>NC_090265.1:618681913-621234413 GCF_040414725.1 Anabrus simplex | reverse complement strand
TAAAGTGATTGTGGGCGGGTGTTCTCATTCCCCTAACGCCTAGAACCTTCCGCGAGAGTATATAAACTGCTGATTTTAGGGTCTCTGGGCCACTTCTGTTCCATCTTTCAGTGTGTAAAGTACATAGCAGGGGGCGGGTAGCGCCTCTTTCTCCGGCAGCGGTCAACATCCAGGTAATGGCCGATTAATTACTTCTTTTCTTGCTTGCTCAGCAGTTTAACTCTCGGGGCGGGTCCGAAGTTTCCATTATGTAACCTTCCTTAAAAATGTAAAGAAACTGGTATCTATTCTATCTTTAAACTACGTATTGGGATAGAGAGTGCTTAACCCTCTCGAGCTCCCACTCATATTATTTTGAGGTGAACTTATTTTCTCAACCTATTCTTCCTTAACATTATGTAAATTTGTTTCTTTTCTAAAGTCACCTCCGTAGTATGGGATTAGCCCTTGCATCAGTGGCCTAGAGCCAAATTAGGGTTTTAAAAACAAAGTGTATTAGGAGTGCAGATCGCCTCCTCTCAAATTGTTATTTTGGAGGTCATGTAATTACCCCTTTTCATTCAATAGACCTCAGTAGGTTGGGTATTTTACCCCTGTGTCTATGTCCAGTGAGGACAACTTGAAGGTGGAGTTTGGTGTGGCCTTTGAGAGGCTTAAAGTTGAGAGCGAGTGGCTCTTTTTGAAAATTGAGTGTTGTATGCCTCGTGGAGGCTTTTCAGTGTAATTTGGAGCAAGGGCTCCTAGGCATGAATGGGGTTTTCTGCCCCTCTGTTGAAACTTGTGTTTGGGGTAAAACTGAGCTGATTGCCCAAGCATTGTGAAGTCAGGGCGCGAAGCCCAAATTCTGTAAATATTGTAACTACCCTTTTGACTTGCTACTTTGTACCTGCCATGCTAGTTATCTCCTTATTTTGAAAAGAAAATATAACCTTGTTAAATTTTTACATTTAACTTTAATTCCGTAGTTGGAGACCTATTCACACCCGCACCTTCTTTCACCTCTACCTACCAGGGAACGCTCCGTAACAAGTGGTAGCAGAGCGTGGTTGAATGGGTCTCAATTTAGCCCCTTTTGACGGCTAAACATTGTTTTGTTCCGAACTCTAACAATTTTCTCAGTTGCTGGAATTTTTTTTTATTTTTTCAAAATTGTTCTGTCATCATGCCCGGCCCTCGCGATGTTCTCCATCTTAACTATTTGCGCAAAGAGGAGTTAATCTATGAATTAACTATTAGAAATGTACAATCTGGAGGCACGGTTGCAGTAGACACAAACAAGCTTAGAGAATCCCTAGATTTGCCCATTTCCATCCCCAATTTGGGAGAGAAAGAAATTGACGACTCTCTTTCCACGATCACGGAGAATATTACTGGGCTAGCTTCTGTAGTTAGTTTTTTTGATGAAAATGATCCGTCTCCTAATCAAATTAAGCGTGTGCAAGCTAGGCTGTTTCATTTTTCAAATAGAGTTAACGATCTGTTGTCTCTAAAGTTGAATGACTTTCAGAAGAAGGAAGCTAGTACGCTGCTTGAAAATATGTCTGAATTATCTAGCAAGGTTACTCACTTGTTAACTGGGGAAGTTCCTCCCAAAACTGATCAACCCGCCACGATGAATGCTGGGAGCGAGGAAGAGCCTCCTAAGGGAGAAGTCAATAGGATAACCGTTGCTGCTCAAACTATCTCTGCCCCATTAGACAACGAGTCTGAACGTCGTAACTCATTGACTAATGTACGTTCTGAATTAACTTCTTTGCCACTTAAACCTTTACCGACTACGTCACCCGGGTTTAGCAGCTTGCCTCATCCATGGGCAATGTTGCTCAGAGGTATCTCTAAGTTTTCCGTTAATACCACCAGTGAAGTAATTTCATTTTTAAGATTTCTAGTTGAATTTCAGGATCATGCCCTTGTGTTTTCTCTTTCTCCATGTCAAATTTTGCAAATTATCTATCCTTATGCAATTGGTATTCTCTCTGACAAAATAGTAAGAGCTATAGCTGAACAGTCATCTATTGAAGATTTTCATGCACACTTGCTTGCAAATTTTATTCCTGCTCGCGCGAGGTCATCTCTGATTCAGAAGAACTATTATCGTGTACAGCGCTTGGATGAAAACTTGGCTGATTTCATACAGGACATCAAGTTTTATACTAGGGTGTTTGCCCTTCATTTTCCTGAAGATCAGATTGTACAGGCTATTGTAGAGGGAATTTCACCTCCCTATAGGTCATATTTGTGTTTCGCGGCGTGCCCGCAAACTTTCTCTGAACTTGAAGCATTGGCCGTCTCAGCAGAAGGAGTTAGATACGCCGATTCTTTGCGTGTAGCGAAAGAACCCCCGCCTTCCTTTAGTAATACTCGGCCTCCACCTCGCCGATCAGTCACCCCTCGTAAATGTTATGCTTGTGGGTCGCCTGACCACCTGCGCAATAAGTGTCCACTGATCAAGTCGAGTGGGACAAGGAATGGGGCTGGTTCATCGCACGGCTGTTTTAAATGTGGGGCTTTCTCACATATTGCCAAGAATTGTCCCAATTCGAATAGCACCCCCTCCTGCTCAACTTCTGGTGCAACTTCCAACAACAATATAAAGTGACTAGTGTCTTCGGCTGAGTCGATTAATCCATCTTCCCGAGACTCAGCCCCGGGGAAACAGATCGAAAAATCAGGGAACGAGCAATTTTCAAATTCATCTTTGGAATGCCCCAAAGAGTGTCTTAGGATTGCGGCGGATTCCCCCGCACCTATTCCTTTTCTTAAGATTGAGTTAAATAACGAGCCTATAACAGCTCTCTTAGATTCAGGCAGTGTTTGTTCGATTATTTCGGCTGAATGGTATTCTAAATTGAAATCTGTTTGTAAACTACCTGATTATGTCTCATCTCCTGTTCAATATGTTTCGGCTAATTCATCTCCATTAGAAATTCTAGGTTCCGTACAGGTCAAAATTCATGTTTTTAAATTTACATGGAAAACCAAACTGTTTGTGGCTAAGCACTTGTCTTGCCCCATCATACTGGGAGCGGACTTCATTTCTCACACTGGTCTTGTGCTCGATCTTCAGAGTAAGTCGTGCACATTCAAATTTGCGTCCAAATGTAAAATTCCCTTGTTAAAGTGTAATTCTGTGTCATGTTCATCTATTTCGCCTACCCAGGATAAGATGTTGTTAGACCTTAGACATCTACCTGAGGAGCAGGCTGATAGTATTCGTAAATTATGTCAGTCATTTCCAGAGGTGTTCTCTGATACTCTTGGTGTTACTGACCTTATTGAATACAAAATCGAGGTTACGGATTCGATTCCTGTCCGTTTTCCACCTTATAGGCTATCTCCACCTAAAATGAAGGCTCTGAAAGAAATTATCGATCAGATGTTGAAGAATGGTATTATTAGGCCATCTAAGTCGGCGTATTCGTCGCCTATTTTTCTAGTCCCGAAACCCCAAGGAGGCTTCAGGCCTGTCATTGATTATAGGGCTCTCAATCGGAAGGTGGTGTTACAATCTGTGCCCCTTCCCGACCTTCATTCTTGTTTTTCATGGTTCCGTAAGGCCAAGTTCTTTACCATCTTGGACTTGAATCAGGCCTATAATCAAATTCCCCTCGCCGAAGAGTCTAAACACCTTACAGCGTTTGCCACGGACTGGAACTTATACGAATACAACCGCGTGCCTTTCGGGCTCCCCACGGGAGCAGCTGTACTCACTAGGCTACTAGATAGGATCTTCTCCGACATCAAATTTGAGTACTTATATCACTATTTGGATGATGTCGTCGTATTTTCAGAGACTTTTGAAGAACATCTAGATCATCTGCGAGAAGTCCTCGATCGCCTTCGTAAGGCTGGGTTAACTGTCAAGTTGTCCAAGGTTGCCTTTGCTAAGCCCTCTATGTCATTCCTAGGGCATATTGTGTCACCTGATGGTGTAGCAGTCGATCATTCTAGAACACAGGCCATCCGTGATTTTAAACCTCCCAAGGACATTAAAAGTATCGCCAGGTTCATTGGTATGGTGAATTTCTTCAGGAAGTTTATTCCTAATTTCGCTAATAGAGCGGCGCCCTTAAACCTTCTTCGTAGGAAAGGCATCAAATTCGAGTGGGGACCTTCTCAACAAGCCGCTTTTGAAGATCTTAAATTAGCTCTATGTAATGCCCCCGTACTTGCTATGCCTGATTTCTCGAAGAAATTCATCGTCCAAACCGACGCGTCGTCGTCAGCAGTAGCTGCAGTCCTTCTTCAAGAGACTGAACTAGGGAGGCGACCCATCGCCTATGCATCTAGGACTCTATCGGCTCAAGAAGCCAAGTATTCTATCTATGAGCTCGAAGGGTTGGCAGTCTTATTTGCCTTAGAGAAGTTCCGTCTCTATCTGGAACATGTCAAATTCGACCTGGAGACAGATAATCAAGCCTTAAGCTGGGTCTTAGGTAGGCCGCGTCGTACTGGTCGTCTAGCCCGTTGGGCCATCCGTATTTCTGCCTTCCAATTCGATGTCAGGCATATCAGAGGTACCGAAAATGTTGTTGCTGATGGACTCAGCCGTATGTTTTCCAATGACGTCGAGACCCATGAACCGGTCGACAGTTCATCACCTCCCGAGTCCATACTGTCTGATGTTAATGCCATCTTAACTGATGCTCCCATGCTCTTTAGGGATATCGAGAAATACCAACGTGAAGATCCGACGCTGGCTCCGATAATGGAAACCCTTTCTTCTGGGGAACATGTCGTCCCTTATGTTCTGAGGAATGGTGTTCTATGTTGCCCCTCGAGGCATGATAAGATGATGAAAGTTGTCGTTCCAGCTGTTCTTGTACCTATGATCTTCAAGTATTATCATGAGACCCCATTAGGAGGGCATCTGGGAATCTTTAAAACTCGTGAGAAGATTCGTGAAATGTTCATCTGGAAAGGTATGGACGGTGAAATCCGTGAACTAGTGAAGGCTTGCAAACCCTGTTTGCTCAGTAAACCAACCATGTCCACCAAGGTAGGCCTTTTGTCTTCTCATCAACCGTCGCGCCCCATGGAACGCCTATATATTGATTATGTAGGACCCTTCCCCCAGTCTAAGGGAAATGCTAACAAGTTTATCTTTGTATGCGTAGATGGCTTTACTAGATTTTCCTGGTTATTTCCGACTAAGCTGGCTACCGCTCAGTCTACCATTACTTGCTTAAATTCTATTTTTGCCTCTTTTGGTCCGTGCCAATATATTGTGTCTGATAATGCTAAGGCGTTCACATCTAATCTTTTTCGTAAATTCTGTTTCGACTTGTCCATCTCTCATGTAACTACTTCTGCTTATTACCCTCAACCATCTCTGGCTGAACGGGTTAACCGTAATCTCAGGTCCGCGCTTATTGCCTATCATCATGAAGATCATTCCAGGTGGGATACGTCCCAGCATTGGTTAGCTTTTGCTTTGAATTCGGCGGTTCATGAATCACATAAATTTACTCCAGCCTCTTTGATGTTCAAGTTTGTTCCTAACACGCCGCTCTCTAACCTCTGGTCTCTGAGTGACATTCTACCCGAGACAATAGATCCGGACATCATTAAAGATCTTTGGAAGAAGGCTAAAGCCAATCTTAAAGTGTCTCATGAAAAGGTTAGGGAAAGGTATGATCGTGGACGGAGACCCACCCCTTTGAAGGTAGGTGACCAAGTTATGGTCAAGAACTTTGTTCCCGCGGGCAAGCTTGCCCCCAGATTTCATGGGCCTTGTATCATTCTCGATTTTCTTACGCCGGTTACGTTGTTATTAAGTAATCCAGCCACCGAGAGGATATTTAGGGTTCACCTGTCACACGTGAAACCAGTGTAAATTTTGTGTCAACTTGCTTCATATAATTTGAAAGGAATATGAAGGTTATATATATATTTTTTTTGGGGTTTCACTTTTAAGGCTTTCTGCCCCTTCTATAAAATTTAGTTTCATATGTAAGTATTGTTGTAAACCCTCCCCGCACCGTTAAACTGCCATTCGGTCCTTACCACGGCCATTACCACGCTCCCGTCTCCTGCTATACACACTGTGGCTGGCTTATATTAAATGCCATGGATATCTGCACGCCGCTGGCCCCTCAACCTCACCACCAAGCCTGTGTGCCCTCAAAAAATGATGATGGTCCAACAATTCTGCCGCCTAGTTTAATGTTTCAGTGCCCCCGCAGCCGCGTGGCGCCGTGCCACGACTGGGCTTGAGGAAGGGCCCCCTCGGCCCCAGCGAGGACGACATGTGCACGGCGAGCCGGAGCTCTCCTCCCGGCCATGGCTGATGTGCGGCGCACGACCTGCTACTTGCCCGCAGCCTGTATATGTTCACCGCGGGCGCGGCGTGTTTCAACACCACTGCTCCCCTCATAGTGCGGGCGAGCGGTATCTCAGGGTACTTGAGGGGTCCGAGCGGCCTCTCCTGGACGCAAGCGGCAACGGCCGATCTGGCCATTCAACTTAGTCTACATCAACTTCATGGACATTCCAGTTCGACATTATTACCTTCTCTTGGAATTTTCCGCAATACCTGGTGGACTTAGAAATGTTTTTTCTCAACTTTAAAAACTAAAGTTTATCTTCTGAATTCAACTTCTACAAGCATAAAGACTTTACTTCACCTGCAACAACAAAATTTTGAAACTGAATCAAACCACATTAAGAGAGTCTTATAAATATTTCGGCAATTAATCTCCATATCTACATCAAAACTTGGACCTTGTTTTCAAACAAATTTCATGTGTCACCCCAGGAGGAAGTTTTGGGGGGGGGGGGAGGTCTGTACCGGGCGGTACACCTCCACGCCGCTAATTCAAAAGGTGCGCCAGTTGAAACTCCTCTGCTGGAGGAAATCTGAACTTGATTGACGGTATTAATTTTCTACTTTCTCAGAAGATGTCACTACCTGTAAATTTTGGAGTTTTAGAACTGTGTCATTTTTGATGTGTTTTTGTTTTGCTTGAAGTAAGAAGTGTGAACTTTCTCTTCTAGAGGACACTACTGAAGAACTACAATAGTGCACCCTAGTGCGAAGAAAAAGAATTGTTCTTTGGAGAGAATTTTATTTCAAAAGTTTGTTCTTTGTTAAATTTCTTTCAGTCATTGGTTAAGTTGGCAATATTACCCCTTTCTTTCCCCTTGTTTTAAATCTAGCCAATCCCGAATTTCTGAAATTAATTTTCCACCAATAATGTGTTTCTTCTTCATCTTGTGTAGGGGTTTCTCTTTTTTCTCCAATAAAGTGATTGTGGGCGGGTGTTCTCATTCCCCTAACGCCTAGAACCTTCCGCGAGAGTATATAAACTGCTGATTTTAGGGTCTCTGGGCCACTTCTGTTCCATCTTTCAGTGTGTAAAGTACATAGCAGGGGGCGGGTAGCGCCTCTTTCTCCGGCAGCGGTCAACATCCAGGTAATGGCCGATTAATTACTTCTTTTCTTGCTTGCTCAGCAGTTTAACTCTCGGGGCGGGTCCGAAGTTTCCATTATGTAACCTTCCTTAAAAATGTAAAGAAACTGGTATCTATTCTATCTTTAAACTACGTATTGGGATAGAGAGTGCTTAACCCTCTCGAGCTCCCACTCATATTATTTTGAGGTGAACTTATTTTCTCAACCTATTCTTCCTTAACATTATGTAAATTTGTTTCTTTTCTAAAGTCACCTCCGTAGTATGGGATTAGCCCTTGCATCAGTGGCCTAGAGCCAAATTAGGGTTTTAAAAACAAAGTGTATTAGGAGTGCAGATCGCCTCCTCTCAAATTGTTATTTTGGAGGTCATGTAATTACCCCTTTTCATTCAATAGACCTCAGTAGGTTGGGTATTTTACCCCTGTGTCTATGTCCAGTGAGGACAACTTGAAGGTGGAGTTTGGTGTGGCCTTTGAGAGGCTTAAAGTTGAGAGCGAGTGGCTCTTTTTGAAAATTGAGTGTTGTATGCCTCGTGGAGGCTTTTCAGTGTAATTTGGAGCAAGGGCTCCTAGGCATGAATGGGGTTTTCTGCCCCTCTGTTGAAACTTGTGTTTGGGGTAAAACTGAGCTGATTGCCCAAGCATTGTGAAGTCAGGGCGCGAAGCCCAAATTCTGTAAATATTGTAACTACCCTTTTGACTTGCTACTTTGTACCTGCCATGCTTGTTATCTCCTTATTTTGAAAAGAAAATATAACCTTGTTAAATTTTTACATTTAACTTTAATTCCGTAGTTGGAGACCTATTCACACCCGCACCTTCTTTCACCTCTACCTACCACGGAACGCTCCGTAACAATAATAATAATAATAATAATAATAATAATAATAATAATAATAATAATAATAATAATAATAATAATAATAATAATCTATATAAATACCGGGCGAGTTGGCCGTGCGCGTAGAGGCGCGCGGCTGTGAGCTTGCATCCGGGAGATAGTAGGTTCGAATCCCACTATCGGCAGCCCTGAAGATGGTTTTCCGTGGTTTCCCATTTTCACACCAGGCAAATGCTGGGGCTGTACCTTAATTAAGGCCACGGCCGCTTCCTTCCAAATCCTAGGCCTTTCCTATCCCATCGTCGCCATAAGACCTATCTGTGTCGGTGCGACGTAAAGCCCCTAGCAAAAAAAAATCTATATAAATAAAATAGTAAAGGCCGTGTTTCTGTACATTGATTATTTTGACGAAAATTTCATTCGGTTTTCCGTTTCAGGTGTAATAATGACCATCCCTATATTTATAGCTTTGATGTCTGTCTGTCTGTCTGTCTGTCTGTCTGTCTGTCTGTCTGTCTGTCTGTCTGTCTGTCTGTCTGAGTTGTTATAACTTGAAAAATACCAATCCAACTACCAATCCACCTGTCCTTGGCTAGGTTTTAGGGCCAATATCCTTTACAAATACCTGGATTGACTGGGGGTTTATACAAAACCGAAACCGTGATTTAGCACTCACACAAAATATACACAACCAAACTTAATGGAAATCTACCTGCCTTAATGGAAATCAATTTCTAAACCTTTCTTCTAATGTGCATTATTTAGATACGAGGTTTAATAAGGGAGATATCATTAACGGACATTTTTCAGTACAAGTCCACCGGACTTAACTCAAGAGTATATGCGTGACGGGGCCGATGACCTTTAAACAACAAGCAGCATCAGCAGCACCATCATCATATGTGCGAAAAGCAAATTTCTTATAACTTGAAAACTACTGGAGATATTTCAGCCAAACTTGATATTTAGCATCCACCTGCCCAAAGGTAGGTTTTCAGGTCCATATCATGTCAAATTTCCGAAATGTCCTTGGGGTTTATAGGGAACCGAAACAGTGATTTTACTCTCCTCCAATATACTGTATACAAGACCAACCTGACTGGAAATCGACCAACCTTGATGGAAATCCATTTACAAAACTTTTTTTCTCATGAGAATTTTTTCGATAGGAGGATTCATAAGGGAAGGGAGATATCATGAACGGTCAGTTTTGCAGGCTAAGCCCAGCGGACACAGCCCAAAAGGTGTTGTACGTGGAGCAGATTCCTTATCTATATAAATAAAATCGTAACGGCCGTGTGTGTATACATTGACTATTTTGGCAAAACACTCGTTTCAGGTGTAATAATTGTTAGTTCTAGTTTCCTGGAAGCACTCATGTTACCCGCTCCCCCCTAAGAAAGATTGCAGCACAATCTGACAGACGAGCTATAAGACTGAAAGTTTGCAAAATCATATGAAGGATGCAGGGAAAGAAAGAGCTATGTCACATTTTAAAAATTTTGAGCAAATGGCATTTAAACAGTTTAACTCTGCTTACCAACTGTATTTTATAAAGTGAATATCAGTTATAGCTATTCCCTACTAGCTATATCATTTTTAAACATTTTTTTTCTTGCTAGTGGCTTTACGTCGCACCGACACAGATAGGTCTTATGGAGACGATGGAATTGGAAAGGCCTAGGAGTTGGAAGGAAGCGGCCGTGGCCTTAATTTAGGTACAGCCCCAGCATTTGCCTGGTATTAAACAGTTTTAACTTATATCTGGTGTGAAAACAACATTCTATGTTCGGAAAAAAATAAATTTTGCTCTCCTAACTACACTACAGAAGGGGAAAGAATGGGGCTAGTCATACAGAGGGTATGTGGTAAAAATGGTGCCCAATCCATTATTTGACAATTTTTCAGTTTTATTTAAAGTAATTTATATACGCGCTTTTTGGTTAACTAGGCCCATGTTTCTGTCACACTCCATGTAACTGTAACCTCAAATAGGGAATGTTACTTTGATTGAATCAAATCTCTTCTCAAAATGAACAAGATAGTGAAGTAATCGATTCTTATTTTGTCCTGTGCAAGAGTCACAGAATATTTGAATGTCTCTAATTTTCATGGGCATATGATTATAAAAATAATCATGCAATAACGAACAAACGTCATCACTGCCTTTCTTTCCTTCAACTTTTGTATAGAGATAAAACTGAATTTCACCACAGGATAGTCTATGAATGTTGAATACATAAAGAGACAGCTGTCTCTTGTAATAAGCATCATTAGTTGGTACGTTAGAGATAGGCAGATTTCTACCACAATCAATACAAATTGCTTCTTTTATGCTTGAACGTTTACAACTTATCCGCGCTTTCAGTTTTCTGGCATAGAACGTGTCAGCTCTTGTAAGATGGACCCTATTTCCAACTGAAAGTCGTCTTATTTCATCAGAAATTTGGGCAGCTCTAGCAAAGTTCCCTCAGTTTGCTTTTTCTGTCTGTAAAGCAGCGACCTTTGCTTTGTATTCATCGCAGGTAGAACAAGTGTCCATTCGTGGGTATCCAAAACTGATATTGAATTCATTGTTGAATACTGAACGGTAAATTTCATACGAAAGCTGGATCGTAGGATACTTAGTTTTAAACATACCATACATTCTCTTAATATTGAGATCTTCAGCTAAGTATGCTTTTTTGGTGTCTCGTATACCATAGTGACTCTTTCTTGAGGGAAATGGTTTTATATGTTCACGAACAGCATCTAAACTTTCTTCCAGAATCTTCCACGGCCGATTGGAATGCTTTTCTCTCATGTTCTTTGGACTTACACAGGTGATTTTAAGACCTCTTACCAGCCGCTCGACCCTCTTTTTACCAATGCCGTGAATTGCAAGGAAAGCTTTACGGTATACATCGTAATCATTCGTTACACCGGCACATCCCCTCTCTCTGTACTTGTACGTGGCTTGTTTGGCAGTATTTTCTTGACCCTCCAAGTTTCTAGGCCGTCGACGAGCGACTGGTAAAACAGAAATGAGTCCGCATAGGTATGAATCTTGGATGTCCCTGCTTAGTATGAGATTAAAATTCCTTAAAATGCTTTTTCTGTTTTCCTCACCAACCACATCAAAACATTTCATCTTACAATTGCAGTTCTGCCCCATTACACGACTACGTAGGTTAAGTTTGGTCCTGACCTCTGACATTGTTCCACGACGTCTCCTTTGCTTAGTTACCTAGTGCTGATCATTCTGATTAATTGAAGAATCTGATAGTTCACTTAAGTCACACATATTGAAGCATTAATGAACACTTTCTTGCTGAATCATTCACAGAGCACTCCTAGAACAAAATCTTACACATTAACTAACCTCCAAATGGTACAATGGAGGGAAATAATAATTAATATGATAGGGCTGGTAACTTAAAGGTTCAAAACTACTGTTTAAGAGCCCGTTTATTCTTTGACTTACTGGACATGACCCCTTCTTTCCCAGTGCACTGTTTCTTGTTTTTGCTGTATTTGTGGACCTAGCTCCTTCTTTCCAAATCCACCTGATGTATTGTTTAGGACCGGGAATAAACATCTCATTCACATTAAAAATAAAAAAATAAAAAAATGGACTTCGCCCTTTCTTTCCCTATACCCTTCATATGTCTTAGCCTGCAACCGATGGAAAGCTTCCAAGATCTTTAAATAAATCACGTTTTACCCCCGAAAACTATCGAAAAATTGAGACAATTTTGATGTCCGTACAGACCTTCGTTTCGAAATATTTCAAGGCTAAACGGTACGTCGTATCACAAAACGGATGGCACAATCTCTGTTGAATTTGGAGTGATCTACAACTTTGGTCCTATGGCGTTTTGTCGTATCTCTATTCCTTATAAGTTAGATTTGTTTCTATTTCTCGACTGTACGTACATTTTGCGCTTTGTACACGTATCGTTCATAGTTTGAATCACTTATACGAAAGATAGAATCATCTAATTCTACAACGAACATTGGCCCCACCCAGTATCAAAATGTGAGCCAAATTCTATGTTTGTAGCTGTCACATATGTATCCAAAAGTACCGAGCTCGATAGCTGCAGTCGCTTAAGTGCGGCCAGTATCCAATATTCGGGAGACAGTGGGATCAAACCCTACTGTCGGCAGCCCTGAATATGGTTTTCCGTGGTTTCTCATTTTGACACCAGGCAAGTGCTGGAGCTGTACCTTAATTACAGCCACGGTCGCTTCTTTCCCAGTCCTAGCCCTTTCCTGTCCCATCGTCGCCATAAGACCTATATGTCGGTGCGACGTAAAGCCAATAGCAAATAAAAGTATCCAAAATAATGCACCGTAAGAATATCTTACCCAAAATTTCACGCTATTCAACGCTTCTAATTCAATCTTACCCGTAAATAGATGAGATAGGAGGAAATATCATAAGATCAGACATTTAGATCGCTAAATGAGGCGTCTTATGGTACAATCCGTTTGTCCATATGGCGTATCGTTTAGCAGCAGTTAATCTGTAAATGAAGCTTTGCAATATTGTAAACATGCATAAACTTTGTATGTCGATCGATGTTGAACCCATGACTTTTGTGCCCTAAGAATTCTAAGCATTAAACTGTCAATTGTAATAAGAAGTTCGAATTTTTATATATCTCAGAGGCGACACGTGGCAAGGGGGTGGCTACCTTCTGTACCACGCTCTGAGATGTGACGTCATCCGCACGTGTCGAATGTGGAAGGATACAGAAGAAAGTTTAGGTTGAATAAATATATTTAAATGAAAGAATTAGTGGTGAACGCAGTATAACGAGGGTCCTGTATTTATCTATAAGACACTTGGTCTTTAGTAAGACGGATTTGAGACTGCTAAGCTATTTCTGTGGATTATTTCAGAAGGGCGCGCGTGCCTAGCTTACCCACGCTAAGTCGACAGAAAATAGCGCCTATCAAATGAGGTCATTTAACCGGTTAATTTAATAAGAATACATTTTAAATGTTCATGAACACTACTGCTAACGAGTTATCAAGTATGTGGTTACATCAAAAACTCTTTTAAATACAGTTCATTTAAGTTGGAAAAGTTACGCAAGTTTTCTTGACGGCAAAGGGGAAATGCCTGGAGAGAGGGGGTAACGTCTATAAATAAGAAGGGACGCCATGTGAAACCCCTGCATTTGTATCATCGAAGCGTGAGAAAGAGGGTTGAACTGTGCAAGTAAATCGTTCGTCAAAAGAAGACTACTACAAACCTAGATTCTGCCGATGTGGCTGGGTCTTGACTCCATGTGGAGATAGTTTTTGAGCATAAGTAATTTGCTACATTGGACGGTCAAGATACCGAAGTAGTTTTGGTAAAATTTAAAACGTTGTGAATAAAAGTAATTTGTGTGCGTGTAATAAATACAATTAGTCGAGTGCGATCAACGAAGACCCCGAGTGAAAGGGCATTTCTTTTTGATGCTTTATTTCCAGGAAACAATGAGAAAATTCTATGTACAGCTAGAAATGTAAAAATGGCTAAATAAATGGCAGAGGGTCAGAGGTGAGGCCAAAGATGGACGGTGACGTAACCTAAGGTAGGTGACATGCCATCTTACCGCCTACTATATCTTGTTTTATGATGTCAAACTTATATGTGTTTGAAATGGGTATTTTTGACGCAGTTGGTCACCCATATGTTTTTGTGAATGTTAGAAATATGACGGAAGGTCATTGGGTTTATTTTCTGCTTGGATAAATTTTTAAAGTATTGCGAGTGCCGTGTAATGTTGTAAAAAGTTATTAATTTGGGTTTCGAAGTGATATCAGTCCAAAGTAGATCATCATTTCCGTGAAATTATTGCCTATATTTTGTGATGTCAAATTAAGATGTTTATTCGATGTAACATTTTTATGTTGGAATTTTGATGGAATTGGAGCAAAAGGATCCGTGGTTACCTATTTTCAATCGGGTGGAAGCGCTGTATGTAGTGTTGAGTAATGCAGATAGGTGGATTTTGTCACGAAGTGTAACGATATTCTATGTCCGTTTAAACTGGGTCTTTGTGACAATAAATAACAGTAAAATTTGTCAGTCATTTTTGTGATAATCCAAGCTGTAAAATACGAGATCATTTTATGCGATGTTTTTCATTATTATTTTTGCGTATTATGCGCCCTGGATTCTAGTAAGGATTTTTATTCCAGTTCTTTTGTTAGTGAGAGTCGTCGAGTTGAAGGCAAGAGTTAGATTTGCCGTATGACTTGAAATATGATTTGTGAATCAGGTGATTGGAAGCCTGTAGTGAACCCGGGATTTTATGTCTGGGATGGAAAGTAGAGTGTGAGAATCCACACCGGTATTTGCGACGTGTACAATTATTGTGGGACATTTAAAAGTAAATCTATGTGTATATCTGTTGGTCAGAATATCGTACTTTGTTCTATTTTGCGAAGTCAAAGGGGTTCATTCTTAGAAGCCAATCAAGCGTGGCGAAAGACATGTGTTTCATATTAAAACTGACAGACAGGTAAGGATCGTTTGTTTTCAGTGCCGCCAGCTGATCGGAGTTCGCCGCTCGAGATAACGGGGTTGTACGCTTGCTACGTGTTAAAAATGAAACTGCGTTCTTGGCAACGGAGATCATTATTTGCGAGAACTAGTTGAAAATATCATCCGGGAATAACGTGCAGGTTATTAGACACTGTGAATTTGTTTAATTGAGATCGTAATATATATTTGAAACCACGAAGTTAGAGTATAATGAGCGAGGTTGGCCAATTTCAGGGTTGTCCAAAATATAGAGTGGTGGTAGTGATGATTGTTTGTGTGTGAGGGGTGCACAAAGCTTTATGGAATGTTATGATAAGGCATGACATCGTAATCGGCTTACATTGTACGGCGAGTTACTTATGGTTTTGTACTTAATTATTAGGCTTATCCAAGTATTAATAATGGTTAGTATTAGATTAGATTAAAGTGTGATGTCATGAAACAAGATAAAATACTGGAAATAAATGACGTAAATTTTTTCCAGCTGCACGATAACAACAGATGATAAACATGAGCGAATTAAAATTTAATTCCATCAAAATTTGAGTAGGGACTTGTGAAATAAACCATTCGTCCGTGGAGATAGAATTTGTTATTCATTAGGATTTCATTAAATCATTTAAATTTATTAAATTATTAAATTCAGTAGAAACAGTATTTATGAAATAACTTCAAACCAAGCGAATAACTTATGCATTCTGGAAATCTTAGTTTATTTTTCTGGGAATATTTGAATGTTAACGTAACGATTAAGGGGACATATCCGAAGGATACTGCCACAAAGTATTGTGAGCGTTGTTGTTGTTGTTGCATTATTTGACTTTGATTGACTGAGCAGTAAAAGTGCTGGGGTTAGTAAAGTGGAAACTTTGGTCATCAACCGATGTAACTTAATTGTGTTTAGCCTTCAGCTTAGAAACTTGGATGGTCATGGGGTCATCAACCTTAGGGACTTGGATTACAGCCATATGCCACTGTAGCATCAATTTTCTTGCGGTCATCATCCACAATGACTTTAAAGTAACTTAGAAGTTTAGAGGTCGGTCCATGACATAGTCGCAGGTCACATCGATTCAATGAAGGGTCCATGCCGTACAACCACTGTGTGACACACACCGATTGGACTGCCTTAATTATACCCAGAGTCCAGAGTTTGTGTTACGAGGGCTGGACCATCAAGAATCATTATGATGGTACATGTAGTCTCACATGGAAGCCGAATTTAAGGATTTCCAGACTTTCCTTTCTTTATTTAATAATTGAGACAATGGTTTCTAGTAAGGATGCCCATCAGGCAGTTAAGTCAAAAGCTCAAACCAGCGTTCGGCCCCTCTCTGTAAAAATGATTGTGGTGTTAAGTGGACAAGGTAGAGTCCGAATTATACATGAATGACAAATTATTAGTTTCTTCAGTAAATCTTTCCAAAATAAAATACAACTATTTTATGAAGAGACCTTTCATTTGAGTAGATAGATTAGAATTACTGAACCCTACCTTTTACCTCAGCAAGTGACGAAGAACCCGAAACGACCCAAGAAATAGATCTCATGAAAATTGCTGATAGGTAAGGAAGGTAGGTATCCTTCATAGTAGACCAAAGGGTTCAATAAATATTCATTGTAATTGATTTGTAGCGATGTAAAAAGGGTGTGCATGCCATTATAATTCATATTTTACAAATCGATAGTGACTCTCAAAGGTGGGCGTCTGCTATCGTAATCATTACTCTCCACATCGAATTTGACTGGCAGTAGGAAAGGAATCCTTCTCCACCTTCTGTGTAACTGGCATTAGTAAGGAGGGACTACCATTGTAATGAATAATTCCCTTCTCGATCTGACTGGCAGATAGCAAGGGAGCATGCAATTTTGTTCAAAACCCTCCTAATCGATTGTGTTTGGGAGTGGGCAGGTCTCCCCACCGTTATAAACAAATTTACCATCTAAAATGTGACTGGCATTAGGCATAGTGGCCTGCTATCGTAATGGAAACTCACCAACTCGGTGTGAATGAGATTAAGTAGAGGGGCCTGACATTATAATGATAACAGCACAACTCAGTTTTGACTGGCAGTAGGGTAAGTATAATAAAGTATAATAAGAACTCCTCAACTGTAAACTGTCTGTAAGTAGGAAAGGAGACGTGCCATTGTAACGAAAACTCCCCAAATCGATTGTGAGCGCACAGTAGGTAAAGGGGCCTGCCATTATAATGAAAACTTCCCTACTTGATTGTGAATGGCAGTAGGCAAGTGAGTCTGCCGTTATTATCACAACTCCGCAACTTGCACTTTACATTGAAAACAACGCATGGGAACCTCCCCCTGCTGTTTCTGGATAACGCTAAGAGAGATGAAATTAAAGAAAACCTTATTCACTGCATGTACAGTATTTTATTTTATTTATTTATTGTTCAACAGGCATTTCTGCCCACTTGCAGAACATTTCTATTTCTTACTTCGAATTTTATATATAATTTTCAATAAAAATTAAAATATGAAACCTAATACTATACTTATACTTATGACCAATGGTCAGTGGTAAGTGTGTGTCTCAACTTATAACTTTAATTCCTCCTAAAATATACATTGTTAATTTAAATTAATCTAAGGACTAAATTATTCATGGTACACAAGTATGCTACTTTATTTAATTTATGTCTCCTCTCTGTGTGATTTCCCCTCTGACTGATCTAAATATACTCTCCTCGTGAAATATATCCACGTTTGGCATTTTATTAATTGACTGATATATTATGTTAATGGTGAATTCATATGGTGATTTGTGTTTGACCTTTTAACAAAGAAAGTTAAATTATATCTATTACTTCCAAACGGTGCATACAGGTTAATTTGGTGGAGTAACTCTCGGTTATCTGCTTTACCTTTGAGAATTCTGTGTAGGTATTTTACACTCGTTAATGTTCTCCTCGTATGCAACCTATCTATCCCAAAATTTGTTATTAAGTCACTATATGCCACATATTTTGCACTAGTTTTAGAGATACAGAAATACAGATATCTTAGAAATTTAGCTTGAACATTTTCTATTTCTTTTATACGTTTGATACATGATGGATTCCAGACTATAGAGGCATATTCTATTACTGTTCTAACTAGTGAATTGTATTATCGCTTTGATATTTTTGAATTTGTTTGTGTTTCTCATTAGAAATCCTAGGTTCCTATAGGCCTTATTTACGGCGTTATTTATGTGTATATTGAACTGAAGTTTACTATCAAATATCACTCCTAAATCCTTCTTTTCATCAACTCGTTTTAGGCTGATACCGTTCATTTCATAAGAATGGATTTTTGGTTGTCGCTTTCTAGTAAAGATCATTGATACACATTTCTAGTATGCAACTTTACAATACAATGTAGAATACCGTAGCAAAGCACGGGTACATTTTCTAGTAATAATAATAAATGTTCACGAATGTTATATTAATAAAGTAATATTTAAAATACAGTACATAACTATAGGCCTGTTCAGTATGCTCAGTTAGTAATGTTAATCCTTATATAAAGCCCCCGTTTCCGTCGACAGTCCAGGTTAAACGGAATAGGACCCGTTGGCAATGCATTGACAGCAGCAGCAGCAGCAGAAGAGGAAGAATAAGAATAAGATGATGATGATGGTGATGACAAATTTATCAAAAATTTGTTCCTCTTCATCTTGAATCTCGACTGTGTTTCAAAGATCACTTTCGATTTTGACTGTGTGGTCCGTGTAGTTAGCCCAATTTTGTATTGTCATGTGTTGGTATGAAACCGAAATTAAATTCCTCATTTCTTGCTTTATTTATGAGACGTTTTCAATTTTTATGCAGCTCTTCATTTGGGACCATACCACTTCGATAGGATTAGCTTCGTAGTGGTGTATGGTGGGCAAGCGAAGAATATATTTTCCTGCTGAATTTATCATCTCGTCAATGATGTATTTATCATCTCTCTCTTTGTTGTTAGTCACTGCTACATGCAGCGCTGGGCGAAAATGTTGTAACTTATGAATGCTATCTGATACCGAGCTCTGGTTTGTTTCAATAACTATTTCAGACATTTATAAACATTTCTTCTTGCATGGTCACCAACGTACTGTCAATATTAAAATACGTTACCTCGCTACCTAACTTTTTTATGTTACCGTCCGAGAGTTTTCAAGTAGTATTGAATTTAAAAAAAATAGTATAGGTTTCTTCTTATGCAAAATTTACTGTCTAGGGAAAAAAGAGCATTTTCAATCGGCTTCAGGCTTTCCAAAAAATATTCATTTGTTTTGATCGTTGGTTTTTTATCTATCGCGTGATAATTTATTTATCTGAAAAATATACAGTAGCGCTATAATAAAGAAATTGTGAAAATTGGGCCTTGTATTCATTATATTTATGACTTCACATTTGAGATTATCAGAAATAACGGACAATTCTCTATAAGACTATGCAGTCCTTTTATTAGATTTATCACTATGGATTATCGGGAAATAGACAACAACGCGGGGGCAGAAAAAGACATTGAAGGATATACCGGTACGAGTGCCAGTAAAATGCAAATACTACATCCATCTTCATACTCACTTTTAAGGAAGAGACGCACTTCTAGTGATTGCAGGTGAGATAGCTGCTCTACGGGGCAAAACAATGGGCCAGTTCCTCTCATATTAATAAGAGTTTATGAGAGGTGTGAAAAATGGATTAATATCTAACACCATTAGAATTGGAAGAACAATGATGTTATCTTGGCTTTAAGTCCCAATAACCACTTTTACGGTTTGCGGAGACGCCTAGGTGACAAAATGTTGTCCCGTAGGAATTATTTTACGTACCAGTAAATCTACCGACACGAGGCTGACGTATTTAAGCACCTTCAAATACCACCGGACTGAGCCGGGATCAAACCCGCCAACTTGAGCTAAGAAGTCCAGCGCTCTACAATCTGAGCTACTCAGCCCTGTGTAAAGAAAGAGATAACCACAGTATCCCTCTTAGTTCCAAGATTACAGTTAATGGAAGCCTTTACATTTTACTCCTTCATAGACCTTCATAGCCTGCACGCAGATGGCATTATTTTTATTAGTAGAGCATATGATTCTCTCCTAAACTCCTAACCACGAATGACTATGGTTGGAAACAAGTATATTTTAACTCGAATACGTCACATAAGTCAGGATACCAGTTTATAAAGCTGAGCGAGACGAAAATAGGGAAGATTTTAATTAAAACATCATAAAATTGAAACCGCGCACAGTACAGTTGCGTATGAACATATAGAGGACAAGAATCAACGCGTCCGTCAATAAGAACTGTCCTACCGGGCGAGTTGGCCGTGCGCGTAGAGGCACGCGGCTGTGAGCTTGCATCCGGGAGATAGTAGGTTCGAATCCCGCTATCGGCAGCCCTGAAAATGGTTTTCCGTGGTTTCCCATTTTCACACCAGGCAAATGCTGGGGCTGTACCTTAATTAAGGCCACGGCCGCTTCCTTCCAACTCCTAGACCTTTCCTATCCCATCGTCGCCATAAGACCTATCTGTGTCGGTGCGACGTAAAGCCCCTAGCAAAAAAAAAAAAAAAAAAAAGAACTGTCCTCAAAAATATTCAGGGCCACGATAAGGAATCGGCGCACTTCTTGAAGGTTCAAATCTGGGCAGCCAGCCTACTTTAAGAGTATGTAGCGAACACACGTGATAACCAATTGAAGAGAAATGAAATTCACTTTATGCAGAATATAGTAACATATATGAAACACGTTAAAATAGTTATAACATTGTTACGCTGTAATAAGTATAAGATAAAAACCCGAATAAAAGTAGTACAAAAATTAAATTACATTTTAAAATGTTGAGGCATATGGCGAATTTATCATAGCGGAATTTCAGCAAATGGGAATCAAAAGAATGAACAATTTGTGGCGATTCAAAACAGTACTGAATGAAACAGATTTTACAGGGAAAGGAAACCATGCACGAACTAAGACGCCGTTTGACCATACCAGCGCAGAGATTACCCACGGTGGGGATTACTGACTGTGATTTGCCAGCGGACACAGACATCGATATGGATTCCAGATGTGAATCCATGGACATCGATACCTCTGATGAGCTGCTGAAGAGTTGTCAGTGCGTGAGTTGTGGGAAGCGAGATAAGAAGCTAGTAATACTCACTTTAAGAACTTATCATTACTATAATAATAATAATAATAATAATGCGATTTGCTTTACGTTCCACTAACTACTTTTACGGTCTTCGGAGACACCGAGGTGCCGGAATTTAGTCCCGCAGTAGTTCTTTTACGTGCCGGTAAACCTACCGACACGAGGCTGTCGTATTTGAGCACCTTCAAATACCACCAGACAGAGCCAGAATCGAACCTGCCAAGTTGGGGTCAGAAAGCCAGCGCCTTGACCGTCTGAGCCACTCAGCCCGGCACTTATCATTACTAACGACGAGTACAGGCTGAATTGCAATGTAAACGATCGCTTGTGGTTTGACAGAGATCTGACAAAGGTGAGGCACGTGGAGGCTTTGCATTCACACGTCTCTCATGACTGGGACACATTGCTTTGCGTTACTGGCAAATAGTCGTTGAAACGCGGCTAGCTATTGATAAGCAAACCATGGCTTCATTTACCCACCCAGCCATTAAGGGCTGCCACAGGTCGACCCGGTGAGTGTATGGCACATATCATCGCGAATACTTTTCACGTACATCCATAGTTTGGTGTTATATCAGGAGGCCATGGATGTCACCATGGAAGCAGACAAGTATAATATTTTATTCCGCACTAGCAAATGTAGCCGTGCTTCGCTACGGTATTCTATATTGTATTCGAATATCGAAGTAAATAAGATTGTTTTAAAATTGCATGTCTCTTAGCGTTATCCGAGAAACAGCATGAGGTGGTCCCCACACACTGTTTCCAATGTAAAGTGTTTGTTACGGATTTGTGATATAACGACAGGCTCACTTGCCTACTGTCATTCACAGTCGAGTTGGTCACAATCGATTTGGGGAGTTTTCGTTACAATGACAGCCCTCCTTTCCTACTTTCAGACAGATAACAGTTGAGGAGTTTCTATTGTAATGGCAGGCAACTACATTACTATCAGTCGAAATGTGTTGTGCAGTTATCATTATAATGTCAGGCCACTTTTCCTACTGCCAGCCAGCTTACTGCCACTCACACCAAGTTGGTGAGTTTCCATCAAAATAGCAGGCCACTATGCCTAATGCCAGTCACATTTTAGATGAGAACATTTGTTTATAATTGCGGGCACCCTTGCCTACTGACAAACACAATCGGGTAGGTGAGTTTTAAACAAAACTGCATGCTACCTTGCCTTCTGCAAGTCAAATCGAGAAGTGAACTATTCATTACAATGGTAGGCCTTCCTTACTAATGCCAGTTACACAGGAGTTGCAGAAGGACCCCATTCCTACTGCCAGTCAAAGTCGGTGTGGGGAGTACTGATTACAATAGCAGACACACCCTTTCTCTATCGCTACAAATCGACATCAGTGAATATATATAGATCGACATACGAAAGTTTACAATATTGCAGACCTTCATTTACAGATTAACTGCTGCTAAACGTACGTCATATCGATAAAGGATTGTACCATAAGACGCCGGATTTAGTGGCCTAAATGGCTGGTCCTATGATATATAATCTATTCTTGGGTCAGATTGAGTTAGAAACGTTGAACAGGGTAAATTTTTGTAAGATTAACTCACATTGCATTACGTTTCGGATAATTACGTGACAGCTACATACATAGCATTTCGCTCACATATGGCTACTGGGTGGGCCAATTTTCGTGAAGGGTTTGATGATTCTATATTTCCTATAAGTGACTGAAAGTATGAATTATGCAAATGAAAAGTCCAAATTTACTTAACATCGATTAATAGAGAACGTAAAAGGGATAGCCTACAGATACGACAAAAAGTCATAAGACCTATGTTGTAGATCATTCCAAATTGAACGGAGATTGTGCAATCCGTTATGTGATAGGACTTCCCGAAGGTCTGCACCATCATTAAAATTGCCTGCATATTTCGATATTCTTCGGGGATAAAAAGTGAAAAATTTAAAAATCTTGGAAATTTTCCGTCCGTTACAGGCTAAAATGTATAATTTTGTAAAATTTCAATATTCTTTTGCGTCTGGCAGATTATGCCGCAATCTGGATTTTGGGCGAGGAGGGTAAAAATTAGAACTTTCAGGGAACTAGACCAAAAAAGTATGCAGGTGGTCATTATTACCCCTTAAACGGGTAGCTGCGAGAAAATTTCGCCAAAATATTCAATGTAGAGGCACACAGTCGTTACAATTTTATTTATATAGTTACTGTAGACAAGGAATCTGCTCCACGTACAACACCTTTTGGGCTATGTTCGCTGGACTTAACCTGCATAACTGACCATTCATGATATCTCCCTTATTAATCCTCCTGTTGAGAAATGCACATGAGAAAAAAATTAGAATTAGATTTCCATCAAGTTTGGTCGCTTTTCATTCAGGTTGGTCTTGTACTTTATATATTGTGGAAGAGTAAAATCACCATTTCGGTTCCCTACAAAACCCCAGTCCATTCCGGGAACATGAAATGTTATTGACCTTTAAAACTTACCTTTGGACAGGTGGATGCTAAATATAAAGTTTGGTTCGAATATCTTCAGTAGTTTTCAAGTTGTAAGAAATACGCTTTCCACGCACCCGCTCTTGAGTTAAGTCCGATGGGCCTTGTACCGAAAAACGGTCCGTTAATGATATCTCCCTTATTAATAATCATATCGAAATGATGCACATGAGAAAAAAAGGTTTAGAAATTAATTTTCATTAAGGCAGGTAGATTTCCATTAAGTTTGGTTGTGTATATTTTGTGGAAGTGCAAAATCACGGTTTCGGTTTCTTGTAAACCCCCAGTCAGTTCAGGGATTTAGAAACAATATTCTAAATATGAAGTTTGGTGAAAATATATCTAGTAGATTCTAGCACTCGCATACATACGGAGTAATTAAGAAAGAAAATAATACAATTAAGAAAGTTGAAATTAATAGAAAATGGATTATAACTGAGGACAGCTGGATGACGACAAATATGTAAATGCCAAGTGAATTTATTGGAAAATCAAATGCTCCTCAATAAATTATGCTGGTGTGAGTTATGGATATAATAAAGCGGTAACAGAGGAGAAATTAAGGCGCAGCGATCCTTAGGTAAATAGATAAGAGTATGACTAATGGTGTTATTACTTAATTTATTCGAGGGCTGCTATAACCTCGAACGATATTCCGCCAACATCCCGCAGATAGGCCAATTGACTCCTCTCTTGCCTTCTACCCAAGGAACAACCACGAATTTAAAATCATGATGAGGAAAATGGCAATACGTTACTTCCATGCTGGCAAGCAGTCAGACACGTTGCCATGGTAACCTGTAGGTTCGTTGTCGGTCTATCGGTCCCTCAATTTCCCAGCATGATACTCCCAGAAAATAGTAAATTTCTCCGTCATGTGAAGAGTAAGGTAAATTATGAACATAACGAAATTTGTTTAAAATGAAGAGACGTTTCACATACGGTCCACGGAGTTTACAGAAAATCAATAGTATAAGAGAAAATGAAGGAAAACCATTCTGGTTTTCGTATAAACCCACCGTCTATTCAAAGATTTTAAAATGATACGCATATCGGAACCTTCCCCGGGATGAGTATACTCAAGATATGAAGTTTGTTTGAGATCTATCCGGCCGTTTCGACGTGATGGTTGAACAGACAAACAAACAAACAAACAAACAAACAAACAAACAAACACGAAAAGTAAAAACCACCGATTCGGTCTTGAGTTGACCTAAAACGGATAAATATCTGAAAAATTGGTGAAACAAAAGAAGTTACAGACAGCGGACCCCTACAACTTTGTTTATATAGACTAGGATGTAAGCCTGTCTTGGACAGTAAATATTAGTATGTAAAAATGCTAATATAACTTAGGAACTACAGTTATACTTCCCATGTTACGTATTTGTCAATTGTGTAGAATCGTAACAGGAATTATGGAATTTCCTCATGAACCATATTGAGTGTAGATGTAGAGAGGAGTTGCACTTTGACGTTTTTTGGATCTGCGAACTATTCAGTCACTCCATAGGCCTACAGTTATCCATAGGTAAACAATGGAGTGGAGAGATTCTTCCCAAATCTATGTAAAATTTGGTAAAAAAAAAAAAAATATTGTCCCTGTGCCTTGTCGCCTGTGACAGAGAAGGCTAACGTTAAGAGGAAATTGCCTCCACTTAAGAATCAGTGGTATGTCAACATTTCCTAATCTATTCTTAGCATAAAACACGTTCTTCCTGAATCTGAGCCCATCCGAATTTCTACATGAACAATATTTTTTGTCCAGCTTTACCACAGTCAAACTCGTCCCGCCATTCATATGCAGTCCGTACCTTAATTTTGGTTGCATCTCAATAAATTTAAATAATAATACTGAATCCTTGTATTTACATTAAGCATAGTATCTTGATCAATAATAGACACCAGCCGGTCTATAATATTGTAGCCCAAACAATATGGCGGTCACGCATGTCTGTTAGCTTCAATTCGGGCTGCACTTTGGTGAGGTGCTTTATTGTGTCTTATTCTATGCTCATTGGCTGGCACAGACGATGTTACAAGTATGGCGACGGGCACAAATCTTGGCCTCAGTGAGCGAATGCATTGCCGTTGATATGATTTTTGTATTCTGCTCGAAGGCAGGTCAGAACCTCCGCAGAGGTGTTCCTGAGCCGGAGTTTACGTGCGGTAGGGTGGCCAGTTCCTTTCCGCTCCTCCATTCCCTTAACCCCCACCAACAGCGCGTGGCTTAACGTCGGAGATCGGGCCGATGACCTTCGATGTTAGGCCCCTTAAAACAACAATCATCATCATCAACAAGCATCAACTTCGGAGATCTCACAGGATCCGGTGTTTCAACACGGCTACGGCCGTTGGCATGCATTGCCGTATGAGTCGCCATCTCTGTGTTATTCTGTGTTCGTTGTCAATCATCTGCAGCGTAGCTTCAGACAAGTCATTTTCTTTAACTAGTACCAAATTCCTGGTTGTGAGAGTTTCGTTGTAATTTTTTTTTTTTTTTTTTTTTTTGTAAATGAGAGGCAAAAACGTATATCTCGTGCGAATTCCAGCTGTTGAAACCGTCTCGTATTTTCATAATCGCTGTGAATGACAGGCGGAATAGGGATTTTATATATAGAGACTAGCAGGTACCCACGGCTTCACCCGCGTTCATTAATCCAAATCATTTTAAACCATTTATTTCAAATCAAAATAAACCAAACCAAACCAAACCTGGTAGCATAACAGCCCCGATTAGCCATGGCATACCAAGCGACCGCTGCTCAGCTCGAAGGCCTACAGATTACGAGGTGTCATGTGGTCAGCACGACGAATTCTCTCGGCCGTTATTCTCTTTCTAGACCGGTCGCTATCTCACCGTCAGATAGCTCTTCAACGTAGGCTGGGTGGACCTTGAACCAATCCTCAGACTTAGGTAAAAATCTCTGACATGGCCGGGAATCGAAACCGGAGCCACTTTGAACAATTGTTTTGGGGAAGCAAAAGTTTTTTTTAAAAGCTTTAATGCTACATTATAGTATGCATTTTCCGCTAACTGGCTTATATCGGAGCCTTTATTTTCCTTTGATTTCCTTCCCCAAAGTTTTCTAGAAAAACCATAGCCCTTACTATACGGATCTTTCTTGTTAAGGTTATGTCTCTACTCCTTAAGATATTGTCAAAATTGGTCACTGCCTTTCTACCAAGTAGCAATCGTCTTTTGATTTCATGGTTGCAATCACCATCAGCAGAAATCTGTGAGCCAAGATAGTAGAAAACGTAGACTGCGTCCATTTTTTCTCCTCCTACATGCCATGAATTGACAGGTGTAGTTGCCAATAGTTTTTTTCTTGACATTCAACATTAGTCCAGCCTTTGAACTTTCTTCTTTCACTTTCAGTAAGAGGGTTTTTAAGTCGTCTTCATTTTCTGCCATCAGGATAGTATCATCTGCATATCTCAGGTTTAACCCAGCTATTTTGATTCTTCTTTCTTCTTCATCTAACTCCACATTCCTCATAGTGTGTTCCGCATACAGATTGAAAAGGTAAGGTGACAATATATAGCCTTGCCGTACTCCTTTCTGAATCTTGATCCATTTAGTTGTTCCATATATGGTTCTCACCGTAGCTTCTTGGTCAGACTATAAGTTCCGTATGAGGTTAATGATATGATCTGGTACTCCCATGTGTTTTAGTACTTTCCATCATTCATTACGATCGACACCGTCAAAGGCTTTAGCACACTCAATAAAGCAGAGATCTGGAATTGTCATGCCTTCTCCATTATCCATCGGGTGTTGGCGATTTGATCTCTGGTCCCTCTTCCTTTACGAAATCCAGCTTGTTCTTCCGGCGGCTCTTAATAAACATACTGGCGAAGTCTATTTTGTAATATTTTAAGCATGACTTTGCTAGCATGTGAAATAAGTCCAATTGTTCGGTGATTCGAGCATTCTTTAGAATTTCCCTTCTTTGGAATACTGAACTTTTCCAGTCTTTTAGCCACTGTTGAGTTTTCCATATTTGCTGGCATATGGAATGCAAAACTTATACTAACCTACAGGAAACCTCAAATTACGAGAGCACGATACGCAAATTTAAAAAAAATAGCATAATTATATTCTCCCTAGAAATTACTTTCTAAGCGTCAGCAAGGAAGTCATTTAGAGTGTAAATACAATAATTAAAACGTATTATTTTAATGGACGATATTTTTATATCTACTTCCTAATAAGTGCTGTATTATAAACCCAGTTTAATTTGTATAAACCAGTTCGAAAATACGTACAGTAATCACATTCCATACCTTATAATTTGAACGGCTTTTAGTGCTGTGGTTATTACAGAACTATCTCCACAGGCATGCATGCTAACACATACATACTGCATTGGAGGACTAGGAAGTCAATGTTCGCTCATAATTAGTGGTTCTCAATTCCCGATCTTCCCTTATATAGCTGCTAAGGTGTTGTTCCTATGATTCAGAGGTCTGTATATAAGCTTACCATTCGGTTAGCTTGGACCCGTTAGCCGATTCAGCGAAGAAACACAATGAACTGGTTCTCGAATTTAGCATGAAAGGGTTATTTCATAATTAAGCAAGGAAAGGCGGGAGAGAGCAAAGCAATCTTCGTACAGATCACAGAGAACTTTGGATGAGCAGATAGTAATGATTTCCACTATCCATTACACCAGCACTAAGTTGAATAGAGTGCATTGTTCTATGACCAATCTACCTTTGCACTTATGAATTTAAATGGTATTCATTTCTGGTGTAAACTAAGCGAAACTCGGGACCATACGGCCCTTCAGAAGTCACATTTCTACACAGTACGACTTCCTTACGGGAAATCAGACCCACATACTTTCGGGTGCAGCGAGCACGTCTTAACCGACTCGGCTAGGTAGTATCCATAATAAGCTTACCTGACAAAAAAAGTAGTCACCCCTGAAGAAATCATTACAAACATAATTTAATACCCTGTAACTCCACCTCTGGACTTGATAACCGCCTGGATTCTGTCAGGAAGGGAGTCCACAAGCTTGTGCAGATACGTCGCATCCAGGTTAAGCCACTCACTGAGTATTAGATCGCGCAATTCTACCAAATTGCGGGGATGATTATTTCGACGTTTTACCCGCTGTAACAACATGTCCCACAGATATTCAATGGGGTTCAAGTCAGGTGATTTTGCAGGCCAATCGAGATGTAATAGGGTCGGGAAGTGTTCATAAAACCAGCAACTTAGCTGTTGGCATCTTCAAAAATCGGGGTATCAATAGCATACTCATCATGCAGATGTTGACTGAAAGGGAACACCTGATCATCCAGAATGTTTAAATAAATATGATGGTTCATGTTAGAGGTCACCTTAGTGAGGGGGCCCAATGTATGATACGGAAATCATCCCCAAAACATTACAGACCCACCTTCGGCTTGAAAATGACCTTGCACACATCCAGGATGAAATGCTTCATTTGGCCTTCGTTGCATTCATCGACGTACAGGCAAAAAAGTGATTCTTGAGACCTCATTACGTTCCGCCAGTCGAGGATTTCTAGCCTACTGTGCGGTCTGTGTGAGCAATGGCCTCTTGCGAGATGTCCAACTCCAAACGTTCATTGCATGCAGTTCTCGTCGCAATGTTCTCTCGCTAACAGGTTGGGATGGACTTTCATTCACTGACTGCAGCAATTCCTATAGGGTTTGGAAGCGATGTTGATTCACAAGCTATGAAACGCGTCTCCGTTCGCTCTATTTCCGACCACAATTCTGACGTCATGTTTCGTGACCACGTGTAGTACACCACTGCTTGTAGACTCGTTGAACAGTCCGCTGCGGAACACCAACAAATTCAGTAACTTCACGCACCGTATGGCATTGGAGACGGACAAACACGATTGGCCCTTTTTCTCACTCTGTCACATCCTTACATCTACCCATGTTGACAAACACTGTCCGCTTGAAACAACAATGTCTCACTGATCATTCCTGCCTTATGAACACGTAGAAGTAGTGCGCGTGCGTTTCAGCACTTGAATCGTTCACTGCGCTATCTGTACAGGCTTAGCGATCTATCTGTGTGTGCGCACTAGGGTGACTGGTTTTCGTCCTGTGAGCTTCAGTAACAATTAACAATAATATTTATGTTTTTCGTCCATCTCCGTAGCTTAATGGTTAACACTGTCAGCTACCATCCTCGGGGGCCTGGGTTCGATTCCCGATACTGCCAGAAATTTAAGAATGACAGGATGTGTATTGGTACATGCAGGGGGTGGGGGGAGGCTGAGAAAGAGCTGCATCACCTCGGGATGAGGACACGAGTTTATTTACTCTTTAATTTTATTAATCTTACAAGACTGGCACGACACGAAGACGTATTTTGTTTGCTTTAAATAGCATACAGTACGTGCGATGGAACACTGAAATGCTTCGGGGCGTGAAGCATGTTTCACACTTGTGAGATTCTTTACTTCTTTTCTTTTCTTTACAAACTGCTTTACGTCCCACTCACACAGATAGGTCTCATGGCGACGATGGGAAAGGAAAGGGCTAGAAGTGAGAGAGAAGCGGACGTGGTCTTAATTAAGGTACATTTGCTTGGTGTGAAATGGGAAAATCATTGAAAACCATCTTCAGGGCTGCCAACAGTGGGGTTCGAACCCACTATCTTCAGAATGCAAGCTCACAGCTGTGCGCTCCGAACCGCATGGCCAACTCGCTCGTATGTACCTTTAAATCTTCCCTATAATATACTATCCTGTGAAAACCAAAATCATTTTTTTTTAGGACAAGTGTTGAAATTCGCCGTGATGTGGACTTGTACATCGCACATATCGAGGTCATAAACTTACAGTTGTGGCTGATGTGGTCAACCTCATCAAGTTCCAATTAACATCTGGGGAGAAGTCTTGAGGAGGACATGCCGTTAGAAAGCCTTTAACATCACTACTGAATTACGGCTGTCCGAAGGCAAAGTAGACCCATTAAAGTTATATCATTTCATAATTACATGGTTCTACGTTGCTTGATGGTGACGATAACGAATGTGTTTTTAAATGATCCAGTTGAATGAACTTGACTAAGGCCCTTGGCTTTATGTAGTGTTCTTTGCGTGTTTATGTACTTTCATTTAATTGCTGGAGAATATGAGAAATTATCTCCCTGAGTAACTTATGCTACTGACCGTGTCTCAGCGTTTTACCTTACTCGATTACACTCCTCTTGTAATTTTTCCAGCCCATGCCTCCTCAATGAACACTCGTTATTTTCAGACTACGAAAATGAGTGAGGTCTAATAAGACTTTAATTTTCGGACGGGGCTAGGATAGGAAGGAAATAACCGTGGCGTTTATTAAGATACTCGCTCAGTTTTCTGGCTGTTGCGGTTCACAGTTCTATTGTCAGTTTTCTATGGTTCCGGAATAGCTTTTCTGTATTTTGAAATTATTTAATAGAAAATTCTTCAACCTTTTTGTGGAACAGAAAAATATCCTTTCTTTCTTAATCTGTTTACCCTCCAGGGTTGATTTCCTTCGGACTCAGCGAGGGATCTCTCCTCTACCAGCTCAAGGACAGTGTCCCGGAGTGTGAGACTTTGGGTCGGGTGATACAACTTCGCCCAGGTGGCCTCACCTGCTATACTAAACAGGCTTCTTGTAGAGGATGGGATGATTGGAAGGGATAGATAAGGAAGAGGGAAGGAGGCGGCCGTGGAATTAAGTTAGATACCACCCGGCATTTGCCTGGAGGAGAAGTGGGCAACCACGCAAACCCACTTCGAGGTTGGCTGAGGAGGGAATCGAACTTCCCTCTATTCAGTTGACTTCCCGAGGCTGAGTGGACCCCGTACCAGCATTCGTACCACGTTTCAAATTTCGTGGCAGAGCTGGGAATCGAACTCGGGTCTCCGGAAGTGGCAGCTAATCACACTAATTACTACACCGCAGGGGCGGACTTACCCTTTCTTTTCGAGATAATAAAAAAGTTGGATTATATTAAGAATTGTAGTTTTATAAGCAGTACTATTATAGTACTTATGGGTCTAATGATGTGTTTCATCACTTTCAGTTTTCCAAGCTATCAAACTGTTGTATAAAACGCCTTTTACAACCAGGCATTTTTCACTGTTGTTCCGTCTAACTACATCTCGCCGCTTTATATGCCGATAATAATCAGATAGAAAGTGTACTTTGTTCATCCAGAGTATCAGAAAGTCTATATATACTCAATGATTCTCATTCTTATAATATTACAGAAGAAGAAGAAGTGAACCGTTCATTGCAATGGCATATCATCGTCGGATGGATAATCGATTGGAATAAGCAAATCGATTAACTTTTTCAAAAATAGAAATACGCCTTATTTCAAACATATCTCCAAATATTGAAGATAAATGAGTGAATTAACTGTCTTAACAACATTTGTAAAACAACGTTCTTTGTTTAAGTAAATGCCGTCTTCTGACCACACAGTGACAGTGGAACTCTCAGTACTATCAACTGACAATTTCTTTTAATTACAAGCAGGCAATACACCTACCTTCATGTCGTTTGGATCCATGGATAAATCGATAAATGGTTATCATGCTGGCCTTTGGTACAAGGGATCCCGGGTTCGATTCCCGGTCTGGTCGGGGATTTTAACTTTCATTAGTTAATTCCTATTGCTCGGGGACTGGTTGTTTGTGCCTTCTTCAGTCTTAGACTTCATCTTAGGTAGCGCCCCATTTTCAATAGTTTCCGTAAGTTCCTATTACAAGTGAGTGCTATTTTTTTAACTTCAATAGTAAATATTTGCCACGTTCATTGATTTTTATAACTATACGTGTTAATATTTCGATCAGAAACATGCTGTAATTTACATTTCGGTGCAGGTTTTATTAAGCTTCAAATGCGTGTATAGTTTCAAAGTTGCCCATTAATGTTATTGTGAAGTTACGGTGTATGTGAAGCTAACGTTCTGAAACTGAAGTTGTTTGTACAGTGGTATTTATGCTTAATTCATTTTTTCTGATATACAACAAATGTATGTTAAATTTATTAAAGACTCTGTTTCATTGAGTCAAAGCGCCTAGTTTCCAGTATTACATAGCTTTTAATCTTGCGACTACAAAGCACGAGTCATCTTATTTTACGTGGACTTCGAATAAATCCAATATAGAATGACCGGCAATCGAACCCAGTCATCTTTGTGGGGAGGCAGCGATTACATCACTGAGATAACACGCTTCCAGCCTGTCGTAAGAGGCGACTAAAAGGGGCCCCAGGGACTCTGAACTTTGGAGCGTGGGTTGGCGACCGCGGGGTCCTTAGCTGAGTCCTGACATTGCTTCCACTTACTTGTGCCACCACCACCGCCACCACCTCAAACAGTGAATTTCAGTCAATTAATTTATCGATGATTTTCTTGACAACAGGACAAATGTTGTTAATTCGATTATTCCTAAGAAACTGTTCATTCAAATGTCTCATTCCATTGTTTCAGCAGAATCACTCATTCGGCTGGAGCGAATAAATGTTAAAATAATATTATCGTTCGATTATTTCTAAAGCATTCACTATCAGTCGCCTCATTCATTCGAATGCAGTTTCGAATGAATAATCGAAACAATAATCGAATGGAAAAAATCACTATTCGATTGTCACATTGATGCTAATGGAGTTTCGGATGAATAATCGAAACATAATCAAACGGAAAATAATATTCACTATTCGACCGACCAGTTTATTCGAATGAATAATCGAAAAAATAATCGAATGGAAATTTTTTTCACTATTCGATTGCCTCGTTCATTTGAATGAAAATAATCCAATATTCGAACAAAATTATATAATTGAACAAACTATTATTTTGTATTCGATTATTCCATCACTAGTAAGACGCCTCTTCTTGCCTACGTCTGTGATTTTTTCGGAATAACTGTATAGCTCATGGCTTGGTTGCCTTCTGTACTCGCCATCTGCTTTGGTCGGTCCTAGTACTTTTCTCAAGATCTTCCTCGTCTGGACCTCCAGTTTGTCCAACAATCCAAACATTATTACATTTGTCATCTGAGGTTCAATATTTTGCGAGTTATTTCAAAGAATTCCCTCTCCCCCATGGCATGTGTGCTGCGGGTCAGTATTCATCCGACAAAGTTACCGCATATCGAGGCGTGATGACATTTTCTTTAAGAGATATCTTGAATAACATTATGAAAAATTTCTTGAATCCTATAAAAGAGACCATTTCTATTAAGCAATCACCTCTCTTGAGAATTCATTTTCAGAGAACCATTTAAGAAAATTATGCCAATCTATGTATTTCGTTTTTTACCTGTTGCTTTACGTCGCACCGTCACAGACACGTCTTATGGCGACGACGGGATAGAAAAGGGCTAGGAGTTGGGAAGAAGCGACCATGACCATGTCTAACAATGGGCTTCAGGGCTGCCGACAGTGGGGTTCTAACCCACTATCTCCCGATTACTGGATACTGGCTGTATATGTTTCATGAAACCAGTTACTGATTTTCCCTTATGAATTCCTTTGTCCTTCAAGGATTCATGAATTAAAGTTGTTGTGTCATTGTGTTCACGTTACACAAAAAGTAAGCCCCTAGCCACATTCTTTGAAATATTACGGTAGTAGTATTATTCCGTTGTAAATAATAATAATTTTATTTGTTTTAGTCCCAATAACACCTTTTACGGTTTTCGGAGACGCCGAGGTGCCGGAATATCGTCCCGCAGGAGTTCTTTTGCGTGCTAGTTAACCCACCACCATGAGGCTGACTTCGAATGGTGTCTTATGGCAACGATGGGATAGGAAAGGGCTAGGAGTGGAAAAGAAGCATTTTCTAATACCATTGGACTGAGCCAGGGTCGAATCTGCCAAGTTGGGGTCAGAAGGCAAGCGTCTCAACCGTCTGAGCCACTCAGCCCGGAGTTGTGAATGACTAATTGCCAACAGACGCACAATGTTGCTAGAAGTACTGATTACCAGGGATAACATATGATGATCGGGACACTGAAAAGGTGAGTGGCTTGAAGCATACCAACGGACGCTTAAACATGCTAAATGATTCTTTTGAAAACTAAACTGTAAAAATAGGTTTGTTAATATGAAGCAGTCCTATTTTCGTTTTTCTATACTAGTGTTTCGCGGAAATATCATTGGTCTTTTAATATAGATTTCATGATATATTAAACTTCGGCTCTCGCTATATCAAGAGCCACTACGATGTCTTCAAGTTTTCTCCATGATTCCTTAAAATATCTATGATTGTAGTGCTCCAGATGTATAACAAATAATATGTGGCAAAATTATATCTTTATGCCTTGAACATATGTTTATCTCACAGCAACACTCGTATAATGAAAACTCTGTCTTAACAAGTTTGAATTCTAAGTGGCAGTAATACAAATACTTTAGATTAAACATGTCTACTAATTTCTACTCATTCTGGTCTAATTCTACATATTTCACTTCATCTTCACTGCATCATTAATCGTGTATTCAACATTCCTACTATATTACATGCAAAAGTACTTAAATATCTTCCGAGAAAACATTCCATATAAGTGAACTGCATTCTTAAGGTTATTTCGCAGAGCAGCGGCAGAATAACGTAATTTATAGACATTACCGACGTGGTCCAGTTGCTGGAGGTTATAAAATGCACCCGACATGGGCGGGACAAGTTATGGACATTGGCCTACCTTCCAGCATTTATCAGTTCCGTGATGTGCGGGTACAGATCAGGTAGGATACGGTATTATGCTAAAACGATTCAGAAGCAAACTGTATGGTAGGTCAAGCTAATCCATGAATTAAACATAAGCATGTCTAACATTCTGCCTCTTCATTCTTTTAAATGAATGAAAGGATCGAGATTATCGGAAACCTGTGGGACTAATTTCTGTTGTATATCTGTTAGAAATCGAAAAACCGGGCGAGTTGGCCGTGCGCGTAGAGGCGCGAGGCTGTGAGCTTGCATCCGGGAGATAGTAGGTTCGAATCCCACTATCGGCAGCCCTGAAAATGGTTTTCCGTGGTTTCCCATTTTCACACCAGGCAAATGCTGGGGCTGTACCTTACTTAAGGCCACGGCCGCTTCCTTCCAACTCCTTGGCCTTTCCCATCCCATCGTCGCCATAAGACCTATCTGTGTCGGTGCGACGTAAAGCCCCTAGCAAAAAAAAAAAAGAAATCGAAAACAAATTTAATTCCTTATTCATTATGGTATTATAGCTCAAGTTCATAAGCTCGTAATTATGTTTTAATTGTTAGTTTTGCTAGTAATATTGAGGTCCAATCTTTGAAGTACCTTTTCCCATCCCAGGACATTGTTAAATGGAACACGAAGTTCATAATAATATTACTGGGTCTTTTTCGAAAGGATTTAACATGTGGCTGAAGTGGTGGTTATTATTGCTTTCAATTGCAAGTGCAACTAGGCAACCATGCTCCTTCAACACTAATAACGAGTTTGAATTAAGATACGGCAAAAGAAATCATACGGCCCGGAGGGCTAGAAAACGAAGCTACAGTAGGGAAGGTTGCACTGGAAAGATGAAAGTGAAGAGGCTGGCAAAAGTAAGTGGAAGCAATGCAAAACTCAGCTAGAAATCGCGCTGTTGGCAATCGACTCTCCAAGGTTGAAAACCCTAGGGAAAAATTATTTGAAAGAAACAACTACGCACAATGATAAGTACATGTATATGTGCCTATGTGTGAACCAAATTCAAACATGAATTAAAAGTACTATTAATACGACCTTCATGGCTAAATGGTTAGCATGCCGACTTTCGATCCCAGGGGTCCTGAGCTTGATCCTGGCTGGGTCGGCGATTTTAACAACCTTAATTGGTTAATTCAGATGGCTTGTGAGCCGGGTATGTTATCCTAAGCATTATAAATCATCCTAGGCAGGGTCCCATCCTTACAGACGGACAGGTCTTCTGTAGTGCATCAAATCGAAAGACCTGCACCTGACCACTCCGAAGGCCACATACCATTATTATTATTATTATTAGACAGTGATTCAGAAACGTCATACTGCTGAAATTACGCCCTAAGAGCGGTTAGTTAACTTGGTAGTAGATCCACACACACGAGACACTCGATTAATGGAGTCATATACGGCCAACTGTCTGCGCGGGTATTCGGTCAAGAACCTTAAGTGTAGAAAGCAAGCATCTCATTGATTACGCCATACAGTCCAATTTCTTCGGATTATCTAGCCTATGCTTATATTATCTAAGAATGTTTCGACATTGGACATTTTAGACGAAAGCACGTCAGTGATATTTTACTCCTCGGTTGGTTCTTTCTTTCTTTCTTTCTTTCTTTCTTTCTTTCTTTCTTTCTTTCTTTTTTCTTTCTTTCTTAATCCGCTTACCCCGCAGGGTTGGATTTTCCCTAGGTCTCAGCGAGCGATCCCACCTCTATTATCTTAAGGTCAGTGTCCGGGAGCGTGAGACTTTGGGTCGGGAAATATTAGTGGGACCAGTACCTCGCCCAGACGGCCTCACCTGCTATGCTGAACGGGGGCCTTGCGGGAGGTATGGGAAGATTGGAAGGGATAGACAAGGAAGAGGAAAGGAAACGGCCGTAGCCTTAAGTTAGGTACCATCCCGGCATTTGCCTGCAGGAGAAGTGGGAAACCACGGAAAACCTCTTCGAGGATGCGTAAGTGGGAATCGAAGCCCCTTTACTCAGTTGACCTCCCGGGGCTGTGTGGAGACAGTTCCAGCCCTCGTACCACTTTTCAAATTTCGTGGCAGAGCCTCCGGCGGTCGCAGCTAATCACACTAACCACTACACTACAGAGGCGCACTGGTTCTCTACTACTAGTAAAATGTTTTCTTTCCGTACCCTGGTGAGGTACGGCGTGCCTCCTAGAGGGAGGCCAGTAGACGTGTTACCGTGATTTGAGGTGCGAAGAAGTTGAAAGGGAAGCGGGCAAAGAACCGGAATTTGTCTTAGTGAGGTGAATTGAAAGCCACGGAATACCACCCAGGACAGCCGACGATGGGACCGGCCCACCGTCTCTTGAATGCAGAGATGTCGAGGACGGTAAAGTCATTGCCACTGTCAGCCAAATTCACTCTGCTCTTTGTGTCGTTTTCTACTTTTTTTAATTTTTTTTTTGCTAGGGGCTTTACGTCGCACCGACACAGACAGGTCTTATGGCGACGATGGGATAGGAAAGGCCTAGGAGTTGGAAGGAAGCGGCCGTGGCCTTAATTAAGGTACAGCCCCGGCATTTGCCTGGTGTGAAAATGGGAAACCACGGAAAACCATCCTCAGGGCTGCCGATAGTGGGATTCGAACCTACTATCTCCCGGATGCAAGCTCACAGCCGCGCGCCTCTACGCGCACGGCCAACTCGCCCGGTCTCTACTTTGTTTAGTTTTAAAGCTGTCCTTCCATCCCTGAAGCGGAACGGCGGGCCTCTTAGACGGCGACAACCTATCTTAGGCCAGGAAATATGTAGCGGTGATTTGAGGTGCGGAGAAGAGTTAGCGGGGAGCGGCCGTGGCCTATGATGGGAACTGTCGCAGCATTGGCCGTCCCACTGCCTTCCGAATGCAGAGCTATAGGGCCGAAGCCACCGTTAAACCTAAGCCTGCTCTGTTCTGTATCGTCCACTCTCTAACTACTAAAGCTTTCATTCCGTATCCTGAAGTGATAACGCCCTGTCTCAGGCAGGATGATATGTGGGGTGATTTGTGCCGCGGAGCAGATGAGGGGATTGGCGACAGTGGCCTATGAAAAGATCTGTTCCGGCGTTAGTGAAGGAGAACGGAAAACCATGGAAAACCGTTTTCAGGATAGCCGACAGTGGGGGACAGCCCCTCCACCTCCCGAATGTGGAGCTGTACGGCTAGTAAAATTAACCACCGTTAAACTGAAACCTGCTCTAATCGGTGTCCTTCGCTTTCGGAACCGGCCGTAATTAAGCTATGCTTTCCTTGTGTAAATCGTTTTCAAGTAACGAATTTGTTTTTCACTTTCCTTTTTTCAGAATTATTGATCTAGGTACTGGCAGATCAAAGGTGTATGACAACAATATTCTTCTAAATATGAGAGATTCATTACACTAAATTTGGCAAGTTACTTGGCATCTACGTGTTACCAAACTGTATGTAAAGCGTACATTATGTGATATAAGCTCCCTTTGCGGATCAGTGTTAGATTGCCATCCTATGGATCCAAATATCCCGGGTTCATACACGGCAATGGTAGTCTAATTTTTGTAAGGCGGATAAAAGAGTCTATTTGACGTACTATGGCTCCATGTAAATCTTCGGTGAAACATTTGGTCTTTACCCGCGAAATTAATATAAATTCAGATATGGATCGAAGAGCAGTTAACTATTTCTGGTCGAGTAGGCACGCGGCAACATAGATAGAAACAAATTAAAATTCCTGCTCACGGTCTTTGACATCATACGATTATTTTGGTATTTGGCTTGCAGTGGCGATGGGATAGGACTGGGCTAGGAATGGGAAGGAACCGTCCGTGACTAAGCTACACAGTCCCCGGAATACGCCTCGTATGGATATGTCAAGCCACACGGAAAACCATCTTCAGGGCTGCCGACAGTGGGGTTAGAACCCACCACCTGTCAAGCAGCAATTGGCAGCTACATGACTCAAGCCACGTAGTCAACTCGCTCGGTCATATTATTATTATTATTATTATTATTATTATTATTATTATTATTATTATTATTGCTACAGGTTTTTAGAAACATAAAGAAGCTCTGAAATAACGTCCTATTCACAGACAAAGGGTTCTCGATTAATATAATCGTAATGCTAAGCGTATGTTTCTGTATTTAGCCAATAAATCATAATTGTCAATTTCACTTATTTTATGGTGGTATATTAGTGCCCCTTGCTGGTGTATTCTGTCCTTATTCTCCGTCTTCCACTCTATTTAGGGGCAAAGGAGAGGGCGTATATGTCTTTGGTAAGACACCGATGAGAGCATGGTTCCAGTAAATGCGACCCACAACAGAATTATTCGATACGAGGTCTGAAAAAATATCCAAAGGGAAGCAGCACGATTTGTTCTGAGTGATTTTCAACAAAATAATATTGTTACAAAAGTGCTGCAAATTTTGGGGTTGTAAAACTTAGGGGTAAGGGGACTAGCTGCTCCAGTAAGCAGAATGTTTCGAGCTGTCAGTGGACAGATGGCGTGGAATGACATTAGTAGGCGAATAAGCTCTAGTGCAGCCTTTAAATGTTCATTTATAGGCAGAGGAATTAAGGATTGGAATAACTTGTCAAAGTAAATGTTTGATAAGTTCTCAAATACCTTGAAATTATTTAAGAAAAGACTAGGTTAACAACTAATAGAGATGTCATCTGGGCGATAGCCCTAAATGCTGATAAATGATGATTGATTGATTTACTGATATTATGATTGATTGCATCACCTTATTACACAACCTCTTGTGATCCCTTGCTGTATGTGTTTCACATAATAATAATAATAATAATATTAATAGTAATAATAATAATAATAATAATAATAATAATAATAATTGTGACGGGGCTACCCGTGAAATGCAGAGGTGAAAGAAGGTGCGGGCTGGAATGGATCTAACTACAATCCAAGAAATTAATTAAAATTTTAACAAAGGTTATATTTTCGAAAATGGCAACTTAATTTTCACATAGAATTTGAAAATTTAACAACAAGTCAACAAAATCAACAATCAGGGGCATGACTGGGAAAAGCCAAGATTCAGAACAATTCTGGGCCTTATGCCCCTCGTTTTACACTTTCCTTGAGCTCATAGCTCCCAAACACATATTTACCAAAGGGCAGAAATCCCCTAATTACATGGAGCCCTTGCTCCCACGTAGCAATGTCAAGCCTCCTAGAGGCACATACAAGAATACAAGAATGCAAATACAAGAAAGAGCTGACCCGCTCTCAATTTTTCCAGCCTATCAAAGGCCACAACGGACTTTACTATTAACTGCCCTCAAGACACACTTACAAAGAAACAGGGGTATCTTTTACCCAACCTAATGGGCCTTAGTAGAAAAATAATAGGTTAAGTTAATGGGCCGCAACACCAAGTAGAATGGAGGCGAGTACTTGCACTCCTACATGAAATCTTTAAAACCTAAGAGGCACTAGGCCGATGAACCAGGGGCTATTCCCGAACTATGGAGGTGACTCGTATAAGAAAATTTAATACATTAAGGAAGAAAACCTCAAGGCAAAAATGAAGGGGAGCTCGAGAGGGTAAAGCACTCTCTATCCCCGATTTACAGTTAAAGATATATGAAGTTTTACAAAAGTGACGGCAATTTACATGTTTGAAGATAGGTTACATAATAAAGGTTTTGGACCTTCCCCGAGGGTTAAACTGCTGAGCTAGCAAGAAAATAAAGATGTTAAACGGCCATTACCTTTGTGAAGAACTGCTGCCCGAAGGAAGAGCCGCTACCCGCCCCCTGCTACACTTCCATACACTAGGCTAGATGTTCGAGTGGCGGAGAGCCAGGAAAATCAGCAGTTTTTATACTTTCGGGGAAGATTCGAGACATTTCAAGAATAATTAAGACACACCCACAGTCCTTTAATGGGTAGCTTACAGTTACACATCCAAATCGAAAAAGAAAGACACGATTGATCAAAATTTAATTACAGAATTTCTGGATTGGCTAAGTTCAAAACTGGCGGAAAGAAAAGATTTATATTGCCAACCCACAAATGAAAGAACGAAATTTAGTAAAGAACAAACTTATGAATACAAAATTTCTTCAAATAAAGTTCTTCCACTTCGCACCAGGGTGCATGGTCATAGTTTTTGTAGAGACATCTATCACAGAATGTCCACACTTCTTGATCAATAGAAAATAAAACAAGTTGGACTCCACACAATACTGACAACTTCGTAATCACCAAATTTACGGTAGTGACATATTCGGAGAAAACTTATGAGTTGATACAGTTGTTAAAGTTCAGAGTTTCTCCTGTAGAGGAGTACTTTAAGGTGGGGAATTCAAACGTGCGGCGTGGAGGTGTACCAGCCGGTACAATAATAATAATAATAATAATAATAATAATAATAATAATAATAATAATAATAATAATAATAATAATAATAATAATAATAAATAATAATAATGTATGTATGTTGTATGTTGAGTATTCAGCCCGAAGGCTTGTTTGATCGTCTGCAGCTCCGCCAACAGCTGTCATAAATAGCCTAGGCGTCACTGAAGAGGCGTACTAGGGAAATGAGGAGTGAGGTAGTTTCCCGTTGCTTTCCTCACCGAGCCAGCCGTTGTTGATAATAATAATACTTCCCGTTAACTACTATTATGGTTTTTGGAGATGCCGAGGTACCAGAATTTAGTCCCGTTGGAGTTATTTCACATGTCAGTAAATCTACCGACAAGAGGCTGCTGTATTTGAGCACCTTCAAATCAGGATCGAAACTGCCAAGTTGAGGTCTGATTCCCCAGTAATAGCCACATTCCCATACCGTATAGTAGTTTGTTTGTTCACCACATCCAACAAGTAGACCTCATTTTAATGTTTGATTAGGTGACGGTCAAGGCGTAAGATATAGTACACATTGAAAGCTGAACCTCACCGGGCTAAACACCGGAAATCATAGTGGTGGAAGACTAAATGACTCTTGAATTTTCATTAATCAGTTGTCTCCACCAGCTAGCGAAAAATTATATACACTGTATGGCGTTATTACTGTGATCACGTCTGGATACATCACTGAAAGTTGTATATATAAACAAGTCTAACGTGCACAATATAACAGTTGTAAAATTTAATGACCAAAAATACCTGCTGGCTCCAGCACAGGTGTTCTGGTTTGTGCAACAAACAATGATAATGAGCCTCTTTGATTGAAAGTTATGGTATAAAATTTACTTTTAATATGCAGACAGAGCTGAAGGATCAGAAAGCCTGTAACGTATCCCATCCCTCGACGTGATATACAGTACTTCGCCAAGCTAGCTTTTGAGTTACGGTGGCTAGTACCGCTTCACTCCTCTACCGCCCGAAAGTATGCTGTCCTTTATACACTTAATGATTTCTTCCGATAATCATCAGTTTCAGATATAAATGACGTCTCGAAACGACTTCAATTTTGCAAATGCCACCTGTACTCTGATAATCACCAAATATGCTATCATTCCCCAGTTGAAAATGTCCATTTTTTCAAATAAAGCAATTTAAAGATGATCTCAACATTTTAAACACAATATGTGAGCGAAATTTTTGTCTTTATTAAAACGAATAAAACGCAAGCAATAATCCTTGGACAAACTACGGCTCCTCGGAAACTGAGGACCTATAAAATGCCTTAAAAATACCCGCAAAATGGCCTAAAAATATTCAAAAAAGGGGCGTAAACGGACAAAAAGAACATAAAAATGCGATCCAAATTCATTCGCGAATTTAGTTTCAATTACATTTATTTAATGAAGGAATACAATGTCTTAAAATGCAAAATTTTGGTGATATGTAATATGCAGTGCAAGGATATATGAGTGCAACACTTTTTAGATTAACACAATTTTTAAAAATGAATAACGTGGTCGTTTAAATGTACTTGCAGAATTTAGCATGCAATGTTTCTCCCACTTACAATGAATTCAGCGTACCTGCAATGGATATCCTGAAGAAATAAATTGAAATTACTATAACTGGAATCAAATTTGGCTCAACCACAGTAGGGTTACAGAAATTGGAATTGGGAAATCTTACCTCAGTTGGCTTTGCAGTACATCACAATAGTCATCTCCAGGTTCTTAGGTGTAAAGGATCGTAGGTTTTCAGGCACTAGGTTGCAAAACAACGACAAACTTCTCTTTAAATCAACGGATGTTAAGGCTTCGTACTTTTTTGCTATTTTGTTTTACGGTTCACTAACACAGATGGGACAGGAAAGGCCTAGAAATGGGAAGGAAGCGGCCGTGGCCTTAATTATGGTACAGCCCAAGCATTTGCCTGGAGGGAAAATGGGAAAGCACGGAAAACCATATTCAGGGCTGCCGACAGTGGGGTTCGAACCCACTATCTCCCGGATGCGCGCTCCTAACCGCACGGCCAACTCGCCCGGTAGGGTTCGTACTTGAAGCAGATGAGATCTTCTCCTTGAAAAACACTCGCATCAACATTTTCTCCTTTCAATATTTAACTTATCTTGCAAACAATTTGATATCCCTAGCTTTTTCAAGATGGGCTGCCTGGCCAATGCGGTAAAGGCGTGCTCGGTTAACCCGGAAGGACGTGGGTTCGATTCATCGTCAGGAAGTCTTGAAATTTAAAAAACGAGATTTCCACTTCCTGAGGTGTATATGGCCCTGAGGTTCACTCAGCCTACGCCAAAAATGAGTACCAGGGGGCAAAGGCGGCCGAGCGTAGAGCTAACCACTCTACCCCACTAAGTGCCGAGGTTGCGGATAGTGGAAGCTTTTACCTTCCACCCCTCCAGGGGCCTTTATGGCCTCTACGGAGATGCCTTTGCTTTGCTCTTTTAGCTTTTTCAAGCATTAGTTGCATTTTTCATTTCATTTCATTTTCTTTCTTACTACAGAAAAGAGTCCGCCTCTGTGGTGTAGTGGTTAGTGTGATTAGCTGTCATCCCCGGAGGTCCGGGTTCGATTCCCGATTCTGCCACGAAATTTGAAAAGTGGCACGAGGACTGGAACGGGGTCCACTCAGCCTCGGGAGGTCAACTGAGCAGAGGTGGGTTCGATTCCCACCTCAGCCATCCTGGAAGTGGTTTACCGTGGTTTCCCACTTCTCCACCAGGCAAATGCCGGGATGGTACGTAACTTAAAGACACGGCCGCTTCCTTCGCTCTTCCTTGTCTATCCCTTCAAGTCTTCCCAACCCCTCACAAGGTCCCTGTTCAGCATATCAGGTGAGGCCGTGTGGGCGAGGTACTGGTCCACCTCACCAGTTGTATCCCCCGACCGAAAGTCTCAACCTCGAGGACACTGCCCTTGGGGCGGTAGAGGTGCGATCCCTCGCTGAGTCCGAGGGAAAAGCCAACCCTGGAGGGTAAACGGACTACGATACGATACTACTGAAAGGATGTCTAAGGTGTCATGGATGAACTAATCATGATTCGAATTCAGAATGGACAGTACAAATGTAGTCGAAAGAAGTTGAAATAAGGAAAAGAAGCCGATAAGACCTAAAGAAGGCTAAAAAGGGATCAATAAGCCAAAAGACGCCGAAAAATGCGGAAAAGGACCGATAAAACCCACCACGTTCTGGCCTACACTGGCCCAGAATGAACAAATATTATGTTGGGCCTCGTCTTGAGACACTCGAGATAAAAGGACTTTTCCTTAACTACCGAGCCCTACTCATAACTAAACGCAAAAGCACCAATGTCCCCAACTTAGAGCTAAGAGGTGCTTATATTTATTTCTCCACCGCAGTAAAAAACCTCTGTGTCATTATGCCTGAAAATCTAAATTGGAATGAACACATAACGAGTGTGTAAAGGAGAGTGTATCCTCTCAAATATTAAATTTAAAAATTACATTGATTCACACACTCATAGGAAAGCAACGTCATCTCCGTACAGGCCACGAAGGCCCTTGGAGGGTTGGAAGGTAAACCTCGGCACTTGATGGGATAGAGTGGTTAGCTCTACGCCCGGCTGCCTTTGCCTCCAGGAATTAAACCGGTGGAAAATCTTGTTTCATAAGTTTTACGACTTCCTGACGGGGAGTCGAACTCACGTCCTTCCGGGCGAACCGAGCACGCCTTTATCGCCTCGGACAGGCAGCCTATTCGGACACTCATACTCCCGTTATATTGTGATGTTACTGATGCTATTATTGAACGGATCAGTAACCTACAAAAGGCATTATATTCGTATACTAGCGAATGTACCCGTGCTTCGCTACGGTATTCTACATTGTATTCGAATATCGAAGTAAATAGTGTGCATGCAGTAAATAAGATTGTTTTAAAATTGCATGTCTCTTAGCGTTATCCGAGAAAGAGCATGGGGAGGTCCCCGTACGTTGTTTCCAATGTAAAGTGTTTGTTATGGATTTGTGATATAACGGCAGGCTCACTTGCCTACTGCCATTCACACTCGAGTTGGGGAGTTTACATTATAATTGCAGGCCCCATTGCCTACTATGCGGACAGAATCGATTTGGGGAGTTTTCATTAAAATGGCAGCCCCCCTTTCCTACTTCCAGACAGATTACAGTTTTTATTATAATGGCAGGCAATTACCCTACTATCACTCGAAATTGAGTTGTGCAGTTATCATTATAATGCCAGGCCCATTTTCCTACTTCCAGCCAGCTTACTGCCAGTCACACCAAGTTGGTGAGTTTCCATCAAAATAGCAGGCCACTATGCCTAATGCCAGTCACATTTTAGATGAGGACATTTCTTTATAATGGCGGGCACCCTTGCCTACTGCCAAACACAATCGGGTAGAGGAGTTTTAAACAAAACTGCATGCTCACTTGCCTTCTGCAAGTCAAATCGAGAAGTGAACTATTCATTACAATTGTAGACCTTCCTTACTAATGACAGTTACACAGGAGTTGGAGAAGGAACCCTTTCATACTGCCAGTCAAAGTCGGTGTGGGGAGTACTGATTACAATAGCAGACCCACCCTTTCTCGATCGCTACAAATCGACATTAGTGAATATATATAGATCGACATACGAAAGTCTATGCGTGTTTACAATATTGAAGACCTTCATTTACAGATTAACTGCTACTAAACGTACGTCATATCGAAAAAGGATTATACCATAAGACACGCCGGATTTAGTGGCCTAAATGGCTGGTCCTATGATATGTCATCTATTCTTGGGTCAGATTGAGTTAGAAACGTGGAACAGGGTAACGTTCTTGTAAGATTATCTCGCATTACATTAATTTTCGGATAATTATGTGACAGCTACATACATAGCATTGGCTCATATATGGCTAATGGGTGGGCCAATTTTCGTGAAGAGTTTGATGATTCTGTATTTCATATAAGTAATCGAAGGTATGAATTATGCATGTGAAAATTCCAAATTGACTTAACATCCATTAATAGAGAAAAATCAAACGTAAAAGGGATACAGATAGGCAAAAAGTCATAAGACCAAGGTTGTAGATCATTCCAAATTGAACGGAGATTGTGCAATCTGTTATGTGATAGGAATTTCCGAAGATCTGCACCATCATTAAAATTGCCTGCATATTTCGATATTCTTCGGGGATAAAAAGTGAAAAATTAAATGATCTTGGATGTTTTCCGTTCGTTACAGGCTAAAACGTATAATTTTGTCAAATTTCAATTATCTTCTTTTCCTTCTGGCAGATTATGCCGCAATCTGGATTTTGGGCGAGGCGGGTAAAAATTAGGACTTTCAGGAAACTAAACCAAAAATTATGCAGATGGTCATTATTACCCCTTAAACGGAAAGCTGTACGAAAATTTCGCCAAAATAGTCAGTGTAGAGGCACACAGTCGTTACGATTTGATTTATATAGATAAGGAATCTGCTCCATGTAAAACACCTTTTTGGCTATGTCCGCTGGACTTAACCTGCAAAACTGACCATTCATGATATCTCCCTTATTAATCCTCCTGACGAAAAAATGCACATGAAAAACAGGTTTAGAGGTGGAATTCCATCACGTTTGGTCGATTTCCAGTCAGGTTGGTCTTGTTCTGTATATATTGTGGAAGAATAAAATCACCATTTCGGTTCCCTATAAACCCCCAGTCCATTCCGGAACATGAAATGTTATTTACGTTTAAAACCTACCTTTGGACAGGTGGATGCTAAATATGAATTTTGGTTCGAATGTCTTCAGTAGTTTTCAAGTTGTAAGGAATACGCTTTACACGCACCCGCTCGTGAGTTAAGTCCGATGGGACTTGTACAAAAAAACGGTCCGTTAATGATATCTCCCTTATTAATCCTCGTATCGAAATGATGCACATGAGAAAAAAGGTTTAGAAATTAATTTCTACCAAGGCAGGTAGATTTAAATTAACGTAGGTTGTGTATATTTTGTGGAAGTGCAAAATCACTGTTTCGGTTTCGTATAAACCCCCAGTCAGTTCAGGGATTTAGAAACAATATTTGCCCTAAAACCTATCAAGGACAGGTGTATTCTAAATATGAGTATTGGTGGAAATACATCCAGTAGTTTGTAGCACGCGCGTACATACGGCGTAATTAAGGAAGAAAATAATACAGTTAAGAAAGTTGAAAGTAATAGAAAATGGATTATAACTGAGGACAGCCGGATAACGACAAATATGTAAATGCCAAGTGAATGTATTGGAAAATCAAATGCCTCTCAATAAATTATGCTAGTGTAAGTTATGGATATAATAAAGCGGTAACAGAGGAGAAGTTTAGGTCCATTGAATCCTAGGTAAACAAATAATAAGAAGATGACTAATGGTGTTATTACTTAATCTATTCGAAGGCGGTTATAACATCCAACGATATTCCGCCAATATCCCGCAGATAGGCCGATTGACGGCTCTCTTGCCTTCTACCTAATGAACAACCACGAATTTAAAAGCATGAGGAGGAAAATGTCAATACGTTACTTCCCTGCTGGCATGCAGTCAGAGACGTTGCCATGGTAACCTGTAGGTTCGTTGTCGGTCTGTCGGTCACTCAATGCAGAGCATGGTACCAGCAGAAAATTGTAAATTTCTCCGTCATGTAAAGAGTAAGGTAAATTATGAACATAACGAAAGTTGTTTATAATGAAGAGACGTTTCACGTATGGTAAACGAAGCTTACAGAAAATCAATAGTATAAGAGAAAATGGAGGAAAACCAGAATGGTTTTTCCTATAAACCCCCGTCTATTCAAAGATTTTAAAATGATATGCATATCAAAACCTTCCCCGGGATGAGTATACTCTAAATATGAAATTTGGTTGAGATCTATCCAGCCGTTTCGACGTGATGGTGGAAAAACCATTCTGGTTTTCCTATAAACCCCCGTCTATTCAAAGATTTTAAAATGATATGCATATCGAAACCTTCCCCGGGATGAGTATACTCTAAATATGAAATTTGGTTGAAATCTATCCAGCCGTTTCGACGTGATGGTGGAAGAACCACTCTGGTTTTCCTATAAACCCCCCGTGTATTCAAAGATTTTAAATTGATATGCATATCGAAACCTTCCCCGGGAGGAGTATACTCTAAATATGAAGTTTGGTTGAGATCTATCCAGCCGGTTCGACGTGATGGTGGAAAAACCATTCTGGTTTTCCTATAAACCCCCCGTGTATTCAAAGATTTTTAAAATGATATGCATATGTAAGCCTTTCCCGGGAGGAGTATACTCTAAATATGAAGTTTGGTTGAGATCTATCCAGCCGTTTCGACGTGATGGTGGTAAAACCATTCTGGTTTTCCTATAAACCCCCCGTGTATTCAAAGATTTTAAAATGATATGCATATCGAAACCTTCCCCGGGATGAGTATACTCTAAATATGAAATTTGGTTGAGATCTATCCAGCCGTTTCGACGAAATGGTGGAAAAACCATTCTGGTTTTCCTATAAACCCCCCGTGTATTCGAAGATTTTAAAATGATATGCACATCGAAACCTTCCCCGGGATGAGTATACTCTAAATATGAAATTTGGTTGAGATCTATCCAGCCGTTTCGACGTGATGGTGGAAAAATCAATCTGGTTTTCCTATAAACCCCCCGTGTATTCAAAGATTTTAAAATGGTATGCATATCGAAACCTTCCCCGGGAGGAGTATACTCTAAATATGAAGTTTGGTTGAGATCTATCCAGCCGTTTCGACGTGATGGTGGAAAAACCATTCTGGTTTTCCTATAAACCCCCCTGTATTCAAAGATTTTAAAATGATATGCATATCGAAACCTTCCCCGCGGGGAGTATACTCTAAATATGAAGTTTGGTTGAGATCTATCCAGCCGTTTCGACGTGATGGTGGAAAAACCATTCTGGTTTTCCTATAAACCCCCCGTGTATTCAAAGATTTTAAAATGATATGCATATCGAAACCTTCCCCGGGATGAGTATACTCTAAATATGAAGTTTGGTTGAGGTCTATAAAGCAGTTTCGACGTGATGGTGGAACAAACAGACAGACAAACAAACAGACACGAACAATTTTATTTATATAGACTAGCTAATGTACCCGTGCTTCGCTACGGTATTCTACATTGTATTCGAATATCGAAGTAAATAGTGTGCATGCAGTAAATAAGATTGTTTTAAAATTGCATGTCTCTTAGCGTTATCCGAGAAAGAGCATGGGGAGGTCCCCGTACGTTGTTTCCAACGTAAAGTGTTTGTTATGGATTTGTGATATAACGGCAGGCTCACTTGCCTACTGCCATTCACAATCGAGTTGGGAAGTTTACATTATAATTGCAGAACCCATTGCCTACTATGCGGACAGAATCGAATTGGGGAGTTTTCGTTAAAATGACAGCCCCCCTTTCCTACTTCCAGACAGATTACAGTTTTTATTATAATGATAGGCAATTACCCTACTATCACTCGAAAATGAGTTGTGCAGTTATCATTATAATGCCAGGCCCATTTTCCTACTTCCAGCCAGCTTACTGCCAGTCACACCAAGTTGGTGAGTTTCCATCAAAATAGCAGGCCACTATGCCTAATGCCAGTCACATTTTAGATGAGGACATTTCTTTATAATGGCGGGCACCCTTGCCTACTGCCAAACACAATCGGGTAGAGGAGTTTTAAACAAAACTGCATGCTCACTTGCCTTCTGCAAGTCAAATCGAGAAGTGAACTATTCATTACAATTGTAGACCTTCCTTACTAATGACAGTTACACAGGAGTTGGAGAAGGAACCCTTTCATACTGCCAGTCAAAGTCGGTGTTGGGAGTACTGATTACAATAGCAGACCAACCCTTTCTCGATCACTACAAATCGACATCAGTGAATATATATAGATCGACATACGAAAGTCTATGCGTGTTTACAATATTGAAGACCTTCATTTACAGATTAACTGCTACTAAACGTACGTCATATCGAAAAAGGATTATACCATAAGACACGCCGGATTTAGTGGCCTAAATGGCTGGTCCAATGATATGTCATCTATTCTTGGGTCAGATTGAGTTAGAAACGTGGAACAGGGTAACGTTCTTGTAAGATTATCTCACATTACATTACTTTTCGGATAATTATGTGACAGCTACATACATAGCATTTGGCTCATATATGGCTACTGGGTGGGCCAATTTTCGTGAAGAGTTTGATGATTCTGTATTTCATATAAGTAATCGAAGGTATGAATTATGCATATGAAAATTCCAAATTGACTTAACATCCATTAATAGAGAAAAATCAAACGTAAAAGGGATACAGATAGAAAAAAAGTCATAAGACCAAGGTTGTAGATAATTCCAAATTGAACGGAGATTGTGCAATTTGTTATGTGATAGGAATTTCCGAAGGTCTGCACCATCATAAAAATTGCCTGCATATTTCGATATTCTTCGGGGATAAAAAGTGAAAGATGTAATGATCTTGGATGTTTTCCGTTCGTTACAGGCTAAAACGTATAATTTTGTCAAATTTCAATTATCTTCTTTTTCTTCTGGCAGATTATGCCGCAATCTGGATTTTGGGCGAGGCGGGTAAAAATTAGGACTTTCAGGAAACTAAACCAAAAATTATGCAGATGGTCATTATTACCCCTTAAACGGAAAGCTGTACGAAAATTTCGCCAAAATAGTCAGTGTAGAGGCACACAGTCGTTACGATTTGATTTATATAGATAAGGAATCTGCTTCATGTAAAACACCTTTTTGGCTATGTCCGCTGGACTTAACCTGCAAAACTGACCATTCATGATATCTCCCTTATTAATACTCCTGACGAAAAAATGCACATTAAAAAAAGGTTTAGAGGTGGAATTCCATCACGTTTGGTCGATTTCCAGTCAGGTTGGTCTTGTTCTGCATATATTGTGGAAGAGTAACATCACCATTTCGGTTCCCTATAAACCGCCAGTCCATTCCGGAACATGAAATGTTATTTACGTTTAAAACCTACCTTTGGACAGGTGGATGCTAAATATGAATTTTGGTTCGAATGTCTTCAGTAGTTTTCAAGTTGTAAGGAATACGCTTTACACGCACCCGCTCGTGAGTTAAGTCCGATGGGACTTGTACAAAAAAACGGTCCGTTAATGATATCTCCCTTATTAATCCTCGTATCGAAATGATGCACATGAGAAAAAAGGTTTAGAAATTAATTTCTACCAAGGCAGGTAGATTTAAATTAACGTTGGTTGTGTATATTTTGTGGAAGTGCAAAATCACTGTTTCGGTTTCGTATAAACACCCAGTCAGTTCAGGGATTTAGAAACAATATTTGCCCTAAAATCTATCAAGGACAAGTGTATTCTAAATATGAGTATTCGTGGAAATACATCCAGTAGTTTGTAGCACTCGCATACATACGGCGTAATTAAGGAAGAAAATAATACAGTTAAGAGAGTTGAAAGTAATAGAAAATGGATTATAACTGAGGACAGCCGGATAACGACAAATATATAAATGCCAAGTTAATGTATTGGAAAATCAAATGCCCCTCAATAAATTATGCTAGTGTGAGTTATGGATATAATAAAGCGGTAACAGAGGAGAAATTTAGGTCCATTGATTCCTAGGTAAAGAAATAATAAGAAGATGACTAATGGTGTTATTACTTAATCTATTCGAAGGCGGTTATAACATCCAACGATATTCCGCCAATATCCCGCAGATAGGCTGATTGACGCCTCTCTTGCCTTCTACCTAAGGAACAACCACGAATTTAAAAGCATGATGATGAAAATGGCAATACGTTACTTCCCTGCTGGCATGCAGTCAGAGACGTTGCCATTTTAACCTGTAGGTTCGTTGTCGGTCTGTCGGTCACTCAATGCAGAGCATGGTACCAGCAGAAAATTGTAAATTTCTCCGTCATGTAAAGAGTAAGGTAAATTATGAACATAACGAAAGTTGTTTATAATGAAGAGACGTTTCACGTACGGTAAACGAAGCTTACAGAAAATCAATAGTATAAGAGAAAATGGAGAAAAACCATTCTGGTTTTCCTATAAACCCCCCGTCTATTCAAAGATTTTAAAATGATATGCATATTGAAACCTTCCCCGGGATGAGTATACTCTAAATATATAGTTTAGTTGAGATCTATCCAGCCGTTTCGACGTGATGGTGGAAAAACCATTCTGGTTTTCCTATAAACCCCCGTCTATTCAAAGATTATAAAATGATATGCATATCGAAACCTTCCCCGGGATGAGTATACTCTAAATATGAAATTTGGTTGCGATCTATCCAGCCGTTGAGACGTGATGGTGGAAAAACCATTCTGGTTTTCCTATAAACACCCCGTGTATTCAAAGTTTCTAAAATGACATGCATATCGAAACCTTCCCCGGGAGGAGTATACTCTAAATATGAAGTTTGGTTCAGCTCTATCCAGCCGTTTCGACGTGATGGTGGAAAAACCATTCTGGTTTTCCTATAAACCCCCCGTGTATTCAAAGATTTTAAAATGATATGCATATCGAAACCTTCCCCGAGAGGAGTATACTCTAAATATGAAGTTTAGTTGACATCTATCGAGCCGTTTCGACGTGATGGTGGAGAAACCATACTGGTTTTCCTATAAACCCCCGTCTATTCATAGATTTTAAAATGATATGCCTACCGAAATCTTCCCCGGGATGAGTATACTCTAAATATGAAATTTGGTTGAGATCTATCCAGCCGTTTCGACGTGATGGTGGAAAAACCATTCAGTTTTCCTATAAACTCCCCGTGTATTCCAAGATTTTAAAATGATATGCACATCGAAACCTTCCCCGGGAGGAGTATACTCTAAATATGAAATTTGGTTGAGATCTATCCAGCCGTTTCGACGTGATGGTGGAAAAACCATTCTGGTTTTCCTATAAACCCCCCGTGTATTCAAAGTTTCTAAAATGATATGCTTATCGAAACCTTCCCCGGGAGGAGTATACTCTAAATATGAAGTTTGGTTGAGATCAATCCTGCTGTTTCGACGTGATGGTGGAAAAACCATACTGGTTTTCCTATAAACCCCCGTGTATTCAAAGTTTTTAAAATGATATGCATATCGAAACCTTCCCCGGGAGGAGTATACTCTAAATATGAACTTTAGTTGAGATCTATCGAGCCGTTTCGACGTGATGGTGGTAAAACCATTCTGGTTTTCCTATAAACCCGTGTATTCAAAGTTTTTAAAATGATATGCATATCGAAACCTTCCCCGGGAGGAGTATACTCTAAATATGAAGTTTAGTTGAGATCTATCCAGCCGTTTCGACGTGATGGTGGAAAAACCATTCTGGTTTTCCTATAAACCCCCGTGTATTCAAAGATTTTAAAATGATATACATATCGAAACCTTCCCCAGGAGGAGTATACTCTAAATATGATGTTTAGTTGAGATCTATCGAGCCGTTTCGACGTGATGGTGGAAAAACCAGTCTGGTTTTCCTATAAACCCCCGTGTATTCAAAGATTTTAAAATGATATGCATATCGAAACCTTCCCCGGGATGAGTATACTCTAAATATGAAATTTGGTTGAGATCTATCCAGCCGTTTCGACGTGATGGTGGAAAAACCATTCTTGTTTTCCTATAAACCCCCGTCTATTCAAAGATTTTAAAATGATATGCATATCGAAACCTTCCCCGGGATGAGTATATTCTAAATATGAAATTTGGTTGAGATCTATCCAGCCGTTTCGACGTGATGGTGGAAAAACCATTCTGGTATTCCTATAAACCCCCCGTGTATTCAAAGATTTTAAATTATATGCATATCGAAACCTTCCCCGGGATGAGTATACTCTAAATATGAAATTTGGTTGAGATCTATCCAGCCGTTTCGACGTGATGTTGGAAAAACCATTCTGGTTTTCCTATAAACCCCCCGTGTATTCCAAGATTTTAAAATGATATGCATATCGAAACCTTCCCCGGGAGGAATATACTCTTAATATGAAGTTTGGTTGAGATCTATCCGGCCGTTTCGACGTGATGGTGGAAAAACAATTCTGGTTTTCCTATCAACTCCCCGTGTATTCAAAGATTTTAAAATGATATACACATCGAAACCTTCCCCGGGAGGAGTATACTCTAAATATGAAGTTTGGTTGAGATCTATCCAGCCGTTTCGACGTGATGGTGGAAAAACCATTCTGGTTTTCCTATAAACCCCCCGTGTATTCAAAGATTTTAAAATGATATGCATATCGAAACCTTCCTCGGGATGAGTATACTCTAAATATGAAATTTGGTTGAGATCTATCCAGCCGTTTCGACGTGATGGTGGAAAAACCATTCTGGTTTTCCTATAAACCCCCCGTGTATTCAAAGATTTTAAAATGATATGCACATCGAAACCTTCCCCGGGAGGAGTATACTCTAAATATGAAGTTTGGTTGAGATCTATCCAGCCGTTTCGACGTGATGGTGGAAAAACCATTCTGGTTTTCCTATAAACCCCCGTGTATTCGAAGATTTTAAAATGATATGCATATCGAAACCTTCCCCGGGATGAGTACACTCTAAATATGAAATTTGGTTGAGATCTATCCAGCCGTTTTGACGTGATGGTGGAAAAATCATTCTGGTTTTCCTATGAACACCCCGTGTATTCAAAGATTTTAAAATGATATGCATATCGAAACCTTCCCCGGGAGGAGTATACTCTAAATATGAAGTTTGGTTGAGATCTATCCAGCCGTTTCGACGTGATGGTGGAAAACCATTCTGGTTTTCCTATAAACCCCCCGTGTATTCAAAGATTTTAAAATGATATGCATATCGAAACCTTCCCCGGGAGGAGTATACTCCAAATATGAAGTTTTGTTGAGATCTATCCAGCCGTTTCGACGTGATTGTGGAGAAACCATTCTGGTTTTCCAATAAACCCCCCGTGTATTCAAAGATTTTAAAATGATATGCATATCGAAACCTTCCCCGGGAGGAGTATACTCTAAATATGAAGTTTGGTTGAGATCTATCCAGCCGTTTCGACGTGATGGTGGAAAAACCATTCTGGTTTTCCAATAAACCCCCCGTGTATTCAAAGATTTTAAAATGATATGCATATCGAAACCTTCCCCGGGATGAGTATACTCTAAATATGAAGTTTGGTTGAGATCTATCCAGCCGTTTCGACGTGATGGTGGAACAAACAGACAAACAAACAGACACGAACAATTTTATTTATATAGATAAGATTCGTATTTTTATTAAATTACTCTACTCACGTAAGAACGTAATTTGAAAGCCTAGGCTGGTTATAATTCGACGAACTACGTAAGCTACACACAGCTATTCTAGTTTATAGACTATTGAATGAATCATATCCCTACTACCGTTCTTCTTTGTTTAACTCACTTTCCTCCTTTCACGACAGTAATACATTTTCCAGCTCCCATGCCATTGCTATTCCCAACAACGAAACTACTATTTTCAATCAGTTCTTCCAAGTGTTGAATAGACTTTGGAGCTCTACTTCAGTGAATATTAAAAAAGTCTACGAACTCGAAGAGCTTAAGACCTACTTGCCAAACTTATTTTCCAAATTATAAAACTGCCTGAGTGAATGTTGCATGATTGTGTGAATAAATGGTTATATTCGTTCTTAAGATTTTAAGTTAGACTATATACATACAGTAAAACATCGTTTATCTGGAGCTCGTTGAACCAGATCACATTTGTACTTTTTAAAATTTAATGTTCACATTAGACAATAACTTTTAACTATGATAGCAAGAACGTAACGCCAAATATTCGCTTTTCACTTTGATTCAATGTGCAGTTCCTGCATAGATTGTAAAATAAATTATAGTAATACTGTACTGTAAAATATTTTTGTTCAGTTTAAGGAAGATATTTTTTTTTTGCTAGGGGCTTTACGTTGCACCGACACAGATAGGTCTTATGGCAACGATGGGATGGGAAAGGCCTAGGAGTTGGAAGGAAGCGGCCGTGGCCTTAATTAAGGTACAGCTCCAGCATTTGCCTGGTGTGAAAATGGGAAACCACGGAAAACCATCTTCAGGGCTGCCGATAGTGGGATTCGAACCTACTATCTCCCGGATGCAAGCTCACAGCCGCGCGCCTCTACGCGTACGGCCAACTCGCCCGGTAAAGGAAGATTTATTAAGTGTCACAGAGCGCTGACGTGGTATGACGGTGGCTACGGGCCTATGGTACTATGACGGAAGAATAAATTGTAGCGGTATGCACATCTACAGTTTGAGACAGACGATGACGTTGACGAGGAGGGAACGATCACACCGGAACAGCGAACGACACGCGCAGGCGGAGCATCAGCCCGACACTACTCCAGCTGAACTATCAATGATAAAACGTTTGTGTGACCATTGTTTCATTCAAACGCCACACGTGTTTGAAACAGAAGACAGTGGACCAATTCTTTGTTAAGAAATGATGTGATTTTATGTGATTAAGATTGTTATAATTTTTATTATCTTGTAAATATGTACATAATTTTCTTACATATCATATTATTTTATTGTCATAAACGGTAAGTCTACTTATTTAAGGATTTTGGTTTACCTATTACCTATATAACCGGGATTGTCCGGATTGTCGATTTTCTGGATTGCCTTTGGTCCCAGTCAGTCCGAGTAAGCGAGATTTTACTGTAAAGTTGCATTTGCAATGTGCGATTATTATCTAGTTAAGTTTAATTCTTCAAAGGACCGAACGTTTCCATAGAGGAAAGTATTGCTATGTTTGTCAGCAAAGCCCGTAGTCGGTCGTTATTAATTACTACCTAGCTACAAACATCAAATTTTCAACATATTTAAAATTTTTGAAATTTGACCTTATTTTGATGTCATATAGTATTCAGGATCCTATCAATAACCACCAGAACTTTTAAATTTAAATTTTCTTTCGTGAAAATCAAATTATTTATACAAATAAAATCGTAACAACAATATTGCAAACCTTCATTTACAGATTAGCTATTGCTAAACGCTACATCATATCGACAAAGGGATTGTACCATAAGACGCGTCATTTAGCGGTCTAAATGGTTTATCTTAAGATATTTTCTCCCGTCTCATCTATTTATGGGTAAAATTGAGTTAGAAATGTTAAATAGGGTGAGATTTGCGTAAGGTTTTCTCACCGTGCATTACTTTTTGGTACTAATATGACAGCTACAAGCATAGCATTTGGCTGACGTATGGATACTGGGTGGCCAATGTTCGTGTAGAATTAGATGATTCTACCTTTCGTATAAGTGATTCGAACGACGAATTATACGTGTACGAAGAGAAAAATTTAGAAATAATCAACAAATAGAGACAAATGAAACACATGTAATGGAGATACGACGAAACGTCATAGAGCCAAAGTTGTAGATCACTCCAAATTAAATTGAGATTGTGCCATCCGTTTTGTGACAGGACTTACCGTTTAGCCGCGAAATACCTCGAAACGAAGGACTTCACCGTCATTAAAATTCACCCTACATTACGATATTCTTCAGGGATAAAATGTGAAAAATTTAAATTTCTTGGAATTTTTCCGTCGGTTACCGGCTAAAACGTATAATTTTGCCTAATTTCAATTTTCTAGCTTGTCTGGCAGATTGTGCCGCAATCTTGATTTTGGGCGAAGGGGTAAAATTTAGGACGACTGTGTGTCTGTGCATGGACTATTTTGGCGAAATTTTCGTACAGCCTTCCGTTTAAGGGGTTATAATGACCATCTGCATATTTTTTACCTATAGCAACAGTTAATCTGTAAATGAAGGTTTGCAATATTGTAAACATGCATATAATTCGTATATAGATCTGTATATATTCGTTGAAGTCGATTTGTAGCTATGCAGAAAGGGTGTGTTTGTCATTATAATTAATATTTTACAATGATAGTGACTCACAGCAGGACAGCGTCTGCTATTGTAATCATTACTCTCCACGTCGAATTTGACTGGCGGCAGGGATGGGATCCTTCTCCTACTGCTTTGTAACTTGCATTAGTAAGGAGGGACTACCATTGTAATTAATAATTACCTTCACGATTTGACTGGCATAATTTAAGGGAGCATGCAATTTTGTTCTAAACTCCCCTAACCGATTGTGTTTGGGAGTAGGCAAGTGTGTCCGCCATTATAAACAAATTTACCCATCTAAACTGTGACTGGCATAGGCATAGAGTCTTTGCTATTATGATGGAAACTCACCAAGTCAGTGTGACTTTCATTAAGAAAAGGGGCCTGTCATTATAATTATAACAGCACAACTCAATTTTTGACTGGCAGTAGGGAAGATGCCTGCTATTAAAATAAAAACCCCTCAACTGTAATCTGTCTGGAAGTAGGAAAGGGACGTGCCATTGTAACGAAAACTCGCCAGATCGATTGTGCCGCGCAGTAGGTAAAGGGGCCTGCCCTTATAATGAAAATCTCCCTACTCGATTGTGAATGGCAGTAGGCAAGTGGGTCTGCCGTTATCATCACAACTCCGCAGCTCGCACTTTACATTGGAAACCACGTATATGAACCTCGCCCTGGTGTTTCTGGATAACGCCAAGAGACATGCAATTTAAAAGAATCTTATCCACTGCATGTACAGTAATTCATTTCGACATCTGCATACAATGTAGAATACCGTAGCGAAGCACGGGTATATTTGCTTGCCATAAATATGCCTCCCAGTAGAATATGTGACGCAGTGCTACCTAGCAACCGTGCAGGCAGTGATGTGAAGTATTGATGAATGGACTTTACGTAAATGGATCCACGGTCTGTGCAACTTTCAAGGTAAAATGGAAATGGCGCATGGCTTTCAGTGCCGGGAGTGTCCGAGGACATGTTCGGCTCGCCAGGTGCAGGTGTTATAATTTGAATCCCGTAGGCAACCTGCGCGTATGGATGAGAATGAAGTGAGGATGAAGACGGCACATACACCCAGCCCCCGTGCCAGTGAAATTAACCAATGATGGTTAAAATTCCCGACCCTGCCGGGACCCCTGTGACCAAAGGGCAGCAAGCTAACCATTTAGCCATGGGCCGCACAGCTCTCAAGGTAGTGTTGCTAGGTAACATCACATCATACATTTAGTTAAATACAGTATTTTCTTTACACGCATTTTCTGATGACCCCCAGCTCTAAGATATATTTATGTCAACATATTTGCACTTGTCTCCCAAACACCCTGTATACAGGGTGGTCGGAAACAACATGAACCGGGTATAAGAACGTTACAATAATAAATAATCTGAAATAAATAATTCTATATCTCGCGCCGTTGTTATTTTATCAGCTGCTGAAGTTAGCCAATCAGGTCGCTTCGCGGGCGAATTCAAATGGGCATTGCTAGACGGTGTTGCTAAATCTGCACGCGGCTTAAGATGGCTTGAGAGAACGAATCGAAGAAGAAACTTCGTCCGAGGAGGAATTGAAACTCGGATCTCTGAGCTGACAGGATCGCACCCTAGCAAGTACGCTACGGTGACATCTGCTGAATGTGTTTCTGTTTGATGCTGATTTCTCGGCCTGGCTTTCAAGCCGGTCTTAAATCACGTGCAGAATTAGCAACATCGCCTCGCAAAGCCCATTTGAATTCGCCCGCGATGCGATCTCATTGGCTAACTTCAGAAGCTAATAAAATAACAATGGCGTGAAATATCGAATTTATTTTTTCAAATTATTTATTAGCATGACACATTCCTCTAACGCATATAAACCCGGTTCACGTTGTTTCCGAGCACTCTGCATGCTTTGCGTTGTACCGACATAGAACTTCCGTCGAAGATGGGATAGGAAAAGTGAAACTAAGTGAAAACAGGAATCCACAGAAGGCAATCTTCAGGGCTGCCGACAACGAATGCCAGGCTGAGTGGCTCAGACAGTCGAGACACTAACTTGGCAGGTTCGAAGCTGGCTCAGTTCGGTGCTATTTGAAGGTGCACAAGTACATCAGCCTCGTGTCGTTAGATTTATTCGCACGTAAAGCTACTCCTGGTCTACCTCTGTGGTGTAGTGGTTCAATCACTTCAGTTACTATTTATCTGCATTTAGGGCAGTCGCCCAGGTGGCAGATTCCCTATCTGTTGTTTTCCTAGCCTTTCCTTAAATGACTGCAAAGAAATTGGAAATTAATTGAACATCTCACTTGGTAAGTTATTCCAATCCCTAACTCCCCTCCCTATAAACGAATATTTGCTCCAATTTGTCCTCTTAAATTCCAGCTTTATCTTCATATTTTGTTCTTTCCTACTTTCAAAGACACCACTCAAACTTATCCGTCTACTGATGTCATTTCACGCCATCTCTCCACTGACAGCTCGGAACATACCACTTAGTAAAGCAGCTCGTCTCCTTTCTCCCAAGTCTTCCCACCCCAAACTTTGCAATATTTTTGTAACGCTACTCTTTTGTCGGAAATCATCCAGAACAAATCGATTTGCTTCCGGAGGCCCGGGTTCAATTGCCGGCTCTGCCACGAAATTTCAAAAGTAGGACGAGGGCTGGAACGGGGTTCACTCAGCCTCGGGAGGTCAACTGAGCAGAGGGTGTTTCGATTCCCATCTCAGCCATCCTCGAAGTGATTTTCCGTGGTTTTCCACTTCTCCTCCAGGCAAATGCCGGGATGGTACCTAACATAAGGCTACGGCCGCTTCCTGCCCTCTTCCTTGTCTATCCCTTCTAATCTTCCCATCCCCCCACAAGGTCCCTGTTCAGCATAGCAGGCGAGGCCGTCTGGGCAAGCTACTGGTCCTCCTTCGGAGTTGTAATCCCGACCCAAAGTCTCATGCTCCAGGACATTGCCCTTGAGGCGGTGGAGGTCGGATCCATCACTGAGTCCGAGAGAAAAACCAACCCTGGAATGTAAATGGATTAAAAAACGAAGAAAGATCAGTACTCCTGCGGAACTACAAAATCTGTAAAAGTAGTTAGTGGGACGTAAAGCTATTATTATTATTATTATTACTTCCCAATGCAAGCTGACAGTTACGTGACCCAAGCCGTGTAAGCACTCGCTCGTTACTTGATAGATATAATTCGTCAACATGACACAGTGTAACCATCTGGTAAGTACTAAGTAATATGCGCTTAAAAACAGTTTCTGATGACTTCTTTTTATGTTGGTAGTGCACCCATATCCCGTACCTTACAAATCGACTGCCCTATGTAACCACAGTATAGAGAAGTTCCACGTTACACATTGTTTTGAAGAACGCACATTTTTGAAATTCGTCATCTGGAAAAGTAAAAAGGAATGTTACATTAGGGTAGACTGCACGGTTTCAAATTAATTTGCCTCAAGACGGTTGTTGAGACCATGTTATTATTATTATTATTATTATTATTATTATTATTATTATTATTATTATTACTATCATCACCATTTTACTTTTGCACCGTCACTTTTGTGAAGAATCCTCTTTGTCTTTCTTCCTCTTTCCTTATTTCCTTCTTTCTGCAGTACTCTTGCTGCTATTCATCATATTTTACTGTTCATGACAAAGGAAGCAGTCATTTCTATTTTCTTACCCACTTCACTGTACCATCTCTTATTAAATAAAAGAATTCCATATGACCCTCAAATATTTGCGGTCAAGGATACGATGAATGGCAGCCTCATGTGTTGCATCACTGTTCCCATTTATCATGATAATATTTTTATCGCAGACGTAATGTCCGCACTCATACAGACGTAAACGCAAACGTACAACAAGAACTTAACTCATAATGTCTAATTCTCCAGAAATGTGTGAGTGGTCGTGAGTTTGGTAGTCATACAATAAAGTATAACTCATTAGCCTAAGTCTGTAATTATCAGCGGATACCACGAAGGGCTGTGTGAGGCATGCAGCACGAAATAATGCATTGTCTTTTCTATAGCAGGTGGCAGTTTCAAGGACTACCACTTAAAGAAATCTCAGATCTTGTATGTTTCTTCTACTGAAGTGGTTCCACTCATTAGTCTTCTGACATACAGAAGATAATGATAACAACGTTATTTGTCTTAAGCTACTTAACTACTTTTACGGCTTTTGGATACGCCGTGAAGCCGAGATTTTGTCCCAAGGGTTTTACGTGCTGGTGAATCTACCGATACGAAGCTGACGTATTTGAACACCTGAAAATACCACCGGACTGAGCCAGGATGGAACCTGCAAAGTTGGGGTCAGAAGGCCAGCGCTGTAACGTCCCAGCTACGTAGCCCGACAAATCATTTAATAGTTATACTTTTAAAAAGAAATTGATGAATAATATTCAGAAGTGTAAAATCATTTATTTTCAAATTCCGCATGTACTTATATATTAATTGCTATAATGTTATGACTAGATGGCATATTTTGGCATATTTTCATGTTTTGTTTGTTTCAAGATATTGTATGCACATCTAATATAAAATAAGAGTTTTGTCTGTGCATTGCTCAGAATTTAAAAATAATGGTATTTCTGTATCGGTCATGTCCAAAGTAACAAGGAAATGAACTTTTTACTTTTCCGTAATTTCAGTCTGTCTGTCTGTCTGTCTGTCTGTCTGTCTGTGTCTGTCTGTCTGTCTGTCTGTCTGTCTGTCTGTCTGTCTGTCTGTCTGTCTGTCTGTCTGTCTGTCTATGTACGCACATCACGAGAAAACGGCTGAGGATAGTTTAATAAAAATCGGTATATAAAGTCTGTGAATGAGCCACTACAATCTAGGCTATAAATCATTTTATTCACGCTGAGTGAAATGGTAGTTTAGGTGAAGGCCTGTAATTTAATTCTCAAATATTTATGCTATTAGTGGTCCTATCGATAAATACTACATAACTAAAGTTATACAGAATTAAATTTCCGATCATTTATGTCATACATTTTTACCGCACCGGCCATAATAACACAGATATTCATGAATTTGTACTTTTGTTGCTAAGTTCATATCAATGCCGAGCCACGAGAAAATGGGTAAACAGAATTGAATGAAAATCGGCATATAGAGTCGGGAATAAGAAAATTCAGTCTAAGCTATAAACAATTTTATTCACCCTGGATGGAATGGTACTTTAGGGAAAGGCCCCTAAAATTTATTTTTTAAATGACTATGTTATTGGTCCTATCGAAAAGTCCAATAGAACAAAAATCATGGGTGTATGTATGTTGGGTATTCACCCCGAAGGCTGGTTTGGTCCTCCATAGTTCCACCAACAGCTGTCATACATTTGTATTAGTATATAGAAAATACAATTTTCGATCATTTATGTTTTATTCAGTTTTACCGTACCGACTACGATAAGAGTGGTATTTCAGAGTCGGAAGAAAACTAAATAATGTGAAGGCCTACAGTATCGAAAGTTCATAAAACTGATCAACAATAACATTACATTGAGCATTGTTTGTTGTGATATTCTTTGTCTCTTATGCTGCCACTCATCTCCGATAGATGGGCTTACTGCTGCGTACCGAGAATAACAGCCTGCCTGAATATTGACAGGACATAGCTGAGGATTTAGATTTCTTCTTTACCATGCTATTCCTCTGGTTCATACTTTTCTGATACTGCTGGTACATAACACACTGGTTTATCTTAGTTTTCCAACTATTCGATCTCTACTCTGACGCTCTGATTGGAATTATCAGTATGCATTCCTTAACGGAATAATGGCAGGGGCTCATTTATGACCTGGTCTAGAATTACAGTTTCAACCTATTCCAAATTATAGCACCGTAATTCACTAAATAACTGGAATTTCATCCCTGAAAAGAGCCGTTTCGTAAGAAAGGCTTTTTTCTCTTCACTTTTATTAAATTCTACATTCATTCTATTCCAAATTAGCGGCGAAGAAGGGGTTTCTCCTATGGCTTGGAGGAAAAAGTTGGCTCCAAGTCAGATAGATTTTCCCCCCGCCAGTGTAAAGAATTGAGATTTTCCGACTCATCGGGAAACAGATGAGTAAGAGGGCATAGTTTTTGCCCTGGGACTCTGCACTATTTCGCCCCCCCCCAAATTAAGGAGTGTTCACGGCTCACGGCTGTCTGCGGCCTGGTCATTCCAGGTCTGGAACTTTGGACTGTTAGATCGGCAGCGGAGTACTGTTCGTTAAAAGTGAGAAAATGTGTGGTTTTTCATTTGATTGAGTGTTTCATATGATAGCATAGCTTTTAATCGCGACATTCCTACTGGCATCATTGTACTGATCTATGTTGATTTAAGTTGGGAAAACCACTAAGGAAGCCTTTCTGGGGATGTAAAAAGGCAAATGGAGAGCGAGTGTCTGCCATTATGATGAAAACTCCCCAACCTGATTGTGACTGATGATAGGCAAGAGGGCCTGCCATTACAATGGAAATTCTCTAACCCAGTCTTCACTTAAGAAAATACGTTTGGTGACTTTCCCGTCGCTTTTCTAGGGTATCATTAAAAGCTATGCAATTTAATACAATCTTACTGACAACGTGTACTCTACCTAACCTAGAATTCTGTAGCGAAGCACGGGTACATTAGCTAGTAAAAAATAAAGACGATTGATACCATTGAAACCGATTGGCTAAATTTTATAGTGCATATAAATGCATAATTGCATGTTTGTATTTTGTATAAAATAACATATTCAAATGGGTACAAAAATGCAAAGAGATGAATATGTAGGCTATAAATTCCGTTCGCCGCCAAAGCCTTTACAATGAATTGTTGTTGACAGTTGACAGTATTAACAAGAGCTTGACAATGTATAAGTTTATTTTTTCCCGGTGGCGTTTTGGTATTCGGTTCGGATACTGGAATCATGAAAAAATAATGTTTTTACGAGACCTGAAGTATCAGAGAAGAAACATCCTTCGTCGATACTTGGCAGGAACCAAACTACCCACCCCAGACAGTATTCTGATATAGAAGAATTAGAATAGAAACAGCCTGAAACTAAATAATGCCACAAATTTCTTTGCTCCTATAGTCTTGTCACGGACAGACTAATTGTCTTGTCCAGGCCAATATTTTGTAGCTCTAACCTACCTGTACCGTTTATCTTTCGGATTATTCAGTAGGTGTCTATAGTGAGCCAAAGTTGGCAAGCCTGTTTAGTGCATTGCGATCTATGTTGGATCTATAACCTACACGTTCATTTTGTATGAAGGTCAGTAACCACTAGAAATTAAGCCAAAAGAAAAAGCAGCTGGTTCAGCAGGTGATATTTGGAGCACGAACCTTTTACAGTACATAGAGGAAAAACAAGTATTTTTCAGAGTATGCAATAGTGCATATATCAGTGCATTTTTTGCTGTCTTCAGTGCATAGATGCATGCCTATTTTGCCGTTTTTCGTGGATATGATTCCGCCCCTAATTATGACTTATCTTAACTCCTAACTGGACTGGTGGGAACGAAGGAAAAACAAAAGGAGTACTTTATTAAGGTAAGTTATAGCACTTTATGCATAACCCATCCAAAATTTTGCAAGAAAATGCAAGGGTGCATGCAGCAGGAGGGGTGTCTGATTCGTTCAATCGCAGGGGATGGAAAGTGCTCAACCACCCGCCATACTCTCCGGATTTAAGTCCCCGCAACTTAGAACTATATCTTAAGATGAAAGAATCACTGCGTGAAATTCGCTTCCGAGAAGCTGAAGACGTTCTGCAGGCCTTCGATCGCTCTGTATGCACCATCCAGAGATTAGCCAGTGCCGACGGTATCTGGAGGCTTCTGCGTCGTTGAGAACACGTTGTACACAACGTTGGTGGCTACACCGAAGGCCCGTAAATTCTAGAAACTTGCATGTATCTAGAAAACAAATAGGTGCCACTAGTAAAAACCGACCATTGTTTACAGATTGTAACAATAAGGTATGACCAAACTTTCAGGACACAATCCTCACACGTAAATGACTTTTTTTCCATGTTATAACTCATCTTCTAACATTACATGATGCCCGTATTTTAGAAGGTTGCGAAACCATACGCAATACTCCAGGGGTACACCAGTGCGTCCGGGATTCAATACGACGCGGTTTGATGCACGTATCAATGCAAACGGTTCGTATTTGAAACATTTCTTTTCAAAATCAACAGATAACAACAACAGAGTAACAGGTACCAAGTAGCAGGAAAACAAGTTAAGAAATTACAATTGTTACAAGATTTGGGCTTCGAGCCCAAAGATAAATTTCTGAGCTCTCAGCTCACCACCACAATAGCTAAAAGGCAGAAAACCCCTAAGTACGAGGAGCACTTGCTCCTAATTACAATGTTAAGAGGAAAAGAGCAGACCCGCTCTCAATTTTACAAGCCTATCAAGGGCTACAGCAAACTTCATTCCTAACTGCCCTTAAGGCACACATACAGTGAAACAGGGGTATCTTGTACCCAACGTACCGGGCCTTCACATGAAGAAAACAAACTCTGGGTTAATTAAATGGCCCAAAAAACCAAATTGACTGGAGGCGTAGCTTGCACTCCTACATGAAACTTCTTAAAACCTTTTTTTTTTTTGCTAGGGGCTTTACGTCGCACCGACACAGATAGGTCTTATGGCGACGATGGGATAGGAAAGGCCTAGGAGTTGGAAGGAAGCGGCCGTGGCCTTAATTAAGGTACAGCCCCAGCATTTGCCTGGTGTGAAAATGGGAAACCACGGAAAACCATCTTCAGGGCTGCCGATAGTGGGACTCGAACCTACTATCTCCCGGATGCAAGCTCACAGCCGCGCGCCTCTACGCGCACGGCCAACTCGCCCGGTTTCTTAAAACCTAGGTGGCACTCGGCCAGTTATACAGGGGCTAATTCCATACTAGGGAGGTGACTAGTTGGCAAATAAGTTTAAGACTTTATGAAGGAAGAGAAAAACGGTTACGAAAACATAGTCACCTCAAATTCAAAATGAAGGGGAGTTCGAGAGGGTGAAGCACTCTCTATCCCCGCTTTACAGATTTGTAATTTATAGATAGACAGAAACGAATTTACATTTTAAAAGGGTAGTTTACATACTAAAGGTTTCGAACCCTCCCCGAGAGTTTAACTGCTGACCTAGCAAGAAATGAAGATGTTAACAGGCCATTACCTTGTAGATGAACTGCTGCTTGGAGAAAGAGGCGCTTCCCGCCCCCTGCTATATATATTCACACACTGCGAAAGATGTTACTGAAGTGGCCCGGAGACAAGAAAATCAGCAGTTTTTGTACCCTCGTGGAAAATTCGAGACCTTTCAAGAATGAAAAGACACACTCCTTCAACTTTATTGGTAGACTAGGAATTACACATGGAAACCTGAGGAAGAAAGCTATGATTGGAGGAAAATTAATTACAGAAATTACTGATTGGTTAAATTCAAAACTGGCGGAAAGAGAAGGGTTATACTGCCAACCCAAAAAATGAATGAAAGAAATTTAACAAAAAACAAACTTATGAATACCAAATTTCTTCAAAAAACAGTTCCGTCACTTCGCACTAGGGTGTATAATTATAGTTCTTAAGTAGTGCCATCTAGAAGAGAATGTCCACACTTCTTGCAACAGAGCAAACAAATACAAATCGAAATAGACATACTTCAGAACACTTCAAAATTTACAGTAGAGACATCTTCCGAGAAACCATTGAGTTAATACAGTTTGTTAAAATTCATGCTTTCTCCTGTAGAGAGGTTTCAACTGGCGCAATATTTGAATTTGCGGCGTGGAGGTGTACCGCCCGGTACAATTATTATTATTATTATTATTATTATTATTATTATTATTATTATCTAAATGTTATTAATCCCTCTAGTATAATTAAAGCATATAATATGAAAATTTATACAACCTGTGACAATAAAGTTCGGTGAATGAAGTCAGAACGGTCGATCTGGCAACACCGGCGACACGCAACGCTGCACCTGCGTAGCAGCAGGGTTTGACCACCTGCTCCCAACATTGTTCAGTTGAGCATCGTGTGTGTACCGTGTAAGACCTGTTTGACACAGTGCGTGTTTAGTGCGTTGGTTCTGAACTGCGAACAGGAACATGAACGACCAAAAGATCAATGTAAAATTTTGTTTTAAGCTTGGCAAGACACCGAAAGAAACGCATGTGATGCTGGTACGTGTTGATGAAGATCAAGCACTGTCCTTGAAGCGTGTGTACGAATGGTTCGCCCTTTTCGAGGAGGCCGGGAAAGTGTTTTGGACAAGCCCCGTAGTGGAAGACCCGCAACCGCCGTCAGTGACGAAAACATTGAGAATGTGAGGACATGAATCACGAACGATCGGCGATTAACTGTGCGCATGATAGCGGATGAACTGCAGATTAACAGTGAATCCGTCCGACAAATCGTTACCCAGAAGTTAGGGAAGAGGAAAACGTTTTCTCGCCTTGTGCCACATCACTTGACTGACGATCAGAAGCAGGCACGTTTAGAGGCTTCACAGGATTTTGTCGAAACGGCGGATGCGACACCAAATTCCTTGAACTGTATTGTCACTGAGGACGAAACCTGGTGTCTCAGGTACGACCCTGAAACGGCAAAGCATGGATTGGCGTTCTCCGGGATACCCCTCTTCGGAAAAAAAGTCAGAGCTGAAAAGTCACGCATCAAAACGATGCTCATCACCTTTTTCGATAGTCAAGGCATTATCCACAAGGAATTTCTACCCGAGGGAACGACCTTGAATGCTGCACTGTACATTGAAATTTTGACCCGGGTTCGATTCCCGGTACTGCTAGAAATTTAAGAATGGCAGGAGGGCTGGTGTGTGGTTGAAATGGTACATGCAGCTCACCTCCAATGGGGGTGTGCCTGAAAAGAGCTGCACCACCTCACTATGAGGACACGAGTTTACCTTTTCTAACACCTAGGTACTTACAATGATCCCCATAAGGAACTTTCACTCCAGCAACGCAGTAATTAAAAATGAGAGAACTTTTCCTATTTGTAAAACTGAATTTTAACCCCGTTTATCATCATACCATTGCCTACTGTCCATCTCACAACGTTATCGAGGTCATTTTGCAGTTGCTCACAATCTTGTAACTTATTTATTACTCTATACAGAATAACATCATCCGCAAAAATCCTTTTCTCTGATTCCACTTCTTTATTCATATCTTTTATATATATAAGAAAACATAAAGGTCCAATAATACTGCCTTGACGTGATGGTTGGTATTAGGGGTCCGGTGGCACGGGGATGTGATGGGTGTTACTGGGCTGATTGAGGTACATCATTACAGAGATGTGATAGATGTAGGGGTACATGATTACGAGATGAAACAATGCTGAGGAGTGATGCCCAACTGAGGCGTGCGAGTAAAACTGGAGAACCGGTATTCACCGCGAAATAAGGGGCTGAAACCTTTCCAGCTAGACTTTGTGTATGGACCTTAACAACAGTCACATGCGCTAACCCTGCAAAGCGACGAATCAGTCCTTGTGTGAAACTCCCCTGTGCCATCGAGTGCACCTGGCGAGACCACTTTATAAAGAAGGAAGGACAGCTTCCGTGGTTGCGTAAATTGTATGGGTACTGCTGGATTATACAAGGTTAACCCAAACTCCACCGACAAACTTTTGGAGGTTGTTCAGGGGTACCTTCTGAGTATATTAGTATATAGCATCCGTGGTCTATGGTGGCTCGTTATAGAGGCCAAAGGCAGGCATTTATACAAGTGGAGGCACATGCTTCCCCTAGTGCACTGTCACTGCATTGTCCTGCATAAGAGGCTTGTAGTGGTGTCCCAACGGCGCACTAGCCGCCAGCGTCTTGGAAAGGTGTGGCAATTCTACTGATGATGGGTGAAGTGCAGGTAATTTCACGATTGAAAATTCGTAAGGAGCTTAAAATTTTAAAATAATGTTATTTGTTTTAATAACGTTATTTGCTTTACGTCCCAGTGACTACTCTTACGGTTTTCAGAGACGCCAAGGTGCCAAAATTTAGTCCCGCAGGAGTTCTTTTACGTGCCAGTAAATCTACGGACACGAGGCTGACGTATTTGAGCACTTTCAAATACCACCGGTCTGAGCCAGGATCGAACCTGCCAAGTAGAAGGCCAGCGTCTCAACCGTCTGAGCCACTCAGCCCGGCTTGTTTGTTTTATGTCCGACCTAAATGCTTATTCTTGACAGACGCTGGGGTGACGGAATTGTATCCTGCAGAAGTTCTTTAAAGTGCCGGAAGCCAACGACACGGAGTTGTTAGATTTAAAACTCCATTCAAAGACTTATTACAGGCTTTTTCACTGTTGTGAAGGTTCACAGAAACAAGAATGATTGGTGTAAAAAATTAAAAAAATAAAAGAAAAAACCAGCATAAATCATAATTTCATTATTGCTCAGTAACGAGCCACTGGAGACCACGGGTCCCTTGCACCAATATACTCAGAAGAAATCCCTGAACAACCTCCGAATGTTTGTCGGAATGGTCATGGGTTCAGTATAGTATACTATGTGATATCTGAATCAATAGCGAGCGAAGAATTGATCTTATCGCTATATTTTCTACCCCATCGAATTGAAATTACTTTTGTGGGAGAGAGACAACTTTTATATATGAACATTCAAGTATTATTCTACATTACTTCATCAGCTCTTCACAATCTACTTGGAAAAAACGTATTTTTATCATTTCCAAACGGCTTAACGTGCCACTGTCGAAGTTACCGTAAGTGGAGAATGGCCTAATTTCAGTTATGGTAAGATGAGCGCTTTACGGCCTGTTTTGGAGCGGGGAAAGTGACAGAAATAACCCCGGGCTGCTGCTGCTCACCGGAACATCCCATCGTAGAGAACTCAAAAGCACAACTCTGATACATTTTAAGACTCATAACCACTAGAAATATGATTTATTTATTTATTTTATTTATTTATTTATTTATTTATTTATTTATTTATTTATTTATTTATTTATTTATTTATTTATTTATACAGGAGAAGTTGCTCTGCTATTACGGTAAAAATACCTAGCATATTAATGACACAGATCGAATAAATCAAACTGTTAGAAATGAGGAAAAGTAATTTAAATTACTAAAACCTAAAAATTAAAACTAACTGCAAAAAATATAGATAAAATAATGACAATTTTAAATTAATTCAAAGAGTTGAAAATGTAAAAGAGCATTTCTATGAGAACAGTGAAGCTGCCTGAATATAGAAACAACATAGATCACATGTACACAAGTTTTTTTTTTTTTTTTTGCTATTTGTTTACGAAGCACCGACACAGATATGTCTTATGGCGACGATGGGATAGGAAAGGCCTAGGAATTGGAAGGAAGCGGCCGTGGCCTTAATTCCCCGGCATTTGCCTGGTGTGAAAATGGGAAACCACGGAAAACTATCTTCAGGGCTGCCGACAGTTGGGATCGAACCCACTATCTCCCGATTACTGGATACTGGCCGTGCTTAAGCGACTGCAGCTATCGAGCTCGGTCACAAGAATTTCAGTGACTACTGAATTATTCGCAATTGAGACAGATTACCCTGTGATTAGTTTTAAACAGAGATCCAGGAGAACAAGGAAAAGAAGAGACCATGAACTTTACAATAATATGACTGATATGAGTGACGGCTACGGTGCTCCGAATAGTATTTATATGACTTAATATCGCTGAAATCCTTTCCTTCATATTTCCTAATCCACCACTATTGTGTAGAAGATCGTCACAGTAGATTTCCCCCTGGTTGACGTCGGCTCGATACCCCGCTGTTCCATCGGACTGTATTTAGGGAGTGTAATCAGGTGTAGGCCTACTCGTCCCCACGTCACTGTTATGAAACGCGAAATGGGGTAAAATTCTCACACTCTATCATGATAAGAATGGTTTTCCGTGGCAGTTTCACCAATTCGTTATGAACCAACGAATCACAAATATATGTACCGGTACAGACACAACAGTGAAGATTATCACACAAGTTTTTCTCCCACATAATTCACATGAAACAACAGTGGCAACAAATAGTAGCTAAGTGGAGGAAATCTTGCAAGGAATAACCCGATGAATGCAACTCGACCAGTCCCGTCCCAGGCTGTGATAAGTAAATCACACTGTCACTGGCAAATATTTGGGAAAGATTTACATGATTCCATGACAAAATGACTGAAAGCTGCGTTTTTTTATATATTTACCTGTCTCAGTTAGCACACAGATAAGAACAATGATCTGAGTAACACATGCATATACAGAAGACATGACGACCAAGTCCAGATCTCCTAAATGAAATAAACGAACGTTAACCACAAGTAATGGAATGTTACTAATTTTCTTTATATTTCTGGTCTTTTATCCAATTCAATGGGTTGGCAATCGATGTGGTTTTGTCCCAGTTTTCTGTCCGAATGACCTTGCTAATGCCAAACCTATATTGAGGGAAATATCACTCCTCAATTCATTAGCATGTGGAGGAAATCTTGCAAGGAATAACCCGATGAATGCAACTCGACCCGTCCCGTCCCAGGCTGTGATAAGTAAATTACACTGTCACTGGCTTCTCACAAAGATGGGCATGGCTCGAATCCCATCCAATATTTGTGAGATTTATATAAATTGAAAGTCGTGTCTCTGTGTTTCAAGTTACACGTACAACTGATGGTTCCGTAGCTGGGAAATGAACCCTGCCACGAGTCAGAAATGTGCTCTACAATAATTTCAGAAAAGATGAAGGAAAGTAACTTGGCAATATTAAGTGGTAAAAGTTGTAAATAATTTTCGTAGGAGCCAAAATAAATGTTTTTTTTCTAGCAATAATCTGAAATTCTCCAAAACTCCCATCATGAAAGCCACCTCTATACGGCACCACAATCACTGATAACTTTCTCTATAGGTAAGGAATTCAGGACACAGTTTTTATCAAAATACCGAGGTCAGTCTTTATTTCACATACGGATGGTATGACGTGTTGTTTTGTACTTCATTTCAACAACGCAAGTAAAATGCGATACGGTTTAATATTATCGGTTCTCGATCATGTTACGGAACTCAGAAGGTAATCAATGATATCCTCAACCTTTTCGCTGTTAATCGATCAGAGCAATAAATCTATAGAGCACAGCAGCTAAGAATTTGTGGTGTGCAATCGAAGAGTAGCGTTGAGAGTGACGAAATTAATGATCGCTATGTGAAGTGGACCGAAGAACATTTCTGTAATACTCAGGAGAGTGTTTTTCACAGTGAACGTATATTAAACCATCGGTTGCCTTTCAAAATATAATTGGGTAAAGAAACAATGAAATGCGTAATTCTAAATCACATGTTAGAATTGAACTTTTATGCACGTAGACATCACCGTATCTACCTCTGCGTGTAGTGGTTAGTGTAATTAGTTGCCACACCCAGAAGGCCGGGTTCAATTTCAGGCTCTGCCATGAAATTTGAAACGTAACAGGAGGACCGGAAAGAGGTCCACTCAGCCTCGGGAGATCAACTGAGTAGAGGGGGGTCGATTCCCACATCCGCCATCGTAGAAGTGGTTTTCCGTTGTTTCTCACTTCTCCTTCAGGTAAATGTAGGAATGGTATCTAACTTAAGGTCACGGCCACTTCCTTTCCTCTTCCTTGTCTATCCCTTCCAATTTTCCTATCATTCCACAAGGCCCCTGCTCAGCATAGCAGGTTAGACTGCCTGGGAGAGGTACTGGTCATTCTTCCCAGTTGTATCCCCGACCCAAAGTCTCACCCTTCAGGACAATGCCTTTGAGGTGGTAGAGGTGGGATCCCTCGCTGAGTACGAGGGAAAAGCCAAGCCTGAACGGTAAATGGATTAAGAAAGAAAGAAAGAAAGAAAAAGACATAACAGTAAACAAAAGTTGTCGAGAACTAATCTAAGTGCCTTATCCACACCTTAATAATAACGACGTAGTCATTGCCTCATCCCCCCCCCCCCCCCCCCAGCTATACAGAGGGCCACTGATCAGGCGTCCGGAGCCAGAGTTTAGTTGAGGTAGAGTGGGCAGTTTCTTTCCGTTCCTCTCCTAGTCAATAGCGCTATTATACTATCTAAGTGGTTATTTATTTTCTTGTTTCCGAATTTGGCCGCCTATGGACCGCATTGAACTTAAGGCTTCTTCTTCTTCTTCTTCTTCTCCTCCTCCCAGAACCTCTTCATCCTTTCACTTCTGATCTTCCTTTCTTTCTCAGATATGACCAGTTTGGGTCTACATTTTGGTGGTTTCTCCTGGAATGTTTTGATGCTGTCCACTCGGCTTCTAAATTCTTTTCTGTTGTGAATCATATCCATTGTAAGTCCACTTTCTATTGCATCTCTTTTTACCTCTTCTACCCACTTCGTCGAAGCTTTCAGTCCAGTGATGTACTTGAATATTTTCTTAGTCGTTTCTCATCCATTCTTTCTAGATGCCCATAGAATTTTAGCCTTCGCTTTCGCATGGTGACAGTGATTTTTTTCGGTGTGTTTGTAGACATCATCATTTTTTCTATTCCTCCACTCCCCATCAGCATTTTTCTGTGGTCCTAAAATTTTCCTTAATATTCTCCTCTCCTTTTTTTCGAGATCTTGAAGCTCACGGTTATTTATTTATTTATTTATTTATTTATTTATTTATTTATTTATTTATTTATTTATTTATTTATTTATTTATTTATTTATTTATTTATTTATTTATTTATTTATTTATTTTTATTTATTTATTTATCATATGGCTCTTAGTGCCGGAAATTTTCTAAGGACATGAGCGGATCACTTGGTGTAGGTCTTTCTACTTGACCGCCATGGGCGACCTGCGCGTCTGGATGTGGGATGATGATGATAATGATGATGGTGATGATGTAGGAAGACGGTGAAACCTGGTGTCTGCACATAGCCAACTCCTATCGAATAACACCAAGGAGTCTGCTGAAAGCTTAACGTTTCCATCTGACGACGAATCACTCCATACGAACATTGCGGAGGTGTTTGGAATTAAATCCAGGCTTTTGGCACGCAATATCGTGATTAGAAATTGGTGAAAATTCTTTCCACCAACGAGATTCGAAAAGGCTAACCACGGTGACTGACCATATAGACTAGACATCTTTACGATCATGGTCACCAGGCGGGATATCCCAAGTGACCACGCACAATGTTGTTTAACTTCGGAGATCTTCCGGGATCCAGTGGTTTTACATGGCTGCGGGCCGTTGCCATTATAAAGAATTATGTGACTATTACAATAATTTGAGAAAAAAAATCGGTATTATTTTATTCTTTTGTATTGCACAAAACTGACGGTTAAAAACCAAATGCATGTGTATCAGACATGCGTCCTTAGCATGCCACTCTTTAGCAGTGGAAACTGACCAATATATGCCAGGCATTAAAAAATGCTAAATAGTTTTCATCTTTTCGTATCCCTTGGTATAGAAAGGTTCCTAACACAGCAATTGTAGTGACGTGCAGACTTACCCGGCTTCCATGCACCGCTCAGTCAATGAAGGCTCGGATGGCTGAGTCATGTCAGAAGGATGCATAGCAGCCGGATCCCCAAGGTTCTGTTGTAAGGGGAACTAAACGAAGGCTCAAGACCGTTAGGTAGATTTAAACAGCGTTTCAAGGATGTCTGGGGAAAGGTCCTGAGGCAGGCTGCAATCGATTGGGAAAATACAGCTAATAACAGATATGCCTGGAAGACAGCAGTTATACGCGGTGTCAAGAGAGCAGAGAAGATCGGAAACGACGCAATTCTCGCAAAACAAACTCCGCAGGAGCTTACTGTAGAGAGTTTTCTGGATGGGCTCCCTCCTCCTTCACATGCCAGAATTCTGTCAAGGACTTGTCACTCCTGATTAGGACTTCTCAGTCATTCCAGCTATTGTAAATGTACCGGGGTATGAGACCATCATCCTTGGAGTACGGACGGCTGCCTATTACTACTATTACACAATAACAAAACGAACACATCCGTGACACACAGTCCGTTAAGGGCCTTGGCCTGTCAAGACAAATTATGACCTGCAGATTAAGGTGCGCACGTGGTCAGCTTGAAAACACCAGTGTATTACTTTGATTTCAAGACCGGGCCCGGTGCCTCTCACATCACACAATTTCTAATGTGTTCTGACGAGGCTGAGTGAATCCCGTCCCGGTCCTCAATCCACAGAAATGGTCGGGGATCGCAGCTGGGCCTCTAGGTAAAAGGCAGGCACGCTAACTCTCACCATGCGGTTGCCGGTAGTACACAGTATTAATGAAAGATATGGTAGGGATTACTGGTTTAAAGCAAAGTTAAAAGAGATATTTATCCTCTCATAAGAATCATGGCAGGAGAAATAGATTAATAATAATAATAATAATAATAATAATAATAATAATAATAATAATAATAATAATAATAATAATAATAATAATAATAATAATGTGACTTGCTTTACGTCCCACTAACCACTTTTACGGTTTTAGGAGACGCCGAGGTGCCAGAATTTATTCCCGCTGGAGTTCTTTTACGTGCCAGTAAATCTACCCACACGAGGCTGTTGTATTTGAGCACCTTCAAATACCACCGGACTGAGCCAGGATCGAAAATGGCAATTGGAGTCAGAAGGCCAGCGTCTCAACCGTCTGAGCCACTCAGCATGGCAGGAGAAATGGGAAGTGGCCTGATCAGTGTCACCAGGTCGTAAAATATTATTTCGGCCATTAACGCCACGAGAGCAAAATTAAATTGCAGCCCTTGAAAGTAGAGGAGCTAAAGAAAACAATCCTCAAATCAGTCACCACTGACCTGCATTTAAGGCTATCCTCCAGGTGGCAGATTCCCTATCAGTTGCTTACCATCTATTTTCGTAAATAATTAATTGAAAGAATTTTGAAATCTATCAAACATCTTCCTTCGTAAATTATTCCAATCCCTAATTCCTCTTACTATAAATGTATATTTGCCCCAATCTGTCCTCTTGAATTCCAACTTTATCTCAATATCATGATTTTTCCTAATTATAGTCCAACTCGCTGGCTGAATGGTCAGCGTACTGGCCTTCAGTTCAGAGGGTCCCGGATTCGATTCTCGGCCGGATCGGGGATTTTAATCTTCATTGGTTAATTCCTATGGCCCGCGGGTTGGGTGTTTGTGCTGTCCCCAACATCCCTGCAACTCACACACCACACATAACACTATCTTCCACCACAATAATACGCAGTTACCTATACACGGCAGATGCCGCCCACCTTCATCGAAGGGTCTGCCTTACAAGGGCTGCATTCGGCTAGAAATAGCCACACGAAGTAATAATAATAATAATAATAATAATAATAATAATTATTATTATTTATGTCATTCCACACCATTTCTCCACTGACAGCTCGGAGCATACTGCTTAGTCGACCAGCTCATCTTCACACTCCCTATTCTTCCCAGCCATTAGTTCGCAGCATATTTGCAACACTACTATTTTTTTTTTTTGGAAATAACCCAGAATAAATCATGCTGGTTTCCTTTAATCTCTTCTAATTCTTGAATCAAGTAATGTTGGTAAGGGGGTCGCATAGAGAGGGGACCATATTCTAACTGGCGTCTACTATCCATAGCCTCTACAGTAACGTCGATAGAGTTGTTAGCCCTATGCCCAGCTGTCTTTGCGAACCCCCCCCCCCCCCACCCAAATAAAATTATCTCTATTGTAAGCTGAGGAATCCCCAAGGCCATGCGTCTCTCTAGGAAAGAAAGTATAGTTTCTAAATTATTCTACTTGCTGATGGGAAATTGACCCACGTCATTCGCGGTTAACCAAGCACGCTTTTAGCACCTAGGCTAGGCAGCACCCTTTCGGAAGACAGTTTTGAAAATTTTGAAAGATTTAGTCAATATATTGTTGTATGTCATACTTTTCATGATCTACTAAAAATTACGTCATACAGTTACAGATGGAGTACAGAAAGTGTAACTAAACATTATGAAATAGACACACAAACAAGTAGGCCTACACACACACACACGCACATACATGTAAAGAAATAAAACGTACAAAACCTGGATTAAAGAAAAATGACACCAAAACATTAAAATACACTGACTGACAGAGCAAATGCAACACCAAGAAGGAGTGGTTCGAAAGGGATGAAAGTTGGGGGAAAAACAGAGACGGCACGGACGAATAATTGATGTTTATTTCAAACCGATATGCAGGTTACACAATGCGCACGGCATCGACTCAGTAGGATGTAGGACCACCGCGAGCGGCGATGCACGCAGAAACACGTCGAGGTACAGAGTCAATAAGAGTGCGGATGGTGTCCTGAGGGATGGTTCTCCATTCTCTGTCAACCATTTGCCACAGTTGGTCGTCCGTACGAGGCTGGGGCAGAGTTTGCAAACGGCGTCCAATGAGATCCCACACGTGTTCGATTGGTGAGAGATCCGGAGAGTACGCTGGCCACGGAAGCATCTGTACACCTCGTAGAGCCTGTTGGGAGATGCGAGCAGTGTGTGGGCGGGCATTATCCTGCTGAAACAGAGCATTGGGCAGCCCCTGAAGGTACGGGAGTGCCACCGGCCGCAGCACATGCTGCACGTAGCGGTGGGCATTTAACGTGCCTTGAATACGCACTAGAGGTGACGTGGAATCATACGCAATAGCGCCCCAAACCATGATGCCGCGTTGTCTAGCGGTAGGGCGCTCCACAGTTACTGCCGGATTTCACCTTTCTCCACGCCGACGCCACACTCGTCTGCGGTGACTATCACTGACAGAACAGAAGCGTGACTCATCGGAGAACACGACGTTCCGCCATTCCCTCATCCAAGTCGCTCTAGCCCGGCACCATGCCAGGCGTGCACGTCTATGCTGTGGAGTCAATGGTAGTCTTCTGAGCGGACGCCGGGAGTGCAGGCCTCCTTCAACCAATCGACGGGAAATTGTTCTGGTCGATATTGGAACAGCCAGGGTGTCTTGCACATGCTGAAGAATGGCGGTTGACGTGGCGTGCGGGGCTGCCACCGCTTGGCGGCGGATGCGCCGATCCTCGCGTGCTGACGTCACTCGGGCTGCGCCTGGACCCCTCGCACGTGCCACATGTCCCTGCGCCAACCATCTTCGCCACAGGCGCTGCACCGTGGACACATCCCTATGGGTATCGGCTGCGATTTGACGAAGCGACCAACCTGCCCTTCTCAGCCCGATCACCAAACCCCTCGTAAAGTCGTCTGTCTGCTGGAAATGCCTCCGTTGACGGCGGCCTGGCATTCTTAGCTATACACGTGTCCTGTGGCACACGACAACACGTTCTACAATGACTGTCGGCTGAGAAATCACGGTACGAAGTGGGCCATTCGCCAACGCCGTGTCCCATTTATCGTTCGCTACGTGCGCAGCACAGCGGCGCATTTCACATCATGAGCATACCTCAGTGACGTCAGTCTACCCTGCAATTGGCATAAAGTTCTGACCACTCCTTCTTGGTGTTGCATTTGCTCTGTCAGTCAGTGTAAAAAAAAGATAGGCACTATGAACCTTATGTTGGTAACTTGGTACAAAATGAATAACTGGAAAGTTATTGGTATGCTGTTTGGTGCGCGCGGAACAATCGCAAATTTATCTGAATAGTTTGAAACAGTATCTACTCCATACTAATGTTCTGCAAGATACTGAACTACGATTTTGAGATATTCCCTCCAAATTGTACAAAATATCTGTAAACGTAAAGTAATTTCAATAAATAGAATTCGTCTGAAGGTAACTACCGGAGAATAAGGAATATTGTAACATTCATTTAGTTCCGATGAAAATTAAATGTAATTAACGAAGTGAAAAGGGGAAGATACCAGACTACCAGGAGCAGATGGAGACAGATATTGTGTCAGAAACCTGCCAACAGGCAGAACACCTTATGATGATGATAATAGAATTTCGTGTGGCTATTTCTAGCCGAGTGCAGCCCTTGTAAGGCAGACCCTCCGATGAGGGTGGGCGGCATCTGCCATGTGTAGGTAACTGCGTGTTATTGTGGTGGAGGATAGCGTTATGTGTGGTGTGTGAGTTGCAGGGATGTTGGGGTCAGCACAAACACCCAGCCCCCGGGCCACTGGAATTAACCAATTAAGGTTAAAATCCCCGACCCGGCCGGGAATCGAACCCGGGACCCTCTGAACTGAAGGCCAGTATGCTGACCGTTCAGCCAACGAATCGGACAAAAGTGGGGTGAACTGTTTAAATGAGTACATATACAGGCCTAATTCCAAAAAAAAAAAATCTTAACACTTTGGAGACGGTATCCTCTGCCTGTCGTAAGAGGCGACTAAAAGGGGCCCCAGGGGTTCTGAACTTTGGAGCGTGGATTGGCGACCACGGGGCCCTTAGCTGAGTCCTGGCATTGCTTCCACTTACTTGTGGCAGGCTCCTCACTTTCATCTATCCTATGCGACCTCTCTTGGTCAACTCTTGTTCTTTTCCGACCCCGACATATTAGGTTTGCGAGGGCTAGGGAGTCTTTCATTTTCACGCCCTTCGTGGCCCTTGTCTTTCTTTGACCGATATCTTCATTTTTCGAAGTGTCGGATCCTTTCCCATTTTCCCTCTGATTAGTGTTATATAGAGGATGGTTGCCTAGTTGTACTTCCTCTTAAAACAATAATCAGCAGCAGCAGCTCTGAACTGAAGGCCAGTACGCTGACCATTCAGCCAACGAGTCGGACTATGATGATGATGATGATGATGATGATGGTGATGATGATTTTTTCTATTGTAGACTGAACCTTTGTGGGTTTTTTTAATAGTATTATAGCTATGGGCTTTACGTCGCACCGACACAGATGGGTCTTATGGCAACGATGGGATAGGTAAGGCCTAGGAGTTGGAAGGAAGTGGCCGTGGCCTTAATTAAGGTACAGTCCCAGCATTTGCCTGGTGTGAAAATGGAAAACCACGGAAAACCATCTTCAGCGCTGCCGACAGTTGGATTCAAACCCACTATCTTCCGGATGCAAGCTCACAGACGCGCGCCCCTAACTGCGCGGTCTACTCACCCGGATTTTAATAGTATTAGAGCAGCTATTCGTTGTGGATTTTTTCTTTCTATACACTATTTCATAGTTGCTGGGTCTACAACAATAGGTCTAAGTTTTAATGCAGCTAATGGCAGCTGGTGTCACATCATTGGAAATAGTCTCGAAAGCTGCAGTCTTTCAGTGTGTTGAATGGTTTGCCTTACATACTCACTATTGCACTTCGAGGAGAGAGTTTTACGTCATTCATGCAGGTGAATTGTCCGATTCCACGGCTAAATGGTCAGCGTGCTGGCCTTTGGTCACAGGGGTCCCGGGTTCGATTTCCGGTAGTGTCGGGAATTTTAACCATAATTGGTTAATTCCCCTGGCACAGGGATTGGGTGTATGTGTCATTTCGTAATCATTTCATCCTCATCACGGCGCGCAGGTCGCCTACGGTAGTCAAATCAGAAGACCTGCAGCTGGCGAGCCGAAGTCCTTGGACATATCCCGGCACTAAAAGCTATACGCCATTTCACACAGGTGAACTGTGCAGATCCCACGTCCTGTTCATATTCTGTTGAGTGTCGTCCATACACTTTGTGGCAATTTCGTACCGACTCACTTCTTTGACAGGATCAGCGTAGTTCCTATGTTCCTCGGGGGGGGGGGGGGGGGGACGGTGTCAAATCATATATCTCTGATCAATTGGTGCTGACGTTGATATTACATAGATGGAGTAATTTGGCTGTCATCAGGGATGGTTATCGGGCTTTTAAGCAGTTCTTCTTCAGCATAGTTACATCGTAGTCGAAAGGAAGCTCGAGATTGCATATTAACTCCTTATATTCCCTGAGAAAGATGTTCTGTCTGCGCATATCTCAATCTGCAATGGATGTACGCCAGTGCAGTGGAGTTACATTAATGCACTGCGGGATGGAATTGAAAATATTTCACTGATCAATCCAGATTTCTTTCCTCAACTTTCCAACCCCTCTTATAGCTCGGCCCAGTGACTTAGATACGAGAGCTTAGTACCGGTAACCTGAAGGAAGGGGTTTCGATTCTAGCTCATTCAAGTGGTGAAATACACTTAAGAAAATGGAAATTGCAACACCATGAAGGCATTGGTCGTTTATGTTGATTTTCAAGATATGGAACGATGCCATGTAGGTATGTAAACGATCAAAGTTTCAGACTCATTGGTTTGTTGCTATAGGTCTCCCCACGTGATTGGTCGCGGAGGAATCAACTCTAGTATACGGACTCTGGTGTAGCGTAGTTGACTTACAGTCTGTGCAGTGAAGTGTTCCCCGTCAAACGTGCCTCGACGACAGAGAAGAGCACGCTATCAACAACTGTCGCCGTTTGAGAGGCCTCGGATAATTGGGCTGTGTGAGGCTGGATTATCGCCAAGGGCTGTCGCTGCACGTGTTGGCCGACAGGCATCTACGGTACAACGTGTATGACAGCAGTGGTCAAATGAAGGTACCCACACTCGTAGACCCGTCACAGGCCCGGATGGTACACCATGCAACAGCAGCGCAAATTCGAGCAGCTGTGGCACCCCACGTTACACAACATACAGTTGGTAATCGCCTGCGTGCAACTGGCTTACGAGCCCGTGTCCCTGCAGAAGGTGTTCCATTGACCCCCACAACAGCGACGTATAAGGCTGGCCTGGTGCCGAGAAAGATCGACGTGGGTCGACGAATGGCATAGGGTCGTCTTTGGTGATGAATCGCGCTTCTGTCTTGTCCGCAGTGATCGCCGGAATCGTGTGCGCCGACGTACCGGAGAGAGGGGCCACACAGATCTTATTGTCGAGAGGCACACAGGGTCAACATCAAGCATTATGGTCTGGGGAGCTATTGGCTTTAATGTGAAATCACAATTAGTGCTTGTTGAGGGCACTATGACTGCTCGACAGTACGTTGGTACGGTACTGAATCCAGTGGTTGTCCCTATGATGGCGAACATTGTTAATGGGATGTTTCAGCAGGACAATGCTCGGGTTCACACTGTACGCATCTCCAGAGAATCTCTCCACGACATCACAACCTTAGAATGGCCCGCCAGATCCCCGGACCTCAGTCCTATTGAGCATGTGTGGGACATGATGGGTCGACAACTGGCCAACCGTCCTCAGCCACCCACAACTCTGGAACAACTGACCCGTGCAGTGCAGCAAGCATGGGCCACAATTCCTCATGAAGCGATCCAGGGTCTTATTTACCCCATGTCTCGACGAATTCATCAATGTATTGCAGCTCGTGGAGGGCACATCCTGTATTGATTGTTGTCCAAACTTGCGGTCAGAGGGATCTGAAAGTGTGATCATCGAAGCACAACCGAACACTCGTCTTGCATGTCCACTTGCAGCAATGTAGCACCACTCCTTCCGGGTGTTTCAATTTCCACTTTCTTCAGTGTAAATGTCTCGTGTAGATAGATTTACCGGCATGTATAGAACTCTTGCGTAACAAAATTATTTCACCTCGGCGTCTCTGAAAATTAGTTAGAGGGAACTTAAACCAATTAAATGTTTATTATTATTACAGTTAGAGGTAACATTACTATTAAATGCATTCTGAAGCATGCAACTCCCACTGGAATGGCTTTCGTGTCCTATTCCTCACCGTTGAAGCGCTATTAAGAAGGAAAATACGTATCCAGACTAGATCAATATTTATCTATTCAGGTAAAATATTGTTAGGTATGGAATCTTCAAACGCTTGGTAGATAAATAACGCTGGCCATTTAGGCCTTTTACGTCTCATCTACGCATAACTTTTACGGTTGAATTTGGTTCAACACATCGTAACCCTAACGAAACTTCTTTTCCATTTTCCGCAACAAAACCGTAACATTACGATTAATGCAAACATAAGCAGTGTGTCGCCCTGACCTCGCTCTTTGCGAGGTGTGTGGGCAACCTAGGTTCAGCAACCTACAACTACCACCAAGAAATGTTATCCTGAAAATGTAATGATAGCTTTCTGTATAGCCTACCGTAAGACTATGTGTATTAAGTACACGAGCAGCGATCCACTTAAGAAAATTATAATAACTTTATAATTGTACTGAGATTAGGAGCAGGACAGAAGGTGCTTGTGGTAATGGACTTCCTGATTGCCATATTACGCATCCAGTGATTTTCTGGTTACTGAGTTGTTACCTTCTAGTGGCCTGAAGGAATAATATGTCTCACTGTGTCGATATTTCATGGATTACCTGCCAAATTACTCATTCGATGGCCAGGGCGGGGCATTAAAATGCAGCAGATAATGACGGAACGAATTTCAAACTACCAGGTATAATGAAAGTGACTGTAATAGTCGAAAGACAATTTTGAATTGCCGAAAGATATATGAAATAATGTTTATAAATAGTTACAGAATGAATTCGATCCTAAATGACTAGAACAGAAATATTCCTCAAATCATGTAAAATTTAGACAGGCGTGTGAAACATGCATATACCGAGCGAGATGGCCATGAAGTTTGGGTCACGTAGCTGTGAGCTTGCATTTGGGAGATGGTGGGTTCGAATCTCACCGTCGCGCTCTGAGGATGGTTTTCCGTGGTTTCTAATTTTCATACCAGGAAAATGCCACGACCGCTTCTTAACAGCCTTAGCCCTGCCACAACCTATCGTTCCGTAAACCTTCTGAGTCGGTGAGACGTAAAACAAATAGCAAAGAAACAATAAGAAATTAAGCTAGACAGAAACTGAACCAGTGGTCTCTATGGTACAGAATGGCTTTTTAGCTAAAAATGATGATTTTTTTTGTTTAAAGGGGCCTAACAACTAGGTCTTCGGCTCCTAATGGTACGAAGTGAAACAAAATGACACGATTAAAATGTATCTACTGACTACAATCTAAAACGAATGATGATGAAAAAGTGACCGTGAATCCAAAACAGTCAGTGGATCAAATTAACAATTCCTTATTTTCAGAGATGATGCTTGTTGTCCAAAGGGGTCGAAAATCCAGGCCACCGGCCCCTCATAAAAAGTTACCGCTGGTAAAGCAGAACCACGGTGTTCCTCCTATAGTGGTACTAATGACAGGTAACCACTCACAGGTAACACAACCCCATGGAAACAAAATTATTACGACCGGGCGAGTTGGCCGTGCGCGTAGAGACGCGCGGCCGTGAGCTTGCATCCGGGAGATAGTAGGTTCGAATCCCACTATCGGCAGCCCTGAAGATGGTTTTCCGTGGTTTCCTATTTTCACACCAGGCAAATGCTGGGGCTGTACCTTAATTAAGGCCACGGCCGCTTCCTTCCAACTCCTAGGCCTTTCCCATCCCATCGTCGCCATAAGACCTATCTGTGTCGGTGCGACGTAAAGCCCATAGCAAAAAAAAAATATATATATTACGTCCACAATATAGAGACGGAAAATGTTATTTATGGACATATAGAGTGAGGGACGTACCGGTCTGGCTACGTGTGTTAATACGCGTTTAAACAAGACAGCAAATTAGTTTATATAATCGATCCCACAGCATGGATAATCAGACCAGCCAGCATGAGGAGTTTACATTGGAGAAAAAAGTAACATCTGCCCACCTAACATCGAATTCTAGAGGAGGAAGTGGCATTTAAAAAAATGGATGTATTGGCTTTAATGGTACGAGAACTTGGTATATTAAATAAGTTTTGTATTAATTTAAGGAACAGATTTGGCTTACAAAATTCCAGAATCCGTCTTTCGATAGTCCCACTTTACAGGGCTCCTTGTCTATTCAAAATTCACATCCATATTCTCAATAGTTTTCAGGGGAATAAGCAGAAATTATTTTCGGTTTGGCGGGGAGAGGGGCGAGCTATTAAATATCAAATTCGGAGGCCTTTAATAAAACAATGTTGGGTACATATAGTGAAATTAGAAACACTGAATTAAAACTTTCAAAATAACACAATTATTTAATTAAGACAATTTGTATTAATGTTGATTATTACAATAGCAGGTATCTTCTGGGTTCTTTGGTCAACTCATGGGTTATATTTTCTACGATCACATGTTCTGCTTTGTGTATACAAAAAAGCTTGCCCATCCAATCTTTCCTATGCAGTCATATTCTGCAAATAACTTTAGGGATGAAAAAGTGCCTTTTGTTGTGGCAGTGGTTGCTAGTAAGACAGCAAACAGTTTCAATGCTCGAGGTATTGTTGGGAAAATATCACAGTCGGAAAACTTAAGTGCAGAAATGAAGTCAATTGGTTTAGGATGATTGCTTTTAGAAGGAAACTTCTTTTCCTCATTTTGAGTTCAATGGAAAATACTATTTTACCCTTGTTGACATCATATGGCCATTGAGTGATAATGCAGCAATTTTTATTTCATCGAACGATGCCTTCACAATTAATTGAGGGAGAATGATTTCCATGTTTCCGTCTGAAGTTCTGAGCTCGTCACATCACAAATATTTTACATGTTCGTGTCATCCGTTGCTCACAAAGCCCTGAGCTGTTGGACAATAAACTTCCCGTTTATCTGTACCGTATCTCCATAGGTCCACTCTTCCTCTCACTGAAATCTTTGGCGTTAAATGTAAAATCATAAGATCGGCAGAGATCTTCCTTTTCATCTTTTGCTAATGCCGCATGGTAATTACCTGCGAACTAACAGTTGTAGAATACAGCACAGACTGAAGATTAAATACCAGGTCAAGTTCAGTGTAATATTTATCAACACATTGTTGGCAAATACGTAGTTCAAAATAAAAGCAAATCAATGAGCGACCTAAAATCTATCAGATGGTGTTTAATATTTTATGTTCAGATTTCATTTTCTTGCCTTCCTTTTACATTCAACTTAGACTTTGTGGCAGTCGAGATTGTCAGCTTCTAGAATGTCAGCAAAGTCGTTCAGTTTCTAAATAAATAAATAAATGAATAAATAAATAAATAAATAAATAAATAAATAAATAAATAAATAAATAAATAAATAAATAAATAAATAAATAAATAAATAAATATCTGATGTCGGCAGAGCTGAAGATGGTCTTCCGTGTTTTAACCATTTTCACACCAGGCAAATGCAGGGGCTGTAGTTTACTTAAGGACACAGTCGCTTCGTTCTCACTCCTAGCCCTTTCATATCCCATCGTCGCCTTAAGACATATCAGTGCCAGTGCGACGTAAAGCAAATTGTTAGAAAATAACGTTCACTCCACCGCACATAAGTTGGCCGTGTCCGACTCGTTGTCTGAATGGTCAGCGTACTGGCCTTCGGTTCAGAGTGTCCCGGGTTCGATTCCCGGCCGGGTCGGGGATTTTTATCATTGGTTAATTTAAATGGCTCGGGGGCTGGGTGTTCGTGCTGTCCCCAACATCCCTGCAACTCACACACCACATATAACACTATCCTTCACCACAATAACACGCAGTTACCTACACATGGCAGATGCCGTCCACCCTCGTCGGAGGGTCTGCCTTACAAGGGCTGCACTCAGCTAAAATAGCCACACGAAATTATTATTATTATAGTTGGCCGTAGCAGGAGATGAATTTATTTCAAAATCCTCTTGATTGAAAGGATTGAGAATACCATCTCTTCGCCACTGGCTATCTACAGTTTACGATTATCATGGCGTTCCAAGAATGAATAAAATTAAATATTATTTCCAGCCAATTTTTGTGGGTTAAGTGTTCACGAATTGCTCGACTTCGTAATAATGATATCAGACATGGCCTAGGAATCAACCCACTCTCTGAATGGATACACAGCTATCGAAGAAAACTGGGAGATCATCTTTTTTTTTTGCTTGTTGCTTTACGTCGCACCGGCACAGAAAGGTCTTATGGCGACGATGGGATAGGAAAGGCCTAAGAGTTGGAAGGAAGCTGCCGTGGCCTTAATTAAGGAACAGCCCCAGCATTTGCCTGTTGTGAAAATGGGAAACTACGGAAAACCATTTTCAGGGCTGCCGACAGTGGGGTTCGAACCTACTATCTCCCGAATACTGGATACTGGCCGCACTTAAGCGACTGCAGCTATCGGGCTCAGTAGATCATCATCTTTGGACTGAGTTTTCTTTACTACCCAGATGAGAAATTTGGAAACAGAAACGACATTCAAGGTCTGAAAGCCGCGTTAGATGATGCTTTTAACAATTGGCTTTACGTCGCACCGACACAGAAAGGTCTTACGGCGACGATGGGATAGGAAAGGGTTAGGGATGGGAGGGAAGTGGCCGTGGCATCAATTAAGGTACATCCCCAGCATTTTCCTGGTGAGAAAATTGGAAACCATGGAAAACCATCATCAGGGCTGCCTACAGTGGGGTTCGAACCCACTATGTCCCGAATGCAAGCTCACTTCATAAAATACAAAAAGCAATCTTTGTATGGTTGATCTCACTATGCTCCTCTTAAGCAGTGCAGATGACTCAATTTTCTAAACAATATCTCTCCTAGTCCATTTTTAATCAGAGAACGTGACATCCAAGCTGATTAAGACGTGCTGAATAACTTCCTTTTTCAGACCTACCTTCTAATGCTCACTTCAGTTATACTCGTTCAATTACTCTAAGTGGTCTGTCCGTCCATACAATCATTTATGTAAGACAATAAACTTAAAATGTTTATATCACTTTAATAATTTGGTTATGAACGGAAATCCAGGTTACGGAGTTTATGGGGAGTAAACGTTGAATAGAAAATAATGATGTACAAATTATTGAAGTAGGAACATTAGTTTTCATAAGGGCATTATCTTCTTAAGGATTTCAGATAATAACTGAATGATACCATTGTACCTGTTTAGTAAGTGGTCTGTCCAGTACATCCACCACCAATGGACTGTGACATCAATAGCATAAATTTTATGGTTTCTTTTTTTTTTCTAAAATTTCAGAACAACAACAAGATTATCAGCCCCTCAAAACATTCATTGTTGGAGGAAAAGTCATGAGAGTGATGATGGTGATTACTATGTTAACCCTGAACTAGAATCATGCGTCTGTGAGGCGACTACCCTCTTCTCTTCCGGGAACATACTGAATTTATAGTCACTTACATGAAACAATTTCGTACCATATCCTGTGATAAGGGAAGTTGCCCACCCTAATCAACATTGATTCTGAACATCAAAATGCAAATTTATATTTTGAGTTTTCCTTTAAGTTCATTTCTTTTACCGACTCTAGGTTATTAATAGGAGAGGGAAAGAAAAATGATCCCGGCCCCTTTGAGTAGAGGTAGCATGCTTACCTCTTACCCGGAAACCCGGGATTCGATGACTGGCAGGGTCAGTGATTTTTATCGAGATGTGAGGGTTTGCTTAAGGTACACTCAGCCTACGTGATTACAAGTGAGGAGCTATCTGACGGCGAGATAGCGGCCCCGGTCTATAAAGTCAAGAACAACGGCCAAGAGGATTCATCGTGCTGACCACACGGCACCTCCTAATCTGTAGGTCTTCGGGCTGAGCACCGGTTGTTTGGTAGGACATGGTCCTTCGGGGCTGTTGTGTCATGGAGTTTGGTTTGGTTTGGAGAAAAGAAATGTTTTAGAATTTTAAGAAAAGGAACATTATCAATGGTTTGGCATTTCTGAACGTTGCTGTGACGTGAATTAAACACATTTTTAAAAGAATTATGTTCAACGAACAAAGTAAATTAAAGTAGTATTGTTTAATTTAGTAGTAAATATCTGGTGTCTGGCAGATACCATGATAACAGTTACGTTAGAGAAATGTAAGATAACAGTTGAATTTTAAGAGGAAATACAACTTGGCAACCATCATCTCTTAACACTGATCAGAAATTAAAGAGCTCCTTCGAAGAATGAAATCGTCGGAAAGAAATGGAAAGATCTGAAATTGAAAGACATCCAAGGGCTTCAGGCTCGGGAGAGAACAAGAGTTGACCAAGGAAGGTCGGATGGTAAAAATGAAAGTGAAGAACCTGGCTCAAGTAAGTGGAAGCAATGTCAGACTCAGCTAATGCCCCCGTCATCCCCAACCCACGCTCTCAAATTGAGTGACCTTGGGGGTTACGAGAGGAACGGGATATCATGGATGTAAATGTAAGGTTAGTAACATTATAATTTAAATTTTTCGAGATTTAGTTAATATTTGTTTTCAATTTCAGTTAAATTACATTTTACGTTCACTTTAAATTATATTAAATTTAATTTTAAGTAGTTATAATGCTCAGTATATTATGTTTATGCAGGTGTATAATTGTATGGTTTGGCATATTAGAAGGCTTCATAACATAAGCCCCGCCATGTACAGAAAGGCATTAATAAAATAAATAAATAAATAAATAAATAAATAAATAAATAAATAAATAAATAAATAAATAAATAAATATTTTACCACCCTTACTCACAGGGGAGAAAGTTTCGAGATCTCGAAGTAAGGCATATACCATAAGTAAAGGGAGTCATGTAAAGCAAAACTGTCTATGCCATATAAAACTTTTACTCCCTGAAATTAGACGGGAATTAATGGAAGAGAAACCTACAATAAGCAAGTGAAAGGTATACAATAATAAACCAGAGCCAAGCCAACTAAATAAAATAAATTTTTTCGTGATATCTACCTCTACCATACAAAAGCCACCTCCGTAAGGTCATGAATGCCCTTGGAGGAGCAGATAAAGTAAAAGGGATAGCTAAGTTATATCACTACCCAGCCACAATTGCCCGTAGTAATTAACCTTGTGATTTTAGTGTAGGTTAAGTGAGTTCCAGGCTAATTTTGCCTCCAGAAGTAGAAGCTTCATTTATACATTTCAAGATTTTCTGATAGAAATGAATCAACGTCCTTCCACGTGAACCAACAATGCCTTTAGCAGCTAACTTAGGTAATCTCCCTCTCTGCCATCAGTCGGAGTGAATTTACCTAACCTTTGAAATAAGCGAGCAACTATTATCAACCAACATTCACTCTGCCTACTTGCACGATTCGCTTGTATTCTTGAACGCTACTCTACTAATATTACCGGAAAAGATTCTCATCAAGTAGCTATTTGGCTGAGTAACTTTGACTCATATTGCTAAGAATGGTGCATGATCGCATTACGGTGTATAGTAATCCGGAAGATTTCAATGACTTCCTAAATCGCCCGGGGGATCCATTGTAAAATGATGACATAATCGAGGATGACATGTCAGACACGCGGTCTATTTCTGAGTTTAGATCGGAATGAACACTTCTTGTGGTCCCGATACAATTACGCCCATATATTATTTAATCCCTAATACCGGCTCTTAAACATGTGTACTGGACTGTTTTAAATATAGGTATGGAATTTATTTATTAGACTGTGTTGATTTTATTCCAGGCAAGCATTCATAAACATCACCAACGATTTACTTTGGTGAGGTGAATATCATTTGCTAGAATAAAATGCTTCACTTTGGGAGACAGACAGACAGACAGACAGACAGACAGACAGACAGACAGACAGACAGAACGATGGCTAGCAGTTACTGGGTTGCCAGGTAGTCAGTGTGACGGCATTCTCCTCAGCACGGACTACCTTTCTCGACCGGAACCGATGCCTCTCACATCAGACAGCTCCTCGGTTGGCCTCGCAGAGCTGAATGAATCCCGTCCCAGCCTTCAGACAAGAATTGTAATACATGAACTGAATGGCAGCCGAACAAGGCGCTTTCGAGTAGGAGTCTGGTACTATAGCGCTACATCAGGGTGCTGGCAGATACGTATAGTACTTTCATGTATTCGAAACAGCTTCAGTCATCCTCTGAGTTTGACACCGATTCTGGACCCAGTGAATAATACGAATCAGTACAACTATTAAGGCCAATTCAACAATACAGTTATAAAACCTAAAGCAGTCCTGATCAAACAATTAACTTTTTTTTACAGTTGGCTTTACGCCGCACCGACACAAATAGATCTTATGTTTACGATGGCATAGGAAGGGGCTAGGGGTGGGTAGGAAGTGCCGTGGCCTTAGTTAAGATACAACGCCAGCATTTGCCTGATGTGAAAATGGGAAACTGTGAGAGGTTCTTAACTACCCTTCCAACAGCACTGCCTACCATTTAGCGATTTCAATTTGTTCGCGCGTCTCAAGAAAGTTCTTGAATTCAAGAATTCAATGCTCTAGTTCTGGAATGGTCCAAGCAGCAATCCCTATCCTTCTTTGATGAAGCAGTGAGATGTGTGTCTGAAAGCACAGGCTGAGTTTCGACGTAGAATAAGTCTACAGATTAGTAACCGTATGCTTGTCGATAAGTATTTCAAAAACGTGAAAGTGTTAAGATCGATATCATTTACATATAGCATTTGCGACGACGGTATTCAGTATTTAATTGTAAAGAGGAAGGGAAAATATACCCGATAACAAGAGTCGGACCTCGATGTGATGTGACGTAATTGTGCTACAATGTTGCGGTATTAAAATTGTCGTGCCACGCCTATAGGAATTAGTGTAGCTCTGGAAACTGGCTTGGAAACACATTGCGTGAGGCGTCACTTGATTCTGTTAACAGAATTATACCCGAATATTGCAAAAAAAAATCAATGAACACATGAGAAAATACTGATGATATGAAATGACTAACAACAGGAAAGGCACAGATTCGAACATTTTTCTGGAGGGAGCTCGGTTATAATTGGTTTCTAACTTCAATAAAACAAGAAATACTAATAGGACTCGAAAAGCATCTCAATATTATTTTCAAGTAAAAAATGTACTGTGAGAAAATAAAGTACCTCAGAAAGTAAAACTGACCTTGTTTCATTTCTACTTCACTCCAGTTCTCACCTATGGCCTCGAAAAGCATACCCTAACACAACAAGGCTAATAGTAAAATTCAGTCAACAAAAATGAAATTCATCAGAACAAGGAACCAAAAAAACCAAGAAATCAAGATTAGAAATTAAGCAAACAGGAAGGATGCTAGCATCAACATATTTTTTACCGCAGGCTACAGTGGTTCGGACATGTAACGAGGTCGGACAGAAGGAGAACAACAAGGAATTACTTTGACAGAGAAATGAGAGGGAGGAGACCAATAGGGAGACTAAGAAATGGATGGATAGACACAATGAAATTGGAGGTCAGCAAGGTCAAGTGGGAGGACATAGAGGAACAGAAACTATATTCTGACAGGAAGAAGTGGAGGGCGCTTGTACACACCGAAAACTGGAGCTGGAAATGATGATGATGATGATAATGATGCCATGAACTGCGAAAATGTACACTTTTTGCAAAATGTCCAACTTATAGAAAATAAAATGTTTCAAAATTATCAAAAACATATTCAAGAGGATAGCGTGGCCTATCAGAAATTAAAAAGTCCAAAATCACTGGTGCCGAGCGACAAGAAGTTGTAGGCACCTATCGGGAGCGTTTCAAAGTTAAGACGACGGAGAGTTGTGAGTTGCGTTCCGCGCTACTGACTGCCCTAGTGGTAAAAATGATTTAGAACTCTTGGATGTCGATACTGATCGTCATGGTGATGATGAACGGGCTCTGATACGCCCATCGTGGATCCCACTACTCTGTGTGGCACAAAATAGATTCGACTTTCGACCTCTTCTAATATAACAATCCCATTTTACACTGAATTAGGGGCTGATTGGCGAGGTGGTATAGGCGTGCTCGGATCACCTGAAAGGTTGTGGATTCGATTCCAGTCAGGAAGTCGAAAAATTTAAGAAACGAGATTTCCACTTCCAGAGGTGCACATGGCTCTGAGGTTCAGTCAACCAACACCAAAAATGAGTACCAGATTAATTCCTGGGGCAAAGGCGGCCGGGTATATAGTTAAATAATCTACCCTACCAAGTACCCAGGTTACGGATAGTGGAAACCTTTTCCTTTCACCACTCCCAGAGTCTTCATGGCCTGTACGGGGATGACTTTGCTATTATACATTGAATTTGTCTTGAAGATGAGTGAATTTGTTTAGAGCTAAAGAACATATTACAATAAAATTTAAAATCCATAAGCGACAATATATATTATGTTTCCATCATACCTACCAAGCGATAATGTATTGCACCCATCATTTTGAGCCTCTCCAAGGGTGCAGTATTCTATATCAAAATTTTCAGCCGTGACAGCGTAACAGCACCGTTCGAAATTTTAATTTTCCTAAAACCCATCACTCTTCTTCTTGTTCCTTCTTTTCCTACCGCTTTTCCCACATCTGTGGGGTCGCGGGTGCAAACTAGTCGCACGTGTGGATTTGGCCGTTTTATGGCCGGATGCCCTTCCTGACGCCAACCCTATATGGAGAGATGTAATCACTATTGCGTGATTCTGTGGTGGTTGGTTTTGTGGTATGTTTTCTGAATATGATGAGGAGAGTGTTGGGACGGACACTCACACCTACTCCCCGAGCCAGAAGAATTAATCAAAGGCGATTAAAATCCCCGTCCCGGCCGGAAATCGAACACGGGACCTTCTGAACCGAAGGCCAGTACGCTGACCATTCAGCCAACGAGTCGGACATGAAACCCATCACTCTAAAATTCAAAAATGAAATTTTTAGTTTCAGATGAATCTTTAATACCGAGTTTCGTAAAACTAGGTTTGGAAACAACGTGAACTGGGCATATGAACGTTAGAGGGTTGGTAATACTGATAAATAATTTTTTTAAAAAAAGCAATTCGATATCCCACGCCGTTGTAATTTTATTAGCTGCTGAATTTAGCCAATCGGATCACTTCGCGGGGGAATTCAAACGGGCTTTGCGAGGGTGTGTTGTTAAGCCCCCAGGCTTGGTTTCCCTCTCGGACTGAGCGACGGATCCCGCCTATACCACCTCAAGGTCAGTGTCCTGGAGCGTGAGTCTTTGCGTCGGGGGATACAACTCGGATGGATGATCAGTACCTCGCCCAGGCGTCCCCACCTACTATGCTGAACAGTTGCCTTGTGGGAGGATGGGAAGATCGGAGGAGATAGACAAGGAAGAGGGAAGGAAGCGACCGTGGCCTTAAGATAGGTACCATCCCGGCATTTGCCTGGAGGAGAAGTGGGAAACCGCGGATAACCACTTCGAGGATGGTTGAGGTGGGAATCGAACCCCCTCTACTCAATTGACCTCCCAAGGCTGAGTGGACCTCGTTCAAGCCCTCGTGCCGCTTTTCAAATTTTGTGGCAGAGCCGGGAATCGAACTCGGGCCTCCGGAGGTGACAGGTAATTACATTAACCACTACACAACAGAGGCGGACACTATTATTATTATTATTATTATTATTATTATTATTATTATTATTATTATTATTATTTGCTATTTGCTTTACGTCGCACCGACAAAGATATATCTTATGGCGACGATGAGATAGGAAAGGCCTAGGAACTGGAATGAAGTGACAGTGGCCTTAATTAAGATACAGCCCCGGCATTTGCCTGGTGTGAAAATGGGAAACCACGGAAAACCATCTTCAGGGCTGCTGACAATGGGGCTCGAGCCCACTATCTCCCGATTACTGGATACTGGCCGCACTTAAAGCGACTGCAGCTATCGAGCTCGGTGACACTATTATTATACGTTTACATACTTTTACGGTTTTCGGAGACGGGAAGATGCCCGAATTCGTCTCACAAGTGTTCTTTTGCGTACCGTTCAATCTAATGACACCGGGCTGGCGTAATTCAGCTCCTTCAAAATAATACCACCAATCTAAGCAGGGATCATACCCATCAACATGGGTTCAGAAAGGTAACGCTCTACCAACTGAGCCACTCAGCCCGTCTATAATAAAATGAGGTGCCAACGAATATTGTGGTGTCTGCCAGGACCTATTTAAGTGAGTGACTTGCATATCTGAAGGCTCTGTCAGGCTACTTTAGCCATGATTGGCTATTATGTAATGCGTATGCTATGCGGTGATGGGTGTAAATAACTGTTTAACAAACGCTTCATACAGTACTTGCTCATAGGTCACATGAGAAATCAATAGTCATTCATGGAGGTTATTTGTGTGTAAATCGATGTTCGGAGGATTAATTTTCTAGACGTTTATTTAATACCGTTGTTAGCTTTACTATCAGAACAGTGTACCTGTAATAGGAGAAAGCAAGAATGCAAGATGGAAGTTTTATGTGTCTTCCACTCCACCGACCTCTGACTTTTTATAGAATCCAAATCAGAGGTGCATGTCTTTTTATTTCAAACACCCCACATTTTTGGCCAGAGTTTGAACTGCAGCCGTTAGGAGGAACTAATAATGTTAACTAGCTAACGTGCCCTCACAACGGTGTATTTCTATGGGATCATCAACTCCTAAAGAGCATCAGAATATAAATCTACTAGCGGAATCACCCATTCTTCGCGCGGGAGTTTCTTTTTAATAACAGTTGAGGAGAGTCTGTTCAAAAAGTGTTATTTCCACTTCCAAAAAATAAATCAGTATTTCGTCCACATTCATTGGACCCTACAGTAGTTGAATATTATCGACTGTCATGAGGAATCCAGAACAGGAAGATGTATTTTCTTAAAATTTTCATCAAATTCGATCAAGGGTACAGTACGTTCCATGTGCCTTTTATTTTACGATACTTCCTATTTTTCCACAACTTTCTTAAGGTGGAAATAGCAACTTTCGAAAAGACACACCTCAGTTGTTTTCTTTTTATCATCATTACCAGGCGGTATAAAAATTAAATATACAAGCAACCCTCGTGACCTCCCACTCCGGAAACTTTGCACATTTTTCGTGCTTTTTACTTAATAATTCTTGCTTTTTAAGGATTGAATCTTTCACTAAGATTTTTTAGCTGGTACTTATGACCTAGGAGGAACATCTACGCCAAATTTCATTGTGATCAGTTTCTGAGATATCGTGATGAATGAGTGAGTAGTAGTTTACATGCACTAGCTTTTACCCTCGCCTTCGTATGTATGGAATGTGTTTTAGTGCCCGTTCAAAAAATTGATGGACTCAGCAAATATTACCAAAATATGTTTAGTAGTTCTTGAGAAACTGTGAAACGTATTTTGAGACAGCCGAGCTTCATGCTCTTTTTCAGTTAAATAAAGGCGCCCTTACTTTTCTCTCCGTCTACAAGATCTATTTTTTTTTGCTAGGGGCTTTACGTCGCTCCGACACAGATAGGTCTTATGGCGACGATGGGATAGGAAAGGCCTAGGAGTTGGAAGGAAGCGGCCGTGGCCTTAATTAAGGTACAGCCCCAGCATTTGCCTGGTGTGAAAATGGGAAACCACGGAAAACCATCTTCAGGGCTGCCGATAGTGGGATTCGAACCTACTATCTCCCGGATGCAAGCTCACAGCCGCGCGCCTCAACGCGCACGGCCAACTCGCCCGGTAAAAGATCTATTTGAGGATAGAGAAGATTAGGTGGCGGTGAGTAGGTGAAGTGTTATCTGATCCTGTAATGATTAAGAGCGGGGTTTCGCAGTACAGTATTAATTAATTTCGTGTGGCTATTTCTAGCCGAGTGCAGCCCTTGTAAGGCAGACCCTCCGATAAGGGTGGGCGGCATCTGCCATGTGTAGGTAAGTGCGTGTTATTGTGGTGGAGGATAGTGTTGTGTGTGGTGTGTGAGTTGCAGGAATGTTGGGGACAGCACAAACACCCAGTCCCCGGGCCATTGGAATTAACCAATGAAGGTTAAAATCCCCGACCCGGCCGGGAATCGAACCCGGGACCCTCTGAACCGAAGGCCAGTACGCTGACCATTCAGCCAACGAGTCGGACAGTACAGTATTATTGTGCCTTTATATTTTCTTATACGATGAGTAAAGAACTGCTATCACACATAAGGCGGACGATGTCACACTGCATAGAGTTGTAAATGATTTGCAGGACTTAGACAATGTTGTGAGACGAACAGCGCATAATCACATGATGGTAAATGGGATCAAAAAAATCAAGTTGTAAGTTTTACCAAGAGGGAAAGTCCTCTCAGTTTTAAGTACTGTGTTGATGGGGTGATAGTACTGTACCGTACCCAAGGGTAAATACCCTCTAGGACGATGTCTCCATTCCTGCATAAACATCCGACTAACTCAGGGTTGGGCAGAGTGTGGGTTGGTTGTCGGTTGGGTCAGGATAAAAAGTCGAAGTTCTACTCTAAAATATCAATCAATGACAGGAAATGGAGGTATAACACGAATGAGAAACAATCATAGGGGGTAAGATGGATTTATTTATAAATATCCCCGATCATATTACGAGAAAACAATTAAATCAAGAAAAAATAATATATCAAAATGAACTCAAAAATGTAGAAAATAAATGGAAATCAAAACATTACTTGAAGGATAAGACAAAATTTGAAATCAAAAATCAAGTTCAACAAAGAACATTATATACATCAAGACTGAGTTTCTTCTTATAGTCCATTGTTTATATTGTATGGCAACAAGTGTACGCAAACACTGACATGTGGTATTTCCGTATGGTGTTACACACTATCGCATCACAACGATACGGTTTCCAAATTTAAGTTAAAACGAGAGTCGCCGTAATACTACCGTTAAATAAAAGTTACATTATAAAGAAAAATTTCGACGAAAAGGAAAATAATTAAGACGCAATGGACGCTATGTAAGTTATGCAAAATACTAAGGGAATATCCTACACTATATTTACAACAATTTAAATAATCAATCTAAACACATCTATATACATCGGATATCGAGTAAAGTCTTAAATGCTACACAGATTCGAATGTGAATCACGGTTCACTGCAAAAGATCTAGACAGAACTAGATAAACCATCAATACTTCAGCACTCGGGCTGTTCCCTTCTAAAACAACGAGACAAGGTATACAACCACAAATAACAATGTAAAACATCAACCTGTAAGAGAAAAACATATACATAACCCTTGATATCACGAAGAAAGCAATGGGCAACATTGCCTCTTTCTGCTGCATTTGAGCGCTCAACTGCGCGGTCATCCGTCATGTACTTCCAGGTAGATAACGAGCTGAAATGTTGAACTCAACACTATGCTAAAGTTTGGATTCTGTCTCCCGAGGCTGTCACAAGGATGTATCGTCTCATTCACGCCTACATAAACACAGGCCTGAAATCAGCTTGCCATGAGATAACGCCTTTCGCCGGCTACACAGAAACTCACGTATATTCATTCCTTCTTAGCATGCTTTTACCATTGAATATCATCAGACTCAATAGTCTGGAATTAATACTGTCCATTCTGATCACAATATACACTCAGAAGACACTTAGCAGGCACACACATCTGCACAATATTCTTTCTCTTATCAGGCATACAATCAGCCTGCATCAATACATTATAATTCAGCATGCAATCTTTATCTTATTATTTCTCATAAATCCCATTGGCCTTCCACATTATGAGACTCAGTTCGTGTCCTTTACAGACCATCAGGCAACACAGAATCCAACTTAACTCAAAGATCTTATTTTAACAACGACGTTCTGCAGCTCCTTCAGTCAGCTTCCGTAAAATCATGCGTCATGCAGAATATCTATACCTGTCTCTCTGAATAACCGAAATGAAATGAACTAATACGTATTGAACGTTGTATAAAGATGAACCTGTCAATCTAGCCCTTCTAGCATATATATAAGGAAAACTCGGAATATCCTATACTAAGTAACATGCGTAAAAATACAACAACTAATCCTATCAATCCCTCATTTTCCCAATCATCTAATCATAAAGCAAAATGAAAATAAAATAAACATGCATTATTCTCGTATCCGAATCTATCATAGTAACAAATTAAAACAAACACATGCCGTCAGGCTTACTTTACATGAAGTTAAAAATTCTATCTACACTGCCCTAGTACCTTAACATGATTTAGATATCATGCCATAAATAACACATGCATCTTAACTGAATTCCATCCGACGACTCTCGAGATACCAGGATAGCAGCTTACATCCCCGCTGATTGAGGGATTTACTCCATGTTAATCACAGCATTAACATGTGGGAATGCACTTCCTTCTTCTGCATGCATAGCCATCATCTTGCTGGAAAATAATCCACTGGAACACAGAAGACTATGGTTGGCAATATCTTCGCTGCTTAATGCTACGAGCCGAAATACCCTTTCTCTTTACAAGATCAGCTAAACACACTGATATAATTATAATACACTTCACTTAAAGGGTGAGAATACAGTTTGAAAAGCAGCATACGGTTCGCTACGGAAGTTCCTCGCGAAACGCGCCCGTCGCGAAGTAGTGAAACAATAGCACGTCTCCACTACACTTGCTACACATCGGTCACTAAGCACCGTCTTTATATATTGAAAGTAAACTCTGCCAAAATATACTATTCCATTTACTCAAGAGCAGTAAAATCTTCCAACTGCACAATATAAAATATCATTTAGAACCAGATACTGTTACTCGAATAACACTACTTTAATCACGATCACCAATTCAGAGTTTGTGCTTCCGCACTATCCAAGCATTTAACACAGAGTGACGCTCTCCAGAGCTTAGGTTACTGAGGAGGCTTTGGTGACGCCATTTCAATACTGGGGTTCCCGGGTGTCTGAACCAACCACCAATCAGAAAATTCGTCGTATATGATGACACAATATTTATTGTGATATATTTACAAAACACAGCTCAAACACTAGCAAATCGCTTCCACCAATTTTCATATTACTTTTCCAAATATATCTGACTTCTTAAGAGTGTGGAAAACCGATTACCGACAGAAACTGACTTTAACAACTGAGCAGGTTCGTCATTCTGGAATTAAGATTTGGCGCGGTGTAGCCTCCATGTTTCCCAAGTCCTTAATTTCCCATTGGCTGAAATATCTTGCTTGGTCAGCATCTAATACACGTGTCGATCCTTGCCAGCGCTTGGTTACGCCACCCTTTCTCACGGTCATACGGAAATATGAAGCAATATCCAGCGACTCACTGTCTTGCTGAACATCCGGTATCAACTATCTTGGGATACGATGCTTTAACATGTTAGACTGTAACTTTTATAAATAAATTTTACATATTGGGTCAAATAATACTCTAATTATTATTATGGGCCGGCAGGATACGGCTCAGTATCTCATAGCGAACACTTTCAGTACAGTAGCTAGGTGTTAATATTAGGATGATCTACGTTGGGGAAATTATATTAAGGAGGCTGATACGAAAGGTTGCTGATCTCTTCACATAATTGTGAGTATTCATGGGTTATAGTAAGGATGTATAATAATAAGCACCTGCTTTATATGAACATTCATCGCATGTACCAATTATTAACACAATTCACAATAGTTATTTAAGTTATTCCTTCTAATTTTGTATACGGCATGTATCACAAATTATGAAATTATGAAACGATTACAATAAATAATACCCTCTCCCTAATCTATGATTTTCGAGATTAAGGTAGACGGGTATCTTGAATCTTGAATCTTAATAGAGGGCTTATAAGTCTCTGGTAAGACCCCAATTAGGGTATAGTTCCAGTATGTGGGACCCGCACCGCGACTACTATACTTGATACGAGAACTGGTAAAGATCCAAAGGAAAGCAGCACGATTTGTTTAGAGTGATTTGCGACGAGGGAACGGTGTCACGAATATGTTGCAAACTTCGGGCTGGGAAGACTTGGGAGTAAGGATACGAGATGATCGACTATGTGGTATGCTTCCGAGCTGTCAGTGAAGATATGGTGTGGAATGACATTAGCACTCGAATACGCTTGAGTGAAGCTTTTAAAAGTAGGAAAGATCATAATATGAAAGTAAAGCTGGAATACAAGAGGACAAATTGGGGTGAATATTAAGTCCTTCGAAAACGTTCAAGAAAACCCTGGTAAACGATTGATATGGAATATGCCAACCGGGTGACAGCCCTAAATACAGATCAAGATGATTAATTGACTGAATGATTGACTTTCGATATGGTATCGATACCTATATATCAATGACGTTTATTGAAGGAATTGTAGGAAGTATAACCCAGTTAACCTAGTAATAATGTAATTGAGGGAAAAGGGGGGATCACAAAACTTGGCATCTACAAAAATACAAATGTTCAGGAGAAATGTTTTTTAATTATCTCACAAATGAAATACAGTACTTTTGCAGCTAGTATCAGTTTAAAGAAAAGGATATAAATGAAATAGATAGTGGATAGTTGACACGTTTATATAACTAAATACTGTCTCTAAATTAACCCTGAAAATAACAAATTTTTACAAAAGTCAACATCTACACACTTCTATTATCAGTTACTAAACTTCTTAATCAAGATTTTCAAGAAAAACCACTATCCTTAGATATTTATATTATATTGTGCAGTAGAAAGAAGAATAATTAATATCAGGCAATTATATGCTTTTGGTCGGATGTATTATTGATTAATTGTCCAAAAATGTTGTCAAAAATAAAGCACTAAATGTAACAAGGCACTTCACTGATAAACACAATATTATCAACTCATATGAAGTTTATCATCAAAATAAACAGACACTGCTTTAATCTCACCATTGTTCTGACAATCCAGGCACACGTCTTCATAAAAATGTTAACGCTTCTTGTGAAGACACGCCGCAGTACTTCAGTGACTTCCTTATGTCAGCACTCTTTTTTTTCACTGACGTGATTTATGAATGGAACTTTCACAGCTCTATCACTTATTCTCGGATAAAGAACATCAATTTCAGTACTGGACCCTGCGTATGTTGTTTTCACGAGCGTCAGACGTTTTGAATGGAAGCTACTTCTTCAAAATTTCCTGAGATTTAGATTTAAAATCAAATATTTGCCAGTCTCTAACAAGAATTAGGCACTTCCCATGTTTTCTTAATATCGCATGATATTCTGATGGTAAAGTGATCGTGTCTACTCTTCGATACTATTTCTCAATATTTATATATACAAGTGGTCTGGAGGAAGGTAACTGTGACGTTGGATGGGAAAAAAGTGGAGAATCTTCTTGAAAACAGTAGAATTATCTACTACTTTTATGAGAATGGACAAGACTGTGGATTTTTTGTTTTGTGAGGCACATGAATCCGAGAAGACACATAGGACAAGGTTCTTTTCCTTTTCCTTCTTCAAATTGTTTTCCAGTTCAGTCATGAACTCGTTCGGTGCAAATGCGATTTCGTTTTAAATATATAGATATCAAATTTCAGTAAGTGCAGTGTAGATTTTCTCTTTTTGTAAAAACCCGTTGCCAGTAGATGTTAAGTTTTTTGGAAACTCCATAACTTCACCCACCTTTTAGGTCACCAGATGTTAAGTTTAGTTACATTTCGACTACGCCAATGAATTCAGCTCGTGCTAAAACATGAGGCTACACCAATATCTCAAAATTGATCATTTTGTAGATGTTAAGCTGTGTGAAACCTCCCCTCAGTTGTGATCAGCTTCATAAAAATGTATACAACAATAAATAAATAACAAACAAATATATAAATATGAAGGAAAGAACTTTAAAATCGAGACTGACTTTGTAGAGCAACCATAAGAACTTTTCTAAACAACTACGTAAAATATTGATAAATATCGGAAACAGAAAAGTTATAAGTTGTTTATATATCTACATGGAGTAGTTATGTAAAGCCTTAACTGACGAGGTATAGGCCTCATGACTGAGCCGGCGTGAGAACAAAATGGAATGCAAGCCTAAGAATGACAACGTCAGTCCAAAACGCAATCCAAACCAAGCTTATAACTAAATACGTGATCATGACACCAATAACTGCAACCTGAGTACAAAATTAATAAGTTTCGTTAACAGTCTATATTTCATTAATATGGTAAACAATGGTAAACATATAGTAGGTGGTTTAAGCGTTGGATCCCGATCTGAAACGCGCATGGTAGTGTGCGTAGACGCGAGATAGCGGTACAGTCCAGAGTCCTGCAGCCAGGCCCACCGCGCAGCACTTCAAACCCACGGGCTCCGGCAGCCCAGCCCGTGCAGTGCCGTTCTCTTCTGACGCGGCAGCGTACTGGCCCACAGCACTGGTCTCATACAGCCCACTGCAGTCCACCGCACTGGGCGGGCTCAGTAGAATAACCTTGAGTACTTCTCCACAATAACATGTGCGCCGTGCACAACGAAATGTTCACGTCACACTACTATTCGGAATTCGATACTCTACGAATTCCCGTACGCTAATAACATACTTTAAAGTAGGCTAATCGCATTTTGAAATTAAACAGTAGAAATTTCTCCTGCACTGTAATAATAATAATAATAATAATAATAATAATAATAATAATAATAATAATAATAATAATAATAATAATAATAATAATAATAATTGAAAATAAACAGAAACTTTATTATAAAATAATATTCGTTGGTTACTGACATCAAGTTAACTGAAAATGAATCTAAATAACACGAGGCATATTCATAGGACTTCATTCGCGTTTACCTCAAAATAAAATGTAAACAGAAATGACGTGCAATTTGCCAACAACAAAAACAAACCTGAACATAGCTTCTACTTAGTGTGCTTAGTTTATTGGTCATTGTTAATGTGGTGGAATGGAATTGCTGTGAATGAAAAGAAGAGCATCAGCATTGTCTGGTTGTAGAAGAGACCGTCGTGCGTTGAGAATGAAGCCCGCTAAACTGCAATTTATCTCTGAAGCTGAACATGATGCTTGCATACATATTACTTTCTTAGCGATCTGCTGAAATTTTGGATAGTTTTGTCCATTTGTTCTCCAATAGGACGCTATTTCTTATCTTCTTCCATTCCACAATTTCGCTTTAAATATCTTTCCAGCTCATCTGTTGGAATAGGAGCATCATGAACGTCAGTCCACGAAGAACATTTAATTACTTTGGCAGGTTGTGGCATAGTCGTGGAGTCTAATGAGATGGCGTATGGCTTTTAGTGCCGGGAGTGTTCGAGGACATGTTCGGCTCGCCACATGCAGGTCCCGTCGGCGACCCGCGCGTCGTGATGAGGATGAAATGATGATGAAGACACCCAGCCCCCGTGCCAGCGAAATTAACCAATTAAGGTTAAAATTTCCGACCCTACCGGGAATCGAATCCGGGACCACTATGAACAAAGGCCAGCATGCTAACCATTTAGCCATGGAGCCGGACGTGGAGTCTGATGACAGGGAAACATTAGATTGCTCGTCATTCAAGCACACCTCGTTCATCGTAAGTTCTTTAACTAATCATAAAAAGAAAAAATCTGTCCGACTCCTTTAATCTACACTAATATAATAAAGAGAGAGCGCGAATTTTGTTACTTTGTGTATATCTGGAGGGTAATCTCAGAAACTACTGGACCGATTCTAAATATCCTTTTACTAATAAAAATATACATTAACCCTGAGAGACGTGGGCTGTATTTTATTTTCAAAACAATTCGAGGTGGGGGGCGACGGGGGAGATATAAAAATAATAGGCTAACATAGGCGAAATATCGAATTTGTCGTGCAAGGACGAGACTAAGCTCATTTTAAGCCCCTTGACTCAAAGAACAAATCTCGGTAAGCCCTATGGGTACGAAAACTATGTTTTAAGGCCCTAAAACCGACCGTTATGAAGATATTGGCACCACACTACCCCGCTCGCGGAATCGGATAAGGAAATGAACTGCCGTAACCATGGCAATGCCAGCTCCAGGGTTCTACAGCAGCGCGATTATGCGTGTACGTTTGGGCATAGCTGCCAACCAAAATTTGTATACATAATCCCTGAGCATATCTACAATATATCTCAAAAAATTAACATGTTACAGATGTGAAGTGGTATTTGTAATCTCTTTTAAAAATAAAGAGACATGTCTCTCTTTTTTTGTTTTTGGAAAATCAATGTAGGTGGGGGTGGAGGAAGGGCTGATAAAGGGGTTGAATTTTTATGTGGATACTTATATCTCAAAACCTGAAGATGTTACAAATGTGGAAATACGTATTTGTAATCTCGTTTAAAAATAAAGAAATGTATTTTTTTTTTTACTTGAGAGAAGACGTTCTCACGTGTACAGTTCTATGTCGCATGGTCATCTCAGCCCCAAAAGGCAATACCACAAACTTTGTTTACAAAGAGTTTCTGGGGTAAATGAAACTCAATTTTTGAGTGAGGTTTTATACTTCAGGGATTTTCAGATAATGTTTTAGTACAGTACCGAGGAACGATTACTTTTACCAAATTACGAAATCCACGCGAGAAGCCGCGGGTAACTGCTTGTGTGTACATAAAGTTCACCGCAGATCGTACAGCACACAAAATTAACGTCTTTCTCATCACAGTCAACTGCAGGCTTGAATACCAACCAAATACGACTTTTAAGTTTAGGATCCGGTTCAGAAGTCTTGTATTGTGCGGTTTTTAGTTCGTTTGTTGCTTCTTTTTTTAATTCACGATTTTTGCCACGGTTTCTTTTCTTTTGGAACTACAGTCCACATTCGTTTCCGATAACAGGATAGACGGAGAAGTCAAACTGAAAACCACAGCAAATTTGATCGGCTCCACTCGACCGTAATGCAACGCACTCCGCTGACACTCAGTACACTGTACACATTGAAGCAGTCAGCCCATAGCACTACCACAGCGCTGTCCTTGGCTCACCGCATACGAATGACATAGCGCTGGTCCAGACCGGCCCGTGCGATGACGTCACGGGCTTCGTTTGTTCGAGCTTTTCAAAGCGCATTGCAGTCTACTGCTGAAGCAGCTCATGGGCTGGGCCTCTCTGCAGGACTCTGGTACAGTCGTTAACCAACAAACGTGATCTAGGAGGAAATGAATTTCAACAAATAGTAACTTACGCCTAGCTTGCCGTCAGGCAATATAAAACATCACTTCCATGCAAACATGTGAAGCTTGCTTGGGTAAAATGTCTATGGCGGAGTGCGTACACTTCTCAGTAGATACTGCTGACTCGAATACATATTAGAGTTTTATCTTACTAAAGGGAAGTTGATCAACAACACACATAGATTGTATTTAGTGCTGCCAGCATGGTGGTTTTCTTACTAAATCTGGTTATTTTTATATTTCGTCAGTGGGTCAATGTAACTAGAATACTAACAGGTAGGTCATTCCGGGGAGCTGCGCTGCCATTGGCTGGTGAGCGTGACGTCACCCAGAGAATAGTGCTACCGCCAGATTCAATGCATTATGTACAGTTAGCTGAATGTTTTTTGAGTTAATCTTGTTGGATATTTTAATTACACTCTACTTCATCATGTATCTTTAGAGGATATAACATTTATCATTTAAAATTAATACGAAACCATAGCGCCTCAAATCTGTAGCTGTAATGATACACATACACTCAAAGCGGAGATTGCGAAATTAAATAAATAACATTTTATGAGCGAAGTACTCGAACTACTAACAAGCATATAAGTGAGGTAAACACTGAATTCAACACTTTTAACTTAACATAAAGGACAATTAATATCCAACTTACTATAGTTAATTATCGCAGCTTCAAAAGATAGAAAAATACGAGTTGTATAATATGTATGTTACAGGAAATGCAATAATATTAGAATATTTAGTTATACGTCTAGACTTAGTTTCTGTTGGAGATTAGATATTAACGCGTCTTAAAGGATGATAATGCTACCCAGAGAAGATTCTTCATCACAGCATTCTTTCGTAAAATGTCTATATACCTTTTCTGTTTCGTTCTAAGCCTAATGAATGTTTTTGTTTTCACATATAGCGATATTATTTTGTTGTGAACTTGAGGGAATTATGTCGACCTAAAATCACGCCATCAGATGAAACACAATACACGACCATCTATGTTCATTTCGTTTTGTCCAAATTGGTAACTGCTACCTTCTCTTGAGTGCTTAAATATTTCTGCCTTTAGCCATAATGAGATCGAGAACCTCTGTCAGAATTCCAGATTTACACTTAAAAATGCTTGGCCAAATTCTGAATGGTTGAGCGACAAAATAGAATAAATCTCTGTTTTCGCAAATAAAGATATGCCTAAGGAGAGAGAGCTACTGGGCGAGTTGGCCGTGCGGTAAGGGCCGCGCAGCTTTTTTTAAAAGTCTCGTTGATAGTTATGAGGAAGGAAATGTGCGGAACAAATTCTAGCAGCGTTGGGGTTGGTGTTATCAGCTCTTTGGCACCATAACATCCATTTAGCCCATAAATAATTATTTCTTGGAAAGCCGAGACAAATTCAATTCTCGGTTTTTATAGACCATACTTTTAAATTCTGCATGAGCGCAGTTATTTCTGCTTTTACTAATTTTACTACCTCCTTGCACTAAATAACAGCACGTATTATAAACGTCACTCGCACATTGTTCTAATTCACGCAATAAACACGCAATAAAAAATTAAACAGCTGACTGGAGACCGCTTACTAATGTTACCGCTTGGAACACGCTGTAGAAGTGTCCTCACAGTGACGCCACAAGCTACGAGAGCAATTAGCGCGGGAAAGCGATTCTGGCACCCTCTGTCAATGGGTATTTTTATATTTTGGTGTTTTTTCAAATAAAGTTTTATGCAGTACGATAGAGAGTATAATAATGTAAGAGTTCAAATTACATTCTTGTCGTTGACAGCCGTGATGACTGCGAAAGGACCTGAATTGTAGGCGGAGATGAGATGTAGAGGACTCCCTGAAAAATAAGGAAAAAGGAACGTTTCAGTGCAGTTAAGCAGTGGTTGAAAGTATGTACGGTATATGTGGCGATGGTAAGTAGGCTACTGATAACGCTTTAATAATAGTGAATTTTTTATAACGTATACATATTAGCGAGTGAAATGGGGAAAGTTAAACCGTAATATGTAGGCCTACAGAAGTTTAGATCCGAGTGGTTGAAAGATACAATTTTTCGTGAATCGGTTAATGAATTCCCTGCGATGAAAGCTTTCTGTAAGTACGGTCGTTGTGCAGTTGTGACTCGTATCTCGTAGGCAACGGTTACATGGAGACAAAAACTTAGACAAGCTGCCAATGCAGATATAATGCAGCCATAATGAGATTAATCTGAGTTATTTTACGTTAGAAAATGTAGTGAAACTACCTCTGCTCAAGGGTCATTAGCATTATTTGTGTGCTGTCATACATCTATGTTATCTTGTGATAGGAACTCTATGTAAAATTAAATTTAAGGCAATCCGGTCTGCTGACAATTTACAGTTACACAGGACTAAGTGTAGCAGGATTATCAAGAATGTTTTCTGACCATATTTTCAAACGATCTTCGGAAGTATATTGGTGATAGTCCTTACAGCATTTTGTTAGATGAATCTACAGACATTAGTGTCACTGCATATCTGGGGTTAGTAATTATTTATTACAATGCTCCTAAACATAATATGATTTCAACATTCTTAGGCATAATAGAGCTTACAACAACAACAATTAAAACTTAAGTGAAACAGTATTCTTTAGACTCATGCAAACTGAAAAGGCATAGAAAATGACAATGCCATTGTGATGACAGGTGTGTTCATAAGCAGCTTAAAGAAGATGTACCATTTTTAATTCTTGAGAGATGTGTGTGCCATTCCTTGCAAACCATGCATGGGCTAGTACTTCGCCAAGAAATGTTGAGTTTCTTATTAATGAGATTTCTAATTGGTTTTCAAAATCTTCCCTTAGACAGCTTGCATATAAACACAATCATCAGGATATGAATGACAGCCACAAGCCTTTGAAAGTAATTCAGACCTGCAATATCAGATGGATATCAATTTATTCAGCAATTGATAAAATAATTCCACAATGGCTGGAGCTGAAAACACATTTCGCAATTGTTAGGATCAGTTAGAAGTGTTATATTGCAGAAACTCAGTATTCTATGCTTAAAAATGAAGATACAATTTCATTTACCTGTTGTTCCTTACAGAGATTCTTGGGGATGTTACAACGGTAAATAAAGCCTCTGAACCAAACACAGCAGACCCAACAAAACTTTTAACTGACTTACAATCGCCGATTGAATCATTGGGAAAAACTGCTGTATTGCCTACATTTACATTTGAATATACCAGCAGTGTCTTTGAAAACCATCTTAACCATAAGAAAGTGAAACTGGAAAGATGAATACGGAACAAAGACTCACTTCAGAAAATGAACAGTTAATTCGAGGACGCTGTGAATATTTTGTCGTTTTTAACAAGGAACTACGGAGAAGACTTTCTGATAACGTAGAAATATAAAACCTGTTCCTCTATTAATTCCTGGTCATGTAAATTAGGGAATTCCATTAATTGAGATCTTTAGCATATCACCAGAAGTAGAGGGAAGAATGGAAGCACAATGGGGTACAGTAAACTTAATTCGATGGCAGTTCTGTAAGTTCTTGGTGTGAAGTAATTAGTTATAGAAATACATCAAACATAAACCTATTTAAAGAATTAGCAGAGTTTGCATTATCAGTGTTATCTTTGCCTTGATCAAATGCAGAGTTGGAACTGTTGTTCAGTCAAATTAACGTAGTTAAAACCAAAATTAGATATAGGATGGGGACTGAACTACCGCAGACAATCTTGACAAACAGGAACGGGATACAGTAAGAGAATGTGGTTGCAAACAGAGATGCTGTAGTGGAAACACCAAGGGAATGCCTAAGAACACCTGTGTGTAAAGGAAAGGTGAACATCTTGGTGGAATGATGAAATTAGAGCAGCTTGTAAATGTAGTAAACAAGGCGTATCAGAAATGGCTCCTGAAATGACTGATGCAGCCAGGAAATAAAAGAAACAGAGCAAAACAAGTATAAACCACGTGAGAAGATTTCGATAATAACCTGGTGAGGCTAGGTCAAGGGGCAAATAAATCGTTTTGGACTGCAATAAATAATCGTAGAAAGGGAGCGTAAAAGGAAATGAATAGTGCTTTGAATAAATCAGATGAACCCATAACAGATCACAGTAAATAACTGGACGGGTGGAAGGAATATTTTGAAAAATCTTCTCAACGCAAAAGGACATCTTTCTGGTGACGTCGCAAACAAACGAGTTCATAAGGAGGAGGACAATGATGCTTGAGGAAGTGAAAGGGATGTCAAATAAATCCCATTTTCATAAAGCAGCAGAAATGAATGAAATTAGACGGAAATGGTGATATAAAGGGTTAGAATAGCTTCATAGAGTAATGAGATTAGCCTGCAATGTTAGTAAGGTACTTCGTATTGGATGAAATCAGTAACTGCATCTATCTCTTAGCAAGGAAACAGGAAGTATTGCAACAACTCTCGAGGTATTTCATTGATCAGTATACCAGGTAAGGTAAGATGTTGACAGGCATTTTGGAAGGTAGAATGGCGATCAGTGGTTGAAAGATGGATGAAAGCCAGAGTAGTTTCAGACCACAGCGGGTCTGTCAGGATCAGATTTTCAGTATGCCCAACGTAATTGAAAAATGCTACGACACTTATGTTTATGGTTCGTTGACCCGGAGATGACATGGCAGAGGTCCGAGGAAAAATGTGTTCACCGTATGGTTATACAAAGCTGTAAAATGTAGAAAATTTCAAGTATATAGGATGTGGATTCTCCCAGGATGATAGTATAGTAAGTGAGATTGCATCAAGGTGCAGCAAGCTAATGCAGTGAGTTCGCAGTTGCGATCAACAGTATTCTGTAAGGAGGAAGTCAACTACTGCACTAAACTATCCTTTCACCAGTAGTTTTCAGACAAACATTGATTTACGGGAGTTAAAGCTGGGTGGAATAAAGATATCTTATTCATAACTTAGAAGTACAGTAACTGACATGATATTAGCGACTATGATCATTGGTACAAACAGGTGAGTACAATGGGATGAGGACACTCGAAATGAAGAGATAACGGCTAGGTTAGGAAAGAAATCGACTGATGGAGTTTTGTGCATAAACTGGCTTCGGTGATGGGAGTCATGTGAGAATAATGGAGGAGGATAGGTTACCTCGGAGATTCGGTCATGGAGGGTAAGGGAAGTAGAAGTAGACCAAGACGACGATTATTAGACTCAGTTTGTGATGATTTAAAGATAAAAGGTATAGAACTAAACGAGGTCACAGAGTTAGTTACAAATAGAGGATTGTGGCGGCGGTTAGTAAATCCACAGGGGCTTCGAGACTGAAAAGTGGAAGGCATAACCGTCTCTAATGAAGATGTATGTAGGCCTATGTAATATTTATGCGTTTCTTCTAACGTCGGTTTGACACATCGAAGGTTTTATGCGACGCAAAGATGGGAAAGTGCTAGGACTGGGAAGGTAGAGTCCATGGCATTAATTAAGGTGCAACCGAGTGTGTTGTCCGTGCGGTTACGATTGCGTAGCTGTGAGCTTACATTCGTGGGATGATGGATTCGAATACCCCCGTCAGCTGCCCTAAAGATGGTTTTCTGTGGTTTCCCAACCTTCCGTCACCGAAAATGTTTTATGTGTTAGTGTGACGTTAAACCAGTAGCAAGAAGAAAGTAAAATAAAAATAAGGTACAGCTCCGGCATTTGCCTGGAGTGAAACGGGAAATTACGGGAAATCATTTTCAGGGCTGCCAAAGGTTGGACTGGAACCCACCATCTCCCGGATGCAAGTTTACAGTTAAGCTCGGTATTTTTCACTGTTTGCTGCGTACACGTGAATTATGTTCAGGTCGCACGGTTCAGCATTAATTTGTAGAGCAACATTCTGATTGAGACTGGTAGAAAATCTTTCCCAGCATATCTTACATTTTTTATTGAAAGTGATCACAACTCCATCGCAGTTGTTAGTAGTAAAATCTCCACTATTAAAAAAAACAACTGTTATTAATAATTATTATCATTATAGTGTAAATGTAGGTTATATATTATTGTCATTATTATTATTATTATTATTATTATTATTGTGGTGTAAATGTACATAATATTTAGATTTTACTCATGTACATAGATCACTTTGTATGGCCATACTTATATTTCCATTTACTTTATTACGTATTTATTCTCTTTATGTGTTGCTTGTATTTTTCAGTTAGTATCTTACTTTTTCATTATGACACTGTCTCTTTCTTTTTACCTTCATGCTCCGGATTTATTTTATTTGATTTTATTCTATTTTATTCGTTGAACTTTGCTTTCTTTCTTCATTATATGTTGTTCAAATCTGTAATTTTTAGCTTATCTTTGGTTTTATTAATAGAATAATACTTTTCTTCTATGTGTGTACTATCTGTAATGTTTTCTTGCTAGTTGTTTTACGTCGCACCGACGCAGATAGGTCTTACGGCGACGATGGGGCAGGAAAGGGCTAGGAGTGGGAAGGAAGCGGCCGTGGCCTTAATTAAGGTACATCCCCAGCATTTTCCTGGTGTGAAAATGGGAAAACACGGAAAACCATTTTCATGGCTACCGACAGTGGGGTTCGAACCTACTACCTCCCGAATACTGGATACTGGCCGCACTTAAGCGACTGCAGCTATCGAGCTCGGTATCTGTAAATTACGTGGATAAGTGTTAGAGAGAGCCACGAGCCCTAACTTCGCCAGTGTTAAAGTGAAATTAAATAAATAAATAAATAAATAAATAAATAAATAAATAAATAGGTAAATAAATAAAATAAATAATACATTTTCCAGAATTTGGTCATCTAACTTAACTGACTCCTAGAACATCGTCCTCCACGCATAATACAGTATTTTCTTGATGGTATTAGCTTCACTTGACTGAAACAGTTCCAAAATCCGACTGAGATTTTTGCCTTCATTCTTCTATTCAACCGGAGTGATCCTTAACCCCCTCTCCCCTTTAAGAGTTGCCCGAGGTTGAGAGCTATCTTCGTTGTTCTGAGTCAATATGACTTTCTGAGAAATGATTGATCTAGGTACTTTCCCGCATCTTTCCTAGGTATCTAGCTTATCGATTTCGAGGACTGGAGAAGGTATTACGGGATTATAATGAGAACAGTCGCTGCCTTCACAGAGTGTGAAAGAAATCTGAAAGGAGATTGTACTGTACTTTGGGTAACCCACGGTGTTGTATGTGTAATTGTTGTCTGATGTTTACTTAACATGGATGTCTATGATGTGGAGTTTATTTATAATTACTGCAGACGGTCATTTACATAGAAATGTTCAGCAAGGTTGCAATTTGCAGAATAGCATGGAGACATCTTGCTCTTCGTCTATGACCTTCGACTGCAAAATACTTGCTTTAGCCTGGCAGTGTGTCGGATCAGGCTGTCAGAAAGACACTGACAGGAAGCGAAATAAGATACGAAAGACCTGTTCAAGCTGATTCTGAGATTCAGTAGAGATTACGTCAACTGGCAGCTCTGTCGCTAACAACCTGTCGTGTTTACTGTGTGACTTTACTTTTCTTAGCTATCGTAATGAACCTGCACGAACAATGAGACGATCTGTTGAGCGTTACACTGACTTTTTAATTCTGGAATTAATAGTTTCAGGGAGAATAAGTAATTACTTACGATGACAATAGATCGCTCTCTTTCTGAGCTCAAGACAACAAAATCAAGTCTTTATCACTTCGCATTTGTTGCTGACTTAAGAGTTAAATGGCACAACTGTCGAATGAATATCAATATCTCGTAAGAGACCAATATCACGACGATTGAGGCTATGAAAAATGAAATGTCGTATGGCTTTTAGTGCCGGGATATCCCAGGACGGGTGTGGCTCGCCAGGTGCAGGTCTTTCTATTTGACCCCCGTAGGCGACCTGCGCGTCGTGATGAGGATGAAATGTTGATGAAGACAACACATACACCCAGCCCCCGTGCCATTGGAATTAACCAATTAAGGCTAAAATCCCCGATCCGGCCGGGAATCGAACCCGGGACCCTCTGAACCGAAGGCCAGTACGCTGATCGTTCAGCCAACGAGTCGGACATTGAGGCTATGACTATAAAATACCATCATCGATGTCCGGCTCCATGGCTAAATTGTTAGCGTTTTGGCGTTTGATCCAAGGGTTCCCGGGTTCAATCCCGGTGGGATCGAGGATTTTAACCTTAATTGGTTAATTTGTCTGGTTCGGGGGTTGAGTGTGTGTGTGCCGCCTTCATCATTAGAAGTCGTTTTAAACAGAGCCCCATCCTCACAGACATGCAGGTCGCCTATAGGCCATCTACCTGAATCAGGCCGCTCCGGAGGTCATAGGCCATTATTATTATTATTATTATTATTATTATTATTATTATTATTATTATTATTATTATCATCATCATCAATATTGATGGGCAGGCCACATCACGCACATGCCTACCACACATCTTCCAAAGAAAGTGACGCATTCTCAATCGTAGAATGGCAAATGTGATATGGAAGGACAATAAACTATTGAAATGGTAACTTGTTCTACATGGGCAAAGGGTCTGCAACCGCTCGCGATTTGATTCTAATATAATTTAATTTTGACCATATCCTTAGGAGTACGCTGAGCCTGTTGAGGCATGCATCTTCTTCTTCAGCGTGAAAAGGAAGGGCTTGATTTAGACGGAATTGTACAAAGTACTTTTCAACCATACATGCGGAGGGGTAAAGCTGATTAATTCTCGTGGATTTCCTTGTGTAGGTACTTGGATTAGAACTGCCATACTGAATTGAAAATCAGCGGCCTGGTGGCTAAAATATCCTCGTGAACTGGCCAAAGCGCATTTATGATAACTGGTCAAGACGCGAATTATCATTAAATTATTATTAAGCTGGTAATGTAAATATGTACTCTCATAGGGCCAAATTTCGTTCTGTTCTGCAAATATTAAACAAGTTATGATGACATTTCTCTATATTTGACATGTTCAAAAATCTAATATGAATATCAAACTGACCTCGGCAAACTGGGAGGATGTAGAGTCTGATTAGCTGATGTGGCAACGTATTATCCTCGAGTGCTCCACAACATTTTGATTCAAAGGTACGAATGTGGTAAAAATGTTGTAGAACAGAAAATGAAAATCGTAGAAGTGACACTGGTCTCTATAGCAACAAGGAGCTTTGGAAGAGTTTATGGTTCTAGAGTAGGTTTCTTCAGCCAACTAAGAATCCACAATCGGCGATGTCGAGAATGTAATGCCAGCGAGCGAAAGCCATCTTCAGGGCTGCGACAGTGTGGTTGAAACCTACTACCTCCCGATTGCAAGCTCACATCTGCCCAACCCTAACCACACGGCCAATTCGAACCAATCGGTCGTATGAGTGTTACTTCAACATTGCTTATCACAAAGAGTGGCTTCAGAAGAAAACGTATTAGTAGCATCGCTCATACTTTTAATTAATGTTATTTGTTTTACGTCCCACTAACTACTATTTTACGGTTTTCGGAGACGCCGAGGTGCCGAAATTTAGTCCCACAGGAGTTCTTTTTACGTGCCAGTAAATCTACCGACACGAGGCTGACGTATTTGAGCACCTTCAAATACCACCGGGCTGAGCCAGGATCGAATCTGCCAAGTTGGGGTCAGAAGGCCAGCGCCTTAACCGTCTGAGCCACTCAGCCCGGCGCTCATACTTTTGCTACTTCCATATAGTCTAATCTAGAAATGAGACTGAGAAAGATCGATGAAAGTAAAGTACTGTACTTGACCTAGACATAGTGAATGCTACATCTCATCACAGATAATTGTAAAACAAAAAATGCATTTTTAAGAAAAATGCCGAACATTCAATTACATGTTCTGTCGTTCCAGCACTGTGATCACTAAAATAAGTGAATATTGCTTCGCGAGAGGTTTGTTGCTATATAAACGATCACCATGTTCCCAGAGTTACAGTTTTGACGTGTAATCTTAATGCCTAGTTTCCCATAAACTACTGTCATGCGAATTGCTGAAGACTCTGTGTCAACGTCCCGAAATAAATTCAATTGTGCCATAGGCAGTAAGGCGGTAAAGACTTAATCTGCTCACCAGGAAGGACATGGGTTCGATTCCTCATCAGGAAGTCGAAAAATTTAAGAAACGAAATTTCCACTTGCGGAGGTGCATATTGTCTTGAGTTTTATTCAGTTTACAACAAAAGTGAGTACCAGGCTAATTCCTGAGGGCAAAGGTGGCCGGGCGTAGAGCTAACCTCTCTACCCCACCAGGTGCCGAGGTTACGGATAGTGGAAGCCTTTACCTTCCACCGCCTTTAAGGGCCTTCATGGCCTGTACGGAGATGGCTTTACTTTTCGATTTTTGTAATCCTATGCTCCTCATATGGTGCAAATGAAAGTATGCGTCAAGTATATTATTATTATTATTATTATTATTATTATTATTATTATTATTATTATTATTAAGTGTGTAGGCGAGTTACATTCCGCTGGACCTAGTTTTAATATTATATTTGCTCACACCTAAATCAAGACATTCCTCATTATATATTACTACCGGTTTCCGCAGAATATTGCGCGACCCAGCCATTGTCCAGCGTGACGAAAGGACAATTAGGAAGTGTGGGATTTTCAACGAGGACGTAGGGGGGTTACATTCATTGCTTAAATCCGTGTATAACATAGGCGTAACTCACGAAACTAGTACTTGTCCCATTTGACAAGTGGTGCAAAAGTAAGGTAGAGTGTTAGTTCGTATCTTAATTTTGAATGTCTTCACGTGGTATATTACGTCCTGGTCTTCGAAGAAGATACAGTATCTTTTACTCACCCTCAAATCGTTAGTAAGTCGTTTATTGCTTGTGTATCTATAACCAGCCGTACGCGTGCACATCGCAACAGGTTAAAGTAGCTATAAGTAAAAAAAAATATCCAATGATAAACACACTGCATTCAGTAATTCTATATAATGAAATGGATCGAGTTGCATAATAATATTACAATCAGGTGAACCAAATTCATAACGTTCTTCAAATTAGAAGGCCCAAAATTCATTCAATCTTCCTCTTTTTCTACAGCGTTTGTCCCTCCTGCTGGCGGGGTCCGCTACATGGATATGTTGTCTCCATTTAGTTCAGTCCTTGGCCATGTCAGGGTGGAGATTGATACTCTTCAGATCTTTGTGAAGGGTTTCGGCCCATAGCTGTTTTGGTCGTTCTTTTGGACTCCTACCGGCGACTTCTAACATGTAACCCATCTTCGCGATATTGTCGGCGTCTGCCCTTAGTACATGTCCAAACCATGGTAGACTCTCGCGCATTTTTTCTTGAATCGGTGCAACGTCAAATTTCTCCCTGATGGATTCACTGGAGATGCGATCCAATTTAGCGACGCCATCTGTCCGTCTCAGCATTTTAGTCTCCATGACACCCAATCGACGTTCTGTCTCAGTCGTAGTCAGCACACATCGACAACCTTATAGTGCAACAGGTAGGATTACAGTACGATAGATTTTCGATTTGAGATTATATTTCAACCTCCGGACGCAAGTGACGCCGGTTGTTCTTCTCCATTTCATCCAGGCTGCAGATATCCTTGCAATGACCTCTTCAGCAAGTCGGCCATCATCAGTGATCCTGGAGCCAAGATACTTGAATGTTGTCACTCGCGTCTACCTGAATGGTTCCGATTGCTTGCGGATCTGACGTCATATAATCAGTCATTTTATTTATGCGCAGGCCGTATTGCACCAGCCGATCGCTCCATTTTTGGGTTTGGCATTGCATATCAATCTGGATATCAGAGGCCAAGCGTCCATGGCAAAGAACGATGCAGGTCTGCTGTTACGGTGCTCATCACTAGAATGAACAAGAGCGATGACGGTGCTGAACCATGGTGAACACCGACGGTGATAGGAAAGTTACTGGATGCTTCTGCGGCGGCGTGAACAGCTCCGTGAGTCTACTAAAGCAGCTGAACCCAGGTGAAAATGTATTCTGGTATGCCATGCTCTTGTAGTGCTAGCCATATGAGGTAATGCGGTACGCAATCTCCATTCTTGGGTTTGGCATTGCAGATCAACCTGGGACTCTGGGCCTTCTCAAGGTCCAGGAAAGCTAGATGGATCGGCTTGTTCTTCTCACGACGCTTTTCAATCAAGAGCAATGCCGCATGGATTGCATCGATTGTGCCACAATTCTTAAAAATTCCAGGTTGGTTTCTGGAAAGCTCAACGACCTTGCATATCCTTTTATCAAGAACCCGTTCTAATACTTTCATCGAGTGATACGAAAGTCGGATCGGTCGGTAACCAGCACATTCAGCTGGGCTGCCCTTCTTTTTGAAGATGGGTACAGAGATGCTCCGTTGTAAATCGTTCGGTGTTCGACCCTCTTTAATGACTTGCTTGAAGAGTCATGTGAACCATTCTGCCCATCCCACTATTGAGAGTAACAGAGTTCTGCTGGAAGATCGTCTCGGCCAGTAGATTTCCTCGGCCGGGAATCGAACCCGAGACCCTCCGAACCGAAGGTCTCAACGCTGACCATTCAGCCAATGAGTCGGAGCGATGGAACACGGACTAATACGTGAAAATTTATTTCAAGCACAATAAGGTCGTGAAAATTAAATATTCATTAAGATATATGCTTATGTTCTCCTTGGCTGAATGATCAGCACACTATTCTTCGGTTCAGAGGATTCCGGGCTCGATTTCTGGCCGGTATGAGGATTTTAAACCCCATATGGTTAATTCTTCTGACTCAAGTACTGACCGTTTGTGTTCGCTTCAATACAGTTCACTTTTTATATATATATACAACATAGCACACTACTGAGTAGCACAGAAATACGTAACAGCGAATACATTCCTTTGCTTAGGGTTGCGTCAGGAAGCGTATTCGGTTAAACTAAGTCAAGTCCATATCAAGTGACGACCCGAATAAACTGGGGTTAATGCCAGGAAGGGAATTACTATATACATTCATAACATTTATTTATGGTGAATTTGTTTAACATATGTAGTACTTTAAGTGTCAATATAAGAGTTTTGTTCTGAAGCACATGTTTTCAAAGCACCGTATTGTTTTGTGACCCAGTTATGAAACCCTAGCACGGTGCCATGGACACGGGTTTGGGAATTTACGACTCTGATAGGCATTTTTTAGGGTGTCAGGTTTCCTGGTACCATGATTGAAATTTCCTAGTGCCTCTCAGTTTCACAATAATAATAATAATAATAATAATAATAATAATAATAATAATAATAATAATAATGGTTTTACGTCCCGCTAACTATGCTTTTGATGGTTTTCGGAGACGCCGAGGTTCCGGAATTTTGCCCCACAGGAGTTTACTTACGTGCCAGTAAATGTACAGACACGAGGCTGACGTATTTGGGCACCTTCAAATACCACCGGACTGAGCCAGGATCGAACCTGCCATGTTGGGGCCAGAAGACCAACGCCTCAACCGTCTGAGCCACTCAGCCCGGCCCTCTACGTTTCCCATTAACCAATGTCTATTTTCATTTCTTAACCTATACTTACCCAGAATGTTTGGGAGATAACTACATTTCTTTTCCTGCTGGTTACTGGTAGGGATACAAATAACGTAAAAATGTCCTATTTCAAAACAGACAAACAAAAGTTGAAAATGAGTAGCTCAGGTAGTGCTGAACGACTTAGGACTTTGCTGATATACGGTACAATATTTTCCAGTGTGAAAACGTTTTCATACAACTTACTCGTACATACTAGCTGAAGTTACGGTGCAGTGATGTACTCAGAATTGTTTCTTGCACATTAGATATGCAGAATACGTCGTAAAGCTGCAGTGAAATGATGTGTACAGCTGCAGTGACACGTAACGCATGTGTACTGCCTGAACAATGGTGTGGCGGCTGGTATAAGCTGAGGGGCAAACGAGGCTACCACATATCTCACAAACATCAACTCTACTTCAAGCTCCTCCATCGGACAAACCATTCGCTAAATTAGAAAGAACTGCGGACATTCCTCAATACCTTCGCAAGGTTATATTTTCTTATCCCCCAGACATCCTGTACACGGCTGTAGTTCAACATTTCTGAGCAGACTGTAACTCCTTACCTCCTTCATGTAAGACATACTTTCCCCACAACATTCTCAGATTTTTACGTTAAAAATTGTTTGGATGTTCAAGGAACTTTCAAGCCCACGGAAAAGGAAAGTTTCCCACCGCACGAAAAGTCATTTAAGCGTACTTGCGCTATTTTACTTCTGGAACCCCAGCTTGGGGTGTCGGGGATTTTGGTTTTTATGTGGATATTGTAGATATTGCGTTTTCCGCTAACGATTTGTAAGTTTTCAGGGTGCCTTAAAATTTCCCATTAAATAGTGCCTATTTCATCTTTAAACATTTCGACCTTGTTGGCTACAGATTAGTTTTCTTGACGCAGAATACGTGTATAGTTTCGAAACTGTACTTGGCCAGGTGAGCGGTACAAAAACATGAATGTTTTCAACTTAGGATAATTTCTCGAAAGCACGTGCAACTACAGTGTACAATATGTAGTTTAAAAAGACATCTAGCGACAAGACTCTGGCCTCATTATGACGTCATCTGGTGATGCAAGACCACTGCCATCTTGAGGTATGAAAATCACCATACCACGTGGCTAGCAAGTAGTGTGGCTCCAGACCCTGGTGTGGTTGCAGGTCGTGTGAGGCGTTGTTTGATTCTTCTCACGAGTTTTACATTTATACAACAAAACCAATTCAAAAGAGCGAACATTTAAAAAAATGACTTGTGAAAAATTTTGAAAAGTATCGAGTGTCAAAATCCTTATCGGGATCGTCTCAAAGTCAAGGCGGCCGAGCGTAACGAGAAGAGTTCCACGCTGATGGAGACCCAGCTGAGCACATCTACCGTCCCAGTGGTGGAAAATGATTTATAACTCATGGTATTCAACTTGTTTATAATGAAGGAATAAAATATCAGCAATAAAATTTCCAAGTCGCACTGATTAGGAACTTCATTTCGATAATTCCTAAAACGATAAGATATTCACCGCTACCTTCCGCAAGGTTATTTTTAGTTTTATTCCAAAGACAGTGTATCACTGCAGTTCAACCTAAAGTGCATTTCTGAGTAAGATTAGATTACAACTCCTTGCCCCCTTTATATACGGCATACTTCCCTGAAAACTTCACAGGTTTAGCTTTCAAAGTTAAAAATACTACGTCAAAATTTACGACAGTGACCCAGACAGAGTCCCGTTAAATATTTTCTAGTAAAATAATATCTTACGAGGTTCATTTTGAGGTGTAGTAGAAATGGCAATAAAAGGGGCTTTACGTCGCACCGACACAGATAGGTCTTATTGCGACGATGGGATAGGAAAGGCCTAGGAGTTGGAAGGAAGCGGCCGTGGCCTTAATTAAGGTACAGCCCCAGCATTTGCCTGGTGTGAAAATGGGAAACCACGAAAAACCATCTTCAGGGCTGCCGATAGTGGGATTCGAACCTACTATCTCCCGGATGCAAGCTCACAGCCGCGCGCCTCCACGCGCACGGCCAACTCGCCCGGTGGCAATAAAAGATACAATATATAGGGCATATTCGTGTTAAGGAATATAATACTGAGAGTCAAAGTCCTTCGAAGACACTAATATGAGAAGATCTTTGAAGAGTTCTAACGAGAAGGAGAAGAGAATGATAGCGAAGATTAGTGGTTCTCTAGTAAGTAGCTTAATACCGTCGTGAATGGAAAGAAAGGAATGTTTACCACAAGACGTGGATCAGAAAGAGTGATATATAAAGGTACCTTGTGCTATTAAGTGGAGACAACGGCAATGCTAGACATTGTTGATGTCCCGTGATCGCCATTCATGACAGAATGAGGTGAATATTGTCACACAGAATGATCATCAACATAAATGATGAATTAAGCAAGGACAAATAACAATAGAACACTAAATTGTGAAATTGTGCATAAAATTACTTAGCATTTAACGCCGAGTTTGCAAACGGCATCGTAACAGGCGAATTTCAACATTATTTATCACTGTACAATAAAATGGTTGTGAACACGCATAACGGAAAGAAAGTGAGTGGAATAAATAATGTGATATGTGAAAACAAATACCTGAATAAATAAATAATAAATTTCGCTGCCTGTTCCGAGGTAGGCGACCAAGAATTTATTATAGTTGTTCAACCGCTAAACAGAACAGTAGCCATTGTCAACGATAAGTAACGGCCACTTATGAAGAATGGTAATACTTTCTCTTCAGTAGCTACATACTCATACAGTAAGAAATACAGCTTCATTTAACACCGGTATTATCCAGAAATACAGACATGGTTGAATTAAAGAAAGAGAAGAATAGAGAACGAATAACTTAAGAGCCAGAAGCTCATTTTATCTATCTATCCTCCATAATTGTGATTCAATTTATTGCATTCATTTTCCTGGATTAACTGAAGGGTCATTGCTACCTGGAACAATTAATGCCAGGATTAGAAAAAAATAACCTCGGTATTACAAGGTAAAAAGCACACTGAAATCATGTACTCAGAACAAATCGTGTGCACTGACATTTGAAGTAATACAAATATTAAATAAATATATGGCGTGACATCAGCCGGAAGACTGATTGGATCGAGCATATGACCACAAAACCAACAGTGCCGCTAAAATGAAGTAGGGAAGAAATAATGCATAGGCCTATTACTGAATGCATTCCGTCTTTAAATTAAAAAATATTTATTAACCAGATTCAACTATTTATGCATCTTCTTCTTCTTCTTTTCTTAAAGGCAGGGCGTTATGGCTGCAACCATGCCTGACAGTCCACTGCCATCCTCTTCATATGAGCGTATGAATCACTATTTCATCGACGGTGTTCTTAATATATAGTTAGGCCCACGAGAGTTGGAGTCTAACATTTGAGTGGGGAGAGCAGTAACTACTAAGAACGCTGCGTAGTCGTATTTACCTCCATCTGCGGCATATCACCCTTTCATACAGGCTGAGTATTTCATAAAACATGTAGACGTAAGGCAATTCAATAAACTTTGACCCCCCGTCCACAACCCCATTGCGCAACAGCTCCGAAGGGCCATGGCCTACAAAGCGACCGCTGCTCAGACCAAAGGCCTGCAGATTCTTAAAAACGTGCTGATAATTCCAGGATTTAAGACATAACACGTCTTTGGGGATAAATATGACACTTCATAATCACCAAAATCATCAGTTTCTGATAATAACCTCGACAAACGCACATGTTAAATACTGAATAGAACTAGCCACTGATTAACTTACAAGAAAAAGAAAATAACAAGGAATATAATATTCAGATAACAAACACGCAAATACATAAAGCAGCAACAACTAACACAGAACCACTCCGAATAATATCACAAAAGCGACTGAAAGCAAGCCAAGCCACGTGGCGTTAGCTTCCTTAATGTTGCGGCATCGCTGTTTTCGTTACCAGAGCAACAGATTTTCGAGCAGCGTTAGTCAAATTTTTCTCGCCGGTGGCGGTAGACGTCAAATCCAACGCACGTGGGCCTTAGTATAGTGTTCTCTTGGTCGTTCCTGGATTCACTTGCCCAGAACTTAACCTTCAGTAATTAACTGAAGAAGACTGTCGAGTATGTGAACTTCGTTTTCCTCTTCTTGAACGTGTTCAATAGACGTGGTTTCTCTTTGATATTTCTTAAACGAGGCCATTTGACTTTCTGTTCCTCCAGCTTGGTCTGGTAATTTTTCGCAGTTTATGAGTGTTAGTATGTAAGAACTTAAATTCCTAGGTGATGATGTTACTTCACATATCATGTTAAGGTAGTTGTGAATTACTCCCTTACTTACAAACCTACATGTTGCCGGTCTGAGTGGCTCAGAAAATTAAGCCGCTGGCCTTCTGACCCCAATTGGTGGGTTCTATCCTGGCTCAGTCCGGTGGTCAAATACGTCAGCCTCATCTCGGTAGATTTACTGGCACGTAAAAGAACTACTGCGGGACTAAATTCTGGCACATCGGCGTCTCCTAAAACCGAAAATGTAGTTAGTGGGACTTAAAGCAAATACATTTTAAAAATATTATTAAAACTTAAAGGTTAAGCGACAGACAAAAAATGACGTTCCATTTCTATTATGCATTTACCATTGACTTTTCTTCTTTAAACTCATTGTGATTTGTACGTACAGCGATGCATCTGGCTACTACTATCAGGCAATGTCATTTATACCCTTCACGTAATCCTACAATTTGATTTAACACTTAATTACGCGGTTAGTCCGACATATCCACTCATATGCCACTCATGTTCAGCCCAGTCTGTAGCGGTAACGTACAGTTTATCATAGCAGCTCTACATGAAACGAATTTACGACTCAGTATTCGGGAGATAGTAGGTTCGAACCCCACTGTCGGCAGCCCTGAAAATGGTTTTCCGTGGTTTCCCATTTTCACACCAGGCAAATGCTGGGGCTGTACCTTAATTAAGGCCACGGCCGCTTCCTTCCCACTCCTAGCCCTTTCCTGTCCCATCGTCGCCATAAGACCTATCTGTGTCGGTGCGACGTAAAGCAACTAGCAAAAAAAAAAAAAAAAAAAAAAAAGAATTTACGACTGCCTTGATGGATTGGAAAAGGATACACCCTGCCTCAGATACGACACTTGAGAAGGTAATTTTACAATTGCCTTTACGTCGCACCGACACAATTAGATCTTACGGCGACAACGGGACAGGAAAGGGCTAGGGGTAGGAAGGAAGCGGCCGTGGACTTGAGATACAGCCGCAGCATTTGCCTGGTGTGAAAATGGGAAATTAGAGAAACTATTTTCAGGGATGGCGGCAATGGAGTTCGGACCCCACTATCTCTCGAATGCCAATTCACTCAGTTGGAGAAGGTAAGATGGTGACAGAGCAAATATTTTCTTGTTCATCCCAGAAAAGAAATGACAATTTAGTAAGAACTCACCACCTACATGAGTTGGTATAGAAATTGAACGTAGATTATAACTATTCAAGAGGAACTGAAATTGAAAATAAGTAGCCTACTTGAAGTATGAAAATGTAGGTGAATGATAACCTGGAGAATGGACCAACAGAAAAAAGGACATCAGCTGGTTAATTTTGTTTAGAGGAGAAATCATAAGTTTAGTAGAAATGCATAACATTAGCTGGAAGAGGAAATGGATCATATTGCCTTCGTTACTATGATAATGGAATTATAGTGATGGTTCCAAGTATTACTATCCTCTAAAAAGCCAAGTAGGAGGCGGACATAATACTGAGCTGCTTTTAATGACCATAACTCAAAAATATCTTCAATAATGGTCTTGCCCTTGGACTGGGGGAGCAAATGGCGAAGTCCTTCGCCTTCTATGCCGGATATTACTTACCATTTAAAAGTGCAATTTTTCTCGACTTAACGCCTACGTCTCCTTGGGCATATCGTTAGTTAGCACTAATGGTGAACAAACGTGAAACATATTTAAAAATAAAACGAAGCTCACAGTCTCCAAGAAAGTTTTCTTCTAAAGCCTGTCTTCACGAATAAGACGGATCTTCCAGTTTTCCAAGGTCTCGTATGCGTAAGAGCTAAGTGAATATTTTAGTGACATTTAGAGAACAAAAGGTTGTAAAGTCTCAATAACCTTGACAATATCCACTTATTAGAGAAACAGATGTACAAGAAAATGACAGAACAGAACGATTGTGTCTTGTGTGTGAATGGGAATATTGTGCCATCCAAGAATCACCTGCTCGAGTTGACACACAGTGGTATTGCTAAGTGTGGATACAGTTGTCTGGAAAGTTGTATTTACAATCTGCTTTTCACGTCAGCGACTCAGATATGTCTTATGGCGACGAGGGGATAGGAAAGAACTACGAGTGGAAAGAAAGCGGCAGTAGCCTTTAATTAAGGTATAGATCCCTCATTTGCCTGGTGTGAAAATGGGAAACCATGGAAAACCAACTTCAGCGCTGCCAACAGCGGGGTTCGAACACGCTATATCCCGAATGCAAGCTGATAGCTACGTGACCCGAAACCTAGTAAATGAACTCCCCTCGTATTTATTCACAAATGGGTTTTTATTCGAGGCAATAAATGCTTGGTTGGTCCAAATACAATGGCATGGGTTCGATTTCCCATCTCGAAATTCATTAATTCGGAAACTCAGAAACGAGACTACCATTTATTTATTTATTTATTTATTTATTTATTTATTTATTTATTTATTTATTTATATGATTTCTTGTTCAAGGGGCATTTCTTCTCACTTAAAGAACACTTCTGTTATTTATTTCCCATGTTACAAATAATAAACTATGGAAAACTGGAGGTAAAGGGCACGATATCACAAATATGCAGTTTTACACGAGAGCTAAAAGAATATTTTTCAATTTCGTTTCACTTGCCCGCTATTTATTGAAAAATTACGTGGACTTATTTTACATAAAAATAGAAATATTTTTCCACTTCCTAGCACCTACTTTCAAAATATAATCATTTCCTTCATATGTTTTGTGGGTAAACTAGATCTGGTGAATTTTTTACTAAAAAGGCTAGCTTCCTTATTAATGAGCGTAGAAGAAAGCGTTCTGTACTCTGAAAATATAGCAAGCATATATCACAACGCCATTTTCGTACTTTTTTTTTAGAAATGTGCTTTACGTCCCATCGACGCAGATAGGTCTTATGGCGACGAAGGGATAGGAAATTTCAAGAAAGCTAATTGGAATGGTTTTTCAAGTGACATTTACAAGTATGTTCTCTGGATTCCCCCAAGAGTGGTAATAATGCCAGATTTGTTGGTGTTATTGGTGTAATTGCCTAGAAAGCACATTCTCAAAGGATATAGAAAGGAACATATTCCTGGATGGACTGGTGTCAGTGAAAATATTTACTCAGCAGTGGAGATCAGGAAATAGTTTATGAGCTTGTCTGAAGTTCACACAGTACCCGAAGATAAAATTGGGCTGGCTCTGTGCTATACACTGACTTCAAGAAAGCATAGTCTCTTTTGAGAAAATTATATGGGGGCAAGCCAGTAGGTCTAGTGAAGCTTATCCAAATCCTAACAAATTTGATATTCATTTTCAAGGCAGTAATGGGTAAGGACGAAGCTAAACATACAGCTGAACCTGTACTCCTTGGCGGCTAAAATGTCTCATACAGGAAAGGCCAATGTTCAAATTAACAACACGTTCTGGTTGATCCCTGAGACCATTAAGTCTGCCCCAAGTCAGTGAATTTTCGATTTAAGTCATATTCCTCTGATATACTCTGATTAAAGAGTGCTACAAGCTTCATCTAAATAAGTCTTTCCTACTCATGAACATCATTCCAGGTGGGATACTTCTCTGCATTGGTTATCTTTAGCTCTAAATTCGGCCGTTCATGAGTCCCACAAGTTCACCCCTGCCTCTCTCATGTTCAAGTTTGTTCCCTACACGCCGCTCTCTAATCATTGGTCACTTAATGATATATTGCCAGAGAAAATAAATCCTGATAATACCAGAGATCTGTGAAAGAAAGCGAAAAGTAATCTTAAGGCATCTCATGAAAAGGTTAGAGTATGGAGTATGGAGGCCCACCAATTTAAAGGTCGGAGACCAGGTCATGGTTAAGAATTTCGTACCTGCAGGCAAGCTTGCTCCCAGATTCCATGGGCCATGTATTATTTTGGATTTCTTAAAACCGGTCACCCTTTTGGTGAGCAACCCAGCCACTGAGAAAATATTTCGAGTGCATCTCTCCCAGATTAAACCGGTATAAGTTACTTCTTTTTGCAACATAGGCCACTAAATCATGGCAGTAAATAAAAGGTTATCTTTCTTTCAGGAACAGCCTAGAAGTTCAAAATTTAATTAGGTAAATGGTAAATTAATATATGGAGGCCTTCTGCCCCATGGATATATTACCTGTTATTGTTCCACTTGTGTACAAACCTTCCCCTCTAATAATATTTACGTTTAGTCCATTGACAGGCTGCCATTACCTTATTCCCCGCCTCCAAAACCAAGCCTGCTATTCACACACTCTTCCTCAATGCCGCCCGCCTCACCTGACCCTGCAGAAAAATAAACAAACTCTCGCTTCCCATCAAACAATCTCCGTCGCCAAGTAAATTACTGTTTCAGTGCCATCTCTGTCATCTGCAGCCGAGTTACAACATCTGGGGAGTGATGCTGGCGAGGGGTAAGGGCCCACTCTGCTCTGGCCCAGTCTCCTTCATAACCGCGTGCTGAAGGATCATTCCTTCCGGCGAGGGCGGAGGTGCGGTAATTTAACCGCCTACTCATCTTGTAGCAGTGTCTCTATATCTGATCTGTGGTGATCATCACCATGGCTACCCCTCTCATGGTAGCGGGAGAGGTGTATCTGAGGGTACTTGGGGGTCCGAGGGACACCACCAAGGTATCGGCTGCGGCGGCTGCTCTTGCCGTCAAACCTGAACGGTACATTCTGCACTTGTAAGGCTGCAAGAAGACTTCAAGACTTGTTTTCAACGTAATTTCTTAAAAATAAACATTCATCAAGAAATGTATTTATTATTTATTTATTTTAACAAGCTTAAACTCAAACTGTCGCCGCGAGGAAGGACTTCTGGTGGGGGAGGTCTATACCGGGAGGTACACAAGCCCCGTTCATTTAAATCAAGCGCCTGGGAGAAAGCTATTTGCCATCCCAAAGTTACAACTACCAATACCGTACAAGAAGTTTGAACTTTTATCAACAGATGTCTCTACCAAAAATCTTATTGCATGTAATAAACTTCATGGTTAGTCCGTATTGAAAATTGTATATAAATTTGAAACAATTAATTTTATTGAAGTGGTCAGCCTATTCAATACAATGCATTCGTGAGGATGTCCATAACTTAAGCATGACACTTAAATTGGGATACGTTTCACCCTTGTTGTGGGCATCGTCAGCCTATCTCTCAGTCTCAAAATCAATTATCATCGGGATCCCGATAGATTCATATTAAACCATCATACTACTAAAATAGTAGTATGAGTTAAAAATACTATGTGAGGGTCCTTTACTGACAGGTAAACAAGATTTAGTTCTTCAAAGAGTCTTTGAAATAATTCGTAAGATATCTGGTGTTGGCACCTATTAAAATAATTATGTGGTTAGGCGCTCTCATTCTTACGAAACAATGTTTAACGTTTAAAGAATACATTAACACTTGATACAAAATAAAACATCACGTTAAGACACTATGTACAATACATTAACACTTGATATAAGATAAACACCATGTTAAGACACTATGTACAGTCACAGGATAAAGATTAAAGTGAAAGTTGTCTGGATGCTATTTACAATGTTTTATGTCTGATATCATCTATTAATCGTACTCGAAGGATGTTATAAAACCTCTTGATGTTTCTATAATCGTGGTCGTATTTTTCTAAGTTGGAGTCTTCTTTACAAAAGGCATATCAACAGATTGTGGAATTGAAACAGCTGTGAGTTATATTGTAGCCAAGCTCTTGGTTCATGCTCTTAAAAAAATTAAAAAATTGATTTTGAGTCTGAGAGATAAGCTGGCGATGTCCACAAGGGCGAAACATGTCCCAATTTAAGTATTATGCTTATGTTATTAACATTTTCAGGAATGTATTGTATTGAGTAGGTTGAGCACTTAAATAAACCTAGTTGTTTCAAATTTATTAAAAACTTATGTTAATTCCCTCTGGTGTGAAGAGGGACTATTAAGACTGCAAAGTAATTTGTTATTTTAAGGTTTACTAAACTGAATTGTTTATTCCTTGTTTTTGGTATGTTAAAGTTTACAACACTTCTATCTCTGTCGCCACCTTGAAATATTGACCAATAGGAAATTTTGTATATTTTATTTTCCACCAATAACATATATCTTGCATATATTTAATTACCTTATGGGAATTGGGGGTGTGTCAGGCCTTAGCCCAGAGTTTTCTGGATCTTTCCCCTAGGGTATAAAAGCTGGCACACTTTTCGACCAGCTGGTCATATTCGTCACTCCAGTCTAGTGTGTGTGTGTATAAAGGAGGTGGGGAGCCTCGTCAATCATCGAGTAGATCAGGAGCTCAAGGTAATCGCAGTCCTAATTAAATAATAGTCTATGACAGTTAGCTCGAGGGAAGGTTTCCAATCTTTACTAATGTAACTTTAAGTTTCAAACATGTAACTTTCAAACAAGAACTTAGCCGAAATTCGGGAATAGAGAGTGTGATACCCTCTCGAGTTACCTAACAACTTGACTTTGAGGTGACTATGACTTTGTAACCGTTTTCTGTCCGTGACTTTTGTAACTTAAATATTCTCCATCTAGTCACCTCAGTAGTATAGGCTTAGCCTCTGTAACTTCGTGCCAGAAGGCCAAATAGGGTTTTAATCTTTTAATTCCAACTTTCAAGGAGTTCTCTGAATGTTACCCGCATTTCTGAACACTATTTCGGCCATCAAAGTAGACAGCAATTTCACTTTCATAGGACTGTTGCCCTGCACTTTACCTATTCTTTCCACATCGTCTATATCAACTTCGCTAAAATTAGTTTTCATTTTGCCCTGGATTAGCTTACCTCCATCACTTTATAAATTGTGTTCACCTTGTCCTCTCTCTTAACCTGGGAACACCATATATAAATAAGCATTTTTTTCTTCGATCTTGACTACTGGCCTCTACTTCTGATTTCAGCTTCGACACTTCCTCTTCTAATTTCCTTATTTTTCTCTCTTAGTGGCGCGATTTCTTTCCCGTTATTTCCCACTTTGATTAATATTGTCTGTTTTCTTTTCTGGAATCATTTCTTCATATTATCGAACTCCTTCGTTTGCTCCTGTATCATAATTTTAATTTTCTCAAACGGGCAAACTTCTTCTACCACCTCTTTTACCACCTTCCTAATTACTTCCACGTCTTCCCAGCTCATGCTTCCACAAGAGATCGGCCCGGGATGCAATTCTACTCCCCCGATAATTAGCATTACCATAATTGCCGCTGCCGCCAGCATCATTTCCCCCATTCCGAGTTCCAACTTGCTTCCTCCATTTTTCGCTTCTTTCTTCATCCTCTCCTGCCATCTTCCTATAACTGCCCTATATTGTTCCACACTAATCATCTTCCTCGACACTCTTCGCTTCGCTCTTGCACTCCCCTTCAACACTCCCCTCTCACACCACCAGCACACTCTAGACAGCACGTTTGCACTCTTTGCTTGCTTAAGCTAGACTGACATTTATTTTGAACTACGACATAAACAGCTTCGTGATCACTAATTACATCTATTACTTCGGTTTCTCTATAGAGCTCATCTGGTTTTACCAGTACCACATCCAGAATATTCTTCCTCTAGTCGGTTCCATCACTTCCTGAATCAGCTGCCCTTCCCATATTAACTTATTTGCCATTTGTTGATCACCCTTCCTGTCGTTCGCATTACCTTCCCAGTTGACATTTGGTAAATTGAGTTCACCTTGTACTATCACGTTTCTTTCCTTATCGTTTCCCACATAGCTGATTATGTTATCAAATAATTCTGAATCAGCGTCAGCGCTACCCTTTCCCGGTCTGTACACTCCAAAGACGTCAAGTTGCCTATTATCTTTAGAGATGAGCCTTACACCCAGAATTTCATGTTTGTCATCTTTAACGTTTTCGTTGCTTACACATTCTTCTTTCACCAGAGTGAGTACTCCCCCTCCTACGATTCCTATCCTATCTCTGCGATACACACTCCAGTTCCGTGAGAATATTTCTGCATCCATTATATCATATCTCAGCCATGATTCAACCCCTATTACAATATCTGGTAAGTATACATCTATTAAATTACTTAATTCTATTAATTTCTTTTCAATACTTCTACAGCTGAGCACTAACATTTTATGTCATCCCCACTTGATTTCCAGTTCCATTTACGCTTATCACCGCTCCCTAGGCTACCCCGTTTCCCTGAATGTAACTCCCTGTCACCCTTCTATACAAAGTTCCTATCTTATATGTACCACTGTCGTTTAAGTGAAGGCCATCTGAGCGCAGTTCCCTATCTCCTACCCACCCATTAGGATCTAGAAATATCACTCTCCGTTTCCCACATACTCACTCCATAGTCATTTAAATCCCCAGTCACCTTCCAGTCAGCATCCCTCCTACACAGTATTCCACTGATAACAATATCCGCTTCCTTAAACTTCACCCGTGCTACATTTAGCAGATCCCACACATCTCCAACTATATTGGTACTTATACCTGCTTGTCTTACGTTGTTAGTACCAACGTGAAACACTACCACCTTCTCCTTTCCTCCTCCTTCTCTTCTACTTTCCTCAACATCTACCTCAACCTAATTCCTGGATAACACTCTACCTTTGTTCCCTTTCCTGCACACACTTTCCCCACATGTCTAACAATGTAATCCTCCATGACCAGAGCCTCAACCCCACCCACCTTATTTGATCCCCTCCCCTCCTGGTCAGCCATATCTTTCCTGACAACTGCAGTAGCAACTTCCTCCTCCCTTGTCTCCCTCCCTGGACCCTGTTTTACCTGTCTTTTCCTATCCACTACTCAACATTTATCTTTACTGCCCTTTCCCTTTCTTCTACTTCCACACTTCTCACCAACAGTTCCCTGTTCCTCATCTTCCCTCGGTTGTTTTACCTGCAGTGACTCGTACCAGTTTCTCACAGACACCTGTCCTGAATACCTATCCCGAATAGAGCCCTTTGCTTGCAATCTCCTTCCCCTTACAACATTAGACCACCTACAATTCCCTCTTTCCTTCCTATCTCACTTTTACACCTACTGTATCCTGTACATTTTTTGAGGGAGGCCTACTTTCCTTCCTGTCCTCCGAGAGAACCCAATTATCTCCCTCAAATTCTCACACTCCTCCCTCATACTCCTTAATCTTAATGGTCCGGCATATTTCCGCACTGCCCCACACTACAGAGAAATTTTGTGCTGCCTTTGCTGTTTACTGGCAAAATCTCTAGTGACTGCGCATCCTAGTGAACACTGCGACACCTTTCATGTGTATGGCCGCGCGTCGTGCTGTTTGAGTGTGAGTCTATAATAAAAAATACACCTGTTATTCCAATATGGCATTAATACACTAATACAGGAAATTGAACATGATGGTAATTATATATCTCAAGTATTTAGAAGATTTTCTTCTTTTGAATTCCTGAACATTTTTCCTAAAATGTGGTTGGTGAGTTGGTGTAGACGATGCTTTTTGCATGGATATTGAATGTGTACACCCACCTTGTTTCACGAATCAGTGCATACGTCTTTATCACAAGGCATTTTTTATTTTACTGGTTAAATAGGAAATAAGGAAAATGAAAGGAAGAAAAATAGAAGGATGAAGGCAAGTAAGGAATGATTCACAATGTTTACGTATTTATGTATAGAAAGTATTCTTCAAGTAGCTTTTTATTGATGGAATAGGCTCAACGTAATGATCCCCATCTTCCTATTATACGATAACAATTCATTTCTAAACTAATGTAGGTGTATGAATGTGATAAATATCATCAAATACAGATAACAAGAAATTATCACAGGAGTTAAGAAATTACAATTACTTTCAAGTGATGACTATATCCTCATAGTATTCAACTGATTTAAGATACATGTACTCATTTGTATCTTGTCTTAAACAATGATAAATGACTCAAACGGAGTATGATGTATAGTGTATTGTAAGAAGCAATTGCTTGGAAAAAATACCAGATGTATTACGTCAAACGTTCTAACCTTGAAGGACAGAGGATCGTACCTTGTTACTGTGTAATGGCGGTACTTGCTTGCGCACCCATCACCGTCATGCAGTTCTTCTGGTACCTTAACGAGTGCACCTGACCGCTACTCGCAAACAAAATACCGCTACAATCACAAAGACTAGACGAGGCTTCTGTTACAAGTGTGGTACATTACGTCACTTCTTTATGTACAAACACTTCAACATCACACTTCATAGTTGAGATGTGGGATAGGCCAAGCATCGCTTGATTTTCTGAAGAGCTTTCGATGATGACTTGGCGAAGTCACATCTTTAGCTGTTACAAATATTTTAATGGGTTACAAAATGAGTTTACCTCTATGTCGTTGTTTCCTTTCAAGGCTAAGGACACCGTGATAGTCAGTCGTGTACAAGTATTGTTCTGGACGAACATTTTAGAACGAGACAAATATTCTAGCTGGTGGTTGAGTTCGAGTTATCTGTACTTTTGTCCGGCTCCATGGCGAAGTGGTTAGCGTGCTGACCTTTGGTCGCAGGGGTCCCGGGTTCGATTCCCGGCAGGGTCGGAAATTTTAACCATAATTGGTTAATTTCGCTGGCACGGGGGTTGGGTTTATGTGCCACCTTCATCATCATTTCATCCTCATCACGACGCCCAGGTCGCCTACGGGAATCAAATCAAAAGACCTGCATCTGGCGAGCCGAACTTGTCCTCGGACACTCCCGGCACTAAAAGCCATACGCCATTTCATACCTGTACTTTTCGGATACATTAGAAAAACATAATTTATTTTATAGTACTATGTGCTAGCTCCGTGATGTAGTAGTAGATTGGCTCCATCTTACCCGAAGGCCTTGGGTTGAGTGGCAGGCTAGTCCAGGTATGTTAATTCTGGTCTGAAGGGTGGAATGGGGTCCATTCAGCCTTAATTAAGGTACACCGAGCGAGTTTGTCCCGCTATTAGGATCGCGTAGTTGTCAGTTTGCATTCGGGAGATTGTGGGTTCGACTCCCAACGTCCGCAACCCTGAAAACGATTTCCGTGGTTTCCCAATTTCACAGAAGGCAAATTCTGAGGCTGTTTCTAAATTAAGGCCACGGATGGTACCTTCCCAGTTCTAGCCTTTTCCTATCATTGGGAAAGCTTTCGATATGTTAGTGCAAAATGTCTCCGGTACACCGAAACGCATAGAATCCTGGATATGTTTTTGAAGGACGATAGAGCGAGTAGGCACTAGCAAAACAAAATTAAGGATGCATTGTTTGTTTGGTGTGAAAATAGGAAACCACGGAAAACCATAGTAAGGTTTGCTGACAATGGGGTTTTAACCTACTAACTCCCGACGCAAGCAGGCAGCTATGTGAAATTAACATTAATATTGCTTATCACGTGGCACTGAAATAATAATAATAATAATAATAATAATAATAATAATAATAATAATAATAATAATAATAATAATAATAATAATAATGTTTGCTTTATGTCTCGCTAACTAGTTTTACGGTTTTCGGAGACGCCGAGGTGCCGGAATTTAGTCCCGCGGGAGTTCTTTACGTGCCATTAAATCTACCGAAACGAGGCTGACGTATTCAAGCATCTTCAAACACCACTGGGCTGAGCCAGGATCGAACCTGCTAAGTTGGGGTCAGGAGACCAGCGCGTCAACCGTCTGAGCACTCAGCCTGGCACCCCAAAAATACCTCTTTGTTAAAAAATATATAAGGTGTTCGGCCTCGAGAAAAACCGTGCGTTCAACATTTACACTGACTGACAGAGCAAATGCAACACCAAGAAGGAGTGGTCAGAACTTTATGCCAATTGCAGGGTAGACTGACGTCACTGAGGTATGCTCATGATGTGGAATGCGCCGCTGTGCTGCGCACGTAGCGAACGATAAATGGGACACGGCGTTGGCGAATGACCCACTTCGTACCGTGATTTCTCAGCCGACAGTCATTGTAGAACGTGTTGTCGTGTGCCACAGGACACGTGTATAGCTAAGAATGCCAGGCCGCCGTCAACGGAGGCATTTCCAGCAGACAGACGACTTTACGAGGGGTATGGTGATCGGGCTGAGAAGGGCAGGTTGGTCGCTTCGTCAAATCGCAGCCGATACCCATAGGGATGTGTCCACGGTGCAGCGCCTGTGGCGAAGATGGTTGGCGCAGGGACATGTGGCACGTGGCACGTGCGAGGGGTCCAGGCGCAGCCCGAGTGACGTCAGCACGCGAGGATCGGCGCATCCGCCGCCAAACGGTGGCAGCCCCGCACGCCACGTCAACCGCCATTCTTCAGCATGTGAAAGACACCCTGGCTGTTCCAATATCGACCAGAACAATTTCCCGTCGATTGGTTGAAGGAGGCCTGCACTCCCGGCGCCCGCTCAGAAGACTACCATTGACTCTACAGCATAGACGTGCACGCCTGGCATGGTGCCGGGCTAGAGCGACTTGGATGAGGGAATGGCGGAACGTCGTGTTCTCCGATGAGTCACGCTTCTGTTCTGTCAGTGATAGTCACCGCAGACGAGTGTGGCGTCGGCGTGGAGAAAGGTCAAATCCGGCAGTAACTGTGGAGCGCCCTACCGCTAGACAACGCGGCATCATGGTTTGGGGCGCTTTTGCTTATGATTCCACGTCACCTCTAGTGCGTATTCAAGGCACGTTAAATGCCCACCGCTACGTGCAGCATGTGCTGCGGCCGGTGGCACTCCCGTACCTTCAGGGGCTGCCCAATGCTCTGTTTCAGCAGGATTATGCCCGCCCACACACTGCTCGCATCTTCCAACAGGCTCTACGAGGTGTACAGATGCTTCCGTGGCCAGCGTACTCTCCGGATCTCTCACCAATCGAACACGTGTGGGATCTCATTGGACGCCGTTTGCAAACTCTGCCCCAGCCTCGTACGGACGACCAACTGTGGCAAATGGTTGACAGAGAATGGAGAACCATCCCTCAGGACACCATCCGCATTCTTATTGACTCTGTACCTCGACGTGTTTCTGCGTGCATCGCCGCTCGCGGTGGTCCTACATCCTACTGAGTCGATGCCGTGCGCATTGTGTAACCTGCATATCGGTTTGAAATAAACATCAATTATTCGTCCGTGCCGTCTCTGTTTTTTCCCCAACTTTCATCCCTTTCGAACCACTCCTTCTTGGTGTTGCATTTGCTCTGTCAGTCAGTGTATATACACACACACACACATTAAGAGAGCATATAGCCATATATCTCTGTACCAAAGATTATCATATGGTGGAATTCATTGACTTTGTTCATAAACTGAAGATCCAAACCACGCAATATACAGTATTACGCACTACACACTAGTTATAGTTTGTGTAATATAGTAATACGAGTTGTACATCCCCTTAAGAGGAGACCCTCTGTACTTCCCCTTAGGAGGAGACCCTCCTGAAATTTAAATTTTCTAAATTATAATTTAAAAAGTACAATTCTGCCTCAATAGCGGAAATATTCCAAAATATCCAATTTTATAATCTCCCAGGTGTAACAATTGCTGGTTCATGATTTTGAAATTATTTTAAGTTGGAAATATTAAAATAATTAGTCCGCTTCTGTGGTGTAGTGGTTAGTGTGATTAGCTGCCATCCCCAGAGGCTCGGGTTCGATTCTCGGCTCTGCAACGAAATTTGAAAGGTGGTACAAGGTGTAAAACGGGGTTCACTCAGCCTCGGGAGGACAATTGAGTAGAAGGAGTGTTCGATTCCCACCTCCGCCATCCTCTAAGTGGTTCTCCGTGGTTTCCCACTTTTCCTCCATGCAAATGCCGGGATGGTACCTAACTTAAAGTTACGGTCGCTCTCATCCCTCTTCCTTTCCTATCCCTTAAAATTTTCCCTGGCTCAGTCCGGTGGTATTTGAAGTTGTTCAAATACATCGAATACTGGCACGTAAAAGAACTCCTGCGGGACAATATGCCAGCACCTCGGCGTCTCTGAAAACCGTAAAAATAGTTAGTGAAATCTAAATTCAATAACATTGTTATTATAACCAAACTTCCCACTCCTACGAGGCCCCTGTTCATCATAGCAGGTTAGGCCACCTGTTCTCCTTCCCAATTGTATCCCCGACCATATGCCTCACGCTCTAGGACACTGCGCTTGAGGCTGTAGAGGTGGGATACTTTGATGAGTCCAGGGCGGAAACCAAACCTTGACGTTAAAAGAAATCTGTAGTATTATTTTTTGCTTCTGTTCAGACCTCATATTTTAACAACACTTTTGATTAATATGTGATGTTGCATTATAAAAGCTTGTTTTTATCTTCATATTTTAACACAAAAATATTTTTGAAAATTAGCAACTATTATGAATGCTATGTTGTAGCAGAAATGTGCCAAATGTAAAGAAAATCAGATTAAAACTACAGTACTGAACCCATAATTCTACGATGAGAAAATTTTTTATTTTTCTCAAATATTTATTTGGTATTCAGAAACGACTGTATGTTTGAGGGCAGCCATTTTGCGCTCCCAAGAGCCCGATGTTGCGTGGGAAGGTTCCCGCAAGGCGAGCTCGTGGATTGCCGGGACACCTCGGTGGAACTCGAGTGCCCGACAATTTTCTAAATTAATGAATTCTGCACAACGAGGGATTTTGACAAGATAGTAAAGGAAGAAATAAATAAGCAAAATTATTCATACACCCTCTGTGGAGGTAGTGACACCAGGGAAAATTTTAGATGCATTTAAGCCCAAGTGTGTGTTAGCGTGAGAACAGCGAGCTAGTTACACGTGCCAAGGTCGTGGGCAGAAGAAAAACGCGCGAAACGCACGGGCAGAAACAATTTATTTCTCCTGTTGTGAGTGCAGAAAAATTATAAAATTAACATCGAACATAAGTGCAAGTCTGTCCGGAGTTCTGGGACAAGTCTTATCAAAATTGGTCTATTAGAAGCAAATTTGGCAGATTTCACAACCGAGCCTCATAGAGGGGATAGCGTCCTTCCGGAAATTATAAAAGAAACCCCCCACCGTAGATTTTGCAGTGTCGATCTGGAACTTGAAGCCGCGGGAGCTTGTGCCCGCCGTCATTAGAATTTCGCGCCAGATTGACCGACAATATTTCAATACATGTTCGTGGCTAAAGTCCATATATTTAGTAAGAAGAAAAGTGAATTGGAGAAGCTGTGAACGTTTGCAGACGAACTGGGAAGGTGTAGGCTGGTTGAAAAATACACAGCAGATTTTATTTTTATCATTTCCTGTACTCTTGTAAGTGAAGAAGGTCTGGGGGAAGCGATTCAAAATAGTTCGACTCCCTTATCGGCCGAACACCTGTTCTTGTTGAAACAACGGGGAGAGAAACCACTCTGGGAGACGCATCAGACAGTTATAGCCGACTGCAGAACGAGGGAAGTTCGTGGTGCAAGTTACAAAGAAAGTGCATTATTTATGGTAATTTTTAATCTCGTGTGTGTGTGAAGGGTAGTGTTTGGATGAGTGAGTTTTTAAATATGAAAATGTTATCTGTGAAAATGATGGGCTAAGTGCGAGGTTGCTGGAGATGATGTAATCAGAATGCTGAGAATGTCACCAATGTGCAGGTCTGTCTATTTTATATTATGTTGTAGTTAGTAGTTAGTTACTGTCTGTCCCAACCAAATTTCCAGATGATTGTCGGGTGAGATTCGTAATTATCAGGCGAAAGGCGTTGTAAATTTTGGTCAGCGTGTGAAAATTTCAGTGTGTAAAGTTCATGTCAAGAACGGTAAAATGCGACGCTTAAAATTTTGTGTTGAGATGAGATATCATTCAAAGTACGGATTTGTGAACGTTATAAGTGTAAATTTGTCGTGGCGAATATTGTAATCTCAGGTGTCAGTTGCATTCAGAAATGCTGGTCAATAATAATAATAATAATAATAATAATAATAATAATAATAATAATAATAATAATAATAATAACAATGTCTACCGTGGGATAAGGAAATTCTTCTATGTCAAATTGCATTTAACCAGTTATTTTTACAAGGATCGTAAGCATATTTAGATAATGTCAATGAAATTTGTTAGAGTCACAGTCATTAATGGGAAGAAAATTTTGAGACATCGTGTATACTTGAATTGCGAAAGGTCGATGTGTGCTCTTGGATTTTTGAGGTTCGAAAGTCGTAATTATAGTAAAGTCAGAGATGTACTTAATAATGGTTGTCGTTTTCACCAGGGGATCGATGTATGAAAAAGGGTCTCGAAGGAAAAGGGATTGAAAGCGATGGATTTATATGTACGTGGAGATGAGAGAGAAGTGTTACCGCTGAAATAAAGCGATGAGAAAGAGTGTTGAGACATTTTTGTAGAGGAAGTATTTAGGAACAGGCTGTGTGAAACAGGCTGTATTGTTTTCCGCAATCAATCCGAACTTGAGACGACTATGATGTGAAGCATTGTAAATTGATAGAACGATTCCAAGTGAAAACGACTCTAGTAAAATGTAAAGGTCTGGGTAGTAAACATCCAGTGATTTTTGTTAAGATAAGGTACGGCCTCACGGATTGAAGAGCACTTTGGACACACGGTTGGGTTATATTTAATTTGTTCATCGGAGAGGTCATGGATAAGATGGTTGGAATTGATGGTAGGCGATCTGAGAATTTCGAACGTGATGGTGATGATTATTATTTGGAAGGCATCCACTAAAAGGGAAACGTGTGTTGGGAATTTTCATTGGCAGCCCTGACACTTCAGTGCACAGGCTGAGATTGTGTTCGAGGTGGAGAATCGTTCGTCACGTCTATTTATTTTTGAGTTCACATATTATGATGAGGTAGACACTTGTATTTTTTTCGAGAGGTAGGCACTTACCGTGTTTCGACTTGTATTCTTTTTGATAAGAGACGTAGTTCCGTCGTGCGTATTTTTTTGTCTGACCAGATTCAGTGTTACTGTTGGAGGTTTGTTGGAAATTGCGGTTCGCCTGATATGTTAAGGGAGACGTGGTGCGACCCACTTTGACGCCCAACGATAGATTTAGGACGTCACGTGTTTATTCTTGGAGTCATTGGTGATGAGACGTCCTAGGTCACGCCCGACGATAGGATTTGGAAGGCATCATGTATATACTGATTAGGTTTAGGGTGTACAGATTTCAAGTGAGCCCGACGATAGGTCTGGGATGGTAGCTGTACACACTCAAGTCTCAGTTTAGATTTTTTTTTCTTTTGTTTCTTTTGTGAAGTGGCCTGGTTGAAGGTAGCCATTACAGTGCGATATGATTTATTGTAGAGGGTCTATGCGAAGCTCTCATTGAGATAACGGGACTGCTGTTGACAAATGAGGGCTGTCCAAGTGCGGGACATCGACCCGATCTAGATTAAATATTTTTACTGTGTTTCTTCGTGCGTGTTAAGCTGTATGACTTCGAGATGCTAATTTATTTTTACGAACTTCATTGTTTCTCGTTTTAACGTCCGTTTTCGTTTGATGGTGTGCATATTGACACTCAGCGTTTTAGAATGAGACTTGAGTTGCGAATGCGGTTTCGATTCGTCAGCCAGTGATTTATATCATTTTTAATTTTGTCGTATTTTCATTCTTATTCATAGTAAGTAAGTATTCACTTTACCAGTAGTGTGTTGGGACAGACAGTAAATAGAGAGATCTGTACTGGTAGCATTGTTGTCAAGGGAAAGAATTCCTTAAATTTGTAGTAAATTTTAGCGTGGACTGGTAAATTTATTAAGCATAACAAACCCATTTCTAACCTGAAAATCGGTTCAATAATAATATTTTCAAGTGACTTTTCACTTTTTGATTAACTTCAGTGTTTGGCATTTCTTCTAAATGCATGATTAGTAAGTGTTTCCTGCATTTCGCAGTTTTGTTCCTTTAGAACGACTTAACGTAAGATCCTCCCGGATCATGTGGTTGTTGGTTCCTTCCGAACAGTTGTTTGGGTGATGCACAGTTAGCATCGGGATTAACGTATCACTTAAGGGTGTCATGAATGACAAATACATGGTGGAATTTTAGGTCAATTGTGAATGATGCTGTTAACTTGTAGTGAACACCATGCTTTCCCATAATATTTCGCAACCTATCCAAAGCAACTGATAGTCAGTTTGGTTCGATTAAGGGTCCATTCGGCGGATGTTTCCGTATCCGTGAAGGGTATTTGACTGGTGGATAACCTTAATTAAGAGAAAATCAGGCGTTCTAATTGTTGAAAGTCAGATTTTCCACGGATCGTGTGGATTAACTCTCAGTTCTTGTTTGGAAAAATAGGCGCCCGGTTTTCAGGTCTTCCCCTTTTCAGTTTTTCAGTTTCGCTGTCCACTAACATATTAGCTTCTCTGAAGCAACTCTTCGACATTAGAAGAAACGAAGTGACGTTATGTAATGTGACTGTATTTGGAACTTTTCAAAAATCAATAATAAAATCTTTTTTTATATTTTTGTGGCAAGAATGCATATTAAATTAACGATGTTATCGTGCTCTTTCAGTTTAATAAAAGTTAGTAAGCACATTTTTGCTCCTCATTTCAAGTAGTTAGGCTTTCTTCTGAACCCCATCGTTTGGTTAAGATCGTGACCGAATTTATTCCCGCAACGACCCAGGATTTAAGAGTTCTAAATTGTTCTACTATAGCAGCCGTGGCCGACCAACGATGGAATGGTAAGTTCAAGGGTTCAGTAGAAGTGGCGCCCAACGTGGGGCCTTAATGTCACGATAACGATGAGGAGCCCAAAGTCACGATAACGATACGATGCCACGATAACGATAATGAAATTATCCATTGAAAATAAATGTTAGGAAAATATAAAATAATGTTGAGGCTTAAGCCACATTATAAATAATACAAGCGGGTGAAAATTATGGCTGAGCCACAGTTAAACGAATTATGCCCAATGAGAGTGCTAGATATTAATACGTTTAATGAGGAGCGTAACTACTTGGTAGATAATAATAATAATAATAACAGTCACAATGCATTTTAGGAAACCAGTATTTAAAGCTGTATTGAAGCTTATGTCATGTTGCCAATATAAGTTTTGGAAGTGGTAATGCTGAATTACATTCAAAGTTTATGCGCTAACATGTTCTTTATTTACTTAATTTACGGAAGCGAAACTATTTGAGATATTTATCCAGAGTAACTTATTAACTTCAGAATTTCCTTTTCATTAAACAACTTTGTGATACCAGCCATGTAAACAAAAATTTTATAAGACAACTGTTGGAATGTTGTCAGTTTCGGTATTAAATTATAATAGCGTTTGTATGTGAAAACGCAGTAGGTAGTGAATTCTTTCCCTAGTAGTTTGGAGTATTCTGGTTGCATCAACAGCCAGCGTACTCATTATTGTATTCTTTGTGGTATTGTGAGATGGAAGGTCAGGTGACCGTGGATCTGTTAAAGCAGATGATGGAGGACATGAAAGTTCACAATGAGAGTTTAAATAGTAAGATAGATAGTTTGGATAGTAAGTTGAGAGAGGATATGAAAGTTCATAATGAGAGTTTGAGGGAGGATGTGAGAATTCAGAGTGATAGTTTGAATAGTTTGAGGGAGGACACGAAAGTCCAGAGTGAGAATTTGAGAGAGGACATGAAGGCTCATAATGAAAGTTTGGATGGTAAGATTGAGGAGTTACAGAGTAGTATCGAGGATACCCAGGCTAGGTGTAGAGAGTCTAGTGATGAGTTGAAGGCTGGATTGAAGAACGTAGTTCAGGAGACATACACTATTTGTACCGAACTTAAAGAGGAAGTTAGGGGTGAGATAGGTAAACTCAACCAGCGTTTTGATGATAGCCGAGTGGAAATTAGGGATGAAATTGACAAACAATTTGCGGAAGTGCAGGTCAGTTTAAAGAACGATTTCGACAAACAGTTTTCCAAAATCCATGACAGTTTAAAAACCGATATGGACAAGCGTTTTGACGAAAGCCACGACATGTACAGTAGGTTATGTGATAGTCAGGATGAGATGAGAAAGGAACTTGACAAGCATTTACTGGAAAGCCAGGCGGCGCATAAGCAGCTGATCGACAGCCAGGTTGAATTTAAGGACGACATTACACAACAGGTCGTAGAGATGCGGATCTCCAGTGATAAGGAAAAGGGGAAAACGCTAACCATAATAGAGGAACAACGTCAAATATTATCTGCGGACATTCAGTCACTGAACAACAAGGTAGATAAAATTAGTGTGGAATTGGAGAGTCAGGTATTATCAAAAACCGAAACCATGGAGAAGAAATTGTTGCAAGTTAATGAGGAAGCAATTAGTAAACTCCAAGTGGCTAATGAGGACTCCGAAATTTTAATTAAAGAAATTCAAGAGGAGTTAGTTGAAATGAAAAACGAACATACCAGGGAATTCAACGACAGGCAAGTTAGTATAGAACAGGACTTAAGGGAAATCACGTCAGCCCAGGAAGAGACAGACAAGAAAGTTGGGTTCATTAAGAGCGAAGTAAGCAGTTGGATTAGCAGCGTGGTAGATATGCAGTCCAAGGTGGACAAAGTATTGAGTCAAGCATCGACAGCTGTTAACTCTGACCTCAGTGGTCAATTGCCAAATATCAATCATGTGAATAATAACGGTCAGAGCTCGAATGTAGATACCAGTCGATCTCAAAGCTCAGGGGTCACCAACGTTATTAACATGATCAAGTTACATGAGGACCAGCCCAAGAAATTTAATGGAGGTCCACATACCACGCCGAAGGGGTTTCTTAAGGATCTCAGGGAGTACATCCGGGACGCCAAGATTCCTGAGGAACGTCAGTTGAGGGTAGCTGAAAGATATTTAGAGGGGGCACCACTTTTATGGTTTAAAGGCTTCCGATACCACTTTGATACCTTTGATGAGTTCCAGAGGGCGTTTCTTAATAAATTTTGGAGTACGGAAATTCAGCAGAGTCTTAGATTAGAGCTATACTCACGTCGGTATAATGCAATAGGCCCTACAAAGTTCAGTGAATACTTTATTGCACAAATGGTAAAGTTCAGAGAACTTGAGGCGCCGCCCTCGGAGCAAGAGTTGGTACAGGCCATCCAGAAGCAGTTACCTCCCGAAGTACAAAGGATGCTCATTGCATCAAAGGTAGAGACCCCCATGCAGGCAGAAATGATCCTTAGGCAATTGGATCATACCCATAATCAAATAGCACCCAGAGGGGGACGATCGCACGAGCAACATATAAACACTGTTAGCCAGGTCCCAGAGGGAAGTCCAGAGGCACCTGAGCAGGGGAAACCACAGCCGATTGAGCGGAGGCGTGAGTTTCGGAATAACTGGGAACCCTCGCATCCACGAAATGAGGATTGGAAAAGGCGTAGGGGCAATTGGAATTATCCACAAAGGAGGAACCCTTACTGGAGGCGATACGATGGGGACAGAGAAAACCAGAGGAATTTCAGGAATGGACTTAATAACCGCAGGGACTGGGGAAATAATCGAACCCAGAACTTCCGCCGTGATGAGGATGAACGGTACCGTGAACGTGTTCAGTACACCGACGGGTTAAGGAAGGACCACGAAAGGAAGAAATGGCAGGGGGCTATACAGCGCCAGGACGTCAACACCGATTGTTTCGGGGCTGAAAGTCTGGAATTCCAGAAGGCACATAGGCAAGACCAGCGAAACTCCGGTCTGAACCCGTTTGCGCCGAACTTTGAGCAAGAGTCAATGTCGACTCTTGATAGAAAAAAAAAAACTTCAAATTCCCAGTAGGAGATTTTTCAGAGTCTCTCATCCCAGATTCTGAAGGAGAGACGTCAGATGAGTGGGTGGTCGCACAGATAGATTCGTGGATCATTACCTCTGATGACTTGGTGGAAGATCACTTAAAACAGGAGAGCAATCAAGTAAAGAAACTGCCTTTAATAAATGTCCGCATCTGTAATTTTCATGTCAAAAGTTTGGTAGATACCGGGGCCAGTATCAGCATCATCTCCCAAGCTCTTTTCGACGATTTGAGACAACGAAATAAATTGCCAATTATTCCGGTGTCAAATGTAAAAATTCGAGGGGTCATTCCTGACAAAATTGCTGTTTGTAAGGTACAAACTTATTTGGACGTACAAATTGGAAATTCAACTTTCGCTCATGCATTCGTAGTCATGTCCAAAATGCACTACAATGTAATTTTAGGGGCTGATTTTATCCGTGAGACCAACGCAGTCATTGATTTGAGCAGGAACCAGATAAAGTTCAGGAAAGAAGAGGGAGCAGAAGTCATTACACTAAACGAGGAATTGGGAGAAGATAGAACATTAGAGTATGGCGAAGAGGAGGCCCAATGTGTAGACTTTGTAAATTCATTAGAGGGAGTCGCTGGTGAAATTGACAGTGTAGATGACGAAGGGATTCATCATGAAGAGTTACATGACGTCTTGGAAGCTGAGGTTGACACTGATTACGAGGCCTTAATTGGGTTAAAGGTCGCGGAATGCCCTGGCACTGTAGAAGAGAAGGCAAAACTTAGAGCTCTCTTAATGGAATATATATCTGTGTTCGATTCCAAACCGGGTCTAATCCCTAATTTCACATATGCACTAGCTGTTACGGATTGGACACCGTTTAAGAGGAGACCGTACCCTATACCGGACAAGTATTATGCTCAAGCTGCAAAGATTATTAAGGAAATGGAGGAGAACGGGCTAATTTCCAAGCAGCCCACTCCATATTTGAATCCGTTGGTCGGGGTTCAAAAACCGGACGGGTCTCTGCGCGTGTGTTTGGACGCTCGTGCCCTCAACGAACGCCTAGTCCCCGAGCATGATCATGCCCCTCCTATTAAAGAGGTTATTAAACGTTTTAGAGGAAAATCACGTTTTATTAGCGTAGATTTGACATCCTCGTATCATCACATCGGTTTGGAACTCAAGTCTAAATTGTTTACTGGCTTCCTTTTTGACCAACAGACGTATGTTTTCAATCGTCTCCCCTTCGGGTTGAAAACCGCCGGTGCAGCTCTCATACGCGCCCTAGATCGATGTCTAACTGATGAAGTTAAAGCCGCTACAACTCGGTATGTCGATGACATCTTGCTAGCTTCATCAAGTTTTGAGGAAAATATCAGGGATTTGAGGAAACTACTGGAGAATTTAAGGGCATCAGGTTTCAAAATCAACTTGAAGAAATCACATTTTTGTCAAAAGGAAGTCCTATTTCTCGGCCATGTCATTGATGGTGAGGGAGTTCGCCCGAACCCGGTGAAGCTCCAAGCCATAGAAAAGTTCCCAAGACCGCTCAAAATTAAGAATGTCAGGCAATTCCTTGGAATGTGCAATTTTTTTTCGGACCATTGCATGAATTACACGGAGGTTGTAGCCCCACTTCAGAGCTTGCTTCACAAGAATAACAGGTGGAAATGGAGTCCCGAGCACGAAGAGGCCTTCAGGAAGACCAAAGAGCTCTTGCTAAACAGCGTTAAGCTAGGGTATCCGGATTTCGAGAAACCCTTTATTGTACAGACTGATGCATCGACCGTAGGAATCGGGGCACTCCTATATCAGGAATGTTTGGACAAGCCTCACAATAGAAATTATTTATCTTTCTACAGCCGAAAGTTGAGATCACACGAAGTCAAATACAGCGTGACCGAATTGGAAATGTTGGCTATTGTTCAGGCATTGCAACATTGGAGGAAAATGATTTATGGTTTTCACATAATCATTAAAACCGACCACAAGGCGCTGACCTTTATAATGAAAACAGCAGTCGCTAGTGAACGAGTGGCTAGGTGGGCCCTGTTCATACAACAATTTGACTTCGAAATTGAGCACTGTTCCGGAAAATCGAACATCTTGGCAGACCTGTTAAGCAGAAACCCTAATGAGGAAGAACACGTCGTGAATCATTTAGATTTGGTCCAGGAAGACCACGATTTCTTATCAGAGTTGAGACAATTGGGAGACTTGCAATTGGGAGATCCTTTCTGCGGAAAAATGATTTCTTTCCTCCGAGGGACACTTCCGGCTGACGATCCACGGTACTTTGCTATCCAGAAATTGTCGAATAACTACTTGTACGTGAATAACATGTTGGTAAAATTCGTGGACAGCGATCACGTGAAATCCCGAATTTTGGTACCACCGCAGCTGCGGAAGGGATTAATCTGGCACGTACACAGGGTTATTGGTCATGGAGGGATTGATAAGGTTGTGTCAACCATTCAAGAAACGTTTACCTGGGTAAATCTGAGGGAAAATGTCAGAGATATCATCATCACCTGCGATACATGCCAACGGGTCAAGGCAAACCCTTATCTGATCAGGCAGGCGCCTATTCCTCTCTTACCTTCGCAACCTAAAGAGTTGTTCGCGATGGATATCTATGGGCCGCTCGTGAAAGGAAAACGTGGGAACAAGTTCGTGCTGGTAACCATTGATGTTTTCTCCAAGTATACGACTCTATTTCCCATGCAAAAAGCTAACACCAAGCTAGTCTTGAGATGTATTTCCCGCAATATCATTCCGGAAATGGGCACACCGAAATTCCTTCTAACAGATCATGGTCCCCAGTTCACCTCTGCACAGTTCAAAACTGCCCTTCAGAATATGGAAATTCACCACATCCTGAGCAGCGTGAGACATCCTGAGGGAAATCCTAGTGAAAGGGTAATGCAAGTAATTGCAAAATTCTGTAGAATTTATTGCGCCCAAGAACATTTCAAGTGGGTGGATGTGTTACCCCTGATAGTAACTTGTGTAAACAACACCATACACGAATCTATTGGGAGGATTCCATCTATAGTGCACTTCAATAGGTATCCTGTGAGATCCTGGCATAGTGTCATCCAGTGTCCCATCGATCCCCGCCCGTCACAGGAATTATGCATTCAAAGTACGGCAGAACATCTACGTCGGCAGGCAGACCGCAGGTTGCGCAGGGTGAGGAACCGGAGATTCCACCGTCCCTTAGAGGAAGGCGAATTGGTGCTTGTTAGGAGACCCATGATGTCAAAACCGCAGGAAAACATCTATGCTAAATTTGCTCCCTTATATGTTGGGCCTTTCAAGGTGGTCAAAAGTTTCAGGAACAATTCCTACAGAATTCAGAGTCTGGATGGCAGCAGCGAAGCTATATTCAATGCAGCCAACTTAAAGGTTTATCATAGAGCCGAAGAAAGAATTCCACTACAGGATGACGCAGCCTTACCAGCTGGGGAAATGGTCACCGAAGAAGAAGAAGAAGAAGAAGAGGTACAACCAGTAAATATGATCGTCACATCGAGAGGAAGACAGGTCGAGGCACCACTCCAAGGACAGGCAAGCAGTGGGAGTAAAGAAGAGGAAGACGCTGAATGTTTACAATGTTCATTCTTAAGAGAAGACTTTGTTGATGACATCTGTAACGCAATCCTATTGTTGGAAGAAGAAAACAGGGAAATACGTGAAAATAACAGAGCCCTACGTCAAGAGTGAGATCGGCTGGGAAAGTTTACGTAGAATCATGGTTCATCTGTATCAAAATTCCCATGTACACTTTAGAATTTTGAAGGAATATATTTGTTTAAATATTTCCCCTTTCTGGGTAAACATTTCGTGGTTGTAGGTGGATTATGAACCCATAATTCTACGATGAGAAAATTTTTTATTTTTCTCAAATATTTATTTGGTATTCAGAAACGACTGTATGTTTGAGGGCAGCCATTTTGCGCTCCCAAGAGCCCGATGTTGCGTGGGAAGGTTCCCGCAAGGCGAGCTCGTGGATTGCCGGGACACCTCGGTGGAACTCGAGTGCCCGACAATTTTCTAAATTAATGAATTCTGCACAACGAGGGATTTTGACAAGATAGTAAAGGAAGAAATAAATAAGCAAAATTATTCATACACCCTCTGTGGAGGTAGTGACACCAGGGAAAATTTTAGATGCATTTAAGCCCAAGTGTGTGTTAGCGTGAGAACAGCGAGCTAGTTACACGTGCCAAGGTCGTGGGCAGAAGAAAAACGCGCGAAACGCACGGGCAGAAACAATTTATTTCTCCTGTTGTGAGTGCAGAAAAATTATAAAATTAACATCGAACATAAGTGCAAGTCTGTCCGGAGTTCTGGGACAAGTCTTATCAAAATTGGTCTATTAGAAGCAAATTTGGCAGATTTCACAACCGAGCCTCATAGAGGGGATAGCGTCCTTCCGGAAATTATAAAAGAAACCCCCCACCGTAGATTTTGCAGTGTCGATCTGGAACTTGAAGCCGCGGGAGCTTGTGCCCGCCGTCATTAGAATTTCGCGCCAGATTGACCGACAATATTTCAATACATGTTCGTGGCTAAAGTCCATATATTTAGTAAGAAGAAAAGTGAATTGGAGAAGCTGTGAACGTTTGCAGACGAACTGGGAAGGTGTAGGCTGGTTGAAAAATACACAGCAGATTTTATTTTTATCATTTCCTGTACTCTTGTAAGTGAAGAAGGTCTGGGGGAAGCGATTCAAAATAGTTCGACTCCCTTATCGGCCGAACACCTGTTCTTGTTGAAACAACGGGGAGAGAAACCACTCTGGGAGACGCATCAGACAGTTATAGCCGACTGCAGAACGAGGGAAGTTCGTGGTGCAAGTTACAAAGAAAGTGCATTATTTATGGTAATTTTTAATCTCGTGTGTGTGTGAAGGGTAGTGTTTGGATGAGTGAGTTTTTAAATATGAAAATGTTATCTGTGAAAATGATGGGCTAAGTGCGAGGTTGCTGGAGATGATGTAATCAGAATGCTGAGAATGTCACCAATGTGCAGGTCTGTCTATTTTATATTATGTTGTAGTTAGTAGTTAGTTACTGTCTGTCCCAACCAAATTTCCAGATGATTGTCGGGTGAGATTCGTAATTATCAGGCGAAAGGCGTTGTAAATTTTGGTCAGCGTGTGAAAATTTCAGTGTGTAAAGTTCATGTCAAGAACGGTAAAATGCGACGCTTAAAATTTTGTGTTGAGATGAGATATCATTCAAAGTACGGATTTGTGAACGTTATAAGTGTAAATTTGTCGTGGCGAATATTGTAATCTCAGGTGTCAGTTGCATTCAGAAATGCTGGTCAATAATAATAATAATAATAATAATAATAATAATAATAATAATAATAATAATAACAATGTCTACCGTGGGATAAGGAAATTCTTCTATGTCAAATTGCATTTAACCAGTTATTTTTACAAGGATCGTAAGCATATTTAGATAATGTCAATGAAATTTGTTAGAGTCACAGTCATTAATGGGAAGAAAATTTTGAGACATCGTGTATACTTGAATTGCGAAAGGTCGATGTGTGCTCTTGGATTTTTGAGGTTCGAAAGTCGTAATTATAGTAAAGTCAGAGATGTACTTAATAATGGTTGTCGTTTTCACCAGGGGATCGATGTATGAAAAAGGGTCTCGAAGGAAAAGGGATTGAAAGCGATGGATTTATATGTACGTGGAGATGAGAGAGAAGTGTTACCGCTGAAATAAAGCGATGAGAAAGAGTGTTGAGACATTTTTGTAGAGGAAGTATTTAGGAACAGGCTGTGTGAAACAGGCTGTATTGTTTTCCGCAATCAATCCGAACTTGAGACGACTATGATGTGAAGCATTGTAAATTGATAGAACGATTCCAAGTGAAAACGACTCTAGTAAAATGTAAAGGTCTGGGTAGTAAACATCCAGTGATTTTTGTTAAGATAAGGTACGGCCTCACGGATTGAAGAGCACTTTGGACACACGGTTGGGTTATATTTAATTTGTTCATCGGAGAGGTCATGGATAAGATGGTTGGAATTGATGGTAGGCGATCTGAGAATTTCGAACGTGATGGTGATGATTATTATTTGGAAGGCATCCACTAAAAGGGAAACGTGTGTTGGGAATTTTCATTGGCAGCCCTGACACTTCAGTGCACAGGCTGAGATTGTGTTCGAGGTGGAGAATCGTTCGTCACGTCTATTTATTTTTGAGTTCACATATTATGATGAGGTAGACACTTGTATTTTTTTCGAGAGGTAGGCACTTACCGTGTTTCGACTTGTATTCTTTTTGATAAGAGACGTAGTTCCGTCGTGCGTATTTTTTTGTCTGACCAGATTCAGTGTTACTGTTGGAGGTTTGTTGGAAATTGCGGTTCGCCTGATATGTTAAGGGAGACGTGGTGCGACCCACTTTGACGCCCAACGATAGATTTAGGACGTCACGTGTTTATTCTTGGAGTCATTGGTGATGAGACGTCCTAGGTCACGCCCGACGATAGGATTTGGAAGGCATCATGTATATACTGATTAGGTTTAGGGTGTACAGATTTCAAGTGAGCCCGACGATAGGTCTGGGATGGTAGCTGTACACACTCAAGTCTCAGTTTAGATTTTTTTTTCTTTTGTTTCTTTTGTGAAGTGGCCTGGTTGAAGGTAGCCATTACAGTGCGATATGATTTATTGTAGAGGGTCTATGCGAAGCTCTCATTGAGATAACGGGACTGCTGTTGACAAATGAGGGCTGTCCAAGTGCGGGACATCGACCCGATCTAGATTAAATATTTTTACTGTGTTTCTTCGTGCGTGTTAAGCTGTATGACTTCGAGATGCTAATTTATTTTTACGAACTTCATTGTTTCTCGTTTTAACGTCCGTTTTCGTTTGATGGTGTGCATATTGACACTCAGCGTTTTAGAATGAGACTTGAGTTGCGAATGCGGTTTCGATTCGTCAGCCAGTGATTTATATCATTTTTAATTTTGTCGTATTTTCATTCTTATTCATAGTAAGTAAGTATTCACTTTACCAGTAGTGTGTTGGGACAGACAGTAAATAGAGAGATCTGTACTGGTAGCATTGTTGTCAAGGGAAAGAATTCCTTAAATTTGTAGTAAATTTTAGCGTGGACTGGTAAATTTATTAAGCATAACAAACCCATTTCTAACCTGAAAATCGGTTCAATAATAATATTTTCAAGTGACTTTTCACTTTTTGATTAACTTCAGTGTTTGGCATTTCTTCTAAATGCATGATTAGTAAGTGTTTCCTGCATTTCGCAGTTTTGTTCCTTTAGAACGACTTAACGTAAGATCCTCCCGGATCATGTGGTTGTTGGTTCCTTCCGAACAGTTGTTTGGGTGATGCACAGTTAGCATCGAGATTAACGTATCACTTAAGGGTGTCATGAATGACAAATACATGGTGGAATTTTAGGTCAATTGTGAATGATGCTGTTAACTTGTAGTGAACACCATGCTTTCCCATAATATTTCGCAACCTATCCAAAGCAACTGATAGTCAGTTTGGTTCGATTAAGGGTCCATTCGGCGGATGTTTCCGTATCCGTGAAGGGTATTTGACTGGTGGATAACCTTAATTAAGAGAAAATCAGGCGTTCTAATTGTTGAAAGTCAGATTTTCCACGGATCGTGTGGATTAACTCTCAGTTCTTGTTTGGAAAAATAGGCGCCCGGTTTTCAGGTCTTCCCCTTTTCAGTTTTTCAGTTTCGCTGTCCACTAACATATTAGCTTCTCTGAAGCAACTCTTCGACATTAGAAGAAACGAAGTGACGTTATGTAATGTGACTGTATTTGGAACTTTTCAAAAATCAATAATAAAATCTTTTTTTATATTTTTGTGGCAAGAATGCATATTAAATTAACGATGTTATCGTGCTCTTTCAGTTTAATAAAAGTTAGTAAGCACATTTTTGCTCCTCATTTCAAGTAGTTAGGCTTTCTTCTGAACCCCATCGTTTGGTTAAGATCGTGACCGAATTTATTCCCGCAACGACCCAGGATTTAAGAGTTCTAAATTGTTCTACTATAGCAGCCGTGGCCGACCAACGATGGAATGGTAAGTTCAAGGGTTCAGTACTAGGTAGGGAATGTTTGAATTCTAGAAAATGTTTGATTTATTTACACTGAAAGAAAACCCTGCATTAGTATTAACTTATACAGAATTAAGAATACTGAAGTTACGTACCTCATATCATCGTCTCTCAATATCTAAAAGACCCAGTTCAATTCCGATTTTTCTGTCCTTGTACATTCTCCAGTGATTATGATTAGGGTCAGAAATTTATTTTTCATCTGAATACTATATATTAGTTCTAAAGTTTACAATTCAGGTCATCAATCAACTGAACTGATACCGGGGTGACCTTTAGAAAATCTTCAATAGCTCCATGGTTAAGATCGTAGACATTCTGTGACTACAGTAAAAATACAAGATAATCTGCCTAGACGTTCCACAGTCGGACTCCGAAGGTGGTGTCTTGCCCCTTTAGAACAGCAAATCTGCACATCTCTCATGTCTGGTTCTGATGCCGTTCAAGTCTGACCATCTTCTTCGGAAAGTCCACAAAAAGGTGCTTTATTGAGTATATCCAGGAAGATGTGCAGCGCAGGAGTCTTCTAGGTTTTATACTGTTCTTCTCACTTTGCTATAGTCCGACTCGTTGGCTGAATGGTCAGCGTACTGGCCTTCGGTTCAGAGGGTCCCGGGTTCGATTCCCGGCCGGGTCGGGGATTTTAACCTTCATTGGTTAATTCTTCCAATGGCCCGGGGACTGGGTGTTTGTGCTGTCCCCAACATCCCTGCAACTCACACACCACACATAACACTATCCTCCACCACAATAACACGCAGTTACCTACACATGGCAGATGCCGCCCACCCTCATCGGAGGGTCTGCCTTGCAAGGGCTGCACTTGGCTAGAAATAGCCACACGAAATTATTATACTTTCCTATATTTTACTGTGGACATTTTCTGCTTCTTTTCTTTCTTCCTTTTTTACAATTGGCTTTACGTCGCACCGACACACATAGCTCTTACGGTGACGGTGGGATAGGAAAGGCCTAGGAGTGAGAAGGAAGCGGCCGTGCCCTTAATTAAGGTACAGCCAGGTATTAAAATGGGAAACCACGAAAAACCATCTTTAGGGCTGCCAACAGAGGTGTTCGAACCTCCTATCTCACCGGTGCAAGCGGTGCGCCCCTAACCGCTCGGCCAACTCGCCTGGTTTTTCTTTTTGTTGGACTCCTGTGATGGGTTCTTCGAGATATCAGTTTTCTGATCCCTGTAGCATCATAAATACCGCGGTGGATAGGAAGGTCACAGTCATTGATTACCAAACGGTATTCACGAAGAAAGGCTTGCATGCGACGCAGGCTTGAGGACGCCATGTTTTGAGGAGAGGCAACCAGTTTGAAGGCGTGAATATGACGGTACCAGATATCAGTTTCATTGAGTCGTTCAGCTGATTATAGACTTTACCTGCAAATGGACTGTTCAGATGGTAGAGGAAGTACAACTAGGTAATCATTCTCTCTGAAGAAATTAAATAGAAAAGACATTTAAAATAAAACGAAATTATTTATTCAACGAAGAAACTTCGAAACGAAGTACAAAATAAAACAAAAATATATTTAATTAAGCCGAAAACATCACTAAAGAATTAAGAGGGAACGTGAGTTCCCTGAGTAACGGAACAATTGCATTTTACATACCCTTGATGGATGGATTACATTGTCGCACATAAAACGGATGACGAGATCAGCAGTAGTCGCGTCATCGGCTAGAATGCGTTCGAGCCTTTTCTGCAGGCCTACACAATATGCAGACACAAGTGCCATATTCTGCTTGAAGGATTAAATTCACAATATCCAAGCCAGATTTAGAGCAGAGCATCGAAGAATCTTCTTACCGGGCGAGTTGGCCGTGAGATTAAGGGTGCGCGGCTGTGGGCTTGCATCCGGGAGATAGTGGGTAGAAATCCCACTGTCGGCAGCCCTGAAAATGGTTTTCCGTGTTTTCCCCCACTTTCACTCCAAGCAAATGCTGCGTTTGTACCTTAATTAAGGCTACGGCCGATTCCTTCCAATTCCTAGGCCTTTCCTGTCCCATCGTCGCCACAAGACTTATCTGTGTCGGTGCGACGTAAAAGCAAATAGCAAAAAAAAAAAAAAAAAAAAGGAAACCTTCAAATAAAGAAATAAATGAACTGGATTAAAGCCACTATATATATATATATATATATATATTATTTCTTTATGTTAATACAATGAGCCACGAAAACTTACGTTCATTAAAACCTTCAAATGTTGAGAAAGTACAGCACATACTTGTGAAGTTCGGTTCGAGATTGACACTAGGATATTTCATTTCAATAGAAAAGAGCTCAAATATCCCTGCTGTTGAGAGTAGTTCTTAAATGCCAGCAGGATGTGGTTCAGGACGACATTTCTACAAGATCTTCTGGCCATTGACGGGTGTTCCGCAGCATTAATTGTAAAGGTGGCTTTTATAGCTTCCAACACCAAGACAAACTATTTTATTTATTTTCAAAATCTTCCTCCACTTTAAATTCCTGAACCACAGATTGTCGATTGAATTCTGCCGTAGTGCTGTTGTGCCGTCCTCCAATAGTCCGACCATTTGCTATAGGTCTGTTGCTTGATGGTGAGCATAAAATCTGAATGTGATAGCTGCACGTCGAGATGGAGCTTGCTTGCCTTCTGTGATTTATTTCACCAAATTTGTCTACGAGCTTGTTCATCGTTATAATGGCGTGGCCTTCAGATGGACTTCTTGAACTTCAGTTTATGCAGTCAGGATAATAATAATTTCGTGTTGCTATTTCTAGCCGAGTGCAGTCCTTGTAAGGCAGACCCTTCGATGAGGGTGGGCAGCACCTGCTATGTGTAGGTAACTACGTGTTCTTGTGGTGGAGGATAGTGTTGTGTGTGGTGTGTGAGTTGCAGGGATGTTGGGGACAGCACAAACACCCAGCCTCCGAGCCACTGGAAATAACCAATGAAGGTTAAAATCCCCGGTCCAGCCGGGAATCGAACCCGGAACCCTCTGAACCGAAGGCCAGTACGCTGACCATTCAGCCAACGAGTCGGGCTTGAAGGATTAAATTCACAATATCCAAAACATACTTATGTGTTGATACCTCCCAACGTGCGTGATGAAGCTCAGAACCCACTGTGAGCCATAAAGGATTTGGATCATCCGAGAGTGATGATTTCCAGAGCTAATGGCTGAATGGATTGCTTAATTTTCTGCTGTCGTGATAGACGCCTCTTGAGGTAAAGAGTATATTCTTGACACCATGCAGAACAGAAGAATGTACAACCTACGTCTGTTGAAGCACTGGGCCATTCAGTAGAGATACGAACAATTTGGGACATGCTGATAACATTTCACTACTGCATAGTCATCGTGATTTTCTTTCGAGGAAGAATGGCAGCGATGGTAGGCTACGTTTCTCACGCAGTCTGTTCATCCATCCCACGAAGTAGACATAAAATTCACATCTCTATGCAGTGTAATTTTAAACACAAAATATTCCGTTATTTACAATGAATTATGAGCGAAACGTGAACGTGCATATATTACTGTTTAAGTATCTTTAATTGGCTGTAATTGTTCTGTTGGGCGTCCACTGTTACTTGGTCACCGCCCGTGTCTAGCCCAGGTGACAAACAGTAAATACTTAATTAGCCTCATCAGCACATGCTGGGGTCAAGTTCATTGTTCTACCCACAGTGTGCATATAATTACATAGCTTACTTGCACCAAGCATTTCTCTATTCTTTCTAAGATAATCAAGTTGCACAATACTGATTAGCACATTTTATTGCTGCAGTAATGAGACTGTTCTTAGAATACCTTTAAGCGGTGGTGTTGGCGATTATTGTTGTAATATGAAGTAGAACTAGATATCCCTTACCTTCTAATTCTAATAAGAGGAAAATAAAGGCATCGGCAGAAGGAATAGAAGATGCAAAAAGGGCTTGAAAGTGACAGCATCCACAGGTCCCGTAAACCTGACAGAGTTGGGGTTGGAAGAGTGGTACAAACTTTAACCAAAGGATAGTGCAACGTACGGGGGCGATCTATACGTACATAATTGTAATAGGGTGGTCGTGTAACACTCCAAACAAAAATCATCGGCGTAACTCAGCGGAATGTGTCATACTCAAGGTATGGTAACATATTGCTGCAATGGTAAGATAAATAATAAAGAGATGAGAAACTCATCAACAAAGCGTAGGATCACAGGCGGAATACACGACAACAGAAACGAGCATCGGTCACATGTACAACGCAATGCTAGAGCAAACATCCGAAGTATAACCGGAATAATGCGGCGTATGATTGGAAGTACTAAATATAATTTAATAAGAATAATTTTTAAAAATCATGGAGAGATATCTTCAGTTTATTAAACCAAATGCAGATCAAAAGTAAACAAAAGAACATATGGTTAAGATAGGCAATAAAGAGCAAAGATATAGACGTCACAAACTGACAGTCTAACAATGAACAACAATACTTCAGCTGACTGCTAAAGCATAGCAGTAGACTGCTAATGAAATTATTTTCAGATTCAAATATGCATACGGTACGCACGCACCGTTATAGTCAATAATTACCACGCCAATAAATGATACGTCTTCACAGTGCCAAATTATATTGTATCTAAGTCGCCATTTGAGTTAATAAGGCTTGTCATGAGAAAATCTGCATTATATATATTCTCACATAATTACTTATCACAACGGACGCAGTTATTGATCTGGATACGATCACTGACCTAAAATTTGTGGATAATATTCACATTTACCAAACTGAAAATCATATATTTATAATGTTTCCAACCTTTGAAAGTGATCTGACTTTCATTTGATTGTTCTCAAATACAAACTGTCTTGGGGGTAACGACAATAATGCCATGTATGTTGATCTAACAAGAATCCTAAGTAAAGTTGATGGTGACCTCACAAATACCTTAGGAACAATCATTCCTAATAATGTTTCTCAATACCAGTATATGCTCTTTACCTAGACTATACGGTAAGTTCTCCGTAACAGCAATATTACGTAGTAGACTGACGATACTCATATTCGTTATCTCTGATGTAGGATAAGTTATACTCCATAATACAGTCAAATTATTTGGCATAACAGAGCCAAATTTTAGTACAGAATCACATTCTGAGGCGTGATAATTGTAAATTCATCTGCCGCAATAATAATGGATATGCATGATGAGTAGAAATTCTTACGTTTTTAAATAGATTGCATTGGTGTGTAACACGACCACCACCACCACCACCACCACCACCACCACCACCACCAACAACAACAACAACAACAAATCTTACCGTATTTTCATAACTCAGCCTCTTCGATGAGCAACATCAAATTAGAATTAGCATGTGCAAGACTTTTACATACCACCAATAACTGACGATTTTGGACATGGCAATGGTTTGAGAGGAGGTGGTATCTTATTATATTTTGCAAATGGAATGCCTACATTATAAATAAATGAATAAAAGAAAATATGATCCTAAAATAATTTTTATGTCTAAAGATGACTTGCCGGGAAATCAACATATAACAATTTTCCCGTATAATTAACATGTGACTTACTATATTAATACATATTTTATATTAATACATATTTTATTATTAGCATATTATGTATGTTTTATTTTATTTCCAACGTATCAACCGTTAAGCGTCCAGATTCCTCCAATAGATTGATTGCTCTAAAATAAACAAGTAAAATTACGAAATGCAATGAAAAATACGAAGGTCGATCGAATATAAACAGGATTTTTGTTCTTGAACATCAACAGTTGGTAAGACTGGCCCCGCGCTTCTGCTATGCTTAGGCGGGACCGTTAGGAGTGGAGAGAGCGTGCTATTAGATATTTCACGCCGTTTTGTCAGTAACGCTCACGATGTCGGAGCAACAGGTGCCCCGTTCCACTGCGCAACGCATAATTATAAAACGTCTTACTCGTGAAGGAGTTGCAGCGGGGCGGAAATTTACCAGAGATTGACTGCACAGTTCGATGATCAAACATTGTCAAGGACGCGTGTGTTTGCCTGGCATAAAACGTTCAAGGAAGGACGAGAACGTGCAATACGTTCGCCGTCCTCGGGCCAGCATTACATACGACAACATTCGTGCGGTTAATTGACAACGATCGACGGGCGAGAGTAGCAGAAATTGCAGAACAAGTCGGAATCAGCTGTCAAGCAATCAACACATACGACCTACAGTTCCATAAAGTGTGTTCCATATGGGTCGCTCTAACTGTCAACAAGCTACAGGAAATGCACTGGAATACTCTTGATCATCCTCCTTACAGCTCGGACTTATCGCCCTGCGATTTCCATTTGTTCGGACCGCTTAACGAAGCTATGATGATGATGATGATGATGATGATGAAGATGCTTGTTGTTTAACGGGGCCTAACATATAAGGTCATCGTCCCAAGCGAAGCTCTAGGAGGGCAAGGATTTGAAGATGACGATAGTGTGGAAGACTTCGTGCGCAAGTAGCTGGTGACACGACCCTGTTCTTTTTACGATAAGGGCATCAAAAAGCTGCCCATACGCTGGGACAAATGCATTTCTAAAGCAGGAAAGTATGCGGAAAAATAAATTGTAATTGCCTTGTGTTTTTCAACAAATGGATTTAAATAAAATATATGAAATCCCATTTATATTTGATCCCCCTTCAAATCTCGGGCACATTGTGATGGAAATCATTTCACCAAGTAATAAACAATGACCTCCAACTGAGAATGTCTAAATGGTAAGCAAGGAGTGGCCATATGAAGGTTACCTGGCGCTATCATTAATAGTACATAACAAAGATATAGTCCAACGGTGTCTGTCTCTTGTAACGTCAAATATGACCAAAATGTACAAACATTCCGCTGTTCCTCTGCACCCTCCGACTGAAAATTATAACATCAATATTAACATAAAATTCTACCTAAAAACTTGCTTAATTATTGAATTTTTGAAGATTCCACAATAATCTACTGTCGCATTCAAATTAACACACAGACATGTAAGTGACAACCAGATTGCGCGAAAACGGACGTAAATGTGTTTCAATATGCTGGTATACTGCCACTGGGAAACACGGGGTCTGCAAAATAAGGAAAATAGGAAACTGTCTCTTAATTTGTCGAAGATGATCTCCTGTTATTGTGCAAAATCTCTGCTAACCAAATTAACTGGTTACATAATTTTATTATTTTCGAAGACTATATTATTCCACTTAGTAACTCATGTTGAATATTCTGTCACAATATTCCTACACGATGCTCTGATACTGTATACAACAATCAATTACATATCTCGAAGCTCATATTCCTGTATTATTATTTGTCGAAGACTGTGTACCATATATTTCACCATTCACGAAGACTTGTACACCCCGCAATGTAAATTATATTCAACATAATTCGACGTATTTCTATTACCCCTCCTCATTCAATACCTTCCTTATATTAATCAACATACTGGCAAAAATTACTCACAACCGTGTATGAATGCTTAATTAGAATATCAATGCGACTTGCAATAACAAATTAACCGTATGAAGATCCTATTCTCACATATAATATTGTCCTAGCTGGTCTCAAACATTCATATTTTCGAGTGACATAAGAATTACATTCCGTCCGTGGAAATGACATTCGTACAGAATTCGCTAGTGCAATACTTCAATTATTTTTAAAAAAAAACTTTCCATGTTTCAAACATTCGAAGTCACCATCTTTCATTAATAATGAGGACGCAAACTAGGTCCGGAATTGGAGAATTTCAGGATCATAACTTTTCCTTTATATTGGTTATCAAATAAGCACAACAAGCTTCTACTTAAATTACCTATACAGTACTACAACTACATGACGAACATTTAAAAAACCATAACTAACCTACGATTAAATAAAGAGGCAGTAGGGTACTTGGCGTTGTCGAGTAGATCAAATGACGAAATTACTATTCAGCCCATTTCTCTATGCTCCACTCGGAAAAAAACACTGCCATCCGAAGTACAGCACATTGTTACCATTTAGTGGCACATGTCGTTGTTACATATCATTGGCACATTCCAGTGGTTATCCGAATCCCTCATAACCATTACCTGAAAATAAAATCTCATTAGTTTACAATCTTGGAGATATATCATGCATGCCATATTTAACACACTGAACATAGCGAGATACTAACTTTGTTCTAACCTTGTTTTTCCTTAATTACAATCACCGTATACAAAACAATACCATCTATGCTACTCTTACTTCTAATAATATGTTATTTGCTTTACGTCCCACTAACTACTTTTACGGTTTTAGGAGACGCAGAGGTGCCAGAATTCAGTCCCGAAGTTCTTTTACGTGCCAGTAAATCTACTGACACGAGGCTAACCTATTTGAGCACCTTCAAATACTACCGGACTGAGCCAGGATCGAACTTGCCAAGTTGGGGTCAGAAGGCCAGTGCCTCAACCGTCTGAGCCACTCAGCCCAGCAATATTACTTCTAATGTATTTACAAAACTGTATAACAGACACTATTGTGCGATATCATACAAATATCAATGTCACTGCACTCTTTCTACTCATTTAACACACGATGAAAAATAGTCTCAAATCAAAAATGCACCTCACATGTAACTAAAATTCACTTCTTCAAATCTCATCGCAGTATACCAATATTATGCATATGCAATCTCGGCATTATGCGAAATTCCTTTCTTCATGGTGATAATATTACTTCGGTTTGTTTAGAATTGGAAAAGTTAGCATTCCTATTGTTGCGACCACACCGCAATTTTAGATACCTGGTTAACGAATTATCATTTCCGCCATAAAAACCTTCGCAGGTCTGTCCCAAGTTGTCCACAAAGTAATTATGACTCACAAATAAGAATATTGACATATTTCTTGAGGATGCATAAAACATTACGCCTTATCAGTCAAGCATATCCATGAGCGTCACTGTGTATAAATGGAACCAAGTTTAGTCTAGACCAGATATCGTCCGATCACCCTGTTATCGCATATCTCAAAGATATTCGAGAGGCTTCTTCTCACGCGGCTAAATGCTCACCTGGATCCGCGTAGGATTATGAGACCGGAACAATTCGGATTCCGGTCCAAGCGCAGTGCCCCTCTAGCGGCGCTGCGCCTGGTCCAATACATCACAAGATCGTTCAATATACGCCGTAGCGTGCCAGCAGTATTTTTTGATGTGGAAAAGGCCTTCGACACTGTCTGGCACGAAAATTTAATTGTAAAACTGCTGGAAAAATACAATCTCCCGGCATATTTGGTTAAAATTATTCAGTCTTACCTAACAAATAGGAGTTTTTACGTCTCCTGTGAGGGGGAGAAATCTACCCCAAGGGCCCTCCGAGCCGGAGTCCCCCAAGGGGGGGTCCTCTCCCCTAATCTCTACGGCCTAAACGTGAACGATCTTCCCACCCACCAGGGTGTTGAGGTCCAGCAGTACGCTGATGACATAGCCATTTATACCACTCAACGTAGAAATGACTATGCCCTCAGAGCGCTACAACAATGGATATCACTGTTTAGGAAGTGGTGCGTAAGGAACAAGGTGAAAATAAATCCTGCTAAGACGCAGGCAATTGTTTTCACCAAGCGCCTTCCTAGATTTGGCCGCCTTACTATTGAAAATGTCCCCCTGTCTTGGTCTAAATCAGTTAAATACTTAGGTCTGACATTGGACCGCGGGTTAACGTGGAAACTGAATATAGAACAGTGCCTTCAGCGTGCTGCGGCAAGGGTGGCAGCCCTGAGACCTCTGCTATGGAACAGGTACATCTCTAAGTCTATTAAGAGAAGCCTGTACCTGGCATGTGTCAGGCCTATACTCCTATACGGCTGCGAGGCCTGGTGCTATATTCCGAAAACACATATGCAAACCCTACAACGTTTTCAAAATAAAACCCTCCGTAAGATGACTAACGCACCTATTCTGCGCTCTAATAGGAAAATACGAACTGAACTTCGCATTCCTCTTATTAGAACTCAGATATATAAAATAGCTAGGGCGGCTAAAACTAGAATCCTCCTTAGTCATTCTTCTGACCCTGGCATCCTACTCTTAAAACAGGTCATGAGGACCAAAAAGCCGAATACTCGCTTTAAGTATCGCGGCCCCTGGCTCACTTACGACCTGTTTTAACTGGTAACATTCCCCTCTCTTTTGGCCTTATCTGACACTTCACATAAACTGCAAAATTCAAAATTTACCCCCCTGAAAGGGCCCGTTTGTTAAGAAGGAAGCTCCCTACCTCTTAAAACATTCTTCTTCGCACAAATTCATACCGATCAGTATATTTGATTTTTATTAGAACAGCGAAGAGGGGGTTTCATCCCTGACGTGTAGAGTAAATTTCTCTTCACGACAGATAGTTTTTCCCCCGCCAGTGCACGTGATGGAGATTTTCCGACTCATCGGCTACGTCGCGGAAACAGATGAGTAGAGGGGCATAGTTTTCGCCCCGGGACTCCCATGTACTCGCTCTCAACAACAAAAAAAAAAAAAAAATCTAGACCAGACTGTAGCATTTTTTTTACTGTCCCAAATTAGTTGCATATACCAAGATATGTCTAAGATGACGATTGACAACTTCAATTCATACATAATATGAGTTACGACGATTGATCATGCCAATATAAATTATATACGGTTTCAATTCATAATGAGTAATGTGTGAATGGAGTTCGCTTGGCGACTCACGTCGTGATTTACTCCTCTTCATCATCAATTAAGCGGCTGTTCAAATTTCTCGTCATTGCGATCTAATTATTACAATGTGCTTCACATGAAAAGCCACAATAGATAAAATGAAATTCAGGATTCTGAAATAATAAGTTAAACAACAGCGAACGAGCCAGATGGCTGCACGTAACTGTAAGTTTGCAATCGGAAGATGGCTGGCTCGAACCACATCAACGGCAAGCCCGAAGACATTTCTCCATGGTTTGCCATTTTCAAAACAGAGGCAACTGTATTAATTGAGGCTACGACTGTTTCCTTCCCAGTGTGGGCATCGTCACCGAAAACTTATCCGAGTTAAATCACAAGCAAGCAAGCAAGAAAAGTACTCGCAGTGACTTAAGAATGGCAGAAGAGCTGGTAGCCTGTGTGGTAAAAATGGTACATGGAGCTCACCTTCATTGAGGATGTGCAAGAGTTGCACCATCCCGGTAGGAGAATACTTGAATATCATAATAATAATGTTATTTGTTTTACGTCCCACTAACTACTTTTTAAGGTCTTCGGAGACGCCGAGGTGCCGGAATTTAGTCCCGCAGGAGTTCTTTTAGTGCCAGTAAATCTACCGACACGGGGCTGTCATATTTGAGCACCTTCAAACTATATACTTGAATATCAGTAGGTAAGGAAATGTAATTGGAACCTCCGCAGAGGTGTGCCTGAGCCGGAGTTTGCGTTTGTAGGGTGGCCAGTTCCTTTCCGCTCCTCCATTCCCTTACCCCCCACCAACAGCGCGTGGCAACCCATCGAAATCTTGACCACGCCCAATGTTGCTTAACTTCGGAGATCTCACGGGAACCGGTGTTTCAACACGGCTACGGCCGTTGGCCAATATCAGTTGAGGAAAAAAAAATGTTCCCTAAACAGGGCATTCATATGGAGGGTATAAAACGTGGTTAAGAGACTAAGAAATTCTGATAATTCCTCCTCCTTCCCTCAGCTTACCCCAAGTATTCTTATTTGCAAGTTGCTTTACGTCGCACCGACGCAGATAGATCTAACGGCAACGATGGGATAGGAAAAGACTAGGACTGGGAAAGAAGTGGCCGTGGCCTTATTTAAGATACAGCCCGAGCATTTTCCTGGTGTTAAAATCGGAAACCATGGAAAACCATCTTCAGGGCTGCCGACAGTGGGGTTAGAACCCACCATCTCCCGAATGCAAGCTGACAACTGCACGTCCGAAACTGCACGGCAAACTCGCTCTGTACCAAGTATTTCTGGGATCGCTGGAGCCACCCAGGCTTGGCCGGGCGTTGAAAGCCTTGCTGACGTAACGTGATCTTTGAGATGAAAATATCAACCCAGGATCGACCGGGATTCGAACCTCAGCCTTCCGGGTGGGAACCGAGCAGCTAAGCCACTGAGCTAATCACGTCCCCCCACCTCCAAGAACTTCTCATAATTCACTGTTAATAATACCAATAATCGTATGGCCTCAGCTACCGTGTACAGACATTTTCATTTGACTGGCTGTCTGCTCGTCAATTTCGACGTTCTGTTTTGACTCTAGGCCTACTAGATGACAGAGTAAACAGAGTCTCTAATGGGCGTCTGTGGCTGAGATTTAATGAATTTTGTTGGGTGAACACCAAATATATTTTCCATGCCGACATCGTACGACATGGAGTGTCGAATGGACCTTTTTCCGCCCTTTAAAAATCCGACTACCTCTGCCGGGTTTGGACCCACGATCTTGGGATCCGGTGGGCAACATTCTATTTTAAAGAACATAAAACTGAAGACTCTTCATTTCTGTACAGTGCATGGGATGGAAAATAACGTTAGAAGACAATGCTGAGAATGTTATAGCCTACGACTCTACTAAGAGCCTAGCAAAAGGTTAAAAGCCCATGGAATGAACGAAATTAAAAACACAGCCTTCATATTGATAACTATTCTTAATGTATCCTTTAATCAGTCTAGCTCGAGCGGTCGAGGAGAGAGGTTGCGTAGTGAAGTGCGTGCTGTAAACATGGTCGGCATTGAACAGTACCGGGCCGCTATTGGGAAATGGCAGGCAAGGCAGAAGGAGAAGATCAGGAATGGATTGGTGATAAGTACGGACGGATTAAAAATGAGTGAAGCGGTGCTGGTAGTGACAGTGATAGCGGTGCTACTGGTTATTGGGGGGGGGTGGAAGTAAACCCAGGCCCAAATATCAGTGGAAAATATAGTACGGAGGATTTGGCCGCACTCAGGGTGGTTGTAAGTGAAGTTATGCAGGAAAAGTGTCAATGGGAGAAGGTGCAGGAAATTAAGGACATGATGGAGGAGCAGAGAAAGGAGATAGGGAACATGAAGAAATGGCTTGAAACGAAGACTGAGGAATCGAGCAAGAGAGTGGACAATAATGAGAAAGAAATCGAGTTATTGAGAGGGGAAGTGAAACATCTGAAAGAGGAGGTGATGAAGATGAAGAAAGAAGCGGAGGGGTACAGGCAGGAGAGATTGAAGAAAGCCATATTTATATATGGAGTTGTGGAAGGGGCGAGAGAGAGCAAGATTGAACTGATATCTAAGGTGGTGGAAGTTATACGTGATACAATGAAGATAAACTTTAGTGAGATAGACATAGATGATGTAGAGAGAGTTGGTAAAACCAAAGGTCGGAAGCCAATTAGGGTTAAATTGTGCTCAACCTTAATGGCAGAAATGGTGTTAGGTAACAGCAAGAATTTACAAGGACTGAAAATAGGGGTGAAAGGAGACATGGGAAGAGAAGGAAGTGAAAATATGAGGATCTTGAATAGGCACTTATGGAGAGCGAGGAACCAGGGGCTAAAGGCCCGAATAAGAGGACTGAGGTTGGAGGTGACAAACGGGCGATGGGTTAGAGTGCATTCAGTGGCGAAGCTAAAGGAGATGGAAGCAAACGAGAGCGCTGAGGGCGGCGAGTTGACAAGGCAAGATGAGAAGAAGAAGAAGGAAGAAAAGGGGAGGAGGAGAGACGTGGAAAGGGAGGAGATCATCTCAGAAGAGAACGGGCAGTGCAGTCCGGATACAGAAGATCAAGATAGTGAAGTGGTCAGCGAGAGAGAACAGCAAGAAACTGTGAGAGCAGAGTGTAGTGTTTTAGTGAGCGAGAAAGGACAAGGGAAGACGAATCAACAGGAAGGTAAAGCAATTTTGAGTAAGAAAAGAAGTATCAGTCTGAAGGATATATGGGGAAAAGGTCGGAATGGCAAGGAGGATAGGGAGGAGGGGGAAGGGAATAGATCGGTTAAAAGAGATGGGAGGGAGACAAGAGATGAGAGGGAGATAACGACTGATAGGTCGATAATGACTAGGAGCAAGAACAGAGGGGGAGATACAGAAGGGAGTGAGGGAAAGTTATAACTATATTGGAAAATAGGATGTGTAAATATAGAGGGATTAATGAACAAATTAGGAAATAAGAAAGTGCGGGAAGAAATTGAAAGTTTCGATGTGGTGGCACTACTGGAGACGTGGCTGGAAATAGGGAAGGAGATTACATGGAAGGGGTTTGTGATAAAATATAAATATAGAAGAAAAGAGAGGACTAGAGGCCGCGCACCAGGAGGGATGATAGTTCTAATTAGGGAAGAAATTAGTGAAATGGTGGAGGATATAGAGACCGATATGAAAGAAACCATATGGATGAGATTGAATATGGGAGGGGTTGAGGGAAGGAGGAGAAAAATAAATCTAGCCTTTGTTTACTGCCATCCTAGTAATTCAGCATATGCCAATAAATATTTTTTTGAAGAGTTACTGGTAGATATTGGTAGGATAAGAGGAATGTTTCCAGGGGAAGAAGACATGTTGTTATTCGGGGATTGGAACGCGAGAATAGGGGAACAGAGCCCAGTATATAGTAGGGAGGATGGAATGTGTATGCGGAAAAGTAGAAGGAGTGAGGACAAAATTATAAATAGTTATGGAGAGAAGCTCCTGGAGATGTGTGCGGTGGGAAATTTATATATTCTGAATGGGTGGATAGAGGGGGACAGGATGGGGAAATTGACATATGTTACTGAGAAGGGTGGTAGTGTGATAGATATGGTTTTGAGCTCGGAGGGGATGATTGAGGATATTGTAAGAATGGAAATAGGAGACTGGATTGAATCACACCATTTCCCGGTGGGGGTTATGTTGAAAAGGGGGGAAGAGAAGTGCACAAGGAAGCTGGATGGGACGAGTGATAAACGGGGGAGTGGATATAATAAGTATAAATGGTCAGAGAAAGTGGACCGAGATTGGAATAGATTAGTAAAAGAGGAGTTACAATTCCTGAAATATGGGTGGGAAGGGGCCTTAGAAGAGAATAATACTGATAAAGCCTTAGAGTTGCTGCTACATCCAATAAAGATAATAGCGAAGACGAGATCTAGTAAGAGAAATAAGAAGGAGGGAGAAGAATGGTTTAATAGAGAGTGTGAAGGAATGCGGAGGAAGGTGATGATTGCGTTAGAAGATTATAGAAGGAAAGGTGGGGACCAAGAAAGGGAGATTTTTTGTAAATTGAGGAAAGAGTATGAAAAGAAAATTGGCGAGACAAGAAAGGCGTGGCTAGAGGAACAAATTGAAGCCATAAATAAGGATTGCAAGACAAATAATTTTGAGAGAGTTTGGGACAAGATTAATAAAATTATTAAGGGTGGAAGGAATAAAGAGAAAACGAGTATTGAGGAAGAGCAATGGATGAGGCACTTTGATGAATTACTGGGGGAAAAGGGGGAAGAAGGTTGGAGAGGGACGGGGAAAGAGGTAATTTGGAGGAATAGGAGAGTGGCAATATATGATCTGGATAAAGAAATCTCAAGGGAGGAAATCCAGGGAGTGATAAGCAGAGTTAGAGCCAAGTCGGCCGGGGGATGTAATGGTATAAATAACAAGTTTTGGAAAGAAATTGGCAAAAATGAGATAATGATAGAGGGCATAGTTAAACTATTCAATAAGATATTTGAGGGAGGGAAGTTCCCGAAGGAATGGGAAACAGGAATTATATGCCCAATATACAAAGGGAAGGGTAGTAGGAGTAGTGTGAACAATTACAGGGGCATATCTCTGCTGGATTCCTTAAGTAAAATATACACTGGAGTGCTAGCGAACAGGATAAGTAGGTGGGCGGAGGAAAATGAAATATTGACAGATTATCAAGGAGGATTTAGGAAAAAGAAAAGAACGGTGGACAACATTATGATAGTAAAGACTATTCTAGAAAAGTATAAAAGTATGGCTAGAAGTACGGTTTACGTAGCAGCAATAGATTTTGAGAAAGCTTTTGACAAGGTGAATAGAGAGGCCCTATTAGAGAAATTAGGCAGGTTAGGGATTTCAGAAAAGATGTTGAGGGCAGTGGAAGGAATATATAGGGTGGTTAGGTTTTGTGTTAAATTGGGAGAAGAGAGACTGAGTAGACCCTTAGAGTCCAGGGTGGGTTTAAAGCAAGGGTGTAAATTATCGCCAATACTGTTTATTTTATTTATCAACGATATTTTAGAGGGATGTGGGGCTGAAAATTGAGCTGTGCCGGTAATTAATGGTTTAGAGGTACCAGGACTGATATTTGCGGATGATGTATTATTGATGACGCTAACTTCAGGGGGGATGAATAGAGCGTTAAATGCAGTGACGCTATTTGCGAGTAAATGGGGATTGAGAATTAATGGAAATAAGTGTAAATTATTAGTAGTCCAGGTAGACAAAAGAAGAAAGATAGAAGGTAATTGGGTAATACAGGGAGAAAGTTTGGAACAGGTAAGGAAGTTGGAATATCTAGGAGTTATTTTTAATGACAAAGGAACGTGGAATGACCAGATCAGAAGGGCGAAAAACAGGGGATTGGCAGCCCTAGCCTCAGTCAGAAACATGCTAGCCAAATATCCGGGTATCAGTTATAAAACCCTGAGGCTAGTGTTAAGGTCGGTAATTTATGGGAGGGTATTGTACGGTGCAGAAGTTTGGGGGCTGGATGAGAAAAGAGAGGAACTAAGAAGAATTGTTAGTAGTTTTGCTAAGTTAGTAATGGGCTTACCGAGGTGCACAGCAAATGCAGGGGCGGAACTAATGTGTGGGGAGGATTTGGAATCAGAGGGGGTAAAAAGAATAGTGAGATACTGGATGAATTTAAAAAGACAGGAAGGTGGGAAGATAGTCCAGGCAGCGTATGAACAGCAATGTAAGAGCATGTATAGAGGGGGCTGGCTAGAAAAAATAAAGGGATATGTGGAGAGGATAGGATTAGGACACCTGTGGGGGGAGGTATGGTCGAAGACAGAAGTTAGAGGGATGAAGATATTGGAAAGGAGGATTAGAGATATACATAGGCAGAAATTATTAGGGGAAAGCAGACTGAGAAATTCGTTAAAGGTTTTGACGAAAATAGAGGAGATAGTAGGGTTGAATATTAGATACGTTGATAGGTCAAAACGATATGGAATGATGTGGTGGTTGTTAGGTTTGCCAAGGAATACAGGCTGGATGCAGGGGAGGGATAAGACAAGATGTATACTTTGTGGAGCAGGAAATGATGAATTTCATTTGCTAAGAGATTGCGAGGAAACGAGGGAGATAAGACATGGATTATTGAGTGAAGAGCATCGGAAAATATTGGGAAGGGGGGATGAGAAAGCAATCTTGAGATGGATTATTAAGCAGTGGGAAAAAGGGGGTGAATTGAACAGATATTTATGCGCGGCAAAAAAGGCCTGCGAGAGTAAAATGAAGGAGGCTGAGTTAGAGGCTGGACAAGGGAGTAGGGGGGTGGAATAGTTTTGTATGCATTGAGTATGGGGAGTTGGGTAATGATATGGGATTACATGAAGGCAAGGTATTTCTGTTTGTGTTAGAGTTGGTGGGAATGCAAGTGTTGAAATGCTGAGTGGTGTTGTTTGCAGTATTGATTAGATGTAGGTCAATAACAATAAAGTGACGAAAGCGCAGAACGAAATAAGGACACTTGATGAGCATGCTTGAATATTGAATAAGAGACTGCTACAGCAAACGACTGTTACGAATAATACTCTTATACATAGATTATTATTATTACTATTATTATTACTTTCATTATTACTATTACTATGATTCTCTTTTTTTTAAGTTTTACTCTCTTGATTCTGGGGTGTTAATTCTACGGAATGAGGGGCATGGCACGAGGCTCTGAGGATGACTGCTGTGGTGGCTCTACTTTAAGGGTTTCACGATTCCGGAGTGTCCAAACGAGCCTTATGACATGCCCAGGGGATACGATAATTTTCTCTTCTATTTCTTTTTTTGGTGATCCGAGTGGTTTATTATTATTATTTTTTTGATTCGTTGTGCCCAGCTGTGGAGCGCGTTTGAACTTATTTTGCACAATGTTTCTTCTTCTTTTCTTCCCAATATCTCTTCATTTTTTCACTGTGTTCCTTTCTGCGTGTTTCTGTCCAGCCTGTATTTTTTCTTGTTGGTTTCTCTGCAAATTTATGTTTGTTTACTAAGCTTCTAAATTTCATTCTATCTTGAATGGTTTCGTCCTCAATACCCATTTCTTGTAGATCTTCATGAATTTCTGCTAACCAGTTGTTGCGGATTTTCAGGGTTAGAGCTAGATTTAGAATTTTCTTTGTCAGCCTGTTGTTATCCATTCTGTGTAGGTGTCCGTAGAATTTTAGTCGTCTCTTTCTGATGGTATCCGTGATTTTTTCTGTGAATTGAAAAATTTCGTGTGGTTTCTTTTTCATCCAAATTCCATTTTCGAACTTTGGTCCTAGGATTTTTCTGAGAATTTTCCTCTCTTGTTTCTCAATGCTTTTCATTTGTGACCTGCCGCCAATGATCAGTGTTTCAGATGCATAAAGTGCCTCTGGTTTGATGACTGTATTGTAGTGTCGTAATTTTGCATTTTTTGATATACATCTTTTGTTGTATCTGTTCCATGTGATTTTGTAAGCCCTTTGCAGTTTAGCAGTTCTTTCTTTGTTAGCTTCCTGATTTAACCCTGCTGGCTGAATAATTTCACCTAGATACTTGAATTTGTCTACTTGGGACATTATTCCACAATTGGTGATTAATGGTTGATTGTCGAATCTTGATTTAGTTCCTTCCATAAACTGCGTCTTTTCAAATGAAATTTGAAGTCCGGTTTTTGCGGCTATTTCATTCAATTTTTCTATGGATTGGATTGCTTCTTGTCTGTTGTTCGAAAGGATCGCAAGGTCATCTGCGAAAGCTAAGCAGTCAAGGTGAATTTTGTCTTTAAGAAGTCTGCCAATGTTTATACCTTTAGTTTCTTTTCTCCATTCACGAATCACTTTTTCCAAAACTAAATTGAATAGTAGTGGGGATAGTCCATCTCCCTGTCGGACGCCAGTTCTGATTTCGAACGGTTCAGAAATTTCTCCCAAGAACTTAACTTTTGATGTTGTGTTGGTCAGAGTTTGTTTAATCAATTCCCTCGTTTTCCTGTCGACTTGAAATTCCTCTAGTATGTTGAACAGGGTCTGCCGATCTATGGAATCATACGCTTTTTTGAAGTCAACAAAGGTGATTACTGTTTGTTTGGTTTTGCGAATCTGTAGTATGGTTTTTAGGTTTAGGATTCGTTCTGCGCAGGATCTCCCTTTTCGGAATCCAGCCTGATAATCTCCGATCAGGTGGTCTGTTTGTTTCTCTAATCTATTAAGTAGAGCTTTAGAGAAGATTTTATATACGAGTGAGAGGAGAGAAATTCCTCTGTAGTTATTAATATCTGATTTGTCTCCTTTCTTGTGAAGTGGGTGAATCAATGCACATTTCCAATCCTCCGGAATTTCTTCAGAAAACCAAATGTCCTGTAAGATTTTTTGAATACTCTGGGCCAGTTTGTCACCACCAATTTTCAACATTTCAGCGATTATTCCATCTTCTCCTGGTGCTTTGTTGTCTTTTAAATCTCTGATTATTTGTTTGACTTCTTGTAATGTGGGGGGTTCTGAATCTGGATTAGGTGTTGGTTTTTCATAGGTGAATTGTTCCTTTGGAGATTCACAGTTTAAAAGGTCCATGAAATGGTTTGCTAGGAGTTCACAATTTCCCTTATTACTTGTTTCCAAAGTCCCATCTGTACGTTATTATTTGTAATCTCTATTGTTTATTTTTCCTTTTCTCTGTATGTGAACATGTATAGGGGCGAAATCGCCTGTTATGTTCAATAAATGTTCAATGTTCAATGTATCCTTTAATCATAGGAAGTTAGTACACCACAACCAGTCACTGTATTATCAAAGGTATTAGGAGGCCATTCCTATAAACCACAGGCACCTCAAGAAATCAAACCAGACAGAATAGCAGACCGAATCGTTCAGATGTCCAGGGAAAAATCGGACAAAGAACACTCCAAAGCAATCCGAAGAGACCTGCGAAAACTAAGGAAAACGTATTCCTTTATATCGAAGCTAGCATCACCATTCACCGTAGATGAAGTTACAATTATTGCCCTTCAAAGATGCAAAATGGGAAAGGCACCAGGCTTTGACAACATTCATAATGAGTTCCTCGTTTACTGTGGTAAAACGCTAGGAAATGGCTCGAGGACTTCTTTCCAACCATCCAACGCACAGGACACCTGCAACCGGAGTTCAAGAGATTAGAAATCATTGCTTTATTGCAACCTGGAAAACCGCCCAATGCTCCTGAAAGCTATAGATCCATTGCATTATTTATTATGCTTAACCTACAAACTACTGGAAAGACTGATCTACGACAGAATCAGTCCAGTCATCTTCAAGATCCTCCCCGCAGAACAAGCTGGCTTTAGACCGGAAAGAAGTTGCGATGACAAAATACTTGCTCTGACGACATCACTGAAGCTGGATTTGAAGGGAAGCTAAAGACCGGTGCGGTGTTCGTAGATCTCACGGCTGCTGGACACTGTTAATGTATAAACTCATGGAAACCTTACAGTGTAAAAGCACTACAGATCCAATCAATCGCATGCTTTCAGATAGAATAATTCAAGTGGTCATGAACAATACCCTGAGCAAACCAAGACGACTAAATAATGGACTCCCACAAGGCTCCATATTAGCCCATTTGTTATTCAGTGTTTATCTCGCAGACATCCCAGAAATGGTATCAAGACAATTTGCCTTTGTCGATGATTTTTGCGTAGTCACGCAATATACAGTATTTCACAACACTGAAGACATGTTAACGAGAGATCTCTACTTATTGACAAATGTATTTCAAAAGTGGCACCTGACATCTAGCACAACCAAAACAGAAACATATTTTTTTCATCTGAGCAGCCCCCGCCCGGATTTCATCTCCCGCGGAGTGTATGGGTCCCACTAAACAGAGTGCGCACTGGATAAGGAAGAAGTGGCTCTGCGAGTATTCTTCAGGCCTCCGCTCTTCTCCAATCTGTGTCTGTGGTGAAGAATTCCAGACAATGCGACACATCACCTTCAGATGCCGATATAGAGCCTTCCGCGGAATTATTGAAGACCTTCTGACGGCTTCAACAATGGTTATCCTAGTTTAGTTTTCATTTGTTCATTTAGGTATTTACTTATATTTAAAAAAAATCCGCGTTTTTGGTATTTTTCTTTCTATTTTTCTGTATTGTACACATATCTCTTGATTTCTACTTTATGTTTTACCTTGACTTTTTATATTTATCCTGTTTTGTAAATTATTTGTTACTTTCATAATGTTACTCAATTTTGCGCGGCTTAACTTGCACCATAAGCTAAAAAAATAAATTAATCACAGAACTTCCCTCCAAATACTAAAATGAAAAATGAAAATCCACAGCCTGTTTCCAGTCATTCAACCGGGTCAGAAAAGAAATGAATGAAGCCCCATCTAGCGGCGAGGATAGGAACCGTGCCGGCTCCTGAAGCCTGTCACACTTCTCTGGGGCAATGATGAATGACTAACAGATGAAATGAAATGATATTGGAGAGTGTTGCTGGAATTAAAGATGACAGGGTAAACAGGAGTATCCGCAGAAAAACCTATCCCAACTTTAATTTGTCCAGCACAAATCTCGCACGGAATGAACGGGATTTGAACCACGGATGGAATCCAGCGGTGAGAGGCCGGCGCGCTGCCGCCTGAGCCACGGAAGCTCTCCTCTAAATAATAAATCATAAAAATAACGAACACGGTAAGCATGAATTTAAAGATGGATATATTTTGATGTACTATAAATACAAAAGTACTTATGCAACGAATTAAATAACGTATAATTATCCCAATTTTTCTCTAAACGACAGATCAGAAACATCGTAAAAATATCGAAGTTAATTTTTTTAAAAGTATGCCATTGAAGTGCTTTCCCATCTAATCTAAGACGGCCGTCTATATCTAATTGGACACTCAAAGGGATTATTCAGATTAGTATGGATGGACAAACTTATCATTGCCAAAGTGACAAATAACTTCGATTCCACGTAAAAACTGAACTTCATTCTTCCCAAACCGGACTTAAAAACACCGACTTATTGGGTATAAGCCAGAATGTCAGGTGTACATTACTCAGAGCTTGAAACTTGGCTCAGTTTTTGTCTTGATGAATCACTCGCAGTTCAGAATGACACTGAATACGCTGAAGTGTGCAAGTGCATAACATGATGACAAGTGTATTGCAAATTAGTACCTATAGCAGCCTCATTACTGGCTATGGATTAGGTTTTATTTTTCAGTCAGGATGTTACGTTTATAACAAAAACTGGAGTATTAATTTCATTTAACTGCGTTCAGTATGCCATCATTTTACAGCTGACAATTTTCTTTACGTTTTGTGGACCATTATGATACTCGGCATCACGTAGTTGTTGTAATATTTAAGGAGAGCTAGGCAACCGTTTCCTCTTAACTCTAAACAAAAGGGAAAAATATAACGTGAATTTCGATGAATGACTGTGAAGCTCCACGAAGGTCACGAAAAGTAAGGACTCCCTACTCCTCACAAAATCAATACTGTTAGGATCTGAAGAGAACAAGGGTGGATTAAGGAGCATCTGACAGGGAAAACTGAAAGCGGGGAGGCTTTTTCAAGTAAACAGATGCATTGTCAGACTGAGCAATAGACTTCGTGGTAACGAATCCACGCTCCCAAACTGAGAGACACTGGGAGTTGACTGGTTTAGTTACCTCTTACTGCAGGCGGGGAATACTGTTCTTCTTCTTCTCCTTTCTCTACCGCTTTTCCCCATATCTGTGGGGTTGCGGGTCCGAACTGAGTCACTCATGTGGATTTTCCCCTGTTTTACGGCCGTATGCCTTTCCTAACGCCAACCTTATATGGAGAGATGTAATCACTATTGCATGTTTCTGTGGTGGTTGGTAGTGTAGTGTGATGTCTAAATATGAAAAGGAAAGTGTTGGGAATATCACAAACACCCAGTTCCCGATCCATAAGAATTAATCAGAGGCGATTAATATCCCCGACTTGGCCGAGAATCGAACCTGGGACCCTTTGAACAGAAGACCTCAACGCTGACCATTTAGACAATGAGTCGGATAGGTGGGGTACTGTTGTGTACTCTATTCCCACACACGAAAGGAAAAACGAGCAGCAAGGGTGTCAAAAAAAGACTCCCTAGACATCAAACTCAATTCCCTGAGGGTCGTGGGAAGAAAAAAGTCGACCATAGAACATCAGATAGGAAAGGTTAAAATCGAACGAGTTGGCCATGAGAATTATGGTTGCGTAGCTTTGAGCTTTCATTCAGTAGATGGTGGTTCGAATCCGACCGTCGACAGCCCTGAAGATGATTTTCCGTGGTTTCCCATTTCAGAGCAAGTAAATGCTGGGGATATACCTGAATTAAGATCACGGCCATTTCTTTACCAATCCTTGAGTCGCAGAAAACCTTCAATGTGTTAGTACGAGGTTAAACCACTAGCAAAATATACATAATGTAAAGGGGGGTGATTGAAAGTAATGTCTGACTAAGCTTAGTGCCTCGAGGTTGCCAACAAGCGCTAGCAAGTTGATAACTCCTGAAGATTCTCCCTTTCAGCCGCCTCTTACAACAGGCAAGGGATATCGTGGATGTATTCTACCACCCCACACTCGCAAGGGGTCCAGCTTCATACAGACCATTAAATGTTAGATTCACTTACTGTACGTATTACAGTAAACCACAGTATGTAGAGTAGCATATATAACTCAAAATAAAAGGTAAGGGTGTACTCTGCCCGAAGGCAGGTCCGAACCTCCGCAGAGGTGTGCCTGAGCCGGAGTTTACGTACGGTACGGTGGCCAGTTCCTTTCCGCTCCTCCATTCCCTTACACCAACAGCGCGTGGAAACCCATCCAAATCTTGACCACGCCAAGTGTTGCTTAACTTCGGAGATTTCACGGGATCCGGTGTTTCAACACGGCTACGGCCGTTGGCTAACTCAAAATAGACAACATTAATTCTGCAAGAGAAACGATAATGAATAAACTTCCACCATTTCTGTGTGATGAGTACGGATTACAGAAAAAAAATCCGGAGGATGGGCAAATTACTCTACTACTCTGCTGGTATGGCCTTTCTAAGGACAAAACCAATGAGGTTATGTCCCCAGAAAGAAGAAGAAAGATTCTGAAACTTGATGTAATTAACGTTTCAGATGAAGGAACGTTTGGTCAATTATTGACGCGAAATAGTTAAATAGTGTCCGGCGCCATGGCTAAGTGGTTAGCGTGCTGGCCTTTGGCCACAGTGGTCTCGGGTTCGATTCCCGGCAGGGTCGGGAATTTTAACCATAATTAATTTCGCTGGCACGGGGCGTGGGTGTATGTGTTGTGTTCGTAATCATTTCATCCTCATCACGACGCGCAGTTCGCCTACGGGCGTCAAATTAAAAGACCTGCACCTGGCGAGCTCAACATGTCCTCGGACACTCCCGGCACTAAAAGCCAAACGCCATTTCATTTCATTTCAGTTAAATAGTCAACAAAATAGTCACGGCAGAGAACAAGAGTTGGTCATGATCAGATAGGAAGGATACAAGGTAGGAGACTGGTTGAAAGAAGTAATTCCAGACTCGGCAAGTGCCCCGTGGTAACCACTTCACATGCAAAATTTGAGTCCAGACTCTGTTCTCCATCAATACCTGCAACTCTGCGCATGCTCCAGTTTGTACCTGAACCTACGAGAAAAAACACTGATAATTTGGTATTACTTTTCGAGGAACAGGTTATAATAGGAGTAGTTATAGCTCATTCCACGTTAAGAAAACAGTATTGCTCTTATGGACCTACAAGGAGTGAACACACCCCCTCTGAGATGCATATAATTCCTCGTAATTAAGGGATATTTTACTCTACTTTGTTATGCATTCTTGTCCGTGAGTTATTAAAATAAATACATAACATTTCCTTTTCATAAATACATTCTTAGGGAGAAAGCACAATGGCGGGAACAGCCCTCGCTTCGTTGCCTTCCTTCAGTTCACTTTTTCTGTGTTGCTCTGGTACGATCCTCGTGTAGTCCCTTACTCTGTGAACCGCCGGCAGCTCCCTTCTGTAATGAAGATATCTACAGTATTTATTTGTTACGTGCGTGTCTTTTAGGCGTTAAATTAATGCGTAATTGTCTTGTGTTGAGTGAGAGTTATGGAGATAAGCTTACGTGTGTGATTTCTTTCTTTTAACATTAATACAGTGATTTTTTTGTAGAGAATTCGTGTGCAGTATTTATGTGTTGCGTGTGTTTTTTAGCCTTCATATCAGTGCAGAGGCCTAATTTTATTGTGTCGAGTGAGTGTTATGTCATTAGCCTACGTGTGTGATTTCTTTCTTTTAACACTAATGCAGTGATTTACTTGCGTTATGGCTGAGAACGTTACGATACGACAGCACAGTAGTAGGCCTACCCCGCGTTGTCTGGAGAAATGTACACTGACTGACAGAGCAAATGCAACACCAAGGAGGAGTGGTTCGAAAGGGATGAAAGTTGGGGAAAAAACAGAGACGGCACGGACGAATAATTGATGTTTATTTCAAACCGATATGCAGGTTACACAATGCGCAAGGCATCGACTCAGTAGGATGTAGGACCACCGCGAGCGGCGATGCACGCAGAAACACGTCGAGGTACAGAGTCAATAAGAGTGCGGATGGTGTCCTGAGGGATGGTTCTCCATTCTCTGACAACCATTTGCCACACTTGGTCGTCCGTACGAGGCTGGGCCAGAGTTTGCAAACGGCGTCCAATGAGATCCCACATGTGTTCGATTGGTGAGAGATCCGGAGAGTACGCTGGCCACGGAAGCATCTTTACACCTCGTAGAGCCTGTTGGGAGATGCGAGCAGTGTGTGGGCGGGCATTATCCTGCTGAAACAGAGCATTGGGCAGCCCCTGAAGGTACGGGAGTGCCACCGGCCGCAGCACATGCTGCACATAGCGGTGGGCATTTAACGTGCCTTGAATACGCACTAGAGGTGACGTGGAATCATACGCAATAGCGCCCTAAACCATGATGCCGCGTTGTCTAGCGGTAGGGCGCTCCACAGTTACGGCCGGATTTGACCTTTCTTCACGCCGACGCCACACGCGTCTGCGGTGACTATCACTGACAGAACAGAAGCGTGACTCATCGGAGAACACGACGTTCCGCCATTCCCTCATCCAAGTCGCTCTAGCCCGGCACCATGCCAGGCGTGCACGTCTATGCTGTGGAGTCAATGGTAGTCTTCTGAGCGGACGCCGGGAGTGCAGGCCTCCTTCAACCAATCGACGGGAAATTGTTCTGGTCGATACTGGAACAGCCAGGGTGTCTTGCACATGCTGAAGAATGGCGGTTGACGTGGCGTGCGGGGCTGCCACCGCTTGGCGGCGGATGCGCCGATCCTCGCGTGCTGACGTCACTCGGGCTGCGCCTGGACCCCTCGCACGTGCCACATGTCCCTGCGCCAACCATCTTCGCCACAGGCGCTGCACCGTGGACACATCCCTATGGGTATCGGCTGCGATTTGACGAAGCGACCAACCTGCCCTTCTTAGCCCGATCACCATACCCCTCGTAAAGTCGTCTGTCTGCTGGAAATGCCTCCGTTGACGGCGGCCTGGCATTCTTAGCTATACACGTGTCCTGTGGCACACCACAACACGTTCTACAATGACTGTCGGCTGAGAAATCACGGTACGAAGTGGGCCATTCGCCAACGCCGTGTCCCATTTATCGTTCGCTACGTGCGCAGCACAGCGGCGCATTTCACATCATGAGCATACCTCAGTGACGTCAGTCTACCATGCAATTGGCATAAAGTTCTGACCACTCCTTCTTGGTGTTGCATTTGCTCTGTCAGTCAGTGTATTACGTGCAATTAAATGCATCCCTCACCCCTCAAGCCCACAAAAAATATTAAATGTCTGTTTTCTCCCCAATTTGCCTTACACTTCAATGCTGAGGTTTTTTATGTGCCTTAGTTTATCTCTGATTCTGCACAAACCAAAAATAGCCCATGTAAACCCCCGTCCCCTTTAGTTCATAAAAATAGTTTGCAACTTAGTTTCTTCCGTTTTTTGTTTTGAACTTAAATACTGAATTTTACAAATTTATGTGTCGCCGATATCGCGTGGTGGTGTAGAGCAGAGCCGTTCGATATTGCAACCCTGTTGTCATAAGAGCAATACTGTTTTCTGAACATGGAATGAGCTATAGGTAGTAGGCTATGTCTTTGCTGGCGGGACCTAGTGTGTACAGTGCACTTTGTCTACAGGTATAGGCTAGAGTGATTTTGTTACTTTCATTGCGCTGTCTCAGTCTTATCCTTGGCTCTGACAATATGAAAGTGACTGAGATATGAGTGATGCTAGTAATGCCATTCCTTATGCAGCCAGTCCCTGCTATGAATGGTGTGAAAATGTTGCTCACAAGGTTGGTTGGTGCATGCATTTCAGTGGACTTGGCAGACTGACATGTAATAGCAACATCTGGCTCGTTGAGGTAAGCAAAGGCAAACTGCCTCACTCCTCACTTCCTCAGTACGCTTCTTCAGTGATGCCTAGGCCATCTATGACAGCTGATGCAGAACTGTTGAGGATCCCACCAGCCTTAGGGCTGAGAACTGAACATACATACATAAGTAGTGAAGTCCGTACGAAATTCGCCGTAATTATTGTGCATTTTTATTTTATTTTTACTATCTGCTTTACTTCGCGCCGACCCAGATAGGTTTTATGGCGACATCGGGCTAGGAGTGGGAAGGAAGCGGCCGTGACCTTAACTAAGGTAGAGCCCTAGCATTTGCCTGGTGTGAAAATGGGAAAACACAGAAAACCATCTTCACGGGCGACATTGGGGTTAACCCACTGTCTTGCAAATTCAAGCTCATAGATGCGCGCCCCAAACCACGTGACTAACTTGCTTCGTATTTTGCATTCCTAATCTAATCATCATCCTCTAAACACCGCCTCGTAAAGCCAATCTGACGTCGCCCGATATGCGATCTGATTGGCTAATTTCAACAGGTGATAAAATTACAACGGCGCGAGATATCTACTTATTTTCCCCAATTATTTATCAGTATGACCAACCCTCTAACGCTTATGTACCCGTTTCACGTTGCTTCTCACCACCCTGTATACATTTCAGTGCGTTGACATCTGGATCCCCTTACACACATGTAAAAACAGTTTATATGTTGTAAGTATTTTTAATGATCTCATTCTTCACCTGAAGAGTGAGGCAGGTCACCTAGTGGGTAACTGCCACCTTTTGACATTAATATCAATTGTAAAAGACCTATATTTACAAATATACGGTTTTATTATGAATTGAGAGTTGACATTTGACAGAGAAAACATCTATGAATGTTGAAAGACTAGCCCTAAATAACGTTAGGTTACAACACTATCCATGACCACCTCTATTTCTCAAGAAAATATAGTGAGAAATTATCGGTCATTCATAATTTTTTTAGCAAGTACTTGCAATTAGTAATGTTGGTCAGAATACACAACCACAATTTCACAGTTGACTTGAATTATTAGTATCCTTATTCGCCACCAGACTGGTGATTGAACATTACTGTCTGTCTCGGATTCGTATTTAAATAATTACATTTAAAGTAAACCTTCTTTCTATATGAATCACTGAATGAGGTGGGTGAGTCAGTGGACCTATTTCACTCATACCCCTCTAAAATTAGACGTGCCCTAACGACCTCAAGAAAGTAAGGTCCTATCTGTATAAATATGTATATATGAATGTATCTAGATTTAGTTAAACCATAACAATTATTTTAGGAAATTCGTTGTTATTTATTTAAGGTGTTGTAAATATGAATATAGATTTAATTTAAAGTTGGTAATTATTTTATTTAATCAACTATAATTGGGTAAATAAACAGTTCATGATAAATAAATTTATCTATTCTTTGCCTTTCTTAAGCTCAGGATTAATTATCGTATCTCTTTGCCGTATGCGTGTAGCCTTTCTTTGTTACTGTGATGATTTCTTCCGATTATTCTTAGCTCCACCCAGAGAAGTGTTGATATATCTACATGATCATCCTGCCATCTTACAACTCCTATGGATTTCGCATTTGACCTTGCTGGTGCGAACTTTTTGTAGTCACTGTAGCGTGTCATTTTTTACTCGGTACTCATGGTGAAAGTTAAAAACTTGTGTTGAACATTCTATGAACGTCCATGGTATTCGTTTCATGAAATATTCCAAATACATTCCATTGGATGTTGCACTCTGCCCCTCCCAAACATATCTTTCTTTTTGTCGTTCTCCATTGTAACCATTTTTTTTTTTTTTTTTTTTTGCTAGTTGCTTTATGTCACACCGACACAGATAGGTCTTGTGGTGACGATGGGAGAGGAATCGGCTAGGAGTGCGAAGGAAGCGGCCGTGGCCTTAAATAAGGTACAGACCCAACATTTGCCTGGTGTGAAAATAGGAAACCATGGAAAACGATCTTCAGGGCTGCCGACAGTGGGGTTGGAACCCACTATCTCCCAGATGCAAGCTCACAGCTGCGCGCTCCTAACCGCACGGCAAACTTATCCGGTGTTCTCCATTGTAAATGGTGAGTCGTTAGAAGATAATATTTTGCTGTCACCATTGACATTTTCAAATGGCCCTGACTAGATAACGCATTTGCAATCTCGGATTGAAGTAGTCTCCTTGTCACTGGAGTGTTTTCCGTGCTGGATTTGGAACCACGGATCTCCGGATGGCGTACCTGTCCGGTTCATTAAAAACGCTCGACTGAGCAGCAGCTAATGATGAGTAACGTGCAGTTATACTTTCTTCTATTGCTATCCGGATCTCATGGTGACCTACCACGGGTCACGAGAGCTAAATGTCACCGCCCGCGCCATCCCATCTCTCTCACTCTCCGGAATGAAGAGAACCTCGGATAGCAATCTGTCCCTCCATCGCAGGATTCTGGTGATTTCTTATGTAATATAATATTCACGTGGCCTTTTGTTCTTCACAGTTCGTGATAGTTCACTTCACCTTATTTTTAAGCCTGCATGAATCATACCTCAGACTCAAAGTGGATTATGAAAAAGAGGCCAATTACAGAAGACAACAGTAGTATAGCGTCTTCAAATAACCAGCCTCAGGAACACGCGCAGTAACCCAGTCACAATCAGATGTGGATCCCCAATATAAATTTTGGGTCCTGACAACTTTCAATATCATCAGGTTATTATTATTATTATTATTATTATTATTATTATTATTATTATTATTATTATTATTATTATTATTATTACCTCTTTTGCTGGACTCGGATTGGTGTCAAACCAGCCAATTTCAAATGAGTAGGGTAATGGTTTTCGGAAAAGTCGAGGTGCCGGAATTTTGCCCCCCACGAGTACTTTTTATGTGCCAGTAAATCTACACACACGAGGCTGACATATTACAACACCTTCATATACCACCGGACTGAGCCGGGAACGAACCTGCCAAGTGGAGCTCAGAAGGTCAGCACTCTGCCGTACGAGTTACCCAGCCCGGTTTTGCTATAATGGTTAGCATATTTAATTTTTGACCGAATTCGAATCTCGACTCTAGTACGAAGTTATACCTAATTTGAAGGATTCGAACGTATGCACCTAACCTCAGGAAACATACAAGAGAAGATAAGTCATAACCCCTCTCTTGATCATCCTAGAAATGATTAATGCAGGTAAAATAATTACAATCATTCAAATTAGTGCAGATACCATAGCCACACAGGTAACTACACGAAGCTAAACACAAGAAGTTGTCGTGATATTTCAAGGCCTTTACATCAATGAACACTTTATTTATTTATTTACTAGCTGATGTACCCGTGCTTCGCTACGGAATTCTCATAGAGACTGTTTTCGTGGTTTTCCCAACGAAGTCACATAGGTCAGTACAAATGTAGCGATTAAAAGCAATGTTATCATATAAAATACTCGATCAAATGAAAAACCGCACATTTTCTCACTTTTAACGAACAGTAGTACGGTGCCGATGTAACAGTTCCAGTGCTGGAATGACCAGGCCGCAGACAGCCGTGACCAATCCTTTGCCATTATTCCGTTAAATGTGCACGCTGCTCATTACAATCAGTGCCTCAGAGTAGGGATTGAATATTTGGAATGCTATGATGAACCAGTGTGTTACGTACCAGTAGTGTCAGAAAATGTATGAACGAAAAGAATGGCATGCTAAAGAAGAGAGGAATCTAACTCCCCATCTACTTCCCGCCAGTATTCAGGCAGGTTGTTATACTCGGTACGCAGTAGTAATCCCATCTATCAGAGATGAGTGGCAACAGAAGACACAAAGCTAATAACAACAAACAATGATCAATGTAATGCTATTGTTTATCAATGTTTCTGAGCTTTCTATACTGTAGGCCTTCAAATTTAGTTTTCGTTCGACTCTGTGATATTAAGGCGTCTTATAAAATTATTTATAGCGTAGACTTCAGTTCCTTATTCCCGACTTTACACAATGATTTTCATTAGATTCTGCTAATCCATTTCTCTCGTGGCACTGCGCAGATACAGACTTAGCAACAAAATCCCAAATTCATGAATATCTCTGTTACCATAGCCGGTACAGTAAAAATGTATAAGACGTAAATAATCGTAAATTTGATACTATATAACTTTAGTTATGTAGTGATTATCGATAGGACCATTAATGACAAATATTCGAGAATTACATTTTAGGCCTTCCCCTAAACTACCATTTCATTTGGCGTGAATAAAATTATTTATGGCCAAGATTGTAGTGACTTATTCCCCGACTTTACATACCGCTTTTCATTAAGTTCTCTTCGGCCGTTTTCTCGTGATGCGCGTACATACATACATACATACATTACGGAAAATGAAAAGTGTATTTCCTTGTTACTGTGGACACGACCGATACAGAAATACCGTATTTTTTATATTCTAAGTGATGTATAGATAAAACTCTTATTTTATGTATATAGATTTATTTATTTATTTATTTATTTATTTATTTATTTATTACCGAGCTCGATAGTTGCTGTCGTTTAAGTGTGCCAGTATCCAGTATTCGGGATAGAGTAGGTTCGAAACCCACTATCGGCAGCCCTGAAAATGGTTTTCCGTGGCTTCCCATTTTCACACCAGGAAAATGCTGGGGCTGTACTTTAATTAAGACCTCGGCCGCTTCCTTCCAACTTCTAGGCCTTTCCTATCCCATCGTCGCCATAAGACCTATCTGTGTCGGTGCGACGTAAAGCAACTAGCAAATATTTATTTATTTATGTATTTATTTATTTATTTATTTATTTATTTATTTATTTATTTATTTATTTATTTTATACTTTTTTGTTAGTGATTTAACGTCGCATTAACATACTGAAGGTTTTTGGCGACTCATGGATGCGAAAGGGTTAGGATTGGGAAGGTAGCGGTCGTGGCCTTAATTAAGGTACAGCCCCAGCATTTGCCTGGTGTAAAAATGGGAAACCACGGAAAACCATCTTCAGGGCTGCTGACAGTGGGATCCGAACTCACTATCTCCCGGAAGCGAGCTCACAGATGTGCGCCCCTAACCACGGCCAACTCGCTCGATACGGTAGGATTCGAACCCACCATCTCCCGAATGTAAGTTCACAATTATGTGACTAGAACAGTGTAATTAGCTTCCTAAGGCAATGATGAATTAAGCCCAAAGCTATGTCTGGTTTTGACAATGCACTACATCTTCTGCTATGGGCTAGATCATACGTCCGTTTCAGTCTCAGATTCGGGATTGAGAATATGAAATCGACTGAAATAATACGAGGGTCGATTCAGAAGTCAATAATAATAATAATAATAATAATAATAATAATAATAATAATAATAATAATAATAATAATAATACTTCATGAAATTGCAGCTAAGTCTGGGCTCCAAAGATCGTATGAAAAACCTCAGTACATGGCTTGCTGGTTATCTAGATGGGAAACCTCTAAAGACTAAACTAATCAAGTGAATAAGTTCAAGTACCTAAGAGAAGTAATTCAGCCATCAGGCTTGAGTCGTGAAGCAAATAAGGATAGGATCTCAAAATTACAGAAGGCTTATGGACACACCTGGAACAGATATAACAAAAAACCAATATTCAATAGGTATGTATGTTGGGTATTCAGCCCGAAGGCTGGTTGGATCCTCAACAGGTTCACCATTAGCTGTCATAGATGGCCTAGGTGTCACTGAAGAGACGTACTAGGGAAATGAGGAGTGAGGAGTGAGGGAGTTTCCCGTTGCTTTCCTATTGCACATCAGTCTGCCAAGCGCACTGAAATGCGTGCACCAACGGACCCTATGAGCGACATTTTCACACCATTCATAGCAGGGACTGGCTGCATAAGGAATGGCATTACTAGCTTCACTCGTACCTCAGCTACGTTCATATTGTCAAAGCCAAGTATATGACTGAGACAGGTCAATGAATGTAACAATTTTATTCTAGCCTATACCAGAAGACATAGTGCTCTGTAAACACTACAACTTGCCAGCAAAGTAAAGCAAATTTCAGGCATTGCAACTCACTTATCAAACCTGAAGCACTGTACGTCTCAGAAACCTTGATTATTGGAGACAGGCTACCTATTAAAGGTATAGAGAGACAAGAGAGTAAAATATTGAGGAAAACATTTGGTCCAGTATATTCAGAGCGATTCTGAACGAAATAGAAGTCTCGAGAGTTTTATCAGCATTTGAAAAAGTAAAAAAAATCAGCGACACCATCAGGAAAAGGCGATTAATGTTCTATGGCTACATTCTGAGAATGAACGATGACAGGCTCACCAAAAGGATTCTCAACCTTGCTCTCTCAACGAAAGCCAAGAACAACTGGCTAAGTGAAATAAAAAAAGACCTGCAGGAAATTGGCAAGATATACTCCAGATCAAAAAAGCAGTCAACAACCATCATGTTGCTGAAAGAGTACGGGTCTAACTGTGCGTGTTTTGTGCCGTAGTGACTAAGGAGATTCCAGTGCCAAGGATTGTGGTGTTCCATCCTAAGACTTCCAGTTCGGGCCTGGTCATCAAAACAGTGCACATGGAAGCTATGAAATAGTAAATCAAGCTATGGACAACCCGTAGTTATCCGGGGTGTCCTGGAGATGAGGCTGAATACATCCATTTTACTAGCGTGATTCATATCAAAACGGAATATCGATTTAGAGTAACGTTCATTAATTTGTAAATAATAATTGATAGGGTCTCTTTCCCTTAATATTTAAATGTGTTACTTAAGGGCATAATAAATATATAAAAATAACTGGACTGAAGAACGGAGGAAAACGGTCAATTTAGAGATGAAGAGATTTTGGGAGAAGGCAAAATCAGCATCATCTAAATAAATTCTATCGCGCTCCACAGATGGGCATAACGCTGTAAAAAAGTTATTATCTTTCCGTATCACTAACTACTTCCGGTTTTCGGAGACCCCATGGAGAAGGGCACAAGGCTATTGTATTTGAGCACCTTCAAATATCACCGGACTGAGCCAGGATGGGGTCAGAAGGCCAGCGCATCAACCGTCTCAGCCACACAGCCCGCTAATTCGGAACGACCTCCAACATTGGGAAGGTACTAATTACATTCGAAAATGTACTACACAGAATTTTTAAAGGTGGCACCACATGGGGTGGGGATGCAGGAATCTCTGGTAAGGTAAAAGTGCAAACATGGCATTTTGAAATCATTGTCGTACAACCTGTTAAACAATCATTTGTACATATCTGACAAGGTGTTTAAAATACTTCCGAGTGGCTGCGTGGTTTGGGTCACGCAGTTATCAGCTTGCATTACGAAGATAATGAATTTCGAAGCCCATTGTCGGCAGGCCTGAAGATGACTTTCCGCGGTTTTCCATTTTTACAGCAGTCAAATGCTGGGGCTGGGCCTTAATTAAGGCCGCAGCCACTTCCCTACCACTCCTAGCCATTTCCTATCCCATCGTCGCCACAAGACCTATCTCTGTCGGTGAAAAGCAAAGCAAAGCAAAACAAAAACATACCGTATCCGACAGGAACACGAAGCAAGTACTAGGGATCAGTTGGACGCGTATTTCCATCTCTGGGAGCGAATTCGCGGGATCTCGAAGCGTCGAACGCCAAGGGCGAGACTAGGGAATCCCTGGATGAAAAGAAAAGAGAAGTTACCCCACCACCAGTCCTTGGTGAGTGGGGGAGGTAAACATTTTGGCATCGTAATTTAGGAACCATCTTTAAAACAGCTTGGCCAACTTCGTTTTCTATATCGAAGGAATCAACGATTTTAATAATAGGCTACTGCACTGTCAAGGATTGAAAAGAACTGTTCGACATATGTGAATTTATTTATGGTATGTGACGTTTTTATGGTGATAATCTACTATTTAAAGAAGGAATATATGATTATATAACAATGGAAAGTTACAGAGGCCATATGTTAAATGTCTTGATACCCACTTGCCAGGGGGAATCACGTGAGTAAGCTGAAAAATAAAGACAGTTATTTATTCATTACTGGGGATTCTGCGACCAGATTTCTTTCGGGCGAGTCTTAACAATATTTTAAGATCACTGGTCACCTGATTATCGCACTATTGCGCCTCTAATACACAGAGAATAGGGTGTATGAGAAATATGAGAGAGGGAAACTTCTCAGCTAATATAAGGTTTGGAAAGCGTCACATCTTTATCCCAGGAGCAGCACATGTGAGACCGTCTCGGGTAACAGTTTGCTTTGTTTGTGAATGATAGTAATGTCTTAAACGACTGGTGTATGAGAAGAAGTGATATCAGTGATATATGAGTGTCCGCGTTCGGGTTATTTGGTCGTGATTTGCAGCACGAACTTGAATTGAGATTTTTCTAGTTGCTTTACGTCGCAAGACACAAATAGGTCTGATGGCGACGATGAGGTAAGAGAGGCCTAGGAGTTGAAAGGAAGCGGCCGTGGTCTTAATTAAGGTACAGCCCAGCATTTGCTTGGTATGACAATGGGAAACGACAGAAAACTATTTTCAGGGCTGCCGACAGTAGGATTCGAACAAACAATCTCCCGGATACAAGCTCACTGCCGCGGGCCCCTAACCACACGGCCAGCTAGCCCGGTGAATTGAGATTATTTTTATTATTATCATCATTACCGTCATCACTCGAAACAAATAAGGGACTATTGGAACCCTCATAATAATAATTAATATCGTGTGCAGTGACACAGAGCTTGACACTAAGACGTTACTACTAAACTGAAAGTGGGCGTTTGATTAATAACCCTGTATTAGATTTCTGATCCCGGGACCTTGGATCAAAAATCGAGCCGTAAATTGCGCGTTTGAAGCAGACTTGGGCCTAACTACGTGGGTTTGGTGCCGTAGTGACTAAGGAGGTTCCAGTGGCAAGTATTATGGAGTTTCATCCTAGGTATTCCAGTTCGGTCATCAAAGCAGTATACATGGAAGCTATGAAGGAGTAAATCAACCTATGGACGTCCCGTAGTAATTCGGGATGTCCTGGAGATGAGACTGAGTACATCCATTTTACTAGCACGATTCGTATCACAACGGAGTATCCATATAAAGTTCGTTAATTTGTAAATGATAATTTTTAGGGTATATTTCCTTTAATATGTAAATGGTTTAATGAAGGGCATTATAAATATATAAAAATAAGCGGCATGAAGGGTAGGAGAATACGGGTATCATAACGAAAATCGAATGAGAACAATATTTTTAAATATCAAAATCGAAGGATTTGTTATTCTCCTGATGATTGTGGAATCTGATGCAATATAACCATACTGAATATACATGAATAACTACAAATTTCGTAGCTAACATGTTGAAGGTTGTTCAATTTAGATTAAGGACGGGACTAAGTACACTCGTGATATCATAACTTTATCATGATCTCGCATATACGGAATAATAAGCAAATAAAATCACTCAAACTATTCCCGTTAACACTGGGGTGAATTTACATAACTTACACAGAAGTCTGAGTGAATCCTAACCTACATTTAACCTGTATAAAAATAATAAACCCATGTAAAATAAGAGGTACTAAACATACAGGATATTTCAACACGAAATGCTCTGGTTCGGAATCGAACCCAGCATATGTACAATCGACTCCAGGATTGGAAACTATGTTGACAAATCAACATAAAATGCACTCACCACACTGAAACGAAACATAATACAGTAGATACAAATGAACACGGATTTCCACGGTGTGAGGTTCAAACAAGTGATCACTGGACTCCACAGATGGGCACTGAAAACCCTAACTATCATCTTCAGTAAAAATGGCTGCATTACACTAGCCCATTGAGTCTATCTCTGGTGAAATAACTTTAAAGAAAAGATAACCTTCTTAATTAATCACACAAACACATAAATTACATGTCTTGGGAACGGGACCCAAATGTCTATAACCCTGGCTATGTTTCACCTCACAAAAAAAAAAAAAAAATATCGCTCACTCTCCATTTTGCAGCGGACCCCTCTTGTTTGGGTTTCCCTGTCACACAAATATATGGCTCCACTAGACAGGCAGCCGACACACATCTTCAAATCTCTCCATTAGCAACTTGGGCTGATATGCTTCATTCTCAAATCTGTATTTAATCTGCCTTCACGGCTTTCATACACTGACTGACAGAGCAAATGCAACACCAAGAAGGAGTGGTCAGAACTTTATGCCAATTGCAGGGTAGACTAACGTCACTGAGGTATGCTCATGATGTGAAATGCGCCGCTGTGCTGCGCACGTAGCGAACGATAAATGGGACACGGCGTTAGCGAATGGCCCACTTCGTACCGTGATTTCTCAGCCGACAGTCATTGTAGAACGTGTTGTCGTGTGCCACAGGACACGTGTATAGCTAAGAATGCCAGGCCGCCGTCAACGGAGGCATTTCCAGCAGACAGACAACTTTACGAGGGGTATGGTGATCGGGCTGAGAAGGGCAGGTTGGTCGCTTCGTCAAATCGCAGCCGATACCCATAGGGATGTGTCCACGGTGCAGCGCCTGTGGCGAAGATGGTTGGCGCAAGGACATGTGGCACGTGCGAGGGGTCCAGGCGCAGCCCGAGTGACGTCAGCACGCGAGGATCGGCGCATCCGCCGCCAAGCGGTGGCAGCCCCGCACGCCACGTCAACCGCCATTCTTCAGCATGTGCAAGACACCCTGGCTGTTCCAATATCGACCAGAACAATTTCCCGTCGATTGGTTGAAGGAGGCCTGCACTCCCGGCGACCGCTCAGAAGACTACCATTGACTCCACAGCATAGACGTGCACGCCTGGCATGGTGCCGGGCTAGAGCGACTTGGATGAGGGAATGGCGGAACGTCGTGTTCTCCGATGAGTCACGCTTCTGTTCTGTCAGTGATAGTCACCGCAGACGAGTGTGGCGTCGGCGTGGAGAAAGGTCAAATCCGGCAGTAACTGTGGAGCGCCCTACCGCTAGACAACGCGGCATCATGGTTTGGGGCGCTATTGCGTATGATTCCACGTCACCTCTAGTGCGTGTGCGTATTCAAGGCACGTTAAATGCCCACCGCTACGTGCAGCATGTGCTGCGGCCGGTGGCACTCCCGTACCTTCAGGGGCTGCCCAATGCTCTGTTTCAGCAGGATAATGCCCGCCCACACACTGCTCGCATCTCCCAACAGTCTCTACGAGGTGTACAGATGCTTCCGTGGCCAGCGTACTCTCCGGATCTCTCACCAATCGAACACGTGTGGGATCTCATTGGACGCCGTTTGCAAACTCTGGCCCAGCCTCGTACGGACGACCAAGTGTGGCAAATGGTTGTCAGAGAATGGAGAACCATCCCTCAGGACACCATCCGCACTCTTATTGACTCTGTACCTCGACGTGTTTCTGCGTGCATCGCCGCTCGCGGTGGTCCTACATCCTACTGAGTCGATGCCTTGCGCATTGTGTAACCTGCATATCGGTTTGAAATAAACATCAATTATTCGTCCGTGCCGTCTCTGTTTTTTCCCCAACTTTCATCCCTTTCGAACCACTCCTCCTTGGTGTTGCATTGTCACTGTCAGTCAGTGTATTATCGTTGCTTATAAACTCATCATTAGCCCGTCTAAACACTAATTCACTGAGGCATTCCATCTCGTTTTCCATTTCATAGCGGGTGTTCAATCTTTCCAACTCAGAGTTCCGGCTTCAAATCTCTGCTGTAACCCTGTGTTGAATTTCTCCCTGTGCACTGACACAAAATTTCACTACCAAATAATTGGCAATTAAAAATACTTCCATCAAAAATTCTACTATGTACTCAGGATGACATTACTATCTTCAACTCACAGCCATTTATTTATGAACGAATTTCAAATCTCCGTCTCAGGCCTAGCTACATGGGAGGACATGGTTCGAACGTCACGGCGGCTCACTCCGGCAGTCCTTCCATCGGTGACGACGAAACTACATCAAAATAATACTCGCATGCGTTTTGATACAACTGGTTTAGTACCAGTCAACTTAAAAAATATTCCAGTGGCCAATACTGGCACTAACTATTCTACACGAAGTCAGACTATGTAAAAAGTAATCCGAGAAAATTCCAAATGAAAAACGAAGACTATAAATAAATCTACCGTATTTACAAAATAGAATTCACTCAGACTTGTTACTAATTGAACACTGTGTCCTTAATTAGCATATTTACATATTAAAGCAAAGAAATCCTAACAATTATTATTTGCAAATTAATGAACTTCAAATGGATATTCCGTTGTGATACGAGTCATGCTAATAAAATGGATGTACTAAGCCTCATCAACAGGTCACCTCAGATAACTACGGGACGTCTACAGGTTGATTTACTCCTTCATAGCTTCCATGTAGGCTGCTTTGATGACCAGGTTCGAACTGGAAGTCCTAGGATGAAACTACAGCACAAAACACACATAGTAAGGCTCGTTGTGTAAGTCTGCTTCAAACGCACACTTTACGGCCCGATTTTTGATTAAAGGTCCTGGCTTCAGAAATACTAATACAGGGTTATTAACTAAACGCCCACTTTTCGTTTAGTAGTGACGTCTTAGTGTCAAGCTCTGCGTCACTGCTCACAATATTAATTATTGTTATAAGGGTTCCGATAGTCCCTTCTTTGTTTTGAGTGATGACGGTAATGATAATGATAATCATCTCACGAGTCAGTTCAAGTTCGTGCTCCTAATTACGACCAAATAATCCGAACGTGCACTCTTATATGTCACCGATAACACTTCTTCTCGTACACCAATTGTTTAAGACATTACCATTATTCCTTTAAAATAAAAGTTCACATACAAAGGAAAATCTTACTCGATACGGTCACACATGTGCTTCTCACGGGATAAAGACGCAGACTGCCCAGGGGTCACGCTTTCCACACCTTATACTGCACCCATAAGACGAGCACAATACGTAGGTCGAGTCATAAGTCATGGCAACTATTTTTTTTTCTCGCGAACAGGAGACAACACGGAAAATCTAAGATACGAATTTGGAAACGTACGGTATGTACTTGCGTATGATGCCACTAGATGGTGTATGTAAACAACAGTGTGGGTCTAAGCATGCCCCCAAGTCCAGTGTGTGAGAGCGTCACAAAATGGAAGTCAACAAGCAGGAGCAACGATCGTATATTAAAATAGCAGTTCTCCGCGGGAGAAATGCACGCCATTGCCATGCAGAGTTGCGGGAAGCCTTAGGTGCGCATGCCATGCCCTATAGAACAGTGGCGAGGTGGGTGGAGACGTTCAAACGGGGTAGAGTATCAACTGCCGATTTCCCTCACCCAGGCCGCCCAGTGTCCATGGACAAAGAGGTACGGATAATGGTGATCGATCAGTGTTTACATGAAAACAGGCGCTGGACTCCAGCGGAATTGCAAAGTCAAGAAGCCATTACGTGGACAACGGTTTGCTAACAAAGAAGACATCGTAACAGAATTTCGGAGAGAGGTGTCACACGTTAGTGATACACATTCAGCGAATGGTATTCAGCGCCTGGCAACGCACAGTGGAAACGTTGGGTGATTATTTCGAATGTATGTAACTAGTGCAGACCTGTCTTTTGTTGTTGCCTACGAGATATATAAGGCCGGGAAATACAGCACACTAGACTCGGCCTCAAGATACTTCCGACAAGCGCCTCTAGAGTTCTATTTACTGAGCTGTCTCGCCCGTTCATTGCAACGCGTTCCAGTACGAAAACCTATAAAAAATCATTAAAACTAGCAATTTCAGAAGACACCAAACAGATGCGAGATAAAAATAGACCAAGGGCAGTTGTATGACTTACTTTCTACAACGTATTTCTTACACTTTGCTTAAACAAAATAAATAATTCACGAAAGAAGAAGAGAAGTCTATTAGCGAGTTTGTCACTTCTTCCCGTTTTCTCTAATTCTTTCTCAGTGTATCCGATAAACTGATCGAGATTGCGGTCATAAATAACTTTGGGTTGAATCATCATCTTATAAATTATCAGCTATCCTACCTTTCTCTCCACACATCTGATGTTGCGACATTCGTATTGATGCCGCTGTTTGGAAAGCGATATTATGCCCGTCTCGCCATTAGAAAATCCTACATAATTTTTCAGCATCTTCTGATGCGGTACAGTTAGGCCGTGCAAGGATCTCAAATCTGTAGCCGGTAGGTGCTTTCCTATGTCAGGCGACGCAAATTTTTAGCGTCGTTTCTCCGTATTTCACATTTTCTTCCCGTAAGATTCCGTTTGTTCTTACAGGAATAAAGCTCCTAAATGCTCATTTGTAACCATTATTTTCAATTTGACTAGGTAAGTTGGCCGTGCGGTTAGGGGCGCGCAGCTGTGAGCTCGCATCCGGGAGATAGTGGGTTCGAATCCCACAGTCGGCAGCCCTGAAGATGGTTTTCCGTGGTTTCCCATTTTCACATCAGGAAAATGCTGGGGTTGTACCTTAATTAAGGCTACAGCCGCTTCCTAGGTCCTTCCTGTCCCATCGTCGCCGTAGGACTTATCTGTGTCGGTGCGATGTAAAGCAAATAGCAAAAAAATCTATTTGGTTTATGTTTTGGTCAAGTTCAGATAACTTAAATCATTTTTCTGATTTCATTATCGTATCCTACTTCTCAATATAAATATTGTTTTACGTAATCTGGCATTTGAAATCTCGTCAAATTTATATTTAGATTTAACAGAGATACTCGTAGCCTTTCCTTGATATAGAAACGAGACTTGTAGGTACTTCTTTTTTGTTTGTGGGTGACGTAGATCAGTTATATGCTGAATATATGGTATGTTCACCGTTATCTGAATCAAAAATTTTACTAAATTTTAATGGCAATACGTCATTTCTTCGAGCTGGAGCCTTCCTGCGTTTGATACTTTTCTACTGTGAACAGGATATACACAAAAAAACAGAAGGAACTTCGGCGGGGAGAATTCGCTTGATTGATATGATGTATTAAAATGCAAGCTACATACTCGTGCCTCGAAATAGCTTGCCTGCATTTCTCTCTTAAACCGCACTCAGAAGGAAAATTAAGGAACGTCACATTTTCTTGCTTTTTAGCGGTATCCCAAGTACATAGAGGAACACAACACTGCACCATGCTTTTCAACCTCACGGACACTCACCGACAGAAACAATACGCACAATAAATTGCATAAAATCAACACATCACAATTACTCCTTATATCACGAAGTTAAAGTCCGCCAAGAACAGAACAGAAACCTGACATCTAGCTGCCAAACCGTGAACACGGTCGGGCCGTCTTTCCAGCGGCAAATTAGTAGCTATGTCTCGGCCTTGTATATTTCGTAGGTAACGCCTTTGTACGTAGTCTTGTGTACTTTCTGTCTATGTTATAATAAAACCATGTTTACCAATGGCCTGTGTTCTGTTAACTTTCCTACGGGAATCTCCTAGTCAGAATTTGTCTTCCGGCACTATGCATAAGTACATGCCGTATACTTCCAAATGCATATCTTAGATTGTCCGTGTTGTCGGCTGTTGGCGAGAAAAAAATAGTTGTCATGACTTATGACTCGACCCACGTGTTAGGTGAGAAGTTCCCCCTCTCAAATTTCCTATACACCCTATTCTCGGTATATTAGAGGCGCAACAGTGCGATAATTAGATGACCACTGATCTTATAATATGGTTAAGACTCGCCCGGATGAAATCTGATCGCGGAATCCCCAGTAGTGAATAAATAACCATATTCATTTTTCACCTCATTCACGGGATTCCCCCTGTCAAGTGGGTGTCAAGATATTTAACTTTCCACTGTTATATAATCATATATTCCTTCTTTTAATAGTACATTATGACCATAAAGGACGTCACAAACCATAAATAAATTCACATATGTCGAACAGTTCTTTTGAATCCTTGACAGTGTAGCAGTATTAAAATCGTTGATTCCTCCGATACAGAAAACGAAGTTGGCCAAGCTGTTTTAAAGATGGTTCCTAAATTAAGATGCCAAAATGTTTACCTTTCCCACTCACCAAGGACTTGTGGTGGGGATAACTTATCTCTTCTTTTCATCCAGGGATTCCCTAGCTCTGCTTGGAGGAAATACTCCCTAGCCTCACCCTTGGCGTTCTACGCTTCGAGATCCCGCGAACCTTTCCTCAGACAAAGAAATGCGCGTCCACTTGATCCCTAGTCTTTGGTTCGTGTCCCTGTCGGGTAGAATAGATACACACTTTAAAGTTTGAATGATAGATACCTGAGGTTTAAAATTAGTATGGGGAGAACAGTTTCTCTATAGTGTTGCTGTTCGTTTCTGTGCCAGCTAACTCCACGTGGACAAGAATAATTTAAAAATAATAATGCGATTTCCTTTATGTCACACTAACTACTTTTGCGATTTTCGGAGAAGCCGAGGTGCCGGAATTTAGTCGCCCAGGTGTTCTTTAACGTGCCAGCAAATCTACCGACACGAGGCTGACGTAACTGAGCACCTTCAAACAGCAACGGACTGAGCTGGGATTGTACCTGCCAAATTGGTGTTAGAAGGCCAGCGCCTCAACCATCTGAGCAATCAGTCAGGCAACAATGAATTAAGCTCTTTAATTGGTTTAAGTAAGTTTTACAAAGTGCCCTATTGGTTGAAAATTAACCGACTTCTTCACGTACTTTAACCAATCCTAACCTCGATCGATTGTAAAATGCGTTCGCTCGACCTGAGAAATGTGGCTCAAGGTGAAGACCTAAACATCAATATTATTTCGCGACAACTTTACTTTTGCGAGAAAAATACTTTGAAATATTGTTGTTTTATAGGCCTACATAGGATCTCTATAATATTGTATTTCGATAAAGTGAGTTACCAAATATACCCAAACGTAGTGTTGCAGGTAATCGGTAGCGGTCACAATGCTACACCAAAATTATCTGAGAAGTAGTCAAAAAGTTCCACGGACTGTACATATAACGTCAATAAATTTGCAAATATTTCTGGATGATATCACTCATTTGTGAGTTACTTACATAATGGGTGGTGGTTCACTTTTTCAGTGCTTAAAAATGTCCCTCCAATACTCCTTGTTGTACAAAATTGACATGTAAAAGATCTTCGGTGACAAATTTGGTGTTTATTCGAGGCTAGGAATTAAGACTCAGTCATAGATCTTTCAAACAGATTTTCAGCTCCCTTACCGTATGGCATTAGAAAATGAAACGTCAAAATTTACATGCAAGCGGCCCAAATGTTGTCAAATAAAAAATAAGTCCACACGGCAGTTGAGGCCATATGTTTTTCTGTTGTTACTACGGAAGATTCATACTTACTTTGTTGTTAATGTTTGAATTTATAGAGATTCATATTAGGTTACTTTTTGACAGTAAATTGATTTTGAAGTGATATCTAGTATTACTCCTCTGCAATTATTTAGCAATATTACTATCCTGACAATGGTTGTGACAGGCTGTTAGTTAAAATAGGTATAACAGCCTACTTTTAACTCACGTTATTTTAGTTAAAAGGATTCATAAATGCTCGTTAAGTTACTCTTTTATAAAATGACTACCCTAAGGTTTAAAGTTATATCTGTTCTATTGTTAGGGTCACCAGTAACACCATTGTTCATTCTAAATCTCTTTCAGTGCACTCATTTGAGCTCTATACTGCTTTTATTGTTCGCAAGCCATTAACCAACGGTACTTCAACGGAATTGCCTTCTTTCCGAATAGCCTTCCCTACAGCTACGAAAACACCTTTAAAATGAACAAAGGAAATGCAGGGAGGATGCTCTCCAAACAATGTTAATCGTTTAATAAAAATCTGACCTGTCCCATAATCATTGTTTTTCTGACAGAGAGATTTAACCTGGGTGATATCAGTGTCGACGTTTGTAAAAGCGACAAATTCATATCGCTGACTTCTGGCACATTAACCATCAAATACTGAGGTGGGGTCGTTTAAGGCACCAGTGAGACTATATATTTGTACCACGTCGTTCGCTTTTCTCCCTAATGCCACCAGTTGATGAGACAACTGTTGGTGACAGTTGTTCTCTTAATTATTGCGGAACAATCGCTGGAGAGTCCTGTTGTAAGAAACCCGTTCACACGAGGAAGCTATTGCCACGGCAGTAAGATGACGAGAAATGACTGAATGCGCAGTGTCTGTAATGTCCAGTGAGGAATTATATTTATTTTGTAATGATATGCTCCGGGAATTCTTTGCTGAGTCCTGCAAAGTTTTGACCTCGGTCACATCGAATCCCTAAATGTTAATTTTATCGGTAATCTCAGAAATTGCCGCTTGACGAACATTTTTGTATTTGTACAGGTCGTCGTGTTGGTCCCCAAAACATCTACGTTCCCTGTACCGTTCAAGGAATTTTACGTTAGTACCGTCACCCCACTTTGGAGCCATAATTACGCGGACGGCTTACAAATAATTTAAAAATTAAAGTCTTTAAATTATCAAAACCACGCAGGGTTTCTTGGCCTGTTACGTTCACACGGCACCAGTTATCGCGTTGGCTGTCCTCAGTCTACTCCTGGGGACAATCGACTGCCTAGGCTATTGTAAGGGCAATTGCCTAGACAACTGGACCGAAGTTTTCACCATAATTGTAAGCCAGTCAACTGTCCTCTGACAGTTGTCTCATCAACTGGCATTGTGTATGTTTATTTTCCTTGTAACTTATCATCACCCGAAGGATAATTCTTTCCCGAAGCAGCTGTTCGCTAATCTTGCCCGTCGTCGTTTTATCCAATTTTGTAATGATAGTGGTGCCGTTAATGATCCCACATTATCATTTACGTAATGTGACTTTCCTAACTGTCTGACTAATTTTACAAATATTATATTAAACTGCATTTATCTTGAAAAATCTGAATATCTGCATTTAAAATGGAAATTATGAAAATTAACATTCATTAAATACAATACACACTCGTTGGACCTTGTACTCACACTTACTTGTTACCTGCTTACTTACACATACGTTATTTGAAGGGCGCCAGCTGCCACTCAGTGCAGCAATAAATAGAATGAGACTCTTGACTATCTCTAGGGTGTGGGGTAATAAGCTTACTTTTGACAACATACCATATAAGTTCTGGGAAAAGGAGATTGGCGTTCGGTTTCCCCATTAATTTTGAGGTTAAGATATTTTACTGTCAATGAAATAAAACTATGAATTCGTTTGATAGAACAATATATATTCTTTAAATAATATATCAAAAAAATAGTGAGTCTTGTTGCGATAAAACAGATGGAATATGAAATTATGACATTGCAACTGAAAGAAACTAGGCATGAATTTGAATTCTTCTTGACCGGACATTTAACAATTTCTACGAAATATTTCCCTCACTGAATCACTTGACTGTACGTTCAACACTTTGAGTGTAATTACGACGTATTCCTTTGATCTGGTGTTTACTGTAGATGTGTCACGCCTAACTTGGTGATACATCCTTGTGACTGCTTCTTCTCCATATCATCTGACTTCTTTGTAAGTCAATATGGTATTACCTCTTGGCAGGTCCAGGGTTGCCCTCTCTGACTCCATGGTAAGCCCTTGCGTCCGTGTCTTCCACTAAGTGACGGACCAACTTTGGCCTCACTCTCTCAATGACCAATAATTAATGGCTCACTGAGTCTTCTCCATCTCTCGTTCACACTCGTTGACTGACCGACTGAGGTCTCTTCATCTCGTAGACTTCTTCACTGTTCTGCTTCCGTTTAACTAATCACTGACGCTACAATATGCACCCACCTTTTATAGACGTTGGTTGACACAGCTACGCAACCTCCAGAAATAACAATGACATACTCCCACAACGCCTCAAACCGTTGCATGTAATGGTGAAATCCCCTGGGGCGGCTGAGTCTCTGAGCGAATATTCTAAAAGCTCACGATGACGTAGCCATGACTTGGCAATGACTTGGCAGAAATGCCAGCAATATTGCACAATGTAAGGATGTCACACTCAACATCTGATATATCGAAACTCTCACTGTACAGGTATTGAGTGCTATTCTACACATACGTATATATGCATACATCTAAGTACAATCCTGCAAGCAACAGGCATTGCAAAATCGAATTGAATAAGACTGATAATTACAATAATAGTAACAATATCACAGATAAAATAATAATAATACTGACCTAATAATAATAATTTTAATAATAATAATAATAATAATAATAATAATAATAATAATAAAATACAGATAAAATCATACAATAATAAAAATACAGATATCATCTTGTAACGAAATTTGAACCGTTACAGTAAGTATAATGTATTTTACTTTCTTACTGTATATATTTTAAGAATTATGCGCCATCAGCTTCAACGCTTCATGTAAATACTTCAAGTTCACAAGTTTCTATTCAGCTTTACCTCTCGAGGAAAGATTTCTATCACTTTGTAAACAGTGTACTAAATGATGATTACGATGGGAACAATGCAAGTTAAAGGCAGCTACTAATGATCCTCAGTTTCAAGTTAGAAGTTCTGAAGTAGAATCGGACAAGTAATATTGTACTGTTTCGCTTTCAGCCGACCAGTGTGCCAAAAATACCGTTCCGTTCCTTGCCGCATGTGGTCAGAGAAGAGATTGTAAGATACTTTCACCGTTCGCGAAATCAATGAAAAGTCGAAAAAAATGTTCCTCCTTTCTATATTTTTAAACTCTGATAGGGTTTGATATTTATTTCACAGTATACATCTTGTAATCCCCTGTATCATTAAATATGAAAATCAGTATCATTCAGAATCTTTCATTCCTTCTTGAGTTCTATGCATTAATCATACAAAAAAATTCCACTTTTTTCATTTAATGCAATGATATATGTGTAAACGTTTCACGTCGTTAGTCTTCTGCCTGAATAAATAAATAAATAAATAAATAAATAAATAAATAAATAAATAAATAAATAAATAAATGGAATGGCTGATTGTAGATTGGCTGGCCTTTGCTGACGACATGACACTGATTGCCGATTCGCTGGATATAGCAACAATACAAGTCAATTACCTCAGAGGACAGGCATCCAAATTGGGTCTTCAAGTGTCTTTGGAGAAAACGGAGTTCTTCACCAACAAGGAGGAAAAATCGAGAGGACTGAGAAATTTAAGTATCTCGGCGAATGGATTGAACCCAGCTTACCAGAAAGAGCATCATTATCCATGAGAGTCAACAAGTTGGAACTGGCATATCGGCTGACAAAGAAAACTTATAACAAAACATGCCTGTCACGCTAACAAACTGAAGCACTACACATGTCATACCACTAGAAGCTCTGTATGCCACGGAGTGTCTTTCATTGAACCGAAGAGGTCTGATGGAGAAAATGGAAGTCAGAGAGAGGAGAATTCTCTGGAAGTTCTTAGGTTCGGTAAAGGAAGATGAAGAATTCCGTAGATGGCACAATTTCGAGCTCTACGAACATATATGGATAGGATTAATAATAATAATGCTATTTGCTTTACGTCCCACTAACTACTTTTTCGGTCTTCGGAGACGCCGAGGTGCCGGAACTTTGTCCCGCAGGAGTTCTTTTACGTGTCAGTAAATCTACCGACACGATGCTGACGTATTTGAGCTCCTTCAAATACCACCGGACTGAGCCAGGATCGAACCTGCCAAGTTAGGGTTAGAAGGCCAGCGCCTTAACCGTCTGAGCCACTCAGCCCGGCATATGGATAGGATTATTATTATTATTATTATTATTATTATTATTATTATTATTATTATTATTATTATTATTATTAACATCAGACAGTCGTATCAGCACACAGGTGTTCAGTTCACAATCGGTTTTTGGACACTAAGGTCCATCATCAGTGATTAAAACGTATTTAAAACAAGACGAGAACACGTTTTCCTCTTCCCTAACTTCTGGGTAACGCTTTGTCGCACGGATTCACGGTTAATCTGCAGTTCATCCGCTATCATGCACACAGTCAATCGCCGATCGTTCCTGATTAATGTCCTCACCTTCTCAATGTTTCGTCACTGACGGCGGTCGCCGGTCTTCCGCTACGGGAGCTGTCAGAAACACTCTCCCGGCCTCCTCGAAAACGGGCGAACCACTCGTACACACACTTCAAGGACAGTGCTTGACTTGAACTTCATAAACACGTACCAGAATCGCATGCGTTTCTTTCGGTGTTTTGTCAAGCTTAAAACAAAACTGTACATTGAACTTTTGTTCGTTCATGTTCCTGTTCGCAATTCAGAACCAACGCACTAAACACGCACTATGTCAAACAGGTCTTACACGGCACACACACACGATGCTCAACTGAACAACGTTGGGAGCAGATGGTCAAAACCTGTTGTTACGCAGGTGGAGCGTTGTGCGTCGCTAGTGTTGCCGGATCGACCGTTCTGACTTCATTCTCCGAACTTTATTCTCACAGGTTGTATTTTTCCACCAGCGGAACTCAAAAACAAGCTAGGACGGTGTCAGACCATAAACACTTGACGCCTTAACGGTCATAGCCACCTGACGGACTAACAAAATAGCATGGGAAGCGGTACCAAATCAGTATACTGATGACCCAAATAAAAACAGATTTTAAAGAACAGGGTTGTGAGAAGGTGCTAGCATTAGGGTCTAGGGAAACAGGAACATGCCCAGAGAGGAAGCTAGATGGACCGAGGTTAGGGAGCTTTCCATCTGTAAATTCATCCGTCTTTTATTCAATGGTAACAACATATTTACAGCACCTTAACTGAAGAACCCTTTCAAGGTAATCCAATAAACTCCTTTTGGCCTCGTATATACAGCCGAGAACATAATATCTTTTACCCAGAGGTAATATAACAGAAACACAATTATTACTAGCATATAACATTTGAAAAATACATACTACAAAAAGAAACGGCCTTCAACTGGCCATAGGCCCCTCGACTACGAACCCGGCACATCCACACAGCATAGCACACACAGAAGCACAACTCTAATCCAGTTACACACACATTCGCGGCCACAAGCATTAACCTTTCACACAATATACATATGCAACATTCACTCACGACTTACGCTCCGATGTTCGCAGCCCAGAAGCCTCGGGTTCGACAAGAACCCCAAAGTAGATGCTCTAGAGAGCGACAAATAAATAATGAGGATCAAACGCTGGATACAACCAGCCACCAAGACTACGCTTGATAAGGGAAGGGAAAGGGACAGGAGGGGGAACAACCTATGTAGAAACAGAAAATACACTCAACTCATAGCGCAGGCGCACTTCAAGTGTCTGTAAGAGTATTTTCAGTCTGAGAGCGCAATTAGAAGTTTCTCGTAATACAATTTTTTAAATACATGAAACATCTGTGATAGTTGAATTTCCAAGCTAGTTATGCGACGCGCCGAAAAATATCTAGCTCAACGGATCTACTGTATACAACAACCTTGGCGCATTTAACCGTTCTAGCCCTTCAGACAAGTAACTCAATGTTGAAAATATGCTGGGGATATGAGCCACGAATTTTAGGTAAATAAAGTATAAAAAAGTATGAAAACACATTCTTTATTTATTCCTAAAAATTACAATCATTTTCATAATCATCGCCCTCCGGTCGATTAGATTAGCAGTTTGCCTTTTTCTACCACTACGAGCTCTAATGTGAGTCAATCATGGGCGCCCATATGACAGTTTCTAGATGGGGGCCCAAACCTGGGGTACGTAGTAATTTTAATATTTTGGAAGATAAATGGCGATTTGTATTTTGCGTTAGAATAACCCACGGTATCCCCTCCCTGTTGGTGGGGGACGGCACTACCGCTTTTACGTAATGCTGATTTTTAAATCACTTTCTTGAAAGGAAAACACGTGACTACACTAGATTTTTGGCTTTCCCTGAGAGCTAGAGGGGGGCCGCGGCCCCACCTTCCCCCCCGGGTATGGGCGCCCTTGGAGTCAATGCAGTTTCACTTAAGCTCTTACAACAACTTTTAAAAACAAAACAAATATAGCCTGAGGGTATTGAACCAAGTAACATATTACAGAACAGAAAGTTTTCTATAGAAAGTTTAATTTGCCTAAAATCTGAATAAAAACGTAAACGAGTAAAGAAACAAGCGATTTTTAACTATTTTTCCGGAATTGCATTTAGGCCTGAAGTGATTTTTGAAATTTGCATTTTAGTTTGATAGGGCTATCCAAGACTCATCATTTGAACCTTTTCTGGCCCTTTAGCCATTCAACTTTCGGCACAGTTGAGGAAATTGCTGAATTTTACTTTTTTCGTAGTTTTTTTTTTTTGCTAGGGGCTTTACGTCGCGCCGACACAGATAGGTCTTATGGCGACGATGGGATAGGAAATGCCTAGGAGTTGGAAGGAAGCGGCTGTGGCCTTAATTAAGGTACAGCCCCATCATTTGCCTGGTGTGAAAATGGGAAACCACGGAAAACCATTTTCAGGGCTGCTGATAGTGGGATTCGAACCTACTATCTCCCGAATGCAAGCTCACAGCCGCGCGCCTCTACGCGCACGGCCAACTCCTCCGGTTTTCGTAGTATTGAGTCCCCTACTTTGTCTCCTAAGAAATGTGTTTCAACATTAAAATGAAAGGATAGAAACGCTGTACTGTGACACGCAACGCCGTATGACGCACATTGTAACTGATGGTGCAGCTAATGAAGTGGTCTGAAGTAAATAGTTCGTCAGACTTGAGGTTTGGTGTGGGAGCTCACCCGTGACAAGGTCTGTAGTAATGTTGGCTACTGCAAATCCATGAACTCATTCAAGCAGAAAATGATCGAAGACAGGACGAACACTGCTAACAAGTTGTATACTAGTCGCACGTTCTCTGAAATGACTCGTGTCGAGTTTCTTGATTGAATACGCAGAATATTTAACAAACCTATCTTCTAGCGATAAGCCATAATGTCACCTTATGTGCCAAACCAAACCAAACCCCATGGCACTACAGCCCTTGAAGGGCCTTAGCCTACCAAGCAATCGCTGCTCAGCCCGAAGGCCTGCAGATTAGGAGGTGTCGTGTGGTCAGCACGACGGGTTCCCTCGGCCGTTATTCTTGGCTTTCTAGACCGCGGTCGCCACCTCACCGTCAGATAGCTCCTCAATTCTAATCACGTAGGCTGAGTGGACTTCGAACCAGCCCTCAGGTCCAGGTAAAAATCCCTGACCTGGCCGGAAATCGAACCCGGGACCTCCGGGTAAGAGGCAGGCACGCTACCTCTACACCATGATGCCGGCACTTTATTTACATCCCTCGTAAATAAAATGCTTAAGGGCTTAAAACAAGAGATAACGAAGCTCAAGCTAAAAATAAATACCAAGAATATAAAGATGATTATTATAGACAAGAACGAAGGTAGAGGAGGGTCTGGTAATATGTGGGGGGGGGGGGAATTTCGTCCCTACACTTAATATCGCCCCCTTAGGGATTTCCAAATTGGTACCTAATGTTTTACCGCACGCACACGCATAGCCTCATCCCATTGTCTTGTTGTGAGTGCTGGTTGTGTGTACCCCGTTTAGTTTCCGTGTACAAGGAGGATTCATTTTTCATAATATTTCTGAATTTCTATAAGTCCAAATCTGCTAAGGGGACGAAATATTGACCCCCTACCTTATAGGAATAGACAGAGAGCGTTTCAAGAAAGTAGCCAAATTTTGCTACCTCGGTAGCAATGTTGTGAAAAAGAATAGATGTCTCAAATAAATCAAAAGAATATCACTGGCCAAGAACACTTCCCAGAGTAAAAAGAACCTTCTGCTGAATAAATGCATCAGCATGCACACTAAGAAGCGATTTCTAAAAACATGTATGTAGTGTCTTGATATATGGGTGTGAAATCTGGACGTCAGCAAAACAGGAGAAAGCTTGTCTTGAGGCAGCGGAAATGAGGTTTTGGAGGAGAATTACCAGAACTAGCAGGATTGACAGGAAGAGCAAGAAGATGGTCTCCGATATGAAAAGGACTGCTTAGGAAAAGAATCTATGGATGCAAAGACTAATCTTAACCTTTTGAAAGTAGTAGTAGTAGTAGTAGTAGTAGTAGTAGTAGTAGTAGTAGTAGTAGAAGAGGAAGAGGAAGAGGAAGAAGAAGACGGGATTTTTATCAAAATGGTTTAACATTCTTTTGGTCGGTCTATCTGGATTCATTCGGGCCAAGTGACCATAGAAAGAAATTCTTCTTTCCCTGAGAGCATCAGAGCATTTTTCAGTTGATATATACATGGTGACCCAAAGGTCCGTTAACATTTGACTAGACAATACTTCACAGAATATACTGGAGCTAAAGAAGTAGTAATTGACACACATACTTGGCATGACATGGGGTTTTATTTATACCAAAACGTACTAAAGCTTTCTGGTAGCGTCAACATGCCGCGATTGCAGGCGCATATGTCACCCCCTCTCACGACAGCTACTTTTATACCGTACAGGGGACTGATATGTTGCTGTCCAGCACCATCTGTTGGCCATTTTGTGTACTTAATGTTAGTGTCAATAAAACCCCATGTCATGCCAATCATGTGTGTTAATTACTACCTCTCTAACTCCAATATTCCGTAAAGTATTTCCTCGCGAAATGTTACTCCCACCTTTTCTCAGTCCAAGAGTCTTCCTTAGTACTTTGCTTTCTTTTCTCTAATTATACTGGGCAGCAAAATTTAAATTTTTGTTTGTTAAATGGAAGTGAAAGGGTGTTTCTGGTACACTTTTTTCTGCTGATTTCAAATATGTTTTTAGAATTTTTCTATCACGCACAGTTTTTGAGTAATTTCCAAAAAATTAAAAAATGTTAAAAATTGTTATTCCTACCAAAATTTATTATCTTAACTTAAATTGAATTTACATGCATTTTAATTTACATACACTTTTTTCTGCTGATTTCAAATCCGTTTTTAGAATTTTTCCATCACTCACAGTTTTTGAGTAATTTTCAAAAAATTAAAAAAATATTGTTCCTACTAATTTTTTTATCTAAACTTAAATTTCATTTACATACCTAAAAAGTATGAGAGGTAGATTTTCGGCTGAACTTAGCTTGAGGAACATCCCTTTTGAGTGACCAGCAGTAGGCAGCCAGCATATTTGGACCCCATTTTCCCCGGTAACGGCTTTCAAATTCGACGATGTCTTGATGGAAACGTTCCCCGTGTTCGTCTGAGACAGCGCCGAGATTTTCAGGGAAAAAGTCAAGATGTGAGTCCAAGAAGTGTATTTTAAGAGACATATTACATCCCATGTGTTTATAGTTTTGTAGAAGTTCACTAATATGTTCCCCGTAATTCTCTGAGCTGTAGTTTCCTAGAAAGTTTGTGACCACCTTCTTAAATGATGACTATGCAGCTAGTTCGTATGTTTTCAACTTGCTTTCAAACACTGTATCTTTCATCAGTTCTTTGGTCTGAGAACCAACAAATATGCCTTCCTTTAGTTTAGCTACAGATATTTTTGGAAATTTGGTTTGGAGAAATTGAAATGCATCCGTTCTATGATCAAGTGCTTTTACAAAATTCTTAATCAAACCTAGTTTTATGTGTAATGGGGGCAATATGATTTTGTCAGATGCAACAAGAGGCTGATGAACGACATTTTCCTGTCCTGGAGTAAATGACTGTCTTTTTGGCCAGTTCTTTTTTATATAGTGATTATTTCTATCTCGACTATCCCACTTGCATAAAAAGCAGCAAAATTTCGTATATCCTAACTGCAAACCAAGTAAGAGAGCTACAACTTTCAAATCTGAACATATCTGCCAGGAATACTTTTCATACTGGATAGCGGATAGTACCATTTTCATGTTCTCATATGATTCCTGTAAGTTAGCTGCATGGGCTACAGGAACAGATGGAAATGTATTTCCATTGTTAAGCAGTACCGCTTTCAAACTTCTTTTTGAAGAATCAATGAATAAACGCCATTCTTCTGGATTATGCTGCTGCTCTAGTAACTCGAAGAGACCTGTAACATCATTGCAGAAAACTAGTTCTTCCTTTTTAGAAAAAAGATGCTCAAATTCCTTTTGACGTTGGCGGAAGAAGCAGAGTTTGGTATCTTTCTCTATAAGGTTCCAGCCTTTTAGTCTTGAAGCGAGTAATTCTGATTTGGCTTTAGACAAATTAAGATCACGAACCAAATCATTTAGATCTGATTGTGTAAGTAAATGAGGCTCAGAAGAAGCAGCAGAACTTTCTACAAAGGGTTGGTCATCATCCATTTTATCATCACATAACTCTTCACCAACATCAACTTCTTCTTCTCCATGCATCAACGATCTATCTGGTGGAGAAGGTATAGGAAGCCCTGGACCATGTAGAACCGGTCTGGTTGCTGATTTCAGAGACGGGTATACAACTGTATGTTTTGACTTTGAAGATATACGAGAGATATTAGTCACACAAAAATAGCAATCGGTCAAATGATCCGTAGGTTCCCTCCACTGCATCGGAATTCCAAAAGGCATATGGCGAGTCCCCTTCATCCATCCAGTCAGTAGAGTTACACATGAAGCACAACATATGTTAGGGGCCCAGTTCTGATTCAGATCCATCTTGCAATCAAAATGCAACTCATAAGCTTCCTTAATTAAAGTAGTAACACTTCGCCTCTGCGCTTTAAGGGTTAACTCGCCACATATATTACAGAAACTATCTGGTTTATTTTTACAGTTGCGAGGCATTTTTCGTACAATAAAATAAAACACTACTGTATATTGAACAAAAACTATCTCCTTTCAATAGACTTTGGAAGCACAACTCTATGCAGACAGTCGCATGAAAGAAATCTCTAATTCAACTGACAACTGCAATGTTTTAAAGTTTCTAATTGTTGTGGCAACAATTAATAATATGGAATTCTGGATATTCTTAAGAGAATAAAAAGTAAAGAAATATAGTAATAGTATGATAAACCAACAATTATAATAATTTATTAATCTTTGTTAATGGTAGCATGCTAACCCGTAAATATGAAAACAAAGATTTGAAATTACAAAAAAAACTGTGGGTGATGGGAAGTTTCTGATTTCATATTCGTAATCAGCACACAAAGGTACATAAGAATCACCACAAATTATACATTTAACAAAATCATTGTTGATCAGTGTTATTCTACTTCTCCCTTTTTCTTTAAGACTAATCATTACGATCCATAAAGGCATTCCGATTTGGTATCAGTGTGTTATTGTTAGACTTTTTTTTTACAGAAAGTTAGTTGAAAAGTCAATTGCATTTTATGTGCTCTATTTTTTGTGGGTTTCTTTATTTAGTCCGCTTGGCTGTAATACTTCCCGTAAGTACTTGGATTTATTGAATCCGATGATTCAGCCGTATCTTGTGTTTACGAATTTTTGGAGCATAAATTATGTTCGTTAAGAATTCTACCTTCTCAAATGAAATTCGACTTTTCCTCTGTCTTTTCCAAAAGGTTCAGTTGCTGTTCCAATGTTTTCTGAAAAAAATTGCTCTTCTGCAAAGTGTAGACAGTTTGATTATTCAGTTCCTGTTCCCGGTTGAAACGTGTTGTTGTTTTTTGTACTTTCCGTACAGTTTGCCGACGTTTCGAATACATTACAGTATTCTTTCGTGGTTTAGCTACCTGCGAGACTGATTACCTCAGATCGAGTAAGGGTATTTCAGTCACCTTGTCATAGATTATTGCAATGTATTCGAAGCGTCGGTAAACACTGTATGGAATGTACAGAAAACAACAACACGGTTCAACCCCGAAGAACGAAATAAAGCAACAGATCGTGGAAGCTTCATATCTAGGAAATAATTCTGATGTTTACGTTTGTCTAAAAAAGTCAGATTCCTTGGAATCTTTTTTCTTGAAGTGTAAGGTTCCATTTCGTGTTGCCTTTTCGAAGATCAATTTAGGAAGCTTTGGAGAAAGACCCTTGTCGTACTCCAGTTTTGATTTCAAACGGTTCTGGGATTTCTCCATGGTACTGTACCGGGAAATGTTTGTGAGGCCAGAGAATGGGAAGGATCTCAGGTTGTGTGCGGTTAATGTTAGAGCAGGTGCAGAGAAGGATAATTTCGCAGGGCGAATGATAGATAGTAACTAAAATGTTTGACAATATTTATTGATATTCTCATGTAAATCACCCTGCTGTTGATTTATCAAATTTACATTTTCAATCAATCTTTTAAGAATGCAAAAATGAAATATATGCGCTGTTATATTCTGAGACATCCACTTGATGTTGCTAATGTATAAAATGAATACCAATTTTCTGAGATCTCAAACACCCTACAGTTCATCTAGGATCTCTTATATAGACTCAAGTTCAAAATGACACTTTGTACATAGAACTTCATTTAACCACTTGTCGATTTACCAAATTTCTAGATTGATAGAAATTAAGTTCATCACTTGTGATGCAAACCTAAAGTTTTTCTAAGATTATTAAACATAACATTAACTCACATTTCCTTTAACAATTTGACAGTTCAAATAATTATTTTCAATCTCTTGCTGAAAATTCCTACAGTTCATCTAAACCAATTATATAAGACGGTAAAATAATGCACTTGTTTTATGGCAAGCCCTATAGATCATCTAAGTGAAATTATTTCAATTTACACAAACTTTGAAGAGAAACCTACAGTTCAAATAAGACCTGAAGTCTTCTTGAATAACCTCCTACAATTATTATAAACAGTAGGATTAGAATCCACACGAACCACTTTTCCTTTGACGAATGTAGCACTGTGAATGATTGAGTGCTTTATTAAAAGTCAGTTAGTGTCTAAGTGTAATTACTCACTCAAAAATATATGAAATACGCTTATATCACATGCAATCTACTCATAAGGGTAGACGAAGTACTGTCCTGCGGCTTGGTGACTGGAACTTTCTGCAGGGTGCAGCCCGAACTCGAACTTGGCACTAGCAGCGTAACACGTTCCATCCCATGAAGACACCACGTTATCATCCCTCGTAGAAACCACGATCAATCCCTCGCTGGAGATGACGTTCTACGTAGTGTAATATCACGACACTTCGCCAAGATTTCCAAAGTTCTTTTAAAGAGAAATGTTGAAAACACGGAAAGTTCAATTGGCACATTACAATGACCTGTGGGACTCTTAATTATCATTAATGAGTTGTATTTTACACTGACATAAGTCGAGAAAATACGTGAAAATAGTCACATTTAGTCCTATTAATTGTTGAATATTCGAGTGGAATGGTATTTCAAACAGTTCACAATCGTAATTGTATACAAGAAATGCGTCTCAAAATTAATGAAGTTGTCATAAATTGAAAGTTCAGTTCATCATGCACAATGTCCTAGTATGCTGTCACTCAATGATTACGACAAAGTTCAAAAATAGGAGAGATTAACGAAGTCCACAATGCCGTCGAATGGTAAATTAAACACTGGTATTCTCAATCATACTTCTCTGTTATAAAATCACTTAGTTAAGACACTCGTAAATCTTATACAACGAAAACACAATTGGAGAAAACTTTACAACATCTCACACGTAACGACGCGGTTGAAACTTCACTTACTACGACCTCGCACAAATTCAAAGTTCTAGAATATAACTTTCATATCTCTCGCGAAGCGCGACGGAGCATAATGACGTCTAGTCATGATCGAGTCGTCGAGTTCAAGACACACAGACTATACCCTCGGGTCGTCGACCTATTTATATCCGGCTGGAAGCAAGCGCTCCGAGTGAGGCGAGAGAGGGGTGGTTATACATTCCAAACTAGAATTCGTCTTATCTTTTAAACCACTAGGCGGATTAATCTCAAGTTTGCAACGTCGTACACTAAAAATATGAGCTACAAGTTGGTGTTAGTCTCATATTTATCGGTCAAGTCATTGAGAAGTATAATAATTATTTCAAGACGTTTCTACGGGGAGGTGAGAAACATGTGGTACTGACGTCACTCGACCTTGCCCCGTCTCATGCTGTCTTCCTCATACAGAGCAGTAGAGACGAGAACGTTCTCTCGTGCATCTGTTCGGACATCGTAACTCAGCCGTTCTTTTATGAATAAAGATTTTATAACACATATGTGCCAGGGCCTATGCCTTTATGGTACAGTACTTCACCTTGGACTTCCTTTCTTTTAATGTTTCTTCAATTATTGCCAAGGTTTCTTATCTGTGAAAAATTATTCTTATTAGTATTCTCTTCCTTCTTATATAATAATAACCGTAATGTAATATTATTGTAATATATTAATAATTATTCCCTGCCTCTTGCCCGGAGGCCCCGGGTGCGATTCCCGGCCAGGTCAGGGCTGGTTCGAGGTCCACTCAGCCTACGTGATTAGAATTGATGAGCTATCTGACGGTGAGATAGCGGCCCCAGTCTAGAAAGCCAAGAATAACGGCCGAGAGGATTCGTCGTGCTGACCACACGACACCTCGTAATCTGCAGGCCTTCGGGCTGAGCAGCGGTTGCTTGGTAGGCCAAGGTCCTTCAAGGGCTGTAGTGCCATGGGGTTTGGTTTGGGTGAATAAATATTAAGATTCGGTATACATAATTATTATTTAATAATAATAGAGTGAAACGGTAAACCATGGAAAACCATCTTCAGAGCTGCCTACAGTGGGGTTCGAACTCACCACTTCCTGAATGTACGCCAACAGTTATACGGCCTGTACCACTCAGCCAAATCACTCTGTGGTATTATTATTATTATTATTATTATTATTATTATTATTATTATTATTATTATTATTATTATTATTATTATTATTATTATTATTCGTAGCCTCCATTGCTCAGGCGGCAGCGCGCCGACCTCTCACCACTGGGTTCCGTGCTTCAAATCCCGGTCACTCCATGTGAGGTTTATGCTGAACAAGGCGGAGGCGGGATAGCTTTTTCTCCGGGTACTCCGGTTTCCCTGTCATATTTCATTTCAGCAACACTCTCCATTACCATTTCATTTCATCTGTCAGTCATTAATCATTGCCCCAGAGGAGTGCGACAGGCTTCGGCAGCCGGCACAATTGATATCCTGGCCGCTAGGGACTTTATTCATTCCATTCCTGACCCGGTCGAATGACTGGAAACGGGCTGTGGATTTTCATTATTATTATTATTATTATTATTATTATTATTATTATTATTATTATTATTATTATTATTATTATTATTATTTATTAAAGTTCATATTAAATTTCTACTTTTATTTCTACTAGTACTTCGCAGCTTTTATGGCAGCCATCACTTCGTTTCGATCAGACTTTGTTTATGACAGAGAATCTGTTGATGAAAGGAAACACTTTAATACTCACTGCGACAACTGAGTATACCAGCAGCTTTCATGGTAATGAACACCAGTTCTAAGATTTCTACCATTGCTCTCCCCATGGAATTCGGGCGTCTTTCAAAAGAGACTACATCCATTAGGATCCCAGATCTTGTGAGAGTGGAGTTACAACGATTGGAACGTAGCGGAGAATAATACAGTGCTTCAATTTCCTTAAGAAAGATCATTTTAAAATCTTTCCCATTCGATCAGTGTTGGTCAACTTTCGTTCTCTCACCCCGACGGTGTACTGTTTGTGAGGCCTAGAGAATGTTTCTTTCTCATTCCATTCCCAAAATCTAGCCAATATCCGCAATTCTCTTTCTCGTTCAAATAATGAGAGAAGTGGATTATTCCCAATACCAATAGGAGCATCAAGAGATGAAAGAAACAAAGTAAATTTAAATTTAGTCATGAATGTTGGAAGAAAGTGAAATAACAAAGAAAGGAAAGAAGAAAAAACTCCACAGTTCTTTTAGCTCTTCACGCAAGCAACTCATTGTAGAAAACATCCTGGGGATATGAGCTACGAATTTTAGTTAATAAAATATAATAAAATATGATAATATAAGCTTCCATGGCTCAGGCGGCAGCGTGTCGGCCTCTCACCGCTGGTTTCCGTGCTTCGAATCCCGGTCACTCCATGTGAGATTTGTGCTGGAAAAAGCGGAGGCGGGACAGGTTTTTCTCCGGGCACTCCGGTTTTCCCTGTCATCTTTCATTCCAGCAACACTCTCCATTATCATTTCATAGCATCTATCAGTTATTAATCATTGCCCCAAAAGAGTGCGACAGGCCTCGACAGCCGGCACAATTCCTATCCTCGCCGCAAGATGGGGCTTCATTCATTCCATCCCTGACCCGGTCAATGACTGGAAAAAAGGTTGTAGGTTGTAGGTAATAAAGTATGAGAATATATTCTGTATTTATTCCTAAAAAGTACAATACTTTTCTTGACCATCGTTATCCGGTCGATTAGGTTAGCAGTTTGCCTTTTTCTACCACTAAGAGCGTTAATGTGAGTCATGCATTGTTTCACTTAAGCACCACTACGAGCGCTAATGTGAGTAATTGCAAAGTTCCACTTACGCTCTTATAACTACATTCGGTGTGGAAATTTTTCAAAAAATCAAATATCGCCCGAGGGTATTGAACCAAGGAACATATTATAGAAATAATTACGTAAATAAGTTATTTTGGCTAAGATTTGAATAAAAAAAGTAAAGGAATAGAGAAACAAACGATTTTAGGCTGTTTCTTCGGAGCTGCATTTAAGCCGAAGGTGACTTTCGAAATATCCTTTTTAGTTTGATAGAGATATCCAAGACTCACAATTTGGAAACTTTCTGGGCCCTTTAGCCCTTCAACTTTCGGCACAATTGAGGAAATTACTTAATTTTACGTTTTTCGTTTGCGAAGAAATGTTTTTAACATTAAAAAGAAAAGGGGAAAATAATATTTTTGAATATGTTAGCAATAAAAGGAACAATAGTTACGACGTTCCTTATCTAGACAGGTTTCATTCAGGTGCATAAGAATACAGCAATACAAATTTTTTGGCTTCAGGATGCAACGTATTGGCTTTCAGATAGCATTCAACGATAGCGCACTAGTAATGGTGACATAGACAAGAATAACAGCTCGAGCTTCGAGCTGCAAGGTCATGAGGGCGACACCCTCTAAATGACGTCCTATCGTTTAAACCATCACCATTCATAATAATGACAGTCACAGAACTTCAACAGACTCGTGATTACTGTGTTTATGAAGTACATGCAAATATATTATTGTAATAATTCATGTATATCTGAGTCTAATGTTGGAGCTTTACAATACTTCAATAATTGCAGATAGAATCATTTTCATTACCAACACACGTTGAAACAAGCAAACGTTTCTCAGTCCGCTAGTTTGAAATCAAGGTAGAGGAAAATTACGTAAAATAAGGGAAACAATGCTTACTGCTTATCATTTTCAAAGATATACGAATTTTGTGTATTCTTCATCAATGAAGACAGGAAGCTAGGTAGAAACTATTTTTAAAAGGTTGTGATATCCCATTGGGTTTGAGAATACAACTTCAGACTAATAGAAAAATAATGAAATAAATGTTTTAATTTCTCGATGACCGAAGAGATTTGGTTTGTTCATGATTACTGCAACACTTCTTATTTGAAAACGTCCGGATCTTCGGCTGATTAGTCAGCGTCTTTGTCTTCAGACATTGGTGTCGCAGGTGCAATTCTCAACGGTTTATGGTATTTTAATTGTGATCGGTTAATGTCCTTGGTTCCAGGACTGGTAATCTGTGCTGACCCGAACATTCTGAAACTCGTAAAACACACACACACACACACACACACGCGCGCGCGCGCGCACGCACACGCACACACACACACACACACACAAACACACACAAACACACACACACACACTGAACTTTATCCTCCAGGTTCCTATACATGTCAGACACCATTTGCCCTCATTTGAGGGCCTGCATTTCAAGGGACACATCATGCAAGAAAAAGCCTTAAAAATCTTGTTAAAGTTTGTTATTGTGGCATACGATGAATACGGTTCATTCTGCGTAATCCTGAGAATACAAAGCAATGGGTCGTTTAAAACAAAAGGTGGCGATCTAAGTTTGTAGAAACTGTGAAGCTGTTCGTAGTCCAAAATGACCGCACTCTTAATGCTGAGTTTTATTATGAGCAACTTCAACAAAAGATCACTTTTCTGTGCAAGTCATTAAATCAGTCTCCCGAAAATATTTCAGTTCTCGCCATCAAGTTACGTAAGTTTCTACTGCAAGCCTTTTTAAAGTCTGGTTCTATAAAGTCGATCGGAAATTACCCTCGTGAAAGTGTATTTCTTTGAGATTACACCTGAGCAGATTAAGCAAGGTGAGGTCCATATTCACCGAATGTCTGTCAGTCCTTAATTATTATCTTAGTTAAGAAAGCCGGTGTAAGCTTGCAGCAATTGGGCGTGAATCAATTCATATTTCACTTTGTGCACCTTTGTGCAGTGACTAGTCCGTGGGAATTCCCCCCAGATCGGAAATGATTTCACATTCTCTGCTGAGTCGGTTTTCACTTGATAAGCCGGAGAGTATTTTCGAATAAGCAATGCCTTATTATTAAAAATAACAACAAAAAACAACAAATTAATAATAATAATAATAATAATAATAATAATAATAATAATAATAATAATAATAATGGAGTGTGGCCTGCGGAGAGGCCTGGTGCAAGTCATTCGATTTGACGCCGTAAGGTGACCTGCGCGACTGTGAGGATGGGACCCTACCTAGATGAAATCTAATGCTGAACACGTCACAAACATCCAGCCCCGAGCCATAGGAATAAACTAAAGAATGTTAAAATGTCTGACCGGGCCGAGAATCGAACTCGGGACTCCTTGAACCAAAGACCGGCATTCTAACCATTTACCCATGGAGCCGAACTACAATAATAATAATAATAATAATAATAATAATAATAATAATAATAATAATAATAATAATAATAATAATAATAGCCGGCCCCGCGGTGTAGGGGTAGCGTGCCTTCCTCTTAAACAGAGGCCCCGAATTCGATTCCCGGCCAAGTCAGGGATTTTTACCTACATCTGAGGGCTGGTTGGAGGTTCACTCAGCCTATGTGATTTACAATTAAGGAGCTATCTAACGGTGAGATGGCGGCCCAAGTCTAGAAAACCAAGAATAACGGCTGGAAGGATCCGTCGTGCTGACCACACGACACCTCGTAATCTGCAGGCCTTCAAGCTGAAAGCGTTCGCTTGGTAGGCCATGTCCGTTCGAGGCTGTTGCGCCATGGGGTTTGGTTCTGATATAATAATAATAATAATAATAATAATAATAATAATAATAATAATAACAATAACAATAACAATAATAATAATAATAATCCCGAGTAAAATTGTTTGAATGTGTTTGGCTAATCTTACAATCGCACATTTGTGAATCTCAGGGTGCATCCAAGTTTGTTGATGTTGTTGATATTGAACCCATGACCTTTGTGCCCTAAGAACATTATGCATAAATTAACAATGAAATTAAAAGTTGGATTCTTGATAGTATGGATTTGACACGTGACGAGGGGGTGATTACCTTCGGTCCCACGCTCTGGGGTACGTGACGTCAGCCACACGTGTCGACGGCGGAAGAATCTCAAGTCATTTTTGTGAACTATTTCAAAGCGCGTGTACATGGCGTAATCCAAGCCAAGTCAAAAAAAATACAGTGCCTATCAAAGGAGGTCAATCATCTCACAAATCGAACCCGTATACATTTTAAATGTCCATGAACACTACCGCCAGAAATGTAGCAAACATGTAGTCACTTTCAAACTCTTGAAATTACAGTTTAGGTAAGTCAGAAAATTTATAGAAATTTTCTTGGCGGCAAAGGGAGATATCCGAAGAGAGGGGGTAACTGCTATAATTATGAAGGGACGCCATGACGAAGTCTCCTTCTCCGACATTTGTGATACAAAGCGGACGAAAAATTGTTGAGCTGCTCTGCGAAATCAAACCAACGAAAGTAGACTGAGTTCAACTGCAGATTTTAGCCATTGTGGCTAGGTCTTGTCTCCATGAGGAGATAGTTTTCTTGAGTGAAATAATTGTACCAGATAGGACGGTCAAAGTACTGAATAAATTCTAATGTGATTAAGTAATTCGTGTGCGGAAATAATTACAGTCCATCGTGTGCGCTCAGCAAACAAGTGAAGGGTATTTTCTTTTTTTTATGCTTTATTCCAGGAAACCTGAAGAAACATAATGATTTGTAAAGCCATGAATGTAAAAATGGCTAAATAAATGCCAGGGTTGCAGGTGAGCCCTATGACGAACAATGGTGTGACTACATGAGGTAGGTGACTTTCCATCTTACTACCTCTTATATCTTGTCTCATGATCTCTAAAAAAGTGTATTTGAATGGGGATATACGCAGTGGTCACCCCTACTAAGTTTTGTAAATGTGATAATACGACTAAAAGAGTCATTTGTTTATTTTCCACTTGGATAAATTTGTGAAGTCTTGCGAGTGCCGTATAATGTTGTAAAAAGTTATTGAATAGGGTTCCGAAGTGATATCACGTCCAATGTAGATCGTCATCCGCGTGAGTGTACTGCCTATATTTTGTGATGCCAAATTAAGATGTTCAGTCGACGTAAAATTTTCCTGTCTGCAATTTGAGTTAATAATGTAGAAATCCATGGTCACTCATTTTCAATCGAGTGGAAGCGCGCTGTCGGGTGAGAACCTAGGGTGATGAATTTGGTCACGGAGAGAATCGTTTTTCTAGGCCCATTTTAAACTGTGTCTGACTGACAATAAAAAGATCTAGTAGAATGTTTCAGTCATTTTCTCGTAAAAATCAAGTTATTAAATACGATATCCTTTATACGAAGTTATTCATGATTAATGCATTGTGCGATATTAGACGTCGAGATTTCTAGTAAGGATTTTATTCTAGTTCTTTGTCGATGATAATTGTGAAGCTGGGAAACAGAGGTTAGTTTTGTTGATATGAGATTTGTGAATCAGGTTGGACCTGTCATTGAAGCCGGGACATGGAAGCCCGAGGAATGTTTTATATGAGTTGAGATGAGATGTGCGAATCAGGTTAGAGTCCTGTCATTGAAGCCGGGACACGATAGCCCGAGGTATATTTTATAATGTTGGGAATGGATAGAAATACATAGAAATCCATAGTAGTATTAATTGGCGACGCGTATAATTAGTGTGGGCATCTTGAAGCTTAATCTGTGCATTTTGTTGTTTAGAATATCGTATTTGTTTAATTATGTCGGCAGAGTTTAAAGGAGAGCATTTTGAGAAGCCAGTCAATGGAACAAACCAGGTGTTTCATGTAACTGCCAAGCGAACTTGGGGACGAGAGGCCTCAGCTGTGATAACGGGACAGGCGTGGAATTGAGATTGTACTGTATTCTCGGCCGGGGAAAACGTTAAAATGCTGGATTTAGTTGAAATTCATAGCCGGTAATGATCTGAGTATTGTGAAATACTGTAAAATTTGTTTAATTGGGGACGTAATGAACATTTGAAATCACGAACTTCGAGTATAAGGAACAGAGTAACCAAATTCAGGGTTGTCCAAAATATAGAGCGATGGTCGTGATGATTGGTTTGTCTGTGAGGGGTGTGCAAAATTCATAAATGGTATGACGAGATATGACATCGTAATTATATGGCGAGTTGTTTGGTTTGTACGCAGATTCATAGGATATCCAAGTGTTAATAACGGTTAGGACTAGATTAGATTTTAAAATGTGAAATCATGAGACAAGATATATAACTGGACATGAATTATGTAACAATTCTTTTCCAGCCAGACAAACATCACAAGATTGAATTCACATCACAGCTGCGTAGAAATTTGTGAAGAAACCAGAGTCCGCGGAGATAAAATTTACTGTTCTTTAACATTTCGCTGAATCATTTAAATTTATTTAATTATTAAATTCAGTGAAACCGCATTTTGAAATAACTTTAATCAAGCGAATAACTTGGAGATGCATTCTGGAAATTTTAGTTTGTTTTCTGGGGAATATTAAAAAATAAAGTAACGATTAAGGCAACATATCCGAAGGAAATGGATTTTACTGCCACAAAGTTTGTGAGCATTGCTATTGTTGTAATTATTGAACTTTGATTGATTGAGCAGTGAATGTGCTGGGGATAGTAAAGTGGAAACTTTGGTCATCAACCGATGTAACTTAATTGTGTTTAGCCTTCAGCCTAGAAACTTGGATGGTCAGGGGGTCATCAACCTCAGTGACTTGGATTAGGGCCATATGCCATTGTAGCATCATTTCCTTGCGGTCATCATCCACAATGACTTTAAAGTAACTTAGAAGATTAGATGTCGGTCCATGACATAGACGCAGGTCACATCGATTCAATTAAGGGTCCATGCCGTAGAACCACTGTGTGGCACACACAGATTGGACGGCCTTAATTATACCCAGAATCCAGAGTTCGTGTTACGAGGGCTGGACCATAACGAATCACTACGATGGTACATGTGGTCTCCCATGTAAGCCGAATTTAAGGATTTCCAGACTTTCCTTTCTTAAATGATTAATAATTGAGACAATGGTTTCTAGTAAGAATGCCCGTCAGGCAGTTGCGTTAAAGTCTCACACCAGTGTTCTGACCTTTATGTAAAAATGATTGTGGTGTCCTGTGGACACAATTGACTTCTATGATACCGTTGACATATCAGATTGCTTCAGAATTTTCCTGAATAAATAGGAATCTTTTAAACAGACCTTTCATTCCAGTAGATAGATTAGAATTACTGAACCCTATCTTTACCTCAGCAAGTGACGAAGAACCCGATACGACCCAAGAGACAGATCTCATGAACTTTGCTGATAGGTAAAAAAGGTAGGTATCCCTCTATATGGACCTAAAGGGTTCAATATTGTTGTGGTTTTTTGTTGTTGTTATTTCTGAGGGAGTATACAACATTTTTTAGATAAGCCGGGAATGAGTGCGACAGTATTAAAAATAGGACGGGGTCTCAGAGCTTAAGCCCAGGAGGAACAGTTAGGCTGTACATAGCATGCTGAATTTGGTAGGAAACTTTCAATCAACTGGAACTCAGTGACGACAAACTTTTATTAATTGGGCACCAGTAGGATTAATTAGTCCCATTTTAAAGAGTATAGTTTGGTATGCTGCTTTTTTCTCAAAGGAATAATAGTAATAATAATAATAATAATAATAATAATAATAATAATAATAATAATAATAATAAAGGAAAATGGACTCGAAACAAAAGCCAATGAAATTAGATGCCAAAAGATAGAAACTGCAAACGACTAACCCAAAATATCTACAGCAAAAGCCGGGCTGAGTGACTCAAACGCTTAAGGCGCTGGCCTTCTGACCCCAACTTGGCAGGTTCGATCCTGGCTCAGTCCAGTGGTATTTTAAGGATCTCAAATACGTCAGCCTCGTGTCGGTAGAAGGCACTTGAAGGAACTCCCGCGGGACTAAATTCCGACACCTCGGCATCTCCGAAAACCGTAAAAGGTAGTTAGTGGAATGTAAAGCAAATAACATTATTATAATGCTGCAACAAAAAAATGTATCTCCTAACATACAAAAATAAGACATTACAATACAGTCACAAAATCAGAATGCCTTTATGGATCAGAAACACTAATTTTAAACAGGAAAGCAGACATAGAAAACATTGAGATAAAACGCAACATCATGAGAAAAATTCTAGACCCAATACTCGCCAACGGAGAATACCAACTTGGAGGCAGACAGGAAATCAAACAATACACAAATATTCACAGTGACATTAGAAAATGCAGGTTAAGATTCTATAGACACATTAAAAGTATGCACCAAGACAAACTTTCAAAACGAACAGTCAAATTCTATGAAAATATGAGTAAAGCCAAAACAGACACAATGGATTGGGGAAATGAAAACTGATCTGAAACAGGCAAGAATTACACCAGCAGATGTACATAACCGGGTAATCTTCAGGTCCGAAATTCACAAATGGCAAGTTGACCAAGAGGAAAGACCAAAGAAGAAGACCGGAACAGCTTGGTCTGAAGAAAGAAAGGTAGCTCACAGTAAAATAATGAAATAATGTGGGCACAAAGGAAGGCAAACGCTCACCTAAAAGTACTCTGCGTAGTTCTAAGGTATAAACATATAACAATAATCTTATGGCTTTAGCTACCGTATAAAACATTTTTATTTGACGCCGTCCAGGCTGCTTGTGCTTCAATTTTGACGTTCTACCTTACCGGATAACAGAGTAAGGATGAACTCTCTCTGGCTTTGAATGTGTCACCAGTGATAATCTATATGCCGGCATTGTAGGACATGGAATGTCAAATAGACTTTTCACCGGTCTTGAAAAATATGACCCCCTTTGCCGCATTTCATCCCACGATCTTGGGATCCAGAGTCGACACCCATCCACGGTTGCAGAGCCCCCGAAGGAATGAACGTACGTTAGAAAGTAATAGGCTATGCCAATGAATTTTGGCCTGCTGTGCAGGTGGATGAAATCTGTATAATACTAATTAAGCCACTGAAGTTGGTATCGATATCTTCATTATTAACAATCTCACAGGAAAAGAGAAAGAAGAGCATATTGATTTGATGAGTAAACGGGACTAGATAGACATGTAGATATACATTGTTCTGAAGAGTCCTGAATACCATTTAAAGTAAACGTTCTTATTGACTCATCTTGTACATATTCATATTGTTTTGTAGGCGAATAAAACAGTAGATGAAGAGTATGTTGATTGCTACAAAGGTACCTAAGCATCTTATTTATTCCTTGAAGAGTAAAGCTTATCTCATCTTGGTTAATGGGTAAAGATCCTTATCTCGTTCTTTAAATTGAAAACCTTACTATGAAATTGTATGCTAAGGAATAAAAAAAAACACCCACTAGTAAACTCTGTATTTCTGTAAAATATTCTCTCATTTCTTAAAACAATTGCTTGACACACTTAAATGCGTAATTCAGGGACATCGTCTTTAGATACACTTCGTAGACAAGTTTAGCATATTATTACCGGTACCCTCATCTATCTGCACCCACCTACCATCGCAGAGCGTGAGATTGATCTTTCAAAATACCTCCACGAGCGGTCTACAAGAAACTTTGAGAAATCAATAGAGAATAGCATACTTTGAAACTATTGCAAATGAGTTTCGTAAAAATTCGTATGTATCTTAGTGTATGGAGGTGTACAGGTAATATTTTTGCCCTTTTTTTCTGTCATATTAGGGGCTAGTGACAGTTGCAACTGTAGGCAGAGTGCGATTACTGTCTGATGGCACAAACCTCCGCGAAGCCCCGAGATGGAGGGGAAAGGTGGGAGAGGAGGATAGTGAAGAGGGTAACTACTGCTGTGCTACTAGGGGCAAAATGAAGTCTTATCACTAGATCCTAAATATACGGACCCTACTTATCACACTGACGCAGTCGCCAGGAACCGATGTGAACACTCCCGTAGCAACTAGGGAAGTGAATGTTCCTCCTCTATCACTCACGCTGCAGCACATGGGCTCGTCCGCATACAAAACTCATTTAGTGCGAAACTAAGGTCTTTTGCCATCATATAGTAATCGCGCCCTATACTAGCGTCTGGTCGGCAACTTGCCAGATACCAGATGTGGTTATTTTCTTCATTAGAAACTAGATTCCACAAACGGTTATGGAGCTTGTATATTTAAAACTAGCTGAACATACTAGTTACTGACGGGTTCAAAAGGATCGAGATATAGCTGCTTAATGCTGTACTACTGAATAACACAACCAGACATAATTCACTCAAATGACCCCAACAACTTCCAGGTAGACAATATATTTTTTGCCGTACCCTGTGGTGCGCAAATAATAATTGGTGCAGATCTGCTGCCGACTCGGAAGCAGGTGACATAGAGCTGTCCATGGGAGAAGAAGGTCGAGCGCACCTGAAACGTCTGCCCTCGACATTTTTGGGGGGTAATCATTGCGAATCAGACGCTTAATCGAAGGGCAGGCTTTTAAAATGCAAAAAGGACAGTTAGTAGGCATTAGGGGAATTCGGTGGATAAAATCAAACACTTTCTCACCGCCCCCTGTCAGTATCGTAGCTCCGACAGCAAATTTGTAGAGGATTTTAATATTAAGACGAGCACCATTACAACATTCGGGGGCATTCAGATTCCTAAATAGCATTATCGGAACCCCCCTCTTTCAGGGAGAGCTTACAAGTCTACGAGCAGTTACCGAGTTAAGGAAATCCACAAGGAAGTGCAATGCTTTTTCCTGATCTACTCCTATGTCCATGATGGTGTACACAATTTGTTATTCATTTTATCGTTAAGAGATATAGATCAAGATATTTTGTAGGTGATAGTGAAAACAAATTTTGACATGAGCAATTTTCCCGTAAAACCAACGTGAAAGAGTTATGTCCAGTTTTATGTTTCAAGCCCACTCTAAAGCACCCCCTCCTCCTTATTTTTACTGAAACATTTCTATCCTAAACTATATAACCATGTTTCATGAAAAGTATTCCTCTATCCGTTTTCCCGTGATGCTCTACTAAACAAACAAACAAACAAGCAAACATTTACAAACTTTTTTTTTCTTGTAGCTTTACGTCGCGCCGACACAGATAGGTCTTACGGCGAGGATGGGATAGAAAAGGCCTAGGAGTTGGAAGGAAGAGGCCGTGGCGTTAATTAAGGTACAGCTCCAGCATTTGCCTGGTGTAAAAATGGGAAACCACGGGAAACCACCTTCAGGGCTGCCGACAGTGGGATTCGAACCCACTTTCTCCCGGATGCAAGGTCACAGCCGCGCGACACTAACCGCACGGTCAGTTCGCCCGGTCAAACAAACATTAAACTGAATCCAACAGACTATCATTTGTCCTGTCGGGTGTAAAAACGATGTATCAGGCTAATATTCGGAAAGTTCAATCAGGAAAAACTAATTTTTATGAACAGTGTGAGTAAACGGGAACTTAATTTTTGACCTGCTAGCCTAGAAGGGCATATATAGCAAATGGAGAGACATATATCCCCTGGTATATCGGCACTGCATTGTGCTTATCACAGGATATCTCGCAGGGGTGTTCTATACCGTCCCCTCGTGTCTGTGGGATGCCGAATAGTCCGAATTGCCCTCCGACTCCTCCCCGATTTCATGCCAATGACCTGTACTACATCTTTCCTTTCCCCAAACGTGACACCCACATCTCCCTTCTCTTGCAGAAATTCCTCGACAAGGCCTTCGGTCCCAACAACCCTGTCACATCCCAATTCCTACAGACCATCCTAATATCCCCCCTATACACCCTATACCCACTTCACTGCCAACGTATTCTTACCGAATGCACAGACCGGCCACCTCCATACGAATAGACTGTACTGAGGTAAACCCTTATCCTTAATCCTACCAAATAAAGTACACACCCCACCCGACGCTACTCCACTCCAATATGGTAATCGTCCGTGGAATCAGTTATGTGCCTAGACATCCTGCTGGCTCATCTCACCATTAGCCCCGCAGTCTGTCCATGTAATATTCTTCTTTCATAATTTCACCATCTATCATTGCATGTATATGTACTTTAAACGTTTCAATAGTACGGTAGGTAGTAGACCATAGTTTTGCAAGTCTGCATTTCTGTTAGTTCAGCTCAACTACGTTTTTCATCTTTTCTATTCAGTTCTGTGTTTCTAATGTACTAAAAAACCAACTGAAAATATTGCTTATATCCTATAAAAAATAGCTGAGGGGCTCAATCCTTCTTTCCACCTCCCTCCTCCATCATATCTCTTGAACCCGCCCGCATCTCTTGGCCAGAAAGAGAGTGTTGCCCTTTAGGTGGCCCGCCCCACCTCATCAGAGTGGGGAATGAAAGATATGTAAAATAAGTGGTGTCCCACAGAGCAGTGCGGTTTGAAATAGAGCCGAGCTCTGCATTCGAGAGGCGGTGGACTATTCCCACCGTCAGCTGTCCGAAGAATAATTTCCGTGGGTTTTCATTCTCCTCACTAAGGTAAATGATGGGAAAGTTCAACTTACAAGCCATAGGCCGAGCTCGATAGCTGCAGTCGCTTAAGTGCGGCCAGTATCCAGTATTCGGGAGATAGTAGGTTCGAACCCCACTGTCGGCAGCCCTGAAAATAGTTTTCCGTGGTTTCCCATTTTCACACCAGGCAAATGCTGGGACTGTACCTTAATTAAGGCCACGGCCGCTTCCTTCCCACTCCTAACCCTTCCCTGTCGCATCGTCGCCATAAGACCTATCTGTGTCGGTGCGACGTAAAGCAACTAGCAAAAAAAAAAAAAAAAAAAGAGGCCGCTCCCCTCTTACCCTTCTCTGCACCTCAAATCACCACAACAGATCTCTTGTTCTGGAAGAGGGCGTCAACCTCTAGAATGCCCGCCTACCCCTTCAGGGTACGGAATTAAAGCATAAAATAGAAAAATGGTGTCAACGGTGTACTAGCCAGCCAGTGCAGTGGAAAGGTGCGGTTTCCAACTGATGAGCCCAAGCCGCACTCGGACGAAACACTGGTACTCTGACGATTGAGCTATCTGAATTGATATAAATCATTCAGTGAACATGTAAAGGCAAATCCAATCTTATTTGTCATCGAGGTTTCTACGGCTCCAAAGCAGTGCTTTAAAAGTTAAGGACAAGTGAAGTAGAAAGTGATCTGAATGTTCCCCGTCTGAGCCGACAGCTCTCATCCTTGTCATAAGGAAAGTAAGTGTTAAGGCATTATTCATGTCGAGTGTTGACCAACGCATACCCCACATGCAATTGTTAGATCACAGGGCCAACTTTCACCTAGACCGCATGTCAGCATCTGCAAGTGATAATCAACGTAACGCTCCTCCTCTCGAAACCTGACGTCCTCGGTTCAAAGCTGACTTCATAATAAGACTGAACTACTCAAAGATCAGCAAATAAAGCAAAACTGTTGCACATACGATCTCAAACAAGTTTATAAGTGAGGTTCTAAATTGCAGTATTTGACCTGTCCATGTACGCTATTTTACGAGTAATCAAATGCATTATATCGGTACTCGTTTATTACTGGTAAGGCATATTTAAATTATAATATGATTTATTTCCTATTAAAGGTCATCATACATTTATTGGAACTAACAACAGAGATAATTTAGTAATTTAACCATGTCTAACATCCGTGACATCGAATCTGATACTATCAATTTTGAAAATTTAGCTTTCTCGATCGTATTGTCCTTGAAATACAATATCAGCTTATTAGGTCGTCTCGAGAATATACCTGTACCTGAGAGCTAAACCAACTTAAGTCACATTTCAGTATTTTATAAAACTTAAAGCATTATAAACGTTATTTTTATGGTAATAAAATAATAATTAACCATCTTCAGTGTAAATTATATTAATGAATGAGTTCAGTGATCAAAATTACACAAGATCAAGAATAATGATGAACACTTATTGCCTAAGTCACAATGCAGGAAAAATGCATTACAACTGACCTTTCTTCTCTCTCCCGTAAAATGACTAAAATGTGACTTACGTTGGTTTAGCTCTCAGATGCAGAACGTACAGATCTGCCGATAGTGGAATTTGAACCCACTAAGTCTCGAATGCAAGCTGACAGCTACGTAACCCAAACATCTTTCTTTCTCAATCTGCTTACCCTCCAGGGTCGGTTTTTCCCTCGGACTCAGCGAGCGATCCCACCTCTACCGCCTCAGGGGCTGTGTCCTGGAGCTTCAGACTTTGGGTCGGGGATACAACTGGGAAAGAGGACCAGTGTCTCGCCCAGGAGGCCTCACCTGCTATGTTGAACAGGGGCCTTGTGGAACCCAAACATTATTATTATTATTATTATTATTATTATTATTATTATTATTATTATTATTATTATTATTATTATTATTATTATTATTGATGTTAAAGAAGAGAGAAACTAATTACATGTATAGATCTGTACCTGAGAACTAAACCAACGTAAATAACATTTTAGTCATTTTACAGGAGAGAGGAGAAACGTCAGTTGAAGAGAATTTTTGCTACATTATGACTTAGGCAATAAATATCCATCATTGTTCTTGATATATTTTGTGTAATTTTGGTGACTGAACATATTCACTAATATAATTTACACTTCCAATGGTTAATTCTTATTTTATTGCGCTGATAGTGAATTTATATTTATATGGCTTTAAGTTTCATAAAATGGTTTAGCTCTCACGTACTGATGAAGTCCATGCCGAAGCGATGTTATGTATAGAGCACAAATGACCAACTGAATATTGGTGGGTACCTAACCAATACAATACAAATTTTGCGTCCGATGCACTACCACTGACCTACAGTGCAGATCATTCTTGTTCTACTGGCAGGCATATGAGCTTCTGGAATTCGCCTGTTCGGTTGACCATCTTTATTCTGTAATTAACATCTCCTCGACATGTACTCGACACGACCTAACCATTGCATGTAGGCCGTCCTGGGGCCTCAAATCTGAGGTACTAAGAGTAATTTACCAGACAGCTTTCATACCATTGATTTTACTGTATATTGTGCTTCTTCAATCCGCACTATATTGGATAAGGAGTGGGCTCAAAGAAAACTGATACAACTTCAACGAGGTTGCGCTCTTCGTATCTCCCGCGCCTACCGCACTGCGTCCACTGATACTGTACTTGTCATCGCAGGAATTGAGCCTCTATTTCTAACTGCAATTGGTAAAGCTGAGCTGACATTACTCAAGAAAAATAAAACATCACCTGCGCCAATTTTCAAGATTACGTTGGGACAAAAATGCAATTTTCTTCAATCTGGACATCCTAGCAATTTCAAGAGACTTGTTAACAATTACTATTCTCAAGCTATCACAACTCCATCATCTACACAGACGGTTCTTGAATACCTGGAATACGGAAACGACATCGAAATATTTTCAGCACATTGTCCACATTGTTCGATTTTCTTACCTAAACTTTGGGCCATAAAATCAAAACTGCAGTGGCGTAAAGATAACAATAAAAACGCAAAGCTGTACCGTGATTCACAGGCTGTACTTAATGCAATAAAGGACAGGTACAATACGAACCAGATAGTAGCTGATATAAGGGCATTGACTCAACAAAGTATCCACGTTTGTCTCTCCTGGGTTCGTGGACACACAGGGTCTACCGGAAATGAAAAGGCACATTTCGAAGCAAAACAAGCTGAAAAATCTACGTTGGGAATTTTGTACAACAAAGCTCCAACATTTTTCTTGAAGAGCAAGATTAAAAAATATACTTCTCAGTGGAATGATATCTGTACCTATACTTCGAGAGGATCTGTTACGAGATTTTTTCCTGAAATCCAGCATCGACTCAAGTGTAAAAATCTTATGCTTACTCAGTTCCTATCTGGCCACAGTAAAATTAAGTCATACTTCGAGCGATTTAAGATTAAGACTGCAGATGGTACGCTTGCTTTTGTGGATCATCTCAAACTGTGCATCATCTTCTATTTGCCTGTCCTGTTATTGGAAGAGCAAGATTTACTCTAGAATGCCATTTAAACTCGTGCAACAGTGAACTGGCTAAACCTCTGTACTCTTTCTTTTAAAAGACAGTGTTGTTATTCTCATTTTCACACATTATTTCATAACATCTTCAGTAAATTTTCATAATAATACTCTTTGTGTGTAAATAATGTATATTCTGACTTGTTCATCTATAACAGTAATACACCATGTAAAATAGGGTTCTTTTCTGTATGGCAAATTCAATAATAATAATAATAATAATAATAATAATAATAATAATAATAATAATAATAATAATAATAATAATAATAATAATACCTTAAAAAACTATTTCGAAAAAGATAGAGTAAATCAAAGCCATGTCCGCACAAGCCACAAAGGCCCTTGGAGGAGTGAAGGTAAGGACTTACACTATCCATAACCTCAGTACTAATGGGATAGTGTTTGGCCCTGTGCTCGGCTACCTTTTCCCTATTACTCATTATTATAGTTGGCTGAGGGGAACTCTACACTAGATACTGAAACCTCATTTCAAATTTTTTCGACTTCCTGACGAGGAATTGAAACCACGTCCTTTTCGGCGTACCAAAGATGACTTTATAGTCTTGTCTAAGCAGCCCATTTCTACTTCAAGTCTATTTCAATGTTCAATAGTATTCTTTGAGCACACCTTCCTGCGTTTGATAACCCAATTCAAACAACTGGTCAAAATTTCAGAGAGATACCAATTAACCGATCTCAATGCAAAATTCATGAACACTATATTGTTTGTTAAGACGGTGTATTCCGTATTAAAACACAAAATGTGAAATTCCCATGTCGTTCTCTTTCCCAAACTATTTAATGCGATATACCAACAAAACTAGTGAGCAAACAAACAAACAAACAAACAAACAAAGATAAAAACAAAACTAGTACTTAAAGGAAAAAACGTTCATATTACAGAAACTCGTTCAAATATTACAAACTCCCGACTTCAAAATATCCTCCACTGTATTAATTATTATTCCCAGTGCAAATTGTCATATACCGGGATGTATTTGAAACTACGACTTCCATTTTTGTATTTCCAGTCCATTCACTGTTTCTGAAAACTTTAATGTCAAGATCTGTCCTACGCACGAGATTACTGACCTTAGAAAAAATTATCCTGCCACCATGCCTAGCCGTGAGTAAACTTGAAAGTGTATTTCAGTCTAATAAGAGGAAGCCCACTTAACACAAAGTTATAAATAGTTCAACGCTCGAATCTTCAATTCCATTTCGATAAATGGCCCTGATCCACCTTCACCGGTAAATGCAAGCTTGCGTTTACCGTGGCCTTAATCGTCTAGCACAACAATGAACGGTTAGTATCTCCGTAAGCGACTGACATCCTTGGAGCCAGCCTTGCGAGGTATTCAATTCACATACTCGCGTTCGTTACATCAGGATGCCTTTGGCAATAAATCTGCTTTTTACTGACTGTAGGACAATCTGCGATAACGAGGAAGTCTAGATTAAACAGTAGTCAGTAACGAATGAAATAGGAGGGCGTCTATAGTTATTGAATGAATGTAAGGCGTCCTGTATTTTCCGATAGTCAAAATTGAAAAGAAGAAAAGAATGGTAAAACATATGAGAACTATGAAATATGAAGGATTTCCAATTTTTAACATTGTTAATAATAATAATAATAATAATAATAATAATAATAATAATAATAGCTACAGTTTGAAGATATTTGGAGAAAGGAGAAGATTCCGGAAGAATGCCAAGTGGTTCTCATACACCCATTGCATAAAAAAGGTCACAAGCAAATCGTTAATAACTACAGGGGAGTATCCCTGCTGAAAATCGCTCGCAAGGTATTCTTAAAAATTTTGCTGAAAAGAGTAGAAACAGTACCGGTACTTGACAAGCAATTAGGTGAATATCAGGGTGGATTTCGAAAGGGTAGATCTTGCTTAGAACAAATATTTAATTTAAAATCAATAATTCGTCATAGAACACTGAACTTGTAGGACATAGTAGTGACATTTGTGCACTTTAAAAATGCATTTGATTCTGTTGAAAAAGAAACCTTAGATAACTATACCGGAAATTTGTAGTGACATCTAAATTATCAAACTTAATACAGGAAACACAGACACAGTTTGAAAAGTAAAATTTGTGGGCGAAATATCAAAACATGTCAAGATAAACACAGGTATACGGCAAGGTGATGGCTTATCGCCAATTATGTTTATCTGTATCCTAGAGAAAATTGTACGGAATTGGAATGAAAAAATACAAGAACATAAATTTTAGCCAATAACTTTGGGGAGGAAAAACAAAGATGCCTGGCATTTGCAGACGATTTTGCTATGCTTTCAGAGATCCTTACAGATGCAACAACACAAATAAATCTCTTGGAAGGAATAGTCAACAAAACAGGTTTGAGAATCTCTGTAGAGGGTAACATATTTATTACGAACATTACAAAAGGCTCCGAACATTTTGACAAAAAATAGCCTATTGGTCGAATAGAGAAAGTAAAGAAATTCAAATACCTGGGAGAAATAATTTTAAAAAATGGGTTAGAAATATCTGCTGTAGAATAAAGGTTACACAATATGGAAATAGAGTATGGTATCACTAAGAATTTTTACAGGCACTACAAAACAATGGCGAAACCAGAATACCTTTACACGAATGTTTACTGGAAATACTGGAAAGAAGAATCACGATAAATACCTTAGGACTGATGAAAACAACAGAACAATGGAAAATAAGAAGTAATAAATAAATATACCAGAACACAAAACAAATAACTGAAACCATAGGAAAAAGAAGATTGCTATTTTTTGACATATTTATAGAATGTATGATGTCATATTGTGAAAACAGGGAGAAAAAATCAACTACGAGCTGGATACAAGAGCTCAAGAATGATTTAGACAGAAATAAAATAACAGAATAGGAAACTATAGAAAGAGATATTTCTACAAAAATCGTTTTAAGACTGGAAGGATTTCAATTAAGAATGAAAAGGAAACCTGGTTCAAATTGACATGTCCTCCCTAGCAGGTCTCTGGAGAAAATAATAATAATAATAATAATAATAATAATAATAATAATACGTATGAGTTACTGACGATGGTATTTCTCATTACGAATAATGTAGCCATAGTATGCTACCTTCCTTTCTTTGAGATCTTTGTTACTTCTAATTGTTTTCTCATGCGCTGCATTACTATGTCGTTTGTTACGTAATGCATCCAAGATATTCTGAGCATAAGACGATAGTACCAAAGCTCACATGCGTTTAACTTCCGAATTATTACGGCTGTGAGTGGCAATGCCTCCGCAACGTGTAACAAAGTAGAGAAGAAATAACACAAGATTCGGGTACTAAGATAATGGTTTAATAAGTGCTACGGTTGGTGAAAACCTCATTGACATGGAACGCGCAAATATCTGGAAGGGATCACTGTTATCAATAAATGCATTCTTCCCTCAGAGCAGTATTGAATATATCAAAGGTCCTCTAAAGTGGTGAGCGGTGGTGGTGAGAATGTGTTTGTGATAGTCTGTTATTAAAGGAAGCTGATCTGGCACAGAGTTAACATTTTTCCTGGTCTAAATACCACTAACACAAGTTTAAAAAATGTACCATCTACTCTTCCAGGAACTCTCATGGCCTGAAGGAAGGTCATTTTTGTTTTAGAAAAGGTTTGTTAGGTTGTTCTGTGTTGTTTCCAGAGCAAAGGAGCAATTCCAAATATTTGATTTCTTGTCGTGTAGGTCATTAATCCCTGTCTTCTATAGAAAAAAATTCCAAGTTAATTTTCGTAATGGTAGGTTTAATTCTTCATACAACAGATATCTTATTGATCATAAAGAAGGCCATCAAACTACTAGCTGCAACTGACCATATACACAACTAGCAAACATCTACTGTAGCAAACTCCCACTGTCATGATTGAAACAATGCTATAAAATATAAATATATGTTTAAAAAGCGCCTACTAATTAATTCCTAAAAATATTATAAAACTCGTCCACTTTAAATAAGTCACTGCCCCGTTTATCCTTTTCTGACACCCTTTAAGGAAGATGGCCTTAAGTCGATAAATCTTTGTAATGGAGATGATCTCTTATCCGATATTGGCTTTAATTTTTCGTATCTATTTGTGTTTGTTTAGAGCACTACTTTATTCGTTATCCCTTCTCCGTACTCTCCTAAAAGTTCAAAATAGCAGCATATTCAGTCACACATGACTTACACGTTGTTATGCAACAGGATTCGTTAGTCAACTTGTAACTACTGGTGTCTGGGGACTAACACAGCAAGTCGCGTTATGAAGAAAACAGCTAACTTGATACATTGCAACCGAAACCAAAATGTCAGTTTAATCCTTTTGTCGACGGATAACTGAGTGTGGAAAACATTTTGTCCACGCTATCTGTGACTTGTCTTCAAATGCAAATTATAGGGTATACGAATTCTTGGAAACAATGTCACTGGACAGGTATCACGGACGTGGACTACATACTCTGTATAGTTCGCTTCGTCTGTATTATCTTCTCTAGTTTACATGAACATGGGAAAGGAGGAGTGCAGGTTCATATATTAGTGTATCACATCAAATATCTGCTACTCTTCTTCCTTAAAATCAATGTATTCATCATAAAAAGACTCCGGAGAATATCCCTCTAACAATTCACGTCACTAAGTTGAGATAACAGACTAGGTTTTTGAAAAAAATAGCAGACTATTGCCAACTAATGCATAGTCTATATCAAGCTGGTGAAACTGGTGGGACCGAGAGGGTGGGCCATGTGGTTAGGGCCGCGTAGCTGTGAGCTTGTATTTGGGAGATAGTCGGTTCGAGTCCCATCGTCAGCAGACGTAGTTTCCCCATTTTCACACCCGGCAAATGCTGGGGCCATGCCTTAATTAAGTGTACAGCCGCTACCTTTCCAATCCTATCACTTGCCCGTCCTTGCGCCGCCGAAGACCTTGAATCTGTTGATGCGACGTTTAAATACAAGAAAAAAAAGAAAAAAGGAAAACGAAAATACCACAACTTGTCGATAGAAAATTTTTAAGAGAGGCAAGAACGATCAAAGCAGGGGCTTTTAACTATGAGTAGTTTACATGTGTGCCGAGATCATTTTACGGCATCAGGTGATGTTTACAGATGTCCGGATTCCTTGGCTGAATGGTCAGCATTGAGGCCTTCGGTTCGAAGTGTCCTAGGTTCGATTCTCGACCGGGTCGGGGATTTTAATCGCGTGTGATAAATTCTTCTGACTCTGGGACTGGTTGTTTGTGTTTGTCCCAACATTCTACTCTTCATATTCAGACAACACGCCACACAATCAACCACCACAGAAACACGCAATAGTGATTACATCCCTAACATTGGGTTGGCGTCAGGAAGGGCATTCGGCCACAAAACAGGGCAAAATCCGACCGCAAAAGCAGGGCCAAATCCACATGTGCGACCCAGTTCGCACCCGTGACCCCACAAGGTGGGTAATGTCGTAGAAGAAGTGGTGTTTACAGATATGTTGATGGAGTTGGAAAAATGGCAGTTCTTGAGGACAAAATACGAGTATTAATTTACAATAGATACTCAAGGCTGCGACCGACGTCATCAAATTCTGACCCCCTTCCCCCTCGGTGCTTCAGCTCTAATGTGCCTTCACCTACCAATCGACCGCTGCTCAGCCCGAACACCAAAGTGACACATGACCACTGTGACAAATCATCTTAGCCGTCATTCTTGATTTTCTAAACCAGGGTCGCCCCTCAATTGTAATCTCGTAGGCTGAGTGGACCTCGAACTAACCCTCAGGTCCACATAAATAATCCTGACCTGGTTGGGAATAGAACTCAGGGCTTCAGGATGAGACGCCATCATGCTACCCCTAGACCGAGGGGTTGGCCAAGAAATTGTATACACCACAGTAAAAAAGGAATCACATCGTTTCCTCTTCCGTACTACATTGAAGAGCCAAGGACAGCTGATGATAAAAAGCACGTTCATTGCAATAACGAACTTGTCCTTAATTTTGCTTATTTCAAATACCAATTTGTATTTAAATTCTTTCAATACCATGTATATGTAAGGTGCTATCCTGTTTGACAGATCGATATTAACCGTTGGTCTCATCTTCAAAATATCCGGCTCGATGGCTAAATGGTTAGCATGCTGACATTTGGTCCAAGGGACCCGATTTCTATACCGTGCCGGATCGGGAATTTTAATTTTTAATAGTTAATTCTTATGGCTCAGGGGCTAGGTGTTTGTACCGTCTTCAGCTTTAGAATTCATCTTAGGTAGGGCCCCACATTAACAGACGCGCAAGTCGCCTATACGGCACCAATTCGAAAGACCTGCGCCAGGCTTCTCCGAAGGCCACACGCCTTTATAATAATAATAATAATAATAATAATAATAATAATAATAATAATAATAATGCGGCCATAGCCTGAATTAATGTACAGTCCCAGCATTTGCCTGGTGTAAAAATGGGAAACAACGGAAAGCCATCTTCAGGCTGCTGACAGTGGGGTTCGAACCCAGTATCTCCCGAATACAAACTGACACCACAAACTCCTTAGCCACTCGCTCAGTATTATTATAATTGTGTATTTTTTTCTTTTTTTTTTCTTTCAGAATAGTGAGTTCGACAATGATCAAGAACTTACCGTGTTACTGGTACCCATCATTCACTTAAATTAGTCACATTATTCTTCTTCTTTTTCTACTGCTTTTCCCACATCTGTGGGGTCGCGGGTGCGAACTGTGTCGCATATGTGGATTTGGCCCTTTTTTACGGCCGGATGCCCTATCAGATGCCAACCCAATATGGAGGGATGTAGTCACTATTGCGTGTTTCTGTGGTGGTTGGTAGTGTAGTGTGCTGTCTGAATATGAAGAGGAAAGTGTTAGGACAAGCACAAACACCCAGTCCCCAGGCCAGAAGAATTAATCAGAGGCGATTAAAATCCCCGACCCATCCGGGAAACTAAGGCCTCAACGCTGACCATTCAGCCAATGAGTCGGACTATAAATTACTCACATTGCGGAGTAAAATATACCTACATTAGGGGCTTACAAGAAAGTAAAGAACACCTCGATTAACACCTCGGTTCAGCTCCTTGGTTGAATGGTCAGTGCAGTGACTTTCGGATTATAGGGCCCTGGATTCGATTCCTGACTGGGCTAGGGATTTTAGCCGAAACTAATTACATTCCTGAAGCCCAAAGGTTGAATGTTTGCAATAGTCATTTACATATATCGTACTGCTACCCATTACAGAAACACCAAATAGTAAATACATCCTTTTACATAGGATTGGCGTCATTAACACTTTGTAGACTTCTCTCAAAGTTTGAAACGAAAATCTTGGGAATATTTTGGAGGATGAATACTGTACAATCTCCTTTTAAAATTATAAATTATGTAATGGGTTTGTGTCCGCCTCTGTGGTGTAGCGCTTAGTATGATTAGCTGCCACCCCCGGAGGCCCGGGTTCGATTTCCGTCTCCGCCACGAAATTTAAAAAATGGTACGAGGGTGGAACGTGGTCCACTCAGCCTCGGGATGTCAACTGAGTAGAGGGGGTTCGTTTCCCCACTTCAGCCATCCTCGAAATGGTTTTCCGTGGTTTTCCACTTCTCCTCCAGGCAAACGTTGGTATGGTACCTAACTTACGGCCACGGCAGCTTCCTTCCCTCTTCCTTGCCCATCCCTTCCGATCTTCCTCATCCCTGCACAAGGCCCCTGTTCAGCATAGCAGGTGAGGCCACGTGGAGGAGGTACTGGTGCTCCTCCCCAGTTTTATCCTACGACTCAAAGTCTCACGATTCAGGACACTGCCCTTGAGGCGGTAGAGGTGGGATCCCTCGCAATGTCCGAGGGAAAAAAACAACCCTGCAGGGTAAACGCATTAAGAATGGAAGATTTAATGAATGGGTATGAATTCCTTTATAAAATAAATTTACATGTGACCTTCAAATATTAATGGAACCGCTTAGCCGTAGCAGTAAATGCAAACTTGGTTTAACTATGAGGTGTTTGTTCAATTCTCCCATCAGCCTGACGAAAATTTTTGGATTGAGACTTGCACTTCTGAAAGGGCATATAGTTCAGGATTTTACTCAGTCTACAACGGAAATGAATGAATGGGAAGTAAATTTCTGGGAGCAATGGTGTCAGGACACAGAATTAACCACTACATCCCAGTAACTGCGTTGCTAATGAGAACTGGAAATACGCCGTAGCTTGTACCAGAAGTACGTGTAGCTCTGATTCAGTTCACTTTTACATTAGAGCGAAAGTAAAATTTCGAAATACAGGAATGTAAAAAATTTATTTTCCATAAAAATTATTACTTAATCCACCATGATAGCACAGATCAGATAGATAACGCCTTGGTATCACTACAGCTTCAAAGACAGAATGAAAAGTAGATGAATAAATTATAGTTAATAGAATATAAGCACTCTTGTCCTGTTATAAAATGTCAAGGTGTTGGATGCTATAGAATTTCCTTTCAAAAGTGATGTAATTGATGGGAATGAATTCCTTTATAAACTAAACGTTCATGTGACCTTTAAATAATAATGGAACCTCTTAGCCGAAGCAATAAATGTGAACTTGGTTTATCTAGGAGGTGTGGGATCAATTTCCCCGTCTATAGGTCGTCACTTGTAATCGCGTATGTTGTCTTTACGAGTTCTTTTACGTCGTACAGCACATTTTTTATACATTTTTTGGTGAAGACGGGTGAGAAAGAGCTAGGAGTGGGAAGGAAGCAACCGTGGCGTTGATTAAGGCACAGCTCTAGCACCTGCTTGGTATGAAAACGGGAAACCACCTTCAGAGCTGCCGAGGGTGGGGTTCTATCCTACTATCCCCCGAATTCAAGCTGACGGGGCCAAACCTCAGGTCCCAGTTATGAATCCTGACCTGGTCGGGAATCGAACTCCGGGCTTCCAGGTGAGAGGTAATCATGTAAAGCCCAAACCCCGCAGCCGGCCAAGAAATTTCCCTTCCCTACTACAGTCAAATACCAGTGGCAGTGGCAGCTCGTGATGATATAATAGATACGTTCTTTGAAATAATGAACTTGTCCGTAATTTTACTTATCTTCAATACCAATCTGAATAGAAGCCACGCTTTTGAGTGTCGAGATGTTAGCAGTGGGAGTATGATTTAAGTCAGTCAAAAGGACACACTGAATAAAATACAGGTAAAGTTCATACTTAAATGATAACAAGTTTCCTTAACAAATGTTGCTGGGTTTTGATACCCTAGTTTCCATAAACATTTTATCATCTATGATTATATGCGTGGAAACTGTATGATAATGTGCAAGCTCGTGGGTGAAGTCTTTCGTCTAATCAAACGGAAGTTTTCAGGTTCCTCAGATCGTATCGAAGCAAAATAAATTATTTCAGAAATAGGTGTGTTCCTTCTTTCTATGACATTTTTCTCACACTCTATTGGGTTTACGGGTGTGATCTGTCGCACATACGAATTTTTCCCAGGTTTTATTATAGCTGAATCAAAACATTCTGCATTACGAGGACTCAAACACAGCATTAGCTCTCTAATTAAAACAAGGAGTAATTTCCCAAATTAAAGGTAACGAATAAAGGAGAAAGGACATTTTAGGAGGTCTTATGATATCGATCAAATAACAAGTAATCTTGCAGTTTTACGTGACTGTTTTTATCATAATTACGCCACAGGACCGCCATATTTAATAGAATCCGAACCAAAGGCACGTCAGCTCATTTCCATTTCAAGAATCCCACATATAAATTGCCATGATTCGAACTGCGCTCGCCTTAGCGAGAAGCAAGTGACAATGCCATTCAGCAATCACCCCCTATGTGACGCCGACCAATTCGGTAAACGTAACACCTTAAGTTCATCACGATTGCCAGGGCAAGATATATAAGAGGAATTTGTCCAAATTTTGCTCGGTTATGATATCAAAGTTTCTACAAACGTTTTGTCATGTATGATTATATGCTAGAAACTGTATGATAATGTGCAACTGAGTGAAAACAATGAGCTACTAACGCTGTGGAAAATATCACTCACAAGGGGGCATTCCCTTCTCGTCACCACCGATTTCGCTTAAATTTATAGAACATGCAGGGCTTGGCTAGAAAGGAAAGTATCCGAAGTGGGAACTCCAGATGGCAAAGCGTATAGAAAATAAAAATAAAAATAAAAATGTTGACGCGGCTCTCGCGCTGTATAAGTCACTTACGCTAATACGCACGCCGAGCAGTAGTTGGCGTAGCGGTAAGAGCTAGGACTAGTAATGCGGTGGTCGTGAGTTCGACTCCTCGTGTGAAGACTTTTTTTTCCCTCTCAACTTTTATATTATTCACTTTCCAATTAAGGAGAGAGGTGAATAATTTATTTTATTTATTTATTTATTTATTTATTTATTTATTTATTTATTTATTTATTTATTTATTTATTTATTTATTTATTTATTTACACTCATAATGCATAGAAAAGGTAATAAATTGGGATTTCATTGTCAGACTTTTCAACAAGGGATTGTAATTAAAGCGCGTACGAGAAGACTTTGTTCATGAAAATTCAAAACTTTATTCATTGACATGTTGTACATGTGTCGGGATGATATTTATCGTACAAACGGGGAAACGATAATTACTTCTGCATCTAGTACAAGTCCAAGCCTGCTGCCATTTTTTGAAGGATACAGTACTTTTGTATCCATCTCTTGGCACAGGCCAGAGTAAAGTGTAGCTTTCACCGAAGTCCCAGTCTCATCCATGGCTGTGACAATGTGGAAGCTGCTGGGGTATGGGTAGTGCTGAGTAACGACATTCAGAGCACGACTAGTGCATCTGAGTGTTGTGAAAGGTGTTGCTCATAGGGTCAGTCGTGCTGCAATAGCACTTTCTGACCCAGTGAGGAAAGCAATGGCAAACTACCTCACTCCTCGTCCTGCCTAGTACGCCTCATTTTGGTGCTGCCATTGGCTTTTGCGGTTTCCTTATAACCACATAACCTTTGGTGGTGCTATTTGAGGATCCAACCAGCCTCTGGGCTGATAACCTAACAGACAGACAGCACAAGTCATAAACGCTGCATTTTTACAACCGCATCGTTCAACGTCTCCATAGAAAAAAGTCTCCACACGGTGTGTCGAACCCACGACCATCAAATTACTAGTCCCAGCTCTTACCACTACGCCAACTACTGCTCGGCGGGCGTGTTAACGTAAGTTGCTTATACAGTGCGAGAGCCACGTCAACATTTTTATTTTTATTTTTTTCTATACGCTTTGCCATCTGGAGTTCCCGCTTCGGGTACTTCCCTTTCTAGCCAAGCGCTGCATGTTTTATAAATTTGAGCGAAATCGGTGGTGACGAGTAGGGAATGCCCCCTTCTCAGAGTAAATAGTATCCGAATCCTCAATTTTGCCTTCCTGTGAACATGTCTTCTATCATCCTTGACTGTGGAAGTGATTGCCCTTTTCTTGTCATCGATGCCTCTGAAAACCAAATACGAAATTGATTCCTCTGTATTGTTATTTATGGCTAACCAGAATTAGTTTGTCGTGCAAATCTGACCTAATATTCAATTTGGTTACAAATGAATGTGAATCTAATTCTGAACTATAATGAACGTTTGCATATTGCTATTGGATTATTACCACAGTTTTCACGATACTTAATACAAAAACAAGTATCGAATGATGTATGGCCCTGCGTTAGCGGTTAGCCGAACATGTGGCAATTTCAATTAGCAGTGGCGACAATGCAACGAATTTGTCAGTAACTGTTATTCTATCAATCAGAAACAGTTATCCTATCAATGAGAAACAGCATGATTACTGTATATAGTATGTCTTCGGCTGCTACCGAATGTTAGATCGACTGAGTAGTACCTATTGCAGGTTGCGTGCTCACGTTATGCTTTCAAGGATATAGCATCGAAACTTAGCACAGTCGATTCACATTTCAAGTACAAAAGTTCATCGGTCCTGCTTCTCTTAAAATCAACAGGATTAATGAATGAATGGATGGAAAACTCGTTCTCCACTGATCAGAGATGATCAGAAACGGAGGGAAAGAGTATTTTTATCTTAATAAACATACCGAGATCGATAGCTGCGGTCGCTTAAATGCGGCCAGTATGCAGTATTCGGGAGATAGTGGGTTCGAACCGCACTGTCGGCAGTCCTGAAGATGGTTTTCCGTGGTTTCCCACTTTCACACCAGGCAAATGTTGAGGCTGTACCTTAATTAAGGCCGTGGCCGCTTCCTTCCCACTCCTATCCCTTTCCTGTCCCATCGTCGCCATAAGACTTATCTGTGTCGGTGCGACGTAAAGCAACGTGTATCTTAATAAACGCGGTTATTCGTTTATATTGCAATACAACAGTTAAAATAAGTGATAAAATGTTGCAAGAAATAACTGAATTATAATTTACTTACATATAACTCACAAATTATTTTTGGAAGTTCCTTTAGTAATTGACGACATCCCCGGAATAAGGATGTAATCAACAAATCAGTAATTTTTTTAGGAGAGAAAATTATTTTCGGGATTTCTTTCATTGTATTTGCTGGTGAAATGTAGTGTTTACAGTGCACTATGTCCTCTGGTATGGGCTAGAATAAATTTTGTTACATTCACTGCCCTGTCTCAGTCTCATCCTTGGCTTTGACAATATGAAAGTGATTGAGGTATGAGCGATGCTAGTAATACCATTCCTCATGCAGCCATTCCTTGCTATGAATGGTGTGAAAATGCTGCCCACAGGGTCAGTTGGTGTATGCATTTCAGTGGGCTTGGCAGACTGATATGTAATAGCAACTTCTGGCTCGGTGAAGAAAGGAACGGGGAACTACCTCACTCCTAGTACGCCTCTTCAGTGATGCCTAGGCCATCTATGACAGCTGATGACAGAGCTGTTGAGGATCCAACCAGCCTTAGGGTTGAAGACTGAACATACATACATACATCTTTTAAAATCGATATTTTATTGTTGTAACGTAAGGTTTGAAAAATTAATATATGAATTACGTAAGGTAAGGGTTATTCTGCCCGAAGGCAGGTCCGAACCTCCGCAGAGGTGTTCCTGAGCCGGAGTTTACGTGCGGTAGGGTGGCCAGTTCCTTTCCGCTCCTCCATTCCCTTACCCCCACCAACAGCGCGTGGCAACCCATCCAACTCCTGACCAGGCCCAATGTTGCTTAACTTCGGAGATCTCACGGGATCCGGTGTTTCAACACGGCTACGGCCGTTGACATATATGAATTGGAAGTGATAAAATAGAAAACAATCTGCAAATATGTCTTACGTTTGTATATAACAGAAGAGAAATCCTACATATGCACTTGGAACAACAATTATATTATTATTATTATTATTATATTACTGCAGTGTAATAATAAAAACAACAATAACAAAAATAATTCAAGTAAATATTTCAAAATATAGATGTGATTTCGACTATGGCCTGTATTGAAAAGTGAAAAAAAATTAAAAACCTACAAGTTGTTTTCCAGTCATTGACCGGGTCAGGGATGTAATGAATGAAATATATAGGCTGTTATTACAATGGGGTCGCCACTCCCAAGGTGATTTATTAATGAGTGATAAATGCTATGAAATGATAATGGAGAATGTTGCTGGAATGAAAGATGACAGGGAAAACCGGAGTACCCGGAGAAAAACCTGTTCCGCCTCCGCTTTGTCCAGCACAAATCTCACATGGAGTGACCGGGATTTGAACCACGGTATCCAGCGGTGAGAGGCCGACGCGCTGCCGTCTGAGCCACGGAGGCTACTTATGGCCTTTATTGAAACGATCTATTACACCTAGTTGTGAACCGGTACAGGCACTGTCCGTCATCTTGACTGATATTCTATAGGTCTACTTATTCCACGGAGGACAAAGTCCTGCTGGCTGTAAACCAGCTTGAAGTTCAAATGTAAGACATAAGATGACACAACAGTATAGAGGCCTGATGATTTCCAATGAAATCTCATTTTTCAAAATTTTGGCGATTACATCCTTATTCCGGGGAGGTCTTCAATTAATCAAACTTATACTTTTGAGGTATTTCCAAGACTTGAACTGTCAGAGAGCTACATACAATTTTTTCTTAGATTTCTTACCCCACGATCGCTGCTGCTCTCCCTCTGCCCGCTGTAGCATAGCGCCATGCCGCCCTTCCTCTCCCACTCGCCATCAGTCCCTTCGAAGAGCGGCGAATTCAAACAACAGTTAACAGTTTAACGCTGGGAAAACAGATTGAGGTCCGCCTCTGTGGTGTAGTGGTTAGCGTGATTAGCTGCAACCCCCGGAGGTCCGGGTTTGATTCCCGGCTCTGCCACGAAATTTGAAAAGTGGTACGAGGGCTGGAACGGGGTCCACTCAGCCTCGGGAGGTCAACTGAGTAGAGATGGGTTCGATTCCCACCTCAGCCATCCTGGAAGTGGTTTTCCGTGGTTTCCCACTTCTCCTCCAGGCAAATGCCGGGATGGTACCTAACTTACGGCCAGGGCCACTTCCTTCCCTTTTCCTTGCCTGTCCCATCCAATCTTCCCATCCCTCCACAAGGCCCCCTGTTCAGCATAGCAGGCGAGGCAGCCTGGGCGAGGTACTGATCATTCTCCCCAGTTGTATCCCCCGATCCGATGTCTGAAGCTCCAGGACACTGCCCTTGAGGCGGTAGAGGTGGGATCCCTCGCTAAGTCCGAGGGAAAAAGCCAACCCTGGACAATAAACAGATTAAGAAAAAAAGAAAATAGATTGAGAGTCTATAAATAACGAGATTGCTTACGTCGCCATCTCCGTACTGAATTTGGCTCAGATCAACTAGTTACCGTTGCTACAATCCCCTTGTCTGCCTACATCAGAAATGAGCACCAGATTAATTCTGGGGCGAAAAGGCTAGACGTTATATATCATTTAGTTCAGAGGTTAGGAACAGTGGAAGCATTTATCTGCCACTCCTCCACGGGCCTGCATGACTTTGCCTGTTTCCACTATATCGATGGCCGGGAACGAAAGGGTTGCAATTTAAAATTCATTATTTTACAGTAGCGTTTAAAAGTTCTCAGTATGCTAATTGGTGTATATTAAAATAATAATAATAATAATAATAATTTTACGTCCCACTAACTACTTTTTCATGGTTTCGGTGAGGCCGAAGTGCCAGTATTTTGTCCCGCAGGAGTTATTTTACGTGCCAGTAAATCTACCGACACAAGGCTGACGTATTTGAGCACCTTCAAACACCACCGGACCAACCCAGGATCGAACCTGCCAAGTTGGGGTTACAAGGCCAGCGCCTAAACCGGTTGAGCCACTCAGCCCCGCGGTGTGTACATAGTTCTTTCTTCATTTACTACAGTCTGGAATAGTTACAACTCAAAATGATCCTTTTGGATAAAGCGAAGTAAAGTCAGAACATTGAAAACCGTTGTAAGTGCTTCCTGGCATGAATAGATTAGATTTTTTGTTGTGACGTTTTCGAAGGTTGTAGAGGTAAAATATCAAATGCGCTTTTTCTTTAGTTGTAACCCTTTCGTTCTCAGCCATCGATATATAGTCCATATTTTGCTGTGATTTTTCTTGTTTACTTGTAGCCTTTTAGTGGGCCAAAAATGTTCATTAAAACAGAGCTATCGTTTTCCTGGGCTGCCTAATCAAGTTGGTAAAGCGACTTAGTGTAGGATGTTAAAAGGTTTGTTTTTTTCACCTATTCAATACATATAAATTTTATAATTTAGGAATTTATTGTAGATTCCACTTGAGACATGTTTCGCCCTTCATTGAGGGCATCATCAGTCAAAATATTACCTCAAGGTAAAAAATCAGGTAACTGGTTAGTGGTAGACATGTACAAATTAATACATATTATTAACAACATACAAAAATTAAGTATGGGAAATAGTTGCACAAAAGTGATGGTTGAACATGAAGGTTTATAGATGAAAAGTCAGCACTAATGCCTAAAAATAACATAGTAGAGTTCTGCAGTGGTGCTCTGGAGAAACAGTTGACGCAATCATATGATAATAAAAAGTTAAAAATATTTACATTATAAACAATTAAGGGAGAAAAGGTGTAGTGTTTGGCGTCAATGTTTTTAACCTACAATTAATGTCAAAGGTTGGTAACTATACAGTATTTACATTGTTCTATTGAACAGTTGAGAAAAAGTTTTAAAAAATATTTACATTTAACATTCAGCGTAAATGTTTGTAAATAAAAACTAATGTCAATGGTTGGTAACTATATAGTAATTACATTATCTAATTGAATAGTTGAGAATTTACAATTAAATACATATTTACACAAGAGCAGTTGGTGCGCAAGGATAAAAAAAAAAAATTTTAGTACCAAGTGCGTCCTGATGTTTTAGAGGTTGGAAGAAGGAAATAGCATTGACATTTCAGAAATATGTAGAGCAGTTTATTTTAGTTAAAAATCACCGGGGGTAGGGAAAATTTCATAGCCGTATGAGGTTTTTTAGGTATCAAACTGAAAGTTTTCCAGTTGCAGCGCCGAGATCGGGATGGAGACTGGTCAGTGTGGCTGGAGATTCATGGGTAATCCGTGCGTTTGAACGGCAACAATGGTGACAGTTAATAGTGGGTAATTGCTAATTAGGAAAAATGTTGCGGATTGAGACTTCCGCTTATTCTTTTAATTGACTTCTGTAGCATCGATTGTGATGTGAAGACATCGGTGTGAAATGCTGGTGAGACAAAATGATGCTGTTCCGTGGAATAAAGTGAGGCGGACTACGGGATGAAGTTGTTGTTCTTTACTGGTTTGGTGAGATAGAATAGAGTTGCTTGTGTTGTGGACTGCTGCGGAGAATTAGAATGTATACAGCAACTGCAGAGTCAGAGCGTTAAAGCTGGGGTGAGGCATCTTCTTATTCTGACTGCGAAGAGGAGCCGTAGTGGCACGCCATATTTGTGCCGATGTGCGCTGGGTTCCGGCGAGTTGTTGAAAGTTGTATTGTATGAAGTGGAAGCTATCTGTTGTGTCGCTGAGAGGTAATTGTTGATGAGAATTGGTGGACTATGAATGAGGCTCAGTTGGTAATACGCACATTTCCCATACTTAATTTTTGTATGTTGTTAATAATATGTATTAATTTGTACATGTCTACCACTAACCAGTTACCTGATTTTTTACCTTGAGGTAATATTTTGACTGATGATGCCCTCAATGAAGGGCGAAACATGTCTCAAGTGGAATCTACAATAAATTCCTAAATTATAAAATTTATATGTATTGAATAGGTGAAAAAAACAAACCTTTTAACATCCTACATTCAGTATCTTCAATACGGATAACAATGATTTTTATCACTTGCAAAGCGACTTAGTTCAAACACAAAGATATATGTTCGAATTCTCGTCAGAAGTACCAACAGTACTTGACCGAACGTTGAACTTCTTGTATTCACATCATTATCAACATCATTACCATCATTCCAGATAATGCTACCTGCGGTAGTTGCTCAACAATATCGGCTGCTGGATTTATCCCACCTCGCAGTACCACATTAGAAAAACTCTAATGACTCCGTAATCATAGTGCAATCTTGGAAAAACTACAAAATCCGTAATCTCATATTATAGGCTTTATGTTCCCGTAACTACTTTCACGGTTTTTAGAGACGCTCAGGTGTAGGCAGTTGAATCACTGGAATTTCTTTACGTGCCTTAAATTTACTCACATGAGGCTAGAGAAGTTCAGTAACTTCAAATACCTATACATTAGTCTGCCCTCATGTCAGGACTTTACAGCTCTCGCTGATGCTATACTTTCGAACACTAATTTAATGTTACTTAAAAATTAATTAATTTCTCACACACTGGTAAACAGGCCTACATAATATCAGAAAATATGAGGTAACATATTTTTAATGCTTTGGGCTAATAGTGCCGTATTCCATAGCACCTGAAGTACTGAAAGTACAACGCAAATATTATAAGTACTGCATCGTTTATAAAGACTGTTTCTCTGTTTCAATACGTTAAAAGTTTTTTTTAAATTTCAACATAATGTCATGTGAAAGTCAGTAAATTCTAATATACTGAGGCGAAGAACGAATACATTCTTGTCCGATTACTGGCAGGTTTTTCAATATAATTCTAGGAGCGTTCGAGAGAGAAATCACTTCCATCCTACGCTCAATAGCAGTATAATAGGTAGGCTCCTACCGTGCAGCACAACTTCTTACATCGATGGTTCATATCCTGTTCAGCCGGTAGCATCGCCCACACAGATTTATCCGTGTTCTAGAACACATCTCAGGCTTTAAATGGCAGCATCTTCATCATATTACCATTCGCCCTTCAGCTACTGTTTTCCAGTCAGTCCCGTCCTTGAACATCTCTTTTGTTCATTCGTCCTCAACAAAAGACTGATCGCATCACTTCTATATAAAAATAACGAAAGTTAATATGGTCTTTTTCTTTTAATCTCGTAGAGTACGGAACTCAAACAAGGGAAGTTCGTAACACTCGAAGAATACGTAGACAAGCTGCACTGTTTGTTATTTATGCCAGCCTTGTTGATAAGCTCTGAATATGATTTGTTTAAATTTAATCATTGTTGGTTAACAATAATTTATTGAATATTCTGAGTCTGATAAGTAACTTGTAATTCTATTAATCTTAATTTTCCGACGTTCCATACAAAGGATATTTGATATATGGATTTTTTACGGAACTTTTAGGAGTGTTCTAAATATTGCACCTTTTATATATGCTGCTTCAAAGCTCTCTATTTCAGTTAACTATTGTTTCGAGAAATGCTTATAAACGACCTTTAAACCATACGTGATTTTATATCTGCGATGAACGATCAAAGAAGCTTGTATCATTTGAATGCACATATCTTCTTGAGTAACACTGAAAATGCTATGATCTTATAAATAAAATTCTAGGGGGTCCACTATCTGTAACGTAATTTATTTCGCCAAACGTTTATATATGTATCCGTTTTATGTCAACCCGCGATTGTATCAGTAGTTTTTAGCTTTCGTGTCTGTCTGTTTGTTCCACCATAACGGGTAAATGGCTGGATAGATCTCAAACAAACTTCATATTTGTAGTCTACTCATACAGGAACAGGTTTCAAAATGCACATAACTTAAAAATCACTGAATAGACTGGGGTTTTATAAGAAGAATCGAATACTTCTTTTCAGTTTTCTCTTACACTATTGATTAAATAATGTCGACCATCGTCGCCATAAGACACGTAATGCCACTAGCAAGAAAAAAAAAGGAAAAGAAAAGTCGACCAAACTTCATATTTAGAGTCTACTCATTCAGGAACATGTTGCGATATGCATATCTTTTGAAAATCACTGAAGAGACTGGGGGTTATAGGAAGACTAGAAGATATTTTTAAATTTTCTTTTTTACTATTGATTATATCTCCACCAAACTTCACATTTAGAGTCTAATTTAGGACCAGGATTTGAAATGCATATCATTCAAGAATCATCGAACAGACTGGGGGTTTACAGAAAGACCAGAAGAGCTTTCTTTCAATTTTCTCTTTTCTCTTTACCAAACTTCATATTTAGAGTATAATCATCCAGGAGCGGGTTTCGACATGCATATCATTTAAAATCACAGAATAGACTTGGGATTTGTGGGAATAAAATATTTTTTCATTTTTCCCACTATTGATTATATCACGACCAAATTTCATATCTAGAGTCTAATCGTCCAGGAACACGTTTTGATATGAATATCATGTAAAATCACTGAATAGACTGGGGTTCATATGAATACAAGAAGTTTCTTTTCAATTTCCTCTTAGGTTCTTGATTATATGTAAAATTTGTGGACTATATGTGAAACACCCCTTAATTTTAAGAACTTTTTATGTACATAATGTATCTTCAAATTACGGAGAAAAATACCATTTTCTACGGGCTTCATGCTCTGTAGCCAGTGACGGACACCCTCGCACACCTACAGTTATTTGAAGGATCCATAACAGAGGATGCATAATATTTCTCTCGGCTTGAAAATTAACCCCACCTAATGTATCTGAACACTGAGGAAACATGAGGTAGAACCTTTCCTTTGGTGTCTGTCTGTCTGTTTGTATATTCCTAAAAGTGGACAACTGGTGGACTTATTTCAACCGAACTATTTGCTTGGAATCTACTCACTCAGGATTGTGTTATCAGATGCATATAACGTCATGGTAATCATGTGGAGTTGGTATTTATAGGAAGATTATTCTCAAATATTTTCGTTAATATCAGGTCTACCAAAATACTGTGCATAAAAAAACTTTTAACTATATGTTATTTCCGTTCCTTTATACCATTTACGTATTTCTTTCTTCTAGTTGTTTTACGTCGCACCGACATAGATAGGTCTTACGGCGACGATGGGACAGGAAAGGGCTAGGAGTGGGAAGGAAGCGGCCGTAGCCTTAATTAAGGTACAGCCCCAGCATTTGCCTGGTGTGAAAATGGAAAACCACGGTAAAACATTTTCAGGGCTGCCGACAGTGGGGTTCGAACCTACTATCTCCCGAATACTGGATACTGGCCGCACTTAAGCGACTGCAGCTATCAAGCTCGGTCATCTACGTATTTATCGTACGACGGATAATAACGCAGATGGTTACGGAAAGTTGGATTTTTAGTCCAAGGCCCGTGATGCATGTCATTTATGCCACCTGAAGGTGGGTAACGGGAAAACTAAGGAGCCATTTTACTCTTTTCGGTAGGGCAGATATTAAGAGAGGCATCATCAACGTCAGAGCGGCACGACAGTGGTCAGAGACACAATATGCAACCTGAGAACCACGGAAAATTTCGCTCAACTTCGGACCACGAACTGTACCGTACCATAAATTCAGAAATCGTCCCCATTCTCTCTCGAACTTGTTCAGCTTCATCATATTTTCGTTACTTCCCCGGGCTGGCGTAGGAAAAATACAATTTTTACATGTCGCATTAAACGTGTGAATAGAGCCATATTACTTCGCATAAATTCCTGAAGGAAACATGTAATCCTCTGAGAATTCCTGTGCGAAGAACGGGTGCAAATGCATGTTACTAATAAGGGTTACTAAATGACTACGTAACTTCTAACTATATCCTCAGAATAGCAAAGAAGGATTTGGGTACAAAATTCCAGTTACTTTGTTTCTATAATCATTGCCGGCATTTGTCATGAAGATGTTATGACAACAACTTCCACATCTGAAGACATTTTACATATCCTCCGATTTACCCTCATCTTATCTAGATCACCTTTTCCGTAATGGCACTGACTATTGTTTCCGCGATTCTAAAAATGATTTTACTATCTGTCTACTCCCATGAAATTTTAGTTCATCGACGGCAACCTTTCCGACATCACGACATACTTTACAGCCCAACATTTAATTCTTAAGATACAGCCACTCGTTTGTCTTTCTTTTCACCACCTGGATCTTTGGTCTTGGTTTCGTAATTCTCTTCATCTTCGAGTATTTTTCGGTGCTAATTTACTATTTCACATGGTCGCAAGAAATTTCGATAATTACTGCTTCTTCAACCTTCCTTTCCTACTTACTTAGTAACATAAAGTTACTGCTGATTTTGACCATTTTGAGAAATTAGATTAGCTTAAATATTACGTAACCGCCTGCTTTTTTGCTGAGTATAGAACTGACAGAATGATACTGGAAGCAATTGAAACAAAACACAACTTTCTGTGTCCGGCTGTGTACCAACGTATGAAGCCTGTGAAAGAGGAAATCGATGTATCAGTCTATAAGTTATCAAAGCGGAAAAATCAGTTTGAGAACACAATATTTATAAAATATTTTAGTCAGTTATTCGTAAATTTACAAATATTAAATTAAAAGGTACAAACCTAACACCGCCAGGAAAACTACACTGATAATAATGATATAATAAAAACACAGTAATTTAAATACGGGACAAGAATAGTTTATGGAACGGACAACCCACGATTTGGAGATTTATGTTTATAAAACTCAGAAAACATATTTTTCGTCTCGAGATGATAACTGAAAATTTCAATACCCATTAATCTAAAACTCTTTCTGGAAATTCTCGCTTAAAATTCGTATGTCATAGTAGGTTTCTATTCAGAATTAAACCGTTAAAGACAACTAGCTATTTATGGTATGAATTCCAATATCTATTTACAAAATGTGCGAAGAATACACACAAGCATGTCAGTCTGGACAGTATATAAATTGAGATAACCAGTGAGCTCACCAATCCGTGTTTTCGGAATGATAAATTAATTTACTTCAGTAACCACACAGATGTCCTTTAACGCATTATTGAGGGCGAATCTAAATGATTTAATCAATGAAAATTATTATGAATAAATTATGGTTAATTTAAATTAGCGTCTGTGAAAGTTATTTGAGAATAATCAATGGAAAAACAATATTAAGTATTTTATTAGTAAATGACATATGTAGGATAGAAAATATAAAAAGAAAAACGTAATAAACAAAGCAGGCAAAGGAGAAAATTGTAATTCTTAAAAAATAACATACGGTAATAATACTACGTATTAAATACCTCTTCATCTATTATTTCTCTTAAGAGACACGACCGAGCTGGAAGTTTACCCCGAAATCAGCATCTTTGGTACGTCAGTGAATTTAGTGATTAGAATCACTGTCATATGAGCACTCCAACAGACTGTTCGAAAGAATCGATTCTGCTGCCATGAACGTAAGAAGTGAACCTAACAGAAGCAACAAGTGGAGAATAAAGTGAAGCACTGCTATATAACCAACTACCTGAGGAATTGAAATAAGGCTAATTTGAAAGTAAAACAGAGAGAATAAAAGAATGAAGGACACTTTCATTTAAAAAAGGACAGGGAAAAAGAACTGATTATTTCGCAAACGACAATCAGGATAAGCAAAGAAAACTGTAGGCCTATTTTGTTTTAAAACCATAATAAAGCGAGATATTCCCGTTCTTAACAACACATAAAGGATGAAATGACAGCGAATAATTTTTAAACAAACAATAATCAAGGTGAGAAAATAACTAGTTTATCTGTAGACACAAAAATGCAAAAGTGAAAAAGTGCTTTACTTAAGAATTTCGTCGATGCTCGATCGAAACCTCGTATCTCACAATGCTCTTCCTTTCCACTATCTTCCTTAAGGCTGGTCACGTCTCCCAGCCGCATATAGATATCCTGTCCATCAGAACGTCGGCGGTTGCAGAGTACACTCAGGCCCGTGGTTCGGCAGCTGTGTACTCTGAATGACCAACAGAGCAGAGGAAGGGTGGCCATGGCTCTACCGCAGCTCTATTCGGGAGACGGAGATGGGCTGATGCCCACCGTCGGCTGTCCTGAGAATAGTTTCCCGTGGTTTTCCGTTCTCCTGCACTAACGCGAATGCCAGGACAGTTCCTAGCATAGGCCATGGCCAACAACCCCGTTCGCTTTTCCGAGCTTCTCCTTCACCGCAATAAATCCCCTGGTCTGAGAGATGGCGTCACCGTCTAGGAAGCCCGCCTGCCCATTCAGGTGAGGAATGAAAACAACTGAGTACTAGTAATCCATCAGAACTATATTCACTGCGTTCTACGTTGAGATGTAAAAGAAAATGAACCTAATCGTACCACGCTCTAGGAAGTTAATGTTTGCATGACGTATTTACGCACTCCTACAGTAAGGTTCATTTTCCTTTACAAGTAAGCATGGGAAAATGAACTCAACGAACACTGTTCTGATAGACTGGGTATCCACATATGGCCGGGAGGCGTGAGCAGTCTTAAGGAAAATAACGGATAGGAAGAGCATTGAGATACGAGGTTTTGCTTTAACAGTGACGATTTACTTTCCTCTGTGTACTACACACATCAGTTCTTCTCACTGTTTTCATTTCAGAACAGATTTGCTATAAACCACACTAAATAAAACGTTCAAATTTCATTTTAGTAAATAAATTATAACCCGGATTGAAATTCAATTATAAGTTCAATGTTGGTTTAAAACCTTTTTGAAATTATATAATTTAACATAACAACTACGAGCGAGAGAGAGTTGTGTTAATCGTGAAGAGAAATTAATAGCCAAACATTTTTACGGGCAATGCTTGGGAACATTGAAATAATAATGTATTACTCACTACGGTAAACTTCACTACGAAACTGAATGACTTAAGGACGTAGCAACCATACTACTACAGACATTCTATGTTTGTCAGTGGTAGAAATACATCGACTGTGAGAATATGTGAGAAGCTCAATAAAATAAGCATAGTTTATGTTATGAAAATTAGTTATTACAATGCAGTGGTGAGACATGAGGCTCTTTATGGAGCCAAAACATTAAAACTAATGCGGATAGGTGAAATAAACAAAATCATGAACATAGAGGGATGAATAGTTAGAAGCATACTTGGCCCAAGGACAACAGAAGCAGAATAAACATGCCACGATCTAACAAATAAATCTATGTACATCTACTTACACCATGCGTAAAAGATTGTAGTTTTCCGGACATTTGAACAGAATGAATGATGACAAACTGACAAAACAATTTTTTTAAATACAATCATAAAGCTTAAAGTACGACCAGCATGGTTTACGCAGACATTAAATGACCTCGAAGAACCAAGCATTGACATAATAGGAATTTATTTAGGGACGAAATTCAAAAAGTGATCTCCAGGGATGAACAAGAAAGGAAAAGAAAACAGCCACATAACACAGAAAGAGCTCCGGAAACAGAGATCAGAACGAATGAAACAAATATGGGCGGAGAGGAAGAAGGAACACAGCAAGAATTAAAATTCTGATTGAACGTGCTCTGTAAAAGTGCAATTCGATTAAGTAAATAAATAATTTATCTAAAATTACAGATGACCACAAAGATCAAGAATACAACAATTTATAAATTTAAAGCCTATAGGAGTTATAAATACCAAAAAGAAATGTTTCCCCTGCAAAAACCTAATTATCATTAATAAATTCAAAATCCACAGCTTCAACTGGGTCAGGAATGCAATGAATGAAACCCCCACCTAGCGACGAGGATGGGAATTGTGCCGGCGGCCGAAGCCTGTCGTACTCCTCTGGTGCAATCATTAATGATTGACTGATGAAATGAAATTATCTTGGAGACTGTTTCTCGAATGAAAGATGCCAGCAGAAAACCAGAGTACCCGGAGAAAAACCTGCCCCACCTCCGCATTTTCCAGCACAAATCTCACGTCGAGTGACCGGGTTTGATGATGATGATGATGATGATGAAACAAAACGTAGGCCTAACGACTTTAAAAAAATCCTAAATCTTCCACTGACCAGAATTTAAAACGTGATGACGAAGAATGAATGGATTAATATGAATTTAAAACAATGAGTGGATCCAACCCGCAATGCCCACATTCCCAGAAGCTATCTTAAAGCAATAGCATTACTGACCAAGGGACTGCTTCCAAAGCACAATCCTGAAATGATGATGCTTGTTGTCTAAAGGGGTCCAAAATCCAGGTCATCGGCCCCTCATAATGGTACTTATCGCTAGTAAAGTAGAACCATGGTATTTGGCATGTTGCGGTATTAATAAGAAGTAGCGTAAACTCGCGCTATTTCACATATGGTACTATTCACAGGTAATGAAATACGCACATTTAACGCAGACCTACGGTGTTTCTTACATTGCGGCGCCACTTACAGCAACGCAAACCTGTGGTGTTCCTCACACAAGTGTACTAATCACAGGGACTAGTATTATCCCGTGGTGTTTCTCATATAATGGTACTATTTACAGGCCTAATTCGATCATCCTTTGGTCGCACCTTATAGTCACCTCTTACGACAGGCAGGGGATACCGTGGGTGTATTCTTCGTCTGCATCTACCACCCACTGGGGTTGTGTGTATCGTCCGCGAGAGCTACGTATTATATTTCGCTCAAGTCCGCCGGGAAGCCGGCTAGGGCTCCCTTATCCGCCACCCTGGGAAGCGCCACGTGGGAGTATCACTTCTCCCCCTGCTACGCCAACGTAGTACGTTCGTGGACCGGGATTTGAACCAGGAAACCCTGCGGTGAGAAGCTGGTGCGCTGCTGTGTGAGCCACGCAGGCTGTTTAATCATTATGAATATGTGTTTCAATAAATTGAAACTCAAACATTGATAACGATAGCCATAGCATCTTTGGCGACCAAGGCCTACGATAAGGACTAATGTGACATCACTGACAGTATACTTTCTATTTCAACACACACTAGGTATTTATACAAATCCACAGCCGCAGCATCATTGGCGACCAAGACCTACGGTAATGACTAATGTAACGTCAATTCCTTCACACATTTTGTCGTGTTACACCAAGTTTTGGATGATCCCAGCAATAAGACATATTCATGCCAGAAATATGTGATATACTGCGTATTCAGTTCATTAATATGAGGGTGGCTTTATGCGCTGTCTCACTATACTAAGTAGTAATAATGCTATTTGCTTTACGTCCCACTAACTACTCTTACGGTTTTCGGAGACGCTGAGGTGCCGGAATTTAGTCCCGCAGGAGTTCTTTTACGTGCCAGTAAATCTACCGACACGAGGCTGGCGTATTTTACCACCTTCAAATACCATCGGACTGAGTCAGGATCGAACCTGCCACGTTGGGGTCAGAAGGCCAGCGCCTCAACCGTCTGAGCCACTCAGCCCGGCACTATATTAAACCGAGCGAGTTCGCCCTGCAGTTAGGGGCGCGCAGCTGTGATCTTGCATTCGGGTGATTGTTGGCAGCACTCAAGATGGCTTTCCGTGGTTTCCCATTTTCACACGAGGCAAATGCTTGGGCTGTACCTTAATTAAGGCCTCGGCCACTTTCTTCCCACTACTGGCCCTTTCCCATCCCATCGTCGTCGTAAGACATATCGGTGACGGTGCGGCGTAAAGCAACTTGTAAATAAAACAAATAAATTTAAAAAGTCGATATACTAACGGATTCATTCAGTGAAGGGATGGATGACATCTTTCCTAATTATAAGTCTGTTGCATACGTCGACAGAGAAGGATGTAATTGTGCTTCTATCTCCAACCACAAATCTCATGACTTCATGGTTCTTTGGGAGACATATTCAGACAGTATGGGATATTTTTTCTCTGTATAGACTTAAAAAGAATCGTTTTTGGTCTTATCAACCCTGCAGCCAGCTAAAAATTTTGTAATTTTCTTATCTTTAATCATGAATTGACTTGATAAATTTAACTTATACATTTGACACGAACACAATCAACCAGCCCCCAATCCAGAGAAACTGACCAGAGAACATTCAAATCGCCGATCAGGCCAAGAACAGAACCCGAGCTACCCCGAACTGGAGGCTATCTCTATCGACTTATACTGGTTCTGTAGCATCAATTTTCGAATTTAACGGTCTGATCTATTCTATAGCAGCTCTTTGTTCTTCCGTCTAAGGCGATTATATCTATTTGACAAATGTTGCCAGTAATGGACATGCCGTGAACTTCATGGACAATAATATCAGAATATTTCAAATTCCTGGGTGGATGAAGCGAATCCTGTGATGTCTGGCTTTAAATGACTGGCATTACATACATACATACATACATACATACATACATACATACATACATAAAAATAGACCGCTATGCCTTTCAGCGTTCAGTCTGCAAACCTCTGTGAATTTACTAAACGTCCCCACAATCCTCTATTTGCAACTAGTGCTGTGAACTCATTTGGTTCTATACCTCTTATCCTTAAATCGATAGAAACTTAGTCTAACCATCGTCGTTTTGGATTCCCTCTACTTCTCTTACCCTCCATAACAGAGTCCATTATTCTCCTAGGTAACCTATCCTCATCCATTCACCTCATATGACACCACCACCGAGGCCAGTTCATGCGTACAGCTTCATCCATCGAGTTCATTCCTAACTTAGCCTTTATCCCCTCATTCCGAGTACCCTCCTGTCATTGTTGCCACCTATTTTTACCAGCAATCATTCTCGCTACTTTTATGTTTGTTACTTGTAACTTATGAATAAGATATCCTGAGTCACCCAGCTTTCGCTCCCGTAAAGCAAAGTTGGTCTGTAAACAGACCGATGTAAAGATAGTTTCTTCCGGGAGCTGGCTTCCTTCTCACAGAATACTGTTGATCGCAACTGCGAGCTCACTGCATTAGCTTTACTGCACCTTGATTCAATCTCACGTACCATATTACCATCCAGGGAGAACACATATCCTAAATACTTGAAATTATCTTTCTGTTCCAGCTTTGTATCACCAATCTGACATTCCTTTCTATTGAATTTATTACCTACTGACATCAATTTAGTCTTACAAAGGCTAATTTTCATACCATAGTCATTGCAACTTTCAAGTTGCAAGATATTAGACTGTAGGCTTTCGGCACAATCTGGCGTTAAGACCAAGTCGTCAGTATAGGCCAGACTGCTTGCTACATTTCCACCTAACTGAGTCCCTCCCTGCCATTTTATACCTTTCAGCAGATTAAAGATTAATTGCAATGTACACGACTCCAAAAATGAATGGTCAGCTAACTGGCCTTTGGTTTAGAAGGAATAGGGTTCGATTGCCGGTCCAGTCGGGGGTTTTAATTATGTATAATTACTTTATCTGGGTCGGGGAATGACGAGGTGAACCCGTCAAGTGTAACAACCCAATTTCCCAGAAACTTCTCTGAGCGAAAGAGGGGCCGAAATAAGCGAACACATTTTTCGGCGTATCCATAAACACTCGACCGTTTCCGAGAAAATGACGGTCGATGTTTCCGATGTACTTTATGTGTGTGCCTTTTAGAGCGTAACAAGTTCAGCAGACGTGGTGGCGCACTGTCTATCCTCGTGGCTTCATACTTTTGCGGCCCATGTTCAAATCCCAATAATTTTTTTGTTTTGTTTCACTTATCTACTATATGTCCATTCACAATTACTACACGAATATTTCTTATCAAATAAGTGGACAAAAGGGAGTTATGTTGATTGTAAAATTACAACTGGGTTTCACAATAATTGTTATGTATTTATTATACACTAGCATTTGTACCCGGGAATTTGTAGCGAATTGCATGTAACCTTCAAAAGTTTATGCGAAGTTAACTTGGCTCTATCCAGATGCTTAATGCGACATATTAAAATGATAATATCGTACGAAAGCGCGTGGCAGTAATGTGAAATATGATGAATTTGAACAAAGTCGAGAGAGAATGATGACGATTTTCGAATTTGCTGCACGGTACAGAACCTGGTCCGAAGTTGTGCGAAATTCTCCATGGTTTTCAGGTTGCATATTATATCTCTAACCACTGCCGTGGAGCTTGACATTGATGATATCTACCTTAATATCTGTCCCATCGAAAAGAGTAAAACGGCTCTTCAGTTTTTCCCGTTGTCCACCTTGAAGTGACATGCATGACATGTCCCACGGGACTTGGACTAAAAATCCAATTTTTCGTAATCATCTGCGTAATTATCCGTCGTACGATAAATACGTACATGGCACAAAGGAACGGAAACAAGAGGTTCTTGAACGTTTGTTGTATACAGTCTTTTGACAGACCTAAAGTTAACGAAAATACTTGCTATAAATACCAACCCCATGTGTTTACCATGACATCCTCCAAAAGCACCTGATAACACTATCCTCAGTGAACAGAATCCAAATGCGTAGTTTGGTTAAAATAAGTCCAGCAGTTTTCCACTTTTAGGAATATACGAACAGATAGATAACCAGACAGGCACCAAAGTGAAAAGTTCTACGTCATGTTACCTCGATGTTCAGATACATTGTAATTTTAAAGCCGGGAGAAATATGTTGCATCCTCTGATTTTCTCCTGTTATGGATCCTTCAAATAGCTGTAGGTGAGCGAGGATGTCCGTCACTGGCTGCAGAGCATGAAGCCTGCAGGAAATGCTAATTTACTCCGTCATTTGAAGAGTAAGCAAAATTATGTACCTAACAAAAATTATTTAAAATGAAGAGACGTTTCACATATAATCTACAGATTTTACTTATAATCAATATTGAAAGATAAAATTGAAAATGCTCTTCTGGTCTTCCTACAAACTCCCAGTCTATTCAGCGACTTTTAAATGATATGCATATCGCAGATTGCTCCTGGATGAGTAGACTCTAAATATGAAGTTTGGTCGAGATATAATCAATAGTGTGAGAGAAAATGGAAAAATATACACTCTTCTGGTCTTTGTATAACGCCCCAGTTTATTCAGTGACTTTTAAATTTTTTGCATATCAAAACCTGCTCCTGGATGAATAGACACTAAATATGAAGTTTTGTGGAGATATAATGAATAGTGCAAGAGAAAACGGAGGAAATATCTGGTCTTCGAATAAACCCCCAGCCTCTTCAGTCATTTTTAACCCGTGAGGGGTCGCGTCCGGTCGTTGCAACCATTTCTGTTTATTTTGATCAATCCTTCCTCGAACACTGTTTATTATACACCCTATCACTCAGTACCTTTCAATAGAATCGTCCACACTTCTGTCACACCACTGTTATCCCTCTCTACTCCTTCAGTGAGTGACAAGCTGGCCATCCGGTCGTTTCGTTCGCTTGCGACTCCTCACGTTAGCTGTCTCAGTTCTATTCAACCATACGCGACTCATGGCATAGACTTATTTATATTGCGGAAAGTGCACTGTTATCATTCATTGTTGAGTAGAGGGAGAAGGAGCATTGAGATGTGTGTTAAATGAAATTGAATATCATTTTAGAAGTATTTTCCATAAACAGAACTTGAATTTTTATTTTCAATTTCATCAGCAAAAGACAGTCGCATTATTACAATTATGTTAAAAAGTGTTTGTCTGTGTTTGAATAGTATTATCATATATTACTGTAACAATGTATAGCGTATTCAGTACGCGTTTGGTGTTTTTTGATTTCCGGTCGAAACGACCGTACGCAACTCCTGACGTTAAACTCGGCACGCGACCCCTCGCGGTTTAAATGATATGCATATCGAAACCTGTTCTTGGATGAGTAGATTCTAAATATGAAGCTTGGTAAAGATCTATTCAGCCGTTTACTCGGGATGGTGGAACAAAGAGACAAACAAAGAGGCAAAGAGACAAACAGACAAATAGACACGAATGCTGGAAACTACTGATACCATCTCGAATTGACCTGAAAATGATAAATATATCAAAATTTTGCTAAATAAATGACATTAGAGACTACGGACCGCCTTGAATTTTATTTATAATATATGGTATTTTTCATGGATTACAATGTTTCGTACGTTCATTATTATATCAACGCTTCAGGCAGATACGGTGGATGATGCCGATCATAAAAACATTCGAAACAAATTTTGCACACGACGAGCATCGCGCGAAGGCAGGTTTGCCACAGTTATATTTTTGGGTGAGATATTACTCGGGAAAGAAACGCCATTAACATTACTGAAGACTTCACATATTGGCAATAAGTTTGCGACAAACCACGCATAACGGATCATTTTCTAAAAACTGGCGCTTACAAACTCTAAAGAGTTTGCATGCTAAGAAAGGTTTGGTAGTACAGAAGAGTAAGACAACAAGCAAGCTTGTACAGTAGATGATATCGTGAACATAGCCAGGGGGCCTTCAGTTTCACAAAGAATCCGAACCGCGTATACTTGATTTTTATTTCGAAAATACAATATTCATTGGCCGGGATTCCTACAATTTTGAGATGTGCACTTCCACAAATTTTAACCATTGTAATTGTAAGTGGAGACAACACTCGATAGTACCTCAGGAACCTCGTGCACTCATTTCACATCTATTTGCATTCTACTGAAATAGCAAATTTCATGTCAAATGAAAATGAAAACCTACAACCTGTTTTCCAGTCATTGACCGGGTCAGGGATGGAATGAATGAAACATATATAGGCTGTTATTACAATGGGGTCGCCACTCCCAAGGAGATTTATTAATGAGTGATAAATGCTATGAAATGATAATGGAGAATATTGCTGGAATGAAAGATGACAGGGAAAACCGGAGTACCCGAAGAAAAACCTGTCCCGCCTCCGCTTTGTCCAGCACAAATCTCACATGGAGTGACCGGGATTTGAACCACGGTATCCAGCGGTGAGAGGCCGACGCGCTGCCGTCTGAGCCACGGAGGCTCCTTCATGTCAAATAAAGAACTAAAAAACGTAGATGGACACACAAAACTGAAACCTAAGCTTCAGTTGAACACCATACCCCATTTCCGAAATATCCCATATGCTTAATAATTGAAACTGGAAGAAAGAGGAAGCTCCAAAAAACGTGCGTTCAAATCTAGGTTGAGATACGGAGTATATTTTAGTTTGACTATAACTTGTCTATATACTCTTCCGTGGAATAATAGGTTTCCATTAAATTGTTTACTGTTAGTCCGGCTAAATAGCTTAATGGTCAGAGTCTTGACTTGTGGCATAGATGGTTGTGATTTCAATTCCCGGGCCTTCACCCCCCCCCCCCTTCCAACACCCGGAAAAGTAGCTAGGAGTAACATTCATATACTGTACAGTATTTTTCCACAATTTTCATGAAGGATGTTCGTGGATGCGAACTGTGTTGCACATGTGAACTTGGCGCTGGTTAAAGTTCGACTGTCTTTCTTGAGACCAGTTCCACATCGACAAATATATTCACTATTGCATTTTTCTGAGGTGGTTGTTAGTGTGATTTGCTGTGTGCAACCCGGCCTGGCTCTGCCACGATATATGAAAAGTGGTACGAGGGCTGGAACGGGGTCCATCAGCCTCGGGAGGTCAACTGAGTAGTGGGGAGGGGGATTCGAGTTCCTCATCAGCCATCATCGAAGTTGATTTCCGCGGTTTCCCACTTTTCCTCCAGGTCAATGCCTAACTTATGGTCACGACCGCTTTCTTCCCCATTCCTTATCCATCCCTTCCAATGTTCCTATTCTCCGCAAGGCCACTGTTTAGCATAGCAGGTGAGGTCGCTTGGGTGAGGTACTGATCCTCCACCCCAGCTGTATCCTCCGACCAAATGTCTCACGCTCCAGAACACTGCCCTAGAGGTGGCAGAGGTGGGATACCTGGCCGAGTCCGAGAGAAAACCAACCCTGGAGAGTAAACGGTTTAAATAAAGTTGTACTCGAAATAAACGTTCAGTACGTACATTAGGTCCAGCTCAGTACACGTAGAAGACATGTTAAGTACAGGACAAAAATTACCTGGCCGTGCGGTGAAAGGCGTGCAGCTGTGAGCTTGCATCCTTGCATCCGGAAGATAGTGGGTTCGAATCCCACTGTCGGCAGCCCTGAAAATGCTTTTCAGTTATTTCCCATTTTCACACCAGGCAAATGCTGTAGCTGTGCCTTAATTAACGCCACGGCCGCTTCCTTTCCATTCCTGGGCATTTCCTATCCCATCGTCGCCATAATGCCTACTGTATCTATATCGGTGAGACGTAAAGCAAATTGTAACGAAAAAATGCCAATCGGACACGAGTGAGATCCGAACCCTGAATCATCCGATTTCGTGACGGATTCTTCGTCTAACTGAGCTATGGAGGCCTCATTTCTTTTTTTTTCTTTTTGCTATTTGCTTTACGTCACACCCACACAGATAAGTCTTATGGCGACGATGGGACAGGGAAGGGCTAGGAGTGGGAAGGAAGCGGCCGTGGCCTTAATTAAGGTACAGTCCCAGCATTTGCCTGGTGTGAAAATGGGAAACCACGGAAAACCATTTTCAGGGCTGTCGACAGTGGGGTTCGAACCTACTATCTCCCGAATACTGGATACTGGCCGCACTTAAGCGACTGCAGCTATCGAGCTCGGTACTCTACAGTGTAACGACACTAGTAAGACTTGTAGCTTTGATAGTTTCCAGCAGAACAAATATGACCTGTTCCATCATAGTTCAATTGGATAGAACACCCGACGCAAAATCGGATGGTTGTGGGTTCGGATCTCACTGGCGTCCGGTTGTCCATTTTTATTTTGTACTTAAGATCTATTCAATATACAGTATGCTATTTATACTGAACATGGCCTGATACGTTGAAACTTTATTTCGAATGAATTTATTTCATTAGTCTATATTTGTTAACTTTATCTTTCCAATACTATCCAAATAAAATATCCATCCTCAGTACCTGAAATGATCCACCTGTTTCAGTTTAATATTACTTACCAAACATTATGTTAATTCTTAACCAACTTAAGTTCTTTAAAAGTTCTACGACTTAGCTAGTTGGCCGTGCGGTTATGGCCGCGCAGCTGTGAGTTTGCTTTAGGAAGACGGTGGGTTCGAATCCCACCATCGGCAGCCGGGAAGATGGCTCTCTGTAGTTCCCCATCTTCATACCAGGCAAATGCTGAGGTTGTAACTTAATTCAGGCCTCGGCCGCCTCCTGCTCATTCCTAGCCCTTTCTCATCTTTGCGTCGCCGAAAACTTTCAATGCATTAGTGCGACGTTCAACCAATAGCATAAAAAAATGTTCTAGGATACTAAACGCAAATTTTCCATACAGTCTACCATAAATACCAGGGCATTGGCACAAGTCAAAACTAACTGACCCATTTAAATCCCAGACTGCATTTTTACATTTCAAGAATTCATCAAGGGTGAACGGTGATGAATAACTGGTGCGAAAGCAAACAGAAGAGTTGAAATATTTCTGCGTACATGTGAATGTTGTATTTTCCTTTAAGAATACAACGAGTCTACGATCATTGAATAATGTTTTCATAAGTCATGGTGGAAGGGAAGTATTTCTGCTTGTCATTAGCACCAGCTCACGTGAGTACGAAGAGAGAAAATAAGAGTAACGCCCACGTCTGCCGGCTTTACAATCTACTTGACAGTAAAGCATGGTTTAACAATGCGTCCTTTATCAGCTTTAAAGGCATTCTGCCCATCACCTCCCATTCTTATTCCTAACATTCCGATATAACACGTGTTCAGGAACTCGGACGAATGGCTCCGTAATTTATTTCACGTCATTCAACCGCCCCAAACTGCTCTTGTAGCCCACCGCCGTTGTCTACGCAAGGGGCGGGCCAACGTTGCGCACACCTGTGAGTGCACACAGTGACGCACTAAGACGTTGCACGCGTGTAAAATCACATCAGAGCTGATGTGATCGAGATAGGCCACTGGTGACTTGAGAGTTCTTATGTTTACATTTTGAGATATTTCCTCATTGTCACTAAAAAGTGCCTGGGACATGCAGCTTTCCTTTATGTGCAGATATGACAATTCCAAGCGATTCTTCTTCTTTTCCTACCTGTGGGGTCGCGGGTGTGAACTGCGACGCACATATAGATTTGGCCCTTCCTGACACCAACCCTATATGGAGGGATGTAATCACTATTGAGTGTTTCTGTGGTGGTTGGTAGTGTAGTGTATTGTGTGAACACGAAGAGAAGAGTGTTGGGACGGACATATACACCCAGCCCCAGAGGCAGAAGAATTAATCAGAAGCGATTAAAATCCCCGACCCGTCCGGGAATCGAACCCGGGACCCTCTGGATCGAAGGCCAGTACGGTGATCATTCAGCCAACGAGTCGGACAATTCCAAGCGTTTTCTATACTGATTTATTTCATTTAATTTCATTATCTGTTTAACGTCCCGTGGATTCAGCGAGGGATCCAACCTTAACCACCTCAACGGCAGTGCCCTGGAGCGTGAGACATTTAGTCGGGGATACAACTGGGGAGGAGTACCAGTGCCTCACCAAGGTGGTCTCACTTGCTTTGTTGAAGAGGGACCTTGCGCTAAGGGAGATGGGAAGACTGGAAGGGATGAGCGAGGAAGAGGGAAGGAAACGGTCGTGGCCTTAATTTAGGTACCATCTCGACATTTGCGTGGAGAAGAAGTAAGAAACCACGGAAAACCACTTCAACGATGGCTGAGGTAGAAATCGAATACTCTCTGCTCAGTTAACCTCCCGAGGCTGAGGGGACACCGTACTATTCGTGGCAGAGATTGTAATCGAACCTGGGCTACTGGGGGGTGGTAACTAATAACACTACACTACACCACAAAGGCGGACAGTGTTTTATTTCACTTACGAAAAATTAGTTAATGGAGGTTGGAAGTAAATAACAATCTCCGAAGACGTTTGCGTTTGTCAGTGTGCAGATACTTCGTCTCATAAATTAAATGTATTGTTCCTTCGATTAGCAAAAGCCAAATAAACACGACTTTTGTGTAAAAAATAAAAGAACGTTTAATTTTTTTTTTTGCTACTTGCTTTACGTCGCACCGACACAGATAGGTCTTATGGCGACGATGGGATAGGAACGGCCTAGGAAGTGGAAGGAAGCGGCCGTGGCCTTAATTAAGGTACAGTCCCAGCATTTGCCTGGTATGAAAATGGGAAACCACGTAAAACCATCTTCAGGGCTGCCGACAGTGGTGTTCGAACCCACTATCTCCCGATTATTGGATACTGGCCGCACTTAAGCGACTGCCGCTATCGAGCTCGGTAAAGAACGTTTTAACATAACAGTTGTTTACATTGTTCCTACCCAGAAGTGTTTTAGTACATAATCCTGGAAACCTGATAGAAAAGCTGTTAAAGCCATGGGGAAAGAATACACCCCTGATGATGATGCTTGTTCTTTAAAGGGTCCTAACATCTAGGTCATCGGCCCCTAATGGTACGAAATGAGATGAAATGGAATGACAAATCAAAAGTCCAAAATCCTCCACCGACCAGAATTCAAAACGTGAGGACGAAGAATGAATGGATGGATACGAATTCAAAACAATCAGTGAATCCGACCTGCAAAGTCTCGCATTCACAGAAACTGACGTGAAATAAATACTATTACTGACCAAAGGACTGCGTCTATAGCATAATACTGAATCGATGATGCTTTTAGTCTAAGGAGGTCCAAAATCCAAGTCATCGGCCCCTCATAATGGTACTTATCGCTAGGAAAGTAGAACCATGGTATTTGTCATGGTGCGATACTAATCAAAAGTAGCGTAGACTCGCGGTATTCCACACAGTATGCTACCACTCACAGGTAACGGAATTCACACATGTAATACAGACCTATGGTGTTTTGCACATTGCGGCGCCAATTATAAGCAACACAAACCTATGCTGTTCATCACATAAGTGTACTAACCACAGGGACTCGCGCTATCCCGTGGTGTTCCTCATATAGTGGGTACTAATTAAAGACAAGCCAGAACCATGGTGTCGCTCATATAGTGGTAGTAATCACAGGTACTGTAAAAGCCCCGGCACCGTACTCTTTTGCTACTAATCACAAACCTATTTCGTACCTAACATAGTGGTACTACGCGCAAGTAAAAGCGACCCATAGTGTTCCCCGCGTGGTGGTACTAATTACAAGTAGTTTCATGGTTCCACTTCAATCAGCCCTTGGTTTCCCCTTTTAGTCGCCTCTTACGACAGGCAGGGATACCGTGGGCGTATTCTTCGTCTGCATCCCCCACCCACAGGGTGTTGTGTGTTTGGTCCGCGAGAGGTATTTTATTTCCCTCAAGTCCGCCCGCAAGCCGGTTAGGAACCCCTATCCGCCCCCTGGGACGCGCCACGTGGGAGTATCACCTCTCCCCCTGCTAGTAGGTTTGTGGAGAGTACACTCCAGGGATAGAGAGAGATTAAACACTGACAGAACAGAACGGCTGCCTGTTCAGATGGGAGAGAGGCAGATGGCTAACTCTCCGCAACAGCGATGTAAGAAGGAAAGACGACCATCGTGGGTGTGTAAGGTAACAATAGCCGATTAGCACGTGTGTAGGAGTTCTGAACACGTGCGAGATTCTAGCCCGCCCACGTTCTAGACACTAGCATGTTAGCTACTCTGTGCAGTGGAAGGAAGGTATTACCTTTCAATGTAGGAATATTATTTTTATATTCACTGTTTAATTTCCTGGAAGTTTTAAAAGTAATGAGGAAATAATTTCTTTATAAGTAGAATTTATGCTAATTGTGCTTACGAGATCAGCCCAGGGGAACATGTGCTCCCATGAGAGATTCCTTCCAATTGAGCTCTTCACTGTCAATTTTCCAATAGTCCTGCGAATTTCGAAAGAGATTCCATTCAAACCGTTTTGAACTTTCTATTGGCCGAGTACCGGGCAATTTGATATTAAAATCTACATCCTTTTCATGACGCCAGTGGTTTTCCATACATATATGGCCTGCCTATTGAAGTCTCCGTACTTTCATCACAAATACGACATTCAACTCATTATAAAAGTTATACAGCTTTACATATTATAATCATTATAAAATATCAAAGCCATTCTGAACAGTGCTGATGTAATTATTTTATTATTATTATTATTGATATGTAACTCATTTTGACGACACACTTATGTGAAATTAAATTTAAACTTTAAATATTAACACTGATGATGGACCTTAGTGTCCGAAAACCGGTTATGTTTTAATAAAGTGTGTGCTGATACGACTGTACATATCAATAATGAAAAAAAAAAAGCTTTACATATGCTGTCTCCAACATTCTACACACAACAATATCCTCCACGACACTAGCATGCAGTTTCCCACAGTGCTTAATTTCTAAAATTGTAGGTGCCGGAACGCAAACCCGTAATTTTTGCCCCGCTTTTCAACCATTCGCCACTCCCATCCCCAATAAAAGTACAAGGTTCCATATTTGAAAACTTATGATAAACTTGTTTCATTGTGAAATTCCCTTAAAAACACTGTGCTAAAAGAATTCTCTGGGAGGTTCCGGAACACCGTTCCGGCGCGTTCCGGCGCGTTCCGGCGCGTTCCGGCGCGTTCCGGCCGAAATTAAGCTCTGATTTCCCACACATGGCAGATGCCATCTACACACGCCTGACGATCTGCCTTACAAGGCTTGCACCAAGTAAGTGATAGCCACAAGATCTGTAACAAAAATTCGTTACCTTATGATGTATAATTTATTTTTCATTTTCTTCAGATAAGACTGTTCTGAAGATTTATATGGAGAACTTAACATTAAAAGGTTAGTAATCAGTTCAAGTATTATTTCGCTGTAAAATATCTTCGGTATATTTGTGAAGAAGGTAAAATGCATATAGTGCATAAAGTATGTAATTTGATCGCTGATTCTTCACAAATTGTATTGTTGACTACCTTGATTCATAGTAGAAGTGTTCGATATCGTAATCTACAACAACATACTTTCTATAAGACTTCTGAGGGTTTTGAAGTATTTGCAAGTAAGTGAAAGTGAAATTGTCTGTCACCTCTAAAAAAGATATCATCTTAGACTTAATGTGAATTTAAAATGAGGAAAGGAATCCAAGACCATTCAATGGATGATCGATTTAAAGTTCCGAACCCAGTAACTTATTCTGCCGGTGCTATGGGCATTACCTTCAATGGCATAAGCACAGTGATCCGTATGTCCAATGTTTGTTATATGCACATTTTTCTAAGAAAAAAATACCGTCGTTGGAAGATGTGCAAACGCATTTAGGAGCCCCATATCAAACCCGACTCTGGCTAGGAATATTGTAATGATCTGTAGTCTTATTTCTTTAGTACGTATTCTATTAAAACATTCATAGTAATCACTTCAAATAGAGAGACAAACATAAGAATGAAACTAAAAAATAAATTTCTCATTATACGATGTAACGTGTAGAAGTTACATAAAAGCCCAAAGGTTAGCAAAGTTTAGAGTGACATAATTTTCTGTCCTTTGCACAGCATGGAAACCTGGACATTCACGGAAACATCAATGAAGAAGTTGGTCACTGTACATAGGCATTCATAATATATATAGAAAAATACTTCCAGCATTGACTGATACTGTTTAATTTTACGTCTAAACTCTTAGGTCCGCAGTCTACAAATATGTCGTCTGTACCAGAACAACAGAATTTCACGTAAATGTATTACTGAAGCTACTAGGAACATGAAATTACAATAAAGAAGTTATAAAGATGTTCTAGTGTGTTTTATATAAAACAATTATACGTAGGTACAGTAACACTAAAGTGATAATACGAAAACTATAATACTGTGACGTTCGGGTTCGGCTCTCCAGGTGCAGGTCATTCTATTTGACTCCCGTAGGCGACCTGCACGTCGTGATGAGGATGAAATGATGATGAAAACACATACACACAGCCCCCGTGCCGTAGGAATTAACCAATTAAGGTAAAAATTCCCGACCCGGCCGGGAATCGAATCCGGGACCCTCTGAACAAAAGGCCAGTACGCTGACCGTTCATCCAACGAGTCGGACACTGTGATGATAGAGAGCTGTTGATTGGTTGAGGAAACTGATATGTTTATACCCATCTGGTCATTGGAGCCATAGGGTAAATAGTCAGTTGAATCGTTCAAACAAGGATGTTATTCCACACTTTCCGAATGAAAGAACGCACTTCTATGCTTAGCAACTCTATTGACAAAGAGTATGTGTTGGACAAATATATATTAAACTTTTATTTTATTACTACACACAATAGCATAGATTAAGTTCACCGAGCTCGATAGCTGCAGTCGCTTAAGTGCGGCCAGTATCCAGTAATCGGGAGATAGTGGGTTCGAGCCCTACTGTCGGCAGCCCTGAAGATGGTTTTCCGTGGTTTCCCATTTTCACACCAGGCAAATGCCGGGGCTGTACCTTAATTAAGGCCACGGCTGCTTCCTTCCACTTCCTAGGCCTTTCCTATCCCATCGTCGCCATAAGACATATCTGTGTCGGTGCGACGTTAAGCAAAATAGCAAAAAAAAAAAAAAAAAAAAAAAAAAAGATTAAGTTCACAAAGCTTGACGCTGCTCAGATTTCTATCAGCACGTTTACAGACAGAAAGACAGTACAATATGACAAAGAAGTGACGAGGCAAATTGTATTGCTACAACAAAGAATAGAGTGCCTCTTCACACATTAGTAATATCCTGGGTCGACTTATGTTAGAACCGGCTGACCCCTGTCCTACTTTTGAGGTCTGACTTCACGAACATCTGAATGACGTATTCAGGTGAGATTTAGCAGTTCAATCCCTCCCGACGTTCTACATACTGTACGTTGTGCTCGTAAAACAAATACTCCCACCGCAGACTACAGAACAACCGCTTCACTTTCTTCTGCACTGCGGGTCAAGTGGCAGACATGGGCTGGACTGGGAGATACCATCAGATGAGCTAACTTGTAGAGCATACACTACAGGGAAATGTTGAATAACAGCTGAGAAAGTGCGAAGTAGAAAGTATAGCTCATGATGAATCGTGTCTAGTCATATCCGATTTGAGAAGAGCGTCTAGTAACTATGAGTGTCTTAAGACTTTCTTTAATTTCTTATTTCTTCATATATACGTATTTATTTTCTGGATTTTCCCAGTTACTTGGGGTCCGCCCGAATGTGATTCTCGTCCAGTTTTATGGCCGGTTACCCTTTCTCATTCGAACCCTGTGTAAAGGCATGTATCTATTGAGGGTTTCTATGCGGTAGGTAGCAGACACTTTGCATTCGAGAGGAAGTGGGCTCGAACCCCATTGTCGATAATCCTGAAGATGGTTTTCCGCGGTTTCCCATTTTATACCAGGCAAATTCTGGGGCTGCACCTTGTTAATTCCTGCCCACTCCTAGCCCTTTCCTATTCTATCGTCGCCGTAAGACCTACCTAAGTCGGTGCGACGTAAAAGCAAAGAGTAAAATTCTGTGGCGGGTGTTAGTGTAGTTGTAGTATGTGAAAATGAAGAGATGTGTATTAAAAAAATCCAAAAGCACCCTTCACCCTACCTAGAGGAATTAATCAGACGTGGCCAAGCAGGGAATTGAATCCAGCGTCCTATAAACCAGACTCCTACGTTGACGAGTCAGTTAAAGAGCCTTGCACTTCTATTCCACTGCGAGAATCTTTTATTCTCTTTTGTTACTTGTTTAACGATTGATAGGATTTCGCGGACGGTGGGAGGAATGGAAAAAGGACTTAGACAGAGAAGATAACGGCCGTGGTGTTAATTATGGTCTGTCGGTTAGCCCAGAGACTTGTTGAATCCTCAAATAGCACCACCAGATTTTATGTGGTTATAGTATACCTCAGAAAATGACGGCTGTGTCAAACTAAAGCGTTCATGACAAACTGTGGAGTGAGGTAGTTTGCCATTGCTTTCCTCATTGGACTAGAAGGTTCTATTCCAGCACGATTGACCCTAGGAGTAAGTCTGTCACACCAGGGTAGTTTACTAGCAGCTAGTGTTTAACAGCGAGTACTCGCCGACTACTAGCCAAGTGTGACATCCAAAACCAAAGGTGTTAGTGATTGCTGGCTATCGTCTTACTCGCTTGCGAGTTCGGGTCACGTGACTCACTTGCCACTAGCGCTTTACTCACCCGTGTAACAGCCCCAACTACTTACTAGCGCTTGAATAACTCTTGACCGGTGGCGTGAAATATTTCTTACGCATCTGGTGAAGTGGGCTTTGTTTTACCCCAGCGGAAACCTGTTTTAATGAGGAAACTGTAAGTAATAATATGTTAGCCGGCCCCGCGGTGTAGGGGTAGTGTGTCTGCCTCTTACCCGAGGCACCGGGTTCGATTACCGGCCAGGTCAAGGATTTTTACTTGCATCTAAGGGCTGGTTCAAGGCCCACTCAGCCTACGTGATTAGAATTGAGGAGCTATCTGACGGTGAGACGGCAGCCTCGATCTAGATAGCCAAGAATAACGGCGGAGAGGATCCGTCGTGCTGGCCACAAGACACCTCGTAATCTGCAGCCCTTCGAGCTGAGCAGCGGTCGCTCGGTAGGCTATGGCCCTTCGGGGCTGTTTAATATGTTAGAAGCTGATATCCATTACAAATTTACTGTGTAATTACTAGTTATTAACACACACAAATCCGTACAATAATAATAAACATAATTTCAAATGTAGACAATAGAGAAATGTCAGCAAAGTCACTTTCTGTTCATAAATGTAATAGATTTCAAATCATTTAGGAGAAATTCGCTGCTATCATGCTTATATCAAGAACCAATTAACATCTGTTCACTAGAATCGTGTTAATAATGGCATGTGGCCTCCAAAGAGGCCTGGTGCAGCTCTTTTGAGCTGACGCCGTATAGGCGACCTGCGTGCCTGGGATCATACCGAGGATGAATTCTAATGCTCAAGGTGGCAAATACACCCAGCCTCTGAGCCACTGGAATCAACCAATGAAGGTTAAAATCCAGGACCCAGCCAGGAATCGAACCCGGAATCCCCTGAGCCAAAGACCAGCTCGCTAACCATTTAGCAATGGATCCGGACTATTATAGTGTTAGATGAATCTCACTGCTTTATATGAAGACGCAAAATTTCACCGAATATGTACCACAGAACATGTACAATCACAGAGTATTTGATGATTCATTCTCCCTATCAGAGATGTCTTGTTCCATTTCAACGTTACGATCGCTTTGAAAACTATGTGCAACCTTGTGCATCGCCACTATACGGTAATAGTTGTATTCTGCGTAGAGATTATCATTTAATCAGTCTCCAAGCCCAGGATCAATCACATTCAAAGATGTTTTCGAGGACGTCATTAATGAAATACAAAGAAACGTTCAACGGTAAAATATCTTGTAAACTGAAATACCATTTCCGTAACAAAAACATAAACTACTTAGGCATTTCCGGTGAACTAGGGTTTAGTGGAAGGTGGTTTCAGAGCAGGTCGGTCTGCTGTGGATCAGACTAACACACTAAGGCTAAACATTGAACAATCTATTACTTAACAGACATCTTTGTATATATTTTTCATTGATTTTGAAAAGGCCTTTGATTCTGTCAACCGGAGGAAAATGTGGAGAGCTATGGGAAAGTTAGGAATCTTACAAATATAGTCGGTATTACCACAGGCTATGTTCGATGGATATGATACACTTGCGAAGTATATGGTAAGTGTGTTAGAGGATGGATTAGGATAAGAAATCTCTAAGTTTTCTTTGCTTATAACTCAATGTCTTTAAGGATATGTATATTATCTAATTTTTTAGTATCTATGTGCTTTATACCCTTTATTACAACGTATGGGGTAAGATATTTATCTTTTTTCCTTGGGAAGCAAATTTATAAAACTCTAGATCAAGGTTGAAGAGAGGATTGAGGGGGTCATACAAGGGAAGCTGTCTTAAACTTCTGCTGTGAAATCTGGAGTAAGACAAGGATGTCTCCTGTCACCAATCTTGTTTATCATGACACTGGATTGTAGGTTGAGAGAGGCTGCGAATAGAAAGCGGGGCATTCATTGGGGACTAAATAACCGATTGGAAGAGCTGAATATGCGGATGATCTTTGTATTCCTGAAGAATATTTCTGGGACATGGAAATCAACTGAATGATTAAAATTAGAAGCTAAAGAAGTAGGCGTAAAGGTAAATAACAACAAGACTAAAGAAATGCTCATAAGCCAACGTAACAATTCTAGGATGGCTCTATATGGAATGGAAATAGAAAGGATAGAGTAATGTTGTTACTTACAATTAGAACTCATGGTCAGCCAGGTGGGAGGAACTTTTAGAAATGTGGTGAGTTGTACGAATAAAGCCTAAGGAGTTTCTACACAGTTACTACCAGTATGGAGATCCCTCAAATTCATATAAAAACGAAGCTAAGAACTCAAGTGTTAAATCGGTTTCACTGTATGGAAGTGAAACCTGTAAAGTGACCAAAGACATTACCGCAAGGTTACAGACTTTTATAAATCGATGCTTGAGGTACATTATGAGAATATGGTGACCATAGGCCACCTCAAACAAAGACCTTTGAGAGGCTACAAGTCAAAGTCCCAGACAGCAATGTATAAGGGGAAATTGGAGGTGAATCGGGCACATCCTGAGAAGACCACAAGAAAGTACCACAAGGCAGGCATTGACTTGGAATCCGCAAGGTAGTCTCAGGCAAGGCAGACCGAGGATTACCTGGCAGAGAACCAGAGAGGGAGATAGCCGGAGTCAACAAAGCATAGAGGGAAGTGAAGGCATTGGCAGTAGATAGAACAATCTGGACAAATGTTGTCAAGGCCCTATGTTCCGCCTAGGAATAAAAAGGAAATAAGTCAAGTAATAAGCAGGATTTAGCGAATTCCTGCTGTTAAAAAAAACAGTTATTTTGAAGGCAAGCTGCGGTATTTCTCATCCACTCAGGCGATTACTAATAGACTGACTGAAAGATACCTGGAATATCATTGACCCCACTCATCGAACAGTGGCGGCTTGTACTTTTTTGAGGGTTGAACAAACCAAACCCCAGTTACACCAAGGAGTGTAAATCGGCTCTCAGTGGAAGCAAAATGGTTTGTGGTGCATTAAAGTGGAATGGAACACGAATTATACACTTCTCAATCATATTCAGAAAGTATGAATGTTTGTGAAATCCCTCATGTGATTTGTATATGAAGAAGAATGCAAAAGATGCAGCCTTGCACACAGAGAGGGTTTCTTCCACAACTAGGTTATTAGACACGAGTAATTATCTACCAGTACTAGCCTTATGTGACAAGTTTACTAGCAGCTAGTTCCAGCTACAAGCACTGACAATCAATACTAGTGGCTAGTAAACTAGCCTAGTGTGACATAGCCTTAATACATTTCATAACACTCAGACTCACTAGCCGAGCCCTAAACGCCATTACTCAGCACCACCCATACCTCAGCGCCGCCATACTGTCGCAGCCATAAATGAGAGTGAGACGGCGGTAGAAGCTACCGGACATCTTGGTCTGACCTATGCCAGGAGAGAGATGAAAAATACTGCACCCATCAAGAAAAGGCAAAAGGTGATTTATTAAGTTACAGCCCCCGAATTGTCCTGATGCGAAGATGAGAAATATCGGAAGTCCATCTTCAGGGTTGCTGATGGTGGGGTTCGAACCCACCATCACAAGTATGTAAGATTATTCTTCTTTCTTCGATTTTGGTCTACTTTGGACCACGGTAAACAGTTGATATGCTGGTTAGTCCTTTTTCCTTATCCCAGAACATCATTTCGCTGTGGTTCCTCTCCCTCTACTGTGACCGTATGTTCTTAGACTTTTCATTTTACTTTTCCTGGAACCAATCGAAATCATCAATTTCAACTCGTTTTCTTTCTAGTTGGTGCCAACTGCTTCCACGTCCTTTCTGGTTTCATCTACCCATTTGTTAGTTGCTTTTAATTTGATGATGCAGTTAAAGATGTTCTTTGTTATTCGGCTCTAGCTCTTTTTTTGAGAGGTGTCCAAAAAACTTCAGTCTCCTCTTACCTACGGTGCCTGTGATCATGTCTGTCTGTCTGTCTGTCTGTCTGTCTGTCTGTCTAATCTTCATTTCTCCTCTTCCTACATGTACCACCCTCTCCTTTTTCGAGTCCTAAGATCTTTCTGAAGATTTTTCTTTCTTCTCTAGCTCATCCATTTCCCCTTTCTTATTCGGTATCAGACATTCTGAACTGTAAAGTTCCTCTGGCTTGATAATCGTGGTATACTGTCTGATCTTTGCCCTGTAAGATATCGTTCTTATGTTGTATCCATTCTGTACTAATCTATAAGCTAATTATCTTTCTGGTCCTTCCCCTATTTGCTTCTTTTTCAAGTCCATTCGGCTGAATTCATTCACCATTTATCTGAATTCTTGACTGTCCCATACTTTGTTTCTTTATTATGTTTGTATACTAAGTACTTACTTTTCATATGCGATCCTGAGTCCTGCTTTTCTGCGATTTCATGTCATTTTTTAAGCATTATTTGGGCTGCTTCTTTATCTCCTGCTAGCAAAGGCATGTCATCAGGAAATGCTAAGCAATTCACCATCATATCCTGCTCCTTTGTACCTACATAAATTACTTCTCTCACTTCTTCTTTTATTATTATCTGGGGAGTTTGACAGTAGAGGTTAAACTACTTCCTCTTTCATCGGGAACGGATACGGTTCGAATCCTAGTAAAGTGTGAAAGATTACAACCTTGTCCAACCCATGTAACTATTTCGAACCAAGACCTCATTCTACGATTATTCTGGCCCGGCAGGCGCGATAGGCAACAAACATACTAAAGTACATAGTTCTCATATCGTCGTTGAAGGAAACAAACCTTGTATGTCACAATGCTCTTCCTATGCATTATGTTCCTTAAGACGTGTCACGCCTCCTAGCCACATATGGATAGGCCTATCCAGTCCATCAGAACCATGTTCACTGTGCATATTTTCCTATTCCTATTTATGGACTGATGACTCAAACAACAACACGTCTAAAGGAAAATGAACCTCACCGTACCGTACTCCAGGAATGTAAATTTGGGCGACGAATTTACTCACTCCTATGGTATACAGCGTTTAAGGTTCATTTTCCTTTACAGTTTCGCATATGAAAATGAACACAACGAACGTTATTCTGATGGACTGATTATCCATATGTGGTTCGGAGGTGAGACCAGTCTTAAGATACTTAATGCATAGGAAGAGTAATGTGTGATAAGAGGTTTGATTTCTTCACCAACGATATCATCACAATCATACGGACAAAAAGAAGAAAATTTCCACGTTTGTCTATTTTTTTTAAAAAAACTTGGAGGTCAGATTCATCTCGTTCACGATATATTAAATGAAGGACTAGAGCAAATTATAAAGATGTTATGTCTACAGCTCATACTAACAAGACATGTAGTGAACGGGTAATATATTTTTTGTGAACTAAATCAGTTGGTTTGCCGCTATGTCTCATTACTAGAGTAACCTTGAAATTTATAAAATAACACACCATGAGACTTTATTACTGTACTTGCTAATAATAACAACTTGCATGTATCTCGTAAATCTCTGTGTAACAACAGGAAGTCGGTCTAATGAGGGATGCTGGAAACTACTTTTCAAAGTATATGCAGTACAATATAAAGTACGGTATCTTTCCTGATCAGTTGTTTCTTGGTTCTTAAAGAAGGCTTAGTGTATTACGTGATCACAGTCACGAAATCAAACAAACAACTTTCAAATTTGTATAAGTAAATAGACTGTCATTCCGAAGTATTCCATTTCATATAGATAACTGAAGGGAATCTGGTTGGCTGATGGTTTTTTTATTGCTATTTGCTTTACGTCGCACCGACACAGATAGGTCTTATGGCGTCGATGGGAGAGAAAAGGCCTAGGAATGGGAAGGAAGCGGCCGTGGCCTTAATTAAGGTACAGCCCCAGCATTTGCCTGGTGTGAAAATGGGGAAACCACGGAAAACCATCTTCAGGGCTGCCGACAGTGAGATTCGAACCCATTATCTCCCGGTTGCAAGCTCACAGCTGTGCGCTCCTAACCGCATGGCCAGCTCACCCGGTGATTGGCTGATGTTAGCGTAATGCTAATTTTCAGAGAAACTATACGTAGGCCTATATGATATAACTAAGACTTATTCACCCAACACTTCCCAGACTTTTGTGTAGCCTATCAGACAAAGAGTACTTAGTACATTTTAAATTTATATGTGTTAGATTCTTTAGTCTGCCGAAACTAGCATTGAGTAAATAAATTTGTAAACTAGCTGAAAGAGAAAACTTATGGTAACAGTATTACACCTGAAAAAGAAACAACTTAATTAAAATAGAATGACATGTTCTTTCACGAATGAAACAATACCTGAGTGTGAATTGATAGAATCTGATGATGTTCTCTCAAGAACGGAATATGTCATTCTAGTTTAATAAAGTTGTGTCTTTTGAAGGTTGCCATAAATATGTTACCATATGTTTTCTCTTTCAGGTAGATTAAAATGTTATTTACTCAAAGTTAGTTTCAGCAGACTAAAGAGCCTAACACTTATAAATTAACTAATTAACTGAATCGAAACTGAAAAGCGATGGTCCGACTCGTTGGCTGAATGGTCAGCGTACTGGCCTTCGGTTCAGAGGGTCCCGGGTTCGATTCCCGGCCGGGTCGGGGATTTTAATCGCTTCTGATTAATTCTTCTGGCTCGGGGACTGGGTGTATATGTCCGTCCCAACACTCTCCTCATCATCTTCAGACAACATACTACACTACCAACCACCACAGAAACACGCAATAGTGCTTACATCCCTCCATAGAGGGTTGGCGTCAGGAAGGGCATCCGGCCGTAAAACAGGGCCAAATCCACATGTGCGACGCAGTTCGCACCCGCGACCCCACAGGTGTGGGAAAAGCGGCAGGAAAAGAAGAAGAAGAAGAAGAAGAAGAAGAAACTGAAAAGAGATGACATCAGATTTACATACACACACACACACACACACACACATACACACACACAGAGAAAACATGTTTAATTGGTTAAAATTTTGAGTGTTGATCATGGTTTATATCTGTTATTGTTGCGGTTGCTTCTCAATAGCAGTGATTCCTAGAGATGGAGATCGATCCTGTAAGGGTCAAGACAATAATAATAATAATAATAATAATAATAATAATAACAATATTTGTTTTACGTCCCACTAACTACTCTTTTACGGTTTTCGGAGACGCCGAGGTGCCGGAATTTAGTCCCGCAGGAGTTCTTTTACGTGCCAGTAAATCTACCGACACGAGGCTGACGTATTTGAGCACCTTCAAATACCACCGGACTGAGCCAGGATCGAACCTGCCAAGTTGGGGTCAAAAGGCCAGCGCCTTAACCGTTTGAGCCACACAGACCGGCTGGGTCAATACAGAGCTCTTGTTTATAACTTCAGTCTGGTCAGTCTGTAAAGAAAACGTTCGCCAGAATTCTTCGAAGCAGTATTCGGGAGATAGTAGGTTCGAACCCCCCTGTCGGCAGCCCTGAAAATGCTCTTCCGTGGTTTCCCACTTTCACAACAGGCAAATGCTGGGGCTGTACCTTAATTAAGGCCACGGCCGCTTCCTTCCCACTCCTAGCCCTTCCCTGTCCCTTCGTCGCCCTAAGACCTATCTGTGTCGGTGCGACGTAAAGCCACTAACAAAAAAAAAAAAAAAAAAAGAATTCTTCGAAGAGGTGAGGGATGGTTTCTGGTGCTCTTGCCATTAGGCTGAAGACTGATACTTCTTCCAGATCGTAATTTTTCTGATAAGATGGTAGGCTCATAAATTTGCAGTTTTTCTGCATTAATATCAGCAGGCTGGCCACTGTAGCTTTCAGAGCCACTGTTACGGCTCAATTTCCGATGCTGAAGATTGTAATTGTAGGTGAATTAAGTAATATCAACAGTTCTGACACGAAAACATCTGGATACCTTTCTTACCTATCAACAAAGTTCATGAGATCTGTCTCTTGGGTCATATCGGGTTCTTCGTCACTTGCTGAGGTGAAGGTAGGGTTCGGTAATTCTAATCTATATACTTGAATGAAAGGTCTGTTTAAAAGATTTCTATTTATTCAGGAAAATTTGAAGCATTCTGATATGTAAACGGTATCATTGAAGTCAATTGTGTCCGCTGGACACCACAATCATTTTTACATAAAGGTCAGAACACTGGTGTGAGACTTTGACGTAACTGCCTGATGGGCGTTCTTACTAGAAACCATTGTCTCAATTATTAATTATTTAAGAAAGGAAAGTCTGGAAATCCTTAAATTCGGCTTCCATGTGAGACCACGTACCATCATAGTGATTCGTAATGGTCCAGCCCTCGTAACACGAACTCTGGACTCTGGGTATAATTAAGGCCGTCCAATCGGTGTGCCACACAGTGGTCATACGACATGGACCCTTAATTGAATCGATGTGACTTGCGTCTATGTCATGGACCGACATCTAAACTTCTAAGTTACTTTAAAGTCATTGTGGATGATGACCGCAAGGAAAATGATGCTACAGTGGCATATGGCCCTAATCTGAGTCACTGAGGTTGATGACCCCCTGACCATCCAAGTTTCTAGGCTGCAGGCTAAACACAATTAAGTTACATCGGTTGATGACCAAAGTTTCCACTTTACTATCCCCAGCACATTCACTGCTTAATGTATCAAAGTTAAATAATTACAACAATAGCAATGCCCACAAACTTTGTGGCAGTAAAATCCATTTCCTTCGGATATGTCCCCTTAATCGTTGCTTTACCATTTAAATATTCCCCACAAAACAAACTAAGATTTCCAGAATGCATCTCCAAGTAATTCGCTTGATTAAAGTTATTTCAAAATGCGGTTTCACTGAATTTAATAATTAAATAAATTTAAATGATTTAACGAAATGTTAAAGAACAACAATTTCTATCTCCGCGGACTCTGGTTTCTTCACAAATTCCTACGCAGCTGTGATGTAAATTCAATCATGTGATGTTTATCTGGCTGGAAAAGAATTGTTACATAATTCATGTCCAGTTATACATCTTGTCTCATGATCTCACACTTAAATCTAATCTAGTCCTAGCCATTATTAACACTTGGATATCCTAATAATCTACGTACAAATCAAACAACTCGCCATATAATTACGATGTCATATCTCGTCATACCATTTATAAATTTTGCGCACCCCTCACATACAAACCATAATCACAACCATCGCTCTATATTTTGGACAACCCTGAATTTGGTTACTCTGTTCCTTATACTCGAAGTTCGTGATTTCAAATGTTCATTACGTCCCCAATTAAACAAATTTACAGTATTCCACAATACTCAGATTATTACCGGATATGGATTTCAACAAAATTCAACTTTTAAAGTTCTCCCCGGCAGAGAATACAATCTCAATTCCACGTGTGTCCCGTTATCTTACGGTGAATCCCTCTCAGCTGAGGCCTCTCGTTCCCGAGTTCGCTTGGCAGTAACATGAAACACCTGGTTTGTTCTACTTGACTGGCTTCTCAAAATGCTCCCTGTTAAACTCCGCCGACATAATTAAACAAATAGGATATTCTAACCAACAAAATGCACAGATTATGCTTCAAGATGCCCACAATAAATATACGCGTTGCAAATTAATACCGCCATGGATTTCTATATATATCTTTCCATTCCCAACATTATAAAATATTCCTCGGGCTTCCATGTCCCGGCTTCATGACAGGACTCTAACCTGATTCGCACATCTCATCTCAACTCATACGACAAAACTAACCTCTGTTTCCCAACTCCACAACTATCACCGACAAAGAACTGGAATAAAATCCTTACTAGAATTCATGACGTCTAATACGCAAATGCATTAGTGATGAACAGCTTCGCATAACATGATATCGTACTTTTTATAACTTGATTTTTACGAAAAATGGCTGAAAATTTCTACTAGATCTTTTTATTATCAGTCAAACACAGTTTAAAATGGGCCTAGAAAAACGTTTCTCTCCGTGAACAAATTCATCACACTAGACTCTCACCCGACAGCGCGCTTCCACTCGATTGAAAATGAGTAACCATGGATTTCTAAATTATTTACGTCAAAATTAAGACAGAAAAATTTTACGTCGAATGAACATCTTAATTTGACATCACAAAATATAGGCAGTACACACGCACGGGAATGGCGATCTACATTGGGCATGATATCACTTCGAAACCCTATTCAATAACTTTTTACAACATTATACGGCACTCGCAAGACTTCAAAATTTTATCCAAGTGTAAAATAAAACAAATGACTCTTTTAGACGTATTCTCACATTTACAAAACTTAATAGGGGTGACCACTGCGTCGTATATCCCCATTCAAATACACTTTTAGAGATCATGAAACAAGATATACTAGGTAGTAAGATGGAAAGTCACCTACCTCACCTTTACTGTGTAATTTGGAGCAAGTGCTCCTGGGCTTGATTGGGGTCTTCTGCCCCTTTGTGGAATTCTGTATATCGTAAAGTTGGGCTAATTGCTCAAGAATCGTGTGTCTGGCTCTCGGATCCCAAATCCTGTAATTGTACATTCTCGATTAGTGGTTTTGCTACTCTGTACCTGCCATTACTATTATTTCTTGTTTTTTGCTAAGAAAATATAACCTTGTTAAATTTTAAATTCACTTTAATTTCGTAGCCTGAGACCTGTTCACCCCCCCGCACCTTCTTTCACCTCTAACTACCACGGAAAACTCCGTAACAAGTTGTCCTCTAAGGACATATACACAGGGGTAACATACCCAACCTACTGAGGTCTATTAAGTGAGAAAAAGGTTAAGTACATGACCTCTAAAATAACAATTTTAGAGGAGGCGATCTGCACTCCTAATACATTTGTTTAAAACCTAATCTGGCTCTAGGCCGCTAATGCAAGGGCTAATCCCATACTACGGAAGTGACTTTAGAAAAGAATAATTTACATTACATTAAGGAAGAATCGGTTGTGAGAAATAAGTTCGCCTCAAAACAATATGAGTGGGAGCTCGAGAGGGTTAAGCACTCTCTATCCCAAAATGTAGCTTTAAAAGAGAATAGATGCTAAGAGTCTTTACATTTTAGGGAAGGTTACATGGTAGAAACGCTTCGGACCCGCCCCGAGAGTTAAACTGCTGAGCTAGCAAGAAAAGAAGTTATTAAAAGGCCATTACCTTGGCGTTGAACTGCTCTCCGAAGAAAGAGGCGCTTCCCGCCCCCTGCTATGTACTTTACACACTGAAAGATGGTACTGAAGTGGCGCAGAGACCCTAAAATCAGCAGTTTATATACTCTCGCGGAAAGTTCGAGGCGTTTCAGGAAGGAAAACACCCGCCCACAATCCTTTTATTGGTGGATAAAGGAAACCCCTACACAATATGAAGAAGAATCACGTTATTGGTGGAAACATAATTAAAGAAATTCGGGATTGGCTAAATTCAAAACAAGGGGAAAGAAAGGGTTAATATTGCCAACTTAAACAATGACTGAAAGAAATTTAGCAAAGAACAAACTTTTGAAATTAAATTTTCTCAAAAAAAAGAAACAGTTCTTTCACTTCGCACTAGGGTGCACCGTTGTAGTTCTTCAGTAGTGTCCTCTAGAAGAGAATGTTCACACTTCTTACTACAAGCAAAACAAAAATACATCGAAAACAACACAGTTCAGAAACTTCAAAATTTCCAAGTAGTGGCATCTTCAGGGTAACTTGAAAATTAACACATAAGACAAAGTTCAGACTTCTTCCAGTAGAGGAGTTTCAACTGGCGCAAAGTTTAAATAAGCGGCGTGGAGGTGTACCGCCCGGCACAGACCTCCCACCCCAAAAATTCCTCCAAGGGGTAACACAGAATAACATAAATGTTTGTTTGAAAACAAGGTCCAAGTTATGATGTTGCTATGGAGATTAATTGCAGAAGCATTCATCAAAATTGTTGAAATTTGATTTGATCCAGTTTCAAAAATTCTCGTAGTAACTGCTGAAGTAATGTCTTTATGTCAGAAGAAAAACTTTTAATACTTGAAAGTGAAGAAAACTTTTCAAAGTCCACCAAATATTGCAGTAGAATTCCCAAGTGTAGTAATTGCTGATAGTAAATGTCCATGTAGTTGATTAAATATTTCGATGTTGATTAAGTTGGATGGCCAGACCGGCCGTTGCAGCTTGTGTCCAAAGGCCCCCTCAAGTACCCTGAGATACCGCTCGCCCGCACTATGAGGGGAGCAGTGGTGTTGAAGCACGCCGCGCCCGCGGTGAACATGCAGGTCGCGGGCCAGTTACAGGTTGTGCGCCGCACATCAGCCTTGGCCGGGAGGAGGGCTCCGGCTCGCCGTGCACTTGTCGTCCTCGCTGGAGTAGAGGGGGCCCTTCCTCTATCCCAGTCGCGGCACAGCGCCGCGCGGCTGCGGGGGCACTGAAACATTAAAGCTCGACGGCAGAATTTTGTTGAACCAGAATGATAGTAGGGTACATTCATTGTGGTGAGGTTGAGGGGCCAGCGGCGTGGAGAAATTCTTTTCCAAAGCAAGCCACTGTGTGTAGTGGAGCAGGAGACGGGAGCGTGGTAATGGCCGTGGCAAGGACAGGATGGCAGTTTAACTGTGCGGGGAGGGTTTACAATAAATGCTTAAATATTTAAAAAAAATACTACAGAAAGGGCAGAAGGCCTTAAAAGTGAAACCCCTCAAAAAATATAACCTTCCTATTTCTTTTAAAATTATATGAAGCAAGTTAACACAGAAATTATACAGGTTTCACCTGTGACAGGTGAACCCTAAATATCCTCTCGGTGGCTGGATTACTTAATAACAACGTAACCGGCGTAAGGAAATCGAGAATGATACACGGCCCATGAAATCTGGGGGCAAGCTTGCCCGCGGGAACAAAGTTCTTGACCATCACCTGGTCACCTACCTTCAAATTGGTGGGTCTCCGTCCACGATCATATCTTTCCCTAACCTTTTCATGAGAGACTTTAAGATTGGCTTTAGCCTTCTTCCAAAGATCTTTAATGTTGTCTGGGTCTATTGTCTCAGGTAGAATGTCACTCAGAGACCAGAGGTTAGAGAGTGGCGTGTTGGGAACGAACTTAAACATCAAAGAAGCTGGAGTAAACTTGTGAGATGCATGAACCGCCGAATTCAAAGCAAAAGCTAACCAATGCAGGGACGTGTCCCATCTAGAATGATCTTCATGATGATATGCAATAAGCGCGGACCTGAGATTACGGTTAACCCGTTCAGCCAGAGATGGTTGAGGGTAATAAGCAGAAGTCGTCACATGAGAGATGGACAAGTCAAAACAGAATTTACGAAAAAGATTTGATGTAAACGCCTTAGCATTATCAGACACAATATATTGGCACGGACCAAAAGAAGCAAAAATAGAATTTAGACGCGTAATGGTGGACTGAGCGGTAGCCAGCTTAGTCGGAAATAACCAGGAAAATCTTGTAAAACCATCTACGCATACAAAGATGAACTTGTTGGCATTTCCCTTTGACTGGGGGAAGGGTCCTACATAATCAATATACAGGCGTTCCATGGGGCGCGAAGCCTGATGCGAAGACAAAAGGCCTACCTTGGTGGACATGGTGGGTTTACTAAGCAAACAAGATTTACAAGCTTTAACTAGTTCACGGATTTCACCGTCCATACCCTTCCAGATGAACATTTCACGAATCTTTTCACGAGTTTTAAAGATTCCAAGATGCCCCCCTAATGGGGTCTCATGATAGTACTTGAAGATCATAGGTACAAGAACAGCTGGAACGACAACCTTCACCATCTTATCATGCCTTGATGGGCAACATAAAACACCATTCCTCAGAACATAAGGGACGACATGTTCCCCAGAAGAAAGGGTTTCCATTATCGGAGCCAGCGTCGGATCTTCACGTTGGTATTTCTCGATATCCCTAAAGAGCAGGGGAGCATCTGTTAAGATGGCATTAACATCAGATAGCATGGACTCGGGAGGTGAAGAACTATCGACCGGATCATGGGTCTCGACCTCGTTGGAAAACATACGGCTGAGTCCATCAGCAACAACATTTTCGGTCCCTCTGATATGCCTGACATCGAATTGGAAGGCAGAAATACGGATGGCCCAACGGGCTATACGACCAGTACGACGCGGCCTACCTAAGACCCAGCTTAAGGCTTGATTATCTGTCTCCAGGTCGAATTTGACATGTTCCAGATAGAGACGGAACTTTTCTAAGGCAAATAAGACTGCCAAACCCTCGAGCTCATAGATGGAATACTTGGCTTCTTGAGCCGATAGAGTCCTAGATGCATAGGCGATGGGTCGCCTCCCTAGTTCTGTCTCTTGAAGAAGGACTGCAGCTACTGCTGACGACGACACACCAGTTTAATGGGAAGAAATTCCCCGTTATTAACCTTCATATGGAAGAGCATAATTGCTCCTAACAGGTGCAAACATTATAAAATATGAACTCCAATTATATAGAGGCTGGCCTCGATAAAGCGATATGTCACTTGTTACATTTTCAATTACATTGGTAACCAATTCGGTGACCCCACTTCATAGTGTAATACACAGTTTGCCCAACGGTGGGCTTATCAATTACAAAATTTCACAAACAGGTGAAGTACTGTTCCCCAAGGGAGCCTAAATGTAGACACGGTCACCCGCAAAACCATAATTCATATACAGGGGCATATTACCCATCCTACTAGGCCTTAAGGAGGAAAAGGAAAATGTTACAATAAACACAGGCAATTGACAAAGGCAAAGATGCGAAACATCAGCACTCCTTAAGAATATTCCAGAAAGGACAAGAATCTAAGTGGGCTTAAGGCCCAATGAATGACAAGGAGGCTAAACCCATGCAAAAACTTTTAAAGGCCAACACGAATTTTCAAATTTATATGTTGAAAAACTTTAATCATCCATCTCAAATGTAGAAGTGGAGAGTTCTGAGAATAACCACTCTTGCTTCTTTACATTAAGCATTTTCCCAGTAGGGAATATAAATTGAGTCCGAAGACTTCGCAGAAGGTCATACATTATAGCGAAAAATGAAAGCTTACATATTATATTTTAAGAAAACCCGCTGAAATCTTCCTCTCAAAGCACACGCCGGCTCAATCACACATTTAGGTTAATTCTGCCATTACCTGTTAGCGCTGGATCTTATTCAAGCCGGCCACTCCATGCCTCCTGTCTACTCGAACTTCCGTCAAGTCGCGCTCACATTCACCGGAGCAAAGACAGCCCTTATGCGCTCGCCTTAAATAGATCCGCAGGGGAAAGTTCTAGACTACTGTACATTAGAGTCCAGAGCACTGATAAATTAAATTTCCATTCACCAACCTGAGTTCTGATTGGTTAGAAAACTTCATTACCGGCATGTGATAGGCAGATTACATTCAAGGAGGAACCAGGTGTAGAGTTGACAACTCCGGCACATAAAAAACAATAACAAGTAAAAAGGCTTACCAACTATAACAAATTAGCAGGTTAACTTGGGCTTAACTCACCGCAGATCTCTAGAAAATTGATGCCAGAGCCCTCTAACCATCGGAGAAGGAAGTTTTACTAATTCTTCAAAGTTCTTAATCACTGTCAGAGATGGCCATAGTGGAGAAGGTGCACAATTTAAATAGCTGGGGAAAGTTTACCCCCATGTACAGCCTTAATTAAGGTACATTCCCGACATTTACCTGGTGCTAAAATGGGAAACCACGGCAAACCATATTCAGGCCTGCCGGCATGGGTTTCGAACCCAGTATCTCCAGAATGTAAGCTAATAGCTACGAGACCCAAACCACACAACCACTTGGTCGGTAGAAGGGGTTAATAGAAGTGACAATTTTGAGGTAAGTTATATGATTTAGTTTACCATTAATAACTCCTGGACCAAAAGGAATATAAAAGTGGATGATATTTCTAAAGATAGAGAATTTGACGCCTTATATTTACACAACAAAATCGTTTGAATCCCAGAAGAATAACACGAAAAATATATCGTATTTACTGTATCTTATAAACATTGCGAAGTGTCAAAATCATACATTTTGTTATGAAATTGTTATTAATTTATGTCTTTAACAGGAAAACATCATCCAGCTCTTTTACAGGACGCAGTGTCCCGAGAATAAATGTGATGCTCCGAATAAGGAACATCGTTGACCTTTATCTCTTAAAATACGAGCAATCCGTTGGCCATCCTCTTTGATAACATCTGGGCCATCATTACCCCATGAACCACTGGATTCAATGGGTACTGGTATGAAGAATTTGTCCAACAAAGTCACTATACTTCCTTCTTTCAACACTATTCCTACTTGCGGCTGCAAACCAAATCCCATGGTGTTATAGTCCTGATGTGTCTTGGCCTGCGAGTCGACCGCTGCTCAGTCCAAAGACCTGCAGATTACCAGGTCGCACGTGGTCAGAGCGACGAGTCCTATCGATCATTTTTTTTGCTTTTGTGGCCTGGACTGAAGACACTAACTCACCGTCTGATACCTCCTCACGTAGGCTGAGTGGACCTCAAATCAGCCCTCAGATACGGTTAGACATGGCTGGGAATCGAACCCGGTAACTCCAGATAAGAGGTAGGCTCGCTAGACCGCGGTCTATTGGAAAAAAAGGTCAGGTCGGTTACAGGAAGAAGATGTCCTTTTCTTTCGCGTGATTCAAACGTATTTATTTTTGAATGATCGGTATGGTGTCCTTCAGATAAGAGATTCCTGGGTTTGTTTCCCGTCCGGTTGGTGATTTTTAGGCACGTCTTAATACACAGCTCTTCATACACACACAACACACCACACTAGGCATCTGGCAGTAAAACAGGGCCAAATCCACATGTCTGCTCAGTCCTCACCTGCAATCCTACCAGGGAAGGAAAAAGATGTGTAAGAAGAAGATTTTTTTGTTTTCTATTTCCTACTTCCCTACATATATGAAGGGTACAGGGAAAGAAATTGCTCATTGCACTTTTTTAAAAACATGGAGATATTCACTCCGTCTGCTGATATTCAATTGAATTTCCTAGTGGGCAAATCAATCTGTGAAAGAGCTGAAGAAAAAAGTTCAGGGAAAGAAGGGGTTCATCGACATACCTGCAGGGGAAGAAGCAGCTCATTGTATTCTCGTGCTCAGTTTATGAGCAGTAGGAGGTTAGCTAAGAAGAACAGAAGCATTTTATTTGAGAAAAAGAATACATAAGGAGAAACAAAAAACTAACGTGAATTTCAGGCGATTTGCTTCGACTTTGGGAGAAATTTCGCTCTTTCTAACATGTCCACGAATGATGTCTATTACAGGAGACAGTTATCTTTGTTTGCATTTCCATGTACTGTCCAATTCCCGAAGTATTTTTCATACGTATCTGGAGCATGAAGACGAAAAGAGAAGTGACATCATCGGAGCATCACTTCATCTGCAACCTGAGTATGCTCTGTGACTCGTGTAGTGGACAAAAGAAGAACTTCACTCACTTTCTTTCGGTTCCTCATCAACATAGTGAACCTTAAGAAAACACCATAACTCTCCCAGTAAGAGGCCATTATTATCTTGACAACGATAGGAATATGGGTTTGGTGAATTCAAAATCCCAGGCAATTGTTCCTCTATCATCATCTCTATCATCAAAACTGTTTGTCAGAAGCTTTCACAGTTCAAAGTTATAACAGTTAACCACACTATGTTTAGGATTTGGGGGAACTTCTTGGTTGAAAATTATGCAAGGAAATCAATTTTCATCCGTGCCAGTAACAGAGTTCAAGGTCCAGAGAGGACCGTTGTTGAGTTTCCGGACCACCTCCAACGGAGCTTGAGAATCCGTCTCCATAGCAGCGAAAGGGAAGAGACATGATGCTTCCGATCATCCTGATGGTCAGTTTGACCTAGTCAGAGGAAGCTTATGAAGGTAAGTGCATTATTCCCTTCATGGTGTAATTCTTACCTTCACTTAGTTACCCCATCATAGCACAATGCTTTGCTCTCCAGGAGGTTTGTCCATATCTGCCGAGAAGAGACTTTAAAGACTTAATGAGATTCTGTGATGATGAGGCAAGTGACATTTTCTCAAACATTAGACGTGGAAAATGAACTGTAGCCTTTGTATGGGATGTTATGAAAGTAATAATAATTTGGTAAATTGCTTTAAATATTGTAAAATGTGACATTGTGCTTGTCAGAGACTTGAAAAATGTTCATAGTTTATACATCGTTCTTGTTATTTTACTAATGATAGTGAAAACAAACAGTAATGCAGAGACTAAGTAGTAGTTCAGTGCAATGAGCACCTTTCTTCCTACACATGTACGTAGTCAGAAAAAAAATTCGCATTAATGAATGTTAAAATTCCATAATGAAAATAAGTTGTCGGCCTCTGTGGTGTAGTGGTTAGTGTGATGAGCTGCCACCCCCGGAGGCCCGGGTTCGATTCCCGGCTCTGCCACGAAATTTGAAAAGTGGCACGAGGGCTGGAACGGGGTCCACTCAGCCTCGGGAGGTCAACTGAGTAGAGGTGGGTTCGATTCCCACCTCAGCCATCCTGGAAGTGGTTTTCCGTGGTTTCCCACTTCTTCTCCAGGCAAATGCCGGGATGGTACCTAACGTAAGGCCACGGCCGCTTCCTTCCCTCTTCCTTGTCTATCCCTCCCAATCCTCCCGCTAGGCCCCTGTTCAGCATAGCAGGTGAGGCCGCCTGGGCGAGGTACTGGTCATCCTCCCCAGTCGTATCACCCGACCCAATGTCTCACGCTCCAGGACACTGCCCTTGAGGCGGTAGAGGTGGGATCCCTCGCTGAGTGAGGGAAAAGCCAACCCTGGAGGGTAAATAGATTAAGAAAGAAAGAAAGAAAGAAAGAAAGGAAGAATGAAAATAAGTTACACATTTATAATGAAACTACTAAGATTTGTGAATTTCTGGACTTTAAAATCTGTAAAATAATAGGTTCTACGAGGTTTTAAAGTTTAAAATGTTTCTACTGGAAAGTTCGTAAAATGTTGATGATCCCCTTGTTTCGCTGCACCCTTCATATTATGGCAACACTGACCCAGAGCACTTCACGCGTCATATCCCTTGGAAAGAATGGATTGGCCCAATGTATTCCACATGATTCATTAAGTCCGAAGAGGTTTAATCCGCAACACCAAGGTGCCCTCCCTACCTTACTGTGAGCAGGATGATGCCGGAGACAAATCGGTGCTGCCTTCTCCAAAGTGACTGCTTGCCAGTGCCGGCCCGTCACGTACAACACGTATGGACCATTACAACGCTAAAGTGAATACAAGGTATAATTTAACCCGGAGAACCCAAATAACAAAGGATCGTAATTCTTATAATGCATCAAGACCGATAAGGAGTAACGAGGAGCAGAGCTGGGGCAGAACAGCTGTTGAAGCTAAATACTGAGGTACTGACAGGACCAGATGCGATAAGCTAATATTTCCCAACCAAATAATAGGTATTAGAAGCAGTGAGCTGCTCTGATTGAAGCCTTGATTTCTGTGACGTTATAAAAAGCAAGAATTTCTGTTTCTCGATTGCCGCACTTCTACTTAGCCTAATGAGTTGTGTATCAAGCGCCCTCTCTGTATCAGTAGTAGTGGTTAGCCTCCGGATCCCCAGTTCACGCGTTGAATCCCGGCAAGGGATTTTGACGCAGTATAGTCTATTGTTTTAGAACTGTGTTAGGGTTGGTGATCGTTACAAAGTCATGAATGGCTGGGCTGATTGGCTGAAAGGGTTGAGGCGCTGGCATTCTGAACCCAACTTCGTAGGTTCGATCCCACCTCAGTTAGGTGGTATATGAAGATGCTCAAATACGTCAGTCTCGTGTCGATAGATTCACTGGCACGTAAAAGAACTCCTACGGGGAAAATTTTCGGCACCTCGGCGTCTCCGAAAAACGTCAAAAAGTAATTATTGCATCATAAGAACCAATAACTTAAATGAATTAAAACATGAATGTTTTCAGATTAGCCCGTATGGTGTCCGTGGTCCTTAAAGCGTCAAGTCAGTAATTATGGTATGACAGCGTGGTTGGCCGGTTCGAGTTCCGTTCGTCGAAAATAATTCATCATCAGAATCTGGGGGTATACAATTTATAATCACTAGATTGTGTGCCAAAAGCCTGGATTAAATTCTAAACCTCTCCGCTATGCTGATATGGAGTGAGGGCATATGACGCCGTTACTGGAGATTCGTCCGTCGGATGGGAACGTAAAGCAATGAGCAGACCCCTTGGTACTATTCGACAGGAGTAGGCTATGTGCCGGCATCGGGTTTCAAGCTCTCCTCTCCTACTATCACATACCAGATCATTCATTTCATATCATTAACTTCTCAGAAGAGGTTAACTTCAGGGAGGGTATCCGGTCGTCAAACATCTATATGAAGATTCATCCCACTTCATACCTGACCTCGTAGAGTAAAGGGGCAAGGGTTGGACATACATTAATGTTTTCAAACTGAAATAATTTCTAGACAGTACGTGTGACGACAGAGAAAGGACCAATGTACCTAGTAACAAGAGTCTTATCTCGGTAATACGTCATCGGGTGATGCAAAAGTATCACCATACTGAGGTACAAAAATCGCTGTGTTACGCGGCTAACAGTTAGGGTAGCTCTGGACTCCAGCATGGTAGCATGTTGTGTGAGGTGTCATTTGATTCGTCTAAGTGAACTGCACAATTATAAGGTGGAAACTGAATCAAACAGAGAACATTTGAGAAAACTAGTTTGTGAAAGAGTGTCAAAAAATTCTTTCTTTCGCAAATTGTCGCAACATATGGACATTACAAGGCTTGAAAATGACTTTTTCTTGAAATGCATCCAAGAGGATGGCGTGGCTTGTTAACATTTCAAAAGGCTCCAATACAACCAATGTCGAATATCGCAAGGTTTGTCAGGAGAGTCTGAATGTAATAATAATAATAATAATAATAATAATAATAATAATAATAATAATAATAATAATAATAATAATAATAATAATAATAATATTTGCTTTACGTCCCACTAACTACCTTTACGGTCTTCGGAGAGGCCGAGGTGCCGGAATGTAGTCCCGCAGGAGTTCTTTTACGTTCCAGTAAATCTACCGACACGAGAATCGAAAGATATGCACCTGGCGAGCCGAACATGTCCTCGGACACTCCCGGCACTAAAAGCCATACGCCATTTCATTTTACCGACACGAGTCTGAATGTTCAGGCACCCGAGCTTCGCTACGTAAGTTCCATGCTACTGGAGTCCCAGCAGAGCTTATCTACTACCACAGTGGAGGAAAAAGACTAGAAATTCATGGAAGTGGTTGATGATGAAAGAGCTCCAAACAACTATGCGTGATACAAATACACATTTTTTTTCTTTTTTTTTTTTTTTTACAATTTGCTTTACGTCGAACCGACAGTTATATAGATCTTATGACGACGATGAGATAGGAAAGGCCTAGGAGTGGGAAGGAAGCAACCATGGCCTTAATTAAAGTAGAGCTAGTGGGAAAATGGGAAACAACGGAAAAAACATTCAGGGTGCCGACAGTGGGAATTGAACCCACAACCTCCAGAATGCAAGCTGGAAGCTACGTGAACCAAACCGCGCAGCCGCTTGCTCGGTAAATACGGATTTTTCGTAATGTTAATGTCGATCTCTTTCCATATTGTATGCATGAACTGCTTTTAATATCACAGACCCATTGTACATCGAGTTGGACTTCAAAAATGTGTACATTTCCTTAAAATTAAGAAATAATATGTCATAAATAAATGTCAAATCCGTACCAACTAGATATTTTACTTCGACGGTACTCGCATGTACAGAAATGGTGTCCCGATATAAACACAGAATGACGCCCACCTTCTCGCTTAACTCATTGCTGCAGGTAGACAGTCCGATACAAGACTGTTGTAATTGAAATGGGCACAGTGGTGGATGTATAGCAATACACACACTGTGTCTTCAGCACTACCCGTTCACTCGCTTGCTCCTTTTCGGTAGCGGTGTGGCCCTTCAACACTACCCCTTCACTCCCTCTCCTAATTTTCAGTACTGGAGTGGGGGAGTGTTGATTGTTTATGTCGGGACACTATTTCTGTGCATGCGTGTACCAATTACGGGGTCCATACGGCATTCTACTTTAAAGATAGTAATGGTTAACCCGACTTGGGTCCGTTCGATCTATTTTACTAGTAGTTTCACGTTGTACTAACACACACACGCACACACACACACACGCGCGCGCATACATACACAGGTTTTCAGAGACATGGGATTGTAAAGACATAGAAATGGGAAGGAAACAGTCGTGGCCTTAATTAAGTCATAGCCTCAAAATGTGCATGATTCGAATTTGGAAAACCACCCGGGATAAGTAGCTCAGACTGTAGAGCCCAACTTGACAGGTTCGATCCAATCGCTGTCTGATGCTCAAATATGTCAGTCTTGTATGTCGGTGAATTTGCCGGCACGTAAATGAACTCCTGCAAAACAAAATACTGGCACTTCTCAGTCTTTAAAAACCGTAAACATTAGTCAATGGGACGTACAACAAATAAAATGATAATGGAATGGGAAATCACAAGAAAACATCAGGGCTTCTGATGGTGAGTTTCGACCCTACCATCTCCTCATTGCAGGCTCGGTGTGTCACCATTCAGCATTCAGTGTCAACGATGTCACCACGGTGATTTATCCGGTATTTATAAAAAAAAAAATCACGATAGGTCGTCTGGAGAGTTCCGGATCCTCTGCTATATTCCAGAATAAAAGGAACGTTGAAATTGACAGACAGCCAAACTGGCCACAAATGATTGCAACAACAAAGACCGAAAACCGTTTTAATTTCTCATTTCTGAAATAAGAATAGTATTTAAGGCGAGTTGGAAAATCACCTCTGGCACCGGTGCTTCTGCGCTCAGAACTTGTAAATTCCCAGTGTTCTTTTCTTTTTTGCACCTCTTGTAAGTTCACTATACCAGCATTAAGCTAGTCTTTATGGTATCCTTTTACTAAAAGTCATTCTTGAAGGTAACAGCTATTCTTCTTGCTAGGGGCTTTACGTCGCACCGACGCAGACAGGTCTTATGGCGACGATTAACAACTATTATAGCTTAGGCCTATGTCTCTCAAAATCAGAAAATGTACCACGATTTTAGTTCAATGGCTTTAAAAAATTTGATGAAACTGTGAATATTCTTCTTTCAGTAGTTTGTCAGATAGCCGCACATATGAAACTGAACATATGAAATGATAGCGGTGAAAGTAATACGTTTTAATTACTTGATTTTCTAACTAAATATTAAACTCTAGACAGTCATTCTTGTTATGACAATATTGACGTCGTAAAGAAATAAGTTAGGGGCTGCCTGGCCGAGGCGGTAAAGGCGTGCTCGGTTGGCTCGGAAGGACGTGGGTTCGAATCCCCGTCAGGAAGTCGTAAAATTTAAGAAAGGAGATTTCCACTTCCGGAGGTGTATATGGCCCTGAGGTTCACTCAGCCTACACCATAAATGAGTACCAGGTTAATTCCTGGGGGCAAAGGTGGCCGGGCGTAGAGCTAACCACTCTACCCCATCACGTGACGCGGTTAACAATGGTGGAAGCCTTTACCTTCCACTCCTCCAAGGGCTTTCATGGCCTGTACGGAGGTATCTTTGTCTTTTAAAGAATTAAGCTTTGTCTTCAAATTCGCTGAAATCAAACCTTCTGTTATCAGTTAGTTTAGGAATTGGAATAGCTTCAATAGAACAGTTTTAGAATTAATAATTTTAACTATAAATTGTGCGGAATTTGAAAAGCGGTACAGGGATTGTTCGATTCCCACCTCATCCATCCTCGAAGTGGTTTTCCGTGGTTTCACACATCACCTCCAGGAAAATTCCGGGATGGTACTTAAGGCCACGGACGATTCCTTCCCTCTTCCTTGTCTATCCCTTCCAATCTTTCTATCTCCCCCCACAAGGCTCCTGTTCAGCATAGCATGTGAGGCTACCTGGTCAAGGTACCGGCCCCCCTCCCCAGTTGTATCCCCAGACCTAAAGTCTCACACTCCAGGACACTGCCCTTGCGATGGTATAGGTGGTATCCCTCGCTGATTCCGAGGATAAAAAAACAACCCTGGAGAGTAAACAGTTCAAGAAGTATAACTTCAAAACTCCTTTCTACAAACGAATATTTTAACAAATGGCACACTGTTCTTATCAATAAATGTTAGATTATTTTGCAATAAAAACATGTAAAAATGTTCAAGTTTCTCATTTTTAACATTTTATAATTTGCAATAACTTATTTAAAATAAAGGTGATCAGATATAGTAACTCTAAGTGAGAGATCGGTAAACCATATTCTCGACTATTTTTTGCAGCCCTCACGGAACTTGGCCTACCGAACGACCGCTGAACAGCCTGATGGCCTGGAGATTACCAGGGGAAGCGTGGTCAGTGTGGCGAATCCTCTAGGTCGTTCTTCATGGTTTCCTTGACCGCGACTAGAATAGAATACAATACTCCCATCCCCTAGTTCCGAATCGCTTGAAACTGAGAAGAGAATATTTGGTTATTGCAATTCATTACATTCTCCTCTTACAATTATTTGACTATTACTACACTTGATTTTAATTTGTTCTACACGTTAACAATGTTTTATAGTTTAGGACAACATGTATCTTCCTCTTCCTTAGCTTATTTAGTATTTACTTTTGTGTCACAACTCTTATGGAGTTATCCTAGCATTACAACATACAACCTGTGACAATAAAGTTCGACGAATGAAGTCAGAACGGTCCATCCGGCAACACTGACGACACGTAAGGCTGCACCTGTGTAGCAGCAGGTTTTGACCACCTCCTCGTAACGTTATTCAGTTGAGCATCATGTGTGTGGCGCGTAATACTTGTTGACACTGTGCGTGTTTAGTGCGTTGGTTCTGAACTGCGAACAAGAACATGAACGACCAAAAGATCAATGTACAGTTTTGTTTTAAGCTTGGCAAGACACCGAAAGAAACGCACGCGATGCTGGTACGTGTTTAAGAAGATCAAGAACTGTCCTTGAAGTGTGTGTACGAGTGGTTCGCCCGTTTTCGAGGAGGCCGGGAAAGTGTTTCTGACAACCGCCGTAGCGGAAGACCGGCGACCGCTGTCAGTGACGAAAACATTGAGAAGGTGAGGATATTAATCACGAACGATTGGCGATTAACTGTGCGCATGATAGCGGATGAACTGCAGATTAACCGTGAATTCGTGCGACAAATCTTTACCGAGAAGTTAGGGAAATTCGTGGCAAAAAAAGGGGGTGGTGCAACTTAAACATCTCCCATACTCGCCAGATCTCAATCCTCCAGACGTCTTCCTATTCCCACGACTCAAACTCGCTTTGGAAGGAAAGAGATTTGACGATATTCCTGACATCCAACGAAACGTGACGAGGCTTTTGACCACCATCCCAAAGGAAGCCTTCTTGCAAAGTTTCCAGGACATGTATCGCCGATCTCCGCAATGCATACTTATGAGAGGGGACTTTTTCGAAGCACAGTAAGGTCACTGTCGTGCACTGTTCATGTATGTTGATAGTACAGGACTATTCACCGAACTTTATTTTCACATTATGACTGAATTGATTGAGTGGATGACGGCATGAATTGGTAAATGATAATTTCATGGTTGAATTATGTTCGTGCATGAATGAATGACACTCTTCTCACCCGGTCACGGATAGCCATTCACTGATGAATGGGTGATTGATTGGGTGAGTGAATGACTTGATGAAATACTGACTGCCTAAATGAATGAATGAATGAATGAATGAATGAGTGAGTGAGTGAGTGAATGAATGGACTGAATTCAAGTCTTCTCTCCCAGTCGTGGATAGCCACCAACTGTGGAGAGAGTTTCGTGATTACGAATTGATGAATGGATGATTTCGAGATTGAATTGTGTTCATGCCTGAATGAATTAATAAACACTCTTCTCTTCCAGTCACGGATAACCATCAACTAGGGAGAGATCATTCAGGAAAGGATGAGGGCTTGATTGTGGACGGATGAAAAACATTCCATTGTGGATGTATTGTACCGGTTACGACCTGTACATGGCGTATTTTTTATTATTAATTGTACTTCTTCTTCTTCTTCTTCTTCTTCACGCAAGAGGTTCAGAGCGAACATGGTTTGTTTACGTTCGGAGGAGCGAGCAGGCGAGCCAGCGACAGCTGTGTGTGTGACGTAGCTGCAGGGACAGGATAGACTACCCGCCTGACGCTACGTGTAGCCTGCATGGCCTGGTATGTTCTGGGTTGAACGTCACGCCTTCGCGAACATTCGATTGAAAAACATTTCAAAACTTCTCTAAATTTAATCGCAGCGACTTGAGCGATACGCCATTTTGAAGAGGATAACATAAAAATCTCAAATGATGAATCTCAAGAAAATTCATCGAGGGATTCGCGAGAAAATCAACTTTAAAGAGATCACGTTATCTGATGACGTAGGAGCCCCAAACTGAATATAAGCTGAGCTCACTTGACTCTGATCACACAGTCTTAGCTGGATATCCAGCCTAATTCTCCACTCCGCAGTGTTCGTCGAAGTGCTGACAGAGTCTAACTTCGAATATTCAAAGTCTTCATGTGGGACTTAAACTCTGACAGGCGTGTTAAGCTTATAATTGTGCGCGTGTGAACTCTAATGTATAACAAATTCTTTATAATGGACATTGAGTCTATCGATCAAGTTGAACTTATAATCTGTGCGCGTTTTTGGAACTCTGATTATGACAAGTCGTGTATTGGACTTACGTGACAATAGTTGAGCTGAACTTATATTCGGTGCGCTTGTAGAAACTTCTCGATATAACTTACTTTCGTTCTTGTAGAGCTGAGTTTATTACCACGTTACCTGTATGAAACTTAGCCTCTGAATCAATATTAATTTAAATGTGACACTACTGCGATAACTAGGAACTGTGATATTTCTTTTTAAAATCTTAGTCAGCAGAACTTAATCTCTGAGCACATATCATTAATTTCAGTGTAACACTACCACGTTATACCATTAACTGTGACATTTTTGTTAAATCTCAGTCAGCATAATTTCATTCATAAACAAAGGTGTATGAAAGTGTTCGAACTTTCACATGAATGTTAATGCAAGTGATTACCATAATTGTGTGCTACGACACCTAGGTTTCACTCCGAACTCAAACAGTATTCTTTATCCAATTCAAACAAAATTGTGTATTATTTCTTCTGAACCGCGCGTAAATTATTTGTGTGTGACTGACAGCAGTGTCTTTGATAAACTCTCGAACAGTCACCTGTTTTATTTAATCTCGGGTGCGCCTAACAACGAACTGTGCTTTTCATTTCAACCTTAGTTCTTCGACAAAGTGTTCAGTATTATTGCATGACTGACAGCAGTGTCTTTGCTAAACACTAGAGCAGACATACATTTCTTTCAATGTCAAGTGCTCCTTTATTTAGAGGAAAATCACCACGAACTGTGCCAAGTGCGTGAAAAATTTTCAGTTTCATTATTTCTATTCATGAACTGTGCTTTATTTTCTTCCAATCCCAATGCTACCCGCATCTTCATCTTTAGTGAACTTATAAATTCTATCTACAAGATTAAGAGTGAATACGACGGCATATCCCAACCATATTAAATGAAACAGTGCTGTTAAACCAAAGTGTCGGCGGCTGTGCAATTTTGGACACTCATGTAAGTTATGTGACGAGTGATTACCCCGTCATTACGAGTGATTACATCGTCAGAAATCGTCGGAGAACGTCGCAGATCGTCCAGAACGTCGAAAGTTCGAGACTCAAACCCATATCAAACCGACCTGGGTGTTCCGGCCTTATCTCAACGTAATATTGGCAACTTGCAGAACGTGTTCTAGTCCCGTTCAGCCTGGTGAACTGGGAGCATGCGTCATCAAAGGGCGATGTTGAAGACAGCGACTATCAACAGTAAGGTGATGCGCCCTTTAAAATGCATTTTCTGAATAAAAACTTATTCAATCTATTTAAATGTTTTCTTGTAGATAGGACCCTCCCTCCTGTAACAAGCCCTAGCTGGAAACGACCCAGTATTTCCCTGAGACCTACTTCGTGCTAACTTTAAAATTAATTCATAAAGTCGGGCTATTTTACTGGTACGGTATTAAATACTGACACACTAAATAGATGAATGAATTGATGGACGGCTGAATGCATGAATGGACTAGATTCTACGCCCACTCTCCCAGGCACGGATAATCACCTACAGAGAAAGAGAGTTTCATGATTGATTGATTGATTGATTGACCGCGACTACTTGGACTGTATTCCCAAATAGGACACAGTCCAGAATACTTATAAAAATAACGGCAATAATAATGTTCTTATTGGAAAACTCCGCAATAGATAGGTATCGCTGAGACATGCTTTATCTGGAAGAGCGTTGGTGGCTTAGACTTGACCATCAAGCTATTAACCCGCAGACAGTTCTGATAGGTTGTAAACGGCTGACGCCAACCTGTCTGTGAGCGTGGGATTAGGGTACTTTACACGGGCAGAGAAGTCCTTCAATTCAGGATTACTTGATTCAAGAAATGGAATACATCCAAAGAAAAGCAGCTCGATTTGTTCTGGGAGATTTCCGACAAAGGAGTAGTATTACAAAAATGTTGCAAATTTCGGGCTGGGAAGACTTGGCAGAAAGAAGACGAGCTGCCAGTGGAGAGATGGTGTTGAATGACATCAGTAGAGGAATAAGTTTCAGTAGTGTCTTTAAAAGTAGGAAAGATCAAAATATGAAAATAAATTTGGAATTTAAGAGGAGAAATTGGGGCAAATATTCGTTTATAGGAAGGGGAGTTAAGGATTGGAATAACTTACCAAGGCAGATGTTAAATAAATTTCCAATTGATTTGAAATCATTTAAGAAAGGGCTAGGAAAACAACAAATAGGGAATCTACCACGTGGGCGACTGCCCTAAATGCAGATCAGTAGTGATTTACGGATTGATTGATTGATTGATTGATTGATTGATTGATTGATTGATTGATTGATTGATTGATTGATTGATTGATTGATTGATTGATTGATTGATTGATTGATTGATTGATTGATTGATTGATTGATTGATTGATTGATTGATTGATTGATTGATTGATTGATTGATTGAAAGCCATGTTGCTTAGACTTGTAAGACTCTGTGATACCATGTAATTCAAATACCCAGAATCAGAGACAGAAATTTCACTCATATTAGGCTCACAAATTAGCAAGAAAAATAATTGAGATTTCTAGACAGGAAAATATTCAATGTAACGATAAGTCACGGTTAGTCCTGTCCGGGTCCACTGCCTCTCTCATCATCGCTACATACAGACCTACAGTTGATCTCACGGGGCTGAGTGGACCCGGTTTTAGCCTTCTTCATACGATTAAGATCCCTGCGTGAACCAGGAATACAACCAGCGAAACAGACGCACTGTAGCAATACTACCGGCCTGGCATTAATAATAATAATAATAATAATAATAATAATAATAATAATAATAATAATAATAATAATAATATCTCCCGGATGCGAGCACACAGCCGCGCGCTCCTAACCGCACGACCAACTCGCCCGGTATTATTATTATTATTATCATTATTATTATTATTATTATTATTATTATTATTATTATTATTATTATTATTATTATTATTATTATTATTATAAAAATGGGAATGCAAATTAGAACAACTCAAGGCTACGTGTCAGTTTTGTAACACAGATAGCTAACGATGCAAGAACTGTAAGTTGGGCTAGATACTGCCCTACGCTTCGCTACCAATCGTGCGAGAGATTTAAAACCGCAGTCCACTAACTGCCTTAGTGAAACATTGTTTCCTAGTAGAGATGGCAGTGAAATATGGCGCTAGATTCGAAAGTGAAAGTGGTTGTGTGTGTCCGTTTTAACGTGCGGCTGAAGAAGGCGAGGGGCTCCTTAGACGAAGAGATCATTGTGCTGCTTGTGGATGCAGTGACATATGTTTTGGTTACTTTGTTCGATAGTAAGTGTTGCTGGATTTACACCCCACTTCCACGATTTGGCGAAGTGCCGGAATTGTGTCTTTTAAGTGCCGGTAAATATACTACCACGAAGCTGGCGTATTTGCCTTCAAATACCACTGGACTGAATAGAGATCGGAGATGACAACGTGCAGACATTTTGAAACACAGTCGTTCTTTTACGTGCCAGTAAATCTTCGGACACGAGACCGTCGTATTAGAGAACCTTCAAGTAGGATACAACCGGATTTGTTATTATTGTCTAATCTTCCTGAAGATTTTTTCTCCATTGATTCTCATTTTCACAACAGACAAGTATAGGGGTGTACCCTAAATAAAACCACGGTCGCTTCCGTCATACGGTGCGACGTAAATTAAGTAGCAAAAAAGGAAAGCAAATTTACTATAATTATTAGATGGTTGCTAACCAAGGCAGTAAAGACATGCTTGGTTCATCCGGAATTTTATAGTTTTGATTCTCCATGCGGAAGTTGGACAATTTAAAACTTAGTTGCCACTACAGGAGAGGTGAATGATTCTGATGTTTGCTCAGGCTACATCAGAAATGATAATAATAATAACAATAATGTTATTTCCTTTACGTCCGCCTAACTACTTTTACGGTTTTCGTAGACGCCAAGGTGCCGGGATTTAGTCCCGGAGGAGTTCCTTTACGTGCCAGCAAATCTACCGACACGGGACTGACGTATTTGGGCATTATCAAATACCACCGGACTGAGCCAGGATCGAACGTGCCAAGTTGGTGTCGGAAGGCCAGCCAGCGCCTCAACCGTCTGTCATTCAACCCGGAATATCAGAAAGGAGCATCATGTTAATTCCTAGAACAAAGACGATCAACCACAAAGTTAACCACTATGAGCTGACGTTGAGAGACGTGAAAATAAGATGATAATAATAATAATAATAATAATAATAATAATAATAAAGCAACTAGCAAAAAAAAATAGTAATCAGAAGGAGAAGAAGAAGAAACTCGGCACCTTGGTGGAATAGACAGCGTCGAGGTCTTCGGTTCTGGAGGTCCAGGATTCGATTAACGGATTCGATTCAGGGCCGGGTTAGAGATTTTAGCCCCACGTCTTGTTAATTTGTCCGACGCGGGAACTGGGTATTTTATTATCCCACATAGGCCTACAAACCTTTTCATTTGCACACAACGCACCACATTAACAACCACCACAGAAACACATAATTGTGAAAAGGTTGTAGGTACATCCTTCCACATAGTGTTGGCGTCAAGAAGCGCACCCGGCCGTTAAACAGGACTAAGTCCATATTATTTTTGCTATTTTGCTTTACGTCGCACCGACACAGATAGGTCTTATAGCGACAATGGGATAGGAAAAGCCTAGGAATGGGAAGGAAGCGGCCGTGGCCTTAATTAAGGTACAGCCCCAGCATTTGCCTGGTGTGAAAATGGGAAACCACGAAAAACCATCTTCAAGGCTGTCGACAGTGGAATTCGAACCCACTATCTCCCGGATGCCAGCTCAGGGCTGCGCGCTCCTAACCGCACGGCCAACTCACCCGGTAAGTCCATATTTGTGACACAGTTCACACTCACGACTCCACAAAGTGTAATAAAAGCAGTGGAATAATAATATTAAGAAGAAGAAGTAGTGGCCCTAGGTACCACCTGCAAACATTTTTGACGCTATTTAGCCTGCCTGCGTGACAATTTTGACATTTCATGTTACTTTGCCAAAGAACAGAGAAACCAGTATTCAATTCCTGGGTGGATATTTTTTCGGTAAATACACTGAATATAGGATACGAAATGTGGTCCTGATTTTATACAATCAAGGTTTAGTCTGGCTTAAATTAACTACTGCATGTTGGCTGCCTCTCTTCAAACAAAATCAATTTGCAATTCATTCTGCGGCAGCTGGGTTGTTCCGCAGAATGTCCAAGGCTCATCACGTAATCAGCTTACAGCAATTAACAAATCGGTATACAATTTAACAGGTAAGCATACGGATAATGAAACTCGAAAGTGCGATGGGGAAATTTATTGTTCTATTTAGAAACGTTCTTCTGAATCAATCATTCACTACTGATCTGCATTTAGGGCAGTCGCCCAGGTGGCAGATTCCCTATCTGTTGTTTTCCTAGCTTTTTCTTAAATGATTGCAAAGAAATTGGAAATTTATTGAACATCTCCCTTGGTAAGTTATTCCAATCCCTAACTCCCCTTCCTATAAACGAATATTTGCCCCAATTTGTTCTCTTGAATTCCAACTTTATCTTCATATAGTGATCTTTCCTACTTCTAAAGACACCATCCAAACTTATTCGTCTACTGATGTCCTCCCACTCCATCTCTCCACTGACAGCTCGGAACATACCAATTAGTCGAGCAGCTCGTCTCCTTTCTCCCAAGTCTTCCCAGCCCAAACATTGCAACATTTTTGTAATAATAATGCTACTTGCTTTACGTCCCACTAACTACTTTTACGGTCTTCGGAGACGCCGAGGTGCCGGAATTTTGTCCCGCAGGAGTTCTTTTACGTGCCAGTAAATCTACCGACACGAGGCTGACATATTTGAGCACCTTCAAATATCACCGGGCTGAGCCAGGATCGAACCTGCCAAGTTGGGGTCAGAAGGCCAGCGCCTCAACCGTCTGAGCCACTCAGCCCGGCGCAACATTTTTGTAACGCTACTCTTTTGTCGGAAATCGCCCAGAACAAATCGAACTGCTTTTCTTTGGATTTTTCCAGTTCCTGAATCAAGTAATCCTGGTGAGGGTCCCATACACTGGAACCATACTCAAGTTGAGGTCTCACCAGAGACAAATATGCTCTCTCCTTTACATCTTTACTACAACCTCTAAATACTCTCATAACCATGTGCAGAGACCTGTACCCTTTATTTACGATCATATTTATGTGATTACCCCAATGACGATCTTTCCTTATATTTATACCTAGGTATTTACAATGATCCCCAAAGGGAACTTTCACCCCATCAACGTAGTAATTAAAACTGAGAGGACTTTTCTTATTTGTGAAACTCACAACCTGACTTTTATCCCCGTTTATCATCATACCATTGCCTACTGTCCATCTCACAACATTATCGAGGTCATTTTGCAGTTGCTCACGTTAGAAATTTTTTTCGTTTATGCTGAACAGGACGAGTATCAAGTATGGAAACAAAAATATTTGCTTTACCTTCTTGGTTTGAGATTAAATGATAGAATTTGGTTGAGTTAGGGCCTCCGTGTCTCAAGCGGTAGATATCCGCTTGGTCCCGTGGTTCGAATCCCGGTCACTCCATGTGATAGTTGTACTGGACAAAACGGAGGCAGGACAGGTTTTTCCTCCGGGTACTCTGGTTTTCCCCGTCATCTTTCATTCCAGGAAAACTGTCCAGTTTGATTTCATTTCATCTGTCAGTCATTAATCATTGCCCCAGAGGAGTGCGACAGGCTTCGGTAGCCGGCACAACTCCTACCCTCCCCGCTAGATGTGGGGTTTATTCATTCCATTCCTGACCCAGTCGAATGACTGGAAACAGGTTGTGGGTGTTCAATTATCACGGTGTTTTTAATCTTGAAAACATTTAGTAAAGTACGGGTTCCCATACTACGAAAAACGTAAAATTAAGCAATTTCCTTTCTTGTGCCGAAAGTTGAAGGGCTAAAGGGCCCAGAAATGTTTAAAATTATGAGTCTTAGATACCTCTGTCAAAGTAAAAAAACAAATTTCGAAAACCACTTCCCGCCTAAATGCAGTTCCGGAAAAACATTCTAAAATCGCTTGTTTCTTTGCCACTTTTATTTTTTTCAAAGCCTATTCATATCAACTTATGTACATAATTAATTTTGTAAAGTGTTCCTTGGTTCAATACCCTCAGGATTTTTTATGCCTTGAAAAATGTCCACACAGAATGTAGTTATAAGAGCTTAAGTAAAACTCTGCATTGACTCACATCAGCGCTCGTGGTGGTAGTAAAAGGCAAACTGATAGCCTAATCGACCGGATAACGATGATTAAGAAAAGGATTGTAATTTAATTTTAGGAATAAATAAAGTATATGAACTACGGATTTTAGGTAAATAAAATATAGCAAAGTATGAGAATATCCCTAGGATGTTTTCAACATTGAGTTGCTTGCTTGAAGGGCTAGAACTGTGGATTTTTGAGATTAAATAATAGAATTTGGCGACAGATATCCGCTAGGTTCCGTGGTTCAAATTCCGCTCACTTCATGTGAGATTTGTACTGGACAAAGCGGAGGAGGAACACATTTTCCTTCGGGTACTGCGGTTTTTCCTCTCATCATTCATTCCTTTCACCTGTCACTCATTGATCATTGCCCCAGAGGATTGTGACAGGCATCGGCAGTCGGCACAATTTCTATCCTCGCAACTTGGTGGGCGCTTCATTCATTCCATTCCTGGCCCGGTCGAATGACTGGAAAAGGCTGTGCACTTTCAGGTTTCACGCTGTTTTTTTTTTTTTTTTTTTGCTATGGGCTTTACGTCGCACCGACACAGATAGGTCTTAAGGCGACGATGGGATAGGAAAGGAGTTGGAAGGAAGCGGCCGTGGCCTTAATTAAGGTACAGCCCCAGCATTTGCCTGGTGTGAAAATGGGAAACCACGGAAAACCATTTTCAGGGCTGCCGATAGTGGGATTCGAACCTACTATCTCCCGGATGCAAGCTCACAGCCGCGCGCCTCTACGCGCACGGCCAACCACGCTGTTTTTACCAGGGATCTATAGTACGTCAACATCGTACAGTGAGAACTTTTCTCGGGACGTGACAGTCGAATGACATTGCCACGGCTTCCTCATCAAGTCGGCTTCTGTTCGAATACTGAACAATCTTTGTAGAATTTTTAAAATGAAAAGTTAGGATCCTGTGACTCGGATTCCACGTAAAACTTAAGGTACCCTGGCTATAATCATGATATCAAAAGTCACGTATAACTAGAAGCTTTCTTGGACTTTTCTATGCCCTTCATAAATCTGATTATATCTGCAGGATCTGAAGCTGCGATCTTATGAACTACTCTTAAATATAATAGTTTTACGGTTTTCGGAGACGCCGAGTGGCTGGAATTCTGTCCCACAGGAGCTCATTAACGTGCCAGTAAATCTACCGTCAGGAGGCTAAAGTATTTAAGCACCTTCAAGTATCACAGGACTAAGCCGGGATCGAACCCCCGCCCCCCCCCCCCCCCCCAAACTTGAGCACAGAAGGCCAGCTCTCTACAGCCTGAACTACCCAGCCCGGCGATCTACTCTTGATCTACACAGAAAATAATTTCATACATATAAATTTTGTTAATATTTGTCTTCTTTTCTGCTTATTTATTCAGAAGTCATTCCAACTCCTCTACAATGAAATAATTCACAGCACAGAACAATAACAATAATTTTTACGTTAATTATGGCTCAGTATGAATAGTAATAGGGGAGATTTAGTTATTTAATTCCCCGAATTAGAATTAACTTCATACTAGTTTTGATAATGCAAAACTTTATTTGAGGCAGAGACTTCGTGATCACTGGTCCTGACTACCCTGTGAGCTCCTTCTGTATGTGTACGTGTGTGAGAGAGGAAAGTGAATTAAATTTATTGATAATTACATGCCACTTAGACTGGAAGCCCCTTTTTGCAGACTCCACACAAAATAAAATACAAATTCAATTTAAATAATATACTACTATTGCTGTAATTACATTCAAACATAAAACATATTAATAATAAGATTGTGCTTGTACACATTACAAGATAAGTCAAATTATAATATACTTTTTTCCATAACTTCGAAACTAAAACCTTGCGGTATTAAAATTACCTTTGAGTTGCAGGAATTAAAAGTGGGATTAATTAAATCAATTGTTTTAAGTAATATTCGACTTTCTGCTTGAGAAATACAACAGCAATATTTGTCTAGAGTAATATTTTGTGTACTCCTCCACGAATAAATACGTTGATGGTATCAATTGGGGGAAATGGTGATGGTAAAAGGAGTTAAAGATGCGTCCTACCATGCAAACGAAGTATCAGTCAAATTTAGTAGTATGGTGACAGGAAATTTGCAGAGTAGCCTTTGTGAATCTCTCATCTCTGTTACAAAAATTCTCTACAGGTTTAAATACCTTATAGAAAGGGAGAGACTGAGAGAGATATTTTGTACTTCTGAAGTTCTTGTACTCATAACATTTTTGTATAAAGTATAATGGACCTAGATTAGGAAGGAAGTAATCACGGTTATTCTAGTACTCTCCTGCACTTACAATGGGAAAACACGGAAGACAAGTTTGAGAGTTCTTCATGATTCGGTTTCTACCCATTCATATCCGAAGTCCGTAGTTACCTCTTATAGTAATCAGTCTCTTACGGCTGAACTAGCTCAGCCATGCAGGGCTATCTACAGATCCGTTTATGATACCGATATTGTGTATTCATATTCTTAAATTCTATTAAGGGCCCCGTTAAAATAATATACAACCCAGTTGCATGGAATTATTGATAACGGAGATGCTGATAGCAAATTGTAAATTGAACTACACCCAGCGTAGCAGTGCTAAATTAGGCAAATTTAGTGATGTACTTGTTTTAATGTTATTTTCTTTGGGGAAAAAGTATCAAAATCACAGTATACTCTAACAAATGTTACTCAGCAGCTGGAAGTGACAGGTGACTTGTGCTCCACTTACAAGCGATAGGGGACCGTGATACTCGAGTGCGGAGACGCGACTCTCGGTCATTACACGTGATATTTTTGAAATGTTACGTCCTTGAGGTTCAAACTCAAAGTAAAACTGGAGATCCCATGGTTAGGGTCACGGCATCAATTGCAAGTTTTTGTTTTAATGACTTTCCGGATGTCGCAAATGTAATACCATTTAGATCGTAAGAAAACTAGAGTTGTCATTTCATTCCTTTAGGCCCTGTTCTAGCTGCCACTATATTTCAATCGGTTCAGCATTCGGTGTGAAATCGGAAGGTTGAGGTTTCAGTTCCTACCGATGTTTAGTTCGGCATTTCTGTTCTGTAGTTATCGTCTTGTAACCTGACAAACCCCGGTCAGATATTATTATTATTATTATTATTATTATTATTATTATTATTATTATTATTATTTATTCATGTGTATATTTCATTTATGTGTGTATTTAGCCGTCGCGGCTTAGTAACTCTTTTTGGAACTCTCGTTATTATGGATACTCTCTATATTTTATTTGGGACTAGTGTGTTTCGATCACTCAGTTTATCTCCCGGTTGTGTACGTGACGAGTCTCCGAGCGGGGGTTTACGTGTTGACGGAGCTGAGGTGGAAAATTCCAGGAACTGGGCTATTTTAAGATGCTGTTGTGTTGGCTTGGGCTAGTGTGGTGCAAGCACGCGTCGGCAGTGGGAAGTTGCAGCTTGCAGTGTGCAGATGTGATACTGGTGGTAATCGGAGAGGTGTTTTGTACGAGTTGTGGGAATATGTCCCATGCCATGTTGGGAGTTCGAGATCTGCTGTTGAAGGAACCAGGGAGAAAGATGCTGGAGTGTAACAACATTCTATGGTTATGAATGTTAGCCATATATAATTCTACGGAGAGTCTACGTAAGGTAACGTGTTGGGCCTTTTCAAACTATACCAACGCCATCAGCAAAGTGGAGTCCATTCTTGAAAAATGAGTCATGACTGCGTGTGAATATTTTGCGTTGCGGAATAAACTGAGTACCAGTTATTGAGAGAGAGTTATTTCATAAATTAAGACATTTATTATTTATATCAATATTCTCTTTATTTTGTTATATATGTTCAAGGGTGTATCACGACGAGCTCTGCTCGGATTTCTAGGTAAATACAGGTTTAATTGACTAAGTATATTGTATGAGATTAATATATATTCTGTTTAATTTCTATGGGTGGGGGGAAATTACCAGATGGACTCCTTTTCCAATATTAATTTTTTAGGTATCAAGTGATTCAGATCTCCTTGTCACAAGGCAACGACCCTGAAGATGAGTTTCAACAGCCGGCAAAGTTTAAGAATTATTTATTTGTATATTTATGGCTCCCAAATTCCATTAATTATTATTATTTATATTTATATTTAAAAGAGAGATTTCAATGTCGTTAGCAACGTGGGGCAAGCCTGATCTGAGTCACGATAGGGTATGCACACAGAAATGGTATAGTTGCTCTCAGATTTCATGATATGTACAGTTGTTGTGGAGATTTCTTGTTCGCTGTGGGGTGTATAATATGTCTTGTGGAAATTTTGAGTATGTGGGAAACGCAAGGTGATGAGTTGGACGAGAGAAAATATTAATCTGTTAAAATTAAGAAATAGGAGTGTGGAAAGGAAAGTGCATATTAATTGTAGTACAGGGGGAGCAAACTATACCGTTGACATGATTAATTCAGAGAGTGAAGCCAAAATGGGCGATAATAATTTAAATGTTGTGTTAGATTCGATGGTAACCGGGGACAATGCTTCATCATCTCTATCAGAGCAGAGTAGCGATAATAGTGACCAGCAGCTAGACCAATTAGTTCATATTTTGAGTGAATTTACTAATAAACTTGAAAGTAAACTTAGAGAGCAGAATGATGAGTTAACACAGAAACTTGCTAGGGGCTTTACGTCGCACCGACACAGATAGGTCTTATGGCGACGATGGGATGGGAAAGGCCTAGGAGTTGGAAGGAAGCGGCCGTGGCCTTAATTAAGGTACAGCCCCAGCATTTGCCTGGTGTGAAAATGGGAAACCACGGAAAACCATCTTCAGGGCTGCCGATAGTGGGATTCGAACCTACTATCTCCCGGATGCAAGCTCACAGCCGCACGCCTCTACGCGCACGGCCAACTCGCCCGGTACACAGAAACTTGAAAGTAAACTTGAGGATAATAATCAGAAAATGGAAATTAATGTTGCTAAAATTGAAAAACAAGTTCAGGAAATTAGTGATAGGATGGATAATCAAGTAAAGAAGTTAAGTGAGAAAGTCGATTCAGGTATTATGGAGATGAGGAAGGAATTAAACTATCAATGTGTAGAAATTAATGGTAAATTGTCTGAGCATGATAGGCAAATTGAAGAAATTAGGGGTATATCTGAATCAAATAAAAGTGAATTTAACCGAGTAATTTGTAACGTTGCTAATAATCTTGAAGCTAAACTTGTTGAAAATAATTCTAAATGTCAGGATAAAATTTTAGATAACTTTAACAGTATTCACAATGTGATAAGTAAACAAGGTGTAATTGAACATCAGGTCAGAGAGAACGCTAGTCATATTGATGTATGGAAGGCAGATGTATTACAGAGGGTTGACGAAAAGATTCAATCAGTCAGGTCCTCAGGTGATGTTCAGAGTTCTAGCATACAAAGGCATATTATTAAGGAAATTGAGCTGCCTAAGTTTAATGGTAAGCAGTTTAACCCTCTGGAATTTCTCAAGGTAGTGGAGAAACGTTTTACTAGGAGCTTGGAAGAAGGTGTGTTAGAGTGGGACTTGGTAGATGATATGTTAGCAAGTGCGTTTACGGGTGAAGCTAGGAGTTGGTATGATGTTTATAGAGGTCATATTAAGGGTTTAAGGGGATTCAGGGAGTTGTTTATGGATAAGTTTTGGGATGAGGAGATTCAGGGTAGGGAAAGAGATAGGATTATGGCTGGGAAGTATAAGGGTAATGAGGGTATTTCTCGTACGGAGTATTTTCTTGTGCACGTGGCTATTAGTCAGAACTTAGAAGAGAGTTTGCCAGAGCAGGATATTGTTAGGAGGATGGCTAGACATTTTAATGAAGATATTCAGTTGGCCATGTGCATCCAGCAGGTTAAGACCATTAAGGGAATGGAAGGGCTGTTGCAACGTTTCGATTCTTTGGGTAGGCAGGTAGGACATAGGAGTGTGGGGGAAAATAATCACAGGAGAGGAGTAGCATTTGAAAGTAATCGTAGGAATGGGAATGACTATAGCAGAAGGGATCAGGGTAATGGGAATAGGCAGGAAGAAACCAGGATTAATTTCAGGAATCAAGATAGTAGGAATTTTAATTCTAGTAATCAGTCTAGGGATTTGAATGATAGGGGGAGAAGGGATGAGAGAGGTAATAATAGTGGTAATCAGCAGAATCAGAATTTAAACTCCAACGGGATGTCCTAAATAGGTCCGTTAGGAGATCCCCACTTGATGTGCAAATCCATGTTATCAGGGAGGCTTTTGAGATTGATGTTGGTAAGGATTTGTTGTGTGACCAGGATAGTGCTAAGGAAGGTGGTTCGTCTGAATTATTGATCAACCCAGCTATGGAGGCTACCATATGGGGTGTGAAGGAGAAATTGCTTGTAGACTCGGGGAGTCATAAGTCTTGTGTAAATTTTAAATTTTGTGAGGAAGCTCGTCGCAGAGGTGAGATTATTGAGGAGATTCCTGTGAGGAACACTTTTATTATCACAGCAGCTGGTGCTAAGAGTAATCGTATTCGTAGTCAGGTTATTGTTCCTATTGAGGTTGGTGGTCAGACCATGTTGCAATGTTGTCTTGTTGTGCCTAATCTGGTATATTCCGTTATACTGGGGAATGACTGGCTATCTGAAACCAAGTGTGTGATTGACTATGATACTGCTGTTTTGAAATTTCTTGTTGGTGAAGAACGTAAACCGATTAAGCTTAATTATCAGGTGGATAGGAGTAGTTTTGTGCTTCATTGTAGTCATATTCAGGTTATTGAGGAAATTGTTGAGGATGAAGTCGATGTTAAAGTTAATAATGCAAGTATCAGAATTAATGACAGTACGGTATCGGAAAGTCAGGATTTGGTCAGTGAGGTGGAGAAAGCGGTGCGACAGACATGCCTGGAGGAGCAGCAGAAGAGGGAACTTTTGAATGTTTTGATGGAGAACAAGGAGGTGTTCTCTGGTGAATTAGGGTGTACTACTGTGTACGAACACTCATTTGATATTTTAGATAGGTCTAGTTTTAATAGTCCTAGATATCCGATTCCTCATGCTCAGGCGGTACAGGAAGTGATACATAATATGCTTACAGGTAAGATTATTGAGCCTTCCTGCAGCAAGTACGTTAATCCTTTGGTTGTTATTGGCAAGAAGGATGGGTCTGTGATACTGTGTTTAGATGCTAGGCTTATGAACCGTCGGATAGCTGAGGATCAGCAGAGGCCTGAGAATATTGAGAGTTTAGTTCAGAGATTTGAAGGTTGTCATTGGTTTACTGCGGTTGACTTGCGAAGTAGTTTCTGGCAGGTACCATTACGGGTGGAGGACCGGCCTTTTACTGCTTTTCTCTATAAGAACAGGTTGTTTCAATTCACCAGAATTCCTTTTGGAACCAAGACGTCGTCATCAGGGCTTATTAGAGCCCTATCTATTGCACTAGGGCCGGACACAGAGGAATTCACTACGTGTTACATGGACGACTTGGTCCTTGCATCTCGTACATTTTCTGAACACATGACACACTTACGGAGTGTTTTTACAAAATTAAGGGAAGCGGGCTTCACTTTGAAGCTATCTAAATCTAATTTCGCAACGCATCAAATTAGTTTTCTGGGGCACACCATCAATCGGAACGGGGTCACACCACAGGGGGAGAAACTGGACAGCATCTTCAATGCTAGCACCCCACGCAATGCGAAGCAGTTAAGGTCCTTTTTAGGTCTCTGCAATTATTTCAGGCGCTTTGTAATCAGATACTCTTGTTTAATTGAACCTTTCCGCGAGTTATTAGTAAAGAACGCGAAATGGAGATGGAACCATGACCTCAATGAGGCATTTGAGCGCCTGAAAAGTGGATTCCGCCAAGCTGTCACGCTGAAATTTCCATGTACTGAGAAGCCTTATATTGTAATGACGGATGCGTCTAATTCAGGTATAGCTGGTGCTCTCTGTCAGCGTAATGAACAAGGTAATCTAGGCATTGTTTCCCTGGCAAGTCGAGGACTTAGCACAGCGGAACGGCGGTATACTACGAGCGAACAGGAACTTTTAGCGATTGTTTATTCTTTAGAGAAATTCCGCATTTACATTTTAGGCCATTCTTTTGAGATCCATACAGATCATAATGCTCTTGTCTTTATGAAAACGTGTAAGTTAACCTCCAACAGGATGTCACGCTGGATTCTGGCGATACAGGAGTATGACCCTAAAGTTGTTCATGTTAAGGGTACTGATAATGTGTTAGCTGACTATTTGAGTCGGAATATTTCTGTGACAGCTGATGAGGTCAGCACTGATTTTAGTGAGAATATCTTGGTATGTGCTGATAAGTATGACGAATGTAGAGAGGAGAGAAGGAAACTCTCGAAGATGAAATTGGAACAGGGACAGGATGAGGAGTTGTGTGATATTTTATTTGAGTTAGAGGCTGCTGAGCCTGACACTATTGTGGAAAAAGGGAATATGAGGTATAAACTTCTGAGTGGTTTAGTAGCTCGCATATGTCATAAGGATGTATGGAGGGTTGTAGTGCCTCAAGCCTTGCGGAAAGACATGATTTGGTATTTCCATAAGGAATTAGGTCACTTTGGTGCGGAGAAGGTATTATGTGCAATTCAGTATCACTTTGTGTGGCGCAATATGGGTAGACAAGTCCGTCAGACTTTGGCTACTTGCGATGTGTGTCAGAAGTGTAAACACCCAAATAGGTATATGCACGGGCCGAGGCAGGCTGTGATAACCGAGGATATAGGTGAGTTACTGTGTGTGGACATCTATGGACCGTTGGTTAAGTCTAGGTATGGCTACCGATATATATTTGTAATACTTGACTCGTTCTCTAAATTTGTTAAATTATACCCACTTCGGAAGGCTTCTGCTAGAGGATGTGCCAATGCAGTGAGTAAGTATTGCGAGGAATTCGGTAACTCTAGGAGGATCCTATCCGATCACGGCTCACAGTTCACTTCGAACATCTGGAAGAAGACTCTACAGGACAGAGGTATTCAGGTAACATATTCGTCTATAAGGTTTCCTTGTGGAAACATGTCTGAGAGAGTCATGAGGGAACTTGGACGGATGTTTAGGACCTATGTAAGTCATAATCATAGCTCTTGGTATGAACATTTAAGTAGGATGGAAAATTGGCTCAATGTCACAAGACATGAGAGTACTGGTCTTACACCCATTGAAGTGCACTTTTGGAGAAAGCCTGATTTTGAGTTGGCCAAGATATTGAGGTTGGAGAGCGTGGAGGAGGTTCCTCAGGATCTATTTGTACAGCTTGCTAGGGAGAAGCTGGTTAAGTCTGGTCAGAAACGTGCTAGGATAGTTCAGAATAGGTGCTCTGATAGTTTAGAGGTAGGAGATGAAGTATTGTTGCGAGTGCCTCACCCATCTAACGCTGAGGATAAGACCATGTCTAAGTTTTTTCAATTGTTTAAGGGTCCTTTTATTGTTGCGAGAAGGATAGGGAGGTGTGCATATTCCTTAATTGATGCTAATAGGAAATGTATTGGAACTTATAATGTGTTCAATTTGAGGAGATACCATCGGGATCCCTAATGTTGTATATTGTATATTTGATGGGTAGTTTGAGGAGCTGTCCTTGGGCCATCAGCCACCTGATTTGTGTTGTTTTGCCAACATTTGCATCTGTTGGAAAACAAAGGGGGAGTATTGTAACCTGACAAACCCCGGTCAGATATTATTATTATTATTATTATTATTATTGTCATTATTATTATTATTATTATTATTATTATTATTATTATTATTTATTCATGTGTATATTTCATTTATGTGTGTATTTAGCCGTCGCGGCTTAGTAACTCTTTTTGGAACTCTCGTTATTATGGATACTCTCTATATTTTATTTGGGACTAGTGTGTTTCGATCACTCAGTTTATCTCCCGGTTGTGTACGTGACGAGTCTCCGAGCGGGGGTTTACGTGTTGACGGAGCTGAGGTGGAAAATTCCAGGAACTGGGCTATTTTAAGATGCTGTTGTGTTGGCTTGGGCTAGTGTGGTGCAAGCACGCGTCGGCAGTGGGAAGTTGCAGCTTGCAGTGTGCAGATGTGATACTGGTGGTAATCGGAGAGGTGTTTTGTACGAGTTGTGGGAATATGTCCCATGCCATGTTGGGAGTTCGAGATCTGCTGTTGAAGGAACCAGGGAGAAAGATGCTGGAGTGTAACAACATTCTATGGTTATGAATGTTAGCCATATTTAATTCTACGGAGAGTCTACGTAAGGTAACGTGTTGGGCCTTTTCAAACTATACCAACGCCATCAGCAAAGTGGAGTCCATTCTTGAAAAATGAGTCATGACTGCGTGTGAATATTTTGCGTTGCGGAATAAACTGAGTACCAGTTATTGAGAGAGAGTTATTTCATAAATTAAGACATTTATTATTTATATCAATATTCTCTTTATTTTGTTATATATGTTCAAGGGTGTATCACGACGAGCTCTGCTCGGATTTCTAGGTAAATACAGGTTTAATTGACTAAGTATATTGTATGAGATTAATATATATTCTGTTTAATTTCTATGGGTGGGGGAAATTACCAGATGGACTCCTTTTCCAATATTAATTTTTTAGGTATCAAGTGATTCAGATCTCCTTGTCACAAGGCAACGACCCTGAAGATGAGTTTCAACAGCCGGCAAAGTTTAAGAATTATTTATTTGTATATTTATGGCTCCCAAATTCCATTAATTATTATTATTTATATTTATATTTAAAAGAGAGATTTCAGTCTCTTCGGCATGTAGTACATGTACTGAAAACAGCCTCATAAACTGAATGTTCATTTCGTGTCTTACTAGACATCGGGTGTCGTAATTTTATCCCGTCACGAGTATTTTTAAGCGCAAATGCCAACGACATGAAACATTTCCAATGCACTGTACCTGCAATCAACATCAAGGAAAACCGAGCGAGTTGGCCGTGCGGTTAGGAGTGCGCGGCTGTGAGCTTGCATCCGGGAGATAGTAGATTCGAATCCCACTGTCGGCAGTCCTAAAGATGGTTTTCCCTGGTTTCCCATTTTCACACCAGGCAAATACTAGGGCTGTACCTTAATTAAGGCCACGGCCGCTTCCTTCCGACTCCTAGGCCTTTCCTATCCCATCGTCGCCATAAAACCTATCTGTGTCGGTGCGATGCAAAGCCACTAGCAAGAAAAATACATCAAGGTAAAAGTAAATAAATTCTCAACTTATGACTTTTCAAGGCATCTGAATTAATGAATTTAATTGTGATATTATTCTCTTAACCCTACAAGTTTCCTTTCACTGTGATATACACAAGACACAGTAGACTACTGCTGAGCAGCCGCATGACCTATAGGCCTAGCTATAGGGGTGTCACCTGGTCAGTGTATCATCCTCAGACATACTGCTTATCTGTCTTCAATAATAATTTCTGTGTACCGCTTACTACATTCACTGTTTTCAGACACACCGAAGTGCCCAAATATTATCCCACAGGAGATCTGTCACGTGCTAGTAAACCTGCAGACCCGAGGCTGGCATACTGAAGCACCCTCAATTAACACCAGACTGACCCAGAATGGAACTCGGCAATCTGGAGTCAGACTAACGCTACATTACAATATTTTTAAAACTGGCTTTACGTCGCACCGACATAGTTAGATCTTATGGCGACGATGGGATAGGAAAGGGCTAGGAGTGGGAAGGAAGCACCCGTGGCCGTAATTAAGTTACAGCCCCAGAATGTGCCTGGTGTGAAAAGGAAAATCACGGAAAGCCATCTTCAGGGCTGCCGACAGTGGGTTTCGAACCCACTAGCTCCCGAATGCGAGCTCATAGCTGTGCGCCCCTAAGCGCACGGCCAATACGCTCGGTGAACTTTACCCTCTGAACTACTCAGTCCGTTTACTCCCATGTGAGGTCAAACCTCAGTTGGTCTTCGAGGCTGAATAAACCTAGTTTCACTTCTTAGTCCAAAATTAAAAACCTTCGTCGATCTCGGAAGTGAACCTGGGGTCTCTGGCTAAGAGTATGATCATAACTTCTACACTACGGGGCTGGCTTTGATTGCTAAAGGAAAAATATTAATTATCAGAATTGAATTAATGGCACCACTGACTCAACAATTGAAATAGTAGCCTAATACTGTATATTTAAGAGAAGCGATGAAATTATTTTTATTCTTCTTCTTCGTCTTCTTATTCTTTTCGCAAATACTGGTAGGTTCGTGGATGCGAACTACGTCGCACATGTGGACTTGCCCTGTTTTTATGGCAGGATGTCCTACCTGACTCCAACCCTTTCTGGATGAATGTATTCACTAATGCGTATATTTGGTGGATTGTAGTACTGTTTATTGTAAGTATATGAAGAGAGTATTAAAAACACAAATACCTAGTCCCCGAGTCACAGGAAATAACCAAACAAGAATAAAATTCCCACCATGTCAGGAATCGTACCCAGGGTCCGCTGAACCAAAAACCAGTACGCTGAACACTGAGGGAAGGAGTCTAAATTTTGGTTGCATAAATATAATAATAATAATAATAAATAGACGAGTTAACATTACAAACCTCTGCTTTACAAGAGATGGTAATTTAATAGAAGTTGTGAAGGCTGAAAACAAATTCTAGCTGCGCAATTAATCGTAGCCGGGTTGAGTGGCTCAGACGGTTGAAGTGCTGGCCTTGTCACCCCAAATTGGCAGGTACAATCCTGGCTCAGTCCGGTGCTATTTGAAGGTGCTCAAATACGTCAGCCTCGTATCGGTAGATTTACCGGCAAGTAAAATAACTCCTACGGGACTAAATTCCGGCAACTCGGCGTCTCCGAAAACCTTAAAAGTAGTTAGTGGGACGTAAAGCCAAATAACATGATTTATTCAATTAATCCTGTAAATCAAACTGGAAGTAGTGTGTGGATCACACAAAATGCTAACACAGCATTGCCTGCAAGTATCATACTTGAGTTTATTGACTCGTTGCAGGTGACAATGTATTTCACCAATGTTGATAGCTTGTTTTAAAAAGATGGTGCTATGATTGAGTTGCACGAGATGCATCAGGCAGTAAAATAAATGGAATAACTTACTTTTTTATTTGGCCAGAGAGTCGACAGCTGCTCTCACATGGAGGTAATAAAACTATTATCCTCACAGTGACGAGCTAACAAAACATGAATATTAATCAACTGTTCGTTCTGTAATATAAATGTAAATTTTTAGTGCGTTATTTCAAATGTTAAGTGGCATGATATTGTGTGTTCAAAATATTCTCATATAAACACTGTAATTTTTCCGGAAAGGAAATAGATCACACGATGCCTACAAGATGCCTTCCTATTCTGCTTAGATTCTGGTAGGGTATCAGGTGCGAACTGAGTCGTGTTAGTGGATTTGGCCCTGCTTTACGGCCGGATGCATTTCCTGACGCCCCTATGTGAAGAGAGAAATTCACTACGGAGAGTTTCTGTAGTGTTTGGTAGTAATGTGTGTAGTGAGTTGGAAAAAGACAAGAACACCCAGTCCCCGAGCCTGAGGAATTAACAAGACCCGCCTACAATTCCCGGCTAGGCCAGTAATCGAACCCGGAACTCTATGAACCGAAGGCCTCGACACTAATCATTCAGCCATTTGCAATGTCATAAGGTGTATTTATCAAATTCTTCTTCTTCTTCTTCCACTTTACCCACACTTGTGGGGTCGTGGGTGCGAACTGAGTCGCACATGTGGATTTAGCCCTGTTTTACGGCCGGATGCCCTTCCTGACGCCAACCTTATATGGAAGGATGTAATCACTACTGCCTGTTTCTGTGGTGGTTGGTGGTGTAGTGTGTTGTCTGAATATGAAAAGCAAAGTGTTGGAACAAACACGTAGTCCCCGAGCCAGAATAATTAATGAAACACGATTAAAATCCCCGAATCGGCTGGGAATCGAACCCGGGACCCGCTGAACCAAAGGCCTCGACGCTAATCATTCAGCCATTTTGCGATGTCCATAAGGTGTATTTGTCAAATATTGTGGATAAATGAAATTAAGCGATAAGCGAGGCAGTTGCGAGTTACTCCAATACTAAAGAGACAATCAGACTTACAACAACAGTTAAACAACAATTAACGTACGTGCACTCCTTGCATGAGTGACCATAATACACCACGGGAGTTGGGGGAACTCCCGTCATCACCTACACTGTATAGTATATTGTTCCCACAGCATAGCATATCTTGTACAGTGAGAGGATGCCAACCACACTCATACTTCAGTTAAGTGTCATCCACCACGGTCACCCTCTGGATGGGTGACCACGCAATCGCTAAAACTGGAGTATGGCGAGATCGTCCCCAATACACACTACAGATACACGGGTACTGTAAGAGAGTACCAAACACACATATCACCATGAACGTCTAACCCTAACAATGTAAGCAAATTCTAACATTTCATAACTTGTACAAAAGCTGCACATTAGCTTACTGCACTGTGTCCCCGCTATCTGGACAAAGAGCATTCCAGAACTACTACTGCGAAACTTAGGGTATCAACAGCACGTGACAAGTGTAATAGCCACATTGAAACAATGGACATGAGAGGGCAGGAGAAGTTAAGCGACATCGGGGCGTAATCACAATTAGATGAGTAGCCCTCTTCTTGTGGCTAGAAGAAGAGTGGAAAGATCTGGCCACCCTACCACAAGTAAACTATGTGTGTGATCAGAGGCCCCTAGCCTAGCTATATAGCACGTATAGTAAAATCTCTCTACATATAACAACCAATTCTTCTGTCCTCTATTTAGACAAAAAGACCTAGGAAGCTGAAAGTTTGTATACGGGTAGCCCCTCACCCGCAAGGTTCTGAGAATTCCTGGAGATCTATAATCCTCACGTAGGTCGCAAAGATGGGGAGAATGCCAGAAACAATCCGAAATTGCGGAAGGAGTTATCTTCATTATTAAAACGATTTCATATCGTGTATTTATTGACTCTATTTGTAACACATTGGAGACACATGAGACCACGGACGCGATATTTCATTGCCGCTGATGGAGCTTGGAGAATGGACGGGGGCATGTTTTCACTGTATCAACAAAAACTAGCCGCCGTTTCAGCGAGGTGTGACTTCGCCAGAGTATTGTTGGACGCTTCTATAAACAAACAATGCTCATGTACTAGCTGTGAGTATAAGTCGGGAGCTCTTCTTTAAAGGCATTGTTAACCAAGCCACGTTCCTACATAACCCGAGGCTGCGTCATCGTTCACTCTCAGCTGTGAAATGAGCGGGAAAGTACGTGCGTGCGAACAGGAAGAGTGTAAGCAAGAGTCAGGCTTGTTTGTGTCATTCACGTGAATATTTCGTATGTGGAATTCAAGTGTACGAAATTTAGACAACCGAGCTCGATAGCTGCAGTCACTTAAGTGCGGCCAGTATCCAGTATTCGGGAGATAGTAGGTTCGAACCCCACTGTCAGCAGCCCTGAAAATGGTTTTCCGTGGTTTCCTATTTTCACACCAGGCAAATGCTGGGGCTGTATCTTAATTAAGGCCACGGCCGCTTCCTTCCCACTCCTAGCCCTTCCCTGTCCTATCGTCGCCGTAAGACCTATCTGTGTCGGTGCGACGTAAAGCAAAAAAAAAAAAAAAAAAAAAATAGACGATGAAGCTATACTGGATGTTTTTATGGAAGGTTCCGGTTCTGAAATTGTGAACAACGATAACAATTAGACACCAAAAGAACATGATGATTCTTTCGCTTCAGGCATGTAAACTTAGATAATAAGCAAATTTCAAATTGGTATGAAATGGGTTCTGTAATGTAGTTGTATACCGCACACAAAAAACTTGGGTTTTATCCCATATACAGATGACAACCTGCAGCAACTCGATGGAAGTCCATTGTCAAGAGAACGGCGGCAAAGCAGATTACTGGTTGTAAACAAGGATACCCGTAACAATTGAACAATTAGTTTATAATCTGTATTAGTATGTTTAGTAGATGGGTCCTCAATATTTGTCAAATTTCAAAATATTAACCTAACTGGCATCCATAGTTGCGTCAGAATACATTTTTCGTTCGTATAACTAATTATCTTCATACAATGATATTTAAAAATGCACATAATTATGATAAAATAATAATTTATTTAAATGAAATGCGTTGTTTCCTACACCCAGGGTGAAACTTACAAACATTATTATTTATTATTATTTATTATTTACTATTGTTATATTTATCATGATTATCTTCACAAACGGGCAAGTGCTTCTCGAGAAAATCGAATGTATTCAAATGAGCTTCATTTGCCAACCGGGGACTGCCCTGTTCGATTCGCGCAACGTATGAAACATGAGCTAGCTTCCTTCACCTTCTTCCGACAGCAAAGTATTCGCTCTAGCGTGCCGTAAGTACATTATAATAATTTGCATGGTTTTACACCATTTGCACGTTAATAGGTAAAGAGAAACGTAGATATGCGGCGCCATCCAAGGGACAACATTATCATTCTGACGTGGCATTAACTTCCTGAAGCCCAGAACATTTCTCTTCTGGTCAAATCTCATAAAAGTGTGTACACTGACTGACAGAGCAAATGCAACACCAAGAAGGAGTGGTTCGAAAGGGATGAAAGTTGGGGAAAAAACAGAGACGGCACGGACGAATAATTGATGTTTATTTCAAACCGATATGCAGGTTACACAATGCGCACGGCATCGACTCAGTAGGATGTAGGACCACCGCGAGCGGCGATGCACGCAGAAACACGTCGAGGTACAGAGTCAATAAAAGTGCGGATGGTGTCCTGAGGGATGGTTCTCCATTCTCTGTCAATCATTTGCCACAGTTGGTCGTCCGTACGAGGCTGGGGCAGAGTTTGCAAACGGCGTCCAATGAGATCCAACGCGTGTTCGATTGGTGAGAGATCCGGAGAGTACGCTGGCCATGGAAGCATCTGTACACCTCGTAGAGCCTGTTGGGAGATGCGAGCAGTGTGTGGGCGGGCATTATCCTGCTGAAACAGAGCATTGGGCAGCCCCTGAAGGTACGGGAGTGCCACCGGCCGCAGCACATGCTGCACGTAGCGGTGGGCATTTAACGTGCCTTGAATACGCACTAGAGGTGACGTGGAATCATACGCAATAGCGCCCCAAACCATGATACCGCGTTGTCTAGTGGTAGGGCGCTCCACAGTTACGGCCGGATTTGACCTTTCTCCACGCCGACGCCACACTCGTCTGCGGTGACTATCACTGACAGAACAGAAGCGTGACTCATCGGAGAACACGACGTTCCGCCATTCCCTCATCCAAGTCGCTCTAGCCCGGCACCATGCCAGGCGTGCACGTCTATGCTGTGGAGTCAATGGTAGTCTTCTGAGCGGACGCCGGGACTGCAGGCCTCCTTCAACCAATCGACGGGAAATTGTTCTGGTCGATATTGGAACAGCCAGGGTGTCTTGCACATGCTGAAGAATGGCGGTTGACGTGGCGTGCGGGGCTGCCACCGCTTGGCGGCGGATGCGCCGATCCTCGCGTGCTGACGTCACTCGGGCTGCGCCTGGACCCCTCGCACGTGCCACATGTCCCTGCGCCAACCATCTTCGCCACAGGCGCTGCACCGTGGACACATCCCTATGGGTATCGGCTGCGATTTGACGAAGCGACCAACCTGCCCTTCTCAGCCCGATCACCATACCCCTCGTAAAGTCGTCTGTCTGCTGGAAATGCCTCCGTTGACGGCGGCCTGGCATTCTTAGCTATACACGTGTCCTGTGGCACACGACAACACGTTCTACAATGACTGTCGGCTGAGAAATCACGGTACGAAGTGGGCCATTCGCCAACGCCGTGTCCCATTTATCGTTCGCTACGTGCGCAGCACAGCGGCGCATTTCACATCATGAGCATACCTCAGTGACGTCAGTCTACCCTGCAATTGGCATAAAGTTCTGACCACTCCTTCTTGGTGTTGCATTTGCTCTGTCAGTCAGTGTACTTCTCGAACAATGTCTTGGTGGGAGACAGTGGAGAAGCATACTACACCAAGGTCAATGAATTTCCAAAAAAATTCAAATACAAACACATACTTAATTTTTATTTATTTTATTTTTTAAGTATCTTTTGCTGGTTATTCCATTTTTAAACAGGCCTCAGGACGTTGAATAACACAGGACCGAAAGAGATAACTATGGGATAAGGGCCGCGTAGCTCTTAGCTTGTGTTCGGCAGATGGTACGGTCGACCACCACCATCGGTATCTCTGAAGGTGTTTTCCTTTGCATGCTATGCTGGGGTAGTACGTTAAGGCCATGCGCTGCCTTCCCAGTCCTAGCGCATTCATATCCCAGTGTCACCAAAAACACTAGAAAAAATGAAAAATCACACATGGTTGACGTCAGGAAGGACATCCGGCCGTAAAACTGGGCCAAATCCGCATTCGTATGACACGTGTTACAATCACACCCCCTCCACGGTCTGGGAAAAGTGGCCGAAAAAGGAGAAACATTAATACACAAAAAGAAAGAAAGAAAGAAAGTCTAGTATAAAGGATAGTACGTATAGTTTTTCCTGAATATTGAATGTAATGGTGGTAGTGGAAGTGAGTATTATTTTTAAGTATAACTAGTACAAACACGCAATCACTCCTTTTTAACACTAATCAAGAGTCCGGCTCTATGGCTAAATGGTTAGCGTGTTGGCCTTTGGTCCCAGGGGTCCCGGGTTTCATTCCCGGCAGGGTCTGGAATTTCAACTATAATTGGTTAATTCGCTTCGCACGAGGACGCAGGTCGCCTATGGGAGAAAATCAAAAGACCTGCACCAGGCCTCTTCGAAGGCCACACGGCATTTCATTTCAACACTAATCAAAAAGTGTTCGATCCTTCCAAGGAAAACAAAAGAAAGAGATCGGCCACAAAGGCCGTGAAAGTGAAATACTCGCTAGGTTTTGCAAACCTAATACCATCAGGATCAGAAGAGAACAACGATCGACCAAGGGAAGTCCAACAGGAAAGGAAACTCGTCATATATCTGTTTTCCTTTTGCTTCTTACTTACAGCGATATTAAAGGTTAGCGTGTATTTATGGGCACAGTATAGCAAAAACAAAGCTTTCAGAAAAAGGCCAAGAAAGTGTGTAAGTCAACAGTTAGCTCATGTTTCATACGTAGCGAGAATCGAACAGGACAGCTTCCGGCTGGTAAATGAAACACGTTTGAATGCATTACATTTTCTCTAGAAGCACTTTTAAAAATAATCACGGAGCTGAATTCATAATGTTTGTAAGTTTAAGTCTAGGTGTAGAAAACAGCGTAGTTCTAAACTTATTTGAAGAACATAGTCCGGTTATGAACCTCTTAGTAATATTACTGAGTGAAAACAAAATGTCGATCTCCTTAACGGTTCACTAGTTATTTGAGGGAGACATCTTAGGTGAATAGCTCTGCATATTTCTAAACATCTAAATTAGAAATTATGCCAGTATAAATGAGACATTACTCCGTAACTTTCTAGAATCTTCTTCTTCTCCTTCCTCCATAGCTTTTTCCACATTTGTGTGGTCGCGGGTAAGAACCGTGTCGCACATGTGAATTTGGACTTGTTTTACGGACGGAATCCCTTCCTGACGCCAATCCAATGTGAAGGGATGTAATTACTATTGCGTGTTTCTGTTGTGAATGGTAGTGTGGTGTATTGTCTGAATTTGAAGAGGAGAGTGTTGGGGCAAACACAAACATCCCGTCCCCAAGCCAGAAGAATTAATCAGCCACGATTAAAATCCCCGAGCATTGCTTCCACTTACTTGTGCCAGGCTCCTCACTTTCATCTATCCTATCCGACCTCCCTTGGTCAACTCTTGTTCTTTTCGGACCCCGACGGTATTACGTATGGAGGCCTAGGGAGTCTTTCATTTTCACGCCCTTCGTGGCCCTTGTCTTCCTTTGGCCGATACATTCATTTTTCGAAGTGTCGGACCCCTTCCTTTTTTCTCTGATTAGTGTTATATAGAGGACGGTTGCCTAGTTGTACTTCCTCTTAAAACAATAATCACCACCACCACCACCACCACCTTAAAATCCCCGACTCGGCCGGGAATCGAACCTGAGACCCTTTGAACCGAAGGCCTCAACGCTGACCATTCAGCCGAGGAGTAGGACTCCGTATCTTTCTAGAGTGAGTGTAGAAAATCAGAAGAAAAGTATCGTCACAAAGTCACCGTAACTCGGAATGAAGTACCTCAACGTTTTGGAATCCAAGTAAGCACACAGAACATTTAAAGGTTTTAAAAGTAAATATGATATTAAAGAACGGGAAAATGTCATCACTTCAATAAGCGTTTTAAATTTGATGCTGACACGATGTGTTGTAGCAGTGTTCCTATTCAATCGATAAGAAAAGTGCAGATTTTCACTCTGAGGAGAACATATTAGATTCGTTTTTGAAATCTTCTAAGACTGTTCGTCAATTACTTTACCAACTGTCAAGAAAATCGAAGACAATTCTACGCCAAAATATTTTAGTTGAAATTATGAACACACGCAAGGAAGAACTATTTATAAGTTTGTCGTTCTGTGACTATGTGTGGAACCGCAGGCAAACATTTGTGTTAAACCGGTAATATTTTCGTTCTCTTTCAGAAATTTAAAATCATAACATAGTATTTAGAAACATTACAGGTCTAACATGGTATATTTTTCATTTCTGCAAAGCAAACTAGTAATAAATAGTTCAACACCAATTAGTTTCTTTCAAGAAATGGAACACATTATTTTAGAGCTAGCAACTAACCTTGATTGCGAGTTGTTCTTGTTCCTGTCGCACTTGATGCCGACTTCAACTCGTCATGACAACAGCGTTCTTTCTTCTTTTCACAACAAACACATTCTCCTACACCAACACTTTTCTTCTTACCGATTTTATTCGAGTAGTTACGAAGGATGCACTGAATACATGTCACCTACACATTCCCCAATTACACTGCTGAGCTTGTGACAGCAAACACTACTTCGACACATGTCCATCACTCATTTGTCAACCCCTCAGTTTAGCCAACGGACACACGAGATGTCAGTTTCAACGGCGAAACAAATTTCGCACAAGCACAATAACGCGAGCAAAAAAATACCAAAGAATTACTTTTATAGAGTGGGAACGATTGAACATGTGAACTCGTTTTGATAATAATACTGCTGAAATATGCATTATATTTCAAACAAAACCTTTTTCCAAGTTGCTTTACGTCGCACCGAGACACAGGTCACATTGCGACGATGGATAGGGAAGGGCTGCAAGTGGCCGTGGCCTGAATTAAGCTGTGAAAATGGGAAACCACAGAAAAATATCTTCAGGGCTGCCGACCAAACAAAACCCAGAATTCAACTTAGATTTATTTTAAATTATTTGAAGAATATTATCCTGATATTTGTAATGAAAACTATTCTTCATATTATTATTTTTATTATTATCATTATTATTACTGGACTTTTTCCTAGTTTCATTTGATGTGAATTTCGTTCTTCTTTTTTACGGCCGGATGCCTTTCGTGATGTATGTATTCACTATTACGTGTTTCTGTGACATTTAGTAGTGTAGTGTGTTGTTTGTAGATGAAGAGAAGTGTATTAAGACGAAAGAAACCCAGTCCACGAGCGAGAGGAATGAACCATATGTACTTACAATCGTCATCCTGACCGGGAATCAAACCCAGTGCCATCTGAACCGAAGACCAGTACGCTGGCCATTCAGCCAATGAGCCAGGAAAAGATGATGAATTGACTGAATTCTTGTTTACCTATGTTTTTTTTTTTGTTTGTTCCATATATGAATAACTACTTGTCGGGCTGAGTGGCTCAGACGGTTGAGGCGATGGTCTCCTGACCCCAACTTGGAAGGTTCGATCCTGGTTCGGCCCGGTGGTATTTGCAGGTACTCAAATACGTTTGCCTCGTATCGGAAGATTTACTGGCACGTATATGAACTCCTGCGCGAGTAAATTCCGGTACATCGTCGTCTCCAAAAACCGTAAAAGTAGTTAGTGGGACGTAAAGCAAATAACATTAATTATTATATTGAATAACTATGTTCAGTAGCAATAATACGGGATATTAACTATGTTCAATAACAGTAAAAAGCGATATATTAAAGCTGAAAATGTATTAGTAAAACTGAGTTCCTGTACAGTTTTACTGGGGCTACTTAAGGTGATAAGGGTATTTTTCTTTCATTCAGGAAAACAGGGGTTGGAATACTATTCAGGAGGTCGAAAAATTTAGAAAGGAGACCCTTACACCTGAATAGACACACATACCCCAAGGTATCAGTCAAAATACTGTAGAAAAAAGCAAATCCAGCTAAGCGCAGACATGGACGAAACTATCCACTTCGTGCTGAAGTCAGGTCACAAAGTTAAAAAAAAATGTGTTTAATTCCAGAGATTCATGATCATTGGACATAACAATAATACTGTTATTTTGCTTAATGTTCCTAGTTTCTTATATATTTTAGGAAAAGCCAGTGTGCCAGAATTTTAGCCCTCACGTGCTGGAATAGGACGGTACGGAGATGTCGCATCCAAGCGCCGTTAAACACCACCGACCTCAGTAAGGATCAAATATATATATATATATATATATATATATATATATATATATATATATATATATATGTATATACATAAAATAAGAGTTTTGTCTGTACATTGCTCAGAATTTGTAAATAATGGTATTTCTGTATCGGTCATGTCCATAGTAACAAGGAAATGCACTTTTTACTTTTCCGTAATTTCTGTCTGTCTGTCTGTCTGTCTGTCTGTCTGTCTGTCTGTCTGTCTGTCTGTCTGTCTGTCTGTCTGTCTGTCTGTCTGTCTGTACACGCATCACGAGAAAACGGTTGAAGAGAATTTAATGAAAATCGGTATGTGAAGTCGGGGGATGAGCCTCTACAATCTAGGCTATAAATCATTTTGCTCACGCTGAGTGAAATGGTAGTTTAGGGGAAGGCCTAAAATTGAATTCTCAACTATTTATGTAATTAGTGGTCTAATGAAAATCGGTATGTGAAGTCGGGGGATGAGCCGCTACAATCTAGGCTATAAATCATTTTACTCACGCTGAGTGAAATGGTAGTTTAGGGGAAGGCCTAAATTCTCAACTTTATGTTATTGTCGTATTTTAAAGAAAATGGGTATGCAAAGTTGGGGAATAAATTGCTACAATCTAGGCTATCAATAATTGTATTCACGCTGAGAAAAATGTTAGTTTAGGGGAAGGCCTAAAATTTAACTTCTCAAATATTGTTGTTATTAGTAGTCCTATCTTGATGGTAATCGGTATGCAAAGTCAGGAAATAAGTCGCTATGGTCTAGGCTGTAAATTATTTTATTCACGCTGAGTGAAATGGTAGTTTAAGGGAAGGCCTAAAATGTAATTCTCAAATATTTCTTATTAGAAGTGTAGTCGATGAATGCTAGATAACTAAGGTTAGTATTAAATTTCCTATTATTCATGTCTTATACATTGTTACCGTACTGGCTATGATCACCAAGATATTAATGAATTTGGATTTTTGTTACTAAGTCCATATCAGCGGCGAGTAACGAGAAAATCGGTAAACAGTATTTAATGAAAATCGGTATGTAAAGTCGGAGAATAAGAAACTACAGTTTACGGTATAAAATATTTTACAAATCACAGAGTCGAAAGAAAACTAAATGTGTAGGCCTACAATATAGAAAGCTCATAACATTGATCAACAATAACATTACATTGACCATTGTTTGTCGTGATGTGCTTTGTGTCTTCTGTTGCCCCTCATCTCCGGTAGTTAGGATTACTGCTGCGTACAGAGTATTTTTTATTTGATTTCCGTCGCACCGACATAGATAGGTTTTAGGCGACGATGGGATAGGAAAGAGCTAGGAGTGCCTTAGGCCTTAATTAAGGTACACGCCCAGCATTTGACTGGTGTGAATGTGGGAAACCACGGAATACCATCTTCAGCGCTGCCGACAATGGGGTTTGAATCTACTATCTCTCGGATGCAAGCTCACAGCTGCGCACCGCTAACCACACGGTCAACTTGCCCAGTCGGACAGAGTGCAACAGCCTGCCTGAATAATGATGGGAAGTAGCTGGGGAGTTAGATAACTTTCTTCTTTAGCATGCCATTCCCCTGGTTTATAAATTTTCTGATACTACTGGTACGTAACACACTGGATCAGCATAGCATTGGGGGTATTCAATCCCTACTCTGAGGCACTGATTGGAATGAACAGTGTGCATATTTAGCGGAATAATGACAGATGAGTGTTCATGGCAATCTGCGGCCTGGTCATTCCAGCTCGGGAACTTTGGACTATTAGATTGGCACCGCAATCTAACCGCAGCACTGTTCGTTAAAAGTGATAAAACGTGCGGCTTTCCATTTGATCAAGTATTTTATATGATAGCACTGCTTTCAATCGCTATATTCATACTTACGTTTTTGTAATGACCTATGTTGATTTCAGTTAGGAAAACCACACAGTCAGTCTTTCTGAGAATCCCGTAGCGAAGCACGGGTACATCAGCTAGTCTACCATATTGAGAAAATGAACTGAGGTTGACCACTACATACAAAATCCTCTATCACACAGACCATTAGCGTTTGAATATGTGCAGAAGGTGGTATGATTTCTTTTTTCAATTTGCTTTACGTCTCACCGACACAGATAAGTCTTATGGCGACGATGGGACAGGAAAGGCACGGGAGTGGGAAGGAAGCAGCTGTGGCCTTAATTAAGGTAAATTTGCCTGGGAAATCACGGAAAACCATCTTCAGGCCAGGGTTCGAACCCACTATCTCTCGGATGCAAGCTGATAGCTGCGCGCCCCTAACCGCACGGCCAACTCGTCCGGTTTAATATGATTAATTCCACTCCTATCCACAGAACTGTTCCCATCAGTTGAAGGATTTCATAACAAATCTCTGTCATACACGGCTCAATAAATACATTGGCCTGTCCAACGACTACTGTCCAGCCAGACAGCCCACGAATATTGGGGTGCACGTGGTCAACAGAGCGGTATCTTCAGACGTGTTGCTTTGCTTTCATGACCGGACTACCTTTCTTATCAGATAGCTCCACAGTTGGTCTCGTTTCTCAGTTGGCCTCCTGAAGCTTTATGAACCAGTATCTATCCTCAAACTAGGATTAAGTCTGGGAAAAGAAGCAGACTCACTACCCCTGCAACACAGTGCTCCCTCTCAGTAGCGTCGATTGGGGGGGGGGGGGCGGAGGGCGAGGGGGCAGTTGCCCTCCTCTACTTTTTGGAGAAAAATATTCCATTTTGGCCACCTGATTTTGATTAGTTTCGGCAGACTGAAGAATCTAACAATTATTTTAAAACCTCGTCTGAAACTAGGAGTTAAAAACAAAGCAATTTGTACAATCCCTATTAGTTTTTTCCCCAGCTAATTCCTTCCTTTAATTTCTCTAATTATTAAGAAAATTCTTGGCGGAAATACGCACAAAATGTCATTCGTTGCGGCTAACCGATACGTACAGCGGCACAGCAAGTAGTGCAGACTTGCGCATGCAGCGTTTAGGGTGTGCTGTGAGGAAGGGTAGCAGGGGTATATTTTTGCCAAGTTCATGTACACTGTGTATTTGGTATGACTCACCCGTTTGCCGCGCGCATTCCTCAGTCTTGCAGTCTCACTCAGTAAATGTGTCTGTTACTTTGTTGGTATGTAGTAAAATACTAAATGGCATTTTCATTGTACAGTCACGCCATACTTCCACTTAATTGTAATGTAAGTGTAATATTATTGTTCCTTTGATGAAAGCTGTATTATATACAGGCTAACTATTAATACCGCACTTTATTTGGTGGACTCAACCTTTACGTCTGTATAGAAATGTGCTCAGAGAGCATCAACATGCTAACCATTTCTTGGTTTTTCAAATTTTTATTTATTTTGATGTCCTAATGTTCTCCCACTCCCCACCCGCTATAGCCTTCTGACCCAGGTACTTTTCTTTGTCTGAGCATTGTTTCGCCCCCCCCCCCCCACTTTCCCCACTCTCAGTCATCGCTACTGCTCGCTCTGTTGAAGGAAACCCCGCATAAGCAAGAACAATATACCGTTCGCTTAGGGGTGAAAGTAGCGACGGTTGTTGTTGTTGTTTTAAGGATAAAAACGAAGTGTTTGCTACTTCTGGCCCTTTGTAGAATTCTTGGTTGGTGGTTTAATAATGCTATTGGTTTTACGTCCATCTAACTTCTTTTGTGTTTTTCGGGGACGCCGCGGTACCGGAACTTTGTCCCAAGAGAGTTCTTATAAATGCCGGTAAATCTACCGACACGAAACTGACGTATTTGAGCACCTTCAAATACCACCAGAATGAGCCAGGATCGAACCTGCCAACTTGGACTCAGAAAGCCAGCTCCTTAACCGTCTGAGCCATGGGCACCCGCAGGATCTTTTCCAGGGGGGGGGGGCACATTAACAATTTTCTTGAATATAAAAACCAATATAACGTCAGCAACATTAAATTGTTTACAGAAACTTCCAGTTATAACACATGCTAGACGACTGTCAGTAATTTCAGTTTATGAAATAATCTGGTATGATATTAAACAATTGAACATCAACATCTTTAGAATTCCAGGGGGGGCAAGTGCCCCCCTTGCCCCCCCTTGCGGGCGCCCATGGTCTGAGCCACTCAGCCCGGCGAATTTTGGTTTCTCTTGGAGGTTGATCTCGACACCTGAACTAATCATCGAACTATGTAGGGGTTGTTCATAATTCATAGATGTGCCTCTCCAGAAGTTTAGTTTCTAAATTTTTCGTCTTGCGGTCGAGGAATCGAACCCACTTCCTTCCAGGTGAACTGAGCACCCCAAGGCTCTCAAGGGATCTCAGTATCCATCCCATTAAATTATTATCTAATGTGTGTACAACCTATATGCTGAGTTGTACGGAAAACATGTCAAATTGTCTGGCCAAGGCGGTCGGGCATGGATCGAAGCACTCTATCTCACTTACAACAGTGCCGTCACAGATAGCAAGAAGCTTTACCCTGCAATCATCCAAGAGTCTTCATGGCTTAAACGGGGAAAACTATTACCCATCATATTCATTTATGGGAACACCTAGCCTCATATCTAACACAGTGACATACTGTACTTACAGTAATAATAATAATAATAATAATAATAATAATAATAATAATAATGGTTATTTCACGAATGAAAATGGCTAAAGAACTCTATTATTATTATTATTATTATTATTATTATTATTATTATTATTATTATTATTATTATTATTATTATTATTATTATTATTATTTTTTTGCTATTTGCTTTACGTCGCACCGACACAGATATGTCTTACGGCGACGATGGGATAGGAAAGGCCTAGGAATTGGAAGGAAGCGGCCGTGGCCTTAATTAAGGTACAGCCCCGGCATTTGCCCGGTGTGAAAATGGGAAACCACGGAAAACCATCTTCAGGGCTGCCGACAGTGGGGCTCGAACCCACGATCTCCCGATTACTGGATACTGGCCGCACTTAAGCGACTGCAGATTATTATTATTATTATTATTATTATTATTATTATTATTATTATCAGATTCCGTAACTCTTATTTGGAACATAGGACGTCGACAAACGTTCGCCATGGACTTTTATTCTGTGTCTTGGTCTTGCTTTCTAGCGAGGCATACATCCTTTCTCAGTTCCGTGTTTCAAATTGCTTCTCATCCATGTGGTTTTCCGTTTGCTCTGCGTCTGGTACTTTGGGGTTCCATTCTAGTTTTGGTACTTGTTAAAAGTCGCACTTACACATTGAAGGTTTTAGGCGACGAAGGATGCGAAAGGGCTAGGATTGGGAAGGTAGTAGCCTTGGCCTCAATTAATGTACAGAACGCAGCATTTTCATGGTATGAAAATGAGGGCAGTACGGAAAGCCATCTTCAGGGCTGCCGACAGTGCTGTTCGAACCGACTATCTCCCGGGTGCAAGTTCACAGCCACGCGCCTCTAACCGCACGGCCAACTCGCCCGGTATTATTATTATTATTATTATTATTTATTATTGTTGTTATTATTGTTATTATTATTATTAGTATTATTATTATTATTCGGCTCCATGGATAAATGGTTAGCGTGGTGGCCTTTGGTCCAATGAGTCCCGGGTTCAATTTCTGGATGCGTCGGGGATTTTAACTTTCATTGGTTAATTCCTATGGCTTTGGAGCTTGGTGTGTGTGTCTTCAGCATTAGAATTCATCATAGGTAAGGCCCCACTCTCACAGATGCGCAAGTCGCCTATAGGGAGTCAACTCGAATGACCTCCACTAGGCCTCCGGGAGGCTACGAACCATTCTTTTTCTTCTTTTTATTATTTCTTCTTCAGTTTAGGTCCTGTTCCTTGGCTGAATGGTTAAAGTAGTGTCCTTCAGTTCAAAGGCCCCTGTGTTCGATTCCCGATCGGATCGGGGATTTTAACTGCGTATCATTAATTCCACTACGTCGGGGACTAGATGTTTATGTTGCACACCGCACTACCAACCACCACAGAAACTCACATTAGTGAATACATCCTTGGCAATAGGGCTTGCGTCAGGAAGGGTATCCCGCAGTACAACCGTGCCAAGTTCACACGAAGTGCCTACTCCAATAAATTGAGCAATTGCAACAAAGAAAAATTTCTCAATTTAGCTAGGTGGGAAGACGTGCCCCGTATTAGGCTTACACTCTGCCATTATAAGCTGAATTTTGCGGAAGGTCCAGTATTTGAACCCAGGTCAGCTGCGTGGAAATCTACTGTTGTAACTACTACATCACAGTGAAGAATTAGAAAAGATGAAAGTACCATTTTGAAGCACGGTTTATAGGCCCTAGGTCATCATTCAAATTTCTCATGCCAGCTAAGACGTAATTGCCGAGTCACATAATAATAATAATAATAATAATAATAATAATAATAATAATAATAATAATAATGTGCTTCCTTGAAATCCCTTCCAAACGATAATGGTCTTAAATGGTCGTAATTCTGTCCTGTAAGAATACATAATCATTGGACAATATAATTAAATGAGATAACATTGTGGTTGATTGTAATTTGATATTGTGGCGAGAGCCGTGGGACCTTCAGCATTTATGCGGAATCCGACCTAGAGAGATAGTTCCATTCATTTCAAAAATCTAACATGCATCGTTCAAGAATCGCACCACGACCGTCTTGGTGAATAGGCGACGACGAACTCACAGGTCGCACCACTGTGCTTGAACATGATTAGGGCTCTTATAAAGTCGAAACTGCGATTTGAGTAAAGGATGTCCTTGAAAAAGGTTCCAGTGTTTACAGGGAAGGCAGCACGTAACAAATGAAGGAAGAAATAGCCTATAAACATTGGTCGCAAATCCAATACCATCCGAATTATGGTCCGCTACCACTACAATCAATGATCACGATGTTCCAATAATTTATGAAGGGTCGTATGCAACAAAAGACGGAAATACGTTCCTACCTTATCTTTGGAAGTAAACGACCGAAAATGTGGTACATGCATGATCGGCACTGCCCCGTTTTCATCGTAGAGTTAGGCACCACCTTACACGGATCTTCGATTGATTGGTCGGGGAAGGCCAATACCTTGCCCTGTCCGTTCGCCTGACCTTAACCCTTTCGATTTTTGGCTTCGGGGACATGTAAATACCATGGTAATGCGGTCCCCGTAAATGATGTGGATACACTAAGAAAACGCGTATTCAATGCCTGTAGTGCAATGCGCCAACAGTCAGGGGTGTTTCGACGAATGCGTAATTCCATGCGACGTACGGTGGAAGGCTCCACTGGAATGGATGGCGGTCACATCGAGCACGTGTTGTAAAGCGTACGTCAAAAGCATGGTGATCATTGATAGTAGAGGTATCGGACCGTAACTCAAAAGATATTGGGTTTGCGACGAATGTTTATAGGACATTTTTTCCTTCCTTTGTCGCGTGCTCTGTAAATATTGGAACCTTTTTCAAGGACACCCTGTATAAGCGATTGGAATGCCGAGACTTTTTGCCGAGTGAACACAGCGTTTTGTTCAACACACTGGCGTGACGTATACGGCGCGACATACATCTTACTGCCCACCGAACTCAGGTGGGATCTATTTTGGGGTCATGGTCCAATAAGCTACCGCGATGACCAGTCCATCACCGGCGCCGCCCTGACTTACCATAAAGAGACAGTATCAAGACGTCACCAAAGGAAGCAGATGTTCGACCTTGACTAAGCTCTTGCATTATTCACTCATAAGCAGTTTGTTTATCTTCATCTCCAAACAGTGATCTCTTCATGTTTCCGTCTGCGCGCGACGAATATAACTTATTATGCTGTGCGTAGATGCTCTTTTTGACAGAGCGTCCTTCTCGGTGTCCTCTTCGATGGAAAGAACTCACATTCGGTATTCCCAGTCCGTAATATTGACAGCATTCCAGTAGAAGTGCATACATTTTCAAAGACTGCTTAACCTTCACATGTGACGAGTTATGTAAGATATTAAGGGGAATTGTTAATAATAAATGTTATTGGTTTTCACGTCCTACTGCGGAATTCTTAAAAGATGTGACGCTTACTAGACTTAACTGCAACCCAGAGGCGTAATGAATGTCATTACGGGTCCTCCTGCCAAAATAAAAATCCGGGCCCCTCAATGAAATGTAAAGCCTATGAACAACAAATATAAACGTAATTACAGCAAGTAAAACTAACGGAATATATTATCAAATTATATAAACAAAGGGATTATAATATTATTGTAAGTATTATACGACTATTAGAAATAATATTTTAATAGATTTTATATGACTGCCTCCGTTGTTTAACAGCTAACCTGCTGAACTGAAATATGCCACTTAGAGATTCGTCCTTAAAATTGGATTCATTTTTCTGTATCTACAGAACTATGGCCTGTAGTCCAGCTCCAAGGCTAAATGGTTAGCGTGCTGGCCTTTGGTCACAGGGGTCCCAGGTTCGATTCCCGACAGGGTTGGAAATTTTAACCATCATTGGTTAATTTCGCTGGCGCTAGGGCTGGATGTATGTGTCGTTTTCATCATCATTCCATCCTCATCACGAAGCGCAGGTCGCCTATGAGCGCCAAATCAAAAGACCTCCACCTGGCGAGCCGAATATGTCCTCGGACACTCCCGGCACTAAAAGCCATACGCCATTTCATTTACACTCAGTAACCGATACTAAAGTCACAGTTATGGAACTTAATTCGATTACAAACCAGAAAAATGTATGAACAAAATCAATTCGAAAACCACTTTTTAAAATTGAAAAATATCAGTCCACCTCTGTGGTGTAGTGGTTAGTGTGATTAGCTGCCACCCCCGGAGGCCCGGGTTCGATTCCCGACTCTGCCACGAAATTTGAAAAGTGGTACGAGGGCTGGAACGGGCTTGACTCAGCCTCGGGAGGTCAACTGAGTAGAGGTGGGTTCGATTCCCACCTCAGGCATCCTGAAAGTGGTTTTCCGTGGTTTCCCACTTCTCCTCCAGGAAAATGCCGGGATGGTACCTAACTTATGACCACGGCCGCTTCCTTACCTCTTCCTTGCCTATCCCTTCCAATCTCCCCTCCCCCCCTCCGCAAGGACCCTGCTTGGCAGAGCAGGTGATGCCGCCTGGGCGAGGTAGTGGTAATCTTCCCCAGTTGTATCCCCCGGCCCAAAGTCTTAAACTCCAGGACATTGCCCTTGAGACGGTAGAGGTGGGATCCCTCGCTGATCCCGACCCTGGAGGGTAAACAGATTAAGAAAGAAAGAAAAAATCAAGTCGCACATCTGATAAGATTGTAATTACCCCTAGCATATGTGCACCATGTCATTACCTTCGCGTAAAAAGAGCTCGTTCGAAACTGAGTTGACTGATTGTTACTACACTAAGTTATTTATTGTTGGAATTATACACTCTTATAGAATGTGTGAAAAAAGTTAAATGATAAGCAAATTGTGTGCATAATACGATCTTAAGTACACCCACACATCAAGAGATTACCATTTTCTAACAAAAATAGGATATTTTGGTATCATTCTGATTTCTGTAATTATTTCTCTATAATTTGGTGCATGGTGAGGAGCACGTCGCGGTGTAGCGAGAGACGGCAAGGTAAGCCTTGTTTACAGCTGTGCTGTGTTACATTCAGCACAATCGCGATAACTGCTGACAGAGGCAACTGAATGGCAATTCCTTTACGAAAATATTGTAAAACCAAACTTATTTCGTCGTGATCTCATCTTCTGACCATTTCCGTGCAGAGTGTCATTAGACTAGATACACCGTATTATATTATTTTTATGCCTTTTGCAAGGAGATTGCTGGGAACCTTAAAGGCCCGGGCCCGCCTGCATTGCAGACCCTGCAGGCCCTTGCTGCAACCCTGATGTTAAATCGCCCTACAGTATTCGCATTCCAGTGTATTTTGTATTGGTGGAAATGGCATTTTCTCTCTCCCTGACCGAGCTCGATATCTGCAGTCGCTTGTGCGGCCTATAGCCAGTATTCGGGAGATAATGGGTTCGAACCCCACTGTCGGCAGCCCTGAAGATGGTTTGCTGTAGTTTCCCATTTTCACACTAGGCAAATGTGCCTTAATTAAGGCCACGGCCAATTCCTTTCAATTCCTAGCCCTTTCCTGTCCCATCGTTGCCATAAGACCTATCTGTGTCGGTGCGACGTAAAGCCAAGTGTTTTAAAAAATGAGATTCTCCCTGATTTAGAGTGTATTAGCAGGTGGTAACATTATTGCTACAGAAATTATTTTAAAATTTGATTATATAGTGGCAAGTCTACGGTACAAGATGCAATAAAATGAGACATTCCAATATCTGATCATTCATAACCTCTGTATGGTGGCGTAGTAAGTTAAATTGAATCAAGGTGAAGTAAAGCTAATGCACTGAGCTCACAGTTGCATCAACAGTATTTGTAGAAAGGAAGTCAGCTCTCGGACGGAACTATCTTTACATCGGTCTGGTTTTAGACCAACTTCGCTTTACGGGTGTGAAAGCTGGGTGGACTCAGGATATCTTATTCATAAGCAAAAGAAACAGACATGAAAGTAGCGAGAATGATTGCTGGTACAAACAGGTGGGAACAATTGCAGGAGGGTACTCAAAATGAGGAGATAAAGGCTGAGTTAGGAATGTCCCGATGGATTAAGCTGTACACATAAATCGGCTTCGGTGGTGGGATCATGTGAGACGATTGGCGGAGAGGATATGTTACCTAGGAGAATAATGGACTCTGTTGTGGAGGGTAAGAGAAGTAGAGGGATACCAAGACAACTATGGTTAGACTCAGTTTCTTACGGTTTCAAGATAAGAGGTATAGAAATAAACAAGGCCACTGAAATAGTTACAAATAGAGGATCGTGGCGGCGTGAATTCACAGAGGCTTGCAGACTGAACGCTGAAAAGCATAACGGTCTATAATGAAGATGTGTGATGTTATAACTATGACATATAAAATATATTCAAGATAATTGTTTCATAATAGTAAGTAACATATATTTACTCATTCATTCCAAGGAATAGGTGTGAGTTCCGCCATGTTTGAACTTTAATGCTCCATTACCTTTTATGTTCACCAAGTTGTGATATGGTACCGAACGCAGAAGTAAATGGTGCATGGACACGTGCAAGCCCATTCAAAACTGTAAATATAGATGAAGCAATAGAAAATAATACAGTAAACAATGTACATCCTAGTGTACAGTGCATCTCAATGGCTTAAATTACAGAGTCTTTCCTACCGAGCTAGTGGCTGCGTGGTTTGGGTCACGTAACTGTCACCGAGGTAGTTGGTCGTGCGCGTAGGGGCGCATGAGATTGCATTTGGGAGATAGTGGGTTCGATCCCCACTGTCGGCAACCCTGAAGATGGTTTCCTGTTTTCACACCAGGCAAATGGGGCTGTACCGTAATAAAGGCCACGGACGCTTAATTCCTATCCTAGCCCTTTCCTATTCCATCGTCGCCGTAAGTTTTATCTGTGTTGGTGAGACGTAAAGCCAATTGTAAAAGGAGAAAACAGATGGTAAAGTAGCACATCCGTCTCTGTGGTGTAGTGGGTAGTATGATTAGCTGCCACCCCGGCTCAGCCACGAAATTTGAAAAGTGATACGAGGGCTAGAACGGGCTCCACTCAGCCTCGGAATGTCAAGTGAGTAGAGGTTGGTTCGATTCCCCCCTCAGCCATTATGGAGTGGTTTTCCGTTGTTTCCCACTTCTCCTCCAGGCAAATGCCGGGATGGTAACTAACTTAAAGCCACGGCCGCTTCCTACCCTCTTCCTTGTCTATCCCTTCCAATCTTCCCCATTCCCCCACAAGGGTCCTGTTCAGCATAGCAGGTGGGGCTGGCTGAGCAAGGTACTGGTCTTCCTCCCCAGTTGTATCCCGTGACCAAAAGTCTCACGCTCCAGCACACTGCCCTTGAGATGGTAGAGGTGGGATCCCTCGCTGAGTTCGCGGGATAAACTAACCCTGGAGGGTAAAGAGATTAGGATAGGATGAAAGAAAGAAAGAAAGAAAGAAAGAAAGAAAGAAAGAAAGAAAAGTAATTTCATAAAACAAATTTCATTGCAAAGCCCGTATTGTTGTTCGTATGCATTTTCAAAAGCTACAGTCAAAGGTTCCACTTTTACAATATGAAAAGTATAGTATTGTATTGTATTGTAAGGGTGGAACTATTGTATTGTAAAGGTGGAATGCAATACAATACTTTTAGCATTGTAAAGGTGTAACCTTTGACTGTACCTTTTGAAAAAGAAAGAAGTAAAGTAGCACTAGTCTTGTGACTCCAGATTGGCGGGTTCCATTCTGGCTCAGTCTGGTGTTAACGGATGGTGCTTCAGTATGCCAGCCAGTAAATCGGCAGATCGTTGCAAAATAAATCAGCAAGAGGAACATCTAAGGAACTACAACCTTCTGACAGAGATATGAGGGACCGAGCGAGTTGGCCGAGCGGTTAGGGGCGCGCAGCTATGAGCTTGCGTTCGGGAGATAGTGGGTTTAAAAACTGAAATATAGCCCTCAAAATAGTTCTCCATGGTTTCCCGTTTTCACACCAGACAAATGCTGAGGCTGTATCAATTAAAGCTACAGTCACTTCCTTTCCGCGCTTAGCCCTTTCTTATCCCATCCTCGCCATAAGACCTGTCTGTGTCGCTGCGGCGTAAAAAAATTTGAAAAGAAAAATAAGAGGAATCCTTTTCAGGTATTTAAATAGTCGTATAAAATATTGTATTCACGAGGTTTTGAAAATAAAATGTTTTAAAATCATGTTACCAGAGAGGATTTAGAAAATAATTTAGATGGCGTTGAAGTTGTTTTGTATTCCTAGTCTGGATGTGGGACTATTACAAAAGTGGCAAGATGCCTATCATTTGTCGTCCTAGTTCTTTCTGAAATAATTTCAAAGGAATTGGAAATCTATCGAACAACTCCCTTTGGGAAATTATACTAATCCTCAATTCCTCTTATTTATGCATATTGATCCAATTTGTCCTTTATAAGCAGGTGGCAGTGGGATCAAAATTTATCGTCCAAGACGGATCACAATATCGCATTCGAGTTCGTTCGCCAACAGGAGCGAGAATTTTAGCCGAACCTGGTTAATTTTCCAAGGTCAGGAACTGCGGGTTTGTTTGAATTAGGGTCACGATATGGATTAAACACTTTGGAAAATGTTTTAAAAATGACATAGATTTAAGGAGTGCACTAGAAAAGCGCTGAAATTCGAATTTTCATAATTAAGTTATCTGGTTATTTTCGTGTAACGAAGTTCATAAATGTGACGATATGTTTGTTGCTTTCATTGCCCTGTCTCTGTCTTATCCGTGGTTTGACAAAATGAAAGTGACTGAGGTATGAGTGATGCTAGTAATACCATTCCTTATGCAGCCCATCCCTGCTATGAATGGTGTGAAAATGTTGCTCATAGTGTAATAAAATTTCTGCCTCAGCGAGTAAAGCAACGGGAAACTACCCCACTCCTCATTTCCCTAGTACGCCTCCTCAGTTATGCCTAGGCCATCTATGACAGCTAATGATGGATGAAGATCCAACCAGCCTTCGGGCTGAAGACTGAACATGTACACATATACACAGATACAGGTAATTTACTCATTTACTTAGCATTTTATGTACAAAGGAAATGAATGAAGTAAACCAATATAACCACCTCCGCCGCCCCCCCCTTCAAGAACAACAGCCCCAAAGGCCCATGGCCTATCAAGCGGCCAATGTTCAGTCCGAAGGCCTGTAGATTACTAGACGTCGTGTGATCAGCACGACGAATCCTCTCGGCCATTTTTCTTGGCTTTATAGACCGGGGCTGTTACCTCATCGTCAGATAGCTCCTCAATTGTAATCACGTAGGCCGAGTGGACCTCAAACAAGCCCTGAGAACGAGGTAAAATTTCTTGGCCTGGCCGGGAATCAAACTCGAATCCTCCGGGTAAGAGGCAGGCACGCTACCCCCACACCGCGGAGCGCAAACTAATTTACATTAATGGTACAATATTGGAGTTCATGTCAGCAGTTTGAGTCCACCAACCCACTCTACTGCTTCATCTTTTGCGTCATGGATGCATTTTAAAGAGCCGTGGGAAGGTCGCAAAGAGCAATCATTGACCACATTCTGAGTAGTCTGTTACAGCCTGGCGAAGTCAGTCATCTGTATTTGTGGAGGTAACATTCACATCTGCCGTGTTCAGTTCATATGCGGTTCAAGATTTTCCACAGGCTTCTGGGTACTGAAGATGGAGTCCAGCATAACTTATATGAGGAGAAGTCAGAAGATGTTGGTAAACTTCAGAAGCTTTCACCCGTTGATGCGTTGCAACTAAACCATTAACATCTATTAACGACGTGTGTAACCAAACGGACCTAATCTTTCTTCGAAAATCTCTGGCTGGCACTGTTAAACCGTCCCCTTCACAGCCTCCAGCTATCATAGCTCAGCCCATAGAGCACAAGGGGCCTCTCTCTTTCGCCCTTTCGCTAGAACAACAGTATGCCAATCCGGGTCCTGTTCGACTCTGGAATAATCTTCCTCGTGTAATAAAGCGCCTTTCTTTTTAACAATGTTGCCGCAAAGTGAAGGGCTTTAAAACCAGTGTAAATTGTAAGGTATGTATAAAAAGCAAATGTGTGTGTGAATGATAACTCCATTTAATAAGCTATGTGTTGATGGATCATCCACAGGAGTTATGTGTATATGTAACTTATCCTAGTAATGCTAAGGTATGCAATTGTACATATGTAACCTACGCAGGTTATGTAGAGTAACTTACCCTACCGCTCATTAATTTCAATACACCATGACCATTGTCTGGTATTTCAGATATCAACACAAAACAAAGTTCATTTTATAAACATTTTTTTTGTTTTGTTTGTCCAACCCTTTGTCCCGTTTCTCTACGGGGTCGGGTATAAGGTGAGATGAATCTGTTGTGGCGGGTTTTTAAGACCGGATACCCTTCCTGATGTCAACGTCATTACAGGAGTTAATAAGATGAAAGAATGACGTGATATATGATAATAGGGCGAGAGAAGGTGAAACCCGGTGGCGGCAAATAGCCTACTCCTCTCGAATAGCACCAAGGGGTCTGCTCAAGGCTTCATGTCCCCATCCAACGGACGAGTCACCATCTACACCATCATATGCCCTCACTCCGTATGAGCACTGCGGAGAGGTTTGGAATTTAATCCAGGCTTTAGGCACGCAATCTAGTGATTAGGAATTGTATACCACCTCTCCTACCCTGCCGGCCAACATTCTAATGGCCAAAATGTTTTCGATCAACGGTACTCGAATCGGCTAACCTCGTTGTCAGACCGTTTAGATTTCAACGCCTTAACGATCATGGTCACAAGGCAGGCTTTATTTTATAAAATAAATATTTATATGTACACTTAAACACATATAATACGATCAGAATAATTATATTTTACTTTCATTAAACTACCCTCCCTTGGATTTAATGACTGCTTCACAAATTCGAAGCATGCATTCAATCTGTTTGTGTAGGTATTTTTAATCTATATGATTCGACACATTCTTAATGTTCCGGAAATTTTCGTTGCTGGATATATGAACATCCCTTGATACGTCTGTCCACTTTATCCCAGACCATTTCAGTAGGATTACAATCTGGCCTTTGGGACGACCAGACCATATTTTTCAGTATTTTCTATTTTTCCTTTGATGCAAATGTACTTCTTACCGAACGCTGACCAATGCTTTGGGTCATTATCCTGTTGTAAGGTGAACGCTTTCCCTATTTAGCGCAATCCACATAGTACTGTATGATGTTGAAGTATGCGGTGGTTGTGCTTCTGCTCCATACTTCCTTCAATTTTCTCAATGTCTCCAACTCTATTTCAGAAAAACAGCCCCAAACAATAATAGAACCCCCACCGTGTGTAACTATAGGTAGAACGCACTGCTGAATCACCTTTTCTCCTTCACACAGGCGAACAAATATCCCCCTTGTGGTCCCAAAAATCTCGAACTTCGATTCATTTCTGAAAAACACTTTCTTCCACGCTTCATGTGTTCAATTACGATGTTTTATAGCCCATTCGAGTCTCTTCTTTTTATATATGGACTTCAGAAGGGGTTTTCTTGCTGCCACACATCCTTTCAAGCCGGCTTCAGTCAGTCTCAATTTTACTGTTGCAACAGATATTTGTTTCTTGTTCATTTCTACTAATTCTGCAAGAATTTGTGATGCTGTTTTGGACCTATTTCTCTTACTGGTAATTATGATGAATTTATTAACACTTTTATTTTCTCTTTACAGGGTTGTCCTGGTCGTAGTTTGTTCTTATTGCTACCTGTTGTCGTCTGGCGCTGAAGGGTGTATTGCACTCCCACTATAGACACGCTACATTGTTTCACAATTTGGCGAATTGATAAACCTGCTTGTCTGATTGCTACAATTACAGCATGTTTTCCTAAGGATATTTCCACTGTTGGAGCCATAATAACGATGTGCACACTGTCAACTGTCACTAAGGAACCGAAGTGAAGGAACCAAATAGTGTGTATCCTAACAACGTTTAAAATACACTGTGGACATCACAACACTACAGGGAACAACAGAGGTGCATCGAATGGACCTTCAGTCATCAACTAGGTAATAATCAACCTACCAGTTCAGGTATCTATTGTTTATGTACACAACATTCTTTTGGGGGGTATTATTGCATCAAGATGAAACACATAAACCTGACATGTTTATAAGTGTTGTACTATTCGTTTGCTTAATCAAGCGTATCCTGGTATTACACCGTATTGGCAGGGAATTTAGATGTAAATTATTAGGTGTTTCGAAATTAATGAGCGGTAGGGAATATTTAATCAACTTCTGTTTATGTTGGGCTTGCTCTTTCTCCATTTTCCATCCACAAATTGTAGCAACAATATTTCGGAAAAATAAATAAATAAATAAATAAATAAATAAATAAATAAATAAATAAATAAATAAATAAATAAATAAATAAATAAATAAATAAATAAATAAATAAATAAATAAATAAATAAATAAATAAATAAATCGTAAACAAAATAGTGGAGTACAGTCGAGCACAGCGGGATGGTTCAGGAAATATTAGATTAGGAAATGAAGTCTTAAATGAAGTAGATGAATATTGTTACTTGGGAAGTACAATAACTAATGATGGCAGAAGTAATGAGGATATAAAATGCAGACTGGTACAAGCAATGAAGGCAATTCTTAAGAAAATAAATTTTCTCACTTCGAACATTGATACAGGAGTTCGAAATAATTTCGTCTGGAGCGTCGCATTGCAGGGAATTCAAATTTGGATAATAACTAAGGTGAAGTTGAGGTGGATAGTTCGAATGACAAATGACGATATCTACTGAATCGAATTGGTGAGAGGAGAAAAATTTGACTAAACTTGACCAGAAAAATAGATACAATGATAGGACTCATCTTAAGACACACAGGATTTGTTCAGTTCGTTTTTGAAGGAAGTGTAGGCGTTAAGAATGGTATGGAAACCACCAAGGTACGAATATGACAAATTAGATGTAGGATGGAGTAGTTTCGTAGAAATTAAAAGGTTAGCACAGGATAGGGTGGCATGGAATTCTGCATCAAACTAGTCTATGGAGTGATGACCCAAACATCATTACTGTCAGCCTTATGTATTATCATCAGTTCATTGATATTTGTTACTTTACTAATTTAAGCATTGATCATTGCCAACAAAATAGGTAACGTTGTTCATCCTTTGGGACTAATTTAATAAAAATTGTGGAATACACTTTTGGAAGTATTTTACTTGTGAGTTAATCTTGCAATGACAAGGGAGTGTACGTTCTGGATTGTGTGCATTCCTTACTTCCCATGTCAGAACTTCTGCCACCTTCAGTCAGTTCGTTGTACTACCACAACTTGGCATTCCTTGACCGTGAACTCAAGAATCATGCATTTGAGGGGCTTCTTGGGTATTCTAAACATTTCTTTTCCCTGCACGCAGATCATTTGTTCACCCAGACCGACAGAGCTTTCGTGGTTTGATTCTTGAAACCCGAAGACATAAGGAAGACACATGTTTCCATAGTGATGTGGTTATGTTTAATGTATGGAGTTGGGTTTGATTTTAAAAAGATTGCATGTCAAGTATATTCCGTTAAGAAGCCAACAGTATTGTGGACAGCGGGACAATGGCTTACTAGACCCTCCCATCACTAGAGCATGTAACCACCGACAGACGTTTCGAAGTACATGTGTTTAAGAGTTGCAACAGAGAAAATACGTAATACCCAGAATAAATGACATCATGAAACATAAACCTATGTAGGCCTGTATGATTTGTCTACGTATTATAATGTCATAAAATTGTTCCTATGAGATATTTATCTCTTCTTTTACGTAATAATAGTAATTATTACTGTGTTGTAGACATGATATAAGCTTTTGGGCTTATGCCGTGTCAAGAAAATGAGGTGAATTTTTTTACGAGAAAGCCTTTCTCGGGGACAGTCGAGATTTTCTTCTGATGACGCAGAGCACAGTTCTCTGCGAAACGTAAAGAATTTCACCTTATTTTCTTGACACGGCATAAGCCCAAAAGCCTATATCATGTCTATAAGTACGGGCCGTGAAAGCATCAATGGCAATATGGCTGTATTGTTCTTGTTATTATGGTTGTAGTGTTACGACCTACTAACTACATGTTTTTGGTTTCCAGAGACGCCGAGGTACCGGAATTAATCCCACAGGAGTCCATGTATATGCCGATATACAGGGTGGACGAAAACAACGTGAACCTGGTATATAAACGTTAGAGGTTTGGTCATGTTGATTAATAATTTAAAAGTAATTCCATACCTCTCATCATTGTCCTCTTATCAGCTACTGAAGTTAGCCAGTCAGATCGCTTCGCGCGTGAATTCAAATGGACTTTGCGCGGCAGTATTGCTAAATCTACAAGTGACTTAACGGCTTGAGAGCCATACCGAGACCGTTCGTTTCAGCCAGTGTCACCGTAGCGTACTTGTTTTGGTGCTTATTTGCCAAGTTGGAAGTCTGTATTCAAACCCCTCCCCAGGCAAAATTTTATTTTTCGCCCGGTGCTCTCATGCTGGTCTTAAGCCACGTACAGATTTAACAACACCGCCTCGATTCACCCGCGAAGTGATCTGATTGGTGAAATTTAGCAGCTGATAAAATGACAAACGTGCAAGATATCGAATTATTTCTTCCAAATTATTTATCAGCATGACCAACCCTCTAATACTCATATACCCGATTCATTATGTTACCGACCATCCTGTATTTATCGATACGAGTCTGGTGTATTTGTTCACCTTCAAATATCAACTGAATGAGCCGGGATCGAACGTCGCAACTTGAACTCAGAGGGCCAGTACTTTAATGCCTAAAGCCCTTAAAGTCGACACTTGGAAATCAAGGTTTGTTCCTACGACACAGGACAACGCGGCATATAAAATTTTAAAAAGGTGCCGCGTTAGGATGCAGAAGAGTCGCACGGAAATTATTGTCAGTTCGCAAACCAAACCTAGGCCTACTATTAGTACTTATTGTAAATCAAATGCCACACAGAAGTTATACAGAGAAATAATCCTGAGGTCTGAAGTGGTAGAAGTGGACCATGTAGTGTGAAAGTCTGCGTGTTCTTTTTGCATTAATTTTCTGGAAGTGTCGAATAATGTTGTATTCCAACCCTCACAGAAACTTAGCCATTTCCAAGCGCTAATTAATAATAAATGGCAAAGCCTACACGGACTACCGTGTACACACGCATTAAATATATAAGAATCAAGGCATAATAACATAAAAACGATACTTATGCATACAGAGTGAACACATTCTGCATTGTTATTGAACGATCTCCACAAATACTTAGGATAGCCTATAGGTAACACACATAAAAAGAACAACATTTAGCAAATTGAATAAGAAGACAGCAAAATACGCAACTAACAGTAATAAATACTAATACATACATAGATAAATACATGTCATTTAAGAGAGCAGTCTCCAAAAACAGGAAAACACTGCATACCAGTACATTAAATTAATAACCTTAGCAAATTATTATATGACTCACGTTACTATAAGGATAATGTTTGTAATTGATTTGTTTGCAGATTCGGAACATACACAAATGATTAAAACCTAGACTCTGCACTTCAGTTTTTCTTAAAATATCAATATATTTTCAAATGATAGCAGATTATAACTTAAGTATAATTTACAGATCAAGAGAAAAATATATTTTACCTGTCACTCAGCAGACTGGAGAAGATCAATAATCAATCAGTTTACAACATAGGTATAATTTACAGATCATGAGAAAAATGTATTTTACCTGTCAGTCAACAGACTGGAGATCAATAAATCAATCAGATTTAAACTTCAGTATAATTTACAGATCATGACAAAAATTTATTTTACCTGTCAGTCAGCATACTGGACAAGATCAATAATCCATAAATTCTTTAAATATGTGCAGTATGTAAGAACACCTATACCGATACCAGGAATCTTGAATAAACCGTGAATAAAAATGTCTATATTAAAGTTACATAGCATATCTTTTCTTTCTTGTAGGTAATCACAGCGGGTTTTGCTCATTAATACGACCAGATTGTTGAACAGGCACTTGACTGCAGGAATCTTAAAACGAAAAAAAAAGGGACATGTCCAATGTTCACCACAAATGAACGTACTTACTAGTTACCAACTGAATGAAATATTGTTTATTTCTTCTGGGATATGAAATATCACATCTGGTTGATTATACTTTCAGACATCATTTCTGTGTTGTTTGGAACATGGTATCTAAAATCTGCTGAGATATATGGAGTATCATATCAAATCAAACTGTAAAGGAGACTGTATCATTACTAACAAAGTTGTTCTAAAGAAGTGTTTCAACCTATTATCTCCTAGATCTTTTGTAAATAGTACTGAATAAACGTTTGTAAACAGATGTTTCAATATAATCTTATATTTTTTTGTTGTGAAAAATAAAGTTTTGCTTAATACCAATTGTATTGCATTTGATTTTACATTCCATAAGTAAATTTAAAGTAAGGTTTATATAACTTTTATGCCAATAAACACGTTTTGCTAACATATTTTACCATTCATACGGATGTGTGGTGGGAAGGGAGGGTCAGGTTTTCACACGGTGTGCTAATGTATTTTGTCTTCTGTCTTCATAGATTAATCAGTAAGCTTAGCCTAGTGTTAGGGTAGCTATCCATAGCGGATTTTCTTTCCATTAAGCGTTATCAATTTATAATTGCAACTAAAATATTAAATTACCAAAATAAGAATTTTTCACTTAGAAGTAAAGTTAATTATTCAATTCCGACAAAATTTTGATGCAAAATTTGCCAATATGACTTTTGAACGTGATCTGATTTTCGATGTTCTTCAGAAAGCGGAATTAAAAGTCGAGAAGACTTCATGGAAAATTTAAGAGCCTTTGGAACCTCTTCTGAGGCACGTTCGTTCATAGCTGTTGCAGCTGTCCCTCCATATCCCGCAGGTTGGTACTGGGACGGAGCCCCCTTTCAATGACATCTGGCCACAGGAGGACCTCAAGATGCTCTAGGCAGTCCATAGATACACGCGCTGTGTGCGGACAAGCATTATCTTGTTGGAACACTGTCCCAGTGTGCAGTGCCATAAGCGGTAGGACGTGCGGACCCACAATGTCTGTGACGTATCGCTGTGCCGTCAAAATCTGCCCAAGCACTATCAGAGATGACCTGAACGCATATTCTATGGCTCCTAACACCATGATACCAGGAATTACGTCTGCGTGTCTTTCTACAATATGGGCAGAATCTGTCCTCTATACTCGACGCCGCCAAACCTGCACACGATGGTCATCGGAGGTTATGGAGAACGGGACTCATCACTGAACATGATGCGACGCCAGTCGTCCTCTATCCATGCCTCCCGGGCAAGGCGCCACTCAGGCGTTGGTGTTTTGGTGTCAATGGCAACCGACGCATGGATCGGTAGGTCGCCAATCCAGCGGATGTGACTCTTCGAGGCTCTCATAGGATGTTGTAGAGCTTTTAGTACATGTTCGCGGATGGCGGGTGCCGAAGTTATGGGATACCGCAATGCTTGGCGCACCATACGACTGTCCTCCCTCGGGGTGATGATTCTTGGTCGACCCGAACCTGCACGACGTGATTGGGTGCCCTCATGTAGCCATTGAGTCCAACATCTAGCCATGTGACATCTGAATGTCCGACATGCCTGGTGCCTGGCAATTGTACGATACGACCAACCAGCCTCATGCACCCCCACCATGCGGCCTCTGTCAAATGCTGTCAGTTGGTGGATAGGCTGTCTAACGCGTTTGTGAGGCATCGCGTGTGCTACGTACTGTACGTAGTCCTCTCTGCACGTCTTGCTTAACTCACTGACTCACAGTAGTTGACTGGTAACAACTTATCAACAACAGGACCGTATCATCACGAATGCACTCTGGTGGGCGTTCTACACATTACATATTCTTGTAAATCTAATCATTGACTCACATATCAATGGTATGCATGTATATCGAAGTGGGGTAATAATGGACCATTCCTTCTGGGTGCTTATCTTCCCTGCGCATCGAACGTAGAGGTTAAAACACCCCTATTCAGAGCACTCTCTCTATTTTCAGGTACAGAAAATATCAATATAATGAATGGCTATAAGCATTTAATAGAACAGCAATACGCATGAAATTATTAATATGAAAACATTGTTTTCAGCGTCTTTTGAATAGTTTATTCGGAAATCTTCATTTCTAGCAATTTTAAGATTTACAACAGTAATTAATAGTAAACTGGCCTGTCGTAATTTACTATGATTACACAATTCTTTTAACTGGCATGTGAAAGTGTTGTGCATTTCTAGCAATTTCTCACATGCTCTGAAGGGATGAGAAGTTCGCCCTCGTCCCCATCAAAGAAGTTTTACAACGTGTACGCACAATTGTGCGGGTTCGTATTTTATTTATGTCTGAGCTTATTTGATGTTTTCTTGGCGCTAGACAGGACTGCAGTGATTGTGCTGGACACGTAGCATGTACTTCAGTTGTTTTTATTTAGCGCTTGACCACCAGGGGGCAGGCAGAAGAGTTTAAAAAAACAGTTCATCGGCAAGATGGCGGGAAGCAGCAATGCCTAAAATAAGTATTTATTTATTGCATTCATATTAATCTAGAAGCTCTGTTTAGCGAACGTAAATTGTGAACCTACAACATCGTACGTAATACCATGAGGTTTTGAATGTTGATACGCACATGTGTGCGGGCTAGGTTTCCCTACAGGAAATGCATGCAAGAGTGCTGGGTACTGCCACCGAAAGGACTGTGAAAGCAGAACTCGTACTCTACGTGAGAAATGTAATCTACATGATTGAAATTGTTTATAAAGCATTGCTCCACACTGTCAAATAGAACATTTGATCATGTACATGTGTATATTCACACGTACTGAGCTGAATTTGTTTTCTTTATTTTTTGTAAGTAGTGAATTAAGTCCTGACACGCACAATTGTGTGGGTTCTGTTTTTTAGCTGAAAGTTCTCATTTTGTAAAATAAAGTGTAAAAACATGTATTTGAGAGCATATTAGTAAGTTTTTGACGTAAGAAACGAAAATTCACACCTCCAGTTTTCTTTCAGATCTGACGACAAGGCGCTGCCACCAAAAGGGCAGTAAAAGTAAAACATGTCCGCAGTGAAGAAAATGTAATATTTACTTGCGTTTTAATGAAGATTTAATTGTTTTAAATTATTCCCCACTATAAAATAGAACATTTGATCATGTACATATATATATATTCACATGCATTGAGGTAATATTTATTTTTTATAAGTAGTGAATTAAGTCCTGACACGCACAATTGTGTGGGTGTTTTTTCTCAGATGTTAATTTTTATTTTGTAGAATAAACTAAAAGAATATCTATTTAAGAGCATTTTAGTCAGTTTTTGACGTACAAACAAAAACTCACGCCGCCAGTTTTCTTTCAGGTCTGAAAGGGTTAAGGAAATCTTGGTCACGCCAACTTTTGAAATGAATTAGGTTCATGTTTTCCCTGCAACTGGATGGTAATAGTTTTGGTTTTACGTCAGGTTTCGAAATTCGCAGATCTAACGGCCTTGTTAGAGAGTATAATAACAAATGCAGCAGCCATGAACTACTCGTTCGTGTGGTTTTTGGTTTTCGAAGATGCTGAGGTACTGGAAGTTTGTCCTGCGACAGTTTTTTAACATGCCAGTAAATCGTTTCTCTTTACATCACACCCACTCAAATAGAGCTTATGGTGACGATGGGGTAAAACAGGTATAGAAATGGGAAGGAACCGACCGTGGCCTTATGCAGCATACATACCTAACATTTGCCTGATGTGGAAAGGGGATACCATGGACGATCATATTCACGATTGCCGACCGTGGTGTTCCAACCCAATAACTCCTGAATGCAAGTACATACCGAACCGCATAGACAACTCTCCCGGTGCCAGTAAATTTTCTGGAGAAATTCAGCATCTTGAAATACCGTCGGAATGAGTCCGGATCAAATACACTAACTGGGTCTAGAAAGCAAGAGCTATACTGTCTGAGCCACTCATCCCGGTTTCCTTAATTGGTGAAAAGATTGTAAAATGACATAATTTTCAAAAAAGGCGTATTCTAGCCGGCAAGTTTCTAGACTGCTTACAGCGGATCCAAAGTGCATTGTATCTAGTGTGAATTTATTTTCAACAACTCTCCGGAAAATAATTTTCGAAATTCTTCAAGCATAACGAAATTATTTTGGTATTCTGTTTTTCAGATGTTATTGGTAGCTTCCTCTTGCTCCTCTTTCTCTTGATAGTCTGTGTTCTGTCTTGTCGAATGGCTCCAAAATGATGTATGACGGATCTCATGGTAGGTTTTTCGTGTAATGGCTATCTGAAGAATGTTCCTTCATGCAGCAGTCAGGTTTCGAAATTCGCAGATCTAACGGCCTTGTTAGAGAGTATAATAACAAATGCAGCAGCCATGAACTACTTGTTCTTGTGGACTTAACTAGCTGTCAAACTCCGAACGGTGTCCAATTTTACATGATGTTTTTGATATGACATTAAATAACTTCGATGCTCTCAAGATATGGAATGGCTGTTGGGAAAACAGTACAGACTTGCCCCTGCACATCTTTACTAGAAAGTGAATGGCTAGAGAATTCAAACGGCCAAGCACGATGTACATCGTAGTGAACAGAACCAGGGAAGGACATGCGTTGTGGAGTGACTCGCAATCAGTGTACAAAAGGATCGTCTCGAAACTTCCAGAATGCAACCGGACGGCTTCATTTCCTACCATTATTATAGGTTGTGGTATAAGAATACCCAGGCATCCGGGTATATTTCCGTACAGCTTCATTTCCTACTAAACTTATTATGTAGGTTTCGGTGTAGGAGTACCCAGGCAGCTGGGTATATTTCCTGTTAGCAATAGCAGAAGCACTCCAGTGGATCCAGCAACTGGACATTCAGTTATAGTGCCATTCCAATGCTCTATGTTTCTTGCTACAGTAGTTTCCTTCCACTTTCTTACCCAATTTAATTTACCACCTTTGATTTCAACTCCATTATCTCCTCAACCGAGGTTGACGATAGGAAGGTGATCCACACGTGAAGAATGCCATATAATTAGATCTCACCTCATCCCCAACCCCGTATCAGGAAACGGGGCTATGGGGTGGACATAAATTATTATTACAATTATTTATTTAACTCCCTTTTATTTCCGTGTTAAGAAGCGGCATAGTATCACAATCTTGATCCACACGAGATTTTTTTACGTGCCGGTAAATCTACCGACACGAGGCTGGCAACACATACAGTATAAGCCCCTTCAAATTGTACTGGGATTGAATCCGCTAATCTAGACTCAGAAATACACATATCCGACAACGAACTGAAACTTGCATTCTTAGCTTCTTCCCAAACGTTCAACAAGATTTAAACAAAGAGACTAGAACAGATTTTTATGGATTAGGGATATGACAGGGACTTTAAAAATATTATTATTATTATTATTATTATTATTATTATTATTATTATTATTATTATTATCATTATTATTATTATTATTATTATTATTATTATTATTATTGTACCGGGAGGTACACCCCAACGCCGCGCATTTAAATCTTGCGCCTAAAAAAGAACTCCTCTATTGCAGGAACCATGAACTTGAAACTAGACCAACTTAAACCTTTACTCAGAAGATGTCACTACTATAATTTAACGTAATTTTGTTATCGTGAAGTTTCTGTACTGTGCGAATTTCTATTTGTTTTGTTTGCCCTTCATCAAGAAGTTTGGACTTTCTTCAATAGATGCCATTGCTAATATCTATGATCATGCACCCTGGTGCGAAGTGAAAGAACTTTTGATTTAAAGAAGTTTTGTATTCATAAGTTTTTTTACTAAATTATGTCCATTTACTTTTGGGTTGGCAATATTTATCTTTTCTTTCCGCCAGTTTTGAATCTAGCCAATCCCTAATTTCTGTAATTCATTTCCCGCCTATGACAGGCTTCTTCCTCGATTCTAGGTGTTACTTTTGAATTTAACCAATGAAGTGAGAGGGTGTGGCTGGTTTATTCATAAAAGGTCTCGAACTTTCCCGGAGGGTTTATAAACTGCGAATTTTCACGTCTCTTGGCCACTTGATCGTCATCTAACTAAGTGTGTGTGTCAAGAAGGAGGCGGGAGGCGCCTCTTTCATCAGGAAGCAGTTCTTCAGCAAGGTAATGGCCATACAACATCTTACTTTTTTGCTAGCTCCGCAGTTTAACCCAAGGTAAAGTTTCGAAACTTTAACTATGTAACCAATTTCTCTATAATGTAAATCTCCTTTCGGTTCATATAAAAATTTCATAAATCTTTAACTGTAAATCGGGGATAGGGAGTGATATATCCTCTCGAGCTCCCCTTCATCTTGGTTTGAGGTGACTACGTTTCTCATTCTTATACGAGTCACCTCCATACTTTGGGAATAGCCCCTGTTTCATCGGCCTAGTGCCCCTTAGGTTTTAAGAATGCATATTTAGGAGTGCAAGTACTCGCCTCCATTCAATTTGTGTTTCGGGACATTTACTTAACCTGTTTTTTTCCGCAACGGCCCAATAGGTTGGGGACTAGATATATCTGTTTCGAATTTGTAAGTTGTGCCTTGATGGCGAGTGATTGTAATTTTCTGATATCTTCTAAAATAGGCTTGGAAAACTGAGAGCAAGTCAGCTCTTTTCTGGTGTTGTAAAAGTGCCTCTGGGGTGCTTGATATTGTGTGTTGGGAGCAAGCGCTCCATGTATTGAGGGATTTCTGCCCTTGTGTAAATTTGTGCCTTTTGTAAATTTGAACTAGGAGCTCAGAAACTGTAAAGCGAGGGCTTGAAGCCAAAGATCTGTTTATACCACCAATCTTCTCTTTCCTAGACTTGTTTATGAATTGCTACTTTGTACCTGTTACATTGTTATTTGTTGATTTTTGAAATTGGAAGTAAATATAACCTTTGTTAAAGTTTTGAATCAATTCGTGACATTGTAGTTAGATCCATTCACCCCGGCACCTTCTTTTACCACCGCGTTCCACGGGTAACCCCGTAACAATTATTATTATTATTATTATTATTATTATTATTATTATTATTATTATTAGGAGAAGAACTGACAATGTCTGCTTACAATAGTAACACAACCAAATTAATTGAAAGCCAAATATTACAACAAGTAATTACAAGGAAACACAATAATGTATAAGAAGAACGAACATAAGAACGAGTGTGAGGACTCCTAGATTTCAAGCGCGCCTCGCCAGACAGCGCTAGAGTGGGCAAGCCCCACAGTACCGGTACCGATCAGCTGGTCTTAGGAATGATGCAGAGGAAACGTATTACTCCGTAACTGATAAGTATATGCACTGTCTTTTAAAAAGCGACGAGAGATTACAAATAAAATACCACGGCAGGGTACAATGGAAAATATAATACATGGAAATAAGAACTTCAATCACATGTTGCGGAAAGCACAGGTTATTGGAGTGTACATATACAGATAAACACATAACTAACTTCCAGAACATTAAAACGAACACCTATGAACTATTTAAAAGTAATATTCTACTTACCAACTCAATTTGTCGCTTACTGGACTTTCGAAAGCTTCGTGATGATTTGGCGGATGTTCGAGATTGTAAATCTCGCCGGATTTCCTTCGTTCTGAAGAAAAATTGGCACTTCGGATAATTATAGATAAGTCTTATATTCGTCATGCTAATCCGCAAACATAGAACGCTTGAATTCCGCAGCAGTTTTTATATTCGTCATGGTATTAGTTTGCTGCTTTGTAGGGTCCCGATGTCCCGGATTTCATCAAAATTGAAAATATATGCCGGTTTTTTGTTCATACAACGGGACGTTATAAAAGATCTTTTCCTCCTTGCTAAGGTGTTTGTTATCTCTATAATTAAACGCCTGTGTATTTATAACCTGCTTCTGCAGGAAATTAATTCTCGATTTTGCTGAGTTGAGACTGGATCTAGATCGAATTAAATTTCGATTAGCAATTTTAGGTAGCTTTTAAGCGATAATATTGCCTTTTCACGGCATCAGAAAGTACATTAGAATGCCCCAAATTTTTATCAATATTAGACTGACCTTTTAATACCCCATTCGCTGCTGCACTACCGTCTTCAAACATCATTCTTCTTTTCCTGATGGTGTCTAGGTTCTTCTTCCTGTTGGCAGTCTTGCGGGACTTAATCTCACTTGAAAGATATTTCGGCTAATTAAGTAAATGTGAGGCACTGCTCCTGGACGTAATTTCCATCTCACACGAGAGATATCTACTTTATTACCATTCACTATAAAATTATCTGATTTTACTATAAATCATCAGAGAAATGTACATGAAGAATTCTACTATTACGCGTTAAATCAGTATCCTTCCGTGGAATAGCTGTGGCCCATTTTTCAAATTGATTTCTACCCTTTAGTGGTGAAAAAATCGCATATAATCAAATACTCCACCATAGTCTGACTTATATCCAGGCACAAAACAGTACGGCATGCTAAACTGTTAAATTATTCAAGCCATACAAGATACATGCTTGAAGTACACAACACACAACGAAGTGAGTTTAGGAACTGAAAGCAAAGAAAATTTAACTTATTCACTGAAGTGTCTCGCACAGTAACGTCTCCCGCACTTTTCTATACCCGGCTTGTTGGATATAATCGCTTGCAGTGATTGCAGTGGCGGGACCACAAACTACCGTGCTGAAAAAAGAAACAGATATCACATCAGCCAAATGCCAGGTCTGTACCTTAAGCACGGCAACGGCCACTGCCTTCCCAAACCTAGCCCTTTCCCATCCTTGCTTCGCCGAAAACATTCGATGTCGTGTTTCTCTACGAGGTCGGGTATGAAGTGAGAGGAAGCCTCGTAGCGAGTTTTTACGACCAGATGCCCTTCCTGACGTCAGTTTCCTCAGAGGAGTTAATGAGATGAAATGAATGGCGTGATGTATGATAGTAGGAAGGGAGAGGGTGAAAGTCAGTGCCGGCACATAGCCTATTCCTGTCTTATAGGACCAGGGGGTTTGTTCAAGGCTTAACGTCTCCATCCAACGAATCACCATCAATCAGCGTCATATGCCCTAGCTCTATATGAACACTGCGGAAAGGTTTGGAATTGAAGCAAGGCTTTTCGCAAGCATTCTCATGATTATAAATTTTATACCATATCCTCTCCTATCCCACCGGCCAACAACTCAATATAAAATAATAATAATAATATTCTTTTCTGGATAACAGCTCATCGACAAGAATATTTCAATCGTAAGTTATATGGTCACATATACATGTTCATAATATGGCTAATAATCTTTCCAACGAACAACAATCACACGGTGTACAATGCACGCACTGTGGAAAATATTATCGATCCGATAGGGGCGTAAGCATACACGTTAGCAGAGCTCACCCTGCAGTGCACAGAGATACCCTGGTCAAGAAGCAGAGTAAAATCAGCATTTTACGAAATTCCCCAGAGGATCGTCAGTCCAATGAAACCACAACCAATACCGCTACTACTCCAGCTCTGAATATGGATGAGTACAACCGCAATCTGATTAAATGGAAATCAAAGATTTCTGAAAACCTAACTGACGACCACTTCGACGAGGCCGTTAATGACTTTGTCCAATTTTTAGCTTCAGTACCACATATTCTTCCCGGGCCGAAACACCCCGCCCAGAAATATTATGAACTGAGAAGAAAAGGCCAACTTAATTCTGCCCAACGTTCCTATAGGACCTCTTCAAACCCTGAAAAATCAACGAAAAGGGGACGAGAAAAGAGAAGAAGGAAGTACATGTATGAATCCACTCAGTTCTACTATTACAATCAGCGGCGAAAAGCCATACGCAATGTATTTACAAACGAACAACCAATTTGCAGTCTGAAAGAAGATGTACTGCACACATACATTTCGGACATATTTTCTAGGCCGAACAACCACAAAAGACCGAAATACCCTCAAAAAGGCACTGAGAGTGAACTCATGGAGACTAACGACCTATACAATCCGGTCATATCTAAAGAAGACATTATTCAGGCAACACAGAAAATCAAGATAGACGTCGCAAGCGGTCCTGACCACGTAATCGTCCGAGCTATTAAAAACAGCACGATTTCAGAGATAATCGCAATCATCGCCACTAGAATGCTAACAACAGGGTTAGTACCATCGACTTTCAAGAAAGCCCGTACAATTCTGGTTCATAAAGGAGGTGATGTAAATGATCCCAGTAACTGGCGTCCAATTACTATATGCTCAGTTATTAGACGGGTCATCGAGAAAGTTCTTGATAAACAGCTTCGGAACTACGTTGTGTTTCATGACAATCAGAGGGGTTTCACCAATACACCCGGTACTTACATAAATACCTCAATTTTGGAAGGCGCTTTACAGCACACTAGGCAAGAAAAGAACGATGCATGCATTATATTTCTCGACGTTCGCAAAGCTTTTGATAACGTCGGACATGCGTACCTCCAGAGCACACTGGAGTCGGTCGGAGTGCCCGAAAAACTGACGAGACTGCTAATTGCTCTACAAAAGGGAAACGTAACACAGATACAGACACGAAAACAGGGAACAAAACCCATCAAAATTAATCGCGGTGTGCTTCAAGGCTCCCCTTTGTCACCGGCATTATTTAACATGGCTACAAATCATATTGTGGAAGAACTATCTGAAGATTCTTTAGCAAGTAATTACGGTTACTCGATTGCAAACGAGGAGCCTAACCTCACTATAATGTGTTTCGCCGACGATACGGTAATATTTGGGAAAAACACTGAATCTGCTGCCGAACTAGCTAGGATCGCCATAGAAAGATTTAAGGAACTCGGCCTGGACATCAGCGCTTCAAAATCAGCTTGTCTTTCTATCAAAAAAGGTCATCTAATGGAGGATAATATCATCATTAATGACGACTGTAAAATTAAATCACAGTGCAACGGAAGTGCCATTCGTTACTTAGGTGTGAATTTCATCAATGAACTTAAACTGGATCCACAAGCCGTACTTGACAAGACACGAAACAAGATTGACACCCTTGTTAGCTCACCATTGCTGCAATCTGACCAGAAATTTTCAATTTGAAATAGTTCAGTATCACCTACTCTTATTTACCTACTCCAAGTTACTCCCCTAAACAAGATACCTAAAACTTTTCTATCTGATGCGGATAAAATACTGAAGAGTGGAACTAAAGAATTATTACAACTAACAGCAGACGTTCCGGATCACATGATATACACCGAAAGGAAGTAAAAGGCCTCGGTTTATTTCGCGCCACTTGGGAAGCCAAACTACAGCATATTAACATCTGTAATAAATTATCGCTTGCAAATAACGGCTACATTAATGCAACTAGGAACCTGGAACAAGAACGTACAATTTGTTTGCAAGATCTAGGCATAGAAATGAAAGATCGAGTTATGTCCAAAAATAGCCATCTTCCCAATGTAAGGAACGTCCGACAGATACTACGAGACAGAGAATTTCAGTCATGGACGAAGTTGCCGCACAAAGGAAAGGGCGTTGGACTCTTCCAGGAATACACGCCAGGGAACAAATGGATAAGAGATCACCGAGGCTTATCCTGTGCTGAATGGAGAGGGGCCATCAAGATGACAGCGAATGTGTGCGCCGTTCGCTCCGTGCCGGGAAGGTCCCAGGACAACACCCTCTGTCGGCGTTGCCACAGAGAGCACGAAACTCTTGCCCATGTCCTGGGAGCCTGCCCTCACGGGGAGGTATTGAGAAATTCCCGCCATCATACAATACGACATATGATTGCGACCTCGCTGAGGGATCATGGTTTCATGGTGCATGAAAAGGTCTCTGGCCTAGCTTCCGACGGGAGTAACAGGCGTATTGACATGATAGCTTTTTAACCTGCTAGCAAGCAAGGACTAATCTTAGATCCCACAATACGCTTCGAGTCGCACGTTGGCCAGGCCGAAGAGGTGGACGCCGAAAAGAAGTCAGTTTACCAGCCAACTGTAAACTACTATAAAGATAAATATCACCTAGACAATATTTCCGTCCATGCACTCATGATCGGAGCTCGAGGCACAATCCCTAAATTTCTTGTACAGCTATGGGATTCTCTCGGCCTCAGTCGGACACGACTTCACGACATCGCTATCGCCGCAATACGAGGTTCAGTGACCATACTCCGTAATCATCTATATAGCATTTGAACAACAATATTGCAAATTTATTCCTGAGCCTTGTGATTTTTCTACCTGGCACAGTAGCAAAGTCAACAGTAACTTAGCAAACAAAATACCGTGCAGTTGACATACTTTGTCCTTGTGGCAGCCTCCGCATGGGGGAAGTTTGTAATAAATAAATAAATAAATAAATAAATAAATAAATAAATAAATAATAATAATAATAATAATAATAATAATAATAATAATAATAATAATAATAATAATAATAATAATAATAATAACATTTTAATGTATATCGTGTCAGAAGCATACAAAAGTTTAAATTAGATATGAGGAAAGAACATAAAACATAATATAAATTCTTCAGTGACGAAGAGCCACATTAAACTATGTGAGCACAAAACCTAATGACATCAAGTGCATTTGGCTTCGCTTTAACCAGGTCTTCTGTTGTGCAACTGAATGGGCATGAATTACATTGCAGCAAATGGGCTGTTGTCTGCTCTTCTCCACATACAGACAAGGTACTATCCACTTCGAAACCTCATTTCTTCTGGTTGACCCTGCACCGCGTAACACCAGAGCGCAAACTATTCAGTGCTCACCAATTCACCCAATCTGTAACATGGCCAGGAGGGAGTTCCTCTTTTGGGGGTCATCCACTGACTGTTACTCGTATGTTGACTTTTTTATTTTTCTATTTTTTAACGTTTTCAATCACCGCGGGGTGGGGCGGGCCCCCTAGAGCGTTGCGCGCTCTCTCGGACCGGAAGAGTTGGAGATAACAGTGAGGTGTGTGGAATGAAGAAGGTGGGAAAGGCTGAGATAGTTGATAGAAGAGAAAGGATGGAAATTATGGGGGATGTGTGTGAGGAGTGAAGGTTTAATTGAGAGCGCTAGGATGGAGTTGAAGGGTTAGAAGGTGGAGGGTTGCGGTGACATTGCATAATGAGGTGGTGAGGAGTCTGAGGAGTTCAAGTTGCCGAAGAGGTTGATATAAGAAATTAGTTGGGGGTAGGGGTAGACGGAAGGGTTGACTAGGTTGAAATGGAGGAGGGGCTGGCCGGGTGCGACGTCGTGTGTTGTTAGAATGGCGAGGAAAATGTTGGGGTAGGGAGCGAGAGGGTTCTACCTTATGGAGATGGCGGTAGATATAGGCACCATAGCTGATGAGTCGCTGGACATCGTCGGTGGGCAGATGGAGTCGGACCATATACTGTAGGTGGGACCAGAGGCGTTCATGATTCTGAAGGCTCTGCGAGCTGGAACACCTTCTGCCTGTAGTTCGTGTAGTATGTTCCGGTCGGAGAAGTTAGGATCGACGCCGTGGTTTGCGCAGCTATACATGGCTTGAGAAGATGATGGTGTCAACGGTGATTGTGCGGCGCCAGCTGAAGTGTTGATAGGCGTGGCAGGTCCTTCGTCTGTAGTGTGAGAAGATGACGGTGGCTGTTGTGATGTCTGCAGTGGTGCGGTTGCTCCGATGGCGGATGCTGCGTCGAGTGGCTGAAGAAGACTAGGCTGAGCAGGGGTTGGAAGGTTAGGGAGAGTGGAGGTAATTGCTGGTGACGGGCGTTGAAAGTAACTGGGCGAGTCAGGGTATTGAGGTAAGGGACATGAAGTCGTAAGAAGAGGCGAAGGACGGGAATACGTTAGAGTCGTGATGGTAGGGTAGGTAAAGTGGAAGATGGAAGTCGTGGTGGTGGTGGTGGTGGTGGTGGTGGTGGTGGTGGTGGTCATAATGGATAGGGAGGTAGGTAATTTGGGGAGGCTGACATCCAAGTTTTTGTGTCGGCCGTTTTGCTTTCTTGTAGCCGGCTGGGAGCTAAGTATAGATTTGGAGCCACCCGGCCGGTCAAAATATCAGGAGAATTGTCGGCGAAGAGCTGAGATGTTCGCGTCCTGTTGTGAGGCGGTGTTCCAAGAAGCGATGTATGTTTACTTTTTTCCTATGTTTTCATTTCACTCCCTGAAGGGGAGGGGCGGGCCACCTTGAAGGTTACGCCTTCACCCTGGCCAGGAGTTTCGGCTGGTTGGGAAGGAGCAAGGGCAGTAGGTAGATGGGTATTTTTGTGCGGAAATGTGAGGTGCGTGTGGAAGTTTTTAATAATGACGTAAGAGAGACATGGCGGAACTGAAGGAAGAGTTGTTTTAAGCAAGTGGGTGAGGAGGGAGCTGAAGAGCAAAGATATGAAACACAGATGAGTAGGTAACAAGAGAAGTGAGTAAGAGTCGGAGAAGGTCGGGGGGTGGCGGTGGTGGCGAAAAGAATTAGAGGAGTGGGTGGACTTACGGGTTGAGGGGGTGGAACAGGAGGATGGGCTGGCCAGGGGCGACGGTAGGTGGTGTCCGATGGATAGCGAGCAGGTTGAGGTGGGGAATGACAAGGCTCCACTCGGCATCGATGACAGTAGATGTTGGCACCGGTGGCAATGCGGTTGTGAACATCGTCTGCAGTCGGTAGAAGTAGGCGTACCACATACGTTGGGCCTGCGCATGGCTGAATTCTAAACGCACGACGGGCAGGGACTCCGGCGGCGTGATGTTCACTGAGTATGTCCTGGTTGGAGATCAAAGGGTTGATGCCACGATCACACAGCTGGGCAGACCCTAGGAAGATGTAGCGAGCTGCGTGGGCGTTGGTGACGGTGCTACTGCTACGGCGTTTTCTTGAGGCGATGGCGGCGTTGAGACGGTGGATGCCGAGGCGTTGTCAGGGAGTGGAAGGGGATTAACTGTTTCAGGAAATGTAGAAATTGGAAGGGAGGAGGTCGTAATTGGCGATGGATGGCAAGTCGTGACAAAAGTGGCAGGTAAATGAGAGGAGGAAAAAACTGTTGTGGTAGAGGTTGTGGTGGTGATACCTGTCGTCGGGGGAAAGACAGGAGGAGGGCGATGTAGGTTTTTGCAGGGTCGTGGTCGGCGGCGAGTTTACTACGGGGAGGCGAGTGGGGTCGCGGAGAGTTGAGCAAGTATGGGTTGAGGAGTGGGTTCCACGACGTAGTAACACTGATGAATAGACACGCCGATGTCGATGAGGCGCTTCTGGTCGTCCAACGTGGGTAGGTAGAGAAGAATCTGCGTAGACGGTAAGGCGCTGGTGTCATCCAATAACCGGTAGGCATCATGGAGTCGGAAGCCGGCGGAACGGATTGTGATGCAGACGTCGTCTTCTGATATGGCTGGAAGAATTTCTGGGATGACGCAGGTGAACATGGCGATGGGAAGGCCGACGACCAACTAGGCGTCAGCCGATACGATTGTTCTTGAGGTCGGCGAGGTAGCTGACTAAAGATGATAGCCACCCGGCCGAGCAAAAATACGGATAGATGCGTGGACGTAGAACAGTGTCCGCTGGGGAGAGGTCGATGTCCCCCGAGAAGCGATGATGGTCCTGAGAGGTGTGATCTCATGTGTGGACGTGAACCAGAGTCCGTGTTGACTCCTGGCGCGCCATTCTTGAGTTCTTGCTTGCTGCGCTGTTCCTGCAAGTGTTTCGGTTACTCTCTAGAAGCTTTTCCTAGATTTAAGGCGCTGGCGTGGTGGCTCATATCCAAACAAAGGGTGGACTTCAGATGCCAACGTCTTTCTCTTTTCTTTCTTGGCTGCCACTTCACGGCGGATATCGGGAGGTACTATCCATGCAAGACAATGCACTTTTTCCAAAGGTGTAGGTCTCCAGTAATAATGCGGCAGGTCTCGTTGAAAGCTACATCAACTGCTTTGGCATAACAAGATTTGTACCACACCGGGCATGCGTATTCAGATGCGGAATAGTAGAGCGAAAGGGCAGATGTCCTTACTGTGTCTGGTTTTGCTCCCCAAGATGTTCCAGTTAGCTTCCGCACAGAATTGTTTCTAGCAGCCACTTTCTGTCCCTCCGCTTTTACCCAAATCTGTGAGGTCGCGGGTGTGAACTGTGTCGCATACGTGGATTTGGCCATGTTTTACGGCAGGATACCCTTCCTGACCCCAACCCTATATGGAGGGATGTAATTACTATTTCGTGTTTCTGTGGTGTTTGGTAGTGTAGTGTGTTGTTCTGAATATGAAGAGGAAAGTGTTGGGACAAACACAAACACCCAGTCACTGGGACAAAATAATTAATTAGACGCGATTAAAATCCCCGACCCGGCCGGGAATCGAACCCGGGACCCTCTGAACCAAAGCCCTCATCACTTACCATTCAGCCAATGAGACGGACGATAATAATAATAATAATAATAATAATAATAATAATAATAATAGTAATAATAATAATAATAATAATAATACAGCAATAACAGTATGATGTGATACCATGTGGGCTCCGGGATGATCTGTTGCAAGTCTTTATAGTTGACACCCACGGGCGACTGGCACATCTGAGTGTGTAGGAGTGATGATAATAAGGTTGGGAGAATGTAAATTCCGGTGTCGGCATACAGCCGACACCAATGTGTCTCCTCAATACCCGATGAACATAAAAATGCAGTTAATGGGAAGTAAAACTACTCAAGCCTTAACGTCGCCATCCGAAGGACGAACATCATGATAACCCCTCACTCCATATGAATAATAATGTTATCCGCTTTGTTGTTGTTGTTGTTGTTGTTGTTAGTCGTTTAGTCGCGTTCGACTCTCCGTGACCCCATAGACCAAAGTGCGCCATTTCTTCCTTTCATGAACTATTTTCCGAAGTCTTTCTAAATTGAGAGCCGTGGCTTCCTTGATGCCATCAATCCACCTCATCCGTTGTCGCCCTCTTCTCCTGTTACCATCAGTCTTCCCCAGCATTAAGGTTTTTTCCAGTGAATCATGTTTTCTCATAATATGACCGAAGTACTTTTGTTTTTGTCTGAGTATTTGACCTTTCAGTGAACAGCCTGGGTTGATTTCCTGTAATATGGACTTATTAGACCTCTTCGCAGTCCACGGAACTCTAAGGAGTTTTCTCCAACATCATAGTTCAAATGCGTCTATTCTTCGACGCTCAGCCTTTCTTACTGTCCAGGTTTCGCTTCCGTACATTGCTACTGGAAAGACCATAGCCTTCACTATACGAATCTTCGTTCTTAAAGTTACGACTCTACTCTTGAAAATGTTATCAAGGTTGGCCATTGCCTTCCTCCCAAGGAGCAAGCGTCTCTTAATTTCATGGCTGCAATCGCCGTCAGCAGTTATTTTGGAGCCCAAGTAGATGAAACTAGGAACAACCTTCATTGTTTCACCATTTATATGCCAGGAGGTGATAGGTTTAGTTGCCATGATCTTTGTTTTCTTGACATTCAACCTTAGTCCAGCTTTTGCACTTTCTTCTTTCACTTTCATTAGTAGATACTTAAGTTGTTCTTCACTTTCTGCCAACAGGGTGGTGTCATCAGCATATCTAAGGTTATTTATATCTATCCCACCAATTTTAGCTCCAGTTTCTGTTTCATCTAATTTGGCATTCCTCATCACATACTCTGCATATAAGTTGAATAAGTAAGGTGACAATATGCAGCCTTGACGTACACCTTTCTCAATCTTGATCCATTCAGTTGTTCCATATAAGGTTCTCACCGTAGCTTCCTGATCAGAGTAGAGATTTCTCATAAGGCAAATAAGATGATCTGGTACTCCCATAGTCTTGAGTACTTGCCACAATTTATTGTGGTCGACACAGTCAAAGGCTTGAGGATAGTCAATAAAGCATAAGTATAGGTCTTTCTGGAATTCTCTTGATTTCTCCATAATCCAGCGAATATTAGCAATTTGATCTCTGGTTCCTCTGCCTTTGCGGAAACCGGCTTGTTCTTCAGGTAGTTCTCGATCTACATACTGCCGAAGCCTATTTTGCAGGATCTTGAGCATAACCTTACTAGCATGCGATATAAGTGCGATTGTTCGGTAGTTTGAACATTCTTTAGCGCTGCCCTTCTTTGGAATTGAGATGAACACTGAGTTTTTCCAATCTTTTGACCACTGCTGGGTTTTCCATATTTGCTGACATATTGAATGTAGCACTTTCACAGCATCCTCTCCTAGGATTTTGAACAGTTCTGCTGGGATTCCATCATAACCACTTGCCTTATTGTTTGCAATACTTTCTAGGGCCCACTTGACCTCATCTAGGATATCTGGTTCTGGCTCTGACAACAAAGTAACTTCATCATCGGGAGTATTCCGCTCTTTCCTATACAAATTGCCTACATATTCCCTCCACCTTTCTTTAATCTCCTCTGCTTCAGTAAGATCTTTTCCATTTTTATTTTTTATCATTCCAATCTTCGCCTGGAATTTCCCTCTGATGTCTCCAATTCTTACGTAAAGATCTCTTGTCTTACCCAGTCTGTTATTTTCCTCAACTTCTTTGCATTGTTCATTCAAAAAGGCATTCTTATCTCTTCTAGCTAGTTTCTGAAACTCTGCATTTAATTTAGACATCTTCGATCTTTCCCCTTTGATTTTTGCATTCCTTCTTTCTTCTGCTATTTGTAGTGCTTCACTCGATAACCATTTGGCTTTCTTCTTGTTCTTTTTCTTGGAAATATGCTTTTCCGCTGTCTCCTTAACAACACAGCGTACTTCTGACCATAGCTCTTCTGGAACTAATTACTTTTACGGTTTTCGGAGAAGCCGAGGTGCCGGAGTTTAGTCCCGCATGAGTTCTTTTACGTGCCAGTGAATCTAATAACAGGAGGCTGACGTATGTGAGCACCTTCAAATACCACTCCAAATGAACACCGCGGAGAGGTTTGGACCTGAAGTCCAGGCTTTTGGCACGCAGTCTAATGATAGGATATTGTATACTAACCAGCCGGCCAACATAACGATGGCGAAATTATTTTCCGCCCAAAGGGACTGGAACCAGTTAACCACGGTGTCGGACCATGACTTGACGCCTTTATGATCGTGGCCACCAGGCGAGCATAATAATAATAATAATAATAATAATAATAATAATAATAATAATAATAATAATAATAATAATAATAATAATAACGTCCTCAGCTACCTATTGTAGTTGCAGACTTTCTAAAGTGTTGCCTTCTGGGCGACATTACGACTGTGCTGCTATCTAGCAACGATAGTGAAATTTTACTGGACGACCGAGCGAATTCACCGTGCGGTTAGGGTCGCGCAGCTGTTGGCTTGCATTCGGGAGATGGTGGGTTCAAATCCCACCGTTGGCAGCCCTGAAGATGGCTTTCCGTGGTTTCCCATTTTCACCCTAATTATGACCATGGACGCTACCTTCCCAGCCCTAGACCTTTTTCCATCCTTCCTTCGCCGAAGACCGTTGACGTGTTAGAGCGACGTTAAACCACTAGCAAAAAAAAAAAAAAAAACATTCTAGCGGACGGTTCCTGTACCGACTTAATTTTATCGAGTAACACTGAGTGCATCTCCAGCATGCCAAAAGCAATGACAAGAAGTGCCAAGATTTGTTAACACCCTACGAACTTCAGTAGCACGGCTGTGATCCAACCCGTGAACGTACAATCATGAGTCAGACACCCTACCTTAGATCCGCCGAGGCAGCTTTAGTGTGGCATAATAATTACAACACTCAAAAATCCCACGGTGAAATTGACAAACTGGGAAATACTTACACGAAAAGGCTGTAAATAAAAGAGCTGGCAGATACGTTTATAGCATCTGCTCGCGCATACATGTCATGTGTGGAGATTTTAAGCACCGGAAATACCAAGCCTAATGCAAAGAACGACGGGAGATACCGGCCGCAGGTTACTCACTGTGACTAAGAGTTAACGTTCTGGCAACCACTCCCTATCTTTCACCGTGCTTTCACTTTCGTATGTTAGTGGTTGCGTGAGAGGTAGCACATTAATTACTAGACGTCTATAAGATGTTATGCATTCACCTTGACCTACAGCAGAGTTCCTCGGCAGTCATAATTTGGAGAAGCGTTTATGATTCAAAAGAAAGGGGCACTTTCATTTTATACCTTCCTTAAAGTTAATGCTACGTCAGAATCCAAATAGTGACCGGTTAGCACCTTATTGTCTCGTAATTAAAACTAAGCCATGCCTCCAGTTTATGGAAATAGGCGTCATATTTCTGATGATATGGATGCAGCAGTAATAGTCCGACCCCTTAGCTCAATGGTCAGTGAAGTTGTGTTCAGTACAGAGGGTTCTGGGTTCGATTATCGGATCGGGGATAGTAGCCGCTTCTAGTTAATTCCTCTGGTTCATTTCCATCCTTGAAATGGCGTATGGCTTTTAGTGCCGGGAGTGTCCGAGGACAAGTTCGGCTCACCAGATGCAGGTCTTTTGAGTTGACGCCCTTAGGCGACCTGCCCCTCATGATGAGGATGAAATGATGATGAAGACGAAACATAAACCCAGCCCCCGTGACAGCGAAATTAACCAATTATGGTTAAAATTCCCAATCATGCCGGTAATCGAACCCGGGTCCCCTGCGACCAAAGGCCAGCACTCTAACCATTTAGCTATGGAGCCGGACATTTCCATCCTTATTTCCGTACAATACACTACCACAGAAACAGATTACATCTCTGCACATCGGGTTGGTGCCAGGAGAGGCACCAACCATAAAAGCAAGCTGCCAACCTAAGATATTGGGAAAATGGCCAGGAAGGACTTTTCTATTCCTTTTACTAATGATTTACGTTGCACTGCCACATCGAAGGATTTCAGCGACGCAGGGGATGGGAAAGGCTAGGATCGGAAAGGTAGCGGCTATGGCCTTAATTAAGGTAAAAGTTGGAAACCACCGAAAAACCATCTTCAGAGCTGTCGATAGTAGGGTTCGAACCCACCATCTCCCAAATGCAAGCTTACAGCTATCCAGTCCGTACGTAGCAGACAAACTCATTGGTTTCTCCAGAATTGATAATGATGGTGATGTTCATTTTATGGGGCCAAACATCGTGGTAATCGGTCGTCTCCATAATTCTTCTGAATTGTAAATCTTGTTTCTACATTTTTCGACTCTCTGATAGGCAATCGAGCCCACTTTTCTCCGGTTTACCGCCTCGACTAGGCTGTCTCTATACCAACGTTAGTTTTTCATTAAATTTCCCTCGATCTGAAACCTGGCCTGTCTGAGGCTTTCAAAATAGAAAGTTACATATCTATAGTATGAATCCAATGAAGTATTGATACTGATTATTGTTTTAAGAGGACGTGCCTCCTCTCTTAACACTAATCAGTGGGAAAACAGAAAAGTTTCGGCGTTTCGCAGAATGAAGGTATCGGCAAAAGAAAGGGACAGTCCACGAAGTACGCGAAAATAAAAGTTTTCCAAACTTAACGCCGTCGGGGTCGGGAAAGAACAAGAGTTGACCAAGGAAAGTCGTACAGGATGGATGGAAGCAAGAATAGTGGCACAAGTAAGTGGAAATATTGCCAGGTTCAACTAAAGGCCCCGTGGTCATCAAACCTTGCTCCCATGATAATATTCCCTGGGGTTCCTTTTTTAGTCGCCCCTTATAACTGGCAGGGGCTACCGTGGATATATTACACCACCCAACCCACAGGGGTATGAAGTGTTATGGGTTCTACTGATTTCAAGATTACCTGCTGAAGGTGATACTATAGTTATAACTCATCTATTTGCTTACCTGCTTGCTTGTAAGGTAGTAGAGCAAGCTTGCAGATAAATAGGACGGTTAATAACGAGATCATAACCACGGAACCGCCGATTCTGCTTGGAATACAGCTTACAAGAACTTAACTTTCATCTTCTTTTTCTTTATTTTTGTTTACCCTCCAGGGTCGGCGAGGGATCCCACCTCTACCACCTCAAGGGCAGTGTCCTGGAGCTGCAGACTCCGGGTCGGGGGATGAAACTGGGTAGGATGACCAGTACCTCGTCCATGCGGCCTCACCTGGTATGCTGAAAAGGAGTCTTGTGGTGGAGAATGGGAAGATAGGTAGGGATAGACAAGGAAGAGGGAAGGAAACAGCCGTAGCCTTAAGTTAGGTACCATCCCGGCATTTGCCTGGAGGAGAACTGGGAAACCACGGAAAACCACTTCCAGGATGACTGTAGTGGGAATCGAACCCACCTCTGCTCAGTTGACCTCCCGAGGCTGAGTGATCCCGTTCAAGTCCTCGTACCACTTTTCACATTTTCGTGGCAGAGCCTAGAATCGAACCCGGGCCTCCGTAGGTGGCAGCTAATCACACTAACCACTACATCACAGAGGTGGACAGAACTTGACTTTACATTTTTAAATGTCTCTCTTACAATTGACCCGATTCGAAATGCGGCTCCTTGGTGTGGAACCAGTGACTATCAGTCAATTATCACGCCCCATCCAGAGTTTTAATGGAGTATGAATTAGATATCACGATTGAAATATCTAATATAATAATTTATTACCGGGTTGAGATCTTGAAGCGTTCAATCTTGGTCAATAATAATAATAATAATAATGTGATTTTTATGTGGGGCGTGATTAGCTCAGTGGCTTAACTGCTGGCTTCCCACCCGGAAGGCTGAGGTTCGAATCCTGGTCGATTCTGGGTCGAGATTTTCATCTCAAGAATCACGTGACGTCAGGAAGGACATCTGGTCTTAGACCCCCAGCCAAAACCAAAATGAGCCTAGATGGCTCCAGCGACCCCAGAAATAAATGGGATAAGCCGAAAAGTTGTTTAATGTTATTGTTTTTACGTCCCACTAACTCCATTTATGGTTTATCGGAGACGCCGAAGTGCCGTAATTTAGTCCTGTTGGAGTTCTTTTACGTGTCAGAAAATCTACCGACACGAGGCTGACGTATTTGAGCAACTTCAACTTCAAATACCACCTGACTGAGCCAGGATCGAACCTACCAAGTTGAGGTCAAAAGGCCAGCGCATCAACTGTTTGAGCCATTCATCCCGGCTCCTGGCTCAACCTGGAGGTACTTGAAGTTGTTCAAATACACTGGCGTGGCGCTGACAGATCAACTGGCATGTAAAAGTGCTCGTGAGAAGAAAAAATATCCGGCACCTCGGTTTTTGTGAAGACCACAAGGAGTGCATTTTTATTAAAATTCACATGGAACGGCGGCTCAAAGTGACTGAGAATGTCTGATTTTAAACCAGAAGCTGCATATAAACCTGAAAAACAAAAAAACAAAAAAAAATCCGGAGCTGATCGAGATGTTCACCCCTGATCTGTGACGTCATGTTCCGGCCGTTTCTGCATAGTAGAAGGACCCATGGACGGCCGACATGTGAAATGTGGGTGGGCAGAGGAGCAACGCCCAAATTATCGAGGCAGCATAGGTGAAAGTTTAAGGCGAGCTCTAGAAATTCACCTGGTAGGTATGTGATGCAAGTGTCATCAAGGAAATGTATGTAACTTAAAATCTCTTCAGTCTTTCGAACACAACAGTTTAAATATAAATAGCCTATTATAATAAAACATACCTGCAAAAAATATTAAACAAGGGATAAAAATACACACTATTCAATGCAATTTCACAGGTAGGCCTATGTTGTAGTATAATAATTATATTTAACCTGTGTGTTCGACAGACGGAAGAGCATTTAACTTACATTTAACTCAGTCGACACTGGAAAATATGGCTTCCTTCTTAACTAAATCAAGGAAATCTTTATTTTTACATGGAAGACGCTGGTTTTTGCTTTACAAAATCATTAGTAAGCCTACTGACATTATTATGATCAGTGAAGGTCAATATGGAATTCCGTAGGTTTTAAGTTTAGTTCGTTGCTCTGTCAGCCGGCCCCGTGGTGTAGGGGTAGCGTGCCTGCCTCTTACGCGGAGGCCTGGGTTCGATTCCCGGCCTGGTCAGGGATTTTTACCTGGACCTGAGGGCTGGTTCGAGGTCCACTCAGCCTTCGTGATTAGAACTCAGGAGCTATCTGACGGTGAGATAGCGGCCCCGGTCTAGAAAGTCAAGAATAACGGCCGAGAGGATTCGTCGTGCTGACCACGCGACACATCGTAATCTGGAGGCCTTCGGGCTGAGCAGCGGTCGCTTGGTAGGCTAAAGCCCTTCAAGGGCTGTAGAGCCATGGGGTTTGGGGGGGGGGTCGTTACACTGTAACCTCCTTTGCACTAGGCTGTGTGATCATTTTCCAGAAAAAGTATTTTTAAGCGAATAGAGGAAACCCTTCTCGCAGTACTTGAAAGTCTCGCAAAGCAAACAAACGTCGAGCAAGGGAAGTCGGATAGCAAGAATGAAAGCGAGAAGACTTGCAAATGTAAGTGGAAACAATGCCAGGCTCAGGTCACCAACCCTCGCTCCCAAGCTCTCAAAGACGATAGTTCTCCTTTAAAAGACAAAATTACGGTACTCTGTGTCTTCTTAAAACCGATATTACTTGAAGGCACGCTCCTTTCCTTCTCCTGCCGCTCGTTAACACACACTGCTAGAGTTGTTCATGTAATCCGTAGAGCGCATATAGACTTGGCCCAGATTTAGGGCCAGATGCCCTTCCTGATGCCAGCTCTATGTAGAAATATGCACCTTATTCAGCTATTACGCATACCTTTGGTGGCTGGCAGTGTAGTGTGCTGTATATGTGAATAAAGAGATGTGTCTTTAGGCAAATACCCAGTCATCGAGACAGAAGAATTAACGAAAAGCGATTAAAATCATCGAACCGCCTGGAAATCGATCCCGGGATCCTATGAACCGAAGGCCGCTCCACTGGCCATAAACAAAGAAGCAGAAAAGCAGAACAATTGAAGGGTTGATGTTAGCGGGTATTATTATTATTATTATTATTATTATTATTATTATTATTATTATTATTACTTGGTTATGCCCAATCATAGAGCGCATTTGAAATTGTTAGCTTGGTCTGACGCCTTCCTCTTTTTCTTATAATAATGATAATAATAACAATAATACGGTTTTCGGAGACGCAGAGGTGCCGGAATTTAGTTCCGGGGAGTTCCTTTACGTGCCAGTATATCTACCGACACGAAGCTGACGTATTTGAGCATACTCAAATACCACCGGACTGAGCCACGATCTAACCTGCCAAGTTGGTGTCAGAAGGCCAGCGCCTCAACCCTCCGAGCCACTCAGCTCGGCCAATTCTTCTTCTTCTTTTCTTCTTCTCCTTCTCCTCCTCCAAAAATCTCTTCATGAATTCGCTGTGTTGTTCCTTCAGTTCTTCTATCCACTGTTTTCTAGTGGTCATACTAGCCTTTTCCCACGAACGCGTGATTTGTAACCAGAATTCCAAAGTTTTACGATTTTTTAAAGTCCTGCTTGATTTCTTCCAACCAGTTTGTCTTGACCTCCCTTGCATTGATTATAGTGAATCTAGTATTGTCCTTTCAGATGTGACAATAGAATTTCAAGCGTCCGTTATTATTATTATTATCGGTTTAGGGCCAATAAAGGCTGCGTTAAGTAACTGTTACACACCTTTGTATGTCTCTTTTTGCAGCCCAGAATCTCTTCATTCTTTCTTTGACAGCATGCTGTCGATCCGTCGTCCAACCACTGTTCTGCGTTTTTACCTTATGAAAGGCCTTAAAGTAGTTGATTTGTAACCGGTACTGTCCTCGATTTTAGATGTCTCCTCGTCTTAGTCCAGCCTTATTGAAAACCTTCCTCATCTGCCGGAACCCTTGCCAGAAACTTTAGCTCTATTGTCAAGTATCTGAAAGATTTATTATATCAGTCGCTTTCCATCCTTTCTGAAGAGGTGTCCATTAGTAGGTATAATGGGGGGTTCTGCGGCCTCCACTTCCGCTGGCTCCCAGGGGCCCGCTCCTCCGCAGCTACCCGAGGGGCCTCCCGAGGGGCCTTCTGAGGGGCCGCTCCTCCACCCGCGGGAAATTTGAATTTGTAAACAAACCCACGTGCTTTTTTGACAGCTATCATCGACAACAACGCATCGCTAACCTCACTGCTGCCATCTTGACGGGCCTAAACCTCAATGCTGCTAACGTAACCTCACTAGCGCGAGATTTGAATCGGTGAACAAATCCACGTGCTTTTTTGACAGCCACGTGCTTTTTGACAGCTATCATCGACAACAACGTATCGCTAACCTCAGTGCTGCCATCTTTACCTTTTTGAAGAGGTGTCCATTTTCCTAATAGTTTCCATAAGTCGTTCATTTTTCCGATACAGTTATTCGTGTCTCCATAACCTATGTCGTCCATTTACAATTTTTGGACCAATTATCTTGCAAATAATTTTTCTCTCAACCTTCTCAGCGTCTCTTAGACCAGCCTTCCAAGTCATTCGGAGGCACTCACTGGCATATAGACATTCCGTTTCAATCACAGTGTTGTAGTGTCTGATCTTCGCCTGTAATGAGTTTGCTACCTTCTTATAAAGGTTGTGAACTCTATGAAAAGCAGTGGTCATCGTTTCTTGCCTGCTGTTGTTGGCTTCCCTTTCACAAGCTTTCATTTGGACAGTCTCACCGAGGTATCTGAAGCTCTCAGTTCTCTCAATCCTATCATACCTTGTTTTTAGGTGATGGGGTGCAGTTTTACTGTTTGTCATGAACATTGTTTTCTCAAAGGAAATATGGAGCCATGCCTTCCCTGCGTGTTCCTTGAGTATATTTATCTGGTCTATAGCTGTGTCTATGTTTCGGAAAAATATTGCTAGGTCATCAGCAAATGCTAGCAATTAATCTTGATCGATATTCGAACGTGTACCGGGTTTAATAAACCTTTCTTGGAATGTTGTTCTTCCCAATCGTGGATAACTTTCTCCAGCACACAGTTGAAAAGAACCCATCACCCTGTCTGACTCCAGTTTTAAATTCAAACAGCTTAGATAATTCTCTCATGAATATTTCACTTTTGAGAGAGTGCGTGTTAAGGTTTCTCTGATGATGTCTGTTGTTTTCAAGTCCACTCCAAATTCTGCTAAGATGTCAAGTAGTACTCCCCACTCAACCGAACCATAAGCTTTCTATTATTATTATTATTATTATTATTATTATTATTATTATTATTATTATTTTGATTCGTTGTGCCCAACTGTGGAGCGCGTTTGAACTTATTTTGCACAATGTTTCTTCTTCTTTTTTTCCCAATATCTCTTCATTTTTTCACTGTGTTCCTTTCTGCGTGTTTCTGTCCAGCCTGTATTTTTTCTTGTTGGTTTCTCTGCAAATTTATGTTTGTTTACTAAGCTTCTAAATTTCATTCTATCTTGAATGGTTTCGTCCTCAATACCCATTTCTTGTAGATCTTCATTAATTTCTGCTGACCAATTGTTGCGGATTTTCAGGGTTAGAGCTAAATTTAGAATTTTCTTTGTCAGCCTGTTGTTATCCATTCTGTGTAGGTGACCGTAGAATTTTAGTCGTCTCTTTCTGATGGTATCTGTGATTTTTTCTGTGAATTGAAAAATTTAATGTGGTTTCTTTTTCATCCAAATTCCGTTTTCGAACTTTGGTCCTAGGATTTTTCTCAGAATTTCCCTCTCTTGTTTCTCAATGCTTTTCATTTGTGACCTGCCGCCAATGATCAGTGTTTCAGATACATAAAGTGCCTCTGGTATTATTATTATTATTATTATTATTATTATTATTATTATTATTATTATTATTATTATTATTATTATTATTATTATTATTATTGTAAAGTATTTCACATACTATAACACAGTCCAAAACCTCTCTCTATCCTCTATACACAACGCGATACATAATAAAATACGAACCACTCTTCCCGTACATTCACGCCATTATCCTCCCAATCGATATAGTATTCCAACTGGGTCTCATAGTAACCCAGTTCTTACCCGATAGGTGTCTCCAAAGACAGTCAGTTCAACATTAGAAAGCTCAGTGTGTTTTTTCAGTGGGTTTAACGTCCTATTGTCTGTTTGTTACATGGTAACTCTACGTACAGTCATGATTATTTACAAATAGTCTCGTCGTGTAAATATGACAGAAGTTATGAAGCATCGGTAAGACAAGTCTCTGGAAATTAAAGTTGAATGTACCAGTACGTCCAGCTAGTGGTGTTTAACGAGCTCGTTATAAAGTAAATGGAATCAGTACGTTTTCAACATCCACAGAAGACACGGAAGCGAAAAGAGCCTGCCTTTAGTAAGTGCGACAGTCTGGTGAAGTTAGCATTACAATGTAAGATGCGCGAGTTTTCTTTCAAGAATGAACCCTAAGTCTTTTCGTTCTGCAAAGTTTGGTTCCGATTCATCCAGTTTTAAGAGGTCACTGCTCTATGATCTGTTACAATGAACAGGCTTTCTGTCTTTTCATGCGTTACTTATTCTGACTTTTATTGACAACTAGCAAATGTATCCGTGCTTCGCTGCTGCATTCTACATTGTATACGAATATTGAAGAAAATTACTGTACACGCAGTGAATAAGGTTTTATTAAATTGCATGTGTCTTAATGTTATCCGAGAGACAGCATGGCGAGGTCCCCATACGTTTTTTCCAATGTAAAGTGCAAGTTGCGGAGTTGTGATGATAACGTTATTTTCACTTGTCTACTGTCATTCACAATCAAGTTGGGAAGTTTCCATTATAATAGCAAGCCCCTTTGCCTACTGCGCGATCACGATCGACTTTGGGAGTTTTCGTTACAACGGCAGGCCCCCTTTCCTACTTCCAGACACATTACAGGTGAGAAGTTTTCATTAAATGGCAGGCACTTTCCGTGTTGCCAGTCAAAATTGAGTTACGCTGCTATCATTATAATTACATGCCCCTTTTCCTCATGCCAGTCACACCCGAGTTGGTGTGTTTCGATTATAATGGCAGGCCACTTTGTCTAATGCCAGTCACATTTTAGATGGGAATATTTTTAAAGGCGGGCACACTTGCCTGCTGCCAGACACAAATCAGGTAGGGGAGTTTTGATCAAAACTGCATGCTCCCTTGCCTTATGCAAGTAAAATCGAGAAGTGAATTATTCATTGCAATGGTAGGCCCTCCTTACTAATGCCATTTACACAGGCGTTGGAGAATGACCCCATTCCTACTGATGATCAAATGCGATGTGCGTAGTATTGAATAAAATAGCAGACGCCCTCGTACTGACCGTCACTATCGAGTTGTAAAGTATTAATTATAATTGCAGACATCCCCTTTCTTGGTCACTACAATAGACTTCAATGAATAAATCTATACAGGGTGAAGCGTAATTCGCGCACTCGGGCGTCGCAGCGCGAATCCTCACATGCCAGCAATAAAAAATGTCTCTTACAAAATTTCGTCTTGCGAGTATATCCGGCAGAAAAACGACGTTGAAGAGTAGCAATCTGGCAACACTGTAACCACATGTAGGGTAACTACCTCTGTCAGCAGAAGTTAGTCGTACTGTACAGTTGCTGCAGTGGATAGAGTTTTGGGTTAGCATGCAGGAGGTCGAGTGGTCGATCCTGGGTTGAGGCGTATGTTTTTTATTTCGTAAATTTAGTCCAGGTGGTATGGTATCTGGCATCTTAATCGTCAACAGCGATTGCGGCGGGGCCTCTAGAAACCATTTGCACTTACATACTACGATCCTAGAAATGGACGAACAATCGTTTTCATTGGTCAGCTTTGAAAGGCGCCCTTTCCACGTCGTGGGCGTGAATTTATTCGCACCACTTCATCTACTAGATGTGAAACCTGTTTTCTTCAGCTGTCTATTTCTTATTAGTCTAACCAGGTATTTGTTGTTTCAGCGTTACAAAATGTTGTAAATGTAGGATACATGTGACCTCAGAAACGGTGTCTTACTGTATTACAGTAGGTAATGTCAGATGGAAATTAGCAAATAAAAAATGCGCCTCAACCCAGGATCGAACCATCGACCTCCTGCATGCCAACCAAAAACTCTACCCCCTGCACCAACTGTACAACACGACGAGAACGTACTGACAGCGGTAGTTACCCTACATATGGTTACAGTGTTGCCAGATTGCTACTCTTCAACGTCCGTTTTCTACCGGATATATTCGCAAGACGAAATTTTGTAAGAGACATTTTTTATTGCTGGCATGTGAAGAGTCGCGCTGCGACGCCCGAGTGCGTGAATTACGCTTCACCCTGTATATATAGATCGACATACGAAAGTAAATGCAGACCTTCATTTACAGATTAACTGCTGCTAAACAGTATGTCATATTGACTAACGGATTATACCATAAGTCACCACTTTTAGCGGTCTAAGTAGTTGATCCTATGACATTATCTCGTATCTCGTCTATGGGTTAGACTGAGTTAATAACGTTTAATAGGGCAAAATTTGGATGAGTTTTCGAACTGTTCATTACTTTCCTGATACATATGTGACAGCTAGAAGAATAAAATTGAGCTCACATATTGCCACTGGGTGGGTCAGTGTTCGTGATGAATTTGATATGATGTTTCTATCGTTACTATAAATGTGTCAAACTATGAATTATACGCATAAAATGTACAAAATTTACGTACAATCAAGAAATACAGGCAAATGTAACCTATAAGAGATATACGACAGAAAGTCATAAGACCAAAGTTGTAGACCACTCCATATTGAACGAAGATTGTGCCATCCGCTTTATGATGCGACTTACCGTTTAGCCACCAAATACTTCGAAAGGAAGGTCTGCACCGTAATTAAAATTGCCTCCATATTTCGATATTTTTGCAGGAAAGAATGAAAAATTTTAAAATGGTAATTTTTTGTCGATTACAGGCTAAAAGCTATAATTTCGCCAAATTTCACTTTCCTAGTTCGTCTATCAGTTTGTGCCGCCATCTTGATTTGGAGGAGGGCGTTAAAGATGGGGACTTTCAGGAAACGTTTAAGCCCATGAAACCTATAGGTTATCGGTTTGGACAAATATATCCGACTGCGTTCTTAAGCTGAGTAACAAATTTGAAACTCACAGCGTGGTCCCCTCAGGGAATTTTGAGAATTTTCCCTTTTTTAACGGATCCTGAAATCATCAGCTTCTCTGGTACCAAGTTTTAAGTTTCTAGGATGCCTGGAAGTGCCTAATTATTTCCCGTCTATTTTCATTTTTATACCTTAATTTTTATATATAGGCCTACAGTATATATAGATCGCTCCTAACCGACTTCTATTTATTAATATAGATTATCTTCCATCCCCTTTCCCTGGGGTTTCTAGGGACGTCTTGCCCCCACAGTATTTCTTCCAGAAAGTAGGTAATATTTGTACGCCCCCACCCTAAAGGGGTCTGAACTTGGACTTATAAGAAATCCAGAGTGTCATCATTCATCTCAGCAACTCCGAATACTGTTGATGCGACACTTTCGAATATTTTATATCTCATCCCCCCCAGCCCCCACCCCAAAGTGGACTGAACGATTGTAAAAGTTCTGGAGTGTCACTATTCATCTTAGCGACCCCGAAAACTGTGTATTCGACACTATTTTCGATTATTTTTCTATCTCACTACCTCCTTGTCTCCCACCAGAAAGGGGGCTGAACTTGGACTTTAAAAAAATTCGGAGTGTGACTATTTATCTCAGCGAAACGCGAAAAGTATGTATTGGACACTATTTTCGATTATTGTTATATATCACACCCCCGCCGACCCCCATCCCAAAGGGGGATTCGGAGTGTCAGTATTCATATCAGCGACTGCAAAAACTATAGATTCGACACTATTTTCCATAATTTTTATACCTAACCCCCTGACTCCATATCCCAAATTGTGCTAGGAATGGCTTACCCCACAGTGGTCGTCTCCAGACAGTAAGTCATAAGTGTACCAAATTTGGTTGAAATTGCTCCAATGGTTTAGGAAGAGATGTGTCATTTACATACATACACACACCCATTAGATAGATAGATAGATAGATAGATAGATAGATAGATAGATAGATAGATAGATAGATAGATAGATAGATAGATAGATAGATAGATAGATAGATAGATAGATAGAAGTTCAGGCTCAGTGCGGTTTCGTTTATGAACAATACATTGTCAGGGCGAGAGTTAGATGTAATTGGTGATCCTGACAATTTTTGTTTACGGATAAAGTAGAACTGGACTCCGTTAATATCAATCAAAAGAGAAATTATTTATAATATTTCGAAGAATGAAGGTATCGAAAGAAGAAAAGGGTCATGAAAGCTTCCTAAGGCCTCGCCAACCTAAAACCACTGAGGTCGGAAAAGAACAAAAATTGGCCACGGGCGTTCATATAGGAAAACTGAAAGAGAGGAGAATGGTACAAGTGGAAGCATTGCTGAACTCAGGTAGGGGCCCCGTGGTCACCAAGCAACGTTTCCAACCTCAGAGCTCCTGGGAGTATTTGAAGGGATTAGAGTAGAAGAGGAATGTATGGATCCTTGACTAAATTGTCAGTTTACTGGATTTCAATTCAGAGGGACCCGGATTGGATTCCAGGCCCGACTAAGGATTTTAGTGCGTATGGTTTGTTCCCCTGTCTCAGGGACTGAATTCGCCTTAGACTGAATTCGTCTTAATATACTTCTCTTCATCCACATACAACACACGGCACTAAGAAACCACCACAGAAATACGCAATAGTAAATACATCTGCCACATCATCGAGTAATTCAGTAACGTGTTTTCCGATATAATAATAATAATAATAATAATAATAATAATAATAATAATAATAATAATAATAATAATAATAATAATAATGGCCATATATATATCGAATGGATAGCGACAGGCTCATCAAAAGATTATTTAAAGTAATCAACTCAAAGAAGGCCAAAATAAATTGGCTAGAATTTGTTTTGCTAGTGGCTTTACGTCGCACCGACACAGATAGGTCTTATGGCGACGATGGGATAGGAAAGACCTCGGAGTTGGATGGAAGCGGCCATCGCCTTAATAAAGGTACCCCGCATTTACCTGGTGTGAAAATGGGAAATCACGGAAAACCATCTTCAGAGCTGCCGACATTGGGATTCGAACCCACTATCTCCCGAATGCAAGCTAACAGCCACGCGCCCCTAACCGCACGGCCAACTCGCCCGATAGAAGAAACTAAGGCCGACCTCCAAGAAACGAACATCACGGGTGACATCATAGAAGATCATGGAGCTTTTAGCACAATATTAGCCAAGCACATATTCGTGGAGAAATAAGAAGAAAACTGGTAGGAAGTGGTCTACCGAACGCAAGATGCAACACACTGCATTAATGAAGGGAATTTAGGAGGATAAGAAGGTGAAAACCATCAGGCCAACGAACAAGTTCAAACACACTCTTTGAATGGGCATAACGAAGAAATAATAATAATAATAATAATAATAATAATAATAATAATAATAATAATAATAATAATAATAATAATAATAATAATACTTCCCGCTAACAGGCGAACCTAATTTTACGGTTTTCAGAGACGCTGGGGTGTCAATATATTGTCTCGCAAGAGTGCTTTTACGTGCCGGTAAATTTACCGACACGAGGCCGGCGTGTTTGAGTACATTGAAATACCGGTACCACCGGATTGAGCCGGGATCGAATCCACCAACTTGGGCTGAGAAGGCCAGCGCTTCTAACTTCTCAGGCACTCAGCGCGTCTATTTTAGATCTAAATTCACTCAAAGGCTCTCCACGTGCTAGATATTCCTTACTAATCGTCCGGCTCGATGGCTAAATGGTTATCGTGCTGGCCTTTGGTCAGAGGGGTCCCGGGTTCAATTCCCGGCAGGGTTGCGAATTTTAACCATCATTGGTTAATTTCGCTGGCACGGGGGCTGGGTGTATGTGTCGTCTTCATCATCATTTCTTCCTCATCACGACACGCAGGTCGCTTACGGGAGTCAAATCGAAATACCTGCACCTGGCGAGCCGAACGTGTCCTCGGACACTCCCGGCACTAAAAGCCACACGCCATTTTTCATTTCATTTTTTTCTTACTAATCAGGGAGTTTTCACACTGGAGAGATACTGTGGTTTTGTCCACACCGGGTCACAGGTAATCTCAAACAGCCCATAGTAAAATCGGTAGAGCAGACTTCCAGGAAATAGAGGATTCGGGTTCGAGTTCCAAGGGCGGTAATATATTCATTTCACTCATCTTGAAATAATCAGATCATTGAAAATATATTTTAGGTTCTCCTAATAAGTTATGAAACTTACCAGGTATTGATTTAATAAATCACCGAGCGAGTTGGCCGTGTGGTTAGGGACGCGGAACTGTGAGCTTGCATTCGGGAGATAGTGGGTTCGAACCCCACTGTCAGCAGTCCTGAAGATGGTTTTCCCTAGTTTCCCATTTTCACACAAGGCAAATTCATTTTCTTAAATAAGGCCACGGCCACCTCCTTCCCACTCCTAGCACTTCCTATCCCATCGTTGCCATAAGACCTAACTGTGTAGGTGCGATGTAAAGCAACTTGTAAAAAAGAAAAACAAAATTCTTCCTTTACTTGTGTCGGTTGTTTCCATGGGGGTTAAATATCGTGGCATTTTGTCTTTTAAAACGTAATCAGCACCTGGGTTTGTCATACTGAATTGACTTTTCTTTCTTTCTTTCTTTCTTTTTTTTTTTTTTGCTTTACGTCGCACCGACACAGATAGGTCTTATGGCGACGATGGGATAGGAAAGGCCTAGGAAGTGTAAGGAAGCGGCCGTGGCCTTAATTAAAGTACATCACCAGCATTTGCCTTGTATGAAATGGGAAACAACGGAAAACCATCTTCAGGGCTGCGACAGTAGGGTTCGAACCCACTACCTCCCGATTACTGGATACTGGCCGCACTTAAGTGACGGCAGCTATCGAGCTCGGTCGACTGAATTGATTGGGTTTGGAGTTGATTATATGCGAATCAGAACGCGCATCTTCCCTATACTCTTACCTAACCGTAAATAGAAGAAAGATTAATCATCACGCTCATATTCTAACACAAAAACACATTATACTCAGCAATGCAGCACACGTGTCCAGAGTATCATTTCCTAATAGGAATGGCAGATGAGTGGTGGTCATTACCGGATGGCAGTGATGAGGCAAGCATGAATAAGTTCACCTGCATAATGACTGGAAGTGACGTGTAAAAAGAGGTATGGATGCTAGCGGGATTTCTTGTGACACCATTTGTAATGTTGACAATGATTTAAGCTGTGAATGCAGCATGTCGACAAAACCTAGACTTTTTAGATGTATGCTTGTATTGTGCTATGAAGGACAGAAGTTTGGACCTTGCTTATCTCGGCCATTTTGATGGACGTTCTCCTTCCTGTATTTCTCCGTTCTTAATTATTTGTGAACTTGAGAATGACGTGTTCAGTAAGCTATGATATTCCTGTCGTTTCAAAATTTAAAAAAATAATGAAAGAAAACTTCCGAACTAAAATCCAGACACTTGCGAATTCCGTCCGAGCCGGCCTAGTTTAGGGAAAACAATTGAGTACTACTACGTCTTTCAACAGAGGACTGTCAGGTAGCTGAGTTACTGCCAAGTTCTACCCGATAGGCTATATTTTATTAAGATTCTTCATTGCGCCTGTCCAATTTTGTATATTTTCCTGAGTCTAAAACCGATATCGAAATCATTTTTAAAGGAGGAGAAAAGTTGTGTATATATATATATATATATATATCCCCATAGTTCTGAGAAATTAAAGTATTAAATTTAAGTCTGAAGGCTGATTGGATCCTCAACAGGTCCACCATTAGCTGTCATAGATGACCTAGGATCACTAAATAGGCATACTAGGAAAATGAGAAGTGAGGTAGTTTTCCGTTGTTTTTCTCACTGGTCCAAAAGTAGCTATTACATATCAGTCTGCTATGCCCACTGAAATGAATTTTATATGATATTTTTACGGCCCGATGCCCTTGCTGACGCCGACTTGTTGAGGAGTAAATGCAGATGAAATGAATGATTGTGGACGGAATTGTGTAAGGAGGTGGAGAGAATCGGCTGTGGCCTATGAATTACAACTGGAAGTGAAAATGGGAAACCACAGAATACCATTATCAGAGCGGCCGACCGTGAGGTCGAACCCATGTGGCTCTCGAATGCAGAGCTTGTTTCTATAGTCGTGGCGTGTTAACACGCGGGGCCACTCCCCTCGGAATAATAATAATAATAATAATAATAATAATAATAATAATAATAATAATAATAATAATAATTGTTACCGTGGTTGGTGGATCAGCAGAGGTGAAAGAAGGTGCCGGGGTGAATGGGTCTAATAGCAAATCAAAGTTAATTTAAAACTGTAACAAAGGTTATATTTTTCTTTCTCTTTAAAAAATTTGACAATCAACCAATATCAATATAACAGGTACCAGTAGCAATCAACAGGTCTAGTAAAGACATGATTGGAGGTATAACCAGAACTTGGGCTTCAAGCCCTAACTTTACACTTCCTGAGCTACACGTTCAACCATATAACCTTACTTAAGTGCAGAAATCCCCTAATACCTGGAGCACTTGCTCCTGACTTCAAATATCAAGCCTCCCAGAGGCACAGTTACCACACTAGAAAAGACCTGAGCCGCTCTCAGTTTTCAAGCCTATTCCACTTACAATTACTGGCCATCAAGGCAAAATTTACAAAGTGAAACAGGGGTATCTCGTACCCAGCCTACAGGGCCTTCGTGTAAAAGAAATAACAGTTAAATAAATGGCCCGAATACTAAATGAAAGGAGGCGAACATTTGTACTCCTCTATGTAGCTTCTTAAAACCTAAAAGGCACTAGGCCGATGAAACGGGGGCTATTTCCAAACTATGGAGGTGACTCGTATAAGGATTATTTAAGACATTAAGGAAGAGAAGAAAATCAGTTACCAAAACCTAGTCACCTCAAACCAAAATGAAGGGGGCTCGAGAGGGTAAATCACTCTCTATCCCCGTATTACAGTTAGAGATTTAATTAAGTTTTTACATAATCCGGCAGAAAATTACATGTTTAGAAAGATAGGTTACATGGTAAAGGTTTCGGACCCTTCCCGCGGGTTAAACTGCTGAGCTAGAAAGAAATAAAGATATTAAATGGCCATTACATTACTGAAGACCTGCTGCCTGCTTCTCATACACACACTTAGTTAGATGTTGATCAAGTGGCCAAGAAACGTGAAAATCCGCAGTTTATAAACCCTCGGGGACGGTTCGAGACCTTTCATGAATAATCAAGCCACACCCTCTCACTTTTATTGGTAGATGAAAAAGTTACACATAAAATCGAAGAAGAAACCTGTGATAGGCTGAAAATTAATTACAGAAATTATGGATTGGCTGAATTCAAAACTGGCGGAAATAAAAGGTCAATATTGCCAACCCAAAAATGAATGAACATAATTTAGTAAAGGACAAACTTATGAATACAAAATTTCTTCAAATAAAGTTCCTTCACTTCACACCAGGGTGCGTGATCATAGTTTTTAGCAGAGGCATGTATGAGAAAATGTCCACACTTCTTGAAGAACGGAAAACAAAATAAGTTGAAATGCACACAGTTCAGGAAACTTCACAAAAAAAAAAAAACTTACGGTAGTTTTCTGAGGAAAAGTTTAAGTAAGTCAAGTTCCAAGTTAGGTGTTTCTCCTGTAGAGGAGGTTTCATTGGCGCAAGATTTAAAAGTGCGGCGTAGGGGTGTACCGCCCGGTACAATAATAATAATAATAATAATAATAATAATAATCGAAATAAATATTCAGCTTATTAAGCCGTGTTCAGTGTATAGAGCACATATCGAAAACGTGTTAAGCACATAAGAAAAATCGTCAATCGGGCACCAGTGGGATCCGAACCCACAACCTTCCCATTTCGTAACGTGATAACATCCCACTGTTGCGATAACCGCAAAGGTAAAGGAAGAATTCGGATTCATTATATACGTACTTGAGAAGCAAAAGGATGTATATCCATGGAATTCGAGCCAATCAGAACAAAATCTACTTTTGCAAACAAACATAGAAACGAATGCGTTGATGAAATTTTAGCAGCACAAATTGGTAACATTGTATTTTGAAGTGTATGTCGGTTTAGTCTGTTCCAACGAATCTGAAGCTAAAAAAACTCTACATTCGAATATAATCAACTCGAAAATCAGTCAGTTCAATATGGTAAGCCCTGATGGTGATAACATTTTCAAGGACAAAAAAAAAAAACCCAAGATATTTACCCCTCATTGCAACAAACGATGAAAGTAAAGGAAGAACTCTGATTCAATTAATCCATACCTGATCAGCAAAAGTGCGTATATCCATTTTTATGACTTCTCAGGAGAACCGAACGAATATTTTAAAAGATACATTGATGTTCATTACTCACGACGTATGAAACACACGACTGTGATTTTTATGTAAAGATTCAATGTCATTGTGCAAGAGTGTTTCAGTAACTTTTCATTTAAAATGTAGTTAAAAATATTTTTGTTTAATAAAACTATAATGGGCATACACCCCATTTCCACAAAGTGATCTACGGAATGTTTACAGTTTATTATTTGATTTGTGAGGAATATAAAGTACCTGCGTCACCAAAAGGCGCGAATCTAGACCATTCTCCCGTGCACTCTATATATTACAAATACACTCTGTATAGATTAACATGAAACCCAACATTGATTTTAAAAAATTAAATAAATTACTATCACTTAAAATAAATAGAAAGTATTTTGCTTTTTTTATTTCAGTATAAAAACTGTAATACAAATGAACGATGTGACAGCTACAAATTCTCATTACTGAGACATTTATTTTCTTTTACATAATGTTGAATATCTCTGTAAAATGGAGCATAACACTGTGGGATCAATTTTGTTAATGTTCAGAGTTCCTTTGGGTTTAGCTTCAATTCAAAAAAGTGAACATCTTCTGGTAGCTGGAGAACGAACGTATGAAAACGCTTGAAATGTAACCACCGAGAAAGATGTCTTGTGAAATATAATTCCAGACTTTGAAGAAGAAACTATGAACCATACGACGTTTAGATTTGGAGATGTTTTACGACTAATAAAAGCAGAAGAATTTCTCTTTAGGGAAGTAAAGTGTTCGAAATCTTCAGCTTGTATTTCATGAACTGTTAAGAGTTGACTAGCTTGTCACGTCTGAAGTAAACTGAGCCTAGTCGTGATAAAAAGCAATTTTCAGTCCTCTCTCCAACCCAATGAAATACATTATTTCGATTCTATACTCCCGAAGGAGCCAACACACAAAATACAAACCGTAAAGAAAGACAATAAATTGATAACGTATTGCATGGTCCTCCGCATTTCATTATTGTATTTAAACTGGCGTAGGTAAAAAAAATCTTGCGTCAGAGGTGCGCTAATTTTATTTTAAATGTTAAGTTGACAACCACTAGTGTAATAATCCATAATAATGCTATGAATTTGCAAGAGCAACCGCCTTCCTTCCGCATAATGCAGTCAAGTAGCCGATGATAAAAATGCTCTTAACTCAAAATCGAAAAAAAATTGCATACGAATATAATATGAAGTGGAATCGTGGAAAAAATTAAAATCTCCTTTTGTATAACGAGGCTTAAAATAATTCTTGTGTTATACAGGTATTTATAAATTACGGCGAGTAACTTACAGTACAATATGAGCAGGAGGGGCTGTATTTTCCGAAAACGAATATTAATTCAACAAGGCTAATGGTTGTAAAAATCCAGGGACTTCATAGTTAATTCCTCAGTAAGATTGTGGTAGTCTGATGTTTATAATATTGTTGTTGTTGTTGAGTTATTGGCCCGAAAATTATTTGGATACCTTACAGCTGTCATAGAGAGCCTAGACGTCATTGCAAAGATTTACTAGGGACATGAGGAATGAGGTGCTTTCCTCACAGAACCAGATGGTGGCGTTACATATTAGCCTGCCAAGTCCTCTAAGATCATACACCAACTGATCCTTGAACGACACCATCAAACCATTTTTCATAGGCACTAGCTGCAGAAGGAATGGCCATTCAAAAATGAATGCTTCTCCCCAGTTGATGATTATCCGTGGCTGTGAAAGAAGAGATCTTTTATTAATTCATGCTTGCATTAATTCATTCATTTATTCATACATTCATAAGGCCTTTGGTAATTGGAAGATAAACTCTGTACAGCTTTTCGTCATAAATAAAATAACATCAGAAGAAATGGCGTTCTAGGCATTCCTCACCTTTCAGTTATTCCAATTTGATCAACTATGTCCAACGAATAAACGTATTCTACGAAAAAAATGAAACGTTACCTTCCTGGTGTTCGACATTCACGTTGAATTGTGCAGACAATGAAGGAAGCTATTCGCTTTTACGGGACCGCTGATATCGTGATAGTGACAATACTTTCAGTTTTACATGGAATCCGTACTATAGAGATGTGACGTTCATTTCCAAACTTTCTCTTTACAATGGGTGGGATTGTTGAGAAGCTATCAAGCACTCGCTGAACATTTTCCCCTCACTAATTAAAATAATGAAACGTTATGTCTAGTGAGTCGTTAATGTTGCACTAAGGCATTGAAGATTTTTGGCGAAGCAAGGATGGGAAAGAGCGAGAATTGGGAAGGTAGTGGCCGTCGCCTTAGTTAAGATACAGCCCCAGCCTGGTGTGAAAATGGGAAACTACGAAAAGCCATCTTCAGGGCTGCTGACGATGGGATTCCAACCCATCATCTCCGGAATGCAAGCTGACAGCTAAGCGACCCTAACCGTAGGGTCAACTCACTCGGATACAAACTAATTACTTGCCTGTTTGCTTACTTTATTTTTACCAATATGACTTTAAGGAGTGTAGATATAAAGTCTTCACCAAAATTAAAGGAAAGGAAAGATACCAAGGAATGTTATTTGAAGATAACGTAACAAAAAATATAAAATATGTTTACCATTTGGAAGCTCCATCTGCGGATAAGTGGAAGAGTGTCGACCTCAGGACACCAAGATTCCAGGTCCAAACTTGCCAGATGCAGCTGGGCTTTCGTCTCGCCACCTCATTCGATATCTGCATGCAAATAAAATTACCATTCATGATACTTTCGGGGTTTATGGGACAAATTTAATTTAATATTTAGCAGTAGGGTTCTAAACATATTCCCCATTTTTCTGCCATGTGGAAGAGTAAAACGGACGTCAGAACTGATATGCAGGCAGCCTGTATGACGTCAGATCAAAATATCTGCGCATGATAGATGTGAGTGTGAACATCCACTTTGGTGTTGGAGAAACAGAGTATTTCGAAATAAAAATTGAGTTGCACTAGGTATCTGCTTTGAGTCAATTCCTGTTTAATATAGAAATGGACATGATGACAGAGAAGGCCAGGGAAGCGGTACAAGGGTGCATGATGTATGCAGATGACGTGGTACTGTGTTCATAGAGTAAGGAAGGAGTACTTAGGAAACAGGAGCAGTGAGCGCCAGCACTTGAAGGGAGAGAGTTAAAGATCGGCAGACGAAAACAGAATATCTGCTTCTTCATGCCGGAAAAGATGATGACGGAGAAAACCTGCAACTTAATGGTGAAGGCATCACGAGAGGAACCACTTCGAATGCCTGGAATCAGCCTTGTAACACATTGGAAATTTAGGTTTGGAACTCATAAGCAGAATACAGGAAGCTGGAAGAACAGGAAAGAGACAACAGGGGCACTCTCTGATAGAAGAGTACCAACCTGTCTTGAAGGAAAAGTGTAAGGTAATTCCGGTAGAGTTGCCGCACTTTTTATGTCTTTTGTTATATCTCGTTATATATACTTTAAAAATTGTTGCAAATTCATCGAGCATAATTTGAAAACATGTACAGTTGATAAGAGATGAACAAAATATTGGTAATTGAAAGTAAATGGGAAAAAGGAGGGAACAAAGATTTTGTTGCATCAGCGGCGTCTCTCCCTGGATCCCGGTATAGATGCCGACTTTGCTCGGGAGAGATGCCGCAAGTAAAATAATTAATGACAAAATCAAATTTAAGCCAATTTCTTCAACTTTAATATAACCGAACACTAGAAGTACTACAAGACAATTATATCCATATAATATAATCATTCAATGGTAAAAGAATCTATCTGATAATTTACAACATTAAATTAATCATATTTTAATTTCGATTTACTATGAATGTGCGTGTGCAATGGATTCTTCACTGTGTTATATAAAACCCCACGGCACTTAACGCCCTTCAAAGGGCTCTGGCCTGCCCAGCGACCGCTGCAGAGCCCGAAGGCCTGCAGATTACGAGGGGCCATGTGGTCAGCACGACGCATCCTCTCGGCCGTTATTCTGGGCTTCCGAGACCGGGGCCGCCATCTCACCGTCAGATAGCTCCTCAATTCCAATCACGTAGGCTGAGTGGACCTCTAACCAGCCCTCAGGTCGAGAGAAAAATCCCTGACTTGGCCGGAAATCGAACCCGGGGCCTCCGGGCGAGAGGCAGGCACGTTATCCCTACACCACGGGGCCGTCGTGTTATATAAAAGAAACATCAAAATCATAATGAATATAATTCTGTTCTGACACAGTAATGTGAAAACATGTCTAAGACAGGATTCTTGAATCAAAAACTGATGTTTATCTCTCACAAGTTTTTACAGATTGTTTCTTAAAATTTTGTTCTCTAGCAATCTTGCTGCAACGGTCGTTATATGTGGAGCAAGATTCATGCAGCCACTGTTTGTAACTCAAACACTAGATACAGTCATTCCTTTTTGAATATCATTTTGACTTCGGTGATTATTGAAGTAGCTATACCTGCTGGACGCAGAGAGCCTTTTTCCAGATTTCCTGACTGCATTCTAAGTTTGTGTTTGTTCCGGAATTCTGTAGTATGATTCTGCCTCCCTGATCAGTATTTCCTTGGCTTTCAGTCTTTTAACAGCCTCTCTTAAATTTTCCTCTGTCCATTGAGGTCTTTTAACCGTGCCCTTACTTTTATACTGAGCAGGCATGTCGCAATTTTTTATTTCTGAAAATAATATGATTTTATATAATAAAATAATGTTTCCAATAAAATCAGTAAAAATGGATTATGTATATTAAGAATCGTGAGACGATAAAATATTCCGAATAAAATACGGGTACACTCTGAATAGTATTGAATGTTTCCAGATCGCTTGTAGAATCTGATACAATGAGGCATCTCAGCCGGATTGTTGTGCGGCAACTCTCCCAACTATCAGGGAGAGACGCTGCACCCTCCTGTTGTCATACCTCAAGGCTATCATGGCCCAAAATTAGCTTACTCTCAACTACAGTTATGCTTCTGATGTCTACTGTACTAAAAACGTCTGATTTAAGCATTTGAAGCCAACTTAATATACAACAAATTAACACACGGAAAAACTTTGTCAGGAGGAAACATGTACTCGCCTCAAGATATCGGCTATAATTGGCGTAATATACGAGCAAATTTCGTCACACTCGCAGACAGTAGTTCTTCCTTAGAAACTGAAAAACCACACATATTGCCATCTAGCTGTAACGATGGGAACCTTTAGCTACAGTGTATGCGGCATCTCTACCGGAGCGGCATCTGTCCCGGATGTACCTTACAGGACAGCGGTGAGGCCAGCAATAATGTATACCTTTGAATAAAGGAATCTACAGAATGAAAATGGCAGAAATTACGATGTTGAGATGAATGTGTGGAGTAACCAGATTGGGCCGTGTCCGAAACGAACAAATCAGAGAGACAGTGAAAGTTTCAGAAATATCAGGAAACATAAGAGAGGCATGATTGCGATTGCTTGGCCATATGACGAGATGAGAGTATGGTTATGGGGGGGAAGAGGGTGATGAAGCTGGAGACTGAGTATAAGTGAAACAGAAGGCTAGGGGTTTTTAACGTCACACTAAGACACCGAAGGTTTTTGGCATCGCAAGGACGGAAAAATGATAGGATTGGAAAGGTAGAGGTCGTAGTATTAACCGAGATGCAGACCCAACATTCGCCTGGTGTGAAAATGAGAAACCACGGAAAACCAACTTCAGGGCTGCCGACGATTGGATTAGAACCCACCATCCCCCGAATCTCTCGAATATAAGCTCACAGCTATGCGACCCTAATCACGCAGAAAGAGAAGGAAACCCAGAAGTAGGTAGAGGGAACTAATCTCTGAAGGCCTGAAGGAGAATTTACGTGAGCACTGGGTACCGGCCAGAGAGAAACTGGAAAAGATCCTGAAACCCAGCGACACTGTATAAAAGTACGAAAAGCTGAAAAAGAAGATAGGTGAGGGCATACTTCATTATTATTATTATTATTATTATTACCAATTTCGGACTGTTATTTATTTCCTTAATTATCAGTGCCCATTTCTCTTCCTGACAATATTTATCTTTATACGTATCTGGAATTGTACTACAGAAGTGGTAGTTGAAGAACTATATTTTACTTCTCTTACTTCATTTTGGAGTTTATTTACATTCTGTTATTTCTCCATATTTATACAATACATGACATCGGCTCTATATTTAATAACACAGCCCTTTTTAATTAGATTATGCACCTTATATTGCCATTGAGGTTCCATTGTCCTGTTAACCCCCACTGTATGTGATTCGAAATAATTAAAAACGCCGTTTTAATTCAGGAAAGCTTCGTCAACTGTATTTAGTAAGATTATCTATGCATTACGCTGTCAATAAAATACTGTATTCTAAACAAGAAAGCGGCTTCGACCAATTCTTAAAATGGACGTACTGCGAAGGGTGACAGTAACAGGTAAAATGTTAGTTAAATAATGGCAAGACTCAATTTTAAATAAAATAACGTACCAACACAGGAGGCCAAAGTCTTGGTTATGAAACGAGGACTATCGAGCCTCTTCACACAGCTGTTGATATCATAATCACGCCATTTATGTAAGAATAAAATCTATTACAAATATTTTCATACGATGTGTATTAACTCTTATTAAATTAATATAATGATTCATTTCGAATCATTCAAAAATTCGGATCAAATATCTCTCCCACGGGTTGAACTACTAGACATACAGTAGTGGTCAAAAGTTTAGGACCACATTAGAAAATCATGAAGTTCTATCTAGAACATAAAATTGTGCTACCAGACCTCTGTATTGTTTTTCCTGGGCTCTCGCATCTAATACGATATACGTCGCCTAATGTCGGTGATTTACGCCAAGTATTGTATAAGTTACACACTTTTAACTGTTGGACTGACACATCAAAAAGTCATCATTTTTGGAAATATTATGTACTATATACTCTAATTGGTTTCAAGTATCACCATCAAGATTATTTGAATAGACTTAGCAATAGTTGGGGGTCATTTGAGTATAAGTATAAAAATTACGAAAAAAATTTCCTTGTTCTTGTCTTAGGTCCCACTGTGAGCTATCGGCATTAGAAATGTGCTCTTGGGTGCCATCCGCAGGGTGCAAATGAAACTATCAGGGCAGATAAGTCTGACGCCGACAGCTCGTTCAGAGACCTTGGGTCATACATGAAAAAGGCAAAAAAAAATCAACCATTTTGACCCTGGTTCGAAAAAATAAAACACGCACAAAAAATGGTGCCGCATATTTTCGGAATTTTTATATTTATACTAAAATGGCCCCCACCTACTGCTAGGTCTACAAGAAATCATGGTGTTGATACTTGCAATCAATTAGAGTATACAGTACATTATATTTCCAAAATTTTTGATTTTTTGGTGTGACCTCCCAAGAGTTAAAACTCCTTAACCTCCACAGTATTTGGACGAACTCAATGGAATCTGGCGACATATACGCTACTATCAATTACCCACGGCTTCGCTCGCATGGATTTCGTAATTTGATCAAAGTAATCGTTCCTCGGCATTGAACTAAGACATTATCTGAAAATTCATAAAGTATAAAAATGTAACTAAAAATTGAGTTTCATTTACCCCAGAAATTCTTTGTAAACCATGTTTGTAGTATTACCTTTTGCAGCTAAGACGACCATGCGACATAGAACTGTACATGTGAGAAACATTCTCTCAAGCCGAAAAAATAAATACATGTTTCTTTATTTTTAAAGGCTATTCCAAATCCCTATTCCTACATCTGTAAAATCTCCCGTTTTTAAGATATAAGTATCATCATAAAAATAATTCAACAATTTTTCACCTCTTTTCATTCCCCGTTAAGTGCCTTCTCCGAAAACAAAAGGTACATGTTATTGTATTTAGGACTTTCCAAATGCCAAGTTTTTTGTCTCTAACATATTAAGTTTTTGACATATAATGTAGATATACCGGTACTCATTTTAAAAATTCACTCGCTTTTCCAATTCTTTCAGCCCCTTAACTGGATTTTTCAGAAACAAAAAAATACCTTTTTCATTATTTTTAAAGCATATTCCAAATACCAGTTTTCATGTCTGTACGTCTGTAACACCTTCAGTTTTTGAGATAAATGTGTACTCATGAAAATAATAAAACTTCTTCTCCTTCACTTCTTTTCACCCTCTCCGGCCTTAAGTGGCCTTTCCAAAAAAAAAAAAAAAGTGTTTCTTTATTTTGAAAGGAAATTCAAAACACCAACTTTCACGTCTGTAACAGCTTCATTTTTGAGATATAAGTATCCTCATTAACGTAATTCAACTCCTTTTTCACCCCTTTCCTACCAGTTAAGTTTATTCCCCCTTCCAAAAAGTGCGTGTTTCTTTATTTTTCAAGTAGATTCCAAATACCAATTTTCACTTCTTTAACATCTTTAGTTTTTAAGGTACTAGTATTCTCATACGAAGAATTTAACTAATTTTCCAATTCACTCACCCCCTTAAGTAGATTTTCCGAAGACAAAAGAACGCGTGTTTCTTTACTTTGAAAGAAGATTCCAAATACAGATGCTCATGCCTCTAACATCTTCAGTTTTTGAGATATAAATATCCTCATAAAAAGAATTAAAATCCTTTTTCACCCCCAGCCCGTTAAGTTGACCCCCTCCAAAAATGCTCATTTTTTTTACTTTTTAAGGAGATTCCAAATACAAATTTTCACCTGTGTAACATCTTTAGTTTTTGAGATATAAGTATACGGATACAAAGAATTCAAATAATTTTTCAATTAATTCACCCCCCTTAAGTGGATTTTCCAAAGACAAAAGATAAAACGTGTTTCATTACTTTGAAAGAAAATTCCAAATATAAATTTTCATGTCTGTAACATCTTCAGTTTTTGAGATATAAGTATCCTCGCGAAAAGAATTCAACTCTATTTTCACTCCACCCCCGCCCGTTAAATTGGTTTCACCCCGCCCAAAAAAATGCGTGTTTCTTTATTTTTCAAGGAGATTCCAAATACCAATTTCCACGGCTGTAACATTCAGTTTTGAGATATAATTTTCTCTAGGAGAAGAATTCAATTTTTGTCACTTCCTTTCGCACTCCCCACTTAAGTGAATTTTCCAAAAATAAACAGTACCCGTTTCTTTAAAAGAGCTTCCTAATACGAATTATCACGGCTGTAACATCTTCAGTTTTTGACATGTGTATCCGCGTAAAAGGAATTCATCTCCGTTTTCTTCCCCCCCTACCAAGCTGATTTCCCCCCACTCCAAACGCGTGTTTCTTTACTTTTAAAGGAGATTCCAAATACTAGTTTTCACGTTTGTACATCTTTAGATTTTTTGGGTATATATATATATATTCATACAAATAGCTCAACTAATTTTTCAATTTTTTCACCCCCACCCCCTGTTAAGGGTTTTTCCGGAAACAAAAGAATACGTGTTTCGTTAGTTTTAAATGAGATTCCAAATACCAATTTTCACGTCTGCAACATATTAAGTTTCTGAGGTATACTGTAGAGATGCTAATTATAAAAATTCACTCCCTTTTTCAGTTCCCATCAAGTGGATTTTCCAAAAAAGAATATTTATGTTTCTTTACTTTTACAGGAAATTCCAAATACCAGTTTTCAAATCTGTAACATGTTACCTGTCTGAGATAATTTTCAGATATAGTCTTTTTTTTAAATTTACCCCATTTGTCACTCCTGTCCATCCCCTATTCATTGGATTATCCAAAGACAAAAAATACGTGTTTATTTTCAAAGGAGATTCCAAATACCAATTTTCATGTCTTTAACATCTTCAGTTTTTGAGATATAAGTCTCCTCATAAAAGGTGTTCAAGACCTTTTCCCCTACTTTTCATCCCAATAATGGGATTTTCCGGAAACAAAAAATAAGTGTTTCTTTATTTTTAAAGGAGATTCCAAATACTAATTTTTACATCTGTAAATTTTTAAGTTATTGAGATATAGATATCCTCATTTTAAAAATTCATCCCCCTCTTCACCCCCTTAGCGCGGGAATATCCAAAAATCCTTCATTAGTGAGCACCTACACCCTAATATAAATATATCCCCAAAACTTCATTTCTTTATGTTCAGTAGTTTGGGCTCGGCGATGATGAATCAGTCAGTCAGTTAGTGAGTCAGTCAGTCAGGACATGTTATATATATCCTATGATTAGGTGTGAGAGCTCAGAAAGAAAATTACAGAGGTCTAGTGGCACAATTTTAGTTTCTAGATGACATTTCGTGATTTCTTTATGTGGTCCTGAACTTTTGACCGGTGCTGTACCTACTCTGGAGTAAACACAGTAACCATGCGTTAATTGGTTCATGGAAGTACAGTATAGTGCAACTATTTCAGTCCATATTACGTCTACAGAAGTCAAAGTCATCTCCATACAGGTCATGAAGGAACATGAAGGGGTGGAAGGTAAAGGTTTCCACTATTCGTAACCTCGGCACTTGATGGGGTAGAGTGGTTAGCTCTACGCTCGGCCGCCTTTGACTCCAGGAATTAACCTGGTACTTATTTTTGGTGTAGGCTGAATGAACCTTAGGGCCACGTGCACCTCCGGAAGTGGAAATCTCGTTTCTTAAATTTTACGACTTCCTGGCGGGTATTCGAACCCACGTCCTTCCGAGCAAACCGAGCACGCCTTTGCCGCCTCGGCCAGGCAGCCTCTACGCCTACTGAAATTGCTGCTAGTAAATCAATGATTGTAAAAAACATAGATTTAAATTGATTGTGATATCCTAATTTAATTTTATAGGTCGTCCATCTTGATGAAGAAAAGGATTTTCGCGCAGTTAAAACAAGGAAAAGCGGTTTCTTACATACTTCATCCTTAAACAATGTTTCACTCGCTAGTTTGTTAAATATCAAACCGGTTTTTTTGTTCAATTCCAACTCTGAAGTGAAATAACGACTGAATATATTGTTCATTATCACAAGTTCCCTGTTACAAGCACCTTACAAGATGGTTTACAGTCATTTATAGATATAATGGTGTGAATTAACTGACCGCACACTCTAAGAGATCCCGTTGAAGTCTTTCCTGATTGAATATTTCGATAAATGATAGGTGTTAAAGAGAAATAGCGGACGGTCTATTACTTGTATGATCATCACGACATTTTGGAACCAGGTGGTAATTTGCCACAAATCCTTGGTTAGATATTGATTCTGTAAGTGGGCACCACAATATCTAGAAAAACAACTAACAATCACTCCTGATCTGAACGTGGTTACGAAAACCCTCACTCGATTAATACCGTGCTAATGGAGATGTAGACCTTAACTTCCAATAGATCATCATGTTAGTCACCTTGACTCGCTCCTATATTAAGCATAATGAACTCACGATGGGGCCATTAGCGCGGTAGAGCTTCCTATACGATTACAAATTCCACGAGCACTTAAAAATTCATTCATGAACATCAGAGAGCTTGTAGACTATGATGTTACCAAGCGATTTGGCCGTGCGGTTAAGGATCGCGTAGCTGTGAGCTTGCATTCGGGAAATGGTATATTTGAACCCTACCGTCGGGAGCCCTGAAGGTGGTTTTAAGTGGCTTCCCATTCATACACTAGGCAAAGGCTGGGTCGGTAACTTAATTAAGGTCACGGCCACTACCTTATCATTCTTAGTCCTTTCCTATTCTTGCATACCAGAAAACCTCCGATGTGTTAGTGCGATGTAAAACCACTACCAAAAAATGATTAATGTTATATCAGACCTAAATTACCGTGTTTATCTCAGTCTACCTCCAGCAGCTTGGCCTGTCTCTGTACAAGATCACAGTGTTTTTCTTTTATGAACTCTCTCCACTTTGTCTCGTGTTTTCACCCGATTTTGATATTTTGCACTCCCCGAGTCCAAGAATATGTGTCCACAATTCACTTACCTACCTACTATGTATTCACCAAATACAACATAAAAAGCTGATACGCAACAAAACATTATAAGGATTGCGGGAAATAACATAAATATAGAAATCTAAACCGAAGACTGGTATGCTGACCATTAAATTAATGAGTCAGGTAAGGACATAAATCATTATTCAGTACCGTACTACAAATTCACACCAGGCAAATTATTTTCATCTCGCCTCGGTAATAGCGAACTATCTAATCACATTTTCAAAACTCAACTTCACAGTAAGGTCATTTTCTATTGATCAATGAATGAATGAATGAATGAATCAATCAATCAATCAATCAATCAATCAATCAATCAATCAATCAATCAATCAATCAATCAATCAATCAATCAATCAATACTGATCTGCATTTAGGGAAGTCGCTCAGGTGACAGATTCTCTATCTGTTGTGTACCTAGTCTTTTCTTGAATAATCTTATAGGATTTGAAAATTTATCGAACGTCTTAGAAGCCAGATGATTCAAACGCCTCTGAGTTTCAGATGTACAAAAATAAGTCTTGATCTTTCTCAGATGAGCAAAAAATATCAATCAGCAGAGCAGTTTGTTTCCCGCGTAATCAGATATGTCATCAGAGAAATACTGATATTACTATATTTGTACAAAGTCCCCCACTCGCTAACGATCCCAGCTTTTCCTTCATAATTCCAAAATAAATGAAAATATTGCAACAAAATTTGAACAAGAGTACAATCGGTGAGACAGTAATGTGTCTAGCTCCTAATTTGATCAATATTACGTTCTAGTGCCTCATTGTTGCGATAGGGAATAGCCGCCAGCATGTCTTTCGAGAACATGGCGCGCCGGGTTTAGTTCTATGGCGACTTCCAGCACACTTATTAAGATGTAGTCGCATTCCTTACAATATGTGAAATGCTGCTTAAATTTCGTTGGAATATCTCGACGGAAATGGAATTATTGAATGAAATACAGAGTTCGGTAAAAAGTAGGACACACTCTATAGTTATGAATAATTCCAAGACATCCATTAAAAGCATGGAAGTTTTTCACGGATTAAGAAATCAATGAAGGAAGGAAGGAAGGAAGGAAGGAAGGAAGGAAGGAAGGAAGGAAGGAAGGAAGGAAGGAAGGAAGGAAGATCAAAGAGCCAGTGAAGCATACAAAATGCATAATACATTACAAAGAGCTTAGTGAATAATAACAGCAGTATTATCGTTTTTTCAATTAAAATCTCCCCATTTCTCTTTAAGGTTGCATCTCGCGACGGTAGAGACATTTTCCTCTTCTTTCCACACTTCACTCATGACTTTTTCATTTAAAATTGCCACCCCTAGGAATTTGGAGCACTGGGTCGGTTCCCATGTGGCTCTTGCGTAAATGCGAGCCTGCCTGTGCCAATTCTTCTTCTTCTTCTTCTTGTTATTATTCAGCTCCACGGAAATCAGATGTCTACATCTTCTTCTGGATTTTCCCATCTGTATCCATCTTCACAGTCACCTTTTTTTCACATTATAAGTATTCTCATTACATGACCGACCCATCTCAGACTTGTCCTTTGGACTTTTTCTGCTTCCACCGACTCTCTGATGTACTCATATCTAATATTTATTCTTGTCGTCCCGCACACGCATCTAAACATACTCATTTTTACCGCGGAAACGCGTCGTGTTCTAAATTATCTTGGAAAAAATTATAATACTTTTTTGATCGGTTGGTCAGTGTCTATATTAAGAAGATGGATGTTCATTTCCAGTTTGGCAGTATATGCAAGTAAGTGCTGCATACGTAGCACAAGCAGCTCATGGCTCCTTGTTCTTAGCAACATAGTTTAAGGAGATCACAATCTCTCTTCAAAATTGGGGTTATCATCCAGTTACCTATGCAAGATAACTTACAAAGAGCAGTTCCTACATCAACGCTTGAGATCCTGAAAATCAACGTGGAGTACATCATTCCACCTTGACGAGCCCTCTTTCAACATTATTGAAGCATGGGAAAGTAAGCGGCAGCGTTCGTCAGTATTATAACCGTTCAATGGCAAGCAAATCAGTCATAGAGCCATTGAAGGTTATGTTAAAGAAGAGATCATCGAAAATTACTCAGATGTATACGTCCAGCAGTTGTACGTCCAGTTGTTGTACGTCTAATTGTCTGATAGTCGAGATAACTCACTCATTTGAATAAGAAATTGGATGGATACAGAATGAGGACGGAGATTCATACTCTCAGAACCCCGTGGTCATCGGATAATTACTTTCAGAAATATAGTTTAATGTCTAGAAAGCCAGTAAATGAAGTTTACATTCCAGCGGCAGGAGAAAGCAAGTCTAGTATGTGACATTCAGGTCCAGCAATGACATATGCAGCGGAGGCCATGATTTGAACGATGCAAGTTCAGTGATCAAGAAGACGCTGATGAAATCGATTGTATACGTCATGAAGATACAAAAGTAAATGGTAAAGTGTTCCTTTGCATAACTTCCTAATTAGAAGAGTGACATTATCATAGAGTTTATTCCTCAAATGTCAGAAACATATGGAAAGGAAATTATAAACTAACGAGCTTGTCAGAAATTATGAAATGCGAACCAATATTGTTAATGTAATAATTTTTAATGGGATTTTGTTTCATGAACAATGCATTGTAAAAATTGAGATTGAAGGTCGAGAAAGAACTGGTTAACACGTATTAAGAAAGACCTAGTTGGTAGTGGGGATTTTGAAATCATATTCAAAAGAATTATCGGCAAGATATAGAATTACTAAGAATAATAAGATTCAATATTTGTTATTGGAGACAAGGCGAGTGTTTTGGGTTACTATTGAAATATTGTGTGACACGTATATTATTGTACTAATTCCGCCTATACAAGTTTCAGGTCCAAATGTTCACGATGGTTGAAGATTGTCTCTGTGATGTCCTGGTCAGATCTAATATGTGGGCTTAAACGGGATTAGTGTTCTGACAGGCCCGGGTTGATGTTAGAATGAATAACGAAATGGAGAGATACGAACAACATCATGAAGCCATCAACGATAAGTACCCAAGATATTGTATTTCTTTATTCTATCACGTAGAACGCATAGCAGTAGAGTAGATGTCTTTTTATTTTGACATGAGATGACGTATTTAAGACAACTTGAGTAACCTAATGTGATCGTCGCAAACGTTTCGTGATATCCGTAATTGCAGCTAAGTTTAATACGGAGATATTGTAGTCATTTGTCCCGTGCAATGTTCAACTTGTAGAATACTCATTTCGTCGTAAATTATCCCGAAATTTCTTTGTAACTATCGTGAATATAAGGACATTTTTCTTGATAATTTAAATGATATACTAGTACTGCGTAGATGATCCTGTAAGGTGATGTGATTTTAATGTCGATTTTAAGGTCTTCTTATGTGATAAATTTTTCGTCTACGCGTGCGTTGTGCAGATGCGAGTGTTTCGTCAGATTAATAGCCTGATGATTATGACATGTTTTGTGATGATGAAATGGTTCTTCGGATAAAGATGCTTGTGTGTTTCTTTGGGATGGATAATTATGAATAGGCATGATGCGCATGAAGGTACTGTGAATTATAAATAATAGGATCGTTGATAAAGTGCTTATATGGTAAAATGAGGTTGCTATGACGTATGCTTTATTGAAAGTAGGTATTACAAGAGTGAAATATATAGTCTTCGAGATTTTCAGTGAATTTAGGGTTGAGAGTGATTGATTAAAGTGTTCATAATGCAAAATTAAGAGACTCCAGAGGTAGACAAGCAATAAGGTTTGATGTTAATGTTTTCACGTAATTTTGTGAAAGTTATAAGTGTTGACATGTATATAGTCCTCAAAATATTAATTTTTGGCACAACACGGTGCAAATATTAAACATTTGAACGGATAATCACTAATAGGAGATCTTCAATAATAAATAGCGTTGATATGGATGTAGTTAAGCATCATATTTAAGCAAAGTTGTTGTCACCTAACGCAGTGCATGAGTTGTATTCATCTGAGTAGTTGATTTGTAGTATGGATTCTCCGTAGTAATAGTAGATCTTCACAATTTTCAGGAGGATAGTTCCGGCGAGACCAGATGCTGTTGAACCATTTCCAGATCTTCTTACTTATTTATGATGATATTAGCTAGATATCGTACATTTTAGGTGGCAGATATGACTTTCCAGGAGATGCTGTTCCTGTTCGAGTGAATGTAGTATAAAACCTAGTTGCAATGCCGTTGAATCATATGATCACTTGTTCAAGAACGGCTACGTTGGATATAGGTTATTAGGAAACTGAAGTTGATAAGTACTTAGTTAATTTACGCGAGAGACGATAATGATGATGGAATGTAGAAATATGAAATCTTGGATCAGTGAATGCTAAAGACGAGTGGAATGATTGACTTTTCTCAGTTTAATTCTATGATTGGCGGACAAATAATGATAAGAGAATAACTTTATGGATTGTGATACTAAGCCTTCAGCAAGTTCATGTTTGATTTTATTACAAGTTAATTTTCAATTTAAATTAATTTTTATTAACGTGTGATTGATTATGTAATAGTATAAACCAACAAAGCATTCAATATCGATTTTGTTTTAATATTTTCCAGTCATGTTGTGATCTAATATTATTGTTATCTAGTTCTCTTACTTTGATTTAATTAAATTGGAGATATTCTTCCAAGAAACTAATATTCTCGGTATTTTTATTTATTAAATTAGGAATTATCTTAGCCTTACATAATTAATTGAACAATTCCTTGCTATGACAAATAGAGCCTAGCGTTAAGTAGAAAATGAGATCTAACCGGTGCTCGTCGAATGTCCTTGCCATGAGTGGAGACTCATGTATCTCCACTGACTCCAGCCGAGACGCATTCACATGATCTTCGAACCCCTGACAGAAATAACCACGGGCGGTTATAGTATATATTACACATCTAATTATAAACCCTTTAGTGCGAGTGAATGTTTTTCATCTCTCAAGATGCCAATGGAGAAGCATAAATCTAACATGCTAACTGGATTAAAGTCGCTTATATATACAGTATTTAAAAAAGCCGAGCTTTCCGCCAAATTACACTGGCCTTCATCAGGGCATATGAAGGTCTGCCTCCGATAGTGAGCACAGAAATTCTTCAAAGGAACGTGGAGTTCACGACCATACTATCAACGCCCCCCGCCCCACAAACTGGACTCAGGGATCGTCGCGCTGTACTATGGTGGTTGGGAGGGAAGTTACTGATTCATCGCCCTCTGTGGACAGTTTCTTGAGTGCATAACACCTCCACGGCACAACGTGATGCAGTTAGTGCAGTTAGTGGGTGGCCGTGGATAGTATGGTCGTGAATTCCATGTTCCTTTGAAAAATTTCTTTGCTCACTGTCGGAGGCAGACTTCACATGCCCTGACGAAGGCCAATGCAATTTGGTGGAAAGCTCGGCTTTATTAAATACATATAAGTGGATTTAATCCAGTTGGCATATTTATTTATTTATTTATTTATTTATTTATTTATTTATTTATTTATTTATTTATTTATTTATTTATTTATTTATTTATTTATTTATTTATTTATTTATTTATTTTTATACAATGTCCCACGAAAACCTCAGTTCTTTACTGAAGAACAAAGTGGATGTTGGTACCTACTACAAAATTTGGATTAGGCCATGTCTCCAATTTACGATTGTAAGGTGATCGTGCAGTAAGTCGATCATGCTGTTACTGACTGCCACCTGTTGAGGGCTCACATACAAATATACATCTTGTGTCTCACGAAACGGTTGAATGAATTGACGTCCTGGAGCTGGAGATCTAAGGTCTTGCAAACTCGTGCACAAGTTTTGCACATCTCTAGACATGTTTTATTTATAGTTGTACGTCTAGTCTGCATATTGTCACAACAAGATAAAAACCCTTGCTTATATCTTGGGGAAATACACTCTCAAGGAACTCTTGGACAACATCAAACTCGTAGCGCCATGCTCAGTCCCCGAAGGATTGTGAGGAGTTGATGGTTAATGGTCTGGTGGTTAAGGGAAGCACCAAGAGGGTTGATGTGGTAGCCTTCAAAGTTACAAAATAAGCATTAATTATCCAGCCCCAATTACCCGAATGATGTTAATAAACAAAAGCAGAAATTATACTGGTCAACCATCACCCAAACAATCAGAAATACAGATTAAGGAATATGGAAGGTGTGTGTATCTACGGGAGCAGTACCAAGAATATTCGAGCTACACTTGTCCTTAATTCAGATTGTAGTCCTGTCTGCTTTGGGTGAATTTATCTGCGTTTCAAGATGCCATGTATTTATATGGTTAGCACAATAAGAAAAAAGTTCATGTTTTTGTATCTAGAAGTATCGCTTTGAGCTTCTTGGCAATCCCATGTAATATATTCAGTGTATGTACAGTACTTTGTCATATCTGGCAAACTCCAGATGTGAGAAGTGTTCGTTCAATTATTTAGGAGCGTGATAGCCAAGTGGCGGTCACTGGCTTCCCAACAAAGTGGACGCTCTTCGAATACCTATAAGTGCATGTAGGGTTTTTGAAAAGAAAAGTCACGTCCCAGTGGTTCGGATTCCATATAAAATTGGAGGTCCTGTCACGATATCAACAGTCAGGTAAGATTACAAGACTGCTTGTTCAATTCTTTGATTACATGTGATATAGCCTTTTAGTTAAACTCACAATATAAAAACCTACATCAAATGTAAATTCTTCATGGTTAACAAGTTTTCTTCTTCTTCCTGGCCTTTTTCAGGTTTACTGTAGTCTGCAACTTATGTGGATTTGGTTCATTTTTACGGCCCGATGACCTTTCTGACCATCCTTATGTGCTAGGATGTGTTTACTGTTATGTGTTTCTGTAATGCTAGTAGTCTGATGCGTTGTATGTAGATGAAGAGATGTGTATTAAAACGGACACAAACCCTCAGTCCCCGAGCCTGCAGTTAAAATCCTCGGCCTGGCCAGAAATCGAAACAGGAGCCCTCTGAACCGAAGGCTAGAGTGCTGAACATTCAGCTACGAAGACGGGTCATGTTTAACAATTAATGTATGTACATTAAGTATACATTTGATACTGTGTTTAGGGTCGTGTTCTGCAGAAGGATCATTGAAAATGTCTTTTGTACAGCTGTGAGTCATTTTTAGGCAATTATTCTTCTTCAAAGTACCATATCTAGTCCCCCTGTCGTTAGAAATCACTGCGGCGAATGCTGTGCGGTCTCTGGAAAATCTTTCAACATTGTGAATTTTTAAGCTAATTCCTGAATGTAAAGTTCGTCAGTAGGAGAACTTCTTCAAGAATGTCTGCTTGTAAGGCTAACATTTTCTTAACTGTCTTTGCATTTCTAGAAACCAATTAGCTTTAGTATAATTGGTTTACCAATCTGAATTAATGATTATAGTGAGTATGTTATAACTCTGAGGAGGCAAATAAAAATACAATGTTCTGCTGCAACCTACTCTGAACTAGCTGTCTGTGTGTTGATATTGAAGATACTGCAGCTAAGCTGACCACTGCGTTCCCAGACACTAGCCAACCTCCACGCCCTATTTGGCGGTCTATAATAATTGTTGTCCGGCTCTCCGCCCACAAGAGTTACCAGGCCGGTCTGCAAGGATGTGGTGTGTCACTTTGACACACTAGCACAGCGGTTATTCCAAGTTTTTATTCACAGTCTTCTTTTTGGATATTTATAACCAGTCTTTACTTTGTCAACATCTTCAGCATAATATTTACAACCTTTCTTCTCCATATGTATTACATATTTATTTATCCTACATTTTTTTGTTCCAATACGTTAATTTGTTTCCTTTCGTACAGCTCGGTAAATTGTCACGCATGTCATTTTCCCAGAAATCGCAATTAAAATATACGAAGAGTACGTCTATTTTATACGCTTACCTTGAAGATATATATGCAACTGACAATTTTTAAATATTCTACACTAAACAAAATAAGTTAGTTGTGCATTATTTTATTACAAACATGCTCTAAGTTCTCACAGGATCATCAGATATCATTAAGAATACAGAGTCCTTTATCAGAAAAAAAAGTTAAATAACGCTCGTCGGATGACATTTCATTAAGGCTTCTATTTACTGTAATATCAAACATAATCTATGGTGCTCAAAGGATCAATAATGTATGACCGATCACTCATGTTAAGTTCTGAAATATCATTAAATGTTGTGAATTATTCCTAGAATAGCCATGTTCAAGAGGCTGCTAACATCAAGAACTGAATCCTATTTCTCAAATGTCGTGATAAACCTGGTATTTCATGGATTTCTTGTATTCATTATTAATTCAAATATATCCCTTAAAATTAAAATTGCCATCTGAATATGTTCTGATTTCTACCTTATTTTCATACGAAAGTTTTATCAGGAGTCCGCCTCCGTATAGTAACGGTTAGAGTTATTAGCTGCCGTCCTCGGGGGCCCGGGTTCGATTCCCGGTACTGCCAGAAATTTAAGAATGGCATGAGGGCTGGTATGTGGTTGAAATGGTACATGCAGCTTACATCCAATGGGGGTGTGCCTAAAAAGAGCTGCACCACCTCAGGATGAGGACACGAGTTTACTTAATTTATCAGGTAATATCTGCTTTGTAGAATTTCTAAATGCCTTTGATGACAGGACCTAGTGTTCACAGTGCACTATGTCTTTTGGTATAGGCTAGAGCAATTTTGCTACTTTCATAGATCTGTCTCTGTCTTATCCTTGGCTTTGACAATATGAAAGTGACTGAGGTATGAGCGATGCTAGTAATGCCAATTCCTTATGCAGCTAGTCCCTGCTATGAATGGTGTTAATATGTTGCTCATAGGGTCGGTTGATGCATTTCAGTGGACTTGGCAGACTGATATGTAATAGCAACTCTGGTTCGGTGAGGGAAGCAACGTGAAACTATCTCACTCCTCATTTCTCTAGTACGCCTCTTCAGTGATGCCTAGGCCATCTATGACAGCTGATGGCAGAGCTGTTGAGGATCCCACCAGCGGAAGCGCTGACGGACTGAACATACATACATACATACCTACTTACATACAGAAGTTCTAACATGGCATATCTACAGATTAAATTAAAAGTTCCACTTTTAATATAATTGTTTCTAATTAGATGTTACAAAAATTTATTTGTTCTTTGTTTCTTCCGGATTTTACACATTTCATGAGAGCGTTGAACTACGTTTCGGTTTCGACCAAGAGTTTAAGGTTCACTCGGCCTACATAAGAAATGAGTTCCAGGTTAATTTCTGAGGGCAAAGGCGGCCGAGAGTAGAGTTCTACCCTACAAAGTGCCGAGGTTACGGAGAGTGGAAGCCTTTACCTTCCACCCCTCCTAGGACTTTCATGGACTGTACGGAGATAACTTTGCTTTGCTTTGCCAATTTACTATGATCGGTTTTTCAGATTCATATCTTGACCACCCTTGCCATTAGTACTATACCACCTGTTTGTCCCTCCAAGCTCTGTCTCCCAGATGTATTCCATCCATTTGCCTCTGTTTATAGATAAATTTCACCAAATCGTTTTCTTCTCACCAATTTGATTCAGCATCTCTTCATTTGTGATTCGATCCACCCAGCTTACCATCCACATCCATCTGTAAAACCTGTAAAAGGCTTAGATAATCTTATTTTCTCTGCATGTTACTGTTCGTGGTCCACTTCTATACAACACCAAGAGCCACAAAATATATTGCTTCTCCAAAAAAAGAAAGCCGTCTTGATTTTTACTAGTCTATATTAATGGGCTCATTTCTTCCTCTCCAATTAGTTATACAGCCTAAACTATTAACATTCATCTACTTCCATTAGCACTTCTGTTCCTTATCTGCTTTTTTTGCGACACCTCCTTACTTCATTACTTTTGTTTTAGACTTACTTATTTTCATCAAATACACCTTCTAAGTCTGTGTCCAGAACATTCAGCAACGTTTCGAGATTTTCTGTAGATCCAGATTAAATAAGAATATCGTCGAAATATCTTAGCATAATAATTTCCTCCCCCTGTACTGTGATTTTCTAAATTAAAATATTAAATCATACTAAATGTATTTTATCATAGTTTTACGGTACAATCTTCACAGAAATAACTTGTTAATAGGTTTTGAAAATATTAATGCGTGTGTCAGTCATCTCATCTGATATCAACTTCATTGAGTGAACTAGCAAGATTACCTACAGGTAGGATGACCATCTTCAAATATGAAAAACGAAGGACAGTAAAGCTAGACATAAGGTATATTGAACCGTTACGAGGGACGCATTTTCCTGTAAAATATTAGTCTAATCACTATAACTTAATTACAATATACCTGTAACTTTTCTCGTTTTCCTTCAACTGAAATTGATATATTAGTTTTTGGTGCAAAAGGATTAATTTTAAATTAATTTGTATATCTTTCTCCTCCTGATATTCTTCATGCTTTTAAATATTATTTCAAACAATTATTTAAATTCAGAACATACATTCTTCTTTTCACCTAAACTTCAGCCCTTGAATTGCTCACATTACGCCCATTCCTAACATCACACCAAAAATACTACATTAGCAGGTCTTTCATATTTCTTCCTCCGTTCTTACCCTTTAGCTGGTGTATTACTATCACTTTACAGTTTAATGTTTAAGAAAAGCTTCTAATCAGTAACGTTGACCCATATGAAGCAAAAATTAACGGCAACAATTTCTTACACAACGCAAAAATGTTGCAACCGAACTGTTATTAAAACAATTAAAAATCAACAAATCACAGACGAACATTTTTAGAACTTGAAGTGAACAATGCTGCCAACGCTGATTAGTGTATCGGTAAGACTTAGGCCTATAATACGTGTAAGGTAGAGTCATTCTTACAAGTGTACGCTGGAGCAGACATTTCGTAGACATCGACATTTCGTTGTCAAAAATTGAAATGCGGGCATCGAAAGTAATAGAGGTAATAAATGCTCAGACTAACAGTCAGGAAAAATGCTGGCCTGTATGGGATAATTTCAAAAATGCTGTATTGTAAAACGGTCGGTGACCCTTTTCCCATCACAACAGAGTTTAATCCAGAAAAACAGTCAAGGAAGCCCACGAAATGTCCTAACATATTGCATTCTAAGATCATTTCTCGATTTAAATTTCAATAAATTGGAGGCAGAATTGTACACATAACAAACTGCAGTAGATGATACCTTACCATTCAAATTTTACTCGTTCACCACTTTGCAAGTTAGAATGTTGATGTAATGATATTGTGGTTCTTAATAATGTGCGTGCTGAATATTAAAGAGTTCTCAGAAATGATCTTCAGATTGGCATCATTGTGTGTGATAACTACTGGCCAGCCTCAAAATAAACAGCGCATAGCTAGAATTAAATTCAACATGAAATGATACTCCCTGCCTATTAAATATCCCCTCACCAATTAGAGGTATGCTGTCACGACACAGTTTGGCTAGCGTGCAAACAAAACGAACTGTTTATTTTGACTTCGTATACATTATTATTGTGTACCTTATTGCTATTCACTTGATTTCCAACTTTCACACCTGATTTTTAACATTGATAGAAAAAATGTTTATTTTATTAAATTAGTCCTCCTGAAAGAACACAAACCAAGAAATGCCCTTAAGGAAAGCAGTTCTTTCAAATTTATTAACATTTACAGCTTGTTCATGTTTGCGAGTTGGCTACGTGACTCGAGGTATGTAACTGTTCGCATACATTCGGGAGATACTGGGTTCGAGTCCTGCTATCCACAGGCCTCAATAGAGCTTTCTGCTGTTTCCGATTTTCACACCAGAGAAATATTTGGGCTGTACCTTAATTAGGGTCACGATCACTTCCTTCCCATTCCTAGCCTTGTCCTATCTCATCGCCGGCACAAACTTTCCTGAGTCGGTGTAAAAAAAAAGGTCTTGTTCATCTACAAGTTGCCCTGCAAGAGGACCTTACATACGTCAAAGTTTGAAGTTCAAACCCCTAGTAACGAATCGTAATGTGCACAATATAAAATAGTGTAGGTACAAGATGAGTGAAGAGGGTGCCTAGAAGAGATGGTAAAGGTTCGCCGAGAAAGGCGCGGGTTGTTATTCCCCATCAAGGAGTCGAAAAATTTAAAAAAGAAATTTCCACTTCTTGTGAGGTATAGAGTCACGAGCTTCACTCAGCCTACATCAAAAAACGAGTACCAGGCTACTTCCTAGGTCACTCGTATAATATTTTGAAAACTAATTTGTCATCAGTGAATTCTACCAGGGACCTTGGTGTGCATTATGACGCTAAACTGACGTTCTCTCTACACATAAACGAAGTTGCTGCAGATATTTACAGAGTGTCAGGATTTATTAAGAGATACACATGTGACTTCACAAATTCCGAGGCAATAAAGTTATTATACAACTCCTTTGTAAGAAGCCGGCTAGGATATGCATCGCTCATTTGGAATCCCAGCTTTAAACTACATGAAAACGAAGATGAAACGGTACAAATCAAATTTCTTCGATACCCTACGTACAAAGTAACGAATAATTACCCTAAATTTGATTCTTATGATGACTTAATGAAACAACTAGGCTGTAAGTTCTTAGCAAAAATACAAGTAATTGCAGTTCTACTATGTGTCTATGAATTATTTAACTATCTTATTGGTAGCCCTAACTTGCTCTCCCTGTTCAACTTGTCTGTCATCTACACGCCCAAAACATATTACCTTCTACTGCTCAAAATCAATCCCAACAACATAGTAATTCATCAGTGTTGAAGTTAATGAAAATATTTAAGAAATGTAGCAATGAGTACAAACTTGATATATTTGCAACTACCGTACCGACTCATCCCTAGCACAACAATGTAAACAAATGACTTAATTGTTTTCTGTTCTGAATTAAATAACCACTTACTGACTTATTGTTCAGTTCATAGCTTTAGTTCTCTTTCTAGTTCCTGGTGATACCATCTACCTCGTCATCATCATCATCATCATCATCGATAACATCATTACCTTCATGTACAATTACAGTACTACAGTAATACAGGTTTAAAGACGTTAATAAATAATGTTTATATTTTAAATGCCTTGTTACACTATTTTTAATGATATTATGTTACCTTATTTCATACATGACTTTATTTTACAAGGAATTTCATAGGAGATGTTAACATTTATAACCAATGACGTCTTTAAATTCTCTACTCTCGCCCTGAAAACATAGTGGATACTTCCGAACGTAAGGACACCCCAGTAACACAATACGAGCTCGGGGGGAGGAGGGATGCTCTTAAGGTGTCAAAGCGTGGGTAATTAGAATGAGGTTTGAATTTTCATTAATATTATTGTTATTGCTGCTACTTATATATTTTTGTTATTATTTAGTGAACTGCCTGAGTTTAATCTTCAGTCTTCATTGTGAAGTAGAATAAGAAGATGTTGAAGAAGAGGAGGTGGAAGGAGAATTTCAGGGCCCTTCTGTATCTTCTCTCTTCTTGTTCTTCAATCTCCTTAAGAAGAAGACCGGGCAAGTTGGCCATGGGGTTAGGGGCGCGCAGCTGTGAGCATGCACCCGAGAGATAGTGGGTTCGAACCCCACTGTCGGCAGACCTGAAGATGGTTTTCCGTGGTTTCCCATTTTCATAACACATGAATGCTGGGGTTGTACCTTAATTAAGGTCACGGCTGATTCTTTCCCACTCCTAGGCCTTTCCTATCCCATCGTCGCCATAAGACCTATCTGTGTCAGTGCGATATAAAGCCAATTGTAAAAAGAAGAAGCATGATTTTCACCGTTTTCTACCTGTTCTTCTTCTTCTTATTATTATTATTACAAATAGTGAGCATTATCATCATTGTAACGCACTTTGATGTATGGAAGTGGAAGAAGAAGAATGAGGAGAAATTCAGTACCCTCCTGCTCCTTTTTTGTCTTCTTGTTCAATCTTCCTTAAGAAGTAAAGGAAGAAGATAAAGAAGAAGAAGGAAAAGAACAAGAAGCAGACAGAGATATGAAATTTTCGTTCTTACATTCTTCCACGTTGCCTGGCACCACCCCTGACACTATAAAGACAGAGGTATAGTGTGTATGTACCTTAACATTTTTTTTTGCTAGGGGCTTTACGTCGCGCCGACACAGATAGGTCTTATGGCGATGATGGGATAGGAAAGGCCTAGGAGTTGGAAGGAAGCGGCCGTGGCCTTAATTAAGGTACAGCCCCAGTATTTGCCTGGTGTGAAAATGGGAAACCACGGAAAACCATTTTCAGGGCTGCCGATAGTGGGATTCGAACCTACTATCTCCCGGATGCAAGCTCACAGCCGCGCGCCTCTACGCGCACGGCCAACTCGCCCGGTACCTTAACATTTAAACAACACTAGAGACTCGGTGAGAGTGATATCAAACACCACAATAATACAGGTACAGTAAGAGAATAAACTTACACCGACCTCAAGGAGTACAATACAATAGGCGGTGAGAAAGTTTATACCCGTATAAGAAAGGCCCGGGGTCCTCAGCTCCCGATAACTGTACATTTTAGTGCCAAACATAAAAACATTGATTTATCAATATTTCTGGTTTAATCAAGGTCTAGGTTATAAAACATGTTCTACAAGGACTAGGAGATATAGCAGATGGTCAAAATGGTAGCCGAGCTTGTGATCCTAGAATTTGTCTCTCTAATGATCTATGAACCCAAAATCGGCAATACTGACGAACGCAAAAGACAATCGTAACATTCTCCAGCGAGTGAATGTCTATTTAATTTTTTTTAAAATTGATCTATTATTAAAATAATTCATTTATATTTGTACTACATTATAATTCTTCTTCTTCTGCTTAATCTGTTTATCCTCTAGGTTCGGTTTTTCCCTCGGACTCAGCGAGGGATCCCACCTCTACCACCTCAAGGGCAGTGGCCTGAAACTTCAGACTATGGGTCGGGGGATACAACTGGGGAGAATGACCACTACCTCGCCCAGGCGGCCTCACCTGTTAAGCTGAACAGGGGCCTTGTGCAGGGAGAGGAAGATTGGATGGGATAGGCAAGGAAGAAGGAAGGAAGCGGCCGTGGCCTTAAGTTAGGTACCATCCCGGCATTTGCCTGGAGGAGAAGTGGGAAACCACGGAAAACCACTTCCAGGATGGCTGAGGTGGGAATCGAACCCACCTCTACTCAGTTGACCTCCTGAGGCTGAGTGAACCCCGTTCCAGCCCTCGTACCACTTTTCAATTTCGTAGCAAAGCCGGGAATCGAACCCGGACCTCCGGGGGTGGCAGCTAATCACGCTAACCACTACACCACAGAGTTGGACATAATAATTATTACTGTATAAAAATAACCAATAAAAGAATTATTATACCACGTAATTCAAAGCTTTGTGAGTGGAGTATTTTATACGTACATCGAAACAGTTTACGTATAGTAACAAATAATTTCAAATTTACTGAAATAACAAAACTTATTTAACCTTTTATTCCAGAATTTGTACCAAGTTAACTGAACCTGTTTTGTTATTATGATATATTTACAGTAATACGGTTACAATAAATAAAATTAGCATAATCAAAAGTATCATATCTGTACGTCAACTCAAGTTTCCCTTAAACGAGCAGACATAGTAGTCATTGTTAAGAAATCTAACAAAGGCGTCATTATCGATCCAACAGTCCGATTTGAGCGAGATGAAATGCAGTCCAAAGAGGTTGATACAGAAAAGAAAAAGCACTATGAAGCTTGCTTTCGTATGTTGGGACACAAGTATAAAATTATATAAAATTAAGTACTGGGAAGTTATTGGTATGTTATTTGGTGCGGGAGGAAAAATCACAAATTTTCTGTGAATATTTTCAAGAGGTTTCCACTCCCAACTAATGTCCTACAGTAAATGTCGACCGCGATTGAGAGATTCACTCCAAATAGTACAAACTCATCTGTTTAACTTAAAAAGTTACTTGAAAAAATATATTCCATCGGGGATAGCTGCCAGAAAATTAATACACTTTGCAACATTTTTTAAAATTCAAAATAAAATGAATGAAATGTATTTTCTTATTTTCTTCATGGATTAATCAGTGAGCTGAACCTTTGTGGTTTCCCTAGAATTAGGGCTGCTATCCTAAGCGGATTTTCCCTCTCTTTACTCATAAAGAGTAAGGAAAACTACAGAATATGCATAAAGGTGTCATGAATGAGGTTCTTATTTACTGGATGTACTTTAAACTATATAGTTCTTTTTTATTGTCATGGAACACAGAAATATGTGTTTTATAAGATCTATACTATTATGTCAGAGCTTAGTTAATTATTTAATCAACTTTTACTTCCCACCGCGCGAGTAAAGAAATGTTTCGTATGGTTTCTGAAATTATCAATATCTTTTTTAAATTTTTGTGCGAGAATATTACTCAAACTTAGTGTAAAAATGAGAACATTTGGTTTGGCTTAACCTACATTTGGTTGATAAAACGCAGAGTGTTTGCTTGCCATTTTTCTGGCCGTATACTCGTTCATAATTACTCCAACTCTATTTTTATTATCAGAAAATATTTATCTATTTATAGAGTGAAACATTAAGTACATTTGCTTCAGGATGTAACCTGTTATTTGGGTACAGTCTATCTCTGTCCAACATAATCCGAAAAAAAGAGTTCCTGAAGTTCATATACTGTAAGTAATCAAGCTCTCCAGGCTTTTTAAATCGTGAAATTACCAGCATTTCGCTGCAGTGTGCCAACTGGGCTTATATTAGGTTTCACGTACTTCTAATTATGAGAATGAACTCACGTCAAAAATAGAATAGCATTAAACGAAGATCATTTCTTTCAGGCAATCACAAGAAAACAGGCAGTAAAAAATCTTCAACCTAATTATCAGATAAACCTCGAATAAATGAATTTTTCACTGTGATACGCCTTCTTTCGAGATTAAATAGCAATGAAAGCAGTATAAGGTCCTGTTGATGAACTAATTGCAATGCTCCTTCAGGGCTGTTCTCGAGGTTTCACCGTATTCTTAAAGTCGGAACTAATGCGAGGTTAAGAAGTTAATCATGAAAACCCAAGTCCATCACTAATTCTCGAAGTCCTTAAACTTGACATCGGAAAGAAAGGTTTCTCTGTTTCATAACAGTAAATTAACAGAACGTGTTCTCCTAATTATTCAGTCTTGATTTTCCAGGGACACAGAGCACGAAATTTAATTTATTCTTCTATATTTCTGCTAATCAACCATGGACACCACAGGTTTTTTTTAATTTATTAACACTACATAGAGTTCATTGTCATAGCAGAAAACATATAATTTATGAAAATGAGCAAGATAATCAATTAATCACGAGCACCCACCTACTTCTCTTGAAGAAAGTCGGCTTGTGTAACATATCGCGATGATTAACATATTCTCCTGTTTTGTGTTCAACACTCTGAGGTATTCCAACATAAAAAGTGACATCATCGTTTGTCATATCCACGATCTTTCTGCCCATCGTAAATTTCCGTGTCTTCTGCTGTAATTTCAGGATTAGCAGAGTAGCTTCTCGGGTTCGATTCTTGTTCCTGCCACGACATTAGTACTGATTACGTGGGTAGAAAGTAGAAGTACTCAGCATTCTTGAAGGTTCAAATCTCTCTCTTTCCAACCTAGAGGTACTTAGAACAGAAAACACGTAATAAGTTTCTACCAGCGTGGTATATATATTTCATTCCCTAAAAACTGACATGTAATCGCACTCTCATTATCCCCGACTGTTGCTTCATTTTTGGAATTTTGTTTAAATTTGCTAAAAGAAATGAAAGATTTAAAAGCAATCTTACAATGGTACAGGCTGTTGAATAATTTCTTGTTTGAATAACAAACAACTGGCAATGATTTAAACTCTGTGTGTGCAAAACTGAGTGGCTCAGATGATTAGAGTCCCGGACCTCTGAGCTCAAATTGGTGGATTCGATTACGGTGATCATATTCGTCTCGTTATGGAAGATTTACTGCCACTTCGGCGTTTCCGTAAACCGTAAATGTAACCTAGTTAGCGGGACGTAAAGTAATTAACATTATGAAACTATATGCGCCCAACATAATACAGTGCAAGAGATTTAAAGTAAATAGTAACAAACATAATAAAATGGTCCGGCACCTTGGCTGAATGGTCAGCTTAACAGCCTTCGGTTCATAGCGTCCCGGGTTCGATTCTCGGCCGAGCGGACGATTTTAATCGTGTCCGATTGATTCTTTACGGCTCAGGGACTGGATGTTCCTGTTCGTCTTAATACACATCTTCTTTACAACACACAGAAACACGCAATAGTGAATATATTCCTGCACGTAAGGTTGATGTTAGGAAAGGCTTAGCTAATTCCATAAGATTGTGCCGATCCCAGGAAATTGCGAAAAGGCCGGAATGAAGAAGTAACAATCATTGCAGACTAGATGTTTTACGTTCCTGAAATACCCGGGTCCGGTCTTCCGACCGCACGAGTTCTTTTTTACTCCAAAACTATCCTCTGTTTGTCAACACTGACCGCGTAATCATTCAGCGTTAGAATTCAAATAAACTACCCTCTGGAATACAACAATTACCGAAGTGGTTACGAGATACAACTTGTCGATCATCTTCGTACGACTTAGAGATTGGATCCGGGTGACATGAAATGCTTGCAATTTTCAAGAATGAATGGTGTAATTCATATAATTATTTGTATTTTGTTTATAACAATGGAATTACATTTCACTTAATCATAACGGAAGTTTCCAGTGTAATGCCAATGTACAGTTTGTTCACAAGTGCACCCATCTATACATATTGCTATTGGTTATACGTGGTGTTATATACTAAACTCTTCTACTTAATTTCTTTAATACTTCTCTTTGTCCTTGAGACAGTACATTGAAATATGTACTACGGGTAAATAATTCATGAAAATTATATATATATATATTACTTTTTTCAAATGTTAACTGCAAATTTTTATAGAGATAACCCAGACCAACCTGGGCGTCAATGCCGGTTTTCCGAAGTTGTTCTAGATGAGTTCCATTGCCCGCCGGGATAAATCAATAATTAATTGTTGATGTACCGTATCTGTCAACTACCGTATGAAAATATTAGTTAATTCCTCTAACTCCATAACAAATGAGTACGATATACCAGATATTTAGAACTAATCCAAATGTAGTAGCTTCTGTGAAAAAATCCAACATCTCTTATTCGCTAGTATGGAAGTGCAATTAAATGTGAATCATTCCCGATGAGTCTTACCTGAGTAATTCACAGCTGCAAATATGAAGAATAAGTATCCACTATTGAATGCCTGCAAAGTTCATCATGCGTCAGATAAATTCCGCACAGAATAAATGGCAAAGACTTGAGCAATCCATACTACTCGAGGTCTCTATAAACTTGTCATCCGATGTCTGGATTGGCGATTACAATAGTAGTTTATCTCCGTAACGCATTTGTAAATATTCAGCAAATATGTAAATATGTAAGGTAATTATAAAACAGAATGAGAATTAAATCAGCCTTTCTAACTCATGTTTTTTTGCAAGTTGCTTGACGTCGCACCGACACAGATAGGTCTTATGGCGACGATGGGACAGGAAACGTCTAGATATGAGAAGGAAGCGTCCGTGGCCTTAATTAAGGTACAGCCCCAGCATTTGTTTGGTGGAAAATGGGAAACCACGGAAAACCATCTTCAGGGCTGTCGACAGTGGGGTTTGAACCCACTATCTCCCGAATACTGGATACTGACCGCAGTTAAGCGACTGCAGCTATTGAGCTTGGTGTAAGTCATATTAAGTTGTACATTATTCCAGTTAGACACCAGATAGAAAATGGTCGAAAAAATTCTCAAGCATTAAATTATTTTAGTTACAGTTTTCAGAACATTAATATCCTTCTACCATTTATATTCCTGTTCGCCTTGGTAACATTTCTTGTATTCATCTAAAATATCATAAAAGTATTTTCTCCTTATTGAGCTTCGGGGTGCTTAATATAATGTTGGCAGTTAGTGAGGATATTATCTTTATAAGTGTGTATAAAGTGTAACCCCCTTATTTTTCAACGTTTGTTACGTTAGCGAGCCTAATTTTCTCATTTAGTTGCATATCTTTTTATAGGTGTTCAACAGTTAAGTTAACATTTAATGAAGTATGTGGTCAATAACATTCCCGTCCTGGCCATTTTTCATCTCAGCTTCACCATAAACGCGAATGTGTTAGTGCGACATTTACTGTTAACAAAAATCAAAAACGATTGCTAGCAGAAACCCCTTCAAACAACGATTACATCGGATTAAGGGAAGCTAACGAAATGTCGTCAAGAGGAAACCTCACCAGATTTCCCAGACTTAATAACAGCGGAACCTAAAATGGACAAAAATTGAACATTCGGCGAGACAATGATAGCAGGAGACGGGTACAAGTATAAAAGGAAGCAATAGTAGACTCAGAAGGAGAGAAAATCCACTTCTTTAGGGTAATGGAAGGTAATATACACCACCTAAGTATCAGTCTGAAACGGAACATATCTACTTTGAGGTCAGGAGTGTACAAAGTTGTTGATATCATTGAAAGCGCCACACAGTGTCGAGTTCACGTGTGTAATATTAGCTGCTAATGGAAAATATTGTCTACAGGAAAAAGACGGAAACCTTACCTTAGGGTAGTGGGAAAAGTATTTGCGTCATAATAGGAAAATGATCTACAGAAGACGAAAGTAACATTTTCGAGAGAGTGAAGAACGATTCACTGCGCTGATCACTGATATTCACTACACCTAATTCAAAATCGAACTCCTTCGGTGTAGTTAGACATTTACGAGGATCAAAATTGTACCTAGGTATAATGTGGTAATTCTAAATTATTTCATTACTAGTGGTAAGACATCGGCTCGTCGTGAATGATTTACACAGCAAAGGAGCTCGCTTTTAACTAAGTTGGAGACTTTTGCGATCATTGTAATGAATCATTCTTCATTCGCTGCTTTTGGTGCATGGTGCAATATGAAATTCTGCATTAATAATTTTTTAACTCTGGATATGTCGACTTCGTGCAATACATCAGCTATGAAACATTTTCTTTCTCAGAGACAGATGGTTTTGGTACCTCGTATAGGTAAACCTCCCCAGAAAAAGAATTGTGTCATTAACATGTGAACAAGACGTTGTGTTTCATTTTCGACGGTATGAACAACGTTATGCTTCACCGACCTCGAAGTTGTATAAGTTCCTTCTGAATCAGAGAAAAATTACCTTAACGAATGTTAAGGCTGATACTCCAAGAGCACTCACCATCAAATGGCAAAGATATTACTTTAACGGTTATAATCTTCATAAAAATTGATGACTGTACCTAACTTCTGGTTTTGAAATAAATTAACATGAACTTAATTAAATAAGGTATCCTTCAAAGTCGATATCAACATTATATCATAAAATTTTCGCAAATTATATAGTCATAAAGAACAACAATATACAACGAATCCTTGGTAAAAGAAGTATAGACCATGGTCCGCATTACAACTATATCCGATGAATGAACGGTGATAATACAGACAAAAAATCAAAGTTAGAGTTGATCAAGAACGTAGCATATCCATAAAAATGAAAACATGCTTTGCAGAAAGCAAATTAATTTTGGCTTTAGAGTTCGCATTCCCTAATACAGCAATGTCTTTCCAGCATTGCTGTATGAACTGGCAGGATGAACTGTGACATAGAATTACAGCACATTTTGAAATATGATGCTACAGGTGTATGCATTGCATATCTTGGACTGCAAAATAATCAGGAATACCGTAGTGATTAAAAGTACGAAAAAACCAACTGAGGTTCTGCTTACATTCAATGATCAAAAACTTGTATATGTCGGTCATATCATGAACGGAGAGAAGTATAAACTCTTGAAGATACCCCATTGTAAGATTACATGATTTTCGGCTGGTTAGCAAAGATTTTCATCCTTCCTTCTATAGAGATTTTGAAACTCGTTATAAAATGAATAACATTGATAACCCTGAAAGAATTATGCACAATATGCTATAAATACCTTCACAAATACCAGTACTGAGCTAGTTTTCACCGTGGATCTGTTTTAAGACCTCAGAGAAATTGAGGTAACTTACTGAATCATACACAATGAAAAAACCCTCCTTGCTCGCAAGAAGCGTGCTTCTTTCGCATGCATTTTTCACCTCGGTATTAAATTTCCGTGCCGCACCTCTGATTCATGTTTTACAGCGTTCATTCGTTCATTCGTATTAGCTCTACGCAACAAACAGTGTGTTCGTTGAATGGTCCTTTCATCTAGGTCTGATGATGGCATATAGTCGTTTTTCTTGTGCAAGAGTGGTATGTTTTACGTTGCCTGCAGGTTGCAGGCAGATTGCAGGTAGAGCAATATCGACCTTAATGATCGGCAGTGTTAGAAGGGTTGTGGAACTTCATAAATTATAAGGGGCTGGCGCACCAACATACGCTGGTGATTATTGTTTGAAGAGGAAGTATAATCCAGCAACCTTTCACTCTTAACGCTAATAGTAATTGTTACGGGGTTACCAGTGGAGCAGGAAGAGGTTAAAGAAGGTGCCGGGGTGAATGAGTCTATCTACAATATCAAGAATTGAATTACAATTGTAAAAGGTTATATTTTTCTTTTAGAACTTCAAACTTAACAATCTTTTACTGAGTGAACACAATAGTATATCAGGTAAAATGACAATCTTGAAACAGGTCAAGGAAAATACAAAATTAGTAAATCCTACAGGTCCTGGATTTCAAGCCCCTCGCTTTACAATTCTTGAGCTCCCAGCTCAAATTTACAAAAGAGCATAAATTTAATCAAGGTCAGAAATCCCCTAATTCACAGAGCACTTGCTCCCTAAATACAATATCTGGCCTTCCAGAGGCACTCTTTACAGTTACGAAACTTTGAAAAAGAGCTAACAGGCTCTCAGTTTTCCAAGCCTACTCGAGGCAACATCAATTTACAATCACTGGCCTCTCAAGGAACAACTTACAATTTGAAAATAACTTTATGCAGAATTATTTAATACCCAACCTACGGGGCCTTCATGAAAACAGAACAGGTTAAATAACTGGCCCAAACACAAAAGGAATGGAGGCGTACACAGCGCTCCAAGATAATGAAAAATTAAAACCTATAGGACTCTAGGCCAATGAAACAGGGGCTATTCCCAAACTACCGAGGTGACTCGTATAGAAATTACTTTACCACATTACAGAATGACAAACAGTTATAAAACGTAGTCACCTCAAACCAAGATAAAGGGGAGCTCGAGAGGGTAATTCACTCTCTATCCCCGATTTACAATTAAAGGGTTTACGAAGTTTTTACATTAGTCGAAAGATGGTTTACATTTTAGAAAAGTAGGTTACATATTTAACGATTCGGACCTTTCCCTCGGATTAAACTGCGGAGGTAGCAAGAAAGACTAAAGTTATGTGGCCATTACCTTATAGATGTTCTAGCTGCCGATGAAAGAGCCGCCCGCCTCCTGCTAAACACACACACTCAGAAAGATGACGATCAATTGGCCAAGAGACGTGAAAAGCCGCAGTTTATAAACCCTCAGGGAAGATTCGAGATCTTTCAAGACTAAACCAGCCACACCCTCTCAATTTAGTTTAAAAGTCAGAATCGAACAAGAAGCCTGTGATAGGTTGACAATTAATTACAAAAAGTTTCATCGAACAAGAAGCCTGTGATAGGTTGACAATTAATTACAAAAGTTTTCATTGGCCAGGTTCAAAAATGGCGGAAAGGGAAAGGAAATATTGCCAACCCAAAAATAAATGAACATCAATCAGTTACAAAAACCTAGAAATAAAAACTTTAAATTAAAAGTTCATTCACTTTGCACCAGGGTGCACGATCATAGTTTTTTGGTAGTGTCACCTGTGGAGAAATGTCCAAACATCTTGATGTATAGCAAACAAAACTAGGAGAAATTCAGTCAGTCTAGGAAACATCACAATAACAAAATTACTCAATATTTTAGTGGTGACATCTTCTGATTAAAGTTCCAAGTTGGTGTAGTTTCAGTTTCACTGTTTTACCAATTAGGAGTTCATTTAGGCGCTAATTTTGAATGAGCGGCGTTAAGGTGTTCCTCCCGGTGCAATAATAATAAGAAGAAATTAAAAAATCTGACATTTCGAAGAATAACGGTGTCGATAAGAAAGGAATGGAATGGCTACGAAAGGCGTGAAGTGAAGTTGAATACCTTTGGAACCGGAGAACAAGATTTGACCAAAGAAGGTCGTACAGGAAGGATGATAATAAAAATGTTATTTGCTTTACGTCCCGCTAACTACTTTTACGGTTTTTGGAGACGCCGAGGTGCCGGAATTTAGTCCCGTAGGAGTTATTTTACGTGCCAGTAAATCTACTGACACGAGGCTGACGTACATGAGCACCTTCAAATACCACCGGACTGAGCCAGGATCGAACCTGCCAAGTTGGGGTCAGAAGGTCAGCGCCTCAACCATCTGAGCCACTCAGCCCGGCTAGGAAGGATGAAAGTGAGGAGTCTGGCACAAGAAAGTGGAAACAATGACATCTCATCTAAGGGACACGTGATCGCCAAACCGCCTTTCGGGGTCAGAGCTCCTTGAAGTTTATCCCCTTTAGTAGTCCTTAACGACAGACAGGGGATATCGTGGATGCATCGTATCACTCCACACACACACTGGAAGATAAATATACCACTTTGATTTACACAAACTTTTTATTACATATTTGACACGTTCTTATCACATAATAGAGAATGTGTTTATATGCTAATATCCATAGTTTAAAGAAGTGAAATTTCTCTCTTATTGCCGGTCATTGACTGTTCACTTTGTTACCATACTTGGTGACCTTCCAACTGGGAGGAGTGGATTCATAGTAGTCGCATTGGACTTCATATAAATCAGGTTTGTGTTTGCAACATAAAGAGAGCAACGCAAATGGTGATACATTGCGAAGCGGATACTAGATATATAATTAAGGAATCCAAATGAGCTCAAAATATATAGAAAAATGTATCAATAATTTAATGGGCTTTCAAATAAAACATATGCAAGTGATTTGAATAAAAATAATTGATCACGTTTTATATGCTGACTGATTGACAGCCTGATTGATTAATTGATTCATTCATTCAGTGATTGAATTATATTTTATTTATTTATTTATTTATTTATTTATTTATTTATTTATTTATTTATTTATTTATTTATTTATTTATTTATTTATTTTAAAGGAATTACCTCTCTTCACATTGAGGAGTTTTGTTAATAAAACCATGTTTTTCCTTTGTATATATGAAAAAAATGGCAAAGATCTTCATTGTTTTTCAGGATGTCCAGAGAAATACCATAAGACGGTGTTCATGATTTCCTACTTTTTCTTTGTTACTACTTTAACAGTGCACTAGCACATCGAAGGTTTCCGGTGACGGAAGAATAGGAAATGTTTAGGACTGGGAAGATAACGGCCGTGGCCTTACTTAAGTTACAGCAACATTTGCGTGGTGTAAAAGTAAAAGTAGGAAACCACGGAAAATCATCCTCAGGGCTGCCGAAGGTGGTATTCGAACCCACCATCTCCCGAATGGAAACTCACAGCTGTGTGGCCCTAACGATTTTCTACATTTTGGAGTTTTCATATACTTAATATTAAGGCTTGTTAATTGAGAATTATGAACGCCACCAAGTAACAGTAGCAAAATGTGACAAATGAGCGCTACCAGATCGCATAACATTGAACTACTAAAGCATTCCATGGCCAATCGCTCCGAATCATCGCTCATTTATCGTATTTTAGTCCTTATTTTGTTGAGTTAAAAAGGAGAATTCTTATCAGTTACTGATGATTCTCATTGGTTAGGTGGTTTCTGAAATATTGTGATGAGTGAGTGGCACTACACATTTTTTGTCCGATCCTAACGAGATCCTCTCGTACATCACTAAGAGAAGCAAGATTTAAACGTTATTCAAAACCAAAAATCAGTTCGAAGTCACGGTCCGTTGGGATGGAATGAACCATGATATTTAATACCGTCCAGAATATTTATTTATTTATTTATTTATTTATTTATTTATTTATTTATTTATTTATTTATTTATTTATTTATTTATTTATTTATTTATTTATTTATTTATTTATTTATTTATTTATTTATTTATTTATTTATTTATTTATTTTTCGTCAGCCCAAGCCGTGCATGCTGATTTGCGTTCCATGAGATAATTATATAAATTCCAGTGATTCTAATTACAATCATGGGGACTTGTACTGGTCATTCTTGATGGGCATTCCAATTCATCTCTAGATAAAACATAGAATGGCGCTTATCTCAAATTTATAAACTGATCTCCAACACGCTAGCCACGTGATTTAAGGGTAATCTCGTGAGACCAACTGAGTAGCGATAGCGGACTTGCACGAAAGCGAAGAATAATCATTGTCTTAAGTACGTTACTCTATGCCAGTATTTTACTTACGGCAGTTATATCACTGCTCATTTCAAGTTATACACAAGAGACGTCACATAAAAATGTGATGTCAAATTGTTCGTTTCTATCAACGTCTTGTGTTCATTACTAGTACATTTTATTATATCTGATTTAATATTTCTAAAGGGTGTATTGTTGTATTGATTTCTCTTCAGGTGTTAATTCAAATTTAATTCACGTCTTAGTGAGTGACCTTGAGATTTTCGTGAACTGAGATGAAATATCAGAAAATCACAACCAGATTTATAATTTAGTAAACAGAGAGTGAATGACATTTGTAAAAGATTACCTAAGTTCCTTTGCAAGCAAGGTGAGTCTTGTGTCTTATGGGAGATGTGGAAGATATAGTTAAGATTTTCTTAATCTCTAAAAAAAAAAAAAAAAAAAAAAAAACTTATGAGTAGAATATCGTCTTTGCCGGGACAAAACCTCCTATGTGATAATATTTTTGGAGATATACTGACCCGCAGCACATACATTATGAAGAGCGAGAATGCCTTGACAACATTCACACAATATTGAACTTTAGATGACAGAACCTTACCGGCCAAATTTCTATGCTAAAATATTGCAGGAGGTTTTGTCCCGGCAGCGACGATATAAATTAATTTCCGCACCGTAAGAAGACATGGAACGAAAATACGAGAAGTCCGAACTGGATCAAACTTTAGTCTACCTTCATCTGCTAAGTAAGAATTAACTACCGGTACGTGTGAACTAAATTCCTTTCCTGAACATAGTTGAGAATAATACGGGATACGAAATTTTAAAAATGACAATGGCTAATTAACAAACGGTAGTTAGCTCCTAAAATTAATTCTAAAAAGATCCAACTCACCTCCTCAATTTGATCAAGGGATCTCTTTAATTTTGAGCTTTAAATAGTTTTATGAGAGATGATAGCAAGACTCTTGACTTCCTGATCATCGTATTTACCATATTTTTTTTACAAGTTGTTTTACGTCGCACCGACACAGATAGGTCTTATGGCGACGTAGGAATAGGAAAGGGCTAACAGGGGTAAGAAAGCTGCCGTGGACTTTATTAAGGCACAGCCCCAGCATTATTTGCCTGGTGTTAAAATGGGAAACCACGGAAAAACATCTTCAGGGCTGCTGCCGAAAGTTGGTACTGGATACTGACCGCACTTAAGCGGCTGCAGCTGTCGAGCTTGATCATATTTACTCTACATTAAGTAATGTCATAATGAGAAATATAACTAGTTTGAAATATTTTTTTAAATTGTTCGCATATTAGAAGCCAATTATTTACAAATTCCGGAAACAAGAACTAAAATTAAATTTATTTTTAACCTTTAATCCATTTTACAACATTATGTCAAAATTTTCATTTTTATCAACGCCCTATGTTAATTATTGTGAGGAAAGCGACGGGAAACTAACTCACTCCTCATTTCCATAGTAGGTCTCTTCAGTGATGCCTAGGCTATCTATGACAGCTGTTGGCAGAGCTGTAGAGGATCAAACCAGCCTTTGAGCTGAATACCCAACATTCATACATGTTAATTATTAGTACACTTTATTACCTATGATTTAATATCGATAATGAGTGTATCATACTGGGTTTTTCCACAGTTATCTATGTTAAATGAATTAATTTCTCCCAATATAGAAAAAATTTGTGATTGCACTACCCGTTAATTATTCAAAAAGAACATTCTGAAGAATTGCAAAAGTGTAAAAAAATCCACAAAATGTAATTAAAATCAAGATATATATTTCGCTGTGTATATTTGTACTATACTTAGATCCTTGATTGAATGATGAGCATCGCTGCTTTCGGTTCAGAGGGCCCGAGTTCGATTTCCTGTCCGGGCGGGGATTTCTTTTTGGCCTCTGGTTAAGTCCTCCGGTTCGAGGGACTGGGTGTTTCTATCTATCTCAATACAAAGCTCATCATGTAGAGTACACACAACATAGATATCCGCCACAGAGACACGCAATGGCAAATACATGGCTCTACATAGAGTTTGCATCCCAGCCGAAAAACAGGGCCAAATCTATAAGTAAGACACAATTCGCACCCGCGTTCCCAGCTGGGTCAGAGAAGAAATGTAAGGAGAAGAAATATTTTATTATTTTGTTAAAAGAGCAAATTTCGCTATCCCAAAATAAAATGTGCTATCACACGACGATATGTACAATTTTTCACAGCTTCTTCATTTTAGTAGCATGTGGAAGTTAGAAAATTGTTGCTTTTGTAAAACCAAGCTTGTACTTGTACGTGATTATTAACACCTCCAGTTTAGAGTGGAATCCGAACTATACAAACGCGAACTGTCATTTCCAAAATCCCACATGCATTGGGTGAGATTCGAATCGTGGCCGCCTTGGTGAGAAAGCAGTGACAATGCAACTCGGATATCACGCCACTGCTGCGACTATGTTATGCAGAATATGAAATGAAACTATTTTGAATTTCATCAGTTTTCTTGATTACATGTCGATTATCAATTTAATGTTTTTAAAAAAATCTGAATATGTCATGTCTGGCCACTAATTACCTCCTACTACCTAGTAATTAAAAGTAAAGCAATCCTAATACTTTAGCAATCGTAATAGTTGGAGGTGAGGTGCCTACCACACCTCCCCCCACCTTCCTCCTCTCGCGGAGATGCTAAGGCTGAAGATGTACCGGGCCAATCCCAGCGAACCTGCAGCATTTTATAAAGAGGCTGGCACGTCGGTCGCGCGTAGCCAGTGGTGATCACACCTCACGAGACGAGTATTGTACTAGATAGTCTTCCCACTTCTCTCTCCTTCTCACAGTTGGTGCTTGTGCTTAGTATGGAACGGTGAGGCGTGCAGAGGAGACGAAGAGACAAGTTGCGGAAGATCGCACACCATGTGGTCCCGTCGCACCACATTGTGTTTGGTAAGTAAAGTTACTTTTAACAATATTTCTTTATATTTTGCTAGAATGGACTTCTATTAAAAGTTTGCATGTGTTATTGTTTAGTATTTTAAAATATTATTTCAGGGTTGGCTGCTAAATCATAGAATTTACACAACAATTCTTTTTTTTTTTTTACTGAGGGTGAGAAATTTGTGAGCAAAATAAAATTTTTGGCTTTAACAATGCTGATGTTCTGAAAAATATATTTCATGTTTAATGATTCACTATACTTCTAAATTCATAGAATATACATTTTAAATTTTCAAATAAACATAACAGTGGGAATATTACAGCAACGTGCAATTCTAATATAAATTGCATTTAAATATCAAATTTAAATTTAAATTTTAAGTTAAATTTAAACATTTGTTATCTTATCACCTTTTATTCATCTATGTATATTTTTTTCCTTTCCAAAGTAAATGAGCATTAAACAATACGTTTTAAAATTTTTTAAAGCAGAGAATTGAATTCAAAGTCAAATTAGTGAACGCATTTTTAAAACACTATTGATGTTCTGTTATCTATAATTCGTGTTTAATTCTTCAGTATCATTCTAAACTAAAATAAATTAAGCTTAAAATGTTCGAATAAACACAACTTTAAAATACTGAAGCAATATCCAACTGTAAAGTCAATTATATTTCAATTTTGACTGATCTCTTCTGAAATTTGGAAACTTCTAAAAGTATATCCTTTTATTACTCTATTGACCAATAAAAGTATATCCTTTTATTAGTCTATTGACCAACAATACCTAATATTTTCTTTAGGAAAGTACAGCGAAATTAAATAATAAATTTAAATCATAATATAACATTTTTAAATACAGAAGCGAATCGAGTTGTAAGATTGTGAAGTAATTATTTATTTTATCTTTAATATTATTAATGTTATAAAAGTGTATTCCATATGTAATTTTTCATTATCATTCCAAATTTTAAAAATCCAAAATTCAAATTTTCTAAATATCAAAAAATTGGAGTAATTAAAGCGATGTCAAATTTCGTTATAAATTATAATTCAATTCCAAGGTATATTTTAAATTTAAAATTGATATAAATTTGCTATCTGCTTTTATCAATTAAACAACAATAAACATTTTTCTTAAGTAAATGAGCATGGAATTTTTACAGGGTATGTTAGATTAGTGCTTTCCATCGCCATTCCTTGAAGTTTTGAATCCATTAACCGAGTGTACATTGTATTTTTAAACAGTCAGAGATAATGCGAATGCTCACAAATAATTATTCTACTTCTAGTTTGTTAATTTTTATATTTTGAATATTTTACAGTTCTCCAATTTTTAGTGATTGTTCTGTATGTTACTGTTCTAAGTAAATTTTAATTGAATATTTCCTTCCCTTCTTGTTTTACTGAAACTTAATTTGTGCTTATTATACTTTTTTGAACGCCCTTGCACTGAAGTTTCATCGTAATCCAGTTTTCAGCGAACATTTGGAGTCGGGAAGGACTAGGTGATTAGATGACCAGAAGTTGCGAAAATAATGTTCAATAGGAACTGTATAACTAGGAATGTATTTGTAGTATAGTGATAACTGGTAACTATTCACATTACAGAAGTTGTAGGAACGTTTGGTTTCTACTGTGGAGGAATAAATACACTTTTTTTGTGGTTCCCTAATCACGTAACCACTGTGGTTTAATCTCAGATATGACAAAGAAGAATGTGCATTTGACGGCAAACATTCTATAGATCAATATCCATGGAAAGTGAAATATAATTTCTTCCGAAGAATTTAGCACAGAAGTCACTAATTTCCAAAAAGTTAAATAAAGTACGCACCTTCAGCAAAATAAAAATGGCACGATACCATAATACAATCCCAAGGAATACTACTTCTCCTCAAATGATGATATATTTTCCAATACGTATATTTCGCAATTGGCATGTGAAAGTTCGACTGTACGTAAAAGACTCACTGAAATATTAAGCTAATGCTATAATGGATTCAAATCACCGTAATCGTATGCACGACTTAATTTTACTCACGGTTATAATGTTCGGCTCCTTCTAAAAATAGTCGGCGTCGTGGTCTCTGGTTGTCAGGGCTCCGAATTCAATGTCCGGCTGGCCCGAGGGATTTTAATCTTAAAAGTAAAATACCATGTTACATATCAGCAACACAATCAAAGGAAGGTCCCAAATATCTTAACTGTAGCTATAACATTCGCAGAAATATTTTTTTAATTTATTTATTTATTTATTTATTTATTTATTTATTTATTTATTTATTTATTTATTTATTTATTTATAGATATTCAGTAGTGAATATTCAACACACAAGAATGAGTAGATGTATAAAATTGAAGGCAAGGAATAAATTGTCTTTCTTTCTATTCTCTTTATAAATTTAACACACTTCTACCGCACAGTCATGGTAATACTTTTATCCCATAAGATTTACCTAGTTTTCTTCGTATGATGTTAGAAATAATTTAACATTTTTGATACAAGTATATGACCATTCTGCAACTGAGATTTTGCCGTTTCAATATCGAGCGATATAGTAGTTCAACCTACGTTAATAGTTGTAGAGGAGTAAAGACTATACTCTTCCACTATATTCATTCATGGTCATTTGTAAATGGAGGATTAAAGATCACCCTCTATTATTTACATTTATTAGATACCGAATAAAACACAAAAGAAAGACTTGGAATTAAACCCACTTTCTTCAATTGAACGGGCTTAGTAGCCAAGGCGGTAAAGATGAGCGCAGTTCACCAGAAAAGTTTCCCATTAGGAAGCTGAAAGATTAAGAGGCGAGGTTCTACTTCTAGAGAGGTCACCTTCACCAAGAAAACGAGTACCATGTTAATACCTGGGGTCAAAGGCTGCTGGGCACACAATCCGACCGTCTACCCCGAGTTACGAATACTGTAGTGCAAGCCTTCACCTCCTACTCCTCCGTGAGCCTTCATTGCCTGTACGGAGGTTTTGCTTCTTCATGGTGACTTTCTACTGCCCTCTCACATCGCGCTTAAAGAGGCATCACATTAGTATACCCGAATATAAGCCTACTTTGATGTATGAGTAAAAAACTTGTCTCATCAACTGAAGTGTTCGGACGTGTTTACAGTGAAGGTACGATTTACTTAATGTGATTAAAATACTAAAGGCCAGTAAAATGTTATCCCATCCTCTTCAACACTTACGCTTCTATGATGCAACACGCCGCCTTAACGCGGTGCGAATAGCCGTAGACGGAGGAAAAGGACAACTTTCACTTGAAGATGCTGTGGTATCCGACCTTCATCAGCTGCATGCATTTTGTTGGTTTACAACTCGACCGAGAAGGAGAAAATAGAATGCTATTAACAAAGAATAGAATGAAGCAATGAAAGATAATGTAGTTAAGGAAATTCGTTACTAAGGCCAGAAACTCAATTATCGTTTCACTGGAAGTACTTCTGTAGATCTGAACATTGTTTAAGTTACTAATTTTTATGAGTGCTTATGACCAACATTTCAACTTGCGAAGTATTTTTCCAAGCTACAAATGCGAATTGCTTTCCTCATTATTTTCTATACTGAAGGTCACTGTTTTCAATTATGAGAGCTCTAACAACGAATTGATGATACCCAAATCATGGTAGAAAAAACAACATTTTACTACAAACTCCAGCTCAGTAGTAATTAATTCACTGTTTAATTAACCATAAACAATGAGTATATTTTTCTTGATCGACCGAGTAATGTATTTGGTTGGGATAACATTTTATGTTCAAGATTATTGGTTCGAATACCGCCACACTAAGTCGACCCTTAAGAGTGTTTACATGCGAGGGGCCACTGTTACTGCATATTTACTGCACATAAAATATCTCCTTTCTAGGAAAAATGTACCGCTAATGCGTCGTATCTTAGGTCAGTTAATTTCTGAAGAGGCGTTTAATACAAATTATTATTATTATTATTATTATTATTATTATTATTATTATTATTATTATTATTATTATTATTATTATTATTATTATTATTAGGATTAAAAGTAGAATTATAACTGCGAGTACAGCAGGCTTTCATGCAAGTATTTCTCTACGAAACCAAACTTATCGAACCCTAGTCTCAAGATCAATATCATATGCAATCGAATCATGAAAATCGAGTTTACCCGTGATAAGGGCTAGTAGTGGCCGTCCAAAATGAATAATCGATTTATCTGAAGTTGAAAATCTATCTCTACGGCTGTATGCAATGCATAGGAAGGTAACGAGGCTAAATCAGGGTGGAAAAATCCAAATATTCAATACCTTTTCGGCTGCTACATAACCTATAAGAAGTCCATGACTTATCGTTCACCAGTTCCAATCAACTGTAGGCATATTTCCCAATACACGTTTTCAGGCAACTGTCCGAAGCCATTCATCATAATATTACAGTTACAAACACAATATTTCAGTTTCTAAAGGAACTCAAAATATTAGGCAATATGCACACGAACAGTAAGTTCATGACACTGAAGGTCACGATGACCTTGCACAGCAGTACACAGAAAATATATATTCGTTATATTAATCATTCACGCGAGCACAATGCCACAACATACAGTTTGAGTTATACCATCGACGAACATGCTTAATATTATTTAAGTCCATCTTCATTTATAATTTACAATACATTCCCTTCGGTTTCCAATTATTTTACGTTGTGAGTCCAGCGATGAATTTTTTAAAACCACGAATATAGCTACCTGACAGACGAAATAATCTTGCAGTGCTAGGTCTATGTGAACACTTAGGGGGGGGGGAAACCCCAGTGGCACTATAGCCCTTGAAGGGCCTTGGACCAGCAGCGACCGCTGCTCAGCCCGTAGGCCTGCAGATTACGAGGTATCGTGTGGTCAGCACGACGAATCCTCTCGGCCGTTATTTTTGGCTTTCTAGACCAGGGCCGCTACCTCACCGTCAGATAGCTTCTCAATTCTAATCACGTAGGCTGAGTGGACCTCGAACCAGCCTTCAGGTCCAGGTAAAAATCCCTAACCTGGCCGGGAATCGAACTCGGGGCTTCCGGGTAAGAGGCAGGCACGCTGCCCCTACACCACGGGACCGGCATTTAGGGGAGAAACCTTTAAGAAATATGATTTTAGCAAGTTTTACTTTGACCTTGATAATTTTCGATCGACAACTCCCTTATTTACGTACACAAAATCACAATAATATGCAAACTACATTTTAGGTATGTTAGTGTTTATCCGGAAATCCACGTGATGTTAAATATGTAACCTTGCTATTTATCATAGAAACCTCATTAGCTACACAACACGGTCTAACGGAACAGCCCAGACAGCTCACGACTTGAATTTGATGGCCCTGCGAGCATGAAATAGTACCCTATTACACGCAGACTTTCCGGACTTAACGGGTTACAATGTGCCAACATAAATGCCATATCTGAGGTTTTATATACCATTCAAGGTCGGGTGAACACCCGCCGTATTGAAAAGGCATCTTGCTTCGTAGTGCGAACTGTAAATATACATCGACTGGGAGAGATGTTTGAAACCAAAGCGAAAGACGACGTTCATTCCAATTATAATTCATTTCTAACATACTGTTTTTTATTATATCTTGCCTTCCACTTATTGTTCCTCTGCTCTTTATTATTATTATAATATTTGCTTTTTTACATCATGGTCAAGTTATTTTAGTTCATCGAAAAGCGCATCACAGCAAAAGTATTTTCTGTTGATTAGGAAATGATGAGTGAAATCATACTCATAAATTTACTTCATTTTTAGAAAATAATTCACAAGACATTGTGTCTTTGAGCGGGTGATATAAAGGATTATAATGGCATATATGATGCCAATATTACTGGGTTCAGTTAATACTCGATCATTGAGATCTCCGAACATTAATCTCTTATTCACTTGCTTTGATCAGAACGGTTTATTTATTACACTTTATCTGCAGTAACATTTAGAAATAAATGTGACTCACTTAGTTTGCGGTGGCATAATGTATTGCTTAATCGAAATCAATTGAATTACTTTTGTCACATTTCGGGTAAGTAAGAATCTTGCTACTCAAAATCTCAGTTGCAAATTTGAAGACATTTCACAACATTTCGAGCATCATTCTAGACATTTTTCTTCTATTTGGAAGTTACGTCATACCCTCTACTCATTTTACATTTCTGCACCTAATAATGTTCAAACATATCTGACATAATCAACCGTTCTGTATATTTTTCAATATTTGCTTGCAGTGTAAACTGCTTCACCATAAACAATGAAATGCTTTCCCGTAGTAAACACTATTTGATGACTGTTAATTTTAAAAAGTTGTCAGTGTGGTACAACTAAAAGGAACTGTAAATCTTTATTTTTCAAATAGGGATGAATATTGATAAGACCGTAAACTTATAACAACAAGACAATCGGAGTTCTATAACCGAGAGTAGGTAATTAAGTTCCATTTTTCTAACTTTCTGACTACTTATTCATTTACTTATTTAGTTGTTTCCATATGCGAGTTTAAAACCCCAAGTGAAATTTACAGGGATGAACTATCGTTTGACATTTCACGGCACATTTATCAATCATAAGTTAGTAAATTGTTATTTCAATGAGACCCATTGAACAACATATTACTGCCTAAGACCCGTGTATTTCAAGCAACAAACAATTCCACGCAACCGTACGTTAGGCTATTGTGATGTCACTGAAAGAAAGAGAATCATTTACCTCCCGCTCATTCTGTGGTTGAGCTGGAGAGTTCATCCTTGACGCAGTGGCAGATGATTCTTCGACTTCTGATATTGCGCAAGTATGGCTGTTTCGTCACAGGTCAGCTCCTACCTAACAGGATGATCTAATTAATAGACATGATTCTACGACAGAGAACGTATGGATGGCTTAAAGGTGATATAACGGATCGTGATATGCAAAATATCCTTCAAAACTACTTAATCAGACCTATACTCTAGTCTAGAATGGAAAAATATTTTATTTACAAAAATTAAAGAGTTTTAATGAAAATATCATGCGTAGAATACTTACATGAAGACCTGTATTTATAATATTTTACTCTCCAGCTTTACTCGCTCTTGTTTAGAGGAACTTTCACTAAGCCAATCGCATGTACTGACCACCAAGCTCGGTTGTTAGTGAATTATTAATATTACACATCTCTTTACAGTATGCTCACAAGTATTACTCTTATTACTATTTTGTTCTAACATACAATTGTTACTTGCCCTAACAACGTTTACAGGTACAAAATGATAAACGAAAGATGCAGTATGTAGTTATATTTAACAATGGTTCATGGTAACTATTACCACGTAAAAGTAGGGTCTGCCTGGCCTAGGCGGTAAAGGCGTGCTCGGTTCGCCCGGAAGGACGTGGGTTCGAATCCCCGTCAGGAAGTCGTAAAATTTAAGAAACGAAATTTCCACTTCCGGAGGTGCATATGGCCCTGAGGTTCACTCATCCTGCACCAAAATGAGTACCAGGTTAATTCCTGGGGGCAAAGGCGGCCGGGCGTAGAGCTAACCACTCTACCCATCCCGTGCCGAGGTCAACAATGGTGGAAGCCTTTACCTTCCACTCCTCCAAGGGCCTTCATGGCCTGTACGGAGGTGTCTTTATTATGGCCACGTAAAAGTAGACTCTGGCGCTATACGACTATTAATAGCACTGTCCGCGTGCCGCAACTGACCAAGTAGGTCCTTATAAAGCAACATTAATAAATCAAAACATATTTAAAAATCAAATGATTGACTTAATTGAACTTGAAATTCTGGTTTATCTTTCCTGGACGTTCATACACCTTTTACAGTAACTAACGTACTCCGAATGTTAAGCGGACTTCACTACATGTAGAATTAAGCCCAATTCTACGGCCGGATACCCTTTCCGACTCCAACGCTATGTGGTGGAATGTCACTATTGTTTGTTTCTGTGTTGTAAGACATTGCTATGTCGTACGTAAATACATGTGTTTTAAGACAAACATAAATACCCAGTCATCGAACCAGAGGAATTTATCAGCGGCTGCTAAAATAACCGGCCTTACCGGGAATCGAAAGCAGGACTCTCTGAAGTGAAGGTCGCTACGCTTAACATTCAGTCAAAGACTTGCTCACTGAACAATTATATACGTTCATTTAAATTAATAAAAGTGAAATGTTGAAAATTTATTATGGAGACTTCAATGACTGGATATAACACGAACACTCAATTGTGCTCGGTAGGCCTAAGCCAACGACTAAGCCTTGCTGAAACTCATTATTAGATTAGGTTAGGTTATGTATAGTTTTATTATCCGTGGTGAAGTTAGGGGTCCTGATACTCCCCTACACTATAAAGTATTATTGCATTTTTGTGGTTAAGTGAAGTTTTAAAATGACACCACGTACATGGTGCATTCGATGTTTCTGAGAAGACATCAAGAGAAAAAAGACTCCACACTCTACCTTTAGTTGTGCAGTCTTCAATAATGGAAATTATATCATTATATCTATAACAAAGTAACTTCTTATACGTGATTAATCGGTAGCGCGTTAAGATGTTTCCTATTAGACTCATGACTGAGGAAGCAAAAATAACAAAATTAAGATGATTTCCAACCTCCTCAACAATGACGGCGTCTATGAATGTCGTTGAAAATGCAGATGAAATTCAGTATAGTCGGTAATTAAAAGGAAGTGATCGGATACAGAATATCAAAGAGATTAGCCTGGCAAAAGTATATAGAAACACCGTTAAGGTACGACGTCAGGGCTTTGAGTTACTACTCTTAAATTATTGAGGGCTTTAGGAAGAACAAATTTCGATATTGTAGAATTAATTTTCTTCCCTCTAGATATGCTCTGAGAGACAGATTCTGGTTTTTGATATGTTATAAAAATCAGAGCTTTGAAGCGAGCAAGAGCACAATAAGCGAAGTTTCGTTAAATATGCGAGAATAACACATGACGGAAGTGAATATGACAGTGAAAATCGAAACGGTGTATAGCTAGGAACACTCCCAATTTTGGGCTCAAAATTCATTTACTAGTCTTTTCTCTCAAATATTTCGTTGTGTTAGAAGAATACGTACTCACTTTATTAATTTATAATAACAATTTGAATTTTTAAAGTATGCCGCTTTTCCTATCACTTTCAATATTCTGCCTTAAAACTGGCATTTTTCTTGCTTCCGTTATTTACAAGTTTGCCGGGATTGTCAAAATTCAGAACATTTTATGAAATGGAAACAGTATAATTTGCAATTAAGAAATGTTAAAATGAAATCTACATCATCTGTACAGCTACAGAGATATGCAATTTTCCATGAGATGTGGAACATCTGAAACACAAGAAACAAAATAAACAATCTGAACTAGAAAATGTCGGACTTATGAAAGAGAGTATAAAAAAGGAGAACAGTAAAGATCTTCTAAAAGTGTCAAAAACATTAGTATTTAATCATATAAATGATGACGAGAAATAGAGTCCAATCCTTTTAGAGCAATTCTGGAAACTTTCTGAATGGCGGAGTTAAAAATTACAAGTCGCTTACATATGTTCACAAATAAGGAAGCCCCGAGCTCCTTTTGATCAATCACTTCGATTGACATTGCAACTACATCTTTACGTCAACAGGGATAGTTCCTACTTGTTTTCTTCTCGTCTCCGCATCCGTGTTCTTTCTTCAGTACCATCACTCCGACCTTGTAAAGGCCTTGGGACTCGGGATCAATACCATGCTAAAAGTACAGTTGTATGCTCTAAGCGATGATGTCATAAACATATTCTTCTTCGCAATAGGTCTCATGATTTAACCATTACTCATCGCTGTCATGTATTTTGCAGGGTTAAGTAAAATAGCACTGTGGATAATTCCTTAAAGAATTTGTACGGATATATACAAGAGAGTAAAAATAATATTGGAGTAAATCTACTTACGGATCTTTTAACTCCAAAAGTAAGTGTTTTACTTGTTCTTCACTTACATTTCTCTACTTCTCAATATAAATCGAAAGTTTCAAAATTATTCCATTACTACCACAACAAATCATACTTGTTATCCTTAAGAAGTGATTACGTGAGATTAGAAAGAAATGTTTCCTGGGTTACAGAGAAATAATACTGACCAAGAGAGGAAGATAGTGCCAGTCCCGTAGTGTAGGGGTAGCGTGCATGCGTCTTACGAGAGGAGTCGGTTCGTCCAAGGATTTTAACTCTCGACTAGAGGACGAAAACGGTTAATTCTGACTCGTGAGATCCACTGAAGAACTGTCTGACATCAAAATATATAGTAATCTTGTAAGAGATATTCAGATACGTCAATTCAAATATCAATTCTTTCATATAGAGTTGGATAATTAAAGTCCATTACCTGTAAATCCTTACAGTAGTAGTAGAATACTTCTGTCGTAAGTAGCACGAGAATTTAAAACGCCGTTGCATTTAAAAAATATTACTTTGCAGTCATCATATTTGGATTATTATTATTTTCAGAAACGATTAAAACAGGACGAAATTGAATACCTTCTTTGAGAACTCTCGTTCGATCTGTATTGTCCTTGTGAACAAAATTAGAAAGAAAATTCCGATGTAGACAATAATCATGTTTTAAAAACCTGTAAACAATTTCCTTCGAACCGAGAAGATATTTTAAGTATCTGTTCATTTTCAAACACTAAGGATCTCACTTATTTTATATCATACTCGATGATCCATACGGTCATTTACCATACAGCTGTAAAGATTCTTTATCAGCATCCGGAAAGATTATCTGAAATGACGTCGGATATAAGGTTACACATTTAAGGTCAAGTGGACGGAACTACAGCTTTACACGTTAATATGCATACATAATTACACAATACACTTTCGCGGTATTAAAGCATACAAAGCATACATCGAAGAACAACATCCGTGCTATCCTAAAATTACAAAACTATGAGCGTGATGCTCAATTTATGCGTTAATATTCGGTAGCTGACTGATAAAATTTGCTGAATACAGTACATTATATCATGGTTACTTGGCCAAATATTATGTATTGCACATCCCACCATAATAACAACTGAATGACATTCTCAGATATGCCCAACGCACGGGGAAATGCGAATAAAAAATATATTCCAACAAAATTTACTTTAATACGGAAACATGAAATCAGACTAACTGAAAATTAAGAAATTCTTATTACAGTATTAAATATATAATGGCCAATGGAAGATATCAGGATTCATACTCTTCGTTTTCCGTGTACTGATTAAATACAGTATATGAAGAAATTATTGAACTCTTATTGTTTAATGTCTTTCAGGTTCCTATCTCACATAGAATAACTCCATTCCTGGTACTACATTTTGATTATTCAGTTATCACTTTAAAATGGGAGAAATGATTTAGAAATGATAACGAAAGGAGTGTTATCATATTTAATTCAAATGAGTGAGAATAACTATAGGTCATGATTCGTGGTACAAATGTTACGTGCAAATGAGTCTTCGACCTTAAATTCGAATACAGTAGGAAATAGTGAGGAATACTCAGTTCACTTAAGAACGGAATTAACTGTGTAATCGTCACAGAATACACACAAAGAATCTTTCTTTCACGCATTGTGAATATGTATTAAAATTATACCACTGACTTCATTTTGCTTGACGTGTTTTCCATTCCTTTACTCGTAGTCACAATTTTTCAAATGTGGCTTATGAAAGATCCCAGCATATACCGTCCCATCTTATGGATTGTTGCCAGTCCGTTAATAATCTTATGGAAAAAACTTCATGCATTAAAAAATAAATACGGGAGAAGAATTTATATCGTAGGAGTATCCACCGACATTTTTCTTAAGTTGAGCCACCCCGCAGGACTTCTTAATCACCGTATAATTGATTGCTGACCGATATTTGACTGTCAGTGAGGTACTTAGCCTGCGCACTGCTGTTTTGTAGAGCAGTGTAGTGTAACAAAGTAATTAGCGATAAGTTGTCCGGGAAAACAATTAGCAGCGGTAACGTTGTGGTCGGCGGTTCACCCAGTAGTTTGTGAGTGGGTCTGGAGTCAAGAGTTTCGGCTGGAGAATCATTATCAATTTACATAGAGATGGGTTCGTTTTATAAATCCAACAGCATGATTTTAGAAAGCTACTATTTATCTCCTGAAACAGGCCAGTGACTTAAAAAACAATTAATATTAATTTCTGGTACATATGTAGGAATAATGATTTATTTATCGTATGGCTTTCAGTGCCGGGAGTATCCGAAGACATGTTCAGCTCGCCTGGTGCAGGTTGACCCGTAAGTCTAGCTGTGAGATGATAATGACGATGATGATAATGAGGCAGGGAGAGGGCGAAACTCGGTGTTGGCACGTAGTCAGCTCCTTTCAAAAGCACCAAGGGGTCTGCTCAAGGCCTAACGTCGCCATCCGACAGTCGAATCACCAGCAAGAGCGTCTATGCCCTCACTCCTTGTGAACACTGCGGAGAGGTTTGGAATTGAAGCCAGGCTTTTTGGTGCGCAGTCTAGGACAATAAAAATAATAATTAAACTTGATTCTGTAACATATAACATATGCAGATGACTGTATAAAATAAAATCAAGGATTATTACATCCATCTGTATGCACAAAACTAAATTTTTATTTTTAAATTTTATGGGATTGAGTCGCGATCGTGTACTGATGTGAACATGAAATGCTACCCTTTTCTTCGTATTCTCCTTCTTTCTCTTGCCTCAATCCTGAGGTTCATGATCTTTGTGGATATTTCTTTGTATCCGTTTCCATCCTTCGCAGTCTTCTGCCAAACGGGTTACCTGTATGGGGCATGCCTTGGTGACTCGTTTTATACAATCTGTCCAGCGTATAAGATCCAGTCCAAGTTACCTCTTCCCAAGCACATTTCTTTAAATTATTTGCTTTTCAAGGCTCCCTTCACTGCGTTGCATCACGTGACGAATGAATTGGAGAATTCTTTGCTGCCAGGCTGATGATAACCAGATATTGCTTTTCTCCTTTACGATGGACTCATTGGTACGAAGTCCTGACCAAGGTATGCGAAGCATCCTTCTCCAGCACCACATCTCAAATGAGTTGATCCCATTCATATCTGCAGCTCGCAAGGTCCGCGTATCACCACCATAGAGGAAGACAGAGAAAACCAGAGCATTAACTAGTCTCATCCTTAGCTTAACTGAAATGGAGCGATCTTTCCAAATATGAGATAGATGTATGAATGTACCTGTAACAATTTACGCCGAGGATTAATCATAGACATTCACTCGCTGAAGAGTATAATGGTGTCTCCCACTGCATCAAAGTTACCGATTAAGGAGTCTTAGATGGATGTAAAAACCCATTTTAAAACAGCACTTTTGCAGCAAAGTTAGCAGATCAAAACTGATAAAGTCTCTGGTTCACAGTTCTCTTATTTCCTCGTTCTTTCCAGCCTAGAGTAAGTACCACAAGTCTTGAAATAGATGGCATCACGAGAAACGATTTCACTTAAGACAGCCACTGTAATTTCAAGATTTGAATCAGAGATTTCCGAGAAAACGTTTCTCTCTATTATCATATAGTGGACTAAATCACCCGTCAATGAAAAAGGAGAATTTGACATCAATGAATATGTATTTCCAAGCGGATTGGACAAAGAAAAAGTCACCTCCGTACAGGCCATGAAGGCCCTTGGAGGAGTAGAAGGTAAACGATTCCACTATTGTTAACCGCGGCACGTGATGGGGTAGAGTGGTTAGCTCCACTCCCGGCCGCATTTGCCCCCAGGAATTAACCTGGTACTCATTTTTGGTGTAGGCTGAGTGAACCTCAGGGCCATATGCACCTCCGGAAGTGCAAATCTCGTTTCTTAAATTTTACGACTTCCTGACGGGGATTCGGACCCACGTCCTGCCGGGCGAACCGAGCACGCCTTTACCGCCTCGGCCAAGCAGCCCCTTCCAAGCGGATACAATATTCATTAAAACTGAATACCCTGCATATTAAATAGATTATCATCATCATCGTCATCTGTTTACCCTCCAGGTTCGGCTTTTCCCTCGGACTCAGCGAGGGATCCCACCTCTACCGCCTCAAGGACAGTGTCCTGGAGCTTCAGACTCTTGGTCGGGGATACAACTGGGGAGAATGACCACTACCTCGCCCAGGCGGCCTCACCTGCTATGCTGAACAGGGGCCTTGTGGAGGGATGGGAAGATTGGAAGGAATAGGCAAGGAAGAGGGAAGGAAGCGGCCGTGGCCTTAAGTTAGGTACCATCCCGGCATTCGCCTGGAGGAGAAGTGGGAAACCATGGAAAACCACTTCCAGGATGGCTGAGGTGGAAATCGAACCCACCTCTACTCAGTTGACCTCCCGAGGCGGAGTGGACCCCGTTCCAGCCCTCGTACCACTTGTCAAATTTCGTGGCAGAGCCGGAAATCGAACCCGGACCTCCGGGGGTGGCAGCTAATCACACTAACCACTACACCACAGAGGCGGACATTAAATAGATTATACGGATTTAAATCAACAGTGATTTTCTCTGTGTCTTTATAGGTGAAGTTGATGTCAATGGTGATTATCCATCCATCTATCTACATAGCCTATCCCTGAAGTGTATACCTTATCATCAAAGTTACTTCGGTTTGTTAATAACTGTATTTTCAGTCAATTATAATAGTGACAATATAACAACGCTGATAATAACAGGGTTAATAATAAGAACAGTCAATAAACTGTCTTAGCTTGGAAACATTGGCTTATTATGATCGTATTCAATTTATTGTCCCCTTAAGATGTTATTATTTGATGAGCAGCTCGTCTAGAAACTTCGAAATTCAAACTCAATAAGCACATGTTACAACAAGGAAGTACCTGACAGTATCAACGGAACAAGCCCCACAAATAATTCATATGAGAACACAATAGAAGTAGAACAATGGCAATCGAGATTTAAGACTTGTAAGGCACGCAGAGAATAAATATGACCAATCTAAATCCAACAGAAAGTGAAATCAGAGAAAGTAATCGGCAATCGCATGTCCAGACTGCCGTGAATCACCAGTACAGTCGTGGTGCAAATTGCATCAAGTGTGTCATTATCTGGGTTAGCAAAAGACAGAGAGAAGTAAGAACTCCTGTATATTCTTTAAAGTTACCTGTAGGCGTAAAGTAGGATAAACAGGAATAGGGTCTTGGGCCCCGCTACATTTGTCAGCAGGAATTAATCGAATATTTATTTCTGTAGTAGCTGACTGAACACTAAGGCCATATGCATCTCCCGGTATGGAATTGTCGTTCCTAAATTGTTTTACTTTCAGACAGACAATGGAGCCCACGTTTTTATCCACGAAGATAACTTCTGCTTTATAACCTTGACTAGACTACTTGCTCATCATATTCCTTACGAAGATATAACTATATTTAAGTATTCAAAAACAATTTTTTCTATCCAAGTTTAGTTCTTTTTCAATAATTAAAGTTTAAAAATCTGAATCTCCTCAGCGTCTTAACATTGGATGTCATCATCAAAGGAATTATTTCTCCGCTGTTTCTACATTTAATGTCAAGGATATGACTAACTTAAATTGGAATGTCACTGAGAAAGATGATAAATCTATGCCCGAGGTGGATTTACTCATAATAATGGAAAGTATGCCTTATTGGGGAGCGCAAAAGAGTGGTCAACGATGGTAATTAGGAAATAGCATTATTCAAGCATATGTGAAGAAATGAGAAGGGAAACTGGTGTAACCATCCGGATGAATACTGTGACATAGAGTAACTCAATGTCAATTTATTCACTTTCCTTAATACACGTTAGTCCAATTTGATCATAAATTTGTATAATTTTATAATATAATTATATAGAAATTATTTTAGACTACATACTGTATATGACGGACTGCTTGGTTCGTATGGTAGAACTGAAGATGGCGAGTTCGATACCCGCTCCAGTAATATATAAAAGTGCTCTCTGATTTACCAAGATGTAAACGAGCTCCTGCGGTACATGATTTCTGGTACATCGGCGCCTCCGCAAACCGTAAAATGTAGTAAGTGGGAAGTAAAAGGATGATAATGACGATTATTATTATTATTATTATTATTATTATTATTACATAACATCTTCCCTGGCTCAGGTGGCAGCATGCCAGTTTCTCACCGCTGGGTTTCGTGGTTCAAATCCCGGTCACTCCATGTGAAATTTGTGCTGAAGAAAGCGGAGGTGGGACAGATTTTCCTTCGGCTACTCCGGTTTTCCCTTTTTCATTCAGGCAACACTCTCTATTAGCACTTCGTTTTACGTGTCAGTCATTAAACATTGCCCAGAGGAGTGCAATGGGCTTCGGAAACCGGCACATTTCCTATCCTCGCCGCTAGATGGAGGCTGACCCGGTCGAATGACTGGAAACAAACTGTGTATTTTTATTATTATTACATATGTCTGTGTGGAAATGTCTGTCTTTACTATGGTCGTCTGACGAGAAGTCGCGTGGATGAGGGATAAGCGGTGCGAGGGGTAAGCATTGCTGCCGCGCATGCGCTTATCACAAGTCTCAATACCTGACAATAAACATTTGTTCCATCCGCGATGAGACTTGGGAATTGAGGTGCTGTCGTGTAGTTTCAAAGTGGCAGTGCAATTGTGCCTTAGTTACACATTTACTGTATGCACTGCATAATGGACAGTTCGATAATGAATATGCACTGATCCAGAGAGCTCGCATTGTCTGAGACGACTGATATTTGTAGCTAAGAGTGTAGTATCTGTTACTCACGCCACAACCACAAGTTGCCACGACTTCTCGTCAGACACAGATAGTACAATTCCGTAGGAAGTGAAATTTATGATCAAATAGTAACCCTTTCCATGATACATCTCATTAAGGACTTTGGCCTGCTAAGACGACTGCTACCGTGCCAGATATCCAGCTAGTATCGGAGTGGTATATGGTCAGCGTGACAGCTTTCTTCAGTCGTACTGTTTGGCTTCCATGACAGGGGCGGCTGCCCCTCATATCACATATCTCCTGCCCTAGAGACGTTGTGATTCCATTCCAACCCTCAGCACAGAACTAAAATTCTCGAACGAGTCAGGAATAGAACTTGAGGCCTCCTAACACCGCAAGGCTGGCGTCAACGAAATGGAAAGTAGTGAATGATTGCGAGTACAGGGAACCGTTGAAGCTGAGAGTGGATCTTCTTCTAACTGGTTTTTTGTTTGTCTTCGCACTCACGAAGGCTTGGCTTAGCTGGTACATTAGTGATGTAAACGGGTTTTGAGTAGCCTGACCTTCCCTCGGGCGAGTGACACACTTCTATTAAGAGTAGACCAGTACAGTACCAGGTGCGATATCTTCTTCTTCACGAGCCTAATGTTCTTAATGTGGCCCCAGACCACAAAGTAGTGCCCACTTTAATTTGGAGAAAGAGTTGTATGAAGTCAAGGCCAAATATCACAAGGTAATATTCATAACAGAGGCTTCTCCAACTCACGAACAAGACGATGCAGAAATATTACTGACTCTTTGTTTGACCTTTAAGTCACAATTACGTCAGGATAAAAATGACCGATTTCGCCTGAACTATAAAGTGCACTCTAATTTCTTTGTGAGCTTGATAGCTGAGTTTTCGTCACTGTCTTCTGACAAAGTCGGCTGAGGTTCGAATCCAGGTTAATGAGTGTAGAATTTTTGAAGTGAAATTTCACATCTTCGTGATTTAAATTTCAATTAATATCTACGAAGTCGTATCCATATTCACGATATCAACAGTCACGTAAAACTACAATATTACTTACCTTGTCTTTGTCGCAATTGTCATGTTTATATAGAGTCGGAACTTCCTTCAATTCCTCTGTCTTCCTATCTTGAGCTTCCTCCTTTGGGAAATGTCAGTCTCCACCACCATCACATTAAGTACAGTAAGATCACGTAATCTCCGCTACAGGTTCATAAAGTGGGACTTGAGCTATTTTGGTATTGGTTCCACCGCATACAAACAATACAAACTACGAAATCTCAATCTCGATACGTACCTACATTTCACCTGATGCAAAGTTCCCGCCATCAATATGAGGTCTCTATAGAGACTTCGAGAAATCACAAACAAAACTGAATCAATAATTTTTAATGTTATTTGCTTTACGTCCCACTAACTACTTTTACGGTTTTTGGGAATGCCGAGGTGCCGGAAATTGGTCCCGCAGGAGTTATTTTACGTACCAGTAAAGTTACCGACACGAGGCTGAGCATCTTCAAATACCACTGGACTGAGTCAGGCAAAACTGAATTTTTCAACTGCGGATTGATCCTCTATTTTGATTATAACCAACCAAATATCTGTCTTCTTATCCTTCGATACTTTTTCTGAAATTTCAAACGCACGCACTACGCAAAAATTCGCAGCAACCACACGGAAATGTAGTAATCCACATAAAAGTTCCATGACTAAAATACTGGCCCAGTGGGTAAAATGATAGAGAAAAAATAACCCGGTATATTTTTATAAAGAAGGCTTCTTATGAAAGCAAAATGCCGAAGAACAAGTACGATGTTATAATGCGTGTTCAAGGCAGGAATAATTTAAAAATAATTCGTCATTATTTTTCCTTATGTAACCAATAATTTTAGTCACACTTGCAAATTAAAATTACAATTTCTCAGCCAGTCCTAGATCTCGAAAGTGAGAACAGAATCTTGAGTTTTCCAATGTCGCGGAGCTGACAATGGCGGAGGTGGTGTACGGCCCTTCTTTTGTTAATCTTTTCCCTTTCATATTCTCAGATAATTTGTCCTTCCGCCTCAGCGTAGGCCTTCCTCTCCTCATCTTTCCCACGTACTGTCCGTCCCGTTTCTCTACGTAGCTTACGTTCCTGAATATTCCTGCTCATGGGTACAACCTTTACCGTATTTCTGACGTTGTCATTTCCGATGTTGTTTTTTCCTTTCTATTTGTTTCACGTTGCACTGACACAGACCGGTCTTATGGCGACGATGGGATATGAAAGACGATGACCCATATAAATGATTTCAAAACATTACATTTATATTAATACAGGATTATGTTAAGTGTGATTTAAATTACAATTCCGGGAATATAGAGACACGAATAGATGATTATGGCCTAACATTATATAACGTCCCTTCTTTTACTATGCCAGCACCGCTGTCTTAGGAGTAGCGAACATGTGTCTTACTCGGAGGTGCCAGGTTCGATTCCCGGCCAGGACAAGGATTTTTACCTGGATCTGATGGTGATTCGAGGTCCACTCAGCATACGTGGAAGCGGGCGACTTGGCCGTGCGGTTAGGCGTGCGCGGCTGTGAGCTTGCATCCTGGAGATAGAGGGGTTCGAATCCCACAGTCGGCAGCCCTGAAGATAGTTTTCCGTGGTTTCCCATGTTCACACCAGGCAAATGCTGGGGATGTGCCTTAATTAAGGACACGGCTGCTTCCTTCCAATTCCTAGGTCTTTCCTATCCCATCGTCGCCATAAGACCTATCTGTGTCGGTGTGACGTAAAGCCACTAGCAAAAAAAAAAAAAAAAAAACATACGTGGGAACAACTTAGGAGCTATCTGACAGTGCGATAGCAGCCCCTGTCTAGAAATCCAAGAATAATGGCCGAGAACATTCGTCGCGCTGAACACATGTCACATCGTAACTTGCGGGCTTTAGCGCTGAGCAGCGGTTGCTTGGTAGACCAAGGCCCATCTGATTGTACTTACTTCCTTGGGTTATCCTATGGATTTATGAGGCGCACAGTTTTCGGGTTTTTGTCCTGCTGGAGTTCTTAAATGCGCCGGAAGTCAACGATACGAGGTTTAAACGGCCTCAAATGACTCAGACCTCAACCGGAATCAAACCCACTCGCTATCTTGGGAATAGAAGGACGACTGCGCCATCCAGGTCGGCGAACACAGACATAAGTTTCTGTTTTATTGATATTATGTAGAATGGGATGCATTTTATATCTGACTCTCCCAGTTGTAAGTATAGAAAGTTGTAGGTTGATACACTAGGGTTTCTCCTTGAGCTTCCAAACAGGATGGTAGTTTGCTGACGAATGACTTGTTCAGGAGCCAGGCCGTGCCATGGCTTTTAGCCAACGCTCTCGACGTTGAAGCGGCCTAGGAATCACGTAGCTGAAGGCGAAAACTCTTGAGACATACCGAGCAGTCGGGAACTTCCTGAAGCGGATTGCTTTTGTGGGGGAGGTGACAGCTGTATACTATGGTGATTAACCTTGGATTGTACAATTGTTGGTTCGATACTGAATGGCAAGTAATATAAAGTATTTGTCATGAATACCACCAATGTTTCCTAACATGTAACAGAAGTGAGCCAATTATCATCGTCATTGGTTGCTCACCTTGGGGACCGTGGTTCGAATTCATTTAGAATTTTTGAAATGGAAACGTGTGTCCCTGTGGTTTGGATTCCACGTACAACTGGAGGTCCCAAAACTATTATCACGATTTCAACAATCATGTGATAGTGCGATGTTGCATTTTCTGATAAACAACTAAGAAATTAAGCAACATGCTCTATTTCCATGTGGGACGAGGTCAAGAAAGAACTCCCTTTCTTCAACGTTATCCTCGCTCTTTTATGTAGGGGAGCGCAGCAACCAGGACGAATAATTACGACATATCCAGGTTTTTAAAGACCCAATGCCCTTCCCTTTTTGCGATGTGGTAATCCTAATGAAGACATAACCTAAATTCGCCGGGATTGGAAGCCGAGACGCTACGATTGGCCATTATTACACCTCTAAGCAAGGTTAAAGAAGTATATAAAATATTCTCAAAATATATAGGATAAGGAGGTCCGTAGAAAGATGTACAAATATTTTCGAGCCTTGGAAACAAGGAGGAGTTGAAGGGATGCACTGGGAAAATTCTGATTTGTGTCCGGTTAAGCTAAGTTACAAGCAATAGAATTCAGTAAGTTAGTAACAGAAGTAATACGCACTAGTTATTAACTTTTGTAAACTAGATTCGATATATATTTCGTACCTTAAGGAGTGATATTGAAATAGTCTCTTACAAAGACGGCCATAGTTCGAATCCTGGCCGAAGCATGTGAGCATTTTTCAATAGTGAAAAATCAAGTGCTTGTTGTTCAAAATTCATGTAAAACAGAAGGTCCTGCGGATATGTTCACGACATCAACCAACAGCTTGATTTTCTCGAAAGTATTTCATATTATTTTAATATCATATTTCATATAATTTAGAAACATTTCTGCAAGTTCCTTTACGTCACACCGACACAGATGGTTTTCCGTGGTTTCCCTATTTTCACACCAGGCAAATGCTGGGGCTGTACCTTAATTAAGGCCACGGCCGCTTCCTTCCAACTACTAGACCCTTCCTATCTCATCGTCGCCATAAGACCTATCTGTGTCGGTGCGACGTAAAGCCACTATCAAATTTAAAAAAAGAACTCTTGTGGAACGAAATTCCGACGCCCTAACATATTTGAAAATCGAAAAAAATAAATTATTTTAAATCAATAGCATTAATATTACTTAAAAAAGTGAATCAATGGACCATGTTAACTTCGTCCCTGAATGCTCAACCGCGTATGATTTTATTTATCTAAGATCAACATTTATATTATTGGAAGTGTGTATTATAGCGTCATCTTATTTAACAGAAAACTCGGGCTAAATTTTATTAGACTGTTATACTCTTTTACTCGAGAAATCTCACTGTAATTCCATGATACAAAGCAAGATTCGAGTCTAATGTAAGGTTGTCACAAAGAACAAGATGCTATTTGCTTTACGTCGCACCGACACAGATATGTCTTATGGCGACGATGGGATGGGGAAGGCCTAGGAATTGGAAGGAAGCGGCCGTGGCCTTAATTAAGGTACAGCTCCGGCATTTGTCTGGTGTGAAAATGGGACATCACGGAAAACCATCTTCAGGACTGCCGACAGTGGGGTTCGAACCCACTATCTCCTGATTACTGGATACTGGCCGCACTTAAGCGACTGCAGCTATCGAGCTCGGTAAGAACAAGATGATACTGGATTAAGTAGAAATAAATAAGTCGATATTAGAATGCAAATTTCTTAGTGTGATCGTTGCAGGATAACATAACCCGGTGATTTCAGTAAACGGACAGGTGTGTAAATCAAGGGAACCTACTCATCGAGAATGGTGATGATGTAACAGCTCTGTAACCAGTTTTATTTGCAAACATGTAGACGTCCAACAGAATATGAGCAGGGACTGCGTGTAGTAGGTGTCAGAACACGTTTAAAATAAAGAAGATCTCACGTCTAGATCATGAGTTCGACCTCCGGGAACAGCAAGTGAAAGTCGCATTTCTTTTCGTGAGGATCATTCATGTAATACCAGCCTTATTTCTTCTCAAACTGTCCACAATTCTGGCACTCAACCAGCAGTCCGTGGAAAAAAGAGAAACTATAGTTTCTAAATTAAACAGACATTAATCTTAAAACATCAGCAGCAAAAACGGAACAACTGTAGAAACTACTTACTTATTTTCTTCCGTCCTTTCTTTCTTAATAATAATAATAATAATAATAATAATAATAATAATAATAATAATAATAATAATAATGTTATTGGCTTTACGTCTCATTAAATACTTTTACGGCTTTTCGGAGACGCCGAAGTGCCAGAATTTAGTCCCGCATGAGTTCATTTTCGTGCCAGTAAATCTACTGACACGATGCTGAAGTATTTGAGCACCTTCAAATACCACCGGACTGAGCCAGGATCGTACCTGCCAAGTTGGGGTCAGAAGGCCGCCACCTCAATCATCTGAGGCACTCAGCCCGAATTAATTAATTTATTAGTTTATTTTTATATCGAATATTTGTTCTTCAAAGTGCTTCATCTGAAAACCATCCACGCCATCAAACTAAATCTATACAGGAAATTTTGTAAGTTAATGATTCATTTCAGGGACTTAAAAAAATTCAGACACTATCCCTATGTCTGTAGAAACTGTCTCAAACGAATATGTGTTTCCTGGAAGTTTGATATTACGCAATACCGTAAACAATAATTCATGTAGTGACTGATAAAGGTCCCTCACGGCTTCAATTAAGTGTAAATATCGGCATTTATCTGACCTAGGAATGAATTTGGCGTGATAAAATTATGTTCAATTTAGCCAATTTCAGTGCCAGATTCACAGGAAGGTTAATATAGAGAGTATGTTATGTAAACTGGTATCGCTAATTTTTAAGGCATCTTGTATTTGAATACCAAAGCTGAAAATGGGTATACAGTTAAAATGCTAGACTAATTTTGGATTCGAACCGGAGAACTATTTCCTAATCCTGCTCATTTCCACATATTTCCAGAGGTGATTCATATAGCCTACAGTTCTAAGCTAAATAAGATACATTCTTCCAAGTTATTTCTGTGGTCACTGGAGCCCCTCAGGCTCATTTTGGTTTTGGCTGGGAGTTTGAGACCGCATACCCTTCGTGACACCACGTGATTCTCGATATGAAGATCTCAACCCCGAATTGGCTGGGGTTCGAACTTCAATCTTCCGGGTGGGAAACCAGCAGCTAAGCCACTGGGCTAATAATGCCCTCTAAGCTAAATAGGATACTATAATTAAAATGCTAATGAAAACATTGTAAACCGTTGGAAACCGCTAAGTTTGAAGGCTATGATTTTTATATGCCTTAAAGAATCATTAATACTTGTTCCTATATTGAGGAGATTTCAAGTCTTTTAAAATTCTATAACCAATGTTAGTTAAAAATTTAGACATTTCAGGTGATCTCATAGATAAGTTGCCATTACTGTAGATATTGAATTGTTAATAACATGTCTGTCCGTAGCCGATTCGTCAGATTAGGAGTTAGAATCCGCATACAATGTGGTACGCAATGTCTCAGGGCATAATATACTTCGAAGAGATTAATTTTTCACCGCATAGTACGGAGGAATTTCATCATGGAAGAAACCGGTGCTGCAGGTCAGTATTTTTAATTAACTGCAAGTAGTGCATGTCCTGGATACCTATCACCTTTGATACTTTGAGAACCATGATCTTCTTACTTTTTATTACCGACATGATAATCCTGTTTCGTAGTCATTTTCTAATAAATATGAGTTTAAATTGGGGTACGCTTGTTCTGATAATGACGAAACATTCTTAATCTAGAATTCTCGACAAATTTCTGATGCATGACCTCCATCTCGGATCCATCCCTGAGGCTTGTACGTGACGCGTGTTGATAATAACCGCCGCCTCCATAGGAAATCTTCTTCAGACGTGCGGTAGTCATAGGAATTGATTGTAATGACTACTGTATGCCAAAAAGCTCCAGTGTTCTTGAGAAGGAGATGGAAATTATAATTGTTTATTATTTTTCTGTTCTTTAAAGAGGATAATGTAAAACAAAATCTAAATGTTTCCATCTATTCAACACCATTTATCGTAACCTTGACAAAGTTACATATATTTTATGAAACTAGTTTCGACCTTGCTAGAGACCATCATCAGTCAAAATCAATAAAAGTTAAGGCAAACCATGAATTGTAGATAAAATGTATGAAGCAAGTGTGTGTTGTTGAAATTCAGTGCAAGACAAGTAAAGATTTGGATGTTAAACACTCATTACAATCACATGCCTTGTATAAGTTCTCAGTTTTCTTCCAACTCGAAGAATGCACTTCACAGAAGACCAGGTGAAACACTTAAAATACCAGCACATGAAGAATATTCTAGAATTCGCTTCAGCTGAACTAATTTCTGATGTTGGAAATGCTTTGTATTGGGACAGCCCAGAAGAGGATTTTGATTCAAGGAACGTGATAGCCGACTAGAATCTTAACTCACTTCTCACCAAAGCAGCTAGAGTCCGAGTACTGAAGAATCCATGCTGGAGTTTTGAAATGAAAAGTCACGTTTCTGTGGTTCGTATTCCGCGTAAAACAGGAGGTTCCTACAGTATAATCACGGTATTAACAGTCACATAAAACTACAAGCGTTCTAGCTTTGCTTTTGGTTTGCCCTAATGAGTTTAATTCCCTAACAGAGAGTCGGAAAATTCAAGAATACCTGGGGACAGCATTAGTATTATCTTGGATAGGCTAAGGAAAATAAGTTTATGGACAATGATCAGAAATGTACAAAGCCTTCATTTGGAGGTTAACATATTCACTGAAATGTGTTTCGAGGACTTGGTTGGAATCATTTTAAGTGGATTTTATTTTGGATAAATACAGAATTTGAACTTTGTATTCTGATTTTTCATTCGAGTGCACTGAGCGTCTGTACTCCGCTAGGTTACAAACGAAGGTAGGAGGAGTTTTCAAAATATCACAAGAGAAAGAATTGCCTCCGAAAGATCCATGAATTAAAGTGGTAAAATCAGCATACATTCCGTTGCCTTGCGTTGAGAATAATGGTTTGTAAGCGCTGATACACAGTGACACATGGTCTGTTACATGATCAGTTGCACCATGTATGGTATAAACCAGCTGACACTGCTTTGCATGACTATAACATGGAACAGTTTACGAGCCAAGCCCATGGTGAGCACTTGGGTGAGATCTTCTTGTCTAGTGCAGATCCGCTTTGCCTCATCTCCATACCACTACAAGCGAGCAGGACCTACAGAAGTGAGAGTAAAATTCTAGTTGTGTGACCTTTAAAGCATAAGGTGCTCTTACACGGAGTGCTTCAGTGAGAGATCTCACATTTGAATACATTATGAGTAGAGCGAGAATGTGTATGCATAAAAATCCATGTAAAATGCAAATATGCGCTAGACTATAAAGAAGCATTAGCAAATGCTCTGTGTGAAATAACATAAGCTTAATATTACAGACATTCATACAACTCGTCGGTAAAATGGCCCTTTGCTACAGAATAACGGCGATGCTCTAAGAATTAAAAAAAATTAATGATGTTATAACGAATTTGCCAGTGGCTTTTCGTCGCATTTATACACAGATTTTCGGCGATGTTAGGATGGGAACGTTCTAGGTTTACAAAGCTACAGTCTACGGCTTTAATTACATGATAAATATGCACTAAAAATGCTCGGTACGAAAGGATAAAAATAAGCTTAGCATCAGAATATCTTTACAAGTCGTATGTAAAGTGATCATTTGCTGCAAAATTACGGTGAAACTGTAAGCGAAGAATTCAAATAGTATTAGTGAGGTGTTTTATCGACGTGTTAATTATTCATCCAGTGGATTTTATGTCCGACTAATACACAAAAATTTTACGGTGATACTAGGGTGGGAAAATAGATTTAATTAAGGTACAACCCTGATATTTACCGGTTAAGAAAATGAGAAACCACAGAATATGTTATTCCTTAATTGTTGCTACCTAGTCAACTCTAGTTGTTCCCCATCCGTGCAGAACCGACATCTTTCTTGTGTTAGTGTGGCATTAAAGTACTAACAAAAATTAAAAATCCATGGATATTTCCTACCCAGGTTACACACGCATAAAAAATTAAGAAGCATATTAAAATTGGTCTGCTACCCATTTTTGTTTCAGTAAACGATCTGAAAAAGTAGCATAGTGATCACTTTTCAAAACAAGTTTGGTGGTTAAATGAATTCTTCCCAAGTGTCACATATCTCCACATCATTTCCGCTGATATGATTGATTCGTTAATTGGTTGATAAAGTTAAAGGCATTTAACTGAACTTCCATCTTCTGCGAGAATAAGAATGCTTTGTCACTCATAACGATAAACGAAGTAAAAGGTATCTCGTTAGCCAGTAAGATTAAAGCGATGAAAGTGAGGAGCCTAGGAAAACAAAGCCCATAGGACCAAATAACTTAACACCAAAGATGGCTGTCCATGAAAGTACTGTATCTTAAACTCTCTAGTTGTCAATTGAAAAGAAATTCCTAATTTCAGGTTCGATTATCCGTTATACATCAGAAATATCTGTACTTGCTTTGTTTCCATCAATGGTACACTTATTTTGAAACTTCGGCTTCAAATAGGAGATTTAATAACGTGGTAGTATCGTAGACTGAACTCATATAACTTTCAGTAATATCTAAACAAAACACATAAATAAATAAATAAATAAATAAATAAATAAATAAAAAGAAAAACACATACGTGAGGTAATATAATAATAATAATAATAATAATAATAATAATAATAATAATAATAATAATAATAATAATAATAATAATAATGGTAACACTAATAGACTTATCTTATTTAAGGTCCCTTCAGTTGGTGCAGACTTTAAGGGCTGCATTATTTGACAATTTTGTTCCGCCGTAGGAGTTTATTTATTGTCAGCAGCAAACAACAATGAGTTGTATTATTTAAATACATTTATATGCCACCGCCCTCTTGTGGGAACAAACCCGAGCGCAGATGATGATGATGATGATGATGATGATGATGATGATGATGATGATGATGATGATGATGACGATAGTAGTGATGGTATTTTTAAGGGTCAAACATCGAGAGTATTGATCCCTGCCGTACCAGTGTTCTTCCCTGTCTTACCCGGAGGTCATGAGTTCGAATCCTAATTCATCCAGATATTTTAATTCTGTCATGAAGGTTGGAGATGGAAGCTCGTAATTCAAATGATATGAGAAGTAGTGAAAGTCTAGTATTACATCTAAGGATGCCATGGTGATGATGATCATGATCATGTGATTTTCCAATATTTTCAGTCCATCCTGCTGGTAACAGTCTTCTTTGTAGTCAAAGGATTTTATTAAGTTGTTATGGGCCAAGAGTTTAGTTTTTCATACATCAAATTCATATAAATACATTATTTCCTCCTTCAGTAACACTGACCTTTACATTACTTCTCTGATTTTGTTCAGCCATCCATAAGGATATACCTTGGCCTCTATATGCATCTCTCGTGTCTTCCTCACGTTCTTGCATGGTTCAGTGGGCAGCGATTGCATTAAACGCTTTACTGCCGGAACTTCTTTCCCCGTCTGCTTCTCGCGCTCTTTTATTGAATACCATCCAGCACAATCAGACCTGAAGCCTGTGAAGATATTCCCCTCAAAGACACCGTGAATGAGATAGTGCTCCATTATTTGAGTCTCGTAAATGTTAATCGATAAGACTGTCGCTGCAAAAAGACAGTTCTAAAGCACACTTTAAATATATATAGTCACACTTTGAACTCGCTACATCGCTGCTGATGATGATTGATATGACAAGGTATAGACACATACTTGCTGCGTGTAGCAACAAGTGTTGCTATGGTGACTGTACCGGTGTGTGTATTTGCAATTAACTGAGGTTAGAGAATTATAAAAGCAGATAGCGCATTCGATCTTGGCTGATGTCGGAGGCATTTGAAGGTGACTTAACTGCGACAGGTTCATGTCGTTGGTTTTTGGGCAAGTTATAGAAATCCAGCGGAACAAATTTCTGACACAGTAATTCACTTTCATGCTGAGACTGTTCGGTGATAATAAGGAAACTATTCCAGACCATACAAGAAGATAAATTGTACCGTAAACTCTGTACCTTATCAGAGAAGGCCAACATTCAACGGACCGCATCACTGAGCTCGACGGTTTCAGTTTGGCACGCTTAAATGATGGTGATAGTAATGAGGTGTTTCTTGTTGTATCACAATCGTTCCCTGGTGTATCATCTCTATATTTTACCCAAAGTTCATGATATCAAATTATTTAAATATTAAACCTCCTCCAAGAAAGCTGACCTTTACATTACTTTTCTGAATTTGTTAAGCCATCGTCAAAAGGATATACCTTGCCCTCTTCTCCTGTCTTCCTCACGTTCTTTTTCTGCACAGAAGGTTGGTGACTATCATGGAGAAGGTTTTCTTAACCTGCGCTTCGCATAACAGGGATGTACCATTAATTTCGAACCACTATCAGAGGTTCCCCACCTAGAGTAATCTTCTCCACCTACGACCACGTTTCCCTTCTATCACGCTTCGTATGATCAGTTGTATTTGTCTTTTTGGAAGACATGTGTTTTGCACTTCATATAATTTCCCAGATTGATGGAGAACCTCTTCGTTGCTGAAGTGGTCTACCCATAGCGTCTTCATTCCGTTGATGTTGATTAGGAAATGGTGTTATGTTCTCTCTATCTCCAGTCGTTTCACTCATGACTGAGTATCGTGACCCAAGGAATTTGTTGTTTCTTTTATAAGCTAATACCATCCTGTACGTACTTGCGTATTCCAGACAGTAACTCTCCAAGGTATGTCCATGATCTCTCTTACTTGATCAAACCATATTTTTGTGACCCGTTCTCGTGTCCTTGTGCCAAAAAAAATTCTTGGACAATTCATTTTTCCAGGTTCTCATTCTCTATTCTCACAATGCGGCCAAAGAATTGCAGGATTCTCTGGTACAAAACTTGTTATAGACTTTCTTGTATTCCAATTTCCCGGATGACAGAATCATTTGTTCGCCTGGCTGTCCACGGTATAGGCAACATCCTTCTCCAACACCACATTTCAAAGGCGTTGATTAGGTTCCTGTCTTTAGCTTTTATGCTCCAAGTTTCGCATCCATACAGGAAGATCGAGAACACAAGAGAATGGACTAACCGTTTCTTCGTATTCATAGATATTGCTCTATCTTGCCAGATCTTCTTTAATTTTGCCATAGCTACTCGTCCTAGAATGATGCGACGTTTGATTTATTTTTCGCAGCTACTTGTATCCTCGATTAAACAGCAGCAAATTCAAATAAAGTGTCCAATACCCTCCTTAATTTATAACCTTTCTTATGACTTTGTGCAAAATTCCTCTAATCAGATAAATCTGAAACCCTGCCAGTCAACACGCTCTTGCCTGACTGAAAATCCTACCAAAGGTTCCTGCGAATTAAACTTTGAATATGGTAAGCAAATGGCCAGCGTTAGTGACTGTCGTCTCAAACACCCCCAGTTCAATTTCTGGCCGGATTTCAGGCGTATCTGGTTAATTCCTCTGATTCAGGGACTAGACTAGGTATTTGTGTTAGTTTTAATAAGCATCTCTTTACATATACATACAATATAGCAGCACGATAGCACGTAAAGTGAACACATTCCTCAACGTAGGATTGAAGTCAAGAAGAGTATCTAGCTACAAAACCGTGCCAGATGTACTTGTGTAACACAGATTTCATCCATGACCTCACACGGGTATATAGAAAGAAAGAAAACAATTACCCGGGCTGCTGGCTCTATGAAGGGTGAATATTTTTATCTTTTCCGCTTTTTTCCCATATTCTGGTGAAGTCGCGGTTGCGAACTGCGTCAGACATGTGTACTTTGCTCTGTTTTGTAGCCAGATACCCTTCCTAACGCTGATACCATGTTGGGGGAATGTATTTACTATTGTGTGTTTCTGTGGTGGTGGTAGTCTGGTATGTTGCTTGTATACCTAAACACTGAGCCAGAAGAATTAACGAGATGCGGTCAATATCTCCGACCTGAAATCCTCAGAACCGAAGGCTGCGACGCTGATCATTCATTCAAGAAGGCAGACGAAAGATAAGTATTCTAAACGTGTATTATAATGTTATTAGAGCTTGTAATTTGATGCAAAATTTACTAAAAATAAAATGAAAAAGAGAATGTTAAACCTTTCGAGTTCAACTTGGCAGGTTCGATCCATTCTCAGTCCGATGGTATTTGAAGGTGCCCAAATACATCATCCCCGTGTCAGTAGATTTACTGGTATCTTAAAGAACTCCTGCAGGACAAAATGTTGGCTCCACGGCTTCTCCGTAATCCGTAAAAATAGTTAATGGGACGCAAAATAAATACTATCATTCAAATCTTTTGCCCGTAGTTCTGTTTATATATTCCAGTAATTTTCTGTTAAAGGAGGTTTGTAGAATATTGTACCAAGGTAGATAATAGTATTAGCGGTATGTACCGAGCTATCGTTGAATCTGAAGCCACCGGAGAATGCAAATAACGTACATGTCCCTCCTTTCAGGCTGAATTGGAATGTTTCTCCTTCACTCCAGTGAAATACCTCCATAATGTCCAGAATGGATTCATTTAAGGTGCGACAGCAGACCTCAATTTAAGCCAACATTCCATCGCCCCCTCCCCTCCTACCAAGACAAGCCATGATCGTTTAATTATGCAACGTCGAACAAATACGAAGCAGAGCGATGTGTCGGGGATTATAGGTCTTCCTTTTGTCAGGAACTCTCGCGTGCTTCTGATCGGTTATGACAGTATCACGTTACCAAACATCGGTGAATGGCTCTCTCTCACTTAACGATGATTCATTCAACAAGGTCTACAGCTAACTTTCATAGAATACAAGGAATAGCTTCATAGTTATTGATAAAATCTTTCACCAGGGCTGAGTAGCTCAAGCGGTAGATCGCTGACCTTTTGACTTTAAGTTGGCGGGTTCGATTTCGTCTCAGTCCGGTGGTATTTGAAGGTGCTCAAATGCGTCAGCTCCGCGTCAGTAGATTTACTGGCACCTTAAAGAACTCCTGCAGGAAAAAAGTTTTGGCTCCTTGGCTTCTCCGTTAACCGTAATAGTAGTTAATGGGACGCAAAACAAATATGTTACTATCATTCAAATCGTTTGCCCGTAGTTCTGTTTATATCACACACTTACAGTATATCAAAATATGAGTACCAGGTTAACGGCTGGGGAAGCGGCCGAGCGTTTAGGGAACCACTCTACCCCACCAAGTGCCGAGGTTACGGATGACTGTAACTTCCACCCCTCCAAGGGTCTTCTTAGACTGTAGGGAGTTGGCTTTATTTTTGCTTTTTACCTACAGTATATAATGTTGAAAGCCTTTTTCTTCAATTAATATCTTAGATATCCACTGAAATCATCCCTCAAAAACAGAAATAGTTCCTTACTTCTATTGTATTATAAGGCTATGCTGTACTGGAACCTTTCGGTACAACGAGTGTCGTTCATTTCTTCACTCGATTTCTTTGTTTGTCCAACCCTTGTCCCGTTTCTCTACGGGGTCGGGTATGAGGTGAGATGAATTTGTCGTGGAGGCTTTTATGAGCGGATGCCCTTCCTGACGTCAGCCTCATCAGAGGAGTTAATGAGTTGAAGTGAATGACGTGATATATGATAGCAGGAAGGGAGATGGTGAAAGCCGGTGTCAGCACATAGCCTACCCCTGTCGAACAGCACCAAGGGGTCTGCTCAAAGTCTAAGGTCCCCATCCGACGGGCGAATCACCATCATCAGCGTCATATGCCCTCACTCCTTAGGAGCACTGCGGAGAGGTTTGGAATTAAATCCAAGCTTTTGTCACGCAATCTAGTGATTAGAAATTGTATACCACCACCTCCCCTACCCTGCTGGTCAACATTCTGATGGTGAAAGTTTTTCGATCAACGGGACTCGAACCACGGTGTCTGACTGTTTAGACTTCAACGCCGTAACGATCATTGCCACCAGGCGGGCTATCGATTTGTTTATACAGTATACCAGTATATTAATGAAACACTTCCGCACAAAAGGTGTTGGCTCTTCCTTCATTTCATCTTTTACAATATGTATCCATAAAATAACGGAATCCTTCCTCATAACAGGTGTTGGCTTTTACTTCGATTAATATTTTATGAACAAATACAATACTGAAACCCTTCCTCGTAACAGGTGTTGGCTTTTATTTAATTTAATATTTTCTATGCCCATACACTATATTACTGGAGTGGTGATGGCGGTGGTGGTAGTGGTGGTGATAGTTTTAAGAGGCAAAAGAAAGGGAGGTGTATGAAGGGCGTGAAACTGAAGTAGACTACTCCCTAGGCCACCCAGGACTAATACCGTCGGGATCGGAAGAGAACAAGAGTTGAACAGTAAAGGTCGGATAGGAAAGATGAAAGTGAATAGCCTAACACAAGTAAGTGAAAACAATGCTGGACTCAGCTATAGTAACTATGCTCACCAACTCATGCTCCCAAGTTGAGAGCCTCTGGTCCACCCTTTTAGTCGCCTCTTACGACAGGCAGGAAATACCGTTGATGTATTCTAACATAAGTGTTATTCTTTATTTCGTTTGGTATACAACGTTCCGGATCATATAGTTTAGAGAAACCGTTCGTCTTTTAATGATTTATCAAAATCTACTGACTGTTAATTCACTTATAAAATGAATATGTATGTATGTATGTATGTATGTATGTATGTATGTATGCATGTGCAGGACGGGAGATATAGTACGAACCAAACGCGCACAGAGGGGAAGGTTCTTGTTTCCCCGCCTGTCCACACGGACCCCTGGCTCGACCCTGAAGAAGTAGTAGAGAGGGGAATGAGGGGAGGAATCACCTAACTTACTAACTTGACCGCTACATTTTCAGTATGTGGTTTTCACACTAGAGGCCCGTCAAAACCCCTCCCCACTTTGTATTTGAGTTACTGCGCATCTCTTCGTTTGGTTCTTGCTACATCACGGGACCAGTATGTATGTATGTATGTATGTATGTATGTATGTATGTATGTATGTATGTATGTATGTATGTATGTATGTATGTATAGTATTAATTTATTGAGATTCGACTCAAAACTTTCAGTAATTAGCCCTTTGACCCATCTCTACCCATCTATTTGCATAATTAAACTAATTAAGTTCCTTGTCAAAGTACAGGAATTTTGCTATTAAATTCATTTTAAATGTCTCAGTAAATCTGTTGATTCAGTTGACTCGCTTTTGCCATGTAAACAGCATGTGTCGGGGATTCGACACCACAACCTTGAGCATGGTGGACGTCTGGCTTTATCACAGCGCTTCACAGCTGGCGAATGTTAAGAAAGAGCAACATTGTAGTAGTAATACGAAACCCTCCCAAACTTCGCATTGAATGTATTCTCGAGTTTCATCCAGTCACTTCTTATAGCAATGGGGCAATACCCAGCAGCTGTAGTAAACATTCCGAATAAATAATTGTTCTTGCTAAATATTCAGCGAAGATGTTACAAGCAAGGGTAAACATGAATTTAACATCCTAAGTTATGCAGTTTTCAACAATGGAAGCGAGATATGAATCCTTTTTAAAGGCGAACTTCGTGACCTAGTCAACATTTCAGTTATATTCATACTACGTGAAGCTTTCTCCCATATTAGAAGATATGAAACGATTACTACGTGCAGTAGGTGTATTCGTGTTTCCATTGGACAAGCATGTTTTCTGCGAGTAGTCTTCAACCGGTTGCGAAAACGTCTCTTGACCTCATCTGTAAAGGCATCCATCATTTAATTTTACCTTGCCAGGTTTTCTCATATGCCTCTCAAATATCAACTACTTTGCAGATTCTGACGAGCGAGCATATGGCACACCTAACTCTATGACCTTGCGGAACGGTTGACTGAAAAGCGCGTGATTATGCTAATTTTAGGATATAGCTTTTCCTCTTTAGGTCCTGGGTTCTCTGAGTTGAGAATGTTACAACATCCCGTTAAACTAGTCGGAAATCATATCTGAAATCAAACATTTGTTTTCACCGCATTATGGCTGAGGAATTTCGAAAACAAGATGAAGAGCTGGATTCAGTTGACTTGCTTTTGCCATGTAAACAGCATGTGTCGGGGATTCGACACCACATTCTTGAGCATGGTGGACGTCTGGCTTTATCACAGCGCTTCACAGCTGGCGAAAGTTAAGAAAGAGAAACATTGTAATAGTAATACAAAATCCTACTGATGATGAAGATACGAACTACAAATGTCATTTTGAACATCATCATGGCGCATCTTCGAAGTTTTAGTCTGGCATAAATGAAGTGAGATATAAAAACGAGATACCTTTATTGCCGATAATAATTTACAGTATTGTAACTGACAGAAAACTCGGTCATTATATTATAATCTGTGTGTGTGTGTGTGTGTGTGTGTGTGTGTGTGTGTGTGTGTGTGTGTGTGTGTGTGTGTGTGTGTGTGTGTGTGAAATAGTTTTTATTGTGATGTTGCTCAACAGGTTTTCTTTGGCTCTGATCATAAGGCAGTCATCTATAATTTATCGCCTTGACTTGAAAGTCAACCAATTGTCAACGGAGTCTCGTAGCCTCCCACTAAAATTACCCTTGGAATCCTTAATCCCGTCTTCATTGTACTGTAGCCATTCTCTTATTGTCTTGTCAGCTTTTTCTCCCCCCATATAGGACGCAGACTTCTGACACTATGTTATTACGTATTAACTGGTAGATAGGTTTCCATACATTCTCTGTAACACAAGTTATCATTACAAAGTTGTAAATCTGTACATTTGGATCAAATGCCAATTTATTTGAATAACTTTGCACCTTTGTATTGAAATTAATGGTCACACCTGTACGCAGAAATTAGACCAGTATTAATATTTCATCTTATGAGAGAACAGGTTTGGAATACTTGGTAACTTGTGAAAATTAAGAACAATATATGTGCATGAATCATACGTTTAATGGGTTAATAGTAAGATATAATTAAAACATGCAAAACAATCGAAATTGCTTGCAAGACATCATCCTTCATTTCGTTCACTGATGTACAGTTTAATTATAATAATGCCCTACACAGGAGTGATTTATTCTGCATACTATACAGGTTAGACCAATGAAAGTTAATAGATTCAGTAATTAAGTCACTTGCAGTCTTACTAGTCTTTTTCTCTTAAGTAACGTATGTTGTGATAATCCTTGTACATGTAACCAAAGAACTCAATAAATAAATTTTCTACAATCTATCCTAAGGTAACTGGAACCATCCTGGCATATCTAGGGGTTTTATCTGACGCCACGACATTTGGCAGCTACTGTCGGCAGCCCTCAGGATGGTTTACCGTGGTTTCCGATTTCCACACCAGGCCATAGTCACTTCCTATTCCATTTTTGTCATATGATATATATATATATATATATATATGTGTTGGAGCGACGTAAAGTAAAAAAAAAAGCAGGTGAAATGTCTACCTTAAGATCCAACGTAATTCGAAAACGGTCATCTGGGTGGAAAGTCACTGGGTTAACCACGCCCTCTTCAGGATTCAGAGAATATTTCACTTATTTCTCTATGTTAGTGTGTGTTAAGATAATTTTCCATATTTATTTCAACAATTAAAATTATTTTCTCTCACATTTCTCATTTATGTTCAGAAGAGAATTTTTCTTCGTTGCTGCCAATTACTGGTCTTGTGCCTTGGTCAAACAAGTCTGACGTGTACTTAGAGAAAGAAAAGTCGGTCTGATGTTGACTGGCAGGATGAGTGAAGCTTTAATTCACTGGAACGAGGATTCAGAATGAATTGGCCGGTGTCCGCTGTTAACTTCTTCTACGATGACTGAGGTCACAAACGAAATTATCTTCTCAGTTGTCCTCACGAGGTTGAACACAATTTGTTTCAACCATCAAACTACGACTTAACTCCTGCACTGTGAAACTAGTGATCAACCCCGGATTAAACATATAAATAACAAACATACAATTCGAACACTATCACAAGAATGTCCATGTATATAGCCAGGTCACTGTAGGTCAAGATGGTGACAAACCACTTCATAATTACTTATTTTTAAGAGTATATTTATCCTGTTCCGGAATATGCCTTTACTTCAAAATATGCTAAGTTCATGTAGGCCTACTTTATTAACTTTGTGTAAGTGGATTGGAAAATCGATTTTCAAGGGATCTGCAGACTTTTGCCAAAGATTTGTTTGCATGACGCTTTGACTAGCCATTCAATCTGTTAGTCACCACTGATCTGCATCTAGGGCTGTCTCCCAGGTGGAAGATTAATTATCATTTGTTTACATAGTCTTTTCTTAAATAATTTGATAGAAGATGGAAATTTATGAAACAGATCAAACATACCCTTTAGTATGAATTATTGCAATCCCTCCCTAATAAACATACTTTTCTTATAAACGAGTGTTTGCCCCAGTTTGTCCTCTTCCGTTCCAAAATTTACCTTAATTTATTACTAGCTGATGTACCCGTGCTTCGCTACGGAATTCTCAGAAAGATTGTCTTCGTGGTTTTCCCAACTGGGTTAATATAGGTCATTTACAATGATGTCAGTAGGAACATAGCGATTAAAAAGCAATGTTATCATACAAAATACTCGATCAAATGAAAAACCGCACATATTCTCAGTTACGAACAGTACTATGTTGCTGATCTAACAGTCCAAAGTTCCAGTGCTGGAATGACTCAGTCTATTTAAAGGTGTGTATACAGCTACACTTAAATATGACGTTTGGTAGAGATCTATCCAGCCGTTTCGCCGTGATGGTGAAACAAACAGACAAACAGACAGATAAACAGACAGACACGAAGAATACAAACCACCTATTCGGTACTAAGTTGACTTAAAACGGATAAATATCTGAAAAATTGGCAAAACAAACGAAATTACAGACAGCGGACCCCCTACAACTTTATTTATACAGATAATCTCACTGCTGTAGAATAGTAGAGCTGACGTTGCCATGGTTACGGCAGTTCATTTCTTTATCCGATTCCCAGAGCAGGGGTAGTGTGGTGCCAATATCTCCATAACGGTTGGTTTTAGGGCCTTAAAATATGGTTTTCGGGCCCGTAGGGCGTACCGAGTTTTGTTCTTTGCGTCAAGGGCTTAAATTGAGCTTTCTCTCATCCTTGTACGACAAATTCGATATTTCGCCTATGTTAGCCTAGTATTTTTGTATATCCTCCGAGGCCCCGCCCCCTCGAATTGTTTTGAAAATAAAATACATCTCATGTTACTCACTGGCAATGTAGCTTTCTATAGGTGAACTAATTTTTAAAATCGGTTGAGTAGTTTTGAGTCTATCCGTTACAAACAAATATACACATTTTTCCTCTTTGTAATATTAGTATAGATAGATACTTATAATATGTTCTAATTTTTATGATCGTATAATTGCTTCATTTTGTACATTACCTCTAACAGCTTACTTTTCTGGCTCAAATACAGTTTAGTTACATAATTGTATATAAGCGAGTCTAAAGAGTGAGGAAATTCTCCTTACAGCTAGCAACCTCAAGGTAGGAATAAATTATCTGTAATAAATTGAGAATACTCCTCTTATAGTACAGTCAAGTAAGAAGTTTATCATCTATGTGACATGAACTCTCTCACATCTTTGAGGCAGATAGGATATGCAGCTCAATAACATTCCTTATGGTAATGACTCTGAAGTATGTCTAAACTCCGGTAAATGTGATCTTGTCTGTTATACTTTTACTAAGTTTAGTTGATTAGAGACCAATTACCGTCTGTCGTCGCATCGTTCATAATGTTTTTCAACTACACTCACTATCAGAATTACGTCCAGTAGGGTAGGAGAGCTGGTAGAATCAAATTCCTAATTGCTAGATTGCATGCCAAAATTCTTGGTTCACTTCCAAACTTCTCCACAATTTCCATATGGAGTGATGGGGCGTGATGATGATTTGTCCATAAGATGGAGATGTTAAGCCTTGAGCGTAAATTAGGTTTTATTCGACAGGGGTAGGGAATGAGCCGCCTCGGTGTTTCACCCGCTCCGTACCTCATTACCACCTCCATTACACACAACGTAAGATCTAACATACAGTCATCACAGAGGACACAGAAGCACAATCACTCACGTAATGATCTTCACCTCTGGGAATACCTAAATTTTTGAACAAAGGTTGTGCGCAAAATAAATGAAGATCGAAAACCACCAAACATCACAGACAATAGACTCATTTTCAAGTGTCTTGGCATTAAAACACCCACACACTTCATTCTTATCAATATACAGAAATGGGTAAAATCGTGGAATATTTGAAAAAGAAAGCGGTAAGCTTGTAGTTTAATTGATGCAGTGATCATAGCCTCGAAACCTCTGGTTTTACGTGGAAACTGAACCAAAGGGATCTACAATTCCAAACATCCCACCTTTAATATGTCCGGCTCCTTGGTTGTATGCTCAGTGTAGTGACCTTCAGTTCAGAGAGCCCCGGGTTCGATTCCAGGCCAGGTCGGAGATTTTGACCTTAAATGGCTTATTCTATTGGCCCGGGGACTGGGTGTTTGTACTGTCTCCAACATCCCTGAAACTCACACACCACACACAACACTATCCTCTACTAAAATAACATACAATCCCCTGTACACGGCAGATGCCACCCACTGTTGTTGGAGGGTCTACCTTGCAAGAGCTGGACCGTTCTAGAAATAGCCACACGATTTAAAAAAATTAAAAACCTATAATAATTTTTTACTATTGTTTTAACATCGTACTGACACATGGGTTTTCTGCCACCTAAGGATAGGTAAGGGCTAAGACTGGGAATACAATGGCCGTTGCCTAAATTACCCCAGAATTTGCCTGGTGTAAATATAGGAAATCACAGAAAACCATCTGCAGGGCTGCCGACGCGACGGTGGGATTCGAACTCACCAACTCCCAAATTCAAGCTCTCAGCTACGTGACTCAAACCGCACGGCCAAGTCGCCGGTGATAATGTACCTAGGCTCTCCTAAAACGAATAGCCCAAATGACAAGCTGACGTTATACCCTAGGAACTCGAAATTAAGCCCACTCTGGTTCTGGAAGGGCCTTGTAACCACAACGTTAGAGGGAACGATCAGCAGGAGGAAGGATCAGTTCTAAACCTCTTGACTACTTCCTTCTCTATCAGGATTCCTTCATTGAACTGTCTTGACACAGTAATGTTATTGACACACGACATGACATCTACAGGTGTTCCAGGCAATTAAAGGAAGTCATGATTCACATGGAATTTAGTTGTTTACGAACATTTCCCTTACAAGTTAAGCTGTAATAAACATCTTGAAATCTTGTTTCTACTTCCTCTAATGGTTTACTGACGTATTGCATTAAATACAATTCTTCTTCTTCTTTATCTCCTTACCATGGTCGGTTTTTCCCTCGGGCTCGGCGAGGGATCCCACCTCTACCACCTCAAGGGCAGTGTCCTGGAGCGTGAGACTCTGGGTCGGGGGATACAACTGGAGACGATGACCAGTACCTCGCCCAGGTGGCCTCACCTGCTGTGCTGAACAGGGGCCTTGCGGGGGATCGGAAGATTGGAAGGGATAGACAAGGAAACGGCCGTGGCCCTAAGTTAGGTACCATCACGGCATTTGCCTGGAGGAGAAGTGGGAAACCACGGAAAACCACTTCCAGGATGGTTGAGGTGGGAATCGAACCCACCTCTACTCAGTTGACCTCCCGAGGCTAAGTGGACCCCGTACTAGCCCTCATAACACCTTTCAAATTTGGTGGCAGAGCCGGGAATCTAACCCGGGCCTCCGGGGGTGGCAGTTAATCACACTAACCACTACACCACAGAGGCGGACATTAGATACAATTATTCTGTTATCTATGTATTTATCAAAGTGAATGACAACAAAATACACTGTCAAAAAGTAATTGGGCAGCCATGATAGTTAGTAATTTAGTACGTCAGTTGACTTGTGTGCCTGACGTAATATGCTTCAGGATGTTCTAGAACTAGCTCTCAAGGTGATGGCACGAGGTACTAAGCCATTTTTTACTTCAATAAGGGCATGATTGTGAGCTGCCATCTCAGTGGGCTTTCTTGCAGGACTATCGCAGTGCAGTTAAACAGCCTCAAATCAAGAGAAACATTCGTCCTGCGTACGTGAAAGTTGGATGGAAATGGTGCGCGTTCCGGCCGATCTACAATTTTGATAAACAGAAATCACAGATCCCTGAAACGTGAAATTGTCAAAAACAAGGCACGACTGATGGCTACTATGCGACATGAGTCTCATGTAAGAACAGGAGTATATGTTTCCATTGGAACATTGCGTACAGAGGCCCACTAACTCAGATATTCCGGAAGAGCTGCGGCAAAGGCCCTATGCTCCATATCATGAAAGACAATAAAGCTTGGCTATGCTAATTATTATGACACTCCTAAGTATAACAGGTGTTCTTTGCATACATTTCCACAACGGTTATGTATTCGAAAATATGTATATAACAAACAACAGGTGCGGACCATTTTTGACCGAGCGAGTTGGCCGTGCTCTTAGGGTCGCGTAGCTATGAGCATGCATTCGGGAGATAATGGGTTCGAACCTCACGATCGGCAGCCCTGAAGGTGGTTTTCCGTGGTTTCTCATTTTCATATTAGGCCAATGCTGGGGCTGTACTGTAATTAAAGCCACGGCCTCTTCCTTCCCACTTCTAGCCCTTTCCGATCCCATGTGTGTCGGTGCGACGTAAAGCAAAATTTGCAAAAAGAAAGACGATTATTTTTCAGCTCATTCTTAGTAGCATGAGCCATGACTCACATATTTGAGAAAACCCCTGTCTGATACCTTTTACACGAAAAGTACAAATATTAATAATATTGCTATACTGAATGTGGTTTTCTCACAAGGTTACAATACACACACTAGTACAACCACCACAATTATATCGGTATCAGACACCTTTCGACACACTGAAGTACTCTGAGTGATGAACAACAATGCCCCAAACAATAAAAAATATTGGAAAACAACGCTATACAATCTGACTGTAGTTAACTGAAGTGGGATCGTGTCACTCTAGATCACTTGATGACATTATTGTTGCAATTATGGAAAGACGGATACAATAGCTAGGTGAATACAAAGAAACTGTGAAGAAGACGTGAAACAAATCAGAGTCCTCCAATTGCGTAATGTAACACTTACATAGCACTAGGTTACCAAGTAAGAGAACTATTAACGCACGCTAATATATGCACATCCGTGTTTGCTGTCCACTTTGGATGTGCAAATTCTTGTGAGATGGCGTCAGTGACACTTAGCAATATTTTACTCACTTAAACAAACATGCGTATGATTAGAACATCAACACAGAATGGTACTGAGAACTGTTGGTACAAAAGACAAGAATAGCGTTTCAGTATTTCTGAGTAAATTAGTGCTTGAAGTTCAGACGGAACTTTATCTGTAATAATATAACGAGAGCTCAAGAATGTATCCATAAAGAATCTGGAGCTCGAGTTGTGTTTATTCAAGGAATAACTAAAAAATGGAATATGTAATGATACTAAAGTCAAAGAGCAAACGAAGATGAAGAGAATTCTTGTATTTTTCTCCAACACGTTTGAATGAAAGTAGGTCTTCATCAAGGTGTATGCCTTAGGATGCCGTACAAGGAAAGCAAAAATAAATGAGAAAATCATCTTCCCAATGCTCCAGCGGAGGTAATAATAAAGAATAAATAACAATATAGTTAACCAACTAACAGTTATATAAATGGACTATTAGGATAATAATTTAGAGGAATTACAGATCTCTGGTAATTGGGGCGTGATAGCTGAGTGGCATCAGCACTGGATTCTCAACAAGGCTACAATGGACGGTTTGAAAGTTGCAGTTGCTGTCTGGGAAGTTCCGGGACCAATTATCGGCTGTGTAACAAATTAAAGGCTCACTTCCATCGGGACGTTTTAGGCTGGTCAGTCCTAGCTGTGTTCATCTTCCCCACAGTGAAGGGATCCATGATGATGATGATGATGTTATTTGTTTTACGTCCCACTAACTACTCTTTTTACGGTTTTCGGAGACGCCGAGGTGCCGGAATTTTGTCCCGCAGGAGTTCTTTTACGTGCCAGTAAATCTACCGACACGAGGCTGACGTATTTGAGCACCTTCAAATACCACCGGACTGAGCCAGGATCGAACCTGCCAAGTTGGGGTCAGAAGGCCAGCGCCTCAACCGTCTGAGCCACTCAGCCCGGCGTGAAGGGATCCAAGGGGGTTGTTAAGTCAGAAGAGCCACAGACATTAGCCTGATTTCCTTTGGTCTGCTTTGTATAAAACCGTAGTACTGAAAGTATTGCTAAGAATTCGACTGCATTATAACAAAGTGTTGAAGTGACACATCTAACAACAATTCAGCATTTATTTTTCATATTGAACGTTACAGACTCTAATTTTGTTATTAACGTCTAATACAGCAGATCTGTGTATGGGAGCCGGTATCATCTGTACCTTCCAAGAAACCTGTAATACGTTCGTTCCAGCTTCTTTAAAGGTCATCCAGAAGGCCTTGTGAGGCCCATCCCTATTTGAAACTTAACAGCAGGCGTGAACCTCGTCATTGCAATGCAATTATAAGTTCCTACAACTAAACCAACACGATAAATATACTGGAAACATGAGTGATATCATCCTTCATATTACATAAACCTGGACAGACAAGTATAAGATCTGTTATATTGTGTCTTCCAGCAGAGATAATAGCAAGACAGAAATAACAAAGTAACTAACAGTCATGTAAACAGACAACCGTTTGTACTAACCGTTCATATTAACTTCTGCGAGACAAAATTCCGGCACGTTGGCGTCTCCGAAAACCGTAAAAGTAGTTAGTGGGACGTAAAAACCAAAAACATCTATATATTAAAAGAGTTTACTAAAAACAGCTTTGGCAAATCTGACCATCTGTTCTACTGGACCGATTTGCTTAATTTTTATTTTATTCTCTCCGGAATTACCTGCCGGTGAATCATGAGATATTAATAGGTTTCTAGGTTCAGCCAATTTTGAATAATCATAAAATCAATTCATGAAATGATCACTCCAATATTTGCAGACGATGACTTACCCTAACCCGGAATACATTCTCTACTTAGCAGGTTGCTAAGCGACTAACACTTTCATTAATATTCTGATATATGTGATTTTTATCCTTAGTAACGTCATGCAGCCATGTTTGATTACTACCTGCGAGGCCAGAGAGTATACACTTCCTCTGATGATGGAAGAAGCTAGATACTCTTTGATTCTCTGACCTTCCCCAGCTTCTTAATATACTCAACAGATGGCAGAACTTTCCCAATGACTTACATGCTGCTAATAGAAAACAGGGACGCACGCACAGACGGGAAGGTATCAAGTCGACTAGCCTTCTGTATGACCACTGCCAGTGATAAAGCGCAGGGCAACCTCTTGAAAAAGTGGATGTCTACTTACCCGAACCAGTATTCAGTCACGGCCAATTATATGTTGCGCTATCTCGGGCAAGTTCGTTTAAAAAGGTTAAGATCCAGATACGCCCAAATGGTCGAAGCACAATTAATACTGTATGGAAAGAAGTGTTATAAACTATATAACTAATGAATCAGTTATTATGTACCGGAGTGAAATGATCATGAAACTATTGAAAAGGGCAGGCAAAACAATATGACAACGACAGGCATATCAAGAAGAGTTATCTGACCTGTTTAGAATGAATGCTGCGGAACAGCGCGGATCCCCTAGTTGTTGTTGTTATTATTATTATTATTATTATTAAATGGAAAAATAGCATACATTGTAATAAGGAAAACTGTGCTTTCTAACCAACAGGGATTTTGGATATCAAAATATAAATTTTAAAGAAAGGGGGAGGAGGATCTCCATCCGTGAAGAAATTATATTTTTCAGTGTATTTTTTCTTTTAAAAATACACTTTGATCTAATTAATAAAAGTTATCCCCCATTCTTCTCCTGTATTATCGACTGCATTTATGTTGTGGATTTTACGATGTGGTACTTCATAATATATTCTCAAGAGCCGACAATTCGCAATCGTCTGCAGATAGTAATTACTGACATTTTCGCCCGGACCTGCTGTTAAAGCTGGAGGTGACGGGGTGATGCTCTCGCCCACGATTCTAGCATTTGGCGTGACTTGCGCTCACATGTAGAAGAACCCATCTGTTAAAAGTACAAGGACGTCATAGCAGGTAGATGGCGAACATGATCTCAGCTTCCAAACGGATGTTAATGAGTCCTTTCATTCACTTTTTATCGATGAAGAAATCTTGATAATGATAGGCTATCTCTATACAATAGCTAGTTAAGTCTCTTTCCTTTTATCGGAGTACAGTTTTGGTCTTGTCATTTCCTCGCAATAACAGTTGCACTTTTGAATTATAGTATAATCGCACGGTAGATATTCCGTTTCGATTTCCCTTGAACTATAATGTAGGACAGGGTTTCACAAGCCTTCATGACCATGATTATTATCAAAGCGTGAACTTCATCTTACAGTACTCTTCATCCTGGCTCTGTAACGGTGAAGGTCACTTAAGAATATACATTCCTTCGAAGCTATAATAAGATTTCCCTCAAGGGTCACATCTTGTTAGAGTGCAGAGGTGATCATGGGACATCTGTCTAACTTTGCACCTTTTGTGAGTGGGAGCGTTACAGTAAATCAATCGTAACTGAGAGGACGAATGTCCGGTAATTGTCACAACCGATCAACAGAATGCATTTTGAGGAACTTGGTTGCATGGTCTTTTATTTCAAATCATTTATCACGACTAGCAGTATAAGGTAAGGTAAGGGTGTATTCTGCCCGAAGGCAGGTCCGAAACTCCGCAATGATGTGCCTGAGCCGGAGTTTACGTGCGGTAGGGTGGCCAGTTCCTTTCCACTCCTCCATTCCCTTACCCCCCACCAACAGCGCGTGCTAACTCATCCAAATCTTAACCACGCCCAATGTTGCTTAACTTCGGAGATCTCATGGGATCCGGTGTTTCAACACGGCTACGGCCGTTGGCACTAGCAGTATAAAAAAAGTACAAATCAAACAACCACCCATGATTGATATATCCTGGCTTGCATTGCAAGTCTTTCAACACTGTGTATAAATTGATGCTCCACCAACAAAATCGTTTAAATGTATACATGCGTGCCAACTGCGTGGTTGTGTGATATTAGAATGAAAAGAATGGCGTCCTATAGTTTCGTACCGAAGGAGGAAATTGCGTAACAAATATTAAAACCCTATCGAATCATTTCACGCAACGGTTACGGTTGTTTTCAACAACTACCTTGCGTAAAGTGGAGTATATACAAAAATAATAAACTCAATAACAAGCAGATTCTGAGAAAGAAACCTGAACAATGGTACCTTTTAGTCTTTCATTGAAATGTCGTATGGCTTTTAGTGCCGGGATATCCCAGGACGGGTTCGGCTCGCCAGGTGCAGGTCTTTCTATTTGACTCCCGTAGGCGACCTGCGCGTCGTGATGAGGATGAAATGATGATGAAGACAACACATACACCCAGCCCCCGTGCCATTGGAGTTAACCAATTAAGGTTAAAATCCCCGACCCGGCCGGGAATCGAACCCGGGACCCTCTGAACCGAAGGCCAGGACGCTGATCGTTCAGCAAACGAGTCGGACAGTCTTTCATTGCTACTGGTGGACCCTTGTTGCTCCGCAGCATTACTTATAAATAGGTCAGATAACTCGTTTTGATGTGCCTGTCGCAGTCATAGTGTTTTGCCTGCCCTTTTCAATAGTTTTACTAACATTTAATACCGGTAATGTAGTTTATAACACTTATTTCCATATACTAGTATCTGTGCTTCGACCATTCAGCCGTATCTGGATCTTAACATTTTCAAACGATCTTGCTCGAGATAGTGCAACAAACAACTGGCCGTCACTGAGTTCTGACTTGTTCGGGTAAGCAGACTACCCACTTTTTCAAGGGTTAGTCCCTGCACTCTATTAATGGTCATACAGAAGGCTAGTCGACTTGATACCTTTCCGTGTGTACGTACGTAGACTGATTTGTCTTAGCAGCATGTAAGTAATTAGAAACGACCTGCCATCTCTTGAGTATATTCAGAAGCTGGGGAAGGTCAGAGAATCAAAGAGTATCTAGCAGAAAATAGTTCTTTCCATCATCAGAGGAAGTGTATACTCTCTGGCTTCACATGTAGTAATCAAACATGGCTGCATGCAATGATATTTGAAGGATGAAAATCACATATATCAGAACATTAATGAAAGATTTAGTCGCTTAGCAACCTGCTAAGTACATAATGTATTGCGGGTTAGAGTAAGCCTTCGCCTGAAATAATAATTAATGGAGAGATCATTTAATAATTTGATTTCATGATTACTAAGAGTTGGCACAACTTAGAGACCTGTCGATGTCTCATGATTCACTGTAGGTAATTCCGGAGAGAAAAAAAAACAGAAAGGAAACAAATCGGTCCAGTAGAACGGACGGACGGATTTGCCAAAGCTGTTTTTAGTAGCCTTTTAATATATAGATTAACTTACTTGTATTATTCCCAACGAATTTCTGTACTAATATCAAGTAGCATTACGTCACATTCGATCTTGATTAGGTGATTCATGTTATTCATTTAGGTCATATCTGTTAATTGTATAAAAATATAGTAAGAGCGAAAATTGTGTGAACACCTGCCATAGTGGGATATAATTATATTATTTGGATACAGAATTTGTATACATTCACCGATAAAAGTTGCAAACTACATAATTTAGAGGCATAAGGCTCAATTGTGGCACAGATATTAGTATCCTTTAACGTTGGTTCTTCCAAGAATTCTGCCGTACCTATATCAAGGAAATGCTGATATAATACCTTATTTAATGTCCACATCAGAATAGCTACAGTAACACATTCCACTATTCGTACGCATAGGAATGATGTTCGTGGTCCTTCAAGGACCATAATAGGAATTACGATACTCATCATATCTCAGATATTCGAATCCTTTATCTAATACATACAATTCGACATATATTTCACATAAAAAACAACAATGGTAAGATATTTAACAGAAATAAATATACTACATGCAACGTTGCCGTGGTAAAGAATTTTAACTTACATGGAACTGTCTCCTAGTTGGCAACAATTCATTCAATGTATGCAGCTCTAGCCTACTCATTAGAGTAGGCGTCTGTCATATTTAAATACGGGATAATGACTATTCATCACAAACAAATGGAAAAGTTACGACAGCAACGAAAATAGGTCAGCTGTGGTGACTGTTGTGAGACGGCAAAGTTTGAAATAAGCAAATATAAATCTCATACAAGATTGGTAAAGAGTATAATTCACTGAACTACCAGCTGTTCGGATTAATGATATGGAGAGGTTCTCAAATCATGGATCGGATTTTGAAGATAGTCTTTAACATCTTACAACAGAAATGCTATTTTTTTTGTTAGGGGCTTTACGTCGCAGATCATTTAATAATTTGATTTCATGATTACTAAGAGTTGGCACAACTTAGAGACCTGTCGATGTCTCATGGTCTTATGGCGACGATGGGATAGGAAAGGCCTAGGAGTTGGAAGGAAGCGGCCGTGGCATTAATTACGATACAGCCCCAGCATTTGCCTGGTATGAAAATGGGAAACCACGGAAAACCATCTTCAGGGCTGCCGATAGTGGGATTCGAACCTACTATCTCCCGGATGCAAGCTCACAGCCGCGCGCCCCTACGCGCACGGCCAACTCGCCCGGTACAACAGAAATGGCCTTCTTCAAAATCACGGTAAACCGGTCAAATTTTACAATAGCTTTGTCCATTCTGTAAATGTTAATCCCATCTTAATGTTTTAATCTTGAAAACATTCCTTAGCAGACAAAATAGGGGTCCCCATAGTACGAAAAAAACGTAAAATTAAGCAATTTCCTTAATTCTACCGAAAGTTGAAGGGACACAGGGTCCAGAAAGGTTTCAAATTGTGAGTCTTAGATAGCTATATCAAAAAAGGAACATATTTCGAAAAATCACTTCCGGCCTAAATGCAGTTCCGAAAAAACTGCCTAAAATCGCTTGCTTCTTTTTTTCCTTGATTCAAATCTTAGCCATTTTATTTACCTAACATTCGTAGCTCATATCCCTAGGATGTTTTCAACATTGAGTTTCTTGCCTAAAGGGTTAGAACTGTGGAATTTTGTGACTAATCTCCTACATTCTCTATTATCTGTAGCTTTTGTGGATCATCGGTTACAAGAAATTTTCTTCAGCCCACCTGTGTCCTTCTGTATTCTTGGATCTTGAATTCTAGACGGTCAAGCCACCTTCCCACTTACTCTAATCGTCCTACATCGCGTGTCCACACCATCTCAAATTCAGAGGTAGCAAGCTGCCAAAACCACGTCGTGGCTTTCTGTCATTTCTCTCACTTCACGTTCCTTGGATAATCAAATGAATATATAAATATTTATTCATCGGAGCGCTGAAATCAGCATTGTGTACATGCATGCTAAATTCCCTTAATGAGCCACGGACGTCATTTGGAAACAAACAGATCGTGTTTACACGCCATTCTGCATTTGACTGTTTAAGGCAATCACGGGATCGTGCGAAGTGGTAACGATTTCCATATGCGGTTAATCTTCATCTAACACAGTCATAGAATTTTTATACATTCACCGATAACATTTGCAAACCACCTATATAATTCGGAGGCATGAGCCTCAAGTATGACACAGATATTAGTTTCCTTTAATGTGTTGTTCCTTCTAGTCGCCATAATACCTATCTGTGTCAGTGCGACGTAAATCCAATTGTAAAATAAATGTTGGTTCTTCCACGAATTTTGCCACACGTATATCAGGAAAGTGCTGGTATAATGCCTTATTTCATGCCCACATCAGAATAACAAAAAATTGCAATGTGTGATTACATATGCTACCACATTTCAAGACCTCATTAAGGCATATGAGAGGAAAAACGAATCATTGCTTTTTTAACAAATACAAATGAAGTATCTTGAACGCAGAGTTTTGTCAATGAGCTGGAATATCTTTTGTCTTGAAATGACGGGCACTCAGTTTTCTGTAAGAAATGCCATCTCAGCATTTACCTGAGGTAAGTGATAATACAACGAAGAAATTACCTCTCAGGATGAACACCAAGATAAAGCCGCAAGCCCTTTCAGAGAAACGCATCAGCCCAAGCACTAGCATACTTTGTACTATGATGAGTGCTTTCAGTAAATGCTCCCCCAGATAAGAATATCTTTCAAACTAATGTTCACTGAAAGCTTCGAGAGCTTCGTACAAATAATACAACGTCTCGGTTCAACAAATAAAAATTATCTAAAATTCCAGGTACAGTGTGATGAGAAACGAATCCATTTCTGCTCAGACAGTGGCGTAGGATATACAAGTGTGAAGTGTTGCTGAAGTATAGAAATGTATTTCCTAAATTAGTCTGTTCCACTGATAACCCAGTCTATATCTTTTCACTATAGGCTTTCTCTAGGCTAATTTATTCTTAGTTTACAGTCTTGATCGAATTTATCGAGCTGATAAATTTTCTGGATCAGCAACATAAACTGGAATGTATTTGAGGTAGGAGGGGCAGTTTGTTACTTAGCTCTTCCATTACCCAACAGCACGTGATCATATTTCCAAGTAACGAACTCACCCAAATATTACTGAGCTTCGAGACCGTAGTTGAATTCCTTAAAACACAATAATCACAACCATCTGTCCCGTGTTAAGTAAAGATACCCGCACGCCAGACGGACAAACACAAATTATTGAACAGAAGTCATATAACAGCCAATATAGGGGAATAATGTATGATATAAAAACCAATCCCATTGGCACTACAGCCCTTGAAGGGCCTTGGCCTACCAAGCGGCCGCTGCTCAGCCCGAAGGCCTGCAGATTCTGTGGTCAGCACGACGAATCCTCTCGGCCGTTATTCTTGGCTTTCTAGACCGGAATGTATGATATCCTTACATAAAAACATGCTTCATTATAAATACACAGCGAATATAAGAAATTATTATTATTATTATTATTATTATTATTATTATTATTATTATTATTATTGAAAATCCACACATAGCCTGTTTCCAGTCATTCGGCTGGGTCAGGAATGGAATGTATGAAGCCCCATCTAGCGGCGAGGATAGGAATTGTTCCGGCTGCCGAAGCCTGTCGCACTCCTCTGGAGCAATGATTAATGAATGGCAGATGAAATGATATTGGAGAGGGTTGCTGGAATGAAATATGACAGGGAAAACCGGAGTACCCGGAGAAAATCCCGCCTCCGCTTTCTCCAGCACAAATCTCACATGGTTTGACCGGTATTTGAACCACAAAACCGAGCGGCGAGAGGCCGGCGTGCTGCCGCCCGAGCCACGGAGCCTCTATTATTATTATTATTATTATTATTAATAATAATGTGCTGATTTTACGCCCCACTAACTAGTTTTTGCGGTTTCTAGAGATGACGAGGTGCCAAAATATTTTCCCGGAAGCTCTTTTACGTGCCGAGGCTGATGTATATGAGCTCTTTGAGCTGGGTTTGAACCCATCGGAAGGCCAGCATTCTACCATCTCAGTTAGCTTTTAACAAAAGATCGTGTATATACTACGTACGCTAAGAACTTTAGCGGATTGAACCTACGTAACACTTTATTAATCCGTAAAAGTTTTGCTTATCATAATTAACATAGCCTACAAGTTAGGTTGCCAGGTTTGCCACATTATACGGAATTTGCCATATATGAAGGTCTCAAATACTGTCCCGTTTTAACAGCATACGGGGCACCCATTTTTTCCTATATTTACACAACTAACTTCTGCCATTGTTAAAATTCTCTGTTTGCAGTAGTATGTACCAATCCTGCACTTCAGTTCATTATTCTTTATTTAGCGATTCTGCACTATCATCAAAATGTGTAGTAGGCAAGCGAACCGCCGGCGCGGCGCCGAGACAAAGCGCGGGACTTGCTGGAGCAAGACACAGAGCCATCTAGTTTATGTCAACGCAACAATTTACTAACGAAACCCTGCAGTCTTTCATTTTAAAATTCATGTAGCAGAAAATAATGTATTGTTAAAGCTGGCAGTTTGTGTTGTGCTGTGGTGCGGTGAGAGAGTAAGAGAGTTTATAGAATACTATTGTTGCTATAACGTGCGATTAAAGGAAATTCAGCATTATTGAAACAGGCTAAACGTGAAGAAAAATACGGATTTAAGACGTTTTATGTTGAAAATTAAGCAGAAAAATATTGTAATAAAGTTTGTGCTTAGAAAATTTTATCTAGTACAGTAAAATATATCTCAGTAGTTTTTTTTTTTTTTTTTTTTTTTGAGCAAATGTCGTGTGGACATGACCAGTCCCTTATTGGCATTTCAAAAACCTTGCAACCCTACTTATAAGTAACTAATAGTTAAGTTCGTTCTATTTTCTTTACTTGCTAATGTGATAGGCGAAATTACGTCGTTGACGTTTTTGCCACCTGTAGTCTCACAAAGCGTCTGCACAATGTTAATACTCTATCTGTTTCATAACCTACTGGCCATGATGTCACTGAAAAGGTACTCGGTACTGCTATGCACGAGCAAGCCTCATGGTACTCCTTGAAGAGCTGCATTCCTCTTGAGATTGCCTGTACCTTACGGTCCGTGTTCCATGGTCGTGCTTACGTCATCTCTCGGGATGCTCCTCGTAGACGGAGGAGTGGTCCCGCAGCATCTGCCATTTCACTTTCGTTTCTCCTCTTCAGCCACCCCCGCTCTTAACGGTTTACTCTCATGCTACATTGTTACCAAGGGTGACTCCCTGTTCTCCTTGAGACTTCGACAGTGATCGCCCACTCCGCACTATCTCCTAACAATAGATCGCAAAGCAAATTCTTTATAGCCATTTTCAAAGGACTAGGGAAATAACATGTTGAACCCATTACAGCCGGTGTCCTATTTTGAAGACAGTCCCTTAACCCTTTGAACGTAAAATACGTTTTCACCGGGCAAGTTGGCCATGCGGTTACAGGCGCGCGGCTGTGAGCTTACATCCGGGAGATAGCGGGTTCGAATCCCACTGTCGACAGCCCTGAAGATGGTTTTCCGTGGTTTCCCATTTTCACACCAGGCAAATGCTGGTGCTGTACCTTAATTAAGGCCATGGCCGCTTCCTTCCAACTCCCAGCCCTTTCCCATCCCATCGTCGCCATAAGATCTTTCTCTGTCAGTGTGACGTAAAGCCACTAGCAAAAAAAAAAAAAAAAAAGTTTCTTCCGAGGACTACTTGGTCAAAAGCGATATCCGTAGAGTTCACGCATAGTGATTGGTACCATACATTTCAGTGTTCGAAATAAGTCTATTTACACGATATGTATTTCGTTTATCTATTTGGGCATTTTAAAAACTGTCATAGCAAACAATAATTATCCGTAATCTTCTCTTGGTAATTTGAAGAGATAGAATCAACAAATTATATTGTTTTACTTACCATAAACCACTACTAAGTATAATTTCAGAGTGTGTATTTATATACACTAGAGTATTTGTATTTCAAGTCTCTATTCTTCGATATTCCCGTAAATCCGAGCTGAAAACATTTGAATTAGCAAAAAAGTCAGTTTTCACTGCGCGAGCAAAAACTGAACACAACACATGGTAGTTAAGACATGGACAACATCTTGAAGAAACAGTGTGCAAAAAGTGAAGAGGAGAACAACGCTGAAGACGGCCGATCGTTGTCTAACCGTCCTAAAAGTCTTCCAGGTTGGGAAAGCACCAGGGAGACTGTGTGGTTAAAAAGGTGTTGAACAGTTGGAAATTACAGATGCCTCTATCATACAAATGATGAGTGCACCAGGACAGTATGAAAGTGTCGAGGATGTGACAGATACTTCACCGCTGATGAGAGATAGTGAGGAGCACGATCCAGTAAAGGCTTAGGTACGACCCCGACGGACAATCTGCTGTTCGGACGGTGGCGTGATATTGCTGCTCGGAAACGTTACAGTTCGTTAAAATAAAATATATTTGACATTAAATAATATATATAATTTCGTGTGGCTATTTCTAGCCGAGTGCAGCCCTTGTAAGGCAGACCCTCCAATGAGGGTGGGAGGCATCTGCCATGTGTAGGTAACTGCGTGTTATTGTGGTGGAGGATAGTGTTATGTGTGGTGTGTGGAGTTGCAGGGATGTTGGGGACAGCACAAACACCCAGCCCCCGGGTCACTGGAATTAACCAATGAAGGTCAAAATCCCCGACCCGGCCGGGAATTGAACCCGGGACCATTCAGCCAATGAGTCGGACACTTTTTAAATGTAATGAAATGTGTGTTTTTGTTTTCATCCCTCCTGAAATAGGCTCTAAAATTTTAAACTTAAGTAGCTTTTTATTTTCTAACGACACTTAACAAATTATTTTAGTGTAAAGCAATCCGTATATAATTGTTTTCCACAGGACTTTTCATATGATTTCGTTAAGCCCAAGTTTTTCTATAGTTCGAGGTATTTTCGGTCCCGACCACCTCAAATTACCGAGACTCTGCTGTATTACTGTTGGTACTAAACTGTCTTTAGCTAATCCCAGTTACTTCTGGGTTCTTTGTAGCTACGTAGACTTATTTTGGTTTTGACCTGGGTTTAAGGTCGGAAACCCTTTGTGACGACACGTTATTTCCAAGATGAAAGTAGTTTTCATTTGTAACTAAATATGGAAGTACGTAACATATAATAAGAATAGGACATCTTGCAGATAATCAGGTACGCCCAGCCAGTCATGCTCGAAAGCACGTGTTCATTCCTCGGGTTGGATATTAGCGTGTTAATGCATGATGCTTATTCGGAGCCAGAGGAAGGCTACAGTAAGAACAAGTTACTAAAACCGGAATTCTACTATTAGTCCTTGACACGGTAGTATGGTACAGTAATCGCGTCGCTTCTTCACACTCTGAGGTTAAACCTCCAAGAGGCTTCCACACAACTATGAAGTGAATTGGACCTTGAAGGCTTTCTTACACGACAGTGGAATGCAGGGGTCGCTAATAGTATGTTATTGATTAAATATATTATTCCTAACCTAAAATTATTCGAGAATAAACATGTGGGTATTAAATTTATTCTGCAAATGAACGCTTCGATTGGTAGTAAACTGAAGGTTGGTTTCGAAGTGTTAAACTGTAAGATCAGTGATGGTGATTACTGATTTAAAGGGAAATGCAACGAGTCAAGAATTCCCAATAATAAGATAAAGAGGTCTTACCCTTAGAAGAACGAATGTATCGGGTACATAAAGAAAAATAATTTTGTATACAGTAGTGTTTTAACGTCTCGCCAACTCAAGTTTTAGGAAAAATAATGGCACATGGCCTGAGGATAGGCCTGGTACAAGTATTTTCGATTTGACTCCCATGGGTGACCTGTGCATATGTAAGGATGAGGTTCTACCTAGGTTGAAAGCAAAAAGAAGAATTAAATAATGAAGGCCAAAATCCACCTTCCTTTACACGTTGTTTTTGCTATTTGTTTTACATCGCACCGACACAGATAGGTCTTATGGCGATGATGGAATAGGAAAGGCCTAGGAGTTGGAGGGAAACGGCCGTGGTCTTAATTAAGGTACAGTCCCAGCATTTGCTTGGTGTGAAAATGGGGAAACTGTGGAAAACCATCTTCAAGACTGCCGACAGTGGGGTTCGAACCCACTATCTCCTGGATACTGGACGCACTTAAGCGACTGCAGCTATCGAGCTCGGTCCAAAACCCACTAACCAGCCAGAAATTGAACCTGGGACCCCTTGGAGCAGTTAGCCATGGAACCGAGATTTCAGGAGACGATGGGAGAGAAAAGGATTGGAATTAAGAAGGAGGCGGCTGCGGCCTTAAATAAGGTACACCGATATAAAAACAGAATCCACTGAAAACAATGCTCGGGGTTACCGAGGTGATGTTCGAAACCATCGTCTCCCGAATGCTAGCCTACATCTGCACGGCCCTTACTCACACGGTGTTATTAGTATAGCTTAAGTGGAGCAAGACGCAGTGCAACTATTTCAGTAATCATTCATCTGTAACATTGAAAGGTGCGGCTGATAGGTCGCATGAAGTCCATTAACGAGACGACATTTAACTGCACTAGTTGCATACATCTGTGTTCCAAACAGCTCATCAGTATTCATGTAATTTAGTGTCGCGCTGAAGTTCAGTTTGAGAGTTAATTTCTGGTGCCAGGGAAGTAGTACAGCTAAAAAGGAAAGTAAGCCTTAATAAGAGCCAAGATCAAGTTCGCAAATTTCATTTATAGTGCTGAATTTTTGGCTTTTTTTTTTTTTTTTTTTTTTTTTTGCTACCTGTTTTACGTCGCACCGACACAGATAGGTCTTACGGCGACGATGGGATAGAAAAAGTCTAGGAGTTGGAAGGAAGCGGCCGTGGCCTTAATTAAGGTACAGCTCCAGCATTTGCCTGGTGTGAAAATGGGAAACCACGGAAAACCATCTTCAGAGCTGCCGACAGTGGGGTTCAAACCCAGTATCTCCCGGATTCAAGCTCACAGCTGCGCAGCCCTAACCGCACGGTTAACTCGCCCGGTTTTTTGGCATGTAACAACAGGCTGGGGATTATGTGGATACACGGGATATTCCTAAAAAAAGTGGTAAGTAATCGGGACGTGAATAGTACTTCACAAAACAACACAAAATATCCCTATATATAGATTTATTAAGCACACTGAACTTAAGTCCTATGGTCACTTGTTTACGGGTTACAAACATTCCAAAATTGTACCGGAATTATTGCTAATAGCTCTACCTACATATCCTACCTTGAATAGCTGTAGCCACATTTGTGTACAAGAAGTGCTCAAAATGTGTTGATAGTCTGGTGCAGCCTCGGCTACAAAACGGTGCATTTTCGAGTTTTGTTGAAAACCGAGGATGGCGTTATTAATGGGAGAATCTTAGCTATTTTGGCCATGAAGGAAGAACAAATATCATGGTACTCCCAATACTTATATAGTAAATTCATTCTGACAGACTTAAGACAGAATACGTGACTAACGTTAATACGAAATATCCCCTCCATTCTAGCTGATAACATAAACGATCGTAACTTGTGTTGTTTTGATGGGTTCTACCGACGTCCCATTCATTTACCATACTTTTGGCAACACCTGTTTTCCATGCTCTCTCCCACAAGGAAGAGTACTACATGCTTCTCCAGAAGAGGAAGTTTGGTTCCTAAATTCCTCAATATTTCCTGACGCGGAATCGATCTCTAGTGCTTCCTAATGAAACGAGTTTGACTTGCCGCTTTAGCTAGGCAGCCTCCGTGTAGGCTAGTGACCTAAAAATTAATTCAGTTGGCAATGTTGGAGGATCAGCCTGGAGAAAGGATGCTCTGTGATCTACACCTAATCGTTCTGAGAGAAGGGAAATAGAGAACACTGTTGATATGGAAATTACGCTGCTAAAGTAGAGCAACTCGTTCAACTCTGACCCTCACTGCATTCCTCTTGCAGTGTCTGAGGGAATCTGAGTCATGGACTTCCACCTCCAGTCACACTCTCACCTGATTTGCTTAACATTACCGAACGAGATGCCATCGCGCCGAGATTTGGAATGTTATAAATATGTATTACAACATTCAAAAGTGCTCTAAGTATGAGCGTTCCACTCTGGAGACCCATGGCCGGTTGTTGACGATGACACTACGTTATGTCTGAGCAGTTACTGTGCTTGGTTTCGAGGCAACGATCTTCAGTGTCTTTTTAGTGATTGAAAATCTTTTTAGAACTTGGTCGTCTCGGGAAAATTCAAACATTCCAAAAGGTCCATTTTATCGAAATCTTAAAGTGAGCAAGCGTTGTTTTTAGTTACATTCAAACCATTATTTATTTTATAACAACTCTTGTACACCAAATATCACATAGATATATGGGATATTTTTGTTACATATTTCATGCAAACCCCCAGTAAATTCAAGGATATCGAAGCGATACATATATATAGCGTACCTATAAAATTATCCTTTAGTTAGTACTTCCTAAATATACATTTTGATCTAAGTAACTCCGGTAGTGTTTCCCATTATAGGCTTATAAAGAGATGTGAAATACTTAACATTTCGTGCGTCTGTTGTTCATATGATCTGAAACGTATATGTAAATGTCAAACGTGGACTGAATTCGAAAAGAATATATAAAAAAAAACACGCACTTTGAATTTTATGTACATAAATGGATTTATTACCTAATCATCAGTTCTCCTGGTTGCTATAGCGAATGATGTGGTCCTAGGTTCGATTAACACAATTGTTCACGGATTTTGCTTCAACTGGAAATGGCTTAATTCAAGTTGTTAGAAAAATTAAAAGCTGCCTGGCCTTGTCTTAAAAGTTGACGCTAATACGATTAAAAAATAAAAAATACAATGGTATGGCATATGACTTTTAGTGCCGGGAATGTCCGAGGACAAATTCGGCTCGCCAGGTGCAGGTCTTTTGATTTGACTCCCGTAAGCGACCTGCGCGTCGTCATGAGGATGAAATGATGGTGAAGACGACACATATACCCAGCCCCCGTGCCAGCAGAATTAACCAATGATGGTTAAAAACCCCGACTCTGGGACCCCTGCGACCAAAGCTCAGCACGCTAACCATTTAACCATGGAGCAGGGCAAATACGATTAAAATCTCCGTGTTATATGCGTTCCCGTTGACTTGTAATTCTTTTTTTACTATACAAAGTCGTAGGCCTACTAACATAGGTAGGTTCTCGATGACGCAAGGATAGGAGAGATATGAGAAGATAGCGTGCGTGGCATTTATTAAGATACAACTCTAGCAGTTGCTTGGTATGAGAATATTGCACTTGTCAAAAAAAGATATAAATAAATACCCATTAGGGCAGACTCCATCAAATGAGCTGTCACTTATAATATATTTAATATTAAATATATAATAAGTTTTGCTAAAAGCATTGCTAAATAAATAAGTATATGCACATCAAAAATTGAACCGGTGGCCTTTAGAGTCGTTATATGACACAGAAGGTTACTTTCGTCAAACATAATGATCGTTTTCGTAACGTACAGACAAAATATAAATGTTATTTATTAGGCCCTTCCATTTACCTTCAAGCTTCAACGCTATCGATCTTGAGTGGTATGGAATCCAGGACGCTTCTTACAAGAGAGTTATGCGTGGATGCTCCGTAACTTTCTCCTCAACGAAATTGAAAGTAGAACTAAAGGTGTTAATCATCTTAACAACCGATTGACATCTAAACAACAGACTTCTCTTGGACCATCCGCCCCGTCATTCTGAATGTAAACAAGCCACTTAGTCGCTCCCGGTAACGCAACTGTCTCTCTCATTTTACCTTGTTCTGTAAACGTGGGAGGAATCTAATTATCAAATCACCTTTTACTTCTGTAGCGCACCCAATTTACGACAGAGATGCGGGTTCCGTGAATTGTTAATTTTTACCATTTAACCTAGCATTTCTTCCTCTCAAGCATTGGACTGCAATCAAGAAGCTTGTGGCGATTGGTAATTTAAGGTGAAGAACAATAACTATTCCCTCCGACCCTTGCCAGAGTGAACTTGTCGGGAAAAGAAAGAAATTGTTAATTTTTTTTTTTTAATTTCGTGTGACTATTTCTAGCCGAGTGCAGCCCTTGTATGGTGGACCCGCCGATGAGGGTGGGCGGCATCTGCCATGTGTAGGTAACTGCGTGTTATTGTGGTGGAGGATAGTGTTATGCGTGGTGTGTGAGTTGCAGGGATTTTGAGGACAGCACAAATACCCAGCCCCCGGGCCAATGGAATTAACCAATGAAGGTTGAAAATCCCCGACCCGGCCGGGACTCGAACCCGGGCCCCTCTGAACCGAAGGCCAGTACGCTGACCGTTCAGCCAACGAGTCGGTAGAAAGAAATGGTAATGAAGGGTGGGAAAATGAAAGACTTCCTTGATCTCCCAAATGTAGTACCGGTACCACTGAGACAGGAAGAGAATAACAGTTGATTGAAGGAACGTCCGATCGGGAGACTGATGATGAGGATGATGATGATGATGATGATGGTGATGATGACGATAATAATAGTGTGCTACCTCCGGAGAGGACTGTGCTCGTCTTTCTATTTTACGTCCATGGGGGATGCTTTTCCTAAGCCAAACCTATGTGAAGGGATGTATCACTCTTACGTGTTTCTTTGGTGGTTGGTAGCGTGGTATGTTTTATGCAGATGAAGAGAATTGTATTAAGGTGAATACAAAACCCCTTCCCGGGCCTAAGGAATAAAGCATACGCTGTTGAAACCAGCGGCCCGGCCTAGAATCGAAACCTGGGCTCCATGAACCGAAGACCAGTACGGTGACCATTCAGCCAAGGACCCGGACAAAGATATAGATTACTATGAGATTACTATATTATCATTATTATTAAAAATGAAAATCCGCAGCCTGTTTCCAGTCATTCGACTGGGTCAGGAACGGAATGAATGAAGCCTCATCTAGCGGCGAGGATAGGAAATGTGCCGGCTGCCGAAGCCTCTCGCACTCCTCTGCGGCAATGATCGGTGACTAACAGATAAAATGATATTGTAGAGTGTTGCTGGAATGAAAGACGACAGGGAAAACCGGAGTTCCCGGAGAAGAACTTGCCCATATTCGCTTTGTCCAGCACAAATCTCACATGGAGTGACCGGGATTTAAACCATGACATCTTGTCGCCTGAACCAGGGAGGCATATTATTATTATTATTATTATTATTATTATTATTATTATTATTATTATTATTATTATTATTATTATTATTATTATTATTATTATTATTATTATTATTATTATTATTATTATTGCACTACTACGAAAGAAAGTTGAAGTTCAAACCAGTCTTGGAATGTTACGGTAGTTTACTTTCACACGCAAGTAATCTGTATCGATATACCTGATAGTAACCTTAACCTCGGTTCTTGGAAAGTAGTCTGGAATTCAAGAATAACGAGTTGCTCTCGTTGCTCGACTTTATGAATGAGTAGAAAGAGTGAATGGTCCAGTGGTACCACGCCCCCGTCTCTAGATCAAGGTGGCTCTAACGCAATAACGATCCGGCTGACCGCTCAACAAGTGCAAGGTCTAACAAGAGAAAGATCGCTATAAGTTGGCAACTAGCGTAATTCCCATTTCTCCTATGTTACACTCCTGGTGTTTCAATAGTTTGGAGGCGTTGTGAATGTTGCTCTAATGGGAAAATCTATGTGATAATCAGCCTCTCTTTATATATTATATGGTAGACAAAAAGAAAATATGTATACATAATCGAAGTTCCAATGAACGAATTTGAAAGGAAAAGTTTGAAATGCCTGCAGTTGAAATATTCACATCAAATGGGAATATATGTTTCCATATTAGCAATAAAGCCCAACTGGAATTTCGAATGTCCTCTCACCAATATAGTGAATGACAAGATCAGTAAATTTAAGAGGAACTACAACTAAGGAATACCGACCGAGTGTGTGTGTGATTTGGGTCCCGTGGCAGACAGCTTGCATTCGGGAAGTGGTGGGTTTGAATCCCACTGTCGGCAGTACTGGTTTTCCGTGGTTTCCCATTGTCACACTAGGCAAATATGTTGGGGCTGTACCTTAATTAAGACTACAGTCGCTTCCTTTCAGCTCCTAGCCCATTGTCGCCATAAGATCTATCTGTGTTGGTACGACAAAAAGCAAATTGTAAAAAAAAAAAAAAAAGCCGGGCTGAGTGGCTCAGGCGGTTAAGGCGCTGGCCTTCTAACCCCAACTTGGCAGGTACGATCCTGGCTCAGTCCGGTGGTATTTGAAGGTGCTCAAATACGACAGCCCCGTGTCGGTAGATTTACTGGTACGTAAAAGAACTCCTGCGGGACTAAATTCCGGCACCTCGGGGTCTCCGAAGACCGTAAGAAGTAGTTAGTGGGACATAAAACAAATAACATTATTATTATTATTATTATTATTATTATTATTATTATTATTATTAAGAAAAATAAATACGAAATCATTTTCCCTTCACAAAATCAGGGGAAAAATGAAAGAGGTCCAGCCTTTCCAACAATGATGGTATTGCCAAAAGAAGAGAATGGCTCACGAAGGGCGTGAAAATACAGAAAATCCTAGGCCTCGCAAGTCTAATACCCTCGGTGTCGGAAAAGAACAAGAGTTGACCAAGAGAGGTCAGATAGGAAAGATGAAACCGAGGAGGAGCCTGGCACAAGTAAGTGGAAGCCATGCCAGACTCAGCTAGGGAACCGTGGTCGCCAACCCTCAATCGCCAAGATGAGAACAAATGGAGTTAAATTTTCAGTCACCTTTTACGACAGGAGGTGATACAGTAGAACTACTCTTCCGCCCCACGTATAGGAGGTAAGAGTGTATATTTTTTCCATGATCTATCCTCAACCTTCATATAACTACGGCCTCTCTCCGTGGATATAGGGAAGAGATCCACAACACCACAGTTGTCGTTTTTTCCCTCAGCTTACTGGGAGTTCGGACAGCCAGGCACTCCGACTCCCATGAGGCCAGGACGGTTCTATGTACCTAAGAACTAATGCACTAGCATCCACGTTCAGGTCTGGTTCAGCCTCTTTTGCAGCTCGTTTGGTGATTTGTTTCCCAACTACCTCCTACCTACGAAGCCATGTGAAGGTAATTTTTACGCTGGCTGAGGAATAGATCGCAGAATGGTATGCTCAAATCATCAGGATGCTGAACGTTCTAGTGCTAAATGAACGACATTGAAACCGTTTGTACTCAAAATTAACGTGAAGGGTGGTGACCTCATATTAAATAGCTTAGGCGAATATTGCTTCCACGTTCTATATGTGTGTTAGGCTTTTGGTTTTATCTTTCGGTCGGATAGGATAGATGAAAATGAGGAGCCTGGCACAAGTAAGTGGAAGCAATGTCAGAACTCGATCGCCAACCGACGCTCCCAAGTTGAGATCCCCTGGCGCTCCTTTTAGTCGCCTCTTACGACTGGTAGGGGATACCGTGGCTGTTATTCTACCGTCTCAAACCACATGGGAGTTAAAGGGATGAAACAACGGAATGGTAATCTCTGCTTGAGAACACTGGGAAAGGGGATGAGATACAACAGTTCGAAGAATAACGCATAAGCATGAACTACATTTGGGCAACGATGGTCTCTAATTATTTCTATCGTAAACTCAAGGTAAAGATTGTAGCGGATAACTGATCGACACTGTGACGAATGTATGAGTCGTATACCGTAGTGGGTAGTTTGCTCCTTGGTCACGTTATGTCTAGTGTTGTATAAACCTTGAGCTCTTAGTGACCGTCCAGATGCACGGAATACTTTGATAGTTACATAATGATTCAATCCGACAACATTTCCGTACTCGACACCTGCCAAAGATGAAATCTCTTCATTTTCAATCCCACGCTGGACGGTGGATCCATGAATTGAATTAACTTCTTCTTCTTAATCCGTTGTTCTTTCCATGCCCTGGTGAGGTTGCAAGTATCACCTGTGTCACACATAAAGACATGACCCTATTTTATGACCGGATGCCCTTCCAGACGCTAACCCTTCGTGGAGGGGTGAAGCATTCACTTTAGCGTGGCCCTGTGATTGTTGGCAGTGTGGTATATATGCAGAGGAGCATATTGGGAAGGATACAAATACCCAGTCCCCCCGAATTAACTATACTCAAATGTCCAACTCAGCCGTGAATCGAACCCAGGACCCAGTGAACCGAAGGTTTTGGTGCTGACCATTCAGTCAAGGAGCCGGACCATGAGTAGAATTAAGTGAATACCGATATTTTACGATTTTTCTTTCTTTCACTTTTCTTCCTGCTATTTATCTTTCTGTGTGATTTATTGGGTTTTCTGTGTTTACATGACTACACGGCTGTCTGTAGTGGTGGTGATTATTGTTTTAAGAGGAAATGCAAATAGGAAGCCATATTCTCTTAACAGTGAGCACGGGTAAAATGCACGAGGTCCGACCCCCTAGAAAAATGAAGGTATCGGTAAAAGAAAGAGAAGATCACGAAGGGCGTGAAAATAAAAGACTCCCCAGGCCTCGTATATTAAATGCCGTCTGGGTTAGAAGTGATCAAGAATCGACCATGGAAGGTCCGATGGGAGAGATGAAAGTGAGGCCCTGGCGCAGAGTGAGAAATATCAGACTCGGCTAGGACCTCGTGGTCGTCAAACCCATACTATACTCCTAAGTTGAGAGCCCCTGGGATTCCTCTTCAGTCGCCTCTTACGACAAGGATACAGTGGAGAATAACCATTCCATTATAGACTGCGTATTGGCCCAATCAGACTTGATAATCCTAGATTCGATTCCCAAACAAATCAATCACAGAAAACCCCCTCCTCCTTCTTCTTATTAAAATTATTATTATTCCGTCACCTTTCCTACGCCTTGTTGGGGTCGTGGATACGAACTGTGTTGAACGTATGAACTAGGCATAGTTTTACACCTGGGTGCCCTTCCTGACGGCTGAGTAGCTAAACGTTATAGGGAGGATGGTTTACCTAGTTGTGCTTCCTCCTAAAACAAAAAAAAATCACCTCAGACGGTAGACCACCTGTCTTCTAAACTCAAATTGGCGGGTTCGCCCTAGCTCAGTCGGCAGGAGGTGGTCAAATAGGCCTATGCCAGCATCATGACGATATATTTACTGGCACGTAAAAGAGTTCCTACGGGATAAAATTCCTGCAACTAGGCATCCCCGAAAATCGTAAATGTAGTTTGTCCCAAGTAAAACCAGTAACTTTTTTTTTAATTATTCCTTCCTGATGGCAACCCTATATGGAGGATTGTATTGGCTACAGCGCAGAACTCAACTGTCTCCCACATTCATATGCAAAATCCTACAAAGAGCGGATATCGAACACCCTCGTCGATAGGTCTGTTTTATCAAGTGCAGCAGCAGGCTAAAATTGCTACCATAATCACTACAAGTGAATGAAAAATGACAATTTCTCTTCTAAGATAGTTGCTTTACTGAATGCTGGTGTTGAGAGAACAGTTAGAGAGTTGCGTGAGCTACGTGTTTCAAAAGCTTATTAATTCGTCGAACGTCATACTAAATGCCGTAAGAAACAAAGAGCGTCGCTGAGATTTTGTGGTTACTAACCGCACAATAAAAAAAGGAAATCACTTACATGTTTTGAAGAACAAGTATGTCTTCTTGTGTAAATTATCAAGGCAAACTCATCACACGACTCAACAAACGAACAATTAGCACACTATAGTTTCATCAAATATCCTGGTCATCAACCCCGTATATTTTCATGGTATATTTGTTTAACGTTGAACTCACCCATAGAGGTTTTGGACAACGATGGGGTAGGAAAAGGCAAGACGGGATAAGTAGTTTAATGAAGATGCATTCTCGGCGTTATTTTTTGGAGTGAATATCATAAAAGTCGGTACACTACAGTAAACTAACTTCAGGGCACTAGACGATGAGGTTAAATTCTTTATCTTCTGAAAGCAAGCTAACAGTGCACTTACACGATTCTTACAGCCTAACAAACTCATTCGATTACCTTTACCGGTTTGTAAAAACGTATATGACTAAATCCACTTTCGTAATGCATATCTATATAGGAGCTAAGATTGTGTTAGAAGCCTCTGATATGAAAATAAACTCATATCCTAGAATATTACAAGACAATAACAATTTTACAACGTCCCTTTTCTAATATGTTTCAAAACATGAATTTCCAGGAAATATATCTTCCTAGTCAACCGCTGCTCTGGTAAGAACTACGGTAATTCATACATTCATATTTGATTAATATGGTGATTATGGTAATGGTTATTGTACGTTTACGGGGATGTCAACTAAATAACCATCCAAAAGAAAAGAGAAAGACGTCTGACACTTCGAAGATGAAGGTGTCGGAAGTCGAAGAGGAGAAGCCATGAAAAATGGTGCAAACATGAAAACCTTCTTGGTAATCATAAACCTAAAATCATCAAAGTCGGAAGAGAACAAGAGTGTTAACCGAGGAAAGTCGCACAAGTTCAATGTAAACAATGACAACCTAAAGTACGTGGGTATACTTGGTTACTAAGCTCGTTCGCAAAGTGGAAGTGATGACGACCCTTGCCTAAGGAGTCATCCCTTTTAATGACCTCTTACGACAGGTAGTAGCTATCTTACAGTAGGTATATTCTATTATCACCCGGTAGCAAAAGGCTACAATACTGCGCGGTTTCCAATAGCAAATCCCTGAGCTTTTTAATCTTTAAGACAAGTAATTTTCACGTACTTGGATTGTTCCAAGATAAATACAATCAGAGCAAGAGTAATAATAATAATAATAATAATAATAATAATAATAATAATAATAATAATAATAATAATAATAATAATAATCTGGAAAGGCAACACGACAAAAAAGGAAAGCAACTCGTGGCAACTCATGTTGGAGTAGAGTAGCAACTGAACAGAAACAACCTTCGTGCGCATATTATGCAAGTATTATTAACGTGCTTTTTTTTTTTTGCTATTTGCTTTACGTTGCACCGACACAGATAGGTCTTATGACGACGATGGGATAGGAAGGGCATAGGAGTGGGAAGGAAGCTGACGTGGCCTTAATTAAGGACAGTCCCAGCATTTGCGTGTGAAAATGGGAAACCACAGAAAACCATCCTCATGGCTGCGGACAGTGGGGTTAGAACCCACTATCTCCCGGATGAAAGCTCACAGCTGCGCGCCCCTAACCGCACGGCCAACTTGCCCGGTAACTTTAATGTGAAGGACTGTCTTTGGTTCCTGCATTCTATGACACATCGCATCGAATTTAATGTATTATTAACAGATGCAAAGTCACCTTAAATGTGTAGTTAATGCAGAATTCTTCCAAGAATGTCACATTCAAATGATTATCATCTTATTCCCAAGGACATAACATTCAATTCCACCAAGGTTAGCTAGTCGCCTTTGACAACTTAGAATGCCATATAGTGGCATTTTCTTTAAAAACAAGGCAATTGTTGTATGATGTCAGAATTACATTAGACTTCACCAGATATTTACTCCGATCAAAGCCTTTACACTACCGCAAACGGAGTTTCGAAAACATACAAGGTATTCTAACTGCGAGAAGCAGAATAGAACGTCGTGTCTACGTGTTACGAAACTACTGCCAAATGTTTTCCGAATACACCACGACTCTAAATAAATTTCGTAATTTTGTGAGAGAATTTACTCCTGAATTATTTATTGTGGGTTTCTGCTGATTCACGATATGGTGTTTTGATGCGTTTCAAGAATGATAATAGAAGAATTCCCTCATCAAGGTATTACACAATTCCTTTCAGGATGCCATTTAACCACTTAACTAGGCATTTACTCGCCACCTGTGCGACATGCCTTACGTAAGTTTTACTACTTTTAATATTCAATTATTCTCAACTAAAATTCGGATGAGTTACAATAAAATGGTTGTAGTTATAAATTATTTTTATATTACTATGACTTCATGTGAGCATTACTGTAATTTCCATCAAATTACTTGTTGTTCAGGTATTTTCAATTTGACATCAACAAAAAAGGATCGATAACAGAGTAAGCCATCAGTGCATGCAGCCCGATTGCTGGCTGATCTCCATCGCATTCATTTATGCGGGTCCTCGACGCACACTTTTTTTCTGGCTTGCTTTGTCTTTCTGAAAACTACCCGCTCCCCTAATAATCTAATATTATCATGAATAACTTATGGCTATCTTGAAGAAATAAGCTTTATAATAGCAAAAGAATTACTGAAATCGGTGGAGTGTTTCCACAGATTAGCCCTGACACACAAACAAACTCGCAGACTTCCCGAATTTAGTAAAAAACACGAATGCAACAGAAACATCCTAGAGAGAAAAATGTCCCATGGTACTATTGCTTTTTGATTTTTCATATAACCTTTCCATACATTTCTGGGCAGGTTACTTATACACTTGTGCCTGTTTAGTCCTTTGCCAGAGGTGTAAATGTTTCCATTGAGAATTCCACATGACGCTGTCAGAATTGAAAGTGAGGATAGTCGGGCGCGAATACCAATAACTACCCAGTTATATCGTGTCGTTCATTTTACGGTTTCTTTGCGAGAAAACCTATTGAGCAAAACTGGCCACAAAATAAAAAATGAGATTTAGTAGACCTGCTACCCAGCAGACACTGCAGACTTGGGGGCAGATGGTGGTACCCTTTTCTGCACGTGCGATTATTTTAGAAGGTCCAGCGGAGGCATATAAATCTCGCTATTTTGCTTCACGTCGCACCGACACAGATAGGTCTTATGGCGACGATGGGGCAGGAAAGACCTAGGAATGGGAAGGAAGCGGCCGTGACCTTAATTAAGGTACAGCCTCAGCATTTGCCTGGTGTGAAAATGGGAAACCACGGAAAACCATCTTCAGGGCTGCCGACAGTGGGGTTCCAACCCACTATCTCCCGGATGCGAGCTTACAGCTGCGCGCTCCTAACTGCACGGCCAACTTGCCCGGTGGGATATTAACTGGGCTCACTCACTCCAGCTTTGTTATTTCTCAAAATACTCGTTTTAGAATCAAAATGCTTCACACAAACCAATTTTAACCTGATTGGATTCTAACTTTGCACTAATGTGCTCCTATATTATATTGTGCATAATTCATAGCCGTAATTTTAAAATGTGAAGCCACATATTATCAAAAAAGTTGGTAAAATATAAGAAACACAATGATATAAATTATTTCCGTGACTTCCTAAGCGTAAGAAGCGAGTTTCATGTCAGAGAACAAATGAGTGGAGCGTCTGGAGTGTTTTGAAAAAACTATTAACAAAAGCGTTGCAAAAAATGCATGTTCAATAAATAACAAAAATGATATTGTAAATTATTCCTTCGGATTTTCCATACTTAAACCCACGTTTCAAACCGAAATACAAAAATAATTACGGTGCTTGCAACATTCAAAGACAACGATGTTTTTAAAAAAATAAAGTGTTATAATTCCAAAACGAATTGCTCACTTTTTAAAATTTAGACTATATTAACGATCTCACCACATTTGGTGTAAAAATTCAGGCTAAAATTAACAAAATTATGTAGGGTACCTCTCTAAGATGATGCTTAAGTCATCCCATCCCGTATCTCAAGAAACTGGACCAGTAGCGGTGCGTTCTATATGTTCAGTGGTTCAGTGAACCCGCTAGAAACAGATAAGCCTTAGAAAAATGGTTTATCAAGAGCCTGTTCCTTTAATTAGCTCTGTATATTCACGTACGTAGGGATAATTTTTACTTCCAACACTCGCTCGCTCTCCGGAACCAGCGAAGAGGTTAAATTTCTGGACTGACGGACGTAAGGAGGGTGGGCTAGGCGAGGGGCTACGAGGAGCAGGGAAAACAGTCCAGGAATCGCTAGCAACTGGACTAGGGATAGACACGAGTTACATCGAGCTATTTTTTCTTTTCTATTTGCTTTACGTCGCACAGACACAGATAGGTTTTATGGCGACGATGGGATAGGAAAGGCTTAGGATTGGGAAGGAAGTAGCCGTGGCTTTAATTAAGGTGCAGCCCCAGCATTTGCCTGGTGTGAAAATGGAAAACCACAGAAAACCATCTTTAGGGCTCCCAACAGTGGGGTTAGAACCCACTATCTCCAGGATGCAACCTCACAGCTGTGCGCCCCTAACCGCACGGCCAACTCGCCCGCTGTTACATCGAGCTGTTCCGAAATTAGTTGAAGCACTGTCAGAGCGCACGGTTAAAATTTGCCAGATGTTTTGAAGGGATTTTAATTTCAGGATTTTTATGGTTCTGATGTACTGTAATTAACCGCAACGGATCAAAATATTTTGGTAAGTACGATTTTTATAGCATCAACAGGCGAACGTAGCCTAAGTTTACGTGATTAATGAAACTTTTAATTAGTAGGGGCCTAATACATGTTTTATGAAAACGGCAAAATATGTCGAGACATAAATCACAGTAGTCTTCCTAATACGTTCTTGAAGCAATTATTCCTATGCAAGTAACGTCTTCAAAATCAGAGGAAACTGGATCAGCTTAAAGCAATTGCTACTTATATACTCTCTGTGTCATTCCTCATTGTTCTAATAATTTCTTCGAGCTACAGCCGTATGTCTTAAAGAGGAAAATCGCATAACTAATGAAGCAATGCCACCACTTTACATCGATGTAAACATCAAGTAACAATAACTTTGAACATATAATTTTCCAAAGCAGTGAACAGGACGTTTTATCCACACTCCACCACTGAATTGGACAGCCATGTTCTTCAGAATCACATTGCCGCTTGGTTTTCGTGTGCAGTTTTCTTTTGCTCTAGTTCCTACTCCAAGAGAGAAAGTGCAAGGACCAACCCTCAAAAGCATTACTGATGGCGAATATTCAGCCAGCGACCAAGTCAGCCAACTTTGGCGTCTCAAACAAGAACTTGTCATCCTTCTCCTACATGCATTGTTTAGCACCGTACTTTACATAATGTATTCTGCGTGGACTTGGAAGAAAGTGACATTCTTATCTGTTAGTTTGGTCACGATTCACTTCTTCATTCATACTTATTTGGAAACTCTTCATTCATTCCCCGAGTGCTAATTGAAAGCATCTGTGTATTTTAAATAAAACAAATAAGTTTTTAATTTTACGTGACTTTCGACATCGTAAATACAGCTACGAAATTTCCAGTTTCACTTATTAAGGTTCTAGAGCACAGGGACAGGACATTATTTCAAAAGTCCCACGTGCATTGGCTGGGATTTGAATTAAGGCCGCCTTAGCGAAAAACGTGTGGTCGTGTCACCCGGCAATCAAGCCAACCATATATATGAGCGTTAGAGTGTTAGCACGTGACTTCAGATAGGCATGAGAACACAAAAAGGAAGAAAAAGACTTCGCCAGAGGAAGGATTTGAAGACGGACCTCCGAGCTGACGTGATCACGCCATAGCAAGTACGCTACAATGACATCGGCTGAAACCTATTATACTGTATGTTTGTGTTTGTCGCTGATTTCTTGGCGCGGCTCTCAAGACGACATTTAAACACTTCCAGATTTGGCAACACTACCTCGTACAGCCCATCTGAATTCGCCCGTGAAGCGATCTGATTGGCTAACTTCAGCAACTGATAAAATGACAATGCTGCGAGATATCGAGTTATTATTTTCGAATTATTTATCAGTATGACCAACCCTATAACGTTCATATATCCAGTTCACGTTGTTTCCGATCATCCTGTGTATTCTTGTTTAAATGGACAGCAAAACGACGCGCTATGACAGAACTATTAATTAAAATTTCCTCATTCTTAGTTCTGAAGTTGTATACACTACTTTGAGTAATTCGTTCTCCAAGTGATCTAATCCTGAGACACTTAGAGAAACATCATCGTTCTCTCTCACAACGTTCCTTCCAAACCTGTAACTTATTACGAGATATTCAGTACACAAATAACATTATTGACTTTACATCCCACTGACTAGTTCTTTGGTTTTCGGATACACTAGTCATTTTATGTCAAAAGAGTGTCCAGCTCTTTGTTGAATATTCAGAGTATTGGCATTCGGCTCAGAAGACCCCGGGTTCGATTCCTAATCTTTCCGGAAATTTTAACAGTAGCTAGTTACTTAACTCCATTAGCTCGCTGACTGAGGGTTTATGTTCGTCTTAATACACACTTTCATTTACATACAACAGAAGACACTAAAAACCATCACACAAACATGCAACTGTAAATACATCCCACCAAATGGCACTGGCTCAGGTAATTACTAAAGGCCAGAAATAATAATAATAATAATAATAATAATAATAATAATAATAATAATAATAATAATAATAATAATAATAATAATAATAATAATAATATTGCTTTTTATGCAAATAAATCTACCAGTAGTGAATTCATACTTGGCATATAATGGATATAGAAACGCTCGAGCTGGTTCCCTGGCCTGCACATTCTTCTCCACCCACGTTCAGATTTCAATTCTATCTTGTTTCCTACGACCAGTTCCATCAGCCAGAATTTATCATTTCGAAAAGTGTGAACGAAATAGGATGCATTCCTCCTTTTGGGAGGGTTAGTTTTTTGCTATTTGCTTTACGTCGCACCGACACAGATATGTCTTATGGCGACGATGGGATAGGAAAGGCCTAGGAATTGGAAGTGGCCGTGGCCTTAATTAAGGTACAGCCCGGGCATTTGCCTGGTGTGAAAATGGGAAACCACGGAAAACCATCTTCAAAGCTGTCGACAGTGGGGTTCGAACCCACTATCTCCCGCACTTCAAGCGACTACAGCTATCGAGCTCGATGTGAGGGTTAGTACTTGGCGTGGAGTATCTCCTCTTTCGTGAGACGTTCTAACCAGTGGGATTTTAAACACTCTTCAAATGCCTTGTAGTAAGTTAGTAGTAGTAGTAGTAGTAGTAGTAGTAGTAGTAGTAGTAGTAGTAGTAGTAGTAGTAGTAGTAGTAGTAGTAGAGGGGCTGCCTGGCCGAGGCGCTAAAGACGTGGGTTCGATTCCCCGTCAGAAAGTCGAAAAATTTAAGAAACGAGATTTTTCAGTTCCGGAGGTGTACATGGTCCCGAGGTTCACTCAACCTACACCAAAAATGAGTATACCAGGTTAATTCCTGGGAACAAAGGTGGCCGGGTGTAGAGCTAATCATGCTACCCCAACAAGTGTGCCGAGGTTACGGATAATGTAAGCCTTTACTTTCCACCCCTCCAGGGGCCTTCATGGGCTGTATGGAGACTTTGCTTTTGCTTTGCTAGTACTGTTGTAGTAGTATTAGTAGTACTTGAGGACTAATATCCTCCTTGTGGTATTAAAAGTAAAATTCAAAGTTTCCATCTTGCGCAAGCTTCCAAAATCAAACTTAAACATTGCCAGTTGAATAGCTGCAGCCGCTGTGCAAAAAAAAAAAAAAAAAACGAACAGGAGTGAGTGACATTTAAGGTAATGCCGCGCCGCGGGGAAAGTCCTCACACAACACCAGTCGAAGGTGTGGAGTGTTCACGACTAGTGGCGAGCATTACCGAACTGGTCGCTTCACATACTGTGCCAAGGACTCGAAACAGACGTTGAAGGTTGCTAAACGCCTGTATGGTCATCTTTCCGCAAACTGAGGCAAACTTCGTTGGCTTTACGTCGCACCGACACAGATAGGTCCTATGGCGACGATGGGATAGGAAAGGCCTAGGAGTTGGAAGGAAGCGGCCGTGGCCTTAATTAAGTTACAGCCCCAGCATCTGCCTGGTGTGAAAATGGGAAACCACGGAAAACCATTTTCAGGGCTGCCGATAGTGGGATTCGAACCTACTATCTCCCGGATGCAAAATACCAGGTTAATCCCTGGAAATAAAGGCGGCCGGACGTAGAGCTAACCATGCAACCCCATCAAGTGCCGAGGTTACGGATAATGGAAGCCTTTACCTTCCACCCCCTCCAAGGGTCTTCGTGGGCTGTATGAAGATGAATCAAGAGCCTTATCCAAATCAGGACTTAAGCGATCTGGTCAGTTTATGTAGGTAGGGAAAAGGCTAGGCATTTTGTGCCACAGTATTTTGCGGAATAAAAGCCAGCTTCATCTAGCAAACAACACGTGGTTACCCACCCATCCGAGAGCTGGTCATGCCCAATGTTGCTGGACTTCTGAGATCTAAGGCTGTTTTGATACATGCTATTTTTTCGAGGAATTAAGAACATATGCGCTAAAAATATACGTTGAGACGTGCTAATCGACAAAGAAAACTGTATAATTATTCATTTTTCTTTTAATATCTTTATCCCACGTTTATGAGAATTCGACGTAGCTCATTTTTGAAGGTTCAAGAATGGACGTCCGTTCTGCCAACACGCGCAGATCCCATTGGAAAACCCTTATCTAGACGCCGGTATTCGATGCCGGTCGTCTGAAGCTGGAAGCCGAGAGGCTACTAAATTTATCTTCAGCTTAGCTCAGTTATTTTTGAGGTAACTGGAGAACCCTTGCACAATTATTATTATTATGTTGCTATCGATTTTACGTCGCACCGACTCAGACAGATCTTATGGTGACGATGAGCTGGAACAGGGCTAAAACTAGGAAGGTAGCGGCCGTGGCGTTAATTAAGGTACAGTCTAGTGTGAAAATGGGAAACCATGAAAAATCATCTCTAGGGCTGTCAATTGTAGGGTTCAAACTCACTATCTCCCGAATGAAAGCTCACAGCTGCGTGATCTAAACAGCGTAACCAACTCGCTTTGTCTATTATTTTCTGACACATTGCAAATATTCCAGAATCAAACCGAAGGCCTCCAAGCTGGAGGATTTCCCAAGTCCATTTCAAAATTCTTACCACGCGTGTTGCTTGTGTTACGTCACGCGTGATGGAGAATCCGGATGCTGCAAGCTATGAAGTCAGGGAGGTCGCAGCATTTCCGCAAGTGCGGCGTCTGGAATTCCTTCGGGCTATTTGTCAGCATAACATTACTAAAAATAACCATCGATTCTTGAAACTAACCGAAAAAGAACAAGAATATGTTGACCTCGGTTAACATCTCAGATATGAAATCAACTTTTTGTTTCTTAACAAGTTGATAAGTCATCTGCCCCTTCTTTGAAACTCCCAGACAGTTCGCCGGTCCTCACAATAACATCCAAGAAGACTGAGTGAGTTGGCCGTGCGGTTAGGGTTTGCGCAGCTGTGAACTTGCATTCAAGAGATAGTGGGTTCGAACCCCACTGTCGACAACCTTGAGGATGGTTTTCCATGGTTTCCTACTTTCACATCAGGTAAATGCTGGCTGAGACTGTACCTTAATAAAGGCCAGGGCCGCTTCCTTCCCACCCCTATCCCTTTCCTATCCCATCGTTGCCATTAAGATCTATCTGTGTCGGTGCAATGTATAGCAAAAGAGGCTATATCAAAAGCCGATACATCCAAGAAGAGTGTATAAATCCTGACGTCTCTTGGAGAAGACGAGCTCCAGTTTTTGTCATAATCCCGGCGCCTTTACAGCAATAAACTAGCATTGAGAAAACTCCATCGTATTAGGAAATGTTAACTTTTGGTCGGTGGCATCATATAGATCACAATTTACATATTACACTTTCCTTCTCGTATTGTAACTCTGATGCTAGGGGAGTTTTTACCAAGGGAAATAAAGATAAACGTAAAAAAAAAACATAATGAAAATTCGATTATTGCATTTCATTTCGAGTGTACAACTACGTTGAAGTAAGAGGATACATACTGTCACAATTACAGACTATCGAACGATGTCGTGGGGCGTAAAGTACTGCTTCAATAAGATTTTCGGAGACGAGGTGCTGGAATTTCGTCCCACAGTCCTTTATATGCCGGTAAATCTACCGACACGAGGTTGAGGGTGATATATCATCAAATGACACCGGACAGGGCTTAGTTCGAACCCACCAACTCAGACGCAGGAAGATGTAAATGTCCTATTTGATTTTACCTCGAATAAATATTCTTCAGCATTCCCTAAGTATTTCCAAGGTTGCTGAAGTCACACAGGCTCATTTTGGTTTAAGCCGGTTGGATGCTCTTACTGATGCCATCTGATTTTGTGATAAAGATCACAATCTAGAATCGACTGCGATTCAAACCTCAGCTTTCCGGGTGGAAAGCCAACAGCTAAACAACTGAGTTAGCCACGATACACTGATTTCATTTCACCTATGATGCAGACAAGTAATTAAAAGAGCAAATTTCATGTGCTTTCCTCATTTTGGGTTTAAGCCACGGTTTGTCCGGGCCCGCAGTGTAGGGGGCAACGCGTCTGCCTGTCACCCGGCGGCAGCGGGTTCGATTCCCGGTCAGGACAGGTGTTTTTAATTGTACTGATTAATATTCCTGGCCTGGGGACCGGGTGTTTGTGACGTCCTTAATCTTCCTTTCCTCACACACAACATTCCACACTACCGCCATTCCAATTACACGCAGGTTCATACAAATATGGTGCCAGTAAGGGAAAAAAGATCCACATGGGTCGACGCCCCGAACAAATAGCATTTTAAAAGCCACGGTTTGAAGACCCAATGCCCTTCCTGACTCAATATAACTTTCCAGATCAAAATTCCACCCTAGGATCAATCGGGATTCAAACCTTGGTCACCTGAGTCAAAAGCCAACTGTTAAAGCTCTGTGCGAATGAACATCGGTAAAGGGCAGATCCACGAAGAAGTCCATTTTTGTTCATTTTGATGTGTTCGACTATAATAAATCAAACAACCGTTTGTAACATCATAGCAAAAAGAAATTTATTGAGAATTCCTTGGTATACGTAACAGAAAGTGTACCGTTCATAATCGTGTAATTGTTTTGTTACCTCACTGTGAACCACACAACACATACGCACCGAAGTTTTCGTTATGCGCGTCTTATCGTTCGGTCTGGCAAAGCGCCTGGGCGAAGGAGAAAGTGCTCTCTAAAAAGAACAATGGTCTCCTCGATTACAAGGTGACCTTTAATCTTAGGCAGGTGGCGGCTGAAATTGACAAGTCCTCGGTAAGGCGACAAGAAGCGAAATAACAGAGCGCGAAAGACATGAGTCATTCATAATAAATGGCACTGGAATGCGATGTCAACATGACTGGCCCGAATCCTTTTATAACCTCCATAAATTAATGCACGTTGGTTAGTTAGTATATAATACGCATAAATTGTTTATTTGTGTGTTTTCTGCCGCACTTTAATTTGTAGACGCCCTTCAAACATAGCTCTTGTGTCAGAATATAAAGCAGTGAATGGTGCATCTACGTAGGAGTGTGATTTTTCAGATTTTGATGAGCTCTGTTAAATTGTATAGCCGATTCAAAGTGACATTCACGTTCAGCGTGGTAAAAAAATTGAGACATTCTTTTCTCGTACACCACTGCCGCTGTCCGCCTCGTTGGCTGAATGGTCAGCGTACTGGCCTTCGGTTCAGAGGGTCCCGGGTTCGATTCCCGGCTGGGGAGAGTTATGCGGCTAATTGTTTCTATGTAAATAAAATAATAACGAGAGCGATAAGAGATTTACCATCTCATGCTGTTAATTATGACACCAAATATATCTAATTAACAAAACACCTGTCACTGTTCGGGGAAGACTTGTTCTGGAAGGTGAGGTGATTTAAGCGGTGCTTAGTCATTACTTCTTGAATGTCAGCTGCCCTCTTGTGACCCCGAAGTAATGTTTACCTTCTTATTTGAATACCTTTACTTCGTGGCGTCATAATTCGCTATAATTAGGCCCTTAATATCAAAGACCTTTATAGCTCTTCAATCATTTTCGAATTAGATAATGATAGACTTAGGCTATGTGTGGTTTGATCATAGTTTTATCAGTTAACTGGTAGTTAAACGATGTAGTCCTGGAAGGGAGTTAAAGTTTAAGTTCGATACCAGATGGCAGGAACCATCCTGGGGTAAATGAGGGTAGTTTTAGATAATAATATGACAAACACTTACTGTAGGTTCAGTACTTGCCTTGTGTTCAAAAGGTGGCAGTACTATTTGAAAAGGATGTCATTCATCACCTTACAGGCCATGAATGTTCTAGGAGTGGAAGCTAAAGACTTTCGCTAATCCTAACTTCGACACTAGGTCACACATAATGGTTAGCTCTACGCCCAGCCGGCTTTGTCCCCAGGAATAAGCTTTGTTCATTTTTGGCGTAGGATAAGTGAACCTCAGGACCATTCGCCTCGCCATTTAAAAAAAATTAAAAATGATATTAATAATAAAGTTTTATTGCAGCCAATGGCCATATATAAATTGTTCTACTCTTTACTATATTCATGTAAGGTTTTTTCTCTTTTGCTACACTTATTGAAGTGGTTTCGTGCACATATTTTCCCACATAATTTGCACACTCATTCATCGTTTTGTTCGTCTCTTTTACACATAGCTTATGATGAAATCCGTGTACAACCAGCCTGTTGATAGCACTGCGCATGTTCTTATTTTTCCCCATCCAGTCTCTGCTTGTAAAAATGGTATTAACAATAATATAAATCGAATGGTCTCGGATTATTTGTTACAGGAAATTCTATTTCAAGCAATTTAGGCTGCCTGCTTATCAATTTTGACGTTCCGTTTTACTCTACCAGGTGGTACAGAAACCGGAGCTCTGTTGGGCGAGTTTTAATTCACTATGTCAGGTAACCACAAAGCATGTCACGAGTGCTTTATTTTTATATGCCAACATTGTGCAACACAGAGTCCAAATGAACCAATTCCTTCTCTTCAAAATTCGACTACCTCTGTCGGGATTTAAACCGCCATCACTCTGCCACTGATCCAACGAAGGAGTTTTAAAAAGTACGTAACCAGCCTATGCCCTGTTGATTTAGCAATCACATAATAATAATAATAATAATAATAATAATAATAATAATAATAATAATAATAATAATAATAATAATAATAATAATAATAATAATGTTACTGACTTTACGTCCCACTAACTACTTTTATGGTTTTCAGAGACGACGAAATGCAGGAATTTAGTCCAGTAAATCTACCGACACCAAGCTGACGTATTTCAGACCCTTCAAATTCCACCGTACTCAGTGCAAAGTTGGGGTCAGAAGGCCAGTGCCTCAACACTCTGAGACACTCAGCCCGGTAGCAAATACATGATAAATCTCTTTCTGGTTATTATTTGCCCACCAACTGCCTGATTGAGTTTCGATGCTCCAAGTAGGCCTCGCCGAGAACAGGTCGATTCAGCCAAGTAGAATACTCACTCTGAACTTCATTAAGTCCGTATGCCACGTTTTGCGTGGCCCTAATATGCAGTTGCAGCTGCTCTGGACAGGCAATCAAACTTCTCTTGTCACCCTTCCAAAAGCTGAAGAATGCGGTACCATTAAAAGAAAAAATCTGAATATACAGGTGACTTGTTACTGAGTGCATATAGGGGTGTGGGGAGATAATTAGCCGCTTGCTAACTTCATCATTAACATTAATTTGTTAAGTTAATTGATGTATTCCATTATTCAAGATCTGCTACTCGTTGTGGGTCAAGGTACTTGTATAACTGTATAAGCAAAGAAGTAGCGTACTTGACTACCATACAGTGAGCTTGTACACTGTTGGCGATTAGGACATGTTCTTGATTAAATATTGTTTTATTGTGCTTATTATCGAGATGTGATAGCCGTCTGACAACATAGCTGACTATATGTTATCAGGAAGATAACAGCGCCGCGGGGGCAAATAATTTTGCATCCTTAGAACGTTTTAAATGAAGCTCAAAAAATGCACACAGCTAAGACGAGCTAAGTACAGCCATTTCGATGAACCGCTCATTCTACAGCAGTCCAGCTCTCACCAGCCAGCTGAGTTTCCCAGCAAGTGCGAAACTACTACTAGACTATTACTAAAATGTTTTCATTCCTCCCCTGAAGGGGGAGGCGGGCCTCTAGACAGTGACGCCGTCTCTCAGACCGGGAGATTTGTGACGGTGAAGGTGATGCTCAGAGAAGGTGAGGGGGTTGGCGGCCGTGGCCTATACTAGGAACTGTCCCGGAATTCGCCTTAGTGCAGGAGAATGGTAAACCATTCTCAGGACAACCGACGGTTGGGGGTCAGCCGTGAAGTCCAGCCCTGTCCCGTCTCCCGAATGCAGAGGCGTAGAGCATTATAGAACCGTGGCCACCCCTCCTCTGCTTAGTTGGCCGGTCAGAGTGCAGGGCTGTTGGACCACGGACCAGCCGTAGCCACTTGAGGGCCGAGATCCATTCTGCATCTACCGACGAAGTGCGAAGGAGAGCTACCCTAGCAGAATTCAAGTTGTTGAGTTGACGCATGCGCTTTGGGCAACCTTGTCCTGGTAAGGCGGGATGTGGGCATACCTGGAGATTCACAGCGTCTTATGGCAACAGACCAGCTAGCTGGAGTATAGTACGGTAGCGCCACAAATTAGTTGCAATAGTTAACCCTCGAAGTTTTAGCACCACACACAAGTGGCTACAAGATAAAGAACACTATGTTAACAGTATAGCCACTTGTACACCGTCTTGCTAATAAAAATAGAGCCATTTTATGAAATAAATTATAATTTTTGGATGTCGGCATTTATAACGCTTTTGGTATCTATTCATATTGGTGGCACGTGCATTGGATGTTTTTGAATACGCACGGAAAAATATTTAGATTACTCAGTACGAACACAGAGACAACGGTGAAGTACAAGCAAGCACTTTGCATTTTGTTGATGTGTACGCGTGGGTTTTCCTGTAATGGTGGTAGGGATTTTGAATTCTTGTAGTGTTCCTTTTGGATTACAGGTGAAGTTCTAGCGAGTTCTGTGGCATTCTTCATGAATATAACAGTGCTATTCGTCGTGAGGAATACTTTCCCACGTTTGTCGCCACTGAACCCACACGCATTAAGTGTGTGAAACCGTAAAAATTTGGTTACTCTAAAATACCTTCTAACTTTTGCTCAGTCAATTTAGGTTGGTATTTTAAGTTAAAAACAAAAAGTAAATTCCTGTGTATTTCTGTGAAAACCATGATTGTATGGTTACGATGCGTCACCAAGTGAAACTGTAAGTACAAGGTTTAAAATCTGCTATAGCTTCTGTTATGATGGTGCTGTGAATACCAGTTTGAAAATGGTAATGTGGGGCTGCGATTACTTCATCTTTTGCAGCTGGGGTAACGAACGTATTCGCAGCACGCCACTGGTACAGGGTATGGATTTTTACTACGGATCGCCAAATGGTGCAACATTTTAGTCTCATCACGCAAGGCAACTTTACGTACTCAACTGTGAAGGTGTTATGTATCGTAAATAAGCTGGTCAGTTAATATCACGACAGCACCATGCAACAATATCAGAAGGTATCAATTAGCTTTCCCTATGTTCATCACATTCCACGATGCATTGAAGAAGTTCGGGATCCGCGTCATAAACCCGGGTGAGGTTTACATTAGAACAATGAACCAGGTGGGCCACCCAATGGTAGATCAACAATGAGCAAACAGTTAGACAAGCCATCTTTCATCGCAGTACAGGATGCTGCTGTCCATATGGGCGTTCCGCTCTAGGGTGTGGTAAGAACGTCTTCTAGGACAATAAGTTGTCGTCTGAGCCAAAATATAATGCAATACCGATGGTCTCCAAGTGATTGTCCCCAGTATCGAACTCTTGATATGAGCCTTTAAGAAGTCCCACCCAGACATTTATCTTGTCTTCTCTGTCAATAACTAGTGTTGAGATACTTATCTGTAGAGAAAGTGTGTACGATGTATCTTGGCAAGCAAACTATCCAGTGTGTGACCAATTTTGGCTTGCTGTAACTTCGCTATAGTTACATTTAATATCCTAGGTGCTTTACGACTAAACACTGTGTGAATACAAATCAGCTTAGATATATACGTTTATGAACTCGTCAGGAAGATACTTAAGCTGTTAAAATTCAGTCAATTCTTTTATATTTTCAGGCATGTTTGATAACCGTTCACATGGAGGAAATTTTTAAGGAATATTTTGTTCAGCGTATTGACGACTTTGATTATTGGATAGAGTGCACCGTACCGGTTAGTGCTTTTAGCAGTCATCCTCGGCGGCCCGGATTCGACCTCTGGTACTGCCAGAGATGGCAGGAGGGTTGGCATGTGGTTGAAATAATACCTGCAGCTCACCTCCATTAGGGGTGTGTCTAAAAGGAACTGCACTACCTCGGGATGAGGACACCAGTTTATTTTTTATTGGATCAGGCTAGATAAAAGAGTGGATTCTTACCCAGTCAGCTGTCTTTAAAATGATTTTCCTATTTTTCTCTTCAACTCATGATTAATGCTGGGTAATCTCCAAAGGTTTCTTTACTACCCCTCTGCTTCCTCAGGTTTGCCCATTATCATTATTACCATTCTTGCTTCACACACAATTACCAATTTTTAAATTCATTGCTTCACGTTGCAACCCGAAACAGAATGGCCTCATGGTCCAATACACTGAAAGTTAGAGGCGGTAGGAAAATGGTCCCGTGGTTAGTCCGAAGATTAACTTCTGATGCAGGTGGTGGTGATTATTGTTTTAAGGGGAAGTGCAACTTGGCAATTCCCCACTGAACGCTAATCAAAAGAGAAAAATCGAAGTGATCCCTCGATTTGAAGAATGAAAGTAGCGTAAAAGGAATGAAAGGGCCGCGAAGGTCTCAAAATTAAAGACACCCTAAGTGCCGCAAACGTAATGCCATCGGTAACTATTGACACGAGGCTGGGGTATTTGAGCACGGGATTGAACCCATCATTTAGGGCTCTACCTTCTTAGCCACCCAGTCCGACGTAATCAATTAGTGATCGAGGTGAATGGAGAGGATAACTTCATCTCCTGTGGATTTAAGTCCTGAATGGGACAGTTTCAAACCACGATGTAAATAGATGGGTGAAACTTAGTTCTGAAAATCAAAGTCAAGTGTTTTAGAAACCGTATCATATCCTACATAGTGGAATGGAGTTAGAACTGAGAAAAAGACTTTCGAAATGTTTCGTATGGAGTGTTCCCCTATACCAGGGATTGCGAACCTATGACACGCATGCCACTAGGTGACACGCGAACACGATTTCTATGGCACGCCACACAACATACTAAATTTTTTAAATGTTTTTAAATGTACTAAACAGGTCCAAAACCTACCAACAGTTAACATTATGTTTTAATAAAGATGTATGCCACAATTAATTCTATGATCATATTTTTCACAAATTTTATTAGGTTAAAGCAAAAAATATATTTTATTCACAAATTTTATCTGTTTTTTGAAACATAAGACCATGAAACACTCACTCGAATGGATTTGTATGTAATACAATCTAATACCTAAATGAAGTGAAATGAGGGGTTTCATGATGATTTTAAATAAAAATAACCGGTGGCACACTATACAGTAAAAAATAATAAACAAGACTTTAATTGACATGCTAGTTGGAAAAGGTTTGCCATACATGCTTCATACGGTTGTAATGTAATGGTGTATGGCTTTTAGTGCCGGGAGTGTCCAAGGATAAGTTCGGCTTGCCGTAGGCGACCTGCACGTCGTGATAAGGATGAAATGATGAAGACACATACACCCAGTCCCTATGCCAGCCAAATTAACCAAATATGGTTAAAATTCCCAACCCTGCCGGAATTCGAGCCCGGGACCCCTGTGACCAAAGGCCAGCACGCTAACCATTTAGCTATGGAGCTGGACTGTACTGTTGTGAAACATCAGTCTGAAGAAGAAGGGCAATAAGGTTAGGATCTAAATTGTTTCAAATGTGGGTTTGGTGGAGAATGGATCGAATAAATGAGTGGATAGAATGAAAAACAAAGATGTATTAAAAAGAGTCAAAGAACACGAAGCTCTCCTAAACACTGTTTTACAGATACAAGCCAACTGGATAGACTATATTATGAGAGGGAAAGAGATTCTCTCAATTGCTCTTGAAGGTATGGTTGAAGGTGAGAAATAACAAGAAAAATAACAATGTTCAACGAAGTGAACGGTGGAAGATATCAGACGACCAAAGAACAGGTCTGGGACAGGAAGAGAAGGAGGCAGTGGTGGTGTCTGGGACCTGCTATTAGGCAGAACATCATATTCTGTTAGTTTGAATAACATATCTCAAGGAAAAATTGCACATTGTTGATAATATTCAATTTACACTTGTGTACGAGAAATCAATCCATTAATGGCTTTTTTTAACACCTAGCAGTATTGCGTTATATGTGACGAGAATACCATATACAGTTTATGACTACCTTTGATGACGTAATCGTTTACCTTATTTAGAGTTGGTAAGGGACGTGTTCTCCCGACACCCACGTGTGGTATTACAACTTGACCTTGGCATTGCTCGATAGCCACGTGCAGTAAAATAGGAAGTATAGACAGGGAAAAGTTGAATGAACCGGTTTCAAGTGGACGAAGAAGTATTATTAGCCATTCGCAGATCAGCCACAAAAAATTCGTGGCTGAGGAAAATAATAAACTATTAAAGTTGACCTGGGAAGATCCGGGTTGAGCCGTATTCGTTACCCAAGAACCAGACAAAGGTTGCCTTAGTCGTAAATATAACCTGGAATGTGGTTTGGAGTACATTTAAAAAAAAACTCTGAACGGGTCTTAAATAACAACATTTTCATCTGTCACCTACTCTGCTCTTTCGCAAGCAGCAGAAGAATCGATGTACTTCAGTAAAACTGCTGCTGCTACTATTGCCACTGCAAATGATGACGACGATGATGATGATGATGATGAAATACTATGTGACGATTAAAGGAATTGGCTAGGAATTTTATTCCTTTGCTCAGGGTTGTGAGATGCAATCCCATCGGAGTCGTTTGCCATTTAAGAGCGTATAAATGTTAAAGGTGCTGGCCCAGTGATCTAGGGTTAGCAAGCCAGCCTCTTCCGTGGAGGCCTCGATTTGGATTCGCGGCCATATCAGTGATTTATACCCGGATACTGGTTCGAGTTGCACTCAACATACTTGAGAACAATTAAAGAGATATATGACGGTTACATATTTTTTAAAAATCTTAGTCTGCAGAGGATCTGGAGATAATGATAATGGTATGGACACAGTCTTGAAGAACGAGTACAAGATGAAAATAAATAAATCGAAAAGAAAAGTAATAACGTGCATTCGAATGAAGTCAGGCGTTGGAGGAAATATTAGATTAGGAAACGAATTCTTAAAGGAATTAGAATAACTAATAATGGTAGAAGTAAAGAGGGCATTAAATGCAGATTAGCACAAGCAAAGAAGGCTTTTAAGAAAAGAAATTTGTTCACTTCGAACATTGATATGGGAATTAGAAAGACGTTTTAGAAGACTTTCGTCTGATGCGTTGCATTGTATGGAAGTACAACACTGATAAATGCTAACTCAGAAAGAAAGAGAATACAGTATAAACTTTTGAAATGTGGTGTTGCAGAAGAATAGTGTAGATGAGATGGGACGAGAAGAAGGGATAGAATGATAGAACACGTATTAAGACACCCAGGACTTCTTTCAGTTGGTTTATGAGGGAAGTGTAGGCAGTAAAAACGGTAGGGGTAGACCAATGTATGAATATGATAAACAGATTAGAGTAGATGTAAGAAGTAGTAGTTAGGTACGTAGAAATGAAAAGGTTAGCACGGGATAGGGTGGCATGGAAGGCTGCATCAAACCAGTCTATGGAGTAACGATCCATACAACAACACATGACGGTGAAATAGCGCCCTCGATCTACAAAACCAATGAATGATTGTGGTGATTATTGTTTTAAGAGAAATATTCTCTCTTAACACTAATCAGAGGGAAAAATAAAGAGCTCTGGTCCTTCGGAGAATGGAGGTATTGGGAAAAGAAAGGGGAGGACCTCAATGTGCGTGAAAATGAAAGACCATCTAGGCATCGGAAATCTAACACCGTCAGGGTTAGAAGAAAACAAGAGTTGACCAAGGAAGGTTGGATATGAAAGGCTTCAGTGAGATGATGTTACAAGTAAGTGGAAACAATGCCAGGTTCAGTTACGGACCCGTGGTCAATATACCCAAGTTAGGAGCTCCCTACGGTCCCCTTTCAGTCTCCACTCTCGGCAGGTAAGGAATGTTGGGGACGTTTCCGGGTACTCCCACCTACAAGGAGCAAAACCAACAATAATGGTCAAAATGATTCGTAGTACTGACCACGCATGCCCTCGTAATTTCCGGACTCTCTGGTTGAGCATTGGCTGCTTGGAAGGCCAAAATCGTGCCTGGTGTATTTTCTGGCACAAAACCATTTTTTCAGAAAAAAAACACATTCTAACATTTCTTAATAAAATAAGACTATTGATGACATATCACTATGCAGGATCATCAGACGTGATTAGCGCAGTGGCATAGCCGCTAGTTACTACCTGGTCGACCAAGGTTCGAATCCCTTGCGAAACTTCTTGGCAAGTGCTAGAAGATCTGGAGACACTGGGAGTTAGGAACAGAGATAAAATATTTCGAAAAATAGACGTTGAAGACTGTTATACAGTTCCCATGGTCCATTGGACCTGATAATGTGATAATGATGATTGTAATCTGAGAAATTAGTTTAAGGCAACATTATGTGTCATCCTTTTTCCCCTTCCCAGTTAATTATAAACTAATTTCATTACAATGTGTTATTAGTGATGAGGTTCATAATATGTTATAGTATACAGGTATTTATTGTACCCTTATTTTCTTTTCAGGCCGTGATAGCGACGTTTCTATCACTGGCACATGCCCAAGAGGTACTACCAAAGGAAGGAGACAAAGAGATAATTGTCGACATCGAAGACAACGACAAAACGCAGTACCATGAACAGAATTTCAATACAAGTAAGTAATCAATTGGATTAGATACACTATATATTTATATTTGTTACAGTGTGGAATATCTTAATATTGATTTGATTACTGAATGTTTATCTTTCATATCTGCATCCTACATTCAAATATCTCAGATTCCAAATCAAATTTTTGCTGAAAATGTAGGAGGTGGTAAGAGGTTTTAACGGGATTTCCAGTTTCCCCTATAAATTTCATTCCAGTAACACCCCATGTTAATTTTTTGATCATCGCCAATAATCTATACGAAATGCCTCATAGGAGGCTTATCCTATTGTCTTAACAGCAGTTAGGTTTACTCACCCAGTATACCTTTATCCTATCGTAGCCATAACACCTGTCTGTGTCGGTGCGACGTAAAACAAATACAAACAAATACGATATCATGTGCTAGAATGAATTTTTTATATTTACCCACTCATCAAGTAGTTTCAGAATATATTCTACAATAAAAAGTAGAACACGGATTTATAGAGGACCTCTATTTGATTTTTTAAACGACTTACGGACAACGTTATGACCGGTCGTGTAGCTCATGCGTGTATTCTGCCGCTTTCATACTTACCACAAAACATTCTTAAATAGATGTAACTTCAGAATTTTAAAAGTAATCTAATATAAATTACGTGTTCCATCACTGAATCACCAGTGATCTGCATTTATGGCCCTCGCCCAGGTGGCAGATTACCTATCAGTTGTTTGTCAAATCTCTTGAACGATTTCAAAGAACTTGGAAAGGTATCGAATATTTTCCTTGAAATATTATTCCACTCTCTAATTCCTTTTCAAATATTGTAAATGAATATTTGCCCAATTTGTCCCCTTCATGCCAACTTTATCTTCCTACATTTATGAAATCTACTCCAGAATATTCGCTTACTATCGTCATTCCACGCCATTTCTCCACTGACTACTCGGAACATACCGTCTAGTCGAGCAGCTCGTCTCCTTACTTCGAGGTCTTCCCAGCCCAAAGTTCGCAATATTTTCGTAACACTGCTCTTTTGTCGGAAATCATTCAGAACAAAGTGTGCCGTTTTCCTTTGGATTTTTTCCAGTTCTGGTATCCAGTAATGTTGGTGTGGCTCCCATACACTAGAACTATACTCTAACTGGGGTCTCTTGCCAGAGACGTATACGCCCTCTCCTTTACATCCACACAACACCCACTGAATACCCTCATAATTATACGAAGGGCTCTGTAATCTCGTTAATGTGATTACCCCAATAAAAATATTTCGTTATAGTAAAGCCTAAGTACTTAAAGTGGTCCACGTGAGGTACTTTCACTCCATTTTACAACATTATAGAGGTCGTTTTGGAGTCACTCACAATACTGTAACTTATTGAATACTCTATACATCTGAAAAACAGCCTTATCTTTGATTATATTTCTTTATTAATATTATTTATATAGATAAGAAAAATGTAAGAGTGATCACTATAAACTATAAGTAGTGCCTCCGTGGCTCAGGCGCAGCGCCTGCCTCTCACCTCTGGATTCTATGGTTCAGATCCCGGTCACTCCATGTGAGATTTGTGCTGGACAAGGTGAAGACGGAACAGGTTTTTCTCCGGATACTCCAGTTTTCCCTGCCATATCTCATTCGAGTAACACTCTCCAGTATCATTTCATTACATCTGTCAGTCATTAATCACTGTCCCAAAGGAGTGCGAAAGGCTTCGGCAGCCTGCACAATTCCTAGCCTCACCGCTAGATGGGCCTTCATTCATTCATTCATTCATTCATTCATTCATTCATTCATTCATTCATTCATTCATCCTATTCCTGAAAATTGGGTTCAGGAGGTCAAAGGGACTGTATCACGATTGACCTGTCTAAAGCATTTGATAGGGTGGATCATGGGAGACTACTGGCAAAAATGAGTGCAATTGGACTAGACAAATGAGCGACTGAATAGGTTTCTATATTTCTAGAAAATAGAGCTCAGAGAATTAGAGTAGGCGAAGCTTTATCTGACTCTGTAATAATTAAGAGGGGAATTCTTCAAGGCAGTATTATAAGACCTTTATGTTTTCTTGTATATATGAATGATGTGCATAAAGAAGCGGAATCAGAGGTAAGGCTTTTTGCGGATGATGTTATCTTGTATAGAGTAATAAATAAGTTACAAGCTTGTGAGCAACTGCAACGTGACCTCGATAATGTTGTGAGATGGACAACAGGCAATGGTATGATGATAAACGGAGGTAAAAGTCAGGTCATGAGTTTCACAAATACGAAAAATCCTCTCAGTTTTAATACTGAGTTGATGGGGTGAAAGCTACTTTTGGAGATCATTGTAAGTATCTAGATGTTCATATAAGGAAAGATCTTCATTGGGGTAATCACACAAATATGATTGGAAATAAAGGGTACAGATCTCTGCACATGGTTATGAGGGTATTTAGGGGTTGTAGTAAGGATGCAAAGGAGAGGGCACATAAGTCTCTGGTAAGATCCCAACTAGAGTATGGTTCCAGTGTATAGGACCCTCACCAGGATTACTTGATTCAAGAACTGAAAAAAAAATCCAAAGTAAAGCACCTCGATTTGTTCTCGGTGATTTCCGACAAAAGAGTAGCGTTACAAAAATGTTACAAAGTTTAGGCTGGGAAGAACTGGGAGAAAGGAGACGAGCTGCTCGACTGAGTGGTATGTTCCGAGCGGTCAGCGGAGAGATGGCGTGGAATGACATTAGTATAAGAATTAGTTTGAGTATCGTCTTTAAAAGTAGGAAAGATCGCAACATGAAGATGAAATAGGAACTCAAGAGGACAAACTGGGGCAAATATTAATTTACAGGAAGGGGAGTTAGGGATTGGAATAACTTACCAAGGAAGATGTTCAATAAATTTCCAATTTCTTTGAAATCATTTAAGATTAGGCTAGGAAAACAACAGATAGGGAATCCGCCACCTGGGCGACTGCCCTAAATGCAGATCAATATTGATTGATTGATTGATTGATTGACTGACTGACTGACCGATTGATTGATTGATTGATTGATTGATTGATTGATTGTATGACTGGAAACAAACTGTTGATGTAAACTGTAAGTATGCGAATTTAAGGCTTTCACGGCCACAGATTAAAGGTTATGTTGCGGCGATGGTTTGACACAGTATATTCTTATGCAATTGTTAAGCAAAAGCGAGTGAGTGAAGTCGGATATAACATTTATATTATTGCAGCGTTACACTGTTATAAATGACAGCAAGCTGTTTTCATGAAAATTCTTCGCATTTTTAGATATGTCCTACAAGTGATTTAATTGTACTTTTATTTATATACTCCGCTTCACTTTCAGGTGCTTACGAATTCGGCTACGAAGTCGGCCCCGACGGACAGTTTCATCATGAGAACCGAGGGCCGGACGGGGTGGTGTACGGTTGTTATGGTTACATAGACCCTATGGGTAAGCTTCAGGCTACCCACTACGTATCAGATGCGTGGGGATACCGGGTTGTGAAGCCAGGACAACCAGTGGAGCTGTTTCTCCATCCTCATGAGACTGGTGGTTCTGAAGACAACGGAGCTGATCATCACCATCCTCACGGTGATGGCGGAGAAGAAGAACACCATCATCATCACCATGGCCAAATAACACCTTGGAAAGAGCTCTACTTCCCCAAAGGTTGTGGAGGTATTCGACCTATAGGTCCAGGAACGGACGGATCAGCAACTGGACCTGGTGGTGTAACTCTACCTCAGAAGCCTGGAACACCGGGAGGACCAGGTAAGAGAATAAGACAAAGTGTTACTTGCTCCTTTAAAACTAGTATTGTTAATAATAAGACGAATGATAATACGAAAAATAAATATTATATTTTTTCTCATGTTAAAGCCTTTACGACAATGTTAGAAATGTCGTGATATCTAATGCAGACGCGAAGTTTGAATCTTTGAAAGACATCGACATTTTTACGCTCTTTTAATCGTTCAATTTATACAGAAACGATTTAATTTTGTCTCTATAATTCAAACTTTTGCCTCATAGCTCGTTTTTATCACCGATTAGGTATGTTAAAGTCGAAAGTAGGTTCAGCTCAATTTTTTGCTGTCTGTCTGTCTGTCTGTCTGTCTGTCTGTCTGTCTGTCTGTTAATCACGGGTAAACGCTTTAACAGAGTTTCTTAAAACTTACTTAAGTTCAGGGATAATTAGGTTGTGCATTATTATTTGATTTTTATACAGTGTTGTATCAAAATCAGGGGGACAATAGCAGCAAATGTCACATTTGTCCGTTAATATCATCTGTACTGAAAAGCTGTACATGATTAAAGTTGTAAAATACATAATTTCCTATCCTTTACTTTCCATAAGTGTTTACTTTACAAGGAATAATAACGGAGATATCCGTGAACAATACATTGTTCACAAACTTTAGATATCTCCGGAAGTACTATTTTTATCAGCCCGCCTGATCATTGAATCTCTTACCACCCAAGTATTTCTTTAACGGTCCGAAGATATAAAAAAACTGGGTGTCAGGCCAGGTCTGTAGGGAGGATAGTCCAGGACCTCCCACCGAAAGTGCCGTAAAAATTCACGAGTGCCGCTGGCAGCGTGTGTTCTGAAGTTGACGTGCAGGAACACAACTCCTGTTGAGAGAAGTCAAGGTTATTTTCTGCGAATTGCTACCCGCAAAAGCTCCAGTGCGTCACAGTAACTGGCAGCATTCACTGTCGCTTCCCTCATGAAGAAATCAACTGGATCATCGTCTCTACAGACCCGATTTTGCACTCAGTTATTTCCGTCTCTTCGGACCGTTGAAGAAGTACCTGAGCGTAAGTGATTCAGCCACGATACGGCCATTCAGCATGTCGTCATGACGTGGCCTCAGGGACTGAACGCAGAAATCTTCCATGCCGGCATCGATGCTTTCGTGTGTCGTTGGAACAAGTGATTGGATAAGGGAAGTCACTATGGTGAACAGTAATGCGTATCAGTGTCCCACTATGGTATCTCCTTATATCTGCCTGTAAAATAAACTTTATCCGTGCCAGGTGTTATCTTATTTTTCAAGAGCCTTTGTACCTTCTTGGTTTCTGTTTGTCCTCGTAGTAGTGAACACCTAAGACCCAATAAACCAATAATGACCAAAGAAGCTGCTCTGAAGCATTGCCAGATGATCAGTGCGGAAAGGAATTGGAGAGGAGCGCGAATATCACAGCGGTAAACACAGCCGCAAGTCGCATTATTCCTATAAACATTTATTTTGCCTTTTAAAGAAATTATATTTAATAACACTTTAACAGTACAGTACAATCATAAGAGCATCAGAACTATGGCCAGATGTGTAAACGGAACTACAGAATCCTTTCCTATGAACATAGGAGTACACCAAGGTTCCGTCCTCAGTCCATTACTGTTATTGTAGTCGTCATGGACGTGTTGACAGAGGAAGTCGGGAAGGAGACCCCATAGCCCATAATGTTCGCTGATAATGAGGTCTGTGTGCAGAGACGAAGGAACTCGGAGAAAAAATGGTTGGAGGAATGGAGAGATGCACTAGAAAGCCGAGAAATAAAGATAAGCAGCGCAAGACAGAGTTCCTGAGCTTGAGGGGAGTCGAAACGCGTTCAAAGTTGGATGGAGCAACAGCAAGTTCGTTCAGACATCTTGGTACAGTTATCCAACAAGATGGTTGGCTCCAGGGTGAAATAGAAAGCTGGATACAGTCGAGATAGCTCAAGGGTAGAAAGACATCGAATGTTCTGGCCGACAACAAGATATCAGAAAAAATACGGGAAGCTACACAAGGCCGTGTTGAGATCAGTATGATAGCCTATATGGGGCAGAAACTTGGTAGATAGAAAGGATATGGACGGAAACTTAGACGTCTCAGAAATGTGAATGCTGAGGTGGGCAAATGGACGTACAGGGTGGACAAATATGGAAATAGAGTGATTAGGAGAAGACTTAACATGGTGCTAGTTTCTGAGAATGTCAGAGAAGCTGGGCGCAGATGGTATGAACGCGTTAAGAGAAGAGATCAAGATTATAAGGGGAATAATATTATTGAACTACTTCCACCAGGTAAAAGAAGACGATGGATGGACAGCATTAAAGAAAGCTTTCAACAGTGGGGGCTTGAGGAGAAGATGGTTCAGGACAGAACAACATTGAGGACGAATATCCTCATCAGTGACCCCTCAAAATTGGAAATAAATATTATTGAACTACTTCCACCAGGTAAAAGAAGACAATGGATGGACAGCATTAAAGAAAGCTTGAAACAGTGGGGGCTTGAGGAGAAGATGGTTCAGGGCAGAGCAACATTGAAGATGAATATCCTCATCAGCGACCCCTCAGAATTGGAAATAATCATGCTGAAGAAGAAAAATAACATCAAAAACAAGTATACGCTGGAATAAATAATTCTAAACATTATGATAATGTTACATTGTGGTATAAAATATATCAAAATAAGTGTAAACAAAACCAATTTATGTAACGTGTACTGAAAATAAAGTGTTATTTCTCTTCAGGATGTTAAATTAACGGAAATATATCACATAAGTTTTTGTTCAACAAGAAATTAAGTATCTCACTTAAGGGCAAAGCACCGTGCTCTGAGCAAACTCCCGCTGCTTGCAATGTGAGCTAGATGCCCTCAGTGGGCAGGCCTGCAATATACTGTACAATGTACCGCGATGATTGATTAACTATAGGTACTATATTTCAGGAGCCTCCGTGGCTCAGACGCCAGCGCGTCGGCCTCTCACCGCTGGATACCGTACTTCAAATCCCGGTCGCTCCATGTGAGATTTGTGCTGGACAAAGCGGAGGCGGGACAGATTTTTCTCCGGGTACTACGGTTTTCCCTGTCATCTTTCATTCCAACAACACTCTCCATTCTCATTTCATAGCATCTATCAGTCATTAATAAATCACTTTGCGAGTGGCGCCCCCATCGTATTAACAGCCTATATCTGCTTCATTCATTCCATCCCCGACCCGGTCAATGACTAGAAAACAGGTTGTAGGTTTTCATTCCCTACATTTCACGTCTTCATTATCTAAACAATCATCAGCATACCACGGGTAATTACGGGTCATCGCAGACACTTTATATGATTCTGAGTTTTGACTAGGGACACGAGGCCAAATGTCCTCATGACAAAACGTAATTTCACAGAGAAATATTCCAAACTAGGATCCACCAGGATACGAACGTGGGAAAACTAACTGCAACACCGAATGCTAGATCTCTGTGCTGACGCTCTGCCCTCCGTAGTATTGCCAATTATTGAAACACACAATTTTCTTATGAATGCGCTACTTTAAAATTGTGGGATTCTTTATAAAACACGTGTAAGAAACAAACTCACTTTAAATTGAAACAGTCCCGTAGCAAGTTGTTCATGAAAAGTGTATTTCAGTGTAGGCACCCCGTAGGAATGGCAGGAAGGTTCTATTGCTTTCTGTTTTGTATCATATAAAATTTTAATAACACTATCCGAATAAAAATAATAATTTCCAAGAAAACGTAGGTCCTACCTGGCCATTATTAAAAAATAAATAGTCAAAACTCACTTACTTAAACTTCGAATAAAAATACAAATACATATGGTGAAATATATTATTTTATTTCATTCAGGTATTCCAGGAGGACCACAGAGGCCTGGTTACCCCGGAGCGCCAGGAACACCAGGTGGCCCAGGAGGCCCAGGAGGCCCAGGAGGCCCAGGAGGCCCACAAGGGCCAGGAGGACCGCAGGGACCCGGCGGACCAGGAGGACCCCAAGGACCTGGAGGACCGCAAGGACCAGGAGGACCACAAGGACCTGGAGGCCCAATAGGACCAGGAGGGCCATCGGGGCCAGGAGGACCTCAAAGACCAGGATATCCGGGAGCACCAGGAACACCAGGAGGACCGGGAGGGCCAGGAGGACCAGGCGGCCCAGGAGGACCTGGAGGCCCACAAGGGCCTGGTGGGCCAATTAGACCAGGATACCCAGGAGCACCAGGAACACCAGGAGGTCCAGGAGGTCCAGGAGGTCCTGGAGGACCAGGAGGGCCACAAGGACCCGGAGGACCAGTTAGACCAGGATACCCAGGAGCACCAGGAACACCGGGAGGGCCAGGAGGACCAGGAGGTCCAGGTGGACCTGGAGGACCACAAGGGCCGGAAGGACCTGGAGGATCAGGAGGGCCACAGGGACCTGGAGGACCACAAGGGCCTGGAGGGCCAATTAGACCAGGATACCCAGGAGCACCAGGAACACCAGGAGGGCCAGGGGGTCCCGGAGGACCAGGCGGTCCTGGAGGACCAGGAGGGCCACAAGGACCAGGAGGACCAGTTAGGCCAGGATACCCGGGTGCACCAGGAACACCAGGAGGCCCTGGCGGACCGGGAGGTCCAGGTGGACCGGGAGGACCAGGAGGGCCACAACGGCCGGGAGGACCAGGAGGCCCTGTAAGACCGGGATACCCGGCAGCACCAGGAACACCAGGTGGACCAGGAGGTCCAGGAGGACCAGGCGGACCACAAGGTCCAGGAGGACCAATTACACCAGGATATCCTGGAGCACCAGGAACACCAGGAGGACCTGGGGGTCCAGGTGGTCCAGGAGGACCAGGAGGACCACAAGGACCAGGAGGACCAGTTAGGCCGGGATATCCTGGAGCACCAGGAACACCAGGAGGACCAGGTGGTCCAGGAGGTCCAGGAGGACCAGGAGGACCACAAGGACCAGGAGGACCAGTTAGGCCAGGATATCCTGGAGCACCGGGAACACCGGGAGGACCAGGTGGTCCTGGAGGACCAGGAGGACCAGGAGGACCACAAGGACCAGGAGGACCAGTTAGGCCAGGATACCCTGGATCACCAGGAACACCGGGAGGACCAGGCGGTCCTGGAGGACCAGGAGGACCAGGAGGACCACAAGGACCAGGAGGACCAGTTAGGCCAGGATATCCTGGGGCACCAGGAACACCAGGAGGACCAGGTGGACCAGGAGGTCCAGGAGGACCAGGAGGACCACAAGGACCAGGAGGACCAGTTAGGCCAGGATACCCTGGAGCACCAGGAACACCGGGAGGACCAGGCGGTCCTGGAGGACCAGGAGGACCAGGAGGACCAGAAGGACCAGGAGGACCAGTTAGGCCAGGATATCCTGGAGCACCAGGAACACCGGGAGGACCAGGCGGTCCTGGAGGACCAGGAGGACCAGGAGGACCAGGAGGACCACAAGGACCAGGAGGACCAGTTAGACCAGGATATCCTGGAGCACCAGGAACACCGGGAGGACCAGGAGGACCAGGAGGACCAGGAGGGCCAGGAGGACCACAGGGACCAGGAGGACCCGTTAGACCAGGATATCCTGGAGCACCAGGGACACCAGGAGGACCTGGCGGTCCTGGAGGACCAGGAGGTCCAGGAGGACCACAAGGACCAGGAGGACCAGTTAGACCAGGATATCCTGGAGCACCAGGAACACCGGGAGGACCAGGTGGTCCTGGAGGACCAGGAGGCCCAGGAGGACCACAAGGACCAGGAGGACCAGTTAGGCCAGGATACCCTGGAGCACCAGGAACACCGGGAGGACCAGGCGGTCCTGGAGGACCAGGAGGACCAGGAGGACCAGAAGGACCAGGAGGACCAGTTAGACCAGGATATCCTGGAGCACCAGGAACACCGGGAGGTCCAGGAGGAACAGGAGGTCCAGGAGGTCCAGGAGGACCACAAGGACCAGGAGGACCAATTAGGCCAGGGTATCCTGGAGCACCAGGGACAGCAGGAGGACCTGGCGGTCCTGGAGGACCAGGAGGGCCAGGAGGACCACAAGGACCAGGAGGACCAGTTAGACCAGGATATCCTGGAGCACCAGGAACACCAGGAGGACCAGGTGGTCCTGGAGGACCAGGAGGCCCAGGAGGACCACAAGGACCAGGAGGACCAGTTAGGCCAGGATACCCTGGAGCACCAGGAACACCGGGAGGACCAGGCGGTCCTGGAGGACCAGGAGGACCAGGAGGACCACAGGGACCAGGAGGACCAGTTAGACCAGGATATCCTGGAGCACCAGGAACACCGGGAGGACCAGGTGGTCCTGGAGGACCAGGAGGCCCAGGAGGACCACAAGGACCAGGAGGACCAATTAGGCCAGGATATCCTGGAGCACCAGGAACACCAGGAGGACCTGGCGGTCCTGGAGGACCAGGAGGCCCAGGAGGACCACAAGGACCAGGAGGACCAGTTAGGCCAGGGTACCCTGGAGCACCAGGAACACCGGGAGGACCAGGCGGGCCTGGAGGACCAGGAGGCCCAGGAGGACCACAAGGACCAGGAGGACCAGTTAGGCCTGGATATCCTGGAGCACCAGGAACACCAGGAGGACCTGGCGGTCCTGGAGGACCAGGAGGCCCAGGAGGACCAGAAGGACCAGGAGGACCAGTTAGGCCAGGATATCCTGGAGCACCAGGAACACCGGGAGGACCAGGCGGTCCTGGAGGACCAGGAGGCCCAGGAGGACCACAAGGACCAGGAGGACCAGTTAGGCCAGGATACCCTGGAGCACCAGGAACACCGGGAGGACCAGGCGGTCCTGGAGGACCAGGAGGCCCAGGAGGACCACAAGGACCAGGAGGACCAGTTAGGCCAGGATATCCTGGAGCACCAGGAACACCGGGAGGACCAGGCGGTCCTGGAGGACCAGGAGGCCCAGGAGGACCACAAGGACCAGGAGGACCAGTTAGACCAGGATACCCTGGAGCACCAGGAACACCGGGAGGACCAGGCGGTCCTGGAGGACCAGGAGGACCAGGAGGACCAGAAGGACCAGGAGGACCAGTTAGGCCAGGATATCCTGGAGCTCCAGGGACACCAGGAGGACCAGGCGGTCCTGGAGGACCAGGAGGACCAGGAGGACCACAAGGACCAGGAGGACCAGTTAGACCAGGATATCCTGGAGCACCAGGGACACCGGGAGGACCAGGCGGTCCTGGAGGACCAGGAGGACCAGGAGGACCAGAAGGACCAGGAGGACCAATTAGGCCAGGATATCCTGGAGCACCAGGAACACCAGGAGGACCAGGCGGTCCTGGAGGACCAGGAGGACCAGGAGGACCACAAGGACCAGGAGGACCAGTTAGACCAGGATATCCTGGAGCACCAGGAACACCGGGAGGACCAGGCGGTCCTGGAGGACCAGGAGGACCAGGAGGACCACAAGGACCAGGAGGACCAGTTAGACCAGGATACCCTGGAGCACCAGGAACACCGGGGGGACCAGGCGGTCCTGGAGGACCAGGAGGACCAGGAGGACCACAAGGACCAGGAGGACCAGTTAGACCAGGATACCCTGGAGCACCAGGAACACCGGGAGGACCAGGCGGTCCTGGAGGACCAGGAGGACCAGGAGGACCACAAGGACCAGGAGGACCAGTTAGACCAGGATACCCTGGAGCACCAGGAACACCGGGAGGACCAGGCGGTCCTGGAGGACCAGGAGGACCAGGAGGACCACAAGGACCAGGAGGACCAGTTAGACCAGGATACCCTGGAGCACCAGGAACACCGGGAGGACCAGGCGGTCCTGGAGGACCAGGAGGACCAGGAGGACCACAAGGACCAGGAGGACCAGTTAGACCAGGATACCCTGGAGCACCAGGAACACCGGGGGGACCAGGCGGTCCTGGAGGACCAGGAGGACCAGGAGGACCACAAGGACCAGGAGGACCAGTTAGACCAGGATACCCTGGAGCACCAGGAACACCGGGGGGACCAGGCGGTCCCGGAGGACCAGGAGGACCAGGAGCACCAGGCGGGCCTGTCGATTTTGAGAGACCTGAATATCCTGGTTATCCGGGTGAATCAGGTAAGTTATATTGTTGTTCTATATAAGGTTGGTCGGAAATGGAATGATCGCACGATACTGTATGTTCCCGGCATTTATTATTTTTAGACTAACGTTTTTATTATCTAAATACAATATCACCTCCCATGAAGATACAATCAATGTGGATACCTACGGATATCTTTATTTGTTTATGTGTGACAACAGTTCAGCTGCGAGGAACTCACGGTACAATGCGCTTTGCCTGTTTTTCATCGAATTTAAAAGTCATATTAAATACATAAGTTTCACCCAAGTTCAAAAGTCGTTTTGGTCTCTCTATGCATTGACCCCTTTCTTCGATGGAACCTTAGCAAATGCACGCTGCTCTACTACCATTAGCAGATAATATTTTAAGGTTAGGTACATTTTACAAAATAAACCTTTCTACGTGTACAGGTCATCATTATTTTAATACTCACGATCATTTGCAGAATGAGGTTATCGGCGCAAAGGGAAAGATCGTGATAGGTATGAAAACTGAAAACTCCCCATGCTCACACACTTAAAGAGTATACCGAATGCTCTATGCTCAGAATATTAGTTCATTTAAAGGATTAAAAATTTATAGTAATTTTACATTTTTATAGCTTTCGTATAGTTTGATTTTTGAACGAATGATTTAAATAATATTTATGTTTTCTTGCAATATCTCATTTGTCAATATGACTTTCTCAGAATTTTGTTCGCTTAATTTCTGATAATCTGACCTACGAACGAAATATCTTTTTAGCATATGCATAACAACAGTATAAGTAAGGGAAATGAAGACATTTTCAATGTGTCTGCGTTTTTCAAACGACTGAAAAATGCTTTAAATATTTTAAGATATTAACTTCGGGACATGGCAATTTTCGCTACAGTTTCATTTCATTTAACAATACCTCCAGCAGAGATACTAAGATAATTTATATACCATTTGAAAGGAAAGTTGTCACTTATTTGAAGGTCAAAATCAAATTTTATAATTACAATGTTTTAAATGTTTGTGTACCTGTAACGCTAACAGATCTAAAGATAACAAGAGTTAACAAAGGGAGATTGGATTGGAAATGTGAACGCAAGGAGCCTCCTACAATTCAGTGGAAGCATTGTCGGACATACTGAAAATCAGAATCTGGATTTGTGTGCGATAAGATTTATGCCCAAGTGTTCCACGGACAAGTTTCATTGGTGGTTATTCAGAATTTTACCTTGTAGACAAATGGCATGATAGAAGACGTTCACAAGGTCTTGCCTGAAAATTCTTCTTCCAGTCACTAATCGGGTGATCGCCGATAGAATCAGTAGCAGTTTGTATCCAGTAACATCCTTCATTGTCTTTTTTAAATGTTTTTACAGACATTGAAAATGCATCAAAGAATCGCTGAAATCTTCTGAGAGGACAATTCCCGTGTTTTGGGGGGTTATTTTTGTTCTAATAGAAGGGACAACTGTGCAACTATCCTCCATTAGCATTAATCAGTACGAGAAATGGTTAGTGTGCCGGCCTTTGTTTCAAGGATCCACGGGTTTGGTTACCGTCCAGATCAGGGATTTTTAACCAGGAACTGAGGGCTGATTTGGGATCCACTAAGCCTACGTGATTACAATTGAGAAGCTGTATCATGACTACATAGCGGCCGTGGTCTGGAAAGTCAGAAATAACGGCCGAGATTATTTATTTTATAAAAGCTGACCATGCCATCAACTTTGCGATGGTTTTTTTTTTTTTTTCAATGTTCCAATCTACGCAGGAGGGGGTTTTCATCCATTGTTAACCTAGAAATGAATTCGTTGCCATATCTCAATTGAAAGTGTCACCTAAACTATCACACATCAGAAAACCGTGTTACGCTATTCAAGCACACCAATCCTATTTAAATTTTGACGGTCCGTAATCCCTGAGTTCCAGGATTAAGATATATTCATTATTAGTTATCCTTTTGATATTGAGGATTTTGTGAAACTTTCACACAAACAGGGAATGTTGTATTATTATATTATCGTTGCATAATACTTGATACATACACAAACTTAAAATTCTTGAGATGTGTTTTTAAACTTATATATCACTTCACGAGATTGTCTTGCAGAAGGTTTAAAAGGAACGGTTTATAATGGATTAAAATTGCCTTACAAACTAGCCAGGTACTTTTTTTAAACCTATCATTTAGGGATTTTTTCGTGGAGATTCATTGAATTATTTTTTTTTTTTGCTAGCTGCTTTACGTCGCGCCGACACAGATAGGTCTTATGGCGACGATGGGACAGGGAAGGGCTGGGAGTAGGAAGGAAGCGGCCGTGGCCTTAATTAAGGTACAGCCCCAGCATTTGCCTGGTGTGAAAATGGGAAACCACGGAAAACCATTTTCAGGGCTGCCGACAGTGGGATTCGAACCTACTATCTCCCGAATACTGGATACTGGCCGCACTTAAGCGACTGCAGCTATCGAGCTCAGTCATTGAATTTTTAGGCATTAGTGAGTGGTACAAGGATTCAATAATAGAGGATACAGGTAGCTGTAAAAAGGAAATCTGGCTGGGACGTATAGCTATGGCAAAATTAAAGAATCTCTGGCAAGATAGAGGAATTATACATAATGTGAAGAAAAGGGTAGGCCACTCACTTGTCTTCTCAATCTTCGGGTATGGATACGAGACTTGTACCGTAAAATCTAAAGGTAGAAACCGAATCAATGCTTTCGACAAGTTATGCTGGAGAAGGTTGTTGCTAATACCATGGACGGCCAGGCGGACAAATGTTTCTGACATCCTGTAAGTTCGAATTCAAGACAGTCTATCTAAAGTTGTGTACCAGAGAATCATCCAATTATTTGCAATATGAGGAGAAGGGATGACAACTTGTAGAAACTAACTGTCCAAAGAAAAGTTTATAGCAAAAGGTCAAGAAGATGATTTGTAAAAATATGGGTTGAAGAAATCAGAGAGATCACTAACTTTCCATGGAGAACTACAGTACAGACCGGAAGACGCATAAACGCACAGACTGATATAAACTGATGAGAGAAAGAGCGAAGTCCTTGGGTCACGGTACTCAGTCATGAGTGTAACGACTGAAGAGAGAGACTTGAATTGATTGAATTGAATTTAGGGATAATTTACTGTGCCACTGAGGCTGAAAAGCTCCTTTATGTAGCGTCTTCATAAAATTACCACAAAATGTAATGCTATACAGGTTTATGAACACACTAACTAAATTTTTATAATATTAAAATATTAAATTAAAGCAATTAAAATACAGAAACTTAATCCAGTAACAATAGAACATATATTATGTAATAGCCTAAGTTAGAAAGTGAAACATAAAGCCTATTTATTACTTTAGACTACAAAAATCTAGAGAGAGAGAGATAGAGAGAGAGGGGGAGGAAAGGAGAGGGGGTGGGTGGACAATATTATAGAAGTTTGAGGACCTCCGCTTGAGAACTTTCAGAACATACGTATGACTGTCAGTGGTTTGTCCTAATCCATGAACATTATACAGCACATTGGTGTTCACATACTGGTAGTATTTTTCTTCAGCCAAGCCTTATGGCCAGATACGTGTTTTTGTGGTGAGTGGTAGTTACAACGAATACAATAACTCAGTCCCCATACGCAGTTAAAATCCAGATCCGGCCAGGAATCGAATCCGGGCGCCCTGAAAGGACATCCAGTACGCTGACCATTCAGCCAAAGAGGAACTGGCAATCTCATATTGTAAAATAATACCAGTGCACAGGCGCTCATGCGGAGAATACTTCTTACCGCTCTACGTCAACTAAAACTGGGCCTACCATTCACACAACACCCACTGCAGCTTGTGCTTTTTTATTTCTCCAGTTTCAAGTTAATCATTGAATTATTACTTTCCATTAAATCTCATAATCTTCCAGAACACAAGGCGTGTCTGCATATCTGTAACGTGATGCAGACTACGATCAGATTCCACTAAAGTGGTGATCATAGTTACTCCTTAAGGATAAAAGACCAACATAAATGTTCATCGCAATATTTACAGTTCTAACCGTAACTGAGACCTCATAAATATTATGAACATTCGAACTTCAGCTCTGTTCTGCATGGATATAAAGAACAAAATCAAGAATAGAGAAACATACGCATGATATTTGTAAAATAAAACGAATACGAACGCATATTCCAATATTGTAGTAAGCCTACCGGTAACTTAAGAGTTTTTTTAAACAAAACTGTTTCTCAGACAATGCTCCTAGTTTTATTAGGAAAGAAAATGAAACACAGGTTCACCAAAGTTTATTTATTTCAGGACAACCAGGCCAGCCAGGACAACCAGGCATTCCAGGGAAGCCAGGACAACCTGGATATCCAACAGGTCCAGGACAGCCAGGAATACCAGGAAGGCCAGGGCAACCAGGACAGCCAGGAATACCAGGAAAGCCTGGACAACCCGGCTACCCAGGGGGACCAGGATATCCAACAGGTCCAGGACAGCCAGGAATACCAGGGAAGCCAGGACAACCGGGCTACCCAGGAGGACCAGGATATCCAACAGGTCCAGGACAGCCAGGACAACCAGGTTACCCAGGAGGACCCGGTTACCCAACTGGCCCAGGACAACCAGGAAGACCAGGCCAACCAGGTTACCCAGGAGGACCAGGTTATCCAACTGGTCCAGCGCAACCAGGACAACCAGGACAGCCAGGAATACCAGGAAGACCAGGACAACCAGGTTACCCAGGAGGACCAGGATACCCAACTGGTCCTGGACAACCAGGTTACCCAGGCGGACCAGGTTATCCAACTGGTCCAGGACAACCAGGTTACCCAGGAGGACCAGGATATCCAACTGGTCCGGGACAGCCAGGACAACCAGGATACCCAGGAGGACCAGGATATCCAACTGTTCCAGGACAGCCAGGTAGACCAGGACAACCAGGAACGCCAGGATTACCAGGTCAACCAGGAACTCCAGGACAACCTGGTCAACCAGCGCAGCCAGGATACCCGGGAGGACCAGGTTATCCAACTGGTCCAGGGCAACCAGGACAGCCAGGAATACCAGGAAAACCAGGACAACCTGGTTACCCAGGAGGGCCAGGATATCCAACAGGACCAGGACAGCCAGGAAAACCAGGAAAGCCAGGACAACCAGGTTACCCAGGAGGACCAGGATATCCAACAGGACCAGAGCAACCAGGCAGACCGGGTCAACCAGGAATACCAGGATTACCAGGTCAGCCAGGAACTCCAGGACAACCTGGTCAACCAGCACAGCCAGGATACCCAGGAGGGCCAGGATATCCAACTGGTCCAGGACAACCAGGAATACCAGGAAAACCAGGACAACCCGGTTACCCAGGAGGACCAGGATATCCAACTATTCCAGGACAACCGGGACAACCAGGAACACCAGGATTACCAGGTCAACCAGGAACTCCAGGACAACCTGGTCAACCGACACAGCCAGGATACCCAGGAGGGCCAGGATATCCTACTGGTCCAGGACAACCAGGACAGCCAGGAATACCAGGGCGACCAGGACAACCAGGTGGACCAGGATATCCAACTGGTCCAGGACAACCGGGACAACCAGGACAGCCAGGAATACCAGGGCGACCAGGACAACCAGGTTACCCAGGTGGACCAGGATATCCAACAGGACCAGGACAGCCAGGAATACCAGGAAAGCCAGGACAGCCCGGTTTCCCAGGGGGACCAGGATATCCAACTGTTCCAGGAAAACCGGGACAACCAGGACAGCCAGGAATACCAGGGCGACCAGGACAACCAGGTTACCCAGGTGGACCAGGATATCCAACAGGACCAGGACAGCCAGGAATACCAGGAAAGCCAGGACAGCCCGGTTACCCAGGGGGACCAGGATATCCAACTGGTCCAGGACAACCGGGACAACCAGGACAGCCAGGAATACCAGGGCGACCAGGGCAACCAGGTTACCCAGGTGGACCAGGATATCCAACTGGTCCAGGACAGCCGGGAACACCGGGAAAGCCAGGACAACCCGGTTACCCGGGAGGGCCAGGATACCCAACGGGACCAGTGCAACCAGGATACCCAGGAGGACCAGGTTATCCCACTGGTCCAGGCCAGCCAGGTAGACCGGGAACACCAGGATTGCCAGGTCAACCAGGAACTCCAGGACAACCAGCGCAGCCAGGATACCCAGGAGGCCCAACATATCCAGGACAGCCGGGTTATCCAGGGACCCCTAGTGGACCAGGTATGAACAGATAGGTTCAATATGATCAGAATACTGCAGTAAAGCAGTTAGATTAGGTAGCTAGAATATCTTCATTGGTAACTAGATTTTCTTTCGTGGTTACTAATTGCGGTATTGGTGGTGACGATTATTATTTTAAGAGGAAGTACAACTAGCTAACTACCCTCTATTAACTCTAATCAGATGAAAAACATGCAAGGGGTCCGACACTTCAAAAAATGAATTTACCGGCCAATGCCCCACGAAGGACGTGAAAATGAATGACTCCATAATCCTCAGCACCTTATACCGTTGGCGTCGGAAAAGAACAAGAGTTGGCCAAGGGAGGACAGATAGCATAGATAAAGGTGAGGAGCCTGGTACAAGTAAGTGGAAGCAATGCAAGGACTGAACTAAGGGGCCCATGGTCGTCACCATACGCTCCCAAGTTAACAGCCCTCGTGCCCCTTTTAGTCGCCTCTTCCGTCAGGCAAGGGATACTGTGGATATTATTCTAGAGCCCCCACCGCCCGGGGGAATAATTCCCAGTATTGCGCACTTTCTCTCTTATGGAGAGACATTTCAGTTCAGTCATCGTGATCCCTGGTACAAACTTGTACTCCACAGACTCTACAAAATTATCTTCTGTTTCTTTCTTTACGTCACACCGACACAGATAAGTCTCATGGTGACGATGGGATAGGTAAGGGCTAGGAGTAGGACGAAAGCACCCGTGGGCTTAATTAAGATATAGCCCTAGCATTTGCCTGGTATAAAATGGGAAACCACGGGAAAGAATCTTCAGGGCTGCCGACAGTGAGGTTCAAACACTCAAAATGTTTAATTATTATTTTATTGTCATAGAAATAAAATTACAATGGACTTACGTTTATATGGCTCTAAGTTTCATAAAATGTGACTTGGTTCAGCTCTCAGGTACAGATTTAAAACTTTGATTAATTCAATATTTAATTTTCTAACATATTTCGAGAACTGCCGTTCTTTTCGTTCAGCGAATGGCATTTCTCGAAACATGTACGAAAATTAAATATGGAATTAATGAATGATATTAAACATTGAAAGGAAGGACCTAACAACAACCTCTTGTGTTGTTCTATGAGACTGTCAACACGGACCAATTTATGAACCAATATGATTCAGTTTGTTGATACACATTGCACTGCTCATTCATTCGTGGGACAGCAGCGTTCCTATACGAGAATTTCTCGTTTAGAGAGCGGTTTCTTTGTTCACATCTAGTTATATCGGAATATTAGAAATTAAATATTAAGAGGAATATTGCTAGGGCCTACTACATATTAATCCTTCCACTCCCAAGTTCATTTCAGCCTTATGCAGTTTTCTGGATGTTTCGACAATGATTGAAATAGGCTAAAAATTCCTTGTATGTACACAGCAACTGAACAGTCATGGAACGACAACATTAGCAACAGTTTTCTTTTACCTCTTTCACTAGAACTTGGTAATGGAGTGATAAATTTCTATAGCATGTTTCACTGCATCTTATCTTCGCTATACTCTGGCTAAACATCATTCCTTAAAATGTCTAAAATACAATCTTCCTTCATTTTTTTTCACTTTTGAGCATCCATCTCAAAAGACAGCTGTGAAACACAAGGCACATAATTATCATCAAAATACGGTAAAGTGATTATTTTATGAATCGTCCTTCGTCTGAACAGAACATGTGATGAACAACAAAACTACAGCTTTAGGCTGGACTCGAAGTGGAGAAGAACACATTGCTTGAAATCCGAGTTAAGCCGTACTTCGGACAGTGAAAGACCTGTTGAAATGGAGACGCTTAAAGTAAAAAATGAAGGAATTTCGACATGTTTAGCTGAATTTTGATGAATCGTAATTTTTCCAACTAGGTCTGATCTATAATAATAATAATAATAATAATAATAATAATAATAATAATAATAATAATAATAATAATAATAATAATAATAATAATGATAATAATAATAATAATAATAATCCCAAATAATTTGAAATGGCCAGTAATTCAAGTTATAACAGCATACCAGAGAACGTATAATTTTACACAATAATCGAACAACCGACATACGATTTTCCATTCTGAAAATCTTGCTAGCACTGGACAAGATTCGAGTCATAAACTTCTTAACGAGAAGCTAGCTACGAATTCACTCCATCGGAATTACTGTATATCCATACAATTCAGCTATTTCTTATTTTAAAAGCCTTCCCCAAATTAAACAGTGGCCAGTACGAGCGTCGTTATTCGAAGAAAGAGAACAGCACGCATGCGTCTGTATATGGCTACATATGTCAGGAAGAAATCCGGTATTGTCGGAGAAAGGGGGAGCAGTTGATTAGCTCAGTGGCTTAGCTGCTGTCTTTCTCACGTGAACGGCTGAGGTTCGAATGCCGGTCAATTTCATTTCAAAAATCATGTGGTTTCAGGAAGGGCATTCAGTCTTAACCCCCTTGCAAAAACTAAAATGAGCCTGGGTAGCTCCAGTAAGCCCAGACATAACTAGGATAAGCTGAAGAACGTTATAAATCTGGCATCGTCGAAAAACGTCAGTGTACTATTTGTTCGTCCAAAAGCAAAGTAACTACGTAGTAGGTATGATTTGTTAATGAATTCGTCCAAAAATTGTCCAGCGCCGGTTGTACAGTGTATGGTGGCAGTTGGGGTTAGGAGAGCCGATATTTACCTTCGTATGAAGGATGTGCGAGTGATCTTAACGGGCGCCCAGCTGCACAGTTCTGGTATAGATGTAGTAGCAGTAGAGTGACCAAGTGAAGCTGAAGGAGGATTAAGAAAAAATATGCACATATGAATGAAACAGTTTCTGAACTCAGCTTTGACAACATTTCCCGTCTACCACACAATAACAACGAGGATAAGATACAGTGACCCGTTTCTGTGGTAAAATAATGGTGTCCGTCACTATTCACAGGATAATTGTTGTCTGTGTAGGGAGAGAAAGTGGTGCTGTGAGACGATCGAGGGGCTACGAAAGACATTCTTGATGAAATGGCGCAAGAGAAAAGACGTGTATCGCTCTATCAGTTAAAGCTATTCAACGAACTATATTTCGCCTAGGAATGGAGACTATATTTCATGCAATGAGAGATACTTGAAACAAATTGTAAAAAGATAAAGGAATGGTATTGGCGTAGCCTACAAACTATATTAGATGTTAATTACGAAAATCAGAATAAATTAGCCAGAAGGACACACAGTTTATTTCGTAAAGTAAATAATGTACATATATACAACCTTTTTACAGGAAATATAATAGTTTAAAACAGAAGTAAATGTGTAATATCTCTAAAGTTTACAAAATGTTTTCAGGGTACCCGAGTGGAATACCCGGACAACCAGGATTACCAGGTCAACCAGGAACTCCAGGACAGCCAGGAAAACCAGGTCAACCAGGAGGACCTACAGGAGGATATCCAACAGGTATTACGGAAATAAGTTATATCTTTTAAATACTAATTATTTTCAATATGTCCGCCAGAAGGCAAAATAATGGTGTATCGACACTGTGAAAGGACTCATATAAACGAGGTTTGATAGGTTCATGAATCAATGAGGAATATCCTGTCAGTTGGTAGAAAAATCCGGACTACTCTTGGGTGAAGTATTCTACAGTAATCGGGAGATAGTGGGTTCGAGCCCCATTGTCGGCAGCCCTGAAGATGGTTTTCCGTGGTTTCCACTTTCACACCAGGCAAATGCCGGGGCTGTACCTTAATTAAGGCCACGGCCGCTTCCTTCCACTTCCTAGGCCTTTCCTATCCCATCGTCGCCATAAGACCTATTTGTGTCGGTGCGACGTAACGCAAATAGCAAATAGAATTCTTCTACCACCCCGGTCCACAAGATGTAATTCCGGTTCAGCCCGGTGATATCTGAAGGTGTTCAAATACGATAACTTCTTGTTGACAGATTTTCCGGCAAATAAAATTAGTCCTCGTGTTCTTGGTTTATTAACAAGTAACATTGGAGATCCCGCAGATATGAGAACGATTTAATCTGCCACACAAAACTACAAGCTATCTTACTTTCAGGAGGCAAAGGAAAGTGATTTTTGGGAAATATTGTAATTTACGATATGAATATAGAAACTTTTAATACGATAATTTGGTCTTCTAATTCGGAAAAAATTCAGATATACAGTTCATTGGATGGGTGTTGAATTTTGAAAAATATAGAAACCTAAGATAAGATTAAAACAAAATAAAATAAATTGTCTAAGAGCATATTCGAAATATATGTTTGGTGCTCAACAGGCAAAAATTCGGAAAGGAAACGCTCTGAGTAACAGATGTGTTCCTTCTAATGATACTGTATAAGAGATATTAGCGCTGGCACGTGCTAAAGTAGATTTGAACAGTAAAGGTCTTCCCACCATGGAAAGTAGAACGGCAAATCCGCCTGGCTCCTTAAAACGCCCGTCTAAATCCATGCGGAAATTGGCACTGCAGACTGGCGTATCTGTTTTCACAGCACATAGACCAGCAAGAAAGAAGCTAAGTCTGTATCCGTAAAAAAATTCTGTCGTTCAGGATTTAAAGTTGGTGGACGCAAGGAAGAGGTTTTCTTCCTTATTTCTTCTTTTTCTGCGAGTTGTTTGAGCGGTTTGTTAATTACCATTGTAAGGACGTGTTCGATACAACGTTTATTTACCGATAAAGCTTGGTTTCATTTAACTGGTTACGTACACAGGCAAAATACTCGATTCTGTACATCTGAAAATCCACAATCAAATGGTGAAACATACTTTCATTCTCAAAAGATTGGCACATGTATTGCAATCTCACGTTCACAAATTTTTGGACCGACATTTTTAACAGCGCGATATAATCAGAACTTTACTGTAATTAAATCTTGCTCCAATTCATTACGGAACTGAATGAAATTGAAATTATAGGCTCGTTCTTCCAACAAGACGGAGCCACAGCTCATACCTCCGATGGCTCCATGCAATTTTTAAGTGATAAATTCAGTGAACGAATAACGTGATGAAGGCTCTGGCCATGACGTATTCCCGATTTGTTACCTCCTGACTATTTTTTTCTGGGGTGCTACCATGCCCTCAATCTACCACTCTACTTCCGGAAGAGTTGATAAATTAAAAGTAGCAATAATAAAATTTGTGAATTCCGAGCGTAGTGAAATCATTGATGCAAGATTTTTGGTAATAACTAAGTGCAAACGCGTTGCCTTATGCTTGGAACTTCGTGGTAAAGATTTTCAACATCTACTGTGAACCTGGTTAGTATACGATAATCTTTAGGCTTACACATCACTCTTTTCAAGTTGCTTTTTGATTGGCTTTGTTAACAGCCTATCTTTGCGTACTACGTTATTACAGAACCGTTGTGCTTTTAATCTCTCGATTCACTGTGTTGCGCACTGTGACCCTGAGGAGACATTGCTGCCACCCGAACTGTGCACTCGGATAGACCGCAGCGGCACTGCTTGCTGTGGAGACTAATTTCTATCGCACTGTGTCGTAGCCACCGTCGTTGTCTGTTTGAAACTAGGCATTTATATTATCCTTCGCCATCGCTAGCATAACAGTGTGCAGCTTGGAGTAGGGCATAAGAATATAGTATTGCCGACAATTGTTCCTTAGCAAAGAAGGTAGTAAACTTTTCCAAACATTCTTCTCAACATCGAAATCCCAAGGGAAACTTTCTTCAGGAAAGACTATTCACAGTGACAAACGAATTTACTAAACAAAACAAAAACGAAATGGAAATCGATCCGGATAAAACGGAGATCCGGAGAGGACTGAACAAACGAGGTTGTACTGCACTGCCAGTTTGATATAGTCTGATTCTGAGTGTCATAAGATTGAGTCGGGTTAAGTAGCAGAATTGCTCTGATCTTCAATGGTCATCCCTACGTAGGAAAAGCGTTAGCAAGAATGAACAAGATCTTGCGACAGAACTACAACGTGAAAATTAATATGAAGACCGAAATTGTGGTATGCACTCGCTAATATATTGCAGTCGAAATTAGACTTAATGACATACCACTCAGACAAGTAATTACCTTTACCTATTTATGAAGTAAGATCACTTAAGAAGACAAAAGTTCAGCCGACATAAAGAACAAAATTGCACAGGGAAGGGTAGCCAATTACAAGAAAAGGGGCCTGTTTACATCAAGGAATCAAAATGTAGAGACTTAAACGAGATTTAGTGCTATATCTGGAGTGTGGCCTTGTATAGCTCGGCAACGTGGATTCTTGGTGTATGCGATACGTCTTACGGCATTTGAGATGTAGTACCGGTGGAGGATGGAAAACATCCCGTGAACAGTAAAGCTCACAAATGAAGAAAGAAGAATAGGTGGAAAAGGATCTCTATTACAACAGTAAAAAAAAGAAGAGACCAATTACTTGGTCAAATCTACAGGCAAATAGTTTTATAGTCAATGGAATGGAAGGAATGAATGAAGGCACAATGGGACAAACTGGGGCAAATATTCATTTATAGGAAGGGGAGTTAGGGATTGGAATAACTTACCAAGGGAGATGTTCAATAAATTTCCAATTTCTTTGAAATCATTTCGGAAAAGGCTAGGAAAGCAACAGATAGGGAATCTGCCACCTGGGCGACTGCCCTAAATGCAGATCAGTATTGATTGATTTTTATGATTGATTTCAATACTCTAGGCAGAACAGACAAACTGTAGGAGCAGGCTCTTAAGAGTGAATGAAGAGACTAACGGGGAACAGAGAGGAATGGAGGAGGAGAATTGCTGCCAACCAATCTTTGGACTGAGAATGAAGAATCTCAAACCATTTGCAAATAAAAGAAAGAAAAACATTTTCTCTGCCACCACCAAACTCAAATCCTGATTGACAGAAAATTTATAGCCTACGGATACAGGTCTTCTTTCTTTCTGATCCATGCGCTGTGAAGAAAGATACTCTAATCTGCTGTGCATTGATTTAGACGGGCTTTTAAGGAGCAGGTCGGAAATATGCAGATACTTCTCTTCCGTTAAATTTGGTGGTCTGTCAGTCTTCGGAGCATTGCATACGGCACGGCAGCTTCGGAATTTACTTATACAATCTCGCACAGTATTACGATGTGGTAGAACTGAGTTGGAAAACCGTTCGTGAAATCTTCTTTTCACTGGGCCCATATTCATGTCTCCTTTCTGGAAAACCCATTCCACTAAAGCGTTCGCCCCTCTGTAGTAAGCATTTTAAGTCTCGCACACTGCTGACTACTTACTCCGACCATCACTTCAACAGCATTGCACCCCGCTCGCCTCAGCTGGTGCGTTACCGACATACGCAGTTCCATCGCCAGCCAAGGCCACTGCGGAGATTCAATTCTAATGCAGTGTACGATGAGGGATGTGAAATTGTCTCCTCATGTGCATCTGCAGATAGCGAATACAGCAATAGTGGAGATGAAAATGAGACTGGTACACAATCAGAAAATGTGATGGCAAATACAGAGGTATTGACGAAGCTGGATGGAGTGATGGCTTACCTAGAAGGCTAAACTGAAAGAACATCGACAGAACTGATGTTAGTGAAACATCTGCACGATCGTGGTGCATTCAAACGATATACAATATTAACATAATATAAATTTATCCAATATTTTAGTGGTAAACTATAACGATTCATTTACGCACAGTGTGTAAAATGAATCGGCGTATGTCTTTTAGTCCCGGGAGTATCCTAGGACAAGTTCGGCTCGCCAGGTGCAGGTCTCTTGATATGACACCCGTAGGCGACCTGCGCGTCATGATGAGGATGAAATGATGATGAAGACGACTCATAGACCCAGCCCCCGTGCCACCGAAACTAACCAATGATGGTTAAAATTTCCGACCCCGCCGGGAATCGTCCCCGGGACCCAGTGACCAAAGGCCAGCACGCTAACCATTTAGCCATAGAGCCGGACCCTACAATGTGTAATGTGTTGTAAGAGAAATAGCAGAACTAACAGTGTTCAAATGTTTGAACTGTTTGTGAAAACAAACTTATTTCCACAGTGTGTAATTTGTATTAGTATGTGCACTACATTCTATTTGATTATCCGCAAATTCTTGTCCCAGTTAATCCATATATACGAGGTTAGGCTATACATTTATTTGATTGGAACCGCCATACTCAATATAATTGTTCCTTTCAGGACCAGGACAGCCGGGACAGCCAGGAGAACCAGGCAGACCTGGATTACCAGGACAACCGGGTACACCAGGTAAACCCGGAGAGCCAGGAGGAGGATACCCAACAACACCAGGAGGATATCCTACTGGACCAGGTCAGCCAGGAAGACCAGGCCAGCCAGGAATCCCCGGCACACCAGGACAACCTGGAGGATATCCAACAGGACCAGGACAGCCAGGAAGACCGGGTCAACCAGGTATCCCTGGTACACCAGGACAGCCAGGAGGACCTAGTGGAGGAGGATACCCAACGAGACCAGGACAACCAGGAACTCCAGGAATCCCAGGCGCACCAGGTCAACCAGGACAGCCAGGAGGATATCCAACAGGACCAGGAGGTTATCCAACAGGACCAGGACAGCCAGGAAGACCAGGTCAACCAGGTATCCCTGGTATACCAGGACAGCCAGGAGGACCTAGTGGAGGAGGATACCCAACAGGACCAGGGCAACCAGGAAGACCAGGCCAACCAGGAATCCCCGGCACACCAGGACAACCTGGAGGATATCCAACAGGACCACAACAGCCAGGAAGACCAGGCCAACCAGGAATCCCCGGCACACCAGGACAACCTGGAGGATATCCAACAGGACCAGGACAGCCAGGAAGACCGGGTCAACCAGGTATCCCTGGTACACCAGGGCAACCAGGAGGACCTAGTGGAGGAGGATACCCAACAGGACCAGGACAACCAGGAACACCAGGTCAACCAGGAACTCCAGGAAAACCAGGAACTCCAGGAATACCAGGACAACCAGGACAGCAAGGAGGATATCCCACAGGTCCAGGAGGTTATCCAACAGGACCAGGACAACCAGGAAGACCAGGTCAACCAGGAACTCCAGGAATACCAGGACAACCAGGACAGCCAGGAGGATATCCAACAGGACCAGGAGGTTATCCAACAGGACCGGGACAGCCTGGAAGACCAGGCCAACCAGGAATCCCTGGTGCACCAGGGCAACCAGGAGGACCTAGTGGAGGAGGATACCCAACAGGACCAGGACAGCCAGGAACACCAGGTCAACCAGGAACTCCAGGAAAACCAGGAACTCCAGGAATACCAGGACAACCTGGACAGCAAGGAGGATATCCCACAGGTCCAGGAGGTTATCCAACAGTACCAGGACAACCAGGAAGACCAGGTCAACCAGGAACTCCAGGAATACCAGGACAACCAGGACAGCCAGGAGGATATCCAACAGGACCAGGAGGTTATCCAACAGGACCGGGACAGCCTGGAAGACCAGGCCAACCAGGAACCCCTGGTGCACCAGGACAACCAGGAGGACCTAGTGGAGGAGGATATCCAACAGGACCAGGACAGCCAGGAAGACCAGGTCAACCAGGAACTCCAGGAATTCCAGGCCAGCCGGGAGGGTATCCCACAGGTCCAGGAGGTTATCCAACAGGACCAGGCCAGCCAGGACAGCCAGGAGGATATCCAACAGGACCAGGACAGCCAGGAAGACCAGGTCAACCAGGAACTCCAGGAATACCAGGCCAGCCAGGACAGCCAGGAGGATATCCAACAGGACCAGGACAGCCAGGAAGACCAGGACAACCAGGAATCCCTGGGGCACCAGGACAACCAGGAGGACCTAGTGGAGGAGGATATCCAACAGGACCAGGAGAGCCAGGAAGACCAGGTCAACCAGGAACTCCAGGAATACCAGGACAACCAGGACAGCCAGGAGGATATCCAACAGGACCAGGAGGTTATCCAACAGGACCAGGACAGCCAGGAAGACCAGGTCAACCAGGAACTCCAGGAATACCAGGACAACCAGGACAGCCAGGAGGATATCCAACAGGACCAGGTCAGCCAGGAATACCTGGCGCACCAGGACAACCAGGAGGACCTAGTGGAGGAGGATATCCAACAGGACCAGGACAGCCGGGAAGACCAGGTCAACCAGGAACTCCAGGAATCCCAGGCACACCAGGACAACCAGGAGGATATCCCACAGGTCCCGGAGGTTATCCAACAGGACCAGGAGAGCCAGGAAGACCAGGCCAACCAGGAATCCCTGGTGCACCAGGACAACCAGGAGGATATCCCACAGGTCCCGGAGGTTATCCAACAGGACCAGGAGAGCCAGGAAGACCAGGCCAACCAGGAATCCCTGGTGCACCAGGACAACCAGGAGGACCTAGTGGAGGAGGTTATCCTTCAAGGCCAGGACAGCCCGGACGACCAGGAACACCAGGAACCCCAGGATACCCTGGCACTCCAGGACAACCCGGCCAGCCAGGAGGACCAAGTGGTGGAGGATATCCTACAGGACCAGGACAACCAGGAGGACCGGGAACCCCAGGATACCCTGGCGCTCCAGGACAACCAGGAGGACCTAGTGGAGGAGGATATCCCACAGGACCAGGACAGCCAGGACGACCAGGAACTCCAGGAACCCCAGGATACCCTGGTGCTCCAGGACAACCAGGAGGACCTAGTGGAGGAGGATATCCTACAGGACCAGGACAGCCTGGACGACCAGGAACTCCGGGAACCCCAGGATACCCTGGCGCTCCAGGACAGCCAGGGGGACCTAGTGGAGGAGGATATCCTACAGGACCAGGACAGCCCGGACGACCAGGATCACCAGGATACCCTGGTGCTCCAGGACAACCAGGAGGACCTAGTGGAGGAGGATATCCTACAGGACCAGGACAGCCCGGACGCCCGGGCACTCCGGGAACCCCAGGATACCCTGGCGCTCCAGGACAGCCAGGACAACCAGGAGGACCTAGTGGAGGAGGATATCCTACAGGACCTGTACAGCCAGGAGGACCAAGTGGAGGAGGATATCCTACAGGACCAGGACAGCCCGGACTCCCGGGAACTCCGGGAACCCCAGGATACCCTGGTGCTCCAGGACAACCAGGACAACCAGGAGGACCTAGTGGAGGAGGATATCCTACAGGACCAGGACAGCCCGGACGACCAGGATCACCAGGATACCCTGGCGCTCCAGGACAACCAGGAGGACCTAGTGGAGGATACCCTGGCGCTCCCGGACAACCAGGACAGCCAGGAGGACCTAGTGGAGGAGGATATCCTACAGGACCAGGTCAGCCCGGACGCCCGGGTACTCCGGGAATCCCAGGATACCCTTTCGCTCCAGGACAGCCAGGACAACCAGGAGGACCTAGTGGAGGAGGATATCCTACAGGACCAGGACAGCCCGGACGACCAGGAACTCCGGGAACCCCAGGATACCCTGGTGCTCCAGGACAACCCGGGCAGCCAGGAGGACCAAGTGGTGGAACTTATCCTACAGCACCGGGACAACCTGGATCTCAAGTCACTGAAAGACCCCCTGGTGGCACTACTCCTCCTGTGGAGGTCATACCTTATCCTTTGCCCATCGTACCCAGCCCAGGCTTATGCCCTTGTTATCTGGTAAACCCAGGAAATAACACATCACCCAGTACACCACCCCCTCAGTTTGTTTATCCTCCATCGCAAGGAGCTCAGATTCCACAAAAGTTGCCACCATACGCCTTCATTGGTTTTATCCCCGTTATTTTCTATCCCTATTGTCCAGGTAATGATACCACTCAGGAAGTTCTTCAGCCCATGTTTCCCGCTGCTTACCCTGTGCCGTATCCTTGTGCCCAATGCTCAGCAGCACAGAATTCTACACTGCAAGCTCGATACGTGCAACTTAACGACTATGTGAACAGTTTCGCTCAGGTACTAAAGCAAGCCGATGTGCCATACGGTTCCGTAATCAAATCTCCAACTCGGCGTAGAAAATCTGGTTATGTTGTTAAAAGAAAGCACAGAGTAACTCCAGAATCATTTTCTGAGAGCACATGAGTTGAAACTTAACTTTCTTAAAGTTTGGTGTGTGCTTTTATCTGATCCCCTTTTTTCCCCCATCCTGAGTGATCCTCGTACTTATCCTATATTTCCCAAAAAAGAATGGTGCCTTATTTGTGACTGTATCACAAATTATAGGATGGGTTAGGGTGTCTGATTGGGGCGAAATTTGGTTATAAGTGGCTATATTTATGTACAAATTTTTTTTAATTTAAGATATATAATTGTTGATTGCCCCTAATGATGATTTACTTGGTTTTATTTAAAACCACAAAATAGGAATATATCAACCACACGCCCGAATCCATCCTTACAAATATTTTTAACTACTTATGATGTCTGTTTTTTGTTATATTTCGGACGCTCTTGATTAGAACCTCAAATGTACGTATAGTTCATAAGATTCACGAATACTTCACGAAACAAGTATTTAACATGTAGAAACATAATGTTTCATCGTAATGAACTTCAACTGAGCGCTATAATTCTTGTGTACTCTATTTGTTTGTCGTTTACTTTTGCATTTTGAAACAAAATTGAATTAAATGAAGTGTGAAAGTACTTGACCAACATACTGTATGTGGTTATGATTGTTAAACGTGTTGCTGGTGAGGATGTATCGAAAGATGGCTAATTTAATAAAATAATATGGAAGCTTTTTCTAGAAAGTGTGTTCCTGTAATTTTTAATTTACCTTTTCCTTGCCTTCAATGTCTGTAAAATGTACATGTTTATGTCATGGAGAAGTATCAGAAGAATGTTTCAAACCGTCGGCAACTGATAAGTATTGATGGACGCAGACTAGTTGAAATTTAGGATAAAATAAAGTCATAAAACATCGCATTTATCTGAGAATCTCAATGTCTACGTTTTATAGGAGTGTGATTATTTATGTGAGTCATTTAGTTGCGATAGGCCCTACATCAAAATCTATGTCATTATTAGTAAAATATTTCCATTCTGATCAATGATAGGCTCAAAATTTAAAATGTTGAAAAATATAAATTGATGGAATATATATTCCTGAAATAATTTTAAAATTGCGACTATGACACTTTGAGATAATAGATGTTTCTATTTTTTTTTTTTTTTTTTTTGCTAGTTGCTTTATGTCGCATCGACACAGATATGTCTTAAGGTGACGATGGGACAGGAAAGGGCTAGGAGCGGGAAGGAAGCGGCCGTGGCCTTAATTAAGGTACAGCCCCAGCATTTGCCTGGTGTGAAAACGGGAAACCACGGAAAACCATCTTCAAGGCTGCTGACAGTGGGGTTCGAACCCACTATCTCCACTTAAGCGGCCAGTATCCAGTAATCCAGTAATCGGGAGATAGTGGGTTCGAACCCCACTGTCGGCAGCCCTGAAGATGGTTTTTCGTGGTATCCCATTTTCACACCAGGCAAATGCTGGGGCTGTACCTTAATTAAGGCCACGGCCGCTTCCTTCCCATTCCTAGGCCTTTCCTATCCCATCGTCGCCATAAGACATATCTGTGTCGGTGGGACGTAAAGCCAATAGAAAAAAGAAATAGAAGTCAACGTTTACATCTGTTTCTGAAGTTCATTCACACAGTCCTTCTTCGTCATTAATACTATCATGGCAGTACAACGCTCTTTTTTTTAAAAAATGTTCAGAGGTATTCTGGTCTGTGACTCTAATTAATCGTTAAGCACAAATTTCAATGAGAGATAGGGTACCAATAGTAATAAAATGTCCGACTCGTTGGCTGAACGGTCAGCGTACTGGCCTTCGGTTCCGAGGGTCCCGGGTTCGATTCCCGGCCGCGTCGGGGATTTTAACCTTAATTGGTTAATTCCAATGGCACGGGGGCTGGGTGTATGTGTTGTCTTCATCATCATTTCATCCTCATCACGACGCGCAGATCGCCTACGGGAGTCAAATGGAAAGACCTGCACCTGGCGTGCCGAACCCGTCCTGGGATATCCCGGCACTAAAAGCCATACGACATTTCATTTCAGTAATAAAATGGGCATTGCATTACATCACATTAACTTCCAAAATGTGGCATCAGTTTGTTGGTGCTGTTGTTGTCACACCTTTCCTTACTCTTCGTAGCAGTTGCAAGATGCCTTTCCTTCAGAAAACCAGGAGTTTATATAGCAAAAGCGGAGGACCAACCAACCTGATAAATACGGAATTGGTAACAGTTGAAAGGCGCAGTCAAGCTCTTTTAGGTGTGGCAATCAGATTCAGTTGAGAAAATCCATATCCGCACTCAGTGGTGGATATAGGGACACTAGGAGCGATGCAATTTTCTTGACCTTAAGAAGACTTAGAACGAAACTTAGAACGATTTTTCTATCAGGAAGCCCAAATCGACTACCTACGATTTTATTTCTCTCTCACAACCAGTAATTCTAGGACACTCTGATCAAGTTGAAATGTTCAGCACTTTAACACATTCCTCTGTTTGCAGATAGTGCTTCTCAAGCCGTTCTTTCGGGTACCGGTAACACTAAGATTTCGATAATCCTAGTAACCGGAGGCGTGAACTAGTGTTCGCTAGGATTCAAGAACACAACTAAAGAGATATGACAACATATAAAATATAAAAACAAGAGATTGAATTTAAAATGTATCTTACCGGGCGAGTTGGCCGTGCGGTTAGGTCGCACAGCTGTGAGCTTGCATCCGGGAGATAGTGGGTTGGAATCCCACTGTCGGCAACACTGAAGATGGTTTTCCGTGGTTTCCCATTTTCACGCCAGGCAAATGCTGGGGGTGTACCTTAATTAAGGTCACGGTCGCTTCCTCCCAACTCGTGGGCCTTTCCTATCCCATCGTCCCCGTAAGACCTATCTGTGTCGGGGCGACGTAAAGCCACTAGCAAAAAGTATGTGCTATATCTTTAAAATAAGAATCATTATTACGATTTAATTCTTTGGGGCTCTAAAAGTTTAAGGGTAGGTGTCCATCACCGTTCCCCTAGACCAGGCCTGTCAAGGTCAAGCGCACGACAGCAGAGCTGCGTGCAAGTGTCTTGACTCCCGTGCGGTCTCGGCTGGCACACGCTGACTCGAGCGGAGAAATTCGAAGGAGATGCGTTAGGGGTGCACAGTATTCCTTCCTTCAATGAGAACAAAGTGCGCTACCTCTAAATGACACCTGTCCTTCACCAATAACATTAATAAGGCACCGTAAATTGTTAATGTAAATCTTTTCCAAGAATACTTGGATCAGCAGAGGATGTCTTCGCCTAATTCATTCATTACTGTGACGAAGGTTGACATGATACGTATTCCTGTTAGGTTATCAGAGAAGAGGATGGTTGGATTCTCAACTAATACCACCAGAGGTTATGCGGTTATGGAAAACCGTAAAAATCGATGGTGGCACTAAAAGGCAAGGTAGTGAAGTAGTTTACAATTGCTTTCCTCATTCCTAGTGCTCTGAATGTCATTACTAGGTTACTAAGCCCATCCATTCCTCAAGAGCTTCCATCCTGTCACAGCCATAAATAAAACTGGAACTTCGGTAGAAGCAACATTTTGGTCTGGACTGTACCAAAAAACAAATAGAAAACTACCGCATCCACCAAGATTTAACAATAAATATCTGTTTTTTGCATCTTATAAAAGCAATCACGGCAATAATGACCATCATCAGTCATTAATGATTTACATTTAGGACAGTCACACAGGTGGCAGATTCCCTAGCTGTCATTTTCCTAGCCTTTTCTTAAATGGTTGCAAAGAAATTGGAAATTTATTAAACATCTCCCTTGGTAAGTTATTCCAATCCCTAACTCCTCTTCCTATAAACGAATATTTGCCCCAATTTGTCCTCTTGAATTCCAGCTTTACCTTCATAGTGTGATCTTTCCTACTTTTAAGTACACCACTCAAACTTATTCGTCTACTGATGTTCTCCCACGCCATCTCTCCACTGACAGCTCGGAACATACCACTTAGTCGAGCAGCTCGTCTCCTTTCTCCCAAGTCTTCCCGGCCCAAACTTTGCAACAATTTTGTAACACTACTCTTTTGTCGGAAATCACCCAGAACAAATCGAGCTGCTTTTCTTTGGATAATTTCAGAATCAAGTAATCCTGATGAGGGTCCCATACACCGGAACCATACTCTAGTTGGGGTCTTATCAGAGACTTATATGCCCTCTCCTTTACATCCTTACTACAACCCCTAAATACCCTCATACAATCCCATTTATGTGATTACCCCAATGAAGATCTTTCCTTATATTGACATCTAGGTAGCCTACTTACAGTGATCCCGATAAGAAACTTTCACTCCAAATAACGTAGTAATTAAAACTGCGAAGACTTTCCCTATTTGTGAAACTCACAACGTGACTTTTAACCACGTTTATCATCATACAATTGCCTGCTGTCGCAAATTTAACTCGCTACCATGACGATTGAACAATACTTCAGCAATGTTCAGCGTTGATGGACTTAGCCTTAACATTTAAAGTCGTGAATATATCTGTTATGATAGCCCGTGCGATATATATCAGATATAAATGATCGAAAAGAATAGTTTCTGTAACTTATGTTATGCACAGGGATTAAATAGGGCTAATTTTCTTCTTCTGTCGCTTTTCCCACACCTGTAGGGTAGCGGATGTGATCTGCGTCGCACATCTGAACTTGGTCCTTTTTTTTTTTGCTAGGGGTTTTACGTCGCACCGACACAGATAGGTCTTATGGCGACGATGGGATAGGAAAGGCCTAGGAGTTGGAAGGAAGCGGCCGTGGCCTTAATTAAGGTACAGCCCCAGCATTTGCCTGGTGTGAAAATGGGAAACCACGGAAAACCATTTTCAGGGCTGCCGATAGTGGGATTAACCTACTATCTCCCGGATGCAAGCTCACAGCCGCGAGCCTCTACGCGCACGGCCAACTCGCCCGGTAGGTCCTGTTTTACGGCTGGATGCAATTCCTGACGTCAACCCTACGTGGAGGGATGTAATCACTATTGAGTGTCTCTGTTGTAGTTGTTAGTGTGGTGTGCTTTCTGAATATGAAGAGGAGAGTGTTGGGACAAACACAAACACCCAGTCTTCGAGCATGAGGAATTAATCAGACGAGATTAAATTCCTCGACCCGCCGAGAATCAAACCCGGGACCCTCCGAACCGAAGGCCTCGACGCTGTCCACGCAGCCAAAGAGTCGACGTTTGAATAGAACTAATATTTCCGAAGTTATCTGGAAGTTGGTGAAAATGTACAAATTTTGAATAACTCCCCGTAAGGTAAAAGCGTATGTACCGACGAAAATAAACTTCCTTAGTTTATCGCAGACTAGCTGATGTACCCGTGCTTCGCTACGGAATTCTACATTGTATACAGAACTGTAGGTTAGGTAGAGTACACGTTGTGAGCAAGACTGTATTAAATTGCATAGCTCTCAACACTACCCTAGAAACGCGACGGAGAAATCACCAAACGAATTTTCTCATATGAAAACTGCGTTAGGGAATTTTTATTGTAATGTTCCGCTTGCCTACCATCAGTCACAGTCAGGTGGGGGAGTTTTCATTATAATGGCAGACACTCACTCTCCACCTGCCGTTTTACATCCTCAGAAAGACTGTCTAAGTGGTTTTCCCAACTGAAATGAACATAGGTCATTACAATGACGTCAGTAGGAACGGCGCGAGTAAAAGCAATGATTTCCCATGTAATACTCCATCAAATGAAAAACCACACATTTTCTCACTTTTAACGAACAGTACTACGCTGCCGATCTAACAGTCAAAAGTTCCAGAGCTGGAATAGCCAGGCCGCAGACAGCCGTGATCCATGAACACTCTTAGTCTTTTTTCTGGCGGGGAGGGCGGGGGTCGAACAGTGGAGAGACCCAGGGCAAAAACTATGCCCTTTTACTAATATGTTTCCTAGGAGTATCCAATGAGTCGGAAAATCCCAATTCACTACACTGGCGGCAGAAAAATCTGACTTGGAGGCAATTTTTTTTCTCCAAGTCGGAGGAGAAACCTCCTCTTCACTGCTAATTTTGAATAAAATAATTGTAGAATTTAATGAAAGTGAAGAGGAAGAAGCTCTTTTCAAGAAACGACTCTTTTCAGGGTTGAATTTTGAGTTATTTAGTAGTGAACTGTGCTGCTATAATTTGGAATATGCCTAAATTGTAATTCTAGACCAGGTCATACTACTACTACTACTACTACTACTACTACTACTACTACTACTACTACTACTACTACTACTAAGTGAGCCTCTGCCTTAAGATTGCACACTGATCATTCAAAACAGCTCGTCAGAGTAGGGATCGAATAGCTGGAATGCTGTGATGAACCAGTGAGTTACGAACCAGCAGTACCGTATCAGAAAATGTATGAACCAGAGGAATGACATGCTAAAGAAGGAAGTTTTCTAACTCCTCAGCTATTTCCCGCCAATATTCAGTCAGGCTGTTATACTCGGTACGCAGCAGTAATCCCATCTATCGGAGTTGAGCGGCAGCATAACAGACAAAGAACATCACAATAAACAACGGTCAATGTAATGTTATTGTTGATCAATGTTATGCGCTTTCAGTATTGTAGGTCTTCACATTTAGTTTTCTTTCGACTCTGAAATACCACTCTTATCATAGTTGGTACGGTAAAATTAAAAAAAAACATAAATGGTCGGAAATTGTATTCTTTTTAACTATTGTTAAGTAGTACTTTTCGATAGGACAAATAACATAGGTATTTAAAAATTAAATTTTAGGCGCCTTCCCCTAAACTACAATTTCATACCGGGCGAATAAAATTGTTTATAGCTTAGACTGTAGTTTCTTATTCCCCGACACTGTTAACCCATTTTCTCGTGGCTCGGCGTTGATATGGACTTGGCAACAAAAATACAAATTAATGAATATCTGTGTTATCAAAGCCGGTACGGTAACAATGTATGACATAAATGATCGTAAATTTAACTCTAGATAACATTTGTTATGTAGTACTTATCGATAGGATCACTGATAATATAAATATTTGAGAATTAAATTTTAGGCCTTCCCCTAAAGTAGCATTTCACTCAGCGTGAGTAAAATGATTTATAGCCTAGATTGTAGTGGCTCATCCCCTGACTTTACATACCAATTTTCATTAAATTCTCTTCAGCCGTTTTCTCGTGATGCGTATACAAACAGACAGACAGACAGACAGACAGACAGACAGACAGACAGACAGACAGACAGACATTACAGAAAAGTAAAAAGTGCATTTCCTTGTTACTGTGGACATGACCGATATAGGAATGTCATTCTTTTCCAATTCTGAGCAATGTACAGACAAAACTCTTATTTCATATTAATAGATATTTATAGGGTCGTTCGAGCCACCCAGTCTCTTTACGGTTTTGGCTGGGGTTTTAAGATCGAATGCCCTTTTTGAGTTACTAATCCCGACCCAGGATCGACCGGGAGTAGAACTTCAACCTTCCTGTTGGGAAGCCAGCCGGCAAGCCAACAAGCCAATAGGCTTATTACGCCCCTTCCCCCTCTCCCTCCAAGCGTCACCCAACGTAAAGGATCAGAAATTATATTATACCACTTTTTTTTTTTTTTTTGCTATTTGTTTCACGTCGCACCGACACAGATAGGTCTTATGGCGACGATGGGATAGGAAAGGCCTAGAAGGAAGGAAACGGCCGTGGCCTTAATTTAAAGCCCCAGAATTTGCCTGGTGTGAAAATGGGAAACCACGGAAAACCATCTTCAGGGCTGTCGACAGTGGGGTTCGAACCCACTATCTCCCGAATACTGGATACTGGCCGCACTTAAGCGACTGCAGCTATTGAGCTCGGTGTTTCTAGTTTTGGCCCCTTGATATTGCTACAGCACTGTCTAGGCCTACATTACATCATATAAATGAAAAGCTTCTGTAGCTATATAGCTCTCTCTGATCTTCAACACCGAATTTCGAGAAATTCTATTTGGCCGTTTTCCTGTGAGGTTCACAGACAGGAAGACAGAGATGTCGCAAACTTTAGGCTGGGGAGAATTGGTAATAAACAGATGAACTGCTCGACTACGCGGTATGTTCCGAGCCGCCAGCGGAGACGAGGCCTGGAAATGACGTTAGTAGACGAATGGTTGGACTTTTTTGAAATAGGAAAGAGTGGTGGTGGTGGTGATTATTGTTTTAAGAGGAAGAACAACTAGTCCTTAACATTTAAAGTCGTGAATATCTCTGTTATGAAGGGATCCGACACTTCGAAAAATTAAAGTATCGGCCAAAGGAGGACAAGGGCCACGAAGGGCGTGAAAATGAAAGACTCCCTAGGTCGGGCAATCTAATAACGTAGGGGTTGGAAAATAACAAGAATTGACCAAGTGAGGGCTGACAGGGTAGATGAAAGGAGCCCTGCACAAGTAAGTGGAAGCAATGCCAGGACTCAGCTCAGGGGCTCGTGGTCACCAACCCACTCTCCCAAGATGAGAGCCCTGGAGTCCCTTTTAGTCACCTCTTACGACAGGCAAGGGATACCGTGGGTGTTATTCTGCCACCCCACCCACAGGGAGAAAATAGGAACATAATAAAGTTGAAATCCGAGGTAAAAGATTGGGCCAAATATTCATTTATAGGAAGAGGAATTAGGGATTGGAATAATTCACCAAGAGGGATATTCAGTAAATTTTGAACTTATATGGAATCATTTAAGAAAAGACTAGGTAAACAAGTGATATGGGATCTATCACCTGGACGACAGCCTAATTGCCGATCAGTGGTGACTGATTGAACTGAACACATTTCCGTACACCTAACACAATGTAAGAACGAATTATGAGGCAAGAATTTAAAGGGTAGAGACAAAATTATAATTTTATTTATATAGACATAAAACTTGCATTATTGTCACGTCCCTTTTTAAAGTTTGATCCCAGCTTCGTTCAGTGGCACTGTTAAGGTTAAGTGAAGCACATGGCTCATATTAATGTATTTTATTGACGTGTTTGCGCCTGTTACTTTTAAATATTTTCTTATTTGAATATTTACGTTATGCCTTTATCTATACTACTTGCAGAACATCCACTTCACCTGCAACAGAAAACAAATTCAGACAATTCCAAATGACAACAGTTTACGTTTACAACACGTGAACAGCCCAGAACAGCCTAAGCTACGGTACCCACAATTCCACTGGAGAGCACAGGGAGTTGGAAACACTGAGGCTGTCTTAATGCGTTGCCTACGAGATACATAAGGCCGGGAAATACAGCACACTAGACTCGTCCTCAAGATACTTCCGACAAGCGCCGCTCATTGCAACACGTTTCAGTACGAAAACCTGTAAAAATTCATTAAAACTAGCAGTTTTACAAGACACCAAAAAAAATAGACCAAGAGCAGTTGTATGACTTACTTTCTACAACGTTTAAACAAAATTCAATAATTCACGAAATAAGCAGATAAGTATATTAGCGAGTTCCTCACTTCTTCCCGTTTTATCTAATTCTGCCGCAGTGTATCCGATAAAATAATCGAGATTGCGGTCATAAATAACTTTGGGTTTAATCACCATCCTATAAGTTTTCAGCTATTCTACCTTTTGCTCCACACATCTGATGTTTCGACATTCGTATTGCAGCCGCTGTTTGGAGAGCGATGTTATGCCCGTTTCGCCATTAGAAAATCATATATAATTTTTCAGCATCTTCTGATGTGGTACAGTTAGGCAGTACAAGGATCTCAAATCTGTAGCCGGTAGGTGCTTTCCTATGCTAGAGGACGCAAATTTTTCGCGTCGCTTCTCCTCGTTTCACTCTTTCTTCCCGCAAGATTCGGTTTGTTCTAACAGGAATAAAACTTCTATTTGATTTCAATGATTTCAGTTTGGTTTACATTTTGGTAAAGTTCAGATGCCTTAAATCATTTTTCTGATTTCATTACCGTATCCTACTTCTCAATTACACTCAGATTGATTTACTCTTAGAAGTACCCTTAAATTTTAGATTATTAAGTTAAATGAATAAAATGTCAATGTAAGGTTAGAAACATTATAGTTTATATTTTTCGAGATATAGCTCTAATAATAGTAATTATTATAAATTAATTTTAAAATGTTAAAATGATTTTTATGATGCTTTACATTTCATACAAATTACATTTCACATTAACTTTAAATTATAATTAACTTATTTTTTAAGTAGTTATAATGTTCAGTATATTATGTTTATACAGGTGCATAATTATATGGTTTGGCATAATAGCAGGCTTCATAGCCTGAGCCCCGCCATGTACAGAAAGACATTAATAAATAAATAAATAAATATACTGTTTTCCGTAATCTGGCACTTGAAATCTCATCAATATATTATTTAGATTTAACATAGATACTCGTAGCCTTTCCTTGACATAGAAACGATACTTGTAGGTCCTTCTTTTCTGTTTGTGGGTGACGTAGATCAGTTATATGCTGAAGACTAGTAAGACAACCGTGCTTCGCTACGGTATTATACTGAAATTTATAATTGAATGCTTATTCTTTTAGATATATAATCCGCCGAAATTCGCGATCTAACTCGTTTTCTGAGAGAATCCGCCAAAATTCGCGATCTGACTCGTTTTCTGAGAGATTACGGCAAGGTTCCTCCCAATTTTTCAATCTTTCTTTCGAGCAATCGATTTCGTACTTCCCGGGCTAGGTCCAGGTATTCCACCCGGACAGTTGGGTCCCTAAATCTTTGCCATCATTTCCTATGAACATTTTAATATGGATCAAATCCTTGAGGAGATCCGGCGTGGTGCCGTCTTGGGTGCCTTGGCGGTACTGAACCCGCGGCCGGACAGCAATCGTAGTCATTACCCGGCCAGGAAACGTTTTCAGCGCGGTTCGCACATTTTGACGACGGTCCAGAACATTATGATGATTATTATTATTATGGTGGGTGAAATTAGTCCATTTTAGGTAATATTATTATTATTATTATTATTATTATTATTATTATTATTATTACTTTTATTATTATTGTTAGATCTGCTGCCATTGTCATTGATGACAGTATGACCAGCACCATTGTCGCGCGTAGGCAAGTGTGCGGGATTTCTGGCGATACGAATGACATACTTCCGTGCATTAAGACCTTATTATAGAGGAGAACAAATGGACGGTCAATCTGATTCCTATCGTTTATTTCAAAGGTGTATAAATTTTTATTTATATGCCAGGAGAATCTACTGTAATCTAAGAACGTTCTCCGAAGAAAAAGATGGCCCTTGAAAAAGAACCCAGGAAAGATTAAAAATGATCGGTTAATGATCAGAATAAGTACATCGAAAATCTACAGCCTGTTTCCAATCATTCGACAGGGTCAGGAATGGAATGAATAAAGCCCCCATCTAGCGGCGACAATAGGAATTGTGCCGGCTGCCGAAGCCTGTCGCACTCCTCTGGGGCAACGGATAATGAATGACAAATGAAATGAAATTATATTGGACAGTGTTGCTGGAATGAATGATGACAGGGAAAACCGGAGTATCCGGAGAAAAATCTGTCCCGCCTCCGTTTTGTCCAGCACGAATGTCACATGGAGAGACCGGGATTTGAACCACGGAACCCAGCTGTGAGAGGCCGGCGCGCTGCCGCCTGAGCTACGGAGGCTCCTTATAAGTACATTGTGAACAGTAAGATCAATTGGTCTCACCTCCTTTTACACCCCACCGCCGTTAAGTTTATTTACTACCCCCCCCCCCAACAAATAATTAAAAGAAGGCGTGTTTATTCATGTTTAAAGGAGATTCAAAACACCAATGTTCACGTCTATTACCTTCAGTTTTGAGATATAAGTATCCTAAAAAAATAATTCACTTTTGTTTCACTTCCTTTCACACTTCTAACCCGCCTTAATTTTCCGGCAAAAAATACTTGTTTATTTAATAGTAAAGGATCTTCTAAATACCAATTATCACGACTCTAACTTCTTTAGTTTTTGTTTTATGTGTACTCATGAAAGGAATTCAACTCCTTTTCTCTCCCGCCGCCCAAGATGATTACCCCCCCCCCCTCCGAAACGCTTTTTTCTTTGTTTTTAAAGGAGATCCAAATACCAATTTTCACGCCTGTAACAACTTTAGTTTTTATTAGATGTAAGAATTCTCATACAATTAAGTCAATTAATTTTTCAATTCTTTCACATCCCCCCACACTTCATTGGATTTTCCGAGAATACGTGTTTCTTTACTTTTAAAGCAGATTCCAAATATCAAATTTCACGTCTGTAACATCTTCATTTTTGAGATATCAGTAGCCTAATTAAAAGAACTCAATACCATTTTCAGTCACTTTTACCCCAACCCTCCACCCAAGTGGTATTTCGGAAAACTAAAAATACATGTTTCTTGATTTTTAATAGAGATAAAAAAAATACCATTTTTCACTTCTGTAACATTTTAAGTTTTTTGAGATTTACTGTAGAAATTCTCACTTAAAAATTTCACCCTCCTTTTAGTTCCCCTTAAGTGGAGTTTCCAAAAACAAATCACCTATGCTTCTTTACATTTATAGGAGATTCCCAATACCACTTTTTACGTGTGTAACATTTTACGTTTCTCAGGTATTCTGTAGATATAGTCTTTCAAAAAAAATGAAAACCTACAACCTGTTTTCCAGTCATTGACCGGGTCATGGATGGGATGAATGAATCATATATAGGCTGTTATTACAATGGGGTCGCCACTCCCAAGGTGATTTATTCATGAGTGATAAATGCTATGAAATGGTAATGGAGAGTGTTGCTGGAATGAAAGATGACAGGGAAAACCGGAGTACCGGGAGAAAAACCTGTCCCGCCTCCGCTTTGTCCAGCACAAATCTCACATGGAGTCACCGTGATTTGAACCACGGTATCCAGCGGTGACAGGCCGACGCGCTGCCGTCTGAGCCACGGAGGCTAGTCTTTCAAAAATTCACCCCAATTTGTCACTCCTGTTTAACCGGAATTAATTGGCTTTTCCAAAAACAAAAAAATACGTTTTTCTTTATTTTTAAAGGAGATCCCATATACAAATTTTCAGTTCTGTGATGTCTTCAGTTTCTGAGTTATATGTAGCCTCATTAGAAGCATTCAACCCATTTTTCAACCTTTGCCACCCTTCTTATTGGGAGTTTCCGAAAACAAAAAAAAAAGGTGTTTCTTTATTTTTAAAGGAGATTCTAATTATCAACATTTACATGTATAAACTTTAAAAGTTTTGAGATGTAGATACATTCATTTCAAAAATTCACCCCTTTTTCACCCCCCACAATTTGGATTTTCCAAAAGCAAAAAAAAAAAAAAAAAAGTTTCTTTATTTTTAAAAGAGATTCCAAATACCTATTTTCAGGTCTGTAATATCTTCAGTTTCTGAGATATAAGTATCCTCATTAAAGGCATTCAACCACTTTTAACCCCTCCTATTGGGATTTTCCGAAAACAAAATATACATGCTTCTTTAATTTTAAAGGAGATTCTAAATACCAATTTTTACATCTGTAAACTTTTCAAGTTTTAAAATGTAAATACACTCATTTTAAAAATTCACCCCCCTTTCCCTCCCCATTTTTGGATTTTCCAAACACGAAAAAATACCTGTTTCTTTATTTTTAAAGTACATCACAAATACCAATTTTCAGGTCCGTAATATCTTCAGGTTCTGAAACATAAGTAGCCTCATTAAAACCATTCAACCCATTTTTCAACCTTTGCGATGTAGATACACTCATTTAAAATGGAAAATCTGAAAATTAATATTCATTAAATAAAATAAACACTCGTCGGACCTTGTACTCACACTTGTTACCTGCTTACTTACACATACGTTATTTGAAGGGCGCCAGCTGCCACTCAGTGCAGCAATAATAGAATGAGACTCTTGACTATCTCTAGGGTGTGGGGTAATAAGCTTACTTTTGACAACATACCATATAAGTTCTGGGAATAGGAGATTGGCGTTCGGTTTCCCCATTAATTTTAAGGTTAAGATATTTTACTGTCATTGAAATAAAACTATGAATTCGTTTGATAGAACAAAATATATTCTTTAAATAATATATGAAAAATAGTGAGTCTTGTTGCGATAAAACAGATGAGAATATGAAATTATGACATTGCAACTGAAAGAAAGTAGGCATGAATTTGAATTCTTCTTGACCGGACATTTAACAATTTATACGAAATATTTCCCTCACTGATTCACTTGACTGTACCTTCAACACTTTGAGTGTAATTACGACGTAATCCTCTGATCTGATGTTTACTGTAGATGTGTCACGCCTAACTTGGTGATACCATCCTTATGACTGCTTCTTCTCCATATCATCTGACTTCTTTGTAAGTCAATATGGTATCCCTCTCTGACTCCATGGTAATCCCTTGCGTCCGTCTCTTCAACTAAGTGAGCGACCAGCTTTGTCCTCACTCTCTCAATGACCAATAATTAATGGCTCACTGAGTCTTCTCCATCTCTCGTTCACACTTGTTGACTGACCGACTGAGGCCTCTTCATCTAGTAGACTTCTTCACTGTTCAGCTTCCGTTTAACTAATGACTGACGCTACAATATGCACCCACCTTTTATAGACGTTGGATGACACAGCTACGTAATCCCCAGAAATAACAATGACATACTCCCACAACGCCTCAAACTGTTCCATGTAATGGTGAAATCCCCTGGGGCGGCTGAGTCTCTGAGCGAATTTCTAAAAGCTCACGATGAAGTAGCCATGACGTAGCAATGACTTGGCAGAATCGCCAGCAGTGCAAAATATAACAACGTCATATCCAACATCTGATATATAACAATTCTCACTGTACATGTATTGAGTGTTATTTTACACACACGTATATATGCATACATCTAAGTACAATTCTGCAAGCGACAAGCATTGTAAAATTGAAATGAATAAGAATTATAACAAAATAATAGTAATCTCACAGATAAAATAATAATAATAATAATAATAATAATAATAATAATAATAATAATAATAATAATAATAAATACAGATATTACCTTGTAACGGGATTTGAACAGTTACAACGTGTTTCTTTATTTTTAAGAGAGATCAAAAATGCAAATTTTCAGGTCTGTAATATGGTCAGTTTCTGAGATATAAGTAGGCCTACCGGTATCCTGATTAAAGTCATTTAACCCATTTTCACCCTTTTTCACCCCTCCTGTTACGATTTCCTGAAAACAAAAAATACGTGTTTCCTTATTTTTAAAGAAGATTCTAAATACCAATTTTTATATCTGTAAACTTTTAAAGTTTTGAGATATAGATACACTCATTTTAAAATTTCACCCCCCCTTTTCAACCTCTTAGCGACGCAATATCCAAAAACCCTCCCTTGGCGAGCACCTACATCTTAATATGAATGTATCCCCAAAATTTCATTTCTTTACATCCAGTAGTTTTGGCTCGGCGATGATGAATCAGTCAGTCAGTCAGTCAGTCAGTCAGTCAGTCAGGACAAGTTACTTTATATATGTAGATATTGTGCCATTTCACTGTTATAAGAAGTTCCGCTCGTAAGAAGGGCAAAGATGGAGTACAGGTCTCCGAGAATAATTAGCGTCAAAATGTCTGACGATACCGCGAGTGAAAGCAACAGTATTTACTTAGGTGCTAGAGAAAAGAATTTAGATCCAGAAGGCAGTGAAAAAGAACGAATGTGAAGATTGTTACTAACAATTATTATTGAAAAAAATAAGAAAACGAGATTGAATTGCTACTTATAAATCAGAGTCGAAGACGGAAAGCAACTACGTCAGAATTAAAGAAGGTATCGACAAGAGATCATTTCAGCAGAAACAAGGAGCAGATTTATTGGAAGCTGCATCGCAGATCAAGCAGAAGATTATTAATTTCGTTCCGCGAACGTTAAGATACGTGGAAACCCAAGCATAAACTACGGCAAGCTTACGTCACGGCAGTCTCTGCTGACGTATTACTCGATATCACCCAAGTTAAAGAATTACAGAAGTGGGAATCCTATAATAACTCCTGGAAAGATAAAGGAGAAAAATCTGTTCATTTCGAGTCATAGAATTATACTACCCCAAGAGTATTATTTGTCAAGTAGATCAACTCTTTCAAGGAAAGCAATCTTTTGCGTTAAGCAGATTATCACGGATTTTCATGATGGCAATGCTAATTGATTATGTTTATTATTCTATTCCAACTAGTCCAGAAATGAGCAAGATGTTCTAAGAAGATGATAGGCCAGACTGCCCAAATGGGTGCCATCGGATGACGTTGCCTGCCGAGAGATGACTAAGCCCAGAGGAGAATTATGCCAGTATTTCCCATTCACCTAGGGAACTAAAAGGAGGCGTGTCCCTATGTCCTGTCAGCTGGACATATGCCGTCGACTGGAACTGCTGAATTCAGATAAGTCTTGCTTTTAAATTAGTGTAGTAATGTTTTACATACATATGTAAGTGTAATATAATTTGTTAAGTTATTCCGTGCGAAATAATGAAGCGACGAAAGCGGTATATTGAATTAGATCGAAGGTGGTTAGGTAATCTTCGTATATGAGTGACAAATCCATAGATAGGTAGTCAATCAGTGAGGAAAGCCTACGTTCGAAATGTGATCCATGTAGTGTGAAATACTGAGTTCGTTAGGGTGACAGTGAATTGTATACTGTGTCAAAGAGAGATTTAGGTATGCTTGTACGTTGATTATGACCAAAGAATGTCAAGTTAGGAACCAGCAGTAGGATATGCTTGCTAAATAGACAGATATGTTTACAATAATTTAAGGTTATGACGGAATTAAGGTCATAATGTCGTGAAATATGTCCATGAACTGTGATTAAAATAAGAAATGCCACGATTAAATGGAGTGGATACACATTTAGTAAAGGAGACGGGATATATGTTTGGAGGTATAATAATGATTATTTTAAGAGAAGTTGATATGAGATTGATAATTTAGAATGGTGGTAGTTATTGATTCTTCGCGAATATGAGCACGGTGATGTAGTAGTGGACTTAATGGTTTCAAGTTGAATTTGTACTAAGTGGAAATGAATATGTAGCATTTATATGTACTATTTCTATTACGAGCAAGTACGAGAAAGTTCTAGTATGATCGAAGTGACACCTGTTGGTTAGCGTGCATACTTGGTAGTACCAATGAAGTCTCAGTTAGGAGGATGAACCAAACACATGCACTATGTCACAGATGTTTTCTAATTATAATCTATTCTCAAGCGAAAGGACGTGTAGTAATTTCTTAGGCAACACCCTATCACTGATGACTGACTGTAGGTGTATAAATTGTATCTTCGCACAATGCAGACCACATTAGCTAGTATACTTCAGAAGAAACTAGTAGAGTAGTCGTTAGAATATATAAAGTCGCACGTATGTTCAATTAAGATGATGAGAAGACTCAGATTTTAGAATAGTATATGCAACTTACTGGTACTTGTTGAACTATTTATTAAAATTACATTAATTTAAAAGAAGACTTATCAATATCGGCGCATAAGAGGAATAAGGAGCATGAATATTCAGAATTGTAAATCAGTTGTTTGTAGAAATATTAGGGAACTATCCTCCCAAGTTGACATTTATAGGTATCTATGGATATGTTGTGTGAAAGATAGGAATAATTATATGTCAGCAGATTAATATGAGCTCCGAGTGAGAGCCAGCAGTTAACTCAAGAATTTCATAGGCAACAGAGGAGAATTCCAATCATGAGATATGGTTTTAGGCCTAAAATGCGTCCTGAATATCTTGAAACCACCCTCAATCTACACTTTAGCTTGTAAGGTATCATATTGTAAATATTTTTCTTTGCTAGGTTGCACCCAAATATTTTAATTACCCACACCAGTTTTAATTATCCACACGTTGTAATTACCCAAACATGTTTTGATAAGTTGTTTCAGTCTATTAATTTTTGACTTTATTTCAATTTAATCATTTCTTTTAAAACCTAAGATGGTGAGTTCGACATCTTTGGACTTATAATTTTTAATTTGTTAATTACGAGCTGAATTATAGTAATGTTCAGTTAAATAATTGGTTATACGGACTTCAATAATTTGCCGTATATTCCATGCTGTCCTTGATTTTTTGGGTCAGTCAAGACTTAAGCACCTAGTGCAAGAGATTTCAATATATTCATTTTTAAAATGACTAACTCAAATAGCATTTCTTATAATGCACAGTGGGTGCCGGACGTGTCAATTACCGGTAGATTCAAGGTGAACGTCGTTTGCATGTATTTTTACCCGATACTGACATTTCTTCGATTTCTCCTTACGCCGGAAATGAGGATGCGGTAACTGAAGTATTGGTATGGAGAGATGTCAAGAGAGGAGGTAAAATGATTGATTATGCATTCGGGTAGAAGAAATAGATAGATTTAACAAATTAAGGCCATGCTCGCCAGAAATGGATGAGATAATCAAGTGATCGTGCAGTTTCCTCTATTAGAAATTCTTTAGGGAGGATAGCATAATGTTCGACCTTTGGATTGAAACAAGTATGTAATAAATAAGACTTGTAAAACTTAAACCATTCTTTCAATGTGTGTCGTAGCGTAGAGACTTAGATTTAAGTGGATGAAAGCTGCAACTTGGTGGCGTAAGAAATTTAATAAGTAACGTATGAGAGTTGTTTCTATGTGTAATTTAAGATTTCTTTGGCTCCGTATGGCATGTCTTTCTCATATTCGGAAGTCATAGCCCAAATGATAGTTTATGTTAGTCAAAAGGATCGTAATTAAGCTAGCCTGGATCTTATGCGTCCTCTCAGAGAGCCGGGAACGGCGCAATATGGTATGTTCATCTTTATCTGAATCAGAAATATTACTAAATTTTGAGGGCAATACGTCATTTCTTGGAGTTGGGGCCTTCCTGCGTTTGACACTTTTCTGTTGTGAACAGGATATACACTAATACAGAAGGAACTTCGTTGGGTAGAATTCGCTTGATTGATATGCTTACACTGAAATCTGATACATTAAAATGCAAGCTACATACTCGTGCCTCGAAGCTTGCCTGCATTTCTCTCTTAAACAGCACTCCAAAGAAAATTATGAAACGTCACATTTTCTTGCTTTTTAGCGCTATCCGAAGAACATAGAGGTACCCAACACTGCACCATGCTTTTCAACCTCACGGACACTCACCGACAGAAACAATACGCACAATAAATTGCATAATATCAACATAATATCACAATTACTCCGTACATCACAATCTTAAAGTCAGCCAAGAGCAGAACAGAAACCTGACATCTAGCGGCCAAACCGTGAACACGGTCGGGTCGTCTTTTCAGCGGCAAATTAGTAGCTATGTCCCGGCCTTGTATATCTTGTAGGCAATGCTTATTGATGTACAGGCCGTAGTATAGTTCTGATGATTTGCAAAGAGGCTAGTTTCCGCTTTCCGACCCGCGCAATGAAAGTGCATGATACCCCTGTGCCTTGTAGTTAAGTAATACTTCCAAATGGTTTTTATTTAATTAGGATTGTTTATAGTCGCTTTAACTCCAAGGTCATATCGCGACTCTTACATATGATTACAGAATAGTAGTGACAAAAAATAAATTGTAATTATAAAAAATATAAGGAAAATATAAATAAGTATAATGTAATTAGATATTGGAGTGCAAGCCAGTGTCCTTGAGGAAGTTGATTACTTGATGACTCAGTGCTGGAGAAGCCAGTGTTACTTCTATTTCCTTAGGTATGTTGTGGTGTTGGCGCCAGTGGTGATACAGTTGACATTCTGAGATGATATGCTTTACAGTGAGAGAGAAATATTTACTGCAGGTGGGAAGTTGTTTCTTTTCTAGGAGATACTATCTGCGCACTTTTTAGCGATAGATTTACACCCTAGTACTGCATCGGTCGACTTCGATTATCTTCGGGATTCGTATTGGCAACCTTTGAAACATAAACTAAGAATCACCGGGCGAGTTGGCCGTGCGCGTACAGGCGCGCGGCTGTGAGCTTGCATCCGGGAGATAGTAGGTTCGAGTCTCACTATCGGCAGCCCTGAAAATGGTTTTCCGTGGTTTCCCATTTTCACACCAGGCAAATGCTGGGGCTGTACCTTAATTAAGGCCACGGCCGCTTCCTTCCAACTCCTAGGCCTTTCCTATCCCATCGTCGCCATAAGACCTATCTGTGTAGGCGCGACGTAAAGCCCCTAGCAAAAAAAAAAAAACTAAGAATCGTTATCATCGCTGTGCGACATCTGGTGTACACTTTAAGTACTCGTACGGTTGTTGTTTACACAGCAAATCCGAACTATAGAATTCATGCTAGGAACACGTTGCGCATCGGGAAATGTTATATAGTATTATACCAGGTGGCTCACGGACGCCGTACTTTCTACTTATAAATGTCCCGCATGCATAAGTGATGTGTGGGGTGTCTACCACCTGATTTTAACAGGGGAACTACTGCCAGCGGGCAGGTTACGTCAGAATATGAAGAGATAAGAAACAGAGTCACACTCGCAGCATGTTACTCAGCCCTGCCGGCCGAATGCACCCCTTGCATTAGTAAACATCGTTTTCGACCGCAGAGTTCTAGACTGGTGTATGCTACAGCCGCACTGTATTTGCTGTCTGCATATCGGCAGTAGCTAGTGTGATCAGCAGCGGTGAATACACAGACATTATTTTAATCTGGACAATCTGGTCGGAATGCAACAGAAGCTCCAAACAGACGCATGCCTTCTACATACGTACTTCACCGAACAGTATTAGTTTTTGTTTCATACATGCAGCTCTTCCATCGAGTGGAATGTCTACACGTGTATAAATAAATAAGTTATTAGATTTCCTTTTCTACACCTTTGGCGTGTCTACAAACAGTACCGGCGATTAGGGGGTGCGGCGAGGAGGGACAGTCGCTCCCTCACCCCCTCCACTTTGTGGAGTACACATTACATTTTCATTCCACTTTAGCCAGCTGGAACTAGGAATTATTTTAAAAAGCTGTTTGTACAAACCTTGTTATCTTATCTGCTAATTCCTTCGTTTATTTTCTTTAATTATTAACATAATTATTGACGGAAATACGCACAAAATGCTGTTCGTCGCCGCTAACCAATTTGTATAGCACTACGGCAAGTAATGGAGACTTTGCCTGTGCTGTGAGGAAGGGTAGTAGGGGTATATATTGTTTGCCGAGGTCGTGGACACTGAGTTATAATTCACCCACTTGTCGCGCGCATTCATCAGTCTGGCAGTCTCTTTAGTGTCTGTTAATTTCTTAGTGAGTATTCAAACACTAAATTAATTTTAATTGCATAATCATGCCGTACTTCTATGTAATTATACCGGGCGAGGTGGCGGTGGGGTTTGCACTCGGGAGATAGTAGTTTCGAATTCCACTGTCAGCAGCCCTGAAGATGGTTGTCCGTGGTTTCCCATTTTCACACCAGGCAAGTGCTGGGGCTGTACCTTATTTAAGGCCACGGTCGTTTCCTTTCCACGCGTAGCCCTTTTCTGTCTCATCGTCGCCATAAATCCTATCTATGTCGGTGCGACGTAAAGCCAATTGGAAATAAACAACAACATTCAGTTGTAATCGTATTTCAACAGGAGCTAATACCAACGTTCCTAAGTTATTTCTTTGTGTTATGTTATTTATTAAGTAAATGCCCCGTAGTATGTTTGTGAGACCTGGTGAAAATTTTATTATACAGCATTGAATCAAAATCTAAAAAATCTATTATTACGAATAGGCCTAATCCACGGGGCTGATTAATTACATTTACTTATAAAAAAGCATAATACAAACGAAATAATTTAGTCCGGTGAATGTAAAGTTGGTATTCTCTCGCATTGAAATTACAATTACAATTAAATATATCTGTTTTTACAATTGACTTTATGTCACACCGACACAGATAGAACTTATGGGAAGGAAGCAACCGTGGCCTTAATTAAGGTTCAGCCTCAGCGTTTGCCTGGTATGAAAATGGGATACCACGGAAAACCATCTTCAATGGTGTCGACAATGGGATTCGAAACCACTATCTCCCGAATGCAAGCTCATAACTGCGCGCCCGTAACCCCACGGCCAGATCGCCCTGTACAATTACATAGATGTACGGCATGATTATGCAATTAATGATCATTTAGTATTTGAATACACACTAAGAAACTAACAGACAATAAAGAGACTGCCAGACTGACGAATGCGCGCGGCAAACGGGTGAATTATAACTCCGTGGCCACGACCTCGGCAAAAATTTGTACCCCTACTACCCTTCCTCACAGCACATGCATCGTCTCCACTATTTGCCGTAGCGCTATACAATAAAGGAAAGATTTAGCATATAAGACAACAAGGCTTGTACAAATAGCTTTTTTAAAATAATTCCTAGTTCCAGCTGGCTAAAATGGAATAAATGTCATATTTACTCTACAAAGTGCGGGTGGGAGCGACTGTCCCTCCTCACCCCTCCCCCTAACCGCCGCTACTGTTTGTAGACACGCCAAAGATGCAGTAAATGAAATCTAATAACTTATTAATTTAGACACGTGTAGACATTCAACTCGATAAAAGAAATGATTGCATGGGACAAAAACGAATACTGTTCGGCGAAATATGTGTGTAGAAGGCGTACGTCTGTTTTGGAGCTTCTGTTGCATTCCGACCAGGTTGTCCAGATTAAAATAATGTCTATGTATTCACCGCTGCTGAGCACACTAGCCATTGCCGTTATGCAGACAGCAAATATAGCGCGGCTGTACCATACACCAGCCTAGAACTATGCGGTCGAAAACGATGTTTACGAATGCAAGGGATGCATTCGACCGGCAGCGCTGAGTATCATGCTGCGAGTGTGACTCTGTTTCTTATCTCTTCATGTTCTGACGTAACCTGTCCGCTGGCAGTAGTTTCCCTATTAAAATCAGTTGGTAGACACCCCACACATCACTTATGTATGCGGGACATTTATAAGTAGAAAGTACGTCGTCCGTGAGCCACCTGGTATATTGTGTGTGTGACACAGTTGTTGGCGTAAGATAATAAAGGTTTGGAAAATTCATATCGATCGATCGTATTATCGATTGAATTCAGATTTCATTTCCATTCAGTTGGCAGTACAACCGGAACCGGCAGTGTTCCCTTGTTACTCCTCAATCGAGTACAAAAATCTATCACTAAAAAGTGCGCGCACAATAGTTGTGGGTGATCTTCGTGTGTCCTATCCTTAGTCGGGAGATTAAGACTTGTTCATGTCTGGTGAGGTTTTGGAGAAGATATTTTCTCGTAGATATGAGCTTAATTTTTTTGGAGGTTGCTAGCGGAAGTTTTGAGCCAGTTTATTTTTCATTGTTCGTATAGTTTGATTTATGATATATTGATATATATTGGGCCGATGACCTTCGATGTTAGGCCCCTTAAAACAACAAGCAAGCAAAATTTTGATATAAAAGATGATATCAGAACGTGGCATGGCAATTTGACGGTCGTTGATTGGAAGTATAGTAGCCTATTTTTCTGCTTGATCAGCTGATTCGTTGCCTGATATTCCTCTGTGAGATGGTATAATACTTTTTCCTGCAATCTTCATCTTGTAGTACCGGTACTGCATTTGAATTTCTTTAACAAGGAGGTGTGTTGTTGGTGGATTTTGTATTGACGTTAATGCACTTTTGGAATCAGAGAATATTATGAATGAGCTATTGTAGCTTGCTTTTGAAATATGTATCATGGCCTGTTTAAGATCATACATTTCACTTGTAAAAACTGTGAAAAGATCAGGTAATCTGGGCCACAGGGACTCTAAACTTTAAAGCGTGGATTGGCGACCACGGGGCTCTTAGCTGAGTCCTGGAATTGCTTCCACTTACTTGTGCCAGGCTCCTCATTATCTCTATCCTATCCGACCTCTCTTGTTCAACTCTTGTTCTTTTCCGACCCCAACGGTATTACGTATGGAGACCTAGGGAGTCTTTCATTTTCACGCCCTTCGTCGCCCTTGTCTTTCTTTGGCCGAAACCTTCAGTTTCGAAGTGTCGGACCCCTTCCATTTTTTTCTCTCTGATTAGTGTTATATAGAGGATGGTTGCCCAGTTGTACTTCCTCTTAAAACAATAATCACCACCACCATCTGGTAATCTGTATAGCTTACTATAGTCTTTATATTTCACCGCACAAACATTTCTCTCATTGAATTTTGATCTATCAGTATAAATTGCTCTATATGATGAGTATCTATTGCAAATTTCATTAAATAACTGTTGGAATTTCGCTGTGTCAGTTTGAGCTTTAAGACTGGTGTTCAATTCCCAGTTGATTGGAGGCAAATGAGCTTTCCATGGAGGGGTATCTAGGGAGTTGTGTGGAAGTAAAATGGGTGGAAGGCTGAGGTTAAAGGGTTGGGATTGATATCCAGTTAGTTTTCCTTTATGTATCTTTGAAAATAGGTTAGATTTTAAGTATTGGTTACTTGTGCCAGCTATATTGAGTGCGTATGTCAAACTCAGCTGTTTACGTCTGATTTCAAGTGGTGGTTCGTTGGTTTCAATCTCTATACTAGCTTTGGGGCTGGTGCGATGGGCTCCTAAGGCAATTCGAAGAGCTGAGGATTGGATGGTATCAAGGATCTTGAGAGTAGATGGTCTGGCAGAACAATATACTATACTGCCATAATCCAGTTTGGCTCTGATTGTGGCTCTGTATGTATTCATTAGGACTTTGTAGTCTGCTCCACAGGTTTTTGCTGAGATAATTTTCATGAAATTAATTCTTCTTTGGCACTCGTCTTTAAGATTTTTAAGGTATGCGGTCCAAGTGAACTTGTTAACAAATAAAAGTCCTAGAGCTTTAATAGTTTTAACTGATTCAATTTTGTGGTCTTCCATACATAATTCAGGTTTAGGGATGGTGTGTTTACTTTGGAGAAGAGAATACATTTAGTTTTAGTTTTAGAAAATTTGAACCCTGCGGTTTTAGTTCAGTTTTTAATATTTACAATTGGTTCTTGTAATAGGAGTTGAGTCGTCGTAATGTTTTTCCCTGGGCAGAAGATTATCAAATCGTCAGCAAAAAGGCAACACTTAACTGGTGAGTGGATGTTAGAGACTATATCATTAATTGCCACAAGAAACAGCGTTACACTAATAACTGATCCTTGTGGGACTCCATTGTTGATTACTACTTCCTTCGACAGCATTCCATTTACTCTAACTTGAATTCGGCGCATTTGGAGAAAATTATAAACGAAATATAGGATATTTCTAGATATAGTAAGTGTCATTAATACTTTGATTATATAATCTTTCCATACCATGTCATATGCCTTAATAATATCTAAACTGACTGCAATTAGGGGTTGGTTATTGATGAACGCTTCCTGTATTTCAGATTCCAGACTTATCAAACTGTCTGTTGTGGAGTGTGTATTATGGAACCCGTTTTGCACATTACTAAAGAAATTTATGTGTTCGAGATACTAGAGTAATCTTTTGTTGACGATTTTCTCCATGAGTTTACACTAGTGATAGGCAGAATCGAATACTTTACAGAATCGAATACTAGACATCCTAGAATATTTAAGAATCGAAATTTGCATTCGAAACCAAGTTCTTGAATCCTACATAACTCGAGTAATGGTACGAGCATTTACCTAGAATGCTTCTCTCAGACAGAAGAAAGAGAAGTTCTCAAATACAGTCATATTGAATTAGCTTACACGCCAATATCGTGTTGTAATGTTGGTTATAAAAGGCTATCTGAACCCAAATCACTCAAAATAAATTGTTTACTTGCTTTATATTTCCTATAAGGATACATGATTTTTTTTTGGAATTGATATTACTTGCCACCGACACACATACGGCAACGATAGGATAGGAAAGGGGTAGGAAATGACCGTAACCTGGTGTACAAATAGGAAACAACGGAAAACCATCTTCACGGATGCTGAAGTGGGATTCGAACCCATTATACCTCCCGAATGCAAGCAGACAGCTACGTGTCCCAAACCACACGGCCATTCTCTCCATGAAATAAAATATTAAATAACGCAGTTGATATATAATCTATACACATTTGAATGATCGATTCGGACATTTTGACAGTACCACATGGCATGACATCAAATTTATACAAAATAGCTGCAATTTAAAATTCCTTATATGTTCATTAAATAAAGCTAGATTGACAACCAGAAATTAGCCTTTATTAAACCACTTCCTCGACAGTGAATATTTCCCAATTTCCAGAGTTCGCTTACATTTCAGTAAGAATTTGTCCTGGGTATGCTTACTCACTCACAAATCTTGTAATCTTGAGACTCTTTCTTCTATTAATAATCTGACAATCTGTATCTGATTAGTGATTACACACACACGCCATACAGTGTAACATTATTCGTTCTGCATACGTAAGACCAGGGACTTGGCAGAGGACACAAAATAAAATATTGAAGCAAAAATGGTACTGACAGCAGCGTACTCATGTTTTACGTGAAATAGTTATTCAGAAAGATAATTTTGTCGACAATTTTTGGGACGAGTCTGTTTCTTCGAGAATTTGTTAGCTGACCAGTTTTTTAAAACACTCTTTCTGATGGAACAGATGTTTCAGGAATGCGGAGATATTTCAGCTGCATCCCACATAACTCAGGAAAAGTGTTCTTATGAAGTTTCCTTTCGGTATTCAGTAATTAACAGCAGTTTTTATCTGTTAGGGTGTTGTAGGGTAAAAACTGAATACGACTAAGTAGTATTGTAGTGTAGTAGTATATTAATTGCCTACTGTCGTGTGATTTTTTAGTACTAACGTTCATTTTGTTCTTTTTTCTTTTCATTTTGTTTTGTAAAGAATGGCTAAAGAGTGCAAGTGTAGGAAATGTGGGTGTGGTGAGGCATTGAGGGGTATAAGGGAGGAGTTGAAGAGTTTGAGGGAGATAATTAGGATTCTCACAGAAGACAGGAAGGAAGGTAGGCCTCCCTCAAACAATGTACGGGTTACAGTAGGTGTACAAGAGGGAGGGGAAGGAAAGGAGGGAACTGTAGAAAACAGGTGGTCTAATGTTCTAAGGGGAAGGAGATTGCTGGCTAAGGGCTCTATTCAGGATCAGAATTCGGGACAGGTGTCTGTGATAAATCTGTACGAGCCACTCCAGGTAGAGCAACAGAGGGAAGATGAGGAACAGGGGACTGTTGCTGAGATGTGTGGAAGTAGGAGGAAAGGAAAAGGTAGTAAAGGGAAATGTAGAGTAGAGGATAGGAAAAGACAAGTGGAACAGGGTCTTGGGAGGGAGGAAAGGGAGAAGGAAGTAGCTTCTGCAGCTATCAGGAAAGATAGGGCTGACCAGGAGGGGAGGGGATCAAAGGAGGTGGGTAGGGTTGAGGCTCTGGTCATGGGGGATTCCATCGTTAGATACGTAGGGAAAGTGTGTAGAGGGAAGGGAACCAAGGTAGAGTGTTATTCAGGTACTAGGTTGAGGCAGATGCTTAGAAAAGTAGAAGAGAAGGAGGAGGGGAGGGAGAAGATGGTAGTGTTTCACGTTGGTACCAACAACGTAAGGCAAGCCAATATAAGTACCAACATAGTTGGGGATGTGTTGGATCTGGTAAATGCAGCACGGGTGAAGTTTAAGAAAGCGTAGATAGTTATCAGTGGAATACTGTGTGGGAGGGATACTGACTGGAGGGTGATTGGGGATTTATATGAGACTAAGGAGTGGGTATATGGGAAACTGGGAGTGAAATTTCTAGACCCTAATAGGTGGATAGGAGATAGGGATCTGCGCTCAGATGGCCTTCACTTAAACCGCAGTGGTACGTCTAAGTTAGGAAATTTGTTTACAAGTGTAATAGGGAGGTACATTATGTAAAACGGGGTTGTCTAGGGAGTGGTGATGATGATACAGAGATCTGGAAGTCAAGTAGGGATGACATAAAAATGTTAGTGTTGAACTGTAGAAGTATTGTAAAGAAAGGAATAGAATTAAGTAATTTAATAGATATATATTTACCAGATATTGTAATAGGAGTTGAATCATGGCTGAGAAACGATATAATGGATGCAGAAATTTTCACACAGAACTGAATTGCGTATCGTAGAGATAGGATAGGAATAGTGGGAGGTGGAGTATTAATCTGGTGAAAGAAGAATTCTTAAGCTATGAGGAAGTTAAAGATGAGAAACATGAAATTCTAGGTGTAAGGCTTATTTCTAAAGATAATAGGCAACTTGATGTCTTTGGAGTGTACAGACCGGGAAAGAGTAACGCTGACAGAGATTCAGAAATATTTGATAAGATAATCAGCTATGTGGGAAACAACATGGAAAGGAATGTGATTGTAGCGGGAGATCTTAATTTACCAAATGTCAATTGGGAAGGAAAGGCGAACGACAGAAAGCATGACCAACAAATGGCAAATAAGCTAATATAGGAAGGACAGCTAATTTAGAAAATGACGGAACCAACTAGGGGGAAAAATATCCTGGACGTGGTGCTGATAAAACCAATGAGCTCTACAGAGAAACCGAAGTAATACATGGTATTACTGATTACGAAGCGGTTTTGTCGTAGTTAAAAATAAATGTGATAGAAAGGAAGGTCATAAAAGTAGGACAATTGGGCAGTACCATATAGCTGATAAAGCAGGCATGAGGCGGTTTTTAAAAAGTAATTATGATCGGTGGAAAACGGTAAGTAAGAATGTAAACAGATTCTGGGGTGGGTTTAAAGAAATTGTTGAGGTACGCGAAAACAGGTTTGTACCTTTAAAGGTGGTAAGGAATGGTAAAGACCCACCTTATTATAACAGAGAAATAAATAGACTAAGAAGAAGATGCAGTTTGGAAAGAAATAGAGTAAGAAGTGGCTGTGGAAGTAAGGGGAAATTGAAGGAACTTATTAGAAAATTGAATCTAGCAAAGAAGGCAGCTAAGGATAACATGATGGCAAGCATAATTGGCAGTCATACAAATTTTAGTGAGAAATGGAACGGTATGTATAGGTACTTTAAGGCAGAAACAGGTTCCAAGAAGGACATTCCAGTAATAATTAATGAACAAGGATTGTGAGGATCTTCAAAAGGCAGACGTTTTCAGTCAGCAGTATGTAAAGATTGTTGGTTACAAGGAAAACGTCCAGATAGAGGAGGTGACTAATGCTAAAGAAGTATTAAAATGTACATATTATAACAAAAATATTTACAATAAGATACAAAAGTTGATAACTAGAAAAGCAGCACCTTGTAGGATTGATAAGATTTCTGCGGATATACTAAAGACAATGGGTTGGGACATAGTACCATATCTGAATTACTTATTTGATTATTGTTTGGTTGAAGGAGCTATACCAAATGAATTGGAGAGTCGCGTTAGTAGCCCCTGTGTATAAAGGAAAGGGTGATAAAAATAAAGCTGAAAATTACAGGCCAGTAAGGTTTATTTTCTTTTCTTTTCTTTTTTTTTTTTTTTTTTTTTTTTTTTTTTTTTTTTTTTTTTTTTGCTAGTTGCTTTACGTCGCACCGACACAGATAGGTCTTATGGCAACGAGGCCAGTAAGTTTGACATGCGTTGTATGTAAGCTTTGGGAAGGCATTCTTTCTGATTACATTAGACATGTTTGCGAAATTAATAACTGGTTTTATAGAAGGCAATTCGGTTTTAGGAAAGGTTATTCCACTGAAGCTCACCTTGTAGGATTCCAGCAAGATATAGCAGATATTTTGGATTCTGGAGGTCAAATGGACTGTATCGCGATTGACCTGTCTAAAGCATTTGATAGGGTGGATCATAGGAGACTACTGGCAAAAATGGGTGCAATTGGACTAGACAAAAGAGTGACTGAATGGGTTGCTATACATCTAGAAAATATATCTCAGAGAATTAGAGTAGGCGAAACTTTATCTGACCCTGTAATAATTAAAAGGGGAAATCCTCAAGGCAGTATTATTGGACCTTTATGTTTTCTTATATATATAAATGATATGAGTAAAGGAGTGGAATCAGAGCTAAGGCTTTTTGCGGATGATGTCATTCTCTATAGAGTAATAAATAAGTTAGAAGATTGTGAGCAACTGCAAAATGACCTCGATAATGTTGTGAGATGGACAGTAGGCAATGGTATAATGATAAACGAGGTTAAAAGTCAGGTTGTGAGTTTCACAAATAGGAAAAGTCCTCTGAGTTTTAATTACTGCGTTGATGGGGATGATTGTAAGTATTTGGTTGTTAACATAAGGAAAGAGCTTCATTGGGGTAATCACATAAATGTGATTGTAAATAAAGGATACATATCTCTGCACATGGTTATGAGGGTGTTTCGGGGTTGTAGTAAGGATGTAAAGGAAAGGGCTTATAAGTCTCTGGTAAGACCCCAACTAGAGTATGGTTCCAGTGTATGGGACCCTCACCAGGATTACTTGATTCTGAAATTATCCAAAGAAAAGCATCTCGATTTGTTCTGGGTGATTTCCGACATAAGAGTAGCATTACAAAAATGTTGCAAAGTTTGGGCTGGGAAGACTTGGGAGAAAGAAGACGAGCTGCTCGACTAAGTGGTATGTTCCGAGCTGTCAGTGGAGTGATGGCGTGGGAGGACATCAGTAGACGAATAAATTTGAGTGGTGTCTTTAAAAGTAGAGAAGATCCCAATATGAAGATAAAGTTGGAATACAAGGGGACAAATTGGGGCAAATAATCATTTATAGGACGGGGAGTTAGGGATTGGAATAACTTACCAAGGGAAATGTTCAATAAATTTCCAATGTCATTGAAATCATTTAAGAAAAGCCTAGGAAAACAACAGGTAGGGAATCTACCGCCTGGGCGACTATCCTAAATGCAAATCAGTATAAATTGATTGATTTCCGAAATTCCAGTGGGTTTTTAGATCTTTCAAGGTATGACATTTGCATTTATTTGCGAATGGTTAAAATAACGTAGGTAGTTGTCCGGCTCCATGGCTAAATGGTTAACGTGCTGGCCTTTGGTCACAGGCGTCCCGGGTTCGATTCCCGGTAGGGTCGGGAATTTTAACCATCATTGGTTTATTTCGCTGGCTCGAGGGCTGGGTGTATATGTCTTCTCCATCATCATTTCATCTTCATCACAACGCGCAGGTCGCCTACGGGAGTCAAATCAAAGGACCTGTACCTGGCGAGCCGAACTTGTCCTCGGACACTCCCGGCACAAAAAGCCATACACCATTTAATTTTTTCAGCGGAGGTTGTTGGAGTCACAGTAGTTTTAGCATTTGCTAATTTGGCGTCGAGCTGAAGCCACAGGGAGTCGCTATCATTTACTTCAGCAAGTGTCGGATTAGAGTGGAATGAGGACATATTTTCTTCCGTGATGGATTGTTGGAAATTAGAAGTAAGTTCCTCTGCAATCCACTTCTGCACATTAGAAGCATTGTGTTCTAAAACTAATGCCATTTTATTCAACCTTGGATCTAAAATTGTGGCCTTTTTCAGCAATTTTGTTCGTTTCGTAAACCCCTAAAAGTCTCCTAATAACATCTAGCAATACAGCTTTCAAATTATTCCCCGTTTCAGTCACAGATTGTTTCATCTTGATGCTGTACTGAAGTTCTTTAATTAATGGGATTATCAGTGACATTGTCGGGTATTTTTCTCCTGAAATGCACTTATCATTAATTCCATGGACTTCAGAAGTGGAATGCAATCTTCCAAGATGTTCCATTCATCAGCCTTCAAATTGGATGGTGCGTTGCGAAGGTGCGAGAGTGCCACGGAAAATGGATCTTTGATTTTTAACAATCGTTCGATCATGATGAGGCTAGAATTCCACCTCGTACTATTTTCTTGCTTGACCTTCAGGATAGACAGTCATATTTTCTCTTGAAATTCCTAAATCGCTGTGTTTAAAGTGGCTCACTAAATGTCTGCACCTGGCGAGCCAATCGCGTAGCTTCATTTACGCCTAAATTTAAGACGTGAGCAATACAAGGATGATGATATTTCTTCAGATACTCATTCACTGCATTCTTCATGTTAGCTGCATTGTCCGAGACGATAGTGGTGATCTTATTTGTAATTTCCCAGTCTTCAAATACTGCAAACAGAATTGTTGCAATATTCTTTCCCGTAGGCGCTTCTTGAAGCTCCCTAGTTGCTAAAACTGCGGAACTTAATTTGTCCTCAAAAATGAAGTGGCATGTGAAAATAATATAGGATATATTGCTTTCTGATGAGCACATGTCCGTGGTAACAGCAACATGATTCACACGATTTAACATAGACACAACATTTAACTTAACTTTGGCATACAGTTCTGGCAGTAATTTAGAGGATAATAATTTCCGACTCGGTAATGTATACAAAGGATTCAGTTTCTCAGTATACTCCACAAAACTACAATTTTCAACTAAAGAGAGAGGTTGGTAGTCCACTGTAATCATTTTAATGATGCACAAGTCAATATCTTTCCTCTTAGCATCAGAAAGAACGTTTCCACTACATCCAGTTAACCTTAATTGGCGTTGACAACGACGTTTCGTAGGAGGGGAAGGAATAATTGTAGAATCTTGGTTCAGTTCATTTCCTTGTGGTGCTAGAGCCTGTGGTTTGGAATTCATTTGGGACGAAGAGCAGAAATGGCTGTTGGTTTATCTCAGATGAACTACTGTGACTGCTAGATGGTTGCGTGTTTAATTCTAATGTCCTACTAGTAGATGGCTGTCATAGTGTACCATCCACATGATCGAAATAAGATTATGTAGGCCTACTACACAGTTGGGTGAAGTCGTTTCAAGTGCAATTGTAAGTTTGTAGTATTTCCGAAATATTTAAAATCTTTCTTACATACCAAACACGTCAAAAATTTTGGCTCTTGTGATTTTTTGAAATAGTTCCAAACTTCAGATCTTTTCGAACCTGGCTTCATTATGCATTAAATATCTGAAAGAAATTTTAAACTTAATAAATTTCAATAAGAAACTAGTTAATACAATACAAATCGTTACCAAAACAAATGAATGGCACTCTTCGTTTAAACTTCAGAAAGAGACTGAGTCAATGCTTAAACCACCAAGAGCAGTAGACAGGAAGTAATAATGTTCCAATGTTGCCGTCTCATTACACGATGCGTGATGCGCATTTCTCTCTTTACTCCATGAACCCCCCATCGTGAAAACCACCGCCGTCTCAATCTGTATATACTGCCTGCTCTGTGGCGCGAGAATTGAGTTTACAGCGACATTACAGATGGCAGCACTTACCGCACCCAGAGCACATCTTGGTTAAATGAGAGTTCGTCCGTAACACCAATATAAAGTCCGGCTCCATGACTAAATGGTTAGCGTGCTGGCCTTTGGTTAGAGGGGCCCCGGGTTCTATTCCCGGCAGGGTCGGGAATTTTAACCATAATTGGTTAATTTCGCTGGCCCGGGGGCTGGGTGCATGTGTCGTCATCATCTTCTCATCCTCATCACAACGCGCAGGTTGCCTAAGGGTGTAAAATTAAAAGACCTGCATCTGGCGAGCCGAACTTGTCCTCGGACACTCCCGGCACTAAAAGCCATACGCAATTTTTTTCACCAATATAGAATGAAAATTAATCCTTAACATGTTACTAACTGAGAAGATAATGCACATATTGAAACTACATTTGAGCTTGGCTTAAGATAGAGAAACGTAAAATATAAAATCGTACCAGTCACAGTAGATATATTAGGATCATCCCACTGCTACAGGGTACATAAAAATTTCAGAATTTTCTCAACACGAGTAACGGAGCACAATATCAGTCCCTTTCTTACTGTTATTTACCAGCAGTGGATGCAAAAAAATATTCTATCACTATTCGCTGACCCTTTGTTCATGACCAGATTTCAGGATACGTTTTATAGCACATAATGCAGTGCGTGCGTACGTCATGTCATTATATCCTCCACTCAATCTCACTGCACTAAATAGGGCTTCTATTGCGTCTCCATAAAATCGTCTAGTGAGAACATAAAATAACCGATTTTGTAAAAGATAAGACACACATTCCACGATAGATTTCACAGTTAGCGAGACAGCATCTGCCGTCTCATTAGTCAGACACTGTCAGTTTTCACGTTTTAATTCCAACTGAATTATTTTAACGTACTCGATGAAATCATCATTCAACTATCGTAAGTATTTTACCTGCTGGTGAATACTCGTAGAAATGCACGCAATCTGGATTGTTTTGTCGAATGTGCTGAGTTCTGTCAATGACGTCGTGGAATGTGAAAAATTTGTAAATTCATTCCATGAAGCGTACCGTCGATTCCACGTATGAAAAGTCTAAACATGTGTTTATAAACAGAAATGGTTTTCTTTCATGAAGCGAATAGCAGCAATGACCGCTGGGGAAATATTTGTACAGAAGAACATTTATCTTTTCCAAATTCCTCTGTTTATTCGTAATACCGAACAGACTTGGATGTCAAGTCTCTCTGGAAGCGATGAATTTCTTCCACATATTTGGAGGTGATGATACCATTGGTGCCATTTCACTGTCTAGGAACTGACCTCACATTTATCAAATGATAATAGTGAAAATTGAAAGGAAGTTTACGACTAGGATAACACGGATGAGTCACACAGGTTCTCACTTTTCCCTCTCCAAAATTGGTTCTATGGTTGTCAGACAACGGCATTAATCATTTCTTAACAAGGGATAGATCGGAGACTTCTAAGCCTTTAACAAGGAATTAGTCAGCAGGAATAGAGAACTTCTTTGAAAGTACGTTTACAAGAAAACACGTCAGTTTATTCGCGAGAGCAGGAGATTTTACAATATCTGTGCCGCATACACGTTCAACATTCAACTTGTCACTGGTTCGGTCATAGAGGAGCCGTACCTAAATTAGCCATTTATTCGGCGATCACTGTTACACTCCTCTCTGTTGGTCTGAGAGTTTTGCATTCAGCTCTAAGTCTTTCCTTCACTAATTGGGAAATCCCGACAAACACTACCAACATTTCCATTTAAGCTTCCTGTGCAGAGTACTTTGTGACGGAGCCACTGAACTATAGGTAATACCTACAGTTAAATGGACGGAGCTGACACTAGACCAGGAGTCCTGCCATATTCGTAACCGTTTGGGATACTATTCCCCACGCGGATATTTTCTCGCAAAAATTATGGATTTGATTTTAAAGCTAAAGATCTTTTTTTCATTATATTTAGCTGCTTTATTCAGACGATCAATATCTGGGTTGTCTTCGAATTTCCTCTGTAGTCTTTTAAGTTCTTTATGGTTAGTCATCGTCTGTTATAGCAAACTCATAATTCTTGATCGGAGCCTCTAATGTCTGATTTTCTAATCACTGCTGTCATTTTTACTCGTTGGAATATTGACTTGGATTGAGACAGTGTTGTTCACATGCCTTTCGTACTTGTCATCCAATATATTTCCTGCGGTTGAGTAGGTTGTTTCATCATAGATTTTTTCCTTTGAAATACCTTGTCGCTGCCTGGTCTTTCCTGTTGCTATTTTTCTTGTTTGAAGGTAATGGGGATAATTCGAATACATTTTTCTTTTAGTTTTATATTTTATCTCCATCTCTAATATTCAGACTACAAACACGAGAATAGCCGGATGGAATCCATTGACTACCCTTGGTTGATCCTTGCCTTGCTATAGCGTTAAGCCAATCTTCCCAAAGTTATTTCACGCCTGAAGAATTTGGATTCCTTGCTATGATGTACAGAGAGGAACACAACAATTCATCATTTTACAACCAGAGGCACACATAAATGCTCGATGCAAACGCACGGGAACACAACAACGTGGGTACGGATATAAGTTGGGTGCGTTAGCTGGCGCCCCTAGCGGAGGTTTGTGACACTAATAGCTCACACTGAGAAGCATGTTAACCGCACAGCATAGATCAGGCAGTATGTAGGATTGAGACGGCGGTGGTTAAAACAGAGGTAGTTTTGAGTTACGTCTAGAGATGACGCTACTATCCTCACTGTTCTCGAATGTGGTAATAATCCGAAACCGAGACCACATTGGTCTCTCCTCATTAGTGAATACCTCGAGTGAAAGTAGCCTATTCGAATCAAGACAGATTCCAATCCTCAGACCGTAATATAAAAAAACATGGCGGCCGAAGTAGCCGGATTGCTGGTATTGGCTAACACGAAAATATCACGTACATATTATATAAACGGCGGTAATTTAATATGAAAAATGTAACATCGTAGGGAAAATCACTTTTATACGTACGAAAACGCTTCGCCAACAAGTACGCACCACATATAATCAACTAGAATCCCATATATTCTACTAGAAAAGAGACCAACAAGCTGACTATTTAGACATTTCAATTCGTCAAATAACGTTTTCTCTTAGATTTCACTTCGCTGGATAGATGAAAATACGTGAGAAAACTGTTAAAATGATATTAAGGTGCGATATTTCTCGATTTATTCGCTTTCATGGGAACTGTGAAACATTATTTGTTGCCTTAGTTTTGAAGTGGTGGATAATTTCTTAAATTCACCACCCAATGAATGGGAAGTATACCCGAAATAATAATGTTATTGGCTTTACGTCCCACTAAATACATTTTTATGGGTTTCAGAAACGTCAAAATGCCGAAATTTAGTCCTGCAGTAGTTCCTTTACGTGCCAGTAAATCTACCGACACGAAGCTAACGTACTTGAGCACCTTCAAATACCACTGGCCTGAGCCAGGATCGAATCTACCAACTTGGGATCAGAAGGCCAGCGCCTAAACCGTCTGAGTCGCATAGATCAAGTAGGCCTACACCCGAAATGATTATGTTAACCCAATGAACGGCCCTGGTAATGTTAATATAATGTTGGCATATGGTATAACAGCACTTCACACAATGATAGTAACCTTAGTAATGAAACGTTCAGAGACTAAAGATATAATAGGTTTTTACCCATTAAAGAACATGAGTGCAAAAACTCTATTGACTAAACACTGATATTTAACCACATGCACAAGCTTCAGTTCGGCGCAGTCTGCTTGATAACAGATAGCCACAGCATGAATCTGAAGGTGTTGGTAGTGTAAAACCCTACGTTACAAATCCAGCTCATCCCTCTAAGTCACTATTTCTTTTGTGTAACAGTATACAGATTGCTCCATCTGTCACACTTGGAAGTTTTGTTATACTCCAAGATCCAGCCATCCATTTCCGCAGGCAAAGCACAGGTTATTGTAAAATACACTTGCATCTAAATCACTAAACACTTTGAAGCACATAGACACTGGCGGAATAACACAATATCAATTATATTCTATCTAAGTTAATATTTTTCAAGGAACAACAATAGTTTGGAAGTAGAGAACTGGCTTCCCTAACCTCAGACTTATTCTCAAAATGATGTATGCACGTTACGGTTTTGCCATGGACTTCAAAATAATCACGATGTATATTCCTAATCGATTTCTCTTCTAATGTTCTATTCGGGAGGAAACTTAAAAATAGTTGTATGAGAGGCATTGCCATAGTTAGACTAAAAACTGGTCCACGTAGTGCACTCATGTTCTTTAATGGGTAAAAACACGATCAAAACAAGCACTATTCTCACATTACTGCGTATAATTACAGATCCTGTGTATCCACTGACTCATATAAATACACTCGCACACTTATATTCTACAAAGAAACTAACATTTATCGTAAAATTTCATAAAATTACACCGACTACATACGATAACAACAAACCAAAACAAACCCACATATCCAACAATTCCGGCTACTCGATTCGCCATCTTTGAACGATCGAGAGTAGCATTAAGGTCTGAGGATTGGAGTCGGTCTTGTTAGAATACTTTTATCAGGATTCGAGAAATCTCGACACCGTAAATACCACGGCCGACTGGATACCTTGCTGCGCTCCTTGGAGCTAGCTAGAGCGACGCATCAAGTCGGCCGTGGTGAATACAGATGTAGTTCTGAGTTATGTCCAGAGATGGCGCTAAGAGTGTTACGTGTGCTACTTCCATATTTAGCATTTTGTTTTATTTGTATTAATTCGCCCCAAGTGCCAATTACTCCAGACTTTATCGTACGGTTGATGAATGAGTGTAGTTATTAATAAGGTTCTAGTGACTGGACGATAATTAATAGAGTCCAACCACAGCACTCCAGAGGAAGAAGGAGAAGAAGAAATTCAGAGATGGCGCTACAATGCTCACTGTTCTCCGTTGTGATAATCCGAAACTGAGTCCACATTGGTCTCTCTCAAGAGGAGGTCCCTCTCTACTAGTGAATACCTCGAGTGCGAGTATTTGAATACTTTTATCCAAGACCGACTCCAATCCTCAGAGAGTAAAATAAAAAACATGGCGGCCGAAGTAACCGGATTGCTGGTATTGGCTAACACGAAAATATCACGTAGGCCTACACATTATATAAACGGCGGTAATTTAACAGGTTAAATGTAACATTATACGGAGAATCACGTTTTTCACATACGAAAACGCTTCGCCAACAACTACGCACCACATATAATCAACTAGAATAGCATATATTTTACTAGAAAAGAGAATAGCAAGCTTATTATTTATAAATTTCAATTAGGAAAATTATAGTTTCTCTTAGATTTCACTTCCCTGGATAGAATAATATACATGGTAAAACTGTTAAAACGATATTTATCACGTCATTTTTAATGTTTCAATATAAATTAAGGTGCGAAATAACTCAATTTATTCGATATCAGGTGAAGTATGAAACGTACTTTGTTGCCTTAGTTTTGAAGTGATGGACATTTTCTTATATTCAGCACACAAATGAAAGGGGAGTACACCCGAAATAATAATGTTATTGGCTTTACGTCCCACTAGCTACTTTCTTTACGTTTTTCGGAGATGTCGAACTGCCAAAATTTAGTCCTTCAGCAGTTCTTTTACGTGCCATTAAATCTACCGACACGAGGCTGACATATTTGAGCACGTTCAAATATCACCGGGCTGAGCCAGGATCGAACCTGCCAACTCGGGGTCAGAAGGCTAGCACCTTAAGTGTCTGAGCCACTCAGCCCAAGTACACCCGAAATGATTATGTTAGCCCAATGAACGGCCCTGGTAATGTAAACACAATGTTGACATATGTCATAGCAGCACTTCACACAATGATGGTGACCTTAGTAATGAAACGTTCAGGCACTAAAGATATACCGTAATAGGTTTTTACCTATTAGAAACATGAGTGCAAAAAGACTCTATTGACTCTAAACATTGATATTTTATCACATGGACGAGACCCTAAGTGTCCACTGACTCATAACAAATACATTCGCACACTTATAATCTACAAAGAAACTAATATGCATTGTCAAATTTCATGAAATTACACCGACTACATATGATAACAACAAACCGAAACAAACCCACACTTCCAACATTTCCGGCTACTCGATTCGCCATCTTTGAACGATCGAGAGTAGCATTAAGGTCTGAGGAATGGAGTCGGTCTTGTTTTATCAGGATTCGAGATGTCTCGAGAACTTGTAAGAATCGAATTCTTCGACAATTTGGTCTCGAATACTCCCATCACTAGTTTACACATCGCATTAGTTAAAGCAATAGGACGATAATTTTCTGCAATTGAGTTGTCTTTCCCTGGTTTTGATATTGGAACTACAATTGATCAGGAAAAGTCTTACAAAATGTTGAAAATGACCAGAAGATAATTTATTGCATTTAGTGGAAGCTGTTTTAGAAATTCATAAGGGACCGTATCTGCGCCAGGACTACATTTGCCACATTTGTCAAGTTTAATAATTATTTCCTGTAGTTGGAAAGCATCGTTTAGATTATAGTTGGGGTCAGAGATGGCTTTCCTTAGACCAATGGATTCACTGGATTTATTTGTATGGAGAAATTTGGGATCATAATTGTTGTCACTAGAGATCTAGGCAAATGTGTCTGCTAATTTATCAGCGATGTTTTCAGGTTTGTTTATAAAGGTTCCATCAAGCGAGTTTCTGAGGGAAGTAATGTAGAAGTGATTATATTTGCCATTTATTCTTTTAAGTTTATTCCACATTTCCTTTTGTGGGGTTTGGGAACTTAGCGAGGAGACAAATGATAGCCATGAATTCTTTCCGAATGATTGCTCTACATTTCTGAAATTGGGCTTTATTTTCAGTTGTGGGTTTTCTTTTGTAGATGTAGAAAGCGATATTCCTATTATTAATAGCCTCCTTGCAAGTGTCGTTCCACCAAGGTACTGTTTTCTTAAAGAAATTTCAGATTACTTTAGGAACACTCATGTCCAAAGATTTAGCGAGAACTTCTGTGAAATGTTGAACAATGGTATTTATGTGCTTAGGAGGGAAATCATTTGGAGAGGTTAAGTCATTTAAATGATTATTGACTGTCTGCCTAAATTTCGTCCAATCTGCCTTATTTAAGTTCCATTTAGGGTTGTTAATAAATGAGGAGTTGACAGAAGAATTTTCATTGTTGATTAGTATCGGGAAGTGGTCACTATTTCCTTGGGGTGTTGAATAAACAGACCAGTTGAAAAGATTTGCTATGTCCGGCGTGCAGATGGTGAGGTCTATACTACTACAGGTGCCGTGGGCTATGTCAAAGCAAGTTGCAGCAGTAGAGTTCATTAGAATTAAATCAAATTCATCAAGTATCTTTTCTATCTCTTTTCCTCTTGCATCAGAACTATGAATACCCCATAACGTGTTGTGGCTGTTGAAGTCATCTACTAGGATGAATGGTTTAGGTAGTTGGTGGATAAGGTTTCGTAGATCGTCACCTTGAAACAAATAACTTTTTGTAATATAAACATTGCAGATACATAGAGTAGGTGGTAGATGGACTGAAATTGCTACAGCTTCCAAATTAGTGTTAACAGTAATTTCTTTGGCATAGATATTGTTTTTGATTTAAGTAGCTACTCCTCCACTCGCATGATTCACTTAGTTATATTTTTTTTGTGGTAGACACTATAGAGTATTAGACTGACGGCAAAGTCGTTCTGAAATTTTGTTTCTTGGAGACAGATAATGGATCGTTTGTGTTTATTTATTAGGAGTTATAGATATTCTAATTGTGATCGATAACTGTTAAGATTCCATTGGAGTAACGTTCTCATAATGATGATCAAAAGCAGAACGAGATTTATTTCCATTATTATACTGGGAAGGAATTGTCGTCACTGGAATAATCTGGCGTTACATTGATATGCGTTCGGCCATCACTTTGACTGGCGGATTTCAGTACTTTTCTTTTTACCATTCCAGTGCTTTTGTTTTAGATGCTTTTATCGGTGTAGTAAGGATATAGTTTTTGTAGGGCTTTAGCAAGACCTTCTATGTCTTGTTTGTAGTTGGAAGCAATTGCTGATATGTCCTTGGCACCAATTGTATTTTCAAAGAAGGATGGGAGTTTTAGGTAGCAGAGGGGGAATCGTTTCCAAATATTGCATTAATATAATAGGTGAGTTCATGAACACCTGTAATCGTTTAATAACTCGTAACTTAGGTCCATGTAATTTTAAGAGAAGTAGGCTTAAAATGTGATGAAACTGATTAAAGCATAATGCTTATTTTACTCATCCATGTACCCAGCAAATCATAATTCTTGTTCATTGATAGAAACGTACAAAAAAATAAGAATTTGCCACAGTACTTTAGATGATCTTAAATATAATGCAGAATTCGTTGGTTTCTTTTCTTGGAACTTCTGGTACTATCCTTCAAGGACTTAAGCTTCATTGCTTTTAACACCGAAATATTTTTTACTAGCAATATTTTAATTTTAAAAGACTCAGTCAGCATCCTAAATCACCACCTCTATTACACATAGGTCATGGCATTTTACAGATTCGAATGTGTACTATAATTTGTACTATTCACTATATTCTTGTGGATCATTTTACTATAGAGTAGTATGTACCTATCTAATAATTTGGTTTCTATTTAGAATTCATAATCCTCGTGGTCACCCACAATTTGTGAACTGATGTCGTTTTGGAATATATATAATAATGCCAAAATCATTTAATAGAAGGTTGAATTTTATAAACAGAATTTAGTTCTGCGTTTTAAACTTGTTTTTTCTTTTACTTCATTCTCAAGATTACCTAAACCAAGAAATAACACAAATGTGGTCCGTGGTTTCCTCATTTTCACACCAGGCAAATGCTTTGGCTGTACCTTAATTAAAGCCACGGATGCAACTTTCCCAATCATAGCCCTTTCCCATCCTTACGTCGCCGAAAACCTTCGATGTGTTAGTATGGCTTTGAAACAATAGGAAAAGTAACACAAATGTAGGTTCACTTGGTTACTGATCCTCTATGTTAATTTTAGGCATGTTCCGTATCAATAATAAAACGCATTGTTATAAATCTATATAACAAGAAGAAAGTCAAAAGCAGAACTCGCCATCACTTCGGGAAAATAAGTGAAACATATCTCTGTGTTCTTCGTAATAATTACATTTTCGGTTAGGATTTTCGCCTTTCATAAATATCTCCTGCCCGTATTCGAAGGCGATGAGACTGTTAGTGTATAGTCACTTGTATAGTTGGATTTTCGTTGTGGTGCGCTTCTTGGCATTGTGGCAATTTTTTTAAAAAAAAAATAGGAACTCATTATATTTCAACAAAAATGTAAACAATTCAGTGAATAAATTCCACGAAAAGCATTACGTCTCTTGAATTTATATTACTAACCACATGAAAATTACATAACTCATTATCTAAATAACGACTGTTTTTTATCAATCCTGACGTGAAAAATTGAGAGGACAGGCATGCAACCCCATAACCCCATGGCACTACAGCCCTGAAGGGCCTTGGCCTACCAAGTGACCGTTGCTCAGCCCGAAGGCCTACAATATACTTAAAAACGAACGTCTCTCTTTGAACGGCCATAATTATCCAAAGAATGCTCTTACTCAATGAGTGTATTGCATTCACAAGTACAACTCATATCATTCCTTTAGATGGCCCCAACAGATCAGCTGACGGGATTGGCACGCTTTCTACAGTACTGCCCAGTAGCGTAACCAGGATTGACCGATTGGGGGTGGGGGTGGGGTGTTATAGTTACAAGATTACGATACATTTAAGACCTGTCATTGATACAAGTGAATTATGTTGATCCCCCTCGCTACGCCTCTGGTGCGGCCTGTAGATGGCTGTGCCTGTACATTACGAAGGCACGTTCTCACGTTCTCGGCTCGTGTACACGGGGATACTTGGTTTAAGAACGGCAGACACCACAGAAAATAAGCGGTAGCGTGTATTGCTGACGAAGAAAGCTACCGGAGAATATACGTAATTGCTATAGATAGAAAAAGAGGGTTCTGCGTATATATAAGAACCCACCATTAGACCTGAGTTCGACGCAGCTATATACGAACCAACCAGTAATTACTTCAAAGAAGCATAACATTTCTAATATAAGGGTTGTGGAACTTTTCATTGAAGCAGGAGGAGCAATTTCAAAAATTTAGTAACTGTTTAAAAAAATTATGGGTATTCCAATAATATATGTTCCTTTGTAGCTAGTTTGGCCATCAAAGCACCCATACAAATGATCAGAAATAACCTGTACATTCCTCAGTAACATTATGGGGAAGCTTACGAAGAATATAACTCATGAAACCTTTAACTGTTTTCCGCATCCCTTAACATGAACACTGTATAGGTATACTTTGTCAGGTCTAGGCAGCTTACTATTGTAGGAAGTACAAATAAACAAATATACAAGAGGTAATATACACTGTGAATAACTACGCCCTATTTACAAAAAGCTCGATCTGGTGATAACAAGAAGTACTACTGATACCAAAGAAATTCTTCCGCTGATTGAAGAGTACATTTGAAAGTGGGGTTCGAACCCCGCTGTCGGCAGCCCTGAATATGTTTTTCCGTGATTTCCTATTTTGCTATTGGCTTTACGTCGCACCGACACAGATAGGTCTTATGGTGACGATGTGACAGGTCTAGGTCTGGGAAGGAAGTGGCCATGGCCTTAATTAAGGTACAGCCCCAGCATTTGCCTGGTGTGAAAATGGGAAACCACGGAAAACCATCTTCAGGGCTGCCGACAGTGGGGTTCGAACCCACTATCTCCCGAATACTGGATACTGACCGCACTTAAGCAACTGCAGCTATCGAGCTCACATGACCTTAGATGTTATTGTCAAATAAAAGTAAATTTCAATGGCTTTACATTTACTCGCAGATGATAAAAACGAAATGGCGTATGGCTTCTTGTGCTGAGAAAGTCCGAGGTTAATTTCGGCTTGCCAAGTGGAGGTCTTTTGAATCGACGTCCGCAAGCGACCGACCTCTCCGCGTCGTGATGAGGATAATATGATGATGATGATGACGACACATACGCCCAGCCCCCGTGCCAGCGGAATTAACCAATTATGGTTAAAATTCCGATCCTGCCAGGAATAGAACCCGGGACCCCTGGGACCAAAGGCCATTACCCTAACCATTTAGCCATGCGGTCGGACTACTCCTAGATGAAGAAATCTGTAAAAAATCTTAGAGAAGCAGAAGTACCCATTTGATTGTCATCAATTAATTTAGTGTTTTTTTCAAAACCAATAACCGATCCATTTTAAATACAATAGACTTCGCAAGAAGTGCTAGTGTGCAGGACTAGATTAAAACAACATAACACCAGTCAATAATATCGTGTATTTTAAAAGCGGAGAGTGAAATAAAAATAATTATTCTCTGACTTAGAACCAGTCTTCAACAACAAACAGAACCCGCACTTATTCAACATTACCTGTGTTACAGTGAGCTCATGAAAATCATTTTCATATTACGGAGTGACAATTGGGTTGATGACAAAGGAGGAATTATGAATTACGAAGGTCGATCAAATATAAACGGGAATTTTGTTCATGAACATCAACAGTTGGCAGGACTGGTCCCGCGCTTCCGCTGTGCTTAGCCGAGACCATTAGGAGTGGGGAGAGCGTGCTGTTAGATACTTCCCGCCGTTTCTTCAGTAACGCTCACGATAGTGATGGGCTGCGACTGGAATCGCGAAGAGTCGATTCCATATCCCTGGGAAATCGGGTACCAGATTCCGGAATCGATTCCAAGGAACTAGTAGCACCATCTGTGATGCAGATACGTAAACACTTGCAGCACAAATGTGTTCTGTAATGTTAGTTCGTATTGGTTTAAAACTAGGTCACTTTACAAGCCATGCCTTCTCTCATTGTACTGTCCTGGAGTTATACACTCTAATGCGACTGAAATTTGATCAGAAAATATGATTCTCTGTTTGAAACAAATAAAATTGTATGGACTGTAAACAAATCAAAACTTGTACGGGGATTTTCTTGCTATTTGCTTTACGTCGCATCGACACAGATAGGTCTTATAGCGGTTATGACGTAATATAACACTACTATTTCAACAAAATACAATTGTACTAAAGAGACAGCTTTAACTAATGTTGAGCTGTGATGAAAACAAAAATAGTAATTCTGACTTTCTCATAATAATATTTAGTAGTTGTATGAACGTTCTTCTTCTTCTTCTGCTCCTTCGTTTTCTACCACTTTTCCCACATAAGTGGGGTCGCGGGTGCGAACTGTATCGCACATGTTGATTTGGCCCTGTTTTACAACCGGATACCCTTTTTGACGCCAACTCTGTATGGAGGAATATAATCACTGTTGCATGTTCCTGGGTTGGTTGGTACTGTAGTGTGTTGTCTGAATATGAAGAGGAAAATGTTGGGACAAACACAAATACCCTGTCCTCGGGTCAAAAGAAATGATCAGAGGCGATTAAAATCCCTCACCCGGCCGGAAATCGAACTCGCGACCCTCTGAACCGAAGGCCTCAACGCTGACCATGCAGCCAATGAGTCGGACAGTAGCACGAATTGTTAATTGCAAATTAAATGTAACGGAGGACAGGTATGCTACGAAACAAGTCGTGTACTTATTAAAAATGTGATTTAATTCCACAGACATCATACGTTTATAGTAGCGATATTTGAAAAGAACATTAGAAAAATACAGTATAAGCATCTTCGATATTATTAATGATCTAAGATAAGAATAAATGTAATGTGTAATGTGATTTCCAGGCTACCAGGATAATAAATTGTTATTTCATTATTATGTGGCATAATTCATTCGTGACAACCAATATGACATTTCACTGTATACAAAAGAAATAGTAAATATTGCACGTTCGAATTTGCCCCCCTTATATACCGAAGACTCACTCTAGTGAGTGCCCCCAGCACACTCTGGAGACGTCATCGGGAACCGATTCCTCGCATGCGACATTGAGTGCGATCGCGGAGTCGTGGGAATCGATTCTCGCGATTCCAAGTGTCATTCGCGCACATCACTAGCTCACGATGTCGGAGAAACAGGTGCACCCCTCCACTGCGCAACGCATAATTATAAAATTTCTTGCTCATGAAGGAGTTACAGCGGAGGAAATTTGCCAGAGATTGACTGCACAGTTCGGTGATCAAACATGTGTTTCGCGTGTTTCGCTTTGCCAAAAATGTTCAAGGAAGGACGAGAACATGTGGAAAATCAGCAACACGATCGCCATCCTCGGACCAGCATTACAGACAAAAACATTTGGGCGGGTAAAGACATTACTGACGACGATCGACGGGCGAGAGTATCAGATATTGCAGAACAAGTAGGAATCAGTTTTGGAAGCTGTCAAGCAATCCTCACAAACGACCTACAGTTCCGTAAAGGGTGTTCCAGATGGGTCTCTCGCCTTTTGACGGAAAATCTGAAGTTGAGACGTTTTGAGGTCTGTCAGAGGCTTACAGCAAGGTTTGCGAAAGAAGGTGATGCATTTTTGAGTCGGATCGTCATCAAAAGGTAGATTATTAAAATCAATCAAAGGCATTTAAGTTCACAGTTGATCTTCAGTGAGAATTGATGGTAGAATGAGTTCTTCGTTCAGGGGACTTACAGGGGTTAGACAAGGCTGTAATCTTTCACCTTTGCTGTTTGTAGTTTACGTGGATCATCTGCTGAAAGGTATAGTATAAAGTGGCAGGGAGGGATTCAGTTACATGGAAATGTAGTAAGCAGTCTGGCCTATGTTGACGATTGGTCTTAATGGCAGATAGTGCCGAAAGCCTGCCGTCTAATATCTTGGAACTTGAAAATAGTTACAATGAGTATGGTAGGAAAATTAGCCTTTCGAAGACTAAATGTATGTCAATAGGTAAACAATTCAACAGAATTGAAAGTCAGATTGGTGATACAAAGCTGGAATTAGTACATCATTTCAAGTATTTAGGTTGTGTGTTCTCCCAGGATGGTAATGTAGTAAGTGAGATTGAATCAAGGTGTAGTAAAGCTAATGAAGTGAGCTCGCAGTTCCGATCAACAGTATTCTGTAAGGTAAGTAGGAAGTCAGCTCCCAGACGAAACTATCTATACATCGGTCTATTTCAGACCAACTTTGCTTTACGGGAGCGGAAGCTGGGTGGAATCAGGAAATCTTATTCATAAGTTAGAAGTAACGGACATGAAAGTAGCCAGAATGATTGCTGGTACAAACAGGTGAGGACAATGGCAGGAGGGTACTCGGAATGAGGAGATAGAGGCTAAGTTAGGAATTAACTCGATGGATGAAACTGTACGCAAAAACCTGTTTTGGTGGTGGGGTAATGTGAGGCGAATGGAGGAGGATAGGTTATCTAGGAGAATGATGGACACTGTTATAGAAGGTAAGTAGAGAGAGGCCAAGATGACGATGGTTAGACTCGGTTTCTAACGATTTAAAGATAAGAGGTGTACAACTAAATGAGGCCACAGCACTAGTTGCAAATAGAGGATTGTGGCGACGTTTAGTAAATTCACAGAGGCTTGCAGACTGAACGCTGAAAGGCACAAAGGTCTATAATGATACTGTATTGCACCCTTGCAGAGCTCCTTCGGTGTAGATTAGATGTCAATGTTGCCTCGGCTGCCCTAAAAAAAAAATATACTTACCGAAGGTGGTGAGGTCCTCTTCTCAGGCGCGATCAGTCCCTGTCGTCGAATCAGGATGCATAGGGATAGTGCATTCGGTAAACTATTGACTACAATAATTTATGACTCAGACTGATTTGAGTTTAAATATGTGTATAAAATTTTATTGATAAATCAAAAAGAGAAAAGTAAATAAATTTTATAAAAATGTAAATATAGACTTGTTAATGTTACATTATTATCATATGAGACTGTACAGCTAGAACTCTCATTAATGACACACATGACTACCTCATTAATCCCTAAAGTATAATATTTGTAATTTTCCATAAAATTTTGTTTTAAATGATGTTTCCCATATTTGTTCATCCAATTATATAATGTCGGTGTAACTCTACATATTTACTAGGATAATGTTGTTTATAAACCAGGTGGATCAATTGAATAACAATATACTCATGAGAACATTTAGTGATGATAACAATAATAATAATAATAATAATAATAATAATAATATTTATATGAATAAATTTTGTATAGCCAAATCAAGTTATTCATCAAAAAAAAAACTACTTGCCATCAGTAAAATATATTTATAATAGATAAAATTGTTTTATATAGATATAAAAAATAAATAAAATATCGATATTAACTAATTAATAAAATTGTTTTGATATCACTGAATCACATTGTAAACCAATTAAAAGAATACAGGAAAGTCTCCACAGTGTATCCCAAATACATATCTGAAGTGTGGAAAACCAACCTAAAATGTAATACAATAATAATAATAATAATAATAATAATAATAATAATAATAATAATAATAATAATAATAATTGAAATAATACGACGATTTTTTGCATAGATCAAAACCTAGAAATGTCCCTACTAATCTCTCAGATATGTGAAATAAGTTTGCAAACAAACATACCAAAAGTTACCATAATATAATAATTAATTAATTTTACTAATTTGATTGTACTCAAATTTTATTGATTACATAATTAATTGCCTAACTGATCACTGGAAATCCTTGTCTTGTGACTCAAATCCTCCAATATAGTGATATTAATGAATTTACACTGCATCGAAATGATAATAATAATAATATTGTAATAACAATAATAATAATAATAATAATAATAATAATAATAATTGAAACGAGAATAATAATATCACTTAATGAATGTTACTTCTATGTTGGATATCATAAAGGAAAGTCCTAAAGAATTTATAATCGCCTACCAAAATCCAATACTGTTGTTAACCAAATCGTAGATAAATTGAATAATAAAAAAAATAAAATGTAAATTATTTAATTAATTAATAAATCCACAATTGACTGACACAAGTGATTAATATGGTATTCATCAAGACTCCCTAATTGTTTGTGAATTGCATTGGTAAAATGTTAAATACTAATATTCAATATTAATAATAATAATAATAATAATAATAATAATAATAATAATAATAATAATAAATAATAATATCTTAACATGACCTGTAATTACGGTACTCTTGTTCCACCATCCTGATAAATTATAGTATGTTTATGTCAGTTATCTTAGAACATTCATTTGCCATGAGTAACACCATTTGAATAGAATCTTACTTAACAATGCATATTGGGTTTTCTTTATCTATAAAACCCTATTTGCCATAATTTAATGAAGTACCTAATCCACTGTGTAAAGGCATAACCATGAAATTCTCATAATAGAGTTCACCAATATTAATAATAATAATGATATTTCTCTTATCAAAACTGTTACTGAGTTCCCATAATTACAATATCTTCCTTCCAGGTGTAATAAACAATACTTGCTTTAACCTGAGAATTCAGTAACTTTATCTCACATAATGGACCTTGGTTGTTGTTGCACACAAAAATCTAAAGCTTCTTCCATACATGCGAGTGACCCTTGCTTAGATATCGTAAAATTAATCTAGAAAAGACAAACTCTCCTATTTTAAATAAAACATGCGCTAACTTATGTTAATATGTACACCAAGCGAGATAACGCAGCCAGAAATCCTAACCTAATACCTAAAATTCCACTAATATATACATAGATGAACCCTGTCATCAGCACACACCACACTTTTGACTTATTTCAGCGTCTCAACATATTATAATTCGCTGAAATGTAGCCATGACCCATTGCAAATGTTACTGTGGTTTCTTCAGAATAAAATGCATAGACAATGCACAGACAATAAAAGAATGTACCTAAATGATGACTGATACGAGGCAAATAAAGTAATAAATATATTTAATATTAATAATAATAATAATCATCTGTTAAAACCAATAAAATAGTTCCTACTGGCAAGCATCCACACCAGCCCAGTTGCGTGATCCATGTTACCAACCTAACTTTGAAATATCATTTAAATGCGTACTATAACTTTCTCTAAATAGAACGATATTGTGACACGGCTAAACCATTTATATGTATCATCTCGTCCTTCTAACTCGTATACCTTCTTTAACTGGCTTATTTGTTTCCTCACATTTATTCATTTACGACGTCATCATCATTTCTTATTCTGCACGAATTCTATTACCTCTCAGCTATCACGCTGATACTTATATTTCCATTTTTTTTATTGAGAATATGTTCACCATACTCTTTGTTCTCCATAATTATCTTCAGGTAAATAACCCCATGTGTTACCATATACTCTCAACTACGGACCTTCAAACATCTCAAATAAAATTACCGTCGCTCAATATCGCTCTTATTATTTGACAACACCTTGATTTTACCTGAGCCAAAAATAAATCCTTTTATTTAACATTGTTCACTCAACTGTCTAACCGCGTTACTTGCCATAGCAACCAATATGTGGATGTATCAGTGTTACTGTCGTCCCAACAGAATTCTCGACAGTAACTATTGAATATATATATATATATATATATATGTTTTATTATCATTAATTGACTTCATCACTCCTCCACCACGGTAACTGTACTTGCGTGAAACAAATAAAATTCCGCCTAAATGCAATACTGACAATGCTACTAATAATAATAATAATAATAGTGCAGGTATAGGCGAATCACTCATTTAAATTGCCTCGAAAATATAACTTGGTCAATACAGAACAAAATAGTACACGCACGACTCATGATAATAATAATAATAATAATATTTACACTACTCATAAAACAGAATTTATCCTAATTTTCTGGCTGTGTACTCGGGTTTATAGTTACATCATCGTCACTCGCATACCTATCTAAATAAAGATACCATTATCAAAGGAAAGCTTTAGATTTTAAATCAAACATGAGATTGTGTACTCACATTGAGGGCACTTCGGGATCGCCAGGACTAAAGGCAGCCATGTTGTCTTACAGATTCATGACCAACATGTTAATATCCTTGACCATTCTTGATGTATCCGGCATTGGCTTATATTACTACTTTCCACTCTCTTGACACTTTACACACGTTTATTTCCTACTCATAATTTTAAACACAATAACTTGTTTTAAAACTAAACATTACACTATAATACATATATACACACATACGCAGTACTCAGATATTTGGAACTTAGGTCGGATTTTAAGTACTCTGCTTTAACACACTACTGCTTCTCACGTAGCAAAATCTTGCACAGGCTCAACGTTTTCCTTTGTAAAGACCCAGCCGTGAGAGAAAGTGTTCACCCCCACACGACCTAAATACTTATCGAAAGGGAGAGTATTTCCTCCGCTCAAATGTTTCAAACACACTAACAGCCCCGCTGTGGCAGGCCAATTGTTCTCCACTACTTACGGCTTACACATATATATTAAACTGTCTGCGTTATTCTGCAGGCTACATACTCAAGCTGCGTCACCTCAGATGCAATTACTGCATAATTCAAAGTTTCGTCTTCGCCCTGCATAGACTGAACACTCGTAAAATCTGTCAATTTAATACTCCACTCACTTGGGTGTTTTTAAATACCTTAACAACCCAACTACTGTTTATAAAGCGTATTTCCACCTCCACTGTAGTAATAAATACACACAATTCTGTACCTTTGTACTTAATTACGGAGCAAAGTTAAGACACGTCTGTCCGCCACAAGACTCTTGGTGATGATGATTCGTGAGAAGCCACTACTCGGGGGATGTTGGGCGCACTAATCGGCGTAGGAACACTAATTCTTGCCACTAAAAATCCCAACCAAAGGAATGCTGGGTAGCTCCAAAACAAAAGTTACCAAAACATGAAATGCCTTGTACACACAGATTGCATCAATTCTAGTTACTGCCATGATGCACCGTGACTCTTGAATTGTTCGTAATTTCTTTTACAATACAGTAGGCGTTAGCTGGACTATATCTTCTGCCGCGCTGTTAAACCACTCTCCACGCTGACAAGGGGTTCCCACTGCCGGTGATAACAAACATCTGGATACACAATACTCCAATCCATTTGCCACAAACCAATAAGTTAGTTCAGAATTATTACAATAATTTACTGACATCTCCTTTGATATAATCTTCCTTAAATACTGACAGGGATTAATTACAAGCCACATGTCATTTGGTCGCGCTAACTTTGAAATTATTTAAATGCAGCAATCTGATTGGAGCGCATACTCCGATGTTCATCTATATGGACGAGTTCATTCCAGAATAAGGGGATTCGGGTATCAAAAACCATGATTCTCCATCTCAGTCACTCCTGCCAGTACTTTTCCACTCTAACTACGCAGTTCCAAAAGATGATATAATAACAGGTGTCCCAATAATTTATTTTTAGCAGAGAACGAAGCGTGGGTTCTTATCAAGGCTTCATTCTCACGAGCTAGCTACCAGAAATTTCCAATGCTGTCCCTTTGTTTAAGAACGCTGGCTATTACTATTTATTAACAAATACAATTATTAAAATGTTGCCAATCAGACTCATCCGATGGGTGCAGTATGTATGTATATGTTAGTATTATTAAGGGAAGTAATGAACTAATTACAGCATATGTGCTTTAGTTCGTTCATCATTAATTATTCTGGTTTTAATCTTGCGACACATTAAGGGCTCATTCGCAGGACGCCGGTTGAAAAAGCATATCCTATAGCATGGGAAACACTTCTGTGATTATGTTACTTCATGCAAGTACGAAAGAAAATTCTTAAAATTTGTACGTGTATCCTCGTTTCATGCAACGAATCTTTTTTTTTTCCTGGCAGACATTTATGATCAAGATCTTCATCTTTTTTTTCGAAACGATATCTCAAATTTAACTCTTTCCACATTCATAACAAAACGTCTTTATTTAGTATGAAGGTATCTTATCTCACAGCATAGAGTAGTTACCAACTCAAACTAATTTGAGTAAGTGTGACCACTGCTCTCTGGATTTTATCAAAGTTAACTTCGTAATAATAAACAATGGAATATTGCTAATATTTTAATATGCATTCTTTAATGTAAACACGTAAGGCAAATGAGCCCTCAAACCAGCAAATATATATATATTTTTTGCAAATTGCTTTACGTCGCACTGACACAGATTGGTCTTATGGCGACGATGGGAGAGGAAAGAGCTAGGAATGGGAACAAAGCGTCCGTGGCCTTAATTAAGGTACAGCCCCAGCATTTGCCTGGTGTGAAAATGGGAAACCACGGAAAATCATCTTCAGGGCTGCCGACAGTGGGGTTCGAACCCACTATCTCCCGAATACTGGATAATGGCCGCACTCAAGCGACTGCAGCTATCGTGCTCGGTAAATAATAATAATAATAATAATAATAATAATAATAATAATAATAATAATAATAATAATAATAATAATAATAATAATAATGTGTGGTGTGGTGATTAGCGTGATTAGCTGCCACCCCCGGAGGCCCGGGTTCCATTCCCGGCTCTGCCACGAAATTGGAAAAGTGGTACGAGAGCTGGAACGTGGTCCAGTCAGCCTCGAGAGATCAAATGAGTAGAAGTGGGTTCGATTCTCACCTCAGCCATCCTCGAAGTGGTTTTACGTGGTTTTACGCATCTCCTCCGGGTAAATGCCGGGATGGTATCTAACTTAATGCAACGCCTCTTTCTTCCCTCTTCCTTGTGTATCACTTCCAATCTTCGCATCCCTCCACGAGGCCCCTGTTCAGCATAGCAGGTGAGGCTGCCTGGGTGAGGTATTGGTCCTCCTTCCCAGTTTTATCCCTTGACCTAAAGTCTCCCGCTCAAGGACACTGTCCTAGAGGCGGTAATGGTGGGATCCCTCGCTGAGTCCGAGGGAAAACCAACCCTGGAGGGTAAACAGATTATGAAAGAAAATAATAATAATAATAATAATAATAATAATAATAATAATAATAATAATAATAATCTTCCTGGTCTTTTGTCAATTTTATTGTAATAGACACTTGCTGTGGATATGGACTCGTTTTTGCACCAGGATGCCCTTCCTGACATCAACCCTATGTGGAATGATGTGTTCACCATCACGTGTTTCTGTGCTGACTAGTAGTGAGGTGTATTGTTTGTATGTGGATGAAGAGATGTTTGTTGTAAAGAACTCAAACACAAGGTCCCCGAGCCAAAGGTATTAACCATATGCAGTTAAAATCCCTGGGCCCGCCGGGGATCGAATCCAAAATCCTCTCAACTGAACTCCAGTATGCTGAAAATTCAGTCAATGAGCCGTACAATAATAGTAATAATAATAATAATAATAATAATAATAATAATAATAATAATAATAATAAAAAAGAAGCCTAGTGGGCATGGTCGATAAGGTGTCAAATATTTATTGCCTGACAACGTGGTAGCTGGCTCGAAACTCGTTTCATCAAATGTTTTCACAACTGCCATAAGAATGGTGGCCGGCCGGATAGCAGGGGTGGTACTACTGTATACAATTTCTAATCACTGTATCGCTGTTAATTCATTGTCAGTTTTTTTGAGGAGATACGAGATTTTGTGACTAACTCAATTATCCAAGTCATGAATTTACGAGGTTTTGTATTAACAGAAATATGAGCATTTGAATATTCGTTGTTTTACTTATTGGTCATTAGCATGAAAATCTATATTTATCGATATTTTTCATTTAATATACACAAAAGTTCCATTTTGATGGTCGCTGGACTTACGAGGTTTTGAAGCAACTTTGACGATATATATTTTGGCTAGTATTTAACGTGGCACTTAGATTGTTTTCGACGTCGATAGGGTGAGAAAAATGGCTAGGACTGTCAACGAAGTGGTTGCGGCCTTAAACCTAAGAATACAAATATTAAAAAAAATAGTTTACCAACGGGCGAAGGGTGGAGAATTGATACTTTGTGCCCACCGCTTAAAGAGTCAACTTTTAAATTTATATGAAAATTAGCTAATGACTAAAAGCGCTTGAAATAGCCATATGTCAGTAATATTTTCCTAGCAATTACGGACGAAATAGAATTATACATTTGCTCGTGGTTGGTATTCCTTACGTTAACCTGATTATGATAAATTATGAGCTAACAGAAAACTCACTACTTTCCCCGTTATTACTTATAGTCCCCCTTGAAAATTAAAGAAACAAACCTACGACATGGTTGTAAGTAACCAAAGCCCAGCGGTGCAACAAGCATGGTGCCAAGTAGGCCTTTTCGAGAGAAGAAAAAGGTAAGCTAAAAAATAAATAGCTGGTGGCTGTATTCCTTGGGTTAATTAAAGTACAGCCCCCAGCATGTACAAGGTGTGAAGAGAAAAAGATGAATGAAAAGAAGATAAGCTAAGAAATAAATAACTGATGGTTGTTATTCCTTCGGTTAAATAAAGTACAACCCTCAACATTTACCTGGTGTGAAGAGGAAAGAAGAAGGAGGAGAAGAAGAAGAAGAAAAATATAGCTAAGAAGGAAACAGCTCGTGGTTGGTATTACTTACGTTAATTAAACGACAGTCCCCAGCATTTATCAGGTGTAAAAAATGGAAAAAAAAGAAAAAAAAACATTTCCAGGGCTGCCGATGGTGTGATTCGAATTCACCATCTCCCGAAAGCAAGCTTCTACTATAGCCACTCAAGACATACACAGCCAACTCGCTCGGTGACATTATTCTAATCCACGACGGTTCACTTCATCCTTAAGATAAATATTCAAAGTCAAACTGAAATAGCATTCACAGCAACATTATTGGCAGTGTTCTACAGCGCGTATCTGCAATAGCACGTTGGGTTGCCGTTTACGGAGCAATTTCATCTGTAGTACTTGCTGCAATCTATACGATCGTACAGAAACTACGTGAAGAACAAGCAGGTGAAGACGTGATGCTAGCGGCATCTTAGGTAACATTTTGTAACTACATCAAGCTGCTCTGAAAGGAAGTGGCACGCGCTGCCTTGAAACCTTAAAGGAGAGAGAACCATAGCGCTCTCAGTGAGCTGGACAAGATGTACACATCTTCGACAGAAAATTTAATATCTCTCTATGTAGCAGGTATTCATACTCATCAATCATCCATCTCTTGTATTGCGTATTATAGGGCAACATTCCATCAAATCATTATAATTTATACTTCTGTTTAATAGAAAAAGAAAAAAAAAACTGTGTACACGTCCAACAACTATGATAAATGTTATGTTTTCCCGTCCGTTACTATACTCAAATGTTATATGTTTCACATCATATACTTCCATCAAAATAGTATTGTCCGGCTCCATGGCTAAATGGTTAGCGTGCTGACCTGTGGTCACAGGGGTGCCGGGTTCAATTCCAGGCAGGGTCGGGAATTTTAACCATCATTGGTTAATTTCGCTGGCACGGGGGCTGGGTGAATGTGCCATCTTCATCATCATTTCATTCTCATCACGACGCGCAGGTCGCCTACGGACGTTAAATCAAAAGACCTGCACCTGGCGAGCCGAACTTGTCCTCGGACACTCACGGCACTAAAAGCCATACGCCATTTCATTTCATTTCATTTCATTTCAAAATAGTATTGTATTAATTATTTACGATAATCAAAAATGTATGCCTTTCCCATGTCAATATCAAATAAGTTCGTCGTGTCCTTTGTCCCCATATTTATAATAAAACTATTCACTCAGTTAAGTTAATGCACATACCACCTCGCACTACTCTTCAAATCACTCCTCTGTCATCCTACATATTCCTCACTCCCACTCATAGTCTTCATTTCCTGGCCAGAGAGAAGGCGTTCTCTTCCAGGTGGCCCGCCCCACTCCATCAGGGTGGAGAATGAAAACGTTAGTAGATAGATAGTATCAAAGGGTCGGTAGATGCAGAGTGGGTCTCGGCCCCTAAGTGGCCACGGCTGGTCTGTGGTTCAAGAGCTCTGCACTCTGACCGGCCAACCGAGCAGAGGAGGGGTGGCCACGGCTCTACGGTGGCTCTACGCCTCTGTATCCGGGAGACGAGACAGGGCCGGACCTAACGGCTGGTCCCAACCGTCGCCTGTCCTGAGAATGGTTTTCCGTGGTTTTCCAGTCTCCTGCACAAAGGGGAATGCCGGGACAGTTCCTAGTATAGGCCACGGCCGCCAACCCCCTCACCTTCTTCGAGCATTTCATTCACCGAAACAAATCTCCCGGCCTGAGAGACGGCGTCACCGTCTAAGAAGCCCGCCTCCCTCTTCAGGGGAGGAATGAAAACATTTTAGTAGTAGTAGTAGTATTCAAAGAACTTTTACGAATCAGACCAAGCAGCAGATATAACCATCCTTCGTAGCGATTGAGATTAAACTTCCACTCAGATTACCTCGTCTACATCCTCTACTTCTGTGTAACTTCCCGTTCTGCCAGACTGTAACACATTCTCCACGCTTAGCACGTAATGTAAATTACTAATGAATCGGATACTCATCTCACAACTCACGGATGACGAGAAGCTGGGGGAGGAAACTCATTTAATGTAATCGTACCAACGCACACCGTTAGTTTTTAATTATTATTATTATTATTTTTTTTTTGCTAGTTGCTTCACGTCGCACCGACACAGTTAGGTCTTATGACGACGATGGGATAGGAAAGGCCCAGGAGTTGGAAGGAAGCGGCCGTGGCCTTAATTAAGGTACAGCCCCAGCATTTGCCTGGTGTGAAAATGGGGAACCACGGAAAACCGTCTTCAGGGCTGCCGACAGCGGAATTCGAACCCACTATCTCCCGGATGCAAGCTCAAAGCCTCGCGCCCCTAACCTCACGGCCAACTCGCCCGGTAGTTTTTTAATTACTAAGGTTTCCCACTTTTATTGGGATTTCCAGATATTTAGATGATCTGTAGAGTAGTTTCCGAAGTCTCAACTAAAGAACAATATATCCAGAAATTCCCCTTCATGATGTCAAACTACCGAGCGAGGTGGCCGTGCGGTTAGGGTCGCGCAGCTGCGAGCTTGCATTCACGATATGGTTCGAATCCCACCGTCGTCAGCTCTGAATATGGTTTTCCGTGGTTTCCCATTTACGCACCAGGCAAATGCTGCTGGGGCTGTACCTTGATGGTGATGATGATGATGCTTGTTGTTTAGAGGGGCCTAACATCGAGGTCATCGGCCCTTAATGGTACGAAATGAGATAACAACAAAAAATGAAAAGCATTCACTGACCAAAAAAAAAAAGATGTCATGAAGAATGAATGGATGGACATGAACACAACAAAAACAAAAACAAAAAACAGTGGATCAGACTCAAAAAGATTGTAAATAATAGTATTATTGACCAAGGGACCACTTATAAAGCACAATGATGCTAATGGCACTTATCGGTAGTAAAGGAGAACCATGATATTTCTCAAGCTGCGGTACTAAAGGTAGCGTAAACTCACGGTGTTCCAAACATTAAGGTACTACTCACAAGTATTGTACGTCGTAAAGGTAACGCAGACCTATGGTGTTTCTCACACAATGGCGCCACTCATAGCCAACGCAACCCGATGAGGTTCCCCACCTAGGTGTACTAATCACGGGCGCCAGTATTCCCGTGGTGTTCCTACAGAGTGGGTACTAATCACTGGCAACGCAGACCTACGGTGTCGTTCGTATAGTGGTATAACTCACAGGCTACGCCCAGACGCGTGGTGTCGCTCACACGGGTACAACTCACAGGCAACGCCCAGACCTGCGGTGATGCACACATGGGCACGACTCACGGGTACTGGAAACCCACACTGAACCCCACTCGAGTGCTGCGAATCACAAAACTATAGAGTACCTAACAGAGTGGTACTACTCGCAAGCAAAAGCGACCGATGGTGTTCCGCGCGTGATGGTACTAATCAAAAGTAGTTTCATGGTTCTAATACAATCATTCCTTGGTCGCCCCTTGTAGTCGCCTCTCACGACAGGCAGGGGATACCGTGGGTGTATTATTCGTCAGCCTCCCCCACACACAGGGGGTGTGTGTTTGGTCCGCGAGAGGTATTTTCCCTCAAGTGCGCCGGCAAGCCGGTTAGGACCCCCCTATCCGCCACCTGGGACGCGCCACGTGGGAGTATCACCTCTCCCCCTGCTACGCCTGCGTAGCAGGTTCGTGGGGGGCTGTACATTAATTAAGATATTAACAAGGGATTAGCAAGACGCTATAAATGCCTAATCTATTATTATTATTATTATTATTATTATTATTATTATTATTATTATTATTATTATCTACACTGACATATAAAGGTAAAATGATGGTTTGTTTGTATTTAATGGGTAATCTCAAAAACTAACGGACCGATTTTGAAATTTCTTGCACCATTTTAAAGCTAATATCATTCCGCGTAACATAAGCTATGTGTGATTGTGGAATGTGAAAGAATACAACAAGATATTGACCAATCCAGATGTCCCCATCCACGAAGATGTCAACACAGATTCAGCAGCCTTAAGTTAAGATCTCCTCCTATTAAAACAGCACAGGAACTTGTTAGACGGAATTACAATTCAAAAACTGTTTGGCAACAAGTGTGAAACAATGTAGCTCCGACTCAATGACAGACATCGTTCAACTTTAAGAATCTTCGCGCTGGCTTTGAAATGTCCCACAAGGCATGGGTAACATCAGCAGAGTCCGTACTAACCTTGGGAGATACGGATCAATGATGTTTAAGTGGGGTATGAGATTTTTCCCAGCCTGTGACTATGGTGAAGTTAAACAGACTATCGACCATATTGTCACCGAATGTGTTGGCAGGGAATTCGTTGGATCAACACAGGACTTCATGATGGCTTTTACTGAGGTCATGCAACGGCTACGAAATTTAGATCTAAATCTTTGAACACCTCTTTGCTTGCGCGATTGTTTCACCCGTTACACTGTGTATATTTTGTACTTATAAAGCCTATTAGTGCTTACTGTATATGTATGTTGTTTTGGGCACTGTACATACGCTATTATTATTATTATTATTATTATTATTATTATTATTATTATAATCAAAGGGTTCCCGCGAGAACCATGATTTAAGAAAAAATGGCAGAATAATAAATCTCAAAGTTTGTACGTTTGCAAGTCTGTGCTTTTCGCATTGCAAATTCTACTTGACCGATGAAGCTCAAATTTGGCAAAACTTGCAGCTGATACCCTTGATTAACATACAGACTACTCGCTATTAGGCTATTTTTAAGTGGGCTATGTACCGAAAGACAATGTACGCAAATAATGGGAAAATGTACACTTGGGACCCATAAAATTGAACACACTGCCTAAACGGTTAGTCGTACTGAAAAATGCAGCACACCAACTGCACTTGAAATTCGATTTGCCAGAAACATTTTATTTTTTGCTATTTTGCTTTACGTCGCACCGACACAGATAGGTCTTACGGCGACGACGGGACCGGAAAGGCCTAGGAATGGAAAGGAAGTGACCGTGGCCTTAATTAAGGTACAGCCCCAGCATTTGCCTGGTGTGAAAATGGGAAACCATGGAAAACCATCTTCAGGGCTGCCGACAGTGGAGTTCGAACCCACTATCTCCCGGATGCGAGCTTACAGCTGCGCGCTCCTAACCGGATGCGAAATATTTTATTGTGCATTTTCTTCGTACCGTATCTCTTAATAGTTTTAGAGAAAAAAAATTTTGCTGTGTTTTGGTGCATGCTTTATCCTTGGTCTCTTTGTCTTAGTTTCTTTCAAGTAAAAACTACTTGATGGACCATGCTCACATTTGGCACGCATACAGTTGCGACCTTTGGTTAACATAGAGGCTAATTACTATTACAATCAGTGGCGGTTTCTGATATAGCGCAATGGAGCAATGAACCTCCAGTTTATATCAAATTTTATTTAACTACTTAATATTGATAACTCCCTTGTCAATCTCGAAGCTCTTGCTTAGCCCATCTATCCGTAATACTCGTACTAGCTTTCAATTCATGTGACTGCGCACGTTCCGGGGCTGGATACTTGTCTGGAATGAACCTCCTTGGGAGGAAATCTCAATATCAATACTTCTATATCTAATAATACATAAAGACAGGCTGTGAGTTTGTTTATGTGTAAGGGGTAATCTCAGAAATTTCCGGACCAAAAATCCAAACCAAACCCCATGGCACAAGAGCCCCGACGGGCCGGGGCCTACCAAGTGAAATCTGTTCAGCCCCGAAGGCTTGCAGATTATGAGGTGTCGTGTGGTTAGCACGACGAATCCTCTCGGCCGTTATTCCTGGCTTTCTAGACCGGGGCTGCCATCTCACTGTCAGGTAGCTCCTCAATTGAAATCACGTAGGCTGAGTGGACCTCGAACCCAGTACCGGTAATTAGGGGGAGAAAGCATTATATTTTTATTCCATTTTAGCCGGCTGAAACTAGGAATTATAGAAATTATTTTTAAAAAATAACAATTTGTACAAGCCCTGTTGTCTTATCAGGTAATCCCCTCTCCCGCCCACTTTATCCGAAAAACCTGTGTACTTTGTGCTGTCTGTAAAATTACCCCCGGGCCGATGACCTTCGATGTTAGGCCCTTTAAAACAACAAGCATCATCATCTTCATCATCATCATCAAAATTACCCCCACTTCTAATTCCCAATCGCCACTACTACTCGAACCAAACCACAAATCCAGGTAAATATCCCTGACCTGGCCGGGATTCGAACCCGAGGCCTACGGGTAAGAGGCAGGCAATCGGACCGATCGTGACATTTCTTTCACCATTTGAAAAATAATATCATTCCGGGTAACATAGGCTGCGTATCATCCCGGAATATCAGTGTGTTTCTCGGGTAAGACAATGAGCCATGCAATTTGATTAAATCTTACAACGCGTACACTACTTCATATACAGTTCGGTATACATTGTAGAATTTTGGGGCACGTCACCTAGTTGTAGATAACAGAGTGGTGAATTCAACTATACTTACTGCAGTACCCTGTATTTATAACCTAAAAGATCTTGTTCTTGAAAGCAGACAAAGATTCATTCATAAATAAAACGTTTCTCACATGGTGAAATCAACTATACTTACTGCAGTACCCTGTATTTATAACCTAAAAGATCTTGTTCTTGAAAGCAGACAAAGATTCATTCATAAATAAAACGTTTCTCACATGCACCATATGAGAACTTGTAACACGATTCCTGGTAGGTTAACTGTTTAAATGTGTGTGTACTTCACACTGACTGCCTGGCGAGAAGTCGACTGGCAGTAACTGTTTACGATATAGCTTACAGTTGGCCCCAACATTACAAAAATAAAGAGTGAAGTAATGGGATCATAACGCTGAACGATCCCAACAGCTACTTCAAGAAACTATGTCACGGAAGAAAGAGACGAGAAAAATGGTTGGATTCTTAAGTTTCTGGCAAGGTATATGAAAATAAAACTAAGTATAGATGAATTTGTTTCTTAGGAAGCACTTTATGAGAGAGAAAATGAGAGAAAAGAAGGATTCATCGATAATAATAATGTATGTCTATACCTTAGTTTTCTTAGTATGGTGTCGGGATGAGGTGAGATTAAATTATACGGCTTTTTTACGGCCGGATGCCCTTCCTTACGCCAATCTAAGATGAGGAGCAAATGAATGGTGGTGAATGAAATTGGATAAGTAGATGGAAGAATTGGGCTCTGCTGTGAGCTTGTATCCGGGAGATAGTGGGTTCGACCCTCACTGTCGGCAGCCCTGAAGATGGATTTCCGTGGTTTCCCATTTTTACACCAGGCAAATGCTAGGGCTATACCTTTAAGGTTCCGGCCGCTTCCTTCCCACTCCTAGGTCTTTCCTTTCACATCGTCGTCGAAAGACCTATCTACGTCGGTGCGACGTGAAGCCAATTGTAAAATAAATTAAAAAATAAATCGGCTGTGGCCTATGAATAGGAACTGTCCGTCATTTGCCTGGAAGCAAAAATGGTAAACCACAGAAAGCCATACTCAGAAGAGCCGACGTCAGAGTTCGAACCCACGCGTCTTTCGAATGCAGAGTTTTGTCTCCACAGCCAAAGCGTGCTAACACTGTAATAATAATAATAATAATAATAATAATAATAATAATAATAATAATAATAATAATAATAATAATAATAATAATAAACAAACTTTTACTCTGACTTATTCACTGGCGAAATATATAGGGCAACTTTTGTGTCCTTTCAAATACATAATGACTGGTGATCTTCAAGCTAATGGACCCTCACCCATTCTTCTTTCAGCTGAGACAATAATTGTATTGAACTGAGCACTGGGTCCAAATTATTGGACATCGACATTCTTGGTCTTGCAGATGATGTAGTTCTAATGACAGATGACCTCAGCATCACCTGATTTGAGGTTGAAACATTACAATACGTAGCTGAAGCCGTAGGCCTCCAATTGTCCTTTCAAAATACTGAAGTAATGATGTCTAACCACTATAATAACATTGCATTTCTCAATACCATGTATGGAAAAATGAAACGTTGTTTTCATTTTAATTATGTTGTAGAGATCACATCCTTTAGGGCACCGGAGAAAGGCGGCTTGAAATATGGGGTCAAAAGGAATGAAAATAACGTCTCCCCTGTACTAACCACTTATCAATCCAGGTCATTATCATGGCAGACTAAATATCGCCAATAATGCGCAGCAGTACGTTCCGAAGACCACAGTACATACCGTCGAGTGTGAATGGCCTTCATTTACCAAGGTGAGACAAAGAAGGAAATTCCTACGAAAACACTTCTAGGCTCATATCAAAATCATGAGTACGAATGTCATCTGTGACGAAATGCAGAGTCGGGCTGAATATCTCCGACTGTTGAGGCACTGGCCTACTGACCCCTAACTTGGCAGGTTTGGTCCTGGCTGAGCCCGGTGTTATTTCAAAGTGAACATATACGTCAGCTTCGTGTCGGTAGAACTCCTGCGGGACAAAATTCCGGCACCTCGGCGTGTCATTATCATAGCTTGGAAATATAGGCTACCACAGCATGGGCAACCGCTGACCGGTACTTGTGAGATACTGGTTGAGGAAAGAAGTTCGGAATCTGTGTACATGGAATAAATTATCTTCAGGAAAGAGTGAGAGAAGAACTGACACAAACTGGCATGAAGAGAGAAAAATCACGTTCTCAACCAGTATGAAGGAACACTAAAAATCCAGAAAGGTTGACAATTAGTGTTAACCATTGTTTTAAGTAGCCTAAACGATATGTGAATAATAATAAAAATAAAGATAATAATCATAAAAATAATAATATATTTTCTTCATTCCGATTATTTCTGGGGTCGCTGGAGCCACCCAGGCACATTTTCGTTTGGCCGGAGGTTTCTTGTCGAGTGCCCCTCCAGATAATAAGTCATTCATCACGTGAAAATTTCAACTCGTGATCGACCGGGATTCGAACCTCAGTCATCCGGATGGAGAAACAGCAGCTAAGCAATTAGTATTAGACTATCGCGCCCTCATTTTTTACTGCTCTACTACTACTACTACTACTACTACTACTACTACTACTACTAATTATTATTATTATTATTATTATTATTATTATTTCTTAATCTGCTTACCCTCCATGTGTTCGGATTTTCCCTCGGACTCAGCGAGGGATCCCACCTCTACCGCCTCAAAGGCAGTGTCCTGGAGCTTCAGACTCTGGGTCGGGGGATACAACTGGGGAGGATGACCAGTAACTCGCCCAGGCGGCCTCACCTGCTATGCTGAACAGAGGCCTTGCGGGGGGATGGGAAGATTGGAAGGGTTAGACAAGGAAGAGGGAAGGAAGCGGACGTGGCCTTAAGTTAGGTACCATCCCAGCATTTGGAGGAGAAGTGGGAAATCACGGAAAACCACTTCCAGGATGGCTGAGGTGGGAATCGAACCCACCTCTACTCAGTTGACCTCCCGAGGCTGAGTGGACCCCGTTCCAGCACTCGTATCACTTTTCAAATTTCGTGGCTGAGCCGGGAATCGAACCCGGGCTTCCGGGTGTGGCAGCTAATCGCACTAACCGCTATACCACAGAGACAGACATTATTATTATTATTATTATTATTATTATTATTATTATTATTATTATTATTATTATTATTATTATTATTATTATTATTATTATTGTTGTTGTTGTTGTTGCTGTCAGGTTCGAATCTTCTTCTTCTATTTCTTCTTAATCTGTTTACCCTCCAGGGTTGATTTTTCCCTCGGACTCAGCGAGGGATCCCACATCTACCGCCTCAAGGGCAATGTTCTGGAGTGTGAGACTTTGGGTCGGGGGACAACTGGGGAGGGGACAGGTACCTCGCCCAGGCGGTCTCACCTGCTGTGCTGAACAGGGGCCTTGTGGGGGTGTGGGAAGATCGGAAGGGATGGACAAGGAAGAGGGAAGGAGGCGGCCGTGGCCTTAAGTTAGATAACATCCCGAGGATGGCTGAGGTGGGAATCGAACCCACCTCTACTCAGTTGACCTCCCGAGGCTGAGTGGACCCCGTTCCAGCCCTCGTACCACTTTTCAAATTTCGTGGCTGAGCCGGGAATCGAACCCGGGCTTCCGGGTGTGGCAGCTAATCACACTAACCACTATACCACAGAGACAGACATTATTATTATTATTATTATTATTATTATTATTATTATTATTATTATTGTTGTTGTCTGGTTCGAATCTTCTTCTTCTATTTCTTCTTAATCTGTTTACCCTCCAGGGTTGGTTTTTCCCTCGGACTCAGCGAGGGATCCCACATCTACCGCCTTAAGGGCAGTGTTCTGGAGTGTGAGACTTTGGTTCGGGGGACACAACTGGGGAGGGGCAGGTACCTCGCCCAGGCGGTCTCACCTACTGTGCTGAACAGGGACCTTGTCGGGGTGTGGGAAGATCGGAAGGGATAGACAAGGAAGAAGGTAGGAGGCGGCCGTGGCCTTAAGTTAGGTAACATCCCGGCATTTGCCTAGAGGAGAAGTGGGAAACCACGGAAAACCACTTCAAGGATGGCTGAGGTTGGAATCGATCGCATCTCTACTCAGTTTACCTCACGAGGCTGAGTGGACCCCGTTCCAGCCCTCGTACCACTTTTCAAATTTCGTGGCAGAGCCGAGAATCGAACCTGCGCCTCCGGGGTGGCAGCTAATCACACTAACCACTACACCACAGTGACGGACCTGGTTCGAATCGCGAATCTTAATTGGCTGCGGTGTACAGGCACTTGGCAGCCGGTGAGGTGTGTCTTAGACTTCCAGGCCAATTACAGAATGTATGATTTTGTAGTGTTACTGGAAAAATAAAATTGACAGGGGACACTAAGTAAAAATTTGTTCTGCCTCGAGTAAGTTCCAGATATGCGAAATTTGAGTCCGGCTCCATGGCTAAATAGTTAGCGTGCTGGCCTTTGGTCACAGGGTCCTGGGTTCGATTCCCGGCAGGGTCGGGAATTTTAACCATCATTGGTTAATTTCGCTGGCACGGGGGCGGGGTGTATGTGTCGTCTTCAGCACAATTTCATCCTCATCGTGACGCGCAGGTCGCCTACGGGAGTCAAGTCCAAAGACCTGTAACTGGCGAGTAAACATATCCTTGGACACTCCCGGCACTAAAAGCCATACGCCATTAATTTTTTTTTTTCAGCGACATTCGAACCAGGAACATAGGGGCGAAGTCTTAACTTGTGAACCACGCCGGGACCTATTTTGCAACTGATTCATACATTAACTTATTATGCACGGCAACAATTGTTGAAATGGCAATGAAGCAGTATTTACATACAAACTACAGATTACTAATGTCTGTCTTGAAGAACACCTTGACCCGCCGTAAACTGGGAAACAAATTATCTCTGCAAGTACGTGTGAACTCTATTTTAATTTGCCTTTCTGAATCGACTTGTACGTTACCGAAACGTGTCTAGTATTCAATGCAGGAAGTACGTGGTCTTCTAGTGAAACCACCTCTGTTGCAATATATATATATATATATATATTTAGAGTTTCGTGCATATTATGTCATTTGGAATGTAGAAAAGCAGATGGAGATGAATCAGCAATGACTATTTTAAAACTCTTTGCCCTTTCCTTGCATGTTTAATTTCCTCTGTGGACAGAGATAGTAAACTGTACCTACAGTATCCCCGGCAGCTAAAAGATGTCTCTCAGTGGCTCAAAGTCTGGAGCGTAGTTTGACGACCATGGGGTCTCAAGCCGAGTCTAACGATGCTTCCACTTACTTGAGCCAACTTTCTCTATTTCATTATTTTTTTCTTTATGACCTCCCTGGGAAAGATCTTTTCAAACCTCGACGCAACGTTATTAGGTTTCTGTGCCCAATGGAGTATTCTTTTTCACGCCCTTCGTGGGCCTGCTTTTTCTTCTGCAGATACACCAATTCTTCGAAGGGTCAGAATGCTGCCTTTCTCCTTTCTGATCAGTAAAATGTAAAGTAAACTCATGTTCTCGTCCCGAAGTGGTGCAGTTCTTCCCAGCCACACCGCCCAATGGAAATGAGCTGCAAGTACCATTTTATAATTCTTGCAATGTTAACGATCGGCATGCTTTAGAAGCTTAGCTGGCCGGCTGCGTTTACATTCCTGACCGCGGGGTGCCTGGATATCCCGAACTCGAGACACGGCGTTGTCAACTCTTTGCTTTTAACTATATAGCCACTGAGAGCGAACGGCGAGATTGGACAGAACTGACAATCAAGCCGGCTCCAGGACCGACATGATTTTGAAGTACTCCACGTGGACTGTCACTGACAATCCAAGCATGCTATTGGTCAAGAACTGTCGTGACTCACCTTGTCCCGAGATGTTCTGGACGATTTGTTCTCCCGAGCGGCTTGGAGAATCTGTGGGTTGGGTGCCCTGAACCATTAAATGAAGTACTGAGTCCCATTTAATATGATATATATTTGAATTCAACTCTGACTTCCCAAATACCGTACATATTTACAATGTCTATTTACAGCATACTTCAGTGATGTGCCTGCTCCGGAAGCTTTTTAGAATACTGACTTCCAACCTGGGTAGAGTCTATGTAGAAAACCTGAGAGTTGCCCTCTAGCTTGTCTCTAAGCCTAAGTCCGCATCTCCAACTACTGTCTGAGAGACTAAGTCTTTCAGATATCACTTCTAACGCGGCTATGTCCTACTCCTCTCTCTCATTCTGAATGTCAGCACCTCCAGTCTTATCACCGACTTTCTTGACCTACGTAGAGCGTTCTCTTGTCCAAGACTAAAGATATCCCTTAAGCCTCTGCAGCTTATATATATCCTGGTCTGGCCCTTGCTAACTAGTGAGAGGGGGAACTCCCACCCTAGTACTAGTCTACCCCCAACTGGGATCCCTCTCCAGTAGGTGGTGCTATAGTGGTCAATCTCAGAACCACTTATTCTCTGTCTCACTCAGCCTAACTCATATCTCTCACTGAGTGGAATGTTTTGCCATGAAGTGGAGATTTTCCGATGCTCCATCCTTCCATGAGTCATGTATTCTTTCCTTGTCTCTCCCAATGCTAATTATTCTGAATGCTGGATTTGTGCTTGTAGCTAGCCACTGTTCATTTACTCAACCCTTGGTCAGTTTACATAGATAAGATTACAACTCAATAACAAGTTACTCATAAGCCTTCCGTAGCAGGACTTGAAGAACAAGTAATTTCACATATCCTATTCTTAATGTTTCAAATATAAAGTAGCACATTTTACACAATTAATAACCATAATTCTTCTTATAAGAAAACTCTTTATCCTTTCGTTTATACATTCCTAGTGGTCTCCTGTACTGGGGATACACTAGTTCAATTCTAATCTCCTTAACTTAATATATGCTATGGGACTTAATATACCTGGTTCGATTCCCGGCATCGGTGCCATCACGACACCTCCCCTACCCGGGAAGAAATGGGCGCAACACATTTGCGTCCATTTCGACTATGAGGAACTCACAGCCTCGCTTCTGATGACCTCAACGGTCTCCTGGCTATTGGTGGTGGCGTGCCTCGTTCTCTTATCTCGTGTGAACTTGCCTCGATAACTACTACTTCTCGGGATTCCACAGGTGAACTGAGACGTCTCTCAGTGAGCCTGGGACTTTCCAGTCTCAAAAGCCCCGCAGGTGAGTCAGGACGTCTCCCAACAAGCCTGGGGTGCTAAAATATCACATTAACATTCTCTTCTGAGGTTTTCGCCTTACCTTCCTTATTGATTACAGTTTGTTTGATACAGATACTTGGACAATGCTCTTTCGCATCGTCCATACATTTACTGAAAGAGTATCCTACCTTTCTACAGGAATTACAACAACAACAATTAAAATAATAACACCATATGAATAAACCCACTATACTCACCATGGTCCAGACTACGTATCTATATATATTTACATGTTGATACATGGCTTTTTGCCTTATTTCTTCCTCTTTTTGTCTGACCATTTTTCTACTTCCTCTGTCTTATGGGTAGCCCAACGTAAGTCATCGATGTGATTTAACAAGTTAGTTGTTGCTACTTTATTTAACTCAGGGACCTGATCTAACCTTAATTCACTGTCTATCTGTTCACAGCAATCATACTGTTGCGCTATCATTGGCACTAAATCCTTGTCTTGCGTACTATTTATTTTCCCTACTCCCTGAATTTTACTATTTGGGCCATACAGTGTACACATAGGACTTATTTCTATCGTACCTGTACCCTTAAGCATGATATCACTAGTAGTATCCTTGCACATGCAAGTCACCTTTTCCTCTTCAGGGGACACATATATATATTTATTATTTTCTATGAGAATCCACATCAAGTCTCTAACGGGCAACACGCATTTGGCACAATTTTCAGGCATTTGATTGACTCCACTAATTAATTTAACAACACAATTATTTTGCGTGTGAACCGTATTAATTGGAAACCTTACCTTGTATAATTTCCACATGGAAGTTACCTGTTTGCATTCGTTTAATTGTTCTTCACTCAATTGCGCGAATGTTCGTTTTTCCTTATCCATGATTATATAATTCTTTTCCTCGTTCACATACATGTAATGATTAGGGTTATTTATCACTTGAGTAGGAAAAGGTATCACTTTATACAATAAATAGGTTGTCTTATCTGTTAAGGGTGTTTTCATTACATACACTAAGAAATTTTTACTTATAAACACTTCTGCTGAAGCTACCCTGTATATAAGGTAGCCATAAGTCGACTTTAATTCAAATGGCAAGGAAATACCTCTTGGAAAATCTCCCTGCGCTTTTCTATAGGCCTTAATGATCTCATCTGGTGTAATTATCTGTGGCTGTATTATCCCAGACTGAGCATTCATAATATCCTCCAATACTATACTATAATGATCATGCAACTGCATTAGAAGACCTTCAATTTCAATTAAGTGTCTATTAATAGCTATCTCCAATTCTGCTTGCCTAATCGCTCCGGCTACTTGGAGTGTTTCATTCTGTAAATACAATCTAATTTCATCTAAATTCTTACTGATTCTAAGTTCATTTGCATTTACCTCGTAGATGGTGCTGTTCATGGTTTGTAGGGTGGACTTAACAACAATCATCTGCTCTTTAGCAATTTTCATAATAGAGAGCTGCTCCTTCTCTAGCTCAGAAATCTTTCCCTCGTATCGTTCTGCATCGTCTTCGCTAAGTGTTCCAAATAACGTTTTCGCTATTGATCCTACGGCATTAATTAATCCTCTCCTTCGTCTATTCCCTTCTTCCGTTGCCACGCCTTTTGTGATCCTATTAATAACATCTTTTGATCCCTTTATTCTTTCCAAGTATGTCTGCAGCATATTTACGTCCTGCTGGCAAGTAAAATTTGAAGTAACTTCTAATTGCAAACATAGCAACCTCGTTCGTCTCACATATCTCTGAGCTAGAGCAAATGTTTCTGTCAGCTGATTCAAATTTACATACGTTACTAGGGTCCATTCTGTAGTATATAACTGCACTTCGCCCTGGTCATCGAAATATACACCAGGTGTATTCTCATATGGCGTCACTCTGACGTCTATCACCTCTCCACCTGCCTCGAGATGAGACGACATCATCATCCACAGGGTTACTACGATGTGGAACCAACTCGTTATCTCCGCCATCGTCTTCTGTCAACTGTAAGGTACGACAGGAAATTCGTTACCTAACAATTATATTATTCCCAAACTTAATTTCTATTACTTAACTGACTGTTTACATTCCCTCATTATTAACCTAGCTAATTTCTTTTATTTGTCTACCTCTTTTGCTATCCCACTTAGCTCTCACAGGAACATCCTTAGTCTATTTTTGTGAACCTTTGTTCTCTTTCCCTTTTTGTTCATTTGTAAGGTGCAATTTACACCTGATACACCTACTATAATGTATGGACCTTCAAAAGGTGGGCTCAATTTCCTGGATTTCCCTCGTTGCAGTGCGTCATTACGTAACAAAACTTTATCTCCTACTTGGAAGGTTACTTCGTTTTGCTTCTTGTCATAGTCCTGCTTCTCTCTTTCTTTTCTCTCTATTAAGGTTCGTCTTGCTGCCTCGTGGTTTCTCCTTAACTGCTGGGTTAGCTCCTCAACCACTGTCTGATACTCGTTATAACCTGACTCAGGTGGTTTTTGCAATACTCCTGGGATGTTTGCCTTCTTACCGAATATCAATTCGTAAGGCGTGAACCCCGTACTTGTGCTCTTGGTCGTGTTGTAGACAAAAGCTGTCGTTGGAAGATACCGGTCCCAATCGTTCTGTTCATTGGCACAAACATAGTGCCTAAGGTACTCCACTAACACTTTATGGGATCTTTCAATGCTCCCATTTGACTGTGGCCTGAAAGCTGTGGTGTGAGTTTTCTGTATCCTCAACACCTTACAGAGTGTTTTGAACACCTCGCTCATGAAGTTACTACCCTGATCAGTCACTATCTGGTTGGGTATCCCGTATATACTGATGACATTATTTATTAATGTACGTGTCACCGTATCTGTTTCTTGATTTGGCATTGGACTTGCCACTAGATACTTGGACAGCTGGTCCTGGCAGGTGAGAATGTACCTGTTACCAGCTTCCGTCAAAGGCATAGGGCCTACTACGTCAAGCGACATCTTCTCGAAGACTGTGCTTGGAGTATCTGTAATTACCATGGGGGCTCTGATGTCTGGCCGAGTCCCCTTATTTCGCTGACATGATGGACAAGAGCGAATGTACTCTTCTACGTCCTTTTTCATACCCTTCCACTGTATTCGCTCGCTCAGTCTTGCGAATGTCCTCGCAATCCCTTGATGGCCTCCTATTAATGAGTTATGACACTCCTTCATTATGGCTAATTTCTCCTCCTCTCTTAGCCCTTCTATTTCTCCTTCCGGTGAACTACCTTCGGGCTTGGATTCCTCTGCCTTAGCGTCCTCGGAGCCCTCGTCCGTGGTGTAGCCGACTTCGATTCCCTCTGCCTTGGCGTCCTCGGGTTTTGAACTCGCTACTCTAACCTTAACGTCACCAGGATACTGAGTGTCTCTTCTGACCTCCGCCTGGGGTCCTTTCCGAGCTGAACTGACCACTCTAGTTTGGCTCTTCTCTACAATGGGATTACGACTCAGGGCATCGGCGTTACAGTTCCGCTTACCTTGCTTGTATTCTATGACAAAATCGTACTCTGCCAGCTTTAACCTAAACTTCAGCAGGCGTGAAGACGGGTCCTGCACATTGAAAACCCACTTCAATGGCTTGTGGTCCGTCACTACAGTGAAATGCCGCCCAAATAAGTACGGCCTGAAATACTTCACTGCCCACACTATTGCCAATAATTCCTTTTCGGTTACACTGTAATTTACTTCTGCCTTGTTAAGCGTCCGGCTTGCATAGGCAACTGGAAGATCTTTCCCAATGGGTCCTTGTGACAGTACTGCTCCAACCGCCTCGTTGCTTGCATCAGTGGTAACAACGAAGGGTTTTTCAAAATCTGGATATTGCAGTACAGGCTCCTCTATTAGCCTTCGCTTCAGTGTTTCAAACGCTTGCTCCTGTTTGTCTCCCCACACAAAGGAAACGTCTTTCTTTACTAATTCATAAAGTGGCTTTGCAATTTTACTATAGTTAGGGATGAACTTCCTATAGTACACACTCAGCCCGCAGAATTGTTTGATCTGGCGGCTAGTGGTCGGCCTGGGAAAATCCCTGACTGCCTGGACCTTTTTAGCATCTGGGTGGACTCCATCTTCCGTGATTATGTGGCCTAAAAATGCCACCTCGGCCCTTAAAAATTCACACTTATCAGGCTGGAGTTTTAAATTATTCTCTCGCAGCCTCTGGAGTATTACTCGTAACTTGGCATTGTGCTCGTCTACTGAGCTACCATACACAATTATGTCATCCAGATAACATAAACATTTAATGCCAGTTAACCCTGTTAGCACAGTGTTCATCAGCCTTGTGAATGTGGCTGGGGCATCTCTGATACCCATCGGCATTCTCTTATATTCATATTTCTGCCCTAGTGCTGAGAAGGCGGTCTTGGGCCTATCTTCAGGCTTCAGTAGCACTTGGTAGTACCCACTCGCTAAATCTAGAGTCGAGAAATATTTAGCCTTTCCAAGGGCATCTAACAATTCGGAAATTAATGGTAGGGGATAACTAACTCCTATTGTAACCTCATTTAATTTCCTATAGTCTATAACGACCCTCCATTTCTGGATGCCTGAGGCATCTAGTTTCTTTGGGATTAAAAGTAACGGCGCATTCCAGGGTGACACACTGGGACTGATTATGTCATCCTCCAACAGCTTATCTATTTGTTTTCGTATCTCTCCCTTCTGTGCTTCTGGGAGCCTATAGGGCCGTACGTTAATAGGAGGTTGTTCCCTAGATATTGGAATCTCATGCTGTATTACCTTCGTATGGGTCAACTTGTCCCCCTCTAAGTGAAATACATCATCATACTCTGTACAGATGGCCAATATTTTCTCTGCATCTACCATGTTCAAATGGTCTATCCGCAGCTGTTCGGTCACTCTCTGTGAGCGCAACTTTCCGAAACCTAAACCATTGTCTTCGGTCTCCTTGGTTAGCCTTACCCTTTTCCCTTGTGACAGGCATGTGTAATCAACCTCATGAATGCATACCACAGGGCTCTGTATCTCTACTTCTTTCTCGGTGGTGTTAATAATGCTTACAATAGCCTCATTTCTCTGGGACCTGGTTAAACATTCGGCTAAATACACCCCTGGTGCTACTTCTGCTCGCTCTATTACACCAACAGGTAGATTCTTATTTACCTCAATGGCCACTACCTTCTCGGTCCTAGGTTCGAGACGGATCAGCTTTGTCTCTCGAGCCCCTATTGAGTACCTGGTCCCTTTTATTATGACGTAGCCTTCCTTGTAATTTATTACGCCATCTGACAAGAGGTCCTTCCCAATAATGCCATCTTGGGTCAAGTTAATGTCTTTACCCACTACATGGAAGGTGTGACTGGAACCACTTATCTCAAATCGTACCGTACCCTTGGTATATAGCTTGCCTTCACTGACCCCGGTCAGTTCTATGACATGTCCCCTCATAATTGCGCATACTTTTGGTACGCTTCCTTCTTTGACCAGGCTAATTTCTGACCCTGTGTCTAACAAGAATCGAAGTGGTTTTCCTCTCTGGACGATGCTAAGTAACATTGTGCCTTCGTCATCTGAACTTTCGAGACTTATCTTTCTACGGGATTCCGAGGTTGTCTCCGGCCTTCGGTCCCTGCTTAGTTTGTTGCTAACCTGGTTTTCATAGCCTGTCCTTGGCTACGCACTGATCCAAACGGGCCCTCCTCGGTTTGTTGCGACCCCGTGTCACCCTCGTCTCCAGACCTTCGGAAGACTTTCATGTCCGTTCTCCCTGTCTGTTGACCCATTGTTTTCGTGCGACAGTACCTCTGTAAGTGCCCCGCTTTCCGACAAGCATAGCACTGTTTAGTGGACTGTTTACCAAGTACATTTCTCCAACAGTCCCTTTCCAAGTGACCATCTCTACCACACGAATAGCATCTCGTTATTTCGGTATGTTGTCTGTTAACCGGTAGCCTGCAATTATCTTGCTCATGCCCTTTCCTATTGCAATTGTAGCAAGTTCGTGTACCCCTGGTACTCTCCCTCATGCCCGCCTTGACTGTGCGGACCGTTCGCGTTTCTACACCTACTTGGTCCCTTTGCTTCTTTCGGCAATCTCTCTCTATGTGTCCTTGTTTCTTACAATACCGACACGTTAGCGTTGTCGGTGGTCTTTTTAATTCTGACTCTCCGATAGGTTGACCCTGTGTTTCCTTTCTCGGACTTGTACATTGCCTAGCTAGGTGGCCCTCTTTATTGCAATTGTAGCAAATCACCCTAACCATTGCTGTTCTAGGCTTAGGATGCCACCTTCCTTCTGGTTTTGCTACATTAGGCTTGTTAGTTTCAATTCTCCGTGTGAACCCTAGTGTGTTCCGCCTACTTTGCAATCCATCCTTAGCCTGTTTGGATATAATGACTGCTTCTTCCTGCCTAGCTATTGCCACGGCTCTTTCAAATTTTAAAGGTTGCTGATCCTGCACTCTACATTGGATTCTTGGGTTGTTTAACCCTTGTGTGAAACTAGCCACTCCTATCTTTCTCACGCACTTCAACTGTGCCTGACTATCCTGTAGGCATTCGCCCTCTAATAAAGCATCCCGGAAAGCTGACGCCATCGTGTCTACGCGATGCGCCCAGGATGCTACACTCTCTCGCGGTTCCTGACTGCTTTGGAACATTTGGCAGATATATAGATCTAACGTGCCCTGCCTACCATAATATTCATTTAGCGCTACTTTAGCGTTCTCCCAGTTAGTAATATCAGCTCTTACCAAGAGCTTCTCTCGGGCCTTGCCTGTAATTTTTGTCAATATATATTTAAAGAAAAGTGCCTGATCATCCTCCCTGATCATGCGTACAGCCGCATCTACGTTGGCAAGAAACTCTCGTAGTCTGTCTGGCTGATTACCGTCAAATTCTCGACCAATCAGTCTGTGTCCCTCTACTACAGTTACATAAGGTCCTTCTAAGCTACGTGCATCATCATCATCAGCCTCTGCTATCTGAAATTCTGGCCTTCCTGCATTTAAATCTACATCTTCCTCCTGACTTGCCATACTGAATTAAAGTGGACTCACCCTACGATGTCTTCTGTACTGCTGGGCTTGTTGGCTGCGATCCGTGTAGGCTGCTTAATAGGCTGCTGGGCTGCTGGCTCCCTGCAGCTGGGCTGGATTGTGGCTCCTAAGACGCGCGGTTCGATCTTCTGCGATGCGCGGTTTTCAAACAATCTTCTTCGGTGCGCGGTTCAATCTTCTGCGCTGCGCGGTTTTCGGACAATCTTCTTCGGTGCGCGGTTCAATCTTCTGCGATGCGCGGTTTTCGGACAGTCTTCTTCTCGAAGTGCGCGAACATCGGACTGATATGGTTCTACTGTTCGTCGGAGTTCGAACTAAGGGCACCCCACATCTGACACCAAAACGTAAGTCTGTCGTGACTCACCTTGTCCCGAGATGTTCTGGACGATTTGTTCTCCCGAGCGGCTTGGAGAATCTGTGGGTTGGGTGCCCTGAACCATTAAATGAAGTACTGAGTCCCATTTAATATGATATATATTTGAATTCAACTCTGACTTCCCAAATACCGTACATATTTACAATGTCTATTTACAGCATACTTCAGTGATGTGCCTGCTCCGGAAGCTTTTTAGAATACTGACTTCCAACCTGGGTAGAGTCTATGTAGAAAACCTGAGAGTTGCCCTCTAGCTTGTCTCTAAGCCTAAGTCCGCATCTCCAACTACTGTCTGAGAGACTAAGTCTTTCAGATATCACTTCTAACGCGGCTATGTCCTACTCCTCTCTCTCATTCTGAATGTCAGCACCTCCAGTCTTATCACCGACTTTCTTGACCTACGTAGAGCGTTCTCTTGTCCAAGACTAAAGATATCCCTTAAGCCTCTGCAGCTTATATATATCCTGGTCTGGCCCTTGCTAACTAGTGAGAGGGGGAACTCCCACCCTAGTACTAGTCTACCCCCAACTGGGATCCCTCTCCAGTAGGTGGTGCTATAGTGGTCAATCTCAGAACCACTTATTCTCTGTCTCACTCAGCCTAACTCATATCTCTCACTGAGTGGAATGTTTTGCCATGAAGTGGAGATTTTCCGATGCTCCATCCTTCCATGAGTCATGTATTCTTTCCTTGTCTCTCCCAATGCTAATTATTCTGAATGCTGGATTTGTGCTTGTAGCTAGCCACTGTTCATTTACTCAACCCTTGGTCAGTTTACATAGATAAGATTACAACTCAATAACAAGTTACTCATAAGCCTTCCGTAGCAGGACTTGAAGAACAAGTAATTTCACATATCCTATTCTTAATGTTTCAAATATAAAGTAGCACATTTTACACAATTAATAACCATAATTCTTCTTATAAGAAAACTCTTTATCCTTTCGTTTATACATTCCTAGTGGTCTCCTGTACTGGGGATACACTAGTTCAATTCTAATCTCCTTAACTTAATATATGCTATGGGACTTAATATACCTGGTTCGATTCCCGGCATCGGTGCCATCACGACAGAACCATCTGCTATTGGTCACAGCAGGGGCGACTCTCTGGTTACTGTCGGGGGCTGTTTAACGTTTCAGTCGCCGGTCGTAAAAAAGCTGACAGTCAACTCAAGACCTAAGCGGTCCCTTTGATGTTAGCCAGACTTCTGGTCAGTGAAGAGGCTTCCGCAGCGGTAAATAGTTCCTATGTTTGTTGCTTGTTGCTGCTGTCAGGAGATTACCTCAGTTTGGGTAGGTATTCTGGTGAACTGACTTGACATATTAAAAATGTTTGCACTGTAAAAATATGGAGAATACTTCACAAGTTGCATGTTATTCGGTTTCGTTACCAACTCTTACATTTCATACGTAGATGGCTGTGAATAGTTATTGTTCTCGCTGGTGTATGTAACAAAATAAATAATTATTTAACATGAGTATCATATCTTATTGCATTGTGTACTTTTAAGGTTTGTTCAGGTTCATTCCATTACTGTTTAGTTCGTATAATGTTTACGGCTTTGGAGATGGATCCAAGAAAACTGTCGGCAGTATTGGCTGCAATAGCATGCTCAATATTCATAATGACTGCCAGCCGTGAGCAACACGTGGGTGATGCTGTGACGCTTGAGTCACAAGTGAAATACTTTAAACCTAATAAAAGTGGGGAGGGGGAGGGATTAAGTAGGATATCTAAACAAATTGTTATGAACGTTTACAGTAGCCTACGAGATGAGAATCCGCTGTGGACTGTGGAAGAAGTGGTGAAAAAAAAAACGCGCTGCTGACCGGCGTTTCTACGTACAGTGTATACACGGCTCGCGCGGAATTTAAAGGAATTCGTCTGTTTTCTTGTGGTACCATATCTTATATACTGGCCTGTTGTTGTTTATATATGTCGTGAGTATTTCAGGTGCGTCTCCCTAAAGTCGCTGAAAATTTAGTTTTAAGAAAGTGTCTGAATTATGTAAACAAGCAATCAAGGTGATAAGGAAAGTGAAACAAAACGTAACTCAGCTAAGCTGAATGCCAGATTTATGTGACAGAAAAGGTTTGTTCGTTTGACTGTTCGTCTGTAGGCCTATGTGTCAGCTCAATTCGAACTCGCCTTAATTAAAATAGGAAGGGCCTTAACACGGTATGGGTGTAGGATGCTTGGCGTACTCGAAATAATAATAATAATAATAATAATAATAATAATAATAATAATAATAATAATAATAATAATTTGTACTTCATTTTCGTAACTGCCCTCTATCTGCAGAAATTTTGTCATGAGGGGATCATGAGTTTGATTTTACTTTCCGAATGAAGAGACCACCAATTTTACAACATTCCTGGTAACACTGTATTTTACAATCCCAGTCATAGGTGGGTTTTCAGCTTGTTGAACTGTGAGAAACTGCCTCTGACTCGTTGCACGAGAGCGGAATCGTATACTTATGTTGTAAGTCCCCATGTGCCTCACACAAATTTCATTATGAAATAAAAATAAACCTTGGATCTCTTGCCTCGGTATTCGTCAGTAATCTATAGGTTTTACATAGTCAATAAAGGAATCAATAGGTATGGTACGTAATCAAAGTACAACTATGTGAAAGGAAGTGATTTATTTTGATGATTCACTATTTGAGAATGAAGTACTTGACAGATAGACGTACGACGTTAATAATCATAGAGTTAGTAAATTACTAACTCTATGTTAATAATAGGCTGGTTGTGGCGAAGATGGAGAACGGTGACGGGAAGGGGAAACAGGGGCGGAAGAATACTTTTCCTAAGCTCTTGAGTTGACTTTCAGCCAGCCCTCCTGCCATTCTAAAGTACTGTACCTGGCAGAGGCGAATTAGTATTACGAGGCGATGGATGCCTAGTTGTACTTCCCCTTAAAGCGATAATCACCACCAGTATACCTTTCAAACGTAATGCCTGTAAACGGCTTCTTCGAACAGTGATTGTTTGATGATTGTCTCCCGTTACTAATGCTATGCATTCTCTCTGATAATGTAGGTATCACAGACAATAACAAGGCACTTTGCAGTCTGGAAGCCACAAACTGTAATTGACTTGTGCCACAGCTTGGGACACGTGCAACACAATAACGAGAGTTACCAACGGAGATAATAGTGTATAGAGAAACCTTCAATACGTGTCACTGACAGTGTCCCGTCTCTGAGGTCCGATATTTTATGACAGAAAGACAGTAAGCAAATTCTATTGTCCGGAGTAAGCAAATTCTATTGTCCAATCAAATCAACAGACTATTGTGTCCGTGTACGTTAGATGTATATTGTCGTTTCATATTACCAATCTTATAACGAGTGACGTCGTACACCGGCACTGGAGGTTTTTATGGCTTGTCAATTTGTTGCATACTTCGTTATGTAATAGCTTATTTTTGTTACTGGTTTAACGTCCTACTAACACATCAAAGGTTTCAGCCAACGGAAGGATGGAAAAAGGATTGGGAAGGAAGTGGCCGTGGTGTTAACGTACAGCCTATGTGAAAATGGGAAACAATGGAAAACCTTTTTCAGGGCTACCTATTATGGGATTCGAACCCACCATCAACACAAATGTAAGCTCACAGCTGTGAGACACTAACCGCACGGGCAACTCGTATGGTAAAACAGTAGCTTTTGCGGTGCTGTATGTGCTGTCGGCCTACTGTATTATGTAAATGATTCTAACCGAAATACGAAGGTTGGAACTTAAATAGTGGCAACAATTTATTTACAACAGATACAAAAGAGTTAGTGTTAGCAACCTTTACTGTCCTTCAATGTAGTCACCAGCGTTGTGTATAACCCGTTGCCAGCGATGTGGAAGTCGTAGTATACCTTTAGCAGAGCCTGTTCTGTTGATGGTGCGAATGGAGCGGTCTACTGCCTGTCGAATCTCTGCAACAGTTCTGAAGCGAATGCCACGAAGTGGTTCCTTCATCTTCGGAATCAAAGAGCGTCTTAGCAGCGTCGTAACGCAACCATTTGTGCATTTCCGTCAAATCATGCAGAACCCATCTTGATGCAATTTTTTGCATGCCCAGGCGTTCCTTCACGATGTGGAGCACAGTCGTATGCGCTAATCTGGTTTTTGGGCGAGCTCAGGAATCATCTGGTTTCGATCACTGTCCACTGACGCTCGTAGGGCGACCTGCCCGATGAATGTCCGCCACAGTTTGCCGACCATCGTTGAAGGCTTTTACCCAACGTGTCACTGTTCCGTAGGGTAATGCAGAATCCCCGCAAGCCTCTTGAAGACCTTGATGATACTGTCGTGCTGTACGACCTATGGCACATTCAATCTTGATCCAACCACAGTCTAATGTATACAGTCGCGAAGCTCTGATGATATTTTTCGTCCGAGGCGACTACAGCACTCCAAGCGGCGAGGTAGAGGCAACTTGCTAGCAGACAACAGGGAACGAATTACCACTACAGTCTAAAATGGTCATATCTTCTGAACCATTCATGCAAATAATGTCCTGACAAGGTTATTGTAATCCTTATGAAATAGTGGAGGAGGTCAAACAATTTATTTCGATGAGGAGTTTGAGAATAATATCGAAATATTGTCCGGATCCATGGCTAAATGGTTAGCATGCTGGCCTTTGGTCACAGGGGTCCCAGGTTCGATTCCCGGCAGGGTCGGGAATTTTAACCATCATTGGTTAATTTCGCTGGCACAAGGGCTGGGTGTATGTGTCTTCTTCATCATTTCATCTCCATCACGACGCGCAGGTCGCCTACGGAAGTCACATCAAAAGACCTGCACCTGGCGAGCCGAACATGTCCTCGGACACTCCCGGCACTAAAAGCCATACGCCATTATTATGTTATCGAAATATTTATTTAATCTTAAGGAGTCATGTTTCTTTACCGCGGACTATAACATAAAATCGCTTCTGGAGGGCAACCGGTTCGAAATAGGTATATACCATCGCGGACTTTTTTGTAGAGGTTTCTATACTCTACTATTCGTACGCTTACACTTGGGGTCTCTCGTTGACGGTTCACGCAGCGTAAGCCAAGAAAGCAAGTGACGGACCGACCGACATCGAACCTGCCAAGTTGGGCGAAGAAGGCCAGCGCTTTACCACAGTCTAATATATACAGTCGCGAAGCTCTAATAAGAGGAAGGTTCATCCACTTGACAGCTGAAGCAACACTAGCACCTCTAGCGGCGAGGTAGAGGCAAGTTGTTAGCAGACAACAGGGAACGAATTACCACTACAGTCTAAAATGGTCATAACTTCTGAACCATTCGTGCAAATAATGTCCTGACAAGGTTATTGTAATCCTAATGAATTAGTGGAGGTCAAACAATTTATTTCGATGAGGAGTTCGAGGATAATATCGAAATATTTATTTAATCTTAAGGATTTACCTTTTTCTACCGCGGACTGTAACATAAAATCGCTTCTACAGGGCAACCGGTTCGAAATAGGTATATACCATCCCGGATTTTTTTGTAGAGGTTTCTATGCTCTACAATTCGTACGCTTACACTTGGGGTCTATCGTTGACGGTTCAGGCAGCATAAGCCAAGAAAGCAAGTGACCGACCATGGTAGAGCGCTGGCACGGTTGTGGCAGATATTGCCAAACTAAGAATCCTTAGAACTGCCTATTTGTATCCCAGGTTTTTTAGGGAAAAAGAAATTGATGAGGCTCTATTCACTATCACAGACAATACCACCGAGCTAGCGTCTGTAGTTAGTTTCTTTGAAATGAGCGATCCATCTGCTAACCAATTTAAAATATTACAGGCTATACTGTTTCATTTTTACAACAGGGCTAGGGACCTATTGTCTCTCAAATTAAAAGAGGACCGTGATAAGAGGCTAGCAATTTGGTCGAACATCTGTCGGAAATGTCAAATAGAGTTAGTCAATTGTTGACTGGGGCAGCTGTTCCCAAAATCGACCAGATCCCTTTGATAAACTTGTCTACTGAGGAAGATCCTAGTAAAACGATTGAAAGCAGAAAATCTGTTGCTACTCAACAAACATCTGCCCCATTGGAAACTGAGCCTGGTCATCCAAGGCAAATTCCGCCTTTCTTTTTGAATAATGCTGTGCTTGAGACTTCTCAATCTCCTATAGCGTCACCTATTATATCACCTGGTTTCAGTAGTTTGCCTCATCCATTGGCTATGTTGCTGAAGGGCATTTCAACATTTTCAGTCAACTCAACTAATGAAGTCATTTCTTTCCTAAGGTTCTTCGTAGAACTTCAGGACCATGCGTTAATGTTTTCCCTCTCTCATTCTCAAATACTTCAAATAATGTATCCTTATTCTGTAGGCGTCCTATCGGACAAAATAGTGGAAGCCATAGCTGATCGATCATCCATAGAAGACTTCCACGCCCACCTCCTGGCAAACTTTATTTCGGCCAGGGCAATCTCATCATTGATCCGAAAGTTCTACTTTAGAGTACAGCGGTTGTATGAAAATCTTGCAGAATTCATTCAAGATATTAAATCCTACACCAGAGTTTTCGCTCTTCATTTCTCTGAAGAACAAATAGTGCAAACTATTGTCGAGGGCATCTCTCCGCCCTATAAGTCATTCGCGTCTCGTCCTCAAACCTTCTCTGAATTAAAGGCAATGGCGGTGTCAGCCGAAGGAGTATGATTCGCCGACACCTTACGAGTTGCTAAGGAGCCCCCTCCGTCTCCTAACAGTTCTCGGCCTCCACCTGGCCGAAATTTCACCACCCGTAAATGTTATGCTTGTGGTTCAATTGAACATCCTCGCAATAAATGCCCATTGATAAAATCGACTGGGACGAAGAACGGAGCTGGTGCATCTCAAGGACATCAAAGGGGTTGTCAGGTTCATAGGCATGGTGAATTTCTTCAGGAAATTTATTCCTAACTTCGCTAACAGAGCGGCGCCCTTGAACGTATTCCGTAGGAAAGGCGTCAAATTTAAATGGGGGACGTCTCAGCAAGCCGCTTTTGAAGATCTGAAACTAGCTCTTTGTAACGCCCCTGTATTAGCCATGCCAGATTTCTCTAAGAAATTCATTGTTCAAACAGACGCCTTCTCGTCGGCGGTTGCCGCTGTCCTTCCTCAGTAAACGTAACTCGGAAGGCGCCTATCGCCTATGCTTCTAGGACCTTATCGGCTCAAGAGGCCAAATATTCAATCTATGAACTTGAGGGTTTGGCAGTGTTGTTTGCACTAGAGAAGTTCCGCCTCTATCTGGAACATGTCAAATTTGACCTAGAAACGGATAGCCAAGCTTTAAGTTAGGTACTAGCTAGGCCCCGTCGCACTGATCGTATAGCCCGCTGGGTCATCATGATTTCTGCCTTCCAATTTGATGTGAGGCATATTAGAGGATCTGAAAATGTAGTTGCGGATGGACTAAGCCGCATGATTTCTCCTGAAGTGGAGACCACTGAAGAGCAAGATAGTTCTCCTCTTTCCACGCCCATACCTTCAGCTATTAATGCTTTTCTAACTGATGCCCCTATGTTATTTCGGAATATTGAAAAATATCAACGTTAAGATCGTGTGCTGGCTCCTATAATGGAAACCTTTTCTTATGTGGAACATGTCATCCCTTATGTGTTGAGAAATGGGGTTTTGTGTTGCCCTTCGAAGCACGATCAGAAGATGAAAGTTGTGGTTCCACCTGTGCCTGTGCCTATGATCTTCAAGTACTATCATGAGACCCCATTAGGGGGGCATTTAGGCATCTTCAAAACTCGGGAACAGATCCGAGAGTTGTTCATTTGGAAAGGTATGGACAGTGAATTTAGAGAAATGGTGAAAGCTTGTAAATCTTCCTTGCTTAGTAAGCCCTCCTTTTCCACTAAGCTAGGGCTTCTGTCATCGCAGCAAGCGTCTCGCTCCATGGAGCGTCTATATATAGACTACGTCGGATCTTTCCCACAATCCAGGGGGAACGGAAATAAATTTAATCTGGTGTGTGTAGACGGTTTCACTAGATTTTCTTGGTTATTTCCGACTAAGCTGGCAACCGCTCAGTCTACAATATCTCGTTTTAATACTATTTTTGCTTCTTTTGGTCCTTATCAATATATAGTTTCTGATGATGCTAAGGCATTCACATCTAACTTATTCCGCAAATTCTGTTTCGACCTGTCTATCTCACACGTAACCACTTCTGCTTATTATCCTCAACCGTCTCTGGCTGAGCGGGTCAATCGTAATCTCCGTTCTGCCTTAATTGCATTTCATCATGAAGATCATTCCACGTGGGATACGTCCCTGCATTGGTTAGCATTTGTTTTAAATTCGGCGGTTCATGAGTCCCACAAGTTCACTCCAGCATCTCTCATGTTTAAGTTTGTTCCTAACACGCCGCTATCTAAGCTTTGGTCACTTAATGATATATTACCAGAGGCAATAGATGCTGATCATATTAGAGATCTATGGAAGAGGACTGAAACCAACCCTAAAGCCCTCCTGTGGGCAAGCTTGCCCCCAGATTTCATGGGCCATGCCTTGTTTTAGATTTCCTAACACCTGTCATCTTAGTGGTCAGTAACCCAGCCATGGAGAGGATATTTAGGGTTCACCTCCCACAGGTGAAACCAGTGTAAATTCATTGTTGTTTTACATTAACCACTAAATTTTGGCAGGGGTCGAAAGTTATTTCTCTTTGAAGAAGGGGATTAGATCTTAAAATTAATGTAATATTAATAGGGAGGCCTTCTGCCCGCTTCTATATGTAAATGTGTACATAATCTAAATAGTACAACCTTCCCCTCTGATTATTCTTGTTGTCCATTACCTGATGGCCATTACCTAGCCCCCGTCTCCTGCATCCCCGTATTGCTGACGCACACTCACCATCAAAGACGCCCGCCCCTCTTCCGCGTACAAATAAAGGTTGTACTCTTAAACTCCAGCAACAATGTCTGTCGGCAAGATAATTATCGTTTCAGTGCCTCTCAGCCGTCGGTGTCTCAACATCTGGCGAGCGATACCGGAGTGGGGTAAAGGCACACTCCACTCTAGTGAAGTCTCGTTCTGAACGGCGCGCCGGAGCTCGATCTTTCCGGCAAGGACTGAAGTGCGGTAACTCTACCACCAACCCATCTGGAGTCTGCACATCCACATTTGATCTGCGGCGACCATCACCATGATTACCCCTCTCATAGTAGCGGGAGAGGTGAATCTTAGCGTACTTGAGGGGTCCGGAGGACCTCACCTAGGTATCGGCAGCGGCGGCCGGTCTTGCCGTCAAAATTAATCGGCATATACTAGACTTCTAAGATGGCATGAAGACTTCCTAACTAGGTTTTTCAATTTTTTTCTAAAATAAACATTCAGCGAAATATTTCTCATCTACAAAATTGCAATGTGAAAATTTTCTTCTTTCAAATTTCTTCTGTGTCACCCCAATGAAGGAACTTTGTGGGGGGTGAGGGAAGGGGAGGTCTGCACCGGGAGGTACGCCGCAACTCCGCACATTTAAAAGAAGCGCCTTAAGGAACGCTATCTCTCATACAAATCTGGAAACAGTTAGTGCATGAAGTTGGGACATTATTCGTAAGATGCCACTCATAAATAACAGAGTATTGTGTTATTTTAATGTTTCCTAAACTGACGGGATTTATTTATTTTGTTTTGGTGTACAGGAAGAAGTTTGAACTTTTCTCCGTAGACATCCTTACAAAAACTGTGGTCGTGCACTCTGGTGCACGGTGGAAGAACTAGTGATTTAAAGACGTTTTGTGTTCTTATGTTTTCTCAACTAAATTAACCTTCATTTATTTTGTTATTTCAAGGTTTGCAACACTTCCGTCTCGTCCCGCCAGCTTTGACTCTGGCCAATGGGATTTTTTTTTTGTAATTATTTATCAGCCTATCATAGGCTTCTTGTAACTTTTAAACTATCCAATAAAATGAGAGGGTGTGTCCGGATTTAGTTCAGAGCCTTCTCGAATCATCTCCTCGGATATAGAAGTTGCGGCTTTTTCAAGCTACCTTGTCTTATTGATCGTTGAAGTACTGAGTGTGTGTGTTAAGTCAGGAGGCAGGGTGCCTCATCCTTCGGCAGGCAGTACACCAGCCCAGGTAATGGCCACCAGTTTTGTATCTTTGTAGCTATCTCCGCTACTTGCCCGAGGAGAAGGTTCTAAACTTTAACTGTGTAACCGATCGATTTCTAAAATGTAAACTTCTTCCTTTTCATGTAAAATTTCATTAAGTCTCAAACTGTAAATCGGGGATAGAGAGTGCGTTACCCTCTCGAGCTCCCCTTCAATTTATCTTGAGGTGATTACGATTTTGTAACTATTTATTTTCCTGTAATGCAATAAATTAACCTTTCATTCTAGTCACCTCAGTAGCTTGGGATTAGCCTCTGTATCATCGGGCCGCGAGCCCAAGTAGGGTTTTATACTTGGTTTTTTAGGGGCGCAAGTGTACGCCTCCATTCATTTTGTGTTTGGGCTAGTAATTTAACCGTTTCTTCTTTCCACGAAGGCCCAGTAGTTTCGGTAATATATACCCCTGTGTACAAAAAATTGTAATTTGTAGGTTGGGCCTAGAGAGGCCACAAATTGTAAGATTTTTGTGTAATATTGCCTTGAGTAGGTTGTCAGAAATTGGGAGCTCAGCCTCTTTGGTTGTAGTTGGAGAGCATGTATGCTCTTTTCTAAGATTGCTAATGTTACTCTAATACTGAGGGGTGCCTCTGGAAGGCTGTAAATTGTAACGGTTGGAGCAAAGTTCTCCGGAACCTTGTGTCGAAGTAAACGCTACATTGGCGACATTGTAACTTTGTAAATTAGGGGCTTGAAGCCAAGAGGTGTTGAATTCCCTATTCTGAGGGTTATCTATTTTTATATCAAAATTGTCATTGTACCTGATACACTGTTGTTAAGTTTGATTTTCTGAAAAGAAATATAACCTTTATTTCGAAGTTTTAAAGGAATCTTTGATATTGTAGATAGACCCATTCAAGTCCACACCTTCTTTCACCTCTCTGTGATCCACGAAACCCCGATAATAATAATAATAATAATAATAATAATAATAATAATAATAATAATAAACCAGTAGATGTAACGAAAATTCCTAAGGTCGGAATCTTCCAGTAAATCTACTTATGCAGGTATATCGCACTTCAGCATTCTCAAATCACGCAAATGTTTGGCATAGATCGTGAGAATGAATTGCATTACTTCTGTAGAAATAACAACAACATCATTACTGAGCTCGATGGCTTCAATCGCTTAAGTGCGACTACTATCCTGTATTCGGAGGGTAGTGAATTCGAACCTCACTGTCGGCAGCCCTTAAGATAGTTTTCCGTGGTTTCCCATTTTCATACGAAGCAACTGGTGGGGCTGTACCTTAATTAAGGCCAAGGCCGCTTCTTTCCCATTCCTAGCCCTTTCCTATCTCATCGTCGCCATAAAACCTATCTGTGTCGGTGCGATGTAAGACAACTTAAAAAAAAAGAAAGAACGATATTAAAAATGCCAGCCGAGATCATGACAACAATGACTTCTAAGACAATAACCACAACTACTACTACTACTACTACTACTACTACTAATAGAGCGAGTGGCTATGCGGTTTGGGTCACGTAACTGCTAGCTTACATAGGGGAGATCGTGAGTTCGAAACCCATTGTCGGCAGTATGAAGATGGTTTTCCCATTTTTTCCATTTCCATACAAGGCAAATGCTAGGGCTGTACCTTAATCAAGGGTACGGATGCGTTCTTCCTATTCCCAGCCTTTCCTATCCCATCGTCGCCATAAGAGTTATCCGTGTCGGTGGGACGTAAAGCGAAATAATAATAATAATAATAATAATAATAATAATAATAATAATAATAATAATAATAATAATAATAATAATAATAACAGTAATAATAGTAGTAGTAGTATAGAGTGAGTTGGTTACACGGTGTGAGTCAGATTGTTGTGAGCTTGCATTCAGGAGATGGTGGGTTCGAAACCCCACTGTCATTAGCCTTGAACGTGGCTTTTCATGTTTCCCATTTTCACACTAGGCTAAATACTGGAGCTATTTTTTAATTAATGTACGGTCGCTTCCTTCCCAGTCCTAACCCTGTTCTCTTCCATCGTCACCATAAGAGCTATCTATGTCGGTGGAAGGTAAAACAAATATGAAACAGAAATGTATTAGTGGTAGCAGTAGATGAGTGTTATTGCATACAACCGTACTTCTTTGGATTGATATTAGCTAGTCAAATGCAAGTTTCTATGTGTTTGGGTATTCAGGTACTGCAGTATTTGATGTGGTGTTATACACTGGTTCAAAATGTTTGTTTTAAATCATTCTATTTTATCACTGCGTTCTGATATATAGAACAGTACCTGGTAGAGCATGGGACATGGCACATTACAGTAAATAACAGGAAATGTTGCTGATAACAATATATATCGGGTTATTTTATTACCAGGATTACTTGACAGTTTTATTGTAAACGTCAAGTTTCCTCCACTTCGCGCTGAGATATATGATCGAGAGAAACAAGGAACTTCTGTATCTTCTGCACATCTCATACACATGTGGAAAAGTATATAAGGAAAAAGTAACTTATTTTTAATGTCAGTGAGGAACAGGGTTATCAGATACCTTAAATCAAAGTATGTTCATACTAGTACTATTGTTAATATTGTTCATACTAGTTCTTTAAATTTCAATATATATTTTCCATTCCTCTGCAAAGCCGTTAAACCGAGGGAGTTGGTCGTGTGGTTACGGACACGTAGCTGTGAGTTTATATTCGGGTGATGGTGGGTGGGATGGTGGGATCCTAGAAATCAACGGGCTCGTATGCTACAAGTTGTAAACTTCGTTTCAGAATGATATATTTATTTTTATGCTGACATCATAGTGCATTTATGCAGAGATTTGAACTTACTGTACTGAGCAAGCTGGCCGTTCGGTTTGGATCACATTACTACGCATTCGGAAGATGGTGAGTTCGAACCCAATTGTCGACAGCCCTGAGGATGGTTTTCTGTGATTTCCCATTTTAACATTGTGCCTTAATTGAAGCCACGATCGATTTCTTCCCTTTTCCTATCCCTTGTCATTGTAAGACTTGTCTCTATCGGTGCAACGTAAAGCAGAGAGAGAACAACTTGCAGTTCATTTCATTGTTCCAACTAGTTCTTTAAATTTCAATATATGTTTCATTCCTCTGCAAAGCTCTTTAATTCGAGGGAGTTGGTCGTGTGGTTAGGGTCACGTAGCTGTGAGCTTTCTTTCGGGTGATGGTGGGTTCGAGTCCAAACATCGGCAGGCCTGAAGATGGTTGGCAATCCGTGGTTTCTCATTTTCATACCAGGCCACAGCCACTTCCTTCCCAGTCCTATCCCTTCTCCATCCTTTCGTCGCCAAAGGACCTTCAGTGTGTTAGTGCGTCGCATAAAAACCTCAGTTGTATTAATGCGACGTTAAACAACTAGCAAAAACAGACGTGAACAGTTTCATTTTGTCGTTCTTAGCAATTTCAAAAAAAATTCTGCACAGTACGAAAATAAATTAGAGAAATGAACAGCTAAGACCGGGATGTTGTGGGTTCGGATCCCACTGGTGTCCGGTTGGCCATTTTTGTTCTGTACTTAACATCTCTTCAACACGTACTAAATGTACGCAACACGACCTAAAAGGTTGAAAGTCTGTTTCCATTACAATGCGGTCGTGAAAACATAACATTTCTCACCCCAAAATGAAACCAAGGAGTAAAGAAATCTGTCCTCTTTAAAGGCAAAAAGCTCTCGATATTCATCACAGGTGAAAATACTGATACATTTCTCTCGACGTTCAAAATGCGAGACAGTTGCTGGAACTGTCCGGGACGTGTACATTTAGCCCGAATATGGTACTGTAAATTTGAAAAGTGGTACGTGGACTGGAACGGGATCCCCTCAGCCTCGGGAGGTCAGTTGAGTAGAGGGGGTACAATTCCCGCCTCAGCCATGCTCGAAGTGGTTTTCCGTGGTTTCCCACTTCTTCTCCTGGCAAATACCGGGACGCGTTCTATCAAATAAATTATTAATTTTCGCAAACATGTCTGATACAATCAGAAATAATGTTTTCCCAGAGCTTACATGCAAGTCACGTCAAGCATGTAATTATTCGCTTTATTTTTGTCGCCCTTTCATTTGTACACAGGGACTACTGTAGCTCGGTAAAATTCTTTCATGCACACAGTAATCATATAAGTAATTCAGACATGGTACTATATCCCAGCCCATTGACTTTAATATATCCCATAAATCTTCTCAATTTGAGATGCTTTTCTAGTTTTGAACTTGTGTAACTTTTTGTAAATATCTTTATTACCATAGGTAAATGTCAGTACATCGGAAGTATTAGTCACTTCCTCTAACAGAACATTGCTCTTACATCCTACTATCCTTACATATTGCTGAATAAAATCTTCTAATTTTTGTAAATCCTCTCTCACACACACCCACGCTTTGTTTATTATTGTTTCCTAAAAACTCTTTCGTGGAACCTAATCCTGCCCTAAATTACGTATAAGTATCCTTCTATTTTAGCTCCACATCAAATGCCTGCCAATTATACTAGCCATCATATTTCATTAGCTGACTTCTTCACTAAATTCAGTTTCCTGGTAAGTTCCTTCAATCTCTCCTTACTTCCACAGTATCTAGTTGGGAATCCCCGTAGGAAAGAGAGAGCACTTCCCCGTTATTTATCTTTCACAACAAGCAAAGAATTTATAGGATGTATCGCATCCCCTTCCCACAGGGAAGAATGTGCAGTATGAATTCCATTTTAATCACCCTTTCGCGTTCATCTACGAAATCCACCAGATGAAGATCGATATACGTGTACAGTAAATATTTTACTTGCAACCCAAATTACGGGATTTTAACGATTAACAGTTCGCAAGACAAATTCCATACTTCTCAGCTTGGAAGCAAAGCATAGATACTTTGAAACGTGCTGGTTACGAACAAACACAACAAAATAATCATCTCCTCCTAACTGTAATCACAAGAGAAAAATTAAGAGATCCGACATGTAGGCATAAGAAGGGCAAGGGTCATTATAAGAAGGAGAGTGTAAGGTTTTGCAAATTTAATACCGTAAGAATCTGCCGGGCTGAGTAGCTCGGATGGTAGAGAGCTGGCAAGTTACATTCGGGGGATGGTCCGTTCGAACCCCACTGTCGGCAGCCCTGAAGATGGTTTTACTCAGTTTCCCATTTTCACACTAGGCAAATGTCAGGGTTGTAACTCAATTAAGGCCATGTTCGCCTCCTTCCCACAAACCGACAAACTTCCACGCGTTGTTCAGAGACACCTTTTGAGTATATTGGTATAAGGGACCCGTGGTCTCCAGTGGCTTTTTACAGCGTAATAATGTAAATTAATTATGATTTATTCGGTTTGTTACCCCAATCAACCTTGTTTTTTAAAAACACCTTCACAGCAGTGAAAAAGATCTAATAATGTAGAAGCCAAAACGTACAACACACAAAGTAATGCAAAGCCTGTGACTTGCAAAAAACCAAAACGTACAACGCAAAATACAGAGTAGCCTAATGCAGCAATTGTAAGACGAAACACATCCATTTTTATCACAGTGTGTTCAATCTGTTCTGTTAGTGTTCAGAACACTAGGGTACAGGGTCCCGGGTTCGATTCCCGGCCGGGTCGGGGATTTTAATCACGTCTAATTAATTCTGCTGAGCCGGGGACTGGGTGTTTGTATTTGTCCCAACACTTTCCTCTTCATGTTCAGACAACACACTATACTACCAACCACCACAGAAACACGCAATAGTAATTACATCCCTCAATATAGGGTTAGCGTCAGGAAGGGCATCCGGCCGTAAAACATGGCCAAATCCACATGTGCGACACAGTTCGCACCCGCGACCCCACAGATGTGGGATAAGCGGAGGAAGAAGAAGAAGAAAAGGAAGAAGAAGAAGACTGAACAGTAGGGTACAGTACGTAAAAAATGCAGAACTGTTCCTTTACAGGTATTGTTCAAAATGTCGACCACCATGGTCGGGCTCAGGCCGGTAGTCTTTAAAGTAGTGTTTTAAAGGTAACACCTCTGTATCGTTGGATTCCGACACGTTAAATTATTCCTGCGGGACCACATTCCAACACACCGGTGTCTGTTAAGAACTAGCATTTAGCACGTAAAACAAATACATTATTATTATTATTATTATTATTATTATTATTATTAGTAGTAGTAGTAGTAGTAGTAGTAGTAGCAGTAGTAGTAGTTGTTGGTGTATTAGTATTTTTCAGTGCAATACAGATACAGAGCTAATTGGAGCAACAAACCAAATGCAAGTTTGTCGGTGGAGTTCGGGCTAAAAAAAAAAAAAAAAAAAAGCATGGCACTACAGCCCTTGAAGGGCCTTGGCCTACCAAGCGACCGCTGTTCAGCCTGAAGGCCTGCAGATTACGAAGTGTCGTGTAGTCAGCACGACGAATCCTCTCGGCCGTTATTCTTGGCTTTCTAGAGCGGGGCCTCTATCTCACCGTCAGATAGCTCCTCAATTCTAATCACATAGGCTTAGTGGACCTCGAACCAGCCCTCAGGTCCAGGTAAAAGTCACTGACCTGGCCGGTAATCGAACCCGGGGCCTCCGGGTAAGAGGCAGGCCCGCTACTCGTACACCACGGGGTCGGCTTCGGGTTCACCCTGTAGGCCTATATATGTACAGCATGATCTAAGCTGTCCTGTTGCATGGCTGAATTGTCAGCGAAATGGTCTTCAGTTCATAGAACCACTATTCGATTCCCGGTCAAACCGGGGATTTTAACAAAGTTTGGTTAATTATTTTAGCTTGGAGACAGGACGTTTTTCATTGTATTGATACCTACACACAACATGTCACACTACTAACCACCACAGGAACACGCAATAATGATACATCCCCTCCACATATGGGTGGCACCAGGAAGGGCATCCGACCATAAAACATGGCTTTACTCAACGAAGATAACTGAGTTCTTCACTTCGATATAGTAACTCAATATATTTAAAATATAATAGTAATGCAAAAACTAGAAAATAGTATATTAGAGGTATCCAAGAAATACCTTGTGAATGACTGTCTTGCGTATGCTGTAAAAAAAAAAAAAAAAAAAAAAAGGTTTTAAATCATTTCATCTAAGTAACTGCATAAATATTGAATGAATTTTTGTGTTTATAGTCGAAACCCCACTCATATGCAAATATTTAATGTGCTCATTTGGTAACATGTTTCCAGGTAATCAGTACGCTTTTAAAAAGGCGAAGATTATCAGAGATGATCTGCGAGAGTTTTCCAGTGACTGCTTTGTCATCTACAGTCGACTCTCAGTGCACAGGCTCCACAAACGCGGTAGAGTACTGGTGGTACTCTCAGGTACGTTATGTTGAAGATTTCTTGGGCTTACTCGATTCCTCAGATTTCCCTCTATCCTCTTGAAATCGTTTACGATAGTTTCTGATCCCCATAGACCGATAATATTGAAACAGTTTACAAATTTAGCACAATTTTTAATTTTTCAACTGACCTGGTCACGAAGTTATGGAAGTTACGATGGCCAATGGTAGCTAGGTATAATAGAGCTCTACGAGGCCAATAACGGTGCCACTTGAGTAACATCACGCAGTCGCGAGTTAAACTAAGTTTACTGTGTCATGACAATCTCGATTTCAATACAAAATGGCGGATCCCCATCACTCTTCATGCTCTAAGCTAAGAATATTTTAATATTTCATATTTATAAGCATTTAGATAACGTTTATATTTTTAAAGTTATGAAGCCGAAAGTAGGCTACTGAACATTCCCGTGTGACGTTCGAAATTCTACGCGGGTACATACATGTACTAAACGAAAGACTGGTAGTCTCCGCACTCAAGGGCAAAGTTACGCCCGTCAGTTACATGAGAATGGATTGGCCTTACCGTCAGTATCCTCTGACAACTGAGTGACCGCCGTCACATTGGAAGGTTGAGGCTATTCATTTCGCAGTCATTGTTACGGTCTTACCTTCCCCGTCACTCCTGAGGTTAAAATCTCTCTAATGAATTCTTAGTTTCCCGCCATCCATATGCAGCCATGAAATTGATAATGAATCACATGGCATTGTATTCCTGTCGCTTCCCACGATGTAACTGATGTGGCAGAAACAACTGTTATATTATTAACTTCCTTTAAAAAAAAATACTATGTTCATTTCTGGAATTAGGTCTAACGGGGTATAGTGCGCATTGGTATCACCTAAATATCACTATAAAATTTGTCACAAATGGAACATAATAATTACTTTTACACATATCAAGTGAAAAATCCCTGGCAAATTAAGAAATATATGGTTTTTTGGAGAATATGAATACGTACTTTACTACTTTACAAGTACATTTGGTGTTGCGCTCACAGTGACACACGTATGTCTTTTGTCTTACGCTTTGAATAATTTCGTGTGTGATATCTGTGTTCACTGAAGTTCTGTGCTTTCGTTTCATTCTTCACTTGTCAATGACATCATTTCATGAATTGTATCGCGATATGCAATATTTAATAGACGACAAAATGATATGGCCAATGTACATAAGAAAAACTCAGTGGACTAGTGATTTCTTTCGAACAGAAATAAAAATATTTATTGGTCCAGGGATCATGCTATTTTTCTTTTGACCTCCATTTTGCTGTTTGTACTGGCCAAAGATAATGAGAATCTACAGATATAGCACTCCCATTCCACAGTGCTAGCCCTGGACCTGAATAAAGTAACAAAAGACGGCACCAGCAGCGAATGGACAAAGATAATGAGAATCCACAGACATAGCACTCCCATTCCACGGTGCTAGCCCTGGACCTGAAGAAAGTAACAAAAGACGGAACCAGCAGCGTAGTACGACATAAACCAGTCCTGTCTACAAGCCTTAAGTATGTTTTCATATTTCTCAAATAACGACGGTATTTCTTAATTTACCAGGGATTTTTCACTTGATATGTGTAAAAGCAATTATTATGTTCCATTTGCGACAAATTTTATAGTGATATTTGGGTGATACCTTTGCGCATCATACCCGGCCTAACGGTATACTACGAAGGTTCGACCAAAGAAAGATCATGTAGTATATGCTAATGTACTGATGTTGATCCTAGAAAATTAGCTTCTCACTTATGGGCCAAATACTGATTCCCGACTGGTGGAGATTATTGCTCTTCTAAGGACAATTGCAACGAGAAAACCGTATCATCTTCACTCGAATCAAAACAGTAAATGAATGACATCTGGTCCTTCGAAAAATGAAGGTATCGGAAAAATATAATAAAGGAAACGAAAGAGATACGAACGGCATAGAATTAAAAGACTCTCTACGTCTCCCAAGCCAAATACCGTCGGTGGCGAAAAATAACAAGAATAGACTAAGGGAGAGCTGATAGAAGAGGTGACTATGAGGAGCCTGACAGGTAAGTAGGAACAATGCCCCACCTAGGGGTTCCAGGATCCCCATTTCACACACTTCACAAGTTGAGAGTAGTGCGTGATTATTGCATTTTTTTTTTTTTTTTTTTTTTGCTAGTTGCTTAACGTCGCACCGACACTGATAGGTCTTATGGCGACGATGGGACAGGAAAGGCCTAGGAATGGAAAGGAAGCGGCCGTGGCCATAATTAAGGCACAGCCCCAGCATGTGCCTGGTGTGAAAATGGGAAACCACGAAAAACCATCTTCAGGACTGCCGACAGTGGGGTTCGAACCAACTATCTCCCGGATGCGAGCTCACGGCTGCGCGCTCCTAATCGCACGACCAACTCGCCCAGTGGTTATTGTTTTAAGAGGAAGTACAATTACGCAACCACCCTCTATGTAACACTAATCAGAGAGAAAAATGGAAGGGATCCGACACTTCGAAAAATGTTATCGGCCAAAGGAAGACAAGGGCCACGAAGGGCGTGAAAATTAAATACTCTCTAGGTTTCGCAAACCTAATACCGTCGGGGTAGGAAAAGAACAAGATTTGACCAAGGGAGGTCAGATAGGATCGACGAAAGTGAAGAACCTGGCACAAGTAAGTGGAAGGAATTGCACGACTCAGCTAAGGGACCCGTGGTCGCCAACCTACGCTCCCAAGTTGAGAGCCCATGGGGCCCCGAGAGTCCTTGACATCAAATACCCAAATCTGTAATGGAGAACTTAAATTCTTTGGCGGGACTTCCAGTAGATGCACCCGTCTTCGTCAAGACAACTGAGAATCAACCTTAAGTACCCCTACAGAGTTTCTGTTTCTCTGGCGTATTGTAGAGTGAAATGTAGCGCCTAAATTGAGCTTCAGACAACCTAAATGGCGTCAAATCAAAATGTGCGTAACACGGTAGTTGAGGCTATACGATCATTATTAGAATTACTATTATTTTATGGAAGATGAGCTGGTCCCCTGGGGTAGCATTAGCGAGCCTGCCTCTTACCCAGAGACCCCGAGTTCGATTCCCGACCAGGTCAGGTACTTTTACCTGCAACTGAGGGCTGGTTGGAGGTCGAGGTGCTGACTACACGCCACTTGACACCTCCTAATCTGTTCCTTCGGGTTGAACAGCGGTCGCTTGATAAGCCAATGACCCCCCAAGGCCGATGACGCCGGTGGATTTATTTATGGAAAACTAGCCATACGAATTATTGCAATATATATTACACAGAACACGACATTAAATCACTATTCATATATCTAAGAGTTAAACGTAATCTCTGTTCTATTCTTATGAAGAAAATAGAATTCCCGATAGAATAGAACCATAAAACGTCATTTCCAGATTGTCCCCACTCGTTATAAATGAGCAGCTTTTCAACAAGGTAGAGCAGTGGATGTTGCCCTTGTTCTCCAGTATCCTATATCCGGGATTATCGAAGCCCCATTTATCACTTGAGCACATTTCTTGGCCACAGCCAGCAAATGCGGGGCATGTTCAAATATCGGGCGCAGATGTTCGTGGGCGTAACGCACATTTAGTGACCAGCTTGTTACAGACATGCGAGAAGATCCACAGCATACTACCACAGAACTCGCAATACGGCCATTTATTTATTTATTTATGTATTTATTTATTTAATGATCAACATAAAAAGCTTTCGCCCAATTACAACGTTCACAATGTACAAACATAAATTTCACTACTAAATGTCAAATATAAACAAATACAAACTTCTAATTAAAGAATTGTAGTCCTAATAATGGCGGATCTAGGTTTTAGAAATATTTCTTAACTTCAGTCTTTTTCTTTATAAATCCCTCTGAGGGTCACTGATAGTGTGTCGGCCAAATAATCGCAAAATTGTGGTGATATTAGTAGTGGTGATTAGCTGGTATACCCGTGCTTCGCATCGGAATTCTACATTGCATACAGATTTCTAAATGAAATCGTGTACACACTGTGAAAAGTTTTTATTAAATTGCAAATATGTACTCGCATTTAAAACCTAAACTACCATTTCATCCTGTGTGATTAATGTTATTTATAGCTTAGACTGTAGTGCCTTATTCCCTGAATTTACAAACTGATTTTCATTAAATTCTGCTCACTCATTTTTTCGTGACTCTGCATTAATTTGGACTTAGGAACAAAAATCGAAATTCATGAATCCGTTATCATAGCCGGTACGGTAAAAACATATATGACATACATGGTCGGAAATGTAATCCTATAAAACTTAAGTTATGTGGTATTTATCGATAGCACCACTAATAACACAGATTTTCGAGAATTAAATGTTAGGCCTTCCACTAAATTACTATGTCACTCAGCTTTAATAAAATTATTTATAGTCCAGATTTCAGTGCCTTATTCCCAGACTTTACATGTAGATTTTCATTACATGCCCTTCATCCATTTCGTCGTACAGACAGACAGACAGACAGACAGACAGACAGACAGACAGACGGACGGAGACTACGAAATAGATAGACTATCTGTTGAACCGCCCTTGATAGGTTAGTTTCGATACAATTTATACCATCTAGCGGAGATGAATAATATCCGAACACACACACACACACACACACACACACACACACAGAGCGAGAGAGAGAGAGAGAGAGAGAGAGAGAGAGCACATCCCAGTTAATAACAATCAGTGTAATGTTATTACTGTTAATTAGTTTTATGGCTTACAAGGAGACACTATGTACGTGTCATTTGAGAATCGGTTCATTTTAGGAGGGGTTTTAGAGCAAAGTCAGAAGAGTTACAGGTCAAAATATTAAGATGCAACTGCCCCCACCCTCCTCTTTTTTTGAGAAATCTCGATTTTAAAAGTTCGCTTTGGTTTAAATAGACTTAAATTTACAAGTATGTGTTAGTGTAGCTAGTTGGAGCGCGTCGGTCTCCCAACCCGGCTACCTGGGTTCAAGTCTCATCATCGAAGTTTTCTCATCAAATTTGTGTTTGGTACTTTATTCTCTTCTTGTCCGGCTTTATGGCTAAATGGTTAGCGTGATCGCCTTTGGTCACAGAGGTCCCGGGTTCGATTCCAGATAGGGTCAGGAATTTTAACCATAATTGGTTAATTCCCCTGGCACGGGGACTGGGTATATGTGCCATCTTCATCATCATTGCATACTCATCACGTCACCTACGGGAGTCAAATCAAAAAACCTGCACCAGGCCTTTCCGGAGGCCACACTCCATTATACATTATTCTCTTTTTTGCGTTAAAGTTCTTTGTAATAAGAAATGAAGTTTATTTTTGTCTGTTTTTGAAAGAGATAATACAAATTTATTTATGCACACCATTTTAAAACGTAAATCAAGTGTGTTTTGCTCCTGTAGTTGTCAGGATTCGGCCTTCATGAAATGTGCACGGTGTCGAGTAAATTTCTGTTTTGCCTATTTTTATGATAAGCACCATTCGGTTCATGTAATTATGTACCGGTAGGCTATTATTGCGTCCGCCTCTGTGGTGTAGTGGCTAGTGTGATTAGCTGCCACCCCCAGAGGCCCGGGTTCGATTCCCGGCTCTGCCACGAAGTTTGAAAAGTGGTACGAGGGTTGGAACGGGTCCACTCAGCCTCGGAAGGTCAACTGAGTAGAGGTGGGTTCGATTCCCACCTCAGCCATCCTGGAAGTGGTTTTCCGTGGTTTCCCACTCTTCAGGCAAATACCGAGATGATACCTAACGTAAGGCCACGGCCACTTCCTTCCCTCTTCCTTGTCTCTCCCTTCCAATCTCCCCATCTCCCAGCAAGGCCCCTGTTCAGCATAGCAGGTGAGGCCGCCTGGGCGAGGTACTGGTCATCTTCCCCAGTTGTATCCCCCGCCCCAGAGTCTGCAGCTCCAGGACACTGCCCTTGAGGTGGTAGAGGTGGGATCCCTCGCTGAGTCCGAGGGAAAAGCCAACCCTGGAGGGTAAACAGATAAAGAAGAAGAAGGCTATTATTCCAATTTTCATGCCAACAAACGAATGTTTCATTGAGTTTTTTGAAACATTGTGCTCATGTAATAAATTAATAATAAACGTCCAAAACATTAATAAAAAATCTAAATTAAAAAGAAAAATGCCGATGGTTTAACTTGAACTCATGTCGCCGGGATGAGAGATGGCAGCGATCCCACAAGCGCTATGTACACTTTAATACAAACCAGCTTCGCTACGGATTTGTACATTGTATAGAGGATACAGAAACGCGATAGGGAGGTCACCAACCTCTTTTCTAATGCAGAGACAGGGCTAGGGAATTTTCGTTTCATTATAAAGGCAGACACTCACTCTCCACCTGCGGTTTTACATCCTCAGAAAGACTGTTTTAGTGGTTTTCCCAACTGAAATCAATATAGGTCATCACAATGACGTCAGTAAGAATGTCGCGTTTAGAAGCAATGCTATCATATGAAATACTCGAGCAAATGAAAAATCACACATTTCCTCACTTTTAACGAACAGTACTACGGTGCCGATCTAACAGTCCAAAGTTCCAGAGCTGGAATGACCAGGCCACAGACAGCCGTGAATACTCGTCTGTCATTATTCCGTTAAGTAATGCACACTGCTCATTCCAATCAGTGCCTCAGAGCAGGAATCGATTTGCTGGTTTACTATGATGAACCAGCATAATACGTACCAGTAGTATCAGAAAATTTATGAACCAGAGGAAAGGCATATTAAAGAAGGAAGTTATCTGACTCCCCGGCTGTTTTCCGCCAATATTCAGACAGGCTGTTATATACGATACGCTGCAGTAATCCTATCTATCGGAGATGACTAGCAGCAGAAGAGACAAAGAAAATCACAACAAACAATGGTCAATGTAATGTTATTGTTGATCAACTTTATGAGCTTCCGATATTGTAGACCTCCACATTTAGTTTTCTACCGATTCTGAAATACCACTGTTACCATAGTCGGTACGGTAAAACTGAATAAAACATAAATGTTCGAAAATTGTATTCTTTATAACTTTTGTTATTTAATACTTTTCGATAGGACCAATAACATAGGTATTTAAAAATTAAATTTTAGGCGCCTTCCACTAAACTACCATTTCATCCAGGGTGAATAACATTATTTACAGCCTAGACTGTAGTTTCTTATTCCCCGACTCTACATGCCGATTTTCATCAAACAATGTTTACCCATTTGCTCGTGGCTCGGCATTGATATGAACTTAGCAACAACAATCGAAATTCTCTTATCATAGTCGGTACGGTAAAAATGTGCAATACTTAAATGATCGGAAATTTAATTATGTAACTTTATCGATAGGACCACTAATAACATAAATATTTGAGAATTAAATTTTAGGCCTTCCCCTAAACTACCATTTCACTCAACGTGATTAAAATTATTTATAGTCTAGATTATAGTGGCTCATTTCTTGACTTTATTTACCGATTTTCATGACATTCTCCTCGTCCGTTTTCTCGTGATGCGCGCACATACATACATACGTACATACATAGACAGACAGAAATTACGGAAAATTAGAAAGTGCATTTCCTTGTTGCTATGGACTCGTCCGATACACAAATACCATTCTTTGGAACGAAACACATTATTTACAAATGAAATAGTGGCCCATTTAATGACACCTGGTCCAATAATTCTAGTAGGTGATTTCAACTGCACTTTTCACCCACGAGACCAAACAGGTACTTTCAACTTTTGTCCAGGCCTTCAGACACTCATACAGTCTACGCAGCTCAAAGATGTTTGGCAGCAGCTACATGGCTCACATGTCGAATTTAAATATTGCCGTGGGGAGTTAAATCCAGGATTGATAGGATTACGTATCCACGGCACAAGTACAGCAAGCACCTCGATAGCTGTAAGGTGATTCCAGTGGACTTTAGCGATCACCATAGTGGTCTAGTAATGATGAAGACAACAGGAAGCATCAGATGAATCATGGGGAAAGGAACATGGAAGATGAATAGGTCTGTTTTAAACAATACTGAGGAGTCAAACGTTTCACGGAGTGTTATCACCAATGCAAATTAGGCAAAATCGCTACAGTAGCGTTATGGACTGGTGGACATATAAACTTAAAACTACAATTAGATCGCTCGGAAGAACAGTAGCGTATGAGGACAACCAGGATACAAGGAGAAAAATTGAATTTTACCTCAGAGTTATGCGTGATCTAAATCACAAGGAACAGCAAGGCGAAAATGTCTCTTCTGCATTAAACTCTATTAAGGGAATTATTTTAGGTATTAAGGAAAGCACCCTAGAACAACTACATCAGCACGTGAAAGGAACTTTCCTCATCGAAAGAGAGACGATCGGCCAATAAGCAATTTATTAATCGATGGAATAATGGAAAAGGGACAATGTTCAATACCAAGGAACCACTCCTTCCAGACAATGAGTGATATTTCCGTGAAATGTTTGCTGAAGAAAGCATCTCAGAGTTCGATATTGACAGGCACCTTCATCTTCTTTAGAGTCATCTAGAAGGAGATGATATCGCACATCTTACTAATAATATTCCCGAAAAAGAAGTGAAGCAAGCGTTAGACCATACTGATCCCGTATGAATGGTATAAGAAATTCTGGAACATTATCGGTAAAGACTTGACACAAGCTATTTATTATGCCTTCAGTCACACGATAAGTGATACATTTGCAGAGGGAATTATCATCCTAATTCCCAAACTGTCCAGTTGTAGGTATATCTGTGACTATAGACCTATTACAATATTAAATACGAACTATAAACTACTGGACAAGATCTTAGCGAACAGAATCAGAACGATTATCCCTTCATTAATTACTAATGGACAGGTTTGCACTATACCTGGGAAAAACATATTACATAATCTACTGGCAATTCGAGATGTAATTATATATCATTCAGTGTGTAACAATGCTTCAGGAGCACTGGCTAGCATTGACCTCACCAAAGCATGCGATATGATAGCACACTCTTATCTTTCGAAACTTTTAAACAAGTTTCGATTTCCAAACAGTGTCATAGAAACAATACAGTATATATACCACAATTTCTCTCAGTGAAATTTTCAATAAATAAATCTATTAGACAAGGTTGCCCATTATCAATGGCACTTTTTATTTTAGCAACAGAACCCCTGATTCAAAGTTTCAAAAATTATTTAACCGGACTAACTATTAACAACGAATGCTTCACAGTGCGTGCATACGCGGATGACATTACCCTACTGTTGACCAGTGACGAAGATACTAATAATGCGCAAGAGACTCTCGAGCACAAATGAATTATAACAAATCCTCATTATTGTCATTAGGTTCAAATGAAAATCTAAAAATATTTGGCAGCTCCCGGATTCGAATTGTAAACTACTGCAGGATATTAGGCATTACCTTCAGTAAGGATATTTCAGAGAGGGTAGAGACTACTTGGACATCCACTCTAAACACCCTACGGTTTCAGCTAAAGGAGGAACTGTCAAGGCCACTAAACATTTTCCAAAAAAATTGGCATATAAGTCTCTTTGCGTTGTCGAAGCTCTGGTACCTTGCCCAAATTCTTCCAGCCTCACATGTCATTTATCAACGTCCTGAAATGGCAATTGGATTAATTATCTATGGAAAGCTACAGATACAGAATAACTTTACCTGAATGAACAGGATGGTGGCTTGCACCTAATTGCAGTAGAAAATAAATGCACAGCGCTCTTTCTGTCACATATCATTAAAGCATTGGAGGAGATGTATTTGATAGTGCAATGCTGAAATTGCGTGTAACAACAAGCCTGAAACAAAAAGATACATTTCGAAGCTGCTTCCGAAACGCTCTCTCCATTCTACAACTTCCAGAAACAGAAATTACAGCTGGAAGGTTGGATAAAGCTAATAATATATACAACTTCAGACTGAAGCAATATACATTTATTCCAACAGTACAACAAAAGTACCCATCGCGACTGGAAGCAGATCTGGAAAAATATTTGGAACAAATGGATCCCAATTGAATGGAGGGTATCGCTCTACATATACACAAATGAAATCATCCCGACAGGTGAGAAACTGAAAAGGCATGGATAAGTATCTGATGACAAATGCCTGGTATGTCATCAGACGGCCAATCCCGTGCATCGAGTTACGACATGCGGCAATGCGGCACTAGTTTGGAGATGGACACTAAACGCTATTTACAGGATATCAGGCGCAACAACAACCAATGACAGAGTGAGGAAGATAGTGAATCTGGAACTAAATTACGGACAGAACGAGAGCGCAAACGCTTGCTTATGGATAACAGCTGGAGCCATTCACTACAATATCAAGGCGTACACTCAGCATACAAGTGTGACATTGTCTGGATTTCTGGATAATCTCAGGAAAGAACGCTGTAAGATGGTCAAACATAAGTGTCTTCAAGAAGCTTTTGGAACACATGTTTTAAAATTCGAAAGTGCCTTCTTGTAATGTGTTGCGTGTAACATCTGCCAATTTAATGTTAATGTGAAGAGTGTTTTTTGCGTTAGTATAACTGTATACTGTTAAATGATTTGGACAACGAAGATTGTAACGGTTCAAATCCCGTTACAAGGTAATATCTGTATTTTATTATTATTATTGCATCTGTGATATTATTATTATTATTATTATTATTATGTCCGTATTATTATTATTTTATCTGTGAGATTACTATTATTTTGTTATAATTCTTATTCAATTCAATTTTACAATGCTTGTCGCTTGCAGGATTGTACTTAGATGTATGCATATATACGTGTGTGTAAAATAACACTCAATACATGTACAGTGAGAATTGTTATATATCAGATGTTGGATATGACGTTGTTATATTTTGCACTACTGGCGATTCTGCCAAGTCATTGCTACGTCATGGCTACTTCATCGTGAGCTTTTAGAAATTCGCTCAGAGACTCAGCCGCCCCAGGGGATTTCACCATTACATGCAACAGTTTGAGGCGTTGTGGGAGTATGTCATTGTTATTTCTGGAGATTGCGTAGCTGTGTCAACCAACGTCTATAAAAGGTGGATGCATATTGTAGCGTCAGTCATTACTTAAACGGAAGCAGTACAGTGAAGAAGTCTACGAGATGAAGAGGCCTCAGTCGGTCAGTCAACGAGTGTGAACGAGAGATGGGGAAAACTCAGTGAGCCATTAATCATTGATCATTGAGAGAGTGAGGCCAAAGTTTGGTCGGTCACTTAGTTGAAGACACGGACGCAAGGGCTTACCATGGAGTCAGAGAGGGATACCATATTGACTTACAAAGAAGTCAGATGATATGGAGAAGAAGCAGTCATAAGGATGGTATCACCAAGTTAGGCGTGACACATCTACAGTAAACACCAGATCAGAGGATTACGTCGTAATTACACTCAAAGTGTTGAAGGTACAGTCAAGTGAATCAGTGAGGGAAATATTTCGTATAAATTGTTTAATGTCCGGTCAAGAAGAATTCAAATTCATGCCTAGTTTCTTTCAGTTGCAATGTCATAATTTCATATTCTCATCTGTTTTATCGCAACAAGACTCACTATTTTTTACATATTATTAAAAGAATATATTTTGTTATATCAAACGAATTCATAGTTTTATTTCATTGACAGTAAAATATCTTAACCTCAAAATTAATGGGGAAACCGAACGCCAATCTCCTTTTCCCAGAACTTATATGGTATGTTGTTAAACGTAAGTTTATTACCCCACACCCTAGAGATAGTCAAGAGTCTCATTCTATTATTGCTGCACTGAGTTGCAGCTGGCGCCCTTCAAATAACGTATGTGTAAGTAAGCAGGTAACAAGTAAGTGTGAGTACAAGGTCCGACGAGTGTGTATTTTATTTAATGAATGTTAATTTTCATAATTTCCATTTTAAATGCAGTTCAGATTTTTCAAATTAAATGCAGATTTATATGTTTCAAAAGTTAGTCAGACAGTTAGGAGAGTCTCAAGATGTCAGGAATACTTTCGTTGCTCCTAGTGTCAAAAGGACAAAAGTGATTTTTTCCCCGTTCAATTATTATGTGAACAGCTTGATGTTCTCCTGTGTTAAATTTTAATTTGTTTAGATGCAACTTATAAACGTTATGTTTGTGGAATATCCTAAACTTGTGTTAACTTTTTATTTGTTTCTATTCACACATTTGCTTTGTGCAGTAATGATATATGTTTAAGAACCACAAACTTTCTCTCTCAAACCGTATTGACGTCTTATTTTCAGCTTGTACTTTTAATGATTTTTGGATATATTTAACTTTTGTATATTCACAAATTAGGGGCTGCCTGGCCGAGGCGGTAAAGGCCTGCTCGGTTCGCCCAGAAGGACGTGGGTTCGAATCCCCGTCAGGAAGTCGTCAAATTTAAGAAACGAGATTTCCACTTCCGGAGATGCATATGGCCTTGAGGTTCACCCAGCCTAAACCAAAAATGAGTACCCGGTTAATTTATGGGGGCAAAGGCGGCCGGGCATAGAGCTAACCACTCTACCCCATCACGTGCCGAGGTTAACAATGGTGGAAGCCTTTACCTTCCACTCCTCCAAGGGCCTTCATGGCCTGTACTTTGCCTTCGCTTAGCTATATTAACAAATTAAAATATATAAGTTACTAGCTACACGTGGTTTTCCTCAGCTATTTAACGACACACTAACACAGCTGGTTTTCTGTAAGACTAAGATAGGGTAGCGCTAGAACTGGGATGGCAGTGACCGTGTCTTAATGTACAATCCTAGCATTAGCCTGATCTGAATATGGGGAGACTGCCAGCGTTGGAGCTCGAATCCATCTTCTGACGAATGCAGGCTTATAGCTGCATCTCCTGTGCGACGTGGCTAACTTGACTGGTACTCTCCAGCATGCACGCTGGAAACGTATGTGTAAAAATATATGGACTTCACAGAAATGAATGATTATTACAAAGTAAGGAAAGATGACAGAAGTCAGATATATATAATCTTATGGCCTGCTAAGTATACATCGTCTGAATGGCTTCATCATCCTTCTCCACAACCTAACATTAGCTGGTGTAAGGATCGTGCAACGGCACGTAGTTTTGCAGATGTCAAGAGAATTGTTTATGAACATGTGGATGAAGAAGAGACCTCTAATGCAGATAATACCAATAAGTAGCAAATAGACAATGAAGTTCCAATCAACGCTTCAACATTCAATATCCTCCATCTGAGGAGGGGAAATAAAAAAATAAAAAAAGACAACACCGAGTGAGTTGGCCGTGCGGTTAGGGGCGCGCAGCTGTGAGTTTCATTCGGGAGATAGTGGATTCGAACGCCACTGTCGGCAACCCTGAAGACGGTTTTCCGTGGTTTACCATTTTCACACCAGGCAAATGCTGGGGATGTTCCTTAATTGAGGCCACGGCCACTTCCTTCCCACTCCAAGCCCTTTTCTAAATCGTCGCCTCCATAAGACCTATCTGTGTTGATGCGACGTAAAAAGATTTTTTTTAATTTTCTCTAGTGTTTGCGGTAGACAGTCTTCAAGAACATAACGTGATTATTTTTAGTAATTGTGTTATCTGAGAACTACGAGAAAGATGTCCGTTATAACGAGCATTTAACGTTAGAGTCCATGACCTGCAGTTCATTGGTTTTTAAATCTGGGCTGGGTTGTGTAGCTCAGGTGGTAGTGCGCTAGCCGTCAGTTCGGTGTATTTGAAGGTGCTCAAATACGGCAGCGTCATGTCTGTAGATTTACTAGAACGTTAAAGAACTGCTTAGGGACAAAATTCAGGCATCTCGGCGTCTCTGAAAACTGTAAAATATAGTTAGTGGGACGTGAAACCAGTAAAAATATAATTATTTTTAAATCTGATCTTTAACCTTAGATATTAATATTTATACCTTTTTGGAATGAATAGTACAATCCAATAGTACAATAGTGCAATAGTCTTACTTCTTGGCTAAATGGTCAGCGTAGTGGTTTTCCGTTTAAAATCCCGGGTTCGATTCCCGGTCGAGTTAAGTATTTCAACCACGTCTGGTTAATTCATCTACCTCGGGACCTGGGTATTTATGATCGTCTCAACAACACACACCTTCATTTACACGCAACATATCGCACTACTGACCAGCATATAAAACATGCAATAGTGGATACATCTCTGCACATAGGGTTGGCGTCAGGATGGGAATCCGGCCGTAAAATAGTGCTTTTTTATAAGTTGATTTACGTCGTACCGACACAGATAGGCCTTATCGTGACGATGGGAGAGGGAGGGGCTAGAATTGGGAAGGAAGTGGCCGTAGCCTTAATTAAGGTGCAGCCCCAACATTTGTCTGGTGTGAAAATGGAAAATCATGGAAAACCATCTTCAGGGCTGTCGACAGTGGGTTTCGAACCTACTATCTCCCGAATACTGGATACTGGCCGCACTTAAGCGAATGCAGCTATCAAGCTGGGTAAAATAGGGCTTAATCCATAATAATGACCACCTCTGTGGTGTAGTGGTTAGAATGAATAGCTGCCACCCCCGGAGGATCGGGTTCGATTCCCGGCTCTACGACGAAATTTGAAAAGTGGTACGAGGGATGGAACGGGGTCCACTCAGCCTCGGGAGGTCAAATGAGTAGAGGAGGTTTCCATTCTCACCTCAGCCATCCTGGAAGTGGTTTTCTGTGGTTTCCCACTTCTCCTCCAGGTAAATGCCGGAATGTTACCTAACTTACGGCCACGGTCGCTTCCTCCCCTCCTCCTTGTCTAACCCTCCCAATCTTCGCATCTTCCACAAGGCCGCCTGGACGATGTTGTGGTCCCCCACTCCAGTTGTATCCCCGACCCAATGTCTCACGCTCCAGGACACTGCCCTTGAGGCGGTAGAGGTGGGATCACTTGCTGAGTCCGAGGGAAAGAAGAGATCCACATCAATGCCGACCCCAAACAGAGAATAACGGATCCGTAAAAAGAGTCGAAAAACTTACATATTTAGGGGAATGCATGCAAATAGAAGGATCAAACAAGGCATCTAACATAGAACGAACGGAAAAACTCCAGAAAGCATACAAACTCACATGGTCACATTATAATAAGAAAAGCATATAAAGACTGGCCAAACTTAGACACTACAACACAGTCGTATTACCGGAAGCATTGTATGCGTCAGAAACGACCACAATTGGAGCATCAGGCATCATAGAGAAAGAAAATATGGATGCTAAAATTCTCAGAAAAATATTTGGACCAATACACAGAGATGGCATATGGATGAAACGACCTACCGAAGAGCAGTATCAGCACACTGACAGACTCACAGACATGATCAGGAAATGCAGACTAACTTTCCATGGGCACATACAGAGAATGGACAACAACAGACTTACAAAGAAAATCTTTGATGCAGTAAACAGTTCAAGTAAGAAAACAAATTAGTATCATGAAGTCGAGGAAGACCTAAGGCAGGTAGGAATCAACAGGCAAACGATAGGAGATTAAAAAAATTCAGAAACAAAAGTAGGAATCAATTAGAAGAAGAAAACAGGAACATTGTGGACAGAACAAAGAAAACAGGAGCACAGCCAAAGGATGAAGAGATTTTGGGGAGAGAAGAGGAAGAAGGGAAAGAAATGAAAATTGTGTCATCATGAATTATTCGAGTTCAAACATTGTTCATAAGGGCAAAAATGATATGAATGAATGAATGAATGAATGAATGAATGAATGAATAAATAAGTGAATAATAATAATAATAATAATAATAATAATAATAATAATAATAATAATAATAATAATAATAATAATAATAATTTCAATGTTAGAGTAATAACATGAAGGCATCATATCAACTTTATTAATATTTGAGTCTTTTCCTTCTTCCTCTTCTGGTGTTTTATTAGTTCCAGAGGTTGGCTATTATTATGGCGATTTGAGTGCTGGTGTCGTTCCGGAACAGGTCTGCCAAATATATCAGTTGCCACTCTCTTACTTCCTTTAATCAGGAGATCCTTCGGTGTTGTATTCGATACGATTTTTCGTTTCTCGTGATATGCCCAAATTATATTGGCTACCGAGTAGACCTTTCTCTGTATTAAGTCGGTTCAGTACGTTTTTGCTAGTCACATGGCCAATCCAAAATATTCGTAGTCGTCTATAAATCCACATATCAAAGGCTTCGAACTTCTCTCAGACGCTTTGGTCAATGTCGCGGGATACAAAAACACAGGGAACACGTAGCATTTAACTCTGGTTTTCGTATCACGCTTTTTTGTCTCCACCGCAGATCAAATGTCTCATTTCGTTTGTTTTTTTTTGGCTTTACGTCGCAACGACAGAGATAGGTCTTATGGCGACGATGGGACAGGGAAGGGCTAGTAGTGGGAAGGAAGCGGCCGTGGCCTCACTTAAGGTACAGCCCCAGCCTTTGCCTGGTGTGAAAATTGGAAACCACGGAAAACTATCTTCAGGGCTGCCGACAGTTGGGTTCGAACCTACTATCTCCCGAATACTGGATACTGGCCGCACTTAAGCGACTGCAGCTATCGAGCTCGGTGACCTCATTTCGTAAAAGAAGCTTTTTCTATTCTCGTTACATATTTGAGTAAACTGTTTCAATCTTCATACGTTTCGTGAACACCTATGCCTGCTTAGAGAACATTAAGGAGTATATCTTATTTATTCACAAGGAGGCTGCCTGGCCGATGCGGTAAAGGCGTGCTCGGTTCGCCCGGAAGGACGTGGGTTCGAATCCCCGCCAGGAAGTCGTAGAATTTAAGAAACCAGATTTCCACTTCCAGAGGTGCATATAGCCGTGAGGTTCACTCAGCCTACACAAAAAATGAGTACCAGGTTAACTCCGAGGTTACGAATGGTGGAAGGGCCTTCATGGCCTGTACGGAGATGACTTTGCTTTCTTGCTTATTTATCCGCACCGAGCAAGTGGCTGCGTGGTTTGGGTCACAGCTTGCATTCGGGAGATTAAGGGTTCGAACCGTGCCATCGGCAGCCATGGTTTTTCTTTCTCATACCAGGCAAATGCCGAGGCATTATCTTAATTAAGGCCACGGTCACTTCCTTCCGACTCCTAGCCCTTTCCTATCCCATCGTCACCATAAAACCTATCTGTGTCGGTGCAACGTAGATCAAATAGTAAAAACACGCATAAAAAAAGACAGTTCTGACGCATTTAAATAATTAGTTAAACTCTAAAATTTAATGGTGTTTTCAAAATGAAAGTACTTGTCCTTCTAGCACAGTAAACAAAACTGTTAAACTAAGGAGTTGATACCACTATTTACAGCCGGGCCTGTAGCTCAGACGGTAAAGAGCTGACTCACTTCCGTGGTATCTGGAAGTGTTTAAATATGTTAGCCTCTTGTTGGTAGATATCGCACTCCCCATGGCGCAACAGCCCCGAAGGGCCTTAGCCTACCAAGCGACCGCTGCTCAGCCCGAAGGCCTGCAGATTTTGAGGTGTCATCTGGTCAGCACGACGAATCCCCTCGGCCATTATTCTTGGCTTTCTTGACCGGGGCCGCTATCTTACCGACAGATAGCTCCTCAATTGTAATCACATAGGCTGAGTGGACCTCGAACTAGACCTCAGATCCAGGTAAAAATCTCTGACCTGGACGGGAATCGAACCCGGGCCCTCCGGGTAAGAGACAGGCGCGCTTTTCCTACACCGCGAGGCCGGTAGACGTACTGGCACGTAAAAGAACACTTTTGGGATAATATTCTGGCACTTCGGCGCCTCCGAACTATCGACGCGTATTAAGCACTTTCTTCAGTTTGGAAATATCTGTGGTGACCGTTGCTTGAAGAGGAATCAATTTATTCTGTCAGCCTCTATAGATCCAACATTTCGAAGAATGTTAATGTACCCCAAAACAAGGAAAGAATATGAAAGGTGCGGAAATGACAGAAACCGTGGTCCTCATAAACCGCATGAGGATCAGATGGGAACAGGAGTTGGCCAAGCGAGATCTGATACGAGAGATGAAGGAAAGGATCTAGCTGCAATGTGTAAGACTTAGATCAAATACAGTAGAGATAATACGCGACACTGAGCGAGATATCGAGGGACAGCTATTGGAGCTCTCTCTAGCGAGTAGACCTGAAAACTACTTATTCTGTCATAAGAGCACGTGTATTTTTGTGTGAAGTTTTTGGTGTTATTTATGCGTTTTCAGTGAGTTGACATAATTAAATAGTAGCGTGTGTCATTCCTTGATATCTCCTCTCAACATGAGGGGAAAAGTATGTGCTGTGTTTGGCTGCAGTAACTATGAAGAAGAGAAAAATGCGCGGTCGTTCTTCAGGTTCCCTCGTGACAAGAAAATGTAAGTAATATTGTGTTTGCATATATATTCTTCCACTGACAGAGATTTTTATAGTACTTCATAATCTTCTGACCTGCTCGACCCATGTTTTAACTGGCTTAAAATGTAATACGCATATTTTATTGTATAGTGCAGCAGTTAACCTCCAGTACCGATGTGTTGTTGTAGGTGTGATCTATGGATTTTGAAATGTCAAAGAAGTGATTTTGATAAGGTGTACAAGAAAGAAGGGACGTTACACTTATATAAGAATTATAAGATCTGTTCAGATCATTTCCAGGCCAGCGACTTTAAAAATCCTCGACTATACAGCCAAGAGTATGTTACATTTTTACTCTAATTCTACGTAAATATTCCTCAAAGCATCACTATCGACAACATTTTCATACTTTTCTTTCCTCTATCCCTCTTCTCAGATTAAAGCCGGGATTTTATAGATTTTCTTTCTGTTAGTAGACTTCATGTTAAGAGGAAAATTGTCCAGATTTTAATTGTTAATTAATTGCATCATATGTGTAAGGAATGTGTGAATTGACAAGTGCCTTAATGTGATGATACAATGTTTTTAAATGAGAAAAAAAGACAAATCCAACCGTAAGAGTTCAGACAGGAACGTTAAAGCTAAAAAAGTAATGCATAAATGAAATATCAAGCCATTTCACAGCAGTCCATTTCACACCTTGTTTATAAGTCTAATTTCAGTGAATGATAACAAATAATTCTTCATTCAATTATCTAGAATTGCTTTAGCAACTTCGAAGTTAATAGCTCAATAACACTTTCTTTCTAGACGTAATTTATTTATCCATTTCCGTTGATAATTGAATTTAGCGCGATTTTTTCAGGTCAAGTCACTAGGAGCGCCACCGTCGAATTGTCTCCCATTTTAGCAAGGCTAAATCCGTAAGTGTCGCGTATTGTCTATACTGTATTTGCTTTGATGCAGCGCGTGGTCACAATGATCGCGCTCTATTTGGAGGATTTTAATGCTCATGAAACTCAATGACGATGTGTTATAGAACAATGAAGTTAGTTATAAATAGCACTGCAGTGTACATACAATAGACTACTTAAGAATCAAAATGCGCTCTTTGAATGTGTGTTTTTATAATAACGTAAACGGCAAAAGGTTTAGCTCATGACAAGCCTGGTAGGATGTGAAACTGTGTTTTACGTCTTCTGCATGTTCGAATCTAACCACGAGCTACACCTTGTGTCGTTCATTGTCAATGCATTTCATCATGTTCCTCTGTCCGGCTCCATGGCTAAATTGTTAGCGTGCTGGTCTTTGTTCACCGGAGTCCCGGGTTCGATTCCCGGCAGGTTCGGGAATTTTAACCATAATCAGTTAATTAATCAGGTCGCCTACGGGGTCAATTCTAAAGACCTGCACCGATGCGCCTAACTTGTCCTCGGACACTCCCGGCACTAAAAGCCATACGCCAATTCTATTTCATCATGATTACTAAACTCATTGCTCCCCCTGCTCCGATATGGCTGGGACTCTGGAATAGGGGTTATTCCCCGTCTGTCGTAAGAGATGATGATAAGGTGTATCCTCATCGGGAAGGGTTCTGGCTGCATGGTCAAACGGTTAGCGTGCTGGCCTTTGGTCACAGGGAACCCGGGTTCGATTCCCGGCTGGGTCGGGAATTTTAACCATAATTGGTTAATTTCGCTGGCATGAGGGCTGGGTGGATGTGTCGTCTTTATCATTATTTAATCCTCATCACGCGTAGGTCACCTACGGGCGTCAAATCAAAGACCTGGATCTGGCGAGCCGAACTTGTCCTCGGACACTCCCGGCAATAAAAGCCATATGCCATTTCATTTCATCGGGAGTGAGACTAGTGGAGTCTGGTATTACTTCGACTTGCTCGAGTCACGCTCCTTTCTGCTATCTTTCCTACCTGACCTCCCGTGGTCAACATTAGTTCTCGTTCGGTCTGCGGAGTCTTTCAGTTTCGCGCTTTTCAAAACGGACCTCTTCCTTTACCCTTTCCGGTTATTTAGGACAAGATGCTTATCCATTTGTACTTCTCTTAAATCAACCACTAACAGCACCAGCTGCTTCAGTGACTCAGTCGGTTAGTCACTGCCTTTCTATTTCCAAGAGAGATAGTGGGTTCGAACCCCACTGTCGGCAGTCCTGAAGATTGTTTTCCGTGCTTTCCCATTTTCAGTCTAGGCAAATGCTGGGCTGTACCTTAATTAAGGCCACGCCCGCTTCTTTCCCATTCCTAGACCTTTTCGCCATAAGAACGTTCTGTGTCCGTGCGACGTAAAGCAAATAGTAAGAAAATGTTTAAATCCTGGCTGAGATCGGAAGTGTTTGAGAATTTTTCTACTGATAGCGTTTGGCAACAATGGAATCGGTAAAGTAGATGTTGTGACCGTGGCCTTAATTACGGTATAATTCCGACATTTCCCCAGTGTAAAAATGAGAGACCACGGAATACATTTTCAGGGATGCACACAGTAGGGTCTAAACCCATTATCTCTCGATTGCAAGGTCACAGCTTTAAGACTCCTACCTTGTAGTCTGTTCGCTTGTGAGTGTTTGTGTTGCCGATCACGTAGCTAATAGACGAATCTGCCATTGTTTACGCTTACTTTTGTCAGGCTCCTTAATTTCGTCTTTCATACACCATATGACCTCTCTTGGAAATTTTTTTTCTGTTCCGACCTCGATAGTATAGGGATGGTGAACCTACGATACGCGTGTGACGAAGTGACGCGGGAACACGATTTTGGTGACATTCCAGACAATAGATTCTTCTTCTACCGCTTTTTCACACACCCTTAGGGTCGCGGATGCGAACAATGTCGTAGATGTGGATTTGGCCATGTTTTAGGGCCGGATGCCCTTCGTGATGCCACCCTATATGGAGGGATGTAATCACTATTACGTGTCTCTGTGTTGGTTGGTAGTGTGGTGTGTTGTCTGAATATGAAGAGGAGAGTGTTGGGACAAACGCAAAAGCCAGTCCCCGAGCCAGAAGAATTAATCAGACGATATTAAAATCCCCTACCCAGCCGGGATTCGAACCCGAAGTCCTCAACTCTGACCCTTCATCCAAGAAGATTCCAAGCAGTATATTAACATATTTTAACGTTTTAAACATGTAGGTCTAAGGTAAAAATCTACCTATAGAGCACACTTCTAACATTTGCTTTAATAAAGAAATGGGCTTAGTCAATTTAATTCTAAAACTTTTTTTAAATGTAATTTTTGTGGTACTGTACTCGCAAAATAATGCCCAATTTATTTATATCTGATGCAACCGAATATGGAATTCTTCTTCTTCTTCTTATTCTTCTTCTCCTTATTATTATTATTATTATTATTATTATTATTATTATTATTATTATTATTATTATTATTATTATTTGGCTACCACTTTTTCCCATACTTGTGGGGTCGCAGGTGCGAACTGCGTCGCACACGTGGATTTTTCCCTGTTTTACGGCCGGATGCCCTTCCCGACGCGAAACTTACAAAGCAGGATGTCATCACTACTGCGTGTTTCTGTGGTGGTTGGTAGTGTGGTACGTTTTCTGAATATGATGAGGAGAGTGTTGGGAAGGACACATACACCCAGGCCCCGAGCCAGAAGACTTAATCAGATAATATTAAAATCCTCGACTCGGCGGTGAATCGAACCCGGGACCCTCTGAACCGAAGGCCTCAATCCTGACCATTTAGCCAACGAGTCGGACCGACTGAATATTTATATAACATATTTTAAAGTGTAATTTCGAATTTCTTTGATAATTCCAAATGAAGACAACAGATGGCACACTAGGCAATTCAAAATTATGTACCTTTAGTGGCACACAAGTCGGAAAGGTTTTTGCTATCCCTGGTATATGGCTGCGATTGTTAGGAAATATTTAATTTCCCCGCTCTACGTTATCCCACCCTTTCATTTTCCGATAACCTCATTCTTTGAAGGTTCGTACTTCTTCCATTTCTTCCTCTGATTAGTGTTAAGAGAGGGTGGTTACCTAGTTGTATTTCCTCGCATTAGTGTTAAGAGGGGGTGGTTACCTAGCTTCATTTCCCCTTAAAATTAAATGAGAAGGGTTGGTCTCCACCGTCCGATGTCCTTAGAAAGGTTTTCCGTGGTTTTCCATTCTCCTGCTCTAAGGCGAATTTCGGTACAGTTCCTGGTAATAGGCTACGGCTGACAACCCCGTCACCTTCTCCGAACATCTCCTTCACCGTAACAAATCTCCTGGCCTGAGAGACGGCATCACCTTCTAGGAGGCCTGCCTCCCTCTTCAGGGGAGGAGTGAAAACATTTTAGCAGTAGTTAAAATAATAATCACTAGCATTGTCACTACTTTCAGTCAGAAAACCATCCACTCCACTGTTACAAAGGCTAAGATGATTCTCCTTAATGATCGGAGCAATAATATTCGGGAAATAAATCTTCTTCTAAATAGTGACCCATTCATGGAGGAGGATTTAGATTTGATATCTTTGGTATACGATTGGTTAACAAAAAATATACGCCTACCTCCTGTGAGTGGTGAGGGGTGAGAGCATTAGAAAACATCGACAGTACCCTCTCCCAAGCGTAAGAAGCTACTGAAAGAGAAACCCTTAGGGGCTTGGGAGCGTGTGTACGTGACCACGACCCCCTTAGACGAGAGTCTGGTAACATCCTCTTTCTTGTGCCAGGATGCTCGCCTTTCTCTTTCCTGTCCGATCTTCCTTGGTCAACGCTTTTTCTCTTCCGACCCCGGCGGTGTTGGGTTTGTGAGGTCTACGGAGTCTTTCATTTTCACGCCCTTGTGCCTCTGCCCTTTCTTATACCGATATATTCATTCTTCGAAGTGCCGGACTTCTTCCTTTCCTCCCCTTCAATTAGTGTTACGAGACAATGGCTGCCCCGTTGTACTTCCCCTTAAACAATCATCACCAGCACCACCACAAACAAAATACACCACATAGTCGACTTGTTAGGAATGATATAACTGTTGAACTCACTACTATTAAACTACTATTTACCACTGATCTGCAATTAGAGCTGTTGTCCAGATGGCAGCTTCCCTAACAGATGCTTGTCTAGGCTTTTCTCTAGTGATTTCAAACAACCTGGAAATTCATCGAACATCTTCCCTAGTAAATTATTCCAATCGCTAATTACTCTTCCCTTCCCTTTCTTTTTTTTTTTTTTTTTTTTTTACATTTTTGCTTTACGTCGCACCGGCACAGATAGATCTTATAGCGACGATGAGATAGGAAAGGCCTAGGAGTGGGAAGGAAGTGGCCGTGTCCTTAATTAAGGTACAGCTCCAGTATTTGCCCGGTGTGAACATGAGAAACCACGGAAAACCATCTTCAGAGGTGCCGACAGTGGAATTAGAGCCGACTCTCTCCCGGATGCAAGCTCACAACTGCGCGCGCCTAACCGCGGCCAATTAAGTATAAGAATATATTCTTTATTTATTCCTAAAAATTACAATCCTTTTCTTAATCATCGATTAAATTATCAGTTGTATTTTTTCCTCAATTTGACCTCTTGATTTTTAGACAAAAATCTCTCCTGCATTTAATAAGTCCATTCAAGCTTACTCGTCTACTAATGTCCTTCTACATCTATCTATCCACAGCTCGGAACACAGCGCTTAGTCGAGCAGCTCTCTCCATTTTCCCAAGTCTTCCCAGCCCATAGATTGTAACCTTTTTGTAACACAATCACATCGTAAGACTGAGTAAAATATGTTAATTAAATGGATTGCAAGCCACTCCCACGCTGAAAGAGCGAATGTTTTATTTTATCTCACCGGACACGAACATACTCGCTGAAGTGAGGTCTGTGTTTTGTTGTGATAGCGTGGCATATTGCCAAACGGTAACGAGAAAATGCATCCCATTACTAGAAGCCCCTCAGGAACACTTGTGCTCGATATATTGAGACATTCTGTGCATCCTCGGTAATAGTATCCGCTCTATTGCTGGTGCAATAAAGGTTCATCAGGTTACATCGTACCTGAATAAAGCTTCAATTTATTCTGTTCATTTATTGTAGCATTAATACAGCGTGCGGCAGAACATCTCCAGATTATCTAACGTCTGAAATTTAATATCACAGTACGTAGCTGTAAGCCTGTCTATGGAAGGAGACCAAGTAAGTGATTTCGTTACTTAACCTAGGGATTTCGGTTGCCATTAACTAAAATGGAACATACAAAATTAACAGTTCTAGCCCTTCAGGCAAGTAACTCTTTAGACATACCATGAGGATGCAGGATTCGAGGCTTCTGAAACAACTAGTACAACACAATCTCGTCTCAAAAAATACCACAACAGGATGTAAATGGATCAGAGAAGTAAGAGAGGATCTGAAGAAAATAGGCCTTACAACAGAAGACACCACAAATAAGATAAAATTGAATACAAAACTCAAGAATACAAACCTCCGCTTTACCCTTACACAAAACAAACTAACAACACGCATATTTTCAACTGAGGAAAGGGCACGAAGATCGGAGCGTCTGAAGAAGTACTGAGAGGACCGCAAAGCCCGAACAGTCCCTTCAAAGAGACCTGAACGACGGACTGACTAAAGTGATCCTATGTGGTCATAAAAGAAGAAGAAAGTATGATAATATATTATTTATTTATTCCTAAAATTACAATCCTTTTCTTAATCATCGTTATCCCGTCAATTAGGTTAGTAGTTTGCCTTTTTTTTACCACTACGAGCGATAATGTGAGTCAATGTATTGTTTCACTTAAGCACCACTACGAGCGCTAATGAGAGTCAATGCAGAGTTTCAATTAAGCACTTATAAATACATCCAGTGTGGACATTTTTCAAAAAATCAAAAAATGCCTGAGGGTATTAAGCCAAGGAACACGGCACAGAAAGAATTCTGTAGATAAGTTAATTTGGCTACGATTTGAATAAAAAAAGATACGAGTAAAGAAATAAGCGATTTTAGGCGTTTTTTCCGGAAGTGCATTTCGGCCGGAAGTGATTTTCGATTTTTTTTTTTGTTTGATAGAGCTCTCCTCATTCCGGGCCCTTTAGCCCTTCAACTTAAGGTACAATTGAGGGAATTGCTTAATTTTACGTTTTTTGTATGGGGACCCCTACTTTGTCTGCTAAGAAATATTTCTAACATGAAAAACCTCTGTGTCCATGTCGCGTAATGAGCCTAATATCTATGAAAAAACTTGATAATGGTCTCATATTATTAGTTTTATGTGCCAATAACTACTTGTGCGGACTGCAAATTAATCGCAAAATTTTTAGCACACGACGTTGTTGACATAAAAAGTTTACTATCACTAACAATTTATATTTAAATGTATGATTTTACATCAGTTTTCATTTCCAGTCTTGTTAGCCTTTATGTAGCTACCTTCAACTTGAATTTTCAATTTGCTTAAGTGCGGCCAGTATCCAGTATTCGGGAGATAGTAGGTTCGAACCCCACTGTCGGCAGCCCTGAAAATGGTTTTCCGTGGTTTCCCATTTTCCCACCAGGCAAATGCTGGGGCTGTACCTTAATTAAGGCCACGGCCGCTTCCTTCCCACTCCTAGCCCTTTCCTGTCCCATCGTCGCCGTAAGACCTATCTGTGTCGGTGCGACGTAAAACAACTTGCAAAAAACAATTTTTCAATATTTTTATTTTCTTTTTTTGCTATTCCGAACCCACTATCTCCCGTATGCAACCACACAGCTGCGCGCTCCTAACCGCACTGCTCAACCATATTGAAGATACAGGTAACATACTAACATTATATTCTTTACTACATTAATTACTGAAATGGTATAATACTGGTATACCTTTGCTGGCGAGACCTAGTTTTACTATGTCTTCTGGTGTGGGCTAGAGCAATTTTGTTACTTTCATTGATCTGTCTCAGTCTTATCCTTGGCTTTGACAATATGAGAGTTGACTGAGGTATGGACGATGCTAGTAATGCCATTCTTTATGCAGCCAGTTCATGCTATGAATGGTACGAACATATTGCTGATATGGTCGGTTGGTGCGTGCATTTCACTGTAGACACGTACATAATATTGGCAATAAATTGTTGAAAGAGCCGAGAGATTGGACATCTGCCACAATTAAGAAATCGTCTCAGAAATGTTATACCTGGGTTCACTTCAGGAAACTCCACTCTTGAAATTAAGGAAAGAATTGGTTTGGTCAAAAATGCAATGATGGATTGGTCTTCGGTCAACAGAGCCCTGGGTTAGATTGCCAGCCGGATCAAAGGATTTTGATCTTAGACCGTCAATTCTCTATGTTCGGAGACTGGATATTTGTTCTGTTCCTAACATTCCTTCAATCCGTACAACATAATATAACACACACACACTACAACACTATCGTATACGCGGCAGATGCCACCCACACTCGCCGTAGGATCTGCCTTACAAGGGCTGCACCACGATAGCAATAGCCATCCGAAATTATTATAATGAGGATGAGAGCAGTATACAGTCTACTAAGTGAGTGAGTGCACAGTTTGGGTCACGTACTTGTCAGGTTACATTCTGGTGAAAGTGAGTTTTGAACCTCACTGTCGGCAGCCCTGAAAATGGTTTCCGTTGTTTTCCATTTTCACACCAGGAAAATGCTGGAGCCGTACCTTAATTAAGTCAACGGTAGCTTCCTTCCCGCGCGTAGCTCTTTTCTATACCATCATCGCCGTAATTCCTGGCTGTGTCGGTGCGACGTGAAAGCAAATATATTGTGGGTTGGTGACCTCAGCGCGTTACAGCATGGCCAGTTATGACTGCTAGCTCTGTTCTCGGGAGACAGGCGTGTTCCAATCCCTCGTTGGTCAACCTCGAAATGTTTTTCCGTACTTTTCCACTTTCAGCTCCAGGCAAATGGCAGGATGGTACCTCCTTCAGTGCCACGGTCACTTTCTTCCCATTCCCAAAAGGCAAAAACGAACCCCATAGCGCAAGAGTCCCGATGGGCCATGGCATACCAAGCGACCGCTGCTCAGCCGAAAAGCCTGCAGATTATGAGGTGTCGTGTGGTCAGCACGACGAATCATCTCAGCCGTTATTCTTGGCTTCCTAGACCGGGGCCACCATCTCACTGTCAGACAGCTCCTCAAGTGTAATCACGTAGGCTGAGTGGACTTCGATCCAGCCCTCAGGTCCAGGTAAAGATCCCTGACCTGGCCGGGTATCGAACCAGGGGCCTCCTGGTAAGATGAAGGCACGCTACTCCGGCATCCTTGCCATTCCTAGCCTGTCCAGTTACACGTACATCCACATAAAACACCCTCACACAGCGGTACATGTAGCTCATCCCATGGGGCGCACCGGGAAAAGCAACTACAAAACTGGCGAGCCAAACATATCCTTGGACACTCCCACCACTAGATGCTATACGGTAAAAACGTTCTTCCACTTGTACCGGGCTCCTCACTTTAATTTTCCTATCTAAATTCACTTAGTCAATTTCGTCCTCCTCCAATCCCAACGGTATTAAGTTGACGAGGCCTAGGATGTAATTCATTTTCAAGTCCTTCATGGCCCTTCTCTTTCTTTCGACGATACCTTCATTCTTAGCAATGTCGGGCCTCTTCCTTTTCCCCTTGTGATTAGTGTAAAAAGAGTTTGGCTGCCCAGTTTTAATTCCTCACACCATTACCACTACCAGTCCACAGAAAATCGCTTCAAGTGCGCTTATAGGTCTACCAGGATTGATAAGAAATTCTAGTACTGATGCATCCTAGTCGTACACTGCTATAGCTCATTCCACGTTAAAAATACAGTATTGCTGTTATGGACCTAAAAGGAGTGAACACACCCCCTCTGAGACACCCATAATTCCTCGTGATTAAGGGATATTATACTGTACTTTGTAATGTATTATGGAAGACAGATAAAATGGATGAGTAATTTTTGCCCTGTATTATTAAAATAACTATACAACATTTTCTTTTTTATAAATATATTCGCAGGGAGGAAGCATAATGGCAGGAACAGCCACCGCTTCGTTGCCTTCCTTCATTTTCTTTCTTCTGTGTTGCTCTGGTACAAGTCTCGTGTAGTCCCTTACTCTGTGAACCGCCGACAGATCACTTCTGGAGTGAAGTCGTCTACAGTATTTATTTGTTGTGAGTGTGCTTTTCGGCTTTAAATCAGTGCGAACTTGTCTTGTGTGGAGTGAGGGTTGGTTGTATATTGCATAGTATTTGTGTGTGTTCTATTATTTTCGTACTGTAGAAGTTGTTACTGACGATTTTGGTGTTGTGGTGTGCAGCGATAAGTCATGGCATAACTTGTACTGATAAAAAAATGTCGCGTGTTTTATTGTGCTTGGATTTGATATTTAGCTGTTCTTTCTTAAGAGCATTTTAGTTTTAGCACCGTACTTTACGACCGCATTTCATTTTTACTGCTGTTTTTGTGAGCGACACGACAGCACAGTAGTACCTTGCGTTGCCTGAGGAAATTTATCAAATGCAATTAAATGCATCCCTCACCTCTCGAGCCCATAAAAAGTATTTTTTAAATATTTTATCCCCAATTTGTCTTACACTTCGATGCTGAGGCTTTTTATGTTGCGTAATTTACCTCTGATTCTTTACAAACAAAAAATAGCTCCAGTAAACCCCAGGTTCCCCTTAGTTCATAAAAAAAAATTCGCCTTAGATTCTTCTGATTTTTATCTTGAACTTAAATACTGAATTTCACAAATTAATTTGCCGCCGTTTTCCAGTGATGGCGTTGAGCAACCCTGTTGTCATTAGAGTAATACTATTTTCTTAACGTGGAATGAACTATAGAACTGAGATCTCAAAACAACATGTGTGGTGGTAGAATTCGTTACTACGGATTCCACGCAGTGAGCAGAAGACAAGAAAGTAGCCCTGCCAAACACAACTCCTATTGTCAACAAGAAACCAGCAGTGGAGCTCAGTGTGGTATCTGTAGTCCGCGAGACTGACTCATCGTCCGCAAACCTCTGTCTGAGAGACGGCATTCTGGAGGTAAAAATGTTTATTTCTCAGCTATTACTCCATGGATTGAGATATAAATTCAAGGACATTCTGAACATCTCTACTCTTATACCGGCAAGTTTCCTGAAACATTGTTTGATATTTTTGACGTTTATTCAATCTAAACCGGATGATAGACAGACAGAGAGGCAGATACAGACAAATTCAACTTTCTAAAATGATGGATATTGGTTCCACATCGTGAATATTATCAACCCAGTCAAAATTCCGACAACAGAGAGAAGCTATATTCGTATTATATTAGTAAGATATAATCATCAGATGATTCCCTGTCCGACTCCTTGGCTGAATGATGTGCGTTGAGGCCGTCGGTTCAGAGGGACCCGGGTTTGATTTTCGACCGGGCTGGGGATTTGAATTGCGTCTAATGAATTCTTGTGGCTCGGAGACTGGCTGTTTGTGTTTGTCGAAACACTCCAATCTTCATATTCAGACAATACACCACACTACCTAACTACAACAGAAACACGCAATAGTATTACATCCCTCCACATAGGGTTAGCGTCAGAAAGGGCATCCAGCCATAAAACAGGGGCAAATCGAAATGTACGACATAGTTGGCACCCGCGAAAAGTGGAAGTAGAAGAAGAATTAGACAATTCGTTCCTTGGGTATAGATTTTCCGCTTTCTTTACAGACTATAAAAAACCGTTATTGGAGTATGTGATGTATACCTAAAGGCTCACGGCGCCCCTATTGAAGTTCGTATTCCTGTGCTAAAGATTATTACATTCTCTGTTATGCCAGAAGAGTAGAGTGCGGTAATTCTCTCTTATCCTACTCCCACAAACGTCTCACATGTATAGCTAGAGTGCATACACAGATATATTAGGAAGGAAGCCATTCAAAGGGGATTTCATGAGGAATGTAATCTTCCCGGTAGGAGAGAGATGAATGTTGTAAAGTGATCCATATTCTTGATGTCAAAGACGGAGAAAGCTGGTAGGTATAAAGGAATTCTGAGCACCTGGTCTACTACATAGCACGTTCAATTCACTGCTTGTAGAGTTCAATTTAGAGAAACACTGTGATCATTAACCCCTAAGAACGGACTCTGTGTGTGTTTGAAATCTGATAACGATTGTTAACAGTGTCAGTTTATACACATACCGGGTGAGTTGGCCGTGCAGTTAGGGTCGCGCAGCTGTGAGCTTGCATCCGGGAGATAGTGGGTTCGAACCCCACTGTCGGCAGCCCTGAAGATAGTTTTCCGTGGTTTCCCATTTTCAAACTAGGCAATTGCTGGGACTGTACCTTAATTAAGGCCACGGCCACTTCATTCACACTCCTAAGCCTTTCCTATCCCAACGTCGCCATAAGACCTATCTGTGTCGGTGCGACGTAAAGCAAATAGCAAAAAAAAAAAAAAAAAAAAAAAAAAAAAAAAAAAAAAAAAAAAAAGGTCAAACTGAGTGTAAGAATAAGTTAAGCCAAATTTGCAGACAACTTCCTAATAACGGTAGAGCACATTTATAAAAATGTTATTGGATACAATTCGTATTCTGAAAAATGCTGACAATTTGAACAGCATTTTCATAAATTAAAAGAGCGTTCCCATCATATAGGTACACCAATTTCATAGGCAAAGCAAATTATTGTTTGTGTCTTCTCTTCCTTCTCCCAAATACCTGTACAAATCATGGCAATGTTCCTTCCCAATATGCACAAGATCAATGAATTTGCCAGTTTCTCCTTCTTGATATTTTAAGGTTCATGATATGCTGATTGTAGTTGGAACAGCATGGAAGAGAACCGAGCGAGATGGCTATGTGTTTCGCGTATCGTTAATGTGAACTTGGATTCGGAAAATGGTGGGTTCAAACACAAACATCTACAACACACAAGATGTCTTCCTACTGCTTGCCATTTTCACACCACGCAAATGCTAGCGCTGTACCTTAATTAAGACCACGGACACAATATTCTCAGTCATAGCTCTTTCCTTTCCTAATGTCACGGAAAATATTTTCTGTGTTAACACGACGTTAAGCAAACAAAAGAAAACTTGGAAGGGCTTCTACTTTTTTGGACAGTATAAAATGTTTTCAACTCCTCATCATAGTGGCTCTGAAAAGCAGGCTGTTCACCATGTAGTCCAAGAATGTCCTTTAAAAGCTTTCCCTGGAGATCCAACAGAGTTCTTAGTTTCGACGGAGGGATTAATAGACTACATTCGTGGCCTGGATATCAATTTGTAATTTTATTATGAGATCATATTATTGTAAATATTCAGTTTTAGTGATGTAGCCATATGATAAATAAATAAATAAATAAATAAATAAATAAATAAAAATCCACAGCCTGTTTCCAGTCATTCTACCGGGTCAGGAATGGAATGAATGAAGCCCACATCTAGCGGCGAGGATAGGAACTGTGCCGGCTGCCGAAGCCTGTCGCACTCCTCTCGGGCAATGATTAATGAATTACAGATGAAATGAAATGATACTGGAGAGTGTTGCTGCAATGATATATGGCAGGAAAAGCCGGAGTATCCAGAGAAAAACCTGTATCGCCTCCGCTTTGTAGAGCACGAATCTCATATGGAGTGGCCTGGATTTGAACCACGGAACCCAGCGGTGAAAGGTCGGCGCGCTGCCATCCGAGCCATGGAGGCTCAAATAAATAAATGAATAAATAAATAAATAAATAAATAAATAAATAAATAAATAAATAAATAAATAAATAAACATGACTTGTATCAGTTTTTCACTAAATCAATCAATGAACACTGATATGAATTTGGGGCTGTCGCCCAGGTTGCAGATTCCGTATGCGTTGTTTACCTAGAAATATCTCAAATATTTTCGAAAAATTTGGGAATTTATCGAATATCATCCTTGGTGAATTATATATTCTCATTCCTATCTCTTCCTCCTATAAACAAGTATTTGCCCCAATTTATCCTCTTGAATTCCAACTTTATCTTCACATGCAATCGTTGCTACTTAAAAATATACTCCGCCTAATTCGCCTACTACTGCCATTCCACGCCCTGTCTCCACTGACTACTCGGAACATACGCTTAGTCGAACAGCCCATTTCCTTATTCCCAAGTCTTCCCAGCCCCAAGTCTGCAACATTTACATACCACCACTCTTTTGTCATTTGTCACCCAAAACAAATTGTGCTGCTTTTCTTTCGGATATTTTCAGCTCTCGAATCAAGTATTTCTGGTCAGAGTCACATAAACTGGAGCAATACTCTAATTATGATCTTACAAGTGACTTATAGGCCTTCTCCTTTGGATTCTTACTACAATCCCTAAACTACACGTACTGTGGTAGTACATATATCACACCCTCGCACTGTATTCACAAATAAGATATATTAATAATAATAATAATAATAATAATAATAATAATAATAATAATAATAATAATAATAATAATAATAATAATAATAATAATAATAATAATAATAATATCATTTCGTTTGTATGTTTATCCGCAATATTTTAAGCTGGAAGGTCTCAATATGTGATTTTAGTAATTTATTTTGTACAAGCGGATGGGAAAACAGTGATAATTAAAACCCGTAAAGTTTCCGTGAGTTATGTGGAACAGCCCACAGTCCGATGACGTGGCCTTGTTGTTATTGTCTTGGGATACGGGAGAGGTTCGGGGCGTTGTCTTGGAACGGCAAGAGGATCATCCACTCGTGATTGGATGGCAATGAAGACCAATCTAGACGTAGGGCTACCATGAGATAGAAGGAGGTCTATATAAGCATGTTAGAAAACATCGGAAGACTTGCCTTAAAACTTTAGCGGAATGAGGTTGACTGTACATTTTTGGTGGAATGTAAAGTGTGGTACTGTGGAGTGCTTAGGCACATGGTATTATATCACTTGTGTCGGCTTGGTGTCATATGTTGATGAAAGCCATGGGGTACTTTATCTCAGACTTTCCATAATTTATGGTCTGGAATAACTACGTGTGTTGCTCAAGTGAATCTATCGTTAAACCAAGTGTTAGAATCAGTGAATACATAATTATAAAGGTACAGTATCAATGCGATATAACAAGTGCCGTTAGTGAGAATCTGCAAGTTGTGTTGATACATAGAGACAGTAAAGGATATTTATTCATATATACGGTATATGTTTTGTAATTACTGCTCATCGGGCGAACTACAAATGGCAATCTTGGCTTTTTGTTTTCTCCCTCCTTTGTTGTTGTTGTTGTTGTTGTTCTTGGATAATTGTGTGAACATGGAGTCTTCCAGCAGTATTTTGTGAGTGTATTCTACGTATATTTTGCTGTGTTGATGCTCATGCATGGATATTATTTATAATATAGTTAACTATTTTAGAATCAGTAGGGGTATTGATGAACCTAGGTGCAGTTCCTACCTATTGAGTCGTTTTAAGAAGGTTAGGTAAGGCCTGAAGTAGATGTACCAGTACGCAGCTATATGTATGTATCTATTCGAGGGATCCATTTAGGTGAGCCCTGGCACCCATATTACATACATTTCGATTAATTATTTTATTATTTGAGTTATTTTACTTACTCAGATGTTTATATATATTACAAATGACGTCCAAGCGTGAGGCAATTAAGCATTTTAACTGTAATCCATTGGCACCCAACTGTGGGGCATGGTTATCAATTGTTATTTAGATATATTTCAGAACATTCACTTTGATATGGGCCTGATTGACTGCATGTTTGGACAGAGGTACTGTAGAGGAGTGGAATTGATGATACGTTTCTCTGTCCCTAAAAATAGGGTTTTTGTTTAGGGACATGGAACATGAAAAAATGAGTTATCCCTCCTTCTCTTGCACTAAACAGGAAGTAGCTCAAATAGCAGATACAGATGTAGGAGGTACGTCTTTCAGGTTCGGACCCTTTGCATTGTCACTGGGAAGCAATGATAGCAGTATTGAGTGTAAGAATATCATAAAGCAGACGAGGTAAAGAGCGTACGATACATCCTATAGTTCCAGGCTCTTCTGACATTAAATCTACTTTTTTCGCTGTAGCATGATTTATGGATAAGAAATAGTTTCGTCTAGGAGGTTAGGTCAACAGTCAGAACTGCACATATAATTTGTCAAAGGTTTTGGAAAATTTAGTAGTGTATGTCTAAAAAGTTATTAGAATTATTGGTGTAAATACAGTAGGGGTGCGAGCATATATTCTTACAATAATATACGGTAAGGTTTCTTTCCTTTATACAAAAGAATAAGAAAATTAACACAACGAAAATTGTTCTGTTGGAATGCAGATTCATATGTGAGTGGAAGGCGTGATCGATCTTAAATAAAATAATGGATAGGAAGTGGGTCAAATACGCGGTATTGTTTCTTCGACGACTATATACAACTTTACGATAATGTAGTCATAATTTTGTACTGTTATTATGGAGAAAACATGTTTCTTCTAACCTTACTATTGACGGTAATATTACTTGAATTTTACATGAACTGTTGCATTAATATTTTAATAGCACTATACAATTGCTTAAAAGTGAATATAAAATTTCGTGTAATACAATATGACTTTAAATAACAATTTCAATAATATTTAATGTAGGATTATCAATGATTATGTATTTATGAAGATTAATGGTCCATTTCCTTGGAGAGATGGGAAGACCAGAAAGAGTTCTGCAACATTCTGTCTGAATTTATCTTGCAGGGAGGCAGTAGATTTCCGCTCAGAACTATGTATTCCAACAGCTTGAGGTCTTGATCCTCCTTTATAAATTCAGTTCTTTGGCATGTCGCATCTCATACGGAATTGTGTGCACACACTCTGCATGTGGAGATTCGAGGAAATATACGACTCTTTGGGCTCCCCGTTGGAAATGTAATACCTTCTTGGGAGGTTTCTCTAAAATGAGATTACCAGAAGACTAAAATTGGGATGGAAATACACTATTTTCTGTCTAAGGGAATTTTCTCTCCTTTTTTCCATTTACAGTAAGGATGTGTTTCCATGTACCACCTGCATAGCCTCTAAAATGACAAAGACAGATCCTACCTGATATCTCACTGGGATTAAACAGTTTGAGCTCTATGGATCAGAAGAAATAATGGAGAAAGTTTCACGTCAGAGTTCAAGTACTAGCGTGACAATATATTTTATCACAAATGAGATTAAAATAAAGTTTGCTCAGATTTAGTTATACCTTAAGATGTCATCATTAAGGAGACACGGAACGTCCTAGCTCTACTTATCCGTATAATCGTTTAACGTTTTAATGAACAAAGAAGCAACTAACTGCTAACTGAATATCAAATCATGCGATTCATAACGATTATTTTATTCTAATCTATTGAAGCTACACATTAAAATTTTTTAAAGGTTATACATGCATATCTTGGCTTGAAAACGAAATTATGGATTTCTAGGTATTTTTTCTGGATATCTCACCTCTCAATTCGATTTATTTCAGAATTTCTTCTGGTAAAACTCTAATAACTGACCTATCGCCATTTTAGCATATGCATTAAAATAAAGAAATGAGGAAGTTTCAAGACTCTTCTGTATTTAGTTAGAGTAATAAACCGTCACTTTACGTATAAAAATCAAGTTATGGGAAACGGATGTTATAATAATTTATTATTTTACGACAAACAAATATTTCCTCTTAAGTTATTGACATAATTTGCATATTATGTGAAGGGATATATATATATATAATCACAGATTCAAAATTCGAGAAAAAGAGTAAATTTTTTCCCAAGTTTTGGTGCTCTCTGTAAAGGGTTGAATGCTCTATCTCACCTATATTAAACATATCAAGGTATCTCTGAAACACTTGCAGCTAGAACTTTGAAACTCAAAGCTGCTTTTAACATTTGTTTCAAGTTTATGGAACTGCAATTATTCAAAATTCACATTTTAACTAAGTTTAAAGGCGGCTTTTTTTTACTTCAAATGATAAAAGATAAACGCATTATTTAACTGTGTCTTAGCAAAGAACTAGGCGAGTTTATTTAAATAACTACATGAATAATAAATTAAATTAATAAGTAACAAAATAAATAAATAGTATATCTGGATTATATTAAGGAGTCTAACAAAAAAGCTGAACTTTCCGCCAAATTTCATTGGCTTTCATTAGGGTAAAGCAAGTGTCGGTGAGCACTGTCAGCATCAGAAGGCGAGATTTTTCCATGACTATGGATCTGTTGCTTTTCATAATTATTTAATTCTATCTTTTCTAAATATTGGAACACAGAAACTCTGAAATAGGTTGTAAGATATAGGTACACTTTTCATTCAAATATCAAATGCTAGAAATTGGGTACAGTGGATGCCCTCGTAACCGGCCAGACCAGGACAGGACTATTGGTCGGATAAGGAAATAGCCGGTAAACTGACAATGTGAAAAGAACACTTTACAGTACTACACTATAAGTTAATATCGAGTTGGTGACTAGAGTTTATTTGCAACGCTCCTGTACAATCCACTGTCTAAAGTAGGGCCTATCAAACCCCCAAAATCTCACGCGTGCAAACAGTGGCGCAGAGTTCCTGTGCAAAGTGCATCGTTTCCATTCGGCTCGACTCGGACCAACGCTTCGTCTCTGGGCTACTCGGCTAAGCTAGGCTCAACTCGGCTAAGCTAGGCTCAACTCGGCTCGGATTTGGAGCGCTGCAGAGCAAGTGAGGAAGAGGGAGACAGGGGGGGGGGGGGTTTGCAAGCGAGACAGGCGTGGGGAAAGAGAGAGACAGCGCTATTGCTCCAAATCGAGGAGTGGGGGTCTGCACTCTGGGCAACCAAGCGAAGTCGTCTTTTGCACCGTGCACAGTGCATGCACCAGGCGCATGCACCCTGAGAGGCCCTGGACTCTAAAGCATCAATGACGATTTCATTTATCTACTTTTAAAAATGCGTCTAGCGGAAAGTTTTATTTTCATCTGATTCCACTTGAGTACAATAATCCATCAAGATATTCGACTGCGCCGTCGATCGTTTACCATACTATTCCCGACTACGAATTACGTGTTACAAATTACTAATTACAAATTAACTATACAGATTCAATTTTATCTAAACGTTCTAAATCAAGTTTCAGGTAGGTAGCCAAAACGTTCCATTTTCTTTTCCCGGAACTCATTTTGCAATCACTAAAATAGTGGTAAAGGGGGCGTCCACTGTGATTTAGTATTGTAATGCATGCAAACAAACGTGAATTTCAAACCAAATACGCAAATCTACGTGACCATACCTGTTTTGGCAACAGGACCAACGTAAAATAATGATGTTTACTCCGTAGTCCGCCAACGGCCGTAAGCGTGTTGGAACACCGGATCCCGTGAGATCTCTGGAGTTAAGCAACATTGGGCGTGGTCAAGATCTGGGTGGGTTGCCACGCGCTGTTGGTGGGGAGTAAGGGAATGGAGGAGCGGAAAGAACTGGCCACCCTACCGTACGTGAACTCCGGCTCAGGCACACCTCTGCGGAGGTTCGAACCTGCCTTCGGGCAGAACACCCTTCCCTGCTCCATAGTTCCACGTAAACCATAAGCCCGCTGGTGGCTGTGACCGTTAAGCCATCATCGGCTAACACCGTGGTTGTCAGTTCGAGTCCCGTTAGTGGAAAAGTATATCACCATCGGAATGTTGGCCGGCAATGTAGGACAGGTAGTGGTATACAATTTCTAGTCGCTAAATTATGTACTAAAAGCCTGGGTTCAATTTTATACATCTCCGCAGCGTTCATGCGGAGTGAGGGTATATGACGCATAATTCGGAACGGGACGTCAAGCTTTGTGTAGACCCTACGGTGGTATTTGGCGATAAGCTATGTGCTGACACCGTGTTTCACCCTCTCCCTACCTCATAACCATCACACGCACACAGACGCGTAGGTTGCCCATGGCCGTCAACTAGGAAGATCTGCACCACGTTCTTACAGAGGGCACATGACATCGTATCTTCACATGTAAACCACAGACTGCTGTATCTGGTGGCTTTGAAAATACAGAGATGTCATTAGAACCTCGTCAGATATGAAGTAATGTAGCCCATTCTTTAATTTACTAATGGCGTTTAGACTCGGAAGACTGTGCGGCCAATATTTACTCAGTAGGAGAGCGAAAAATTACAGATCTTCGTTGTTGAAGGTAAAACGAAATATGATTCATGAACGAGGTTCATACCAAGTAACACACTAATTTAATCAGAAAAGTTATTAAATTATTTTGCGGGATGGAAATCTATGAATATCAATCGAAATCATCAGTCAATAGGGATAAACAGAGTGCTTGTTGAGAAACGATCTGGGTAATGGGAGGTAAATTCACATACCGGTAATATATTTTACAGAGGAATTCAGATGAATGGTTAAGAACGTAAGATTGAAAATAGTGCATACTCATATTCAACTAAATTAATTTAAATGGTTCCTTTGAGAATTGTTAGTATAAGAAATTGTTCCCGTATATCTCATGTACGAACGTTATATATTTCCATAGTTCTACCTATACCCTATGGTTCTACGTTGTTAAAATACTATCTCAATTAATATTACTTTTTCAATGCCTTTGATGCATTAAGGAAATAGAAAATCGCCGTCTCTTTGAAATAAACGAAAAATCTGTTTCCAGTCAGTGACCGGGTCGGGAATGGAATGAATGAATCTCCCATCTAGCGGAGGGAGAGGAACTGCACCGGTTGCCGAAGCCTGTCGCACTCACCTGGGAAAATAATAATGAGTGACAGATGAAATGTAATGATATTGGAGAGTGCCGCTGGAATGAAAGGTGACAGGGAAAACCAGAGCACCCCTGTCCCGCCTCCACTTTGTCCAGAACAAATCTCACATAGAGTGATCGGGATTTTAACCACGGAACTTCGCTCGTGAGAGGCCGGTGCGCTGCCACCTGAGTCACGGAGGTTCTATACTCATCGTCTATTTCTTTAGGTATAAATTGTTTTATGCAAAGTTAGAGTAACCGCATATGACAAAAACGTGAAAACCCTTCAAGTTACGTATAGCAAACAGCGGATCTCTCAGTAGTGTTGTCGTTACGAAGCAAACTACGGAAAATGTACTTTTTTTAGCGACATCGATCATGTTACGTCCCTACACGTACACCTGGGCAATAATCATTATTTATATCCTACGTAGGCAATGGCAAAAGAATATCACGTGTTGCTAATTAATATTTGTCTTTATATTAATATATTTTTACATTTTTCATATTTTCCTCGAGTATTGACAGCTAAGTTTAAAATAAATAGAACCATTTCTAAACTACTGCAATTTCTATAACAAGCTAAACGTAACTAAGCTTTAGAATAGGGCTACTGTTCACGAAATAGTTTATCATTTCCTTACCTCGGTAATACCTTTCTTGTCTACATATTGCCGATTGCGGTGATATTCAGACAACATACCACACTACCAACCATCACAGAAACACGCAATAGTGATTACATCCCTCCATATAGGGTTGGCGTCACGAAGGGCATCTGGCCGTGAACAGAGCCAAATCCACACGTGCAACGCAGTTCGCACCCGCGACCCCACAGGTGTGGGATAAAGCGGTAGGAAAATATGAATAATCTACCTTCTGATCGATTAAATGAACTGCTCTGTAACAAATGTATGTCAAAGGTAACTTCATCTGTAATATTTAGCTACATAACCATATGATACAGTAGTTGAAGAGTGGGTGTGTTATGTTGATCCAAAGCTGCAACGAGGTAAACCGTTTTAGAAATAAACCAGCCGAGAATACATTGAGGAAATTCCCAGTGGTTTAAGCACATATGATGATGGATTCTTTTTTTTTTTTTTTTTTTTTTTGCTATTTGCTTTACGTCGCACCGACACAGATATGTCTTATGGCGACGACGGGATAGGAAAGGCCTAGGAATGGGAAGGACGCGGCCGTGGCCTTAATTAAAGTACAGTTCCGGTATCTGCCTGGTGTGAAAATGGGAAACCACAGAAAACCATCTTCAGGGCTGCCGACAGTGGGGCTCGAACCCACTATCTCCCGATTACTGGATACTGGCCGCACTTAAGCGACTTCAGCTATCGAGCTATGTGATAAAGGATTCTTTATTTTTTTGCTATGGGCTTTCCGTCGCACCGACACAGATAGGTCTTATGGCGACGATGGGATAGGAAAGGCCTAGGAGTTGGAAGGAAGCGGCCGTGGCCTTAATTAAGGTACAGCCCCAGCAGTTGCCTGGTGTGAAAATGGGAAACCACGGATAACCATCTTTAGGGCTGCCAATAGTGGGATTCGAACCTACTATCTCCCGGATGCAAGCTCACAGCCGCGCGCCTCTACGCGCACGGCCAACTCGCCCGGTGATGAAGGATTCAACCTCATAAATTGCTCTTGCAGTACTTCACGCTACAAACATTTTAAAAGACAAACAAACGTTTGTCCTACGGTAATATAAATGTATGTCAAAGGTAACTTCATCTGTAATATTTAGCTACATAACCATATGATACAGTAGTTGAAGAGTGGGTGTGTTATGTTGATCCTAAGCTGCAACGAGGTAAACCGTTTTAGAAATAAACAGCCGAGAATCGTCTGCTCGTATAGAAATATGTTACGCTCAAATTACGTAATGAATCCCAAACATGTGGAGTAAATACTTAAGAGTGAGGAAATCACCATAAACACTAACGTCCTTCGTCGTAAGAAGACCTTAAGGTAAGGACTTTATTCATTGATAGCTGAATTGCATTGCTCGATAAATTACGGCCTTAAGGAACTGCTTAGTTGCAATACGATGAACCTATCCCCTGTGAGTGGGGGTGGTAGAATAGTTCCACGATATTCCCTTGGCTGTCTTAAGAGACGACTAAATGCGACGCTAGGGAGTCTTTCATTTTCATGCCCTCCATGACCCTTCCCTTTCTTTCGCCGATAACCTCGCTCTTCGAGGTATCGGAACAATTCCATTCTCCTCCTAATCTATATATTAAAAGAGTTTACTAAACAGCTTTGGCAAATCCGTCCGTCCGTTTTACAGGATCTATTTGCTTCGGTTTTGTTACATTCTCTCCGAAATTACCTGCCGGTGAATCATGAGCCATTGATACATTTCTAAGTTCAGCCAACTTTGAGTAATCATAAAATAAAATCATTAAATGATCACTCCAATAATTGCAGACTAAGACTTACCCTAACCCGCAATACATTCTGTACTTAGCAGGTTGCTAAGCGACTAACACTTTCATTAATATTCTGATAATATGTGAATTTTATCCTTAGTAACTCATTGCATGTAGTCATGTTCGATTACTACCTGCCAAGCCAGAGAGTATACATTTCCTCGGACTCTTTGACTATCTACACTTTCCCAGCCAAATATATTCAACAGACGGCAGAGCGTTCCTTATAACTTACATACTGCTAAGGAAAAAAGTCTACGTACAAACAGACCCCGTCATAACATACGCTTTAGACATTATCTGGGAACACCTATCGAAGGATAACCTAGCTACACTAGAAAGAGTGAAGGCTATGTATCTTAATAACGTTCTCTGCCTGGCAAAAAACGCTCCTTCGAGACTAACCTATGAGTTCAAAAGACAACCGTTCTCCGGGCTGAGTGGCTCAGGCGGTTGAGGCGCTGGCCTTCTGACGCCAACTTGGCAGGTTCGATCATGGCTCAGTCCAGTGGTATTTGAAGGTGCTCAAATACGTCAGCCTCCTGTCGGTAGATTTACTGGCACGTAAAAGAACTCCTGCGGGACTAAATTCCGGCACCTCGGCGTCTCCGAAGACCGAACAAGTAGTTAGTAGGACGTAAAGCAAATAGCATTATTATTATTGTTAGACAACCGTTCTTTATAGAACTGCGATTAAAAACGTTCTCTGCCTGGCGAAAAACGCTCCTTCGAGACTAACCTATGAGTTCAAAAGACAACCGTTCTCCGGGCTGAGTGGCTCAGACGGTTGAGGCGCTGGCCTTCTGACGCCAACTTGGCAGGAACTGCAGGATAAAAAAGCGAATATATGGATAGATGTTTAACAAACAGACGACATGATGACGTCAGAATGAATGAATTCTGACTACGAACTGAGGTATACCTAAAAATTCGTATTAAATGTTCATAAAACCATTGAAAAGGGCAGGAGAAACAATATGACTACGACAGGCATATCAAGCCGATTTATCTGATCTATTTATAACGAATGCTGCAGAGCAACACGGATCCTCCAGTCACTGTTAAGAGAGGATGGTTGCCCAATAGTACATTCTCTTAAAGCAATTATCATTATCACCACCACCAATACGAGGTACCATTAGCTAACTTCGGAACCATTTCTATAAGATAATTTTCTTCAGTAATTTCCTACTGGTAAATTTATCTTTCGATCACCTGCAAGTCACCAAGTGTTCTCATTGGACTTAGTTTCCTTTTCGTCTCATTCAGAACAGCACGACGGCGAACCGTTATACTTCAGTTTCCAAATCCTCTCAAGGTTCACGACTATGATGTTGCTTGCTCGAGGAAAGTTGTATGGCCTCTCAAACTATTATATTATGTCTCCAGAGGACGAAGACCTGTTGTTACATCATACGCACTCATGCGTGTCGTGTAATCTATCCAAGTTAAAACACTGAAAATGTTTACCTCAAGAAAAACAATGCATGATGGGATTATAAGTGTGGGATACGGTTGCCAATTGTCCCATACTCGAAACCAGTCCTGTATTGACTCCGTACAGAAGGGACAAAATCCAGTAATTATGGACCAGTTATAACTAGGGCCCGGATTTTTAGGTTTTAACCTATTTTTTTCCTCGCTATTGAATTCACAAATTTCGATACATTTGTTTGTTTCACACTTCCTGGAGCAGAATATGTGAATTTCATCGCACCTAAAAAAACTAAATGAGGGGTTGACACCTAAAATAACCCAAAGAGCTGTCTTACCTTCTTCAAATAAAGAATGTTATTTTCCCTGCGTTGTAAAATTATTTCCACTGCAATTACAAGCAGTAGGACGGAGATACACGTATACAGTTGTTCAAAGAGAAACTACCAACACCTCATCCACCTGAGCCGATACTTACCCGCTGGGGAACTTGGCTGTCTGCTGCTATTTACTATGCTGAGCACCTAGAAGGAATTAAAAATGTCGTCAATGACTTGGATGAAACAGAAGCTTCCTGGATCGCAAAGGCCAAGAAATAACTCGAGTGCCCGACCCTCCTCGCTTCCCTAGCATATATTAAGACACATTTTTGTTTTATACCAGAAGCTACCCTCCAGTTGGAAGGTGCAACCTTGCCACTCAAAGATTCCCTGGATATCATTGGCAATGTTTCCAGAAGAGAAATACCTGGGCCATTGGGAGTGGCATTTTTTTCGAAGCTGCAGAAGATTCTTGAACGCAATCCTGGTTTTGAAGACATGAAAGTCATCAATTCAGTTTTACAGGGAGAGGAGTATTCGGGAAAATTACCCCTACAACCTAATGCATTAGCATCTACGTACTACGCTCCAATGACGTCATGTTCCGTTGAAGGAACTTTTTCGTCATATAAGAATGTGTTACGTGACAACAGGAAATCATTTACGCCCGACAATTTGTGTATGTACGTTGTTATTTACTGCGATGCCAAAAAATAAAGTAAACAGTGCAGTGTATTCTCTGTGTATTTTTTATGAATATGACAATGTAAACTTTTGTTAAATAAGTACATAAATAAATTTTACAGAACTACGAAAACCAAAAAAATATTGCTGCCTGGAGGCAAAACCTGAAATAACCTAAGAATACAAAAAACCTAAAGTGAAGGGTCATGCCACCTAAAAATCCGGGCCCTAGTTATAACTAACTGCTTTATTTTCTTACCTTATAAGGGATCTTGTACGTCATCATCTCTGCACTAAAATATGAGCCACTGGATGAAGGTAAAAGAGTGGCGCCGCTCTGTGTTCTTTTAATTTTTATTTCAACGTCACACTTTCACATCGAAGGTTTGCGGCACCACGAGGATGGGAAAGTGATAGGATTGGGATGGTAGCGGCCGTGCCCTTAACTAACTCACATTTGCCTGAAGTAAAAATAGGAAAACTTAGAAAACCATCTTCCGAGCTTCCGACGGTACGATTTGAACCCACTATCTCCCGGATGCAAGCTCACAGCTGAGAGCCCCTAACCATAAGGCCAACTCGCTTGGTAGAGAACAAATACTGAGCAACTCGCTCGATAAATCACTGTACAAAATGGAACTCTATTGAATTTTAGCTGTTAGAAAATAATAGCTTTCAAGTCTTAAGCCAGTAAGATTATTCTTTCTAAAATGAAGGATTAAAAACTTACCTTTTGCCACAGATTTCAAAGAGCAAAGAAGTTTCATTTCAGGTAACGGCACGAGAGAACGGATATTTTTCTCACGAATGAACAGATAATTTTTTTACAAGTTAATTTACGTCGCACCGAGACATATAGGTCTTATGGCGACGATGGGATAGGAAAGGTCTAGGAATGGAAAGGAAAAGGTCATGGCCTTAATTAATTAAGCATTTGCTTGGTGTAAAGTTGGAAAAAAAACATCTTCAGGGCTGCCGACAATGGAATTCGAACCCACTGTCTCCCGAATGCAAGCTCACAGCAAGAGCGTTCCAACCTTAAATTGCAGTACAGCGTAGATGGAGCGCGCAGTTGCAAAATCAACTCGTGAAGATCACGCTCGAGTGTGACTCAAACAGGGCGTCACAGTTCCACATTTTTAGTGTGTAATTTTGTAATTTTAAGTTCATTCATTCATGAATTAATATTTGTAGGATGGTAAAATAAATACAACACACCTTAATCATCGGCGTTGCTCTCAGACATTGGACGTACACCTTCTATATGATTTTTCACGAGAGTTTAATCCTGATGTAAACAAATAGGCGGAGCACCTTGGCTTTGCACGTGGACATAGACGTAGTTGATTGGAGAAGCATCCGTCGCACTAACTGGACTGTATGCGAGCTCGAAGAAAATTAGTACGTCGCATTAATTTAATTTTATCTTAGTTTATTACATTATATAGTCTGAAAGAGTACGTAATCAAATAAAATATGGTTGTCATATATACCGGTATATATTTATACGTTTTTTTAAAATAAAACAGTGATTAAAGAACGAGATATGAAGGCAGAAGGCGTGGTGTAATGCAGGAAGTCTTCTCATAGTGAGGGAAAGTCCCAAGCTGTACAGTGTGGAGATAAGGTGTTGCATCTTGCAGCAGTTGTCAGTGTCAGTATTCATAGTGAGAGAAGTGGAGCAAGACGTAGGACCATCGCGTGTTGTGAAGCACAAAAGAGGAAAACCGCTCAGAAGTGTCCATAGGCAGTGCGTTGTGAATGCTTTTAATAAAATAAGTAAACAGAATCCAGGTGTAGTCGTAAAAGAGGTAGGGAAACTAAGTGCAGAGTTGTGAGGTGTGTCGGCTATTTCGGTTCATAACATGCGGACTCAGTTAGAAAGACAGGGAAATTAACAACGCCGGGAAAGGAACGTAAACGACCTCAAAGAGTCGAGAAGTACGACGATATCGTCAAAAGTGGTATTAGAAGGAAAATGCATGAATTCTTTTTTCGGAATAAACCACCTACTTTACGCAAAGTATTAGTCAGTGTGAATAAAGATAAAACTTTACCCACCTTCAGCTCGATAGCTGCAGTCGCTTAAGTGCGGCCAGTATCCAGTAATCGGGAGATAGTGGGTTCGATCCCCACTGTCGGCGGCCCTGAAGATGGTTTTCCGTGGTTTCCCATTTTCACACCAGGCAAATGCCGGGGCTGTACCTTAATTAAGGCCACGGCCGCTTCCTTCCAATTCCTAGGCCTTTCCTATCCTATCGTCGCCATAAGACATATCTGTGTCGGTGCGACGTAAAGCAAAGTAGCCACCTTCAGTTTAACTACATTGTACAGACTTTTAAAGGACATAGGGTTCCAGTTTGTTAAAAGAGAACGTAAACCTGTGTTAATGGATAGGGAGGATATTGTATTGTGGAGACGGAAATATTTGCGTGACATTTCAAACAGCTGTCCTAAGATAAACCTTCCTACGTGTGTAATTTTGTGCTCTAGCCTACGACAGCTTTCTTTATTATTCAGAAATAAATAAATAAATAAATAAATAAATAAATAAATAAATAATGTAGGCCCTAATCTTGAGCAGTAGATGTCCCTTCAAACCCCTCCATTTAGTTTAATACAGCTCAAAAACTGTTCCTCGTCTATTTTAGGTGATATGCGCAGCACTGTATGTTCGAACACGAGACGTTGACGGGGCGGAGGTCGGTACTACACGCTCAACGAATCACAACTCTTTCTCTGGCTGAGGCGTGGACATGGCTTGTTTACATCAGGATTAAACTCTCGTGAAAAATCATATATCATTTCTGCAAGGCCTGATCTTCCCGCTTTGGATGAACCGGGTTCGGGAGATGAACTTGAGGATGATCCGGACGATGAAGAAAGTCGTATTAAAAACTTTTCATCGTCGACATCGTCCTGTAATTCGTCTGCTTTCCACAAATCTCTTTTCATTTTTCTTTACTTCCTTCACGTAATTTGCCCAATTGTCTTGAGTTTTTATGGCATAAAAATGTTAGTTCAGCATTTGGAACAAAACCATGTTCATTAACCCGTGTGGACTAAGGCAAATCACGGTCCTCGACTTTTCGGTGGCCTAAGTCCCGAATTCACCCCTTCAATGGCGTCCAGCCGTGCACTTTTCACTGTCGTATCCTTCCATTCTTTTGTCACTGTCTGCCCAATATTTACCCACGATTCATCTTTGTAAATTACAGCTTTATTTTGTGCCCTCAAACGTTTTATCTCCCTGAGATATCTGTGCCTCCAATTAATAATGTCATCGGTTTCAATGAAAGCTGCTTTATTACCCCGTCTTAAATAACGGAAGCCTATATCATGTAAGAAGCGATACAACGTAGTTTTGGAAAATCGTGGCAAAGAACCTTCTCCATTTACCCGACTCAAAATCACGTTTAATGTCGGTGGTATGTTAGCAAATAAAAGAGAGTGAACCACCCGACGCACTCCACTTCGCACAATTTCATCATATTTAATTTTCCTTTTTCTGCCGTCCTTCTGTTTTTTCCTCTTTTTTTGCGGGAGTTCGCAAAGGACCATGTGTGTGTTCCTTCCTTATAGCATAGATTGTTCTTTCGGAACAACCTGCAGCTTAAGCAATTTCACTGACTGCGCTGCTCATATTCATAGACTTAAAAAAATAATCCAGGACACTCATTATAATATTGCGTTCTTTTCCCCTGAGTTTACCTGCGGAACGTTTATTTTTAATTTGACGATCCATTGTACATCCTTCTGCACTTTTTCTTCGAACTAAGAATCCCCCGCACGAGCACGAGCACGAACTGACAACTACACAGACTGCACAAACACAACAAACACAATCCACTTGTCCTCAAGAACTATACATTTATCACTGATCTTGTCCGGCTCCATGGCTAAATGTTTAGCGTGCTGGCATTTGATCCAGAGGGCCCCGGGTTCGATTTCCGGCTGGGTCGGGGATTTTAACCTTCATTGGTTGATTCCAATGGCTCGGGGGCTGGGGTGTGTGCCGTCTTCAGCATTATAATTCATCACAGGTAGGGCCCGATTCTTATAGACGCCTATGCGGCGTCAACTCCAAAGACCTGCATCCGTCCTCTTCGGAGGCCACACGCCATTAAATATTATATATATCACCGATCTTTATTTAATCAATCGTATAATACTGATTAAATGAACACCACTGCACACGGCTGTCAGTATATTTAAAAGCTCAGCCAGCCGAGTCACTCGTGAAACGTAAACAAACGAGACGTTCTCCCTGTCATAAATTAAGAGATAACGAGGTAAGGACTTGAGGTATGATTTAATAATAACTTCCATATCAGACGACCGTTTGCTTTGCTTTAACCATGCCATGATCCTTCTGCACTTTTTTTTCGAAATTAGATCCCCACGCACGAGCACGAACTCACGAACCACACAAACGAAATACACTTGCCCTCAAGAATTGTACATATGTCACTGATATGTATTTAATCAATCACTATTATACATACTACTGACGAAATGAGCACTGCACTGCATGCCACTGTCTGGAAATGTTAAAAGCGCATGTTTGGGAGATTACTACCGGTACTTAGCCAGCCAGGCAGCCAGGCAGCCGAGTCACGCGCGAAACCGAAATTCAAGGAGATATTCTTCCTGTCACAAATTAAGAACTAAGCAAGATAAGAACTTCGGGATTGTTTTGAAAATAACTTCCATATATGAAGACCATTTGCCTTGCTTTGACCCCCCATGCAAATTCAATAGGAAAGACGCTGGCCAGCGACTGACGTTTTCGTGCCTGTACATAAAATTACCTGAACGTTACTGAAAATAAACGCATATACTGCATTTTGTCATCATTTAAATTTAAAAATAAACTTATCTACATCGAGCTGAAATGTTTCTTTACCAGTAGTGAAAAAATGAATAAAGTAATGAATATAAAATAGGAGTTATGACATGATAAGTTCTATGCAATGAAGATTTTGCATTTGGCGAAACTTTCCATTATATTACCATTTTCACACTAAATTATTTTTTTTACTTTTTTTGTTAACGACATCGAATGCGCCTTGAAATTCTGTACATAACACGATATTTCCCCATTTTAACCGATAACATTCTGATTTACGGATATTTGGCAAACCCGCTGCATTAGGGTAGGACAGCGCTACCCGCGAAACATGGGAGAGGGAAAGAGACGGAATTATCCCATTACCGCTGTACTGCAATTTAAAGTTGGAACGCTCTACAGTCAACACGCAATGAAAGATGTTCTTGATAGCTGGGAAAATGTTATCGTTCGAGGTGGCAGGAAGATCAGCACATTCCGATACGCTGATGATACTGCCATTATAACTACTTTCCATGAATATCTCGAGGAAGTAAAACAGAAGCTTGAACATTTCAAAAATGCTGTTTGCATCCTAATAAGAACAAAATGAAATAATAGTTGATAGAATTAATCAAGCATACCCTTACAGTCCCAGAGGCTATGAGGTTGCTGAAAATTTAATCTTCCCTCTAACTAGTTACAACGTCGGTTGCGAAGATGAATAATAAATCGTAGTCTGGCAATATCTAGAGACTCGGTGATCAAGCTAAACAAAATAGGGAATGATTCAGCGCTCACTCTCAACTTTAAATTCAAGCTAATGCAGACCATAATTTTCCACGCCATTTCTCCACTGACAGCTCGTAACATACGAGCAGCTCGTCTTCTTCCAAGTCTCCCCAGCCCAAAGTTTGTGACATTTTCGTAACACTATTTGTCGAATAGCAATATCTGATAGTAAGAATATATGTCATTCACCACTAGTGACAATCGCTCTCAGCTTAAAATGTGTGCCATTCGCTCCCAGATCATTTAGCTGTTTACACCTGCACGTCTCTCACTGTCCGGCTCCCTCCTCTGAGACAATGACCGCTGTAATAACCACGGAAAATTCCACAGGATTATCCCTTTCACTCCAAAAATTGCACTTGCCTGCTAGCCTCACTATCAACCAATTTTCACTTCAAGTGTCATAATGTTCTGGTCACTTTTTTGGTGTGTGTTGAGGGCAGTGTCCTGGAGATTCAGACTCTGGGTCGGGTGACAAAACTGGGGAGGATGACCAGTACCTCACCCAGGCGGCCTCACCTGCTCATACTGAACAGAGGCCTTGCGGGGGGTTGGGAAGATGGGAAGGGATAGACAAAGAAGAGGGAAGGAAGCGGCATGGCTTTTAGTTAGGTACCATCCCGTCATTTGCCTGGAGGAGAAGTGGGAAACCACGGAAAACCACTTCCAGGATGGCTGAAGTGAGAATCGAACCCACCTCTACTCAGTTGACCTCCAGAGGCTGAGTGGACCCCGTCCCAGCCCTCGTACCACTTTTCAAATTTCAGGGCCGGGAATCGAACCCGGGCCTCCGGGGGTGGCAGCTAATCACACTAACCACTACACCACAACGGCGGAGTTTCCTGCTTCTATGACCAATATCATCCTAATTCGTGAAGTAATTCGTCGCACAAGCAGCACGATAGAGAATAAAACATAGGGTAGAATAAGTTGTACAAAATACTGGGAAATAAAGTATTAATTTTTCAAACAGGTCCTATTCGATTTTTCAGAAATGAAAATTATTGAAGACATCTTAATTTGTGAGAGATGTGAAGTATTTGAAAAAGTCTTCCATCGGCGGGATTCGATCCAGCGTTACCGCGCTTACGAAGCGGAGCTCTTGACGCTGCGCCACGTCTTTGTTGCAAACATAGCTTGCACATAAGCGCAACGGAATTTTTCATTAATTAATTTCTCGGAAACTGCTGAGAATTGCACCTTACTGCTTCCACCTGCTATCCTCCCGGTCATGCCTTATACGTGTACCAAAGATTGATTGAATCGGTCACCCATGTGCCACAGCCTCCACTTGTTAATGACAGAGTGATATTCAGTTTGGAAAAGACCGAAAAACAACTCCGATATCCTATTAAACAGGTCGTAAGTGAGCCAAGTGCTGCGAGGTTTGAAACGTGTGTTCGTCATCTAGGCTCTTAATGACCCGTTTTAAGAGTAGGGTGCCAGGGTCGGTTGAATGACTTAGAAGGATTCTGGATTTGGTCACCTTTACTAATTTGTAAATCTGAGATTTAATAGTCGGAAGACGAAGTTCGGTTCGTATCTTCCTGTTAGATATTATTGGTGCTTTAGTTTTCATCCTGAAAGTCTTATTTTGAAAACTTGTAATTCTGAAAGTGGGGTTTTAGCAATATAGCCCCAGGCCTCACAACCATACAGGGGAATGGGCCTGATACACGTTAGGTAAATATTTCAGGTATACTTGTAGAGATAAATTTATTTCCTAGCATAGGTCTCAAAGCTTTCATCCGTGCGTGGCACGTTGTATGGCTTAGTGCATTCTAGTTGTGCTTGATATGGAAGTTTCAAGAACAGTCACTGGAAGCGCTAACCTAACCTAACCTAAGAATCAGTTAATTATCCTGAACACATCTGATGGATTCATAAAGTCATTGTAAGACGTTTCCCGTCGGTAACTGGACTGCCTTTTTTTCGGGAGGCCATCAAAGCCCACTCCCCCCGCGTGGCAATCTATTCAATCTCCATAGCCTCTGACCTGCTATTATGGATTTAAATAGTAAAGAAAGGTGGTGGGGAAAACCTTCAGGAATACTCTTCCATAAAAATGGCCCCTTCTGGGGGCGATTGTCCATGGTGAACAGCTGGAATGCACTGATTGACTGGGAGTGATTGTCATACATTTTAAGCTGGGATGATTAACACTAGTGGCGATTGACAGGACATCGATAGCAACATACTGTACAATGTTGAGAACTGGACGCTCAGTGTAAGTGACCGGAAGCAGATCGACTCCTTCGAAATGTGGGTATACAGAAGGATGCTAAGGATATCTAGAACAGAACATTGTACCAAAGCATCGATCGTAGAGTGTTGTCACTGTTTCTTTTTTTCCTTTCCTTTTTTTTCTGTTCAAAAGCTTCTTCTCTTTGTTACTGTGATATTTGATTCATCAAGAACGTAGTCAAACACTTTGTAAACCACTGATGTAGATCACTGGAAAAAGGATGTTTTCTTCCAGATCTTTTATATGACAAGAATGAAGTCCATTACTGTATATCAAAAGAAAATATCAGTTCTCCAATTCAGGGCAGTATGGTGCTGCGGTTATGATTCTCTGTCTCTTACATTATCTCACGGGCTAATTGTATCATTGTCTGTGTTTCTTTGCAGTCACTTCAAGCCTGAGGACTTTACCCTATGGGTAATGGCCTCGAACAGCAACGCACGCAATGGATAGCAATCGGAAACCAAGCCTATTAGCCCTAAGGGATCCTTGCTTGTCCAAGTATGAGCAGCGTCATTTCCTGTCGAACAAGGATTGAACCTGCCCCCACTAGGTAGTAGCTGAAGGTCATTATTCACTTTAGACAGGAGTTCAACTGACACTTTTTGTCACCTTTCTCTTCAATATAGTCACTTTGCCATTCGTTACCTGAAACTTCGCATGCGTCAAAGAAAAATTGTTACACGTATGTGGAGCAGACGATATTCCGCCAACTGCTTATCTATCTTCTTCTCCTGCTTTTTATAAGTGTTATTCATGTCAAAAACTTCGAGATTAAACATGTATAGTCACTCAAAAAGAAGGAGTTGGTGGTACTGTACTGTATGTCCCTTACATGGAGTATTTTATCACTTTTAAATTCAATTATTATCGAAATATAATTCACCTCATGCAGATTAAAACCTTGCAAATACACGCAACAAACGTTATATCTGTAGTTTCTATTGTTTCTGAGAAAAGTGTACGACGAACCAAGCGATCACTCCCGTTTTTGAACGACTGTACTAAAATGAAGGGGAAAATATAATCATTTCCAAATTATTATCTTCTTTCCTTTTCTATTCTTTTCTTTCTGCACCACTTTTCGCAATCCCTAGTGGGGTCGTAGATGCGGCACGTGTCTTTCTTTCTTTAAGCTATCCATTTACCCTCCAGGGTTGGTTTTTTCCTCGGACTCAGCGATGGATCCCACTTCTACCGCCTCAAGGGCACTGTCCTGGAGCGTGAGACTTTGGGTCGGGAAATACAACTGGGGAGGACGACCAATATCTCGCCCAGACGGCCTCACCTATTTTTCTGAAGAAGAGCTTTGTGGGGTGATTGAAAGTTTGTAATGGAATGACAAGGAAGAGGGAAGGAAGCAGTCATGTCCTTAAGTTGATACCATACCGGCATTTGCCTGGAGGAGAAGTGGGAAACCACTTCGAGGATGGCTAAAATGGGAAACGAACCCCCTTCTACTCAGTTGATATCCCGAGGCTGAGTTGACCCCGTTCCAGCCCTCAAACCACTTTTGAAATTTCGTGGCGGAGTCGTGAATCGAACCCTGCCCTGCAGGAGTGGAAGCTATTCACACTAACCACTGCACCACAGAGCTGGACGACATGTGTCTGAGACGTGAATATAGTTCATTTTTACAGCCAGATGTCCTTCCTAACACCAACCTTGTCTGGAGGGTTGTATTCGACTATTCCTTCTTTCTCTGGTGGTAGGCATTGCACTGTGTTGTGCATAAATGAAGAGGGATGTGTAATATTTGTTTTGCAATTTGATTTACGTCGCACGGGCACAGATAGATCTTATGGCGGCAATGGGATAGGAAAGAGCTGGAAGTGAGTAGGAAGCGACCGTGGCGTTGATAAGGTACAACCCCAGCCTATGCCTTGTGTGAAAGTATGAAACCACGGAAAACCATCTTCAGGGCTGCTGCCAGTGGAATTCGAACCCACTATCTCCTGAGTGCAAGCTGAAGTCGTGTATTAAAACAAACACGAATACTCAAAGGAATTAGCCAGCCGCTGTCGAAGAATCAAACCCGCGGCCTTCTTAACCGAAGACCACTACACTGACGATTCCCGACGGGCGCGGGAATCGAGCCCGAGGCCTTAAAATTCATTTTCAGTTACCATATTTGAGCTTTGTTACTAATATTCAAGCATTCCGGAACATTCAAACACATATACTTATCGTCGATATTTCAAGTTGTATATCCAGCAATGCCATGTCATGTACGGTAAGCAGTTATTTCAACTGATGGATTCAAATTGACGAGGGAAGCATATTTTGCAGTTTTTATTTTCAGAATCCAGTTCACAATCACGTCTATTTTTTGGCAATGTGAGAAAGGTAGAAATAGTCCTGATTGATTGCATACTGATAGGGCAACCAATAAGTCGTTAAGCTCTCTTGCTCCAACCATTTTTGCTGGTATCTCGTAACTCTGAATAAAACGAAGCCATAAGGCGCAATATTTAGCAGCAGAGTTGGTAGTAGCTACATTTAGGCTCTAATTTAGAGTATAGAGGTGTCTGGATGTCTTTGATCTGATAGTGTTTTTCATCAATAAAATGATTTTGTATTAACCATTTTTATTTCAACGAAAATCGTACTTAATTATTGAATATTCATGTAATACAATATATCTCCCTGGGTGGAGCTGTAAAAAACATCCTCAGTATTCCCTGCCTATCGTAAGAGGGACTGTCATGCTGGGAGTGTGAGTAGCTAACTGGAGGATCTCCAGCTGACCCTGGCATAACTCTCATTGAGGGGTCCGGCCTCTTTCATACTTTCCTCTGATTAGTGTCAAAAATTTGATACCCAGTTCTACTTGATCTTAAAACACTACCTACACTTTTCTAACAATTTTCCTCGCAGTACTGCCTGCACCTTTCTTCAGGCCTTCAAATCTGACTTCAATTAACCAATGGATGACATATTCGATCCTCCCGTTATAGACCTATTTCTTCGTTCACACATCGCTCCAAACTGAAGACGACGTGGTCGTAGCAATGAGAAGTTCAGAGGAAATATTTCATATCTTTCAGAAACCAACAACTGATATCAGTTTAAAGTAACATTCAATTGAAATTAACTTTGATTTATTTCAACATCTGGCGCCCGGCAAATATAAATCAACCTTCCACAACACACCAAAGTAAATGGAGCAATGTTGCGTCTCGATACTCAGGCTATTTCTTACCATGAAGGCTGTTTTCTAAGTTATATGCTCAACCCTTATTAAAAAGTCATTCGTTCACACAGAACTGTCAAACTTCCTGCAAGTTTTCCCTTCAATTTATTAGCAGCCAACCCATTCACCGAGAACTTTTGAGGACAATAACTCTGGACATTGACATTCATGAGCTATGTCAATGCTACGGCGAGTTGCGTGTAGTAATACACAGCACTATTACTGACAATTGGAATGTTTTGAGGAGAATGAACGAAAATAACTCAATTCCCGATTATAAAAGACACGGAAGTAGTACAGTTACTTCTAAATCTTGTGATTTAAAGAAGACAATCAAATGAATCATGTGAATCTCACGTGGGTGAGTTCTCATGTCGTAGTGGGGTAATGTTCTAAAAATTGAAGCTATAGTTTATTGCTTCATTTATATGGTACCGATAGCAGAGTGGTTGGAGTGTTGCCTTCCCATAGGCTGGATAGCAAATGCACAAACGAGGAAAAGAAATTCCGCAAAAATAATTTCCATACCGCGAAAAACTTTTTTTTTATTACCGCAAAATATTTCTACCTCTAAGCACAGTCGGGGGTGCGTTCGTAGAGTTGCATAGCAGCGCTCCCAATCACTCTCACTTAATATTTTTTCTAGACTATCTACTTGAAAACTATGTAAGTGAAGTTGCTGAATTTCCCCCTAATTTATGGTTCAGTACACGAACAGATATAATCAGAACTACAAATGGTGCGGAGTCTTTTCATAGACATTTGATACAACAGTTTTAGAAACCCCATCCTTCTATTCACGAATTTACGGAAACTTTAAATCAACCTGCAAAATGAAACTTATCTGAGCTTTAACACAGAAAAAGAAATAGACAGGACCGTCAAAATCATCGTGTTGCTACTGAATTGTGAGACAAATATCAACGTGGTGAATTACCGTCAGTTCAGAGGGTCCCGGGTTCGATTCCCGGCCAGGTCGGGGATTTTAACCTTCATTAGTTAATTCCAATGGCTCGGGGTTTAGGTGTTTGTGCTGTTCCCAACATTCCTGCAACTCGCACACAACACATATTATCCTCCACCACAATAACACGCAGTTACCTACACATGGCAGATGCCGCCTACCCTCATCGGAAGGTCTGACTTACAAGGGCTGCACTCAGCTAGAAATAGCCACACAAAATTAATTAATTAATTAAACCATTACTGGAGTACGTAAAAAGAATTGCACATCGGTTTCCACTCTAGGACAAGTGTTTCACCGGGGAAATGTGCTGCGCAGCCAGTTTTAAAGGTAAGCTCTTGCAGTAGTGATTTGTAATATTTTGCGGTAATGAAAAATAGGAAGTTTTGCGGTAAGGCTAGGCTATTTTGCGGTAATGTAATCCGCCGTTTTCATAGCCAAGTTCATAGACAAGTTCGATCCTGGCCGAGTTCGGCGGATTTCCTTAAGCAGGAAGAAAACGCCCGGTGCATTCAAGGAGTGTTTATCAAAAATAAAATGATTTTGTGTTCCAGCCCATTCCCATATTGTTCTCCGTTTCACTACTACACCACTACCTGTGGTGTTGATTACAATGGCGTAAACTAATGAGAGTAGAAACAACGAAATTGATGTGCAAATTATCCTGGGGACTTCAACTCACAGGACTTGCCTATCGCCAGTTAAATTCATGATATTATTTTCATTCATATCGTTTCGGCCAGCTAAGGAGCACGTAATTTCCACTGTCTCCTTGCTCAATACTCCCGCATTCGTGGCCGGCGTTGTTTCCTTTTTTGCTTCGGTCATCTTCTTCTCTGTTTTCAGCTCGGCATTTCTCGGAAATCCTTGGGGTCTTGAAGTATCTTCTTAACAGGGTTGCGCTCCAGGATATCATGTGTGTTGCCCACCTCTTGTAGACCTTTATCTAACTCATTGAACCAGATCCCTTCTGTATTCTTATTCTGGAAGTAGGAGAAGACCAGCTTTGTTGTCCTTGCAGGGCTCTTTCTTGTCACGTTACTACAGAAAGCATTTCTTCTCCTCCGCATCGTATTGGTTATCATTTACACGTGGAAACAGAGCTCGTGGTAGTGCGCCTTCTAAATTCACGTTAGTCTTTGATAGAACCCAAGATTTCCATGAAAATATTTCTTTTTTGATCTTAAATTTCTCAGTAAGGCCTGTTTTCTTCATTAAAAGGCATTCTGCTACATAGAGGGCCTCCGGACGAATGACGGTGTCGTGGTGTCTGAGCTTGCCGTTCAAGGATATTGATCTCATGTTGTAGACACACTTGGTTAGATGGTATGCCGTATCCATTCTAATCATGCGTGACATGAAGGCATATAATAATAATAATAATAATAATAATAATAATAATAATAATAATAATAGACACGATATACGCTTTTTGGGCTTAAGTAGTGTCAAGAAAATAAGGTGAAATTCTTTACGTTTCACAGACAACTTACGGCTCCAATTGGAGGATGAGATAAACATTGGTCATTTAGAAAGGAACATCCAACAATCTGGCTCTTTATACAGGAAACAATGTGAGCCAGGTATATCAGCGTTAGAAGGTTTGCCATGCTGATAAATTAATAGAAATAAATAATTCGATATCTCGCATCGTTGTTCTTTTATCAGCTCCAATCATATCACTTCGCTGGTGAATTCAAATGGGCTTTACGCGGCACTGTTGCTAAATCTGTACGTCGCTGAAGACCAGCATGAGAGCACCAGCCGAAGAATAAAACTTCGCCAGTAATGAAATGAAATGGCGTATGGCTTTTAGTGCCGGGAGTGTCCGAGGACAAGTTCGGCTCGCCAGATGCAGGTCTTTTGATTTGACCCCCGTAGGTGACCTGCGCGTCGTGATGAGGATGAATTTTGAAGACGACACATACACCCAGCCCCCGAGCCAGCGGAATTAACCAATTGGTTAAAATTCCCGACCATAACTGGAATCGAACCCGGGACCCCTGTGACCAAAAGCCAGTACGCTAACCATTTAGCCATGGAGCCGGATATTTCGCCAGTGTTGGGATTTGAATACAGATGTCCGAGCTGACAAAAGCGCTCTAAAGTAAGTGCGCTACCGTGGCAATGGCTGACACCAACTGAGTGTTTGTGTTTAATACTGATTTCTCGCCATGGCTCTCAAGTTGTTATTAAACACGTGCAGATTTAACAACAGTACCGCGCAAAGCCCATTTGAACTCTCCCGCGAAGCGATCTGATTGGCTAACTTCAGCAGCAGATATAACGACAACGGTGCAGATACCGAATTATTTTATTCAGATTCTGTAACTGCCCGACCAACCCTTTCACGCTCATATACAAGGTTAACGTTGTTTCCGACCACCCTATGTATGGAGAAAGCGTACTGCGCCTTCTAATTGGTTTTGCATTTTTATTAATACAACAAATCTACATATAGACTGTCACAATGCAAAACCAATATGAAATATAGTACATTTTGTGGACCTAGCGAACTTTAATTTGGAGCAGTTCCAATAGCGTGCTTGTTTATTTCACAAATACAACATGCATTTAACGCTAAGAGACACGAAGTAAAATATTGTTTAAATGAACAGCGCAAAATTGGTTTCATTCAAAGGGAAATGCAAATATGGAATGTAGAGTGTATTGTTTAAGAATATCCTTAAACATCTGTTGTCTCGTCTTGACCAGGAGATACGTGATGGGGAAGAATCATGACTTTCTGGACAGATGATGTGTATACTATCTTCGTAAGACTTGCTGGGAATCTGGGAACAATATACTATATACCAAACCAAACCTCATAGCACAAGGGCCTTGGCCCGCCAATTGACCGCTGCTCAGCCCGAATGTCTACAGATTACGAGGTTTCGAGAGTTCAGGACGATGTTGCCTCTCGGCCGTTATTCTTGGCTTTTTGGACTGAATATACCTATACTGTACAGTTACCTAAATACTGTAGTATTTAGTGAGTTCAACCTCAGCAAGTCCAAACTCATGATGATTGATAGAGCAGCACAAGTAGAGCTCACAGGTTGTTTGAAGCAGTTCGATGTAGTGCACGACTTCGTAAACCTTGGGTCAACTAACAGTGATACAGGAAGGTTCGAGAAAGAGAGAAGGAGAAGGATTTTGCTTGGAAGAGGCGCTATGAAGAAATCAACTAAGATCTGGAAAACATGGCAATTGAGTGCTAGAATTCGAGAGGGAGCTAACTCACACAGACATGGAACTGAGATATCTTTGAGTTTTGCGTTTATCTTTGTTGCATGAAATTGAGCACATTAACAGTCAGATGTGTGGTTCATAAACAATTATTCATAGCCCAAAAATACGCCAAAAAGCGTCTTCTAATATCCATTATTCATTTGAAAAATGTCAGTTCCAAGTCGCCAAATCTGAAAAATGAAACTTTAGAAGTCGGTTACTTTTACAACAATCGAATTTTCATCAGTTACTTGTTTTAAAATGTAGTTACGTTCAGATTTACTTCAAGGTGAATTCCTTGTTACATTTAATAGTGTCTGGGGTTTAAGTCACACCGACTCTAAGCAGCCACCTGTCACCGTCAGCCACGTTGTCAATACTAAAACATGTAACAGCAACCGCGTATGCTGTTGGCTATCACTAGCTGACGTAATGATACCACGTGGTTTAGCTCCCTCTAACACTGCAAGATAGCTATTTAGAGATACTCCAAAAATCTTTCTTTTGTACAGTGGGAGAGTAAAAGCGGATAATCATTATTCATATATTGTGGGGTAATAAATATATAATAGTAATATCCAAATATGTCAAAAACTCGTTTTTCAACAATTTGTGGGCTAACTCCCTATCACATTCTAGCACACAATTACTAGTAATACAAAGATACGTCCCGTTGTAACACTTGTATTCTATGGATTTTTATATGGCTGTGAGACCTGGACCGTGAGAGACTCGGGCAGAAAACGTATCGATGCCTTTGAAATGTGGTGCTGGCGTAGAATGAAAGCTACGTGTGCCTTGGACTAGAAGAACAACACTTGCGTCCATTTTTCAGTACTTGAAGATTTTAAAACGCCTTTCCTTTCGTGTTAATGAAGGAATTCTGAATAATTCAGTTCTTTGGACATAATGCGAGAATAACTGGAGATCTAGGTAAGTTAATAATGGATATATTGCGAGAAGACCTGGAGAAAATCTCTAGATTAATAATGGTAGGGAAGTTTGAGGGCGGTAGACCACGGGGAATATTTGCAACTAGATGGATAGGACAAGTGAGAACTATCACAGGTTTATCTTTCGAATGTGCCCTGAGGAAAACCGTAGATTGTCCAGGGTGGTGACACTACAGCAAAGAAGTGACCAGCAAATAAAAAACCAGTGTGGTTTCGACACTCGGAAATGAGTAAATCGATTAGTGATTAGTGAAATACCGTAGTGACGAGAAGAAGAATCAATTACACTTACCAAGCAATTTCTTGGGTTGGACTCGGATGCAAAAGTTCAACAAGTTGATTCACAATCGCAGTGACGTTACACGTTCAGCCCATCGTGTACGTAGCTTCCTTAATACTCCACGGCGTTGAAATTTACGATGTCAAAATGCTGTAAAGATTTTAACATTTTAATTTTCTTGTCGTATTGCAAATAAACAACAGTATACACAGGTACTGCACAAAAGCTGTAGCTATTACAGAAACAAAGAAGATTAGAACAGCAGTAATATACATGTGTTCAGGTAAGATAATCTACACGTAATTAACAAATTAGGTGACAAAGTAAAATATTTACAGAAAGGAAAAATAACAACGAAGAAATCCTTCAACAACCATTCGTAATTTCATATCCAGATATCATAGCCTTTACAATGTACAGGTTATAGCGTTAATGATATTATATTTGATACATTTCGTATGGGGTATTACTGGACTATCTGATCTAGAGGGTAATCATAAAGTCACATTGCTCCCTATGTATTGCATAGATATAATGATTTGTTGTTTCTTATTATTGCAGGTGTTGATATACACCTAAATCATGGCTGTGAGTCCACTTACACCATGGGGAACGGATCGTCTTGAGCACGTGGGCTCACGAACAACCCCATCCAGGAAAATGATTGAAAGATATTCAGCATGATTTTACTGCGATGTTTCAGAAATCTTCCCCACCAAAACCAACAATTTTACGGTGGGAGAAAAAGCTCTTTTGCAACTGGTTGCATAAAAGATAAGCCCCGCTCAGGACAACCATCAACACGACTGGAAACGTATGTGGAGGTTGCAGCGTCTGTCGAACGTCCTCCAAATAGTCCATTCATAAGTGATCACAGGAATTTGGAGTAGCATTCGTGTGCTCATTACGATCCGTTCCTCCATGGTGTAAGTGGACTCATCGGCTATGATTTAGATGTATATCAACACCTGCAACAAAAAAAAAAACAACAATTCATAACTTCTATGTAATACATAGGGGGCAATGGAACTTTGTTACCACCTTGTACAATCAATAGCACGCCTCTTGCTTAGTGCCTACACTGTCAATGACAGCTAATACTGGAGCTTTTGGTGATCCAACTAGCCTTCGGGCTGAGATTTATCATACATTTCTCACATAATTTTAAATATTTTCATGTTAACATACTACGTATGGAAGGTTCACAATCGTGATCAATCTTCATTTTCACTAGATTACCTTCTTCTGTTCGCGCAGGCAGGTCGCGTGAACTGTCACAGAAGACCTTCAAAACTTCCGTCAATGTGCTGAACAAGGTTACTAACAAATCGGGAGAGATCTCTAAGTTTCTCATGCATAAAAGTAAAGACTTACGAAGATGACATTTCTAAAGGCTCATTTTCGTGTCCTCTTATGTAGATATGTAGTTGTCATTTGAACAAAGAAACGTGAACCAACTTTAAACAATGTCAGTTATACAATGTCACTTATTAGCTCATCTATTCGTGTATTTATTCAATAGGATAATAGCATTTTTATTCTTACACAATCTTCTTTTCCTGCCGCCTTTTCCCACACCTGTGGGGTCGCGGGTGCGAACTGTGTAGCACATGTGGAGTTGGCCCTGTTTTACGGCCGGATGCCCTTCCTGACGCCAACCCTCTATGGAGGGATGTAAGCACTATTGCGTGTTTCTGTGGTGGTTGGTAGTGTAGTGTGTTGTCTGAATATGACGAGGAGAGTGTTGGGACGGATATATACACCCAGTCCCCGAGCCAGAAGAATTAATCAGAAGCGATTAAAATCCCCGACCCGGCCGGGAATCGAACCCGGGACCCTCTGAACCGAAGGCCAGTACGCTGACCATTCAGCCAACGAGTCGGACTTTATTCTTACACAATGTTGTTCGTTAAATGAGTTCTCCAGCTAGCAATTGATTACACTAATTATGGAGTGTTTCCTACCTTAATCTGGTAACAATAATAAAAATAATAATAGTATGACCTCAGTTACCATGGGCAGGTACTTTACGAGGGTCGAGTCATAAGTCATGACAACTTTTTTTCTCGCGAACAGAAGACAACACAGAAAATCTAAGATATGCATTTAGAAATATAGGGCATGTACTTATGCATAGCGCCTGAAGATAAATTCTGACTTCAGGAGATTCTCGTAGGAAAGTGACAGAACTCAGGCCATTGGTAAACATTGTTATATTGTGGTATAGACAGCAAATACACAAGATTACGTACAAAGGACAGGTCTGCACTTGTTACAGACATTCGAAATAATCATCCAAGGGTTCCACTGTGCGTTGCCAGTGGTGGGGCGGGCGCTGAATACCATTCGCTGCATGTGTATCGCTAACGTGTGACACCTCTCTCCGAAATGTTGTTACGATGTCCTCTTTGTTAGAAAACCGTTGTCCACGTAATGGCTTCTTGACTTCGGGGATTAGATCATAGTCACACGGGCTCAGATCAGGCGAATAAGGCGGGTGTGGAACAACCTCCCATCCCCACCGTCGTAAGCGACGCTGAACGATGGCTGAAGCTTTATCGTGTAGGATTTTGGCGTTGTCCAAAAGATCTGGACGTTGGGTTTGCACTGCACGGCGCAATTGGTACAACAAAAAGAAATTGTAATAAACTGCATTGACAGCGTGTCCCTCACGCAATGGATGACACACAAGAACACCTTGAACATCGTATGCCAGGGTTACCATAACCTTATTGGGCGACTGATTTTGTCGAATCTTGTGTCTCCGTGGTGACCCCTGACGACGCCATTAATTTGACTGTCTCTTCAGTTCAGTTTTGCCGCGGAGAACTGCTATTTTAATATACGATCGTTGCTCCTGCTGTTGACTTCCATTTTGTGATGCTCTCACTCACACACTGAACTTGGGGGCATGCTTAGACCCACACTTTTGTTTACATACACCATCTAGTGGCGTCATATGCAAGTGTATACCGCACGTTTCCAAATGCATATCTTAGATTTTCCGTGTTATCTCCTGTTCGCAACAAAAAAGTAGTTGCCATGACTTATGACTCGGCCTGCGTATTTGGACGCCATCTGGCTGACTGCGCGTCAATTTCGACGTTCCGTTTCCCTCCAGCCCTACTAGACGGCAGAGTAAACTGAACCTCTCTTGGGCGTCTATGACTGAGTTTTAACGAATGTTGTCGCTAAACATCAAATGTGTCACCAGAGATCTTTTACATACCGAATTAGTACGAGTTCTGCCATGTTTGAACCCGCGACTTAGGGATTCGGAGGCCGACACTCTGCCACTAATCCAGAGTGGGAGCTATAATAATAATAATAGTAGTAATAATAATAATAATAATAATGCAACTGAAAAAAGAATGGAATTCATGAGAAAAATACATTAATAAATTCAAAATCCAGCGTATCTCTTCGGGTATAATTTTGACAATGTAAATTCAATTACCTGGTGTGATATTGAGATTCCGTGGCTAGTACTTGAAACTTACTATCAACGGTCATTTGTCTCAAGTAAATTAAGATGAATAAAAGTCAATCGACAATCCCATAAACCGTTTACCGATGTTTTCTCTCTTCAACTCTAGGTGAATGATGATAATTACCTACCTATAATTCCATCGTAAGACTAAATCGAAATATATTTAAAAATCTATTTTTAGTTGTTACTATACCTAAGAAATCACATGTCCGCTTCATTCAACACTCTAAGACATTGGGTCTAGTGCGCATGCATAAAAAATTGTTACTAGAATTGCCCTAGATCGAATCGAAGGAAAAACTGAAGAACTTTTGACTGAAGACCAACTTGGGTTTAGGAACAAGGTGTGTACCAGAGAAACCATGTCGGAGATACGAAAACACAAAGTAAGGTTTATTTCCTTCGTGGATATAGAAATGGCTTTCGATAATGTAAGTTGGATAAGTTGTTTGGAATCCTAAGATGGAATTGCATATACAGATCGAACAATAATAATGTACAGTTTCTATAGACATGAGGCAGGCATTGCTCGATGTGGGAATAGTCAAAAACAAGCGTGTATTAACCAAGGAGCGACGCAAGGGTGCCTCGTCTTCCCATACCTCTACAAATATATTCAAGGAGTGATAAACGGAGTGCGAGGAGAAATCCAAATTGGAGTTAAAATTAGGCACAATATGACTTACTTGATTCGAGTTAGGGAAAAATCCGAAGGAAAGCAGCACGATTTGTTCAGGGTGATTTTCGACAAACGAGTAGTGTTAAGAAAATGTTGCAAACTTAGTGCTGGGAAGACTTGAGAGTAAGGAGACGAAGAGCTCGACTTAGCGAAATGTTCCGAGCTGTCAGTGGAGAGTTGGCTTGGAATGACATTAGTAGAGGAATAAGCTTGAGTGGTCTTTTTAAAAGTAGATAAATAAGTAGTAAATGTCATACATTGTCCTACAAAGGAGGCTTGTAGTTGTGTCTCAACGGCGCACTAGCCGCTAGCGTTTTGGAAAGGTGTAGCAATCCAACTGATGAGCCCACTGCTACACTCAGTGTTGCCAACTCAGCGGATTTTCCGCTAAATTTGGCGGGTTTTTAAATGGAACAGTGGAAAAATATTCTATTTAGCAGACAGCGGAATTTTTTTTATGGATTTTCAAACTTCTATTAACGATTTTTAGCGGTAATAATATTACCTTTCATCATAAGGAAAAATACTATAGAACTTACTACGGTACAATAGTTAATACCACCGAGCTCGATAGCTGCAGTCGCTTAAGTGCGGCCAGTATCCAGTATTCGGGAGATAGTAGGTTCGAGCCCCACTGTCGGCAGACCTGAAAATGGTTTTCCGTGGTTTCCCATTTTCACACCAGGCAAATGCTGGGGCTGTACCTTAATTAAGGCCACGGCCGCTTCCTTCCCGCTCCTAGCCCTTTCCTGTCCCATCGTCCCCATAAGACCTATCTATGCCGGTGCGACGTAAAGCAACTAGCAAAAAAAAATAGTTAATACCGTTGTATTGAAATTATGCTGCATACTACCACTCGTTTTCTAGACCAGCTCTGGCCCACAGCCTCAGTCAGAATTTGTTGCAGTCGTTACTGTACTCTTGATGAGCCGGATAGTGTCGTGTTTGATATCGTGTTTCTTTTGCAATTAGGTTCTTTTTGGTACGGTACGTCAGTATTTCGAAAGAAACGGTTGAAAAGTACAGTCAGGTGCTTCGTAAAGAGTGGTTAAATAATTAAACTCTAAAAGACTAGTTGGATGAAATTCCCAGTGATCCCAACCTCGGACGGTGCATCTGTTGGCAGGGCAATATAGCCTAAATGCTAAGTTGTTTGAGATTATTTCTTTCCACACTTATCGTAAACAATGAAAGCAGTAGTGAATGTGAAAATTTCGAATTAGATTTGAAAATTTCCATATGTGCTTTGCCACTGTGAACAGCCAGCATGTATTCTGAAAAGGAATAGTATCATGTGGCTTCATATGAAACTACCGGATCACAACCCAGCACGTCTGCTTCAGAGGATACAGTGCTGGGAGGAGAATATGATAACTTCCTGTTTGAAACTGGGGAGTTTGAGATAATCTCCTGTATTAAAAGAAGTGGTATATGCTATTATGTTTCAGTTCAAAATTGAGCGGAATTTAGCGGGTTTTCATTTAAAATTTTGTGGGTTGGCAACACTGGCTACACTGGGGCGATACCCTGGTAATTTCACGATTGATGTTATAACATTTACAATGGATGAAATTAAATTAATGTTTACTTGAGGGAAAAAATTATTTGATATCATTTAAGAAAAAAACTACGTGGATGACGGCTGTACATGCAGTTCAATAGTGATACATTGACTGATTGACCAAGAGAATGATATAATGAAAAATGAAAGGAAAAACTACCGAAAAAGACCATGCTCGAACTCCGTGAGTTAGATTATCGAAGACATGAATTTTGATAAGCACAGAGTCAACAGAAGAGGAAAGCAGAGAAGAGCGGGGAGTGGAAAGCTGCGGCCAACCGGCCTAACAGCTGCGAACCTAAGAAGAAATAAGAGGATAATACCATTATGTAATGCAGTAGTTCGATTAATTCCAAATGAGAATGTTAACCTTTTCCATTAGAAAATGCTCATGTCCTTTTCCTCTATCAGCTTTCTACGAAAATATTAAAAGACGTAAATCATACATTTCGTATATATTTTTTGTGGACTGTAGAGGGACCACGTGTAACAAGAGTGAGGAAGACCTTTGTATGTCAACAGGTCGTGATTCATAAGTAGCGTGTACATTCTTTACTCTCTAGCTGGTATTCATTCTAATAAGGCTGCCAGTCCGCGGATGGTGAATTTATATATTTTAATACACAGTTCATTTTCTAGGAAGTATTCGTTGCCTTTTAAAGAAAACAAGCTTCCTCTGACGACCACTGATTCCACGATCATGGGTTCAAACACAGCATAGGTAGATTTTTGAAGGAGGCTACAAGTCTATCGACACTATATCATAGAATGTTGTAATGAAAAAAACCTTCGGTGACAAATTTGATGTTTTTTCCCGATGAAATTAAAACGGAGATATGGTTTACTCTGCCATCTAGTAGAGTAGAACGGAACGTCAAAATTGACTTGCAGCGTAAGATGACCTCGGATCAAAATGCCTACACACAGTGGCTGTGGCCATAACGTTATTATTATTATTGTTCCGGGGATACCCGTGGAGCAGATAGAGGTTAAAGAAGGTGCCGGGGTGAATGGGTCTACCTACAATATCAAAATTAATTTAAAACTTGAACTGAAGGTTATATTTCTTTTAGAACTTCAAACTTGACAATTCTTCATAACAATGAAACATCAGGTACGATGACAATCTCGAAATAAGACTAGGAAAATCCAAGATTAGTGATTTTTACAGATTTTGGGCTTCAAGCCCTTAGTTTTACAATTCCAGAGATACCGAATTCAGTTTACAAAACTTTAATTAAAAATGAGGAATCCTTTAGTCAAGGGCAGAAATCCCCTAATTCAAGAGCACTTGCTCCAAAATAAATTATCTAGCCTTCCAGAGGCACTCGTTACTATTAAAAAACCTTGAAAAGAGCTTACAGGCTCTCATTTTCTTCCAGTCTACTCAAGGCAACATCAACTTACAATCTCTGGCCTCTCAAGGCACAACTTACAAATTGAAAATAATTTTATACAGTGCCTATGTGAAAAAGAACAGGTTAAATAAACGGCCCGAACACAAATTGAATGGATGCGCACACTGAACTCCCAGATAATGAAAAATTAAAACCTACAGGACTCTCGGCCGATGAAACAGGGACTAATCCCAAGCTACTTGAGGTGGCGCGCGTGGAAATAACGGTAATACATTACAGAAAAAAGGTTGCTAAATCGCAGACACCTCAAATCAAGATGAAGGGGAGCTCGAGAGGGTAACTCACTCTCTATCTCCGATTTACAATAAAATATTTTATGAAGTTTTTACATTAGCCGAAAGAAAAGTTACATTTTAGAAAAGTATGGTTACGTAATTAAAGATTCGGAACTTCCCCTCGAATAAAGCTGCGGAGGTAGCAAGAAAGATAAAGTTTACGTGGCCATTACCTTATAGATGTTCTGCTGATCGAAGAAAGAGGCGGCCCCGCCTCCTGCCTTAACATACACACACTTATCAAGACGGTGATCAATTGACCAGGAAACGAGAAAAGCCGCAGTTTGTATGCCCTCAGGGAAGGTTCGAGAGCATGCAAGACTAATCTCTGAATTTTTATTGGCAGATTCAAAATGAACAAGAAATGCGGGATTGGTTGAAAATTAATTACAAAAATTCGTGATTGGCTAGATTCAAAACTGGCGGAAAGAAAAGGAAGTATTGCCAACCCAAAAATAAGTGAACACAGATCAGTTATGGAAAACCTAGGAATATGAAACTTATTTAAGTTAAAAGTTCCTTCACCTTGCACCAGGGTGCATGATCATAATTTTTTTGTAGTGTCATCTGTGGAAAAATGTCCCAGCTGGTACAAATCCTAGTGCAAAATAATGTCTGTTCTCAAATGACCGGACGTCCCGATTTAGCCGGGAGAGTTCCGATTTTCGGAGTCATATCGTCTTGTGTCCACATTAGTTTCGGCAGAAACGCTTGGATGTTCCTGTTTACCGAAGGCAAATCAAATGATCAGCTTCATCCAAGCAAATGCCCTATTATAATATTTCTACTGTCGTAGAATTTCTTTTACTTTTCCTTAGTACAAATGCGGCTACCGAACATACGTTTCCTGTGATGAGTATGGTATGGACATAAGAGGAAACTCAAATTAAACTAGGTTGGCTCTTCTGAAAGCAATTCTGTTGATTTTTTTTCAAAAATCCGTTTACTCTCCAGGGTTATTCTTTTCCCCCGGACTCAGCGAGGGATCCCGCCTCTACCGTCTCAAGGGCAGTGTTTTGGAGCGTGAGACATTTGGTCGGGGGATCACAACTGGGTAGGAGGACCAGTACCTCGCCCAGGCGGCCTCATCTGCTATGCTGAACAGGGGAATGGTGGGGATGGGAAGATTGGAATGATTGGGCGAGTTGGCCGTGCGGTTAGGGGTGCGCAGCTGTGAGCTTTCATTCGGGAGATAGTGGGTTTGAACTCCACTGTCGGCAGCCCTGAAGGTGGTTTTCCGTGCTTTCACATCAGGCAAATGCTGGGGCTATACCTTAAATAAGGCCAGACAGCTTCCTTCCCACTCCTAGCCCTTTCCTATCCTATCGCAACCAAAAGACCTATCTGTGTCGGTGCGACGTAAAACAACTCATAAAAGAAAAGAAAATGGATAGGCAAGGAAGATGGAAGAAAGCAGCCGTTGCCTTAAGTGAAGTGCCATCGCGACATTTGCCTGGAGAAGAAGTGAGAAACCAAACAAAATCACTTCGAGGATGGCTGAGAGGGGAATCAACCACCTCTACTCAATTGACTTCACGAGGCTAGTGGACCCCGTTCCAGTCCTATTACCACTTTTCAAATTTCGCTGCAGAGCCGGGAAACTAGCCCGGGCCTTCGGGGGTGGCAGTCAATAATACTAACCATTACGCCACAGAGGCGGCCTCTGTTGGTTACGATTTATGGTTTGATGATCATTTAAAGGTTACAACTAACTTCTGTAAAGAAAATTATTGACAAAAATATGGAAAAATTATTTGGGATTGACTTCCTTTAAATCAGATAGGCTACATACAATTTTTCAAAACAAGAAATGCAGTAAAATATTTGCAAAATATATGTTTTATAAGCGGGGTTGAAATTTTGACTAATGGGATGAAACCGACAGCGCATTTTTTTACATTTTTAATTATTCCCCTTATACCTTGATTACCCGGAGTCTCTAAACACTAGCAGTTATACAGTCATCCTTTCCATGTTTTAAATATCTTTGTAAACTATCACGCAAATTCTTTGGATACCAGATTACTTCCTATTTCTAAACATGATATGTAGTTGCAGAGTTAAGTCCTGTATGTTAACTTTCATATGTGGACAGTGTTACGTGTGAGGTAGTGCTAATAAGGTAAAAGACCAGCTGAAAGAGGTTAATTCGGCAATCTTTGTGTATGAAATTTTCTGTCTACGAAGTCTTCATGCAGAGTTAAATACAATTTTATGAAAACGAGGTGAAATTGCGACGAATCATATACAGAGAAAGGCTGTTATAACTGTAGTTGTCTTGGTAGATTTCCAAAAAGCAAACGGCTTGGTGGAGAGAGAGACCCTTTTCTTCACCCTGCGTGAACTCGGTCTTGATGATAAGACCTTAAAATTAATTGAGGCCACCTTGAAGGTCAAGTTCAGAGGTGAACTACCTGAGAGCTTCTCCATCAGGACAAGAGTCATGCAGGAAGATGGACTCATGCATTCTCTTCAACTGCATCCTGGAGATCATAAGGGAATGGATGGCTAAATTACCACCAAGAGCAGGACTGAAGCTGGGTACAAGGAGGACAACCTTAATTTATCACGACTAGCCTTTGCCGACGACCTCACCATACTAAAAGTTTAGAGGAGGTTACCCAGTACCTGCAGAGCCTTCATATTTTAGCGGCTAGGGCTGGTTTGAAAATCAACATCAAGAAGACTGAGTTCATGACCAATATCAAGGAAGCCTCTTCCACAATACCACTAGAAGACACCATCATCAGAATGGCGTCAGCAGTCAAGTACCTAAAAGAGTGGATCTCTGCAAACCAGAGTGAGAACCTAGCCACAGACACCAGGTGCACCAAATTTGAGAGGCCTATCACTCCTGCAGAAGCATCTACGCATCGAAGTACCTCTCCAGGAACCTCAAAATCAGGCACTAAAATGCTGTAGTAAAACCATCTGTTCTCTACGCCTCTGAGTGTCTCGTGATGACATGGAAAGGTCCTTTCACGAAATTAGAACTCAAAGAAAGGAAGATCCTGAAGAGGACTCTTAAGAGAAGAGCGAGGCACATAGGGAATTCGTTACAACGATGCGCTATACAAACATTGGAAAGACATGGTTACTTATCTACATAAATAAAGTTATAGGGGGTCCGCTGACCGTAATTTCGTTTCTTTTTCCAATTTTTCAGATATTTATCCGTTTTAGGTCAACTCAAGGCCGAATTGGTGGCTTTTACTTTTCGTGTCTGCTTGTCTGTTTGTCTGTGTGTCTGTTCCACCAACACGTCGAAACGGCTGGATAGATCTCAACCAAACTCCATATTTAGAGCATACTCATCCCGGTGAAGGTTTCAATATGGTATCATTTTAAAATCTTTGAATAGACGGGGGTTTAATAGACGGTTTTCCTCCATTTTCTCTTATACTATTGATTTTCTGTAAACTCCGTGGACCGTACGAGAAACGTCTCTTCATTATAAACTTTCGTTATGTTCATAATTTACCTTACTCTTCACATGACGGAGAAATTTACTATTTCATGCGGGTATCATGCTCCGCATTGCGTGACCGACAGACCGACAACGAACCTACAGGTTACCATGGCAACGTCTCTGACTGCTTGCCAGCAGGGAAGTAACGTTTTGCTTTTTTCTCCATCATTCCTTTAAATTCGTGGTTGTTCCTTGCGTAGAAAACAAGAGAGGCGTCAGTCGGCCATTCTGCGGGCTATTGGCGGAATATCGTTGGAGGTTATAACCGTCCTCGAATAGCTTAAGTAATAATATATATCCATATATCCATAAATCACACCAGCATAATTTATATAGGGGCATTTTCCAATACATTCACTTGGTATTTACTTATTTGTTGTCATCCGGCTGTCCTCAGTTGTAATCCATTTTCTATTAATTTCAACTTTCTTAACTGTGTTATTTTCTTCCTTAATTACTCCGTATGTATGCGAGTGCTAATCCCGAAAACTGGACACTCTTTTCTTTGAGGAATTATTGTAAGCTATGCAAATATATAAGTTTTGGCCCCGGAAAATAAAGAAGTATGGATGCAATTTTAACGACGGTGCAGACCTTCGTTTCGTGATAATTGGTATTTAATCGGTAAGTCGTATCACAAATCAGAAAGCACAATCGCTTTTCATTTTGGAGAGATCTACAACTTTAGTCCTATGACTTTTTGTCGTATTTCTATCCCTTATACGTTAAATAGAGCTGTATTTCTCGATTTCAAGTTAATTTTTACTTTTACACGTATATATTATCATTTTGTACTTTTATAGGAAAGATAGAATCATGACATTTGGCACGCACATTTACATGGCCAGTGACCATGTGACAGCCAAACTGTATGCTTTCTAGCTGTCACATAAGTATCAAAAATAAAAAGTAGTGTGTGAAAACTGTACAAAATTTCATCCCTTTCAATGACTGTAACTCAACCTAACCCATAAATATAAGAGATACGAGAAGATGTCATAGGTCTAACCATGTAGATCACTGAAAGAGGCGTCTGATGGTGAAGTCCTTTTTTAGATATGTCCTACAGTTTGAAAGCAGTAACTCTCAAAATAAAGGTCTGCACTTCTAGAGTGTGTCTACTGTCTAGACATTGAGTGTTTTGGCGAAATTTCCGTACAGTTATCCGTTTCGGGTGTAACAATGACCATCTGCATAATTTTAGCTTTGGCGCCTGTTTTTTGTTTGTCTGCTTGTTTGTTTATAACTTGGAAACTACGGGATATATTCTCACCAAACTTGATATTTAGAATCCACCTTCCTTGGGGAGATTTTAGGGCAAGTTTTGTTTCTAAATCCCTGAAATGACTGGGGGTTTATAAAAGACGGAAACCGTGATTTTGAACTCCCACAAAATATACACAAACAAACCAAATGGAAATCTACCTGCCTTAATGGAAATTAATTTCTAAACCCTTTTTTCATGTGCATCATTTCTATACGAGGATTAATAAGGGAGATATCATTAACGGATCGTTTCTCGGTGCAAGTTCCGCCGGACTTAACGCAAGAGCGGGTGCGTGTAAAGCGTATTTCTTAAACTTGAAAACTACTGAAGATATTTGAACCAAACTTTATATTTAGCATCCGCCTGTCCAAAGGTATGATTTAAAGGTCAATAACATTTCATGTTCCATGAATGGTCTGGCGGTGTATAGGGAACCGAAATGGTGATTTTACTCTTCCACAATATATACAGTACAAGACCAACCTGACTGGAAATCCACCAAACTTGATGGAAATCCATTTCTAAAATATTTTTTCCTGTGCATATTTTTGACAGGAGAATTAGGCTACTAAGGGAGATATCATGAACGGTTGGTTTTGCAGGTTAAGTCCAGCGGACGTAGTCCAAGAGTGTTTTACGTGGAGCAGGTTCCTTATCTACCAATATAAATAAAATCGTAACGACTGTGCGCCTGTACATTGACTATTTTGGCGAAATTTTTGTCCAGCTACCCGTTTAAGGGACAATAATGACCATCTGCATACTTTTGGTTTAGTTTCCTGAAAGTTCTAATTTTTACCCCCCTCGCCCAAAATCCAGATTGCGGCATAATTTGCCAGACGAACAAGAAAACTGTAATTTGGCAAAATTATACGTTTTAGCCTGTAACGGACGGACAACTTACAAGATATTTACATTTTTCACTTTTTATCCCCGAAGAATATCGAAATATGGAGGCAATTTTAATGATGCTGCAGACCTTCGGGAAGTCTTATCACATAACGAATGGCACAATCTCAGTTCAATTTGGAGTGATCTACAACCTTGTTCTTATGACTTTTTGTCGTACCGGTATCCTTTTAACGCTTGATTTTCCTCTATTTCTCGATTTGGGCTTTTCACATGCATGATTCATACTTTCAATCACTTATAGGAAAGATATAATCATCAAGCTCTATACGAAAATTAGCTCACCCAGTAGCCATATGTGAACCAAATGCTATGTATGTAGCTGTCTCATAATTATCCGAAAAGTAATGCAGTGTGACATAATCTTACACAAATTTTACCCTACTCAACATATCTAACTCAATCTGACCCATGATTACATGAGTTATCATAGGACCAGCCATTTAGGCCGCTAAATCCGGCGTCCTATGGTACAATCCTTTGTCGATATGACGTACCGTTTAGCAGGTCTGCAATATTGTAAACAAGCATATACTTTCGTATGTTGATCTACATATATTCATTGATATCGATTTGTAGCGATCGAGAAAGGGTGTGTCTGCTATTTTCATCAGTACTCCCCACACCAAATTTGACTGGCAGTAGGAATGGGGTCCTTCTCCAACTCCTGTGTAACTGGCATTAGTAAGGATGGCCTACCATTGTAATGAATAGTTCACTTCTTGATTTGACTTGCAGAAGGCAAGGGAGCACGCAGTTTCGTTTAAAACTCCCCTACCCGATTGTCTTTGGCAGTAGACAAGAGTGCCCGCAATTACAAACAAATGTCCTCATCTAAAATGTGACTGGCATTAGGCATAGTGTCCTCCTATTTTGATGGAAACTCAACAACTTGGTGTGACTGGCACTGACATTATAATGATAACTGCACAACTCAATTTCGACTGATAGTAGAGTAGTTGCCTGCCATTATAACAAAAACTCCTCAACTGTTATCTGTCTGGAAGTAGGAAAAGGGGGCTGCCATTGTAACGAAAACTCCCCAAATCGATTGTGACCACGCAGTAGGCAATGGGGCCTGCAATTTTAATGTAAACTTCCCAACTCGATTGTGAATGGCAGTAGGCAAGTGAGCCTACCGTTATATCACAAATCCGTAACAAACACTTTACATTGGAAAGAGCGTATGGGGACCTCCCCATGCTGTTTCTCGGATAACGCTAAGAGACATGCATTTTTAAAACAATCATATTTACTGCATGTACAGTATTTACTTCAATATTCGAATACAATGTAGAATACCGTAGCGAAGCACGGGTACATTTGCTAGTATAAGATAAAGGCGCCTGGTCTTCTATGGGCACCTAACCCGCATGAACCCCTGCAGACTTACCAACAAGATCTTTGCTGTGGTTGGTGGAGGGAAGGCAACCAGGAGCAAGTGGATCACTTCGGTCAAGTCAGATCTGGAACAACTGGGAATCTCGCATGAGTCGATACGTGACCACCCAACGTTTCGGCAACCATCCAGCGGGGAATTTTTCCAACTTCAATTACGAATAACACAGGATCCAGCAGACCTATGTGGACGGAGGAAAGAAAGCTGGCTCACAGCCACAAAATGAAGGAATACTGGAAGAGGAGAAAACAGCTGGACTAAGTGATGAGAAGACACGAGCCCCGTGATCCTCAGTATGCCCGAACGATAAAGAATAAGAATAATTGTGTAAACGGCTGCAATATATCACGAGTGTGGAGGAAAGACACAATAGTAGCAATTTTCAAACCGGGGAAAGATCTATAGTAACTGAAATGCTACAACGACATTTCGAGCTCGATACTGCAACCGCTTAAGTGCGGCCAGTATGCAGTATTCGGGAGATAGTGTGTTCGAACCCCACTGTCAGCAGCCTAGAAGATGGTTTACCGTGGTTTCCCATTTTCATAACCAGACAAATTCTGGGGCTGTACCTTAATCAAGGCCATGGCCGCTTCCTTCCCACTCATAGTCCTTTCCTGTCCCATAGTTGCCATAGTCCCATAGTGCCGGTACGACGTAAAGCAACTTGTAAAAAAAAAAAGAAAAAGAAAAAAAGAAACAAAGTCATTTCGTCGGTGTGTTATTTATACGAATGACCCTTAGTAGAATTACCGCGGCATCATTCATTCATTCCAGAAGAAACTGATTTCTTAAGAGCAAGAAATGCACATCAAAGGTTCTACATATGACGTGACACAGTGCATTTAAGATGGAAATGAGAAATACGGAACATCACGCAGATGGCCTTAATCGACCTACCTGCGGCCTAAGACACAGTTAACCACTGTATCTGTTAGGCAAACTCTAACACATGACAAAAAGACTATAAGATGACACGAATTATTAGTAGTCTTCCACAGAATCATAGATAATTTATCGAGTTTCAAGGCCAGTGTAGTCTTTCGAGGAAACATAAAATGGTCTACGCCAAGGAAGGTATCTTGCCCTAACCCTCTTCCCATATTTATACAAAAGACCAGATGGTATGAGAAGCTTTATATAAATGGATGGTCGAGCCATTACAAGGCAACCCACTTTTGATTGTGTAGAAGAAAACCTCTTAGAAGCACTAGCTGAATTCACCCGCTATAGCATTGAAAATAAACTGAAATCCAATCCTTCAGAACACTCAAATATGTGCCTTCCATCTCAAAACCAGGCACGCATCAAGAAGATTGTAAGCAATTTGGGAGAGCAACTAGTTAGATCAATGAGCAACATCTAAATACCTAAGTGTAACATTGGACTGTGCTTTAACTTAGGAAAGGCGTTGTACAAACACAAAAGAGAGGGCGTAAAAAGAGCATTCGTGAACTATCTGGAACTAATCAAAGGCGCTGTGAACTACTGCCTTGGCTCTTCGTTGGGCTGATGCAAATAATACTAAACCTGTTTGCTAGAGATTCAGCCAAGCAAACAAAAAATACTTCCCAAAATGAAACATGCCGACTTATCACAAACTGTCTGAGACCAACGCCACATGGTAAAGCTTTCTGTCTAGTGGATATCATTCCATCTATTACGAGAAGAAAAGTAGGCACCAGGAACGAGAAATCCAAATTCCCTCCCGCAACCAAAAGTTAAGATGAATCACATCAAGTAGCAAGGTTAAAATTAAGGAGGACAAGAAACACTCAGACTGATAGATGTTACCATTTGAACATATACCTCCAGGACATGAAGTAAAGTCATGCTTTTCTGGTTCAATTTTTGTTTTGAAACTGTTTTACGTCGCACCGACACATATGTTATGGCAACGATGGAATAGTAAAGGGCTAGGAGTGGAAAGGAAGCATCCATGGCCGTAATTAAGGTACGCCCTAGCATTTACTTGGTGTGAAAATGGGAAACAACGGAAAACCATCTTCAGGGCTGCCAACAGTGGGGTTCGAACCCACTACTTCCGTATAACTACGTGTACCAAACCGCACGGCCACCCCCTTACTCTTGCCTATTTCGCCCAGTCTTTATGTTCAAGAATTTAACAACAGGAACCATCAAGTGATTGATCACATTATATAACAAAGTGTAAAGAATACAATAACAATAACTAGAGTCTTCTGTTATAAACAACAGCTCTCAGAGCTTCGTCATCGACCAGGAAGAGTGAAATTGCAAAATGGTCCATGAACCTTTAACATGTCAGGATAAACTCTCAAAATATTAACAAGTAGGGGAAATGAAATCCCAATTTTGTAGAACATAAAAAACCAGGCAGAATGATCTCCCAATTTTGTAGAGCCTTTTGGCACTCGCTGCTCTTTATTCGACGAGGAAGCTAACAAAATATATAGGATCGGAATAATCCAAAATAACACAGGAGCTAACGCTCATGCAACAAAATTGGTCAAGACGAAGTTAAATGCAAAAGGAAGAGAAAAATAGGCCCTGCACAAGAAGAAAGGGATGTAGAATAACATATAGCAAACCCATGGCATTAGCATAATAAAACCTAATGTGACAGAAGGCGCCGTGACACAGAGGATAAGCTATACTACGCTGTGACCAAGCTTGGAGGGTTAAACGACAGAAGAGAAAGAATAAATTAAGTTTACAAAGACTTAGTCACAAGAATCAAAGTGATGAAGGGAAACGAGGGTCTACACTCGTGTTTCCTATTAGTATATTTCCCTCACTACGGTGGCTACATTCGCAGCTTGAAAACGTAGAACACCTACATTGCAGAAATGAAATAAAGACATAAATTTCCTGCTCTAAAATGACCCTAAAATTTACATGCTAAGGGGGAATGTTGTTATCTTCCCGTCTCCACTAGTTAAATCTAGAATTCATGTGATTGCAATGAAAAACCCGCCTGCCTTATTCGTTGTCCCAGCACGCAAGCTGCCTTTGGTGAGGAGTGACCCTCACGCGTCCATGCATCAGTCAAGATAGTCTCTGGGAGGCAGATGGCTGCCTAATTATTGATGACGAGCTGGGCTGTGATTGTGATTGGTTAATTTAAATTTAAAATTTTATTAGGGGCAACTCTCGAACTAAAGAAAGAAATAAGGAAGTGCTAACCCCTGATCATAACAATATTCTCTTTAAAGATGGAAAATAGTGTCTACACTACAGGCTTTAGAGCTACACAGTAGTCTGTAAAAGACTTCACAGTATTTCGATGTTCTAACTCTAGGGAGAGGCCCTCTTCATGTCAAAATTGTTATTACTCGTATTATTACTAATAATAATATTATAATTTGCTATTTGTTTTACGTCACACCACAACAAGACAGGTTTTATAGTGATGTTGGGATAGGACTGGGAAGAAAGCGACTGTGGCGTTAATAAGGCATAGCCCCAGCATTCGCCTGATGTGCAAATGGGAAACAACGGAAAACTATATTTTATTATACTATCCGCTTTACGTCGCACTGACGCATGTAGGCTTTATGGCAACGATGGGATGGGAAGGTGCTAGGAGTGGAAAGGAAGCAGTCGTGGCCTTAATTAAGGTACAGCCCCAGACTTTGCCTGGTGTGAAAATGGGAAACCATGGAAAACCATCTACAGAGCTGCCTACGGTGGGGTTCGAACTCACTATCTCCCGAATGCAAGCTCACAGCTACGTGATCCATCCGCATTGCCAACCCGTTCGGTGTATATTAAAATAGTGTCCATAGTTTCAATAATAGAGTTCAGAATGTGTACCGAGCATTCTTCGGGCTGCATTATGTATAAAAGGTGGAGTTTTGCACAATTTAGCCGTTGGTTCTAGCTTCGACTCTGAGGAATATAGTCTCCGTAACTTTTGGCCCAGATAATATTTTTTTCCCCCACTGATTTCTTGGTCTCTCGTCTGGAAATCATGGAGCGAAATGCTGAGATAAGGATGTGGCTAAACAACCGTATTCAAGGCACGTGCATTCTACATGGATGTTCTGTGAAGTGTTATGTTTGCATTCACATGGTGACGGGAGCTCCTAATTATACGTGACTAATATCGTGTTCAGAGATACGGGATATCCAATTTTAAGTGGAACTCAAACCACCGGGACGTGAAATTAATTTCAAAGGTCTTACATACGTTGGCCGGGATTTGAACTACAGTCAACTCGGTTAACACACCCTCCGCATTCACAAAGACGATTACTGATAACAACTCACTATCTACGCTGCTTAGAACATTCTCAGTAGGAATGACGCAGGGATGCTTTATGGCTGTTCTTCTATCTGCTCTATTAGTACTCTTTTATCAGGGAATTATTCCGTTTACTACGTATGTTTTGCTAATGATTCACGATGAACGCTAATGTACTTCTGGTAAAGACAGTTCTAGAGTCGCATGGCTTCCGTTCATGTTACTTCTTCTTCTTCTTCTTCTTCTTCTTCTTTATCGGTTTTCCCTCTAGGGTTGGTTTTTCCCTCGGACTCAGCGAGGGATCCCACCTCTACCGCCTCAAGGGCAGTGTCCTGGAGCGTGAGACTTTGGATCGGGTGATACAACTGGGGAGAATTACCAGTACCTCACCCAGGCGGCCTCACCTGCTATGATGAACAGGGGCCTTTGTCGGGGGATGGGAAGATTGGAAGGGATTGAAGGAGGAGAGAAGGAAGCGGCCATGGCCTTAAGTTAGATACCATCTCGGCATTTGCCTGGAGCAGAAGTGGGAAACCACGGAAAACCACTTCCAGGATGGATGAGGAGGGAATCAAACCCCCCTCTACTCAGTTGACCTCCCGAGGCTGAGTGGACCCCGTTCCAGTCCTCGAACCACTTTTCAAATTTCGTGGCAGAGCCGGGAATCGAACCCGGGCCTCCGGGGGTGGCAGCTAATGACACTAACCACTACACCACAGAGGCGGACTCATGTTACTCCTGTGTAGTATATTGATGAGGGAAAGGCTGAAATATTTCTGCTCTTTGGTGAACAGAAAATAGACTTAGTTGATTGTCAATATTTGCATGGATGACGTAAACGAGTAGTGTGATTGCTGCCTAGGAGACTGATTACCTCGGATCGAGTTAGGGTGTTTCAGTCACCTTGAAAGAGAATACCATAATATATTCGAAACGTCGGCAAACTGTACGGAATTACATAAAACAACAGTGCGGTTCAACCCGGAGGAAGAGCTAAATGCAAGATTGGATCTTTTCGGCGACGCCAGGATGAGAAATGACTAGGCTTTGGAAGGTAACGACCGTGCCCTTAATTAAGGTATAACCCCACAATTTGCTTGGTGTGAAAATAGGAAACCAATGCAAACTATCTGCAGAGCTTCCGACGGTAGGATTCGAACCAATCATCTCCCGAATGCAAGTCACAGCTACGCGACATTTACGCCACAACTAACTCGCTCGGTGCTTGTCAATTTAAACGTTCCCTTTAACTCTGCCAGCAGGCTGAAATACCAGAATTGTATTGGGTGACTTATTGCTGAGTTTTAATTAATTTTGTCGAGTAAACACCATATGTGTCACGAGAGATATTTTACATTGCAATATTGTGTGCCGAATGGAGTTTTCAAGTCCGACTTCCACAGCTGGATTTGAATGCGCTCTTCTCGGATCCGGCTGCCGACACTATCACTGGTCAACAGAGGGAGTAAGAAAAAATTGTACTATTTCCCTAAACTTAGTACATTAGGAGAGTGGAAGATACTATGCCGCATGAGAACATGAGGAAAAAACTGAACAAGCAGCTAAACATACTAATGAAATAATTATCAATCAATGAAATGAAATAGCGTATGGCTTTTAGTGCCGGGAGTGTCCGAGGACAAGTTCGGCTCGCCAGATACCGGTCTTTTGATTTGACTCCCGTAGGCGACCTGCGCATCTGATGAGGATGAAATGATGATGAAGACTACACATACACCCAGCCTCCGTGTCAGCGAAATTAACCAATGATGGTTAAAATTCCCGATCCTGCCGGGACCCCTGTGACCAAAGGCCAGCACGCTAACCATTTACCCATAGAACCGGACTATCAATCAATAACCGCGTACGACTGACCAAAAAGATCTTCAGAAACATCATGTGATTAAAGGTGACCTCGTAGTGGGTAGAAGAGCCAAGAGGGACACGGAAGAATTTGGTATTTCACTAGAGATGATCCACAATAGAGGAAAGTTCAGAAGAGAAGTCGACAGTCTAAAATAATTAGAGACCGGGCGAGTTGGCCGTGCGGTTAAGGGCGCGCAGCTGTGAGCTTGCATTCGGGAGATAATGGGTTCGAATCCCAGCCCTGAAGATGTTTTTCCGTGGTTTCCCATATTTACACCAGGCAAATACTGGGGCTGTACCTTAATTAAGTCTACGGCCGCCTCCTTCCCACTCCTACCCCTTTCCTCTCCCATCGTCGCCATAAGACCTGTCTGTGTCGGTGCGACGTAAAGCCACTAAGAAAGATGAGAAGTGAAGGAATGAAGAGGTTTTGAGAAGAGAAGAAAGGACAAGAAGACTTCAGATCTATGCGGTCCATATTTGGCCAAATTCGGAAGAAAAAGAAACCCTTATATTATTGTAAGTTTAGCTATAAGATGTTTACACGAACCTGAGTCGAACAGGACTTGTTCATATGTGGCCACCCTAGCAGCAGACACTGCACTAGTGTATGAGCCCTAAGAATACGACGAGGATCGTTGAGTTAATACGCCTACACATCATATTGTTCAAGGAGAAAAGAGCATATCTTATGATTCCATTGTTAAAAATCGTAAACATGAATGTTTATGTTATGGGTGGCGGAACTGGCTTAATTTAATGTTTATGTTAACGAAGAACGAACAATGATTTAATAACCTTACGAAACTCAATGTTATTCCAGAATTTTTCTTGAAAATTTGTGCCAATATAAACTGTCACAGATCACTCCTACCAAAATTTGGGGACATTCGTACTTTTTTTAAATGTACATTATTTCTAGTATTCTCTCCATACAGTTTCAATCTTAGATGATGTTAAAATGCTACGATATATCTTTTGTGTTTAGGTAGTAGATTAATGTTGCATTGACACTAGTAGTTTTCCTGATAAGGGATGGGGTAGGGCTAGGACTGGAATGAATGTCACTTTGCTCTTAAGTAAAGTACAACCCTGGTTTTTGCTTGATAATCGAATGGAATACGGCGAAGAGCTATTTTCACGACTACGACGCAACGGTGGGATAAAAACATTGCATCTCCCCAGTTCAAGTTCACAGGTATACGGCCCGTAGCCATCTAGTGTGAGTGGGATGTGAAGAAATAAGAGAGAATTTAGGAAATAACTGAGCGACAATTTTTACACAGGTTGTAGACACAGAACAGCTTTTTGAAATGGTCAATATAGCTCGTGACATTCGATTCTCTTCTCCTTTCTTATATTCATATCTCCCACCGTAAAAAGAATTTAACTCATTCTGAAACAATTCATTCTAAAATATCACAGAATAATTGAAGAGCTGTAAGCCTCCGAGGCTCAGTCCGCAGCGCGTCGGCCTATCACCGCTGGGTTCCGTGGTTCAAATCCCAGTAACTCCATGTGTGATGTGTGCTGGACAAAGCGGAGGCGGGATAGGTTTTCCTACGGGTGCTCCGTTTTTCCCTGTCATCTTTCATTCCAGCAACAGTCTTCACTATCATTTCATTTCATCAGTCATTAATCATTGGCCCAGAGGAGTGCGACAGGCTTCGGCAGGCGGCACAATTCCTATCCTCGTCGCTATATGGGGGCTCCATTCATTCCATCCCTGACCCGGTCAATGACTGCAAAACGGTTGTAGGTTTTCATTTTCAATTGAAAACCTCTCGGAATAAGGATGTAAGCAACAAATCAGTAATATTACAGGAGAGAAAATTTATTTTCGTGGTTTATTTCATGGTATACACTACTTGAACCAATTGCATATGCAAGTTTACAAATTAGTTCATTTATTAAAAATATTTTATTGTTATAACTTAAGGTTTAAAAAAATATGTATGAACTGCACGTGATGCAATGGGAAATAAGCTGCAGGTAGGTCATACATTTGTATTTAACGGAAGAGAAATCCTGTACATGCACTTGAAACACAAATGATAGAAAATAATATTAGTGTAATATGCACCAATACAAGCCCTGTCCACCATATTGACAGATGTTCCATCTTACTCCACGGAGGACGAAGTTCTTCTGGTTGTGTAGTTCGAATAAGTTATAAGACATAAGATGACACTACAGCATAAAGGCGTGGTAATAGACCTTGTTTCCACTGAAATACAAATAATTTTTCAAACATTTCTGGTTACATCCTTATTCCTGGCAGGTCTTCAGGTGAAGAATCAGCGCTAGAGGTAGATGCCTTACAAATAATAAATTTCGTGAAATAATATGTAATTACTTGTGTTCAGGGCCAGGATTTTGATGACCTAAAATGTTAAAAATGATCTATAAAATGATGGCTAAAATCCAGTAAAATGATCCGAAAATGACATAAATCTTAAAGAAAATTTTATAATCGATTTGCTAATCGAGCTGGTATAGCCTATAGACATTATAGGATAATAAGCTTTTGGTCTTTTGCTGTATCAAGAAAAGAAGGCGAAATGCTTTATATTTCACAGAGAACATTGCTCCACGTCTTCTAAAGAAAATCTCGACTGTTCACGTGCAAGACTTCCCCAATTGGAGGTGACTCTCCTAGAATGTGGACATTTCCAAGAAGTGGAACAAACTTTCTTTAGTACCTAGATTGACAAAGCGTTGTGAAGATCATCAAGTCTCCGTATCCTTCCTCACTGAAAGTTGCGATAATATCCAATACTAATGCATAAATGCTTCAAAATCCTCAAACATGCAAGAAAATGACACAAAAAATGCCATAAAATGACAAAATAATGACGCTTAATTTTAGAAAATGACCTAAAAATATAAAATAACAAAAATGACTTAGTAAATTAGTACTTCTATAATGTGTGAACTATGATCAGGATTTCTGTACAAGTTAAAAATCTCTGTTATGGAGCAATTAAAAGATGACATATCATCAAAATCTTAGCACTGCTTATATTTCACACTATGACGATTTGACGTCTTTCCACCCCTCATAAGTATATGGAAAATTACACTTAATGATCGCTCAATTAATTGGAAGCAACACTGGGCTCAGCTCGGAACCCTCAATGAAGAACTGATAAAATTGCTATTCATTCCTCTGTGCTTACTGATTGACTTATTAGCATAAACATGAGCCATTAAAGAGCGCGGCAGGTCACTGCGGTGTGGCCTACAACTCCTACACCTTTGATCATCCCACATTCTCCGTGTACAGATAACAATGAAAGCCCGTTACGCTTTTGGGTCACGCTCAAAGAGATGCAAATAGAAACAAACGACAATAAATGACTGCAAGTACCAGAGGAAAGTGAAAGAAAAACGGAAGTGAGCGTTTATTTGTGCGTTTCCTGTAATCTTAAGGTCGAGTTGAGTTCTTGAAATTCTTTTGTTTTCTGAGCTGAGTGTGAGCGAGAATACTGGGCGGGTTGACATGCGCACAACACAACAACGCATTGTTACGTCATATGATCGCATGGGAATACTATCTCGGGGCTAGCTTCGAGTATATATAAGAAAAGGCAGGTGGCACTGAACCGGTAAGAGAGAGTCAGTTCTTCATTACGAACATGAGGTGTCCTCAGCAGGTAAGTTCTGTGACTAGTGATGCTGGAACACGAAAGGAAAATTTTTCATATTTGATAGCTTTCTTGAACTAGACCAGATGTATACATTTTCCTCTGGATAATATAAATCTCCCTCGGTAGATTAGAGGTAGAGTTTCGGTTTCTGGGTCCTAGGATTGTGGATTCAGACCCGGCAGACGTAGTCCGGATTTTGAATTCCATTCGCGACGTACGATGTCCGCATGTAGCAGATCTGGTGATACATTTGGTGTTTACTCAACAAAATTACTAAGTTAATTAAAACACAGCCAGAGCCCGCCCTTTCTTTTCTCTGCCATCTCCCAGAGTAAAATAGAACTTCGAAATTGCCGCGCAGTCAGCCTATATGGAATTAAATTGAAATGCTTGCACATGGTAGGTGAGGCCTTATATTTATTATTATTATTATTATTATTATTATTATTATTATTATTATTATTATTTTACAAATTGCTTTACGTCGCACCAACACAGCTAGGACTTATGGCGACGACTGGATAGGGGTGGGACGAAACGGGCGTGACCTTAATTAAAGTGCAGCCCCAGCAATTGGCCGGTGTGAAAATGGGAAACCACGGAAAAAGACTTTCAGGGCTGTCGGCAGTGGGGTTCGAATCCAATATATCCCGAATACAAGGTCACTGCTACGAGCTCCTAACCTCACGACCAACTCGCTCGGTATTATTATTATTATTATTATTATTATTATTATTATTATTATTATTATTATTAAGATAATAGAAGTCGCATTCCAACACTCCGTTATATTTGAGGACGTGAGTGGCATCGTCACTAGCTTCTCACGAAAGTGGCCTCGGTTCAAATCCCGGCCAATACTTGTGGGAACTTTGAAATGAAGAGTTACAACCCTTTGGTTTGGACTTAACGTAAAACTGAAGACCCCGCATAACCTGAGTCCTGAAATGCTGTTCTTTTAATTGAAGACGAAGTGTATAGGTAAAGAAGATAATTCCATCTGACTTTTGGTTTGTGTAGCTTCTGTGATCGAGTGTAGAAGACTTATAATAGAACCGTAGGCCTATTATTTGTCCGGCACCATAAGCTAGGGTTATTATTATTATTTAATAGGACAAATAACAAATTATACTATCAATAGCCCTATATAAACTACTAACTTTATTCAATGTGGAATATGTTCGGGGATAAACTTTTATGCACGGTGTGTGTGTGTGTGTGTGTGTGTGTGTGTGTGTGTGTGTGAGTGTGTGAGTGTGCGTACAGATCACGAAAACCAAGCAATACGATTGAAGATACTGTCACGCTGACCACGTGTAACTCCAATATCTGCAGGCCATCTGCCTGGGCAGCAGTTGTCTTGCCAGTTCAAGGCCGTAATGTGCTGTTACGCGAGAGGTTTGTTTGTTTTATAGTGAATGCGCATTTAGTACTTGGAAATTCGTCCATTCTTTTATTGTTAATACTACTGTTATTTGCGTTACGTACCACTAACTACATTTTACGTTTTTGGTAGACGCTGAGGTGCCGGAATTTATTCCTGCAGGAGTTCTTTTATGTGTCTGTAAATCTACCGACATGAAGCTGAAGTATTTGAGCACCTTCAAATACCACCGAACTGAGCCGGGATCGAACCTGCCAAGTTGGGGTCAGAAGGCCAGCGCCTCAACCGTCTCTTGTTTTTTATTTTTTTAGTCAGAACATTATATCCGTTGTGACTAAATAATTCATTATTATAAATTTGAATAACATTTCCGTTAAATCAGTTAGCGTATCAAACACTTCGTTCTTGAAAAATACTAGACTCTGCAGGTAATTGGAACAATATATATTCTTAGACCGCTAATATTGCAGCTCAGATTCTAATTGGTAATAAAATAATCAAGTTTGACTACGGCTGTGATTTCCTTAATTTTAACGCAAGAGCTGTTTTACACAAACACATAATTGGCAACTTGAATATTCCCTTAGCTTTTAGGGCACTGCAGTAAAGCTTCTCAGCTATAAAGTTTTCACGTTCCTGTCTTCGAAGCGAATATTAAGTAGGGTTTCTAGATGCTTATAATTAAATTAAATCGTAAAAAAAGCAATTTAATTTGCAAGTGTCCAATTCTCGAAATTCGTTATCTCTTCATACTTAGAACGTGTTTGTAAATGCACTGCTGTTTAATTAAATGAATACTGCTCCTAAGATTGAGCTTGGAATATCTCGATGGAAATCTCTCGCGGTACGAGATGAATACTTGAAAGCAATTTTGCACATTATTTAGTATGAAGAAGATATCAGTTTCAATATTGCATTCCAAGGCTGCTAGGAGATGTTTTATGTCGACCTACTCAAGCCACTGGTAAAGATATCGCAACACCACAGTAAAAAAATTATTTACTAGCGTGTAAGCCTGCCTTCGACAGAAAAACTTAGTATGTAAAATGTAATTGGAAGGTTGAAATGAACATGCCAATATATTTTAGGAACAAAAGTTACACTTCTCATGTTACGTACACATCAATTGTGTATAATTGCAACAGGAATTATAAAATTTCCTCATTAAGCATACTGAAAACAGGAATTAATTGTACTTTGACGTTTATGGATGTGCGAAAAATTGAGAAACTGCATTGGCTTATAGTTACCCATGGGTAAACACTGGAGTGAAGAGATTCATCCCAAATCTATGTAAATTTCTGTAAAGTTTGTCCCTGTGCCTTGTTGCCTATGACAGAGAAGGCTAAATTTAGAGAAAATTGCCCCCGCTTAAGAATCTTCGGTATGTCAACATTTCCAAATCTATTCCAGGCATAATACAGTTTTTCCTGAAGATGAATCCATCAGAATTTCTGCAAGAACAACATTTTATCTAGCTTTACCACAGTCAAACCCGTCCCGCTCACCGAGCGAAGTGGCCGTGCGGTTAGGGTCGCGCAGCTGTGAGCTTGCATTCGGGGGATATTGGGTTCGAACCCCACCGTCGGCAGTCTTGAAGGTGGTTTCCCGTGGTTTCCCATTTTGCTATTTGCTATTTGTTTTATGTCGCACCGACACAGAAAGGTCTTACGGCGACGATGGAATAGGAAAGGCCTAGGAATGGGAAGGAAGCAGCCGTGACCTTAATTAAGGCACATCCCCAGCATTTGCCCAGTGTGAAAATGGGAAACCACGGAAAACCATATTCAGAGCTACCGACAGTGGGGTTCGAACCCACTATCTCCCGGATTCAAGTTCACAGCTGCGCGCCCCTAAACTCACGGCCAACTCACCCGGTGGATTCCCATTTTCTCACCAGGCAATTGCTGGGGCTGTGCTTTAATTAAGTCCACGTCAACTTCCTTTTAACTCCTAGGCTTTTCCTATTCCATCGTCGCCATAAGACCTATCTATGCCGGTGCGAAGTCAAGCACATTGTAAAAAATAAAACTCTGCCCGCCATTTATATGTAGATTTCTGATTTCTTCCCTAAGTCCGTACCTTCGTTTTTGTTGCAACTACTTTCAACATCTCAGTAAACTCAAATAATAATACTGAATGCTTGTATTTACTTTACGTGTAGTAACTTTTTCAATAACAGACCGGTCTATATTATTGTTGCCCAAACAATATGGCGGTCATGCGTGTCCGTTGGCTTCAATTCTGGCTGAACATTAGTGAGGTGTTCTGCCGTATCTTATTCTAATATGGTGACGGAAACATATCTTGGCCTCAGCGAGCGAAAGCATTGCGGTATTTGTTTCTGTCTCTCTGTTATTCTGTGTTCGTTGGCAATCACCTACAGCCAAGCTTCAGACACGTAATTTTCTTAAAAAGTACCAAATTCCTGCTTGTGAGATTTTCGTTGTATTTTTGTTGTAAAAGGGAGACAACCACATCCATCTGGTGCGAATTTCAGTTGTTGTAACATTCTCGTTTTTTCATAACCGCTGTGAATGACGGACGGAATAGGGATTTTATATATTAGCTTTGTTCGTAGTACAGTCTGAAACTGTTGCCAACTGTCAGACGCATGCTCACATTCAAATTTGCGTTCGTAGTAGCGATTATCAGAGTTGCTGACTATTAATGTGTTGTTCGTACAAGGTTTTCGAACTGCTGGAAACCGTCAGCCAACCGCTGGGACAGTTTCTGATCCTGGACGAAAACTCTTTCAGTCAGCGAGTCAGAATTTACCATCTATGTATGTTTCGTAACTTACCTGAGAATTAGGCCTACTTCACGGCCGTGATTATTTGCTCAAGTAACCTGCAAAATAAGTAACATTTACCAAATATAAAAAGATAACCCCAGTTCTGTATTTATGTCTAAATAAGGGCCGGTATTATAATGAAGGTTTAAACTGTAGATTGAGTTAAACTGTAACTTGAGTTAAACCGATGTTGAGTCTTATAATGGCCGGCTTAAGTTAAACTGAGGTGAAGGAGGAAATATACGATCTTGGTAGCAGTGACTTGCAAAAAAAGATGACTACCGATAATGTTTTGTTTACTTCTTGTAGGTAAAATGGCGGATAAAAACAATAAACGTTGTCCTAATTGTACTTGTAAGGAAACAGAATTGCTTGTGCAATCAGTAAAGAAATATTTATATAGAACGTGAAACAGTGGCCTTATGAATTCCTCCGAAATCTCCCATTGTAATAAACATACTACCGGAGGCATAAAACCGCAATGCTATTAGTAGCTGACTAAAGGGTTCTACAGCATGATTTCTGATATCGATGGAAATTAATTTATTTTCTAAAATTTACATTTTTGACATTCAAACAGTTCAAAAAGTCATTTTTACATTCTTACCTTTTCGTTGCATGTTTTATTCTAGCACCAATTATCTGAAACAAGGTTATGACGGTCTGCTTCGTAAGCCTAAACCTATTTTAAAACTATTTCATTCCATACATGAAAGTGACGTGCCCTTGATCGAAAAACTCGTGGTGTCCGTGGTCGTTCAATAATTTGAACCACTTCATCATCGCTTAGTATTTCTTCAAACAACTCAAAAATATCTTCCAGATCCATTCGTTCCCCTATGTTGTAAGGTTATGTATTCTTAAACTTTAGTTTAAACGGTAGATGAGTGGCAGTAAAATTAATCTCTAGTTAAAGTTAAGATTAAGTTTTATAATACGCGACTAACAGATAAACCGAAGTTTAAACTGAACCCACAGTTTAAACCTCTATTATAATACCGGCTCTAAGTAGTAAGTTAAGTACATACATATTTCATATTACCATCCATTTTTAAACTTGAAGTTAAGAATAAAATCCTAATTAATTTCTGAAGCTCACAGAGTACAAAACACGTTGGTTCAAAACAGTTGACGTCCAACCACTTTCGTTCTTAGAGAAAATTTAGCTCGTCACGTTTCAAACTAGTTGCCAACCGCGCATGCGCATATGGACGATAAATCGAACTATCACGGATTTCTTCTGCGAACAAACTTTTAGAGATTTGCATCCATGACCGGAATACTTCTTCAGTTACAGTAGACGGTGACAGAATATTCTCTAATACGTAATATTTACAAATATAATGGTGGTAATAATAATTACAACAAGCAACAATAAGAACAAAGTTAAAACTGTAAGCCTGGCTGAGTAGCTCGGACGGTAAAGCGCTGGCTTTCTGAGCCCGACTTGGCGGTGCTCAAATACGTCAGCCTCGTGTCGGTAGACTTACTGGTACATAAAAGAACTCCTGAGGGACTAAATTCTGGCACCTCGGCGTCTCCGAAAACCGTAAAAATAGTTAGTGGAACGTAAGAACTAATAACATTATTATTTAACTATAAACATCTATGAAACTACGTGGTGTACAAGTCCTTAACAACTAATTCCTTTTGGAAGTTGTACAGATTTTCGAATTTTAATAATAATAATAATAATAATAATAATAATAATAATAATAATAATAATAATAATATAAACTCAAAGAAATTTGGTCGGAATAAGCTTCAAGCTGTCCTATTCATAATGTCAAAATAAGGCTATGCATATGGCCATTACATTAAGATGCCATCCTATCAATCGAACATATGCAGTAATCTTTATGTATTATGTAACCATGGAAATTATCATCTTAATTTTTATGTGATATGACAGACGGAAAACTGAGTTAGGAATAATTCCCCATTTATTGAATCTCAAATCTATTGTGTGACGTTTGCAGAATATCTCACTATCTCTTTAAATCTTTCTATCTTTTTAAAATCGTAAACATAAATATGAAATACTGGTTTAAGAAGAGATTCCTTTCATACATTCTACTTGATTTAATATGTCCGTAAGATTCGTTTCTCTTCGCGCAGATGCTGTCTTGAAATGAAACAATATGTCAGTTGTCAGATGACTCATGTATTTTTCAGCACTCTAATGACCAATTAGATGGAGGAAAGGAGACGCAATATCTTTTTACAGTGTCTAAGGGAAGTTATAATGAACAATTAAAATGAGCTCTCTGACGCTGCGCTTTTTAAAATCGTAAACATAAATATGGAAGTTTGCAGCTCCTCTGTTCATTTCACCGCGGTGCTGGTGGCGGTGGTGTTGAATACGGTTTTAAGTGGGACACAGTTCCGGCACCTCTTTTTCTCTGAAAACCCTAAAAGTAGTTAGTGGGACGTAAAACTAATCATACGAATACCGTTTTAACGAGAATGCCAATCATAGAGGAAAGGGGAAGGGAAGTACCGAACTGGTCCGACGGTCAAAATATTCCAAGGATATTTTTCTTTCATAGCGAAAAGGTCGCGGTTGAACTGTTTCCACGGATAGTTGGCAAGCGACAACTGACTCATTTCACTAGACTCAGTGTCGGTTCTCAGACAGTTTCAGTTCAGAATAGTCCTACCAGAGGTGTACAATTGTTTCCATGTTAAGTGGCCGGGGCTTGAAGTCAGTCGTTTTTGAGGGATTTAAATATTCAAAAGGTGACAAGACACAATCAGGTGGAAAGTGGCGATCCTAATCTAAGCTAAGCTAAGCTAACCTAACGTAGCCTAGCCTAGCCTAACCTAACCTAACCTAGTTGAGCCAAAGGGCCACTGCATATATACGTTGACGAGGCCGAAAGGCCGCTACATATATTTACTATATTGTCCTGTGTAGTTTTATTGGGGCAGTTGGTATAATTCAGATGGAACGATGAGGCTTCTTCGATCCAAGGAAGAAGTTATAAGTTGACAAGGCCGACAGGCCAATACATATATTTACCATATTGTCCTGTGAAATTTTAATAATAACAATAATAATAATAATAATGTTATTTGCTTTACGTCCCTCTAACTACTCTTTTACGGTTTTCGGAGACACCGAGGTGCCGGAATTTAGTCCCGCAGGAGTTCTTTTACGTGCCAGTAAATCTACCGACACAAGGCTGACGTACTTGAGCACCTTCAAATACCACCGGACTGAGCCAGGATCGAACCTGCCAAGTTGGGGTCAGAAGGCTAGAGCCTTAACCGTCTGAGCCACTCAGCCCGGCTGTGAAATTTTATTGGAACAGTTGGTATAGTATATGAGCGGACGATAAGGCTTCTTCGATCCTTGGTTTTGATATTTTAGCGTCGGACCATCGGACCAGTTCAAGCCCATCCCATGTGCTAACCGTCGGACCAGTTCGACCTCACCCCCTGTGCTAACCGTTGGACCAGTTCGACCCCATTCCCTGTGCTAACCGTCAGACCAGTTCAACCTCACCCCCCTCCCCTCCGGATGCAAGCTCACAGCTGCGCGCCCCTTACCGCACGGCCAACTCGCCCGGTACGAGTAAAATGATGGGAAAGTTTACAAAAATACAATTCAGTAAGTAAGCCATTGGTTAATTGAATATATGTGGATGTTGTAGTATTAAACTTCGTTCCTATTTCTCTATGCTTGGTATTTATTTTATATCTAACGTTGTTAAGAGAAAATGTGACCCGTTGCGCGGAAAGAGACCCAAAGTCAGCAACGAAACATTTTACAGCAGGGCTGAACAAAACACTCTGCGGTGTAAAAGTTGCATTTCTATGTTTTGACGAGATGTGTTATCTGAGGGTCTTTTTAACAAAATAAGTTACGCAGCAGTTCGTGTATTCACCACTCGATGCCGTGAAAACTTTGTACAGTTGGTAATAAAATTAGTGAAAGCGGTGAGTGCGTTTTTCTCATTATATAAAGCAAAGTCACCTCCGTACAGGTCATGAAGGCCCTTGGAGAAGTGGAAGGTAAAGGCTTCCACCATTGTTAACCTCGGCACGTGATGGGGTAGAATGGTTAGCTCTACGCCCGGCCGCCTTTGCACCCAGGAATTAACCTGGTACTCATTTTTGGTGTAGGCTGAGTGAACCTTAGGGCATATGCACCTCCGGAAGTGGAAATGAAATGAAATGAAATGAAATGGCGTATGGCTTTTAGTGCCGGGAATTGGTAATAGAAAGGAAATTGAGAACTATCAAAATGAGCCGGTTTGACTGGCTTTTTGAGTCTAAGTTGGCGGGTTTTTATCCCGGGTCGGTGAGACTTGAATTTGCTCACATACGCCAGCCTCATGTCGGGTAGATCTACCGACACGTACAGGAACTTCTCAAAGACAACATTGCGGCACACCAGCGTCTCTGAAGACTGTAAGGAATGTACAGTGGAATGCAAAATCATCATTATTTTATTTTAATTATTTATTATTAAAACGTTATCATAACTTTCCTTTATTTACTTTTGTTTGTTGTGCTGGTGGTCTAATGCCGCACTAACACATCGAAGGTTTTCGGCGACGCAAGAAGGGGAAAGGGCAAGGACTGGGAAGGTAGGGGCTATGGCCTTAATTAAGGTACAGCCCCACCATTTGCCTCGTGTTACCGACGATCGAATTCGAACCCATCTTTCGAAAGCAAGCTCACCGTACGGTCAACGTTTTACAACTTATTCTTGAACTTAAATATGAAAGTCTGACTATTCGATTTCCATAAGTTACTAGAACTGAAAAGAGTTTAGTAATTTTTTGCTATTTGCTTTAAGTCGCACTGACACAGATAGGTCTTATGGCAACGATGAGATAGGAAAGGCCTAGGAATGGGAAGGAATCGGCCGTGGCCTTAATTAAGGTACATCTCCAGCATTTGCCTGGTGTGAAAATGGAAAACCTCGGAAAACTATCTCCATGGTTACCAACAGTGGGGGTTCAAACCCACTATCTCCCGGATGCGAGCTCACAGCTGCGCTCCTTAACCGCACGGCCAACTCGCCCGGTGAGTTGAATTTTACCTAACTTCCACATTCATAACTAACGAATCCTATATATTAAAAAGTTTCTTGACATTCCTTCTACCTGCAGACTTTGAAACTTTCCTTGTGTAGAGCCTCCTTGCCTTGTTCGATACTTTGTGGAACGTTGGTCCTTGTTATAAAATGTAATGAAAAACATTACAAGTAAGTTGATGGATCCTACAAGGTATTGTGAAATTTGATGATTCAAGATGTGATAATCTCAATCCATGAATTCTTGTAAGCTTATGCTATTGAATAAACAGGAGATAAAAAGGATATTATCGTATTATGGTGGTGACAGAGAAATTTCAGATGGGCCAAATGATATCTGGGGTCTAAAGAGCAAGACTGCACTGCGGTATAGAGAGGTTGTTTAATTAAATCCTACGGTCTGGCGGTAGCTTGCCTGCTTCCCATTTAGAGGCACCGTGTTCTGTTTCCGGCCAGATCAGACTACGCGATTAGAATTGGAGTTAGTGGCCCTGGTCACCTAGTAATCTGCAGGTCCTTGGTCTGAGTAGCGATTATTTGGTAGTTTGTAGCACCATGGAGTTTGTTATAAAACAGAATAGTATATAATTCAATTTACGAAAAATACAGTGATTGGGTAACATAGCATAAAATCCTTCTTACACGCAAGTTGAAGTAAAGGAGGTAGGGATCACATGTGAATGATAAACAGCTTTTGTACCATAGAAGATCGAATATATCTTAATAGTAGGAGTGTCAAATTTTCCCCATAGGTCTAAGCAAACTATCATAATGATTAATAAAAAATATGCTTGGAAACACTATCAATATTAGCAGATAAAAGGTCTTAAAAATCATATTAACCATAGGAGGGACTCGGCTAAATCTGCAATTTTAAGTCAAAAGTGAAATTATAACCCATTTTGAGAATGATTGCCTTACTTATGTTATATTTATTTAGTTATTCAAAAGGATATTATATTTTTCAGTTAATTTAATTTTAATTGTAATGCCTAGGTTACATACACAGCTGTCTGTGTAGTTCCACACTATGATATGGCTAATCCTGCCGCATTCCGTTAATTCATTGTCGATAACATTGCAAATAATTACAACCCGGCTTTTTAGGCAATGAAGAAAAATGAAATGGCGTACGGCTTTTAGTGCCGGGAGTGTTCGAGGACAAGTTCGGCTCGCCAAGTGCAGGTCTTTCGATTTCCTTCTTAGGCGACCTGCGCGTCGTGATGGGCAATGATATCATAGAATACAAACTTATTTGGTTAGTAGGAAGTGTCGACTAGCCCTCTATTCGGTTATGAAGTGGGAGTCACGTAAATTCTAGTGGTTCTAATGGGCCGTTCACCTAATGTTTATGCAAATCTCACAGCTTAACCGTTGTGCGGGCTAGTGTATACGTAAATTTTCATTATACAACCTATTGCTAGTTTAAACTCCACGCTCTTGAAAGTAGTAGTAAATATTCTAGAAGTACTCACGTTAAATCTCTTTCACAAACACGCCCGATGAAACAATAGCGCCACCATCATTAGGTACTAAAATGACATGCCGCTTGGCTAACAATTAGTGTAACTCCGGACACCTAAGAGAGAGCACGTCGTGTGAGATGTCGCTTGATTCATTTCATTGATTTATTCTGCAAGAATGGTGCAAAACAAATCAAATAGTGGACTTTGATAACATTGAGATGCAAGGAAGGGCGAAAGATTTCGCGACAGATGGACTTCAAATGACTTCAAAAATAATCGAAAACGAATTCGAGAATATGGAGCGTGTAAATGATGTGTAACTAAAAACATACATTATAAACTAAATTTATCCTGAATTATCCCTTACAGTTTCACTTCAGTGTTGATTATACGCATTTTCATTTGCGACTATATAATTATTCATACTGAAAGAGAGAATAGACTTATATAGAAACATTCATTTGACTTTTATACAGGTTCCTCAGCTAAAATATTTTTCTTTCAGCTATTTACTAGATATTGTAATGTTAATTTGTCTTCAAATCTCCCCAACTTGTCAGGTTCGTTCCTGTTTCAGTAGGGTGGTATTTAAAGGTTTTCAAATACTCCAGCCTCGTGTCGGTAGATTTACTGGCACGTACAAGAACTCCGTATAACAAGCACTCCCGCAGGACTAAATTCTGGCACATCGGCGTCTCCGAGTTTATGGGACGTATAGCAAATATTACGATTATTATTATTATTATTATAATTATTCAAACATCCCGAAAATGAGGTATTATTCACTTTACTCAGTTACTTTTAACTTCTTTCTTGACTTAGATGATCTTAAGTGGATTTTCATTATACTTGAATGATATCGGTAAAGTTATCAGAAATTATTTGTGGTTATGTTGAATGTGGAGCCAACGTACCATACTTAACCATTTTATAAATAAATAAATAAATAAATAAATAAATAAATAAATAAATAAATAAATAAATAAATAAATAATAAGCTGCGGATTGGTTCACTCAGAAGGACTTGGGTTCATTTACTCGTCAGAATGTTGAAAAATACTCCAGTCATACACTTCCTGGATAGTATTGCAACACAGTGGCTTGCTCAGGATACAGCAACCTTGGGCCAAAAGCGGCTGGCTAACCCATAAAAATTAGTACCAAAAGTATGAATAGAAGAAGGCTTTACATTGAATCCTCCAGAGATCTGTACGGAAATGCGTTTACTTTTCTTTTACAACAGTACACAAGGCGTATGTTTGTGATTTCTGTGTCTTCGTTTTTGCCAGTTTGTATAAAATGAAATCACTTCAAGTATTCAACTGATAAGTTTGTTTCCTTGAGCTGTAATGAAAAGGAATGTGCTCTTCTTAGGCCCTTTAAGCTATTCGTATACTAAATTATTAGAAACTTACTGTAGATTACAGTAGAGGAAAATTTACAGACCAAACAAAAATATGTGTAGTTTGAAATTTTTTTAATGGAACTGATATTTTGTAAAATTCACTTCGTCGTATTAATGTTTGACCCAAAAATGGGTCCATATCCCCATACTACGAATAGGAAATAAGAACTAAGGCTATTTTATTTCCAATTTTTCTCCCTGAGTGTAATATTAATTAGTAAACTTCAAACTTTAAAAACTATCATTGGCATAGTTTATTAAACACCGTGTCTTGATGTGATGTAGCCTATTCTTCTTGAAATGTTCTAAAAGATTGATGGAAAGGAGCATTAAATCCTTCAATTTTCCACGTCATGACGTTTTTGAAAAGGGTGCACTTTCCATTTAACACCCCACTAACCATACAACCTACACGGCTCGTCGGTGTAACCTTTTATGATTTCTCGCCCTGCAAGAAGTTTATGACACTTTCACTGCAGGGAACTGATGTTCTCTCGTATATCCCATATATTTCTATCTCACACTGCCAATGGTATAGCGTAGATATATGCAGTCCTTACGAGCAAACACCCACTTTGTCATATAAAAGCTGATCAGTTAATGCGCCGACTGGAAGCCGCGTCGGATTACTGCAGTCACACTTATTCTAGTCTCCGTACGAAAACATTTCACATAAAAATAGCTGCAGCATACTGGGAGGCCAAGTGATGGGCTGGAGTACGAGATGTAGAGTATTGGAAACGGCACGGTGGGTTCCTTTGTAGTAAACATCGCTTGAAGCCTGACCAAACGATTCGGGGGTAAGCTTTACGAAGACATTTCAATTCACATTCGAGTATATGGCCAAAGCGTTTTATTTGGACATAAAAATATCCTCCACCAAATCTGACAAGTTTCCTGTTACATTATGGTTGTTCACGCGCAGAGCTGATGTTGTCTTTAAGATACTGGAGACCCAAAAGTTGAGGATATGAAGAAAAAGAACTTTGACCTTTCAAATTACACACAAAGTATGTAAATACGAATTATCCACTTTTCATGTGGTACTTCGAAACACCATCAGTCATACACAAATTAAAGCAATACACAACGCAATAAGCAACATTTAATGGTCACAACTAACTTAAAAAGTCCTAGTTATCAAAGAGAACATAAAACATGGAACGCCTATAGAACTAACATTTTTATTGCAAGGAATACAAGGAAATAGGCACCACCTAGCAATGGGTTAATGTTTCGATACAAATCTCCATCGTGTTTCACACATCAGTATGAAAGACAGTTATGATTAAAGTCAGTCCTATTTTCTATTGTCATATTCATGAATCAAGACATCTAAAGATTCTAGTGCAATTATTAGATACTGCAGAGTACTGCCAAGACTCAGCATTACTGTTCCAACATTCTGTGATTTTATATAAGGTTGAATTCAAGACGGTGCTAGAAAGTACCACCAGGAGACAAAGGGTTAAGGGAGACTATACTTAAATTTATACTTTCTTTCATTGCAATACTATCTTCACGACATTTGACTAGTTGATTACTATGGGACTATTTAGGAAGCCTTCAAAGTTTGCAAAATTTCAATTTATGTTTTGAAATTACGATATTCTTAAAAAAGGTAGTAATTTTTCAAATGGACCAAGCACAGCGAATTTTTCTGTTATTTTTCTGAAAATTCTGAAGCCAAGTTACGGAGGTTAAATAAAATATAATGTATTACTTCTGGTTTCATTGCAATCCCTATATTTGTAACCATTTTAAAAATCAATAAATGGTATTGCATCATGAGAATTAAATTTCTTTTCATATTTTCACACAATATATTTCTGTAAGTTAGACATTATTACGAATTATTAATGCCATGAGAGTGCATATGAAGGCAATCGGATTAAAGCTGTTGCATAGGTACAATTTCTCATGTAGAAAATGTTACTTTGGAGTAACGTACATTCAAAATATTAAAAATTATTAGACACCTCATTAACATTAATTTCTAATTCAGAATTAAGACTACTGAAGTTAGGAGGATGATATACAGTACGTAATCGTTTCCGAATATTTTAATGATAATGTTTGCTTCTCCAGTTTTTCTGTACTCAGTCAATCTCCAGCAATTATGACAAAGTTAAATTATAGATTTCATCCTACTTCAAGCCCAAAAACTTTCAAAATCTGCGTCTTAACGGGATCTTTAGAAAATGGCCATACGCAAAGAAAAGGAATATGACAATATGCCCCAAGTTTTGAAGTATTATCTAGCACCAAAATACAATTTTTGCCTCTTCTTGGGCCATTTTTGGGTCAATATTTTCGTACGACCTCCTCCCCCTTATGAGGAGAAGCAACAACGGAAAATTTATAGGACAAGCAGCACTCGACCCCTACGACCTTCCTTGTCGAACGTACTGATTTTTTTGAATTGGGTTCGCCTTAGACAGCCCCAAAATGTCCGCCTTTCTAGCGTAATGGTCAGTGCTATTAGCTGCCGTCTTCATAGGCCTGGGTTTGATTTCCGGTAATGTGAGATATTTAAGATTAACAAGAGGGCTGGTACACGGCTAAATGGTATATGCAGCTCACCTACATTGGGGGGTGGGATGTGCCTTCAAAGAGCTGCACCACCTCGGGATGAGGTGCTCTTCTAGATTATTTTGATGTGTGCCTTTCAGAAACCACTTGACCTTCCTGCTCAATGCATAGCCTCCGTTGATGTTCACTGTGGCCAATGCCAAGCATTACATTTCAAATTGTGTAGGTGTTGAGGTCATTACACACGTTATTGTTAGAGCGCTCGCTACTCGCATGCCTAAAAATAAGTTTCCACCCTCTTACTGGCATGAACGACGTTTCTACACTGCGCCACCTTGTCAAGTTACAACGATTTCCTCCTAGATGCATTCCCTTTAGAGCAAGATATTTTTGTGCCTAGACATACCGCTATGTGACGATGTTGAAGGGGAGAAATGCTGACCCGCAGAATATGTATCACCTAGAACGAAAATTCGTTAATACAGGTCATGAAATACTGAACGTTAGATGACAGAAACTTTCTGGTCAGAGTTCTAAGCTGAAATATTATCACATAGCGGTTTTTCTAGGATCAACGACGATATTCAGCATTTGCACTACGCAATGAAAGAATGCAACTGGGTTTCTGCTTTTATTTATGTCCCTTAACTGTTATACCTTATAAGTGAGCTTTAAGTGTCTGAATTTCTTGGCACAAGGAGTTACTCAACATACCGAAGGTGAATGGCACAATATTTGTATATAGGCCTATACATTCTTAAATGAAAATGATCATCTGCTCCTGGAAACTGATAACTGGGTCGCAAGCATCGGCTGGAATATTCAAATGTACTTATCCTTCGTACACAAGGGAGCTTACTGTGGGCCCCAATTACAGTGCAATTGCACTGCTCATTGGACAACTGCCTTCCAAATACCCAACTTAAACGTACATTAAAATACCTCAAATCAAAAAGAATGATTTGTTACGCACCGTTAAGTACTTTACAAACAGATTCACAAACCAACTATTAATTCACACAAAATTACATATCATTAATGATCTTCAGCACATACAATACTTCACAATAATGGGTATGGAAAATATTTTCTGTTATGCTATGTAGTTCTTAGGTAATTCTGAAGCTGAACACAAAATCATCAAGAGGATTATTATGAACAGCACTACTGTACACACTGCACAGCCTATATAAAGGTGAGTTGTCACTTGATTTATCACATAATGCAGAGAACACGGAAATTGCGAAGAGATAGAAAGACCAGGTTATCAGCTGTAGTACATAAAGCTCTGTGGGTAATCGGAATGAGGAAGAATGTATTGCGTTAGCCATCTTAAAACGATTTTGTTCATAAATCGGTTGTAACATTCACTAATTTATCGATTCGATTTCTGAGTTAGTAAAGCAAATGCAATTTATTATATAATAAGAAAACTTACTTCAAACACATCAAAGGAACTGTATAATTCCTTTTTGTATTAAAAACTAATGAAAAGTAATATTTCTTTAACTTCAAGCTTAAATGAAAGTAAAACACATTTGTGACACTTGCCTTTCCCCTTTCACAGAGCATATATTTCCTGTGATTTTGAGAGTTGCTTAATGGACTGTGCAGAATAGTTCATAGGAACTTCTTTAAAGTATATCGAACAGAAACGTATGACTGTCAGAACTTTCAAAAGCAAGCTTGTACTTTTACGTGACTGTTGATGTCTTGATCATCGCTTCCAATGTTACGTGTATTCCAATCCACAAGGACGTGATATTTCATTTCAAAAAACCCGCATTCCCACATATATTGGCCGGGATTCAATTCGCAGCCCCCTTGGTGAGAAGCCAGTGGCTATACCTTTTCTATCTGACCTTTCACCATGAAACCAACATGAACTACCATACAACGGATATATTTAGTACTGGTGGTGATTGTTATTTTAAAGGGAAATGCAACGAAATAACCGTTCATTCTTAACTTTAATTAGAAGGGTTGAAATAAAAGGAATAAGTCCGACACTTCGAAGAAGGTTTTGCTAACGTTTTGCTGCGAAGCGCGTGTGAATGAGCGATTCCCTATGCCTTGCAAACCTTAAAAAATCGGGTTTGGAAGAGAACAAGAGCTGACCAAAAGTGGTTGGACAGGAAGCATGGTAGTAGGGAGCCTAGCACAAGCAAGTGGAAGTAGTGCCAGACTGATGTAGGGACTTATGGCCGCCTGATTGATGTCCCATGTTAGGAGCACCAGAGGAGTCACCTCTTTAAGGTGTCTCTTACGACAAGCAGAAGGTACCGTGTATGTTGAGTGCTCAGCCTAGAGGCTGGTTTGGACCTCAATAGCTCGGCTATCAGCAGTTAGAAGTGGCCCAGGCGCCACTGAAGAGGCGTACCAGGGAAATGAGGAGTGAGATAGTTTCCCGTTGCTTTTCTCACTGTGCAAGAAGTTGCTATTACATATCAATCTGCCAAGCCTACTGAAATGCCCGCACCCATCGACCCTATAAGCAACATTTTCACACCATTCATAGCAGGGACTGGCTGCATAAGGAATGGCATTACTAGCATCGCTCATACCTCATTCACTTTCATATTGTCAAACCCAAGGAGGAGACTGAGACAAGTGAATGAAAGTAACCAATTTGTTCTAACCACACCAGAAGACATAGTGCGTTGTAAACAATAGGCCTTGCCAGTAAAGACATAGAAGGTACCGTGGATGTATAAAATAATAATCACCACCAGAACTGTTTAACTGTCTACAGTATATTGACCGTGTGGTAATTAAATTAATACATTGATTTCACGGTGAACGCTCAGATAGGGACGGGGGACGCTGGCATAGATAGTAGAAAGAATATGATGTCATATCTTTTGTCTTTAAGAGTGGACACTTGGTAGCTGTGTGTAAGCAGTTACATGAATATTAGAAAGAAACGCAGTAAGAAGATGTAGCTGAATACCTAAGAGAAAGATACAAATGAATAGCAGTTCTACTTCAAAATGGTGAAGACTGAATCCATTCCTTGAATTCCTACTCTGTAAGAAGTTAGAAACTAAGTTTAATTAATAGTAGTGAACAATAATTGTTGGAGAATGTTGGAGATTATTGGAGATTTCCCGACTATTGAAGTTAGCAAACACATCTTCTGAGTTCCATCTCAAATCTGTTTATGAAATGAAGTGAATCGAATTCCATGGCATTTTACATTTATTTTACTGTACGTTATTGTGCTTCTGTTTCAGGTATTTGCTGTAGCAGTCATGGTAGCGCTGCTGACGCTTCCAACAGACGCCGAAGAGAAAATTGAAAATTCAAAAAATCAAGTTCCTTCCGACGATCTCAAGACATCTTCTAGTGGAAGACGTAAGTAAAAATTAGACAGTTGAATTCTTATTTGTTCGCGTCTGTGGTGTAGTGGTTAGTGTGATTAGCTACCACTCCCGGAGGCCCGGGTTCGATACCAGGTTCTTCCACGAAATTTGAAAAGTGGTACGTGGACTGGAACGGAGTCCACTCAGCCTCGGGATGTCAACTGAGTAGAGGTGGGTTCGATTCCTATCACAGCCATCCTCGAAGTGGTTTTCCGTGGTTTCCCACTTCTCCTCCAGGCAATCGCCGGGGTGGTACCTAACCTAAGGCCACGGCTGCTTCCATCCCTCTTCCTTGCCTGTCCTTTCCATGCTTCCCATCCCCCACAAGGCCCCTGTTCAGCATAGCAGGTGAGGACTCCTGGGCGAGATACTGGTCCTTATTCCCAGTTGTATCCCCGACCAAAAGTCTCACGCTCCAGGACACTGCCCTTTAGGTAGTAGATGTGGGATCCCTCACTGAGTACGAGGGAAAAGTCGACCCTGGATGGTAAACAGACTAAGAAAGAACGAAAAAAGAAAGAAGCAGAATTCATACTTAAAAAAGTTTTTTACCTTAAATTGCTATTCTCTTTCAAGGATTATCAGTCAGTGGACCTGTGATGACTAGATTCCGGTTTCTTATGAAATTACATATTCCATTCCTTTACTTGTAGACATATTTTTACATATTATGTGAGGAATGTAACATTTTTGTAAACATGTAGATATTTATTAAAAATTGTGTCAGTTCGTCTACATTTCAGACTATAGGTAACTAAGTGAATTTCATCTCATATAGAAAAGATTTCAATTACTCAAGTGGCTTAATTTTTTTTAAAATTGGGATTTATAAACCTTTTCCTGAGAAGTAGAGTAGGTCTGAGTGCGGCGTACAACAGCGCTAATCCTTTCTCAGAATCTGGGATGGCTAGGTGCCCTTCATTGGTCAGAGTTTGTAACAAACTCCATGCAGTCTTGAAACGAAATCCTGGTTATTGACGTCCTCTATCTGTTTGCAAGATCTTTAGTGACGAACAAGAAGGGCCCCTGGAACATATTTCACCCAGCTAGTTTTATTTTTGAAAATATCGATCGCTGACTTCCTGCGTTGTCATCAGACCATCTGAGAGGAGTAAAAAGCGCATAACGGAGAGTGAATTCGCAAAATAAAGACATGTTTCGAATATTATTAATATGGATTAATATTCGATTTACCACCATTGATTGCAGACCTTGCTGCTGGAAATGTTTTGGAACTTCGAGAACAAGCATACAGCATATACATCTGAAGCCGTGCAAAACGAACACGAGCTACGAGGAGGCAATTCAATAAGAGAAAATTGTCACCAGAGTGGCGGCTGTTGGCTCCCAGGCCACAAGACGTGCTGCATTATGACACATCCTGTACTGGTCGAGGTCTATAATTGCCGCCCCAGATGATGTGAAGCGAAAACGGGCGGGACCTACCATTGTGCTGGAACACTTTCACTGGCGCAGCAAGGTTGGCCCGACAAAATGTGTGAACGGAGATGAAAGAGTGTACCATTATGAGACACAACAAAAAGTCATATTGTTCAAGTTTACTTTCTAAAGTTTTTTCAGCCTTAGTCCCATCTTCTTCAACAAGTTAAATTTGAGGCTATTACCTAACACTGACTCACCATGATCTAAGAATTATCTTTTCCAGTGAACTATTTCTGCCTGTTGCCTCGAATTTAACACTCAGGAACGGAAGCAGAAGCGAATGGCGCAATAGGACATGCACTCGATCCCTGTGATGATGACTGCAGGTTTGAATCTCGGCATGATTAGACAACGTACGCAAATGTGTTGTGAAGAAGACCCCGCCACGTTAAATTATTACTACCGTACTATTATTCTCTTCCTTGGCCTTTTCCCAGTTTGTTGGAGTTAGCGCTTGATGTGGATTTGGTCCACTTTTACGCCCGGGTGCCCTTCATGATGTCAACACTACCGGGTGAGTCAGCCGCGCCGGACGTTTCTGCTTCTAGGCATCCCAACGAACGTCAGTGGGGTGATGGTCGATTTCCCTTTGCCGCATACCAAGCTACAGTCACCTTTAAAGCACTTACTTCGTCATCACTGGACGACTGTTTCAAATACATATATGCGACAGGTATTTTCACAATACATTATACTGTCGTACCTGCCAATTATAAGCTTTCGATTGGTAGCGTAATTATCGCTAAAAGCGATGGTATCTTCTTCCTCTTAATCTCTTTAGCCTCCAGGGTTCGTTTTTCCTTCGGGCTCAGTGAGGGATCCCACCTCTACTGTCTACTGTCTCAAGGACAGTGAGCGTGAGACATTGGGTCGGGGATACAACTGGGAAGAATGACCAGTACCTCACCCAGGCGGCCTCACCTTCTGTGCTGAATAGGGGCCTTGTGGGGGAATGGGAAGATTGGAGGGTATGGACAAGGAAGAGGGAAGGAAGCGGCCGTGGCCTTAAGTTTCGTACCATCCCGGTATTTGCCTTAAAAGCGATGGCATAGGACAGAAAACGTGTGAGTGTTTATGAAGCGGGACGTAGTTTAACAACAAGTAAGCTTTCTGATAATGCACGCAACAGTCACCGTGATGTAGTGGACTAACCATACACGTGTTGACGCATATTGCGTTGGTAAGTGGGTTCGAACCCCACGAGCGATAAATATTTTTGTTCACATTTAAAACTTTGAGGATCAAATAAGAGGCCATTCGTGCCACATTCGACCAATAGCATGCATGTTGAATGTGTAGTGGCCTGACACTTGGTGTAGCCTAGCAATCCTAGTCATTTCTTCTCCATGTATTCAACAGATGAGTCGACATGGTCCTCATTTACGGCGAAGCAAGACAGAACGCACAGGAAGCACAGCGCCTGTACCAGGAAAGATTTCCACACAGACAACAACCAAATGCACATACGTTTAGGAGGGTGGAGCGTCGTTTGCGTATAACTTCGGCACTTCCCCGAACAGGTCCAGTTAGATAGGCACCAGTTACTGTACGCCCGGTGAAACTGCTGAGATGGTTTTGGACACTTTCCGGGAGAATCCACACACGAGTACCCGGGCAGTAGCACAACAGGCCAACATCAACTAGTCGTCTGTTGTAAGGATATTGCATTCCAGGTTTTTTCGTCAGTATCACTTGCAACTACGTCAAGAACTTCACGGAAGAGATTTCAAAACTCGTGTTGATTTATGTGCATGGATACCGACGCAAGTGGCAAATGATCCAGCGTTTGGATCTTACATTTATTTTCAGACGAGGCACGATTTCATAATAATGGCTCTGTGAATCGTCATAATATGCACTACTGGAGTTTTCAAAATCCCAACTGGGCAAGGCTGGCAGCATTTCTGGTACGATGGGGAGTAAATGTCTGGTGTGGTGTACTGGGTGATCACCTAATTGGACCATATTTCTTTGAGGATCATTTGATAGGAGCCCGGTACCTAAAGACCAACTATCATTGCTGCTAGAAGATGTGTCTCGGGGTGAGCGTGTAACTATGTGGTATCAAAACGACGGAGCTCCCCCTCACATGTCAGCAGATTTTCGCAACTACCTGAATGTTACACATACCGGTCGATGGATAGGAAGGAGAGGACCTGTCACCTGGCCTGCTAGATCTTCCGATTTGACGTCACTGGACTTCTTCCTATGTGGCTATTTGAAGAATGTAGTGTATGCTCAGCAGCCGGAAAATCCTGAAAGCCTTCGAAACATTATTACGGAAGCCTGTGAATCTGTAACACCTACAATGCAATAATGAGCCCGAATGGCAGTTGATAAGTTGATAATTGGCACGTACTTTTTACATAACCGTATAACACTTTGATGCATTGTGTAAATTCCTGTCGCATACGGAACAGTTTTTTTTTGCTAGTGGCTTTACGTCGCACCGACACAGATAGGTCTTATGGCGACGATGGGATAGGAAAGGCCTAGGAGTTGGAAGGAAGGGGCCGTGGCCTTTAATTAAGGCACAGCCCCAGCATTTGCCTGGTGTGAAAATGGGAAACCACGGAAAACTATCTTGGGGGCTGCCGACAGTGCAATTCGAACCCACTATCTTCCGGATGCAATCTCACAGCCGCGCGTTCCTAACTGCACGGCCAACTCGCCCGGTGTACATGTTTTTGCAAAGGTAATGTGCAGTGATGATTAAAGGCGATTATTGCTTGGTATGCGACAAAGGAGAATAGCCCAACAGTGACGTTGGATGGGATGCCTGACAGCATAGAACGTCAGGCGCGGCAGACTCACCCGGTATATCGAGAGACGTATTCACCACTCCGTGTCGCTATGGTGGCAGTAGTGTTGTGTGCTTATGTAGATCAAGAGAAGTGTATTATTGCGTACACAAATACTATGTACTCGAGCCAGGGGAATAACCACACACAGTTGAAATCATCGGCCTGTCCGGGAATCGAATCCAAGGCCCTATGATACGAAGGTTTGTACGCCGACCATTGAGCGAATAAGCAGGGCTACCGAATTATTATTGGACCGTATCTCTCTTCTTCACTGTCTTGATAATAATAATAATGATAATAATAGCCCGCTTTGTGACCTTAATCGTTAAGACGTCAAATCTCTATGGTCTGACACCCTGGTCAGCCAGTTCGAATCCCGTTGGTTAAAATAAATTTTCCGGCCTCGTGGTCTAAGGGTAACGTGCCTGCCTATTACCCGGAGGCCCCGGGGTTCGATTCCCAGCCAGGTCAAGAGATTTTTAGCCTGCCCGATGGCCATGATCGTTTAGGCGACATGTCTGAACGGTCTGACACCGTGGTTATCCGGTTCGAGTCCCGTTGGTGGAAAATATTTTCACTTTCAAAATGTTAGCCGAAAGGGTAGGAGAGGTGGTGATTTATGCTGCCAATAGCCTGAATTCAAGTCAAGATGTGTCTGCAATGCTCATATAGAGTGAGGACATATGTCGCTGTTCATTTTGATTCGTTTGTCAGATGGACACATTAAGCCTTGAGCAGACTCCTTAGTGATATTCGACAGGAATAGGCTAACCGACATCGGGATTCACCTCTCCCTTCCTATATCACACATCACGTCATTCGTCCCATTAACTCCTCCGATGAGGTTGAATCAGGAAGGGCAGCCGGTCGTAGACATTCGCTACGAAGATTCACGTCACTTCATACCCTACCTCGGAGAAAGGGAACAAGGTTGGGACATACATTACTAATAATAATAATAATAATAATAATAATAATAATAATAATAATAATAATAATAATAATAATAATAATAATAATAATATGTACCGAGTTAGTTGCTTAGATGGTGGATGCTGGCCCTCTGAGTCCATGTTGGCGGGTTAAACCCCGGCTCATTCCGGTGGTATTTGAATCCAAGGCCCTTCTCGTGTAGATAAATTTACCAACACGTACAAGAACACCTGCTGGAAAAAATCCGGCATCTCGGAGTCACTGAAAACCGTAAAAGTAGATATTGGGATGAAAAACCAATTGCAGTTCTGTTCTTCTTATTATTGGTTAGGTAACGATAATCCAGGCTGAGGTTTCAGTACGAAGGATGCTTGGATCACTAACAGCTCCACTGACACAGGCAAGTCTCACGGCGATAAGGGGATAGGAAAGAGCTTGCGCTAGGTAGAAAGTGGCCGTTGTTTTACTTAAAGTCCACTTACAGAATGTTCGTCTTGTGTGAAACTGGGAACCGCTGAAACCGCGGCCAGCTTGCTCGGTTGACGGCTTCATGTTCCAAACCATGTGGCCGATTCACTCGGTACTTAGAAAATCTGAACATCGCTGAAGGGGCATACTGCCTTTTGTTCCTTAAGATATAACTTAAAATGAAGTTGTATTTACACGTTTCATATATTTACAAGGTTAAAAACGGTGGTTCTGTGTGCCCAAAAATGCCTAACTTGTCTTTAGATCCTATATTTGCGTATATTCCTGTAATTCCTATTTTTTAAAATCCCTAAACAGATTTAAAATGCTTTAAATTTACCTCTAGAAACTACAATATTTGCCGATTCGTTTTAAAGAGTCGTGCACGGTACCGGTATCGCCTTGAAATTCTTTTCAAAAATGATCTTAAGACGGGAAGCTGTAAACCATACTCCCGTAAGTCTTTAAGGACCTCCTGTAGTACACGCCCATAGTTTGTGTCATAAGTAGGCCTACCCATTGATCTGCTGAAAACAAGGAAGTGTCATTCTCCAAGTCGTTTTTAATTAAAAGGTTCCAGGATTTTCCCCACTTCAAACGGAGAGTAGAATTATATCCTGTGACATTTGTAACAAAGAAGTCATTGAATTTTGTTTCACATGCCCCCGCACGCCCCGTTAAGAGTTATTATCAATTTAGCGAAGAAAAGGTATTTTAATTGATAAATGTCTTCAAATACGCAACATTGAATATAATAAAAAGCAAAGCAAAGTCATCTACGTACAGGCCATGAAGGCCCTTGGTAGGGTGGTAGGTAAAGGCTTCCACTATCCGTAATCTTGGCACTTGGTGCGGTAGAGTGGTTAGCCTTTGCCCCCGTGAGTTAACCTGGTATTCATTTTTGGCGAAGGCTGTGTGAGCCGCAGAGCCATATGCGCCTCCCGAAGTGGAAATCTCGTTTCTTAAATTTTCAGCTTCCTGACGGGGAATCGAATCCACGTCCTTTTGGGCGAACCGAGCACGCCTTTACCGCCTCGGCCAGGCAACTACTAAAGTTGAAACTGCCGGCAATATATTTTCATAACCAATTTTTTCACTTTTGAGAGCATATTTTAGGCACTTGAAATAAAAATTTAGCACCTAAAAATCCGAGTTCTAGTGCTGATTGGTTGAAATCTGAATGTACTCCTTGCTGTTGAAAGTGGCTATCCTGGGGCTTGTACATCTCCTCCGCCTGACACAAATGTCCTACTTACAGTAATTACATCAGTCCTTGGCTTGACATGCAGTTTCTCTCCAGGGACAGCAATACCATTGAATAAGCTCCCTTCTGCCACGCGGCCAGTCCAATTGCATGCCCGGCTCAAGCTCGGTTGATATGAACGACAGCTGCCCGGGGCTTCCCCCGAGAGCACCACTGTGCGCCGCAATGCTACGGTGTATTCCGTCCTCGGTGTCTGAGGAGCATTTCTTGGTCTGATATACGACTCTAGCAGAGCATATTTGAGTAAGTTAATCTTTTTATAAGTAGCCTCCGCACCTCATGTCGCAGCACGCCGGCCTCTCACCGCTGGGTTCCGTGGTTTAAATCCCGGTTACTCCACGTGAGATTTTTTACTTGGGAAAGCGGAGGCGGGACAGGCTTTTCACCGGGCACTCCAGTTTTTCCTGTCATCTTTCATTCCAGAAAAGCTCTCCAATATCATTTAATTTCATCTGTCAGTCATTAATCACTGCTCGAGAGGAGTGCAACAGGCTTTGGCAGCCAGCACAGTTCGTATTCTCGCCGCTAGATGGAGGCTTCATTCATTACATTCCCGATCCAGTCGAATGACTGGAAAAAGGCTGTGGATTTCCATTTGGGCAATCATTTTGTAAAATGCTTCACAACTGACTTTACGTCGCACCGACACAGATGTCTTATGGAGACGATGGGATAGGAAAGGGCTAGGAGTGCGAAGGAAGCGGCTGTAGCCTTAATTAACGTACAGCCCCAGCATTTTCCTGGGGTGAAAATAGGAAACCACGGAAAACAGTCTTCAGGGCTGCCGACAGTGAGGTTCGAACCACTATCTCCCGAATGTGAACTCACATTTGCGTTCCCCTAAGTGCACGACCAATTCGCTCGGTTTGTAAGATGTTGTAGAATAGAATAGAATAGAATAGAATACTCCCATCCCCTAGTTCCGGATCGCCAGGAACTGGGGAGAGAGTAATAATTTATTGCAATCCAATTTATTTTGATACATGCATGGTTTTATTACAATTAATTTATTCATTACTACTTTAATAATAATGTTACTGGCTTTTCGTCCCAATAACTACTTTTACTCTTTTCGGAGACGCTGAGGTACGGTACCAGAATTTTTCCCGCAGGAGTTCTTTTACGTGCCAGTAAATCTACCGACACGAGGCTGACGTATTTGAGCACCAGAATCGAACCTGCCGAGTTGGGGTCAAATGCTGGGGCTGTACCTTAATTAATGCCAAGGCCGCTTTCTTCCCAGACCTAGGCGTTTTCTATCCCTTCGTCGCCATAAGACCTATCTGTGTCGGTGAGACGTAAATCCAATTGCAAAAAAAAAAAAAAAAAAAAGAAAGAAAGAAACAGGAAGTTGGGGTCAGAAGGCTGGTGCCTCAACCATCTGAGTCACTTAGCCCCCATTAAATTGTACTGTATTTTCCAAGATTTTTATTTTTTTATTTTCTTTATAGACGTTAACAGTAACATATTGTAGTATTATGTATGTAGATAACTAATATCAACTGCATATATGATAAATCAAGCAAACCAAAGTACAGACCATCAAATCCCATGGAAGAGTAAAGGTTTCATTTAGCTGTAACTTCAGTTGTATGTGGTAGAGTGGTTAGTCCCTTCCCTGGTTACCTGTGATCTCAGGAATTTATCTAGTACTCGCTGGAGTAGCATTGTTTCTTTCTCTACTTCCTGGTTGGGAATCGAACCCTTGTCCTTCTAGCCGAACCTAACCTGCGTTTATCCCCTCGGTTAGGTAATAAAATTGTCATGACAGGACAGACTTTGTAGGCCACTAAAATGCTAACTAGACACACTCTCTTTTGACGGGGATTGTACGTCCTGTTATCGGTAACTTACGAAGTACTCCACCACGATACTGAAATTATGGCCCAGGAAAAGATTTCTCTATTTTCCTTGCTAAATTGAGTTAACTGGTTCTTGGTGCTTAACCCTTCCTTAACTTCGTATTGAGTTTAAAGTTGATGTTGGAACTCAGATATTCGTTGACAGAAACTCGAATCAGGAATGTAACGATAAATGCGAAACGAAATTTGTTAAAACATCTTCTGCGTACCAATAATTGATCCACTTGTTATTTCTTGATGGATGCAATATCTTGGCATCTGGCCCTTAGCCCAGACCAGAGCATGATATGTAGACGCATTATTTTTTCGTATTCACGATAAACGCGAAAAAAATGTTGATGCGATATTCAGATATTTTAAGGAATCATATTATTCTGATTAAGAAAACAGTGACCCTGCCTTGGCGAATTACAGCGAAATAAAGCGATAAGGCCTCTTTAGAGTAAAATTTAGCGATAAGTGCGAAATTCATAAAAAAATAACGAGCTTAAAATTGTATTCCAATATTAATTGCGTGAAAGGAAACAAAAAGCAGAATAAGGATTTCTCAGTTCGGCAGACGTATCTGCTCGTTTTACTGTTCTAAGAAATCCCTTAATGGTATTGTACTGTATCGTGTCCTAATTTCGGCCTAGCTCAGGGGTGGAAGCGAGTGGTGCGTCCAGATATGGTCAAAAAGCAAATAAAAGAAAATATCTAACTATAAAATACTCCAAAGTATATGGACAGGTAATACGTACATATAAATCTAGTGAATGAGAACTCGAGGAATAGGGTCAAATGGACTAATTTAACTAATAACGTGAAAGGAAACCATTCTAAACAAAAAATTCAAATAAAACAACCGACCAATGGTCATGTCAAATAAAAATCACACGAATTTTTACATAAATTACAATTATCAAACAAATCGTTTACAAACAATGCATGTAACGAACCCGAGATATTTGGAGAGTTTTTGTTGCATAGAATAATTTAAATTTACATATTGTAGTTGCCCGCTTGGTTAAGTCCCTAGTTCTTTGCCCGAGAGATCGATTTCTCAACCGTTCATTATATGTGATAGTAATACCCGATCCTCTAGTAATGACCTATATTACATACATATTCGGACCCAAACATATAAAACACTTGTTCAGGACTTCATCTTAATCACCCATCCAAAATGGTCACAGACTCCATCGAATGGGTCCGAACCCATGATCACAGATAAAATTGCCATCGGGCTATGCATCCCCATTATCGAACAAATGACAACATCACAACAAAGAAATTAACAAACTGGACACAAAAATACAAATCGCAATATGAAACAAAACCTGAAGAACGAAGCAAACAAAATCTATACACTTAAGTTGATAGAGTTGTCGTGTCAAGAACCCAACATATCCGGACATTGGACGTCACATATCTCATGCAGATATAGCACAGTAGCAGCATGTAACATGGCAGGGAAATCAGGTGATAGGCAACAGAAATAATAAAATAATAACTAGGTCTATGCGGACAGGCAATTCACAAACATATCGGGACTATGTGTAAAACTTCCCCACCCCTCTCTGACCAGCGTACAGGTGATTTGAGGGTCCGTGGCTATCTGGGGCAAGAACAAATGGCGCATCCGGCCTTGGCAACATTCCCAGTGCTACAGATAAGAAAAGAAATCTTGGCAGCAAATACGACTCACAGCCTCACATAATTTAACATTTAACAGGCCGGTACATTATCTCGTCATCATCACAGCTCCAAATATAACAGCATGGCTTTCATAGCCTATCAGCACCGTAAATATCTACAGACAATTCTCTAGCCTCACATATAAACCTCGGTTCGACGACCGGTACATATCCATGAATTTGCCTGCCACTACACTTAAAGACCCTACTCTACCTTCGACGTTGTAAAATCTCCCCTTGTGTCTTCTCATAGCTGAAATTCATACATCATGCAACAAAATATCCTAGCATATACTGGATCTATTCTAATCCTCTCTCTAGGTTCGACACTGGTGGCGTACAGTCCACTAGATTTTTCATGAAGAATCTACCCATATAACTCTATCTTAACATAAACTGGAATAAAATACAAATAACAATAACACACACGTATATCTAAACCTACTTTTTCCCTCATTTTCCATCTATATATTTAAAATACACAGCTTGAGAACTTAGCATGCAAACAGCCCTAAACGTATTTAAATTTACTGATATGAGCAATGCAAATGCCACTCGGGCTTACATTTAAGAGTTGATGTATTTATATAAATGGCCTCACCCCACTTCACATGCTTAAAGAACGAATGAACTTTACTTGGTGGCAACCTCTCCATCAGCGGCGAATCACATCCCGCTATGTCATACAGGCTCAGCCCATGACTACGACACACAGCACAGGGATGAAAGTCCTCTTGTCGACTCCTGGGTAGTTCATGACTGCTGTCTCCTTGATGTTGGGCTGTGTCTGGAACTGTTGAATTTAATGAAGACCATCTACTTCTCCGCTTAGTGAGCTTGAATACACGATCACAACCTTAGTATTGGCTAACAATTTTTCTATACCCGCCGGTTATATATAAGTCCGATGTATGCGGTACTAAATTAAGGGAATTGGGCCCAGTTGCTATCTGTCCTTGTCAGCGGTTGTATATTAACGAATCGCACACGTTAATTTCACACTTCGCGTACGCGCTGTATATTATTTGTGTGTACCGAACGTCACTAACTCTTGTGAGCTAAATCACAGCGATTTTTTATCAAGTCTAACATAAACTTCACAAAGTTATTGTCTAATCTGCCCGCGGTCACGACACATCGCACTCGGCGTTCCAAGTGCAATAGGAGAGCGCTTCCCTTGCCTACCCAGCCTTTATAGTCTCATTAGATCTCGGAATTCAAGGGTAAGTACGGCCAAACAAACCCTCTTCCATTGTGAGAGCTTGCCAGATGCTAACGGCTGCTCACGTTAATACGCATGTATATCTGCATGGCACAAGTAAATGGTTTTATAAGCTCTTTTACGCTATAATTATCGTCTCAACTAAGTGTCGTGTCAGAACTGTTCAATTCAGCTTAGTGGCGGATTAATTTATTAGAATTCAGGTGATTCCAGCCATGGAAAAGAGAAATTTGTCAATCTATAACAAATGTTCGGTACATCCCTCCATTCAAATCTCACCCCCTCCAAAGTTTGCTGTTCGCGTGGGGACGCAGCTATGGGCTCTTCATAATCGAAATCACGGCTTGCGGCTGAAGTCCAACTAGAGGAGTTCGTTCCTACCGGACAGCTACGGGGTTCTCACAGCTTATGGCACGGCAATCCACGGTTTCTGCCTTCATTCCCCGCGACTGTATTTAGCGCTTGAATAAAATTATGCCACAGTGTTGTAATAAATAAATCAAAGCATATGCGATATGTTTTAGTACAGTATTGTCATACGGTGTTCGACTCGTTGGCTAAATGATCAGCGTACTGGCCTTCGGTTCAGAGGGTCCAGGGTTCGATTCCCGGCCAGGTCGGGGATTTTAACCTTCATAGGTTAATTCCAGTGGCTCGGGGGCTGAGTGTTCGTGCTGTCCCCAATATCCCTGCAACTCACACACCATACATAACACTATACTCCACCACAATAACATGCAGTTACCTATACATGGCAGATGCCACCCACCCTCATCGGAGGATCTGCCTTACAAAGGTTGTACCCGGCTAGAAATAGACACACGAAATTATTATTATTATTATTATTATTATTATTATTATTATTATTATTATTGCCTTATACAGTAGTGTGAAAACACAGATAGGTCTTACGGCGACGATGGGGTAGGAAAGGAATAGAAGTGGGAAGGAAGCGGCCATAGCCTTAATTAAGGTGCAGCCCCAGCATTTACCTGGTATGAAAATGGGAAACCACGAAAAACCATCTTCAGGGCTGCCGAAAGTGGGATTCGAACCCTCACTATCTCATGGATGCAAGCTCACAGCCGTGCGCTCCTAATCATACGGCTAGCTCGTCCGATAATGTAAAGGCTGTGGTCATGTAAGGTGAAAGAGCAATATTCCCTAATGAAGTCCTTATCAAGATTACATAAGAAATAATGCATTATTATAAATATTCATTCCTTTTATATAGCTATCTTTCACATAAGTAATTCACAAATCACACAAATGATACTTTTTATTAATAATTTTATAAAATTATTACAGCGAAATACAAGTGAGAGGGAATGGCTTTTTCCACGAAACAACGCGAAAAATCGTTTGCTTTCCGCGAAATCGTACATAAATTAATGCTAAAAATGATGCCTGTATTTTATATTGCTTCTACTCGAGCATTCTTTATAGCCGTACAGACTCTATTGAAATATGGATGGCGCTGAGTGATGACTGATGACATTCGGAACGCAACTATTGCGTCTGGGTGTATTGACAGGTGCTGCTCCTAGGGCAAATTTAGGAAAATTATCTAAAATCGATGATGATGATGCTTGTTGTTTAAAGGGGCCTAACATCTAGGACACCGGCCCCTAATGGTACGAACTGAGACGAAATGAAATGACAAATTAAAAGCCGAAAAACATCCACTGACCACAATTCAAAACGTGAGGACGAAGAATGAATGGATGGATATGAATTTGAAACGATCAGCGGAACCGACCCACAGTGCCTCACATGCACAGAAGCTGGCGTAGAACAATAGAATTACTGACCAAGGGACTGCTTCTATAGCACAATACTGAATCGATGATACTTGTAGTCGAAAGAGGTCCAAAATCCAAGTCAGCGGCCCTTCACAATGGTACTTATCGCTAGGAAAGTAGAACCATGGCATTTGTCATGTTGCGGTACTAACCAAGAGTAGCGTAGACTCGCGGTATTCCACACATGATGGTACTACTCACAGGTAATGAAATTCGCACATGTATTACAGACCTACGCTGTTTCGCACATTGCGGCGCCATTTACAGGCAACGCAAACCTATGGTGTTCATCACATAAAGATACTAACCACCGAGACTCGTACTATCCCGTGGTATTCCTCGTATAGTGGGTACTAATCATAGGCAAGTCAGAACCATGGGTTCCCTCATCCCATGGTGTCGCTCATATAGTGCTACATTTCGCAAGTACTGTAAAAGCCGTCACGCTTTCGTTTGCTACTAATCACAGATCTATTTGGTATCCAACATAGTGGTACTACGCGCAAGAAAAAGCGACCCATGGTGTTCCCCGCGTGGTGGTACTAATCACAAGTAGTTTCATGGTTCTAATTTGATCATCCCTTGGTCGTCCCTTTTAGTCGCTTCTTACGACAAGCAGAGGATATCGTGGATGAATTCGGCTGCGCCCCCACCCTCAGGGGGTTTATATAAAACCAATAAATCTTAACGTAAATATATCATACTATATCATACCAACTTATATATCAGGAGAATCACTGAGAACAACCACTGTGAATATTTCCGAAACATGATGTACAATTGTTACGCTGATTTCAAAGAATGGACGCACAGATAGAAGCTCAAATATGTAGCCTATAAAGAGTTTTCAACAGTGATTAGGAACTTCCTTTTAACACGAAGTTTATGGTTCTTTTTCAAAATCCAGTGTTTATTGAAATTAAGAAAATATAAGTAGATAAGTGGAGAATCATAATATTGGCGCTTCTTCTTTTTGCATAATAATAATAATAATAATAATAATAATAATAATAATAATAATAATAATAATAATAATAATAATAATAATAGTAATAATAACAATAATAAAGGCATATGGGCTCCGTAGATGTCTGGTTCAGGTCTTTCGAGACGACGTCTTACGGGCGACCGAGACGTCTGTGAGGATAGTAGCCTATTTAATTTGAATTCTAATATAAGATGGCACGAAAGCCCAGACCCAGAGCCACAGGAATTAACCAATGAAAGTTAAAATCTTCCACTCGGTAGGGAATCAAACGCGGGTCTCCTTTCGCCAAAGACCAGCATGTTAACCATTTTTCCACGCAGCTGGTAATTATCCTAGTACAAATGCTTAAGTCCGCCTTTGTGGTGTAGTGGTTAGTGTGATTAGCTGCCACCCCCAGAGACTGCCACCCTCGATTCCCGACTTTGCCACGAAATTTGAAAAGTGGTACAAGGTCTGGAACGGGGTCCACTCAGCCTCGGGAGGTCAACTGAGTAGAGGGGGGTTCGATTCCCTTCTCAGCTATCCTGGAAGTGGTTTTCCGTGGTTTTCCCCTTCTCCTCCTGGCAAATGCCGGGATGATATCTATCCTAAGGCCACGGTCGCTTCCTTCCCTCTTCCTTGTCTATCCCTTCCAAACTTCTCATCCCCCACAAGGCCCCTGTGCAGCATAGCAGGTGAGGCCGCCTGGGCGATGTACTAGTCATCCTACCCAGTTGTATTCCCCGACCCATAGTCTGAAGCTCTAGGACATTGCCCTGGAGGCGGTAGAGGTGGGATCCCTCGCTGATTCCGAGGGAAAAACCGACCCTGGGGGGTAAACAGGTTACGAACGAACGAACGAACGAACGAACGAACGAACGAACGAACAAATGCTTAATGAAATGCCGTCATTTGAATATTTCTTGACTTCTGTCTACTCTATTTGAATTGGTACTACGTGGGAATGTGTACATACTATGACCGTGCCAGTGTGTACGTTGATTTTTACGCTTTTTTTATACGGTTTGCATTGAGAATTCCTAGCCAGCAGTCTGCCTCCGGTGTTGTATAGGAGTAAATCGTACTGGATGTGATACAGATGATCGTATTTACAAATGAAGCCGATATTATCCTAGAGTGTAGAAAGAATGCCGTGCTTCTTTCGATGTGTACGCTGAGAGTGTTTCGGACATCAATCATCTCGACAATTTGTGAACTAGGGCCTTGAAAGGTAATGGAGTGCAAATTATTTCTTTCTTTCTTTCTTTCTTTCTTTTCTTTCTTTCTTTCTTTCTTAATCCGTTTACCTTCCAGGCTAGGTTTTTCCCTCGGACTTAGCGAGGGATCCCACCTCCCCTGCTTCAAGGGCAGTATCCTCGAGGGTGTCCGGACATTTGCGGTCATCACAAAATCACGGACATTTGCGGTCAATGAGATAAACTTGTGCCCAGTCACAGAAATTCCCCAGTTGTCACAGGACATTTGTGGTCACTGCAGCAGGGGTTGGGTCCCATTAGTTTAATCTCGCAATATCCCCACTAACCTGCCTGATCTCCTGCTCGCTCCCTGAAGATCAACATTTTTCTCTCGCGGGTTTTATTTAGAGACTGATACCTTCAGACACAAACACAATTCTATATCTAAACTTCCTGGTGTAATTATTTACTGTTGTGTGTTGTAATGGATTTGACAGTTACTAATAAGTCAAATGGTTATACTGTATGTACAGAAAGTATAGGGAAAGTCACATGAAATCGTCACCTGGATGTATCTGAAGCAGAAGAACAAGTCATGTCATGTTTTTGGCAACAAACAAGTCTGTAGATGATAAATAAATATATTCTATTTCCTATCCGACCTCTCTTGTTCAATTCTTGTTCTCTTCCGACCCCGCGGTACGATGTTTGTCAAGACCAGGCAGTCTTACATTTTCACGTCCTTTGTGGCTTTTCCCTTCTTTTTCCCAAAAGAGAGTCGGATCTATTCGAGTTTTCTTCTGATTAGTTTTAAGGGAGGATGGTGGCACCGTTCTATTTTCTTTCAAAAACAGTAATCACGACCATCATGAAAAGGACCCGTGGCTACCACGATATAAAAATTCCCGCAGATATACAAGTTCGTATGTTTTACATTTAAACTCTAATACAACACAACGTGAATTTTTATAGGCCTATACAAACATCAGAGGCTAATTCAAAAAAATTAGTTTCCTATTTATTTATCGTGGAATAATTAAAGGTAGGCCAGAGTAAAGGACTCTGTTTTATTCTGCACCAGTCCTTAATTTTTAGAAAAACTAAAGTTAATCCGTCGTTAACTAATTACAATTTATTTATTTATTTATTTATTTATTTATTCATGGTAGTCTAACGTCACCTTAACATATTTTTCGGAGAAAATGGGATGGGAAAGAATTAGAAATGCCGGACTCAGTGGCTCACACGTTGAGGTGCTGGCCTTTTGGCCCCTACTTGGCAGGTTCGATCCTGCCAACCCACGCTTCCAAGTTGTGAACCCCCGGAGACCCATTTAGTCACCTCTTACGACGGGCAGGGGATACCGTGGATGTATTCTTCTTCCGTGTTCCCCACCCACAGGGAGTAAAAACCTCCAAACTCGAGTACATACAATAATTTGGTCGACAGTAAATTATATGTTTTAAAATGCTGATTAGCATCACACTTTATCCAGGCTTTGGACTGATATGATTGTATTAAAATCATTTTGGCGTATTGAAAATCAGCTGTAGGTTAGCGGAGATACCCCGAGATTAAGCTGATGAGGCCCACCCCCTGCTGCAGTGACCGCAAATGTCCTGTGACAACTAGGGAATTTCTGTGAGTAGGCACAATGTCCGGTGACTGCAAATGTCCAGTACCTTGCCCAGGTAGCCTCACCTGCTATGCCGAACAGGGGCCTTGTGGGGGGGGGGGGGTTGGGAAGATTGGAATGGGTAAGCAAGGATGGTAGGAAGCGGCCGTGGTCTTGAGTTAGATACCATCCCCGCATTTGCCTGGAGGAGAAGAGGGAAACAGCAGAAAAGCACTTCAAGAAAGGCTGAGAGGGAAATAGAACCCCCTCTACTCAGTTGACCCCCCGAGGTTGAGGGGACCCCGTTCCATCCTTCGTACAACTTTTCGAATTTTGTGGCAGAGCTGGGAATCGAACCCGGGTCTCCAAGTGTGGCAGCTAATCACACTAATCACTACACCACAGAGGCGGACAATGGCGAAATTAAGTTCTGAAAAGGGGCCCTTTATGAAGGTTACTCATACTTCATAATAAAATCTCAGTAGTTATGGTTCACAAAGTCTGCCCAAGTTAGCACCATGTGGCGGTGGAATACGAAACATACAGATAGTCTTGGGAGCTAGAGTAGTATCGCGTAGCAGATACATAAACGACAGATGAAGGACGCAAATTACTGTGAACTACCATGAGTGAATGACATGCAAGTGAGCTGTAATATCAACGGCTTCTGACTTGACCTTCGTCATGAGTGTTTTCCCAGAGAAAAGGAAATGGTCTCATATTGTCAGGTAGTAATTACTTTATTACTCATTCGGACAAACTCCTTATGATTCGTTCTGGTATTTTCTAAGTACGAAAGGATACGGTAGCTAAGTGCCACTGTCACGTAAATCTCACGAAGATGGCCATGTTTCGAAAACTGGTCAATGCATGTGCAATATCTTAAATTAAAAAGCCCCGCGCTTGTGGTTGGGATTCCTCATAGGACTGGAGGTACGGTGGCTAAAATCACGATATGAAAGGTCGCAGAAAATTACGCATTAATTTTTGTTTAGCATGTAATCGTAAGTTAATCTGGTTTGATTTTTTACAATTGTCTTTACGTCTCACCGACACGAATAGGTTCTTATGGCGACGATGGAATAGGAAAGAGCTAGGAGTGGGAAGGAAGCAGCCGTGGCCTTAATTAAGGTATAGCCTCAGAATTTTCCTGGTGTGAAAATGGTAAGTCACAGAAAACCATCTTCGGTACTGCCGACAATGGGGTTCGAATCTACTATATCCTGAGTGCAAACTCACAGCTGCACGTCTCTAACCGCACGGCCAACGTGCTCCGTGTAATCATCATCATCATCATCATCATCATCATCATCATCATCATCATCATCATCATCTTCTTCTTCTTCTTCTTCTTCTTCCTGACAATAATTGGAACCAATGGCCAGTTTTTCTTGTTATTAAGTGCTTGATTTGGCTGGGTCATCGTTTTATATACCTTATGTAAAAGCCACTGAGGTCTCAACTACTTAACAGTATTCGTTATGACAACGACTTCTGTACCTCTGTTCGGTCCGCGTTAATCATTCTTCCCCCTGTAAACTGAAATCAAAAACAAACTCTTAGCTGCTTGGGGAGAACGATGGAAGTACCCGAGAATATAATATAATAAAATCCAATACCTTTGTTTTGTTTCGTCTGCTTTAACATCATCCTAGCATAGTATTTCGTCACATGATGAAGCCCCAACACATGCCAAAGCATAGGTACTTGTCGGTTGACTATGCATATCATACACCTTTGGTGATTCTATTGCAATCGGATGATTGTGGAGTGATAACGGAACGAAACCGCCTGACGTTTAACCGTCTGAGCCACAGAGATTTTCTACCTGACTGGACACAACATTAGAATCACTTTAATAGAATTACATTTTAAATTATGTAGTGCTTCGCTAAATTGTTTGACTTCTGATTAGAAGGACATCTACATAAATAAAGAGAAACTAGTGATAACATTTATTCTCATAGTGGAAAAAATGAGTATAAAACTCTATACAATGACAGACATTGGGAGACGGAGTGGCAGGCCTTTCCACTTCCAAATAAGCTGAGAGCGATTAAAGGAACCACGGAGGGAAGCAGTGGTATTATGTCGTCTTCGGATCGGCCACGGTATCCTGACTCACTCCAATCTATTGAAATGAGAACCCCCTCCGGTGTGTACTTGCGGCGATCATCTTACCGTGGTACACATCCTTACGGAGCGTGTGGACCTGGTCGATCTGCGCCGTAGGCTTAACCTCCCGAGTACAAACTCACTTATCCTGCGAGATGACGAGCAGTCAGCAGACCTCGTCATCCGCTTTATGAGGGATAGTGGTATTTTTATCGTGTGTAATGATGCCCTTTGTCCTAGGATATTTGTGTTAATTGCGCTTTTATCCCACTGACTTCATTTTAGCTTGTGTTGCGTATTTTAATGTGTTATTTTAACGTCTAATGCGACATATATATATATTCGTACTTCCAGGAAATGACTTATTCCTTTTTTTACCAGTATTTCCTCTTATTTTATTAGAAAATAAGGCATTGCGAATTAGATCCACTGGTTTAATCTCATAGTCATTTTTCTTGACCACCATTTCTTTTTAACTCAAGTCAGTGGATACGTTTTAAAATTTTAACTATCATATCATTTCGTCCATCTCGTTCCATTAGGGGCCGATGACCTTTGATGTAAGGCCCCATTAAACAACAAGCATCATCATCATCATCATCATCATCATCATCATCATCATCATCATCATCATCATCATCATCACAATGGCAGACAGGAGAACAGAAGTGTTAATGTTGTTTTTCTTCAGATGAAGGTTGCCACAATGGATAAAGCATAACGAGACAACTAAATTTATAATTTCTGCTTACAACGGTAATTTTGCTGATTACATTAAAACGAAAAATGCAAGAATTATAACTCAATTTAATTCGATAAAAACGAGTTCTAACAGAAGTTTAACCCTCCAGCAGGCACACCTAAAAATGATACATGACCAGGCGCGTGGTGTACTTTATACCCCACACTTGAACACACATAATAATAGTGAATATCTCATTTTCATCAAATTTTATTTATCCAAATCACGAATAATTACAAATGCTAGCATATTATACACTGTAGCAAGTGAAAATGCAACAATAGATGTTATTTGAACGCTTGAAAACTTTTCAGAAAATTGATCCGATTACACAAGCATTTCCTAACACACAGGCACTCCGCAAGTTCTAAAGTACATGTTCGTGTGAATCACGGTGACATCTACCATATCCTCGTCAACTATTTTACGGAAGGAAGATATTTCATCTTTGATTCCTCTTGCATTACGTCTAGGACCAAGAAATACTTTGACATCATTTTTTGTTTTACTTTTGCACACCTTTGGAAAATTAGTTTTCCTCCACCTGGTGGTTTTGTCTTTTCCAATAAAGTATTCACAACGTTCATTTTCACTTCCTTCTGAGTCAGATCCGTCCTTTGAAGTGAGACCTTCCTCAGATTCAGTTTCGTGATCACTTTATATTCCTCACCTGATTCTGCGCTGTCCAAGTTGTCTTCCTCTGGCTGTTCGTGAAGTAACATGGCTATTTCCTCGGACGCCAATGTCCTAAATAAATGGAAAATACACTGTTATTAGAGAATGTAATTAGAAAATATTCGTAAATAATATAGTCGAAGTACTTACTCCATCGGGCGTGCGGGGTACTTTGTAGCCCGCCTGTGACACGCTTCGAATTGAAACTACAATACAGCAGTTCTTGTACACTCATAGAGACTCAAAACTATCACATTCAATAACTAAGGTCACACTGGAGGAATAGAAGACCAAACAATGCTACAGCGTTGCCAAGTTGAAAACATCCGTGGCGTACTTTATACCCCAGCACGCCTGCTGGAGGGCTGAAAAGGCAACTTTGGACACCTAATAATATAAGTAGGCTATAGTAAATTAGTGTGCAGTGAAGAAATATTTCCTTAAGTACTTCAGACATGGCGAGGAATAATACAATGTAGACATAATTTTAAAGGATACTTGGAAAAGTGAATTCAGCTCGCTTAAAAAGGAAGGAATTGTCTCTGACTGGATTAAAGTTCTCTCACCCATGCAACCGGGAGGAAAGTATAATAGGCAGAAAAGAGATGTTTTAACTCGTCAAATTAGAACAAAATTCCAAGAACAGCTATGTTAGATTGCAGGTGAACTTTTCGTGCTTTATCATTCTCTGTGGTAACATCTTGTGCGACAAGCTTTTCTTCTGTCTGAAATAACCAGTAAATTGCACAAAACACATTTTGTGTATTAAACATGAGTTGGTGAAATGTAACAAATATGACTTTTACTTAACAAAACAGTACTTGCTAATCAAGTTCATAGAAAGTCCTTCCTAGTTATATAGTATAACTGCTTAATTGCGGCCAGTATCCAGTATTCGGGAGATAATAGGTTCGAACCCCACTATTGGCAGCCCTGAAAATGGTTTTCCGTGGTTTCCCATTTTCACACCAGGCAAATGCTGGGGCTGTACCTTAATTAAGGCCACGGCCGATTCCTTCCCACTCCTAGCCCTATCCTGTCCCATCGTCGCCATAAGACCTGAGTCGGTGCGACGTAAAGCAACTAGCAAAGAAAAAAAAGTATAACTCATTGTTTTTCTTTCTTTCTTTCTTTCTTTCTTTCTTTCTTTCCTTACGAAATTACTTCAGTTCTACTATGGAATGCCATTCCTGTGAGTAGCTATTCTTCTGCAGGACGATTCTCCTTTGCAACTAATTTCCGTAGGCTGAGAAGCAACTTCATTCACGGATTTGAAGTTCGGATCCCAGTGCTGACAGAGGCCATCCTGAGTGTGATTTTCCAACGGATATATCCGATAAATACACCAGGTAAAATTCTGGAATGGCGCCTTAGTTCTTATTTAAAGATTTAATGTTCAAACCTAGACCCAATATTTCATTATACAGTCACTAGGACAAACAGTAAAATACAGCCCATCCCAGCACACAAAAATTAACAACAAACTCAAAGACAATAACGTAGAAGTCTTCTTGGCTTTATATCTTCCCTACCTACATGAACAAGTCGAAATAAGTTACAGCTTACATAAATATCCTGTTACGAGGAAAAGAAACACTCCACACTGTCAACACTTTTCTATCCATAGGTGAAAATATTTCTCGTCACTTCTTAAACAAGTGAGCAAAGGACAACTGACTCAGTTTCAGTACATTAAACGAATAGATGATGAAGAAAAAGTAAAACAAATTCATGAAGCATGGCCAGAAGGGATGATACGCACGGGGAGACCAAGATTTACATGTTTACAGAATCGAGCAGATTAGATTAGTAACAATCTAGATAAAGGAATACGAGTGAGAGAGATTAGCGAGGGTCCACAGGGTGTGGGTAGAATGTATAAAAGCTGGAATCAAGACACTGTAATGGCATAATAAGGCCAAGAATAGGAGGAGGAAGTGGAAGGAGAAGAAGAAGAAGAAGAAGAAGAAGGCTACAGTGAAGAGGCCTAAAACGACCGACCGGCAGACAGAAAACTTGAAACACTTAGATTGCATGTGTCCTAGAAATACTGTAAAGTGAACTCGTGTCTTCGTACTGATGCGGTGCAGCTCTTGTCAGGCCCATTGGAGGTGAGGATTTGATTTGCATGTACCATTTAACTACATTACAGTCCTCCTACTAATATTAAATCTCTGTCAGTACCAGGAATCGTACCCGGCTCACCGAGGACGGTAGCTAATAGTGCAAATCGTTACGCTACATACGCGGACAGAATTGCGGTATAAATAAAGGGAAGTCGAACAAGCCTGTACTGATTTCATCCCAGTAAGTTCGCAACAGTAATCGACGAGAGACATGCCATTTTTCAATTTTGGGTCGAATAAAAGATACAACTTGCAGGAAAACTTGTCCCTTTGTCTACTTCGCAAACCATAAATTGAAAAGATACGATATCCATTTTTCCGGTCCATGAAAGTGTCAATCTCAATAGTAATCGCTGATATTGAGTCAGAGAAATCACACACCAAATTTTCATCTCATCTCTCTCTCTTAGCCTAGTCTTTGACAGTGTGAAAACGACCGAGGGGGCGTTTCATTTTTTTTTTACACTTGGCTTTACATCTCACCGACACAGATAGGTCTTATGGCGACGATGGGATAGGAAAGTACTACGGGTGGGAAGGAAGCGGCCGTGGCCTTAATTAAAGTACAGTTTTAGCATTTGCCTTGTGTGAAAATGGGTAACAAAGGAAGCCATTTTCATGCCTGTTGACAGTGGGGTTCGAACTCACAATCTTCCGAAAGTAAGCTCACGGCTGCACAACCCGAACCGCACGGCCAACTCGCTCGGTCGCAATTTTGATTATAATTGCTAGCTTCTGGCATATGATGAGAAAATGTTTATAAATAACGTCATCGCAATGAATCTAAGCCTCTGGATGAGCTGGAACTGTCCGGCTTGCCTTCGAACATGGCCAGAAGTTCTGTCGAACGAACATGCTCCTACCGACCCATCTGTTCATTGTTGAGCGGTTTGTTTACCATGTTTCATCTGTGGTGATGTATCGGAAAATGTTGTTCATGCGAAATAATTTCTCAAAAATAATCGTCAATTTAATAATAATAATATTGTTGATGTTAAGGCCAAAAGTCAGGCATTTATATAAGTGGAGGCACATGCTTCCCCTAGTGCACCGTCACTGCAATGTCCTGCACGTCTGTGAGGATGGGGCCCTACCTATGATGAATTCTAATGATGAAGACAATACAGACACCCAGTCCCATAGCCATTGGAATTAACCATCGGAGGATAAAATTCCCAACCCGGTCGGGAATCCAACCCGGTACCCCTTGGAGAAAAAGGCCAGCACTCTAACTATCTAGCGACGGAGTAGGATTTTATCTTCATTAAAGCTACAAAGTAGGTTAATTCCATGAATTGTCTGAGGTATTCACAATAATCAGGCGAACATTTTACGATTATCTAATCCGTTCAGCTGTTATTGGAGAGAGACATAGGTTTTCGTTTAATTTTTGTATGTTAAATATAAACTTCATTTCCTTACCGCTGCTTTGGAGACGTCAGAATATTTAAATTTGAAGGTGAAGTTATTCTTCCAACTTGCTCCACATTTTCCTCTACTGAATGTGATATTATAACCTAATATTTAAGTTAATACCATTCACCTAAACATGCACCAAATATCATTGATATATCTCCACCTCTTTCGCAGTTAAGGTAGAAAAAATACACAGATAAACATCTTAACCATTTATAGTTGTAGGCCTATATTATTATTATTTCTCTCAATATATGACATGTATAATTCACCTCGAGATTATATTTCCGAGTAGGCCTATGACGTCGCAATGGTAAAATTAGACTAAATTTGGAAGATGTTGGCCTTTTTATAGAATGTATTTTTCTTTGCTTTTGTTAACCTGCCTTTCACTGGTGTTGATTTTTATTTTTCATAGAATTAAATTAAATCTCTTTAAATTTTTTGTCTTAACTCACTGTTGAAAGACATCAGATGAGTGTATAATTTCATCAACAGAACAACGGTCGTGGTTCACTTCTGAGGAAGCAGAGCAAAGTCTTCGCTGATTGTCAAGTTTACCTCATTTTACTTTTCCATAAAATAAAAAAAATCTCACAGGCATTGACCAAAATTTAGATCGTTTGATGTGGCCGAGTGACATCGCCACTGGCTCCCCTCCAAGGCGGCTGTGATTTGAATTCCGGTTAATACAAAGTACTTGCGGCACAAATCCCCATTAGGGCCTTAGTCTGGGCAGATGACTGATGACTAGCCAGTTGGTTGCAGATACTACAGTGCCACGTAGCTTGGCTTTCTTGACCGGATCCACTGCCTCATGCATCAGAAAACTCTCGAATTAGTCTCACGATGAGGTGTGAACCCGTTCTAGCACTCAGTCCAAAATATGAATACCTATACGGGCTGGAAATCGAATTTAAGGCGCCCGAGTAAGAGGCAGGTACGTTACTCCTACTGTAAACTACGGGTCACATCGCTGTGGTTTGAATTCCTCATAATACCAGAGCTCCCGTGGTAATGATCAAGATGTCAAATATCATGTAGCACTACAGGTTTTCTACTTTTCTTTTTAGATTGCTTGAATACTTCCAATGTTTACATTTGGTGTTTAGTTTTGTGATGTATAAGAGTAATGACTAGGTCTTCTTTTTCTAGTGTTCTCATTTGGTCTTGGAGGAGGCGGCGGCTTCTTTGGATATGGACCGGGCTACGGAGGCAGCGGATGGTATGGAAATGGCTACTACCCCGGCGCGGGGTACGGCGGTTATGGTAACTACGGAGGAAACGGTGGAGGATATGGAGGTTATGGAGGCCATGGCGGCTATGGAGGTCATAACGGAGGAGGATATGGAGGTTATGGCGGAGCTGGCTACGGCGCAGCTGGTTATGGCGGAGCTAGCTACGGCGCAGCTGGCTACGGCGCAGCTGGTTATGGCGGATCTGGCTACGGCGCAGCTGGTTATGGCGGATCTGGCTACGGAGGATATGGTGGTTACGATGGTTACGACGGTGGATATGGCGGAGGATATAATGGTTACAGAGGCTCTGGATACGGTGGTTATGGAGGCGGGTATGGGTACGGAGGAGGTTATGGCAGTGGCTATTCTGGCTACCGAGGATACGGAGGTTATGGTAGTTATACTAGTCCATACCGTTATCGTTACCGTAGATAAAATTAATACAATTATTCAAAACATAGATAAACAATTCCTTGCATCTGAAGTTCTAAAATTATCACTGTATCTGAGTTTATTTCGTTAACGTGTAAATTATTTCCTTATAAGCACATTACGAGATTCTCTTTTCGTGGCTTGCAAGAACATAATGAGTATCCCCGAGAACTTAACGGAATAGTTTGGAAATAAAGATATATTTTGATCAAATGTATGGATCTACATGAAATTTTCAAGGGATGTCTTTGAAGTATTAAAACAGGAGTCATGATTTATCGCTATCAAATTGATATTCAGAGATATGATTGATGAAAATGTTGTACCAGGATTTAGGGCATAACGATCCTCACTAAGTGAAAAAATACTGGGATCAAAAGTTTCATGCATTTATTTTGCAGTATCTGTTATATGCATCTAATACCAAGTTTGTAAAATTTACTGGAATAATACAGGATAAAAATGGGATACCATACGAGTAACTGACACTTGGGACAAATATATGTTTTAATGTTAACTTTTTAATGTCCAACTAATTCTTTTGGGACAAAGAGAAATGAAGAGATGTTAGATGTAGTATCTTCTACCGAATCCTGAACCATATGTTCAGCAACGTGACGGAAATGATAATTTTTATTTCCAGACTATCCTCTTGTATGAACTACATTTATCTGATAAACTATATTACTATAAATTCTGCGGCCGTTTATTGGAATAATACAGATTCGTTAGCCTACAGAGAATGAGATTCTAATGTAATAAACATGCTTCAAGGAAATTTCATTGTTATTATGATCACTTGTGTAAAATATCTTATTTAATTCTAATTATTATACGAATGCTAATTTTGATTGGTATTTGAGATGTACTCATTGTTTATGATCTTCAAACTAACTTTCAGTGTAGAATGTATGATCTAATGATAAAGTACTTCCGCTGTCATCAGTATTTTTGGTGTGTTTTACCATTGCGGAAGTATCATGGACCCCGTTTAAAATTATTCATACCATTTCATAAAACGTTAATTAAGAATATTGTAAAATATAACTTTAAGATATAAAATACAGATTAATACGTTTGGTTTACTCGTGATTGGTCTTTCAGGTCTTCAGATGTGATATTTATAAGCATTTACTTTTAGGGAAAAAAATTATTGGAATAAATATTTTGAAGCATAAATTGAAAACATTACAGATAAACACCACCATGAGCTATTTATGTTTAAGTAAACGTTTGTTCCTTTCAGTTTGTTGTTGTATTTACGAAATGATCTCTGCTTAAGCACAATTGTATTATAATGTTTTGTAAAAAAAATAAAGATGAAAAGTGCCTATTTCATTATTCTCATTATATCCTGGCCGCGTATATACACTTTCTAAAAAGAGGTAATTCCAAATTTTACTGGGCTCGGAAACATATATGGATTTTGGCCAGTTTTACATCTGCGAGTACTGTATATCGATGTCCGCCTCTGTGGTGTAGTAGTTAGCGTGACTAGCTGCCACTCCCGGAGGCCCGGGTTCGATTCCGGTTCTGCCACAAAATTTGAAAAGTGGTACGAGGTCTGCAATGGGATCCACTCAGTCTCGGTAGGTCAACTGAGTGGAGGGCGGTTCGATTCGCACCTCAGCCATTCTAGAAGTGGTTTTCCGTGGTTCCCTCACTTCTCCAGGCGAATGCCGGGATGGTACCTAACTTAAGGACACGGTCGCTTCCTTCCCTCTTCCTTGTCTATCCCTTCCTATCTTCCCAACTCCCCCCTCCTGCACAAAACTCCTGTTCAGCAAAGCAGGTGAGGCCGCCTGGGCGAGGTACTGGTCCTCACTCCCATTTTTCTCCCACAAACCCGAAGTCTCACACTCTAGGACACTGCTCTTGAGGTGGTACAGGTGGGATCCCTCACTGAGTCCGAGGAAAAACCAACCCTGGAGGGTAAACATAGTAAGAAAGAAAGAAATAAAGAAATAAAGAAATAAAGAGTATATCGATTGCTTTAATGTAAAGATAAAACTGTTTCAAGAAACATATAAATTACGAGTTAAAATTATCTTTCGTAGAAAGTAACGATTACTAGTAAAATTTACTAAAAATATATTCGTTGCAAGTAATTTAATTTATATATTTAAAAAATTGATGAAAATTAAAGTCAGTCAGTACGGCCATTCTATCCGGTCGATTTCCATCATTTTTTTAACTGAAAGGTATTCATGCACAGATTTGTCATCAGGCACTAGAAATCACTTAACTTTTGCCTTCCTCAAATTATTTGATTTTTCAATTTTTTGTCTCTTTGAAGCTATCATATCTTTGGCTCTAATTGAGGTACGGAGTTCGTTTTGACCTAAGAACACTCAGTGGATCAAGATCTTTCATTTCAGCTCTTACCTATTCAAATTGGTTGATTCTGAGGAGAGTTATGAGTGCACATCCAATTTGACGTCCCATTTCTTCAACATTTTTTTCTCATTGAAGCAATTAAATCTTTGGTTCTAATTGAGGTAGGCAGTTAGTTTTGGTCTAAAACACTCAGTGGATCAAGCGCTTTCTTTTGAGGTAATAACTACTTAAATTGCTAGAATCTGAGAAAAGCTATGAGTACATTTGTCTCCATGACGAAGATCTTTCAAGGACTTTTCAACAATTCAGCGTGTAGTGCTGTTCCAAGGAACGTTTAATTCAATTTCTTTGTGTGATGTATTTTCAAGTGTTTTGTTGACATAATATTACATTCTATTACCGCAGCAGATCATGTGCTTTATTTCATTAAGTCGGAACTTTGCAAATACATCCGTGAGGAGGGTAACGAACAACACCGTACTTTGCAAATTGCGGGCGGAGCCAGCGGGAAACTGCTAGTTACTTTTATTCAGTAACTTTCCAGCTACATTAATGAATGTTAATATCAATTTGTTTACCCTGAAAACTTCCTTCTTGTCTAATATATTCTAGGATGTCTCCAGACAAACTGAAAATGAAGAAATATTATTATCACGTCACTAAGAAACTTAGTACCCCCGAAAGTCGTACTTAATGGGACAAGACTTATAATTAAAGAATTGCAGTATATTATAGTACAGGCAACTTATATAGATTCTGTTGTTACAGAAATGGTCTTACCTGGGATAAAAACGTATTACTCTCCTTAATGCATGTATAGCTTTTAAACGAAGACAGTTTCCTACATGATTAGCTTTCCCAGTGACGATCAATGTCACAAAGTCCAATTTCTGACAGAAGATGTCTTTACAGGCAAAACCAGTCTCTAGACATAGGCAATTTTACGTCTGTCACGAGTCAGATCGTTTAGTTCACAATCTGTTTAATCACCATGTCATAAAACAACGAAGAGAGTATGTAGAGAAAACTATGGTGACCGCATATCATGGAGGGGGCGTGATAAACTCAGTGAATTAGGTGCTGGCTTCCCACCCAGAATGTCGACGTTCGAATCCCGGCCGATCATATGTCAAGATTTTCATCTCAAGTATCACGTGGGGTCAGGAAGGGCATCCGATCTTAAACCCCCCTGGTAATAACCAATGTAAGCCTGGGAGGCCCCAGCGACTCTAGAAATAACTGGGAAAAGCTGACGAATGTTTATTGCTACCATTGAATGTGAATTTAAGTTAAGAGGAATATCAAAGTTTTATCCCGGTAATGTTAAATCTAACAGACTTACATACCGGTTTCCCTGAACTGTCCAAGGAAATAAATCGAAATTTTGTTAGGGTATAGGCTTATATCGAATACATTTATTGATCTATTTTTCCTCGTTCTATCTTTATTAGAAATCAGGATATGGACGATCAAAATTTTTAAATGTATATATTTTTAAAAATATATTTGTGATCGTACTATGTGTGGTGAAATGGCGTATGGCTTTTAGTGCCGGGAGTGTCCAAGGAAATGTTCGACGGGTCAGGTGCAGGTCTTTTGATTTGATATCCGTAGGCGACCTGCGCGTCGTGATGAGGATGAAATGTTGATGAAAACGACACATAAACGCAGCCCCCGTGCCAGCGAAATTAACTAATGATGATTAACATTCCCGACCCTGCCGAGAATCGAACCCGAGACCCATGTGAACAAAGTCCAGCACGCTAACCATTTAGCCATGGAGCAGGACTCTATGTGTGGTATCTCTGCCATTGCAGATCCATATAAAAACAATAATGCTGTTAATGAGAGATAAACATTTAGAACTCTACCTTAAGTCGTTTCTGAGAAAAAGGAAAACATTTGCTAAAGAAAAAAATGTAGTTTCTCAGAAATCACACTTGAAGGTGTAATGCCACTTACAAGATGTGGATAATGCCATTTTTCTTAGTAGATAAACACCAGATAGAAATTGATATCCAACGTAGCCAACTTGTGCAGCAGAATGTTTACTATAAATTAACAAATAATAATAATAATAATAATAATAATAATAATAATAATAATAATAATAATAATAATAATAATAATGTTATTGTCTTTAGGTCCCACTAACTACTTTTGCGGTTTTTGGAGACGCTGAGGTGCCGGGATTTAGCCCAGCAGGAGTTCTTTTACGTCCCAGTAAGTCTACCGACACGAGGCAGACGTATTTGAGCACCTTCAAATACGAACGGACTGAGCCAGGATCGAACCTGTCAAGTTGAGATCAGAAGGCCAGTGCCATAACCGATTGAGCCACTCAGCCCAGCTAACTCAACAAAAATTGCCGCCTTCTAGAGCAAATATTTCCCGAGGTATAGGAGCTATTGTCTTAACTCAGGAAATTTGGAGAAATGGCTTGTGCAGTAACTTTATTTTTTTTTAATTTATAAATACTTTCAGGCATCATAAATCACTTAAATATACATCAAATTAAAGAGGAAACTTCAAATAATATTTTTTATAAAAAACTTTAAATCGACATTTTTCAAATACCACCTTTGGTACTTCCCTTAAGCTGCACTCATGGTTTGCATCTTAAAAGGGATCAGGAAGACAAGAGTAAATGTCTGTTATAGGAAAATTTACTACCTGCAACTTAATTTCCTAATCGTAAAACACCTAGCGCATATATATTATACGCGTGATAGTCTAGACCTATATGCTAGTGAAATACGTCACGATCACTCATATATATATACTGTGATACACTAATAGATTGGGTCGTATCTTTTTAATGCTGCATTCACGGTCCTATAGCCCATCATTTGCCTGCATAAATCGCAGAAGTATGACATATTAATGCCTTGCCATTTACAGCACATAGTTTAACATTCTCGTGAAGTTCGGGTCTCACAGAAACTACTGTTTGCTTGACATAGTGGTTAACAATCTTCGTCTGATTGTATAAATGTAATTTATGAAAGGAATACTTTTTTTAGTTCGGAGATCTGTCTAACATAAAAAAACGAGTATCTTTACAGTTTTCATCGAAATGTGACGTGGGTCTACTCAGTGATTTAAATGGGAAATATATTTACAGGAACTCACATTATTAATTCAAAAATCACAAAGTGAAGTCGCTGTGGGTGTCAAAAAGACCGCTCTCATTCTTCCGACGTGCAGTTTCTTCAACTGAACGTTTACCAATTTGCAGCCATGATTCACACATTTCTGTCGGTTAAACATATGATGTGGAGGTCCAACGCTGCTTATGAAAGATAAATCTGCTGGATTTTGAAGTCAAAATTTTGAGTGCTCAACCCGGAGACTGGTTTGGACCTCAACAACTTTGCCATCGGTCGTCATAGGTGGCACAGGCCTCACTGAAAAGGCGTACTAGGGAAATGAGGAGTGAGGTACTTTCCCGTTGCTTTCCTCACTGAGTCAGAATTTGCTATTTCATCTCAGTCTTCCAAGTCCACTGAAATGCCCGCACCAACCGATCGTGTGAGTGGCATTTTCCCACCATTCATAACAGGGACTGGCTGCATAAGGAATGGCATTACTAGCATCATTCATACCTTGGTCACTTTCATGATGTCAAAGCCAAGGATGAGACTGAGACACATCAATGAAAGTATCAAATTTGTTGTATCCCACACCAGATCACATAGTGCGCTGTAAAAACTTGGTCGTGCCAGCAAAGGCATGCTGAAATCAAAAGCCAGTCGAAAATCAATGTTCTTTGTTGTGTCTCTCATTCATTGTTGGGGTGGGAATTACCTGAACAGTCTTCATAAAAGGCACCAGATCGTCTAAACGTGGAAACAATTACGGGGGCTGCGAGCATTCTCTTCATCTGAAAGGATATCTACAGTACAAGTAGAAAACCAATTATTTTCGAGAAGTACCTATAAATAACTGATGATTTTTGTCATCCTGGCATCTTTCTTCAAATTGAAAACTTAGATGGTATGCTGTGCCAATATTTTACACAATCCTGCAATTTAAATTCTTCGCAAGGCTCTTGAAAATTTCCTTACTATAATTCAAACGAGTTTGTTGCTGAACTAGAAGATACATAATAATAATAATAATAATAATAATAATAATAATAATAATAATAATAATCATACAAGGAAATAACGCCACGGGAAGTGATGTTTTACATTACGAGTGAGATACGGCTCGGCTGGAATTTCGAAACAGGTAAGGTAATTTTCTCACTTAAGTGGCTGTTCTGTACGACAGTTTATTGGTTACGTCTCAAAAATCTTATCTTTACTAAGTTATTCTGCTTGGTATCATCGAGCAGTACACAACATGGAATTCACTACTTCGCAAAAGAGTAAACCAAATTTAATGTACAGCGGTTACAGGTTTCATAAGCTGAGAGAAAACAAGTCGGACGAAACAGTATAGTTTTGTCATAAAAGACTGTCATACACGTGTTATAAATGCAAATGACAGTAGCGTTTTAAGTGAAACAGCCTACCAATATGTACCTAATGTCCGTGGGTTTCTCAACCTCCTGTCACGGGTACTTAGTACGATGTTACATGACAGGCCCACCTCTTGATGAGAGAGGTGCCAGTTACAAGAGGGCACGCAGTTCCGGCTGGCGCTAACAAAGGACCTTTCGCACAAATCTTATTACATGTTTAAATATTTAGAGTCGTTGTGTGGATAGGGTGGGCATTATCCATTCAAAGTAGAACTGGCCTGGCTCGTGAGTTTTGAAACTGGCCCAGGAACCTACTCTTACTAATCCTCTTCTTGGAACTCGTGAATTTTGATACTCGTGAGTTTTAAGACTCGTGAGTTCTGAGACGATACTATTTTATTCCATACTTTGGATCATCATAATTATCGTAAATCGATTTACTCATTTCTGAGTGTCGTGACCCCACTGGCTTTGCTGGTCACATCTCCGCAGTTGGTTCGCCATCCCGCATGATCTTCACTTTTCCTCAGGGCACACTAGAAATATAAACCGGTGATAGTCTTCACTTGTTCTGTTCATCTGTTCCTGTTCTTCTCCGTAGTCTACCGCCCTCAACATCCCCTTCCATGAACAACTTCTCTGAATTTTCCCGAGGGCGTCCCGCAATGCGTCCAAGGAACTGCAGTATTCTCTCTATGATAAGAGAAGAAGGGTAAGGTAAGGGTTATTCTGCCCGAAGGCAGGTCCGAACCTCCGCACAGGTGTTCCCGAGCCGGAGTTTACGTGCGGTAGGGTGGCCAGTTCCTTTCCGCTCCTCCATTCCCTTACCCCCCACCAACAGCGCGTGGCAACCCATCCAACTCCTGACCACGCCCAATGTTGCTTAACTTCGGAGATCTCACGAGATCCGGTGTTTCAACACGGTTAAGGCCGTTGGCATAAGAGAAGAAAGGCGTTTTAAAATCTTCAGCTCCTGAATAATGGACGCATTGGTTCTTCTTGCGGTGCAATGCACACGTAGCGTTCTATGCCAGCACCACGTTTCAAAGGCATCGATGTGTATTTTGTCCAAAGATTTTACGGTGCAGCTCTTACAGCCATATGAGAAAACATAGAATATAAGGGTTTCAACGAGACGGATATTTCTATTATTAGTAATTCCCCGGACGAAACTAATTTATCTTTACATCGGTCTGTTTCCAGACCAGCTTTGCTTTACGGGAGTGAAAACTGGATGGAATTCATATATCTTATTCACCTACTTGAAGTAAAAGACATGAAAGTAGCAAGAATATTTGCTGGTACAAACAGGTGGAAACAATGGCAGGAGGGTACTCGAAATGAGGAGATAAGTTAGGAATGCACTCGATGGATGAAGCTGTACGCATAAACCGGCTTCGGTGGTGGGTTCATGTGTAGCGAATGGACGAGTACAGGTTACCTAGGAGAATAATGGACTCTATTGTGGAAGGTAAGAGTAATAGTGATAGACCAAGACGACGACGGTTAGGCTCAGTCTCTAATGATTTAAAGATAAGAGGTATGGAACTAAACGAGGCCACAGAACTGGTTAAAAATAGAGGATTTTAGCGGCGGTTAACAAGTTCACAGAGGCTTGCAGACTGAACGCTGAAAGGCATAACGGTCTGTAATAAAAATGTACGTGCGTATGGAATTCACCTTATCTTCCAGATCTTAGTTAATTTCGTCATACTTAGGATAATTTACTTATTTTGAATTAACTATTTTATTGTACATAATTCTGACACGTCACCACCCAAATCATTCATGTTTGCCTCTTGTAATGATTTATTTGTGTTGTGTGTGTTGTTATGAAAGATGTGAGAGGTAGATACATGGAGTTACTGTATCTATCTATCTATATATATATATATAAATAAATTAATGTTTGTGCGCTTGTATGTACGTAAATGACACATCTCTTCCTAAACTCCGGAAGCAAAACCAATGAAAAGTGGTCCACTCATAACTACCTGTAAAAGAGCACTCTGGGGGTAAGCCCTCCCAAGCACCCTTAGGAGTGGGGGTCAGGTGCGTTATATATAAAATTAATCTAAAATCGTGTCGAATACATAGTTTTCAGGTTCGCTGAGATGAATAGTGACACTCGGGATATTTTAAAAGTGCAAGTTCAGCCCCCTTCGTGATGGGGGAGGGGTGAGGGGGAGTGATATATAAAAATAATCGAAAATAGTGTCGAATCCATTGATTTCGGTGATTGCGAGGTGTTTAAATTTTTCATTTTTACTCCCGAAAAATTTCGAAATATTGTGGCAATTTTAATGACGGTTCAGATAAATAGTAACACTCCATATTTTTAAAAGTAAAACTTCAGCCTCCTATTGAATGGGGGGCCGAAGGGGGAGTGATATTAAAAATAATCGAAAATAGTGTCGAATCCATAGATTTCGGGGTCGCTGAGATGAATAGTGACCCTCCGGATATATTTAAAGTACAAGTTCGGCCCGCTTTGGGATGGAAGGCGTACAAATATTACCTACTCTCTGGAAAATATACTGTGAGGGCAAGACGCCTAATGTGATCCAAAATAAATTATGTTTCTAGTTCCTCATTATCTGAATTATTCTGCAGTACTTTATTTAATCATATAACCCTAGGAGAGCTGGTGAAATATAATCTATATTAAGAAAGGGAAGGTATAAAAATTAAAATAGACGTGAATTAATGAGGCACACCCAGGCATCTTAGAAACGTAAAACTTGGTACCAGGGAAGCTGATGATTTCAGGATACCTAGAATAATCGAACATTTTCAAAATACCCTGAGGGGGTCTCACTGGAAGTCTCAAATTAGGGGCTCAGCATAAGAACACAGTCGGATATATTTATCCGAAATGATAACCTATAGGATTCATGGACTTAAACGTTTCCTGAAAGTCCTAATTTTAACCCCCTCCCCGAAATCAAGATGGCGGCACAATCTGCCAGACTAATTTTGGCAAAATTGTGGCTTTTAGCCTATCCGGTCCCGCGGTGTAGGGGTAACGTGTCCGCCTGTCACCCGGCGGCCCCGGGTTCGATTCCCAGCCATATCAGGGGCTTTTATTTGTAAATGAGTAATAATCCTTGGCCTGGGGACTGTGTGTTTGTGTCGTCCTTAACGTTCCTTTCCTCACATTCAACACTTTACACTTCCACCATTTACATAATACACGTAGGTTCCTCACATATGGTGCAAGTAGGGGCAAAAGATCTTCATAGGTCGACGCCCCGAACAAATAGCAAAAGGAAAAAAGAAAAAAAGCTTTTAGCCTGTAGAAAAAATTGCGAGGTGTTTAAATTGTTCATTATTACTCCCGAAAAATTTCGAAATATTGTGGCAAATTTAACGATGGTTCAGACCCTTCTTTCGAGGTATTTGGTGGCTAAACGGTAAGTCGTATCACAAAACGGATGGCACAACCTTAATTTAATATCGAGTGATCTACAATCGAAACCGTTAGTACGTGTTGAAGAGATGTTAAATACAGAACAAAAATGGCCAACCGGACACCAGTGGAATCCGAACCCACAACCTCCCGATTTCGCGTCGGTTGCTGTACCAATTGAGCTATGGTGACCTAGGCCCTCTTTGTTCTGTTGGAAAGGATCCTAGCTAAAGGTCTGGCACTACTGCCAACACACTGTAGAGTGCGTTTAAGTCGCCCGTTGAGGGCCAAGCCAATGAATATTGAATTTTTACGACCGTATTTTAATCGAAACCGACTTTCAACCTATTAGGTCGTGTTACGTACATTTAGTACACATGGAAGATGCAGCCCACCCTCATCCGAAGGTCTGCCTTACAAGGGCTGCACTCGGCTAGAAATAGCCACACGAAATTATTATTATTATATGTTAAATTTGGCCCTATTTCTGGATTGTACGTAAATTTTGCCCTTTTTGCATGTGCAATTATTAGTTTGATTCATTTATCTGAATTATAGTATCATCAAATTCTACGCGAACACTGGCCCACCCAGTAGCTATATGCTAGCCAAATTCTATGTTTGTATCTTTCACGCATGTATCCGAAAAATAATGCACTCTGAGAAAATCTTATCCAAATGCCAACCTACTCAACGTTTCTAACTAATTATTACCCATAAATAGATATGATACGAGAAAATTTCATAGTACAAGCTATTTAGACAGTTATATGATGCGTGTTATCGTACAATCCGTTTGTCCATATGATGTACCTTTTAGAGCAGTTAATCTTTAAATGAAGGTAAAAATGCACATACTTTCCTATGTCAATCTATATTTATTCATTGAAGTCGATTTGTAGTCATCTAGAAAGGGTGTGTGTGCCATTGGAATTAATACTTTACAAATCGATAATGACTCTCAGCAGGAGGGCGTCTGCTATTGTAATCAGTACTCCCCACATCGACTTTCACTTGCAGTATGAGTAGAGTATTCTACAACTCTTGTGTGCTATTGTAATCAGTACTTTCCTTCTCGATTTGACTGGCAGAAGGCTAGGGAGCATACATTATTTTCAAAACTCCTTTACCCGATTGTGTCTGGCAGTAGGCAAAGGAGTCCGCCATTATAAACAAATTTACCTATCTAAAAAGTGATTGACGTTAGGTATAGTGGCCTGCTATTATAAATGAATCTCACAAACTCGGTGTGACTGGCAGTAAGCTGACTGGTATTAGGAAAAGGGTCCCGTCATTGTATTGTTAACAGTACAACTCAATTTTAACTGACATTATGGAAGGTGTCTGCCATTATAATAAAAATTCCTCAATTATTATCTACCCTGAAGTATGAAATGGGGCCTGACATTGCAACGAAAACTCTCCAAATCGATTGTGACCGCGCAGCAGGCAATGGGGCCGCCATTATAATGAAGTTCCCCACTCGATTGAGAATGGCAGTAAGCAAGTGGACCTACCGTTATCGTCACAACTCCGCAACTCGCACTTTACTTTGGAAACAACGTATGTGGACCTCCCTATGGTGTTTCTGGGATAACGCTAAGAGATATAGAATTTTAAAAATCTTATTCACTGCATGTACAGTAATTTACTTCGATATCCGTATACAATATAGAATATCGCAGAGAAGCGCGGGTCTATTTTCTAGTATGGTAATAAAAGAAAAGCATTTTTGTTTGAAACAGTGAACTGTCCACTAAACTACCAGAGTTGTAAACATGTTCCTCCGTTCCTGGATTAATTATGGTGATACTAACGTTATGATATGTTGTGATATATGTGATATTTGTCTGATGGAAATGGGTTAACCTAGACAATAGTCAAGATGGTGATGATAGCAGATTACTTGAGATGAGAATGCAGAGACGGAACCACATTGCTCTGATCAAGGGGAAGAAACAATTCAACAAGGGTAAGTTTAGTGTTTGCTGATTCATACAGTTATATGGGAAATAGGATAGAACGCAAACGTATTTGAACAAGGTGCAAGTATAATCTAGCCTCTCTACAATTATGTGTGAGAGTTGCGTAAATTTTAGGGTTTCTGATAGTTCAGATCACCAATATTTATGCAATTCTCACTGCAGAACTGGTGTGTCGGCTAGGATACCCTTGCACCTTGGTTTCTGACGTATTAGTGCCTAAATTTCCGTTCCCTTTTCGTAATTCAGTAATTAACAGCAGTTTTTATCCTGTAAAGGGTTGTAGGATAAAAAAAATAGAGTACGACTAAGTAGTATTGTAGTGTAGTCGTAAATTATTGTTGTTGTTATTGTTATTGTTAATGTTATTGTTATTGTTGTGTGATCTTTCAGTACTATCCGAGACAATATATCCTTCCGTTCATTTATTATTTTGCAAATAAGTTATATTATTTTTATTTTCATTTTTCCGTAAAGAATGGCTAAGGAGCGCGAGTGTACGAACTGTGGGTGTGGCGAGGCATTGAGGGGTATGAGGGAGGAGTTGGAGAGTTTGAGGGAGGTAATTAGGATTCTCACAGAAGACGGGAAGGAAGATAGGACTCCCTCAAATAATGTACGGGTTACAGTAGGTGTACAAGAGGGAGGGGAAGGAAAGGGGGGAGTTGTAGAAGACAGGTGGTCAAATGTTCTAAGGGGAAGGAGATTGCACGCTAAGGGCTCTATTCAGGATCAGAATTCAGGACAGGTGTCTGTGCGAAATCGGAACGAGTCACTCCAGGTAGAAAAACAGAAGGAAGATGAGGGACAGGGAACTGTTGCTGAGATGTGTGGAAGTAAGAGGAAGGGAAAAGGTAGGAAAGGGAAATGTAGAGTAGGGGATAGGAAAAGACAGGTGGAACAGGGTCATGGGAAGGAGAAAAGGGAGGAGGAAGTAGCTTTTGCAGCTATCAGGAAAGATAGGGCTGACCAGGAGGGGAGGGGATCAAATGAGGTGGGTGGTTGAGGCTCTGGTCATGGGGGATTCCATTGTTAGACATGTGGGGAAAGTGTGTGGAGGAAAGGGAACCAGGGTAGAATGTTTTTTTTTTTGCTAGGGGCTTTACGTCGCACCGACACAGATAGGTCTTATGGCGACGATGGGATAGGAAAGGCCTAGGAGTTGGAAGGAAGCGGCCGTGGCCTTAATTAAGGTACAGCCCCAGCATTTGCCTGGTGTGAAAATGGGAAACCGCGGAAAACCATTTTCAGGGCTGCCGACCGTGGGATTCGAACCCACGATCTCCCGGATGCAAGCTCACAGCCGCGCGCCTCTACGCGCACGGCTAACTCGCCCGGTAGGGTAGAATGTTATCCAGGAATTAGGTTGAGGCAGATGTTGAGGAAAGTAGAAGAGAGGGAGGAGGGGAAGGAGAAGGAGAAGGTGGTAGTGTTTCACGTTGGTACCAACAACGTAAGGTAAGCTGATATAAGTGCCAACATACTGTAGTTGGAGATGTGTGGGATCTGGTAAATGCAGCACGGGTGAAGTTTAAGAAAGCGGAGAATGTTATTAGTGGAATACTGTGTAGGAGGGATACTGACTGGAGGGTGATTGGGGATTTAAATGAGACTATGGAGTGGGTATGTGGGACACTGGGAGTGAAATTTCTAGATCCTAATGGGTGGGTAGGGGATGGGGATCTGCGCTTAGATGGCCTTCACTTAAACCGCAGTGGTACGAATAAGTTAGGAAATTTGTTTGGAAGGGTAATAGGGAGGTACATTCAGGGAAACGGAGTGGCCTAGGGAGCGGGGAACTGGAAATCAAGTGGGGATGACATAAAATTGTTAGTCTTGAACTGTAGAAGTATTGTAAAGAAAGGAATAGAATTAAGTAATTTAATATATATATTTATTTACCAGATATTGTAATAGGAGTTGAATCATGGCTGAGAAATGATATAATGGATACAGAAATTTTCTCACGGCACTGGAGTGTGTATCGCAGAGATAGGATAGGAATGGTGGGAGGGGGAGTGTTCATTCTGGTGAAAGAAGAATTTGTAAGCTACGAAAAAGTTAAAGATGAGACACATGAAATTCTAGGTATAAGGCTCATTTCTAAAGATAATAGGCAACTCTATATATCTGGAGTGTACAGACCGGGAAAGGGTAGCACTGACACGGATTCAGAATTATTTGATAAGATAATCAGCTATGTAGGAAACGACATGGAAAGATACGTGATTGTAGCGGGAGATCAGAATTTACCAGATGTCAACTGGGAAGGAAATGCGAACGGCAGAAAGCATGGCCAACAAATGGCAAATAAGTTAATATGGGAAGGACAGCTGATTCAGAAAGTGATGGAACCAACCAGAGGGAAAAATATCCTGGATGTGGTGGAGATAAAACCAGATGAGCTCTATAGAGAAACTGAAGTAATAGATGGTATTAGTGATCATGAAGCTGTTTTTGTCGTGCCGTAGTTAAAAATAAATGTGATAGAAAGGAAGGTCTTAAAAGTAAGACTATTAGGCAGTACCATATGGCTGATAAAGCAGGCATGAGGCAGTTTCTAAAAAGTAAATATGATCGGTGGAAAATGGTAAATAAAAATGTAAACAGACTCTGGGATGGGTTAAAAGAAATTGTTGAGGAATGCGAAAAAAGGTTTGTACCTTTAAGGAAGGTATGGAATGGTAAAGACCCACCTTATTATAATAGAGAAATAAAGAGACTAAGAAGGAGGTGCAGACTGGAAAGAAATAGAGTTAGAAATGGCTGTGGATGTAAGGAGAAATTGAAGAAACTTACTAGAAAATTGAATCTAGCAAAGAAGGCAGCTAAGGATAACATGATGGCAAGCATAATTGGTGGTCATACAAATTTTAGTGAAAAATGGAAGGGTATGTATAGGAATTTTAAGGCAGAAACAGGTTCCAAGAAGGACATTCCAGGAATAATTAATGAACAAGGGGAGTGTGTATGTGAGGATCTTCAAAAGGTAGAAGTATTCAGTCAGCAGTATGTAAAGATTGTTGGTTACAAGGATAATGTCCAGATAGAGGAGGAGCCTAAGGCTAAAGAAGTATTAAAATTTACATATGATAACAATGACATTTACAATAAGATACAAAAATTGAAAACTAGAAAAGCGGCTGGAATTGATAAGATTTCTGGGGATATACTAAAGACAATGGGTTGGAATATAGTACCATATCTGAAGTACGTATTTAGTTATTGTTTGGTCGGAGGAGCTATACCAGATGAATGGAGAATTGCTATAGTAGCCCCTGTGTATAAAGGAAAGGGTGATAAACATAAAGCTGAAAATTACAGGCCAGTAAGTCTGACATGCATTGTATGTATGCTTTGGGAAGGCATTCTTTCTGATTATATTAGACATGTTTGTGAAATTAATAACTGGTTCGATAGAAGGCATTTCGGTTTTAGGAAAGGTTATTCAACTGAAGCTCAACTTGTAGGATTCCAGCAAGATATAGCAGATATCTTGGATTCAGGATGTCAAATGTACTGTATCGCGATTGACCTGTCTAATGCATTTGATAGGGTGGATCATGGGAGACTAATGGCAAAAATGAGTGCCATTGGACTAGATAAAAGAGTAACTGAATGGGTTGCTATATTTCTAGAATATAGATCTGAGATAATTAGAGTAGGTGAAGCTTTATCTGGCCCTGTAATAATTAACAGGGGAATTCCTCAAGGCAGTATTATCGGACCTTTATGTTTTCTTAAATGATATATGAGTAAAGGAGTGGAATCAGAGGTAAGGCTTTTTGCGGATGATGTTATTCTCTATAGAGTAATAAATAGGTTACAAGATTGTGAGCAACTGCAACGTGACCTAGATAATGTTGTGAGATGGACAGCAGGCAATGGTATGTTGATAAACGGGGTTAAAAGTCAGGTAGTGAGTTTCACAAATAGGAAAAGTCCTCTCAGTTTTAATTACTGCGTTGATGGGGTGAAAGTTCCTTTTTGGGGATCATTGTAAGTATCTAGGTGTTAGTATAAGGAAATATCTTCATTGGGGTAATCACATAAATGGGATTGTAAATAAAGGGTGCAGATCTCTGCACAAGGTTATTAGGGTGTTTAGGGGTTGTAGTAAGGATATAAAGTCTTTGGTAAGACCCCAACTAGAGTATGGTTCCAGTGTATGGGACCCTCACCAGGATAACCTGATTCAAGAATTGGAAAAAATCCAAAGAAAAGCAGCTTGATTTGTTCTGGGTGATTTTCGACAAAAGAGTAGCGTTACAAAAATATTGCAAAGTTTGGGCTGGGAAGAATTGAGAGAAGGAAGAAGAAGTGCTGCTCGACTAAGTGGTATGTTCCGAGCTGTCAGCGGAGAGATGGCGTGGAATGACATTAGTAGACGAATAAGTTTGAGTGGCGTTTATAAAAGTAGGAAAGATCACAATATGAAGATAAAGTTGGAATTCAAGAGGACAAACTGGGGCAAATATTCATTTATAGGACGGGGAGTTAAGGATTGGAATAATTTACCAAGTGTGATGTTCAATAAATTTCCAATTTCTTTGAACTCATTTAGGAAAAGGCTAGGAAAACAACAGATAGGGAATCTGCCACCTGGGCGACTGCCCTATATGCAGATCAGTATTGATTGATTGATCTCTCCGACTATCCATGTTTTACAATAGTGTGAACTAGAATTCAACCAATCGGATATGATTTCTAATCAAATTGTTCAGAAAATAATGATGATGATGATGTTTGTTGTTTAAAAGGGGCCTAACACTTAGGTCATCGGCCCCTAATGGTACGAAATGAGACGAAATGTAATGACAATTGTCCAAAATCATCCACTGACCAGAATTCAAAACGTGATGACGAGGAATGAATGGATGGATAAGAATTTAAAAATTTCAATGGATCCGACCCGCAATGCCCCAAATTCCCTGAAACTAGCGTTAAATAGTAGTATTGCTTACCAAGGGACTGCCTCTAAAGCAGAATTCTGAATCGAAGATGCTTGTAGTTTAAAGGGGTCCAAACCATGGTATTTGTCATGTTGTGGTACTAATCAAATGTAGCGTAGACTCGCCGTATTCCACACATTATGGCACTACTCACAGATAATGTAATGCGCACATCAACACAGACCTACGGTGTTTCTCACATTGCTGTGCCATTTAGGGGCAACGCAAACCTATGATGTTCATCACATAGGTGTACTAATCACTGGGATATCCCGTGGTGTTCCGCACATAGTGGGCACTTATCATAGGCGGGGCAGACCAGTGGTGTCGCTCACAGATGGTGTCGCTCATATAGTTGTACCAATCACAGATACCGTGAAACCCACCCGGATTAACACACTGTCTACTAATCACAAACCTATTGTGTACCTAACATAGTGGTACTACGCGCAAGTAAAAGCGACCCGTGGTGTTCCCCGCGTGATGGTACTAATTACAAGACAGTAGTCTCATGGTTCTAATTTATCATCCCTTGGTCGCCCCTTTTAGTCGCCTCTTACGACAGACAGGGGTACCGTGGGTGTATTCTTCGTCTGCGTCTCCACCCAGAGGGGGTTGTGTGTTTGGTCCGCAAGAGCTATTTTATTTCGCTCAAGTCCGCCGGCAAGCCGGTTAAGACTCCCCTATTCGCCACCTGGGACGCGCCACGTGGGAGTATCACCTCTCCCCCTGCTACGACAGCATAGTAGGTTCGTGATGTCCAGAAAATAATTGTTACTGTACTACAGAGAGAGTTGGCCGCGCGGTTAGGGGCGTGCAACTGTGAGCTTGCATCCGGGAGATAGTGGATTCGAACCCCACTGTCGGTAGCCCTGAAGATGGTTTTCCGTAGTTTCCCTTTTTCACACCAGGCAAATGCTGGGGTGTACCTCAATTAAGACCACGGCCACTTTCTTCCCACTCCTAGGTCTTTGCCATTCCCGCATCACCATAAGACCTATCTGTGTCGGTGTGACGAAAAACAAATTGTAAAATAATACATAAAAAATAACTGTACCGTAAAGTGTCATTTGACGCACACTTCTGAGTCTGGATAGGAATCATTTCGTCATAGTACGGAATAATACATATTTTCCGTAATGTTCCGGTATATTCAGATCGATCTAAAGCACTGAGCCCACTGTAATTTTTCCACCGAAAATGTTTGCAGAAGTGAAATATGCTTAGTTACTGTTACCAATAGCTGAAATGTTGGAGGGAGGAACACTACGTATATTTGACTGATTTGTACGTCTTTACTTCATCATACAAGATATTTTAAATCATCATTCATTCATTCATCATCTGTTTACCCTCCAGGTTCGGTTTTTCCCTCGGACTTAGCGAGGGATCCCACCTCCACCGCCTCAAGGGCAGCGTCCTGGAGCTTCAGACTCTTGGTCGGGGGATACAACTGGGGAGTATGACCAGTACCTCGCCCAGGCGGCCTCACCTGCTATGCTGAACAACAGGGGCCTTGTGGAGGGATGGGAAGATTGGAAGGGATAGGCAAGGAAGAGGGAAGGAAGCGGCCGTGGCCTTAAGTTAGGTACCATCCCGGCATTCGCCTGGAGGGGAAGTGGGAAACCACGGAAAACCACTTCGAGGATGGCTGAGGTGGGAATTGAACCCACCTCTACTCAGTTGACCTTCCGAGGCTGAGTGGACCCCGTTCCAGCCCTCGTACCACTTTTCAAATTTCGTGGCAGAGCCGGGAATCGAACCCGGACTCCGGGGGTGGCAGCTAATCACGCTAACCACTACACCACAGAGGCGGACTTTTAAATCATCGTGTTAGTAATGTGCGAGTGCAGCTCCTTGACTGAGTGATCAGCGTGTTCATTGGCCTACACATCTTCATTTAACGTACAACACTTCATGCTACCAACCACTACATAATCACACAATAATGAAAACATCCCTCCACCAAGCGTTGGCGTCAAGAAGGGCTTCCGGCCCTCAAACTGGGTTTAATCCGCATCTAGTGCCGAACTCCAGTTAATTGGTAAAAGTGATCTGTGTGTGTGTGTGTGTGTGTGTGTGTGCGTGAAGTTAATTCAATAACCCATTCAGTTCTAGCGTCTGTGCTAAGCCGCGTATTTGCAATTTCACTCTTCCGCCATTCACTTGACATTGAAATGACAAAATATTTGTTAAGAAGGAAGCCATACTTATCAAGGTCGATTCAGTTGAATGTAACTTAAAAGCTTTTCAGTCTCTCGAGTGCACAAGTTCAATATAAATATTACACTACAGTATAGTTGCAAAAGCTGGCCCCGTGGTGTACGGGTAGCGTGCCTGCCTTTTACCCGGAGGCCCCGGGTTCGATTCCCGGCCAGGTCAGGGATTTTTACCTGGACCTGAGGGCTGGTTCGAGGTCCACTCAGCCTACGTGATTAGAATTGAGGAGCTATCTGACGGTGAGATAGCGGCCCCGGTCTAGAAAGCCAAGAATAACGGCCGAGAGGATTCGTCGTGTTGACCACACGACACCTCGTAATCTGCAGGCCTTTGGGCTGAGCAGCGGTCGCTTGGTAGGCTAAGGCCCTTCAAGGGCTGTAGTGCCATGGGGTTTGGTTTGGTTTATAGTTGCAAAAGATCATACCTTACTACTAAGCACGGAATAAAAATATACACTATTAAGCAAAGAATGACACGTTTCGTTCTTAAAGGAACATCAGCAGAGTCTATCAAGTCACACTCAATACTTGGAAATATTTATGTTTATTTTTGTCTAAATGTCTAGGTATTTGAAATTTGGAGATAATCATTAAGATAATTGCCAAATTTCAAATTCCCAGGTGATTAGACAGAAATAAGCATAAATTTTTCGAAATACTGAGTGTGACTTGGTAGAATTTGATGATGTTTTCAAACCGAGATACGCCATTTTTTGTTTAATAGTGTTTTTTTACAGGTACTGTACTTTGTATTGTAATATTTATATAGAACTTGAGTGTTCTACGGACTGAAAAAAGCTTTTAAGTTAAATTTGATAAAAATATGTTGAAGCACTTGTTCGATAGGATTGTAACCCACTTCTCTTTACAATATTGACTCAAACGGGCTGAATGTTCATGTCTTTTAATTTCGCATTAAAATATAATTTTTCAATAGAACAAAGGAAAATGTGAGAGTTTCAATTTTGTTGAAAACTGATCAGGACTGATTGGACTCAGGATGACACGATAGGAATCAATCAATCAATCAATCAATCAATCAATCAATCAATCAATCAATCAATCAATCAATCAATCAATCAATCAATCAATCAATCAATCAATCAATCAATCAATCAATCAATCAATCAATCAATCAATCAATCAATCAATCAATCAATCAATCAATCAATCAATCAATCACCACTGATTTGCATTTAGGGCTGTCGCCCAGGTCACAGATTCCCTATCATTTTTTTTACTACTATTTTCTGAAATGATTGAAACACTTCCCTTGGTGAATTATTCCAATATCTCTATATTCTACGTAGTCTACCCCTTAGGATCATTTCCAGATGTAGGGTCGGGGATGAGATGAGATGAAATTATATGACATGTTTCTACGGCCGGATGCTCTTTCTGAGGCCAATCTCAGTTGGGGAGCTAATGAAGATGAACGATGGTGAATGGAGTTGGGTAAGGAGGGGGCAAGGAATCGGTCGTGGCATATGAATAGGAAATGTCCCGGCCTTTACCTGGAAGTGAAAATGGGAAACCACATGGCACCATTTTCAGGACAGCCAACGGTAGGTTCCGAACTCACTCGTCTCCAGAGTACAAAGTTTAGTTCCATAGACACAGCGTATTAACACGCGCGGCGTCTGGCTCCATGGCTATATGGTTAGCGTGCTGGCCTTTGGTCACAGGGAACCCGGGTTCGATTCCCGGCAGGGTCGCGAATTTTAACCATCATTGGTTAATTTCGCTGGCACGGGGACAGGGTGTATAAGTTGTCTTCATCATCATTTTATCCTAATCACGACGTGCAGGTCGCCTACGGGAATCAAATCAAATCACCTGCACCTGGCGAGGCGAACATGTCCTCGGACACTCCCGGCACTAAAAGCCATACCCCATTTCATTTCATTACAACACGCGCGGCCACTTCGCTCGGTTCCTAGTTTCTATGTATTTATCTTCCTTTCTCTCTTTCTTTGCTAATCCGTTTACTGTCCAGGCTTGTTTTTCCGTCGGACTTAGCGAGGGATCCAACCTCTACCACCTCATGGGCAGTGTTCTGGAGCGTGAGACTTTGGTCGGGGATACAACTGAGGAGGTGGATCGGCCTTGCCAAGGCGGCTTAACCTGCTATGCTGAACAGGGGCCTTGTAACGGGATGGAAATATTGGAAGGGTTAGACGAAGAAGAGGGAAGGAAGCGGCATTTGAATGGACGGGAAGTTTCAAACCGCGGAAAACCACTTCGAGGATGGCTGAGGTGGGAATCGAACGCTCCTCTACCTAGCTGACCTTTCGAGGATGAGTGGACCCCGTTTCAGTCCTCGTACCACTTTTCAAGTTTCATGGCATAGTTGGGAATCGAACTCGGGCCTCCGGGGCTGTCAGATAATCACTCTAACCACTACAACACGGAGGCAGACCTCTATGTATTTACAATAAATAATAGTTTAGACTTCTAACGCTCACTAACTTTTCATAGTCATCATAAAATGATGTAGTCAAATTTTAAATCAGAGATGATTAATAAAACAGTAGTAAATAAATAGAGAAATGCTAGAGTTTCACTTTAGCAGTTGACCCTCGCTGTCTTATGTTCGACCAGTCTTACCACCATTAGATCAAAACGAACTGGTCTCCAATGTAATTTCTAATCAACGTCACACTTTTTGTGAACATCTTTGAAGATTCAGTCTCCAGCCGAGCCGAGTGGGTTGCAAACAGAAGTGAAGGTCGGGCCAGGTGATTAGTAGCTTGCGAGACTTAAGATGCTTACTGAAGAGGAGCGGAGTGGGCTTTACGGGAAGGTGACAAATACACGGACGCAGTGGAAAGAAGATTTCGCTATCAGTTCTACCATATCGTGCTACTGTGCGAGATTTAATATTTCGTAACGTCGGTGCCGTATTCGATGCTCCAATGAGCGGTAGATCACCAAATATCACGGAAGAGAAACTTTTGAATACTTGCAACAAGGTTCCGTCAAAGTCCGTCAAAATTATCTTTACAGAGCACAGAGCAGCAAGAAAGAAGCTACAGAAAATCTTTATCCGTACAAATTTTCTGTCGTTCAGGAGTTGAATTTGACGGACCCAGAGAAGGGGATTTCTTTAGTAGGGAATAGTTTGAGGGGTTTGTTAGTCACCATGGAAAGAGAGCGTTTAATTTTAACGATGGTGCTTGGTTTCATTTAACTGGTTACATAAACAGTCAAAATATCCAACTACGGACCTTTGAAAATGCACAAACAATTCGTGAAACACAACTTCATTCTGAAAAGATTTGCGCGTGGATTGCAATCTTATATTCACGAATTGTTGGGCTGATATATTTTAACAGCGTCCTCATCTGTAGTGTAGTGGTTAGTGTGATTAGCTGCCACCCCCGGAGGCCCGGGTTCGATTCCCGGCCCTGCCACGAAATTTGAAAAGTGGTACGAGGGACGGAACGGGGTCCACTCAGCCTCGGTAGGTCACCTGAGTAGAGATGGGTTCGATTCCCACCTCAGCCATCCTGGAAGTGGTTTTCCGTGGTTTCCCACTTCTCCTCCAGGCAAATGCCGGGATGATAACTAACTTAAGGCCACGGCCGCTTCCTTCCCTCTTCCTTGTCTATCCCTTCTAATCTTCCCATCCCCCCGCAAAGCCCCTGTTCAGCATAGCAGGTGAGGCCCCCTGGGCGTGGTACTGGTTATCCTCCCCAATTGTATTCTCCGGCCCAAAGTCTGAAGTTCCAGGACACTACCCTTGAGGCGGTAAAGGTGGTATCCCTCCCTGAGTCCTAGGGAAAAACCAACCCTGGAGGGTAAACAGATTAAAGAAAGAAAGAAATATTTTAACAGCACGGTAGATTCGGAAGTTTACTGTAATGATATCTTGCAACCGTTCATTACGGAACTGACTGAAACACAAATGATGGGCTCATTCTTCCAACAAGACGTAGCAACAGCTCATACCTTCTCCAATCGTTTCATGCAACTTTTAAATGATATATTCGGGGAACGAATAATTTCGCGAGGGCTGTGGCAACCACATAGTCCCGATTTCTCACCTCCTGACATGTCCGGCTCCATGGCTAAATGGCTAGCCTGCTGGCCTTTGGTTTTTGATAATATGTACAAACGCGTTCCCCTATTCTTAGAACTTCATTGTAAATATTTTCAACATCTCCTGTGAACCTGGTAAATGAAAACAATCTTTAGGCATAGAGATCACTCATTTACAGCTTGTTTTGTCATTAGCTTTGTTAAAAGTCCATTTTTGTGTAACACGTTTTTACAGAAACCCTTGTACTTTATTTACTGCGTTGCGCAATCTCTCGAAATGCCCGCTCTCATCTGACCCCGAACAGATATTGCTGCCACCCAAACTGTGCACTCGGATAAGCCACAGCTACACTGCTTGCTGTTGGGAGCCATTACCAGGTGAGTTGGCCGTGCAAGCTGTGAGCTTGCATCTAGGAGATACTAGGTTCGAACCCCACTGTCGGCAGCCATGAAGATGGTTTTCCAAGGTTTCCCATTTTCACACCAGGCAAATGCTGGGGGCTGTACCTTAATTAACGCCACAGAAGCTTCCTTCCAACTTCTAGGCCTTTCCTATCGCATCGTCGCCATAAGACCTATCTGTGTCGGTGCGAGGTAAAGCAAATAGCAAACGTCCCACTAACTACTTTTACTATTTTCGGAGGCCGCGAGGTGCTGGAATTTAGTCCTGCAGGAGTTCTTTTACGTGCTAGTAAATCTACAGACACGAGGCTGACGTATTTGATTACCTTCAAAACCACCGGGCTGAGCTAGGATCGAACCTGCCAAGTTGGGGTCAGAAGACCAGCCATTCAGCCCGGCTCCAAAGGTTTAAAAAAGTGATCACTTCACCAGTATTTAACATAGTCGTTGTTGTTACATCAAGTGGCGACTCCTATTTCATTATAATGATCTCATTAATTAGTATATGAAAAAACATACAACCTGTTTTCCAGTCAGTGACCGGGCCAGGAATGGAATGAATGAAGCCGCCATCTTCCGGTGAGGATAGGAATTGTGCCGGCTGCCGAGGCCTGTCTCAGTCCTCTGGGACAATGATTAATGACTGACAGATGAAATTAAATAATAATGGAGAGTGTTGCTGGAATGAAAGATGACAGGGAAAACCGGAGTACCCGGAGAAAAACCTGTCCCGCCTCCGCATTGACCAGCACAAATCTCACATGGAGTGACCGGGATTTGAACCACGGAAGCCAGCGGTGAGAGGCCGACGCACTGCCAGCTGAGCCACGGAGGCTCTGTATCATTAAATAGTATATATACTGTTGTATTCTAAATTTGTAAAATGTACTCTCTTTTGGGAGTTGTGGACTGAAGAGGAAGTAGGGTTCACTCAGCTTCGTGAGATCGATTGAGGAGCTGTCTGATATGAGAAGTAGAGGACCTACTCACACAAAGGAAACCAATACGGCTGAGGATGTCACACGGTTCACGTCGCACTCGAGCAGGTCAAGGAACTTCATGAGCCCAGGGGTTGTTTTAGGCATTACCGTCGATCATCACGTGATATACTTTCAAATTAATTTTAGGTGGTTGGTCATTTAAAAAAATATTTCAACACACTCATTAATAACAGCAATATTGATATGAAAGTAAAATGAAAAATAAAAGGATGTGAGGGATTAAACAATTCTTTGATGTAAAGCAAAAAGCAAAGTCGCCTCCGTACAGGCCATGAAGGCCCTTGGAGAAGTGGGAGGTAAAGGCTTCCACCATTGTTTAACCTGGCACGTGATGGGGTAGAGTGGTTAGATCTACGCCCGGCCGCCTTTGCCCCCAGGAATTAACCTGGTACTCATTTTTGGTGTAGGCTGAGTGAACCTCAAGGCCATATGCACCTCCGGAAGTGGAAATCTAGTTTCTTAAATTTTACGACTTCCTGACGGGGATTCGAAGCCACGTCCTTCCGTGCGAACCGAGCATGCCTTTACCGCCTCGGCCAGTAATCGTGAAAGTTACCTTAATATGTAATATGGGTCATTATCTTTCAGGTACGTATTATTTTTTAATATTTATTTAATTCTCATATTTTTCTGCATTTTATAAATTCCATTTGAGTCTTCTAATTAACTGATATGATTAATTTTATGTTTAATTTTCTCCTAACGTATCATCCTATATTACATTTTTTAACTGACCAACTACGCAGTTAATTTGAACATTTGTGGCAGGTTTACAACCGAAGACCCAACTTATTACATAACTAAGGGAAATTACTTTTTGAAAGGCAAGATGAGATGGGAAGGTTTTGAAGAAGGCAGGTGTGGGAAATTAACTAGCCAAGTAGTGATGTTGCAAGAATAAGGTGGGATATAAGCTTACTGTATGGGCAGTAGGCCACACCAAATCGACGTGGATATATTCCACCCGTTAACAACCAGAGGCCTTCATTCATGGGGTGATCAATTATGTTGAATTATCAACAGGGCAATCAATTTAACATGAGGGTCGTAACATACTGATCGGCATGCATGCTTAATTGGCACTGGCTCGCCGGCGATGTTGAGGTATCCGGGCCAAATATTGTCATATATATAGTTGTTAAACTTGCAAGTGGGACGTAAGTTAATGACATATTCATTTGTAGATACAATGCGAATATCACATTATTTAAATTATCATGTGTTAAATGGAATGGAAAAGTTTAGAGTGGACTGGACTTCATTTAGGCTTCCGCTGCATTGATTGGAGTATCAAACCGGTCTGATATTAATTTACACGTCCGTCAATAAACATTGTGTATTTTTATTATATAAACATATTGCTACATTGTCTTCCCATTTAGAACATACGCATCGAGCTTATAATCTTTCAGATGATTCACCATTCCTCTGAAATATAATTAAATTGTCCTTCAGAGCGGTCTTTTGTATAATCGGAAATGGAATGATCCTCACATTACGGTAACTAATCTGCGACTCTATATAGGTCTACATAAAGTCCCTATTCTGTGTCTCATTCACAGTGATATTGAGGAAATTAAAACGTTTCAACAGCTTAAATGTCCGACTCGTTGGCTGAATGGTCAGCGTACTGGCCTTCGGTTCAGAGGGCCCCAGGTTCGATTCCCGACTGGGTGGGGGAATTTAACCTTCAATGGTTAATTCCAATGGCCTGGGAGCTGCGTGTTTGTGCTGTCCCCAACATCCCTGCAACTCACACACCACACATAACACTATCCTCCAACACAATAACACGCAGTTACCTACACATGGCAGATGCCGCCCACCCTCATCGGAGGGTCTGCCTTACAAGGGCTGCATCCGGCTAGAAATAGCCACACGAAATTATTATTATTAACAGCTTAAATTGGTATCAGTTAAACACTGTTACATCATATTTACAAGAAAAATACCATGAATCTCTCAAGACCACGACTTTTGTACTTGTTACAGAAAGATACGTTTCCTTCTGCGAAGTGTTTGTTTCATATTCACCACGATGAGATATATCGGTATGAGTTCAAACTACATGCATCGTAATGTTCAGATTGATCTTTCATGGCCCGTAATTTTAGACCTGATAACAACCTTTTAGGCGTTTGCCATGTGAAGAAAACAAGGTGAAATTCTTTACGTTTCTCAGAGAACTTTGCTTCGCGTCTTCAGAAAAAAATCTGGACTGTGCACGAGGAAGACTTCTCCAATAAACGTAAATAATTTTATCTTGATTTCTCGACACAGCTAAAACCTCAAAAATTATTATTACGTACATCCTGACTTCTATTGCCTTCCAGAGAGATATTGAGAAAACGGGAATGTTTGAAAGAGTGAATCTGTCACCAGATTTAGGTTATACTAGTTGCTTTACGTCGCACCGACACAGATAGGTCTTATGGCGACGATGGGACAGGGGAGGGCTAGGAGTGGGAAGGAAGCGGCCGTGGCCTTAATTAAGGTACAGCTCCAGCATTTGCCTGGTGTGAAAATGTTAAACCACAAAAAACCATCTTCAGGGCTGCCGACAGTGGGATTCGAACCTACTATCTCCCGAATACTGGATACTGGCCGCACTTAAGCGACTGCAGCTATCGAGCTCGGTGATATAGGTTATAGGAACAATGAGATTATGAACCTCATACTTCAACGGTTAAGTGATAAATATCATCTTTCAGTGAAGTGATTTGATCATTTTCACCATACGGGCTTATGCAACTACGTAATCCCCATCTATAACAACGAGGCAGAAAGCCTTCCGCCGAGTTTGGGAAGTGACATCTATCATATTTTGATCATCGATGCTTCGTTGTAGGTGTTTCCATAGTAGAGATATGATTTGGGGGAGATGGAATTTCTCATGTTTGGTTCTCGATAAAGTGCGTTTCATTCAGCGAGGTGAGATGATAATTTTATTGCACGGAATAACATTAACGTCATCTATTGACATAACACTGAACGAAGTCCTACCGCCTGATTTGAACTTACTTACTTACTTACTTAGTTACTGAAAGCGATAACTGACATGTGAACTTCGTTAATAACTCCAGTCAGGGAAGTGAGCTTGTCATTTAGGAGTAAGTAGCACATTAACATTTTCTCCTGGCATCAGATGCCTGCTTTGAAGTGTTCGCATTACCATCGTCCCATGAGGCAACGCCTCTACGATGGCAAGACCGTCTACAATATCAGACGTTAATGCAGCTATGGATATTAACTAGAACGGCGCCGCGTCCGGTTTGTTCAAATGTAAACAGGAGCATGTGTGAAGCTTCAGTTTCATTTTATCTGTTGGTTAAATCAGTGATGTTTTCTTTTATTTTATTGAAATTTGGTTTAAAAATAATATGATGTTCGTGTTGTGTGCCTGGATGTAACTCATGTTAACGTAGATGAACACACATTCAGATCAATGTTCATAGTGTTGATATCGTAGTTACAAATAATTCATTAGGGTGCATTAAAACATTCGAGGATAAATTTGTCATTAGAGAAAATGTTTTCCGTACATACACTTGATGAGCTAATTTTTCCGGATAAGGCCAAAACTATGTCTTGGTGTCTATACTGGTATTCTCAACTACGATATCGTTTGAGGTTTTTAAATGTGAGTTTATAAAAAGTGAGAAAGCCGTTTAGTTTATCTGTGAATGATTTTTTTTGTTAAATTACATGCCAAGGTATCAACTGATATGCTGTCATTTACAGTAAGTACTTACGTGGCCAACGATTTGGGTGTTAATTTTCTTTATCTTTGCTTTCCTACGAAAATGCATTTGCCACCAGAGAACTTCAAATGTATTCCCCTACTGGGAGACAAACATTATCTGAAGTATAATAGATGGAGTATAACAGTTTTCAGAACCACTGTTATGACAGAATTGAAATTCGTAACAGCGTTATACATTTCTAATGAATTTCTTTAACGAATTAGGCTACTGTATTTAAAAGCTTATGGTAATAGAAAGGTCATTTAAATATGTTAATTTTAGATCAAGTATTGATTTATAGGAAGAATTACGGACTGGAATAATTTACCAAGTGTGCCCCCTACTATATCTACACCTGTTCGATGAATTTCCAACTTCTCTGAAATAATTTAAGAAAAAGCTAGGTAAACAGCTGATAGGTATTCTGCACTTGGAAGACAGTTCTAAATTCAGATCATTGTTGATTGATTGACAGATTGATTGATTGATTGATTGATTGATTGATTGATTGATTAAAACTGCCTATCTTCGAAACCCATCAGATATTACCCAGGACTGTTACTTTGGAATGCAGTCGTATCTTATCTAATTCCCAAACCACATTAGTTCATAGAAAAGACATATTTTGGATCTTCCACATGTTGCTTATCTAAATTTCTAGATAGAATTAGTTCTGTTACCCCAAGTTATGCATTCTTGATTGAAAATAGTAAGTTGCTTTAAGAATTAGGAATGTCGTGTGATATTACGTACAGAAGATGAAATGTATTGCGTATGGCAGAAAATAGAGTAGATGTCCGTTTTTATTTCTTCAGTATCATATCCATGAAGTAAGGATAATATTGACCTCCCCTGATAAATATTTTTCCAACTGTACACCATATAACATCATAACTGACGTTTTACATGTAATGCATTAGCTTGAGAGAATTCTAGTGATACAATTAGTGTCCAATATCGATGATGTATCAATGTCATTAGTGTACGAATACTTTACATGCAAACAGGCCTCTGCATTACATGTGTCTAGTGTCGACATTTGGTTTAAAATGTTCTGTATTTTCAGATGGATATCCTTATTTTGTTATTCTAACTTAAAATGATATATTTAAATGTGTACGTCATTATTGGCAGTTTAGCAATTCAATACGATAATCAAAAGGCTATGTTTATGAATCACAGGCTTGTTTACATTCAACCGATGCGTCGGCAATGTTGATTTTGTATTAAGGTCTGATACTATTGGAGATGGTCTTGGCGTTGGCATTACAGGGAGCGATATTAGCAAGTGACAGTCATTCAATATATTAGTGTACTGTATATTTATGTTGTTGTGTAGTAGAACGGTAGTAGACATCATATCTATTTATTCGTATTGCAATGGCTGATTTAATTAGTGAATTAGAATCTGGTGATTATTTATCGGGAGAACATGTTCATTATTAGTTCCCCGATATTACGTCCAGGAAATAAATTTTAGGCCAAGAAGTGCTTTCTCTCAGTGGAGCTCTGAGTTTCACTTAGCCGGTTATACTGTGCCGTTTTCCCGTGGTTCAAATTAAAAATACCAACTGAAACAGCGAGAATGGAGGCGCGAAGATTCGAGCGCGACGAAATTTCCTCAAACATGGCGCCGGACTTGAAAGGGCTTCTTCTTTGGTACAGTTATAACTGACGGCAATAATGTAAATAATACGGACAGGAAATTTTAACAGTAAGATTTGGACTATTAGACTATAATAGCAGTTTAATCGTGCGTATAGTAATCATTTAGTATTAATTTGAATATTTAGTACTTTTAATTAGCATATTATATTAGACGAAACCATTGAAAGTAAGTGATGAAGGCCAAGGAAAAGAAAAATATCTAAGTCGTGACAGTACGCTGCTGGTGTCACGTATGTCGAAATCTCTGAAAAAATTAGAAAAGGCGTATTTAGTACAGATTAATTTATTCTATTATTTTGCTGTGTTTAAAAGAGCAGAGGATCAATCTGTTGTTGTTGTTGTTGTTGTTGCTAAAAGGTAAAGCTTTCGGCGTTCAAACTCCAAGTTAGAACTGAATGGAATGATTGACGATAACTAATAGCAATATATCGTAGTTATATGAAAGTATAACTTACACAAGAATGTTTCAGGTTCATTATGGAGAAGATTATACACGATGGTCCGTAATCTGGTCTAAATTGATACCGGGCGAGTTTGCTGTGCGGTTAGGGGTGCGCGGCTGTGAGCTCGCATCCGGGAGATAGTGGGTTCGAACCCCGGCAGCCCTGAAGATGCTTTTCAGTAGTTTCCCGTTTTTACACCAGGCAAATGCTGGGGCTGTACCTTAATAAAGGTCACGGCCGCTTTCTTCCCATTCGGCCTTTCCTATACCATCGTCGCCATTAGACCTATCTGTGTCGGTGCGACGTAAAGCAAATAGCTAAATTGATATAATGTGCTTCTAAACGTAACGGTGAACCCCAAGTGCCGTATATCCCGTGACAGTGAAGAGGAAACATAAGACATGTGCGACCTGGATGCTGGCAACCAGTCAGTAACCTATTTTGTAATCATAATGGGAAATAACATTCTTCTTGTTTTATTTTTAGCTTTATGAAGATGTGAGACACATAAAACCTAAGTTGTTCTGAGGTAATCGAAGCGATGAAGAGAGCAAACACATAACGTTTTATTGCGAGTGATAATAAGAATTACAATATTTCGGTGTGTATTTACCCGAGTTTGGCTTTATAAATTAGCTATTTCGATTGGCGTACGTGTGATTATTCTGTGGTGGTATTTCGATCTTGGTAGTTTGAATAATATATAATGTCATGAGTTATTGGTGTACCGTGTGGTGATTTTCGTGTTCTGTGTGAATTACTTTACCTATTATTTATGTAGGCCTAATTTGGGATGTAGTAGTAACATGGGAGAAGTTGTTCGATACATTTCATGGTACGTGTTAGTCCAGGCAGATATTAAGCGATCGGAGCCTAGAACATGCCAGTCTATTATAATTCAAGTTATAATCAAGTATGTCATAACTGTGTCGTGTGTTTCTTGTTGAATTTTCTTCGGAATCTATATATATAAAATTGGATGTTGGTATGTTTGAAGTTAATAGACTCAAATACTACTGGAGCAATTTCGCTGAAATTTTCACAGTTTGTTCTTATTACATCTGAGAGGGATTATGAAGTGGTTTGAACGAAATCTGATTGGTAGTTCGGCACTAAGGGGTAAAAAATAAAATCGGGGAAGATGAGCAAACCGCAAGACAAATCCGATCAGCGGGTTGCCTACCCAACAGTATGGGAAGATTATGATGTGTTCCTTAAAACTTATTTCTGCTTTTATCTGGAAAAATTACTGTAGGGGCAAGAAATCCCTAACGCCCCTAAAGGAAGGGGTTGAAACTAAAAAATCCGAATATGACGATATTAGTGACGAATTCATAGTCTTTGGGGTAGCTGAGATGAACTGTGACACTATGAATGCCGTTTAAGTCAAAGTTCGTTCCCAGTCGGTATGGTGAACATATTGTGACTTACTGTTTGGGAAAGAAAAGTGTAGAGTAAGACACACATACGGACGGGATCGTACAACTGAATATGTTACAGACGTTAAAATTGGCATCTTCTTTAAAAACAAACACATTTTTTATTTTTGGAAAATCCATAAACTCTATTATCGTTATTAAATGTTCATAAAATTATTGAAAAGGGTAGGAAACACAATATGACTATGACAGGCGTATCAAGATGAGTTATCTGACCTGCTGTGGGGCAGTGCACGTGTCCACTAGTATATCATATAATTGGTAAGTTACATGCGAAGTGTTATACGTGTGGTTGTATTTGGCACATATATGTTTGTTCGTCTTCGTTTTAATGATGTACTGGACGAGGTAATGTGCTAATGAATACCGATATTGATGGAAACGACGATTATTCTTATGTTGGTAGCAACACTTTCTTCGAGATATATCAAATGTATAGATTATATTTGGACTTGAACTACGTGAAATTAGTAATGAAGTACAATATGTGAGATGTTCTTGAGTTTGTGACATATTTCAGTTTAAGCCTGAGTGTCTGATGTTCCTCATTCGAGTCCCTGTGTTACGTTATACGTATTTTGACGCGTACATACACCCTAACGCGAGGAGTTACCCCATACACCACGTTCATGTTCCACACAATAGAAGCCTTGAACACCTGTATTCCACAATTCTGGACGCGTTGAGTAACACGTTAACGCAACCGAGGTCATGAATTATCATTTGTAAGCCACCTCCAGCCCAACTGTAGGGTCATTTACTTGTTAATCACGTGTCTCTGCTGAAGATGGTACATTATTTAATTACTACCGCTATCGAAACAGACTTTCAACGTATTAGGTCGTGTTACGTACATGTAGTACGTGTTGAAGAGATGTTAAGTACAGAACAAAAATGGCCAGCCGGACACCAGTGGGATACGAACCCACAACCCAGGCCACCATAGCTCAATTGGTAGAGCAACCGACGCGAAATCGGGAGTAGATAGTAAGTCATATGTGCACCAATTTTGTGTGAGGTCTATGCTGGAAGAAACACACATACATCCGTAATTTTGGTCATTTTGAACATTTTGTTTTCCACCCCTTCTCATCTCCATGCCAATGGGGGCTGAACAACGACATTCGGAGTGTCATTATTCACCTCAGGAACTCCTAAAGCTATGGACTGTACATTAATATTTGTCGTTGTCTATTATTTCATGTTTCACCCTTTTTTCTGTGTTTCTTTTATAATTCATCCCCACCCCTTGGGATGCTAGGGGTATCTTACCCCTATAGCAATTTCTTCCAAGTTATTCAAATATATAACGTTTTAGCTCCGGAACATATCAAAATATGAAGGCAATTTCAATGACGGTGTAGACCTTCGTTTCGGGATAATTGGTGGCTAAACGGTACATCGTACCACAAAAGAGAAAGCACTATTGGTTTTCAATTTCGAGAGATCTACAACTTTAGACCTATGACATATTGTAGTATCTCGATCCCTTATACGTTAGATAGAGCTGCATTTCTCAATTTTGTGTTCATTTTGTACTTTTTTCACGGATATCTTATCGTTTGGCATACTTATAGGAAAGGTAGAATCATCAAATGCTGTACGCATATTAACACAACCAGTAGTCATATGTTAGCCAAATTTTATGATTCCAGCTGCTGCATAAGTATCCGAAAAATAAAGTAATGTGTGAAAACTCTACCCAAATTTCAGCCTATTTATTGTTTTTAACTCAATCTAATCCATCAATATAGGATATACGAGAAAATGTCATAGGACCAACCATGTAGAACAATAAACGGGGCGTCTGATGGCGGAATCCGTTTGTTGATATGATTGATCTACCTTTTAAAAGCAGTAAATCTCGAATAGAAGGTCTGCACTTATAAACGTGCCGATGCTTATCTATATAAATAAAGTTGTAGGGGTCCGCTGTTTGTAATTTCGTTTGTTTTGCCGATTTTCTATACATTTATCTGATTTACATAAACTCAAGGCCGTATCAGTGGTTTTTATCTTTCGTGTCTGTTTGTGCTTCTGTTCCACTATCTTGGCGAAATGGCTGGATAGATTTCGACCAAACTTCATGTAGAATATACTCATCCAGAGAAAGGTTTATATATGCATATGATCTAAAAATCACTGAACAGAATGGGGGTTTATAGGGAAACCACAACAGTTTTTTTTCTTTTTCTCTTATACTATTGATTTTCTGTAAAATCCGTGGACTAAATGTAAAACGTCCCTTTGTTATGTAGGCCCTACATAATTTCGCTTGGTTACTGCATACTCTTTCCTTTGAGGGAATACTGCATGCTGTTCAAATGTATTACTTCTAGGCACCGAAAAATGTCGAAATATGGAGGCAATTTCAGTGACGGTTCAGACCTTCGTTTCGTGGTAAATGTTTTCTAAACGGTAAGTTATTTCACCAAGCAGATTACACAATCGCTGCTCAATTTGGAGAGATCTTCAACTTTGGTCCCAAACCTTATTGTTTTATCTCGATTCTTCAGACTTGAGATAGCGCAGCATTTCTCGATTACAATAAAATCTCTCCAACCCGATTGCGACTGGCATTAGGAAAGGGGGGCTGTCATTATAAGGACAATTTTCCATGACTCTTGCGGATGGCAGCTGGCAAGTGAGCCTGCCGTTACCGAAAAACATGCCGAACTCTATTGTGAATGGCAGTAGAAAATGTGGCCTCCCATTATCATCTAAATTTCCCCAACGTGCACCTTACAGCGAAAACAACATATGGGGTCTTCCCCGTTTTGTTTCTCGGATAGCGCTATGAGGAGTGCAATAATATAACGTTACTCACTGCGTGTGCAGTAACTTACGTAGAACTCCGTATACAAGGTATAATACCTTAGCGAAGCGCGGGAACATACTATATAAAAAAATGGATGTGTGTGTGTGTGTGTAAAAGACGCATCTCCTCCTAAAACACTGGAGCTATTTCAACCAAATTTGTTGCACTTACGATTTACCACCTGGAGACGAGCACTGTGGGGGTAAGCCATCCCAAGCACCCCTAGGGGTGGGCGTCAGGGGGTTAGGTATAGCAATAATCGAAAATGGTGTCGATCCAATAGTTTTCGGGGTCGCTGATATGAACAGTGATAATGCCCGATTTTTTAAAGTCCGAAGTTCAGCCCCTTTTGGGTGGGGGAAAGGGCGGACTGAGAAATAAAAATAATTGGAAATAGTGTCGAATTCATAGTTTTCGGGGTCGCTGAGACAAAAGAAACACTCCGAAATTTTTAAAGTCCAAGTTCAGCCCCATTTTCGTTGGGGGTGCTGAGGTGGGAGTGAGATATAAAACTAATCGAAAATAGTGTCGAATCCACAATGTTCGGAGTCGTTGAGATGACTTCGGACTTTTTAAAGTCCAAGTTCAGCCCAAATGGTGAAACATAATATGACCAAAATGACCGAGATTATAGAGGTTTGTGTGTATTCTCCAGAATAGCTGTCAACTAAATTTGGTACAAATATTACTTACTATCTGTGAAAAATGTTGCTGGGGACAAGATACCCCTAGAACCCCCAGATGAGGGAGTGAAATATAATTATAACTAAACACGACCGATATTAGTGTCGAATCCATAGTTTTGAAGACTACTGGAGCGATCTCAACCAAACTTAGTACACGTATGATTTATTATCAGAAGAACAACCGCGTAGTGGTAAAGACACACCTAGCATCCTTAGCGCCAGGGAGTGAGGGGGTGGGATATAAATATAAAAATAATCGAAGATAGTGTTGAATACATAATTTTCGGGGTCTCTGAGATGATTAGTGACACTACGGATATTTTATAAGTCCAAATTCTGACCCTTTGGGGTGCGAGGATTAGGGGGTGTGCGATATAATTTTAGCTTCTTACTCATGTACATAGATCACTTTTATGGCCATACTTATATTTCCATTTACTTTATTACTTATTGTGTTCTCTTTTGCATTTGTTTTTTTTTTCAGTTTGTATCTTACTTTTTCATTATGACTTTGTCTCTCGTTATATATACGCTCCAAATTTTATTCTATTTTGTTTGTTGAACTCTGCTTTCTTTCTTCATAATATGTTGTCCAAGTCTGTAATTTTTAGCTTATCTTTGATTTTATGATAGAATAGTACATTTCTTTTATATATGTATTATCTGTAGATTAATTATGTGGTTAAGTGTAAGAGAGGGCCACGAGCCCTAACTTCGCCACTGCTAAAGTCAATAAATAAATAAATAAATAAATAAATAAATAAATAAATAAATAAATAAATAAATAAATAAATAAATAAATAAATAAATAAATAAATAAATAAATAAATAAATAAATAAATAAATAAATAAATAAATAAATAAATAAATAAATAAATAAATAAATAAATAAATAAATAAATAAATAAATAAATAAATAAATAAATAAATAAATAAATAAATAAATAAATAAATAAATAAATAAATAAATAAATAAATAAATAAATAAATAAATAAATAAATAAATAAATAAATAAATAAATAAATAAATAAATAAATAAATAAATAAATAAATAAATAAATAAATAAATAAATAAATAAATAAATAAATAAATAAATAAATAAATAAATAAATAAATAAATAAATAAATAAATAAATAAATAAATAAATAAATAAATAAATAAATAAATAAATAAATAAATAAATAAATAAATAAATAAATAAATAAATAAATAAATAAATAAATAAATAAATAAATAAATAAATAAATAAATAAATAAATAAATAAATAAATAAATAAATAAATAAATAAATAAATAAATAAATAAATAAATAAATAAATAAATAAATAAATAAATAAATAAATAAATAAATAAATAAATAAATAAATAAATAAATAAATAAATAAATAAATAAATAAATAAATAAATAAATAAATAAATAAATAAATAAATAAATAAAAGAATAATCGAAAATAATGTCGAATCCATAGTTTTCGGGGTCGCTGAAATGAACAGTGACACTCCGGGTTGTTTTGAAGTCCAAGTTAAGCCCCTTTGTGGTGGAGGTTAAGGGGGTAGTGAGAGACAAAAAAATAATCGATAATAGTGTCGAATCGATACTTTTCGCGGTGACTGAGGTGAAAAGTGTCACTCCGGAATTTTCATGTCCCCCTTTGTGGTAGAGGTGAGTGAGATATAAAAATAATAAAAAAAGAGTCGAATTCAAAGTCTTCAGGATCGCTGAAATGATTAGTAACTCTCTGGATGTTTAAAAAAAATCAAATTCTGGCCCCTTTGGGGTGGGAGCGAAGGGAGAGTGATATATAAAAATAATCGCAAATAGTGTCACATCCATAATTTTTGGGGTAGCTGAGATGAATAATGAAATTCCGGCGTTTTTAATAACATTACCAACATGGCCGAGATTATGGATGTGTCTGTATATTTTCCAGCGTAGCTGACAACTAAATTTGGTGCAAATATTACTTACTATGTGTGACAAGTGGTGTGGTGGCAAGACACCCATAGAAACCCTATGGCAAGGGGTGAAATATCAATAAGAAATGACCAATAATAGCACCGAATCCATTGTTTTTAGGACTACTGGGGCTATTTGAACCAAACTGGTACACTTATGTCTTGTTATCAGCAGACTAACCGCATGGCGGCAAGAAGACACACCAAGCATCTTTAGGGGTATGGATGGGGTTGGAATATAACGATAATCGAAAATAGTGGCGTATCTATAGTTTTCGTGGTCACTGAGATGAATAATAACACTCAGGAATGTTTAAAGTCCAAGTTCAGCCTCCTTTGGTTTGGGAACGGGGGGAGAGTGATGTATAAAAATAATCGAAAATAATTTCGAATCGGTAGTTTTTGGGGACGCTGATATAATTAGTTTCACTCCGAATTTTTTGTAAGTTCAAGTTAAGCCCCATTTGCGGTGAGAGTGAATGGGTATTGATACAAAAAAATAATCGAGAATAGTGTTCAATCCATAATAGTTTTTTGGGTCGCTGAGATGAACTGTGATAATCTGATTGTCGTTTAAGATAAAGTTCTGTTCCAACCGGCAGAATTGCGAAACGGATGAAGAAAAGAGAATGTTCAAAGTGACCGAGTTTAAGGACGTATGTGTATGTTATAGCATACATCTCAACCAAATTTGATACACATGTGACTTACTATATAGAAGGAATTGCTATAGGGGTAAAATACCCCTAGCCCCCCTCCCCCAGGGGCGGGGATGAATTATAGAAAACACAGAAAGACGGGTGAAGTATGAAAATAATAGACAACGACAAATATTATTATTTTTTTACAATTTGTTTTACGTCGCCTCGACACAGATAGATCTTGTGGTGACGATGAGATAGGAAAGGCCTAGGAGTGGGAAGGAAGCGACCGTGGCATTAATTAAGGTACAGCCCCAGCATTTGCCTAGTGTGAAAATGGGAAACCACGGAAAACCATCTTCAGGGCTGCCAACAGTAGGGTTCGAACCTACTATCTCCCGGATGCAAGCTCACAGCTGCGCGCCCCTAACCGCACGGCCAACTTGCCCGATAAATATGAATGTACAGTCCATAGTTTTCAGAGTCCCTGAGGTGAATGATGACACTCCGGATGTTGTTGTTCAGCCCCCCATTTGCATGGAGATGAGAAGGGGTGGAAAAGAAAATGTTCAAAAGATCGAAATTACGGATGTATGTGCATTTCTTCCAGCATAGCCCTCACAGAAATTTGGTGCACATATGACTTACTATCTAAAAAACATATTTTGGGGTATAAAATTCCCCTAGAACTCCTAAGGGAGGTGGTGAAATATAAAAATAAACAAAAATGACTAATTTATGTCGAATACATTGTTTTAGAGGTCGCTGAGTTGAACTGTGACACTCTGCGTGGTTGTCATACTTCAGCCGCAATCAGTATGGAGGTTGAGAAGGTGTGAGAATGAATGTAAAATTAACCAAGATTCCCATTTTCACACCAGGCAAATGCTGGGGATATACTTTAATTAAGGCCACGGCCGCTTCCTTCCCACTCCTAGCCCTTTCTTAGCACATCGTCGCCACAAGATCTATCTGTGTCGAGGCGACGTAAAACAAATTGTAATCTTGGTATGTTCCAGAATAGCTCTCAACGAAACTTGGTACACTTACTATCTGAAACATCACAGCCACGGCTGAGGTGAGGAGTGGGAGGGGATGACGTGTAAAAATAATGGAAAATAACCTATATTTATGTCGAATATATTGTTTATGTGTCACTGATATGAATTTTGACGCTCTGGACGCCGCTTAAGTCACGTTCTGGCTCCACTGAGACGAGGTACTGAGAGGGACTTAAAATTAAATAGTCCAGTATTACAGAAATTAGTGTTGAATCCACTCCTTTTGAGGTCACAAGACTGGTTGGTGACAGTTTCAATAACAGTTAAAATCGTGTTCATCATATCTATAGCGCTACGGGTAAATACATATAGTTATCACTTTGTTTTAAAAGGATCAAATACTTCCCAGTCAATTCGAGCTTCCACAAGGACAAAGTGTTACTCTAAAATTAAATAATATGAAACTTGAAGTCAAATAGATAATCTATTCTTGGAATAAAGCAGTTCTGTTATATCTGTACAGAAGGCAAACTTAGGCCTACTTCTTACGATGTGGGACATGAAAGGGGTGCAGAGGAGATAAGATAATTAAGAAATTATTCAACACGTATGTTCCATGTCTTAAAGCCTTTTATTTAAAAAAGAAAACACGTACAACGAAAACACACAGAAGCGGTAGACCGATAGTCCAATATTTTAGGTTACCTAAGTAGCTCCATGTAAAGTTGTAATGAGTGCGGAAGTTCTACAACTCATGCTCACTTACATCTGCCCATTTATTTTGTTTTGTGCTTCTTCCATTGCGGTTGGTTTCCACCAATATCAAACTAATTATTTCAAAGAGTTGCACCAAACCCGAGCATTACTTGTGGACAATGAGATCCGCAGGGAGGTCTCAGCACACAATGCACCTTAACGCCTCATGGCAGTACTAAATATCGAATAAATCCATTAGAGTTCAAGTAACCCAGAGTTTTTACTACATTACTAATGAATAAATTGTGAAAACACTTAGCCGTCTTCAACTTGTTTGCCATGCGTGCACTTGGACGAACCATTTGTCCTCATACAGTAAGCCAAATAATTTATATTTATTAGGATTTTCTTGGCGAGACCTAGCGTTTACAGTGAACTGTGTTTTCTGGTATAGTCCAAAGCAATTTTCTTACTTTCATTGCCCTGTCTCTGTATTATCCTTGGCTGTGACAATATGAAAGTGACTGAGGTATGAGTGATGATAGTAATGCTATTTCTTATGCAGCTAGTCCCTGCTATGAATGGTATAAAAATGTTGCTTGCTGCATGCATCTGAGTAGGCTTGGCAAACTTATATAGAATTGCAACTTCTGGCTCAGTGAAGAAAGCAACGGGAAACCATTTCACTCATCATTTCAATAGTGTGCCTCCTCTTTAATACCTAAGCCATCTATGACGGCTAGTGGTGGAGCTGTTGAGGATCGAACTATCCTTCGGGCTGAGGACTGACCATACATATGTTTAGGCCCTATTCTGAAAGTACGTTCGTTAATTATAATATTAAAACTTTTCTCAATTTTTGGGCTTTGTCACGGCCATAATGTACCAGATCAATGTTTTTGGAATAGATTTCTCCAGGAAAAATTGAAGAAGGAAGAAGGAAGGTACGAACTATGGACAAATGAAGGTATCGGCAAAAGGGGAAGAGCCGTGAAAGGTGACTTCGAATGGGAACGTTCGACAATGAAGAACCTCAATATAAATCCGCACTTTCTGAAGATTACAAGGGATCATGTTAAATGTTGTAAACCATGAAAAGCCAGTAATTCTTCAAAACTTTCCCCATGAAATTAAGCATTCACCCTGTTAACGTTGACACGTGTTATACAAGAGTCAAAATTATTAACAGAATCAAAACTGCAAATATTATAATTTCAGATTTTATGTAAACACTTGATGAAGTATGCGTTATTCGCGCGGATTTATGAGCTAAGATTAAAGCAGGTAACTTAAGGTGGCCCGCAAGTATGTGTGCAACTTACAACACGTTCTTATAGACAGTGTTTATGACTTTCTCATCAATAATTAGGTTATGCTCACTCGACAGTAGAATAATGAAGCAACTCGAAGGAGAAAGAAGGTACGAACCTTCGACAAATTAAGGTATCGGCAAAAGGAACGAGTCGTGAAAGGTGGGAGAACTAGGGCCTCCTTAGTCCTCGAATGCTAAATTAAATGTGAATTATAAACCCATTACATATGGATCCTAAACCTACACAATATTAATATTAAAATATAGAATGATAGAATAGGATGATGATGATGATGATGATGATAATAAAGTAGCTTAAGAAATAAACTACAGTCCAGAGCATTTCTCCAATATGGATGAGCACGCTTAGCACTCTCAACAATTCAACTTAGCGTCCAAAGGCTTTGTACAAAAAGACGCGCTCAATTCTTCAGCTGGCCTCTTCACAAATGAATGAGTTTTTACACAAATGATGAAGTATTTGGCTTCAAGTGACTTCTACTTTCACGCGAAATGATCAGCCTATTCGTTAGTGAAGGTCACCAACAACCATAAACAAAAGAAAGCTCATTTTTCTCGAAAACCATAGAGTTACGAAAAACATTCATTCGAAGCTTCTTGTAGATAATCTGATTCACGCCCACATAGCGCACTTCGTTTCTCGATAGAGCCAATCCTTAACCCTATATTTTAGTTGATGTAGTGCAAAAATTGCTCAAATTTGGGACATACCCCTGTAAAATCACCCACTAGTTGGAAATAAATTATATATCAGAATCAAAACTATGCCTTGAATGACACGGGATATCAAGCTATTAATATCCTTACCAGATTTGAGCTCAATCGGTCCTGTAATTTTTGAGCATATCTGGAACAAACAAACACCATCTCACTTTTGAAGTAAATTCTGTCGACGCGTTCAATCACTACTGTGATCTTTAAGTGCCGGAGATCAGTACAGCATAACACATTCTGAAATTCGACTCTTCAAGTTACTTTTTAATTTATAACCCCAATCTTTTAGTTAATTTCAACGAGCTCGATAGCTGCAGTCGCTTAATTGCGGCCAGTATCCAGTATTCGGGAGATAGTAGGTTCGAACCCCACTGTCGGCAGCCCTGAAAATGGTTTTCCGTAGTTTCCCATTTCACACCAGGCAAATGCTGGGGCTGTGCCTTAATTAAGGCCACGGCCGCTTCCGTCCCACTCCTAGACCTGTATTGTTCTATCGTCGCCATAATACCTATCTGTGTCGGTGCGACGTAAATCAACTAGCAAAGAAAAAAATTTCGGTGAAATAATTATTTTAATATCTCTACTAGTTCAGGAGTTATGACATAAGAGTTAGACATTGCATAAGCTATTTAAAGAGTTCTGCGGCACACACGACTCATTTTCTCAAAACTGTATTTTTCAAATTCTTAAGTGCACGTAGTTGAGCCCTCAAAACAAGAGGTTCATATGGGGAGAGGCTGCATCATCGCACTGAATTTATTACTGTAACATTTTTCTGAGGCTTTGAGTTACGTAGTGATATCGGAATAACTAATATGTATCACTCACAGTTTGCCAGAAACGGCCTGTGATCGACACAAACACGCGCCAGGCCAGTAATGGACACGCGAAATTAATAATAATAATAATAATAATAATAATAATAATAATAATAATAATAATAATAATAATAATAATAATAATAAACACCGACCTCGATAGCTGCAGTCGCTTAAGTGCGGCCAGTATCCAGTATTCGGGAGATAGTAGGTTCGAACCCCACTGTCAGCAGCCCTGAAGATGGTTTTCCGTGGTTTCCCATTTTCACACCTTAATTAAGGCCACGCCTGCTTCCTTCCTAGTCCTAGCCTTTTCCTGTCACATTGTTGCCGTAAGACCTATCTGTGTCGGTGCGACGTAAAGCAAGTTGTAAAAATAATAACAAACTGCCATCTAAGTTACGACTTGCCGGGCTGAGTGGCTCAGACGATTGAGGTGCTGGCCTTCTGATCCCAACTTGGCACGTTCGATCCTGGCTCAGTCCGGTGGTATTTGAAGGTGGGCATATACGTCAGCCTCGTGTCGGTAGTTTTACTGACACGTACAAGAATTCCAGCGGGACTAAATTTCGGCACCTCGGCGTCTCCGAAGACCGTTAAAAGTCGTTAGTGGGACGTAAAACAAATAACATTAATATTAAATTACGACTTAATCTCGTTGAATGTTACGTATTGTAGGAAGGTATGTTGGGTGAAGTCGATGAAATGTTCAACAAATATCTTTAAAGAGACGTGCTTGAAGTTACCACCTCTTTAAATTCCTACTTCTTACACGGAGGCTCCGTGTTCTGTTCTAGGCCACTCCGGCGATTTTATTTTTGGACTGAGGGTTGTAACGGGGTTCACTCCGCCCCCATGAGACCAATTTAGGTCCTGTTTGATCCGAGAGGCAGTGTACCTGGTCAATAAAGCCTAGCAATAAGGCTGAGGAGTCGTCACGTTGATTACGTGGCATCTCAATATCTGCAGGCCCTCAGGCTGGGCAGTAGTTGTATCGACACGTCAAGGCCCTAATCAGCTGTTACGCCACGCGTTTGGTTTTTTATTTATTATGGTTAGTATATGTATATCTGAGTCCAATTCCCTGGCTGGATGATCATCGTTGTGGTCTACATTTCAGAGGGTCTCGGGATCGATTCCCGGCCGGGATTTTAATCGAGTCTGATTAATTCTTCTGGCTCGGTGGGTGGGTGTTGGTTTTTTTCACAATACTCACCTCTTCATATTCAGACAACACACGACACTACCAACCAGCACAGAAACACGCAATAGTAAATACATCCCTCTAATTAGGGTCGGTGTCAAGAAGGGAATCGGTCGTAAAATAGGGTCAAAATTCACATGTGTGACACAGATCTCACCCGCTACCCCACTCGTGTGGAGAAAGCGGTAGAAGGAGACTTATGCATATCTGAAAGATGATTCAGTGAAAGTTCATTGTAGTATTACCACGCTAGAAAACACAGGCTTAGAAAGATACTTACTTTAACATTCTAGAGATTTCGGACTTAGAAAGATACTTTACCACGCTAGAAAACGCGGGCTTAGAAAGATACTTTACCACGCTAGAAAATGTGGGCTTAGAAATACTTCACCACGCTAAAAAACGCGGGCTTAGAAAGATACTTCACCGCAATAGAAAACGTGGGCTTAGAAAGATAGTTACTTTACCACGCTAGAAAACGGGGGCTTAAAAAGATACTTACTTTACCACGCTAGAAAACGGGGGCTTAGAACGATACTTACTTTACCACGCTAGAAAACGTGGGCTTAGAAAGATACTTTATCACGCTAGAAAACGGGGTCTTAGAAAGATACTTCCTTTACCACGCTAGAAAACGTGAGCTTAGAAAGATACTTACTTTACCGCGTTAGAAAACGGGGGCTTAGAAAGATACTTACTTTACCACGCTAGAAAACGGGGGCTTAGAAAGATACTTAATTTATCACGCTAGAAAACGTGGGCTTAGAAAGACTTACTTTACCACGCTAGAAAATGGGGGCTTAGAAAGATACAAAAAGTTAGCTGTCTGAAGAACAGAAAGAATCTCTCTGACGAACATTTTTGCTCTCAACTGAAGAGCAGGTCATTAGTTGAAGAGCACTTACCTGCAATTACACGAGTTCTGTCTACTGCTTTCCTCATTTTCTTGAATGTTCACCATGTCCTTCTACATGTTACTGTAATATTACTGTCACGTGAGTGACGCATAACTTTCTTTAACTTACACAAGACATGCCATACGCGCACCACTTAGCATGTTCGGTCCACAAAAGCGTCGGTACTGTTCTGCTCTAAATAGATGTGAAAGTCGAAATAATTAAAGCATATTTCCGTCAAGGTTGTCATTCATGTCAATACACGGTTTGTTTGAGCTGCCTACTCTTTTGATTTATGCATGTTTCTCGAGAGGAAATAGTATATAAGTTACTGGGCTTCAGGATCTCAGGACACTATTGACCGAACGAAGAATAGGACTCCTGCAACGCTGAGCCTTACACTACGATGAACATGAAGAATGGACAGATATATGTGAGTGATAATGATTTCAGTTGACTACTAGCTACACTACTCGTGGTTCACGATTCATTGATTTTTTGATATTTCCATGCCAGCAATGTTCGCCTTTGATGGCAAAAAAAAAAAAAAAATCTTCCCTAATTTCTCCACGAAAAGACTTTATGCGGAAATAATGTTTGTTTTGTAAAGATATTACAGAGAACTGATATTTGCCGAGACAACTGGAGGTTCGTCACAAATGTGATAATCACAATTATCTCGGTTATAATTCCTCGTTCGTTAACAGAGCAAAATTCGGGCATTATATTTTTCGATGAAGTTCATATAATGGAGAATGTTCATATTTTCCTTTGTGGCCCTCTCAGCATTGCTCCGCCATTGTATACTAGCTCAATTCTGCAATAAGATACCAAATTTTGAGATATTACGTTAAACAGTTTTTCCGTGATCTCGAATCAATCAATCAATCAATCAATCAATCAATCAATCAATCAATCAATCAATCAATCAATCAATCAATCAATCAATAGCCGAGCTGACATACAAAAATTCAACTAAACCAATTTTCGAGTTATACCAAATTTGGAATGCAGCAAAAACGAAGCTCTGCTGCTAGTGGCTTTACGTCGCACCGACACAGATAGGTCTTATGGCGATTATGGGATAGGAAAGGCCTAGGAGTTGGAAGGAAGTGGCCGTGGTCTTAATTAAGGTACAGCCCCAGCATTTGCCCGGTGTGAAAATGGGAAACCAGGGAAAACCATCTTCAGGGCTGCCGCCAGTGGGATTCGAACCCACTATTTCCCGGATGCAAGCTCACAGGCGCGCGTTCCTAACCGCACGGCCAACTCGCCCGGTTAAGCGAAGCTTGAGGAAGAAATTAGAAATGTACAGACAAAATTAGTATTGTATTTATATAGATTTGCTGCCCCGTAGTGTACGGTTTTCGTGCCTGTCTCTTAACTTAAAGCTCCGGGTTCGACTTTTTGCCAGTCAAGGTGTTATAATTCTCGACTGAGGGTTGGAACGAGAGTTCATTCAGCTTCATGAGGGTAACTGAAGAGCTGCTGATATGAAAGGCAGAGAATCAGGTCAGGAAAGCAAAATGATATGGTTGAGGATATAACGCTGACCACTTGTCACTCCAATATCTGCAGGCAACCTGACAAATCGAAATACAAGAAAGACTCTACGTGCCACAGAGTAGAATAAAGAGCTTATATTAGAAATTTTGTGCAATTTACGCAGGGAAATTCCACAATCGTCCGACTCCTCAGCTTAAACCTTCTGTTCAGAAGATCCAGGCTGTATTTCAGGTCGGGGTGGGGATTTTAATCACGTCGAATTAATGCCTTTGGCTCGGGGACTGGGTGTATATGATAATCGTAATACACTCTTCTTCAAAGACACTCAACCTCCAGATCGGTAGCTACCTGGTTATCATGCTTGCTTTGGGCCCAAGAGGTCCCGGGTTCATTTCCTGACTGCGTCGGTAACTTTAACTTGCCCTTTAAACTTTCCTCCGGCTTGGGGGCTAGGTGTTTGTGACGTATTCAACTGATTCATCCTAGGTAGGGTCACTACATGGTAAAGTAAACTCGTGTCCTCATCCCGAGGTGGTGCAATGGAGGTGAGCTGCATGTACCATTTCAGCCACATACTGTAACAGCCCTCCTGCCAGTTTTAAATGTCAGGCAGTACCGGAAATCGAACTCGGGCCCCCGAGGACGGCAGCTAATAACACTAACCGTTACGCAACGGAGGCGGACACTACATAGTGTCAACTCGAAAGACCTTCATCAAGCTATTCCTGAGGCAGTACATCATTGATTGTTTATACACGGAACACATGACGCTATCAATCAGCACAGGTACGCACAATAGTGATTGGCCTACATTTCCTCTCATAAATTTGTGTCGGGAAGGGCTTGCAATCGGAAAACAGGGCAAAGTCCGAATGTGGTACACATTTCACACCCGTCAACCCCTCAGGTTGTAGGAAATGTGGCAGAACATGATGGAATATCTATTCCAAATTCTGAGTACGGAATGAAAATCTATAATCACCGAACAAATTGAAGTATTTCCTCTCAAAGCGCTGAATATGAAATATTGCAAAGGTCTATTATAACTATAACATTATGATAGCTTTAATTCTAGCTGTATTACAACGGATAGTATATCGATATTAATAGTCGTAATATCCGAGAGTGTGCAATACTATAACAATATATTAAAGTGACAGTTCATGGAATTGCGCTATATTGGTGTAGTTAATCTGTCAGTGGTCGCGTAGGAGAGGAGCTCACATGTGTTCAGTTCTAATTCGCGCGTGATGTAATTGCAGAGCTGCAGGATTTAATTCAGTAGCAAATACAGGAAAATACTCACAAAGAACAAATGGAAGCCTCATATACAGTAAGGTTTATTGAGTGCCAGTTGACAAATACGCAGGATTAAATTACGGTACGTCGTATCAATACTGACATTGAACTGTGCAAGTCTACAATCAGCTTTCGATACAGTTTATTAACTCGGTGAAGAAGAGAAGGAGTCAGCTTAGAAATACACCAGAGTAAATTGGGATTAAATTGTTGTTCGATTAAACCAGAGATGGCGAACCTTTTCTAGCTAGTGTGCCACTTAGTCCGGTTTATTATTCTCAACTGCTTATTGTGCCACTTGTTAGTTTCCTTTAAGGAATGGCTACAACACCCATCCCCCCTTCCGACTTCATTTCTTAATTCCCAATTATGTTTCATAATATGTTATTTATTTATTTATTTAATTGATATATATCTTGTAAATACATTTAATTGCATGTTTCGTGGTCATATTTTTCAAATACATCAAAAAATACATTTTGAATTATGTAAATTTTGAGAATACCTAACATTATTTGTAATAAATTGTATACATAATAAGCTCCCATTGTAGCACACTTCGTCGTTATATATTATTAGATATAACAATCAAAAATACTAATATTGCCAACGGACTTTAAGTGAAATATCGTTCTCACATTTAGTATGAAACTTGTTGCTGAATGTTAGTAGCCATGTCATTTATGTTAGGTTCATAACTTGTTGTCTTCAATACCACATAAGAATCACTTAGATCTGAACAAAGACTATTGACTTCAAAACGTTCATTGTAGAAAATAAATGTTCGTAGGCATACGATGGCCCAAACAAAGTAAGTAATGCTGTAGCAAGTTTCTTCATTGCCAGGAACTTTTGTGGGAGGCTGTCCCACTGATCATGTATTAAGTTTTCTAGCTTCTGAAGAGAGTATTCATCATCAACAGCGCACTCGATTTTTACCCATGCTTCACCAAGTTGTACGGATTTTTTCACCCATGAAATCCTTTCTTGACATTCAATCAACTCCATTTCTAAATGGTCAGTAACGAAATTGACCTTAATGTCACTAATTTGTGCAATATGAGGTTTTTCAATAAAGTGCAATGATTTCTTAAAATGGCGAAATTGGGAAAATCTCTTGGAAATTATTTGTCTTCAAATGAGTGAGACGTTCACATACTCCTTACAAATACTGTCTGTGTCTTCAAAAGTTAATTGATCTGTTAAATTTGACATCAGTTCAAGTTGTACAAGGTCTTCGTTTCAATATCCCTGACGAATTCTTCACGTTTTCTCTGGAATTATTTTATGATCTTAAACAATCTATCTGCAGTATATCCCTTTCCATGCATTTCCATATTCATATCATTGTATACTGCTGTAAAATCACGGAGAAACTTTGAATCGCACAGCCAATTAAGGTCCGTGAGTTCTGGGAATTCTTCGTGCTTTTCTATCGTGAAGAAGCAGTTTTCGTCCAAGAGCTCGACAAGCCTCTGGAGTACTTGCCCAAGACTTAGCCAGTGAACATTATTGTACATTACAAGTACGCCATAGTGATATTCCACTTCGTGTAACATTTCCATGAACTGGCGATTATTTAGAGGACGTACAGGTATGAAGGTCACAAATTTAGTTACCCCCGAGAGTCAAAAGACAAAGACAAAGACACCTCCGTAGAGGCCATGAAGGCCCTGGGAGGAGTGGAAGGTAAAGGCTTCCACCATTGTAAACCGCAGCACGTGATGGGGTAGAGTGGTTAGCTCTACGCCCGACCGCCTTTGCCCCCAGGAATTAACCTGGTACGCATTTTTGGTGTAGGCTGAGTGAATCTCAGGGCCATATGCACCTCCGGAAGTGGAAATCTCCTTTCTTAAATTTTACGACTTCCTGACGGGGATTCGAACCCACGTCCTTCCGGGCGAACCGAGCACGCCGTTACTGCCTCGGCCAGGCAGCCCCTACCACCGAGAGTACTCTTGAAGATTACTTCATAAGATCTTTCGCGCATAGAGCTTCCTGGTACATGGGCGCCCATATGACAGTTTTTAGAGGGGGTGCCTGACCTGGGGGTGTGTAGTATTTTAAACATTTTGGAAGATGAATGGTGACTTGTATTCCACAGTAGAATAACACCCACGTTATCCCCTGCCTGTTAATGGCGTGCGGTACTACCGCTTCTCCGTAATCATCATCATCATCTGTTTACCCTCCAGGTTCGGCTTTTCCCTCGGACTCGGCGAGGGATCCCACCTCTACCGCCTCAAGGGCAGTGTCCTGGAGCTTCAGACTCTTGGTCGGGGGATACAACTGCGGAGTATGACCAGTACCTCGCCCAGGCGGCCTCACCTGCTATGCTGAACAGGGGACTTGTGGGGGGATGGGAAGATTGGAAGGGATAGGCAAGGAAGAGGGAAGGAAGCGGCCGTGGCCTTAAGTTAGGTACCATCCCGGCATTCGCCTGGAGGAGAAGTGGGAAACCACGGAAAACCAGGATGGCTGAGGTGGGAATCGAACCCACCTCTACTCAGTTGACCTCCCGAGGCTGAGTGGACCCCGTTCCAGCCCTCATACCACTTTTCAAATTTCGTGGCAGAGCCGGGAATCGAACCCGGGCCTCCGGGGGTGGCAGCTAATCACACTAACCACTACACCACAGAGGCGGACGCTTCTCCGTAATACCGACTTTTAAATCATTTTCTTAAAAGAAAAACACCTGACTACGTTAGATTTTTGCCTTTCCCTGAGAGCTAGAGGGGGGCCGTGGAACTGTAAGATAGGGTGTTTTGCTTTTTCTTTAAGTAAGACATTTCACACACCCATTATGAATACCTACCATACTTGAGGGAGCATTAGTTGTCACAGATACAATATTCTGTAAATCAAACCCCAATTTTAATACAAGTCCTTGCTTCACTTCGTTCATTATATATCTGTTGTCGTAGTTCGTAAGGTCAGCAATGGAACTAACTCCTCCGTCATGACATTTACACAAGGAAATCTGACAAAAACAGCTACCCTTTCTTGTAAGGTCACATCCGTGCTTTCATCAAGACATACTGAATTCATCCTAATCAGCTTTCAATTGCTGCGAAACGCCTTCACTCGTTCTTATTATTGCAATATGTCCGATTCCCGGCCGGGTCGGGGATTTTAATCTTCATTGGTTAATTCTATTGTCCCGGCAACTGGGTGTTTGTGTTGTCCCCAACTTCCCTGCAACTCACACACAACACATAACACTATCCTCCACCACAATAACACGCAGTTACCTACACATGGCAGATGCCTTCCACCCTCATCAGAGGGTCTGCCTTACAAGGGCTGCACTCGGTTAGAAATAGCCCCACGAATTTTTTTTTAAAAACCTCTGAATTTCCTCTTCCACTGTACTTGAAGAATCCGGTCACTACCTTTCAGTTTCTGTTTTTTTCGGGAGCGAAAACATGTTTGTGAGGTTTGTATTCAAACGACATTCAATAAACAGTCACACTCAAAGAATTATTACGCGCTACTGCCTATCATACACAAGTCAAACTTCACTCACTCACCGACTGACTGACTGACTGACTGACGGCCAGATTATCTATATCTACTTCTTATACGTGAAATACTATGACTATACGATACACGAAATATGTATAGTCTGTAGTAAAGGACGTATATAAAATCTTTAATACGTTCATGTTGCGTGCCACCGAAAAAGTGTTCGCGTGTCACCTAGTGACACGCGTGGCATAGGTTCGGCATCCCTGCCTTAGACAGTAGGCCTATAGCATACTAAGATTGGAACGTCTAAGCCAACAGTCTCATGAATTTTGGTGTGTAATATCCTGTCACATGGAGGTAACTCTGTTACTGATTATATCTATAATACATTTGCAGGATGGTCGGAAACAACGTGAACCGGATATATGAGCGTTAGAGGGTTGGTCATACTGATAAATAACTGGAAAAAATAATTCGTTACCACGAGTCGTTGTCATTCTATCAGCTGCTGAACTTAGCCAATCAGATCTCAACAACAAAACAGAGAAATCGGAAAGCTATATTTTCTTCACAGCTATATTGTCCTTTTATTTGGACAGGGTTGCATTGCATTATTCCTAACTAAGCGTTCTAATTTAATCCACACATCAACTGTTTAGTATAAAATACCACTAGTGCAGTACAGGTGATTAGCATACGTCATTTACTTCATTTTAAAATATTAAGGCTTAATGATTATCAATCACGTCATTTAGCTTTTGGAATGGTTGGCTTATTATAGTACGCTAAATATCGTGGTAAATATACAACTAAAATAAACTACTTGTGTACATAAAATTGTAGATATCGCTGCAGATATCGATGGACTATTTGAATTACGAAGCTCACCAATTCTCTTTACGCAGAGGGACTCGTTATTACAGGAGGTAATCCCTGTATTATTCGAAAGCCATTACGGATTAAATATGACACACAATTAATAAAGCATTATAGATGAAGTGCAATGTAATTATTCTTCCAATTTTAAGAGATATAATATCTAGTAACCATTAAAACATCCCACTACATTTACACATGAATCACATTACTGTTTGAAGATATCAACTATTTATTACTATATGTCAGCTGAATTCTTGGCTTGCTGAATGCACAGGAGAAATTCGATAATGCCATGGTAACTGCATTAGTGTACTATATGAAGCAAAATGTGAAAACTGGACTACAATTCTATTCAAGTGTCCGATATGAATAATTAATGTTATGAAAATCAGAATGCACGAAATAGACCATCTTAGAAATAACAGCATTGGAAAATGATCAAATGATTAAATATATCCTCGTCTTCCTTACTATATCACTTTATTGTATGTGCACCTAATTTATAGTCCGACCCGTTGGCTTAATGATCAGCGTACTGGCCTTCGGCTCAGAGCGTCCTGGGTTCGATTTCCAGCCGGGTCGAGGATTTTAATCGTCATTGGTTAATTCCAAAGGCTTGGGGTCTGGGTGTTTATACTGTCCCCAACATCCCTGCAACTCACACACCACACATAACACTATCCTCCACCACAATAACACGCAGTTACCTACACATGGCAGATGTCGCCTACCCTCATCGGAGGGTCTGCCTTACAATGGCTGCACTCGGCTAGAAATAGCCACACGAGATTATTATTATTACCTAATTTATAAAAGTGATCACTTCACCTTTATGTGTTTGAATATCCGTTAAATATTTCAAGAGTAAATCCCAACATTCTACATGAATTTTCAGAGGCATGACGTCATCAGTTCATTTTTCGGCTCTATTGTACCAAATTTCCCAATCAACGATTATTACCTTCCTAGGACGAGGGTAGTGGCTCTGGTGTTCTGAGGTGGTGGGTTCATTCCTGGCTCAGTCCAGTGGTGATTTGAAATTGCTAAAATTCGCCAGCCTCACGTTGGTAGATTTGCCAGGGCGTAAAAGAACTCCAGAATTCCAGGGACTCCGACAATTGTAAACGTAGTTAAAAGCCAGAAAACTATTATTATTATTATTATTATTATTATTATTATTATTATTATTATTATTATTATTATTATTATTATTATCATTATTATTATTATTCCCTTCCTCTAATACTGCTATTAGTTTCATGTCTTTCACCTTTCACCGGGCGAGTTGGCCATGCGTTTATGGGTGCACAGCTGTGAGCTTGCATCCGGGATATAGTGGGTTCGAACCCCACTGTCGGCAGCCCTGAAGATCGGTTTCCGTGGTTTCCCATTTTCACACCAGGAAAATGCTGGGGATGTACCTTAATTAAGTCCAGGGCCGCTTCCTTCTCACTCCTAGGCCTTTCCCATCGCATCGTCAATATAAGACCTGTCCGTGTCGGTGTGACGTAAACCAAATTGTAAAAAATTGTAAACTTTCATCTTTCACTCTTTGTAACAATCTAAGTAATAGCAGAGATCGTCGAATTTCTCCTTCACATCACTGGAACACACATCGAGTTCAACTCCTTAAAAGTTTCAATGTTAAGCAATTACCTACTTATTACAATATGAACATCATAATTATGTAGCTTGAAAGCCGAGTGAATTAGTCACTGCCTTCTCATCCAGGATTTATGTCAGTTTTTTGAAATTATATGTCTCCTCCCTGACATTCGAAATCCACGTAAAATTAAATGTCCCGGGGCTGTTATATTCATATCAAGAGTCAAGTAAACCGTTAAGCTCACTTGCTCACTCGTGTATGCTTTATTTTCTACTATATAATTCATATATTCTTCTTCTTCTTCTTCTTCTTCTTCTTCTTGTGCCGTCTCGCGTTCCTCACACAGCCTGTGTTCCTGCGTTTTGCGAGGGTTAATATTTCAAATGATTTACTGTGTCTTCGCGTTCATGACGTGATCTACCCATAGCACATTAAACATTCTGTGATAAATCTACACAAAGATCTTGACGAAGTCTTTAGTGTCCATCTTTCGACACAATAATGCAGTACTTGGAACACAACACTTCACAATACGCGAACAATTTTTTAATCGGAGGTCACTTTTGCTCACAATATTTTAGGCTTTAAGAACACACTCCTTGCGGTGTTAGTTCTGGTTTTGATTTCTACATACGGGCCATTTCTGTGTTAACGAGCATCGTAGATACTAGCGAGGGAGCAAAAAAGACTGTCCCAGAAAATATTTAGATTAGGGCTGACGGGGGATTGACCATTGTTAAGGAACAACATAGAAGAACCTGGAAGTGGCCACCGTTGACGAAAATGCAGCGCTATGCTCGATTTATCAAACCGTGAGACACGCGTAGAAATAGCTGTAGGATTATTGCAGTACATAAGTTGCTCCGTCCTGCTGAAAATATCCATACAGTTGTTCATCTATTGTGAGTTGATACACATATTGGATTAAACCGTGTCTGGGCATACCAGTTAGGATTAACAGTTTGGTGAAAGAATCGTGTTACGATGAGGACACCAGACATTGCGTACCACACACCAAACTTGAGATTATGCAACGGATTTTCTTCCTACTGATGAGGATTTTCTGATGCATAATGCCGTGTGTTTTGTGAGTTCATATATCCTGACAGGCCTCATTTGAAGACTAAAATACTGAGGATTCAAAAGTCCTGATTCCACTTCAATCAGAAAAAATGGCGTATGGCTTTTAGTGCCGGGATTGCCCGAGGACAAATTCGGCTCGCCAGATGCAGGTCTTTTGATTCGACTCCCGTAGGCGACCTGCGCGTCGTGATGAGGATGAAATGATGATGAAGACGACACATACACCCAGCCCCAGTGCCAGCGGAATTAACCAATTATGGTTAAAATTCCTGACCCTGCCGGGAACCGAACCCGGGACTCCTGTGGCCAAAGGCCAGCACGCTAACCATTTAGCCATGGAGCCGGACACTTCAATCAGAAACAACCGGCAACACGAAGGTTCATTTGGACGTTTTAACGCATGCGCAAAAATAAATTTGTAAGGATAGAGATGCAAGTCCTTTTCGATAAAATTTCGACACAACGAGCTCTTAATTCCCAATTGCAGAGAAAAATGGTGTTGTGATTTCGTCGGACTTCGTTCCAGGCATTCCTTCAGTCGAGTAATGGAGTACCGATAATGCTTTATGGTGTTCGAACTCGCAGACATTTGACGTGTGACAACAACCGATTGACGCACCGAAATCAGGGTTTCCAGCATTTCCTGTGATGGGAAGTTTTTCCATTCATTTACAAGAGTCAAATGCGCGCCAGTCTTATAAATATTTTCTGGGCCAGTTTTATTGTGCACACCCTGTACAATTGTGACAATGCATAGTATATTTTGCGTCTGTAACCTTATTGGGTGTGAGGAAGGATCAGGGGCGCACTCACCTATCAATGTTTCTAGTAAATCATCACGGAAGTATAAAATATGGATCGTGATGTGACTTGCGACCTGGCTGGTAGCCAGTGCCTCGACGTTTTCAGGCTTAGAGGTGTGAAGAGGTTTACCGACCAAGAAGCGGTGGGAATCAGGCCTCACTTGGAAGGCATGCGAATGGTGAACACATTTTAAATTAAAACAAAACCCCTGTCACAAGACAAGGGTGGTAGCCAACCCTATTAGGGATATAGGTGGATCGGCCTCCTAATTAGTTCCTCTCTTTTTACAACTCATTTCATGTCGCCCAAACACAAATAGGTCTTATGGCAACAATGGGATAGGAAAGGGAAGAATTCGGTCGTGGGCTTAATTAAGGTACAGTCTGGTGTGAAAATGGGGAACTACGGAAAACCAAAACCATCTTCAGAATTGCCGATAGTGGGGTCGAACCCACTATCTCCCGAAGACATTAATCAGCTCATATTAACAATATTTCGTTTGTCTATTTTTTAGATGTAAGCGGGGTTTAAGCTAAAACTCAAGATCAAAATTGTCAACCATTAGACGGATTTTCTCTTTCGGATTTTATTGGAAAAATAAGATCCAACACATGGTATTTCAGGTTATGGTGTACAAATGGTGTCGACAAATCGCCAATGAATTTTTCAACACGGAGTCCGCTATGGTCTGGATAATGGTGGCTGGGATTTTGTTTATTCTTAGGGAGCTCAGTGTCTCCTTAGGAATCATCCCTCTGGTGCCAATCATAAGCCCAGTGACTTCCCATTTTGTAACATCGTACTTCCTTCCGATATCCTGAGTTTGTGGTTCATATATGACCTTTTTCTCCTCACATACTAATCGATGTTGCTGTTCGTTTTCCTGGAATTTTATAGTGGGATCAATCACCTTCCCATACCTTTCGCTCGGTCGATGGAAGCATTAACAGCTCGTCTTGTGGTCCATTTGTGGAGAGATGGATAGATAAGGAATGGGTGAGCCCTGCCTTCGCAGGGCTTCACACGTAGGTCTGTGAAGACCCTTTGTGTCCCTTAAACGGGTTTGCCTAGTCCAGCCCTATTGCTCCTATAAAGGATACCAGTGTCCGGATGTTGGCATTCCTGATGTCTTCCAGGCTCAGAAATGTGAGCCAAGATATCGATGTGTAGTGCTTGCAAGAGCCTCGCACTGGCACAACACATGGCGGAGGTCCCTTCCTGCCTACCGCATCTTCTATACATCGGATCCTGACTGATTTTCATGATGTGCAGGTGTCTCTGTAAGGTATTGTGGCCTGTCAACTGTCCAACTACCATTCGCATTCTGGTCCTATTCAAATTCATCAGGACCGTTTTATAACTTTGGCTAGGCCCTTTGATAAGTTCACGTGCCTGCCTTAACCATTTTTGAAAAGACAACATACTTCATAGGTCTTCTTTCTTTCTTCTATTTTCTATTTAAGAGGGTGTTTAACACCACATCGACCATTTCAAAACGAAATCTTAGTTCCTCACTACACTCATTTGTTTTAAGAAAATTAACGTTTTCTGGCATAAGAACTGTTTGTTAAAACCTAATTCTTTGAGGAATTTGGAAAACAAATGAGGAATAGTTTCTTTAACTACTGTCAGTACTTCTTTGATAGTTAATTCAGACAACTGGTACTTATCTTTGTAATATGGAAGTGTAGGTGAGTAGATCTGCAGCCTTCAGCTCCTATTCATAAAGGTTTTCTAATGGCACGGTGCGATCGATAATCGTTCTAGTCATGGTCGTCGGTGAGGTTGCAATACAGCAAATGTTTCTAGTAACTGCTATAGCATACTTAAGAATCATATGATGTCCGAGGCATCTCATGTCATTGAAGTCTTTAACAGAAGCCGTCTATTAACAAGGGAACGTCAAAACGTGTGTGTAAGTTTCAGCTATATACCATAATCACCATGAGCAAGTTTATATTTCAATTACATGGATAATATTTTTCATTCACAAAATACATTTACCATTCATGAAGCTATGTTCTTGAATCATTGTATAACGTGAGCTTGGAGGCTATTGTGACTATAACTCAATACTTGTACTTATTCTGAGAAATGCATATATGCTAAAGATGTAGGGTGGTAGGATAAGAGAAAATTTGAAACCATCTTCAGATCTAGCTATATTTCTCTGATAATTACGCATTCGATTGTATGCAGACGAACAACATAATAAAGTAATATTGATTTTCAGAAAATGTACCGCTAAGAATAAAAGAATTGAGACTCTACATGATATCTCATATATTCTTGGGGGTGAAGCTACTGCATTCAGAGAGCCCAATTTTAACTTTTTCTGTTAATATTAACAGTTATATTTTTGAAATTCTTGAGGAGTTAGATATAAATAGATGGTTACGTGGACGAATATTATCCATGAAATTTCATTGTAATTTTTCTCCTAAATGGTGGATAATAATAACTTTCACGCAAAGTAATAAAATCCATTACTACTAGACAACTATACATACGTACCTTACGGCGGCTATTTCGTTGTAGAAACGACTCTCTTCTGTGGCTTTATCATGCCGTCTTTTGTTTCCTTTCTGAGGTCCAGGGCTAGCACCAACGAAATAAAGTGCTATTCAAAATTAGAACTGGGAAAGATATTCATGTTAATGTGGTTATGGGACGCGTTTCAGCAGCTGCCAAGATCCTATGTCACCAAGCACTGTGCGGTCCAATTCATCGTGCCGTCCTTTGTTTTTTACTCGAGTTCCAGGGATAGAATCGACGAATGGGATTGCTATGGCTGCGAATGTTCAATATATTTGTCCATTATGACTAGCGGGGGAAGTTCTAACGGGAAAATGGTGGTCAAAATTATATCGTAAGTAATACAAAAATGATTTTTGTCGATAGAAAAATAGCATGTTGCCTGAACCAATAATTATTTTAATTAATGGGCTACGGGCACAAATCAACAATTCACCCCACCAAGTAACATCAAGCAAATCAAAGCAAAGAAATTCAAAGAAGTGAGCAGAGACTTCACACACAGAAGTGTTACATGAACAAAATGCATATTGAAGCCCTGTGACGAAATAGAATTCAGGGTCGTAATGTAGCAAAGTATGTATATATATATCTAGTATTACGGGTATTTATCAATTTAATGATAATTTTACTGTTGATTTGGGTAAAAGCAATTAACTTCCATTTAGGACAAAAATTATAATGACATTTCATGGAAATGATTCGTTCACGTACGTTACCAAATAGATTTCAGCTAAGTGATCTTTGAGTTTGATGTGATGTGGGGAGAACTCAGGAAATGAAAGACAATACTAAACAATAATTCTTTCTCGATACGAACATTCCCATCATTCATCTCACTATGAAGTAATTAAAAAGTAAATATCTGGAACTACATGCGAAATAAATATTGTTGGTAAATATTGTTACCTTGGTATGGTAATAGGATAACTAAAGATGGCAGAAGTAATCAGGTCTCTTTTAAGAAAAGACGTTTGCTTAATTAAAACGTAGGAATTCTGAAGACGAAGAGGTGGAGGGGAAAATCATTGTAAAATAAATTAAGAGACTCAGAATCTGATTGATGAAAGGATAATAATTAGTTGAAATTAAACCAGAAGAAGTGATTGATTGCTCATTGAATTTTCTCCAGAGATACCAACACCTAGCAGACAATGTGGAGGGTAGTTTCTGGATGATTCCGAGGTCTGTCTAGTTCGGTGTTTCCAGTATTTTAATTAACCTCGGAGTGGACAGAGACGCATAAGGTTTTCTTCCAAGTTTCCTACCATTTTTCTTTCTACTTATGTTCTTTCTTTAACAGGTTATTTATATTTTTTCTCTTACTAACCTGCTAGCGTTTTTTCCTCAAATAACTTTTATGTGTGTTGGAAAACTGATTGTCTGAACTCATGACACTTATAAAATTCATGAAATATTACGTTTAAATATCTCATTTATGATGACAATTTTATTAATTCCTAACGGAACATTTTAGATTCATTCCATTCATCTCTTGGCATCTCAATAACATTTTTGTAAATTACTCTGTTGTTGACAGCTTCGGTCTAATTTTGCTCATATGAGGAGGTGATCCTTATCTTCAACTGTTTGCATATCGTGCCGGTGATATTAAGAAGTATTCGATGTAGATTTGCAGCAAGATATTCATGTCATGTAATATTACTAAAATTCACTATTCTGTCCTTCATTTACTTTTTGTGATTTCCCAAGTAGAGCCGATATTTTGCCTTTGTTTTCTGTTGATAAATTGCGATGGTACCCTGGTTGTATTCTTGTTATGCTTTGAAATTGACAAGTCTCTTGACGATCTCAAAGTTTAGTGGTGTTGATGTTGTCTGAAATGTGATGATAGTGCATATTGTTTTAAGGGGAAGTGAAACTAGGCAACCATTCCATGTTTCCAAGAAAGTCAGCGGTTTCATTTCAAATCATGAGAGGGTACCAACTGGAACACCATCATCTTGTATATTTTTAAAAGAAATGATCAATCGCTTCTTCTACTCTTCGTGTTACAGGTTGTTTGTTCAACGCAATTGTATACATTCTAACTTCGCAATCCACTGGGAAGGCGGTCTTCTCGAAAGCAAATCGTCTGAAGAGAAGTTGTTCACACGTCACTGCAATCGCTGATGATGATTTTGTTTTAGGTTATATTTTGGTTTTGAGAACCTGTACCAAAATATTTATTCATAAGATATACATTAATGTGAATCCTCATGTATAACCTAAACTCTGTAATTTCAAACAGCTGATGCTGGTGATATGCGCCATGGTACCGTACGTAGCAGCGCAGAAGGGTGAATTACGCAGCACGAGCAGCTCCGAGAGAGATTTGCAAGTTGCTGGATCCAGCCCAGGTATGTACGGTAGAGAGATTCTACCTTTAGGAACACACATAAAACTTTTCAGACAGTCCAGTGGAACGACATCTGTATGAACTGAATATTATTAGCACGGAGTTATTTCAAGATATTCACTAAAGCTAGTGATGATTGGAATGATTGTAACGAATTTGGTTGATGTATAGAGATGTAACAGAAAAGCTACTGTAGCAGTATGTTTTCTAAGAAAATGTATTTTGAGGTCTGAACTCCAAAGAAGTAATCAAATCGCAAAATTTAAATCAGCCAATTAATTTGAAAAATAATCAACTCCTGAAAATTTCAATTTATTATATTTCGTTATTGTAAACTTTGGAGACTGCATTCACACAATAAACCATTAGGATATAGTTAAAATAACTTCTGAAAATTAAAGAAACACTAAATCAAAACTCATCAAATTAATCTAAAATGAATCACCGGCTTACAATTTCAGAAACTGTATATATTTCGAAAGGAATTCTTACATTTCGTCATCGAATTGAAGATATCAGCATTTGCTTGGTGTGAAAATGGTAAACCATGGAAAACCATCTTCAGGGCTGCCGACAGTGGGGCTCGAACCCGTTATCTACCAGATGCAAGCCCACAGCTGCGCTCCCATTTTAAGCCGGTGATTAATTTTCGATTTAATTGAGTAAGTTTAGTTTTGGGGTTTGATTACTTCTTTGGAGTTCGATGATGATGATGGTGTTTGTTGTTTAAAGGGTCCTAACATCTAAGGGCATCGGCCCCTCTTTGGAGTTTTTTAACTATACGTTCATAGTTTACATGGTTTGCAGTACGTATTAGATGTGCGGTACTTTCGAACTTTACAATTATACAAAGTAGAACAAATTTATAATATTTTTATTTGTTTTTTACGTCCCACTAACTACTTCTACGGTTTTCTGAGACGCCGAGGTGCTGGAATTTAGTCCAGAAGGAGTTATTTTACGTGCCAGTAAATCTACCGACATGAGGCTGACGTATTTGAGCACCTTCAAATATTACCGGACTTTTTTCTTAAGTTGCGTTACGTCGCACCGACACAGATAGGCCTTATGGCAACGATGGGACAGGAAAAGGCTAGGAGTGGGAAGGAAGCAGCCGTGGACTTAATCAAGGTACAGCCCCAGCATTTGCCTGGTGTAAAAATAGGAAACCACGGAAAACTATTTTCAGGGCTGCCGACAGTGGGGTTCGAACCCAGTATCTCCCGAATACTGGATACTGCCTGCACTTACGCGATTGCAGCTATCGAGCTGGGTATATTACCGGACTGAGCCTGGATCGAACGTGCCAAGTTGCGGTCAGAAGGCCAGCGTCTCAACCGTCTGAGCCACTCAGCCCGGCAATTTTTTCTGTCATGGAGATATAGGCGATACGAGCGATTTCCGGGTGGCAGATTACAGCATTGTACACATAATACCGTTTATCTTAGCTGCCTCTGTGTATCAGTGGGAGAGTTTCGGCCTCCGGATCATAATATAGCGGGTTCAAACCCGGCAGAGGTAGTCGGATTTTTGAAGGGCGGAGAAAAGTCCATTCGACACTCCATGTCGTACGATGTAAAAGAACTCTGATGGCACATTTGGAGTTTTCCCGACAAAATTAATTAAATCTCAGCCATAGACGCCCAAGAGAGTTTCGGTTTACTCGGTCTGCCATTTAGTGGGCCTAGAGTAAAACGGAACGTCGAAATTGACGAGCAGACAGCCAGATGGCGTCAACTTGAAATGTCTGCATACGATAGCTGAGGCCATACGATTATTATTATTATTATTATTATTATTATTATTATTATTATTATTATTATTATTATTATTATTATTATTATTATTACCGTTTATCTTATCGTGATTTGATCCGGGTGAGAAACGACCAATCATCGTCGACATTATCGATCACGTCCATACAATGGTCATTTGATTGTCAAAATGGTCTTGCGTCAGGACGCGTGGTTCACATTGACGGATAATAAGGGATATGTTCAGGTCATCAGCAAAAAGTTTATGACACAGGCCGTGCCGTGCGTAAACCTCCTAAACTACTGCTACAAGATCGTCAGTCGTTGGCAAGTACCAACGATGCAAAGTAGGTTCATTTAGGCTTGGTCGTGGCTGCCCAGTACGCACACTGTCATACAACTGCGCAAAGCATTGGTATTAATAAACACACCACTACGACTCAAGACGTTGTCTCACCGAGCTCGATAGCTGCAGTCGCTTAAGTGCGGCCAGTATCCAGTATTCGGGAGATAGTGGGTTCGAACCCCACTGTCGGCAGCCCTGAAAATGGTTTTCCGTGGTTGTCCATTTTCACACCAGGCAAATGCTGGGGCCACGGCCACGGCCGCTTCCTTCCCACTCCTAGTCCTTTCCTGTCCCATCGTCGCCATAAGACCTATCTGTGTCGGTGCGACGTAAAGCAAAAAAAAAAAATCTCGCTTTCCTACGATCACATTCAACTGCACTTCACAACAGACATTGTATGGACACAACTGGCACTGCAACATTACCATCTCGTGTTGTAACCTATCCCCTATAGTGCATCCCAGCGACACACTGTGGGGGGCGCGCAGCCGTGAGCTTGCATTCGGGAGATAGTGGGTTCGAACCCCATTGTCGACAGCAGTGAAGATGGTTTTCCGTGGTTTCCCCATTTCAACACCAAGAAAATGCTTAGGATGTACCTTAATTAAGTACCACGGTCGCTTCCTTTCCACTCATAACCCCTCCTATTACATCGTCGCCATAAGACCTACAGTATCTGTGTCGGGGGACGTAAACAACTGGTTAAAAAATAACATACTCTGCGGCCAATCCACTACTCTTCACGACTGAACTATATTTATATGAACGACTTTATATCCATACTAAGCAACTTAACAAGTTTCGGTGTTTTGATGACGAATATGAAAATGGCTAATAATGGATAATGGCTAACGCCGTCCAACAAATTTATGTACATTACCTGCAAAGTCCGTAGAAAATATTTACGAAAGCTTCCCTTAGCAGACTCACTGTAATAGTGAATGTTACTTCTACATTGGACTGAGAATCCAATTCATTTCATCATATAATGTAAATTACAAACATCAAATACTGAATTTCAGCTCAAGTGTTATTAATTAATCTACCAACACGTATTCCATTCCAGGCTGGATATGAAACACCGCCAGAAGAGCTCTTTAGATTAAAGCCGCAGATTTACTGTCCGCTTTTCATTTGATGAAACACTTCAGGAGTCGACTTACAGTGTGTGTACCAGAATAGAGCTCTCCAAGATTCCATCATATTCTATGTTCATCAAAGTTATTATTATTTTTCCATTTTTGCATTGAATACGCGTGCATTCAAAAGAAAAATTCGTGATTACTGATTTGTTCTGATGATCGGAATGTGTTTGCCTATCAAAGTTGCAGCCAAGAAAATTTTATTTTGGTCCACCATATAAGAACAAATATTACACTGAACTGGCAATATCAACAAAATGTCCAAGTAATTGGTGATATTTAGGAGCTCGGAGCACCATTCCTTCTGTATTTGTGAACGTATGTTCACTGGGAATTCCACACTCCACCATTCAGGAAGTTTCAAGAATTGCCCGAAATGGATCGTACATAATTTGCGACATCATTTGCAGGATTACGATTTTGACTTTTTTTGAATTTTTTTTACGGTTCTAATGTTTTATACTTTCTTTCATAAGTCAATAATTTTATAATTTGTTTTCTAGTTTTTTTGTTTTGTTCTTTGGATTCTGGACGTATATTATTCCATCGTTCATGGCAGAACGTATTTATCTTTGTAGCTGTGTAGATTTCATTTTTACAAATTTTAAAATTCAATTTGTATTGTATAATTTTAATAAAATGTTGTAAGATTTGTCAGTCTTAGGAATCTCGTAATTTAAGAAATCAAGATAAATCGAAAATATATATCTCTTTAAAGAACTCTTAATCTTTTTAAAAGACAACGAATGTTTAAGAAAGTAGTTTGCAGGGAGAGTATTAAACATTTCTTTGCTGTAAATACTTTCATACAAATGCACTGCTTCTGTTCACAACATATTTTGAAAGTGTTAAAACTAAAATGAATGCCATTCTATGAACAATATTAAACAAATACTGTTGTTAAATTTTCCTGAAAACTTAACGACTTGCAGCTTGTCTCATCTGTATTTATATCTTGCCTTGCGTTTCAGTTCAGACACCTTTATGACCGCGTAAAGAAAACGGTGAATGGAAGTTGGCACTGAATGGTGATTACTGGTATTATTTAAATTATTATAATTATTGTCATGACGTAAAAATGATCATTATTTACTTTTGTGGTTAGATTTCACTTGCCGAAGTGAAAGTATTATTATTATTATTATTATTATTATTATTATTATTATTATTATTATTATTATTATTATTATTATTATTATTAACTGCGACGATTCTCGCTTTCCGAATATTTTCAATTATGACCAAGGAGTTAGCGAATGTCTCGTTAGACTAAATGAACTGGGAGTTAAACAACAACAATAAAAAGAACAACGAGAACATCATTATCAACAACAACATAAAAAATAACAAGCAACTACCTAAGTTACTGAGAGTAATGCCATTTGAAGACTGGTTGCTGATGCCATGGCAAGACATAGGGCCGCTGCATTTTAAAGAAGTCGTATCATGCAACAACTTTACATCAGATAATATACACCTTACTTCATCAAAGTGGACATACGTAAATTACATTAACATTCACGGAGTTGGTGGTAATTATAATGGAATGAATGAAACGTCCCTTTACAGAAGATGTGCAATGGGAAAAAACTCTAAGCTATGAGTTTGAATCATACTCTTCAACGTCCCTTTGCAGACGATGTGCAATGGGAAAAAACTCTAAGCTATGAGTTTGAATCGTGCTCTTCAATTGATATTTTGTAAACAGGTAACACCATAAAGTGAAACATATACTTACCCAGCTGTTGAAAAATAACGGATAAACAACTATGAAGAATCCTATCCCGTAGAGGTAAACCATTTCTAAATAGTGTAGCGACGAAATAAGATTCTAACACTGTCCATGCTCTTATATCTGACAATACGCAATGAGACAAACACTATAGACCAATAAGAAAAACATCTACAGTATAAGAAAAATAGACCATCTGTGAAAGCTACACTACATTGCTTTTTCGAATTAGAAATATCGTACAATAACGGCAACAGATACTTCGTCCCTCGTGGCCTCCCGTTCTGTGCGAGGGCAACATTTTATCGACTGATGGCAAACGTACAGTTTGGTCAATAATAATAATAATAATAATAATAATAATAATAATAATAATAATAATAATAATAATAATCGTATGGCCTCAGCTACCGTGTGCAGACATTTCAATTTGACGCCATCTGGCTGTCTGCTCGTCGATTTCGACGTTCCGTTTTACTCTAGGCCCCCACTAGGTGGCAGACCGAGTAAACTGAAACTCTCTTGGGCGTCTATGGCTGAGATTTAATGAATTTTGTCGGGTAAACACCAAATGTGTCACCAGAGATCTTTTACATGCCGACATCGTACGACATGGAGTGTAGAATGGACTTTTTTCTGCCCTTCAAAAATCCGACTACCTCTGCCGAGTTTCAACCCGCTATCTTGGGATCCGGAGGCCGACACTCTACCGCTGATCCACATAGGCAGCTACAGTTTGGTTTAAGAATAAATAAGGAAAGCCTTTGCTCCTTAGTAGAAGATATTGTCGCTGACTCTGTAGTAATTGTTCAACATCATATTTCTAAAAGCTGTTAACACATATTATAATTATTTATGATGATGATAATAATAATAATAATAATAATAATAATAATAATAATAATAATAATAATAATAATAATAATAATAATAATAATAATGGCATATGATTTCCGGAGAGGCTTTTTGCAGGTCTTTTCGTGGCAGGAGACCTATAGGCAACCTGCATGCCTGTGAGCTTGGGGCCCTACCTAATACGATTTCTAATTATCAAGACAGCACCCATCCACCCACCCACCCACCCACCCACCCACACACACAGCACCGAGCCAGACGAATTAACCAATTAAGATTAAAATCCCCGACCCGTTCAGGTATCAAACACGGGATCCTATGGACCAAAGGCCAGAACGCTGACTATTTAACTATGGGGACACATGTTATTTATGATAGATTTGGTAAACTGTGCTTTGGATTTGTTATCGAAACAAGCAGCAACATTTTACCATTATTATTATTATTATTATTATTATTATTATTATTATTATTATTATTATGCATAAGTGATTAATAGTAATGTTGTCATAAACATGAATCTTATCTGCCGCACTGCTATGCCGATGAACCTGCTGTTCTCGCTTCAACTGCCCTGAACTTTTACATTTGCACTCTATATGTTCTGGTGGCATTTGTGTTTGCCATGATTAATCTATGCTTAATAACTATTACACTAGCCCATATGATGAAAATATGGCTGGAGATGCGCGGAGGACTGTCCCTTTGGGTTTTCGGACAATTTTCCCGGTGTATGTGCGACTGGCTGTAAACTAGAAGACATGTTAGTAAAATAGATACTATTTCATTTACAAGTGGCTGATAATGCTCTGAAGTAGGAGACGAATGGCATCATGGTAGGCAACTGTCTCGTCATTTAATAAATACAAAGCAAGAAAGCAAAGTCACCTCCGTGCAGGCCATGAAGACCCTGGGAGGGGAGAAAGGTGAAGGCTTCCACTATCTGTAACCTCGGCACATGATAGGGTAGTGTGTTAGTTCTACGCTCAGTCCCTACGTCCCCCAGGAATTAACGTGGTACTCATTTTTGATAGGCTGAGTGAACCTCAGGGACATGTACACCTCCGGAAGTGGAAATCTCGTTTCTTAATTTTCTTATTTCTGACGGAGAATCGAACCCACGTCCTTCCGGGTGAATCAATAAATAAAGTGAAAAAGCAACTTATTCTACGTACCGTATCTTTACGGCTGCTATGTTATTGATATTACAGTATTTATCTGCTTGGTAGCCTTACGACACGATTGGCTAATTATATAGGGCCTATAGCCAAAGCATGCATGTTATAAATTTCAAAATTTTGTAAACCATTCAAGTTCTGCCTCAATTGCCCTAAGTCTATTCCTGTGGGTGGGGGCGGTAGAACAACACCCATGATGCCTGTTGTAAGAAGCGACTAAAAGGGGCCCCCGGGCCTCTTAACTTGAGAGTGTAGGTTGACGACCCTTAGGTGAGTCCTGGCATTGTTTCCACTTACTTGTGCCACTTCAGTCACTTTCATGTACCCTATCCGAGCTCCGACCCCGACGGTATTAGAGCATTCGAGGCATAGGGAGCGTTTCATTTGCACGCTCGTCGTGGCCGTTGTCTTTCCTTGGCCGATACCTTCATTTTTAAGTGTCGGATCCATTTGTCCTTTTCTCTCTCTGATTAGTGTTATATAGGTGATAGTTGCCTAATTGTACTTCCTCTTAAAACAATAATCACCACCACCTCCCAATGGCATCATAATGTCGGGCGCAAGACTCTCTATTCAATGATAAACACATCAAGGATTGGAATTGTCATTCAGAAGTCGATATGACAAAATATCGGAAATTTTTACATTTTTGCTCATTCCTCAGTGTCGTGGGGCAATCGTTGTGGCAATTTTGGCCTCAGAGAGACCTTTACCCAACATGAGAGATCGGAATTGATATTTAGACGGTCAAATCACTGATTTTTCAATATTGTTCCTGAAATAATTCAGTCTTCTCAATCACCTATAACTGAAATCTTTTAAATTGGTCGACATGTTCACTGGCTATGTCTCTTCGAAGTGTACTGTACTGGAGGCATGTGACTATGCACTGAAAGCACGAGACTTCTGCAGGGAGAGGTTACATTATTGCGTTAAATTGACATTTAGCTGACACTTTACTGTAAGTTACGTAGCGATATCAGAATATGGAATGTGTCAGAAATGATCTGTGATAAACAGCCTGATTTACGTAAGGCATGCAGGCCTGTGGAGTGAGGCGTCACCTTTAAAGATCTTGAATGTCTCGAATGGCGGGTTCAGCAACCTGAGATACGCCGAACACACAGCCACATCTCAGTGGCAAGTGTCAGGTTAATATGGTCCGATTGGTAAGAGTGCGGTGGGAGAGGAAATCAGTGATGAGAGAAGACACAAAACACATCTCAATTAACAATAGTCAGGGTAAGTTTTGGTTGATCAGTTAGAGACGGGTCTGCCTCCTTGGCTGATTGTTCAGTAAAGTGGTCCTCGGTTCGATTCCTTCGATTCGATTTTATTTGCTATTTGCTTTACGTCGCACCGACACAGATAGGTCTTACGGCGACGATGGGATAGGAAGGGCTTAGGAATGGGAAGGAAGCGACCGTGGCCTTATTTAAGGTACAACCCCAGCATTTGTCTGGTGTGAAAATGGGAAACCACGGAAAACCATCTTCAGGGCTGCAGACAGTGGGGTACGAACCCACTATCTCTCGGATGCAAGGAACAGATACGCGCCCCTAACCGCACGGCCAACTCACCTGGTCGATTTAATTTAAAGTAGTTAATGCTCGTGTCTCGGCGACTGAGCATTTGTACTGTAACTCATTCACCACACACAACACTATTTTTCAGCAAACTAGCACGTAGTTTACCATATATAGCAGATTGCCACCTACACTCGCTGGAGTGTCTGCGGTACGAGATCTGCTCTACACTAGTCGGAGAAGGATTTTGTTAACGTAAGACGTGGCAAACTTATTTGACGTACAGTTGTGAAGCAGATGCAATGGTTTACTCCTCATTTATAAGAACACAGGATATCCTTGCATGGCATTTGGTCGTTGCGCCTAATAATACTGTTATGTGACAATGTTGAGGGGAGAAATACTGACCCGCATCACATGTCACAGAAAGAAAATTCGTTATTATAGTTCATGCAATAATGAATTGAGGAAAGCAATGGGAAACTACCTCACTCCTCATTTCCCTAGTACACCTCTTCAGTGACACCTAGGCCATCTATGACAGCTAATGGTGAACCTGTTGAGGATCCAACCAGCCTTCGGGCTGAATACCCAACATACAATAATGAACCTTAGATGGCAGAACCTTTCTAGTCAGAGCTCAAAGCTGAAATATTATCACATAGCGGTTTTTCTAGGTGCAACAATGATATAGGCCCTATTGTTTGATTGTTTGTCTGTGTGTTTTTGTTCGTTTTAGCCTTTCTTTAAAATATTTGTAATATGTAATGCCATACGCCAAACAATCGAATAAATAAACGACAATTAACATCTGGAGCAGAAATGGAACTTAAGTCTTAAATTCACACAATATTTCTACTCAGCTGAGGCTACCTGGTTAACTGGCTCGGACCCACAACAACCGCTTTGTATATCCAAAAATAAAGTACGCCTTTGTTTTGCATAAACTAAACAAATATTTATTTCTCCAATGTCATTCTTGAAATCAATTTATACATGAGCATAGTGGGACAAAATATTGGGGAAAAACGTCAATTTTTGAGACAACTATACGTACTTCCGTTCCGAGGCCGACAGTCGTAAATATTTATTGCTTATTTCACGCTGCCATTTCATTTCCTTCTTATCATCCTCTCCAGTTTATCATAGTCAAATGCGAGGGTATTTCATATTTCTCATCCGGTATACATATTTTGTTAATGGTGTGTGGCCTCCGTACAGGCCTGGTGCAGGTCTTTCGATATGACGCCTGTCTCTGAGGAAGGGGTCCTACATATGATGAATTCTAATGTTGAAGACGGCACATACACCCAGTCCCTAAGCCTGAGGAATTAACCAATTAAAGGTTAAAACCTCGACCCAGCCGGAAATTGAAACCCAGGTCCAAACCCAAATCCCATGGCACAACAGCCCCGAAGGGTCATGGCCTATCAAGCGACCGCTGATCAGCCCGAAGATCTGCAGATTACGGGGTGTCGTGCGGTCGGCACGACGAATCCTCTCGGCCGTTATTCTTGGATTTCTATACCAGGCCACCAACTCGCCGTCAGATAGCTCCTCTGTTGTAATCACATAGGCTGAGTAGATCTCGAATCAGCTCTCACATCCAAGAAAAAAATGCCTGGCTTGGCCGAGAATTAAACCCGGGTCTCCAGGTAAAAGTCAGGCACACTACCCCTGCACCACGGGCCCGGATCGTAGCCCCTCTTGGACCAAAGGCCAGCACGCAAACCATTTAGCCATGGAGCTGGACTTAATCCAGTAAAATATCAAGAAAGCCGATTTTAATGCTTGTTTTGGATTAAAACATTTCAATGCAAATTTTACAGTTCCTGTACTTTCCATTTCTTTCTACTGCTAGGCAAGTTGTGTCAAAGACTCGTGTGGTATGCATAAGGTTTAGGGGTCGAAAGCAAAATTAATCGGTTGGCAGTTAAGGGGCTCCGTACGAAAGATTCAAGTCATTATATTTACTCACACATTACAGATAATACACGACAAATTTCCAACACTGCTTCGTTTCCTAACACCTATAACTAAAAGAACACTAAACTCTCTGAATGATTATTTACTACAGTTTCTTACGGTTCGATTGCAGCAGATAAAGGCCAATAATTGCGTAGATTTTTCCCTTCAAACAAACGTTTATACGACCAATGACCATCATTATCACCCCTACCCATACAATACAGATCATGGAGCCGAAAACTGAACATTGCGTTTCTTCCCCTGACTTATATAACGCTTCTCAACTTCCGCTTTTACCTCCAAACATCCCCTGGTCAACTCCTAGTTTTCCAGACCTCTGTAATAAGCCGGTAGTATTACGTGACGGTTGATATCGACCACAGGGCTACGAGATATCAAGTTTTAAGTAGAGCCAGTCACACACTACAGGTATTTCCGTGAAATTAGGATTTTGTTTACATTGATATTGTGAAAGTGAAGCGTAGCCTACATTGTCACGTAGTTAATTTTAAAGGTAATGGTACATATCATGATTCTTCCTGCATACTCAATATCCCGAAAATGAATACATTTCAAGATTTCTTCATCTCAATGGAAATTATTTTTAGACGTCACTCTAACGTAAAAGTCACGCGTATTGCATTCCGTGAAATTCAGTTATTGAGGTCTGTACTGAACTTTCAGTATGTGTTTATATAGGTAGTCACAAGGTTTACGTGGCTGTAAAATATTAAACAAAGCTTTTCGGTATCCCTATGATACAAGATGAAAATGAAATCATATAATTTGTCGTTAGTAATGATGATAATAACAATAATAATAAAACCTAATGTTAGCAAATACAGTGCCTATCAGCAATGTACAAAAGTAATCATGTCCATTCTCATAAAGAAGACACAGTGTCATCTGGATCAAAACAGCCTCGTGGAGTAACAAAGAAGAAGCCACAAAAGTACAGCGATGTACAGTAAGGAGGAGCTCATAACTGTCACAAAATAGCAAGTGAGATGAAAAAGCCTTTGTTTAATGCGTACGTCGATTATTACCGAACCAGGAGGCATTTGACAATACCCATCACATGCAGCTTTCTATCAAAATGGCAGACCAGTCTGAAGGTAAACCATCAAGGGATGCTAGAGACATCTGCATCAAGTAAGGCATATTTAAAGGAAATGTATCGAGTGTCCTGTAGTTCTACTTAACTTTAAACACACTGTCTGAGATACATAATGGGAGAAACAAAGTGGATATACTATTGCAAGCACAGGAATCTATGTAACGCACAGGCTACTCTTAGACGACCCTAAATTATGCGGCAAGACCGACCAAGGAATACAATCACAAGTAAGGCGCACAGAGGAGTTTTCAACATTCATTCAGATGAGTTTTGGATTATGTGAACTTTTCATGAACGTCTTAAAAGAATGGTCGATCAGGCCGGGCGCAAACGCAGCAGTACAACTGGAAAAATTGATGCGATGTGGAAAAAAGAATGCCAAAAGTATCTTGGATACCTACATACCTAGAGAATCATCATCAGCCAATTATACCGAAATGATGTGGCGGATTATTTGATTCTGAAACGTGGACATCGAACGAATTTTCAAAAAGAAAATTTAGAACGATCCAAAGTTGTACGGAGAGCTCAATGCTGGGTTTTGCACGGAAAGACAGGAAGAGGGCAGAACACATCAGATCGATAAAACAGGTTAAAGACGTTGTAGAGAGTACAGCTACCTTGACATGGCAATAGGCCATCCATGTTGCTAGTATGAAACAATAGAGATAGATAAAACTCTTATTGGAGTGGAGTCCTCGAGACCAACTGAGACCAACAGGAATGCCATTCTAAAGACATTCTAAAGATCACTGGCAGAGAACCGCATAAAACCGTTCCATCTGGAGAAAAGTAATAAAAAAATGATTTCAACTCAAGATTATAAAAGGCCATGTATTCAGAGCATAGAGCACGATATATTGTTCAGGTAGTTGGCGATGAATTACCAATACCATGCTTATTTTCGATAAGCGAACAAATTTCCGGCTACAACTACCAAAAAACCGTCTTAATTTCTACAACAGGTAAGGAACAAATTCACTAAGTAAGATCTTGAAATTATTTTAAAAAATAGGATCCATCGCTGATATGCTCGCAGACATTGACTAAGCAGCGAACATGTTCGAAAGCAACATAGACAGCCTGATACAGGCAATTCAGGAAAAGCAACGCCAGACGCAAGCAGTGATTCGGAACCTGAGCGAGCGGAACGACATCATCGCTCCTTTTTCAAAACAAGATGAAGAAGATCACCCACCAGACAACGCACAGAACTACCCAGCCGGTCCAGCTCTGTCTCCCCGATCAGGATGCTGGCGTGCAATCCAGCAGACATCCTGCACCAAGTGACCCTAATCCCACCAGATTTTCGAGCTAACCCACGGATTCCAGACCAAATTGATGCTGACTGGAGAAGGCAGGGATCATTACGACGTCTCCACTACAATCTGTCTTCTCTCGACATGGAGACACTTAGGGGTAGCAATCCTGTACGTCGTGATGACAAAGGGTTGGGCTTATGCCGTCTGGTTGGACTCCGTTACCGGGGACGAGGTAATCGATATACCTCCATGGTTCTATTCTCCGGGTCACCTTTTGAGTAGACTAAAGCGGAGGAAGGATATACGCCAGGGAAAGACGCGGGTGAGAGGGGCAAGGGTGTGCGCGTTTCATGCCTACTGTCAGTACGAGTTATGGCAATAGTGTACCCAACGCGAAGCTGTACGTATTCGTTAGATGTCTTGACCACGTGGGTGCAGTAACTATCATAGTCCGTTTAAAACAGCGGTGACTGTATGGGGCTCAACTAATACGAATACGATAATTCATAACCCGACAGCGTGGCGCGATGTGTAGCACACGTCATGCAGTAGCCGCCCGCTGCTGTGGAGTGACGTGTCAGACACGCATTGCGCCGCATGTGCATTGTCGTTCCATCTCGTGAGTTTCTTTCGAACTATGTCCGAGGTCTCTTCACAGCCTTCTAAATAAAGCTTCATTATTTCGTTTCATCATCTATCGATCCATTTTAACGATTTTTCACCAAGTTATCGATATTAAAAGTTCATCGACTATTTGCTCGTATACTTTTCTCGCAATGGCGTCGGTAAACAAGGATAATTTTTCTAGCGATGCTATACAAGGCATATTAAATTAGGGTAGTAGTTGTAATTTTATCGCTAATTCTGATGACAGCGATGTTGATATTGCCGAATTATACCGTGATGAGGCTGAAATGTTACAGAAGAGACCATTGTTTTGAGACACTATTCGTACTAGATGTGTTAGTGTACTTTTTACAGGGATGACATAGATTAATACGTAAGAAACAAACATGTTGTAAAGTCTTTAAATCCCAAGGTTTAGCTCTAATTATCGTGCAACCAGTAAAGTCTTTCAAGCGTTTCTTTTTCACTTGAACTCGTCCAGTTGAATGTAACGGAAACAATCACTGCACTTAGCGTTACATGAAGTCTCGAGGAATGTTATTTCAGTTTCTACCCAGGGTAAGAGAATTGATTCCAGTTAATAAACAATGAGATGTACGTTACCTTAGCCTTCCAAATTTTAGGTCTTACTTCTCGAAAAATTGTACCATTGCCACACCCCTTATTTGATTGATATCTTTAGACAAACTTGAATCCATATGCAAATTACTTCACTTCACCGACAACGAGCATAAACACACTATATATGGTGGACCGAAAAGCTATTTCCAATGTAATCAGAATTGGTTGGAAATTAACAGAGATATGGTATCATAAAGCAGTTTGGTGCATAGGTATTCTAGCCTTTAGACGCCCAGTGAAAGCTCCTCCAGTCAGAACCGGTAAGCTCTGCTGTGTTATAGTGTTGGAGTACAATTTTCAATCGTGCGCCGGTTATTTTGGCAATCAAGGCGAGTGTGACGATGCAATGGTGTTACTTCCACTTTAATCTGTTCAGAAGATGGCCCGGAGTACAGTTCCCGAGGCCCACCATTTCTCAGTTAGTTGTGGTGGTGCTCGTCGGGTGACAGGTCTCGTTGGTCGAAGGGTCCGTGGGGCACCAGCGGTAGGGGCCACACAAATTCGAAGCAGGCCGGCTCACTGTCCCGCGTCGAAATCCTCGACTGACTACCAGAGCGGCAACCAGGACAGTTACTATATCAAGCCGCAAGTGATGAAGGAAATTGTGATCTTAACCTATTTTCTGTTTACCTGTTCAACATGTATTCCTATTGTGTGTAATGCTTGTATTTCATAACACTTCTAATTGCTCTTTAATGGTTGGATCAATCCGGTATATCTATGTTTGTACACAACCAGCACAACTCAATGTATGTTTTTTTTTTAGAAAAGCGCGCAGGTCCACATTTGCGAACCTCGTCTGTCTCCTAGCTGCGCCAGTAATGTCTTTAAAATTTGTCACTAGACTTGCATGGCTTAATTACAACTAGTTAAATGAAATTATTTTCCTTTGTTTCAGGTTTAGGATATGGCTACTCGGGGGCCCCAAGCAGCGTTCTCTACAGTGGTTATACTGGTGGCCTAGGATACAACAATGGAGGTTATCCCAATGGAATATTACTGAACAACCTTGGATATAATAATGGATTAGGGTACTATAATCCCGGTTATGGAAACCAGGCATACACCAACGGGCTTGGCTATAATGGACTCAATGGGCTTGGCTATAATGGACTTGGGTACAGTGGTCTCAGCTACTCCAATCGAGTGGGATACAGCAATTTCGGTGGGCTTGGCTATGGTGGAGGACTACCCTATGGGAATGGTGTTGGAGGATATAGCGCCCCTTACGGCACTGCAGGAGGATACTACAGCAATTCCGCATTATATGGATAATAAATACATATGTTTTAAAACTTAACAAGTAACTGAGGTTTTGTTAGAAGGAATATCGGTCAGATTCAACGCTAAAAGCACCAACGTGCGGCACAAAGTACCTTAAAAACAGGTTTTCCTTTTTTGTCACTGTAAATACCAAGGAATTAATATTGAAATATATTTATTAATCCTCAGTAAGACACTTTCATCATTTTGCTACACCCTCTTTAATCCATTAAAATTAGCTTTCTTTGATGATTTCTGAATTTGGTTAAAAAATACCACTCCTTTAGAATGAACTGTATTCGTAATATATCTTGTTAGCTCAGTTCATTTGAATGATATGGAGTGGAGATGCGGTCAGAAAGAAATACCGTAGTAAAATGTTCAGATTACAGTGTGACATCTGCCGAATAATGCATTGTAAATCATGATTGTAATATAGTAGTTGTTGGAAGAGTAGTTTATTTACTTTAGAATATTTGAAAAATGGTATTAGGAGGAATATTTAAATTTTTGGATATGAGTAACAGTGAATAAACAGCCCCCGAAAAATTCAGAAAGCTTAGGTACCGGTATTTTCAATATTTTTAACATTATTATTATTATTATTATTACTGTAATTAATATCTCATTTCACATACTGTATTTGTATTTGGGTTTGAGAATGTAATACTGTATTTAGAAATTTATTAAAGTACATCCAACATTTTTTAGAAAAATATCCTGTTTGTTATTACCTCATATTAAGCCCCAACACGTGACTGAAAATTGAACGGTTAAGATAATATTTTTAAGTGTTGCGATTTATAAACGGGTGTTTATCAGAGTCGACAACGTACCATGTGTGTGAGGATTAGTCGAAACATATATAGGAGGATGAAGCCATTCGTCCTTGCTGTAAAAACTTTTTCAAATTCATTGGCAATACAACACAGTTTCCTTACGTAGAATAAAAATAAAGATGAAGATACAATGTTTAGATTTGTCTTTATATTGATATTATTTTACATAGGTAACGTAGAATGCTGAGTTAAATATGACAGAATTGCTGGACAGCAACCTTTGTACGATTTTCAATGTACGGACACTTATTGGTGGCTGTAATGGGGTGGGGAGATGGGGGATCTAGTGCAGTTCATATTTTAAACATATATCACACCATAATGCAGGCCAGACTTTAGCATCCTCAACAGCAGTGAGGTATGGAAAGCTGTGAAACTTGTCATTGCTAAGTGAGCTTTAACCGCAAACAATTTAGAAATATTATATCACATAACATAGGGATTCAAAAGCTTCTATTTTATTTATATTTATATTTATAAAATATGAATACAAAATATCGTCTTCCAAAACCTGGGCATAAGCCCCGTCACAACATGCTGAAGTAAGATATGAACTAATACCGTATCTTAAACTTTTCCGCGTGTAAAATGGGGCTAGTATTATTTTTCTGGATTGCACGTCTGTTATACACCGGTTTAAGCAACTACTGTAACACCTTCATGTCCTCGTTTAACATCCTACTTTTAATTATCGCTGTTTCATCAAGACGGACAAAGGGTGGGTCCCGCAGCAGTCTTTGAATACTCCCACGTAAACACGTAAACACAATAAGCTTCCAGTACCGCACATAATGAAACAGATATGCCATTTTAACATCAGTGTAGCTGTGACACTGCACATTGTACATACTGTACAGTATAGCACGTATGACAACCGAGCTGCGGCTTGCAAGTACAACTGAATGCTGAGACATGCCGTTGGTTTTGGAAGAGAATGGCAATCGTGCTGTTTTCACCACTAGGTGTTAAATAGAACGTTATCGATGCCCTCGCTACCTCGATCCAGCGACTAGATAGACGCGAGAGATGGGGTTAGATGTATTACCTGCCGTTGACAATCGGGGAAGACCACCGATTCATCACACTCTGCAACTGGGTATGTTTTCCGCGGATCGCATTCTCAGTTCTCGACAGACTGCCCAGAGCTCCATAACGTTCTGCATAACGATGACTTGAAACTCAACTACTACGCTCAAATCCACCATTTTCAATCTGTCGGGGGTGTTTAATGAACGGGAGAGAGATCCGGACTTCCTGGACTGAGGAGGCAATAACCGTGCGGGCGTATGTAATGCGCACAACAGTCATGCTTGGGTCCACAAAAACCCACACGCCACTCGTGACTGTGGGCATCAGGTGAACTGGCAGATTAATGTGTGGGCCGGGATCATCAGCAGTCAACTTGAGGAGCCGTATCTTTTCTCCAAACGCCTTGACGGACGGAGGTATACCTTGTTCCTCCGCCATTCTACTCTTGTCGTTCGAAGAAGCGTGCGGTACCAACAAGATGGGAGCCACCATATTTCAGTCCTATAGTTAGATTACACTATATGTACAGATTTCAGCAGAGATGGATAGGTCTCAGGAGACCAGTGCCCTGGCCATCGAGGTCATCGGACCTCAACTCATTGAATTGCTCGTGTTGAGCCATCTGTAGGAAATTGTTTAGACAGTAGTACCGAAAAGCTCTCAGGTGTTCACCGCAAGAGTGCACACGGATGTCAGTAAAGAACAGTTGCTCCGGACGGCGCAAGGTGTTGCACGTCGATTCGCCTATGTCTGGAGATGGACGGTGGTCATTTTGAATATCTCATGTGAATGTACTGTAATATAGAATGATTAAACGGAAATTGATGTTGCTGAAGTGTAACCCATTTTTTATGCCGAAGAGTCCGTGGAATATACTAATCTCTCACCGCTATTTACTACCCCCACTGCACAAACCTACAAAATGTAGCAATCAACATTGGACTAAGAAAATTAGTGTAAGTAGTTAAGGTTCTCCTCGTGCGATGTATCTATTGAAGCCAATCAATCTGATCCTTTCAAGCAGAAGTACATGTCGCACTCGTCGGATCGTTAGTGCACTCATGACTGCTAACGCCAATTATTACGCGCTATGGATCAAAGTAACTATTACCCCCTTTGACCTAGGAGTATGCCTTTACATCCCCATAACTAATCATAATAATATGTCAATTCCTGTCACGAATTTCATCACTTTTGTATTCACCCGTTTTTATGGAAAAGTGTTCTCAACTTTTGCAACATTACTCCTCATTAACCCTATCACATCACCGTTAAACAAAAATGGGAAATGTTATTTTGGGCACTGACTCAAATATATCATGATCCGTAACGACCCAATGTACTATAATATGGAGATTTTAAGTGATATGTTGTCTTTAATGAATAGCACTTCGGATTTGACAGAAAGGAAAACAACCGCTCTCTCGATTTATTAGCTGTAATTACAGAGATCTGACACTATAATGGGATATTCTTTAGATAGTTCGATACCTGTATAGATACACTTTACAGCACCACTTGCTAAGATTATTTTCACTGATATCAAAATATATTGTACTCAAGTAAATGTACATACCATATGCATCTATGTGATAATAAATGAACTGTAGCAAAAACAACTGAAAATTAAGCTTATGAAAAAACCTTTTGTTTTATATGTGCCTGTCAGCCGTAATAATTACCGAAGAGGTTATTGCCTTAGGACAAAATTTGACGTAAGTCAATCTGATCTCTCCTTTTTAAATCCTACCATTTCTGTCTACTACACACAAACACTACGACATTGCAGTTTCATATATTATCTGTAATTCTCAATATGTTGACTCTGTTGGTTAAGCGAGTGCTTGCGGTACACAAGGTTGAAGGGACGATTTCCGATGCAATTAGCTCGCGTTTAAAAATGCTTAAATATAAGACAGCCTCTTGATATGTAATGACACATTAACGAACACCGTTTGATGGCAAAAGACTGGAACGTGGCTGGTCATGAAAAACCTACACCACTGGAATGGTTATTAAATCAATACTTTATTTATTATTACTATTATCATTATTATTATTATTTTCTCCCTCTGTGAATTGAACAGCAGGTAGAGTGTTGCCCTTCGAATACAAAGAACGGGGGTTCAAACAAGGCAGTTGTATTAAGATTTTATATATGCGAAGGAAATCGATTTGGTACTGTGTAATATACGCTATAGAAAACTCTGGCGACACATTCGGTGCGTGTGTGACAAAATTACCCGGATATAAGTCGCCGAATAGAGCTTTGGTTTCTCTACTAACTTTATACGTATTTTTGAATCATTTTACTGACCTCCAATCCGAACTTATATTCTAATGAATGGCTTGTTGTGGAAATAGCCCCAGATTTCTGAGAATGCTATTTTCTTTACGTCGCACCGACACAGATAGGTCTTATGGCGATGATGGGATAGGAAAGGCCTAGGAGTGGGAAGGAAGCGGCCGTGGCCTTAATTAAGGTACAGTCCCAGCATTTGTCTGGTGTGAAAATGGGAAACCACGGAAAACCATCTTCAAGGCTACCGACAGTGGGGTTCGAACCCACTATCTCCCGAATACTGGATACTGGCCGCATTTGAGCGACTGAAGCTATCGAGCTCGGTGATTTCTGAGAATGTTGAAGGCTCCTTTACACACTTATCTCAAGTCCTGTTAGTAGATGCTTTCACATTCGATCATTCTTACACAGTTAGGGGATATTTGCAACGGTTTACGCAGCTTCAAGTTGTCAATGCTTAAAAACAGCCTTTGCCAAATAGATTTCAATTTTCCCAAGAGGGTGGTCTTGGGATTTATTTATAATTATAGTAAATGAAGGTATTAACATAAATTGCATCCTTGACACACAAAGTGGCATGCTTGGTTTGTATAATATCAGCTTCATTCTTGGCATGGAAATTATATTGACTATTCTAAGCCCTATACCAGACGAGATGGCCGTGCGGTTAGGGACACGCAGCTGTGAGCTTGCATCCGGGAGATAGTGGGTTCGATCCCCACTGTCGGCAGCCCTGAAGATGGTTTTCCGTGGTTTCCCACTTTCACACCAGGCTGTACTTTAATTAAGGCTAAGGCCGCTTCTTTCCCACTCCTAGACCTTTCTTATCCCATCGTCACATAAGACCTATCTGTGTCGGTGCGACGTAAAATAAATTGAAAAAATCTAAGCCCTATAAGAACTTCCAGTTTAACTGTATTAATCATTGGTCCACGTACTGCATTGTGAGTACCACTAATTAATTATTGGTCCACGTACTGCATTGTGAGAACCACTAATTATTCATTGGTCCACGTACTACATTGTGAGTAGCACTAATTATTCATTGGTCCACGTACTGCATTGTGAGTACCATTAATTAATCATTGGTCCACGTACTGCATTGTGAGTACCACTAATTATTCATTGGTCCACGTACTACATTGTGAGTACCACTAATTATTCATTGGTCCACGTACTGCATTGTGAGTACCTTAATTAATCATTGGTCCACGTACTGCATTGTGAGTACCACTAATTAATCATTGGTCCACGTACTGCATTGTGAGTACCACTAATTAATCATTGGTCCACGTACTGCATTGTGAGTACCACTAATTAATCATTGGTCCACGTACTGCATTGTGAGTACCACTAATTAATCACTGGTCCACGTACTGCATTGTTAGTATCACTAATTAATCACTGGTCCACGTACTGCATTGTGAATACCACTAATTAATCATTGGTCCACGTACTGCATTGTGAGTACCACTAATTAATCATTGGTCCACGTACTGCATTGTGAGTACCACTAATTAATCATTGGTCCACGTACTGCATTGTGAGTACCACTAATTAATCATTGGTCCACGTACTGCATTGTGAGTACCACTAATTAATCACTGGTCCACGTACTGCATTGTGAGTACCACTAGTTAATCATTGGTCCACGTACTGCATTGTGAGTACCACTAATTAATCATTGGTCCACGTACTGCATTGTGAGTACCATTAATTAATCATTGGTCCACGTACTGCATTGTGAGTACCACTAATTAATCATTGGTCCACGTACTGCATTGTGAGTACCACTAAGTAAAGCTGAACCCAAGATGATATTTCTGATGAGCATTACAATAGTGCTAACTTTGAGGATGAGCGAACTGCTGAAAGATAACTTTCAGCACGTGTATGCATGAAATTCTTACGTTCAGATTCATTACGAAAAATATGGCAACGTTTTTCTGGCTTTCCTAGTCCACAGATACTCATCACAGATAAGGTAGATGTAATCCAACTCCGTCTGAATACGCTGGAAGTTCCAACGGGACTGAATGGCTATAGGCAGGCAGCGTCGAACCCACCAATCATGAGGCAACCACATGATTGTCCCTCCCACTCGGCCGTTTCAAGGCCACCCTCCTGCTGTTGAACTGAAAATCTGAGAAAGCTTTAACTCAGTATATTCAAAACAGTACTGGAGATTGTTTGAATTTATACTGAAACACAGGTGTACATTGAAGGCATTAAATTCTGGAAATCCATTCAGCAGTTATGGTACAAATTACAGTTGTTTATTTACTGGCTTTTACGCAAGACTTTGCTTACGTCGATAAGGTTCTGCGAATCCAAGCGATTATGTCCTTTGAGTTTCGTAAAAGTCACTACGTGGAACACAAAATTGTGTAAGCTTTAGCTCTTACCGTGAAATCGATTTCAATAAAGCTTACATAAACCTTCGCTGTCAGGGTCAGACAAAATCTTCTGGAAGGTAATACTTCGAATCATCGAATACTGACTAATGTTAAAAATACGCAGATATTTTTGTTCGAGTTTGCTTATTTGTTCCTCAATGACTAATTTTTACCGTAAATTTTCGAAAATATAGGAGTTATTTTGTATTATTTTCAGTTTATTAATAGGCCTATTGGCTTTTAATCTCATCTCCATCTGCACGGAAATATGATTCCGCACCATCACTGTTTTAAAAGAGATATTCGCTAATGGATTTGATTTATATGAGCGAAGACTTTGAAAAGTATTGCTATTTAGTAGAGAGCTCCTTTATACACATGCAATCTCACAATAATTTTTCGTAGAAGGATTCATACTCGATCATTCTTACACACATTCTTACAGGATATTTCTAACGGTTTAGGCAGCGTTAGTCGAGCCTCGTGAACATTCTTTTCGTAGCTATTGCAGGGTATTTAAACCGCAGTGGTACGTATAAGTTAGGAAATTTGTTTGGAAGGGTAATAGGGGGGTACATTCAGGGAAACGGGATGGCCTAGGGAGCGGTGATAAGGGAACAGAGAACTGGAAATCAAGTAGGGATGACATAAAAATGTTAGTGTTGAACTGTAGAAGTATTGTAAAGAAAGGAATAGAATTAAGTAATTTAATAGATATATATTTACCAGATATTGTGATAGGAGTTGAATCATGGCTGAGAAATGATATAATGGATGCAGAAAATTTCTCACGGCACTGGAGTGTGTATCGTAGAGATAGGATAGGAAAGGTGGGAGGGGGAGTTTTCATTCTGGTGAAAGAAGAATTTGTAAGCTACGAAAAAGTTAAAGATGAGACACATGAAATTCTAGGTGTAAGGCTCATTTCTAAAGATAATAGGCAACTTGATATATTTGGAGTGTACAGATCGGGAAAGGGTAGCACTGATGCGGATTCGGAATTATTTGATAGGATAGTCAGCTATGTGGGAAACGACATGGAAAGAAATGTGATTGTAGCAGGAGATCTGAATTTGCCAGATGTCAATTGGGAAGGAAATGCGAACGACACGAAGCATGACCAACAACTGGCAAATAAGTTAATATGAGAAGGACAGCTGATTCAGAAAGTGATGGAACCAACCAGAGGGAAAAATATTTTGGATGTGGTGCTGATAAAACCAGATGAGCTCTATAGGGATACTGAAGTAATAGATGGTATTAGTGATCATGAAGCTGTTTTTGTGGTAGTTAAAAATAAATGTGATAGAAAGGAAGGTCTTAAAAGTAGGACTGTTAGGCAGTACCATATGGCTGATAAAGCAGGTATGAGGCAGTTTCTAAAAAGTAACTATGATCGGTGGAAAACGGTAAATAAAAATGTAAACAGACTCTGGGATGGGTTTAAAGAAATTGTTGAGGAATGCGAAAACAGGTTTGTACCTTTAAGGGTGGTAAGGAATGGTAAAGACCCACCTTATTATAATATAGAAATAAAGAGACTAAGAAGGAGGTGCAGACTGGAAAGAAATAGAGTTAGAAATGGCTGTGGAAGTAAGGAGAAATTGAAGGAACTTACTAGAAAATTGAATCTAGCAAAGAAGGCAGCTAAGGATAACATGATGGCAAGCATAATTGGCAGTCATACAAATTTTAGTGAAAAATGGAAGGGTATGTATAGGTATTTTAAGGCAGAAACAGGTTCCAAGGAGGACATTCCAGGAATAATTAATGGACAAGGGGAGTGTGTATGTGAGGATCTTCAAAAGGCAGAAGTATTAAGTCAGCAGTATGTAAAGATTGTTGGTTACAAGGATAATGTCGAGATAGTGGAAGAGACTAAGGCCAAAGAAGTAATAAAATTTACGTATGATAACAATGACATTTACAATAAGATAAAACTAGAAAAGCGGCTGGAATTGCTCAGATTTCTGGGGATATACTAAAGACAATGGGTTGGGATATAGTACCATATCTGAAGTACTTATTTGATTATTGTTTGGCCGAAGAAGCTATACCAGATGAATGGAGAGTTGCTATAGTAGCCCCTGTGTATAAAGGAAAGGGTGATAGACATAAAGCTGAAAATTACAGGCCAGTAAGTTTGACATGCATTGTATGTAAGCTTTGGGAAGGCATTCTTTCTGATTATATTAGACATGTTTGTGAAATTAATAACTGGTTCGATAGAAGGCATTTCGGTTTTAGGAAAGGTTATTCCACTGAAGCTCAACTTGTAGGATTCCACCAAGATATAGCAGATATCTTGGATTCTGGAGGTCAAATGGACTGTATCGCGATTGACCTGTCTAAAGCATTTGATAGGGTGGATCATGGGAGACTACTGGCAAAATGAGTGCAATTGGACTAGACAAAGAGTGACTGAATGGGTTGCTATATTTCTAGAAAATAGATCTCAGAGAGTTAGAGTAGGTGAAGCTTTGTCTGACCCTGTAACAGTTGAGAGGGGAGTTCCTCAGGGCAGTGTTATCGGAACTTTATGTTTTCTTATATATATAAATGATATGAGTAAAGGAGTGGAATCGGAGGTAAGGCTTTTTGCGGATGATGTTATTCTCTATAGAGTGATAAATAAGTTACAAGATTGTGAGCAACTGCAACGTGACCTCGAAAATATTGTGAGATGGAGAGCAGGCAATGGTATGTTGATAAATGGGGCTAAAAGTCAGGTTGTGAGTTTCACAAATAGGAAAAGTCCTCTCAGTTTTAATTACTGCGTTGATGGGGTGAACGTTCCTTTTGGGGATCATTGTAAGTATCTAGGTGTTAATATAAGGAAAGATCTTCACTGGGGTAATCACATAAATGGGATTGTAAATAAAGGGTACCGATCTCTGCACATGGTTATTAGGGTGTTTAGGTGTTGTAGTAAGGATGTAAAGGAGAGTGCATATAAGTCTCTGGTAAGACCCCAACTAGAGTATGGTTCCAGTGTATGGGACCCTCACCAGGATTACCTGATTCAAGAGCTGAAAAAAATCCAGAGAAAAGCAGCTCGATTTGTTCTGTGTGATTTCCGACAAAAGAGTAGCGTTACAAAAATGTTGCAATGTTTGGGTTGGGAAGAATTGAGAGAAAGACGAAGAGCTGCTCGACTGAGTGGTATGTTCCGAGCTGTCAGCGGAGAGATGGCGTGGAATGACATTAGTAGACGAATAGGTTTGAATGGCGTCTATAAAAGTAGGAAAGATCACAATATGAAGATAAAGTTGGAATTCAAGAGGACAAACTGGGGCAAATATTCATTTATAGGAAGGGGAGTTAGGGATTGGAATAACTTACCAAGGGAGATGTTCAATAAATTTACAATTTCTTTGAAATCATTTAGGAAAAGGCTAGGAAAGCAACAGATAGGGAATCTGCCACCTGGGCGACTGCCCTAAATGCAGATCAGTATTGACTGATTGACTGCATTCACTGTAGAACTTCTTATTCTCTACAAATTCTTGCATGTGTAGTTTGTGGATATCAGTAATGGTTTAGGCAGCCTAAGCCGAGGAAGTGTTCGCTTTCCGTCATTTTCTTCGAGTTGTTTTGCAGCAACTGTTACTACACGGCTTTCTTCCATCACAGTTCAATACTTAATACATAAAAACTTTCTTTGGGAAATCTTCTAGGGTCTAGGCATTTAGATCTCCTAGCTCCTAGAGGTTCTCCAGTTATAACACCGATACATGCATAATACATTTATACATACATACATACATACATACATACATACATACATACATACATACATGATGTACCAGGAAGGCCTAGGTCCTGGTCCATATTAATTGAAAGAAATGTTATTTCCAGCATTAAAGATCCGACCGACGTACGAACATCCATGTAAAGAATGTTCCAGTATGTGCCAGACCCTACGAGTACGCTAGGCGGAGTCAAGTGACGTCACCTGTCGCTCGAAGCTCACCTCCCCTAGAGATATTTCTCGAAAGAATTTTTCTTTTAACAGCTTTTTAACACCTTAACCAATTTCAACGGGACAAACGCTGAATTATAGCAAACATCATAAAAGTTAATCCCTGTAAATTTCAAATTAATTCATCAAACGGTTGTTGAGTTATAACAATTTAAAGTCTCAACGAAATTACGTAATTACGGTCACATGGCCGAGAGAGAGCTGCCACCCCTCCCTGCGCTGGTATCTATATATGTCAAGGCCAGATAGCCCGCAAACCAGTGCAGTGCAGTACAGTACAGTACCGTACAAGGACAAGCAGACAACTGTGTGAGTGAGATAGTGAAGAGACCGGCCCGCGTACAGTATGTTCGCGCAGCCACGGTAGAAGTACTTTCGTCGTATCTCCAGAACGCGAAATTCTATCGCCGATAAAGGACGTCGCACTGCAGTTAGTATGTCGCGTCGCGATTACAATATAATCCTAAAAAGACATTTAAGACTAACACGAGTGAACTTATTGGAGTACAAATATTAACTATTTCATTACGTGTGGACTTAGGCAACGTCAAGTAACATTAAACTTCTACAGAGCCTAATACTTAAGAATCACCAGAACTTATTTTTTTTCTTCTCGAGTATTGCATTATATTTTGAATGAAAAAGTAAGAACTTTTCTGAGTTAATATAACAGGATTAGCAGAAAATCTAACTTAATGACTGTGTTCACAGACTGTGCTTATCGACTTGCTTTCTTTTTTTCTTCAAGTGTGAACTGTGTGATTAAGAACGTTTCAATAACGACTGTAAATAGTATTTAGTACAGAAAGGACTGTGATTCTTCATACGCCATAAATAGTGTTCAACAGTGTAAGTGATAACCAGTCGCACTAAATGAATTTTCGTGTGCGAAACTCAACAGTTCCAGCTGTCATCACCTCATCGGGAACGTCATCATCGCCGATCCTGATTCTACATGGAACATTCCAGATGTCCATCTTTCGACATTTGGTAACAACAGTTCTTGTCATAAGTGAGTAACAAACTGACTAAACTTTTTCATTTATTTTGAACAGTGAAACTTCAGTGTCGCGTGTGAACAATTTCCATAATTTCTCAAAAGTGATAAATTTAATTTCAATTTCATTTCTCGTAGAAAGACTGTAGGATTTCAAGTGTGTTGTATAACGAGATTGACGAACTGAGAACTGAAAACTTTTAATAATTTCTCATATCCATTTACCATTATAAAAGTGTGCTTAGGTTTAAAAAGACTTTAGGTGGAAATTCACACATATGAAAGACTTTGAAACCAATGATATTTATGCCTTTTTTTTTCAAGAAGATTATTTTCAACATTTAATTTCAATATAAATTTTGAGTCAACAATCATACCGCAGGGTGAGAAATTAATAAATTGTTTTTTTTAAAAAAATTATTTACCATCTATTATTCGCTCTGCGAGACTATCCTTCTCTGTATCGGCTCCAAAACCCAGTTCCACTCCCTGAGGTCCTACTCATGTCCTTTGCCCACAACTTTTCCTGGTACAGAGAGGATAGTATAATAATAGATGGCGCCCCAACTTCAAGGGCACGATTTTGGAGCCATACTATAATAATAGATGACATCGCAATTTCAAGGATTCAATTTTGAAGCCGTGCTATAATAATAAATGATGCACTTGCAATAATCGCAACATTCAGGGTTCGATTCAAGTCATTATATTTTGAGCACGGGATTTGACTGCAAAGAACTTGTTGTATTTGACTTATTCGAAGATTCCGGAAACATGGATAACTTACTTGCAGCAATCGAAGCTCTCAGGCTTAGCATTAATGATCAGAATGCTAAGATTGATAGGTCTAATTCCCAATTGCAGACTCAAATAAACACACAAATAACCGCACTACAATCACAAATAGTTGACTCTAATTCTCAACTTCAAGCGCAGTTAACTGAGTCAAATAGTAAGGTTGAAGACTTAACTTCTAAAATTGACAGGACCTTGGATACTAAGTTTGCTGAAGCGGATAAAGTCATTAACAAAAGACTCACTGAATCTAGTGCCCTTATCGAGCAACGATTCCGTGAAGCTGGAACTCGCCTCGAAAAGAAACTTACTGATTCTAGTGCACAAGTCGAAGCTACATTGAAAAACATGCGGGATCAGTTTGTTGAAAACTTAGAGTCTATTAAGGAAGAAATAAAGACAGAGGTCGTCAAGTCTTTAGACAAAGATCTTAGAAATGTTCTTCCTTCCGTTCAAGCATTTTCTACTGAACTCAAAGATTTACGAACTGAATTTCAAGAATCCCATGGTAACATCTCACAAACTCAAGCAAAGTTAGCTCAGGTGCAGGAAACCTTGCGAGATGCATTAAAGAGCGACGTGGGTAAATTACGAAGCGAGATAGGATTAATTAAGAGCACGCAAGGAGAACTCGACAAGCGTATTACAGGACAGCTAGATAGCACGCATACCCAGATAGCTGCTTTCTGTAAAGACGTACAAGTCATTAAAACTGACTTGAGAAATGAAATAAAAAGTTTAGACACCTCAATTAATTCTAAAATTAAAAATTTGTCCGAAGAAATGAATCAAATTAAACTTAAAGAACATACAACTGACGTCACAATTCCTGGTTCGTCGAGGGAAATACACAATACAACAACCCTTATTAAAGTACCAGATGACAAACCAGTCAAATTTTCGGGACGTGATGAATACACTGCTCGAGAATTTTTGTTAAATGTCGACGATTACCTGGAGGAAAATAGGGTAGAGGACGATAGGAAACTTCGAGTAGTATCCAAACTTCTAGAAGGACGAGCCTTATCATGGTTCATAGCTTTTAAGAGCAACTTTAAAAACTATGACGACTTTAAACAGGCACTTCTTAAACGCTTTTGGGATTCAGAAAGACAGCACCTTGTAAAAATGCAACTCTACTCTAGCAAATACAATACTTCAGTCAATACTTCCCGATATTCAGACTACTGCCTAATGCAATTAAAGAAGCTCCAGTTTTTAGATCCACCTTTGCCAGATATTGAACTTATTCAGATCCTGACACTTCAATATCCGCCTCATGTGCAAGAAATACTAGTCGCTGCCAACATTAGAACATTGGAGCATTTTGACGCTACTTTGCGTAGGTTAGATACGGCTAATACCCAATCTAGTCCGAAAACTAACAGGAGTCGAGAAGTAAATACGAATTCTGCGGAAATAAAACCGCCGGAGAGAGAGGAACCCAGGACACGTGAAGAAGGCAGATTAAGCCCTACTAACCCAACCAGATTCCGGAATTTTAGACGTCAGAGGAATCAGGATAGACACCCTTACCAACCTAGGAATACATGGAGACAGCGCGAAAGCACTCCTGAAGGAAACCGTGAGGCCAGACGACGAGAACTCGAAAGTAGATGGAAAGACACACGGGAATACATCAGGGAGAGAAACCGTAATCCTGATGAGCCTGGAGCTACATCCCTGGAATATCAACGTCAATTCGGACCAAGAGAACAAAGATCACCTGATCCTGACCCAACAGGCGCTATAAAAAAAAACGCCGATCTCGCAATAGGGAGATTGACTACCGAACACGGTGAGGTCGAAACGTCAAATTATTGTACTGCTGTTATCAATTACTGGCATATTGACGATTCCGAATTACTATTCGAAGACGCACAAACACTAAGGCCAATTATTACACGTTCATTACCTGTCATAACAGTACGCACAGGCAACCTACAGGTGATTACGCTCATCGATTCTGGAGCGCAAGCTTCTTTAATTTCTGATAAGCTTGTAGACTCGCTTAAAGATCAGAACAATGTTTTGTTATTACCTGCAGCTCAAATTAAAGTAAGAGGGATAGTTCCTGATAAGATTGTTAAATGTAAATCCCAGGCATTTTTAGAGTTTGAAATTAACAGTCAGATGTTCGAACACATATTTTTGGTAGTATCACGTCTTAACTTCAACTTAATACTTGGATCAGATTTTATGATCAAATACAAAGGAACCATTGACTATGATGCCAACCTCGTAAGATTACAGAATAATTCCGTAGAACTACAGCTGGTAGGACGAGGTGACCTGGAAGTTCAAGAGAAGGGAGCCCGTTTTGAAGCAGCCGGTGGTGACATTATTAAGCCCGCTGTGAGCGAGGTTGCGCCAGCCGTAGCAGAAAGTAGAAAGGGTGACCAAAGTGAGGACGATGCAGAGTCCATATTCAATGAGAACTCCATTATAGGTCCGGATTATATAATGTCAATAGCCAGTGTGGTTGAAGACCCGGAAATTAAATTAAAATTGGAGGAGGCTAAAAATGACGTTCTACAGAAATTTGCATGTGTATTCGATGATAAGCCTGGAGAGATAGCTGACTATGAATATCATCTTGATGTAAATGACTTGTCTCCTTATCAGAAGAAACCATATCCCGTACCCGAGAAGTATCGAGAAGAAGTTCGTAACTTAATTCATAAAATGACAGATGATGGGATAATTTCGCCTTGCGTAACTAAGTACTTGAATCCATTGGCCATAGTACGTAAGCCTAACGGCAGTATTAGAATTTGCCTCGACGCAAGGGTCCTAAATGACCGACTGACCTTAGAATATGACCGTCCTCCACTACTTAAGGATATTATCAGAAGATTCCACGGCATGAATTTCTTTAGTTGCCTTGACGGAACTTCTTCATACTATCACATAAAATTGGATGCTGAAAGTAGGCTATTCACAGGCTTCTTATTTGAAAATAGGACCTATGTTTTTAACAAAATGCCTTTTGGAATTAAGAACTCGGGAGCTGTTTTGATCAGAGCCTTGGAAAAACACTTATCAGATGATGTAAAGGACATAACTACGATTTATGTTGACGACATTTTGATTGCCTCGAGAACTTTCGAAGAGCACGTGAGAGATGTCAATCTGGTCCTGCAGGAATTGGAGAAGAAGAATTTCAAGATAAATGCCCAGAAAAGTCAACTTTTCCAAACATCAGTATTATTCTTGGGACATGTAATTAGTGGTGATGGAATTCAACCCAACCCTGCCAAGATTAAGAGTATCATTGACTTTCCTAGACCTCAGCGCATTAGAAACGTGAGACAGTTCCTAGGACTTTGTCAGTTCTTTTCTCAACACTGTCCAGACTACACTGAGACGGTAGCTCCTCTTCAACAACTACTACTTAAGAATAATAAATGGAAGTGGACTGAAGAATGTGAGCGAGCTTTCCTTGCCACCAAGGACATGTTGAAAAACTCTGTTAAACTAGTTTATCCGGATTTTTCTCTTCCATTCTTCATAGAGTGTGATGCCAGCTCTGTAGGAATAGGCGCAGTGCTATATCAAGCGAGACCTGAAAATCCCGATTACAGACTTTTCATCTCGTTTCTAAGTAGAAAACTACGACCTCACGAAAAGTCTTATACTATAACTGAACTCGAAGCTTTGGCTGTTGTTTTTTCTCTCCAGTATTGGAAAAAAATCATCTACGGCTATCCCATTACGATTTACACAGACCATAAAGCTCTGACATTCATACTGTCATCCGACATGACAAATGAGAGAGTTTCCCGATGGGCTCTTTTTATTCAACAGTTTGACCTCACTGTAATACATAGGCCCGGTCGGAAGAATGCATTAGCAGATGCCCTCAGCCGCAACCCTGCTGAAGTTATCGAAGTTCACGAAGTTAACATCATGACTGATGATGACGAAGAATGTCTTCGCAAACTTCGTTACCTTACCCAGATGCAACGAAGAGACGCCAATTGTAGGGAATTAATTCGATTTTTATCAGGTTCGATTCCCGCCGATGATGATGAATTCCCACGTCTCCAACGACTTTCTTCAAACTTCTGTTTAAGGGATGGAATTCTTATGAAATACATTGACTTAGCCAAGACGCAATGCAGGATTTATGCACCTGTTAAAATCAGGAAGGCTATCATATGGCATTGTCACTCAATTTCAGGCCATGCTGGTACGGATAAAGTTCTCAACCTTATTAAAGAGAGGTTTACATGGGAATATCTTAGGCGAGACATTAGGAGAATTTTACGGTCCTGTGATTTATGCCAGCGGATCAAACCGAATAATTATCTCCTCAAGGAATTTCCCAAACCGCTGATCCCGGAAAAGCCCGGAGAAATAATGGCAATCGATCTGTACGGCCCTTTGCCAAAGGCGACCAGGGGGAACAGACATGTCATTGTAGTTGTGGATGTCTTTTCCAAATATACTATGCTATTGCCTATCCAGAAAGCTAACGCCGGTAACATCTTAAGGAGGCTGAAAAGAAACATCATCCCTGAGATGGGAAAGCCTGAATACCTACTAACGGATCAAGGAACGCAATTCACTTCCGTAGAATTCCAACAGGCTTTGGAAGAACTCAACATTCGACATATCATGAATTCTATTAGGCATCCGGAAGCTAACCCTGCTGAAAGAATAATGAGAGAACTCGCGAAATTCTGTCGGATTTATTGCAGTGAACATCACTGGAAGTGGATCGAGGTCTTGCCAGTAATGCAAAAAATTATGAACTCTATTGTGCATGAATCTACTAATGACATTCCTCTCAGCCTACATCACGGGTCAAAACCAGAGCGACCTTGGGACAGAATATTACCAGCCCTACCAAATGCTATTGTGCCGCAGCAAGTCAAGATCAACGACGCGCTGACCAGGTTAAGACATGCAGCCGCCATCAGAGAACGACGCCAGCGTAATAGGAAGTTCAGAAGACCATTGAATCCTGGAGACCTTGTTTTAATACGGAGACCAGCTACTTCCAACCCTGAGAGAAGGATTTACGCTAAGTTCTGTCCACTATTCGTAGGTCCTTACCGTATCCGCACTGTATTGAGAAACGGGGCTTATGAAATTGTAAGATTGGACGGCACTTTCGAGGGTATTTATAACTCAGCCAATTTAAAACAATATGTACCACAGGAAGAGTAAAGCCTGGAAAAGAAAATCCTTCGTATTTTCTTTTCGTCCAACCAAGGGGAAGATGTACCAGGAAGGCCTAGGTCCTGGTCCATATTAATTGAAAGAAATGTTATTTCCAGCATTAAAGATCCGACCGACGTACGAACATCCATGTAAAGAATGTTCCAGTATGTGCCAGACCCTACGAGTACGCTAGGCGGAGTCAAGTGACGTCACCTGTCGCTCGAAGCTCACCTCCCCTAGAGATATTTCTCGAAAGAATTTTTCTTTTAACAGCTTTTTAACACCTTAACCAATTTCAACGGGACAAACGCTGAATTATAGCAAACATCATAAAAGTTAATCCCTGTAAATTTCAAATTAATTCATCAAACGGTTGTTGAGTTATAACAATTTAAAGTCTCAACGAAATTACGTAATTACGGTCACATGGCCGAGAGAGAGCTGCCACCCCTCCCTGCGCTGGTATCTATATATGTCAAGGCCAGATAGCCCGCAAACCAGTGCAGTGCAGTACAGTACAGTACCGTACAAGGACAAGCAGACAACTGTGTGAGTGAGATAGTGAAGAGACCGGCCCGCGTACAGTATGTTCGCGCAGCCACGGTAGAAGTACTTTCGTCGTATCCCCAGAACGCGAAATTCTATCGCCGATAAAGGACGTCGCACTGCAGTTAGTATGTCGCGTCGCGATTACAATATAATCCTAAAAAGACATTTAAGACTGTAACACGAGTGAACTTATTGGAGTACAAATATTAACTATTTCATTACGTGTGGACTTAGGCAACGTCAAGTAACATTAAACTTCTACAGAGCCTAATACTTAAGAATCACCAGAACTTATTTTTTTTCTTCTCGAGTATTGCATTATATTTTGAATGAAAAAGTAAGAACTTTTCTGAGTTAATATAACAGGATTAGCAGAAAATCTAACTTAATGACTGTGTTCACAGACTGTGCTTATCGACTTGCTTTCTTTTTTTCTTCAAGTGTGAACTGTGTGATTAAGAACGTTTCAATAACGACTGTAAATAGTATTTAGTACAGAAAGGACTGTGATTCTTCATACGCCATAAATAGTGTTCAACAGTGTAAGTGATAACCAGTCGCACTAAATGAATTTTCGTGTGCGAAACTCAACAGTTCCAGCTGTCATCACCTCATCGGGAACGTCAACATCGCCGATCCTGATTCTACATGGAACATTCCAGATGTCCATCTTTCGACATTTGGTAACAACAGTTCTTGTCATAAGTGAGTAACAAACTGACTAAACTTTTTCATTTATTTTGAACAGTGAAACTTCAGTGTCGCGTGTGAACAATTTCCATAATTTCTCAAAAGTGATAAATTTAATTTCAATTTCGTTTCTCGTAGAAAGACTGTAGGATTTCAAGTGTGCTGTATAACGAGATTGACGAACTGAGAACTGAAAACTTTTAATAATTTCTCATATCCATTTACCATTATAAAAGTGTGCTTAGGTTTAAAAAGACTTTAGGTGGAAATTCACACATATGAAAGACTTTGAAACCAATGATATTTATGCCATTTTTTTTTTCAAGAAGATTATTTTCAACATTTAATTTCAATATAAATTTTGAGTCAACAATCATACCGCAGGGTGAGAAATTAATAAATTGTTTAAAAAATATTATTTACCATCTATTATTCGCTCTGCGAGACTATCCTTCTCTGTATCGGCTCCAAAACCCAGTTCCACTCCCTGAGGTCCTACTCATGCCCTTTGCCCACAACTTTTCCTGGTACAATACATACATACATACATACATACATACATACATACATGTTACGGGCGCATCTTAGCAATTTTCGCTGCGTTATAGCAGGGGTTGAGTGGATTACGGTGTGAGGGAACTGAGCCGCTATTCGCCTTAGTGAGGAGAATGGAAAACCACTGAAAGCCATTCTCAGGACAGCCGGTGTTGAGACCAGCCCACCGCCTTCCAAATGCAAAGACCTAGAAGTGGAAAGCTGTTCGCTGGATAGTAAGGGTTGCCAAGTCCATTTAGCGTTGTAATGTGTAGTAGAGATTGCGAAGTGAGAGGGATCTCGAATGTTAAAGAGTTGCTGACTTTAGATGTTGGGTGTTGCTATGTCAATACATATACAGTATATGTTGAGTTATATATATAAGGGGCGATCATAAACTTTCCGTTCGACAGACGTATAGTCCTGAATCGGGATGCCAATCAAGCAAAATCGCCGTGAGCATTAAGGCATTCATCCCACCGACCCACCAGGTTTAAGATACCCGTGAAGTAAAACATCACGTCCTGCTGAGTGAAGAAATCCGTAACCACCTGCTGTACATCCTCGTCCGACAGGTAGCGTCGACCTTTCAAGGACTTTTCGAAGCTGACGTCGAGATCCATTCCTAACGCACGTATGGTTATGCGCCGGTCCACCCTATACACCTCAACCCTTGCCCGCTTGTTGTCCGTAATGGATGAGGCTGGCCTTCAGATCGACCGGCGTCTTCTGTCGAAACTCAACCCGCACGGAACTTGGTGTACCATTCTACAACGGCGGTTTTCGACAGACTTGCTGCCCCATACACAGTTTCATTCTCCGATGATATCCACTGGAGTTTGTCCTTCGGCAGCCAAGAACAGAATAATAAAACGTTGGTCATGTTTGGACGCATTTGGTAATAACGTCGCCATAGTTCACGTGACCGCATTTAATGCCCACATATAAACACGACATGAATGTCACACTAATCCCTTTGCCTACACCTCCATGCTTATATACCTGCATCAGAGTCGCGCTACGTTCCATGTCCTCTGCAGCAACGCCCTCAAACGGAAACTTTTTGATCACGTCTTATGTCATAGAGAGGTTTATGTGTTTATTTAAATATGATGAATTTACGTTTACCGAGGTACTGAAATTTTTGTTATCCAAAGCTGTGCAATGTACATATTTACCAGAATTTAAAGTTTCTTCCTGTGTTATATATAAGGATAAAATAACTCCGTTTGAGGAATTGAAGTGTAGATATTGAACAGACGTAGCTGTTAGCAAGTTTACTTTTTGTGTCTGAAAGGAGATAATGAAATACATAGTAGACTTGCTTTGATCTGCCTCCATCATTCTCGTAATGAAAATAAATTTTCCTAGTAGAAGTGTAGGTGTTTTTGTAATGAGTCTTCATGCCCCCTCTTATCCTGAAAATTACCTTTTGATCTATTAAGCAAGACCTTACAGTAGTTATTCCTTTTTTAAATATTAATTTACCTCTTGGCAGCGTTACTCGTTGAAACTAATTTACACTCAAGCACATCTTCTTGTGATATACGATGCCTGGTAAGATAGAATGAATGAACAACTTCATTAAGGCGACTTTATATCTCTAGCACGCCGCAGCTGAATTGTTAAACAGATGGAAGGGAAGTTTTAAATAAGTGCAGAAAATTTATTCAAAGGAACGTTGCTATACTTTACTCTAAAGGTGCATCCTCTCTAAATCATTCAAAATTAATCTTGAGTAACTGAAACAGTTTCTGTAAGAAAAGTAACTAAACTCTGTACGTTGAATATAAATGTACCAGTAATTATTATTTGAGATTCTCCTTGAATGAAATGCTTATAGCTTCATCATCATCATCATCATCATCATCATCATCATCATCATCAACATGTACATCAGATTAAACGACTTTCAGTTTTATGCAACGGAAATATTTTGCGTGTCTCCTTCAACCCCGTATATGCTTTCATAGTTACTCTATTTAATCTAAATTTTCTACCTATTTTTTACACTACCAAATTTCAAATTCATGATAAATGCAAAGAGACCAGTACTTCCTTTCTGCCTTCTACCTTAAGAAAGTTTTCCTCACACGGATGAAAAACATAACCATCGTCGAGTTTGAATGTCCTAAACTAAGCTAAAGTACCTTCCTTCCTCAAATCACAAATAAGTCGTCAGTTCAATATTTATCCATCTATCCAATACTCAGGAGTCGAATAAGTTTGGCTGGCTATATAACTATACTGTATATTCTTCTAGAAAATAATGGATTTATTACTACCTATTCCTAAGAGTAAAACGTTATTCTACCTGAAATAGCCTATTCTACGCTACGTAAAATCTTAGAAAGCAAAAATATGGGGGTATATTTTTCTTATTCACCTTTATAATCTGTATATAACGAAGACTTCCCTGTAGACTAAATCTGTTCTTCCTTGGTTTTCTGGGAGCTCCATTTATATATATTCTGACTGTCACCATTATTCTTTCGTTTACAGAGCCTTCAATACTCGGAAATTTCTTTTGCCTAGTTCTCAAGGGTCGTTTATAAATTGTCTCTTTTCATCCAACTTTTGTGGTGTCAGCTTTCGGTTTACCCTTTCCGAAGTTCCCACCATTGTCGATCAAGTTCGCCATTACATGATTACGACAAGTATAGATGTCGAGGATGGACTCGCGAACAGCATACTAAAATACACTGAGATGCAGAGTGAGAATAAACACTGTAATGCAAATAGAGGGCAATAATAAATAGCCATGGCAAGTGGGCTGAAGACGGCTGGCAGCGATAGCGGAGTTTGGTTGTGGCGTGAGTATCCGCAACGGATGTACGTAGGTCAGCGATGTAGACTCAAGGCTAAACCGCACGCTTTATGCAAACATAATGGGCTAAACTTTTATCGGACACCAACGACTAAGCGATCGGAGATAATTGCACTCGGTGAGTTAAGTGTAGAAATGCACAGTTTCTTCTAATACCCGCGTATTTGATTATAATTCTCAAGTCACAAAGGTGAACGTATGAAATAGCCTTCCAACAAGATAAATCACAACAGAATTAACTCATGTCCATAGCTTTGAGTCGAGTTCTAGTCTGAACAGTCTACTACCTATAAAAGACTTCTGCTGACACACATGAAGGGGACTGAGTCTTTCCTCCTACGCAATTCTTAACGAAGACTACGTTTCTAAGGAACATACTGCAAGGAATAGAAGTCTAATAATTGCACGTGTATGTGAAGTTAATGTGGAGAATCTCGTTGTATATGTGAAAGACACTGAAACAGATTGAACGGGTATCTTCAACAGTTCGTATTACTAGATGTTGAAGGAGACTAGGAAAAATAAATCTCAGTCTCATCAACTGTCTGGGTTTGGAATTTACAAAAATTCTGCCACAGAACTACGGGGTAAAGCAGTAGCAGCAGCCGCAGCAGTAATGTAGCGTTGGTGGAGTTGTGTTATAACATACATAAATCTCGACAGCCCGATTGAATGCCGTACACTGATCAATATCAGTCATAGAGAACTGACTATTACCGCGAAGGAGACATTTACCTGGATGAGAAGACGGTGAATGACGAACCTAGATTTGTTCTCGGTGTTGTTTACGTCCATACGAATTGTGTCGTTCGAGTCCATCAAACTCTCCCTGTATCTCATGCTTTTCGCCTACTCTGAAAGAGTTGGGGGGATTTCCAGACCTCCATACCCACCATTATAACTGGTGATTTCAACATTAACATCGCACAAAACAGAACTCTCATCGACTATATGGAACTAAAGTTCAATGTACATCACGTCCAAACTAGTTCACCGATTACCTTTGGAAATATGTACATTCATTGCTCTCTCATCACTTGGTGGTTATCCGTGACTGGGAGAGGGGAGTGTTTACTCATTATTGAATGCAATTCAATAATACAATAATTCATTCATTCATTCATTCATGCAGTTATTCAGTTCATTCACACTGTCTATTTTAAGTCGAGGATAACCCTGATAAAAATAAATACTTGCACTAATACGACTTAATAAGTGTAAGATACATATTGTCCAGGACTATTTTTCATTTTCAAAATCTTCCTCCACTTGGAGGATGCCTAAATCAATTTCATTCAAACATAATTAAATTAAATTATAAGGCGCAGTCTGACGAATAAAAATGGTGTCTGAGTATCAAAAGAGAACTCCTGAGGGCTATCGGTTCCCAGTCCATGGACGCCTTTGAAATGATGTTAAAGGTCTTCATTAGCTCTATCGGCTTCTTAGGGACTATTCCTCTCACACCGATCGTGAGACCCTTCACTTCAACGTCCAGCTCGTATTTTATTCATATAATACGGCAATGTAGGCAGGTAGACAGACTTCTTTTCTCTGTCTACTTCGTCTGGTTGGTCGGGGTGCATTTGAAATCTTACTGTGGGGTCTAATATACATATATTCTCTTTTCCCTTTAATGGCGATCATATCTATCCTTCTCGTGCTACCATTTACTCCGATGCCTTGGACTTCCTCAAGCACCTGAAATCCTTTCTCACGGAGCGTCTGTGCTATGGACGACCTGATGTTTTGGTGAAATCTGGTGTTTAGAAGAGCTTCACCGAAGACACAGGAACCCAAGATGTGAGGTAAAGTTTCAATCTCATTGCATATTTTGCAGCAGTTAAGCAATTACCATCAAGGGAACTTCCCGGTTTAACTGTATTGTTTGATGTAGTAATAGATCAACTAACTGTAACAAGGAAAATCGTGCATGTATGATTAATATGGATTGCAAAACTTTGTAAGTCTCACCCCAGTCCCAGGCGATTCGGAACTAGGGGATGGGAGTATTCTATTCTATTCTATTCTATTCTATTCTATTCTATTCTATTCTATTCTATTCTATTCTATTCTATTCTATTCTATTCTTCTTACATTCATGCGACCTTTGCTAGAAATATTCTCGTGAAATATATGTCATTCGTGTCGATCATCTCATAATATCAACCTAACATAAATAAAATGAAGGGTCGGGGGGAAAAACAGGAGAGTCAATATTTGTACAACCTGAGAAAAAGCATTTTTTGTGCTTGACTTCGCTAGTTCTTTCCCCTAACAGCGAAACTTTGAGTGCTAATTTCTCCTGACCCGCCTGCTTTTTTTTCCATTTCCGACCTCTCAATAGATGCGCATGATCACTCTGAAGCAGACTGTAACAATATCTCAATTTCGACGAAAGAGTGACTTACCTGGTTTTTTCCCCCGACCCTTCAAATAATACCTGACAACTAAACATGAGTGCATTTCTTCAATCTTATGCCTTAAATGAAATATCCCTTCCTGGAAAGCGTATTCACGCATAATACTTCCATGTGTCCCTGTTCTTCTTAAAGAAAGCTGGTCAAGCATACTACTCACTGTTTCAAGGGTGACTACGTAGCATTACTTTCTCTGTTTCATCCGTGTTATCAGTGCTTGAACTTGGTTTCCTGGCGTATATGTAACTCCGAAACACTAAAATGTTCAAGAAAATGGTATTACTTTCCCCAACAACAGACTAGAATGAAGAAATAAGCCGAACTAAAGGACAAGCATTCTGGTACCGTAAGCATATATACATGATAAATATTGTATCAGAAGGTGAGGATGGATATGGATTAGTAACACACGTTGTTTACTTATAAATCTCGAAATAATGACTGAAGAAATGTAACACATATTACTTGTACGCCTTTAATCTTGATGGCCTGTTATAAAATAAAACTGCAGGAGGTAAGAGTATTTAACCAGTTTCATCCTAGAACTATTATCTATAATCCTAACTACGTATTCTTATTGTTATATCATTAATATCTGTGGGCGCAGATGAAATTCATAATTACGCGAAGCGCAGCTGTCCTTCCCACTGGCTAACGTAGCGGAGGTGAAACTCTAATCTACCGATTGCCTTAGTGTAGCTAACAAAACTACAATGTGCTTTCTTACATTGAGTGCTTTCCTCATGACTCTGGCATGTCTCATTTGCTATTAGAGTGGATCTTGTTGGCACAAAACTCTATTGGTCTTCAGGTATTACATTCAGCCCAGGCTTTATTCGATTTAAGTTTATTTTATTAAACATGTTGAAAGGAGAACATGGTACGTATCTAGTGAATCCCATGGTGCTTTGCTCTTATAAAAGTACTAGCTCGCGTGGATTTCGTAATTTGATAAAAGAAATCGTTCCTCGGTACTGTACTAAGAAATTATCTGAAAATCCCTAAGTATAAAAACTCACTGAAAAATTGAATGTCATTTACCCCAGTAAATTTTTGTAAACCACGTTTGTGGTGTTGCCTTTTAGGGCTAAGTTGACCATGTGACATGTAACTGTGCATGTGAGAAAAAGTCTTCTCTCAAGTCAAAAAAAAATTTTAAAGGAGATTCCAAGTATGTATTTCCACGTCTGTAACATCTTCAGTTTTTGATATATAGGTATCCCTATAGAAATAATTCAACCTCTTTATCAGTCCTCCCCCAACCCCCACCTAAGAGGGTTTTCCGAAAACAAAAAATATATGTTTCTTTATTTTTAAAGGAGATTCCGATTACCAAATTTCACGTCTGTAACATCTTCAGTTTTGATATATAAGTATCCTCATAAAGAATTATACAAATCTTTTTACTTCTTTTCACCATCATTCAGAGCCTTTTCCAAAAACAAATATATACGTGCTCCTGAATTTTGAAAGTACTTTCCAAATTCCAAGTTTCATGTCTGTAACATACTAAGTTTTTGACGTAAACTGTAGATACACGGGTGCTCGTTTTTAAAATTCAACCAATCTTTCAATTCTTTTTAGCCCCTTAAGTGGATTTTCCGAAAAGGAATACGTGTTTCTTTTATATTAAAGGAGATTCAAAATACCTAATTTTACGTCTGTAACACATTCAGTTTTTGAGATATTAATTTTCTCATTAAAAATATTCAATTTCTCCTTTTCTTCCCACCCCCTCTCCTCTTAAATAGACTTTCCGCAAACAAAAAATGTGTGGTTCTTTATTTTTGAAAGGAGGTTCAAATTACCTACTTACACGTCTGTAACATATGTCTGAGACATAAGTATCCTTTAAAAGAATTCAACTCTTTCTTTACTTATTTTTAACCCCCTCCCCTTACATCGATTTTCCGAAAACAAAAGTACAGGTTTCTTTATTTTTAAAGGAGATTCCAAGTACCAATTTTCATGTCCGTAACCTTCAGTTTTGAGATATACGTATCCCATAAAAATAGTTCAATTTTTCACATCCTTTCCCCTTCCCCCTTAAGTGAATTTTCCGAGAAAGGAAAATACGTGGTTCTTTATTTATAAAGGATATTCCAAATACCAATTACCACGAAAGTAACATATTCAGTTTTTGGGATATGCGTCCTCATAAAAGGAAATCAATTCCTTTTCACACCCTCCCCAAGTTGATATTCCCTCAAAAAGGGAGTTTTTTTTAAAGTTGATTCCAAATACCAATTTTCAGGTCTGTATCAACTTCAGTTTTCATTAGGTATAAGTATCCGCATGGAAATAATTCAATTAATTCAATACCCCCTTAATTCGGTTTTCTGAAATCAAAGGGATATGTGTTTCTTTACTTTTAAAGGAGATTCCAAATACCAATTTTCACCTCTGCAACATCTTTAGTTTTTGAGATATAATTATCATAATACAACTAATTCAAGTCATGATTCAATTTTTTCACTCCCACCCCATAAGTGGATTTTCCCAAAACAAAAATTGCGCATTTATTTTTTAAGGAGATTCCAATCACCAGTTTTCACGTCTGTAACATCTTCAGCTTTTTGAGAAATGAATATCCTAATAAAAGTATTTCAACCCCCTTTTCAGTCCTTTTCACCATCCTTCCAAATGCTTTTTCCGAAACTAATAAGAAATACATGTTTCTTTATTTTTGAAAGATTAAAAACACCCATTTTCAGGTCTGTAACATGTTTCGTTTTTTGAGATATACTGTAGATAAGCTCATTCAAAATTCACCCCCCATTTTTAGTTTCCCTTAAGTGGATTTTCCCAAAACAAATTATCTATTTTTCTTTAATATTACAGGAGATTTCAAATGCCAGTTTTTACGTCTGTAGTATGTTACGCATCTGAATATATTGCAATTATAGTCTCTCTAAAAATTCACCCCATTTGTCACTCCTCTTCAGCCCCCTCCCGCCTTTAATTGGATGATCCGAAAAGAAAAAATACATGTTCCTTTATTTTCATGTCTGTAACATCTTCAGATTTTGAGATATAAGTATCCTCATAAAGGTATTCAACTCCTTTTTCACCTTTTCCTCATCCCATAACAGGATTTTCCAAAAGCAAAAAAAAAAAAAAAAAAAAAATGTTTCTTTGTGCTTAAAGGATATTCCAGATACCAATTTTTACGTCTGAATCTTTTAAGTTTTTGTGATATAGATATAATCATTTAAACAATTCACCCCTCTTTTCACCCCCTTATCGACAGAATATCCAGTAATCGTCCCTTTGTGAGCACATACACTCTAATATAAATGTATCCCCAACATTTCATTTCTTTATGTCTGGTAGTTTTGGCTCGGCGATGATCAGTCAGTCAGTCAGTCAGTCAGTCAGTCAGTCAGTCAGTCAGTCAGTCAGTCAGTCAGTCAGTCAGTCAGTCAGTCAGTCAGTCAGTCAGTCAGTCAGTCAGTCAGTCAGTCAGTCAGTCAGTCAGTCAGTCAGTCAGTCAGTCAGTCAGTCAGTCAGTCAGTCAGTCAGTCAGTCAGTCAGTCAGTCAGTCAGTCAGTCAGTCAGTCAGTCAGTCAGTCAGTCAGTCAGTCAGTCAGTCAGTCAGTCAGTCAGTCAGTCAGTCAGTCAGTCAGTCAGTCAGTCAGTCAGTCAGTCAGTCAGTCAGTCAGTCAGTCAGTCAGTCAGTCAGTCAGTCAGTCAGTCAGTCAGTCAGTCAGTCAGTCAGTCAGTCAGTCAGTCAGTCAGTCAGTCAGTCAGTCAGTCAGTCAGTCAGTCAGTCAGTCAGTCAGTCAGTCAGTCAGTCAGTCAGTCAGTCAGTCAGTCAGTCAGTCAGTCAGTCAGTCAGTCAGTCAGTCAGTCAGTCAGTCAGTCAGTCAGTCAGTCAGTCAGTCAGTCAGTCAGTCAGTCAGTCAGTCAGTCAGTCAGTCAGTCAGTCAGTCAGTCAGTCAGTCAGTCAGTCAGTCAGTCAGTCAGTCAGTCAGTCAGTCAGTCAGTCAGTCAGTCAGTCAGTCAGTCAGTCAGTCAGTCAGTCAGTCAGTCAGTCAGTCAGTCAGTCAGTCAGTCAGTCAGTCAGTCAGTCAGTCAGTCAGTCAGTCAGTCAGTCAGTCAGTCAGTCAGTCAGTCAGTCAGTCAGTCAGTCAGTCAGTCAGTCAGTCAGTCAGTCAGTCAGTCAGTCAGTCAGTCAGTCAGTCAGTCAGTCAGTCAGTCAGTCAGTCAGTCAGTCAGTCAGTCAGTCAGTCAGTCAGTCAGTCAAGACATGTTATTTCATATATATAGATTTAGAAGTAGTTCAGTACAGACATTAATAGTGTGCAGCAGGGATTGTTTCAAGAGTTCGTCTTTTAGGGTCAGTCTAGTTCCGAAGTTTTACGATGTTTACTTTGCCATAGGCAGCAGAGACTCCACCGCCAATAAGACTGTCTAAAACTTGGTACGTCCTGTTGTAACCCCAACTGTTTACACTACTCTCCCTACATATCAGTCGAACGGAAATGAAAATACTTGCATCTCGTTCGAATTCTAACCTATTACTAGAGGAAAATAATAACCACAGTAGTAACATGCTGTGTCATCGAGAATTTTTAATTCACATGCAGTAAATATTCAATGTCAACGATGCATTTCTCAGCAGTAAGGAGCTATCAAAAGTGGTAGAGAGCAATAAACTGTACATTGAAACATAGTTCATATAAGTATCCGGAGAGTGGTTTTCGAAAAATGTTTAAAATGTTAACTAGATTCCAAAATATTCTACATTCATAAAGTGAGATAAGCATTTGAATCCCTGTCTCGTATAACAGCGTCACATAGGAGAAAGATAATCTGAGAATATCTTCTTAGATCTGATAACCACGTTCCTAAACACCCTGAAACAACATCTACAATCGCTATATATATATCCTAGCTCTCTTGACAGTAGCATCATAGTGGAAATTTTGGCAACAAGGAAACAGTCCAAACCTGTAAGGTGGCTGATCAAACAACATACTCACTGTATGAGTTTCAGACATGCACTCAATCATTAATCGCAATATCAACAAAAATAGTACATTTATTTTATTTTGAGATATATATTAAACCCTATTTGGCCGTTCGATGGATACCTACCTTCCTTACCTATCAGCAAATTTTCATGAGATCATTCTCTTAGGTCCTTGCTGGGTTCTTCGTCACTTGCTTAGGCAAGAGGTGGGTTTCAGTAATTTTAAACTAATGTCTACAACGAGAGGATTCGAGTTAAAAGTATAAGGTTATTTACCATTCGAAACGAAACGAAATCGAAGAAACTTGTGACATTTCACAACGAACTAAATCCTGTTCGTTTAAGAAAAATAACAAATAACAATGATGATGAAAGACGCTGGCTTTGGAGACCTTAACTCAATTGCCTGATAGGTATCCTTACTAAAATCCACCGCCTTAATTTAAGAATGAAAGAAAGAAAGTCTGAGAGATCCTTAAGATCGGTTTCCATGTGAGACCAGAATGATTGGTGATGATCCAGCCCCCATAACACGAGCTGTGGACTCTAGGTATAATTAAGGCACTCCAATCGGTATGTGCCACACAGTGGATGCCCGACATGGACCCTTGAATCATGTGCCCTGCGACTATGTCATGAACCGTCATCTAACTTTGTGATTTACGTTAAAGTTATTGTGGATGATGACAGCAAGAAGAATGATGCTATGCTGGCAGATGGCCAGATGGCCCTAATCTAAGTCACTGAGGTTGATGAACCCATGACCATCAAAACTTCTAAGCTGAAGGCTGAACACAATTAAGTTAAAGTAGTTGATGACCAAGGTTTCCACATTAATAAATCACAGCACATCTGATGCTCAACAAATCAAAATGACAACATCAACAACAACAACAACAACAACAACAACAAATGTTCACAACAGTTGTGGCAGTAAAGTCCCTTGCCTTTGGACATGTCCCCTTAATCGTTCTGTTAATAAGCTGAAATTTTCCAGCATATGAAACTAAGATTTCTAGAATACATTTTCAAGTTAGTCAATTGGTTTTAAGCTAATTCTCAAAATACGGTTCCACTGAAGTTAATAAATTAATCAAGTAATCCCTCAATCCCAATAAACAACACATTTATCTATCCCGGACGAAGTGGTTTCTTTAAACTCTCTGTTTCAATTAAATTTATGTTATCACTTGGACATTTTTACCAGAAACATTCTTTAGAAAAAATATTGATTATTGATTATTTATTTGTTTATTCTCATAGTTTACTTGTTCCACAGTTGGCATGAGAAATACATTGTATAATTACCGGTACCATTTATTTATTTCATGATGTCACTCAACAAGTTGACATTATAACATTAATAATTATTAAGACACGAGCTTGGATAATCCTAACCTTAAATCCTATAATCTGCATAAATTTTCACACAACGCAAAATAAAACAACCCATGTCCATTGCTTATAACGTCTACGGTTATCCTTTGAACTATTTCCAGCACCTCCTTTGATATGTTTTCAGGCCGATGCGACTCAAGTGTCGTAATGCACCTCACACAATTATAGGGTGGATGGACTATTACATCCCAGGTGCTCCACAAGCATGACCTCATACCACAAGAACCTACATGAGTGGCTTGGAAACCAAAAACAACGACACAATCATCCACCATGAACTCTATGGATTGACAAGCTATTGTGACATCCAAATAAAATAATTGCAAAACTTTGGACAACTCTCAACAACACGAAGCAACATCACTGCAGATTCTCAAATTTTGATCCCCCTGAAAATAGTTATTCACAAAATTACATAACATCGTGTTATTTCCGCCACACCGATACTGAATCACAAGTTCTCTAATAAACGATTCTCTTCTTAAATAACGAAATCTAATTCCAAACATTTATTATAAATGACAAAATCTCGGTTACAATTCCTTTCTGACAATGAACTGCCTCGCTGGCCGAGGACAGGTGGCTTATTACCTGGAAGGAAGACCCCCTCTCGTCGCCCCAATGAAAGCAAACACATTATTTCCCACTGTATAAAACATGAAGTCTCACCTCGTTGACAACTCAAGTAAAATACAATACTTAATCAACACAGAATATGCAAAAAGATTTAATTTAAGACGTCACTTGAAATGTTTTTATCCCTCGCGGTCCTACGGTTTCACGTGGGATCCTAACTACGGCATGACCCCATTTCCATATAATTAAATTACACAAAATAAATCCTTGGGTTCCCTACAATGTCTTCAACACTACAGGATTTCAATCACCCGATACACATTTCTTCCTATCCCTGCAAGAATTGAACCACTTACTACCTGAAATTCTCTACACGACAATAACATGTAATATCACTCTTACGTGATCCACGATGTTGTTACATAAAACAATCTGTGACAAACTAACCATCTCTCCTCGCATATCTGAAATTGACAAAATAATATTTCCAAAACCGAAACTCAAAACTTGACTTACAAAATTCTACAATTATTTTCATCTCATCAATTCTACACAGATTTTAACACACCTTTGGATTAACACTTCCCTTCCACAAATCACACAGCATTTTCACCTCGTGCCTCCTCTTGACAAATTTACAGCTCCGAACACAGGATGGTGTGCTTTCCGCGACAGCTGGCATTCCATCATTACTACGCAACCGCTCAAAATGGTAAACAAAGGATTACACTTACAGGAATTTCATCTTTACACTGAACAGAATTTCGTAATAAATTAATGTCTTACCTTGGGCAAACAAATATAGGAAATAAACGTGCGGAAATTATACTTTGCTCTAGACATTTTATTCGTTTTATAGCACTCAAATCTGCTACTGTACAACATTTCACACGCTAGTTTCGCGGCTCTCCCGATTATCCAAGAAACATAAAATGACCTTTCGTCGCATTCCTCTGACAGTTTCACGAAATAAAGGGTTTAACCAAAATGCGTCACAGATACACAACTAAAATGGTTACATAATGAAATAAACAAATCCACTTTACAAAGGGTAGTTTACATACGGGGGTTTGCATAGTAACAGGTGCACCAGCCTCTCTCACTCTCTCATCTAGTCATCTCTACAGATAGTGGCTTTATAAAATATACTCTTCCTTCCATCAAGATTCCTATCCTTGGTAAAATGTTTACTTTAATTTATATCATTAATCTAGAAATAACGACATAAGAAATGCCCTTCACACGTTCCGTTTTCGCGAACTAAAGACGTTCGTGAAATCACCGATCCGCACACGCAATAGAGTAAAACAATATTTTCTAATTCAACTGCAGGATTTTGGCATTATAATGACCGTCTGTTGCCTGGATGCGAACCTACAGGACGGTTCCACATTTCGGAATACCGTTAATTTGCCTTCTAATCTATCTCCACTTGGAGATGACGTTATATACTCACCTTTGGCCATTCTACCTACTCTTCTGGGGACTTAGCCTTACCAACAAATTTTACAATATTTGTCTGAATGACGTGGTATGGCCTCAAATTCACTGGACACAATGCGGGGATTGAAAATGGCATGGCGTGTATTTATAAAGTATTCACCCACTCCTATGTCATCCGCGTTTACCGCCAAAAGTTTACAGATACTGTTTCCACCTCACAGAAAAAAATGTAATTACGGCTGATTAAGACATAACACATAGTTGCTTAGTTTAATAGCGGTGTTGATGATTAGCATTTCTCTTAACCAGTTGAGTCATTAAATTAACTCATAATTTAGGCACTATGTTTTGGTCGATGTAACAGAGTTTAAACAAACAGGCGCGTCTCCTCGATAATTTTCTTTCTGGAGCTATTTAGCGGTCTAAAGTATTTACCAATAACAACCAAATTGTTTCACTTACGGTCACCTGACGTTTACGATGACGGTATCGTCACCATTTCTTCTTAAAATGGACTTAAAAGAATAGTTCCGCCAAATTAATTCGTATCTCTGCACATTCTTCACGTGTGGGTGACGTAATTTCTGTAGCGTGAGAATGAGAATCACCCAATCTGTTCTCCACGCGTCGTCTCTGGTCAGAAATAAAAATGCAACTAGGCTACTCATGACCTGTAATTTATATGGGGCCGTATTTAATTTATTTAGGACTCTGGCTCCTTATGAATCAAAGGTCATGGGTTCAGTGTAGACTGCCGGGTGGAAAACAAGCGACATCAACAAGGACAGGGTCATTTTGTTCACAAGCGGTGTGACAGGTAGATCACCATTGCAGGAGTTTACTATTAAAAATTCAGACCAAATGAAACCCAAATGTTACAGTAAAGGGTGCCCAAGCAGTCGCATTAATACACAGCGTACCCCTTCTGGCGGAAATGCCGGCGTGTATTTGTGCATGCAAATGATCATAAAGGTGCCGAAAGGCATCCTACGATCGGTTGTTATATGTACTGTGAGTACGACTACCTGGCGTCTTAGGTGGGATAATCATAAGAGGACGCTAGAAGCAACGTGATATGACAAAGTGGGCACTATATCTATCTCATTCGACAATACAGCGGAAGTTTTCAGATGGTATCTTTTGGTGGTATTCACATTGTAGAAAAAATTTATTCCAACTTTCCAAGTGAAGCTTACAAGGAAGCTTGTTGACAGATTCAGAAAATAAGGCTCAGATTTTCCAAATTTACTTTTTCGGTTAAAATGAAGAAGAAGCGCATCTAAGGTGTTATAACTACCTCGGTGATAAGCAGGAATTAGTCAAGCAACTACAACGAATGCTTCAATTAAAACAATCGCGTACGAAGCCGCCGCGTGTTGTGCTAGTTATGTATATGCAATATGTATTAAGCCTATGTGTTGTTATTGTACCTTGCTACAATTCTTAATCACCAATGAAATTTCCATGAAATGTATATTACGGTTTTAAGCACTTGATTTGGCTAATTTTTATTTTACGTAGATTATTTTGACATTATCCATACAGAGTGGCTAACTCCGGATTTCACAATTCAGTGCTGACTTCAGCCGTATAATCTTCCCAGCAGCCAATTGGTACCGTAATATATTAGAAAAGAATGTCCTCAACGTGTCCGCCTCTGTGGTGTAGTGGTTACCGTGATTAGCTGCCACCCCCGGAGGCCCGGGTTCGATTCCCGGCTCTGCCACGAAATTTGAAAAGTGGTATGAGGGCTGGAACGGGGTGCACTCAGCCTCGGGAGGTCAACTGAGTAGAGGTGGGTTCGATTCCCATCTCAGCCATCCTGGAAGTGGTTTTCCGTGGTTTCCCACTTCTCCTCCAGGCGAATGCCGGGATGGTACCTAACTTAAGGCCACGGCCGCTTCCTTCCCTCTTCCTTGCCTATCCCTTCCAATCTTCCCATCCCTCCACAAGGCCCCTGTTCAGCATAGCAGGTGAGGCCGCCTGGGCGAGGTACTGGTCATACTCCCCAGTTGTATCCCCGACCAAGAGTCTGAAGCTCCAGGACACTGCCCTTGAGGCGGTAGAGGTGGGATCCCTCGCTAAGTCCGAGGGAAAAACCGAACCTGGAGGGTAAACAGATGATGATGATGATGATGTCCTCAACGTTAAAATAAGCCAAAAAGGTGATTAAAACATACCCCCTCAATGTGAAGATCTAAATTTATTGTTAAATTACAAAAGTTACATGTGAACGATATTATCTGAATTGAAAAGTTACAAAAGTAGGACAATACTAGTTATTACGTAATCAAGAATTAATTATAAACAAACATGCGAATTACAAGAACACGATGCATTAAATGGTAAGTTTCTCTAAACTGATTATCAACGTGTTGTCATTACTTTTACAACTCATTCTTGAGTGACGCTTGACGTTGCACGTTACAGCTGAAGTTTTACCTCAACTGGAATAATGAAAGATAAGTTCAAAGAAAAATGTCATAAATTTCGGAAACACAATTATTAATTAAATGTTAATTTTTTCAACATTTTCCACTATTTTTGCCACTTCTGAAGGAAGACTGACAGATCGGTGAACGTTGTAATAATTAACATATTTAATTCGAAATATTGTTTCAATTTTACGGAAATATAGGCTACGTTGTTGTGACATTTGAAGATAAATGGACAATCTTCCATTAGCCAGATAAAGTCGGATCTCATTATATCCACACTTGTTGGGCAATATCAAACATATCTGTCTAATCTTGATATTATCCGGTTTTTGGTCATTAATCACAACATATGCATGCTTATATGAATGCTATAATAATAATAATAATAATAATAATAATAATAATAATAATAATAATAATAATAATAATAATAATAATAATAATATGTCATATGTTGACGAACTAAAATGCCGAACTCATTGCAGTATTTCAACTCCTTACTCCTCCTTCTGAATTCTGAACAGATTACGAGGAACCACTTGTACGAGATCCGGGATAGGATTTTCATTTCACTCTTCTTAACTGACGCCACGAGACTGAGTGAACCTCGACTCAGCACGCACAACAGAGCTTAACACTTTAGAGACACCAAAATAAAGTAGATAAAGCTTCACTAACAGTGCCCTTTCTGGTAACGTCAACATGCCGCGATTGCAGGCGCTTCTGGCGCCTTCTGTCACGCCAGTTCCTTTTGTATTGTACACGGGTCTCATACGGCATGACTGACGTGTTGCTGTCCAGCGCCATCAGTTGGCCTGTTTGTGCACTCGTTGTTGGTGTCAATAAAACACCATATCATGCCAATCATGCGTGTCAGTTATTACCTCTCTACCTCCAGTATTCCGTGAAGTACTTCCTCGTTTAACGTTGAAATAATATTTCTCTGTCACGAGGAAGTAAAAAATATCCATATACAGGATGACCTGTACATAAAAGAGTTTATATTTTATGGATGTTCCATAATGCCTCTCTTTGAAAAGCAAAAAAGAAAACACAAACAAAGAAACAAACAAACAAACAAACAAACAAACAAGCCAGCGAGAGAGAGAGAGAGAGAGAGAGAGACAGTATGAAGGTTCGTAATATATTTACGTTGTTGTAAAGAAATACACAAAATATCAAAGCAAGTAATTTTTTGCCAGTGGTTTCATGTCGCGCTAACACAGGGAAGATTTTCAGCGACGGCGAATAATATTTTTGTGTATCCTGTGTAATGTTGTTATACAAATAATGTAAAACCGAAATGTGACTGAACGTAACTAACTAAACCATGAGATGGGGCGTCAAATAACGAAAGTATCATGATAGAATACAGTGTACGTGCATTTCTTCATCGCCATTTCGATACCTGCTTAAGCTCAGTATCCAGATTGTTAATTATCTGTCATGGGCGGGAGTCGGACATCAGTCCTTCATGACCAGTGTCTGAATACGTTCCCCTGTAAGAAAATGCTACGGATTCTGGGAAAAGGTCTTCTCACCTATTCATTTTGAGACAAATACTGCCATCTACAGTATAAAAAACTGGTGTCGAATAAAGGTGACTCTTTAATAAAGTAGTTTTAAAAATACATACAAATATTGTAAACCTCATGGTCAAAATATTTTTGTATTGTGATTATTGGGCACTTAGAACGTTTTGATAAATCCATTGAAATTAATTTGAAAGCTCATCGAGGTATGGATGTTATGATGACCTGGTTATTCGGTAACCAGCAAACATTTTCCACTTCATTTGTAAGGAATGGTAAGTGATCAATCGACTCTGGTTTAAATTGTTTCCGATAGGCAACAATATACAGCACGCAGAACAATATATAAGCCACAATGATAGTTGTTCAGTGATTTCGATTTACTCCGTGAAATCATACAATGACCTCTCAATGACAGCTTGCCGCAACATTCATCACCATTCGCGTGCTTTATTGAAAGGTCATGCACCTCTCGTGCATCAACTATGCTGTGTTCTATTCATGACGCAGTGTTTGAGTGCGACCAAATATTTTCTAAAGGGAAGCCAACTCCGTACAGGTCATGGATCCTCTTGGAGAATTGAAATGTAAAAACGTCCACGACCCGTAACGTCCACTGTAAGTGGGATAGCATAGTTAGCTATACGTCAAGCCATCTTTCCCCACAAGAAATTAATTCATCGCTCATTTTTGGTGTAGGATGAATGAACTGCACTTCTCTCCCGAGATGGGAAAGTCATTTCAACTTCTGCCTGACAGGGAAGAGAACACACGTCCTTCCATATGACCTGGGATCGCTTTATTTTCTCAACTGGGAAGCTCATCCGATCAAATGTAGTGACCCATTAAGACAACCGGTTCTTACTTCTTCTGAAATAAAATGATTCAACATTCTTGCAGAAACACTGCACTATGATCCATTCTCCAATCTAATAACCTTGCACCGAACATGATTTAAGTTGTTTCATTTCATTAAAACAGTTCCTCTGGAATGTATCACGAATCAAGTAGCAACAATATACCGTAGTACATACTCCTCCCTAGAACACTGAATGTGGTTTAACACTAAAGCCGTCGGAGAGGTCAAAATGACCCTTACAAAATGTCCAAACTCTATTCTGACTACACTTTTTCTTGTAGGACATTGAACTGCATTGAAATTTCCTGGTTAATGATCAGGATCATCCATAATAAATATTACTCATTTTGCATCATTGGATAGGGCGTTAGTAATGAGTTTATCTACAACCGTCGGAGCGGTCACTTTGACTGTTGTATTGGCGATCATATTAAAAAGTAGTATAACACATGTCTGCAGCTCTCGTTGAGATATAATTATTTGCTTATAATTATTGTATCAACAACGGTAGTGTTCGAAACCACAACAACGGAACTCGGTTATATTACGAAATCTGCAGACGATGATTACTGCCAATGAAGTGATCTCTCGGAAAGCAGTGATTAGGATGTAGTATGTAGTTCCTGCATTTAAAGAGACAGGATTAAATCATGCCCGTGCAAATGCATTTGTATAGTTGATACCCGTAGAAAAATCAAGTCACGGTTGTGTAACTATCATTATGGTAATCAGTTCACGAAATGAAAATAACTCGATTGATGGCTTAATTCACAGTATATGAAACCTTGCAGTGGTTTTCTTTACTAATATTGAGCGATAATACAGCTTAGAATCCAGTGCTTTAAAAAATCGGTTTTTGTTTAGTAGCTACTATACTTTTTTGTGGAAAATCAGATCAATGTTCCTAATAAACTAGGAAAATATTACATTTCAGACAAAATAAAATAAATTACCCCCGTTTTGTTTTAGATTCCATAGTTAAAGTATCATTAATTTAGTAACACAATAGAATACTCACAAAACCTAGTTCCGGATCACCTCAAATTGGGAAAAGAGCTTTCGTTTGTTGCAATTCATTAAATTCCATAATTCATTACATTCTCCTCTACAAATATTCGATTATTACTGCACTAAATGTATCTTATTTCTTCCTAGACGTTAACAATGTTACATAGTCTAGGACAACATATACCTTCCCCTTCCTTAGATTATTTAGTGAATACTTCTGTGTCACAAGTCTTACAGAGTTATCCTACGATTACAACATACATTATGACGTAATTTACGAGTGGATGACTGCATGAATGGATGCTTTCATGATTGAATTGTGGTCGTGCATGAATGAATGGGTAACACTCTCCTCACCCGGTCACGGATATCCAATAACTGGGAAAAGAGCATTCGTTGTTGAATGAGTGATTGACTGAGTGAGAGAATGTCTTGATGGACCGAATTTGACATTCCATTATGTATGAAATACTGACTGCCTATATGGGCACGACTCATTGGCTGAATGGTCAGCGTTGAGGGCTTCGGTTCAGAGGGTCCCGGGTTCGATTCCCGGCTGGGTCGCGGATTTTAATCATGTTTGATTAATTCTTCTGGCTCGGGGGCTGGGAATTTGTGTTTGTTCCAACATTTTCATCTTCATATTCAGACAACACACTACACTACCAACCACCACAGAAACAGGCAATAGTGAATACATCCTTCCATACAAGGTTGGCGTCAGGAACGGCATCCTGCTGTAAAACAAGGCCAAATCCACATGTGCGATACAGTTCGCACCCGTGACGTCACAGGTGTGGGAAAGGCGGTAGAAGAAGAAGAAGAACTGCCTAAATGGATGGATGGATGGATGGATGGATGGATGGATAGAGGATGGATTACTGAGTGCATGAATGACTGGACTGGATTACAATTCGTGTCTCCCTGTCGCGGATAGCCATTAACTGTGGAGGCAGTTTCATGAACTATGAATTAATTAATGGATACTTCCAAGATTGAACTGTGTTCATGCCTGAATGAATAACACCCTTCTCTCCTAGTCACGGATAACCACCAACTGGGGAAGAATTTCACGGAAGCATAAAAGAATGAATGTACCAATGAGTGAATGCATGAATGAATGAGTGAATGAATTAAGGGATGTTCTCGTTCAATTTACCTGAACTTTAATCATTAAAAAGGAAAAAAAGATAATGATACGACACTACATCATTTAATATTATATTTAGCATACTAATAATTCATTATTGTAGGACAGGCATGTCTCTTTTCCTCCTTGTCCTTCATTCTTCTCGTTTGTTTTTTTCTTATTTTCTTTTGCCACATACTATTTAAATACAAAAATATTGCTGTTCTTCCCGGTGTAATCCACAATTGTATAAAATTATTTCTTTCTTTCTATTTTTATTTTGCATTCACTATCGAAATATTTAACTCTCAGTGCTTGATTTCCCCTACATACTCTTAATAGATGCGCCTTTTCATTTTTTCCACAGAATAAACACACACTCTCTCTCTGACACTTATTTTGATATATCTTCATTAGCCACCACACCATGCCTCTTCTTACTTCTCTGTTAGGAAAACTTTCTCTCATTATTGCCATATGTTGAATAATTTGACAAAATTCCGCCAATGTTCTTTCAGTTCCACATTCTGTCAGAATCGTTTCTTTCTTAATATCCTTCACTTTAATAATAACTTTCTTACCAAATTCCTTATTTTATTCTGAATATTTTTACCGCAGTAACTTCCCATTTCTATTCTGCCGAGCATCCTTTTCACTTTTGTTAGCCAGTAATCCCCCTTAAAGTGTTCTATCTATTGTTGGTATGCTAAATTCAGTATTTCCCTCCGTTCTCCCTTTCTTAATCAATATTGTATTACTTTCCTGGTTGTATATGCTTAAATGCTTATATCCTCACATGGCTTTCTAACTCCGTTATTGGCTGTGCAGTCTGGAAGACCCATAATTATTTTTCAGAAATAACTCTTTTCTCTCTGCTTCACTACCCCATACAATGCTCGTGATACCATCAGCGCATTTAAAATACTTTAATGTAACAGGTATTCATTATTAGGCATCATCCCCTCTAACGAACTTGTGTCGGATAAAGCGGCCAACCCTTGCATTTTAGCACGTCTTATTTGCTCATTCCACATCCCATTCGAAGTCATTATAATTCCTAGGTATTCTATTTTATTTACAACTTCTAGTTCTGTACCTCTAACCTCCAGTCTCTTTCATTCTTTAGCTTACTTCCTTTTTTTACCTATCATTACTTTTGTTTTCTTAATATCTATATTCCATATTATGTAGTATTCATCAGTTTTATTAAGACTGTCTTGCATACCGCTTGGTGTTAGAGAGAGCAGAAAGGTGGCGTCCGCAAAAATTAGGCCAGAAATTTCATTATTCATAAATTTACATGTTCTATCCTCCTTCTCCAATACAATGTTTCCCTTTTGAATTCCCTTCATCTCTCATTAACCGGGAAATAATGGGAAGCTCTCCAAATTATTACCTGTATGCCTTTAATATAATATAACGCTTCCCGTTAGGCAATTGCTAAGTCTGTTGTGCTTCCTTTTGACTCAAAAGTACACGTAAATTTTCGTGTTGTATCCTCCAACCCACCCACCGTTCAGAGCGTATAATTCCTCTATTGCACATATTTATAATAGTTTGTCACCATTCTTATTACATTCTCTAGCTTTACTTCTCCTTGCTTCTATTAAAATTTCATCTATCGTACATTTGATCCCCTCCACTTGCAAAGAAATCCCCAATTACAATTATTCCTGCTTCTTAATTCTGTATTCGATCTGGTTAACATTGTAATACACATTTGAAACGGTAATAATGAATATTAATTTTAAAAGAGGTCAAAATAACCTGATCGGTGGTTCTAGGTTTAAACAGTGTCACATAAGTGAACTAATTTTTTCCTTCATCTGAAACCAAAGAATCCAGAGTCAGGTACACAACACCGTAATGACCTTTTACGAAAAAATTGTTATAGTGTCACAGAAGTGACCCTGTTCTGCTTTCCTCTTAAAATCAAATGAATAAGTTATATTTAAAACATTAAAACGTGTGGAACATGAAGGATGGATGGACTGCTGTGTAACAATTTACCCTTGCGGTACAGCAAGCAAAGGCCACAATTCCACACTAAGAGATCCAGGGTCTTATTGAATGGATGTCCTGAAGAATTCTGCAAGGCATTGCAGTTCAAAAAAATAACACTTTACACTGAATTTTGTTCTAACGTAAGCGGCCATGATTTCCGAGCGGCATCGGCTCTGGTTTCTCACGAAGGTGACATGCGATTTATAAAAAAATGTAAAGCTGCTGTGGTTTGGAATCTACGTAAAACTGGAACTTCAATGTCTATGATCACGGTATCAACAGTCACGTAAAACTACAAGCCTGCTTGGGTTTTATTCATACATAAACTGTAAGGACCTAGAAGGTATAACCACATCATTGCCTAACCACCGCTTTGAACGTTCAGTTGCAGCTCTGCAGAATAAACCCGTAAGTAGTTTATTTTTCCATTTGGAGTATTGTATTTATTGTTGGGCGTGATACATTACACCATCTAAATACGGCATAGTAGCGCCAAAAGTTCCGTTCATCAGTCGAAAATCGACTACCTCACCTAAACATGAATCTGTGAGCTAGAAATCATGAGTTCAGACTCTTCACCACTTAGGAAAATCTCCATTTGCACGTATTATGTGCACAACACCTAGATTTAACACATCAGTATGATTCAACATCAGAATTGCTATTTCACTCGCACTTTCTTAAATAAATTGACGAATTATATGCTAAATATTTCTCCAAGTGAATCATCCATACGGGTTGAAGCGACTTCAAGGGTTGAATGAAACTCAACCAAACTGAGTTGACTACTAGTGGCACAGAAGATTTAGCTAACATGACTGTACAATCAAGGTGCTTCAGAGAAGACGAAAATGGAATGACAACTTACGCAGAACGGAGAAACAAGAGGATAGCGCGGTATAGGAAGCCAAAGCGCTGGATGGATAGCTGGAAATCATCCTCAGAAATAGAATAGCATTTGATGGTGGGAGAATAAGTCGAAGACAAGAGGAAGAAGAAGAAATTAAAAATAAAAGGGAAAGAAGAGGACTTAACAAACTTGATACCGAGAACAGATGGGTACTGTTCATTTCAACTCTGTTATTCGACCATTAAACTTTCAGTTCACTGCGGCAATGTTATCTTAATACCAGGGGAACAGACAGCAAGCTCTACTCTAGCCGTTACAATTTATGACTACACAGACGTTGAACGGGGATTCCCCGAGCACGTCGTAACATTGTTTTCCACTAACCCGCCACAAGGTTCCCCATGGACTAGGTAATCTCCCGTTCCTATCAGATAGCTATGTTAATCCATAATGCAAGACGTTACAGGGATATTATTGTCATTATTTTTCCATGGCTTTTGCTTACCTTTTTGCTCTAAGTCAGGCATTAAAAATTTAAATATAATGCGCAGCGAGAATGGAATGATATCCGGTATATTACCGAATCGCATGGGAAGAGGAGATGAATGCTGTAGTCAGATTGTAAAATGTAATGTTCAAGGCTTAAAATATACACCTCAAAGAAAATTTGGAATATTGTGGTATTAGACACGCTATGTCGTAGGGAGTGTATAGTCCTGTAGTTAGTGGTATAGAGAACTGTATACACGCAAGTAATTTAATCGCTTGTTTACAATACAGCAGGTGTCACTGTCTACAGTCTATGTTGAGCCTGGGATGAACTATGTCATTGGTCAGCTAATTAACTGCATTGGGCATAAATGAGAACGGCTGTTTGTTGGTTGTCCACAATATCCATAGACGCTCCCAGACCTCATTAGAGTTGCTCAAATGGAATGGGGCCTCCTGCAAGACGTCGAAGTTGAGAAACTGAGGAGTGAAGACTTGCCGAAAGAAAAGCATAAGAGAGAGGAGCTATAGTGTCAAGAAGTTCAAAATCTTAGAAAACTTCTGTGTTTTAACTTACTCACCTTGGAAACGAGGAACTATGTCCACGCATACTTGTGTCTACTCCTCATTCTCACCCTTCTTTTCCGACTTTCCTTGTTGTATTCTCATTCTCTTCCGACCACGGCTTTATTACGTTTGTGAGACCTATTAAGTCTTTCATCGGAGTAGGATAGCCAAGTAGGGATTTTACACAGCCGTCCGTGGTTCGAATCTCGGTCAATGCATGTGTTATTTTTGAAGTGTAAAGTAATGCAGGTTTGGATGGGATTAATCGTAAAACTGAGTTTATTATCGCGATATCGACAATCATATAAAATTACAAGTTGGATTCCTTCGGTGTCTTTCATTCTCACGCCCATCGCAGCCCTTACCTTTCATTCATCGAAGGCTTAAACTTCTTTCCTTTGTTTTCAATCGATTTTGATGACGATGATATAGAAAATGGTTAGGACGAGGAAGGAAATGACCACAGCCTCATTAAGACCACAGTGACAGCATTTGCCTGTTATGAAAATGAGAAAGCAAGGAAAAGCCATCTTCAAGGATGATGCGATGGTCCGGTTTGAACCCCCCAACTAGCAGCCAACTCACTAAACATTTTCTATTTTTATTTTTATATTATCTGAGTTTTGGTTTATCTTAAAGCAATAATCACCTCCACCACCATTGTTAGAAGCAATGAAATAATCTCCCGAAGAAGAGTGTTTATCGAGGAACAACTGCTGAGTTACTTGCCTAAGAGCTACAAGACTACAAAGATACATTTAGCTATACTGTAACTATTTATCAAAATTTTATTTGAAGTATTTTGCCGGATGTATGCACGTCTCCAAATGCGCATCCAACATTCCAGTAGCAGATACTAGTGACATGTGGGTCATTACAGTGGGGGGTTATTTATGGACGGCAGATGAGCGTGGATGTCGAAGAATGAGCTGCAATGAATCATTCACATCTGTTTGTATGTGAGGTCAGAGTAGCAGGTGCTCGTTGTCTGTGACTACATCATTACACGGGAAACGTATACAAACGGCAGTAAAGCGTGTACGATCTCGACTCTGCAAGACTGCATTTATTCCCGGGACCTTTGCACTCAGCCCTGAGGGAGGGGTCGATCTAACGGCATTATTCTCGTTACCGTAAAGTGAACTGGAAATTAGGATGACTCAGTCTCTTTGAACCCTACGAATGGATAGTGCTCTACGTAACAGAACCGGTTTTACCTTTTCAATATTTAAGGGAATTGATATTTGTTACACCGTTCAAAAAATAAGTTGAAATTAATTTCTTTAGCCAAAATGGAACAATAATTTCTGGTGAAAGAATTCGTAAATATCTGAATTCGTTTTATTGTCATGAAAGGTTAATGTGTCGGTGCACGTCTTAGAAAAAAGTTATTGCTTATTTTCTACAGACTACTTTTTGCAAAACTATTTCCGTCAGAACTTTAAAACTATGTGGTATACTGTAAGGATATTTTCATTATATTCTTCGATACTAGGCCATCCAATTATCTCGGAACCGGAGCGGTGGCTGGGAGTGACAGCTGCGAAGGAGGGAGGTGAACCTGCAGGGACTACTGCTTCTGGTATTGTCTGGCAACGTAGTTTATTTCATATTTCAGTGAAGGCAACCCATGTGTGCAAAGTGAGTGAGAATACACAGAAAATAATAATCATAGGCCTAATTATACTATTCTACATCGGGCGTTCATTTACGATTCGTAAGTCAGTACAGAATCCGTTCGTGCTGTTAGGGGATTGCTTCAAGAGAACATTCCAGGTGTTCGAAATCCTAGTCGTGGGATGCTTGATAGATTAGTTAATCAGTTTCGTAAAAACGGAAATATTAATGATAAGAAGCGAAGAAGGCGATGAACAGTGCTAACAGAAGAAAATCCTGAAGACATTGGATAACGCCTAAAACATTCTCCTAAGACATCTCTTAGCTAACTTGCTCAGCAAAAGGGAATTCCTTACAGATCCGTAGAAAGGTCTACGATGCTACTTATGTAAAAATCCTATAAATATACTGTAGTGCAAGAACTTGAACCAGCTGATCTTGTGTGTAGGATTAGTTTTAATGAATGGATTTTCATTAAAGTACATGACCGGGAAATTAATCCCAATTTCATTCTATTCTCAGACAAAGGGTGGTTTCATTTACGTGGGTACGTAAGTTGTCAAAACAGCTGCTATGGGAGCTTCTCCATCAGGAACATCTTCATGACGAAAAATAAGAGGTTATTTCTTTTAAAGTGCAGTAGAATTTATCAGGCAGTCACTCTAGCTTGCTCTCGTATTTCCCGGCCGGCAAGAAACGATAACTTGCCGGCCTCAGTCTCAGCCTCGTCTGAGCTGTGGTTCTGCATTAATTGGATGACCCTGTCAATCAATCAATCAATCAATCAATCAATCAATCAATCAATCAATCAATCAATCAATCAATCAATCAATCAATCAATCAATCAATCAATCAATCAATCAATCAATCAATCAATCAATCAATCAATCAATTAATCAATCAACCAATCAATCAATCAATCGATCAATCAATCAATCAATCAATCAATCAATCTGCATTTTGGGCTGCCACCCAATAGGCAGATTCCCTATCGATTGTTTACTTACGTTTTCCTTAAATATTTTTTAAGAACTTGGAAAGTTATCGAACATTTACCTGGATAATTTATTTCAATACATTACTCGTCCTGTAACTGAAAATTTGTATGTCTACAAAACTGTCTAGAATTAAGCACCCAGGTTTGATTGTTGTATAGAAAAATATTACTTGCATGAAAACAAACAGAATTGAGGAAAATATCTTATATTAAAGTAGTAAAAGATAATAATAATAATAATAATAATAATAATAATAATAATAATAATAACATTATTTTATGTCGGCCTTGTCCTTAAATGTGAATTAATTCTTTATGGAATTATATAAACTGTTACCAGTGACAAATATTATTAAATTATTTACTCCATTGCGCGTTTCAGAGACCTTCCTCAATCGTCAGGAGGTGAAATGGTGACATATAATTGTTGCTCTATTTGATACATAATTGTTTTCAAAGTGTATTATATTATTGCATTTAAGAGCAGGAGCTATGTACATGTATGCATAGAAATGTTGTCCCAACATAAATAATCAACACTGTCCCACTCAGTACCGAAAAGAGGGAAAGGGATTGAATGGGTAAACTATTCCTGAGGGCACTGTGTGTGTATTGCTATACATGAACCACTGTGCCCATTTCAATTACAAAAATCTTGTAGCGGGATGTCTACCTGCAGCAATGCGTTAAGCGAAGAGAAGGTGTGATGCCAATACTTTGTTTATATCGGGATACCATTTCTGCGGATGCGTGTTCATTATGAATTGAATACATCCATGTTGGCTCAAATATAGGTGTGTGTCGTCTAAGAAATATACAGTTGCTGCTAAAGCTTAATGTTGTTTTTAACCCGTTCGGTGGGCGATGTGGCGAGATCCGCGGCTGCAAGTCGCTTGCTCGGCGGGGAACGGGGATATATTCGCCGATTCAAATTACTCTTTTTTCTCAGTTGCTTGTCTGCCGAGATTTATTTCCTTTTCAGCAGCGTATTCTGGATGAGTCTGCCCTCTGATGGGAATTTTTTCAACTATGTTCTTCCACACCAATGTGTCACCACGAGTTGCAACATAAAGAACGCAGCTTACGTCCAGGCAAGAACGACCTAAGGCCTAATCGCTTCGCGCTGAAGATTTAGCTCATTGCCTAATCGCCCATTGGATTAGAAGGGATTTCTAGAGATTATGATATTATGATGACATTTTAGAACTGTGACTTGATTTATTATCCCCAGTCTCGAGTTCTACCTTCACGACTGGAGTGTGTGTTTACCGCGAGTTACACAACATTTATTATCGTAGGCATCCGTAATACGGGCTCATTTCATGATTTCTGTCCGAACTGCAGACAGCAGGATTCTACTCCATCCTTTTTCTTACATTTTCCCGCTAAAATGTCTAATTGGAATTACCGGCCCCCACCGTCAGAGGAAGACGATTTACGGGTCATGGTAAACAAAAAGTGGGAATTTAGAGGAGAGAATAGTGATATTAGTGAAGTAAGTTCTGCCGAAGGTGAATTCGTAAGTGACGGGAGCATACCTGGAATGAGTACTGCAGGCTCTAATGTACAGGATTCTGCCCCAGCTGATGCGAATGTTCAGCAGTCGCAAAAGAGAGAGCACGTGTTCGATTCCAGTTCAAGTAGCGATTATGACACTGACAGTGGTGACGCTAGTAATTATTACAATTCAACCATTGCAAGTTCTTCGACAACTTATACAGAAAATGTATAAAGAAAGTCCCGCATTGATCCTAAATTCCATCGTGATGTAAAGGGAGAGTTGTTACGGAGAACAAAACTGAGCGAAATATTTTAATTACTTTTATGACTATATATGCCAGACGATAGCTGAACAGACAAAAGATGCCCAGCGGAAAATCGCATATAAAACCCAGTTTAGTAAGGTGAAACGAAGGAGTTGAGATCAAAACCGGATCCGAACAAATAAGGATGAAAGAAAGCTTCTTATCGCCATACTGTTAACGTAGGATATTGTACAGAAACCTAAATTAGGACACTATACTTCTCGCATTCGCTTATTCACTACGCCTATTTTCTATGAGCTGATGAAACATAAGATATTTTTTCTCGCCGGACTGAGTGGTCTAGACGGTTGAGGCGCTGGCCAGCCTTCTGACACCAACTTGGCAGGTTCGATTCTGGCTCAGACCGGTGGTATTTGAAGGTGTTCAAATATTTCGGCCTCTTGTCAGTAGATTTACTGGCATGCAAAAGAGAACTCATGCGGGAATAAATTACGGCATCTCAGCGTCTCCGAAAACCCTAAAAGTAGTTAGTGGGACGTAAAGCCAATAACATTATTATTATTATTATTATTATTATTATTATTATTATTTTACATAGTTATGCCCTACTCAGGAGCACGGTTGAACTTGCTTAGCTGATGTGTTGGGCTTCTTTTCCTCCCAAAATCTCTTCATCCTATCGCTGAGCTTCTTCCTTCGTTCTTCTGTCCAAGTTATAGTAGCTCTGGTGTTGGGTTTGTCTTCAAAGTGGTGATTGTCGATTTTGGTTCTGAATTTACATCTGTCCCGTACAATGTCTTCTGAGATGTTGATTTCCTGGATATCTGTTTCAATTTCACGAAGCCAGATGTTCTTGGTCTTAGACGAAAGAGCCAGGTTGAAAATTCTTTTAGTTAGCCTGTTAGTGTTCATTCTGATAATGTGTCCATAAAATATCAATCGTCTTTCCCGAAAAGTGTGAGAAATTTTTTCAGAATGACAATATATCTCCTGGGATGATTTTTTCTCCATATTCCATCTATACAAACTGGGCCAAAAATTTTTAGTAAAATTTTCCTTTCTTGTATCCCAATGTCTTTGGTTATAGATCCACCACCAATGATTAAGGTTTCTGTGGCATGTAACGCTTCAGGTTTGATCACTGTATTATAGTGTCTAAGTTTTGCATTCCGAGATATTAATTTTTTATTATACCTGTTCCAAGTGCTCCTGTATGCTTTCTGTAATTTGGAAATTATTTCATTATTTGCATCGCGGTTTAAGCCAGAGGGCTGAATAATTTCTCCCAAATATTTAATTTGGTTCACTTGAACAATTTTGCCAAATTTAATTATCATAGGTTGTCCATCTAAGTATCGTGAGGCTCCTTCCATGTACTGAGTTTTCTCATATGAAATTTGAAGTCGCGTTTTGATGGCAGTTTCATGCAGTTTTTCAATGGAATGAATTTCTTCATGCCTATTATTGGAAAGGATTGCTATGTCATCAGCAAAGGCCACACATTGCACGTGAATTCTGTCTTTACGTAGTTTTCCAAGGGTTATTCCTTTAGTTTCCTTTTCCCAGTTCCTGATTACTTTCTCAAGTACCAAGTTAAACAGTAATGGCGATAAACCATCCCCTTGACGGACCCCGGTGTTAACAGGAAAAGGTTCAGATATTTCGCCTAGGAATTTAACTTTTGAAGTTGTGCCACTTAATGTTTGTTTGATTAATTCTCTTGTTTTTTAATCCACTTGAAATTCTTCTGGAGTATTGAAAAGTGTTTGACGGTCTATTGAGTCATATGCTTTTCTGAAATCTACAAAAGTAATGATTGTTTGTCTGGTTTTGCGCATTTCGAGGATAGTTTTGAGGATATTATTATTATTATTATTATTATTATTATTATTATTATTATTATTATTATTATTGTTATATTTACCTTCACAGCTTTTTAAATATCTCGGACAATGAGGTGAATAATGGACAAATTCCTCCCAAAATGTACAAGATAAATCTAGTATTTGACGACCTGTTACCAAAATTTTCGAAGCTTATACCCCTGATGGCAAAGTGTCAATTGATGAGAACCTGTTGCGATGGGAAAGGGTGGCTAAGGTGGAAGTTTACATACCAAGGAAACGATCGCGTTTTGGAATGGAACCATATAAATTATGCGACACCGGGACAGGTTATATAACTTGATCTGCTGTCGAGTGTATCGTAATGAACAGCTGTAAAAGACATAACACTGTGAAGACTGTAAATACTGTAAATGGACGGTTTGAAAAGTTCTCGGAATCACCGCTAGATGTCAGTGCTAGAGCAACGAGGTTCCCGCGCAATAATCAAATATCCTTTGTGAGTGAACACGTGGCGCGTCAGTGCTATAGCTGCAGGAGTGTGGTAGTGACGACTGTTTGTTTTTGTTCTCGCGTAGTGATTTGTGACAAGGGAAAAACCTGAGATTCGAGTAGTGATTAAATACTTTGTAAAGAAAGGTATGAAAGCAAAGGAAATTTATGCCGACTTTCAGAACACACTGGTGGACTCTGCTCCTTCATTTTCAACTGTTGCAAAGTGGACCAGCGAGTTGAGAGCTTGGATGATGATCCGCGTAGTGGACGGCCAAAAAGTGTTACGACCCCAGAATTTATCTCAAAAGTGCATAAAATGGTCATGGAGGATCGTCGACTGAAAGTGCGGGAGATTGCTGAAGCTGTAGGGATGTCTTCTGAACGGGTATATAATATTTTAACCGAATAATTGGGTATGAAATAATTATCCGCAAGATGGGTGCCGCGGCTCTTGACACTGGGCAATCAACGCACCAGATTGGAAATGTCCGAACAAAGTCTGGCCCGTTTTCAGTGCAACCAACAAGATTTTTTGCGCCGGTTTGTGACTACTGATGAAATTTGGGTCCACTACTATACCCCAGAGACAAAACAGCAGTCAAAGCAGTGGAAACATGCTGATTCACCACCACCAAAGAAAGCAAAGGCACTGCGTTCGGCCGAAAAGGTCATGGCCTCAGTTTTCTGGGATGCGAAAGACATTGTGTTGATAGATTATCTTCCTACTGGCCAAACAATTACGGGGCAATACTATGCAAACCTCCTAGACCAACTACAGGAAAAGATACGCGAAACAAGGCCTGGTTTGGCGAGGAAAAAGGTCATCTTTCATCAGGACAACGCTCCGCCGCACACAAGTGTTATTGCCATGACGAAACTTCATGAACTAGGGTACGAATTGTTGCCACATCCACCTTATTTACCTGATTTGGCACCATCAGACTTTCATCTATTCCCCAAGCTGAAAATTTTCCTCGGTGGACGGAGATTTTCTACAAGGGAAGAACTGACAGCCGAATTGGAGAGGTATTTTGCAGGCCTGGAGGAATCTCATTTTCGTGATGGGATAAAGGCATTGGACCATCGCTGGACCAAATGCATTAGTCTACAGGGAGACTATGTTGAAAAATAAAAGCAGTTCCACTGAGGTAAGATACTTAACTCTAGTACATTCCGAGAACTTTTCATACCACCTACGTATTGCCTGTATTGTAGTATAATATAGACCGTGCGTGTCACTTATGAATTGTAGGTAGGCTATATAAACTTGATCCCTAGAAAGCGCTAACCAACATAACAGAAAATTTCGTGAGTATTACACTGACTGACAGAGCAAATGCAACACCAAGAAGGTGTGGTCAGAACTTTATGCCAATTGCAGGGTAGACTGAGGTCACTGAGGTATGCTCATGATGTGAAATGCGCCGCTGTGCTGCGCACGTAGCGAACGATAAATGGGACACGGCGTTGGCGAATGGCCCACTTCGTACCATGATTTCTCAGCCGACAGTCATTGTAGAACGTGTTGTCGTGTGCCACAGGACACGTGCATAGCTAAGAATGCCAGGCCGCCGTCAACGGAGGCATTTCCAGCAGACAGACGACTTTACGAGGGGTATGGTGATCGGGCTGAGAAGGGCAGGTTGGTCGCTTCGTCAAATCGCAGCCGATACCCATAGGGATGTGTCCACGGTGCAGCGCCTGTGGCGAAGATGGTTGGCGCAGGGACATGTGGCACGTGCGAGGGGTCCAGGCGCAGCCCAAGTGACGTCAACACGCGAGGATCGGCGCATCCGCCGCCAAGCGGTGGCAACCCCGCACGCCACGTCAACCGCCATTCTTCAGCATGTGCAAGACATCCTGGCTGTTTCAATATCGACCAGAACAATTTCCCGTCGATTGGTTGAAGGAGGCCTGCACTCCCGGCGTCCGCTCAGAAGACAACCATTGACTCCACAGCATAGACGTGCACGCCTGGCATGGTGCCGGGCTAGAGCGACTTGGATGAGGGAATGGCGGAACGTCGTGTTCTCCGATGAGTCACGCTTCTGTTCTGTCAGTGATAGTCACCGCAGACGAGTGTGGCGTTGGCGTGGAGAAAGGTCAAATCCGGCAGTAACTGTGGAGCGCCCTACCGCTAGACAACGCGGCATCATGGTTTGGGGCGCTATTGCGTATGATTCCACGTCACCTCTAGTGCGTATTCAAGGCACGTTAAATGCCCACCGCTACGTGCAGCATGTGCTGCGGCCGGTGGCACTCCCGTACCTTCAGGGGCTGCCCAATGCTCTGTTTCAGCAGGATACTGCCCGCCCACACACTGCTCGCATCTCCCAACAGGCTCTACGAGGTGTACAGATGCTTCCGTGGCCAGCGTACTCTCCGGATCTCTCACCAATCGAACACGTGTGGGATCTCATTGGACGCCGTTTGCAAACTCTGCCCCAGCCTCGTACGGACGACCAACTGTGGCAAATGGTTGACAGAGAATGGAGAACCATCCCTCAGGACACCATCCGCACTCTTATTGACTCTGTACCTCGACGTGTTTCTGCGTGCATCGCCGCTCGCGGTGGTCCTACATCCTACTGAGTCGATGCCGTACGCATTGTGTAACCTGCATATCGGTTTGAAATAAACATCAATTATTCGTCCGTGCCGTCTCTGTTTTTTCCCCAACTTTCATCCCTTTCGAACCACTCCTTCTTGGTGTTGCATTTGCTCTGTCAGTCAGTGTATAATGTATTCCATTGTAAATCTTTTATTTACATGTGAAGTTTGTAAATCTTCAATTTATATATAGAGAAAAATTTGTTTCCAGGCAGAGATTGTTAGAAAACTGCCTAAAATATTCAGGTAAAAGTTACTCTATAAATGTGAACCAGAGCTTTGTAGCAAGAAGTAACCTCGATATCACAGTGTGAAAGCACTTAGTACGTTCCTGCACATAGTATTGAAAAATTAAAATAATTGAATTTTTCAACAATTAAATACATTATATTCGAGTAAATATTCCTCTTAGGGCCCTTCAGTAATTCAAGTAAAGCAAGTAATTATATATTTTCTTCAATCAGGGAAATTGTTCCCCACCTGGGGGTGAGCCGGTATGTACCGAGCTCCCCGCTTAAGGGGTATATTGTTTTTTCAATTCTGCCATTACGTATGTGTTCTGCATCTATTAATTAATATCCGTAAATTTCTAGAGTTTCTAAATTGTTCGGTTTTATCCCCTTTCGATATGTGCATAAAATAGTGGGAGAATTCTGTATATTTTCTACTTTATGTCCCGTGTCATGGAGATGTGCAAGATCTGCTTATTTTTGATGGTTATGTAGCCGAAGTGCCACTAGGTGTTCTTGAAATCTGATGTCAAATCGTCTTCCATTTTCAATGTTAAAATATTCACAGTTTGTATAGATGATTTTATACACAGCAGTATGTTTGAATTTACCTGGTGTTTTGGCTGAGTGTGGTATAATATGACCCAGGTTGTTCATGGTTGAGAAACGGACTACTGCAAACATACTGAAGCGAGTAACAAATGTACACTAGCCCGGGCAACGGTTATGCTGTGAGGTTTGCATAAACATATAAAGGTACGGGCTTTCAGAAACACTGGAATATAATTATGTTACTCTCGCTACATTACGGAAGAGCGAGCAAGACGGCATTTCCTACTAACTAAATGTCCGCCACCGTAGGGTATCGGTTATTATTATTAGCTGCTGTCCTCGAGGGTCCGGGTTCGAGTCTCAGTACTATCAAATTTCAAGAATGGCAGGAGGGCTGGTATGAGGTTAAAATCATGTAGCTGGAAAAAGCTGCACCACCTCAGGACGAGGACGCTAGTTTCCTTTATTAGTTTGTACTCTAACCTGTTACTGCTTAGAAATCCGCGGTCTACTGATGAGTATTTTATGCTTCTTGAGGGCTCTGGCTACTTGTCATTTTGCTGTTCTAATGAATGGTAAACTGTTAACGTCTATATTATTACATACATAATAATAATGTTATTCTTTTTTCTTCTTTAGTCGGAATCGTTGTCTGAATGGTCAGCGTACTGGCCTTCGGTTCAGAGGTTCCCGGGTTCGATTCGTGGCCGGGTCGAGGATTTGAATCGCTTCTGATTAATTCTTCTGGCTCGGAGACTGGGTGTTTGTGTCCGTCACAACACTATCCTCTTCATATTCTCAGAACACACTACACTACCAACCACCACAGAAACACGCAATAGTGATTAAATCCTTCCATATAGGGTTGGCGTCAGGAAGGGTATCCGGCTGTAAAACAGGGACAAATCCATATGTGCGACGCAGTTCGCCCCGGCGATCCCACAGGTGTGGGAAAAGCAGTAGGAAAAGAAGATGAAGAAGACTGTTTTTTCTTCTTTCTTCTTTCTTTCTATCCTTCTTAATCTGTTTACCCTGATTTTTCCTCAGACTCAGCAAGGGATCACACCTCTACCGCCTTAATGTCAGTGTCCTGGAGCATGATACTCTGAGTTGGGGATAAAACTGGGTAGGAGGACCAGTACCTCGTTCTGGCGGCCTTACCTGTAATGCTGAACTGGGCCTTGTGGGGGAATGGGAAGAATGGAAGGGATAGACAACGAAGAGCGAAGGAAGTGGCCGTGGCCTTGGCCTTAAGTTAGGTACCATCCCGGTATTTGGCTGGAGGAAAAGTGGGAAACTACGGAAAACTACTTCAAGGATGGCTGAGGTTGGAATCGAACACTCTACTACTTATGTGATCTCCCAAGGCTGAGTGGACCCCGTTCCAACTCTCGTACCACTTTTCAAATTTCGTAGCAGAGTCGGGAATCCAACCCCGTCCTCCGGGGATGGCAGCTAATCACGCTAACCACTACACTACAGACTTCTTCTCAATTCTCAATCCTAAGATTGGTTGGCAGCAATTCGTCTTCTCCACTCTTCTCTGTAAGCCGCTAATCTCTTCATTTCCACATATGAGCCTGTTCCTACGTCATCTCTGATCTGTCTTGAATACTGCAGTCTAGGTCTTCCTCTTCCACCTTGAATCATTCCTTCCATGACATTAACTATGAAACCATTGTGCATATAGATAAGGTAAGGGTTATTCTGCCCAAAGGCAGGTCCGAACCTCCGCAGAGGTGTTCCTGAGCCGGAGTTTACGTGCGGTAGGGTGGCCAGTTCATTTCCGCTCCTCCATTCCCTTACCCCCACCAACAGCGCGTGGCAACCCATCCAACTCCTGACCACGCCCAATGTTGCTTAACTTCGGAGATCTCACGGGAGCCGGTGTTTCAACACGGCTACGGCCGTTGATTGTGCTTATAGAGATGACCAATTCATTGGTCTCTTCTCTTTCTTATTGTTGCTAAAAAGGATCATTTTTCACCTATTCGTCGAAGAACTTCTTCATTGGTGAGTTTTGCTGTCCATGAGATCTTTTCCATCTTCCTCCAGCACTACATCTCAAATGCTTCCAGACGTTTCTTATCACATGCACTAATAGTTCACGTTTCTGAACCATACAAGGCCACACTCCAGACAAAGCACTTAATAAATCACTTCTTGGTCTCCACATTTAAATTACTTGATGTAAGTAGTATCCTTTTCTTGTAAAAAGCAATCATTGCTTGGGAAATTCTGCTCTTTATGTCGACTGAACTTTTGCCATCTGGAGTGATTTTACTTCCTAAGTAGGTAAATACATTTACTTGCCTTATTTGTATATCATTAATTCTGATGTCGACTGCAATACGCTGGCGGTTGCATACCATAATTTCGGTCATCTTTGTATTAATTTTCATGTTATACTTATCTCTCAATATCTAATTCATTGTTATTAATGCACTTTGTAGTTTCTCTTCGTTCTCCTCTATTACAACTATGTCATCAGCAAATCTTATCATTTTGATTTCTACTCCATTTATCCCTTCCATATCCTCTTTACATTCCTCAATGCCTTTCTCAATATACAGGTTGAACACCACTGGTGCCAAATTACATCCCTGTCGTACTCCTTTCTTTATATAAGCCTCCCATACTTCACCATTTATGTTCATGATGCCTCTTTGGTTGTTATAGAGTTCATATACTATATACCTGTCGTAACGTTAGAATAGCTTCTCGTGTGCCTCTATTTCGTCTAAATCCAAACTGATCTTCAGCCAAATGTGGTTCAGTTTTATTGCTTATTCGGTTATGTATTATTATTGTCAATAATTTTGATATGTGTACCAATAGACTCAAGGTGCGATGTTCTTCACATTTTAGAGTTCCAGGTTTCTTTGGTATAGGGATTATGAGAGAATTTTAAAATTTTCTGGAATTTCTCCGGTTTAATATATTTCCGTGATCAGTTTAAAAATATAGCCGTGTGTTTCATCATCCAGTCTATGTGTCATTATTTCATCGCATCCTGGTGCTTTATTAGGTTTCAGTTCTTTCACAGCCCTAAGATATCCTTCTTTCGTAAAAGATGGTCCCAGTTGATCACTTGTTATGTTGTCTTCATTTTCAAGGTCATTTATGTCAGTAGGATCTTTATATAATGTTTCTATGTATCGCTTCCATCTTTCTCTCACTATTTTGCTCTCAGACAACAGTTTCCCATTTTCACCTAACATGCTATTACTACGGCCATTGACTCTCCTGAATTGTTTCTTAGTCAATTCATAAGCAGTTTCCACGTTTCCTTTCTCCATTCTTTCTTCTATTTCTTTGTATTGTCTCATTATATATTCTTCCTTAGCCTTCTTTGCTTCTCTGATGACTAGGTTTCGGAGTCTTTTATAGTTTCTGATTCCTTCTTCACTCTTTGAGTTTTTAAATTTCCTCCTTTCCTCTATAACTTGAAGCACAAAATCTGTAACCCATGGTTCTCGTGCTTGTTTCGTCGTTTTCCCTATTACCTGATTTGCAGCTTCTATGATAGAGTGTTTAAGGCCCATGCATTTCTCATTTATTGTACCATTAGGTATTTCTGCGACGTTCTGTTTTACCAGTGTTTGATAGTTTTTCTTGATTCTGTCTACAGAGGCAGACGTTATTGGCTTTTACGCCAGAAACTTGTCCCTGTTACTGTATTTCAAGTGCCGATAAATCTACCGACACACGGCTAATGTATTTGAGTACCTTCAAATACTATCAGACTGAGTCGACGTTTTGTAGCTGTGGCTTGCAAGAGAAAAAATCGAAGAACAGAATGACAATCAATATACAGTATTAATAAATGAAAGAAACTATGCATAAAAAATCAAACCCCATGGCGCAACAGCCCCGAAGTGCCTTGGCCTACTAAATGACCATTGCAGCCCGAAGGACCGCAGATTACGAGGTGTCATGTGGTCAGCACGATGAATCCTCACCGCCGATATATTTGGGTCTCTCAACCGGGGCTCCTTTCTCACCGTCAGATAGCTCCTCAATCGTAATCACGTAGGCTAAGTGCACCACGAACCAGTCCTCAGATCAAGATAAACATCTCTGACCTGGCTGGGAATCGTACGTGGAGCTTCCGTGAAGGAGGCAGGCACACTACACCTACACCGCGGGGGCCGGCAAAGAAAGATGAATATCGATATATAAACAACCGCCATTTCGAATAATTTATTAGTGAGTCTGATAATACCTACGCCTATTCGAAAAAAGTTATGTAATTATATTTTAACATAATACATTTTTCATTTATAAAGTGTAGTAGGGACTGAGATCAAAAATATTTTAAATGACCAATTCTTGAAGTCTGTAACATACATCAATCCACTTACCAGCGAGATAGCGTCATGGTTCCAAAACTCAGTACTTTGTAATATTCACGCTATTATTTGAAGTAGAATTCTGAGTTGGGTGATTTAGTTTCAACTGATTGCATTATAATATTCGTTTCATATGACCTAGAAGTAGAACGGGTGGTGATTTGATCTCACAATATAATGACCTCGCCTCTGTGGTGTAGTGGTTGGTGTGATTAGGTGCCACCCCTGGAGGCCCGGGTTCGATTCCCGAATCTGCCAATAAATCTGAAAAGTGTTACGAGGCCTGGAATGGGGTCCACTCAGTATAGAAAAGTCAACTGAGTAGACGGGAGGGGGGGGGGGTTAAATTACCTCCTCAGCCATCCTCGAAGTGGTTTTCCTTGGTTTCCCACTTCTCCTCCAGCCAAATGCCGGGATGGGACCTAACTTAAGGCGACGGCCGCCTCCTTTCCTCTTCCTTGCCTATCCGTTCCAATCTCCCCACAAGGCCCCGGTTCAGCATAGCAGGTGAAGTCGCCTGGGCGAGGTACTGGTCCTCCTGCCCAGCTGTATTCCCGACCAAATATCTCACGCTCCAGGGCACTGCTCTAGAGGCGGTAGAGGTGAGATCCTTCGCTGAGTTATAGGGAAAAAGAAACCCTGGAGGGTAAGCGGATTAAGAAAGAAACTATGATGTCTCCAAGCAAGCAGTGGGGTAGTACAGTATCTTGTCTGTCTGTTAGGTCATCAGTTCAGAGGCCGGTTGGATCCTAAAATAGCTCCACCAAAGGCTATGCAATCATAGGGAAACCGCAAAAACAAATGGCAGAGCCCAAATGCGGCGTACTAGGCAAGATGAGGAGTGAGGTAGTTTGCCATTGCTTTGTTCACTGGACCAGAAGGTGCTACTGCAGCACGACTGATCCTATGAGCTTTCGTAACACTCAGACACTAGTTGTGCTCCAAATGTCATTACTCAGCACCGCACATATCCCAGCAACTTCCATATTGTCACAGCCATGGATGAGACCGGGACTTGGGTGGAAGCTACACTTTGCTCTGGCCTGTGCCAAGAGACAGGTACAAAAGTACTGCATCAATCAAGAAACGGCAACAGGCAGTAGAGTATCTTATTACTGGTATTATTAGTCATAAACAGGGTCGACTGCAATCTTCATGGACGAGGTTTTACATTTTTGCCACACACTCAACGATTGTACACGGAGGTTTGCATCAAAATAAAAACTCACATAGCATTAGGCTTTTTTCCCGCTAAGACGACTGCTGCTCAACCAGACGAGCTCCATATATCGGAGAGTCAAGTGGTCAGTGTGATGACACCTTCAGCAATATTGCTTGGCTTCAGTGACCAGACCCGCTGTCGCTCGCATCAGACAGCTTCTCAATAGGTGTCACGAGGCTGAAAAACCCCGTTCTAGTCCTCGATTCAGAACTAAAATCTGTGGACTGGCCAGGAATCGACCCGGGATTTCTGGGTAACAGTCAGGCTTATGACCCCTACACTACGAGACTTGTTCATTTAAACGCCTGCAATTTATACAAGATGTCCTATGTCTCTTGAGAGATAAATTGGAGTCTAATCTATAGTATCAGTGCCTAAGAATCTTCTCCTAATTCGTTCATTTACTATATTTGCCTAGTTGGAGGGAAGGAATTTTGATGCAAGACCAGCGAAACTATCCTCGAAGAAGTTTGCACATGAAACTACTCAGGTACGTTGTTTAAGAAAAGAGAAATAGGGAAAAACATTTGTGGAATGTTAGAATGCAAATTCCTTGGAACTCCTAGCGTCCAAGGAAAATCTGAGTTGATAAATTGATAATAATATTATAGTTTTACGTCCCACTAACTGATTTTCACTCATTCTGGAGACGCTGAAGCGCCAGAAGTTTGTCCCAGAGAAGTTCTTTAAATTACAATTTAATCTATCGACATCAGGCTGACATATTTGAGATTAATTTGGTTCCTCAACAATCAAGAAAATATCCTGCTCTTCACTCGGATGGCGAATATTTATTCGTCGTTAATGTAGAGACCTTTTATCCAACAAAATATCCTCATCATCAGGTTGGTTAGACACTTCTCTTTAACTTACTGTATTTGGTGTCATCATCGTCATCATCATCATCATCATCATCATCAACAACAACATCATTTGCAATCTCCTGTTCCAAAATTCACAGGTATCAGAACGTAAGAATTTGAAATTGAATACATAGTTCAGATCAGGATTCCTCTGTGAGTCAATGGTTGACTACCAGTCTCCAGATCCTGCGATCTTAAAGAAGTTGGATTTTGGAAGAAAACATAGATTCGGTACTCCATGTTTTATGAGGTCAGCATTAACCATAGATGCATAACAGAAATCCGTTCTTCTACCATCTAGTGGAGTAAAATGGAACGTCGAAATTGTCAGAAAGGATGCTTAAATAACGTTAAATCAAACTGTAAGCACGAAGAAGCTGAGGAATTATTTATTATTATTATTATTATTATTATTATTATTATTATTATTATTATTATTATTATTATTATTATTATTATTATTATTATTATTAGCTCATGGGGAGGAGGAAAATGATGTTGGTGAAATTGTGCTTGAGGAAATGGAAAGGATGGTAAATAAACTCCATTGTCATAAGGCAGCAGGAATAGATGAAATTAGACCTGAAATGGTGAAGTATAGTGGGAAGGCAGGGATGAAATGGCTTCATAGAGTAGCAAAATTAGCATGGAGCGTTGGTAAGGTACCTTCAGATTGGGTAAAAGCAGTAATTGCACCTATCTATAAGCAAGGGAACAGGAAGGATTGCAACAACTATCGAGGTATCTCACTGATTAGTATACCAGGCAAAGTATTCACTGGAATCTTGGAAGGGAGGGTGCGATCAGTCTTTGAGAGGAAGCTGGATGAACACCAGTGTGGTTTCAGACCACAGAGAGGCTGCCAGGATCAGATTTTCAGTATGCGCCAGGTAATTGAAAAATGCTACGAGAGGAATAGGCAGTTGTGTTTATGTTTCGTAGATCTAGAGAAAGCATATGACAGGGTACCGAGGGAAAAGATGTTCGCCATACTGGGGGACTATGGAATTAAAGGCAGATTATTAAAAGCAATCAAAGGCATTTATGTTGACAATTGGGCTTCAGTGAGAATTGATGGTAGAATGAGTTCTTGCTTCAGGGTACTTACAAGGGTTAGACAAGGCTGTAATCTTTCACCTTTGCTGTTTATAGTTTACATGGATCATCTGCTGAAAGGTACAAAATGGCAGGGAGGGATTCAGTTAGGTGGAAATGTAGTAAGCAGTCAGGCCTATGCTGACGACTTGGTCTTAATGGCAGATTGTGCCGAAAGTCTACAGTCTAATATCGTGGAACTTGAAAATAAGTGCAATGAGTATGGTTTGAAAATTAGCCTCTCGAAAACTAAATTGATGTCAGATTGGTGATAGAAAGCTAGAACAGGTCGATAATTTCAAGTATTTAGGTTGTGTGTTCTTCCAGGATGGTAATATAGTAAGTGAGATTGAATCAAGGTGTCGTAAAGCTAATGCAGTGAGCTCGCAGCTGCGATCAACAGTATTCTGCAAGAAGGAAGTCAGCTCCCAGACGAAACTATCTTTACATCGGTCTGTTTTCAGACCAACTTTGCTTTACGGGAGCGAAAGCTGGGTGGACTCGGGATATCTTATTCATAAGTTAAAAGTAACAGACGTGAAAGTAGCAAGAATGATTGCTGGTACAAACAGGTGGGAACAATGGCAGGAGGGTACTCGGAATGAGGAGATAAAGGCTAATTTAGGAATGAACTCGATGGATGAAGCTGTACGCATAAACCGGCTTCGGTGGTGAGGTTGTAACGTTCCAGACGTTACAGGGTAATTATGTTAATTTTATTATGTGTAATTAATTCAGGAATTTAACGTCATGATATTTATCTTGGTATGTAATTGTATTATAATTCATGTTTAATCATTTGCTCACTATCATTTCATTACTTTGTAACTACGACTTGTAAACGAGGGCTGAATATCCTAATATTCACTTAGATTCTTGCGACATTAGTTTAAAATTAACTTGCAGTAGATTTCCTCTATCTTGCCATATCACCGAGGAAGAAGGAAGGACAAATTTAGACATCAAGTTCTGGGAAAAGCGAGCACGTGTTCAAGCGTTGTAACGTAAGCTACCGTATTTCGACCAGAATTATTCAAACTGTTCACCGCCTATATTTTCAAAGGAGCGTCATGTTGCCATGGATACTGAGTGAAAGGACTAATAGAAGAACAGTTAATATCATGGGTTAGACCCGTCAACTCTAATATCTAGAGTGGGGAGAGACGTGTCATCTGATTGGACCACGTGTAGCGACCTGTAATTAGTGCGAGAGAAGGTTATAAAAGGGCGTGTTGGAGCTCTTGGCTTCATCTTCTACGGATCTTCTACGAGACTTCTACGTGATTCTGATCGATATTATTCTACATTATTCTACTTGATTCTCTACTTGATTCTTCGTCTCGATACTTAGAAATTCCGGATGAGGGGTGTATAGCCACTCTCATCAGGAAGTACGTACAGCTCGGCTACAAGACCGGTTTGAACCAGTCTAAGTCAATAGGTAGTATTAAACCAGATAGAAATGAAACTTCAGAGAACATTTTCCGTAAAGTTGGAAGGATTCTTAATTGAGTATCCTCTCCATATAACCCAAGGTGGTTCTTCTAACTATGACTTAGGGCTTATCTCCAATATATGGGATAGAGCATAATAGGGAGTGTTAGTTTTGAAGCCATTTTCCAATTAGTGGGAGGTGCAATTTGCAAGGCAGGAATGGTACTTAGCTGCAGATGAAGAGATCTCAAAGACGACCGGTGATGTTCCAGCTACAAGGATGGAAGCTTTCCAAGGACCAGCAGAACAAGACTACATGGTGAGCAAGCGAGTTAAAGATATTGCAAGTTTTCGCGAAGTAGAGTCATTCAATTTTTTGTTAAATTCATTTTCTATTGTAAATTCAGTTCTCGTTAAACCGTCGTCATTTATATTAAATATAATAAATAGTATTTTTCTAGTTCACTTTAATCAGTCTGCCTTAATTAGCCTTTTGATTTCTAATTCTCCTGCTTAATGATTAGTGCACTATCACCCCACCCCTGTGATAAGAGTCCGTCCAAGCTTGATTATAAATTTTTATCTTTAAGTCCTCAACTTAAAGATTGGCGCCCTTAGCTTGAATGGTTGCATTTCTCGTTCGATGATTGTTCTCCGAGAGGGGAAGTCACATAAATGCCGCTCCAACGTGTGGCGAGAAAATCATTAAGTACGGAGCAGTTAATGACAGTAACGATATCAGAATTCGTATTATGGGCAAAATTTGGATATCCACGTTTCATTAGGAGTGTTTGATTGTGGGAAGGGTCATGGCTGATCAGACGAAAGAGGAGAGGATGTTGCGCAGTGGACGGGCGATAAAAGGCAATAACGTATTGAGTTCAGAGGAAGAGTTGTGTAGTCTAGTAGAGGAAATTGAAGATAGAAGTGTAAGTAGTATGGAGAGTGAAGGCAAGCAGAAAGAAGTCAGTATGGAGTCAGATGATAGTAGGATGGGGGGCGAAGCGGAAGTAAACACTAACAATGAAAGTAATAATAATGATCAGTTAATGGGAATGATGCAGTTAATGTTAAGGAAGATAGAGGACAGTAAAACTGAAATAAAAAATGAATTGGAACAAACTAAATCTGAACTTAAAGAACAGTTAGAACAAACTAAAGCTGAATTAAGCAGGGAGATGAGGGAAAATAAGGAGGAAGCGAATCGGAGAATGGACGAACATAGTAGGCAGTTACGCGATCTGGTGGTAAAAAATGAACATTTTAATAAGCGATTAGCGGACCAGAAAAGTGAATATGTACGGCAAGGGAAAGAGGTAGAAGAAAAGTTTGCGGAGCAGAGAAGTGAATTCCTGGAATTAATGGGGAAGGAAAACAACTCTACTAGGGAGGAAGTAATGAGGCAGGTCACTAGTATTGATAAGAGAGTTGAGACTCAAAGAGGGGAAATACGGATATTCAAAGACCACGTCCAACAAGAGATTGACACGGTAAAGCTTAGAATAGAAGATGAGACCCGGGCAAGTGAAGAAAGGTTTGCGATAGCTGAAGAGAATAAGATTGAAATTAGGACATTGAAAGAGAAGCAGGTTAATTTGGAGAGAGAAATTGATAGGAGAGACAAAGAGGTAGAATGCCGGATAGAGAAAGCAGAAAATCAGTTAAAACAGGTGGCAAAGGATAAACAGGTTTTCACGGGAAGGCAATGTCTAGGAAATAGCTACATTAGGGAAATTGAACTACCTAAATTTAATGGGAAACAAACGAACCCGTTAGATTTCCTTAAGATGATAGAAAAACGATTTGAAAAGCGTCTAGAGGAAGGGTCTATGGACTGGGAAGACGTTATGGAAAATATTGACCATGCTTTTGTAGGAGAAACTCGGTCTTGGTTCATGGTATATAGGCAGACGATGACGAACCTGAAAGAATTCAGAAATAAGTTTAGAGAGAAATTCTGGAATGAAGCGATACAAGCTCGGGAGAGAGGAAGGGTGGTATTTGGGAGGTACAAACAGCATGAAGGAGTTACTATGACCGAGTACTTCCTGGCACATGTCATGATTTGTCAGAACTTAGATGGTATAACCGAGGAGTCTGATGTAGTAAGACTACTTTTGAGACATTTTCCGGACAGGGTGAGAGAAGCGGCCTGCATGCAAAAAGTTGGAACTATTCAGGAGATGGAGAACCTACTAGGCAGTTTTGATGCTTTAGGTAACCTTAGGAGTAGAACGGAGAATATTCAGAACTTTAGTCATCACAACGGAATGAGACATAACGGTAGAATACAGAATCACGAAGCTCGCAATCAGTTCAGACCTCAGCAGAACAGCAGGAGCGGAGCACCTGAATATAGGACAGGAAATTCCCAACGGAGGCCAGAGCAATGTACTAATGAGTCCAACGTCAATACACAAAGGGAACCTTTAAACTAACTAGAGGCTGTAATGTTAGGTCAGAATTCCAGCCTAGTACGAAGGTAGCGAATGTCTTGCCATGAAAGTGTTACCATATGACCGAGATGTTAGAGACGATTTGTTGTATGAACCCGAGCAGAATAATGGAGATTCAAGTAATAAAGTAGTCAATCCCGTTGTTAAATTGAAAGTCTGGGGCGTGGGTTAAAGTTTTGATTGATTCTGGTAGCCAAATATCATGTATTAGTTCTCAGTGGTATGAGTCATTAGTGAAACAGGGTATTCAGTTGGAGTAAATGCCTGTTAAGTCTACTTTCATCATTACGGCTGTTGGAAAGAAGTCTAAGCAAATTTGTAAACAAGTAGCTGTCCCGATCTGTATTAATAATTTTATAAGCGTTCAGATATGTTTGGTAATTCCGCATTTGATATTTGATCTTATCTTGGGATCTGACTGGTTAACGTTAAAATTGGCTCAGTTAAATTACAATGATCTAGTGCTAAATTTGAGGTGGAATAATGAGGATATCAAGGTGAAGTTTGAGGAGGAAATTCAGAGGAAAACGGAAGTTAGTACAGTGTGGAGAATGAGAGAGGTTTCTAAAGTTAATGAAGAGGCTAGTGAAGGCCTGAAGTTGTGCCAGTTGTGGATTAATGAGGATAAAATATGTGGCTTGAAAGAAGCCGTAAGTAGAAATCAGTTGAATGAAATCCAGAAGGACAAGTTATTTGAAGTGTTATGTGAACACGTGGAGATTTTCTCCGAGAAACCTGGTGTTAGCCATCTGTATGAACATTCTTTTTCTGTGCTGGATAAGACTCCATTCAGCGGACCGCGGTATCCGATACCACACAAATATGCCAAAGCCGTAGAGGATCAAATTCAAGCTATGTTAGCAGACGATGTGATTGAATTATCAAACAGTCAATATGTTAATCCCTTAATTGTCGTGCCTAAGTCTGATGGATCAATACGTCTGTGTATTGAATGCGAGAGCGTAGTGAGAGTGTTAGGTTTGCCTGAGGAACCACCTCGTAATGCTGAATTTTACGTCCGACTGGCACGGGAGAACCTGATTAAATCTGGAAATAAACGTAAAAGGCAGCAGAAACGTAAGGTACTTGATAACTTTGAGGTAGGTGATATGGTTTTGGTGAGAGTTCCCATGTTCTCAAATAGTGAGGATAAGGTAACAAAGAAATTTTTTCTTTTATATCAAGGCCCTTATAAAGTACATAGAAAACTAGGACCCTGTGCTTACAAGTTAGCGGATGGCGAGAGCGTAATGAATGGTTCATATAACATTAGTAGTTTACGGAGATACCTGTCGTGTGAGGTGGCTGAACCGGATTGTGAGATATAGGTCAGTAACTCGGGGAAGTTGCTACTTGTTATGTCAGACTACGAGCGGAATGAGTTTACGTCTCAATTGTGGTGGTATTTCCTAGTTGTGTTTGTAAACAAGGGAGGTGCTTGTGTGGCGGTAGATTTACGCTCGTTCATTGACGATAGATCATCTGTTTTCCGTATGTGAGGCCATGAAATTTTATATATTTGTTTTCTGAGATGTTACAGAAGGCTAATTAAAGCTGACGACGGCAAATAATTAATTTTCCCGTATGTGCATTTCTAACTTGCAATAATTTTACCGTGAGCTTAAATCACGTGTGTATTCATGTTAAGTGTATTGCATCCTGCTTCGAGATAAGGTTGAAACATTCGAAAGAGTGATAAAAGTGTAAATTGTTTGTATTATTTGTTTTCCATGGTTCTAATGTAAAAGATTGGAAGAGAACGTGTTACTGCTATCTAGCAAAGAATGTCGGAGAGATGGGGAGTAAAGGGACAAATAGACACTCGGCAGAGTCTGTAACCTGAATTGTATATATATTATGTTATATTCTCTAGGATAATCTTGTTTTTTACAAAAATGGAAAGTTGCTTGTGTTGGGCATAATTTAGTATCTAAACCTCAAGATGAACTGAAATAACAGACATTCGCAATGGTAAGTAGTCTAAGAGAGATATGGAAACAGTGAGATATAATTAATTGTATGAAAATAATGTCGCTCGTTATGGGCAGGTAATAGAGGTATTTCAAGTCAATGTGGGAGTAAGTGTGTGAGTTCTCAACTCATGTGATATTTGTTAAGAACTCATGGGGGCGTATGTAACGTTCCAGACGTTACAGGGTAATTATGTTAATTTTATTATGTGTAATTAATTCAGGAATTTAACGTCATGATATTTATCTTGGTATGTAATTGTATTATAATTCATGTTTAATCATTTGCTCACTATCATTTCATTACTTTGTAACTACGACTTGTAAACGAGGGCTGAATATCCTAATATTCACTTAGATTCTTGCGACATTAGTTTAATTAACTTGCAGTAGATTTCCTCTATCTTGCCACATCACCGAGGAAGAAGGAAGGACAAATTTAGACATCAAGTTCTGGGAAAAGCGAGCACGTGTTCAAGCGTTGTAACGTAAGCTACCGTATTTCGACCAGAATTATTCAAACTGTTCACCGCCTATATTTTCAAAGGAGCGTCATGTTGCCATGGATACTGAGTGAAAGGACTAATAGAAGAACAGTTAATATCATGGGTTAGACCCGTCAACTCTAATATCTAGAGTGGGGAGAGACGTGTCATCTGATTGGACCACGTGTAGCGACCTGTAATTAGTGCGAGAGAAGGTTATAAAAGGGCGTGTTGGAGCTCTTGGCTTCATCTTCTACGGATCTTCTACGAGACTTCTACGTGATTCTGATCGATATTATTCTACATTATTCTACTTGATTCTCTACTTGATTCTTCGTCTCGATACTTAGAAATTCCGGATGAGGGGTGTATAGCCACTCTCATCAGGAAGTACGTACAGCTCGGCTACAAGACCGGTTTGAACCAGTCTAAGTCAATAGGTAGTATTAAACCAGATAGAAATGAAACTTCAGAGAACATTTTCCGTAAAGTTGGAAGGATTCTTAATTGAGTATCCTCTCCATATAACCCAAGGTGGTTCTTCTAACTATGACTTAGGGCTTATCTCCAATATATGGGATAGAGCATAATAGGGAGTGTTAGTTTTGAAGCCATTTTCCAATTAGTGGGAGGTGCAATTTGCAAGGCAGGAATGGTACTTAGCTGCAGATGAAGAGATCTCAAAGACGACCGGTGATGTTCCAGCTACAAGGATGGAAGCTTTCCAAGGACCAGCAGAACAAGACTACATGGTGAGCAAGCGAGTTAAAGATATTGCAAGTTTTCGCGAAGTAGAGTCATTCAATTTTTTGTTAAATTCATTTTCTATTGTAAATTCAGTTCTCGTTAAACCGTCGTCATTTATATTAAATATAATAAATAGTATTTTTCTAGTTCACTTTAATCAATCTGCCTTAATTAGCTTTTGATTTCTAATTCTCCTGCTTAATGATTAGTGCACTATCACCCCACTCCTGTGATAAGAGTCCGTCCAAGCTTGATTATAAATTTTTATCTTTAAGTCCTCAACTTAAAGATTGGCGCCCTTAGCTTGAATGGTTGCATTTCTCGTTCGATGATTGTTCTCCGAGAGGGGAAGTCACAAGGTCATGTGAGGCGAATGGAGGAGGATAGGTTACCTAGGAGAATAATGGACTCTGCTATGGAGGGTAAGAGAAGTAGAGGTAGACCAAGACGACGATGGTTAGACTCGGTTTCTAACGATTTAAGGATAAGAGGTACAGAACTAAATGAGGCCACAACACTAGTTACAAATCGAGGATTGTGGCGACGTTTAGTAAATTTACAGAGGCTTGCAGACTGAACGCTGAAAGGCATACCAGTCTATAATGATAATGTATTATTATTATTATTATTATTATTATTATTATTATTACTCCTTTCTTCCTTTCTTAATCCCTTTATCCTCCAGGGATGGTTTGTCACTCAGATTCAGCGAGGGATCCCACCTCTACCGCCTCTAGAGCAGTATCTTGGAGCGTGATACTTTGGGTTGGGGGATACAACTGGACATGAGGACCAGTACCTCGCCCCAGGAAGCCTCACCTGCTATGCTGAACAGGGGCCTTGTAGGGGAATGGGAAGGTTGGAAGGGATAGGCAGGGAAGAAGGAAAGGGCCGTGGCCGTAAGTTACGTACCATCCCGGTATTTGGCTGGAGGAGAAGTGGGAAAACACGGAAAACCAATTCGAGGATGGCTGAGGAGGGAATCGAACCCCTTCTACTCAGTTGACCTCTTGAGGCTGAGTAGACCCCATTCCAGCACTCGTACCACTTCCCAAATTTTTTGGCAGACCCGGGAATCGAACCCGAGCCTACAGGGGTGACAGCTAATTACATTAACCACTACACTACAGAGGCGGCAACATTATTATCAGCAAATGTATCCATGCTTCGCAACGGTATTATAGAATGTATACGGATATCGAAGTAAATTACTGTACATGCAGTGAATAAGATTATTAAATTGCATGTCTCTTAGAGTTATCCAGAAACAGCAGGGCGAGGTTCCCATACTTCCCATACCTTGTTTCTAATGTAAAGTGCGAGTTGTGGAGTTGTGATGATAACGGCAGGTTCACTTGCCTACTCCCGTTCACAATTGAGTAGGTAAGTTTTCATTATAATGTGAGGCCCCATTACCTTCTGCACGGTCACAATCGATTTGGGGAGTTTTCATTAAAATGGCAGGCAACATTTCCTATTTCCAGACAGATTACAGTTTAGGAGTTTTATTATGATAGCAGGCACCTTCCCTACTGGCAGTGGGTAGTGAGTTGTGCTGTTATAATTATAATGACAGGCCCCTTTTCTTAATGACAGTCACACAGAGTTGGTGAGTTTCCATCATAATAGCAAGGCCACTATGCCAAATGCCAGTCATATTTTAGATGGGTAAATTTGTTTATAATGGCGGGCACACTTACTTACTCCGAAACACAATCAGTTAGGGGAGTTTCGAACAAAATTGCATGCTCCCTTGACTTCTGCCAGCAAAATCGAGAAAGGAATTATTAATTACAATGGTAATCCCTCCTTACTAATGCTAGTTATATAGGAGTTGAAGAAGGATCCCATTCCTACTTCCAGTCAAAATCCATGTGGAGAGTAATGATTACAAAAGCAGACGCCCTCCTGATGAGAGTCACTATCGATGTAAAATATTAAACATAATGGCAAATACACCCTTTCTGCATCGCTACAAATCGACTTCGATATATATATATATATATATATATATATATATATATAGATCGACATACGAATTATATGCATGTTTACAATATTGCAAACCTTCATTTACTGCTGCTAAACGATACATCATGTCGACAAACAAGACGCCTCATTTTGTGGTCGAAATGGCTGGCCTTCAGATATTTTCCCCTATCTCATCTATTTATGGGTAAAATTGTGTTAGAAAATTTGAATAGGGTGAAATTTGGGTAAGATTTTCTCACAGTACATTACTTTTGGGTACTAATATGACAGCTACAAACATAGAATTTGGCTCACATATAGATACTGGTTGGGCCAATGTTCGTGTAGAATTAGATGATTCTACCTTTCATATAAGTGATTTGAACAACGGATTGTATGTGTACAAACAGCAAAATGTAGGTGTAATCGAGAAATAGATTCAAATCTAACAAATAAGGAATAGAGTCACGACGAAACGCCATAGGACCAAAGTTGTAGATAACCCCAAATTGAACTGACATTGTGCCATCCGTTTTGTGTTACGACTTTCGTTTTAGCCGCAAAATACCTCGAAACGAAGGTCTGCACCGACATAAAAATTGCCTCAATATTCCGATTTTCGGGGGTAAAAATGAAACATTTAAATATCTTGGAATCTTTCCGTCGAATTCAAGCTAAGACATATAATTTTGCAAATTTCAATTTCCTAGCTCGTTTGGCAGATTGTCTCTCAATCTTGGCTTTTTGAAGGCGGGGTGGGGGCGGGGGCGGTTAAAAATTGTTATTCATGAAACTAAAGCTAACAAATATGTAGATGGTCATTATTACACTTGAAACGGATAACTGTATGACAATTTCGCCAAACTAGTCAATGCACAGACACAAGGTCGTTACGATTTTATTCATATAGGTAAGGAATCTGCTCTACGTAAAACAACTTTTGGGCTATGTCCGCTTGACTTAGGCTGCAAAACCGACTATTCATAATTTTTCCCTTATTGATACCCCTATAAAAATGCACATGAGAAAAATGTTTTAGATATGGATTTCCATCAAGATTGGTTGATTTCCAGTCACGCTGACCTTGTACATATTGTGGGAGAGTAAAATCACTGTTTCGGTTTCCTATACACCCCCAGTCCATTTCTGGAATTTGACATGCTATGGACCAAAAATCTTACCTTTGGGCAGGTGGATTCTAAATATGAACTTTCGTAGAAGTATATCCAGTACTCTTCAAGTTATAGACAAACAGACAAACTGACAAACAAACACACCGAGCTCGATAGCTGCAGTCGCTTAAGTGCGACCAGTATCCAGTATTCGGGAGATACTGGGTTCGACCTCCACTGTCGGCAGCCCTGAAGATGGTTTTCCGTGGTGTCGCATTTTCACACCAGGCAAATGCTGGGGCTGCACCTTAATTAAGGCCACAGCCTCTTCCTTCCTATTCCTAGGCCTTTCCTATCCCATCATCGCCATAAGACCTTTCTGTGTCGGTGTGACGTAAAACAACAAACAAACAAACAAACAAACAAACAAACAAACAAACAAACAAACAAACAAACAAACACCAAAGCTACAAAATACGCAGTTGATCATTATTACACCTGAAACGGTTAACTGCACGGACATTTCGCCAAAATATTCAATGTACAGACACACGGTCGTTACGATCTTATTTATACAGTTATTATTATTATTATTATTATTATTATTATTATTATTATTATTATTATTATTATTATTATTATTATTATTATTATTTAGTTCAAATCTCAATTCCTGTTCAAAATATTTTCCTTGGACAATTCCAAGGATTACTGCATAGTTTTGTGGTTTCCCTAATGACATACTGCAAGTTCTATTGTTATGGGTTGGACAGGTCTCTCTTGAATTTAATATCTCCTCCAGTTGCGCCAGAAATTAGCACACAAGTTCATTATTCAAGGCACATTCTCTGCGTTCCTCCAACAGCATGTAGTGCCAGAAGTTACTTGGTGTGTTCACAGTGTTGCTTCAACAGGTGCACTCAGTGAAATTCATTAAGAAGAGCATATAGAACAGGGCTGTTCTCCAGTCATTGGTTGAGAATATGAACACTATCAGAAAAACATCCTTCAAAATGTTTTACCTATACACTCAAGTTCCTAACCCCACCTCAGGCTTTTGACGTACAATGCGTCATTACTTTTGGAGCCGTTCTTTGGCTGATGAGCGACACAAAACATGCATTTTTCAAATCGAAGTGATTTCTAGACACTTTAAAGAGATAAGGACTAGTGTACCTAGCAACAAGAGTCTCACCTAGGTATGACGTTATTGGGTGATGCAATTAATAGTGCTGACATCTTGAGATACTAAAATAACCGTGAGTAGAGTATTTCCACGTCCCCTTCCACCTCCGTAAACACCACCGCAGAGTTGTTATGACGCAATTAAGAAGAAACCTGCCGTATCCCATGACGTCATAACCTAACCTATCTTCATCTCACAGTTCTAACCTAACCTCACATGCTTCATGCTCAAGTTCGAAGGTTCGACCCCCCCCCCCCGCTGGTTAAAGTAACTTAGTGGGAAGCTTTCTCAGTTCAAGTTCAAGGGTTCAATTCCTCACCTAAAGTACGTTAGTGATCAGTTTTCTGGGCTGAGGTAGTTTAGTGGTCAACTCCCTGAGCTCAAGTTCTGGGGTTCAATTCCTGGCTGAAGACAGTGGCAAATATGTCTGTCGAGGAGGAGGAGAAGGAGAAGGAGGGAGAGAAAGAAGAGTAGGGTGACTCACTCATGCGTTTGTACTGTTTTAATTTTTTCACTGCAAACAGCGTCAGCGTAAACGAACTTTACCGTGCATCTGTTATGCTAATTGCTTTACGTCGCACCGACACAGATAGGTCTTATGGCGACGATGGGACAGGGAAGGTCCAGAAGTGGGAAGGAAGCGGCCGTGGCCTTAATTAAGGTATAGCCCCAGCATTTGCCTGGTGTGAAAATGGGAAACCACGGAAAACCATTTTCAGGGCTGCCGACAGTGGGGTTCGAACCTACTATCTCCCGAATACTGGATACTGGCCTCACATAAGCGACTGCAGCTATCGAACTCGGTCATCTATTATGGAAACATATGTTACTTCAAACTTCCTGTAGGGTAATGATAACCTTTTTACTAAATACATTTACGTAGAAACAGCTTTTCTGAAATTTAACCAGACGCGAGAGTATATAACCTAACCTCTGAAGTCAGTGGTGCCGTATCCTGAGAAGTATACAATTCTAATTTAATTTCAGTACCTAGTATTAAAATTAAGCGATCATTTATTTCCGCCTTTCTGTTGGTCTTGATTTCAGCGTGGTAATTTGTCGTGTGAGGTGTCATCTGATACATCTTAGTGAGTTCTACGCGCAGACTACTGTCGGCCACGCTATTAATTGACGTTGACTGCACCTTCCAATATCGGTGATCGGTGTGAGCTCGCTCGCGCAGGTAAATGGATACGGAAGATGATCAATCGTATTGAACATAAGCTGAAGTGTACAAATACCGATAGCGAAGAACGTAACGTGTCGAAATTTGCTGTTAATAACGGAGGGGTTGGTGAAAGAGACCTTGCATGTGACCTAAGGATATTACACAGATATATAGGAATTTACGAAGGGCATATAAAGTTGTTGTTACGACGAAGTTCTTGCTTTATGTTGTGCTCGTTATAGTGGACTTCTACTGCATTTTTCTGATTTACATTTTTCATGAAATTCAATTATCCGTGTTTTCAGGTTTGTCATGCACCATCTCCCGTTCATAACTGCCGGCGCTCGACCATATTCAATTTGAGACGCTCCCAATATACATTTTGACTCTTGGCACTGGTATATCTTTACTTATTTAGAATTGTGTGAACCGCTCAACCTGTCGAATGCATTTTCAATAATTTTGAAGCGATTTAGCACCCATATATTGGAACATCCTGCGAAAGAGATATTTTTATTTCTTCACACTACACTGTCCTCACATTGTCATTTTAAATTTATTAATTAAATTATTTATTTATTTATTGACTTTAGCAGTGGCGAAGTTAGCGCTCGTGGCCCTCTCTTACACTTAACCACATCATTAATTTACAGATAATACACATATAAAAGAAATGTACAATTCTATTATAAAATCAAAGATAAATTACATATTTGGACAACGTATACTGTAATTGAAAAATAAGGCAGAGTTCAACAAATGAAATAGAATAAAATTCGGAGCGTAAAGATAATGAGAAAGTGACAAAGTCATACTGAAAAAGTAAGATTCAAACTGAAAAAATAAGCAATGCATAAAGAGAACACAATAAGTAATAAAGAAAATGGAAATATAAGTATGGCCATAAAAGTGATCTATGTACATGAGTAAGAAGCTGAATATCAATACACTATAATAATAATAAATGACTAACATCAAAGAGGCTCCACCAAAACTCCATACAAAATACGGTGACATCACCCGAGTAGACAAATTCAAATACCTAGGTGAGATCATCATGAAAAATGGACTGGACAAAGAAGCACTTCAGGAGCGAGTACGCAAACTGGAAATAGCCTACCAAACATCCCGCACAATCTACAACAAAAAGTGCCTTTCCCAAAACACCAAGATACGTCACTATGAAACAGTTCTGAAGCCAGTAGTTCTATATGCAGCCGAAACCCTGTCTCTAAATGCTAACAAAGGACTCCTTGAAGAACTGGAGAAAAGAGAACGCAAAATTGTGAGAGGAATCTTGGGAATCCATCAAAAGAGATCCAACAAGGAAGTCTACAGCAAAATAGAGAAAATTACCGACACAATCAGAAAAAGACGGGCACGATTTTACGGTCATCTGAAAAGAATGGACGGAAGAAAGTTAACTAAAGAAATATTTCACTTTTTTTATTCAAACCCAAAAACCACAATTCCCTGGTTTAGAAATACCAAAGAAGACCTGCAAATGCTACATATCTCAGCTGAAGACGCCTTTAACAGAGATCTCTTCCGCAAGAAAATATTGACGAACGGGTTAAACCGAGACGAGCAACCGAAGAGAAGACACGGTGCCCCTTGGACAGAGGAGCGTAAGCAGGCCCACTCACAAAGAATGAGGGAAATTTGGGCTCTAAAGAAGGGCAAGTTCAGTGTCAAATGCAACAAGACTTAACGTGGTCCTTGATGGCCCCAGCGAATTATATATATATATATATATATATATACACTGACTGACAGAGCAAATGCAACACCAAGAAGGAGTGGTCAGAACTTTATGCCAATTGCAGGGTAGACTGACGTCACTGAGGTATGCTCATGATGTGAAATGCGCCGCTGTGCTGCGCACGTAGCGAACGATAAATGGGACACGGCGTTGGCGAATGACCCACTTCGTACCGTGATTTCTCAGCCGACAGTCATTGTAGAACGTGTTGTCGTGTGCCACAGGACACGTGTATAGCTAAGAATGCCAGGCCGCCGTCAACGGAGGCATTTCCAGCAGACAGACGACTTTACGAGGGGTATGGTGATCGGGCTGAGAAGGGCAGGTTGGTCGCTTCGTCAAATCGCAGCCGATACCCATAGGGATGTGTCCATGGTGCAGCGCCTGTGGCGAAGATGGTTGGCGCAGGGACATGTGGCACGTGCGAGGGGTCCAGGCGCAGCCCGAGTGACGTCAGCACGCGAGGATCGGCGCATCCGCCGCCAAGCGGTGGCAGCCCCGCACGCCACGTCAACCGCCATTCTTCAGCATGTGCAAGACACCCTGGCTGTTCCAATATCGACCAGAACAATTTCCCGTCGATTGGTTGAAGGAGGCCTGCACTCCCGGCGTCCGCTCAGAAGACTACCATTGACTCCACAGCATAGACGTGCACGCCTGGCATGGTGCCGGGCTAGAGCGACTTGGATGAGGGAATGGCGGAACGTCGTGTTCTCCGATGAGTCACTCTTCTTTTCTGTCAGTGATAGTCACCGCAGACGAGTGTGGCGTCGGCGTGGAGAAAGGTCAAATCCGGCAGTAACTGTGGAGCGCCCTACCGCTAGACAACGCGGCATCATGGTTTGGGGCGCTACTGCGTATGATTCCACGTCACCTCTAGTGCGTATTCAAGGCACGTTAAATGCCCACCGCTACGTGCAGCATGTGCTGCGGCCGGTGGCACTCCCGTACCTTCTGGGGCTGCCCAATGCTCTGTTTCAGCAGGATAATGCCCGCCCACACACTGCTCGCATCTCCCAACAGGCTCTACGAGGTGTACAGATGCTTCCGTGGCCAGCGTACTCTCCGGATCTCTCACCAATCGAACACGTGTGGGATCTCATAGGACGCCGTTTGCAAACTCTGCCCCAGCCTCGTACGGACGACCAACTGTGGCAAATGGTTGACAGAGAATGGAGAACCATCTCTCAGGACACCATCCGCACTCTTATTGACTCTGTACCTCGACGTGTTTCTGCGTGCATCGCCGCTCGCGGTGGTCCTACATCCTACTGAGTCGATGCCGTGCGCATTGTGTAACCTGCATATCGGTTTGAAATAAACATCAATTATTCGTCCGTGCCGTCTCTGTTTTTTCCCCAACTTTCATCCCTTTCGAACCACTCCTTCTTGGTGTTGCATTTGCTCTGTCAGTCAGTGTATATATATATATATAAAATAATAATAATAATAATAATAATAATAATAATAATAATAATAATAATAATAATAACCACAATCACACAACCTATCATATGTCATCATTCACACGAGACAATCAGCGGTATTCAACAGGTAATCTCTACATGCAGTGGTAAATTTTGATATTGAGTTTGAGTTCCTGACAGCAGCTGGGAGTGAATTCCAAAGTCGTGACCCAGCCACAACGAAGGATCTGTTATATATTGAAGAGTGGTTGACGGGAATAGCGAGGGAACTGCCAGATCTAGTGTTACAATAATTATGAAATGAGGATAATAAATGGAGTTTTGAAGATACGTAGTTGGTTAGATTTTCCTTCTGAGTTCGATATATCAACGTAAGTACGTGGAATTTCCTTCGCCTCTTGGGTTTCAGCCAGGAAATAAATGTGGAGCTAGGGGTTATGTGAGCATCGTAACTCAAGTTAAAAACAAATCGAAGACCAGAGTTCAATACTCATTGAAGTTTCATTGTTCATGTTTACCGTGTAGGCGTAAAACTTGCTATGATATATTGGAAGACACTACATTCTACCACGTTGAAATTCAGAGAAACAGAAATTGCTTGACGCCCGGCACGGCGATTTTAGTACTCAAAATGACGATGCTGTTACATCACACCATGACGTACTTAATGAGGTGTGGACGTGCTGTCTAGAAATTATTTCAATTCTAAATTGTTCATGCACCTGTAACGCTCATCTTCTCAAATATGGTTCAGAAATTATACCCGACTTTTACCTCAGAATGAAATAGAATTTAAATGTATGTCTATTTTTAAATTAATCAAAATATAATGAAAACTTCCAAGCTGCCAAATTTAGTGGTAATAGTAAACAGATTCAAGTGGTTGGTCAAACTATACAAATTGAAAAGCACACTTTGTCAGTGAGCTGAAGGTAGAATAACTGAGCTTTTTAGAGTTCCCCACTACGTAATTAGGCTGGGTGCACGATTGTGATGAGATAAGATTAGGGGCATTAGATGAAGCTCTTTATACTACAGTAGTGGAATGTAATGTGAATAAATGTAACACACCAGTAAAACAGGTTTTTTCTTGTGAAATTGTAACTGAATACCGCATTTGCCAGTCTGCATCAAGTGCACTAACACAGAGGAGTGGATTTTGCACAGCATAAGCTGAGAAATCCGACCTGCATTAACACATGCACTGTTGTTACGAACCTATACACAGGATAATAATGATAATAGTAATAATTTTTCAGAATGGATGGCAACAAGTTAACCAAAGCGATCTTCAAATATCTTTGGAACAAGAAGTCAACAACAACCTGGATTCACGAAGTTAAGAAAGATTTGGAAAGGAACGATATAGGAGAAGAAGCAGCAACAGAGAGAGAGATTTAGTAAAATAAGTGTTAAAAATGCATGGATCCAAGGACGGGAGGGAAAGGAAACAGGCTCAAAATGGTCCGAGGAGAGCAAAAGGTGACATAGAGAGCTGATGAAGGAGTTTTGGAAAAAGAACAAGGAACAACAAAGTATGAAGCATTAAAATTGTCACGTGGTCCCTAGAAGGCCCGAGGGGATAAATAATAATAATAATAATAATAATAATAATAATAATAATAATAATAATAATAATAATAATAATAATAATAATAATAATAATATTAACAATGAAAGCAAATCTGTAGAAGCCATGAAAGCCCTTGGAGTAGTGGAAGATAATCTTCCACTATCTGCAACCTCATCACTTGGTGGGGCGCGGTCTTTAGCTCTACACCCGTCCACCATTGCTTCCGGGAATTATCCTGGTACTCCTTTAAGGTAGAGACTAAGTGAACCTCAGGGCCATGTGTACCTCAGGGGTTGGAAATCTCACTTCTTGTTTCGACTTACGAACGGGGAATCGACCCCACGTCCTTCCGAGTGAACCGAGCACATCGTTGCCTCCTCGGCCATACTATTACAACCAAGTATTATATTAATAATAATAATAATAATAATAATAATCATATTGAAATTGGATTAGGATCATCTTAATTAAAAACTGTTATGCCTTTCAACGTTTAGTCTGCCAACCTATGTTACTTGACTAAGTGCACCATATACTAACTACCTCCGTGGTCTTCTTTAGTATTACACCCCGTACCATTGAATAATTACACACCGAGTCTTGCCATTGTTGTCTTGGGTTCCCTCTGCTTCTCTTGCCCTCCATGGCAGAGTCTATTATTCTCTTAGGTCAGACGTCATCACGTAGTTGCTCTAGGGAGCAGGCGCGACCTGCTTCGTCCGGGACGGCTGGCTGCCGCTTGAGAAGAGAGCAGCGGAAGGGCGGGTTGCATACCGTAGCTTTACTTGCAGTAAACACACGGATATATTGTTACCATACAAACAACAACAAAAACAACAGCAATAATAATAATAATAATAATAATAATAATAATAATAATTTGGAGCATGGATCGTGCGGAACGAACAGGACAGAGATTATAACATATAACAGGCCTAGGAAACTATTCATTGACAAAAATTACATCACTGTGCAATATGTCCTGAATAATGAAATTTTCACAATTAACTAACAAACAATTTGGGATACGTGCATTTACTGAAAGGAAATATGTGGTTGAATGTCATGTGAAGTGAGAATAACGTGCATCACCACTGGCCTTCAATACGTATTATGTCACGTACTTCCCATTCATGCTCGCTCAGGTGCTCTCGTTCCTCAACAGTGAGGAGCAAACTGGCTCCGAAGTTGTTTCGCTCTGAGTTGACTCTAGCTGGATTAGGTGGCATATCCTTCTCCATTCGCCTCACATGACCCTACTACAGAAGCCGATTCATACTTCCTCTATAGAGTTCATTCCTATTTTGGTCTTTAACTTCTCATATCAGTTAGAATGGAAACTCAGCGCCATATGTCATTTCAAACGGCTGCTGACGGGAAAAACCCTTGCCTCGTCCATAGAGTAGCGCATTCTGGTGACCGTGACCGGCAACTACGGAAAATGCAGAGAGTTTTTGGTAGTGATTATTGTATTAAGAGCAACCATTCTCTCTTAACATTAATCATAGGAAAAAATGAAAGGCTCCTGACATTCCGAAGAGTGAAGAAAGGTAAGAAACACGAAGGGCGTGAAAATGAACGAACTTTTTCTTTGCTACTTGCTTAACGTCGCACTAACCCATCAAAGGTTTTCGGCGACGGAAGCATTGGGTGCGAAGGTAGCGGCAGTGGTCTTAATTAATATACAGCCCATGCATTTACCTGGTGTGAAAGTGGGAAAACACGGAAAACCATCTTCAGGGCTGATGAAGGTGGGATTCGAGCCCACTGACTCCCGAATACAAACTCACACCTGCGCGACTCTAACCGAAAGGTCAACTTGCTCATCAAAATTTAATGATATCCTAGGACTTACAAGTCTAGGCAGAAAATAATTGATTATGAGAGATCAGTTTTTAAGCTGGAAACCAGGAGGATGGCACAACTAGGTAGAAGTAATACCGGACTCAAACAGAGGTCCTGTGGACACTAACCCACTCAAATTGAAAGTTCCTTGGATTTTATACATTTTATTCACCTGTTAGACAAGAAAGGATACTGTGGAATTTTAAATCTGCTCTCTCATTCCCATTTACCCTCCACGACTGAGAGAGTGTGCTGTGCTGTTCGGGTCGTGTAGATGTTAGCTCGCATTCGGGAAGATTGGTTCGAACCCCACCACTGAAACCTTGAAGTTGATGTTGCGTCTGGTGCTGTACCTTAATTAAGGCCATGGCTGTTTCCGTCCCTGCTCAAGCAATTTCCTCCAACATCTTCGTCAAAAAGCTAAGGTAGACCAGGTTTTAAAACTCTAGCAAAACAAAAACAAAAACCATCCATTTGTTACTCCAAACAATTCACACTCGTGTTTTTCCTGTTTCATTCTCTATCATCCTACCTTTATAATGCATATAAATCTATGGAGTCGATACATAACAGAGATAATTGGTTTAAAAAATCTACCCTTCAAATTCCCCATTATCGTACCACTAAATTTAAGAAATCCTTTGTTTTGCACTGCATCACGTCTTTAACATCTTTCATCTTCACCGTTTCGCAAATGACACTAACTGTACTCAATTAAAGTATTTGTTGTCCTTAACATCTATCCTCCTGGAGGAGTACCCGAGGGGCTGAGATAAGGCATTCATGTGTATAAAAATCATTAGTATGTATATTTTATAGGAAATTGTTTTACTCTCTGGTTTACCTTTAGATTCCTTAGATTTTCGTAGTCTAAAATAATAAATAGGCTTAATGTTTTACTTTCTTACTTATTACATACCGTAATGCATCTTTTCATTCTGCTCAATTTGGTATCTGCATTATTTATATTTTAACGTTTACTGTTTTCTATAATATCTAATATAAAAATTTAGTTAGTGTGTTCGCAAACCTACGCCACATAAAGGAGCTTTTCAGCCTCAATGTTATGTAAATTACCAATAAATCCAATTCATGTCAATCAGGAAACGTACAAAATGACCAAAGAGATTAATGCAGTTACTTAGTTCTACTTCCATTAGTGTTCATTCTATTCTTCATTGATTACTTCTGTACTCTATTTTCAAACAGTTTTCGAGCAAGCAGTTTCATTAAACTGAAAAATATATCAATCTAGCAGGACCAATCGAGAACATTACTATGCAATATTATGATATAAAGGCGACTAATTTATAGTGGAAAGTAAATCCAATATTCCGATACTGGTGAGCTGCCAGGCTTTACGGTATATTTCAAAAGAGTGGAGGTCACTATCGTCCTTTGATCTGGACTATAGCTACTATTGATCATTCAGGAATTTTATTGCTCATTAACTCTGCCAATATATTTCTAAATTATGTCCCATTTTTTCTCAGGTATCAGCCTTCCCTTATGACGTTGCATGTCCCAAGTCAAAAAGTGGAAAATTAATAACTGTCGTATTTAAAAGTTCATACATTGCTGTGTTTAAATCAGCTGTTTCTGGTCTCACTGTTAGTTTTCATGTTATGCGTTTTTGAACCTGGTGGTGAAAGGTCGACTTTCGCATTTACTCTACCTTTACAGGTACATGTTTTACATTTTCCATTCTTTCTCGATATTTACATTAATTCGTACAAAAGGTAAGTTTGCTCCCGAAGTAACATTTCATTTTAAACTTAAATTTCCAGCCGAGTTCTTACATCGTCGATACCAATCTGAACTAAAAAAAATAGTCAAAAGATAAAAAGTTTCAACTCAGAGTACTCAATGAAAATATTATTTTTCATAATATTTTAAATGGGAAAAACAAAATTTTGTTAGACCGAATTAATCCCCATACCGTGCAGATATAGCAAAAATTGTTTAAAATCACTACCAAGGACAGTTTCAGAGAGAATGTAAATTTTGTAATCCAAAGGTAATTATATCAAAGAGAGAATATTTTACCATTTTATTTTTTAATTAAGCTGATTCTTGCTTCATAAATGTGTGGTAAAAGATTCATAAAAGAGAAATGATATTTTAATAATTCCAACAATGTCAAAGGATTGCTATGGCTGTCAGCTCTCCCTAAAAGCACATCATTCCAAGTCGGCAGTTCTTGTGTTTGACCATGGCAGTCACAGGCTCTCTGGGATGAGAGCGAGCCCCGAAGGAGAAAGACAGCGAGAGAGTGAATGGCGAAGGGACACAGGCTTGTGATGCACTTAATATCTGGTTTTTAACTCATGTACGTACATCAATGTTTTTTGCCATACTTATATTTCGTTTCTTGTCCGACTCGTTGGCTGAACGGTCAGCGTACTGGCCTTCGGTTCAGAGGGTCCTGGGTTCGATTCCCGGCCTGGTCAGGGATTTTAACCTTCATTGGTTAATTACAATGGCACGGGGGCTGGGTGTATGTGTTGTCTCCATCATTTAATCCTCATCACGACGCGCAGTTCTCCTACGGGCGTCACAATGAAAGACCTGTACCTGGCGAGCCGAATCCGTCCTGGGATATCCCGGCACTAAAAGCCATAGGACATTTCATTTCATTTCGTTTCTTTATTGTGTATTGTGTTTTGATTATACGATTATACGAGGGCTGGAACGGGGTCCACTCAACCTCGGGAGGTCAACTGAGTAGAGGTTGATTCGATTCCCATCTCAGCTATCCTGGAAGTGGTTTTACGTGGTTTCCCACTTCTCCTCCAGGCAAATGCCGGGATAATACCTAACTTAAGGCCACGGCTGCTTCCTTCCCTCTTCCTTGTCTATCCCTTCCAACCTTCCCATCCCCCGACAAGGCCCCTTTTCAACATAGCACGTGAGGCCACCTGGGCGAGGTACTGATCATCCTTCCCAGTTGTATCCTCGACCCAGAGTCTGAAGCTCCAGGACACTGCCCTTGAGGCGGTAAAGGTGGGATCCCTCGCTGAGTTCGATGTAGAAACCGACTCTGGAGGGTAAACGGATAAAGGAGAAAAAGAAGAAGTGTTCTTTTTATGCACTGGCTTTTATTTTTCAGCTTCTATGTTACTTGTCTTTCATTATGACTGCTTTCCTCTTTCCTTTTTACTTTTGCTATCCGGATTGATTTTAATTTATTTCTTGATATTTGCTTTCTTTCTTTCTTCATTATACGTTATCCAATGCTATTATTTAGCTTCGTTATGTTTGATTTTATAATATAAGAGTACATTTCTTTTATACAGGGTAGTCGGAAACTACGTGAACCGGTTATATAAGCGTTAGTGGGTTGGTCATTCTGATAAATCAAAGGAAAAAAATGTAATTCGATATCTCGTACCGTTGTCATTGTCTCAGTTGCTGAAATTAGAAATCAGATCACTTCGTGGGAAAATGCAAATGGGCTTTGCTAGATGGTGTTGCTAAATCTGTATGTGAATTAAGACTGGCAAGAGAGCAGGAGTCATACAATAAAACTTCTCCAGGGGAGGAATATAAATACATGCCTCCGAACTGACAGGATTGCGCCAAAGCAAGTACGTTACGGTGACACTGGCTGAAAGCAAAGTCGTGTTTGTGTTTGATGCTGATTTCTCGCACGGCTCATAGGCCGTTCTTCAGTCACGTGCAGATTTACCGACATTGCTGCGCGAAGCCCATTTGAATTTGCCAGCGAAACGATCTGATCAGCTGACTTCAACGGATGATAAAGTGGTAACGGTGGGAGATATCGAAGTATTTCTTTCAAATTATTTATCGGCATGACCATCCTTCTAACACTCATACACCCGATTCAAGTTGTTTCTGACCACCCTGCATATATTGAACCCTTTATGGTAAAGGTCATGGGTTCAATATATTATCTTGTAATTTACGTGGTTAAGTGTAAGAGATCACTAGTCTTAACTTCGTTACTGCTAACATCATAAATAAATAAATAAATAAATAAATAAATAAATAAATAAATAAATAAATAAATAAATAAATAAATAAATAAATAAATAAATAATATATGGATGGCAAATTTTATAATACAGGGAAACAATTCAAGAATTACAAAAATCACCCTTAAAAATAATAACGTTTCCTTTTATCTGTAATTGCCAGCCCCGTGGTGTAGGGGTAGCATGCCTGCCTCTTACCCGGAGGCCCCGGGTTCGATTCCCGGCCAGGTTAGGGATTTATACCTGGACCTGAGGGCTGGTTCGAGGTCCACTCAGCCTACTGTATGTGATTAGAATTGAGGAGCTATCTGACGGTGAGATAGCTGCCCCGGTCTAGAAAGCCAAGAGTAACGACCGAGAGGATTCGTCGATTTGACCACACGACACCTCGTAATCTGCAGGCCTTCGGTCTGAGCAGCGGTCGCTTGGTAGGCCAAGGCCCTTCAAGGGCTGTAGTGCCATGGGGTTTGGTTTGGTTTGGTTTTTTTTATCTGTAATTAGGAGGACACCTAACTATTTTATTTAACCAACCTAGTGTTATCAGCGAAAATGGTTTAATGAAATGTCGAATGGCTTTTAGTGCCGGGGTATCCCAGGACGGGTTCGGCTCGCCAGGTGCAGGTCTTTCTATTTGACTCCTGTAGGCGACCTGCGCGTCGTGATGAGGATGAAATGATGATGAAGACAACACATACACCCACCCCCCGGGCCATTGGAATTAACCAATTAAGGTTAAAATCCCCGACCAGGCCGGGAATCGAACCCGGGACCCTCTGAACCGAAGGCCAGTACGCTGACCGTTCAGCCAACGAGTCGGACAATGGTTTAACAAAGTTTCCTTTTATCTGTAATTAGGAGGACACCTGATATTTTTTTCACCAACTTAGTGATGTCAGCGAAAATTGTTTGGGCAGAATGAATGCATAACCCTGTTACCAGCAAAACATTGGACGAATATGACCTAGGTTTTATATAAATTACTGAGCTCGATAGCTGCAGTCGCTGCAGTGTCCAGTATTCGAGAGACAGTAGGTTCAAACCCCACTGTCGGCAGCCGTGAAAATGGTTTTCCGTGGTTTCCCGTTTTCACACCAGGCTTTACCTTAAGTAAGGCCACGGACGCTTCCTTCCCACTCTAGCCCTTTCCTGTCCCATCGTCGCCATAAGCAACTGGCAAAAAATAATATGATTTAGGTTCATGGCCGAGAATTTGAATTGGCAAATGTAAGTAGAATCAAACATGGTAAGTAATTTGCGTGCCAGTGGATGGGTAGTGGAAAATCCTTTTGTTACAAGTTCTTATAAACTTCAGGAAGGCCTCCTGGAATATTATAACTTCGAATGTACCGCTTAGTCAAGGAGACGAGCTGCTTGACTAAGCTGTATGTTGCGGGCTGTCTGTGGAGATATGGCTTGGAATTATGTTATGGACCAATAAGCTTGTGTATAGTTTTTAAAGGTAGGAAATACCATAATAGAGAAGATAAAAATGGAATAATAATGTTATTGGCTTTACCTCCCAATAACTACTTTTACGGTTTTCGGAGACACTGAGGTACCAGAATTTAGTCCCTCAGGAACTTTTTAACTTGCCATTAAATATACCGACGCGAGGCTGAAGTATTTGAGCACCTTCAAATACTACCGGACTGAGTCAGGCGGGTGTCAGAAGGCCAGAAACTCATCCGCCTCAGCCACTCAGTGCGATGATAAAATTGGAATACAAGAGGACGTGTTGAGGCAAATATTCTTTTATAGGAAGAGGAATAACTGATGGAAAAATGTATAAGGGAGAAATGTTTGAAGAAGTTCTAAGTTCCTTAAAATAATTTAAGAGAAGACAAGGTGAACAACTGATATGGAATCTGCTATCTGGGCAACAGCCCTAAACGAAGACCAGTGCTGACTGACTGACTGACTGACTGATTGATTGATGATTAACTTGGATTTGAAAAAATGTTATATTGAAGCCTTATCCATTCTATTTAAAATTTGACTGGGGCCTGCACAAAATTTAGATAAATGGGCGTCAAAATGCTTAATTTGGACGACATTTCTTCGATAATTCCATATTTCGAATTGTTTGAGGCTTTCGCTGTAAGCGTCAATATTGTGGTGTTAGGACTGGATAAATTATATGGTTTTAAAGACGAGAATTCTTAAAAAATATCTCCAGTAGTTGGTTTACAAACAATGAATGCTCCGTCTCAAAAGCTGTAATTCTGTCCCATATAGCACCAAAGAACACACTTTCGTCTTGCAAAACATTTAAGTCACACAAATAGTTTGTAATGTCTGCTAGAAAGGTAAGATTAGAAACGCTGCGCGTGCATTCTCTCATCATGTGAACCGCAATGATAAAGAATAGTTGGGGGGTGGGGATTAAGTCCTGGGCAGACTTGAAACAGCGACAGATCTCACTATATGCCTCAAATGCTGTGATGGAATGGCCTGCCTTAGGGTACCTCACAAATTTCGATTCACAGAAACCAAACAGCCAATATTTGCATAATCCATAGTAAATTGCGACAAGTCACCGCTGCAGTAACCAACAGAAAAGAGGTAGAAATGTGAGGTTTATCGGTTCTATGTAATTGTGGTATTTTCCATATCGTTAACTACTTTGTGTATTGGTGTTTGATTTATTTCTTTAATACGGCAATAACATTGACTTTCTTGACAGTGAACATCGTGAACTTACACGTAGTTTGTCTATGGAAATATCTCGTTATATTTTACTACCTGTTATGTTGAAAGAAAATCATATGCATAGGCCTATAACATTAGTATTTTGTCGGTCGATCATACGGAGCTCGAGCTTCAGAATATTCGGAATTTTGTTTAATGTATTGACTAGGATTATCCCGAGTCAATTCAGTAAGCTACAACTTTCAGTAACGAAAAATACGTAATAACTTCAGGAGATTTTTTTTCAATTGGATGCAATGAACTCGAAGATCGGAATAACTTAAGCGAGAACTCCGGCCACCGGGCGAGTTGGCCGTGCGCGTAGAGGCGCGCGGCTGTGAGCTTGCATCCGGTAGATAGTAGGTTCGAATCCCACTATCGGCAGCCCTGAAGATGGTTTTCCGTGGTTTCCCATTTTCACACCAGGCAAATGCTCGGGCTGTACCTTAATTAAGGCCACGGCCGCTTCCTTCCAACTCCTAGGACTTTCCTATCCCATCGTCGCCATAAGACCTATCTGTGTCGGTGCGACGTAAAGGCCCTAGCAAAAAAAAAAAAAAAAAAAAAAAAGAACTCTGGCCGACGGGAAGGCGTGTCGGCTGTCTGCACTCCTCTGTCCTTCCCAGTGTGCCTTTTTCAGTGCTAAAAACTTCGTTCCACTTTGGTAGTATGCAAACATGTACAGAAGATTAAGGGAAATAACGTATACTCCAGCCTTCATCTCGAGTCAGATTCTACTTTTTTTTTTTTTTTTTTTTTTTTGCTATTTGCTTTACGTCGCACCGAAACAGATATGACGACGATGGGATAGAAAAGGCCTAGGAAGTGGAAGGAAACGGCCGTGGCCTTAATTAAGGTACATCCCCGGCATTTGCCTGCTGTGAAAATGGGAAACCACGGAAAACCATCTTCAGGGCTGCCGACAGTGGGGTTCAAACCTACTATCTCCCGATTACTGGATACTGGCCGCACTTAAGCGACTGCAACTATCGAGCTCGGTCGAATCAGATTCGGGATCCACGGAATCGATTTGGAATTACTACAATTTACGGATTAGTACAAATTATTTCGATCACACTGATATTAAGGGAGATGTTAACGACGTATTTGATTTATATGTGCTTAAGTCTTCCACTGAAATGAAATGGCTCGCCAGGTGCAGGTCTTTTGATTTGACTCCCGTAGGCGACCTGCGCCTCGTGATGAGGATGAAATGATGATGCAGACGACACATACACCCAGCCCCCATGCCAGCGGAATTAACCAATTAGGATAAAATTCCCGACCCTGCCGGGAATCGAAGCCGGAACTCCTGTGACCAAAGGCCAGCACGTTAACCATTTAGCCATGGAGCCGGACAATATGAAAGTGATTAAGGTATGAGTGGTGATAATAATACTATTCCTTACACAGCTGGTCCTGAGATGAATGGTGTAAAAAAAAAAAATCGCTCGCAGGGTGAGTTAGTGTGTACATTTCAATGTGTTTGCCAGACTGATAGGCAACAACAATATCTGGATTTATGAGGAAAGAATCGGGAATCTATCTCACTTCTCATTTCCTTACCTCTTCAGTAATATATATGCTTTCTACGATTGCTGGTGTTCTAGCTGTTGGAGATCCAACCAGCTTTAAGACTGAGCCCTTATCGTACCACAGAAGTAAATAAACAAAATTAGATAACATAAATAACCCGTTTGTGTAATTATAGCTATCTCGAACAAAGATTCTGTAAGGAATCTGCTCTATCCGTACCCAGTTATACTGTAAACGTAGAACATATTCTAAAGCAGAGCACACACATGAACGCCGCTCTCTGCATTCTTGTTGCCTCGTTGCCACAGTGGGATTACAGTGAGTAATCTAATTCAGCCTAATATGTATCGGACGGCTGGACACAATTAAGTTCCCATTATTGAGCTGCCCGCTTACGTAACTCAAGCAAACACTGAGGAAGCAATTTGATCTATTGTTTATTTGAGAATTGTATCCTGATCCCCTCCCACGTAGGATATCAATCAGGATATCCTACTGCAGTACACGTAAGACTATATAATGTACCACCGAATATCACAATATCTACCAAGACTATCCGTCAATTTTCAAGTGTTTTACTGTAAATTGTGTTTTAAACGGTTCTTTAATCAAACATATGTTGGGACATTTAAAATGTAATTACAGCTAGTTGCTTTACGTCGCACCGACACAGATAGGTCTTATGGCGACGATGGGACAGGAAAGGGCTAGGAGTGGGAAGGAAGCGGCCGTGGCCTTAATTAAGGTACAGCCCCAGCATTTGCCTGGTGTGAAAATGGGAAACCACGGAAAACCATTTTCAGGGCTGCCGACAGTAGGATTCGAACCTACTATCTCCCGAATACTGGATACTGGCCACACTTAAGTGACTGCAGCTATCGAGCTCGGTAAAATGTAATTACAGTGATGTGGATTCATAATATATATTTCACTGGATACAAAATAATATAATAATGCAACAATCACAATATGGTCCTTTTAAGATAGTTGCCTTAGCACATACAGCCAATTGAGCGCCTTTACCTGCAAAATAGACAGTTGCTTAGCCAGATGCCGAAAAATTTAAGAAATGAGATTTCCACTTCTGGAATGGCACATGACTCTGATGTTCACTCAGCATTTACCAAAAATGAGTACTACTGTTAATTTATGGGGGCGGGGACGGGGGTTGCAAAGGCGGCCGGGCGTAGAGATAACCACTTAGACCCGTTTTCACCAACGTTAGTTATTTTTGCTGTTATCTTATATTTTCAAAACTCGGATAATGTCATTATCTCGGATAACGCTCAATTCTATATTCACCACAGAATTTATTAACTCGGTTTACCAAAACTAAGTTCTCGATTTAATCTGAATTTGAACCGTATATTTTTCATACTGACGCACAGAAAATAAATGATTATGTGCTGCCGCCACTATCGAAATGTAAACAAGTTTTTGATTCCATTTGGTGTTTGCTAATAATTTGCGTAAATTATGATAATTATGACCGCTACTGAGAGAAAACGAAGAAAGAATCCTAATATAACTTTGAATTTGGTAGTCTTTTTTTATTTTTACAATTTGGTTAGTGGGAAGAAAGCAGCCGTGGGCTCAATTAAAATACAGCCTGCCTGGTGTGAAAATGGGAAACCACGGAAAACCATTTTCAGGGCTGTCGACAGTGGGGTTCGAACCCACGTGTTGGCAATAAGTTTGCGATAAACCACGCATAACGGATCACTTTTCTAAGAACTGACGCTTGCAAATTGATTACGAATCAATGCGTCAATTTTGATAGCGTTGCGTCTACTCGTGATATCCCTTTGCTGTGCAATGAGTGTAGAACAATAAATTGACGATTTAAAATTCATTTAGTAGACAGAACATTGATATATGAAAAAGGGACAACGATATTTCAAAATACATTGAACAAAAACATTGGTCAATGGACAAAAATAAATAAATTAAACAAAAAATCATCGGGCTTTGAACATGGGACTCGAAAGTGTGAGAGGTTTAGGTGAAAGCCACTGCGTCAGTTAAACTTGCTATGCGCTAACAGGCAGATAAAGCACGTCCAAAAACATCGATCTTGGAAACGATCTAGTATCTACAGATAAGCCGAAACATGTGTTCGCTTATTTCGTGCCCTCTTTTGCTTAGCGAAGTTTCTGCTAAATCCAGTTGTTACACTTTCCATGGCTAAATGCTTAATGTGCTGGCCTTTGGTCACACGGGCCCCGGGTTCGATTCCCGGCAGGGTCGGGAATTTTAACCATTATTGGTTAATTTCGCTGGCACGGGAGCTTGGGTGTATATGTCGTCTTCATAATTTCATCCTCATCACGACGCACAGGTCACTTACGGACGTCAAATCGAAGGACCTGCACCTGGCGAGCCGAACTTGTCCTCGGACACTCCCGGCACTAAAAGTAATACGCCATTTCATTTCATACTTGGCGAGTTCCCCTCGTCAGTTACGTTAGATGGCATCACGCCCGAAAGGATTTTCAATATACGTTTTCTGCTACTAAATAAAAGCTGATGAGTAATAAGGGTCTGATTGTTCCTAACACGAGACTTTCACTTAGAAAATGTATGTACATACAAACCTCTGCAAATAAACAATAGCACGAATAAAATAACCCTTTTCTTAAGAGTTCCTTTCCTTATTGCCATTGGCGGTACTTCATTGTTATATACTGCTGACGAGTTCCGTCTTCCTTCCGCTGAGCTGCTTCTTCCTACACTCGCCAGCCATTTCCACGTTATGGGAATAGGAAACTGACGCCAAACAATGGACTGTCCTTCAGTTACGCATGTTTTCACTCAGGCCAGAACGAGCAATCTGCTCCCCGCAATCGACCAACTCGTATCGATGCTCTCTTGCTCTCCGTTGCCAGGCAACAGGTCTTTCAATCTTAGGTCGGTTTTTTCTTCAGAACCAGATTGGATTCAATTGCAGGCAAGCGTGGAATCTCAGAAAACGGGATCTGCCATTCCCAAGCAGGGCTCAAACGTAGGATGATACAACAATTCACCTGATTATTGAAAAAATTCTTCAAGATGATTTCTCTAACAAACCATCAACCCATCCATCACAAACGTGTCAAGGGGAGTGGGAAAGCCCTATCTAGACAATGTTAATTTGAGAGAAAAGGTGTTCCAATATTGTAGTAACTATTAAGGTTAAATATAGTTTTGAAATTTTTACCACTGATAATTTCAAACTTCCCCTAGGAAGGTACTGAATTGGTGTGAAGTGGATTGAGTGAACAGCTGCACATTTATTAATTTCTTGATGTTCCATATTTTAGCAAAATACATTAAAGTATCACTAAATTAGAAAGAAATCAAGGGAAATACATGTCTTCTAGTTCACTAGCTGCATTAAGGCATAAAATAACACTCTGAAAAACATGATCTCCTTTTCTTCATGAGATAAAGTTAATCTTCAGAAACTGAGTTCAAAGTAAGACATAATGTTCACTCAAACATTTACTCATGTCTGCACCTAAAAACAGCCTGGTCCATAGTCGGCATTATCCGAGTGTTTGTTATGACTAGAGCCCGGATTTCCATGCAAGTGAATGTTTTTAAATAAGCCGGTTACATTTCTCAAACTTTCCAACATTCGTTTTATGACTTAACGATTCAAATAACCGTTCTTTTTCCGTGTATGTTTGCATGTTTTGGTCTTCTTAGGAGAAAATTCGTGCATAATGCATATGTTGAAGATGTTAGATTTAATATCGTATATTTGGATGCTTATATTGCATAATATGACTTCTCTTCTGACTTTGCCGATATCTGATGTTAAAGTTGCATTATAGTGTCTTTTGTGTAGAATATGTTAGTTTGCAGAATTTGGGAGCGTTTTTCCACGGTATAAGCCTATGTCTATTATTGAGAGATGGAAAGAGAAAGTATTCCTGGCATCCTACCTGACAACCAAAGTTAGTACATACGGTATAGTGATGGGATATTAGATCATTTTACTAAAAAAGAAAATGGCGTATGGCTTTCAGTGCTGGGAGTGTCCGAGGACAAGTTCGGCTCGCCAGATGCAGGTCTTGTGATTTGACTCCCGTAGGCGACCTACGCGTCGTGATGAGAATGAAATGATGATGAAGACGACTTACACCCAGCCCCCATGCCAAAGAAATTAACCAATTAAGGTTAAAATTCCCGAACCTGCCGGGAATCGAACCCGGAACCCCTGTGAACAAAGGCCAGCACGCTAATCATTTAGCCATGAAGCCGGACGATCATTTTACTGAATCGATTAATTTGATTCCGTTCACGTTACTGAATTGATAGTGTTCCGGTACACTGCTTTCCTATACATGTCGTCCAACCTTCAGATTTCTGCTGCAGCCATTAAGTAAATATACAGAATTAGATGTAAAAATATCTGTTCGCGTTCAACTTATCACTTAATTGAATTGCCTACTGTGATACCAAATTATAAGCTACAGGTCTACCTCTTACCGAATCATTAGCAGTTATTGAAGACATTCAAATGTCTGCAATCACCACACAGAAAGCTGTGGCAGCTAGAGATAAGCTGAACAATGTGATCCGTTCAAATCATGATTTTGAATTCACCAAGCGAAAATGAAAAGACATATTGTGTGGTATATATGCAAAATACTTACAATTTGATCTCACTTTGTCCCATTTTTTTCCATTTAGGCATGCACCCGTCACTTCTTGTGACGTAGAAAGATCATTTTCTGTGTTTAAGAATGTACTGACAATAAAAGCAATTTGGATAATTTAGTTGTTGTGCTATGTTTCCAAAGAAGCTGAAAATGTAACCCTGTTGAACTGAATTTGGATAGTGCACATTTTCCAGTTTATTGTGCATGCTTTGCTATATGATAGTGCATGAATGCATGCATATTTTCAGATTTGATATTGCATGGAAATCCGGGCTCTACTTATGACAGTTGCCGGAAACGTCCTCACACATAATTCTGGGACAGATGAGTGAACTACAACCTTCTAGAACAAACGGTTACAGAAATAGGCAACTTCAAAGAGAAGCATGCCCAAAGTTGTAAAATTTCTCGCTTGTGCATTAATATCCTTAAAAAAATTAAAATGTTTACGGGTGTGTATCATAATAAATTATGCACCATTGCTTTCAGCAGAGTCCAAATAGTTTTATGAGACAGCATTCAATCAATCCACACTGATCTGAATTTAGGGCAGTCACCCAGGTGGCAGATTCCCTATCTGTTGTTTTCCTAGCCTTTTCTTAAATGATTTCAAAGATTGGAAATTTATTGAACATATCCTTTGGTACGCTATTCCAATCCCTAACTCCCCTTCCTATAAATGAACATTTGCCCCAATTTGTCATCTTGAATTCCAACTTTATCTTCATATTGTGATCTTTCCTACTTTTAAAGACGCCACTCAAATTTTATCGTCTACTAATGACATTCCACATCATCTCTCCGCTGACAGCTCGGAACACACCACTTAATCGAGCAGCTCGTCTCCTTTCTCCCAATTCTTCCCAGCCCAAAATTCGCAACATTTTTGTAACGCTACTCTTTTGTCGGAAATCACAGAGAACTAATCGAGTTGTTTTCCTTTGGATTTTTTTTCCAGTTCTTGAATCAAGTAATCCTAGTGAGGCTCCCATACACTGGAAGCATACTCTAGTTGGGGTCTTACCAGAGACTTATATGCCCTCTCCTATACATCCTTACTACAACCCGTAAACACCGACTTAACCATCATTCTTGTCTCCCTTTAAAAATGTTTAATATCTCAGTCGTAACTCTGAGTCACGGTTTTTGGGATATTTCCGGGACTGACTTCATTGTGTAGTTAGATACATTGGTTGATAGGGGAAAATGCTAGGATAGGCATCATTAGGTAACTTCAAAGTTTGCGTGGCACCCGAACTGTATAAACGCCTATTATGGGCATATCTTCCCTAACAATACATTTTATATAAAATCAAATCAAATCAAATGATTAATGCTCACAACACTACTATCACTTCCTTCCTACGTATCAATACACCAAACCAATTTACCTTAATACTTGGTCTTTTGGAAATCTGAACACTGAAGATTTTGTTCTGCCCCTACAATTGGAGTTACTATCCGGGCACACAGCATATATGACCCATCTAATTAAACTATAAACATACCCACAGATAAGTGAAAATATAAAGAAAACAGTTTCTGAGAAGAACATGAGGACAATCACCTTATCACCACCGCAATTGTTCGATTACGTCAATCAATCAATCAATCAATCAATCAATCAATCAATCAATCAATCAATCAATCAATCAATCAATCAATCAATCAATCAATCAATCAATCAATCAATCAATCAATCAATCAATCAATCAATCAATCAATCAATCAATCAATCAATCAATCAATCAATCAATCAATCAATCAATCAATCAATCAATCAATCAATCAATCAATCAATCAATCAATCAATCAATCAATCAATCAATCAATCAATCAAAAAGACTTTCCCACTCCTCTAAATCGGAGTTGTACCTAAATCATAGAAGGGTGGTGTTACACGCTTCATGCGGAAACTACCTTGATACGTTGGTGACTAAACGTGCGGTAACGTTCTTTGTTGGTGTCTTGGAAAAAAATTGTCCCATTAACCTGCTGCTGCTGCTCCGGTCCTGCGGTGTAGGGGGCAACACGTCCGCCTGTCACTCGGCAGCCCCGGGTTCGATTACCGGCTCGGTCAGTGTAATTGTAATGATTAATATCCCTGGCCTGGGGACTGGGTGTTTGTGACGTCTTTAATCTTCCTTTCCTCACACACAACATTCCACACTACCGCCATTCCATCTTCAGGACAGTGGATTTCAAACCCACTATCTCACGAATGCAAGCTAAATACACGTTAGAAAAGAACTGGTGTTAAATGCTGTCCTTCATTCAACCTCAATACACTTGCTGGTTATCATATACTTCTCTCAGCCTTGAAATAACTTTCTTCCGCTTGTCGCGAGAATTTCTGGGGTCGCTGGAGCCACATGGACGTTTTAAAGTTACATTTCTTTTTCATCGCACTGACACAGGTCCTATGGCGACGATAGGATAGGACAGGGCTATTTTTTCTTTTGCCTGGGGGCTTCAAGCCGTTTGGCCTCCATGTCATCACGTGATATTTCAGGTTGAAATTCCAACCCGCGGACGATCGGAAATCGAACTTCGGGCGTCTAGGTGAAAAGCCAGCAGCTAAGCCACTCTGTTAACCACGCTCCACTTTCTAAGACTGAACTATTCCATAATAAAAAAGAGGAATAATTATTTTAGTGATTAATCTTATTTGATTACTAGCGGGCAGGAATATTCAGTTGATCTCTGAAATGCGACCGTAATTAAAGAAGTATTTGTCTGGTCCTAACATCTGGTTAAAATATAGTAATTTAGGTGCACCTTTATTTGTATAACGGGTAATTCATAATTAGAAAGTGCGTTTCTGCCACATAGCCTACTCCTGTCAAATAGCACCAAGGGGTTTGCTCAAGGCTTTGTGTCACCATCCGACGGATGAATCACCATCAACAGCGTCATATGCCCTCACTCTATACGAGCACTGCGGAGATATGCACACAATCTAGTGATATTCTGATGATGGTAAGTGTTTTTTTCCGACAGCCTCGTGTCGGTAGATTTACTGGCACGTAAAAGAACTCCTGCGGGACTAAATTCCGGCACCTCGACGTCTCCGAAAGACCGTAAAAGTAGTTAGTGGGACGTAAAGCAAATAGCATTATTATTATTATTACAAACTTTCCTCCGCAGACGGGACACATGCTCATGCCTGTAGGAGTTTTCATTTCATTCATTTGAGAAAGAAACGAGGTATGGAATGTCGTGCTAACAATGGTAAAAACTGTTTCTAACATTATTTTATCAGCGGAGCCGAGGAAATCCCACAGGTAGAGAAATTCCCAGAACTGAGGGTTTAACGACCGGACACCCAAGATAAACATTACGAGTCGACCTTGCAGTAGGAGCGCACTAATTGGGCCACTCAGACGGACAACCCTGGGAGAAAATTATAGTAAGTCAGCCGCCCAAAACAGTAGCTCACCAAAAACATGTTAGAGTTAACAACTTAGGATCGGAAGGATATCCGAGTGTAGATTTAAGTATGTTAAGGAATATAAGTGAATTAGTATAGTGTATTATAGAATGTATTTAGAATTAAGACTTCATGACATGTGTAGCGAGTGTGTAGTCAATTCAATTAAGGCCAATTGTGGATACAGCAAGATTATTGAAATGTTCTGCATCCAGATCACCATGTTCCAAATAAGCAGAATGGAAAATGATGGACCATGGGTTGAACAGAATTGCAGCCAACGAGTAAGTCATATACAACCTAAGATATAGTTTACACTATATGTACATTATCATTACGTGTATTGTCGGTAGTAATGATTAATCAATCTCTTGTTTGTGTCATGGTTGAGGATGGTTGCCTAGTTGTACTTCCTCTTAAAAAAATAATCACCACCACCACCACCACCACCTGTGTCATGGTTACGAGCGCAATCAATATAACCGCTTAATAATATTTCTCCATTCACGCACTATAATAGTAATAATCATAATCACAATAACAACACAAATTTAGAAAGTAACAAGGTGTTGTACCCGTGTTTCGCTACGGTTGTAAGATTGTATTAAATTGCATAGCTCTTAGAAACGCGTCGGGGATGTCATCACACGTCTTTTCTTATGTGAAGACTGGGTTAGTGAATTTTCATTGTAATGGTAGGCCCGCTTGCCTACCATCAGTCACAATCTAGTTGGTGAGTTTTCATTATAATAGAAGACACTCACTCTCCACCTGCCTTTTTACATCCTCAGAAAGAGTGGTTTCCCCAACTGAAACCAACAAAGGGTATTACAATGACGCCAGTAGGAATGTCGCGATTAAAAGCAATGCTATCATATGAAAATACTCAATCAAATGAAAAACCACTCATTTCTCACTTTTAACGAACAGCACTTCGCTGCCGATTTAACGGTTCAAATTTCCAAAGCTGGAATGGACAGGCCGCAGACAGCCGTGAACCGAGAACACCCTTTAATTTTGAAACCCACTGTCCTGAAGATGGATTTGCATAGTTTCCCATTTCCATACCATGCTTAATCTGGGGCCACGGTCGCTACCTTCCCGATCCTATCCCTTTGCCATTCTTGCGCCACCGAAAACCTTCGATGTGTTACCACGATGTTAAACAAGTAGCAAATAGGCCTAATAGTTATTTACGCTACTGGCACGAAAAGAAATCTTTTCGTTACGAGTGAAATGTTTACGCCCAAGCCTGCGGCTGTGGTGGAATTTCGAAACGCGTAACGTAAACTATCACTTTAGTAGCTGTTCCGTATAAACCGGCGAATTTACTTATTTTATATTAAATGAAATTAGTTATAAATAATGTTGATTCTTCCCGACGCAAATCGACCGTGTATGATCCATGCACTGACGTTCTCTTCTTGTTGTTCATGTGTTGCTATGATGAAAGATATAGAAAGTGTGTACATGGGCTTATGATTTAATAAAGCATAAAAATCAATGTTGAAGCAGTGCACAGTCCACTAAGCTACCAGCATCGTAAACTCTGGTCTTAGAATAAGGAAGATAATGCGAACTTTGTTATACAGTGACATGTGCTATATTTATGTTTTGGAAACGGGTTAGCCTAGAAATTTGTCAGTATTTTAATGGTGACAGATTATTTGCGCTGGGAATGCAGATATGCCATGTTTAGTGTAGGTGAGTACGAGAACACGGTGCTGCAACCAGGCGGAGGAACAATTCAACACGGTTAAGTTTGGAGTTTCTTGATTCATGATCTCTCTGATTATCCGTGTTTACGTTACTCTGTAACGCAGTTCAACCAATCAGAGACGATTTCTAATAAAATAGTGCAAAAACTATTTACAGTAAAGTGTATTTTTCCGCTCTTTTGAGTACGGGAAGAAGGTAATTACGTCATATATGAAATCTATATATGTAAAATAAGAGTTTTGTCTGTACATTGCTCAGAATTTGAAAAGAATGGTATTTCTGTATCGGTCATGTCCACCGTGACAAGAAAATGCATTTTTTACTTTTCCGTAATTTCTGTCTGTCTGTCTGTATGTATGTATGTATGTATGTATGTATGTATGTATGTATGTATGTATGTACACGCATTACGAGAAAACGGCTGAAGAGAATTTAATGAAAATCGGAATGTAAAGTCGGGTGATGAACCGCTACAATCTTTTTTTTTTGCAGTACGTCGCACCGACACAGATATGTCTTATGGCGACGACGGGATAGGAAAGGCCTAGAATGGGAAGGAAGCGGTCGTGGCCTTAATTAAGGTACAGCCCCGGCATTTGCCTGGTGTGAAAATGGGAAACCACTGGAAACCATCTTCAGGGCTGCCGACAGTGGGGCTCGAACCCCCGCTACAATCTAGGCTATAAATTATTTTAATCACGCTGAGTGAAATGGTAGTTTAGGGGAAAGCCTGAAATTTAATTCTCAAATATTTATGTTGTTAGTGGTCGTGTCTTAATGAAAATCGCTAAATAAAGATGGGAAATAAGTCGCTACAATATAGGGTATACACGCTGAGAAAAATGTTAGTTTAGGGGAAGGCCTAAAATTTAATTTTCAAATATTTATTTTATTAGTCGTCGTATCTTCACGAAAAGTCGGGGAAGAGGTCGCTATAATCTAGGCTATCAATAATGTTATTCACACTGAGTGAAATGGTAGTTTAGGGTAAGGCCTGAAATGTAATCTATATATACATAACTAGCTGATGTACCCGTGCTTCGCTACGGAATTCTACATTGTATACAGAATTCTAGGTTACGTGGTGTGCATGTTGTGAGCAAGATTGTATGAAATTGCATAGCTCTTAACGTTACCCTAGAAACGCGACGGGAAAGTCACCAAACATCTTTTCTCATACGAAGACTGAGTTAGGGAATTCTCACTGTAATGGTAGACCCGCTTGCATACCATCAGTCACAATCAGGTTGGGAAGTTTTCATGATAATGGTAGGAACTCACTCTCCACCTGCCTTTTTAAATCCTCAGAAAGATTGTCTTATTGGTTTTCCCAACTGAAATGAACATACATTACAATAACGTCAGTAGGGATGGCGCGATTGAAAGCAATGCTTTCATATGAAATACTCGATCAAATGAAAAACCAGACATTTTCTCACTTTTAACGAACAGGACCAAGCTGCCGATCTAAAAGTCCAAAGTTCCAGAGCTGGAATGACCAAGTTGCAGACTACCGTGATCCGTGAACATTCTTCGTCCCTCTTCGGTGGGGAGGGGGTCGAATAGTGGCGACTCCCAGGGCAAAAACTATGCACTTTCACTAATCTGTTTCCTAGGAGTACAAAATGAGTCGGAAAGTATCAATTCACTACACTGGCGGCGGAAAAATCTATCTGACTTGGAGGCAAAAGTTTCCTCCAAGCCAGAAAAGAAATCCCCTCTTCACTGCTAATTTGGAATAGAATGAATGTAGAATTTAATAAAAATGAAAAGGAAGAAGCGGCTCTTTTCAGGGTTGAGTTATGAGTTATTTAGTGAATTGTGGTGCTATAATTTCGAATAGCCCTAATTGTTATTCAAGACCAGTGCATACTACTACTACTACTACTACTACTACTACTACTACTACTACTACTACTACTACTCTACTAAGTGAGCCTCTGCCTTAAGAAACTATGCCCACTGCTCATTCAAAACAGCGCATCAGAGTAGGGATCGAACAGCTGGAATACTATGATGAACCAGTGAGCTACGTACCAGCTGTATCAGAAAATGTATGAACCAAAGGAATAGCATGGTAAAGAAGAACGTTTTCTAACTCCCCTGCTATTTCCCGCCAATATTCAGTCAGGCTATTATACTCGCTACGCAGCAGTAATCCCATCTATCGGAGTTGAGAGGCAGCATAAGAGACAAAGAACATCACAACAAACAATGGTCAATGTAATGATATTGTTGATCAATGTTATGAACTTTCAATATTATAACCCTTCACATTTAGTTATCTTTCGACTCTGAAATACCACTGTTATCATAGTCGGTACGTTAAAACTGAGTAAAACATAAATGATCGGAAATTGTATTCTCTATAACTTTTGTTATGTAGTACTTTTCGATAGAACCAATAACATAGGTATTTAACAATTACATTTTAGGCGCTTCCCCCTAAACTACAGTTTCATCCAGGGTGAATAACATTCTTTATAGCTTAGACTGTCGTTTCTTATTCCCCGATACAATATACCGATTTTCATTAAATTATGTTAACCCATTTTCTCTTGACTCGGCGTTGATATGGACTTCGCAACAAAAATACATATTCATGAATATCTGTGTACCATAGCCGGTATGGTAAAAATGTATAAGACATAAATGGTCGGAAATATAATTATATATAACTTTGGTTGTGTAGTATTTATCGATACGACCACTAATAATATAAATATTTGAGAATTAAATTTTAGGCCTTCCACTAAACTACCATTTCACTCAGGGTGAATTAAATGCTTTAGAGTCTAGATTGCAGTGGCTCATTCTCCGACTTTGCATACCAATTTCCAATGAGACAGGATCACTAATAATGCAAATATTTAAGAATTATTTTTAGGCCTTCCCCTAAACTACCATTTCCATCAGTGTGAATAAAATTATTTATAGCCTAGATTGTAGCGACATATTTCCCTACTTTGCATACCAATTTTCATTAAGTTCGCTTTAGCCGTTTTCTAGTGTTGCGCGTACAGACAGACAGACAGACAGACAGACAGACAGACAGACAGACAGACAGACAGACAGACAGACAGACAGACAGACAGACAGAAATTACGGAAAAGTAAAAAATGCATTTCCTTGTTACTATGGACATGACCGATACAGAAATACCACTCTTTTCAAATTCTGAGCAATGTACAGACAAAACTCTTATTTTATATATATAGATATATAGCTATATATATATAGATATATAGATATATAGATAAGAGTTTTGTCTGTACATTGGTCAGAATTTGAAAAGAATGGTATTTCTGTATCGGTCATGTCCACAGTAACAAGAAAATGCATTTTTTACTTTTCCGTAATTTCTGTCTGTCTGTCTGTCTGTCTGTCTGTCTGTCTGTCTGTCTGTCTGTCTGTCTGTCTGTCTGTCTGTATGTATGTACACGCATCACGATAAAACGGCTGAAGAGAATTTAATGAAAATCGGTATGTGATGTCGGGTGATGAGCCACTGCAATGTAGCCTACAAATTATTTTATTCACGCTGAGTGGAATGGTGGTTTAATTGAAGGCCTGAAATGTAATTCTCAAATAAGTTATTTATTATGTTATTAGTGTTCGTATCGATAAGTACAACATAACTAACATAACTTTAGTTATGTCATAAGTTCGTAGTAGTTATGTAAGAAGTTATTAAATTTCCGATCACTTACGTCTTATACAGTGCATTGTTACCGTACCGCATATAATCAGAGATATTCATAAATTTGGATTTTTGTTATTAAGTCTATATCAGCGCCGAGTCACGAGAGGGTAAACAGAATTTAGTGAAAATCGGTATATAGAGTCTGAGAATAAGGAACTACAGTCTACGATTTAAATAATTTTGTATGACACCCTAATATCACAGAGTCGAAAGAAAACTAATGGAAGGGCTGCAATATAGAAAGCTCATAAACTTTATCAACAATAACATTACATTGACCATTGTTTGTTGTGATGTGCTTTTTGTCTTCTGTTTCCTCTCATCCCCGATAGATAGGATTACTGCAGCGTACCGAGATTTTTTTAATTTGCTTGACGTCGCACCGACACAGGTAGGTCTTATGGCGACGATGGGATAGGAAATGAATAGTAGTGTGAAGGAAGCGGCCTTGGCTTTAAGGTACAGCCTGGTGTGACTGGTGTGAAAATGGGAAACCACGGAATACCATTTTCAGGGTTGCCGGCAGTGGGGTTCGAATCCACTATCTCCCGGATGCAAGCTCACAGCTGCGCGCCCCTAACCACACGGCCAACTCGCCTGGTCGTACCGACTGTAACAGCCTGCCTGTATATTGGCGGGAAGTAGCTGGGGAGTAAGATAACTTTCTTCTTTGGAATGCCATTCCTCTGGTTCATACATTTTCTGATATATCTGGTAGGTAACACACTGGTTCATCATAGTATTCGAGCTATACAATCCCTACTCTGAGCCACTGATTGGAATGAGTAGTGTGCATATTTAACGGAATAATGACAGAGGAGTGTTCACGGCAGTCTGCGACCTGGTTTTTCCAGCTCTGGAACTTTGGACTCTTAGATCGGTACCGTAGTACTCTTCGTTGAAAGTGTGCGGTTTTTCATTTGATCGAGTATTTTATATGATAACATTGCTTTCAATCGCTACATTCCTACTGACGTTTTTGTAATGACCTATGTTGAATTCAGTCTTTCTGAGAATCCCGTAGCGAAGCACGGGTACATCAGCTAGTTTAAAATAAGGAAAGAAGTCGCACGCAAGGGAAAATGTAATAACCAGATTCTCAAGCAATTATGTTATAGAAGGGATGTCATCAATGAAATAGAATTGGGTTATGTCATCAGATACAATGTTTTCTCTTACAACTCCTATAAGGAAAAATACAGAGGAAGAGGACATGCAAAAATATTACAACGTGGCTCATTTTATGAAGACAGTAAATACCGCTCAAAACAGTTGTAGTGACAAAGCTCTATAGCTATTTGCCCACGCAATACTGAATTATCTAGATCATCATTATATTTTAACTTATAAAAGAGGTGTTCAGTATCGAGCAATCTTCTTCTATTTCCTTTACTTCTTCCCATTTTATTTGGGGTCACACTAGATGTAGATATCGCTTATTTTTACCTTTCCTGATTCCAACCCTACTTGAATGAATGAATTATTTTGTCATTTTTAATTGTTTATTTTTCATGGGAAATTTTATGTATTTATCCATCATTTACTTCATCATACAACCAGTATCCCTATCTACGTACCATAAAGTTAAGGTGAATGTTCAGCTTCCAAAGTTTGGAGTAAAATTTACAGGAAATTAATTTAAATTGCGTGCTTCTATAGTGCTCGATAGTGTGGTGTGTTACATGCAGATGAAAATAAGTATATTGAGACGAACACAAATACTCCGTCCCCGAGCAAGAGGAATTAAACCATCCGCCGTTAAGATCCTCAGCCCTGCGTGGTATCGAACCTGGAGCCATCTGAAACGAACGCCGGTATGATGGCCATGCAGCCAAAGACACGAACGTATAGCGGTAGATTTACTTAATTACACAAAACAGTGTTTCTGTACTCCATTTACTGAGTTCACTCTTACTGTACCACAATACTACTACATTACATCGATACTAATACCATGCTCTATTACAGTAACACTTTGTATGTACTAAATAATACTAATGATGATCAGGGTCCGGAATTTGATGTCATGTCATCTTTTCATTGGTGCACAATAGATATTGCCAACTTGTATACAGACCCTGTTCATTATCCCCACCCCCACCCCAATATTAGAGAAATGTACATTTATTGTCATTTTTGTAAACATTTTATTTGGAGTATTTTTCGCTTCTTGCAACATTATTTTTCCATTTTTAGTTGTTTATTTTTCTTATTGGTAATTTTAAGTATTTATCCACCTTTTACATCATACAACCAGTATCCCTATCTACGCACCAAATATTTTCCGATGTTTGGAGTACAATTATATTTATAGGAAAGGTATTTCTATTCTCAGATCATTTCTCTTTACGGACTGCGTTGTGTAAAAGCAGTCACGATCTTAAGATACTCGCACAATGTATTTCTAAGGAAAACTGACAAAAAATATTGTGTTGTTTGTTGTTTGAGTCATCAGTCCATAGACTGGTTTGATGCAGCTCTCCATGCCACCCTATCCTGTGCTAACCTTTTCATTTCTACGTAACTATTGCATCCTACATCTGCTCTAATCTGCTTGTCATATTCATATCTTGGTCTACCCCTACCGTTCTTACCCCCTACACTTCCTTCAAAAACCAACTGAACAAGTCCTGGGTGTCTTAAGATGTGTCCTATCATTCTATCTCTTCTTCTCGTCAAATTTAGCCAAATCGATCTCCTCTCACCAATTTGATTCAGTATCTCTTCATTCGTGATTCGATCTATCCATCTCACCTTCAGCATTCTTCTGTAACACCACATTTCAAAAGCTTCTATTCTCTTTCTTTCTGAGCCAGTTATCGTCCATGTTTCACTTCCATACAATGCCACGCTCCACACGAAAGTCTTCAAAAACATCTTTCTAATTCCGATATCAATGTTTGAAGTGAGCAAATTTCTTTTCGTAAGAAAGCTCTTCCTTGCTTGTGCTAGTCTGCATTTTATGTCCTCCTTACTTCTGCCATCGTTAGTTATTTTACTACCCAAGTAACAATATTCATCTACTTCCTTTAAGACTTCATTTCCTAATCTAATATTTCCTGCATCACCTGCCTTCGTTCGACTGCACTCCATTACTTTTGTTTTGGACTTATTTATTTTCATCTTGTACTCCTTACCCAAGACTTCATCCATACCATTCAGCAACTTCTCGAGATCTTCTGCAGTCTCAGATAAAATAACAATATCATCGGCAAATCTCAAGGTTTTGATTTCCTCTCCTTGGACTGTGATTCCCTTTCCAAATTTCTCTTTGATTTCCTTTACTGCCTGTTCTATGTAAACATTGAAAAGGAGAGGGGACAAACTGCAGCCTTGCCTCACTCCTTTCTGGATTGCTGCTTCTTTTTCAAAGCCCTCGATTCTTATCACTGCAGACTGATTTTTATACAGATTGTAGATAATTCTTCGTTCTTGGTATCTGATCCCTATCATCTTCAGAATCATAAATATCTTGGTCCAATCAACATTATCGAATGCCTTTTCTAGATCTACGAATGCCATGTACGTGGGCTTGTCCTTCTTGATTCGATCCTCTAAGATCAGACGTAAAGTCAGGATAGCTTCACGTGTTCCTACATTTCTTCTGAAGCCAAATTGATCTTCTCCCAACTCAGCTTCAACTTGTTTTTCCATTCTTCTGTAAATAATACGTGTTAAAATTTTGCAGGCATGAGATACTAAACTAATGGTGCGGTAATTTTCACACCTGTCAGCACCGGCTTTCTTGGGAATAGGTATAACCACATTCTGCTGAAAATCGGATGGGACTTCTCCTGTCCCATACATCTTGCAGACTAAATGAAATAACCTTACCATGCTGGTTTCTCCTAAGGCAGTCAGTAATTCAGAGGGAATGTCATCAATTCCAGGTGCCTTGTTCCTATTGAGGTCACTCACAGCTCTGTCAAACTCTGACCTCAAAATTGGGTCTCCCTTTTCATCAACATCAACAGCCTCTTCATGTTCCAGAACCAAATTATCTACATCGTTACCTTGATACAACTGTTGGATATGCTCCTGCCATCTTTCTGCTTTGTCTTCTTTCCCTAGAAGTGGTTTTCCATCAGAGCTCTTAATATTCATACACCTAGATTTCCTTTCTCCAAAGGTTTCCTTGATTTTCCTGTATGCAGCATCTACCTTTCCCAGGACCATACAGCCTTCGACATCCTTGCATTTCTCCTTCAGCCATTCTTCCTTAGCTGCCTTGCACTTTCTTTCCACTTCATTCTTTAATCGCCTGTATTCTTTTCTGCCCTCTTCATTTCTAGCATTCTTGTATTTTCGTCGTTCATCAATCAGGTCTAGTATCTCCTGAGTTATCCACTGATTCTTAGTTGATCTTTTCTTCCTTCCTAACATTTCTTCAGCAGCCCTACTGACTTCATTTTTCATGACTCTCCACTCTTCCTCTATAGTGTTTCCTTCAGCCTTTTCATTTAGTCCTTGTGCAACATGTTCCTTGAAACAATCCCTCACATTCTTTTCTTTCAACTTGTCTAGATCCCATCTTTTTGCATTCTTTCCTTTCTTCAATTTCTTCAACTTCAGATGGCATTTCATGACCAACAAGTGGTCAGAGTCCACGTCTGCTCCTGGGAAAGTTTTGCAATCCAACACCTGGTTTCTGAATCTCTGCCTAATCATAATGAAGTCTATTTGATACCTTCCAGTGTCTCCAGGTCTCGTCCACGTATACAGCCGTCGTTTGTGGTGTTTGAACCAAGTATTGGCAAGGACTAAATTATGATCAGTGCAGAATTCAACCAGACGACTTCCTCTTTCGTTCCTTCGTCCCAATCCAAATTCTCCTACTGTACTACCTTCTCTTCCTTGGCCTACCACTGCATTCCAGTCTCCCATCACAATTAGAGTCTCGTCACCTTTTACATATTGCATTAAATCTTCTATCTCCTTATATATTCTTTCGATTTCTTCATCATCCGCTGAACTAGTAGGCATATAGACCTGCACTATTGTGGTGGGCATTGGTTTGGTGTCTATCTTGACGACAATAATTCTTTCACTATGCTGGTCGTAGTAGCTTACCCGCTGCCCTATTTTCTTATTCATTATTAAACCAACTCCTGCATTTCCTCTGTTTGATTTTGTGTTGATAATTCGGTAGTCGCCTGACCAAAAATCTTGTTCTTCCTGCCAACGTACTTCACTTATGCCAACTACATCTAACTTTAGCCTATCCATCTCCCTTTTCAGATTCTCTAACCTACCACAACGATTCAAACTTCTAACATTCCACGCTCCGACTCGCAGAATGTCAGTATCCATCTTCCTGATGATCGCCCCCTCTCGTGTAGTCCCCACCCGGAGATCCGAATGGGGGACTAGTTTACCTCCGGAATATTTTACCCGGGAGGAAGCCATCATCAGTACATCATTCATACAGAGAGAGCTGCATGTCCTCGGGAGTTAGTTACGGCTGTAGTTTCCCGTTGCTTTCAGCCGTGTAGCAGTATCAACACAGCTAAGCCATGTTGAGTATTATTACAAGGCCGTATCAATCAATCATCCAGACTGCCGCCCTTGCAACTACCGAAAGGCTGCTACCGCCCTTTCGATGAACCATTCGTTAGTCTGGTCTCTCAGCAGATACACATCCGATATGGTTGCACCTGCGGCTCGGCTATCTGCATCATTGGGACACGCAAGCCTCCCCACCGCGGCAAGGTCACATGGTTCGCAGAGGAGGCAAAAAATATTATAACGTAAAAATGACAAAATGTATAAATTATGAAAATTGTGCATACCTAGAAATGTATATAATAGTATATATAGTTTTCAAAGATAAACAGCTAGTGTCTTGGGTCATTTCATGTTAGTTTATAGGATATTTAAGAATTTTGTAGTCTTTTAATATTTTTAGCATTTCATATCAATACAATCCGTGCCTTGATTATGAATTATTCATTTAAATATTTCAGGTAAAAGAACTCGTGCGAGATTAAATTCAGACACTTCGGCGTCTCAGAAAACGGTAAAGGAATGTAGTTATTGGGACGTTAAGCCAATGGCATATTATTTAATTAAATATTCGTAAAATACTGAAAAATTTATATTTTATGTAAATTCAAGAGACAGCGATGAATTATTGGTACACTGAAAAAAAGAAATCATTGAAATAATGTATACATTATTAGAGAAATTGGAGCGCATAGGTAATTGCAATTTTTTAGTTCGAAAACTGACCAGATATTATTTTACATTTCTGTTATACCTATAAATCTTTCATGAAGGAATCGTTACCAAGCTTGCGTTGTTCATAATATTTAAATATCCTAACACTTGATGAATGATTGACAGACCAATCCGCTTAGGTAGAATTGGGGCTAGGGTCTAACAGACATATCCATTGAGCTGATGTCAGTTGTTGTGGACTGCAGGATATATCCATCAACCTTCCATCAGCTACAGTGAGCTGACGGATATATCCGTCAAACAGAAAGCAGCTACTGTCAACTGGTAGATGTATATCTCAAAACTGTATCTGATATGATTTACAGAAGGGAAATCTTTACATGATTCGTAGGGGTTCCTTGAATTTCATTGAATTTGCGTATAAAATTAGCATTGATTCTTTTATTCATAGTTTATCAGTCCTGCCGGAGTCTCATTTTTACTCATCCTGGTGTTCGTGGAAAGTATATATTTACCAACAGGTTGTGGGAATGCCGATGTATTACAGCAGCTGGTGCATAAAGATTTTCACTGTTTGGTAAGCTGGTATTATAGAGGAAGAAGCAGAGGTGTTCTAAAGTCTAGGTCTGTCCTATTATGAACTGCCTGCTTGTACTGTAGATATTATACACTCTGCTGAGAAGGGAATTTTCGTGTGAGGAAACTTGCCTTTATTATTTATGGGACTTAGTGCTTATCCTGGTGTAGTCAAGAAAATTTAAGGAGAAGTACACTGTATCTCTTCCACGTGATCCAACAGAAGAGCAGATATTGTTGCCATCCACCAGCAAACTCGAACAGCTGTTATTCTTGATCCAACCATCCGGTTCGAAAGAGACTTATCCCAGGCCAAGGAAGTTAACAAGAAAAAGGAGAGAATTTATGAACAATGCATCTCATATCTGAGTGAGAGACATAACATTCGTCAGTGGAGGGTATGTTACTTGAAAGCAGAGACAGTGTACCTAAGCATTCGTGGGAACTCTTTAAAAAGCTTGGAATCCAGCACACGACCTTGGAGAAAAATGTTGTAGACATTTTAAAATATTCGGTGACCATCTTAAGTCACCACTTATTCTACTCTTAAATGATATATCGTTCAGTGCTTCCTTCCTGTACAATAATTTTAATATTTTCGGTTATCAACGCCTTAACTTTAAAAAGCAGAACCCTTGTGGTCATTCACGCTTTGTGAACTGACGTCTTTTGAAGTGTATATATGAGAAAATTCCTCCTGCTCTTTAATGAATTTAAGATACGACCTTTACCATCTCTCTTAAACCCAAACCAAACCCCATGGTACTACATCCCTTGAAGGGCCTTGGCCTACCAAGCGACCGCTGCTTAGCCCAAAGGCCTGCAGATTACGAGATGTCGTGTTGTCAGCACGACGAATCCTCTCGGCCATTATTCTTGGCTTTCGAGACCGGGGCCGCTATCTCATCGTCACATATTTCCTCAATTCTAATCACGTAGGCTGAGTGGACCTCGAACCAGCCCTCAGGTCCAGGTAAAAATCCCTGACCTGGCCGGGAATCGAACCCGGGCCCTCCGGGTAAGAGGCAGACACGCTAACCCTACACCACGGGGCCAGCACCATCTCTCTTGAACATATAAAGAAGTCGTTTCCATATTTACTGCATTTTTCGGTAAGGTATTCCCATTACCTGCTGCACCCGGGTCGAAATTATGGTTCGTTCTGGCGAAGTAAGCATAAAAATGGCCTGGTAAGGAAATTTTATTACAGCTGTAAAACGGTGACGCGTAACATACAGAAGTACATGAGATATCAACCTTCCTTATGATGGTATAGACTTGTTCGATGTATGTGTCTTCTTAATTACCTGCCCTTAGATTCACAACGTATAACGAATAAGCCTCAGCTTAGCTCCTTCACTAAGCTCCCAAATGCTACACACGGCTCCTAGCAGCGGATTTACCTTCGCGCTCTGGCTCGGTATTGTGTGGGATTTATAGCGCATCAGTAATCCTCAAGCACCATTGAATCAAATTCTCTTTACAACTTCTAGCACCGAGCTCAATAGCTGCAGTCGCTTAAGTGCGGCCAGTATTCAGGAGATAGTGGGTTCGAACCCCACTATCGACAACGAAGAAAATAGTTTTCCCCTCATGGACAAATTGTATGAAATTGGTGAGGATTATATGGTAGTTTCATCTTCAATAGCATGGGTTTACTTTCATCATCTGCCAGCGGGAAATAACTCTCAAAATATATCGATCCATTGTCTCTAGTTTCATCCACTATGATTCCCACAACATAATTGGACAATTTGACTTTAATTATTTGTATTGTTTCGTCACGAATAAGCTGAGTATAATTATTTCTTTAAATACCCACATCGGGCTCTGACATCCGTGTATATATTTCAAAAATTTCTTTCTAGCCCGGATGGTTGCCGTATTTAGTGGAATTCCCGCCCGTGTTAAAACTGCACACAAATCAGTGTTAAAGTCCTTTCCATTTTGGATCTCCGTAGAACACTGCTTAAAGGTATTTCGTAACAGAGGCTGTCGGGACCAGCGTTGTCAACCGTACGGTTCGAACCTTACATTTACGGTCTTCAACCTTCTTCTATGTACGGTCTACGGTTCAAATGTCAAACCGTACGCGTTATATACGGTTCTGCGAAATTTTTAAATTGACATCTTTGCATTATTGGAAATGTTCAAATTTTGTATGCAAAATTACTTTTTCTCCTGTTTGAACATAGGCTACGTCGTTTCCTGGTCATGTACGCCGTGGCTTCCATTTCTATAGGGTATTCCCAAGCTTTGAATATTGTGGTTCATCTTTGAGCTGATTTCAGATCAACAAAAGAAACGCATGAAATTAGATTTTTCTGTCCCACTCTGCGGCCGGCATTATCCTACTTCAAACGTTATCAAGTGTGGATCTCTCAGTTGTATGTTTATTCACAATCATACACTTCAATAAGCACCGTCAAACGTTTCCTAACCAGTGTGAAGTGTGATGTAACAGCGCAGCGTCTAGTTGTAAATCTTATGGATAACGTGATTTCGTCGATGTTATGAATAATATTGTGGTGTACTTACAAATTCCTTTGCGTGACAGTGCAGAGCTTCAATTTCTTGTTCGTTATCTTACTATGAATTAGTGTAAGTTTATTTTGATTTTGATATAAGTACAGATGCGGTTAACTTCTGTTTCCAAAAATAAAACAGGTCCTTCGACACCCAAAAAATTAAAACTTTCAGTTCAAACACCCAAAAGGAAACAAAGTGTAGGCAGTCGTGGGAGAGTATAGACACTACAGAATGTGGCTACATCCTGATCCAACGTGTAAAGAAAGCGCAAAGTGCATATGTTGCATTTCCTTACTTCCAGTAATACGTTTCAGTTAGTTCTTCCTACTTGATATTATTGCTACTTGTTATTGTTGCACGCGTTCTAAAAAATTTTAGTGCATTTGGGTGAATATTGGTACTTTACGGTTTTACGATAAAGAATACGGTTTATTTTGAATTTCTGTACGGTTTTTAAATTTTGAGGGTTGGAAACGCTGGTCGGGACATTTCAGTTTAAAGATTCTTTTAATGCCTCCAGCTGGAAATGTGTTGTCGGATATGGTATCATAGGTCTTTTTCATCCAATGCAATTCCTGTATCGCAAGCACTGCGTTGTATTACATTTCCATCAATTTCGATGAAATCCTGCCTACATTTCTGAGACAATATGAAATATCGAGGTATGAACACCTTGAATATGATTTATTCTTGACTGAATTTTTCAATGTAAACTAGCGAGAAAAAGTATAATTTTATTAGTAGTTAATTGCTTGGCGTCATTCCCTATCATCACCGCAGATTTAAATTTTAAGCTGTCTAATACTCATTTGTCACTGGACCATTGTTAACCTCACGAATTCTATAAATGAACTGATAATTAGAGTTACATTATTTTCTAGTCTTTTAGGCCTGCGTTCACTGAAACCAGACAGGTTCCCTGCTTCCATCTTCACTGCAAATTGAGCAGAAATTATGATAATTGATAACTTTTAAAATATGTTTCTTGGATATTGGGAAGTTATTTAAATTACAATTTTTATTGTAGCAAAATACCGAAACTTAGCAGAAAAAATAGAAAACGGGGAGAAAAGGTGATTAAGGGCAGAGTAAGGCAAGAAAGGAACAAGGTTAGACAGGTTGGGGCGGAGGAAGATGCTCGAAAATTACCTCCGTTCTGTCCGACTCGTTGGCTGAATGGTCAGCGTACTGGCCTTCGGTCCAGAGGGTTCCGGGTTCGATTCCCGGTCGGGTCGGGGATTTTAACCTTAATTGGTTGATTCCAATGGCCCGGGGGCTGGATGTTTGTGCTGTCCCCAACATCCCTGCAACTCACACACCACACACAACACTGTCCTCCACCACAATAACACGCAGTTACCTACACATGGCAGATGCCGCCCACCCTCATCGGAGGGTCTGCCTTACAAGGGCTGCACTCGGCTAGAAATAGCCACACGAAAGTAAATTAAACCTCCGTTCTCCATTTGAGGCAACATACCATATATTTGTGTCTTTCAGGGAGATTTAATTTATCCCTACAATGAAAATACGTACCCTCTAAAAATACCAACTCCAGTGACAAATCCGACATAAATAAGTGGGAACAATATGAGACAGAGCAAGAAAACCAATGGTGGTGATGATTATTATTTTAAGAGAAAGTACAACTAGGCAACCATCCTCTATGTAACACTAATAATCAGAGAGAAAAAATAAATGCGCCAGCAACTTCGAAAAATGAAGATATAAGCCAAAGAAAGACAAGGGCCACGAAGAGCGTGAATATGAAACACTCCCTAGGCCTCACAGAACTGATACCGTCGGGGTCGGAAAAGAAAAGGAGTTGACCATGGGAGATAGGATAGGATAGATGAACGTGAGGAGCTTGGCACAAGTCAGTGGAAGCGATGCCAGGACTCAGCTAAGGGCTTCGTAGTAGCCACTCCACACTCCCAATTTATGAGTCCCTGGGGCCCCTTTTAGATGCCACTTACGACAGACAGGGGGTACCGTGGATGGTATTCTACCACCCCCACCTACAGAGGGGAGAAGAAATCCAATCACACCTTTCTGGTCTCCCAGGTTAGGACACTTACGAGGTGTACAAAACTATGTGATATAACACACTCCCGTTAACCTAGATACAGGATATACTCGGAGTCTACATATGAGGTAAATTATCCAGGTTCCAAAATTTCAATAGCATTAATTGAGTGGAATCGAAATATTGGCCGGTAGGGTAGGAGAGGTGGTGATATTCAATTTCTAATCACTAGATTCCATGACAGGAGCCAGGATTCAATTCCACATATCTTCAGAGTGTTCAGATGGAGTGAAGGAATAGGGTGCTGTTGATGGTGATTAGTCCTTCGGTTGGTGACGTTAAACCATGATGTTATTCGATAGGAGTAGGCTATGTGCCGACACCGGGTTTCACTCTCTTACTATCACATTATCAAAATCGTCTCAAAGTCAGACGCGCAGGTTGTCCCCGGGTGTCAAATAGAAAGACCTGCACCAGGCCTCTCCGGACGCCACATGAAATAAATAAATAAATAAATAAATAAATAAATAAATAAATAAATAAATAAATAAATAAATAAATAAATAAATAAATAAATAAATAAATAAATAAATACTGTAAATAAATAAATAAATAAATAAATAAATAAATAAATAAGTAAATAAATAAATAAATTGAATAATGCTTGTTGCCGTTTAAAAGGGCCTAATATCTAGGTCTTCGGCTGAGAAATCTACGGATGAATCACAACTACTAAAAGCAGGGAAAAGGAACGTGTAATTCTTTCAGTGACTTACATTCAAGCTCTTGGAGGCCAGAAATCGTCTCCATCTAAATGTTATTATTATTATTATTATTATTATTATTATTATTATTATCTTTTATTGTAATTTTACAGGCTATACGTTTATATTTTGTAAAGTTGTTAAGTGCAGAGGAGGCTCACCAGACATAACTTCTTCAGAGATATCTGCCAGGTCCGTGGGGTAGAGGTAGTGATGACTATTTCTTTCCCGGAAGTCCTGGGTTAGATTCACGATCAATAAAGTTCTAATTCAGGACTGAGGGCTGGAACGGGTTATACTCAGGCACATGATACCAGCTGAGGAGCTATCTGCTACGAGGCGTAGTGAACTCGGTCGCAAAAGCCAAGCAATATTCACACGCTGACCTCGTGGCAATCTTGTATCTGTAGACCATCTAGATAGGCAGTAGTCGTCTTGGTGGGGCAGGATCTGTAATAGGCTGCTGCCCCACGAGTTTGTTTGAATTGTTTATGTTTGTCTAAATATATATCTATCTGTCTATCTATCTATCTGTGTACTTTTCCATAGTAATCGCCGAAATGACTTAACGATATTTCATACCCCCTCTATAATATCGATCAATATGATTTGTAATGATTCCTGGAAACTTCGATTATATTGGAATTCTGATACTACTCGATCCTTCTGAATATTATAAACTTTCCCATGACATCCTGATATCTCTTGAATGGTTTAATGAATCATTTAAAGAAACTACTTTCTGTTTCTTCCTTCTGAAGAAAGTTCATCTACAGTGTACATTACGGCAAGACGTTTACGAAATGCTAGGGAAGATTCAGTTGAGTCTAACGTTAGAGAGTGGAAGGTAGTTTCCACGTCATCTGTTCCTATCGACACCAGCCAGCCTTGCCTTCAGAAGTGACACGTTGCACTCACAAATCTTCTTGAGCTTAGTGGAGAGTAGAACGATGCAGAAGGAAACGTGTGCTACTAATGTCTTCTAACGAATTCAATTAGATGTGAATGTACGTGAGGGATTCAGTGTTTCACGATAAGATAAATCTGAAACTAAAGTTGAATCCAAAAAGTGATTTTAAGACTTTTTAGATTTCTACTCACTCTCTACTCGTTTCATTGCCTTAGTATCGTGACTGTAGGGCTTTATTAGATCATTAATTAGTTGGTACTATTTTTGACGATCTGCTTTCCGTGCAGACATATTTTCATGGAAACCATCAATGTCACTAGTCTGGACGATCCATCCTTTTGCGCTTCGTACCCGTAAACTTTTAGCAATAACTCTCCATAAGACAATTACTTTGTCTAGGTTTTAATAGTTCCTTATCATAATGTGACCGAAGAATTGTTATAGAAACGCCTTCCCACCTTCATTTCCTGCATAACGGAATCATTCTTTCTTATGGCTGTCCATCGTATTGCTACGGCTAAAAGCAAATTTTCAATTTTACTTCATTTTTTGCTACAGGTTTTTTCGGTGAATCAAGGATGGGACTTCCCCAGCATTTGCCTGGCATGAAAATGGAAAACCACGGGAAACTATCTTCAGGGTTGCCGACGTTGGGATTATAATCCACCACCCCCCGAATGCAAGCTTACAGGTAGGTGACACTAATCGTGCAGCCAAATACCTCGATTCCATTCTTTCTGAAAATATTCAACATATAGCAACAAACCAACAGAAATCAGTATGTTCGAACATCACTAAAGCGAATGGATTTTGATACAATTTTCAGCATTCGTCAGTTCATCAAACGTTTACTCTTATAATCAAGGCGTTAACACTTTAACCAGTAGATCATGATAAGCACATCATCAGAGGACGGTGTAATTTACCAGTGAATCATCCTGATCCTAAAAGAAAGAGGGTCTTATTTCTATAATAGATGTACTGACCCAACAGTCTAGGAGTAGCTCATCTAACTCGAGTTTGATTCCTGGTCAGGTCAGGAATGTTTACCTAAATTTGAGGATTGGTTCGAGGTCCACTCAGCCTACGTGATTATATTTGAGGAGCTATCTGACGGTAAATAGCTGTCTCGGTCTATAAAGCCAAGAACAACGGTCGAGAGGATTCGTCGTAATGACCATACATCAGTTTGTAATCTTAAGACCTTTGGGCTGAGCAGCGATCGCTTTGTAGGACAAGGCCCATCAGGGCTCTAGCACCCTTGTTTTTTTTTTTTTTGTTTCATGTAACGGAAGGAACGTTCTGCAGTACCATGTAGTAGGGTGACAGCTTATATTCAGGCTGAAATGGGATCTGCATTGACAAAGAGTAAAATTGTATTTTTTCGGATATACAGTAATCAAGGAAAAGGATCCCCCGTAATCATAGCATTGGATACGGTTATTTGTTTTACTGCAGTGTAAAAATCAAACCGCTGCTCATCTCGAAGGCCTGCAGATTACGTGGTATCGTGTCGTCAGGACGACGAATCCTCTCGGCCGTTATTCTTGGCTATCTGGACCGAGGCCGCTATCTCACCGTCAGATAGCTCCTCCATTCTAATCACGTAGGCTGATTGGACCTCGAACCAGCTCTCAGGTCCAGGTAAAACTCTCTGACCTGGCCGGGAATCGAACCCGGGGCCTCCGGGTAAGAGGCAGGCACGCTACCCCTACACCACGGGGCCGGCTTTACTACAGTGTACTAGAAATTAAAGAGGTAAAAGTATCCTCACAGCGAGGAAACTTTACTCTAGACCGGGGCCGCTATCTCACCGTTAAATAGCTCCTCCATTCTAATCAGGTAGGCTGAGTGAACCTCGAACCAGCCCTCAGGTCCAGGTAAAAATCCCTGACCTGGCCGGGAATCGAACCCGGGGCCTCCGGGTAAGAGGCAGGCACGCTACCCCTACACCACGGGGCCGGCTTTACTACAGTATACTAGAAATTAAAGCTGTATAAGTATCCTCACAGCGAGGATACTCTATTGACAGCTTGATTTGGAACAATTGTAGATCTTTCTTGAATATTAATTCATGCCACGCTTTCCCTTTTTTTTTTCAGTCCAGGATTATCGGCGATATTTGATTTATCGAAATTACACATAGGCTATTTTCATTTTGAATGTTGTTGAAAACTCCAATTTGTCAGATAATTCAACTGAATGTCCTTACTTAATGCAGCCCATATGTATATTTTAAGCTTGCTCCTACAGAAAACTGGAAAATTAAGAAAAATTCTAAGTACATTCACTGCTCGATTTGGAACAATTATTGTAGATCTTTTCAGGATACTTAATGCAACGCTCATTATCCCTCTTCTTTCTTCAGTTCAAGTTATAGAACGGTCATTTTAATTCACCTGCCTGAAGTGTGTTCATACATCTCAATAAAAGATAGTTATACAATTATTAATACATAGTTAAAAAACTGTAAATACAAAATAATATGCAATATTTCGAGAGGTTAGGCCACTTAGCACCGTTTTTATTGTTAGTGTAAATTGTACCCGTTCCATGAAAGTGCCATGTGGGAGAAGGAATTATTAAGTCTAAAATAAGAATTTTTTACGTAAGTCTCCTTCACTATTTAAAGATGATATGAATCACGTTTAAAATAGATATTCAAACAGAACGTGCTCTTAAGGAATTGTTACAGCTACCTGTAGGTGTCCCAAATGACATGGTATTTGCAGATATGAAGTTCCAGAGATTGGGTCTATTTCATTCTAAATGGGAGATGCGGTTGTAACATATCACCTGCTGTAGGCCTAACATTTTACTGTTGTCAAAAAAACTATTTTCTAAATTCAATATCGCAGTTTTCTGAAAATATTTCATACAATGTTACACCGAAATGTAATAAAAAAGCATGAGGCAATTTGTGACAGATGGAGCCTGATAGGCCCACTAGATGGCAGACGAAGTAAACCGAAACTCTCTTGGGCGTCTATGGCTGAGATTTTTTAAAAATGAATTTTGTCGGTAAACACCGAATGTGCCACCAGAGATCTTTTACACGCCGACATCGTACGACATGGAGTATCGAATGGACTTTTTTCCGCCCTTCAAAAATCCGACTACCTCTGCCGGGTTTGAACCCGCTATCTTGGGATGCGGAGGCCGACACTCTACCACTGATCCACCGAGGCAGGCTCGGAAACCAAACAACATGGTTGAGGTTGTCGTCACACTGACCTCGTGGCATTGCAATGTCTGAAGGCCATCTGATTGGACAGCAGTCATTTTGGCCTTTCATACTGCACGGAGGGGCACGAATGCTGTAAGTTACTTTCATTCGCCTTTATTTACATATCTACAGTAAATAACCGTAGGTAATTATTATTTCCAATTCCTTCCTAATCTTATCAATGTAGTTAGGTGTGTGGATTAGAAAGAGTGCCAAGAATTTCTTCGAGTAGGTTTTTTGTTCGTTTACCAACAGCGCAGCCTGTAATTTCACTCAAATGCTACGAATGAATTCCCCTACCCCCCAATTTCAACGTTTCAGCATGACAGATTCCTTTTAAAATCGTCACCATTTTACAGCGTCGTCGTTATCTCTTGGGCTGGAAATTTCCACACTGCTGCCTTCTGATAACCGTAAAATTATGTGTAGGGAAGGAAGATTGAATGAGATTTCCTTTTATTGTATTTTAAGAGTCAAAATAAAACCTGGATAATGTTGAATGGAATGCAATGAAGAGAATGGAGGGTCTCTAAGCTTTCGCGAACCTTAAACCGGTTTACTTTATACATGCATTACGAACGTGAAGATCTATTAATGAAATAATTCTGTAATATTAATCTATAATCATCATCATCATCTGTTTACCCTCCAGGTTCGGTTTTTCCCTCGAACTTAGCGAGGGATCCCACCTCTACCGCCTCAAGGGCAGTGTCCTGGAGCTTCAGACTCCTGGTCGGGGGATACAACTGGGGAGTATGACCAGTACCTCGCCCAGGCGGCCTCACCTGCTATGCTGAACAGGGGCCTTGTGGAGGAATGGGAAGATTGGAAGGGATAGGCAAGGAAGAGGGAAGGAAGCGGCCGTGGCCTTAAGTTAGGAACCATCCCGGCATTCGCCTGGAGGAGAAGTGGGAAACCACGGAAAACCACTTCCAGGATGGCTGAGGTGGGAGTCGAACCCACCTCTACTCAGTTGACCTCCCGAGGCTGAGTGGACCCCGTTCCAGCCCTCATACCACTTTTCAAATTTCTTGGCAGAGCCGGGAATCGAACCCGGGCCTCCGGGGGTGGCAGCTAATCACGCTAACCACTACACCACAGAGGCGGACTTAATCTATAATAATAAACCAAAGTGACTGTCTCTGTCTGACCGTCTGTCTGTGTGCGTGATGCCCACCAAATCCACAGCACACAGAGATAAGAACATTTTAACAAAAGGGGATTTAAGGGTGTCCAAATGCACCTCGAAGCCGGATTTTTAATTCTCGTATTCGCTGGGGGAGTTAGAAAGAAAACCCAGCGGAAACGTGTGTTGGGTATGACAATCCAACGTGCTGTCACCAGGAATAAATGTATAGATTCACTGTCGCTAGGCAACGAATATAAGATAGGTAATATAAGTCAAGGAGCCATTTTAAGTCCATGGTGTAGAAAGCCATTTTCGGTGCCACACATAAGGAGCCATATTCAGTTCGTGATATCGGAAAGTGTTTGTCTGTATGTGTGCGTTGCCCGGCCAAATCCATGGGATGCAGAGATCTGAATTTGTTAACATATGCATAGTTTTAGATGAATCTTTATACAGGTCAAAATCGGTTTTCACGACATGAAAAATATAGACTGCTAATATGACGGTCGTCACTGAATCTACCACAGAAAGGATCTGGAGAAGTTGCTGCGTACTGGAGCATGGTCTCTGAGAAGGCGTAGAATGAAAAATGGATGCATTGATAAATATATTGTACCAGGAAGGCATAGGCCCTGGCACATATAAATTATAAATTTTATTTTCTAGCATACAATTCAGTTCCGCTGCATGGACAGCTGTGTGAGAGAATGTTCTCGTACCTACTGCACGATACGAGGGAGAAGGCGAGTCAAGCAAGGTCAAGTGACGTCACCGCCGCCTGAAGCTTACTTCTCCTACCGAAGTATCTCGATTATATTTTTACGAACGTTTTAACGCCTGGACCGATTAACACGAGACCAACGCCGAATTATAGCTAATCTTCTGGAAGAAAAATCCTGCAAATTTGAAGTAAATCCGCCTAGTGGTTTCCGAAATATGACAATTTAACATTTGGGAGAAATACTCGCCCCTCATCACCTGATTCCAAGCGCTGCCCACCAGACATGTATATATAGGCCATTGGGCAAGGCCATAGTCAGTGCAGTCCCGTGTACAGAGTCATGTGTGCACAGTGTGTGTAGAAAGTATGCTCCGTCGCGATTCGCGAGGACATAATAGTGGCCGTACTCAAACGCTGTTGTAATAGTAAAAGGACGTCGTACCGTACGTGAAGTTTCCGCCGCGCTGCGACGACTGTAAGATTCTAGACGTTTTTCAAGGTGAATTAGCGTGATATAGTACTTGCAAGTTTATTATAAAGGTGAAGCTATAATAGGAAGTAACTATTGAAGTGTCTAATATTTCACTGACTAAAATACGACACCGTGAACTGTAATAATTCCACATAATTCTAAACTGTGCTAATATCATAAATCATTGCGTGTGGTAAACTGAAATTGTAATTTAAAACAACTTCTAAGACATATTTCCCTTGCAGTGAACTGTGTGAGACTGTATTTACTCAACATTCGTCCCATAACAAGGTAAAAATTAACTATTTTCATTGTGCACTGTCTCGATCTTTCGATCACTACGGTGAGAAATACAGTGAACATTAAGGACATTTTTCAATAATATTAAGTAGTACGGACTAGTGTAGTGTGAATACAACCATAAACCTCCTTAATATGTTAATAATATTTGTTCAGAGACTGTGATAGAAACATAGATCACGTTTTCAAGTGCTTATGAACTGTGTATATAAAAACTGTGTTTTCTACAGCATGGACTGTGAATGTTAATTCAACGCCGTTAAATCAATATAAAATAGAACTGTGCATTACGACGGTGTGTATAATATTAATATCCACAATATTTGTGAATTCAATAGTGGCAATTGAACTTTCCGTGTTCCGACATTACTTCCAAGAACAACGGAAATCTTGGCAAAAGTGTTACGAGAACCTGCTACATTAAACGTCGCTTCCAACGAGGGATTTACATGGTTTATTCAGTTATGGTACCCATCGAGGGACGTCGAAGGGGGGATTGACGTGGTATCTTCACTGAACATCGCCGGTGCTGAGTTCGATTCTTCGTCCGCACTCCGCGGAATGTTCCAGACACCGTACAGCACAACTCCAACATTAGTAAGCAGATCTTCTTGTAATCTGAGTGAGTAATCACAACTGACTGACTTTTTACCAAGCACTTTGTTCAGTAAAGTGTTCTTACAAGTGCTGCGTGTGGATATTAATTCATGATTTCATCGTCAGTTAAAAGTTAATATCTTGCTGATAATTCCTTTCTAAGTCATTAATTAATTGAAGTGCTTTATTTGTTTCATTTTTTCAATTTAAACAAACTGAAAGACATACTGCAAGAGTTCAAATATTTAATTTATCAAACTTTCAATGACAAGTGTGTGTTTATTTTGTGTTTCAAAATTTAGAAAGATTGTAGGTCAGCACCATAAATGATGAACTGACAATTTCCAAGATGCTAAGTGATATGTGTGTGGTTTAACATTTAGAAAGACTGTATGCTATTCATGATATATAGAAGGTAAGGTAAGGGTTATTCTGCCCGAAGGCAGGTCCGAACCTCCGCAGAGGTGTTCCTGAGCCGGAGTTTACGTGCGGTAGGGTGGCCAGTTCCTTTCCGCTCCTCCATTCCCTTACCCTCCACCAACAGCGCGTGGCAACCCATCCAACTCCTGACCACGCCCAATGTTGCTTAACTTCGGAGATCTCACGGGAACCGAAGGCTATCTATAGAAGAACAATAATTATTTTTGAAATTCTAAAACAAACAGACGTCAAGAAAATCATAACATAAATTTTTCTTTTACATTTTGGCAAATATTAACTACCAAATTGAGTTGCAAGTGCAGGGTGATATATCTGTGGCTATTATTAATAAATTGTATAGAAAAAAAGAATTACCATCTATTATTCGCCCTGCGATACTATCCGTCTCTGCTTTGGCGTTTGTTTGTTTGTCTGTTTGTTCGAGTTCTTATAACTTGAAAACTACTAGGCCTAGATATATTTCTACCAACCTTGATATTTAGAATCCAGCTGTCCTTGGGTATGTTTTAGGGCCAATATTATTTCCAAATACCTAAATTTACTGGAGGTTTATTCGAAACCGGAACCATGATTTTGCTCTCCCACAAAATATGCAGATCCAAAATTAATGGAAATAAATGTCTAAAACCTTTTCTCATGTTCATAAATTCGATAGGAAGATTAATAAGGGAGATATCATTAATGGACGGTTTTTCTCACAAGTTCCAACGGATTTATCACAAAAGCGGGTGCGTATAAAGCTATTTCTTATAACTTGAAAGCTACTGAAGTTATTTCAGTCAAACTTTATATTTATTATCCAACTGTCCAAAGGCAGGATTTAAGGTCCATACCACTTCAAATTCCAGGAATGGACTGGGGTTTATACGCAAACGAAACCGTGATTTTACCCTCCCACAATATATACAAGTCCAATCTGCCTGGAAATCGACCAACTTTGATGGAAATCCATTTCTAAAACATTTTTCTCGCGTGCATTTTTTCGACAGGAGGATTAATAAGGGAGATATAATGGACTGTCGGTTTTGCAGGCTAAGTCCAGCGGACAAAGCCCAGAAGGATTGTGTATGGAGCGGATTCCTTCTGTATCTATATAAAATCGTAACGACCGTGTGTATACACATTGACTATTTTGGCCATCTGTTTAAGGGGTAATAATGACCATCTGGATATTTTTACCTTTAGTTTCCTAAAAGTCCTAATTTTTACCCTACTACCCAAAAATCAACATTGCGGTACAATCTGCCAGAAGAGCTAACAATTGAAATTTGGTGAAATTATACGGTTAGCCTGCAACCGACGGAAATCACCCGAGATCTTTAAATTTTTCACTTTTTATCCCCGAAGAATATCGAAATAAAGAGGTTATTTTAATGATGGTGCAGACCTGCGTTTCGATGTATTTCGTGGTTAAACGGTAAGTCCTCTCTCAAAACTTATGGCTCAATCACAGTTCAAATTGGAGTGATCTACAACTTTCGTCCTATGACGTTTCGTCGTATCTCTATCCCTTATACGTTAGATTTGTCTCTATTTCGCAATTGTAAGTAGTTTTGCATTTTTTGACACATAATTCATACTTTGAATCACTTATAGGAAAGATAGTCTCATCAAATTCTACACGAACATTGGCCCACACAGCAGCTATATGTGAGCCGAATGCTTTGTTTGTAGCTCTCACATAACTATCTGAAACGCAATGCACTGTGAGACAAACTTCCCCAAATTTCACTGTATTCAACGGTTCTAACTCAATCTGACACACGAATAGATGAGATACGAGAAAATATCATAGAAAAAGCCATTTAGACCGATAGTATACAGCGTCTTATACTACAATCGGTTTGTGGATACGATGTACCATTTAGCAGTAGTTAATCTATAAATGAAGGTCTGCAATATTTTAAACATGCATATACTTTGGTATGTCGATCTATATACATAGTACGAAAATTAGAGGAACATGTTTTGTAACGTCTGGTATGTGAACGTTAATTTGGTAGATGGGGTTCTAATGGTTGCATAGCATACCTTGAGACCTTAGCTACTCAAGGTATGTCAAATCGAAGTTGTACTCCATCTCTAGGCGTAGCCACGCATTAAACTGTCAGGTGACCCTTCAAAACAAAGTGAATATCCGTGCGTCCGTGTGTCGTTGTGGGGTACACAGACTACTGCGATCATTTCATCATGTTGCGCGTAAAAAAGCACACCCCATGGGACATTTTAACGAGGTTCAAGTCGCTAGGGCCGTCACCTCGATCCAAGAAGGATGGACTTTTCGTCGTGTTGCTGTGGATCTCAATGTCTCTCCGTCAGTTATTCAACGCTTGTGAAATTTCTACATTGAGACAAACCAGTTCACAAGGAGGGTTGGACAAGGTCGTGGACGCATAACAACCCCACAGGATGACCGATATCTGACCATCTGTGCGTTACGGCGTCGTTCAGCAACTGCCAAAGAAGTACAAAAAGACCTCAGGAGGGTCATTAGAGTCATGATGTCTGATCAGTCAGTAAGAAACAGGTTATGAGAAGTGTCTTTACGACCCAGACGTCCTGTTCGAGTGCCCCGTTTAACGCAGCAACATCGCGAGCTCGCCTTCTGTTTGCCCGTACCCACGTCAACTGGCTACATCGCCAATGGAAACCTGTGTTGTTCACATACGAGTCCAGATTTCCCCTGACGCAGCGTGATGGACGTCAACATGTATGGAGACGCCGTGGTGAGCAGTACATGACAAATGTTGTCCAGGAAGGCGACCGATTCGGACAAGGTTCTGTGATGGTGTGGGGTGGCATCAAGTAAAGGATACGAAGAAAAGTAGCTGTCAAAAAGCAAACATTGACTCTCACATATGCGTTCGCTTATTTTAGGACAACGGTTGCTCCCAGGCCAAATTCCTTCAAATGAGCTTCGAAATTCACACTTTACATTGGAAAAAACGTATGGGGACCTCCCCATGTTGTTTCTCGGATAACGCTAAGAGACATGCAATTTTGTCGTCATTCGTGGTAATCATACCGCTGCGGGGTACATCGAGCAGATACTGATACAGCATGTGTTGGTTGCTGCATACGATGGTGGCCCTGAATTCGTACTCATGCACGACAATGCAGGGCTCATGTAGCGCGCATCACCTGAGCTGTCTTGCGAGAACTGAACATTCAAGAGATGGAATGGAATGGCTGTAATCTGGTGTAGTAATGACGTCACATTATTGGCCGGAATTTACATTCTGAAGCCGACAGCAAGCAAATCAATAAATTATCATATTCCCAATCTCCGCATTACGTAGGGCAACCGTTGTGGTTTCATGATCCTGGAATCAGAGAAAGATTTCTAGCGGTAGTCCAAACGTGGGGTCAGAAGCGATATTCAGGCGCTCAATATGCCGAATTATCAAATAAATTTTCTACTTCAAAAATTTTGGGTAGCTTTTTATAATAATTTTCCTAATTCATATTTGAGCCTCTCCCTGGCCTTTACTATTTTGAGATTCATACCATTTTATTGTACGAATTGAAAGCGTTAAATGCTGCTTGTATCTATATAAACACAGTAGAACCTCTTTAATCTGGACTAATGGAGGCATAGGTTGTCCGAATTAATGAAAGTCCGAATTAGACAAAATAACTTATGAAATGAGCCATGGTACACATTTAAATATACTATTCAGTAAAAAGTACGTGTATAGCACAGTATTTTAAAATTAAAAAATACACAGGTTATTTTGTGCACATGATAAAATGCAATACATTATAAGACCCCAAAATACAGAATAAGTAGTGCAGTACAGAATTAGAACATCGCAATCAAGGCACATCTTCATTGACCACACCCGATTACTGGTTTGAAGAAACTGCTGACCTTTTGCTGTGTTCTTTTGACATTAATTTCTTTAATAGGCCTAATTAATTCACGAAGGTTCCTCAAATGTTCGTGAAACGCAGAAACGTTTTCATCGTAGTTATTTTCAGTGTATTTGAAGACAATGTTTAAATGGTCTGTAATTTCACCAAATTTTGGCTTACGGTTGATAATATCATCTGCTTCATCCTGGTCATGTTAATCACTACATCCAGGTTAAAATCACGAAAACCAGCGTACAGGATGGCTATACAACTTACTTCGACTCGGTTTGACCCACAAAATATATGGAAGGATGAGTGGCCTAAATTTCCACCTCGTGGTGTGATTGAAATAGATGACCCCACCATACAACTAATTGGATTTCATCTTCCTTGGGCTATCTGGTCACGACTTAACAGAATTCGATGTGGCACTGCCCGAACCAGTGCAACCTTACTCAGTGGGGCTGGATAGACTCGCCTCGTTGTGACTGTGGATATGTAGTGCGAACCTTCAAGCATATTGTACAGGAGTGCCCTCTATATATGTATCCTGGGTCCTTGGAAGATCTTAATGCAGCCAATCCAGAAGTAATTGAATGGATTACATTTCTACTAATCCATATTTAGTTATTTTCCATTTGGTCCTAAAGCCGTGAATTGTATAAAGTGTATATATTATTTTATTTTACTGTCTTGTATGTATCATACGCTAATAATTATAATAATAATAATAATAATAATAATAATAATAATAATAATAATAATAATAATAATAATAATAATAGCAATACTAATATTACTAATTATTAATAATTAATTAATTTAATTTATTATTTATTTATTTATTAATTTATTATTCATTAATTAATTTATTTATTTTAATTAATTAATTGTTTTATTTATTATTTTAATTATTTTTAATTATTTTTATTAATTTATTAATTAATTTATTATTAATTATTTATAAATAATTTTTAATTTATTTATTATTATTTTATTAATAATAATAATAATAATAATAATAATAATAATAATAATGCTTTCTGCAGCGATAACACTATCAACGATCTCCTGCTGCGTAGTTTACAACATTGCGTTCGTAACTCAACTTTATAGTGTAATTGCATTTATGTATTACTTTTATTAAACAGCTTTCAGGATTGAGGGAAGTGCGAACTAATGGGGTCCCGTTTAATGAAATTCTAATCTTCTTGTGACTTTTGACTTCGGAGTAATTAAAAGGCAAAACAAATCTTATACCTCAAAATCGTCATTTTTTAAAAAGAGCCCTCATCTCATGTATTTCAGTGAGCTCCACTGAGTGTCATTTTTTCTCTCATTTTTTAAATTTCCAATCGAACGGTATCTTGAGCACTCGCATCGGATTTGAACTTCCGGAGTAATAAGCGTGGATGTGAGCTCATGGTTTGTTACACTAATGTTCGAATGTATACAGCCTGATTTTGTAAACGTTGCCATGGCGAAATGAAGACACACTTCGGAGGAGCATGTAGCATTCTCAACAAAACACGAATATTGATTTACAATGGAACGTCGATTTAAAATATTGTGTGGCAATCAATGGCAGGAACGAGGGCATCCATTTCGCCCGTTGATAGAACAGAAGGGCAACTCTACGCCTTGCTACGCCAGACAGACGACGCGACGTGACAGGTGCTCTATTAACGTTAAAAGGAAGACAATATAGGACATTATAATTCTCTACTCCAAAATTTACTGGTTTATTTCCGCTCAATTCATTTAAAATGCATAGCGAATGCAACCTAATTCGATTATATACTAGTGGAGCATGTAAGTGGCCCAATTTAAGGATTGTCCCATATATTTTAAAATATAAAGTGTATTTCAATTAACTGAGGTCTCTATATATTCATGAGTAATTGTGCTAGTATCTGGTAATATAAAAATCTTCCTTTGATTAGATCAGTTATATTCTAGAGCTAGTCAAAAAATAATTTTCTGTATCGTATTGATCACAAACAACGGAACGGTAGTTCATGGCTGCTGTCTTCTTGATGTTTGACTGTATCTGGAACTGTTGAATTAAATTAGCAAGATCTACTCCTCCGCTTAGTGTGCTCGAATGCACGATCGCAACCTTAGTATTGGGTAACAATTATCTATAGCTGCCGCTTAGATGTAATCCCGTTCAATGCGGCAGTATGAACATAAATTAAGAGAACTGGGTCCGGTTGCTATGTGTCCTTGTCAGCGGTTGTATATTAAGGAATCTCACACGTTAATCTTACACTTCGCGTACGCGCCGTAATTTATTTATGTATACAGACCTCACTAGCTCTGTGAGCTAAATCACAACGATCTTATTTCAAGTCTAACATAAACTTCACAAAGTTATTCTCTCATCTGCTCGCGGTCACGATACTTCACTGTCGCGGTTCAAAATGCCATAGGAAAACGCATCCCTTGTGTACTCAGCTTTTATAGTTTCTCCAGATCTCGGGATCCGAGGGAAAGTACGGCCAAACAAACCCTCTTCCATTATGAGAGCTTACCAGATGCTAACGGCTGCTCACGTTAATAGGCATATAAATTATATCTGCATGGGACAAGTAAATAGTTTTATCAGCTCCTGTAACTCTATAATTATCATCTTAACTACGTATGGTGTCAGCTGGTTCCTGTTTGTGTTAGTCAAAGAAAGTCACACGAATTCTTACATAAATTACAATTATCAAACAAACTGTTTACAAACGATGCGGGTAACGAACCCGAGATATCGAGTGAGTTTCACATGGAATGGAATATGTAAAAATGTACATATTGTGGTTGTGCTCTTTGTTAAGTCCCTAGTTCTTTGCCCGAGGGCTCGATTTCCTAAACCGTTCATGATATGCGATAATAATACGCGATCTGCAAGTAATGGCCTAAATTACATACATATTCCGAACACTCGGACACAAATATATAAAATAGTTGTTCAGAAATGCATCTGAATCACCCTTCGAAAATTGTCACAGACTCTACTACATTGGCCCGAACCCAAGATCACAGATGACATCAGAACCTCTCTTCCCAAAATTAGCCATCGGGCTATGTCTTCCCATTATCGAACAAATGACATCATTACAACAAAGAAATAGCACACTGGACACAAAATACAAAATCACAACATGAAAGTAAACTAAACCTTGATAATGAAGCACACAAAATATATACACTAAAGTTGATAGAGCTGTCGGATCAAAATGCCAACATATCCGGGCACTGGACGTCGAATATCTCATGTAGATACAGCATAGTAGTGGCATGTAACACGGAAGGGAAATCAGCTGATGGGCAGCAGAAATAACAACTAACGAGGTCTTTGTGGCTCAGCAATTCACAAACATAAGGGGGCTATTTGTAGAAATTCACTACCCCTCTCTAACCAGCGTACAGCTCAGTCGAGGTTCGCCGGCTACCTGGCGCAAGAATGAATGGCGCATCCGGCCTTGACACCATTCTCAGTGCTACAAATAAGCACACAAATCTGGCCAGAAAATACGGCTGACAGACCTACATAATTCCACATTTAACAGGCAGGTTGATTATCTCATAATCATCGAAGACCCAAATATAACATCACGGCTTTCATAGCCTATCTATTAGCATCTCCGCTACAGAAAATATCCACAGGCAACTCTCTAGCCTCACATATAAGTAAACCTCGGTTCGACGACCGGTACATATCCGTGAATTTGCCTGCCACCACACTTAAAGGCCCTATACTAATCACAGGTAATGTCATGGCTCCACATCCAACATCCCTTCGTCGCCCCGTTTAATCGCCTCTTACGACAGAGAGGGGATACCGTGGGTGTATGCTTTGCCTGCGTCCTCCATCCACAGGGGTCTACCAGTAAATGTGAGATCGATATTCACTTAAAGTCCACTGACGACATTACTATTTTTATATCTAATAATATTTAATGATGAAGTGTGGTACAAGATATGAGCTTACTATATTTTCTGCCAACGGCCGTAGCCATGTTGAAACCGCGGATCCCGTGAGATCTCCGGAGTTAAGCAACATTGGGCGTGGTCAGGAGTTGGATGGATTGCCACGCGCTGTTGGTGGGGGGTAAGGGAATGGAGGAGCGGAAAGGAACTGGCCACCCTACCGCACGTAAACTCCGGCTCAGGAACACCTCTGCGGAGGTTCTGACCTGCCTTCGGGGAGAATAACCCTTACCTATTATGTTTTCTTAATAATGTGTAAGTAGGGTAGCATCCTGCTTCATGAATTTACCGAGTTCAGAACATTTTAAGCAAGCCTCGGACCTATGGGAGTAACGGAGTCCCACTCCCAATTGACAGGCGAGGGACTCCTTGGAAACAACTTGGCGCACGAAATGGAATTCGATGGGGAGCTATCAATATTAATGGGGCTTATGGAAGAAAGAAAGTAGAACTGGCTGAGTCAGCAAAGAGGATGCATCTGGATGTGCTAGGAGTAAGTGATATTCGGGTGAGGGGAGATAACGAGGAAGATAAGGGAGATTATACAGTGTACTTGACGGGTGTTAGAAAGGGAAGGGCAGAGTCTGGGGGAGGGCTCTTTACCAGGAATACCATTGCACGGAACATAGTTTCTGCTAGGCACGTAAATGAGCGAATGATGTGGGTAGATTTGTCAATGGGAGGAATTAGGACAAGAATTGTGTCCGTGTATTCACCATGTGAGGGTGCAGATGAGGATGAAGTTGACAAGTTTTATGAAACATTGAGTGACATCGTGGTCAGGGTCAACAGCAAGGATAGAATAGTGCTAATGGGCGATTTCAATGCGAGAGTTGGGAATAGAACTGAAGGATACGAAAGGGTGATTGGTAAATGTGGGGAAGATATGGAAGCTAATGGGAATGGGAAGCGTTTGCTGCGCTAGTATGGGTTTAGCTGTTACGAATACATTCTTCAAGCATAAGGCTATTCACCGCTACACTTGGGAGGCTAGGGGTACCAGATCCATAATAGACTATATCTTAACAGACTTCGAATTCAGAAAATCTGTTAGGAATGTACGAGTTTTCCGCGGATTTTTCGATGATACAGACCACTATCTGATCTGTAGTGAACTAGGCCTAGGGTAGAGAAAGTGAAATCTGTCTGCAAACGAATAAGGGTAGAAAATCTCCAGGACGAGAACATTAGACAGAAGTACATGGATATGATTAGTGAGAAGTTTCGAACAGTAGACAGTAAGCAGGTTCAGGATATAGAAAGTGAATGGGTGGCATACAGGGATGCTGTAGTAGAAACAGCAAGGGAATGCCTAGGAACAACTGTGTGTAACGAAAGGAAAAGGCGAGCATGTTGGTGGAATGATGAAGTGAGAGCAGCTTGTAAACGTAAAAAGAAGGCTTATCAGAAATGGCCCCAAACAAGGGCCGAGGCAGACAGGGAGTTGAACGTAGATGAAAGAAACAGAGCGAAACAAATAGTTGTTGAATCCAAAAAGAAGTCCTGGGAAGATTTTGGTAACAACCTGTAAAGGCTAGGTTAAGCAGCAGGGAAACCTTTCTGGACAGTAATAAAGAATCTTAGGAAGGGAGGGAAAAGGAAATGAACAGTGTTTTGAGTAATTCAGGTGAACTCATAACAGATCCCAGGGAATCACTGGAGAGGTGGAGGGAACATTTTGAACATCTTCTCAGTGTAAAAGAAAATCATCCTGGTGGTGTTGTGAACTGCCAAGCTCATGGGGAGGAGGAAAATGATGTTGGTGAAATTATGCTTGAGGAAGTGGAAAGGATGGTAAATAAACTCCATTTTCATAAGGCAGCAGGAATAGATGAAATTAGACCTGAAATGGTGAAGTATAGTGGGAAGGCAGGGATGAAATGGCTTCATAGAGTAGTAAAATTAGCATGGAGTGTTGGTAAGGTACCTTCAGATTGGGCAAAAGCAGTAATTGCACCTATCCATAAGCAAGGGAACAGGAAGGATTGTAACAACTATCGAGGTATCTCATTGATTAGTATACCAGGCAAAGTATTCACTGGCATCTTGGAAGGGAGGGTGCAATCAGTCGTTGAGAGGAAGCTGGATGAAAACCAGTGTGGTTTCAGACCACAGAGAGGCTGTCAGGATCAGATTTTCAGTATGCGCCAGGTAATTGAAAAATGCTACGAGAGGAATAGGCAGTTGTGTTTATGTTTTGTAGATCTAGAGAAAGCATATGACAGGGTACCGAGGGAAAAGATGTTCGCCATACTGGGGGACTAGGGAATTAAAGGCAGATTATTAAAATCAATCAAAGGCATTTATGTTGACAATTGGGCTTCAGTGAGAATTGATGGTAGAATGAGTTCTTGGTTCAGGGTACTTACAGGGGTTAGACAAGGCTGTATGCTTTCACCTTTGCTGTTTGTAGTTTACATGGATCATCTGCTGAAAGGTATAAAATGGCAGGGAGCGATTCCGTTAGGTCGAAATGTAGTAAGCAGATGTAGTAATGGCAGATTGTGCCGAAAGCCTACAGTCTAATATCTTGGAACTAGAAAATAGGTGCAATGAGTATGGTATGAAAATTAGCCTCTCGAAGACTAAATTGATGTCAGTAGGCAAGAAATTCAACAGAATTGAATGTCAGATTGGTGATACAAAGCTAGAACAGGTCGATAATTTCAAGTACTTAGGTTGTGTGTTCTCCCAGGATGGTAATATAGTAAGTGAGATTGAATCAAGGTGTCGTAAAGGTAATGCAGTGAGCTCTCAGCTGCAATCAACAGTATTCTGTAAGAAGGAAGTCAGCTCCCAGACGAAACTGTGTTTACATCGGTCTGTTTTCAGACCAACTTTGCTTTACGGGAGCGAAAGCTGGGTGGACTCAGGATAACTTATTCATAAGTTAGAAGTAACAGACATGAAAGTAGCAAGAATGATTGCTGGGACAAACAGGTGGGAACAATGACAGGAGGGTACTCGGAATGAGGAGATAAAGGCTAATTTAGGAATGAACTCGATGGATGAATCTGTACGCATAAACCGGCTTCGGTGGTGGGGTCATGTGAGGCGAATGGAGGAGGATAGGTTACCTAGGAGAATAATGAACTCTGCTATGGAGGGTAAAAGAACTAGAGGTAGACCAAGACGACGATGGTTAGACTCGGTTTCTAACGATTTAAAGATAAGAGGTATAGAACTAAAGGAGGCCACAACACTAGTTGCAAATCGAGGATTGTGGCGACGTTTAGTAAATTCACAGAGGCTTGCAGACTGAACGCTGAAAGGCATAACAGTCTATAATGATAATGTATGTATGTAATAATGTAATGTATTCTTAAACTTATGATCTTCCGTGGCTCAGGTGGCAGTGCGCCGACCTCTCACCGCTGGATACCGTGGTTCAAATCCCCGTCACTCCATGTGAGATTTGGGCTGGACAAAGCGGAGGTGGGACAGGTTATTCTCCGTGTACTCCGGTTTCCCTGTCATCTGTCATTCCAGCAACACACTCCACTATCATTTCATTTCATCTGCCAGTCATTAATCATTGCCCCAGAGGAGTGCGACTGGCCTCGGCAGCCGGCACAATTCATATCTTCACCGCAAGTTGGGGCCTTCATTCCTCCCATCCCTGATCCGGTCACTGAATGGAAAACAGGTTGTGGGTTTTCATTCTTAAACTCACATATTAAGAATGTATTTTTGCAGTATTAGTAAAACGACCACGGAGCATGCAATCAAACTATGTACACGATATACATCTAATAAATAAATAAATAAATAAATAAATAAATAAATAAATAAATAAAAAACCTGGGTCCATCTGGCTCCGGGTGGTAGCACCCAGTAAAGGCCCCTGCCTAGGGTTACAGGTGAAACCTGGCCAACGGTCTTGAAGGCGGAAGAGGAACTCTGCTTTAGTTCCGAACGGTGGAGAGAGCGGAAGAGCCTAGTGGAGTGAACCACGAACAAAAATCAAATTTCGGTCTAACAATCCGATCTTATTCTGGAATATAATTCCTCACTTTGTATTTTATACAATTTCAATTGCAATATGGAAAGTCCGCTGAATGAAGGCACTACCCCAGGTGGTAACTCGAAAGAGAAATCCACATTGCGTCACGCAATGCATTGGTTCTGAGGAGTCCCAACAACTGCAATCAGAAGGTTGAGTCGGAGCAACCTTGGAATCCTTCTAAAATAAAATTCAAAAAGGAATTCTTTTTTGGCACTTTAAATGTAAATTCTCTACTCAAGACTGGTAAACAAAAAGAACTAGAAATACTTCTAGAGAAAAACAAAATTCAAATTTTGGCAGTTCAAGAAACTAAATTCCTAGATGAAAATGTAATAGACACTTGTAACTACAGGTTCTTTAAAGGCAAACCAGCAATCAAATTTATGAAGGGGATGCCACTACTTGGTACAGCTTTCTACATTCATAAAAGTATAATAGGAAATGTAACAGAATTTAAATCCAACTCAGAAAGAATATCTCTCCTATCAATTAAATGCAAAAACAAAACGTACACACTTGTTAATTGCCATGCACCAATAAATGAAGACAATAGGAAAAAACCCTCAAAAAACAGAGAAATTCTGGGTTCGTTTGGAAAATGAAATATCGAAAATTCCGAAAATGAACACCATATTACTATTAGGCGACTTCAATGCACAAATAGGTAGGGAAAAGAAATTTAGAAATGTAGTAGGACATTACGCAGCCCACAGAAGAACAAATACAAATGGTATTAGACTAATCAGTTTGTGTCAAAGCTATCACCTGAAACTAATGTCAACCTTCTTTAGAAAACTCCCCAGAAAAGCTAAAACGTGGATATCTCCAAACCCAATGTTAGGAGAGTTTCAGTTAGATCATGTGGCTGTTTCAAAAAAAAGTACAAAAGAAATTATGAATGTGAAAGTAGTAAGGAATGGTGAATTTGATTCCGACCATTATCTCTCTAAAATTAAAGCCAAACTCCTACCTAATAAAGAACAAAGAAAGCCACAGAGGTTAATAAAATATAATGTAGACAGACTTACTATAACAAAAGAATCAATTAAAAACTACCAAGACGAAATTAAAGTGGCTAAACAAGGCAACTGGCAAGAAATATCCAAAGCAATTAATTATGCAGCACAGAAAACATTTGGGCCAATAAAAAATAAAAGGAAAATATGGTGGAATGAAATATGTGAAGAAGCTTTAGCAAAGAGGGCTAAAACATGGAAAAAATGGAATTGCTCAAAGAAAATTGAAGATTTTGATCAGTTTAAACAACAAAGGAAAGAAACAGCAAGGATAATCGGAAGTACTAAACGAGCCTTTCAAAAGGAGAAACTTATAGAAATGGACAAAAACTTTATAAAAAATAACACCCGTGATCTTTATCAGACATTTAAGAATGAATTAAAGGTGTACCAAATTACAAATATTAGTTTCAAGGATGAAAACGGCAGAATTGGACTAAGCAATACTGAAAATTGTGAGATATTAGCAAAATATTTTGATCAACTTTTGAACTGTCCTGAACGAAGTCATAAATTACAATTTCAAGATATTGATGAAAATTTGGAAGAAGACATACCACCAACTATAAAAGAAATTGAAGAAGTAATTAAAACCCTCAAAAACAACAAAGCAAGCGGAGAAGATTCTGTTACAGCAGAACTTTTGAAGTGGTCCTTGCCAAATATAGCAAATGAGCTACAATTACTCTTTGAAGAAATCTGGAAAACTGAAAAAATTCCTGAGGAATGGAAAGTAGCCTTGATACATCCACTCCACAAAAAAGGTAATAAACAGGACGTTAATAACTACAGAGAAATATCTTTATTAGCAGTGGCATATAAAATATTTTCCTAGATTTTATTCAACAGAGTAGAAACAACACTAGATAATCATTTAGGTGAATATCAAGGTGGTTTCAGGAAAGGAAGATCATGCTCAGAACAAATATTTAATCTTAAGTCAATAATTCGCCACAGGTTACTTAATTCAAAGGACATTGTAGTCATGTTTGTAGATTTCAAAAAGGCTTTTGATTCTGTTGACAGAGAAACTATATATAAAATAATTCGAGAATTTGGCATAAAGTCTAAACTGGCAAATCTAATCCGTGAAACACTTACAGACACAGTCTCTAAAGTGAAATTTCTGGGAGAGATATCACAGCCTTTCAAAATAAAAACTGATGTACGACAAGGCGACGGACTATCCCCAATTCTTTTTAATTGTTTCCTAGAGAAAATAGTGAGAATTTGGAACGAAAAACTTATTGAACTCAACGTTTCACCGATAAGGTTAGGAAGAGGAAACAAAAGGATTGAAATAAATTGTCTTGCATTTGCAGATGACTTTGCAATACTTTCTGAAAATGTGACATCTGCTGTAACCCAAGTAAATGTCTTGGAAAGAATCGCCAGCAGAACTGGCTTAAGAATTTCTGCAGAAAAAACAAAATTTTTAACAAATATTTGGGATGCACCAACATTTCTGAAAACAGATATTGGCCAAATAGAGAGGGTAAAAAAATTCAAATATCTAGGGGAAATAATCCAAGAAAATGGTTTAGAAAAATCTGCAGTAGAGGAGAGGGTACATAAAATGGAGAGAGCTTATGGTGTCACCAAAGATATCTACAATAAAAGATGCCTATCCAAAAATGCAAAAATAAGGCATTACAACACAGTAGTGAAGCCAGAATGCTTATATGCAAGCGAGTGTCTGGCATTATACTATAATTTAGATAAACTAGAAATACTAGAAAGGCGAATCATGAGGAAAATATTAGGCCCACAAAACACAGCAGAAGGTTGGAAATTACGAAGTAATGCTGAAATATATCAAAAAATAGAAAATATATCAGATGTAATGATGAAAAGGAGACTTATGTTTTTTGGACATTTATATCGAATGCAAGATAGTAGATTAACCAGTAAGATTTTCAGATATTTGTGGAGTAAGAAATCAACGACAAGCTGGGTCAATGAAGTAAGAAAGGATTTAGAAAAAAAACAATATAACAACAGGAGAAATAAATAATAGAGAAGGCTTTCGGGAAAAAGTATTGAAAATAGAAGGATTCCAAGGTAGGAAAGTAAAAAAGACTGGTTCAAAGTGGTCTGAAGACAGAAAGAAGAAACATAGTGAACAGATGAAAGCGTACTGGAAGAAAAGGAAAGAACAAAGAAGAAGGAATTGAAATTGGCACGTGGTCCTCTGGTGGCCCATTCGAAAGAATAATAAATAAATAAATAAATAAATAAATAAATAAATAAATAAATAAATAAATAAATAAATAAATAAATAAATAAATAAATAAATAAATAAATAAATAAATAAATAAATAAATAAATAAATAACATATTATGGGACATAACTGAAAATTGGAAAAAGGAGCCAGGTTGGGTGTAGGGTTTCTAGCCATTCCTTAAAGGAAAAAAAATAATTGGCTCAGGAGACAGTTGAGAATAATAAACCAGACTTAAAATGGCACATTATTTACCATCACTGGTCTAGTTAATTTATTTGATTTGGGGACTTGGTGATTGTGTTTGTCCCAAAATACTCCTCTTCATATACACACGAAACATAATACTAACAACAACCAAGAAACACGCAATAATGAATACACAACCCTCACATAGTGCTCACATAAAACTGGACCATACCCACATTTAGGACACGGTTCTTACCCGCGATCCCTCAAGGCCACACTGTTCGATGCGAACGGAAAATTTTAGAAACGTACAGTTCACTTACAGAAGTTTGCAGACAAAACACTGGTGTGAGATATTTTCTCTTTCATTTTGTGTAATTTGGAAATAAATGCACTGAAAAAACTATAAATATGTGTCTTTAAAATTTAACAGGGATGTGCTGTAGAATCGACTATCACACATGCCTAAAACGAATGAATATAATATTGTCAGTCGTCAATGTACAGTCAATCAATACTGAATGTCAGAATATTAGTTTCATGTATTATTGGTGTGTATTTCCTGGTACATTAACGTATGCAGCCGTGCATACAGACCATCGAATTATCATGTATTTATCCTCTTCCCATTACAGTTCATACAACCATGTAACCCGGATTAGTAATGCATTTATAGATACTTTGATGCTGCGTCAAACATTCCAATACGATAACACTAGTTAGTGTCAAATAGTCTTCATACCACGGATAACGAGCTGAGTGTAAATTAATGCGCGGATCATGATGCTTCAGTTATTGGTCATTGGTAAACCTGCTATACCTGCTCAGATTAGGAGATGACATTGTCACGCAGACATGTATTTAAACAATAGATTTGAATTTACAAAGTGTGGTGCAGGTGAGAGTGCCGAAGTGAAATACGTTATACTTTATTTAAATTCCTCGTACAAAAAGATAATGAATAAATAATTAAGTCAATCTATTTATGGTTAAAATGATCTACAGAAAGAACGTAAGTACAGGATGTAAGTCAGCGAGTAACTAGAATAATAAATAAATAAACAAATAAATAAATAGACTGTATGACACTACAGACATGATGGGTCTTGGCGTAACAAGAGACCACTGGTCAGACCAACGATGTTCAGATTACAAGATGACGCGTGGCAGCGTGACGAATCTTCTCGGCTGATATTCTTGGTTCTCTAGACCGGGTTCGCTACCTCACCGTCAGATAGCTCCTTAATAGCTCTCAGGTAGAGTAAGAGGACCTCGATACAGAAATCATATCCAGGTAAAAATGCCTGAACTGTTTGGAAATAGAAGTTGGGCCCTCCTAGAAAGAGAGGAGTTCACAACCCGTAGACCACGGGGATGACCAAATAAATAAATAAATAAATAAATAAATAAATAAATAAATAAATAAATAAATAAATAAATAAATAAATAAATAAATAAATAAATAAATACAAAATGTAGTTGTCTTATTATCGTTTATTCGGGTCGTAGCACATAGACTGTTTTATTGCAACACTTTTGACCGAGCAAGCTGGCCGTACGGTACCTTAATTAAGACCGATGCCGATTCCTTCCCACTCCTAGTCTATCGTCGCCATATGAACTATCTGTGTCTGGTGCGATGTAAAACAAATTGTTTAAAAAAAACTTTGGTCTTAGATCTTTCCATTCTACATAACAATACATGATGAATATAAATTGGAGCCCATAAATTTAAGAATGTATTCCTGACGCCAAAACATTGCAAAAAGTTCATATGGACATGAGTTCTAAAATCCTTTGGTAGGGGATTATGAAAGCAATTTTCTGCAGTCATACCGGATTATGTAATTAACCTAAAACTTTCATTTTTACCCACTTTATTCTTAACGGTTGTTCATGGCATTTGTTTTGTGTGATTGTCTTTTGTTCTTTTCTTTGTTATTCGGAGTAAATTGATTCGTTTTGTTTTCGTTTTGTTTGGTTTTGTAGGTTTTCTAGCCAGTCTACGGACTTTCTCTTATGGGGACTTTGTAAACTGTGTTATTCAGAGAAACATTCAATATATTACAAGACAGTGTATTCAGTGAGTAGGATGACGGATATGCACTAAATGTACGGCGTACCAAATAGGAATGCGTTTACTCTATATTTTAATGTAGCAGCACGTTGAAGTTATGCAGAAAGGTACCTGGGAAACAGTAACCTCGTGTATAAACGTTCGTATTACTCCGCTAACGTTTGGGAGAGACAGGCAATGTTGAGGTCTAATACCCAGTGATTAAAAATATTATAAAACTAGCAAATGTACCCGTGCTTCGCTACGGTACTCTACATTGTATACGGATTCCTCCGTAAATTACTGTAAAGGCAGTGAGTAGGCCCGTAACTTGGCAGGGTGGGCTCGCGACCACGGACCCTTAGGTGAGTCTCCAAAGCGACTTCAATTTATTAATATATATATTATATTTCACCCCCCTACCGAGGGGTTCTAGGGGCGTCTTGCTCCCACAGTACTTTTTCCACATAGTAGGTTATATTTGTACGCCCCCACCGCAAAGGGGGCTGAAGTTGAACTTTAAAAAATCCGAAGTGTCAGTATTCATGTCAGCGACCCCGAAATCTATGGATTCGACACTATTTTCGATTATTTGTATATATCACTCCCCCCCTCGCCACAAAGGGCGTGAAAATGAAAGGCCTCCACACGTAATACCGTGCGAGTTGAAATAGAACGAAAGTTGACCAAGGGAGGTCGAAAAGGATAGATGAAAGTGAGAAGCCTAGCACAAGGAAACAGAAGCAATGTCAGGACTCAGCTAAGGCCCCGCGATCGCCAACCCATACTCCCTACTTAACAGCCCCTGAGGTTGCTTGTAGTCGCCTCTTATGACACGGCATCATGATAGCACTCGAATTCGACTGCGACTGACAGTAGTAAAGGGAACGTGCCATTATAATGAAAATACCTTTCCTATTTCCAGTCATAGTGTAGTTGGGGAAGTATCATGAAATCGCAGGTGGCCTTGGGTGTTAGCAATCAAAAACGTGATGGAGTTTTTCCGTTTTAATGCCAGGCCACCGTGTGTACTTCCAGTCGCTGTCGAGTTGGAGAGTTCCCATTACAATGGGATATCTTGTTTCCTTTTTCCAATGATAATCAGTTGGGGAGTTTTAACTATAATGGCAAGCGGACTTGTCTACCGACAGTATTAGTCCAATTGGGGAGTTCGAGTAGAAGTCAGAGTCGAGTTGGGAGTTTTAATTATAATGACAGTTCTGCTTACTTATTTTTTTGCTATTTGCTTTAGGTCGCACCGACACAGATATGTCTTATGGCGATGAAGGGATAGGAAAGGCCTAGGAAGTGAAAGGAAGCGGCCGTGGCCTTAATTAAGGTACAGCCCCGGCTTTTGCCTGGTGTGAAAATGGGAAACCACGGAAAACCATCTTCAGGGCTGCCGACAGTGAGGCTCGAACCCACTATCCCCCGATTACTGGATACTGGCCGCACCTAAGCGACTGCAGCTATCGAGCTCGGTTGCTTACTTAGTGCCGGTCACAGTCGAGGTGGAGGGTTTCCGTTATTACGGTAGATCATTTTTGCTATTCCCAGTCAGATGAGTTGGAAAGTTTCGGTTAGAAAAGAAGGCCCATTTGTCTACTGTTAGCGAAATGTATTTAGGGTTCTTCAATATAATGGCAGGCCCACTGGTGGGCAGGCGGTCACAATCGAATTTCAAGGTTCCCATTATCATTATAGGTCGTCTTTGCTATCCCCAGTCACTGTTGATTTGCGAAGTTTTCATTGAAATGGCATTTCCGCTTGCCTATGGCCAGTTAGTATCAAGTTGGCGACTTTTCATGACAATGTCAAGCCTTCTTGCCTATTACCAATCAAAAATGTGTTCGGGCGTGTGGGTTATAAAAGTAGGTCCCCTTGCTACTGCCAAACCCAGTCAATTTGGGGGTTCCCATGATAACGGCAGATCTTCTTTCCTATTTCCGGTTATCGTGTTTTGATTATATTGCCAGGCCCCCTTGCGTATTGGCAGTCACAACGAAGTTGGACAGTTTTCATTGTAATATTATTCCAGTTTGTCTACTGCGAAAAACATTGAGTTGAGGAGTTAAAATTATATTGGCAGGCCCCCTTACCTTCTGCCAGTCACAACCGACGTGGGGTATTTTCATTACAGTGGCAGATCCTCTTGCCTATTGCCAGTCACAGTCGAGGTGGAAGGTTCCCTACCGCTACAGACAGTAGATTTGAGCAGCTTTGGTTATGATGACAGCCAACGGCCGTAGCCGTGTTGAAGCACCGGATCCTGTGAGATCTCCGAAGTTAAGCAACACTGGACGTGGTCAAGATTTGGATGGGTTGCCACGCGCTGTTGGGTGGGGTTAAGGGAATGGAGGAGCGGAAAGGGACTGGCCACCCTACCGTACGTAAACTCCGGCTCAGGCACACCTCTACGGAGGTTCGGACCTGCCTTCGGGCAGAATACACCCTTTAGTTATGATGTCAGGCATACTTTCTCTTATTGCCTGTCACAATGGACTTGCGCAGGTTTCATTATAATGGCCGGCCCACTTGCCTATCGATAGCCACAGCCCTCTTTCCTATATTCAGTCATAGTGTAATTGGCGAGGTTTGGTTATAATGGTAGTCCCGCTTGCCTACTGCGAGTCAGAATCGAGTTGAGGAGTTTTAATTATAGTAGCAGTTCCCCTTGCCTACTACCAGTCACATTCAAAATGGGGAGTTTTCATCATCAATGCTGGTAGAGTTTACCAGTGCTAGTCACAGTCGAGTTTGAAGTTGCTATTATAACGGCCGATCTCCTTTCCTATTTCCAGTCATAGTCGAATTGGGAAGGATTTTTTTAATAGCAAGCCCCTTACCTACTGCAATTCACAATCGAGTTGAGGAGTTTTAATTATAATAGTACTCCCCCTTGCCTACCACCAGTGTCAATCAAGCTCGAGAGTTTTCATTTTAAGGGCAGACCCCCTTACCTAGGGCCAATCGCAGTCAATTCGGAGAATTCCCATTTTAACGTAGGTCTTCTTCCCTATTCCCAGTCAGTGTCGATTTGGCCAGTTTTCATTATGTTGGCATGCCCCCATTTCTACTTCCAGATAATCAACAGTGTGCTTGGAAAAATTAAGTAACACTGATGATCTTCCCATAATTAGGAGTCTATTCGTTTATGGGATCAATTTCATTTAATTTGTCACCAGTACACGTAGTGAAGCGAAGGAAGAACAGAGTAATTGAAGAACCTCTTGATAAACAATGTTTCGTGTTTTATTTTCTGGTGCACATATAAACAGGGACTTGCTGCTGCTGACTCGGGAACATGCGACGTACAGTTGCCCGTGGGAAAAGCAGGGTGATCTGAGGTCAAGTCCAGCAATACTCAACGTCTGGCCCTGGGATTTATTAATAGTCATCGCAAAGCAGAGGCTGACTGGAAACTGCAGACGCTTGAACTCAAACGGGTAGTTGGTTGGGATTAGTGGTATCCGCGGGATAAGAACTGACTCTCCTTCACCGCATCCAGTCATGATAGTTGCCTCTATCACATGTTTGTGGAGGGCGTTTACCTGAAGTCTTGTCCCATTGCACAAATTAGGTGGGCTGAGATTGCGCATGAGTATGATTGGTGCGCCGATCTTTAAGGTAATTTTGTGCGATGGAAGCCCCGGAGCCGTTATAGAATTCAGGAACTCAGGAGGATAGTGAACTGCGTCGTCAGAGTTGATTACTTCATTGACAGACGTATAAACTGTCTCCTCGCCGTGGAACATTGTGAGGATAGTCGAATTAATGTACGCCGCTTGTTCATTAGTTGGAGTTAAGATCGCTCTGCAGCAGAGCCATGAGATGGGTTTGCTCCTAATATTTTCTACGTCCGGGTACACCGATGAAATGAGAGCTTCAAGGTTAGAAAGCGACAAACAAAATTCATCAGAAAGAGTAATGATCCCGTTACTGTCTCCCAGTGAGCCGTTCCCAATCGACAACAATATTTCAGTGAATGTATGTATGTTTTCATCACCACCTAGATGTACCCTCATATTCTGTGTCAGAGACAGTTTTTTGATATTTGGCCAAAGTGATGATCTCCTTAATGAAGCGTTCACTTCATCTGCTCTGCTCCCTCTTGGAACAACCGGTAACGTTTGACGAAAATCACCAGAAAAGAGGATAGGGACACCTCCAAAGAAGTTATCACTGTTTCGGATGTCCCGCAGCGTTCGGTCAACTGCTTCAATCGCCTTTCTGTGAGCCATAGTGCATTCATCCCAAATTATAAGACTGCAGTCTTGCAGAACCTTGGATATGTTACTTTGTTTTGTGATGTTACATATTGGTGACTCTGTGCAGTCAAGATCTATAGGCACTTTAAACATCGAGTGAGCAGTTTTGCCACCGGGTAAAAGAGTGGCTGCGATCCCCGAAGAGGCTACTGCTACAGCAATCTTACTATCCTGTCTGATCTTAGACAACAGTAAGTTAATCAGGAATGTTTTTCCAGTTCCGCCCGGAGCGTCTAAGAAAAACATTCTACTTTCCTTATTTCTAACACAGTTTAATATTTCCCGATATACTACAGTCTGTTCATCTGTAAGTTTTGGTTCATTTAATAGAACAAAAGACCTTAACGCTTCTTTATTGTAATTTGTTTCCCTGAGATAGTCAGCATTTAACGTTTGTAAGATCTGAGGGGAAGGAAGGCCGTAAATGTTCAAAGGCTGACCGCCAATCGATAGAACGTATTCTTCGAGGTCTTGAAGACATCTGTCTTCCACATGGGCGATCATTTCATGAGCAGTACCGTCGTTACAGGGGGAAAGTTGTCGTAAGAAATCTTCTGCTAGGCTCTCCTTATATTTGTTCCACAGATCCAACGGATCAGAGAGACTGCAAAAGACTAACAATATGCCAAAAAGCCGGCGAAGTTTTGCTGGGCTTGGTGAAACTATCGCCTCCTTCAGTGTCTCTTCCCATTGAGAGTCATCCAGGAGTAATCCATGGGCTTTGCATGCACTTCGATATGTAGGGTGAAGTATGCCATTGACGGTGCGAAGGTCAGTGAAGGATGTTGGTCCCCTGACAGTGAACAGAAGCATGCGTAAATAGAAGCACTCGGAATTATTAGGATGGACTGCATACACTCGGCTAATTACGTGCTGCTTTCTAACGCCCGAAAATGCTACCACAGGTACTCCTTTCTTTCTTCTTACAAATGTACCTTGCTGTTTGTTATACGTATAGTAAGAGGGAACGTCTTCATACAACAGTGTCTTAGCAAAATCATCTGTCTGACATAAGTTAAAGAATGCCATTAAGGTGGTGTTACGTGGATTTTCTACTATGTCATGAGCCGTTTCTGCAGTAAAGACAATTCTTTGAAAATTTTGTAGATGAACATCTAAATGCATTACTGGAGGATACCTTTCATGGATAGGAAATGAAAGAATTCGCCAAACTGCTTCTGAGCTGGATATGTACCTTCCGCTCTGATACTGGCACACTTCATCATTTTTGTCTTGCAAACCTAAGACTGCCTGATCGCTTCCTTTGTTGATGTACTTACAGATGTATTTGATGGACTTAACACTGCTACAGTATTCAACATTGATGTGTGTTTTGAATACCCTAGACAAAACAGGACAGTATGGCACTATCCATCTATTATCCACTTCCATATCCTGTCCATTTATCATAAGGCGTGCAGTGAAGCCACCCATAGAAGGAATCCTGCGCTTGTAGGATGGGTACCCATCGTTCCCTGTGACAGTTTCATTGACGAATGCTCGTGGGTATCGTTTTGAGCATCGTCCACCTTTCATACATGGTGAGCCTACGTTGAAAGATCCGCATGGTACATGGACCATGTGACATTTAACTATGTTAAAAAGCTGTGGATCTTTATCAGGATCTGGAAATTCAGCACTAATAACCTTATCAATATCGACGGGTCGTATCTTGTCCTCAAGCCATAATAATATGTGGGCGTGAGGCAAGCCACGCTTTTGCCATTCAACAGAGTACATAAAACAAAGAGTTGGCCCAAATATTTGTTCTCTGGTTAGTAAGTCCATGAGAGATTTTAATTTCATGTGAAATACACGTGTAAAAATGTCGTGACGATCATTCGCTGACTGACCATTATATACGGCATTATCAATTTCTTCCCATTTTGGATTAGTTGTAGCTGTAATAAAAAGATCTGGACATGAGTATTTTCGCACATAACAGAGTGCATCTTGAGATCGCTCGTGCATATATCGGGGTCCTCCAGTGAAAGTGGACGGTAAAATGACTAACCGTCCCAAATCTGCCATGTTACCCTCGTCCTTCCTCAGGGCGTCTTTAAGGTGAATGTAGCTCTCAGCCCTTAATTCCCTTTGGTGTGTTCTGATATAGACTAACCTTTCAGTCTCTATTTTAGCATACATGTCTACCCAGAACTGATTGGACAGTTGACGGTAACAATGTAAGTAGTTTACCTCGCCTTGTCTTATCATTATACGATAAGAATAAAACTGAAGAGAAGATGTTTTCTTGAGAGGGGTCTTTAGTTCTCCGGTTCGTGGGTCTACGTGGTACAGTAGGAAGTGGTAGCCATCATCTCCACGAGGGAACATCAGGGGATATTGAAGAGCGTCGTATGATCGGTGGGTTTCAGATATTCGTCTCAGGCCCTGGTCTCTTGTCCGAAGCACGATGTCTCGCTTATCACATTCGTGTCCAACCAATATGACAGCTATCTCGTTTGTTGTCGGCTGATTATAACAGCCTCTGTGCTCACCAGCAGGAACTCGGTCGGCGTGGATCACAATCTTGTGGGTGTCACCGTCCGGCATTGTCTCTAGAGTTGTCTTCAGTTCCTTGACATATGGGTTCACATCATGTAACATGCCCTGCAAATCATTAACTAAATGGGTTTTTAAATTTGGTATTATTGCTGTTCTTTGATCTACCTGTGCTTTGTGGTCTGCAATGAAATATATTTGAAGATATTTAGAATTTTCATTGTTTGCAGGGAGAAGTGAACCTATTAAGTGGTATACTTGTCCTTGAATTTTGAATGTTGGCATAAAATTTCCTTCCACTACTTTAGTAGCTCCGAAGCTTGTCATTTGGAATGCGCTGTTGTAGGCTCGCACAAATTGAAGAAAATGGCGAGAGTCAGTATGCGTCCCATTTAACAGAGAAATAAGAAGTTCCGGTAGAGGTGTTAGATGATTTAATTTAATTTTTCCGGAAGAGCAGCACATTCCCTCTGGCTCTTGCTTCCATTTGAGAGCCCTACAGAAAGGGCACACTTTACTCAAAGACCCTATATGGGCTCTTGGATGGTAGTCGATAAGAGGGTTATAAGCAAATGCACTTCGCTGCTTTTCATGCCATGGAATCATATTAGGACACCTAGATTCAATTGACGTTGAATGTAATTCTCTAACATTGGCATGTCTCACTCTATCTTCATCTAACCGTCTGAGATATTCATCAGTGGTCTCTGATGAACGTCTTTCTGCTGCACGTTGTCTTTTCTCTTCCTGCTGGACATTTTGCATTTCGTTTAACGATGCGTAGGTACTTCGTCGTTGTGTTAACGCCTGAGAATATTCCTCCGCAGCTAGGTTTTCGCGTGTGAGGGAATGGTGCTCTCTGTCATGCTCCATTCGAGCCATCCGCTGATCCTCTGATTCTGTTTCTCTTAAACGCATCTGTCTAAATCTTTGCGATCTGAGTATTGCCTCGCGGTCTGAAGCAGTCTCAGAAGCCCTAGATGTGGACTGGCGTGCTCTCTGTGAGCGAAGCCTGGCCTCGCGCTCAGAAGCAGTCTCCGAATCACGGTCAGTGCTCTTCCTCAGTCTGTCTGCATTGAGTCTGGCTTCGCGGTCTGAAGCAGTCTCAGACGCCCTAGATGTGGATTGGCGTGTTCTCTGTGAGCTAAGCCTGGCCTCGCGCTCAGAAGCACTCTCCGAATCACGGTGAGTGCTCTTCCTCAGTCTGTCTGCACTGAGTCTGGCCTCGCGGTCTGAAGCACTCTCAGACGCCCTAGATGTGGACTGGCGTGTTCTCTGTGAGCTAAGCCTGGCCTCGCGCTCAGAAGCACTCTCCGAATCACGGTGAGTGCTCTTCCTCAGTCTGTCTGCACTGAGTCTGGCCTCGCGGTCTGAAGCACTCTCAGACGCCCTAGATGTGGACTGGCGTGTTCTCTGTGAGCTAAGCCTGGCCTCGCGCTCAGAAGCAGTCTCCGAATCACGGTGAGTGATCTTCCTCAGTCTGTCTGCATTGAGTCTGGCCTCGCGCTCAGAAGCACTCTCCGAATCACGGTGAGTGCTCTTCCTCAGTCTGTCTGCACTGAGTCTGGCCTCGCGGTCTGAAGCAGTCTCAGACGCCCTAGATGTGGACTGGCGTGCTCTCTGTGAGCTAAGCCTGGCCTCGCGCTCAGAAGCACTCTCCGAATCACGGTGAGTGCTCTTCCTCAGTCTGTCTGCATTGAGTCTGGCCTCGCGGTCTGAAGCAGTCTCGGAAGCCCTCAATATCTTAACTTTTTTAGCTTTTGATATGGACCGTCCAATGTTAATTCGCTTCCTAGCAGGCATGGTCAAAGGAACAGTCACAAAAGTGTCGAAACCCAATCAGTAACTCTGTAATGGGCAGCAAAGTGCATGTGGTGGTGATTATTTTCTGTTGGTGACGGTGGTGTTGGTGATTATTGTTTTAACAGGACGTACAACGGGGCAACTATCCTCTATTAACACTAATCAGAAGAAAACTGAAAGAGATCCGATACTTCGAAGAATGAAGTTATCGGCAAAATAAAGGGAAGGGCCGCAATGAGCTCGAAAATATCAAAAACAGAAACCCCTCCCAGAGCAGAAACTGGGAAGGCAGGAAGTACTAAGGGGTAATAGTCAACAAAATAGAGGTAGTTGTGATTATTGTTTCGAGAGGTAGTACAAATGCGCAACAATCTTCTGTTAACACTAATCAGAACGAAATATGAAGAGATGCGATACTTCGAAGAATGAAGATATCGGAAAAGGAAGATAAAGTCCACAAAGGGGTTAAAAATCGCAATCAGCAACAGAATTGAAATGGCCGTATTGGTGATTGTTTCAAAAGGAAGGACAACTCCTCAACAATCCTGCCTTATCACTAATCAGAACGAAATTGAAAGAGATCCGATACTTCGAAGAATGAAGATATCGGCAAAAGAAAGGGAAAGGCCGCAAAATGCTTCCAAATAACAACCACAAACCCCGCCCAGAAAAGAATTTCAGATGCAGTGGTTCCCAATGAAATTAGAGTATCCGAAAATTTCTAAAGTGGAAATAAATTAACGTACCGTCGCAACACTTCTGAAACAGGAAACAATATTTCAGATATTTTTAAACGCAATAACTGACATGAACACTCACATAGATATGTTAACAATCTCAGTTAGAAAGTAACAATGTAATACAGAGAAGAACTAAGCGCCACCAGTGTGAATACCATTAAGCAGTCAAGTTCCTTTTGCTCAGAGCAATATTGATTTCGGTTACGCTTATCGACATGGATGATATAGACTGCTGAAGCTGACCGAAGTAGCTGTTGCCTGTGACTCACGGGTGGCCCAGATTGGTTGCGCAGTAGTGTCGTAGGACAGGTATCCTAATTAGGATAAAACCTTCAATACTGGTATTTTGAAGGTTTATGATGAGCCGAAATTATTATGTTATTATATTTATGTTTCGTGTCCATGGACGTATAACGTGCGGACGTACGGCACACAGATTTCCAATATGGCGTCAAGGAACAGCACCATTAGATCTCTGATGTAAAACATGTATAAATTCTATGTAGATTGTTTTAGAGAGCGATTGTTTTCTTTTTTGTATTCCGAGAGAGGCACTGAATGTTTTCTTCTATCTGACAGGATAAGTTCGTAGCGATAATAAAGTTGCTTTTAGAATACGTAAAAGTGTTCTCGTGTGATATTTTTATTGCGTAAAATAGAAAATCGCATATAGAGAACGACAGTAGATGTTGGTTTTCCCCACAGGAGCACCGTGACTGTGTAGCACACAACCGCACGTGTATCTTATTTCTTTGTTTATCCCGGGAACGCCGGAGTTTTCAATTTTCGTTTTTTAAATTTTTATTTAATATTCCCAGCATTCACATATCAGAGAACATTTAAAAGTCATTTTTCTAAAAATTGAATCGTTGGTTTTTAAATGAGGGCCTGGTACCGTACGGTACCGCACGGCGCTTGACATAGCTTTTGGTTGGAACATAAAAATTGTTACCTCTTTAGAATACCATGAAACTGAATGCTTAATATTGTTACAGAATATCACTTACAAATTACTGAGCAATAAACAAAAGAAGAAACGGTGTTTATAGGTTTATTTGTGATATCCCTTTGGGAATTCCGAAATATAACATTAGCTCAGACGTGACATATCTTTAGGAAATACGAGTAATATTACTTCAGCTTTTCTTATTTAGTCACCTATTTCCACTCTTCACTAGTTTAGAATGGCAAAATGCTGTTTACACAAACGCCCACACTACACGTGACGCATTCTGTGCGGCCGCGGAATTCGCATTCGTTCGCCGCACAGCTCCGGCTTTGGTTTGTCGGAGCGATATATTGATGTACGCCATTGAATCTCAAGGTGTCAGATACACTAAGAAGTGTAAACAACTGCATTTATTTACCTTAAAATACCACCCAAATATATATGTCGTAATAAATATTTTGCACCTACCCTTTTCTGATCGTGGTACTTTCACATAGCCACTTAGAAAGAAAATGCCGATGAATATTTTCATTTCTTCGGGGTTATTTTTCGTTTGTAAAAAGCATATACCGGTAGTTGTTGACTTCTGAGCAGAAGAAATTCAAAATTTCATCGTAATGAAAACCCTCAAATATTTCGGTCGGCATCATATATCGAAAAGTGGAAAATTTCGCACTATGGAATTGGAGTGAAAGTGGGCCATACGCCATCCAGGTACCTGGTGGATGGGGTGATGATTTCGCTCTCTTTCCGGGCCATGAATCATTATCGGACATGGATTATCTACTCCTGTGCGGAATTTGTTGCTTTAGCACTATTTCTGCTGGTGCCCGTGATTGACCTCCCGTAAGGTTATCTGCGAGACCCCCTTCATCTTCCTCAGATAATACCTTAGATTCCAGTGGTTCAGTATGTCATGCCGTTTAATTTTTAAAAGTAAAATCTACAATTATAGAGTTTTATGACATACATAAATCATTATTTGCAACTAGAGTATGAATTGTTACCCTTAGAAGTAAGGAGGAGAAAGTAAACAGAGAGGCATGGTAAGCGCCGTGCGGTACCATACGGTACCAACGGAATAATTTATGTCATAACAGCTAACACAGGAATGCTGACCAATTGCTTGTTATTTCAATTCATGGACTTATATTTCAAGACAATAAACCACATGATACAAAATCGCATTGTCAATATTTATAAACAAAGTAAAGCAACTTACTTTAGACGGGCAGTCATTTTTATTCCTCTCGACACGATCTCAAATTACAAGCAGTTGTTGCAGCAAACAAATACTCAAATAAAACCTTTTGTTGATTTTAGGCATTGTAGAGAGTATCTCCTTGACAATGTACAGCGAAGTTGCCAGATTTATGGCGCGAGTAAGGATCAGTATGAGAAAATCAGAAGTAAGGCGCACCGGTACTATACGGTACCGCACGGCGTTGCCGGGTTATAGCTGTCTCTCTTATAAAGGAAAGATTTCCATGTAACATCTGTACGTAATTTCTTTCCTTATATTGCTGTTGGTGTATATAGTGACCTACTGTATTTTGCGTAGCGTGTGCATCGTAGTTCGTTTCTGTGAACCGCCTGTTGCGTGGTGAAGGTGGGAGGGGGGGGGGGAGGAATACATCCGGGTTATTCCCTGCCTGTCGTAACAGGTGACTGAAATCGCCCCAGGGGTCCTTAACTTGGCAGGGTGGGCTCGCGACCACGGACCCTTTTAGGTGCACTTACTTATGCCACGCTCCTCACTTTAGCTATATTATCCGAACTTCCGTGGTCTATTCTTGTTCTTTGCAGACTCCGACGGCATAAGAACATTCGAGGCCTCATTTCCACGCCCTTCGCGGATAACTTAATTTCGGAAGAGTCGGATTCCTCCATTTTTGTCACTGATTACTGTTAATATAGGATGGTTGCCCCGTTGTAGTTCCTCTTGAAACAAAAATCAGCACCATCACCACTCTCTTCTCTCATCCGACTTGTGTTCTTATGTTTGAGAGATCTCGGGAGTTGGCCCAATTTTAAGATCGTATGCCGTTCCTGAGGCCAACCGAATGTGGAGGATTGTATTGAACAATTACGCCTTTCTGCTGGGATTCAATCAATCAATCAATCAATCAATCAATCAATCAATCAATCAATCAATCAATCAATCAATCAATCAATCAATCAATCAATCAATCAATCAATCAATCAATCAATCAATCAATCAATCAATCAATCAATCAATCAATCAATCAATCAATCAATCAATCAATCAATCAATCAATCAATCAATCAATCAATCAATCAATCAATCAATCAATCAATCAATCAACATACATACGGAGTAATTAAGGAAGAAAATAATAGTTAAGAAATCTGACATTAATGGAAAATAGATTATAATAACTGAGGAGAGCCGGATGACGACAAATATGTAAATACCAAGTGAATGTATTGCTCTTACTTATGCCCCTCAATAAATTATGCTGGTGTGAGTTATGGATATAAGAAAGCCGTAACAGAGGAGCAAATTAGGCGCAGGGATTCTTAGGTAAACATATAAGATGACTAATGGTGTTATTACTGAAGCTGTTCGAGAACGGTTATAGGCCTAACCTCCAACGATATTCCGCCATTATCCCGCAGAATGGCCGATTGACACCTCTCTTGTTATTCTACCGCCCCCACCCACAGGGGGACGTTGTCGGTCTGTCGGTCACTCAATGCAGAGCATGGTACCAGCAGAAAATTGTAAATTTCTCCGTCATGTGAAGAGTAAGGTAAATTATGAACATAACGAAAGTTGTTTATAATGAAGAGACGTTTCACGTACGGTAAACGAAGTTTACAGAAAATCAATAGTATAAGAGAAAAAGGAGGAAAACCATTCTGTAATATTTTAAAATGATATGCACATAGAAACCTTCCCCGGGATGAGCATACTCTAAATATGAAGTTTGGTTGAGATCTATTTAGCCGTTTCGACGTGATGGCTTTCGTATAAACACCCCGTGTATTGAAAGATTTTAAAATGATATGCATATCGAAACCTTCCCCGGGATAAGTATACTGTAAATATGAAGTTTGGTTGAACAGACAAACAGACAGACAAACAGACAAACAGACAAACAGACAAACAAACAAACAGACACGAAACGTAAAAACCACCGATTCGGTCTTGAGTTGACCTAAAACGGATAAATATCTGAAAAATTGGCAAAACAAAAGAAATTACAGACAGCGGACCCCCTACAATTTTATTTATATAGATAATTTCGCTGCTGTAGAATCCTGGAGCTGACGTTGCCATGGTACGGTATTCTACATTGTATTCGAATATCGAAGTAAATAGTGTACATGCAGTAAATAAGATAGTTTTAAAATTGCATGTCTCTTAGCGTTATCCGAGAAAGAGCATGGGGAGGTCCCCGTACGTTTCCAATGTAAAGTGTTTGTTACGGATTTGTGATATAACGGCAGGCTCACTTGCCTACTGGCATTCACAATCAGGTTGGGAAGTTTACATTATAATTGCAGGCCCCATTGCCTACTATGCGGACAGAATCGATTTGGGGAGTTTTCGTTAAAATGGCAGCCCCCCTTTCCTACCTCCAGACAGATTACAGTTTTTATTATAATGGCAGGCAATTACCCTACTATCACTCGAAATTGAGTTGTGCAGTTATCATTATAATGACAGGCCCCTTTTCCTACTGCCAGCCAGCGTACTGCCAGTCACACCAAGTTGGTGAGTTTCCATCAAAATAGCAGGCCACTATGCCTAATGCCAGTCACATTTTAGATGAGTACATTTCTTTATAATGGCGGGCACCCTTGCCTACTGCCAAACACAATCGGGTAGGGGAGTTTTAAACAAAACTGCATGCTCACTTACCTTCTGCAAGTCAAATCGAGAAGGGAACTATTCATTACAATTGTAGGCCTTCCTTACTAATGACAGTTACACAGGAGTTGGAGAAGGAACCCTTTCCTACTGCCAGTCAAAGTCGGTGTGGGGAGTACTGATTACAATAGCAGACCGACCCTTTCTCGATCGCTAAATCGACATCAGTGAATATATATAGATCGACATACGAAAGTATATGCGTGTTTACAATATTGAAGACCTTCATTTACAGATTAACTGCTACTAAACGTACGTCATATCGACAAAGGATTATACCATAAGACACGCCGGATTTAGTGGCCTAAATGGCTGGTCCAATGATATGTCATCTATTCTTGGGTCAGATTTAGAAACGCGGAACAGGGTAAAGGTTTTGTAAGATCATCTCACATTACATTACTTTTCGGATAATAATGTGACAGCTACATACGTAGCATTTGGCTCACATATGGCTACTGAGTGGGCCAATTTTCGTGAAGAGTTTGATGATTCTGTATTTCATATAAGTAATTGAAAGTATGAATAATGCATGTGAAAATTCCAAATTGACTTAACATCGATTAATAGAGAAAAATCAAACGTAAAAGGGATACAGATACGGCATAAAGTCATAAGACCAAGGTTGTAGATCATTCCAAATTGAACGGAGATTGTGCAATCCGTTACGTGATAGGAATTTCCGAAGGTCTGCACCATCATTAAAATTGCCTGCATATTTCGATATTCTTCGGGGATAAAAAATGAAAAATTTAATGATATAGGATTTTTCATTCGTTACAGGCTAAAACGTATAATTTTGTCAAATTTCAATTATCTTCTTATTCTTCTGGCAGATTATGCCACAATGTGGATTTTGGGCGAGGCGGGTAAAAATTAGGACTTTCAGGAAATCAAAAATTATGGAGATTGTTATTATTACCCCTTAAACGGAAAGCTGTACGAAAATTTCGCCAAAATAGTCAGTGTAGAGGTACACAGTCGTTACGATTTGATTTATATAGATAAGGAATCTGCTCCATGTAAAACACCTTTTGGGCTATGTCCGCTGGACTTAACCTGCAAAAGTGACCATTCATGATATCTCCCTTATTAATCCTCCTGACGAAAAAATGCACATGAAAAAAAAGGTTTAGAGGTGGAATTCCATCAGGTTTGGTCGATTTCCAGTCAGGTTGGTCTTGTTCTGTATATATTGTGGAAGAGTAAAATCACCATTTCGGTTCCTTATAAACCGCCAGTCCATTCCGGAACATGAAATGTTATTTACGTTTAAAACCTACCTTTGGACAGGTGGATGCTAAATATAAATTTTGTTTCGAATGTCTTCAGTAGTTTTCAAGTTGTAAGGAATACGCTTTACACGCACCCGCTCGTGAGTTAAGTCCGATGGGACTTGTACAGAAAAACGGTCCTTTAATGATATCTCCCTTATTGATCCTCGTATCGAAATGATGCACATGAGAAAAAAAGGTTTAGACATTAATTTCTACCAAGGTAGGTAGACTTCCATAAACTTTTGTTGTGTATATTTTTTGGAAGTGCAAAATCACTGTTTCGGTTTCGTATAAACCCCCAGTTAGTTCAGGGATTTAGAAACAATATTTGCCCTGAAACCTATCAAGGACAGGTGTATTCTAAATACGAATCTTGGTGGAAATGCATCCAGTAGTTTCTAGCATTCACGTACATACGGCGTAATTAAGGAAGAAAATAATACAGTTAAGAATGTTGAAACTAATAGAAAATGGATTATAACTGAGGACAGCCGGATAACGACAAATAAATAAATGCCGTGAGTTATGGATATAATAAAGCGCTAACAGAGGAGAAATTTAGGTTCAGTGATTCTTAGGTAAACAAATATGAAGATGACTAATGGTGTTATTACTTAATCTATTCGAGGGCGGTTATAACCTCCAACGATATTCCGCCAATATCCCGCAGATGAGCCGATTGATGCCTCTCTTGCCATCTACCCAAGGAACAACCACGAATTTAAAAGCATGATGAGGAAAATGGCAATACGTTACTTCTCTACTGGCATGCAGTCAGAGACGTTGCCATGGTAACCTGTAGGTTCGTTGTCGGTCTGTCGGTCACTAAATGCAGAGCATGATACCAGCAGAAAATTGTAAATTTCTCCGTCATGTGAAGAGTAAGGTAAATTATGAACATAACGAAAGTTGTTTATAATGAAGAGACGTTTCACGTACGGTAAACGAAGTTTACAGAAAATCAATAGTATAAGAGAAAATAGAGGAAAACCACTGTGGTTTTCCTATAAACACCCCGTCTATTCAATGATTTTAAAATTATATGCATATCGGAACCTTTCCTGGGATGAGTATACTCTAAATATGAAGTTTGGCTGAGATCTATCCAGCCGTTTCGACGTGATGGTGGGAAAACCACTCTGGTTTTCCTATAAACCCCCCGTCTATTCAAGGATTTTAAAATGATATGCATATCTAAACCTTCCCCGGGATTAGTATACTCTAAATACAATGTTTGGTTGAGATCCATCCAGCCGTTTCGACGTGATGGAGGAAAAACCATTCTGATTTTCCTATAAACCCCCCATATATTCAAATATTTTAAAATGATATGCATATGTAAAACTTCCCCGCGATGAGTATCCTCTAAATATGAAGTTTGGTTGAGATCTATCCAGCCGTTTCGACGTGATGGTGGAAAAACCATTCTGGTTTTCCTATAAACCCCCTGTCTATTCAAGGATTTTAAAATGATATGCATATCAAAACCTTCTCCGGGATGAGTATACCCTAAATATGAAGTTTGGTTGAGATCTATCCAGCCGTTTCGACGTGATGGTGGAACAGACAAACAGACAGACAAACAGAAACAATTTTATTTATATAGATTTTTACACTCGTTCTTCACCCCCTTTCCATCCCCGCCCAAAGGAGTCCTATGAGTGCCTTACACAACAGTATATTTTTTCCCAGATATTAAGTCTTATTTGTACCTATTTTGGTTGACAGCTATGCCCAAACGTACATGCATAATCTCACTGCTCTAGAATCCTGGAGCTGACGTTGCCATGGTTACGGCAGTTCATTTCTTTATCCGATTCCTAGAGCAGGGGTAGTGTGGTGCCAATATCTCCGTAACGGTTGGTTTTAGGGCCTTAAAACATGGTTTTCGGGCCCGTAGGGCTTACCGAGTTTTGTTCTTTGCGTCAAGAGGATTAAATTGAGCTTTGTCTCGTCCTTATACGACAAATTCGATATTTTGCCTATAATAGTATAAGAGAAAATGGAGGAAAACCGTTTTTCCTATAAAACCCCCGTCTTTTCAAAGATTTTAAAATGATATGCATATCGAAACCTTCCCCGGGGTCAGTATACTCTAAATATGAAGTTTGGTTGAGATCTATCCAGCCGTTTCGACGTGATGGTGGAACAGACAAACAGACAGACAAACAGACAAACAGAAACAATTTTATTTATATAGATTAACTAGCAAATGTACCCGTGCTTCGCTACGGTATTCTGCATTGTATACGAATATTGAAGTAAATACTGTACATGCAGTAAATAAGATTGTTTTAAAATAGCATGTCTCTTGGCGTTATCCGAGAAACAATATGCAGAGGTCCCCATACGTTGTTTCCAGTGTAAAGTGCTTGTTACGGATTTGTGATGATAACGACAGGCTCACTTCCCTACTGCGATTCACAATCGAGTTGGGAAGTTTACATTATAATTGCAGGCCCCATTGCCTACTGCGCGGTCACAATCTATTTGGGGAGTTTCCGTTACAATTGCAGGCCCCCTTTCCTACCTCCAGACATATTACAAATTGAAGAGTTTTTATTATAATGGCAGGAAACTTCCCTACAACCAGTCAAAATTGAGTTGTGCAGTTATCATTATAATGATAGGCCCCTTTTCCAACTGCCAGCCAGATTCTGCCAGTCACACCAAGTTGATGAGTTTCCATCAAAATAGCAGGCCAGTATGCCTAATGCCAGTCACATTTTAGATGGGTACATCTGTTTATAACTGCGGGAACGCTTGCCTACAGCCAAAGACTGTATGCTGCATGCTCCCTTGCCTTCTGAAAGTCAAATCGAGAAGTGAATTATTCATTACAATGGTAGGCCTGCCTCATTAATGCCAGTTACACAGGAATTGGAGAAGGACTCCATTCCTACTGCCAGTCATAGTCGGTGTGCGGAGTACTGATTACAATAGCAGACACACCCTTTCTCGATCGCTACAAAATCGACATCAGTGAATATATATAGTTCGACATACGAAAGTATGTGCTTGTTTACAATATTGCAGACCTTCATTTACAGATTAACTGCTTCTAAACGGTACATCATATCGAGAAAAGATTGTACCATAAGACGCCGGATTTAGCGGCCTAAATTGCTGGTCATATGATATCTCATCTATTCATGGGTCAGATTGAGTTAGAAACTTGGGTAAAATTTGTGTAAGATTATCTCACATTGCATTGCTTTTCGGATAATTAAGTGACAGCTACATACATAGCATTTGGCTCACATATGGCTACTGGGTGGACCAATTTTCGTGTAGAGTATGATGATTCTATCTTTCCTCTAAGTGATGGAAGGTATGAATTATGTATGTGAAAAGTACTACTTTACTTAAGATTGAGAAATAGAGAAAAGTCAAACGTAAAATGGATATAAATACGACAAAAAGTCGTACGACCAAGGTTGTAGATCACTCCAAATTGAACGGGGATTGTGCCATCCGTTATGTGATGATACTTCCCGAAGGTCTGCACCATCATTAAAATTGCCTCCATATTTCGATATTCTTCGGGATAGAAAGGGAAAAATTTAAAGCTCTTGGAAGTTTTCCGCCCGTTACAGGCTAAGTCGTAAAATTTTGCCAAATTTCAGTTTTCTTTCTCGACTGGCAGATTATGCCGCAATCTGGGTTTTCAGTGAGAAGTGTAAAAAGTAGAACTTTCAAGATACTAAACCAAAAAATATGCAGATGATCATTATTACCCCTTAAGCGTGTAGCTGTACGAAAATTTCGACAAAATAGTCTATGTACAGGCACACAGTAGTTACGATTTTATTTACATAGATAAATAAGGAACCTGCTCCACGTACAACACCTTTTGGGCTATATCCGCTGGACTTAACCGGAAAAACGGACCGTTTATGATATCTCCCTTATTAATCCTCCGGTCGAAAAAATGCACATGAAAAAAAGTTTTAGAGATGGAATTCCATCATGTTTGGTCGATTTCCAGTCAGGTTGGTCTTGTACTGTATATATTCTGGAAGAGTAAAATCACCATTTCGGTTCCCTATAAACCGCCAGTCCATTCCGGGAACATGAAATGTTATTGACGATTAACACCTACCGTTGGACAGGTGGATGTTAATATAAAGTTTGACTCAAATATCTTCAGTAGTTTTCAAGTTGTAAAACATACGCTTTACACGCACCCGCTCTTGAGTTAAGTCCGGTGGGACTTGTACCGGAAAACGGTCCGTTAATGATATCTCCCTTATTAATCCTCGTATTGAAATGATGCACATGAGGAAAAAGGCCTAGAAATGAATTTCCATTACGGCAGCTAAATTTACATTAAGTTTGGTTGCAAAATGACGGTTTCGGTTTCGTATAATCCCCCAGTCAATTCACGGATTCAGAAACAATACTTGCCCTAAAACCTACCAAAGGACAGATGGATTCTAAATATCAAGTTTGGTGGAAATATATCCAGTAGTTTCCAAGTTTTAGACAAACAGACAAACAAACAAACATACAGACACAAAAAGAGAATATATGCAGATGGTCATTATTACACCTGAAACGGATAACTGTACGGAAATTTCGCCAAAATTGTCAATGTACAGACATACTATAGAAGTGTAGACCTTTATTTCGATAGTTACTGCTTTGCAACTGTACGACGTATCTACAAACGGACTTCACCATCAGACGCCCCTTTCAGTGCTCTACATGGTTGGTCCTATGACATCTTCTCCTATCTCCTTTATTTATGGGTTAGATTGAGTTAGAGTCATTGAATGGGGTGAAATCTTGTACAGTTTTTGAATGCTACTTTATATTTTTGATTCTCATGTGACAGCTAGAATCATAAAATTTGGCTATAACATTGCCAATGGTCATGTCAATGTGCGTGCCGAATGTCATGATTCTACCTTTCCTATAAGTGTGCCAAATGATAACATATACGTGTAAAAGTACAAAATCAACTTGTGTTTAATGTATTAGGGATAGAAATACGACGAAAAGTCACAGGACAAAAGTTGTAGATCCCTCCAAAATGAAACGCAATTTGCTTTGTGACTTTTGATACGACTTACTGATTAGCCACCAATTACCCCGAAACGAAGGTCTGCACCGCCGTTAAAATTGCATCCATATTTCGGAATTTTCCTGGGCCAGAAGTTATACATTTGCATAGCTTAGAATATTTCCTCAAAGGAAAGAGTGTACAGCATTCGGGATTAGCACTCGCATACATACGTGGTAATTAAGGAAGAAAGTAATACAGTTTAGTAAGTTGAAATTAATAGAAAATAGATTATAACAGAGGACATCCGGATGACGACAAATATATAAATACCAAGTGAATGTATTGGAAAATCAAATGCTCCTCAATAAATTATGCCGGAGTGAGTTATGGATATAAGAAAGCGGTAATCGGAGAGAAATTTAGGCGCAGGGATTCTTAGGTAATCAGATAAGAAGATGAATATTTGTGTTATTACTTATGCTATTCGAGGACGGTTATAACCTCCAATGATATTCCGCCAATATCCCGCAGAATGGCCGATTGACGACTCTCTTGCTTTCTACCCAAGGAACAACCACGAATTTAAAGGAATGATGAGGAAAATGACAATACGTTACTTCCCTGCTGGCAAGCAGTCAGAGACGTTGCCATGGTAACCCATATATTCGTTATCGCTCTGTCGGTCCCTCAATGCCGAGCATGGTATCGGCAGAAAATAGTAAATTTCTCCGTCATTTGAAGAGTAAGGTAAATTATGAACACAACGAAAGTTGTTTGTGATGAAGAGACCTTTCACATACGGTCCACAGAGTTTGCAGAAAATCAATAGTATAAGAGAAAATGGAGGAAGACCGTTGTGGTTTTCCTATAGACCCCCGTCTTTTCAAAGATTTTAAAATGATATGCATATCGAAACCTTCCCCGGGGTGAGTATACTCTAAATATGAAGTTTGGTTGAGATCTATCCAGCCCTTTCGACGTGATGGTGGAACAAACAAACATTTTTATTCTTTTTATTTTGCTAGTTGCTTTACGTCGCACCGACACAGATAGGTCTTATGGCGACGATGGGACAGGGAAGGGATAGGAGTTGGAAGGAATCGGCCGTGGCCTTAATTAAGGTACAGCCCCAGCATTTGCCTGGTGTGAAAATGGGAAACCACGGAAAACCATTTTCAGAGCTGCCGACAGTGGGGTTCGAACCTACTATCTATGGATTCGAAACTGTTTATTTTTTATTTTTTATTATTTCTATATCTCACCCCCACCCTTTGCTCCCCACCTAAATGGGGGCTCTACCGGGCGAGTTGGCCGTGCGCGTAGAGGCGTAGAGGCGCGGCTGTGAGCTTGCATCCTGGAGATAGTAGGTTCGAATCCCACTATCGGCAGCACTGAAGATGGTTTTCCGTGGTTTCACATTTTCACACCAGGCAAATGCTGGGGCTGTACATTAATTAGGCCACGGCCGCTTCCTTCCAACTCCTAGGCCTTTCCTATCCCATCGTCGCCATAAGACCTATCTGTGTCGGTGCGACGTAAAGCCCCTAGCAAAAAAAGGGGGCTGGACTTTAAAAAATTCTAGAGTATTACTTTTCAACTCAGCGACCCCGAAAACTATGAATTCGACACTATTCTCGATTATTATTGTAACTACCCCCCCTGACCCTCTCCCTTAAGGGCGCTAGGGATGGCTTAACCCCCACAGTGCTCGTCTCCCGATAGTAAGTGATACGTGTACCAAGTTTGGTTGAAATTGCTCCGGTGGTTTAGTTGGAGATGTGTCATTTACACACACACTTCCATTTCTATATATAGTAAGATTTTTACACTCGTTCTTCACCCCCTTTCCATCCCCGCCCAAAGGAGTCCTATGAGTGCCTTACACAACAGTATATTTTTTTCCCAGATATTAAGTCTTATTTGTACCTATTTTGGTTGACAGCTATGCCCAAACGTACATGCATAATCTCACTGCTCTAGAATCCTGGAGCTGACGTTGCCATGGTTACGGCAGTTCATTTCTTTATCCGATTCCTAGAGCAGGGGTAGTGTGGTGCCAATATCTCCGTAACGGTTGGTTTTAGGGCCTTAAAACATGGTTTTCGGGCCCGTAGGGCTTACCGAGTTTTGTTCTTTGCGTCAAGAGGATTAAATTGAGCTTTGTCTCGTCCTTATACGACAAATTCGATATTTTGCCTATAATAGTATAAGAGAAAATGGAGGAAAACCGTTTTTCCTATAAAACCCCCGTCTTTTCAAAGATTTTAAAATGATATGCATATCGAAACCTTCCCCGGGGTCAGTATACTCTAAATATGAAGTTTGGTTGAGATCTATCCAGCCGTTTCGACGTGATGGTGGAACAGACAAACAGACAGACAAACAGACAAACAGAAACAATTTTATTTATATAGATTGTACCACATTACCGTCTTCACGCGCACAATTACATCTATCGACACGAGTTTGAACTACGCCCAACAGTGATTTCTTTCGCCTTCAACACCGATACTGAGAAAAACTCCACCATCCTGACGTATACAAGGGGCCTACTTCCACCTAAAACTCCTTGCCCTGAAATTCGAGAATTCTACATTATGATTTGAGGTTTCTAACAGGCTAAAATGGTTTTAAACAGAAATGAAGGAATGGAGATCGAAAACGAAATCTGAAATTTACATAGTATGTCATGTTCCCATTTCAAACAATACACGTTGAGTATGATTCAGTGGACAAGAATCACGTCACCGGACTGATCATAATAATTAGTCCATAATTGTTATACATGTTACTGTTTGAAAGCTAACACGTACTGCTTGTTTATTCATAATTCGTCATGCGAGGTCAGCGTAAGTGCTGTTCACTTCTGCATTTTCCATTTTGTTCATTGTTCGCCCTTATGATAAGAGAACACAATTGCGTCATCCCTATGGTAGACACTGGGGAAATCGCTCCATGAGAGTTCAATACAAATTACTCCATTAATGTTTTAGGTTAATAGTCCGGCAATTAAAGAATGAAGTAAAAGGAACAGCAGGACAGCTAAGGAAGAATGGCTGAAAGAGAAGTGCAAGGATGTTGAAGGTTGTATGGTTGTAGTAAAGGTAGGTGCTAAATACAGGAAAATCAACGAGATCTTTGAACTTTTAAAACAAAAGCACGTTTCTTACAAAGAGCTAATTGTACCACATTACCGTCTTGACGCGCACAATTACATCAATCGACATGAGTTTGAACTACGCCCACCAGTGAGTTCTTTCACCTTCAACACCGACACTGAGAAAAACGCCACCATCCTGACGTATACAACGTGTATAAATATTATGAATATTAGCTGCCTCTGTGGATCAGCGGTAGAGTGTCGGCCTCCGGATCCCAAGATAGCGGGTTCAAACCCGGCAGAGGTAGTCGGATTTTTGAAGGGCGGAAAAAAGTCCATTCGACACTCCATGTCGTACTATGTCGGCATGTAAAAGATCTCTGGTGACACATTTGGTGTTTACCCGACAAAATTCATTAAATCTCAGCCATAGACGCCCAAGAGAGTTTCGGTTTACTTGGTCTGCCATCTAGTGGGGGCCTAGAGTAAAACGGAACGTCGAAATTGACCAGCAGACAGCCAGATGGCGTCAAATTGTAATGTCTGCACACGGTAGCTGAGGCCATACGATTATTATTATTATTATTATTATTATTATTATTATTATTATTATGAATATTAACAGCTCAGATGGAAGATCGCTTCTAGGGAAGGAAGACAAGTCAGGTATTTAGCAGGAACATATTATACAATATCAAGGGACAGCAGAAGACGATAAGGTTCTGGAACAAGATGTTGATGCTGATGAAATGGAAGACCCAATTTTGAGATCAGAATTCGACAGAGCATTGTAAGACCTCAGCCTTCGTGGCTTAGGCGGCAGTGCGCCGGCCTCTCACCGCTGGGTTCCGTGGTTCAAATCCCGGTCACTCAATGTGTGATGTGTGCTGGACAAAGCGGAGAGGTAGGACAGGTTTTTCTCCGGGTGCTCCGGTTTTCCCTGTCGTATTTCATTCCAGCAACACTCTCCAATATAATTTTATTTCATCTGTCATTCATTAATCATTGCCCAAGAGGAGTGCGACAGGCTTCGGCAGCCGGCACAGTTCCTATCCTCGCCACTTCATTCATCCCATTCCTGACCCGGCCGAATGACTGGAAACGGGCTTTGGATTTTCATTGGCAGACCTAAATAGGAACAAGGCACCTGGAATTGACGACATACCCTCAGAATTACTGGTTGCATTAGGAAAAGCCAGCGTTGGGAGATTATTCCATTTAGTGTGTATGATAAAGGAGAAGTGACCTTTAATTTTAGATAGAATGTTCAATTCTCAAGAAAGCACGTGTTGTCAAGTGTGAAAACTACTGCACCATATAATTATGGCATTCGTAGGTATAGAAATCTTGACTGAACTAAGCTATTCGAGATTCTGAAGGTGATCGGGATAAAATACCGAGAAATATGAATTAATTACCATCTGTACAAACACCACTGTGCAGTGATAAGAATCAAAGTCTGTGAAAAAGAAGCAGCAATGCAGAAAGTAGTGAGGCAAAACTGCAGTTTATCAACACTCCTTTACGGTATTTAAGCGCATATAAAACAATCGGTAAAGGAAATCAAAGGGGAATTTGAAAAAGGAATCACAATCCTAAGAGAGGACATCCAAACTCTGAGATTTGCTGATTAATTGTAATTTTATCCTAGTCTGCAGAAGATCTGGAGATATTGCTGAATGGTGTGGACACGCTCTTGGAGAAGGAGCACAAGATGGAAATAAATCGGTCGAAAATAAAAGTTATGGAGTGCAGTCGAACGAATTCAGGTGATGCAGGAAATATTAGATTACGAAATGAGGTCTTAAAGGAAGTAGGTGCATTGTTACTTGGGTAGTATTTTAAATGATGGCAGATGAAGGACATAAAACGCAGACTAGCCCAAGCAAGGAAGGCCGTTTAAGAAAAGAAATTTGCTCACATCGAACACTGGTACAGGAATTAGAAAGATGTTTTTGAAGACTTTCGTCGTCTGGAGCGTGGCATTGTATGGAAGTGAAACATGGATGATCACCAGCCCAGAAAGAAAGAGAATAGAAGCTTTTGAAATGTGGTGTTACCGAAGAATGCAGAAGATGTGATGGATAGATCGAATTACGAATGAAGAGGTACTAAATCGAATTGGAAAGAGGAGAACGAATTGGCGATATTTGACCAGAATAAGAGATAGCGCACATCTTAAGACACCCAGGACTTGTGCAGTTGGTTTTTGAGAATAAGCATCCAGATGACAAACAGATCAGAGTAGATTTGTTTTGTAGTAGATACGTAGAAGTGAAAAGTTTAAAACAAGATAGGGTGGAATGAAGTGTTGCATCAAACCAGTCTATGGATTGAGACCCAAACAACAACAACAACAACAACAACAACAACAACAAACAAACATACGTACGGTAACGTGTTGGCGGGATATACACATAAACAGAACGAATTTTAGTGCGTATTCTAATATTTATTAATTAACCTTAATATATTAACTACTTGCATACAATTGCACAGGAACACCAAGACCACATCTCACACCGCACAGTTACACAGTTTTATCTCTCTCTCTCTCTCTCTCTCTCTCTCTCTCTCCCTGCGTGTGTGCTCATAGTTAACCTAATTGTTCACACTATCGATAAAACACAAATCACGCTCATTCTTCCACAATTGGCACTGATAGTCTAAATCAGTTCTACCGTTTCTCTGGCTTTCGCTATTACTGTCACAGAGTTCATATCCGGCGCACGACAACCTCACAATTTCGTATGGCGTACACTGTCCGTTCTCTGTCCCTTGCTGATCCCACATCACACTCGGCCAGGATGCACCAGATACGATGCTCACTATACAGCAGCGGGACCGAGAGACTCAACTCCTCGTCGACAGACAGACAGACAGACAGACAGACAGACAGACAGACAGACAGACAGACAGACAGACAGACAGACAGACAGACAGACAGACAGACAGACAGACAGACAGACAGACAGAACGAATTACAAGTTCCACGGACAGAGCACTCAAAGAGATTGCCACACAGTTTCCTCAGTGCTCCACAGCAACACTGCAGTGACTTACACACGCGACTCCTCACTCAGACTGAAATAACCTGCGCTCCTCAAATCCAGCTGAACTCTGCAGCCAGTCCGGCCTTTAAATAGGGAACCTGCTACGAGAAAGAAGGCGCCTCCAGAGTATTCTAGAAAGTGAATGCTCAAGGCGTACCGTCGACACCCTTCTCACAATACGGGTGAGGTAACAGGGCGACGACCATACTGCGGCAGAAGTTCTGGATTTGCGCACCTGGCTTTCTCTCCTGAATGATTCACTGTATGGTGAGTGGCAAGGCGCTAACTCGGTGACGTCACTCGCAGCCAGGTCCAGATTGAGTTGCTCTTTCCAAGGCCACATACTGTACCGGGAACGCCGCTACGAGAGAAGTCCGAAGTATGTTTGTTGAACTTCGCGCGAGATGGAAGGTAGGCAGCCCGCCGAACGCAGTGACGTACCCAGCGAGTGACGTGGCCGCCGTAAGCCAGCTATCCGCTACCATATATGGTAATGTTCCAGCTCATCCTCAAAAGTACATTTTGAGCTACTTTATCGCTATTTTAACACTGCCATCTTAAAAGCCTTTACAATGGACATCATCTGTTAAGATTTCAAGAAAATCCACCGAGTATTATAGAAGTTATAAGGGTAGATAGTACCCGAGTTCTAGACACTTCCATCCGAACGTGTATAAAAGGAGGACCACCCGACCTACGAAATCAGTGTCTGTCACTCCGTCGTCTCTGTAACACGGGTGATAAGAGAAGTATTGTGTGTGTCGAACTTCTAGTTGACAGTCTGCGAAATACAAGTATTTCGGTATTTTCTCTAAGTGTTGTATCGGGACTTTATCATATTCTTGAAATGCCTGAATGGGACTTTATTTTCTGCGAGCATCGTATGGGAACTTTGTCATATTGACACATTGGAACTTTGTTATTTTGTGTGTGTCGTGATTGGACTCTGATATTTTCTTAAAGTGCCATATAAGAACTTTGTTATTTTCCGAAGCGTCTCATTGGAACTTAGTTATTTTCGCCAAGTGCCGCGATAAGACTTTATTATTTTCTTAAGGTGACATACTGGAACATGAACATTGTCATCGGAACTTTATTTTATTCGAGTGTCGTGTTGGGACTTTAATATTTTGGCACATTGGAACTTTGTAATTTGTACACATTGCAACTTTGTTTTTTTGAAGTGCCACATAGGGACTTACTTATTCGACGACGATTGAAAGGACTTTGAATTTTCACGAGTGTTGTGTACCGCATTGAACTTACGTTTCGAACTTATTCGACCTTGTATTTTTTTTAAATCAATTTTTGGAACATTGAAACTTTCCGAGCGCGTAGGATGAACTTGTGCCCTACCAACATAAACTTACGTGTAAACGATGTGACTTGTTTTCTCAAGTGCCTCATTGCATTTACGCCTTGTAAAGACTATGAAACTTAGGGGACATTCAACATTACGTTTAATTGTGAAATATGCAATACTTTCCAAGTGCTGCACAGGGACTTATGTTTTGATTCTTAAAGACTGTGACAATTCAGAATACGCATATCGCGTTCCCAGAAAGCCTAGAACTTTCCAGTATTTTGAGTAATCCATAATTTATGAAGTCAGACTTTTTTTTTTCAAATATTATTTTCTTTAATGGCTATTCACTTCGCCTATTGACGGAACAGGACAGTTTCCGAGTGCTACTTATTCAGTTCATTGCCAATATGTTTTAAATCTTCAGAACTATGCGTTTAGGACTGCAGTGACAGTAATCCTCTAGAACATTCTGACTTACAGTGAGCTTGCATTATGAACTTGCATTTCTACCAGTACTTGTTCTTCGAGTGATTATTCCAGAACGTTTTGATTTAATATCTAGAGTGCAGTAACCATAATTAAAAGGTCATCAGTTCAGACAGTGCCCTGAATGTGTGGAGTGCCGTGCAGGAAATTCAAGTGTGAATTACGTCTCGAATCGAACCCAGGAACGTGTGCCAATCTTCGAGACATTCCAGAACGTCGGGACATTCTAGAACGCCGAGACTTCCAGAACGTCGAGACATTTCCAGAACCTCCAGACATTCCAGACATTCCAGAACTCCTCATCCGAGCAGGTGTGTTCCCTGCCCAGTCGATGTCCAGCACCATCCCAGGACTTGCAGGTACCAACCAGCCACGACACTTCCACGCTGCTATACGAAGGTGATATGAACTTGCTTTTGATGATCAATAAACACAATTTATCAAAATCTCTCAAATTGATAACTATACCTCTGTCTTTACCAGCTACAATGATAAAGCCACTCCCTTAGGTTAAGAATCATGCTCGTTAATTTAATATCAAGCGCCTTAAAGATATGAACACATTTTTACGGGTACAATACATACAAACAAACAAACATACATACATAATCCCAGCGAGTGGTTTCGCAGTTTAGGCTGCTGATTGTACCTTCAAACCCACCATCTCTTGAATGCAAGCTCACAGCTACGCAACATAAACGCACGGCCATCTCACTCGCTACTAGGGAAATTAAGAATGCTTTAGTTTCCATTTCCTTTCCTCGCCGATACGAAAGTTGCTATAGCATAGGGTATTGTTCTTCTAGATAAACTATCATCCTCGATTCGCCTCAAAAGACCCCACCTATAAATCTCCTCATTCCGAGAACCCTTCTGCCATTGTTCCTACCTCTTTGGACCAGCGATCATTCTCGCTACTTTCACGTCTGTTACTTCTAACTTATGAATTAGATATCAGAAGTCCAGCCAGCTTTCACTCCCGTAAACCAATGTTGGTCTGAAAACAGACCAGTATAAAGGTGGTTTCGTCTGGGAGCTGACTTCTATCTTACAGGATGCTGTTGATCGCAACTGCGAACTCGCTGCATAGTTGTGCTGCACCTTGATTCAACCTCACGTACTCCACTGCCATCCTGAGAGAACACACATTCTAAATACTTGAAATAATCTACCAGTTCCACCTTTGTATTTTCAACCTGGCATTCCGATCGCTTAGGTTTCTTACCTACTGACATCATCCGAACGGTATTATTCCTTCCAAAGGAAACAACTGTTTTGAAATTTTCAACAAACGTGTGTAATGATTGGAAATAACCTAGTAAAAAAAATGTAATGGGACATTTTCACTTAAACTTCTCCCAATTATAATAAGGAATTGTCAGCGGGACATTTTTATTATTATTTGGTATTCTCATCCCAAAGAATAAGGCAGGAGCTATTTAAAATATTTACATTTTATCATTCTTGTGTGTCAAATAATATTAAAGAACCTGCTCAATTTATTTAGCTTATTGTACAAGTTAAGCCGCGCGCAAGTTGAGTAATATTACGAACACCATGGGTCTACGTTTCTTGTGATTAGTACCACCATGTGAGGAACACCATGGGTCTGCGTTGCCTGAGAGTAGTACCATTATGTGTGGAGCACCATGGATCTGTGTTGCCCGTGGGTGGAATCATAATGTGTGATACGCCGTGGGTCTACATTACCTATGCTTATTACCACTATGTGAGCAACACCATGAGTATACGTGGCCTGCGATTAGTACTCCTATGTGAGGAACACCACGGATATACCAAGCGCACATTGATTAGTCTCATAATGTGAGGAACACAATAAGTCTACGTTGCATGTGAGTAGTACCCTTATTTGAGAAACATCAAGGGTCTGTGTGTTTCCAGTGAGTGGTGCAATTATGTGTGTCCTGCCATGGGTCTGCTTTACCTATGATTAGTACCACCATGCAAGGAACAATATGATTGCGTTATCTATGATTAATGTCTGGCTCCATGGCTAAATGGTTAGCGTGCTGGCCTTTGGTCACAGGGGTGCCGGGTTCGATTCCCCGCGGGTTTGGGAATTTAAACCATCATTAATTAATTTCCCTGGCACGGGGCTGGGTGTACGTGTTGTCTTCATCATCATTTGATCCTTATCACGATGCACAGGTCGCCTACGTGAGTCAAATCAAAAGACCTGCACCTGGCGAGCCGAACCCGTCCTGGGATCTCCCGACACTAAAAGCCATACGCCATTTCCATTTTCCATCTGTGATTAATACCACTATAGGAGGAATACCATGTTTCTGCTTTACCAGTGATTAGTACCATCATGAGGGACCGGTGATCTGGATTTTGGACCCCTTTAGATAACAAACTACACCCCAGTAGCTAAAGCATTGTGATTTTGATCCACTGATTGTTTTGGATTCACGATACTATTTTCATCATCATTCATTTTAGTCTAGTAAGTGGATATATTTTGAAATTTTAATTATCGTTCCATTTCTTTGCACCTCGTACCATTAGGGTTAGGCCCCTTTAAACAACAATCATCATCTTCATCATCTTCATCATCGAGATCAACATAAACGAAGTAATTTTTCATTTAGTTACCTGCACAATTGCTTTCTTGTTTTTTTAAGACAAATTCTTTGCTTGAAATCTACCGTCTGTTGTTTAGTTGTTGATATTTCTGATTGATTTATGTGATAATGATATAGAATGGTACAAGTCGTCGTTGCGCCACAAAATGCTGTATTGTGACAATGTTAAGGGGGAAATACTGACTCGCATCACACTTAGAACGAAAATTCATGCAATATTGAACGTTGGATGACAGAACCTTTCTGGTCAGAGCTCTAAGCCGAATCATTATCACATAGCGCTTTTTCTTTTACAATTGGATTTAAGTCACACACACACACACACACACACACACACACACACACACACACACACACACACACACACACACACACACACACACACACAGATGGATCTTATGGCGACGATGGGACAGGAAAGGTCTAGAAGTGGGGAGGAAACGGCCGTCGCCTTAATTAACGTACAGCCTGGTGTGAAAATGGGAAACTACGGAAAACCATCTTCATGGCTCCCGACAGTGGGGTTTCTGTAGGCACAACGACAAAATATACTTTTAGGCGAGGGTGATGTACGTAAACAGAGTAATTTTCGTATTTCATTTGCGTTTCTGAAGCGCATCAACTGCAAATTCAGTGCAATGTTATTAGCACTTCTTCTTCGTCTTCCTGGGCATAATTCCCGCCAAGATGTGGGTTCCGCATTTCTGCATCTTTCGTCATTTTACTCGGTCTGTGGCGTCAGTGCGGTAGACACATACATTTCTCACATCCTCGCGCAGACAATCTAATAACCGCTTCCTCTGGGTCGTGCTCCATCAGGGATGAGTATGATAGCATGCTATACGATGGACTCCAAATAGCTCTAGCCACTTTCACCTCTCACTTCCAGTCTGGTATGGCGATAACCTTTAGTGTGTTCCGGACGTCTAATTTATTGCGAATCCCAGAGACCATCGTGGCATCCTCATTTCCATTGTATGGAGCAAACACTGTTAAAAGTAAATCCATTTATATTACCGGAATACTTTACTTTTTGCTCAGTACAATTAAAATATATATTTCGAATAAATGCATTTAATTTCTCTGCCGCTCATTTTGCAATAAATCATCTCAATGCTAATTCAATTACAATTACAAAATCATTAGTGATCTCGTAAAATTGAACCGACATATATCAGCAGACTGGATATTTGATGATTGTTCATAATTATACGCCAGTGGCGACTTCTGAATTTTTAGATGTGGCGGATGAAGTATTTGTAGTTAGGCATGCAGAAAATAATTGAAATAGGTAGGGTAAGCAATAATAATGTGTTTGTTGATGACGTTGACGGAGAATATTTCCTTAATTATTTAAATCAGTTCACACCTTCATTGTTTCAAGTACTTTTATGATTGAGAAACTATAAACATGGCCAACAGAACAGTTTATTTAAATGTCTACATCCACTTAGCCACGGTATATCTGGTAAGGTAAGGGTGTATTCTGCCCGAAGGCAGGTCCGAACCTCCGCAGAGGTGTGCCTGAGCCGGAGTTTACGTACGGTAGGGTGGCCAGTTCCTTTCCGCTCCTCCATTGCCTTACCCCCACCAACAGCGCGTAGCAACCCATCCAAATCTTGACCACGCCCAATGTTGCTTAACTTCGGAGATCTCACGGGATCCGGTGTTTGAACACGGCTACGGCCGTTGGCGGTACATCTGTATACTTAGAAAATAGTTTTGCCGCCTGTTTTATGAAACTGAATTAGTTTGTGTAATGATAGTGTAGCTGCCCGTTAGAAATTAGTTCCTTTGTTACTTGGAAGATTGACGAATTTAACGGCTTTTTCATTAGTCCTTCGATGACACAATCGCAAGGATCACTTACTGGATTTTCACATTTTGATGTACTCGCATTACAAGCTATTTTTTTTTTTTTTTTTTTTTTTGCTAGGGGCTTTACGTCGCACCGACACAGATAGGTCTTATGGCGACGATGGGATAGGAAAGGGCTAGGAGTTGGAAGGAAGCGGCCGTGGCCTTAATTAAGGTACAGCCCCAGCATTTGCCTGGTGTGAAAATGGGAAACCACGGAAAACCATCTTCAGGGCTGCCGATAGTGGGATTCGAACCTACTATCTCCCGGATGCAAGCTCACAGCCGCGCACGGCCAACTCGCCCAGTACAAGCTATTTTACGGCGCACTGATTCAGTACACGCTTCCGGGACTAGAAAACCCTGCTGTCGGGCGAACGACCACGTCCTCGCTGCCCGATGTATTGAGCACAATTTTTCTCTGACGTCACGTACAGCCATGTGGATTCAAAGACAGTCTAAGATGAAGCGAAGACATCCTCACACCCAAATACCAACCTGATACTGCTCTTCTTTTCGATAGTGCCTTTCAATAATATTGTTGATTGTGATTTTTCATTTAGTTCTCAATTACAGCAATGCATGTTAATAACAGTTTACACAGATAAATTGTGGAGTATAGGATGATCATCACATCCTATATGGAATAATGGAAACTGTGTTATTTAATAGCGTAAGTTTGTCCATGGTGATGTTAGCGGTGTTTTGGTTTTCAATAGAAAATAATCTATTATAATCAGAGGAGGAAATAAGAGTTCCGAAGAGTGAAGGTATTAGTAAAAATCAAAGGCTTCGTAATCCTGATTCTGAAGAAGTGAGAAGAGAACAAGAATTGACCCAGGGAATCATGTAAGAAACATGAAAGAGGGGAGAATGATCTGCACTGAATTCAATGACAAACGAATATTGAGTCCTGGGGATCACTCTTATGTATTCTGAAGTTAAATATCAAGACGTCAGAGGTAAACTAAAGAGCTAATACAATAAGGTGTGCGGCAGACAGAATAAGGTTGAACTGTTGGGTTCTACTGGCACATACGATAGTATCACATACTGTAGCGTATCTTCATCCCTACGAAACATAGGGCCTACACACACACAATAATGCATCCTTAAGCAGACACGACTAAAACATTTTTTTTTATATTTCGCTTTACGTGGCACCGACACTGATAGGTCTCATGACGACGATGGGATAAGAAAAGTCTAGGAATGGGAAGGAAGCGGCCGTGGCCATTTGCCTGGTGTGAAAATTGGAAACTATGGAAAACCATCTTCAGGGCTGCCGACAGTGGGATTCTAACCCACTATCTCCCGAATGCAAGCTCACAGCTGCGCGCTCGTAACCGCACGGCCAACTCGTCAGGTGACTAAAACAAGCCACATACGATAGAAAACCTCGAAATCGTAATTTTTGCGATTACGATAGTTTACCTCTAATCCCTAAATATGTTATTACGCAAATCAAACGCTCAAGGTCTTCTAGTCGGAAGGCACAGGAACAAGATAGCTGGCAAATTATCCCTGGAATTTTCATATTTGCCCTTTTGAAGAACGATTTACAGTAATCGTCGTCGTAGATCTTCCGCTTAATCATACTTGATGTGTGAGAATTAGCAAATCCCCTCAATAAAATTATGTCTTTCAATCACTTCTATTCCAGTATCTTTTCCAATTTTGGGTTCTTCCTGGCCAAGTCTTTCTCTGTCTGCATCCTCCACCAATCATTACATTTGCCTCTCGGTATTTGTCCTTTAATCTCCTTTCAATGAAACCCTTGGGTGTTCTTATTGATTCTGACTTTGGCCCTTCTGAATGCTCGATTAACGAAACTTTATTTCTGTTGCTCGTAGTCAACTGTTGTCCCTACCTGTAATGGTTAAAACTTAAACTCTATATGTAAAAATCGTTCGTAAGCAGGCCTTCAAAGTGAAAATTTCGGGTTTTAGGGAAAGATTTTTTCCGATATGATTGTTCGGAAACAGAACTGTAGATGGTTGCAGTCAGTTAAACAAAGCTGTTAATTTCAACCGTAACTTTACTGACGGCTGACAGAACATATCCTAAATATTTGCGGTGCTGAGAATTTTCAATTTCACGCTGCCCAAGTTTCAGCTTGACTCTTTGCTTCCACTACTCATCACGAAGTACGATGTTTTGGCTTCACTGATTTTTTAACCAAATTTGTCGAATAATGAGAATTAAGGAATTCGTTATTGAAGCTATCATCCAATCACAGCATTGTACTGCTATAAAATGTAGGTCACAGGCATTTTAAATTCTGTCTCTAGTTCTATACGAAGAAAAATGTTCCAGCATGGTCCTCAAGTACTTCCCAATAACGGCTGAAGCATTCATCGTTGATGGGCAGTAAACACGAAAACTACAGGCTTCATACTCTGGACTTGCACTAATGCCTAGTCAATTCTATTGACGTCAGAATGCCGTGTTGTCTGGAGTTCTAATTAAGTTGATTCCCAGTGACAACAGACCCATCGAAGTGTTAATGTCTGGAATGAATTGTCCTTGTTTGCCGTTTAGATCAGTACGAACTTCGTCCGGTCTCTTGGCTTGATTATCAAAGTCGGGGCCGTTTTGGAGGGTCACAGGTTTGGTTACCGGTTCATCGCGGATTTTAGTCGCGTGTGACTTACTCCCATGCTCAGCGTCTAGGTGTTTGTGCTTATCTCAATATACACCTATTCATATTTACATAACACGCCGCACTGAGCAAGTTGCCGTGCGGTTAGGGTGACTTGGTTGTGAGCTTATAATCGCGATCGACAGTCCTGAAGATAGTTTTCCATGGTCTCCCATTTTAACACCAGATAAATGTTTGGACTGTATCTTAATTAAGGCCACGGCCGCTTCCTTCCTTTTCCCATCATCGCCGTAAGACCTATCTGTGTCGGTGCGACGTTAAACCTAGACTAGGCGTTAGAAAAGGCTGCCAACCGTAAAACAAGGCCAAGACAATTATTTTTGTGTGTGAACAATCTCAAGAGCGACCCAACTAGAGTGTAGGAGAAGTGGCATAAAAAGAAGATGAAGTGTAAATTTGCGGTAGCTCTTAGAGAATATATTTTTTAATGAGGTTATGCCCTATTAATTCAAGCATACCAGTTCTAGCACGCCGCAAAGTAATCTCACTGATGTCGAAATCATCAGAACTAAGGCTAGGCCATCGGCCATGAGACAAAGAGTTCCAATCCTGAAGGTTATGAATTTCCTTAGCGTTTTATTGATATATTTGCTGTAAAACCAAAACAAACCAAACCAAAACCCATGGCACTACAGCCCTTGAAGGGCCTTGGCCTACCAGCCCGAAGGTCTGAAGATTACGAGGTGTCTTTTGGTCAGCACGACGAATCATCTCGGCCGTTATTCTTGGCTTTCTAGACCGGGGCCGCTATCTCACCGTCATATAGCTCCTCACTTCTAATCACGTAGGCTGAGTGGACCTCGAACCAGCCCTCAGGTCCAGGTAAAAATCCCTGACCCGGCCGGGAATCGAACCCGGGGCATACTTGCTGTAAACCATTCGCAAAATACAGAGTGTGTCTCTGATGGATTGAATATTTTTTCCAAGTTGCTTCACGTCGCACCGACACAGATAGGTCTCATAGCGATGATGGGATAGGAAAGGGCTAGGAGTGGGAAAGAAGCGTCCGTGGCCAGCATTTGCGTGGTATAAAAATAGGAAACCAAGGAAAACCATCTTCAGGGCTGCCAACAATGGGGTTCGAACCCACTATCTCCCGAATACTGGATACTAGCCGCACTTAGGCGACTGCAGCTATCTATCTCGGTGGATTGAATCTAGCAAATGTTATAATAGGTTTTTTGATACGGACATAAATAAAGCTCTTTATGTTTTAATTAATTTCTTTCGTAGCTTGAAACACTGGACATAGGCTTATTTATTTTGCGTCACATAAAACGGGAAATCCATAGGAAACTTAACGTGAGGCGAAGACCTTGTTTCGATTCCTCAGAAATAAACCAAACTTATTCAATAATGCCGACGAATCGACTTAAATTTCACAGTTTTTCTACTGACGAAATGGTAGGTACCTGGTTCGTCGCCAGGTGATACACTATACACCATCATTATTTGTAATATTCATTTACTCTATTTTTCTAATACACCACAGATGACCCCCTGTAAAATTATGACAATATGAACAATGTCTCCATACACACGAATTCCATGACATTGTATGAAAGTCGATTCATTGAAATTTCCGCTTAAATGGAACGTTGCCTGGGAGATTCTCTTTTTCCGGTCCTGCAGCTCATCTCCATTTGTCTCGCCGGTCTTGGAGTAAATTCTAAACCCATCACATCGCCATCAGCTATTTGTTTCATTTCATTTCCGCTACGAATTTTGTGTGCGCACTATGGCGTTTCTTAAAATAACCAAGAGTAAGCCTCGTGTTAACTATGAAGGCAGTGCAGGAGTAAAACAAACAGCCTTATCAGTTGGCGATTTCTTACGGAGCATGCGAACAAGTGTTACTGAACGCTGAAAAGCAAGGACAGCGAAGTGACAATTCATGTGGAACATCAGATGAAGCGCGCCTCGAATGAGGAAAGTGTTTACATCAGATGAGTTAGTAATTTACATATCTAACAATTGTTTATGATGATTAATAGATTATCGCATGCATATTTAGTTTACCAATCTGTGTATTCTTGTATAAAATAGAGGTGGTGTTTGTTTATTTGGTTGAATCTTCACAACTCGCATTTTTACATGTTCAAAGATGCTGAATTTTATTACAGTCGAAGAAAAGAGCAAGATATGAAGTACCCCCGACACCAAATTTTCACTCGGAGGGGCTGGGAAATATTCACAATATGGGATACGAATTTGTGACCGAAATGCAAAGCCAGTCTTCTACCAGGAGGATCCTATACCCGCTGCACAAGTCAACCAGAAGGAGCCGAAGATTCGGGAGGGAATCGTGTTCAACCATATACTGTTGAAAATTATAGAGCTTTGTTTTAAAATACTATATTTTAGGTTAAATAATTACTATTCTGAGCAGTGGAAACAGACAACAGATTTATGAACACAATTTTATGTATGGAATGTTTAAAAATTAAAAAAACAAAAAAAACAGTTTTGTCAAATTTACACAACCATGCTGATTTTGGAAGCATCGACGAAGAAAGGAAAATACAGTACATGCGATCGTGCTTCCTTCGTTGCCGAAAAAAATATTTGTAGAAAACTCTTTCAGATCATCTGAGAAACTGTGAGAGGATGGAAGCCTAAGATAGTGAATGAGATTTTGAAGCAATATTCCAGCTCTCAAGAAAGTGTTTCCTCCCCGTGGCAGTGAATGGCTGCTACTTCCATATGAATCATTGCTTATGGTGGAAGGTCCAAGAGCTTGAACGAGGAAATTTGTCAACATATATAAATGAGCCCAGCGTTGGATTTTCTTAAACCAGAAGGCATAATATGCCTAATTGCTTGGTTATTTATCCAATCACAGGATTCCGTAAATGCAACGCTATTGCAGTAGGTTCTGATTATTTTCTCGAGAGGTAGATGAAAATCGAAGATATTCCTGTCGAAATTTTGACATGCTGCAAGAGACGGCACTGAACTACGAATGCTCTTGAAAGATGGCATATTCTTCTCAACAGCCTAATAGATAACCGAATCCCACAATCAGAACACTGTGCTTCGCTTGAAGAAAAACTGGGAAAACTCTGGCTCCACGTACACAAAACCTCAGTTACATTTTTATGAAAAGAAAAGGAAAACTACATACGAAAGTTTCGTTGAGAGAATCATGAACACTGTAAAGGGGAGGCAACATTAGAATGTGTCTCAGAGTATCTCAGTTTTGTAAAACATAGTCCCATCCTATGATATACGAACTGATACATTGTCTGAATGAAATGAGTATTCTGTAAATAAAATGTAAGTAACAGACTTCGAGAAAAATATTTCTAGCAAGAAAATAACAATGATTTCGTACCCTCATTGGAGAGAAACAACTTGCCATTGAAAGGTGGAAAAGATACTGTGAAAATCTATATGCAGATGCAACCACCAGGAATGTTTGCAAAAAGTACAACCCTAATCAATCTAACTCTGAACCAGAGCCTTCAATATTGAGGAGTGAAGTAAAAGCACCAGGATGTGATGGCATCACTGGCTAAATGATTAAGGAAATGGGAGAAGAAGGGGTACGTTTAATGCACTTCATCTGTAACAAGATATGGGGCAGTGGTGTATGGCCACAAGACTGGCTCATTTCCATCTTCATTCCACTTCACAAAAAAGGATCAACAAGGAACTGCGGGAATTATAGAACCATCTCACTAATATCACATGCAAGTAAAATATTATTGCATATCATAAATGAACGTTTGATACCTTACATTAGATATTAGCTTCCGTCAGAACAGGCTGGCTTTTTCAAGGTAAGAGGAACTAGAGAACAAATTCTAAATATACGTCACTTGGTTGAAAAGGCACATGAATTCAACATTCCTTTTTTTCTGTGCTTCATTGACTACCAAAAGGCCTTCGATTGTGTTTTGTGGCCGAAGTTGTGGTGTGTTCTAGAGGAAATGGGAATTCCATCTCATCTCATTTCACTTATAAAAGTTTTATACTATAATAACTTGGCCAAAGTCAGAATTGATGGTGATCTATCATCAAGTTTCAAAATCTCCAAAGGTGTGAGACAAGGATGCATCTTATCACCTCAATTGTTTAACTTCTATAGTGAATATATCATGAGGCATGCCCTCGACAGTTGGGAAGGAGGATTTTCGATTGGTGGGAAGAGAATTAATAACCTCCGTTTTGCAGACGACACCACACTTGTAGCCAGCAGTGTGCAGGAGCTTGTCGAGGTAATGGATCGTGTACAACAGGAAAGTCACAAACTTGACATGGAAATTAATTGGAACAAGACAAAACTAATGATTGTCAACAAAGGTGCAGACATTCAGCTGCCACAGCACCTTAACAATCTCCAAAGAGTCCGTCAGTTTCCTTATCTTGGTTCAATAATCGAGGATAAAAGTAGCTGCGAAAAAGAAATCAAACGTCGCATCATTCTAGGAGTACAGCTATGGCATAATTAAAGAAGATCTGGCAAGATAGAGCAATATCTATGAATACGAATTCGCTTGTGTTCTCGACCTTCCTGTATGGATGCGAAACTTTGACCATAAAAGCTAAAGACAGGAACCAAATCAACGCCTTTGAAATGTGGTGCTGGAGAAGGATGTTGCGAATACCGTGGACAGCCAGGCGAACAAATAATTCTGTCATCCGGGAAATTGGAATACAAGAAAGTTTATGCCGAGTTGTGTACCAGAGAATCCTGCAATTCTTTGGTCACGTTATGAGAAGAGAGGATGGCAACCTGGAAAAATTAATTGTCCAAGGAAAGGTTTCTGGTACAAGGACACGAGGACGGGTCGCAAAAGGATGGGTTCATCAAATAAGAGAGATCATGGACTTACCATGGAGAGTTACTGTCCGGAAAACGCAAGTACGTACAGAAAGGTATCAGCTTATAAAAGAAACAACAAAGTCCTTGGGTCACGATACTCAGTCATGAGTGGAACGACTGGAGATATATATATATATATATATATATATATATATATATATATATATATTTCGTATGGCATGAGGATACATTGTTACAATTTGGTTATTTACAAAAATGTACAATTACAGGAAAAAAAGTTCCATCTATACACACAGAACAAGTACGTAATAAAACAAAGAATATTGGTACATTTGAGCTCATCAATATCTGCATTGCTGCTAAAGCTGAATGTCCAGTTTTGTTATCCAACTCACAGCTTCATCACTGACCTCGTGAATGTCCTTTATTGTCCCACTGAATCTTCGGAGTGGGCACTCAGTGACGATATGTTGAACGGTCTGAGGCACGTCAGAGCAGTCGCAGTAAGGGTCGCTGATAATCTTCCACTTGTGTTTCCAGACGTTGCATCTGCCATGTTGAGTTCTGATCCGATTAAGTGATGACCAAATTTTTCTGGGTAAGTTGAAACCAGGAGGTTGCATAACTGGATCCGAAATTAGACCTAATCTGTCAGGGTTTGAAGCTCCCCACCCATCGCGCCAGGCAGTGTTAGTATGAAATGATGATGATTTCGTATAAACTGATTTTAAACACGCGTAAGTAGTTGAAGGATATATACTATAATAAAATTAATTTTTTCAGTTTTGACTTAGTAAATGTATAACTGTCAGGTTCTTCAGCCTGTCGAAACTAATTCACTGTTATAAATTTATAAAATGCATTAAAAGGAAGGCAATAATTAACAAATCATACCTGAACACTATATTAATTAAAAACAGAATGACATGTTTCGTTCTTGAACAAACATCATCAGGTTCTATTAAATCACACTTTTCTGATATATTATGAACTGATTAACTTTTAAGGAATGTAAAATTCATTTATGTGTAAATTATGTTTATATTCTTTTAATATTAGAAATTTAGAACTTACCTTAAAAAAAGTGCTCCAGCATCAGGCCTACTTCCCCTTTCTTTACTACACGAGGAAAGCGCAAGGTGATGCAATGCTCGGTCATGAACGTGAGGCCAGCTGACTAGTTTGTCTGTAACTTTCCGTTACGACATGCTCCGGTGACGTCAATGGTTTACGTGGAGCTGTACTTAATAATAATAATAATAATAATAATAATAATAATAATAATAATAATAATAATAATAATAATAAAGATAATAATTGTTACGGAGTTATCTGTGGACGGCAGAGGTGAAAGAGGGTGCGGGCTTGAATGGGTCTAACTGCAAGTCCGAAAGATGAATAGAAATTTTCATAAAGGTTATATTTTCAGACCTTAACAATTTTCAGATAGACTTTCAAAATTCAACAAGTAACAAATCAACAACAAGCCAAAATCAGGTACAACGAAATCACAAGTTTTAGGAGATCATTACAAGATCTGGGCTTCGAGCCCCAGGTTTATAATTCCTGAGCTCTCAGCTCAAAACCACAAATTACCAAAGGGCAGAAAACCCCTCATTACATGGAGCACTTGCTCCCACCTAGTAATGTCAAGCCTCCTAGAGGCACCTTTCAAAACACCACAAAGAGCTGACCCGCTCTCAATTTTTCAAGCCTATTAAAGGCAATACAATGCTTTACAATCACTTGCCATCGAGGCGCAACTTAGAAGAATTAAACAGGGGTATCTCGTACCCAGCCTACAGGGCCTTAAAAGAAAAATAATAGGTTAATTAAATGGCCCAAAATACCAAGATGCATGGAGGCGTTGCTTGCGCTCCTACATGAAACCTTACAAAACCTAAGAGGCACAAGGCCTATGACACAGGGGCTATTCCCAAGCTAGGGAGGTGACTCGTATAAGAAAATTTTAATACATGAAAAGTAGAAAATCGGTTATGAAAACGTAGTCACTTCAGCTCAAAATGAAGGGGAGCTCGAGAGGGTAAAGCACTCTCTATCCCCGATTTACAGTCAAAGTAATAAGAACTTTTTACAAAAGCCGGCACTAAGTTACATTTTTAGAGAGGTAGGTTACAATTGAAAAGGTTTCGGACCTTCCCCGAGGGCTAAACTGCTGAGCTAGCAAGAAATAAAGATGTTAAAAGGCCATTACCTTTGTTGAAGAGCTGCTGCCCGAAGGAAGAGGCGCTACCCGCCCCATGCTATACTTCCATACACTAAGCTAGATGTTGTTGAAGTGGCCGAGAGACAAGAAAATCAGCAGTTTTTATACTCTCGGGGAAGATTCGAGACCTTTCATGAATAATTAAGACACACCCACACGCGTTTATTGGCTAACTAAAATTTACACATCAAAAATTGGGGAAGAAAGACACAATTGGCTGAAAATTAATGACAGAAATTATTGATTGGCTAACTTCAAAACTGGAGGAAAGAAAAGATTTATATTGCCAACCCACAAATGAAGGAACGAAATTTAGTTGTAGGAAAACCTATGAGTATAAAATATCTTCAAGAAAAGTTCCATCACTTCGCATCAGGGTGCATGATCATAGTTTTTGGTAGAGACATCTGTGAGAGAATGTCCACACTTCTTGATAATTAGTAAATAAACACAATTCGAAATTAACACAGTGACATCTTCTGATAAACGGTTGAATTAATTCAGTTTTAAAGTTCAGAGTTTCAGCTGTAGAGGAGTACTTTAAGGCGGAAAATTCAAATGTTCGGCGTATAGGTGTACCAACCGGTACAATAATAATAATAACAATAAAAACGTAACCACTAGTGAATTAGCAAATTATATAATTAATGGAATTTGAATTGTTATGCATGTTCTTTTAGGAATATTTTAAGACATCTCCTTTTAGTTTCGACTCATTCATTTTATAACTGTTCGGTTCTTCAGAGTGCTGAAACTAATTTTGAATAATGAATGTATAAAGTACCGGTAATAGACCATTATATGGTAACAGTATTATACTTGGAAAAGAAACAACGTAATTCAAATAGAATGACTTGTTTTGTCCTTGAAATAACATCATCAGACTATCAAATCACACTCAAATATTTAGAAAAGTATACACATTTATGTTTATTTCTGTTTAAATAGTTAAGAAACTGAGATCAGGAACTTATCGTAGTGAGATCCCGTTTTCTCTCCACTCTAGCATAGAATGAGGTGGGATGAGACGAGACGAGACGATACGAGATAAGATGATCACTCAATCCCACTTAGTGCTGAGATTAAGAAAAGTGAAAGCCGTTACGTTTCACTCCTGCAAGGGCTTTCGTGACCTGTACGGAGATGGCATTGATTACTGTATGTATCATGTCTCCGTACCCAGTCCATTTGGACCAGTACCAATGAAGTCTAAATAGGACATTATTAATTGGTTTCTCTAAAATGAGCTGTTCAGTTTTGCTGTGTAATTTTAATTCTTTAATTTGCATGTACTTTAAAAACAGAGACAATAAGGCTTTAGTACGTTCCTTTCAGCTGTTCAGTTTTGCTGTGTAATTTTAATTCTTTAATTTGCATGTACTTTAAAAACAGAGACAATAAGGCTTTAGTACGTTCCTTTCTTTTAAAAGCAGAAGCGTCCCTTTCCCGTATTTAGTTTGCCTGTCATAAGAACGTTGCAAACCCAAGGGATACACCACACTATACTTACGAGTCATGTTTATGTATTACTCGTTGCATGATTCTTTGCCGTTAACGTCTGTGCGCGCTGGTGTCTGTTTACTGAATGTAGGGCCACGCCAAGGGATTAGTGGGGAGAGGTACACTCTGTATCGCAGCGTTATTGACATTAGGCAGACATTCATCAATGTGCACACCAGTGAAGTAAGATTTTATTTTAAAGTAAATGAAATTAACTTTAATAAAATGAAATGGCTTATACATAGATTTTAAAATAGTTCATTACTGATTGGTATCTGACATTGAACTTGTAATTTCATCAGCCGTATGAGTTCTCTCCTGACTTCTGTCTTTATGGACACGTTAGAGTTGGACCCACGGTCAAAATATTCCCATGCGGATTACCGAAGTGTCGATGTCTAGGTGAGGCCCTGTTCAGTGGGGTAGATTTCTCACTTTTTAATGTTCGGCCGCTGCCTTTTTATTTGAATGTTGTTCTTAATATTAATAGTATAAAAATTACATTTTAATATCAGTTAAAGACAGTTATTGATTTATTACATCCCTATTTAAGTATTACCATTATAACGTCGTAATTGAAAAAATTTTTTTAACAAACATTAAATAAGGTTTCAAAAATTTTACGTATGCTTAAAACATTACTTAATCACATAACCTAACTGAACCGAGCCGAATCGAATCGAACCGAACCTAACCTACTTTAGAGTACGGGCACTGCGCCGCATTTAAAACTTGTTTTAACAGTGTATTTTAACTAATTTACAAAACTTATATTAACTGTATATTTTAACTCATTTCCAACTACTGGGGCCAGTTCCATCGGGGGAAATTCAGCCCTCACTCCGAGCTGACCATGGGCCCAACTCAAACGTCCTTTCTATGAACATTACTGCCCGTGGGCCCATCTCAGCAACCCCATCTCTTCTTCACCACTTTCCAAACAAATATTTACAGGAATCTCCTGTTCCATTAGTGCGTCATGGCGCCGGTTTTGTTTGTCATGTCTTGAACTTTTCATTCAATCTTCATTGGTCACTTCCGTGTTACTACTGAAACTCTTAGAAGGTGACGCCTTCTCCCATACCAAGAAAATTTGATTTGCTGAAGGACATATACGGTGAAGGTGAGAGGGTTGGCGGTCGTAGTCTATACCAGGAACTGTCCTGGCATTCGCCTTAGCGCACGAGAATAGATAACTACGGGAAAGCTTCTTGGGACAGCCGACGGTGGACCAGCCCCTCTCCGTCTTCCGAATGCAGAGGTGTAGAGCCATAGTATAGCCGTGGCCACCCCTCCTCTGCTCGGTTGGTCGGTTGGAGTGCAAAGCTGTCGGACAACGGACCAGCCGTGGCCACTTGTTGACCGAAGCCTACTGCGCATCCGCTGACTTCTCGCATGCAGCACTTCGTGACAGACTCAATCACTTCCATAGCTAGTCTTTTCTTAATTGATTCCAACAAAGTTGAAAATTTTATTGAATAACTCCCTTACAGAATTATTCCAATCACTGATTCCTCTTCCGATAAATGAATATTTCCCCAATTCGTTCCCTTGCATTCCAAGTTCATTCTTGTTTTCTGTTTTTAGAAAGTTCCACTCAAACTTATTCATATACTGTACTAATATCATTCCACGTCATCTCTCCACCGACAGCTTGTCTCTTTACTCCCAAGTATTCTCAGCTGAAAATTTTATACATTTCTGTAATACTGTCCCTTTATAGAAAATCATCCAGAACATACACCGTTGTTCTTTCCTTTGGATTTTTTCCATTTCACAAATTAATTTCGTGAGGGGTCTCGTTCTTTGCCACCATACCATAACTGGGGTCTTACCAGTGTCTTATATCCGATCTCCTTTACTTTCTTACTGTCCGAATCGTTGGCTGAATGATAGCGTACTGGCCTTCGGTTCAGAGGGTCCCGGATTCAATTCCCGGCTGAATCGGGGATTTTAACCTTCATTGGTTAATTCCAATGGCCCGGGGGCTGGGTATTTGTGCTGTCCCCAACATCCCTGCAACTCACACACCACACATAACACTATCCTCCACCACAATAACACGCAGTTCCCTACACATGGAAGATGCCGCCCACCCTCATCGGAGGATCTGCCTTACAAGGGCTGCACTCGGCTAGAAATAGCCACACGAATTATATAGACTTTCTTACTACAAACCCTAAATATCCTTATAACCATAGGCCTCTGAAAAATATATAAACTTTATTAATATCCTCGTTAATGTGATTACCCAGAAAACTTATCTTATATTAACATCTAGGTACTTACAGCTATCACCATGAGGGGTTATGTGAACGAATCGTATCCATGAAATTTCATCGTAATATTTGTCCTAAATGGAGGAAAATAATTGCTTTCACGCAAATCAACAGTCAAATTAGCGGTAAATTGGTAAATAACATTATTACCAGAGTAATATAGCACGTCGATAGAGATGTAACTACGGCGAGTATTTCGCTGTAGACACTCTCTCTTCTGTGGCATTCCGCTTCATCGTGCCGTCTTTTGTTTCCTTCCTGAGGTCCAGGGCTAGCATAGGCGAATTGGAGGTGTTATGTCTGTGAATTCTCAACATCCTTGTCCAGCGCGGGCAGTTCAAACGGGAAAATGGATGTGAAAAGTTTATCGCAACACGAAAATGAGTTTTGTTGAAAGAAAAACGCATTAATGAGTTATGAGCACAAGTCAACAAATCGCCCCTCTAACTAACATCAAGCAAAGCAATGCAAAGCAAAGCAAAGCAAAGAAGTTCAAAGAAGTAAAGTGAGCAGAGACTTCACACACAAACGTGTTACAAGAACAAAAGACATACTGAATTGCTGTGACGAAGTAGAATTAATACTCGTAATGTAGCTAAGTATGTAAGTATATATTTCTGTAGTTATGACGGTATTTATTAATTAAGTGATAATTTTACTCTTAATTTGGCGTAAGAGCAATTATTATCTTCCATTAGGAAAATAATTATAATGAAATTTCATGGATACGATTCATTCACGTACTTCCCATGAGGTGCTTTCACTAAGAGCATATTTTTTATCTTGGTGAAATTTACAGCACAAATTTTCACCTCGTTTACTATCGTACCATTGTCGGCTATCCATCTTACAACTTTTTGTAGAGGTCGGTTTTGCAATTACCCACAATACTGTAACTTATTTATTATTCTATACAATATATAATCATCTTCAAGAAGCCTTATCTGCAATTCTAGTTCTGTACTCATATCATTTATATTTCTAGCAGAAGTAAGCTTTTTAATTTTGACCTGTATATACAGTTCACTAAGAGAGGAACCTTATGAAAAACTCCATTTTGTAGCAGAGTAATCAGTTGAGTGCTTTGATATGGCGTGGGTTCCAGAGTAAAAAATTCTGGTAGTTACTGACACAGCTCTTTATATCTATTGTTGTCGGCGCGGAGCTTTCTTGCTGTGTAGAGTGCGTTACATTTTTATGTCTTGCACCAACGCCTCTCTGTAGCGTGGCTTCAACGACCGTGACACACCGAGGGGTTCATATACACCAGTTTCCAGTATTTCAGATTGAGGGTCAGATGAAAATTGTCTGAAATGAGGGGCTGATTATCCAGCGCAATTATAGAGTTTTATCAGAGAGGTATAAATGATTTGAATACTTTTCTCTTATTGTGGGGAAGAGCTGGTGGTAATTGTAATTTAAAAGACTAAATCAATGGGACGAGGTTTCCCAGATGTTCCACTATCAAGTGAAGTATTAACGTCCCATGTCCCTAACTTATTTATCTATTTATTTGTCTAGTTATTTATTTATTTATTTATGTAATACGGAATTTATTATTTATTTATGTATGTAAAGTTTTTCGCATGCTCACAATATTATAAATATAGAAAAAGGAAATCGATGGATTAAAATTTGATTAACTCTTAACATTTTGAACTTTGTCTCCTAATTGTGGTATATTATCAAATAATGCTGCGCACTGGTGTAAAGAGGAATATATTTATTTAAAGTTAATTACAAGCAGGACAAGAGGTCCGTTTTGTTCTAACCAACTGCCACTATAACTTAAATATTATCAATTAATATACAACGTCAAAAAACAAGAATACATATAAGAGCGTAATATACATTTTCCTAATGAGGATAAATAAAGATTTTAAAACTAAACATCTAGGAGATTATAGTACAATATTACTTTTACCATATCAGAAACGTAGACTATATTAACAAGGAAGAGAACACATAAGAGAAACCTAAGACAATTTTTTTTTGCTAGGGGCTTTACGTCGCACCGACACAGATAGGTCTTATGGCGACGATGGGATAGGAAAGGCCTAGGAGTTGGAAGGAAGCGGCCGTGGCCTTAATTAAGGTACAGCCCCAGCATTTGCCTGGTGTGAAAATAGGAAATCACGGAAAACCATCTTCAGGGCTGCCGATAGTGGGATTCGAACCTACTATCTCCCGGATGCAAGCTCACAGCCGCGCGCCTCTACGCGCACGGCCAACTCGCCCGGTAAGACACAGTTTGATGCCGAGGATGCATCAAGAATAAAACTAAACATTACAAACATATCTAGGAAATTATGATATTTCGTATTATTTAATTCATTTGGTGTTAAGTAACTTATATGGCTTAATGCATGGAAAGGTAGCGGCATTTCAGACATTTTGTTCTGAGTTTTGATACTATATTGCTGTATTTCATATAGTTTAAGGTCATTGTATAATTGAGAGGCAGTGATAAAAAGTAACTTACTGCACTTTACCGCACGATGTTGTGGAATCTCAATGAACTACTCGGTCCATCTTGGCCGCTGGAGCCACAGACTATATTCATAAGAACAGTAGGGCATGGGCATGCGGGACCTATGTTTGGCAGCTCGCCCAAAATAATAATGACTGGACGAGTTGGCCGTGCGGTTAGGGGCGCACAGCTGTGAATTTGCATCTGGAAGATAGTGTGCTTTAACCCAACTGTCGCAGCCCTGAATATAGTTTTCCGTGGTTTCCCATTTCCATACCAAGAGGGCATCTGTCCGTAAAACTGAATGGGGGAGGAGGAGGGATTGAGCTAACCTCTGTAACTGTGAGGAGGTGGGATTAAGCTGAACTGGGCTGTAAGGAGGAGGAGGAGTAGGAGGGATTAAGCTGACCTACGTAACATTACGCTGTCGAAAAGAGGAGGAGGAGGAGGAGGGAAAATAGTGTCTAGGAGGGCATCTTACTATGAAACTATACCCCAGTAAGGTTAGACATCTCTAAGATAGTGTCGGGGAAAGGATATGTCGAAAAGGGCAGCTATCCTTAATCCTCTGACCTTAGATCCCCTCCAAGATGGTGTCGGGATGGGCAGCTAGCCTTAAAACTATAATCTACTAGGGTCGGACCCTCCTCTAAGATGGTGGTGGCGAAAGGGATGTTGAGAAGGGCAGCTAGCCTTAATCCTGCACCCTCTAAGATAGCGTCATGTTGAGAAGGGCAGCTTGCTCTAAAACTGTAATCCTCTCTCCAAAATGGTGTCAAAATGGGTCATGTCGAGAAGTGCAGCTTGCATTAAAACTGAGGTTATTTCAAAATTCTGTGGCAAAACATGTGTACGTGTTTAGGACCTGTGACAGCTGTCGAAAGCACGTGGTTTTCCAATTCCGCGTGCCCACATTTTTAAGATGGCAGCATTGAGGATAGTCCCTGTTAAGATGGTGGCACTGAGGTTAGCAACGTTCACTTGCTGAAAATCCGCGGCCACGTGGTTATGACATGTCAAGATTGCAGCTGTCAAAAGCACGTGGCTTTTAAATTCCGCGGCCCCTACGTCGTTAAGATGGCAGCAGTGAGGTTATGCCCTGTTAAGATGGTAGCACTGAAGGTAGGCACCGTTTACTTGTTTAAATTCTACGCATACGTGGTTAGGACCTGTCAAGATGACACCTGTCAAAAGCACGTAGATTTTAAATTCCGCGCACCTACATGCATAAGGTAGGAACAATGAGGTTAGGCCCTGTTAAGATGGCAGCATTGAAGTTAGCCACGTTCACTTGTTTAAATTCCGCGCGCACATGGTTAGGACCTATCAGGATGACAGCTGTCAAAAGTACGTGGATTTTAAATTACGCGCTCCAACGTGTATAAGGTGGCAAACATGATGTCAGGCCTTGTTAAGATGGCAGCAGTGAGGTTAGCGATATTCTCTTGTCCAAGAAAGTGAGGTTAGGGTCCATCAAGATGATAACTGTCAATTTGACAGCTTTCGAAAAGCACGTGGCCAAGCACGTGGCTTTGTTTAAAAACAATGCGACGTCACGGTCACGTGGTCATGATTTCACGGGGACAATGACATTGGATGCGGTCAATGACCTCGTAGGAAAACGCTAACGCAGCTTCCATTGTCTCTCTATCACCACTGCTCTACTACTCAAGGTTTTTCCCGTACTATTGAGACGATTCGGAAGATTTTTTTTAAACCGCATCTTTTAATTCCCTCAGGTTTAAGAGCTTGAGTTTCGTGAAACATACACGTTAGCGTTTCATATACACTGCTGTGCGAAACTTAAGGGCGAAAGTTGTTGTGTCACTACCAAGTAACATAGCTCGATGGAACCACACATAGGGAGAACTGCTACAGTATGATGCGGTAGGCAACGGAAAGGAATATGTGATGAGACGAACAGAAATGACACTTTTATACAGAGACAATAAATAACACGTAAGTTACTGCGACTCGTTTTGGTACCCTGGACGTCACAAGCGAAGGGACATGGTTCTTAAAAGGGACTGTGATCACCACGGACACATAAGCAAGATTGGTAAGGAGTTCTTGTGGTAGGGCGTTGCATTCCTACACCAGTGCGGTTGACAACTGCTTGATAGTCGTTGGTGCATGTGGACGTGTTGCAATACGTCTGCCCAACTTGTCCCACACGCGCTCGATGGGATTTAAGTCGGGGGAAATGGGCAGGCCAGTCCATTCGACGAATATCCCCTGGTCCAAGAGCTCCTCACTTGCGCTGTTCGGTGCGGTCGTGCATTGCCATCCATTAAAATGAAGTCAGGGCTGAATGCTCCCTTGTAAAGAGCCAGATGGGGAAGGAGTACATTGTCACAATACGTTGAACGGTGAGGTCAGTACGCCCATGCAACTTATTGCCTCCCCACACCATTATGCTTGAAGCACAAAAATGAGCATTTCTACAATATTCCTGGGTGCATTACGTGTTCCCACCTCTCACCAGATGAAGGTACGTCTAGAATAACTAGTCATACTGAATCTGCTCTCATCTCAGAAGACCACGCGACTCCAATTCTCGTCAGTCCAGACCTGATGCTCTGGGCACCATCGCAAACGTTTGCGCCGATGTGCGGTCGCCAACGGAACAAAACGTAATGGTCCACGGGCAAATAGACCACCCCCGTGCAGTCGCCGTGCCACTACGGAGCATGAGGTTGGTTGCCTTGCAGTCCTGTTCAATGTAGTTGCAATATTGCACCCGCTGTTTGACGTGAGTCTCTTCTTGCATGTTGCACAATGTAGCGGTCATCTGCTGCTGTAGTTGACTGCATACCACAGTATACAGTAACAGCTCACTGCTTGACTCACACTGTCTTTTCCTGTTCCTTTAAATGCCTCCTTTCGTGGGTCCAGACCCAATTGGCGCTCTAGTCGCGCTGACGTCACGCCAGGTTTCTACTGTATGCACGTGTGGGAGAGTTCTGGCAACATGTTACCGCACTTACATTCATTTCCACCAAGTAGTTGAGATGTTATGTTGCTCTATCTATCCCTAAGATTTGCACGGCAGTGCACGTATATATAGATGTTCCAGAATAGCTGTCAAACGAAAATTGATACACATGTAACTTAGCGATTGGAAATGTTTTAATCAATCTTTTTACCTCGCACCGATACATATAGGTCTTATGAGGACGACGGGGTAGAAAAGGGCTAGGAGTAGGAAGGAAGCGGCCGTGGCCTTAATTAAGGTACAGCCCCAGCATTTGCCTGGTGTGAAAATTGGGAACCACGGAAAACCATCTTCAAGGTTGCCAATATTGGGATCCGAACCCACTATCTCCCGAATGCAAATTCACACATGCACGTCCCTAACCGCACGGTCAACTCGCTCGGTTATCTGGAAAAATATTGTGGGGATAAGTTACCATAGCATCCCGATGGGCGGGGCTGGGAAGTGGCTGAATTGTAAAAATAATAGAAAACCACCAATATTAATGTATAATCAGCATTTCTTGCATCGTTGAGGCCAGTAGTGATACACATAACAATATTTCTAAATCTCCAAAAGAGCTCGTAAACTATCAGCCAACGTCAGTAAATAAATCTACAAAAATTCACTTCAAACAGGTTATACAAACCCTAAAATTAAACATTATAATACACGAGCAGAGCCGAGAATTATAGCTAGTTGTGTACATAAGGAAATTAAGACACTGCCATTCAGGTTTACAGCATTCTCCTCATCATGGCGAAGAAATTGGCATCAAGATGCTGCCAGCAGGAGTACTTTGCGGTTTTATGGGGTTTGATTTTTGTGAGCAAATTTACACCCTTCTCGCCGAAGGCTTGGTTAAGAAACTTGTGTCTTTTCGATCAGACCATGAACCCACCAACAGAAGCAATGCTCATTTTAGTTCTGGTTCCAGTACTCCACTATTTCAAGAGAGTAAGAAAGCCGTTGATGTCTCACCACTGGTGGTGCAATCATATTATGTTGTAGTGCATTTTAATCTGATTTGACAAATTAAGCACCTGCTTGCTGACAGCAGATGCTTAGCTTCTCTGTGAGGTGTCCTGACATGAAAATGAGTATCTGAATGGTATAGGAGTGGGTAGCAAATGCAAAGATTTGAGCAGTAGACACAGCCGTCCTTTTTCCCGGTCATTGATACGGTCCTATTTGACATCCTTTATTCAAATCGAATTTGGTCCGTGTTAAACGCCATGTCCACTTAGATTGCAAGACCAGAAATAAAGACCACAACTTCAACAACAAACTCAGTGATCAGCTATACATAGCGTTATCAAGTTTAACATTCCCTCTAGCAACGAACCTTGTGATCCTGCGTGATATAGGTGGGATGTAGATGAAGAAGTGGCAACGTAGTCCAGACTCTCGCAGGGATCGGGCATGCGCAAATAAGGTATGGGAGCGGTCAAGTGGCGTTGTTGTCGATGTGTAGTGTGCATTTTACGAGCATCCGGTTGAAAGGGTTGTTGCTGTGTGGCTTTGAATTGAGGCGTGTCGATTTCACCGCTCTTAAACATGTTTTTAGAAGGTGATCAAAGTTCGTGTATTAAAATCGAGGTTGCTCGTGGCAGAAATGCATCAGGATGTTATCCAGGATTATGTGAAGCCAGTAGCAAGAATGCTTTACCGTATATGATGGTGGAACATTGGGTTTCGCCAGGAACACAGTCGGGTGAAGCTTATGCTGATTGTGGTACACGTCTACGAGTGTGTTATTCTTACGCATGCTATGCCTGAGGGACAAACCGTCAACATTGACTACTATTGTCGTTTACCGGAGCGACATCAGCGTCCGGCTAGGCTGCTCAAACGTCTACGTTTATTGACTGAATGGTTAGCGTACTGGCCTTCGGTTCAGAGGTCCCGGGTTCGATTCCCGGCCGGGTCGGGGATTTTAACATTCATTGGTTAATTCCAGTGGCCCGGGGGCTGGGTGTTTGTGCTGTCTCCAACATCCCTGCAACTCACACAACACACATAACGCTATCCTCCACCACAACAACACGCAGTTACCTACACATGGCAGATGCCGCCCACCTTCATCGGAGGGTTTGCCTTACAAGGGCTGCACTGGGCCAGGAATAGCCACACGAAATTATTATTATTATTATTATTACTATTATTATTATTATTATTATTATTATTATTATTACCAGACATGAGTCCTTGTGACTTCGACCCGTTTCCAAAGTTAAAGAAACCAAGCCAAGGCCACCGATTTCCAGGCGTGGCATCTATACTCTGCGCAGTAAGGTGCTCCGTCGCTGTCATCAACAGAGAACGCCTGGCCAACGGTCCCCAACGTCTTCCCGACATTTGTAAAAAGTTAGTGGACTTTGCAAATGACTCCACTGAAGGAGTGTAATGCACTTGTCATTTCATTCAATATTGCGTTCCATCAATATAGATACTACTTTATCTACAGCCCCCTTGCCTGTGCCTGGCGTTTGAATTGGTGTAGTAAATATTTGCTGGCTTTAAAATTGTAATTGTCCAGCACTATAGATGCTTCTTTTGCCCAATTCTCCAAATGCAAGTAGATATTATATTGTCATATGTCATGCATATTACCGAATGTAGTGATCATCTCCTCGTGAATTCGAGAACTTTTGTGTTCTAGCGTTCCAAATGTAAAGCGTCTGTAATATTTGCCTCTTTTTCGGCGATGTCTTAAATTTTCTGGCTGTTATTGTAATAGCTTTCTTTGCAATCTTCGCACTATCTAATAATGTTATTGGCTTTACGTCCCTTTAACTAATTTTACGGTTTTTGGTGACGGCGACGTGCAGGAATTTTGTACTACAGGATATCATTTTATGCCAATAAATCTACCGACACGAGGTTGACGTATTTGAGCACCTTCAAATACCACCGGACTGAGCCAGGATAGAAATTGTGAAGTTGGGGTCAGAAGGACAGCGCGTCAGCACTATCATAAGCACTTTATTATTTTTTCTTCATAATTCTTTTTGTCAGTACTTTTCTGTTTCAGTTTAGGGAGTGATTGCTTATAGGAGTTTGAATTTATTGGCACTTTGTGGCTTTTTACAATTTGTTTTCCGTTGCACCGACACATGGCGGTCTTATGACAACCATAGGATAGGGAGGGGCCAGAAGTACGAAGAAAGCAGCCGTTGCTTTAATTAAGGTACAGCCCTAGCATCTGCTTGGTATGAACGTGGGGAAACCACGAAAAATCCTTCATAGCTGCCGACATTGGGGTTCGAACCGACAATCTCCCGAACGTAAGATTACAGTTACACGCCTCTAACCGCATGGTCAGTTCGCTCGGTGGCAAGTTGTGTGCTGGACTCCGAAATGTATCAATATCTCCAGATAAAATGTGCGACTTTCTATTACTGTCGCACCACAATATCTGTCCAATCACATAAGAGCAACGCCAAGGACATGTTGCTTCAATACATTATAGAACTAGCGTGCAAAGCGCCTGCCGATGCATGTTGCAGGTGAAATGTCCATTTGATAATTTTTAATCATCTCATTCACTAGAATGTATACCACAGTATGAAGACAACCAGTCATTTTGCTACGCGCAGTAGTTATATGTATTCCACATACAGTGTGCGTTAGCATATTAACACTCTCATCTGAGTCAGACTGCCGAAACTACAGTCATACAGCAGGATAGCGGCTAGCTAGGCACAGCATCACAAAATGACATAATGGACATCAGGTACAGTGTGTTTGGCAGGTTATTACCGTAAACATTTCAGTCGAGCTCTCTACCTTCATAAGACTTGTTTTAGAGGTTTTTCAGGCGACTGAGAAATGCCACATCTCACACCAGTTACTTTGGTGTTTTGCTTGTTCAATCCAGGATATTTCGTAACGATTGTCGTCAGATGGTTAGACAGTTTCCCTTGTCAGATAAATTTTCGACGACGATGGGAAAGGGAATATCAGTACTGGGAGGTCAATTGTCGCACCTGTTTAATTTTTCTTGGACGAGTAAAGTCACAGTTTGCTTTGATTTTTATGGAGTTTGGTCGTATCCCCTCTCCGTCTATGATATGTCCAACGCTTAGTATTTTTTCTTGGAAAAACTTCGATTTTGTTAACTTTATATTGGAACAAGTATATATTCTTTAGATTCTCTTGTAATCTTGCTAGTTTGTCGCAATGGTCGTCGAATGTTCGCGTCGCAATTTCCAGGCCATCTATGTAACAGGTTACAAAATCTTTTATTTCTGATTTTAAATATCTGGCTAATGCCCTTATTAATACTGCACAGCTATTTTTCAACCAGAACGGTAGCTGACAACATGCATATGTTTGATTATCGAACATGAAACCTGTCAACAGCCCCGACTATTCCTCCAGAACGATATGATGAAGTCACCATATACAGTCCGTACTACATATTTCTAAATTGCCTCACAATGTCTTTATTTTCGGTACCTGATCACACTCTCGTATTAATTTCTCAATCAGTTGTCTTTCACCTAGACATATCCTTAAATTTCCGTTACTTTTCTTTACAATTACGAGTGGATTATTATAAGGTGTAGTTGTTTTAATTATTATACCATCGTCTAGCATCTCTTGTATTAATCCCTTGATTCCTGAAAATCCTTCTCTGGGATGTCGCACAACTTCCATCTATATGGAGTTCAGTCACTCAGCATAAGTTTATACTTGAAATTTGGGATTGGTCCCGGTTTATTTTCAAATATTTCTGAATATTTCCTTAGGATTCCAAATAATTTCAGCTTCTCTTCTGAAGAAATTTTAGTTTCTGCTATACATTTCGAGCCTCCTCCTCCTTCTTCGTCTTCGTTACTCATAACTTTTTCAATATTTTCTATTATTTCTTCCTCTATAATATCATCATCATTCTTCTTTTTGCCTGGGATTACGCATTCCTTTGTCTCTCTGTGTACCTCTTGTCCTTCGATTCCCATGTGCTCGTTATCCCGTACATTCCCATTTAGCTTAATTCTTTCATTTGTCTCTATGCCGCTATCGTAAGTAATAGGGAACATAATTATCTGCTTCTTCATATCAATTGTCATTTCGGTAGCTAGCATGAAATCAAATCGTAATATTATATTGTATTTGATCCCGCTCATAACCATAAAAGGATGTTCGAATGTTATCCTCCGTCTATCGATTTTCACCTAGGTTTTTATTTTATATTCTACCGATTTTCAGGTATTATTCCGCGAATTTTGACCTTTGATACTGGAATTGTTGGTAATTTAATCTTCTGACTAATCTCATGGAATGACACTTGAGATATCGCGCTGATGCTAACTCCAGAATCAATTAAGCAATGCGTTTTAAATCCGCTAATCTTTACGATAATTTTAGGTACATTAATTTGCAGTTTTTAGCATTAGTTGTAACATCTTCCATTAAATCACCCGCATTCACGTCACATGATTCAGTTTGTGCAATCAGCCAACTTGAAATTTTATTATACTTTTTATCCATCATATTTTTTATTTCTTAATTTACTCTAGAATAGACCTTTTTTATTGGTTTCTGGATTAACATATCAAAGTGTTGGGCGGTTGGATTCAGCTTCTGTTCTTCGCGTCCTTTTTGTTTGTCGGATTGAAATTCGAGACATATGGATCCCTCAGTTCCTCCATTTATGTTTTGATCCTTGATTGCGCTCTTCTCTCCTCTGTACTTTGTGTAGCTTCCCGTAAGTCTTGTACATACTTCCTGTTTCTATATTCTCTCTCCTTATAACATTCTCCCTGTCTTCCTTTATATATGGGTCTTTTCCTGTAATTTGCTCTGCTTCTGTTAGCCCTAAGTTGATTATTTGGTCTATGGCACAAATCTGACGTTTCCATTATGTCTATCGCACTTTTGATGACCATTTCTGCATTGACATTTCGTTTCTTCTGTCCCTTTTCTCCTCTTTTAATCCACTCCATTCTTCCAGGGTTTCTTGGATTTCCTCTTTGCTCTCTTAGCATATTTTATTAATGACTTCAAGCATTAATACATTATTGCTTCTTCGTTATTTGAATTTCTCATGATCCTACTCGTAGTATGTACTGAAGTCATATCAATTTGCCTTAAAATATTCTCCATTTCGATTGCGGAGTGTATATTCGTGGCTGCCACTAGTCTTTGTATATCTGGCGGAAATTGTTTTTGAATTGTCGTAGGTGCTTCCAGTTCATTTGGTGCTGAGTCTAGATCCTGCAATCAGTGAAATTGATAGACAAAATAATCATTAAAGCGTGTTTGACCCGTCGATGCACACTTTTTAGAATATAATTTTAATCTGAGATTCCGATGAACTTCCGAGTTCCAAAAACCATTAAAAAATGCGACTTGTAATTCCTTGTAGTCATGGAATGTGTACTTAAACGCCAGATACTACAAGTTGGGATTGAAATCCAGGTGTTTTTCAATGATCCTCAACATTTTATTCTCTGGTATTCTGTTTTTTTCCGAAAGTATTCTTCCATCTCACGAAGGAATCTTTTCAGTGAAATATTTGCCGTGTTGTTAAAATGCTTTGGCCGGTCGTTGGAAGTTTTAATGATATTTACTAACGCTGGGTTTCCATTACTGTTCGCCATTAATATATGATTGTTGCTTTGATTAGTTTCAGCCGATACCGTAGGCATTTCTTCTCTTTTGTTAATGTGCAATTCCATCGCTTTTTGTCTGTCTGTACAGTTTGAGATAACCGATTTTGTTACCTGGGCTTCGTTTCTAATATCTTGAATCTCTTGTTGGATCTGTTTTAGCTCCTCTTCTGTCTTGCTTATTCCTTCATCAGCTTCACTTCTGTTTCTTTCTACTGTGCCGTTCCTTTGTCCTGATTGCTAATACACGGAGTCAAGAGGTTTACTATTTACCGCGGATGAAATTAAGTAGTACGCATTAAAACGTCAGAGAAATACAAAGTTATACGATACAGATGCAATTCGAATCATAGTGGCCGTGAGCGAGACAAAATGAATCTTTTAAATTGTTAGCACCAACACTGGGAACAAGAGAGAATTGATTTTAGAAGGCTGGCGAGAAAATTAGCGGACGAGGTTTCAAGAAAAGAAGAGATATTTGCGAGGTTAAAAATCAAATTTACCAAAATAAATTGAAATAATAGCAATAATATACGTCCACACGTACAATACACATATAATTTATTATATTAAACCGAGAACATATTCAACAGAGTAATTGAATTCATCGAGAAAGGTAGAATAAAGGAAAGGAAGACGCTATTGAACGGACCTGACTTGTATGAAAAAGGTTTCGTTAGGAAGCATATATTAATAAAACGCAATCATATACTGTAGAAGTTAACATTGAATTAAGTAAAGTCACGTCAGACATTTTGGTAGTCTGTATAATAATTTAGACGTTTATCTAAGCCAACATAAAAAATACTGCAATACAAGGCTTTGCATTTCACAAAATGTTTTCATTAATGTTTTCTTTGAAACTGTATTGTCTAAATGCACAAAAGACCGGCATGATGTACCTGTAAATCGAGAAAGTGTTTGACGACCATGGGAGACCAGCCGACATGACGGGCAGTTGAGAGCTCGAATTCCGCAGAAGAGATGCCTGATAACCGAGCCCGTAACATCAAACGTAGACCAATGCAGCTGACGGCGTAGCTGGACCAACACCAATCCCGGCAGGCAAATACAGAATGAATTTGTCAGAATGTTATCAAGTGAGTTTTATGTTTCCTTTGTATAATGTAGACTGTGTATATTTGTTTCGAGTGTAATATTTCGTCATACCTTCATAATATATAATTCAATATCAAGCAGTTTCTCGCGAGTGATCCAAAATGTTACATGTTTTGGAAGGTGATAGATAGCCTTCAGCATGAATAAAATTTATCACAAGCTAGGGAAGTGATCATATAGTAGTATAACGTTATGTCAACGATATCAGTCAATTATAATAAACCACGCCATTAGTATATGATGAGAATAGAGTGTGATAGGTAGTAATATTGAGATGTAGGACATCAGGTCCGTAAAGATAAATCATATACCGCCATTGAGAAATCAGAGGAAGTTAGATACGGAGGTTAGGAACGTATTGGCAGAACTGAGAAATAGATATTGATCCGGGGAGTGATTTTTTGAAAAGTGAATTGAATAATGCGTTAACGTGAATTTAAGAAATGCTGACAGGTGATGCGATAAAAATATAAATGGAAATATGAGAAAGGAAGTGTGAGATGGAAGAATATTGATGTATGAAGGAAATAGTTAATGAATTGTGATAATGATGCGAAGAAATAAGAGGAAGAATTTATATATTAATATATAAAGAGTAGTTTTTGGCGCAGACGCAGATCTATAGTACCGGTAGATATTGTGGTGGTAATGATGTTTACAAAATTAACAATCCATATCGCATAAGAAATGAAAACACGATACGGTGTTTACGAGCTATTGATAGGGATTAATCATGAAAATAAATTCTGATACCCTTGATTTTCACTCAAACGGCGATTTCAATGATCTGGCATAAGGTTATTCTAGCTAATATATCAAGCTATTAGTGACGTGAATAGTCTACTGTGTCGTGTATTCTTAATAGTATTTTTTGACTGGTAATGACTTCGAATTTTCATCCATGGTATTCCCTATAAACCTACACAAGATTGACTGGATTTTATGAAGTGATATACTAGAATTGCAATTTAATAATAAAGCTACCAAAATTATTTAGGGCAAATTCACTCATTTCCAATGTAGGTATTGAATGTGTTGGTGATTGTTAGTAATCTAGTAGGTAGTAACATATGTAGCCAATGAATGCTGCACAGACAAGAATATCTGTAGCCAGTGAATGCTACACAGGGATGAAACTAATCTTAATCTGTATGCGTCTAATTTAAAGGAAACATCTAAAAACATTCGTTTATAAAATTAAGAAATGAGTACATGATCAAATGAGGGACATTTCTTTTAAGAAGATTGATTACTTAATTAATTAATTCAAACGATTCCAATCCATGCAGATTTGCAAAAATGTGGTACATTTCATTTTATCATGAAATGTTAAAGCAAGTTGAGTTAACCACCCATTCAATGAATATTATGACAATTCCTACGACGAAAAAATATTGTTAAACAAATATTTTTGAATATAATATTTCAATTCTATCATTAATTTCAAACTTCAAGCAAACCTTACATTTTAATTTATCCATCATATTTATTTTCTTGAATAAATGATAGTAAGATGTAATTTATTAACATTTATAGATTATCGGTATACTATGTAAGTTATGATTATGGCAGCATTAATATAAAACCGTCACCGTATTTCACAAGCGATAGAAACGTCTGACAGAGTTATCTGGAATGAACGAAAGCGTTGCGTTGAGCATTTCTCTCTGAATTCACGTTAAAAATACATATTATTCTTTGCGAACCCTGAGATGCATACCGACCCTAACCGTGGACTTTTCTTTGACGCCAAGGGACTTAGACTCTGGAATCTGCGTACTATGTCCTCCTTCATAATATGTAACTTATCTCCAATCTGGTCACGTGCTATTATGAAATTTACTTCCATTGTCCTATTCGTTACTTGCACCTCCTCGTTTATATTGTCTATCCTCTCTTGATATTTATCCCATTTTTCCTGTGAATCAATTTTTAGTTTTTCTATGTTCTCTGCCAGTCTTTTGATCTTTTCCTCTTTCGAAATTTCAATGTAATTATTTTTTGCTATTGGCTTTACGTCGCACCGACACAGATATGTTTTATGGCGATGATGTGACAGGAAAGGGCTAGGACTGGAACGAAGCGGCCGTGGCCTTAATTAAGGTACATCCCCAGAATTTGCCTGGTGTGAAAATGGATAACCACGGAAAACCACCTTCAGGGCTGCCGACAGTGGGGTTCGAACCCACTATCTCCCGAATACTGGATACTGGTCGCACTTAAGCGACTGCAGCTATCGAGCTCGGAAATATAGTTCTTATTCTCTGTTAATTATTCCTTGACTTTGTTCATATATTTCCTTGTTTTCAGATACATTCTTTATTTCTTCATGTTTTTTGTAATGTCTCTTTCTGTTCTTTTGATATTCTTCGAACTGCGTTCGCAACAGATTTAAGTTTGACATATTCGTTTTTTAATTCTCCAATTATCTTTAAATACTCTAAGATTCCTACCAATTCTCTAAGACAGTTATATATTAATTTGTTTCTCCGGTTTTCAATTAATTAGGTTTACTGTCCGGAGTCCATCCCACCGATTGACATTTATTATCCCGGTTTCTACAAAATATTCTGTCCTAAGTATCCTATGCAGTATTAATCCATTTCAATGTGATTATTATCTTACGATTTTCATCACCTCATCCTACAAAATCATAAAGTATAAATCTACATCATTATACAGTATACATTTAAATTATTCCAGTGCTTAAGTATAATTACTGTAATAAATCCTTTTCTTATCTATTATTTCAATGCTGAGTGTCAGATTTCTTTTACTTATGCACCTTGCCATCTTTTTCTTCGACACGAGACGCTACTTTTAATTAGTCTAGCCACTCTTCTGTTTTCTTTGAGCCTCATAATTAAATTCCAATTTTTTCGATCTCTTCATTGCTTCGTTTCTCTTCAAACCCCCTGCTATATTCTGCCCTACGATCTGGCAATACAATTATTATTCTCTGACTTCCTCTTCTTTTCGCTCCACGTTGAGGCAATTAACTTTTCTTTATATCTTCGTTTCGTCCACATTGTCTTTTGCTCACATGTTAGGCGATAATTTTTCTTGAACTCTGCCCTTTTGTTGGGCATCAATTTTTTTAACTCTCCATGTCTTTTTCTTGCCTCAAAGTTGACCGCCAATTTTTCTTGCGCCGTTCCTGCGTGTAGGATGGATGGCGTACAAGGAAACTCCAGACAGGTTCGGCGAGTATCTCAGGGTAATCATCGTAGTATTTTAACGTGTGCCCAAATAAAACTCGACTCGTAACTAAATATTTAGTTGACAAAGAAAAACAGTGATGGACGTCTCCATCAAACGAGTCGCCGAGATAGCAGACATATTAAATTATGCAATATTTAAATCAAAATTGTGTATTATACTAAGTATCTATCAATGACAACTCGAATATATCTTACATACTATCATTTATTCATAAAAGGAAAATACTATGGACAAAATGTGTAAATATGGATTGAAGATCCAAAATTAATCAATTAGTTCAGTATTGCAAACTTGAATCGTTCATACATAATTATTATTCGTCGCCTGTCTCCTTAATATCAACATTGAAACGGATATTTGCTTCACTTCCTTAGTACATCATATTAAAAATAATTTACAATTGCAAATTCGCATGAGTTAATATCAGTTAACTTTAGCATTTAATTTTCTTGTCGTTAGAGACTCCTCATTTTACCGTAAGTCTGTGTTCAATTCTTAGGACAAATACTTTTCTTATTTTTTCAAAGTTTCGTAGGATTGGCGGAAAGCATATGATTAGTTTCATATATCAATGGCAATTATATGCTTTAATTCATCCAAAACTATAACATTAATTGATTATCGTTGCATTATTCATCAACTTAGCTTCCAACCTAAAATATATCATTAACAACCGAGTAAACTCTCAACTGAATCAAAATTTTTATGCATAACCTTATTTAACTCAACTATGAGTGTAGGGAATACCATGGTTAAAGGTATAGAGTGACTATAATCCACTTAAAATTATTAGTAAGAGGTAGGAATAACTGATCATGTTAATCACTGCCTGCCATAATCGATACTTCATAAGTACATGAGTAGGAATATAATATTTAAATACTCCTTTGTGAATAATCATTCATATTAGGTTTATCTTTGATGATCAACTCCTATCTCGCTCTTCACAAGTAATGCCGCATGATGTCATCTTACTGTACGATATGGATTTCCAAACAAAGAAACATCGTTTTTGCTTAATAAATACTATCGATCCGCGTCTGCGTCAATACTTCATTCTTTCTCTTTAAGTATAACATTCATTTCCATTATATCCTAGTAGCTTTATATTAATATTTCAATTCTTTCATTTTCATCCTCATATAACATCATCTCATATTCCTATTCTCATATTTCACTACATATCTCTTGCAATACTTCACAGCATTTATTGTATATAACCTACATTGACGCATATCAATCTTCATATTTAAGAAAATAATTCTATCATCGGATCAATGTCTTCACATTTAACATCAACATATCTTATCTTTATATCCATATCTAACCCCTTCTCACTCATTTATGACAACACATAACCTATAGGCTATTCGTTATCATAATATCCTACATATCATTTGAAATCCTATAGCATTCTACTCTCAAATACTTCACATATGTTACGACATGATTCACTATGACTCATTAATATCGTAGACATTACACTGTTATACTATTTAGTCAATCCCTAACTAGGGATGGTCTTAATTTTTTATGAAGGCTGCCTATTTCCTTCATCATAACGACACACTATTAGGTTTCGAAAACATATACGATTTACCACGTGTTAATTAAATGCAAGCAATCTTCCATGTACAGAAACTAGCGATTAAATTCATATCTCTAAGAAACTTATCTTTTCCTTTGGCCACCGGGATTGTTATTTCTGGCTAGCCTTCAATACCCTTGGTCAGCCTCAATGTTCCGCCGCCAGTCACTGGGATGTTCTCGGGAATGCAACTCTCCCGTGCCCGTCATATCGGCCTACATTTTTCTTACAGGTCCATGACATAGTTGTCTTGCGCAATTTGAAGATACAAATACATAGAAGAGATTACTTGAAACGTCTTGACATAAGCAAAGCCTTCTAACATAACAATGATATCGAGAATCGGTTTAATAGACGTTTATCTGTCTAATTTTATGCATATCATCAATATGTCAGCTTATGCTTTGTTTCTTTCTCTGAATGTAATTGCTACTTAAGTTAGTTTATATAAATGGCGTTTGATACTCGATTCTTTCTTTTACGAGCCAAGGCCTATTCTGCGCCTTCTTCTTAACGCTTGGCTGATTGATTCTTGCAGTATTTCACGTATTTAGCATGAATTTATTAATATTACTATCGTAATTATACGTTGTTCCTGCGTATAATTGCAATATATCCTTTTTTTCTTCCGCTGCTATATATTTCAATGCTTTGACGAGTTGCTTCTTTCTTGACCGAAGTTCGTCCGCTTTCCATCGATGTGTATTAATTTGTAATTTTTTATATTAGTGTTGGCGTTAACAATTCGAGCAGTAATTTGTCATATGCACTGTCTCTGCGATCGTGACCATTACTCTTTCGTGCTACTCTGTATTCCCTTGATATTGTATCACTTTATGCAAAATGTTCAATTTCACTAGCGGTAATCGCGTACAATTCGACTGAACTAAAATGCTCTTAGAACAATGGAAACGGCACATAGGGAAACAGTCATGGCTCCAGTTAAGGTATAACGCCAGAAAGAGTCTAGTGTGAAAACAGGAATCCACGGAAAGTCACCTCAAATGCTGCGGATGGTGGAATTTGAACCCGCCATGTCCCTAATGAGCTTAGAGTTACATTGCTCGTACCGCGCTTGCATTTCACTCTAAAAGCATTAAATATTTCAGAGTTGCGTGGTTGTGGTTAGATGGTGATAATCCAGGCAGAGTGCAGTTCAAGAAACAATCAGCGCCATGGAATGCTGGTAATAATGTTGTGTGGCCTGCGGAGAGGCCTGATGCAGGTCTTTTGAGTTGATGCCATATAGGTGACATGCCCGTCTATGAGGATGAGGCCCTACCTAGGATGAATACAGATGTAAGATCATGTTACAAGAGGTAATATCGAGTAAATTGCGTTTTATTATATTTAGTCCATTTTAAGTCTTAGAGAAGATTGTCAGTGAGGTTCCTCTGTTTTTTCACCACATCACATGGTATCGGTCGCAATTGACCCACTTGCCCCCTTTTTTTTTTTTTTTTTTTTTTTTGCTAGTTGCTTTACGTCGCACCGACACAGATAGGTCTTATGGCGACGATGGGATAGGGAAGGGCTAGGAGTGGGAAGGAAGCGGCCGTGGCCTTAATTAAGGTACAGCCCCAGCATTTGCCTGGTGTGAAAATGGGAAACCACGGAAAACCATTTTCAGGGCTGCCGACAGTGGGGTTCGAACCTACTATCTCCCGAATACTGGATACTGACCGCACTTAAGCGACTGCAGCTATCGAGCTCGGTCCACTTGCACTTGTCTTCTCGGTTATGGTGTTTCTCTGTTGTGCATATTCGGTGGTCAAACCCTTGGATCGCTACTCTCGTCATGATGTGTCGTAGGTCGTATCTGACTTCAGTCCAGTCCATGTAGATTATCGCATTCGTGGCGAGGAACTCCGGCCATATATCTCTTGTTTCTTCTTGGTGAGTTCTCTTAAAAGATCTTTGTAGGCTGCGGTGGCAGACAAGAGCAGGTCTAGACGAAGTTCCTCTATGAAGAACTGTTCCTTTGTTACCACGTAGATGAGGCGTGAAGGTGTGTACTTCGATAGACTCAGAACTCTTTTCAGGAAGTGAGCTTTGACTTTTTCTATGTCTTCTAGATTTTTCATCTTTTAGGTTCTTCCAATCCGTAGGCGATCCTCAGGCGGAATATGGTCATCGCCGTTTCCAAGGATAGTTTTCTCAGATTTTTTGTACTATTTGCTGTCATCGTGGCCGCTGAGGCGCGTTCTCTGTATGTGTCCCCTCGGCCTTGTAGCGTGATTCCTAGGTATTTGAAGTTTGATACGTTTCGCAGTGGATTTCCTGTATACAAGATGTACTCGTTCACTGCCAGTCTTCCGCCCCTTCTAAATGTCATATTCACCGTTTTCTTCTCATTTAGATTCAAGTAGGCTTTTTCGGCCCATGCTGCAAGGTTGTTGACGGCTTCTTGGGCATTTTGACATTTTCTGTTGCTATTTCTCCTGGTACTGCTGCAGTGGCTATTATGAAGCGCAGAGGGCTCAAAGGGTTAACTTGAAGGACACCGTTCCTTTGTACTTTCACCTCTGTTCTTGAGACTCTGTCGTCTATTTCTATTTGGTATTTTGGATTGGATGCTTTGTATGAGTCTGGTTTCTTGATTTCTTCCTGGAATTTCTTCTATTCTTCTTATTATCAATTGCCTATTGATGATGATGATGCTTGTACTTAAAGGGGCCTACCGTCTAGGTCATCGGTCCCTAATGGTACGAAATGGAGTAAAATGTAATAACAAATTGAAAGTCCAAAATCCTCCACTAACTAGAATTCAAAATGTGAGGACAAAGAATGAATTGATGGATATGAATTTAAAACAATCAGAGGATCCAACCCGCAGTTTCTCACATTCACAGAAACGGACGTAAAACAACAGTAGTACTGACCAAGGGACTGCTTCTAAAGTACAAAACTGAATCGATGATGCTCGCAGTCTAAATGGGTCCTAATCCAAGTCATCGGCCCCTCATAATGGTACTTATCGCTAGATGCAGAGTGGGTTGTTGTCCCATATGCTCTGTACTTTGACCGGCCAATCGAGCAAAGGAAAGTTGGCCATGGCTCTACGCCTCTACATTCGGGAGGCGGGCCTGGGGCACAGTGCCGGACTTCACGCCTGGTCCCACCCGTCGGCTGTCCTGAGAATGGTTTTCCGTGGTTTCCCATTCTCCTGCACTTAGGCGAATGCCGGGACAGTTCGTATTATAGGCCACGGCCGCCTACCCCCTCACCTTCTCCGCGGATCTCCTTCACCTTAACAAATCCCCCGGCCTGAGAGACAGCGTCACCGTCTAAGAGGCCCGCCTCCCCCTTCAGGGGAGGAATGAAAACGTTTAGTAGCAGTACGAAAGTAGAACCATGGTATTTGTCATGGTGCGGTACTAATCAAAAGTAGCGTAGACTCGCGGTATTCCATATATTATGGTACTACTCACAGAAGTGGGGGCTGACCGCATGGTGCTCCTGCGTGCTACTAATCAAAAACCTATTTGGTACTTAACATAGTGGTACTACGCGCAAGTAAAAGCCACCCATGGTGTTCCCCGCGTAGTGGTACTAATCACAAGAAGTTTCATGGTTCTAATACAACCATCCCTTGTTCGCCCATTTTAGTCACCTCTTACGACAGGCAGGGGTACGGTGGGTGTATTCCTCGTCCGCGTCCCCCACCCACAGGGAGTTGTGTGTGGCGCGCGAGAGGTATTTTATTTCCCTCAAGTCCGCCAGCAAGCCGGTTAGGAGCCCCCTGGGACGCGCCACGTGGGAGAATCACCTCTCCGCCTGCTACGCCAGCGTAGTAGGTTCGTGGAACTGCCTATTTAGGAGGTCGAACGCCTTAGTGTTATTTATAAAGTAGCGTGCAGTTTTCCTCTTGGGTGTTGTAGAGCTGTTTCGATGTCTTCTTGTATACATTTCACTGCGTGAAATGCGGCCCAGACAGTACTGTTTTCGAGCAGAAACCTGGACGGAACACTTCAACGAATGTCTGAGGTAAGGCAACACTCCAAACAAATGGAGAATAGCTCGTTCGAAACTGAATTGACGAGTGTTACTACACGAAATTTTTATTAGCATTAGATATCGTTGTCGAATAAATGTGTGATAAATGTTAAATATTCAGCTATATTTGTGCATAATACGAACTCGTATGCAATATACAGCAAGAAAGTATCCTTTTTATAATTTGCTTTACGTTTCACTAACACGTTTAGGCCTTATGACGACGATGGGATAGTAAAGAGATAGGAGTGGGAAGGAAGCTTCCGTGGCCTTAATTAAGATGCAGCCCCAGTATTTGCCTGGTGTGAAATTGGAAAACCACGGGAAACCATTTTCAGGGCTGCCGACAATTGGGTTCGAACCTACTATCTACCGGATGCAAGCTCATAGCTGCACGGCCAGCTCACACGCTAGAAATGAAACTAATATATTTCTAGCCTAAAATCACTCTGCACGGAAATGGACGGAGCAGTTTTGATGAAATCAGTCAACAATTTGTACGTAGAGGAATTGCCATCTAGCAGCAGGTATTATAGCACAGCTGTTAAACAATGCTTCTCTTTGCTGTCTCTCGCAACACCGTGACACTCTCCTAAAAATGACCTTACCAAATTATTTAAAAATAATTATAGCAAAGAAAATTGATATCCAAATATCATATTCGGTTAGAACACTAGTTCAGTCAGACCAGTACACCTTTATTCGGTGTTGTCTTATGAATAACTAGCAAGATACCCGTGCTTCGCTACGGTATTATACTGAAATGTATAATTGAATGCTTATTGTATTAGATATATAATCCGCCGAAATTCGCGATCTGACACGTTTTCTGCGAGAATCCACCAAAATTCCCGATCTGACTGGTTTTCTATGATTTTACGGCACGTTTCCTCCCACTTTTAGATCTTCCTTTCCAGCAATCGATTTCGTACTTCCCGGGCTAGGCTCAGGTATTCCTACCGGTCGGTTGGGTCCGTAAATCTTTGCCATCTTTTCCTATAATATTTTAAATATGGATAAAATCCTTCAGGAGATCCGGCGTGGTGTCATATTGGGTGCCTTGGCGGCACTGAAACCGCGGCCGGACTGCATGCTTAGTCATTACCCGTCCAGGATCCGTTTCCAGCGCGGTCCGCATATTTGACGACGGTCCGGAATATTATTACTATTATTATTATGATTATTATTATGTGTTGCTGAAATGGCTGATGACAGGGAAAACCGGAGTATCCGGAGAAAAACCTGTCCCGCCTCCGTTTTGTCCAGCATGAATGCCACATGGAGTGACCGGGATTTGAACCACGGAACCCAGCTGTGAGAGGCCGGCGCGCTGCCGCCTGAGCAACGGAGGATCCTTATAAGTACATTAATAACAGTAAAATCAATTGGTCTCACCTCCGTCTACACCCCACCGAAGTTAAGTTTATTTACCGCCACCCCCCCCCCCCACCATAAAAAATTAAAAGAATGCTTGTTTCTTTATGTTTAAGGGAGATTCCAAACACCAATGTTCACGTCTATTACCTTCAGTTTTGAGATATAAGTATCCCCATAAAAATAATTCACTTTTTTCACTTCATTTCACAATAACCCCCCCCCCCTCTTAAGTTAATTTTCCCGCAATTAATACTTGTTTCTTTAATAGTAAAGGATCTTCTAAATACCAATTATCACGACTCTAACTTCTTCAGTTTTCGATTTATGTGCCCTCATGATAGGAATTCAACTCCTTTACACTCCCGCCCTCCAAGATGGTTTCCCCACCAAAACCCGTTCTTCTTTGTTTTTAAAGGAGGTCCAAATAAGAATTTTCAAGTCTGTAACAACTTTAGTTTTTATTAGATGTATGTATTCTCATACAATTCAGTCAATTAATTTTTCAATTCTTTCACCCCCCCCCCCCCCTTCATTGGATTTACCGAGAATACGTGTTTCTTTACTTTTAAAGCAGATTGCAAATATCAAATTTCACGTCTGTAACATCTTCATTTTTGAGATATCAGTACCCTAATTAAAATAATTCAACACCATTTTCAGTCACTTCCCCCCCCTCCACCCAAGCGGTGTTGCAGAAAACTAAAAATACACGTTTCTTAACTTTTAATAGAGATAAAAAATACCATTTTTTACTTCTGTAACATGTTAAGTTTTTTAGATATACTGTAAAAATTCTCATTTTAAAATTTCACCCCTTTTGAGTTCCCCTTAAGTGGAGTTTCCAAAAACAAATCACCTATATTTCTTTACATTTACAGGAGATTTACACCCACTCTTTACGTCTGTAACATTTTGCCTTTCCAAGATATTCTGTAGATATAGTCTTTCAAAGAATTCACCCCAATTTGTCACTCCTGTTTAACCGCCATTAATTGGCTTTTCCAAAAACTATAAAATACGTGTTTCTTAATTTTTAAAGGAGATCCCATATGCAAATTATCAGTTCTGTAATATCTCTCGTTTCTGAGATATGTGTATCCTCAATTAAGCCATAAACCCATTTTTCACCCTTTTACACCCCTCCTATTAGGATTTACAGGAAACAAAAAAAACGTGTTCCTTTATTTTTAGAGGAGATTCTAACTACCAATTTTTACATCTGTAAATTTTAAAGTTTTAAGATGTAGACAGACTCATTTTAAAAAATTCACACCCCCCCTTTTCACCCCCAATATTTGGATTTTCCAAAAACGAAAAAATACGTGTTTCTTTACTTTTAAAGTAGATCCAAAATACCAATTATCAGGTCTGTAATATCTTCAGGTTCTGAAATATAAGTAGCCTCACGAAAGGCATTCAACCCATTATTCACCCTTTTACACCCTTCCTATTGGGATTTTCCGAAAACAAAAATATACGTGTTTCTTTATTTTTAAAGGAGATTCTAAATACCGATTTTTACATCTATAAACTTTAAAAGTTTTGAGATATAGATACATTAATTTTAAAAAATCACCCCCTTTTCACCCCCCCCCATTAATTGGATTTTCCACAAAAAGAAAAATACGTGTTTCTTTATTTTTAAAGGAGATCCCAAACACTAATTTTCAGGTCTGTAATATCTTCAGTTTCTGAAATATAAGTAGACTCATGAAATGCATTAGACCCTTTTTCAACCTTTACCACCCTTCCTATTACGATTTTCCGAAAACAAAATATACGTGTTTCTTTATTTTTAATGGAGATTCTAAATACCATTTTTTACATCTATAACCTTTAAAAGTTTTGAGATATAGATACAGTCATTTTAAAATATTACCCCCTTTTCAGCCCCCTTAATTGGGTTTTCCAGAAAAACAAAAAATACGTGTTTCTTTATTTTTAAAGGAGATCCCAAACACCAATTTTCAGGTCTATAATATCTTCAGTTTCTGAGATATAAGTAGCCTCATTAAAGGCATTCAACCCATTTTTCACCCCTTTTCACTCCTCCTATTGCGATTTTCCGAAAACAAAGAAATACGTGTTTCTTTATTTTTAATGAAGATTCTAAATACAAATTTTTACATCTGCAAACTTTAAAAGTTTGGAGATATAGATTCACTCATTTTAAAAATTCACCCCCTTTTCACCCTCCCATTAATTGGATTTTACAAAAACAAAAAAATACGTGCTTCTTTATTTTTAAAAGAGATCAAAAGTACCAATTTGCAGGTCTGTAATATCTTCAGTTTCTGAGATATAAGTACCGGTAACCTGATTAAAGGCATTCAACCCATTTTCCCCCATTTTCACCCTTTTTCATCCCTCATATTGGGATTTTCTGAAAACAAAAAAATACGTGTTTCCTTATTTTTAAAGAAGATTCTAAATACCAATTGTTATATCTGTAAACTTTTAAAGTTTTGAGATATAGATACACTCATTTTAAAATTTCACCCTCATTTTCACCCCCTTACCGAAGGAATATCCAAAAATCCTCTCTTAGCGAGCACCTACATCATAACATGAATATATCCCCAAAATTTCATTTCTTTATGTCCAGTAGTTTTGGCTCGGTGATGATGAATCAGTCAGTCAGTCAGGACAAGCTATTTTATATATATAGATTCTCTCTAGGTTGGTACCTGATTTTCGGACTTTAAGACATTGTTGTTGGAGATGACGAGTTCATTATTATACTGTTGTTGCTTATTTAGTTTTCTGCCTAGCTAATTTAACGAGAAAAAAAGGAAGGAAAGAATTAAAATTGAAATTTAGTGCATTAACTCTTGCTCTGGTGAATTCTTTGTCCGTAAATTCACCACAGCACCTTCTTACACCTTTGTGATCCATGATAATCCCCAAACCGTGCTATCATCCTGGACGTATTTAGTGAATGTTTCATTCAGGTGACTAACAAAATGATGATGTCATAAAAATTATTATAATAATTATAATGTTGACATCAGTACTGCCTCTCCCCTCTCGGAGGCATACCGAACTTTATGCAATTTATTTAATTTTCAACTTGGTTAGTAGATCTCTATACCTTCGATGTATGTAAGGGATTGAAATGTATGGCCATAATTAGAGTATTGTACCTATTTGTGGATTGGAACTTGAGAACTTAAGTCACCTGTTTCTAAGTTGTCACTACTGTCAGTTCTATTCAAACCAAGCAACCAGTGCACAGCTCGCCTAAGTACAGACCATCTTGAATATTATATATCTATCTGGATCTTGAATTGTGCGGCTTTAAGCGAGGTTCTCTTCCCATGAAACTACTCATGAGTTGGGGCAGCATCTAAGATAGGCGGCTATATTTTATCTAACTTGTGCATTTATTTGCCTGTGGTGACAGGAAGATACCGGTGTTCCCCTCCAGCATGTAACAATTAGGGAATGTTGCGTTTACCTTAGTTTTTATGTAGGTATTTTCTTAATATTCTGTGATCTTGTAATATGTAGGTTTCTAGGCAGCCTACGGACGTATAATCACGCTCGTAGGTGAGTTCTCTCAGTGACTTTCTCTTAATTCTAAATTTTTCTTGATATTCGGACTTAAACATTTTCTTTTTTGTCCTAGTCACGAATGTAATATGACTTATCTTCTGTGTCAGAGGGCCTTCTGTCCCATTAGGTTTTATGGCAAGCCATGTCACGTGATCACTTCAGTGGGTTCAGCATTCAATTCCCTTTTGTTCTCGGTCTATTTATTAACCTTCTGCTTTTCCTTTTCCTTGGTCGTCTAGTGTGAGCGTCTTTTCCTGTTTTGTTTCTGGATCCCACTCATGTATGGGTTGTCTGTTACTACTCTATGAATTGAGGGAAACGTGATGTAAAAGGTGATTAGCTTTTAAGTGTAATAAAAGGTAACCAGGTGTGCATTCTTGGCCCATTTGGCGAATGAGAGTTGAAGTTGAATAGAGGGCTCGAAACCCCGCTGTCGTGTAACTTTTGTCTTGGAAGCTTTAGATTCCTTCCTTCATTTAAATATTAAATCACAGTTTAAGATTCAATTTTCCTTTGAAGGGAAACATTTTTAGTAGAAGTCTAAACCTCTGTTTCAAACCATAGATGGACTTGTAGATAGATAGACATTACATAGATAGTCTTGTAAAATGGAAGCTAATTTCCGATGTTGACTGTTGTTGATTCTCTAAAGCGTATGATCGTAAAAATAACTTAATAAATTGTTATTTAGCTTGTTACTATTTGTTAATTTCTTGTTGTTGCCTTGAAAGTGTATTGAAACAGTGAAATAAAGAAAAGTAAATATCTTTCAGAAAATATCTTCAAATTGTATACATTTTGCGTGGTCTCTTTGGTCAGCTGCCTACCCCTACCACTTCTTCCTCTCTACTTCCTCAGAATTAAGTAATAATAATAATAATAATAATAATAATAATAATAATAATAATAATAATAATAATAATATATTAACAAAAATGAAGCTGCTTTCTTTTACTTAAGTGTTGCTCCAAGACACAGCATATCAATTTAATAATGAGGAATGACAATATACTATTTTGGAACCGAAGAAAATACTGACTTTAATAAATTAATGAAATGACATGCGTGTTATTTATTGGAGTAAGGTGTGTAAGGTGTGTGTAAGTCTCCCTACTGCCGGGAATGGCACTGTGGCTTAAGACTCATGAAACCTTTTTACATCCTCAGAAAGGCTGCCTTAGTGGTTTTCTCAACTGAAATGAACATAGGTCAATACAATGACGTCAGTAGGAATGGCGCAGTGCTTTCATATGAAACACTCGTTCAAATGAAAAAACACACACATTTTCTCACTATTAACGAACAGTACTACGCTGCCGATTTAACACTCCAAAGTTCCACAGCCGGAATGACTAAGCCGCAGACAGCCGTGATCCGTGAACACTCCTCTTCTTTTTCCTGCGGGGGGGGGGGGGGGGGTTGGTCGAATAGTGGAGAGTCCCAGGGCAAAAGCTATGCCCTTTTACTAATCTGTTTCCTAAAAGTATCCGATGAGTTGGAAAATCTCAGTTCACTACACTGGCGGTGGAAAAATCTATCTGACTTGGAGGCAAATTTTTCCTCCAATCCAGAGGTGAAACCCTATCTTCACTGCTAATTTGGAATAAAATGAATGTAAAATTGAATAAAAGTGAAGAGGAAGAAGCTTTTGTTAAGAAACGGCTCTTTTCAGGTTTGTATTTTGAGCTGTTTGTGAATTTGGAATAGGCCTAAATTTTAATTCTAGACCAAGTCGTACTATACTACTGCTATTAAGTGAGCCTCTGACTTAAGTGTGCACACTGCTCATCCAAAACAGTGCATCAGAGTAGGGATCGAATAGCTGGAAAAGTATGATGAACCAGTGTGTTACGTACCAGCATTATCAGAAAATATATGAACCAGAGGAATGGCATGCTAAAGAAAGTTTCCTAACTCCCCAGCTATTTCCCGTCAATATTCAGTCAGGCCGTAATACTCGGTACGCAGCAGTAACACCGTCTATCGGAGTTGAGTAGCAGCATAAGAGACAAAGGAAATCACAACAAACAATCGTCAATGTAATGTTATTGTTGATCAGTGTTAGGCGCTTTCGATATTGTAGGCCTTAACATTTAGTTGTTTTTTTTCTGCTAGTTGCTTTACGTCGCACCGACACAGTTAGGTCTTATGGCGACGATGGGACAGGGAAGGACTAGGAGTGGGAAGGAAGCGGCCGTGGCCTTAATTAAGGTACAGGCCCGGCATTTGCCTGGTGTGAAAATGGGAAACAACGGAAAACCATTTTCAGGGCTGCCGACAGTTGGGTTCGAACCTACTAGTAGTATAATAAGCGGGTTCGGCGGCCACCGCCACCGCAGGCTCCCAGAGGCCACCTCCACCACCACTACCACAGCCAGAGGCCTCCCAGATGCCTCCTCCACCACCACCACAGCCAGAGGCCTCCCAGAGGTCTCCTCCACCACCCGCGGGAAATTTGAATTTGTAAACAAAGCCACGTGCTTTTTGACAGCTGTCATCGACAACAACGCATCGCTAACCTCAGTACTGCCATCTTGACGGGCCTAAACCTCAGTAGTACCAACTTAACCTAACTAGCGCGAGGTAAACAAAGCCACGTGTTTTTTGACAGCCACGTGCTTTTTGACAGACAACAACGCATCGCTAACCTCAGTACTGCCATCTTGACGGGCCTAAACCTCAGTAGTACCAACTTAACCTAACTAGCGCGAGATAAACAAAGCCAAGTGCTTTTTTGACAGCTGTCATCCGCCATCTTTAAACTACAGAGCACCGTGCTGCCCTCTTTATCGCAGTAGCTGCAAATTCGTCACCTGTCATCGGCAGTGCTGCCATCTTGGCGGGCCTAAACCTTAGTGCTACCAACTTAACCTCACTAGCTCGAGATAAACAAATCCACGTGCAGCTGTCATCCGCCATCTTTAATCTATAGAGCACAGTGCTGCCCTCTTTAGCTACTTACCTTTGAAATGTGGTGGCGGATAATTTGAAAAATGCTTTTTGACAGTAGCCATCTTTGAGCACCGTGCTGCCCTCTTTAGCTAGATACCTGTGGTGGTAGACAATTCCACGTGACAGCAGTCATATTTGAGCACCGTGCTGCCCTCTATGTGGTGGCGGCAAATTCTACATGCTCTTGTTTGGAAACAAACTCACGCGCTTTTTTGACAGCCGTCATCCGCCATCTTTAATCAACAGAGCACAGTGCTGCCCTCTTTAGCTACATACCTTTGAAATGTGGTGGCGGCAAATTCCACGTGCTCTTGTTTGGAAACAAAGCCATGTGCTTTTTTGACAGCTGTCATCCGCCATCTTTAATCAACAGAGCACCGTGCTGCTATCATGCGGGCAATTTCATCACCTGTCATCCGCCATCTTTAATCCACAGAACACCGTGCTGCCCTCTTTATGGCTACTACCTTAAGCACGTAGTAGCGGGCAATTTGAAAAGTTCTGTTAGCTTTTATCCGCCATCTTTAATCAAGAGAGCACAGTGCTGCCCTCTTTAGCTAGATACCTTTGAAATGTGGCGGCGGCAAATTCTACATTCTCTTGTTTGGAAACAAATCTATGCGCTGTCATCCACCATCTTTAAACCACAGAACACCGTGCTGCCCTCTTGCGTCAGCTGTCATCCGCCATCAACATATGATTAGAACATCGGTTGATGTGTTTACAACATATCAGGTGTATACCTTTGTTCTAAGAGAAAAAGTAAGACTAAAATTTTGAACAGCTTGCGTAAGATAGCAACTCTTATAACTTCCTTTACTTTGCTAAGGCATAGCTTTATCGAACATACAACGCAATCTTGCACATATCGTGTACCTACATGTTTATACTTGAACACATACTGCTGTTCATAGTTCGATATTGTAGAACACTGCATTGCAAGACTAGAATCAAACACTTTTGAGGAAAAAATCCTGTTCTCGACATACTTACCGAACTAGACGACACTATACTTACGAATCTGCTCATCACCTTCTTTCTTGCTTTCCTTCTATGAGTAATAAACAAAAACTCTAACTTGCAAATAAGGAGCGGGAGGAAGGTAATACCTAACCTAAAATAAAAGAATATACCAATTCTACATTATTTATTTACATCTTGTATGTACAAGTTTTTTCTCGAATCATTTTACCCTAGTGATGTTTGCGTACTTCTCGACGCAATTCTTGTATGTACAAGTTTAAACTTGCCGTACTACGCTCTCAGCGTACCTCTCCCTACAATATGTAACTTACAGTGAATTGTGATGTAAGACAGCGTAACGTAAGTACACACCTCTAGCATAATGTTTACACACACATCTGCTTTATGTAAAGTAGTACCGATCAATACTACTATGCCCCCAGGCTAGAGTGTTGGTAGAATTTGGAATGACAAACCGTTTGCAATCATCGCTATTAAGGGCTACCTTACTAATTAAATGAGTGTACAACTGGTGCTTCTTGCTCCTAATGACAGACATTTGCTTATGCAAAACAGGTGGATTACTTTTAATGCAATTGTGATAGTTTTCAAAACTTAGCTGATTCTGAACGACATTCTTTTAACCCCCTTCAATCTCTTTATTTGTAATTCATTTAAGAGTTTTATGCAATATGGCTTGGACTAAGTACCTACAAATGAATCGATAATATTCCCAGCACATTCATCTTTCATTTTACCTAGAACCTATTTGTTCACTAGCGGTAGATGATATTGATTATTTGCAGGATAGTTACTAGTATCAAACCTACCCAAGTCTGGCTTTATATCATTGTAATAGTCATCAGTTTTGATTTGATAAATAAACGAATCGGTATCTGTGTAGAGCAATTGCGCATTATGCGCGTACTTCTTCATCATATAATCGTAATGGAATTCATACATGAATGTTTTAGCCAATTCAAGTAATGCGAAGCCGACGTAGGTAGTTTTGTCATACTTAACCTTAACACGATTCATCTGTATAATAACTAAATTCTCATGTATGATGGTGCAGCTGTGGAAATTTGGTTTACTTATTAAATAGTTAGCACCATACCTTTTCTTAATATTTTCCCAGTTTGTAATCAATTTTACATCAACGCGTTTGTCAACATTTTCCATAGTCTTACCAAACACACTGTTATTCATGAGCTTGTAGAAATCTTTTTCAAACTCGTTAACCGCATTCGTTCTTAAATTATTGTTCAGATCGATATATGGCTTTAGCCACGGTGACTGATTAAATTCTAGTACGCGATGAATTTTGGATAACTTCAAACCATGCTGCAAACACTGTTCTAAATTTCGGTAATGAATGATATACTTAGATTTATCACACAAATTAGCAATTAGCATTTTCGTCGTTGATGCGATGTACGGGGGCTTCATATTTTCAGGGCAGAACGGTAGGTCATTATGAGAAGTGTGTAACTCTTTAGGATACTGTAAGTCAACTTCGAGGAAATAGCCTTTATCAGCTTCATCGCCTAGGGCGTGCAGCTGTAAAGCATCAATTTCGCACTGCGTTAGCCAGCGGAAACCACTCACCGGTAGATGCTGACTCATCGCCCACCCATACTGATTATTAGCATCGAGATAAACGATATACTGAGATTCCTGACTAGAATCGAAACTCGGCATGTACTTATTATTTGCCTTGGAATACCGCCCCCTGCACTGACTTAGACCGCCTCGAATAGATGATTTTATAAAGTGCACCATATCAATATCGGTTAGCAGTTCCAAATTCACCTGCGTGTATTTTAACATCGCGTCCCAAATTAACCCAGGCGCAGTAAAATACTGACATGGGTCAAGGCTGTAGGTTTTCTTGCAAACACAGCGAAAATTTTCAAAAACATCAGCAAACAAAAGTACATCCGTCTTTAAATATAAATCGGAGTATTCATCCAGCGTTTGAATGTGGAACTGCTCCCAGATATGTTGTGCATGTAAATAGTCATCATCACTAATATCTGCTGAATTCAGCGAGCTGTAAAAGGATTGTTTCGATGGTAAGGCACGTTCTTCGAGGCGTTCTAAGCAGTCAAGATATTCATAACAAAAAACACCCTTACGCCGAAGTAAATTAAACTGCGCTTCTTCAGGAAAAACGCGTCGAATTTCCCTAAATTGTTCAGGCTGTAAATGACTAGAAAGTTTATCGAGGCTACTCGCCATAAAACGAAACGAGTCAAGGAATCTCAGTTTTATAGAATGCTCAGCATCTACTTTTACAGACTTTGCAAACGCAATGTACCGCTCTTTATTCTGAGGGATTATATCTACTTTTTCATCTGAAGCTCCAAATTGTGAAATGATGAAATGAGGGTCGTAACCAGATAAGTTATGAAAAATTACAGGGATAAATTTAGGAACTCTATACTTAAGATTACAGCTATAATGAGCGTCACATCTGTAGAAACCAGTTAAATGATCATGATCAATAACTTTAGGGTCATTTTCGGAAAATTCCCCATCACAAATGCTACACTTTGTAGCACGTTCATGATCATTTAATTGAATTTCGGTGAGTGGCTTCATAGGAATATTACTATTTAGAATACGGCCAAGACGAACTGCATCACTTTCAAGTCTTTCTAAAAATACTTTAGCAGCATCATGTCCTCGATACAGCTCTAACTTGTTAAGCGTACTATCGTAACTACACTTGATGTAATACGCGAAGCTATACGGGACATGCATGTGCGTAGTATTAGTGAAAGAGTTGTCAGGATTAGGTAAGCATGTGTTGCATGGCGTGAGGATGGCTTCAAAGTCTGCATAAATCACGAACGGTACCCACATCTGCTTGTGAAAATTTGTAAATTTTAAAACATTATTGCCTGTAGTAGTTATCTCTGTACGTACATGATTGCAGTCATTCTTGGAATGCTTCGTTAACTGATCTTCAGTTCTAAAATACTGCAAGCATCCATCACATATCCACTTTTTACACCTATCTTTTGACAACTGACTACTAACAAGTCTACTCAGATTTTTAATCCAGCAAAAGTGGCTATTCTCACTGTTTTCAATATAGAGTAAGTTAACATGAGTACTCTTCTTATGACATGTATAATACAGAGGACCTACTACAGACTTTTTCTCTACACCATACACATTAATGCTAATGTTATTTAGTTCTTCAAAGCGCTTAATATCCTTTATCTGCACAGGAAATTCTATACTATCAAAATTTAGCTACGTTGAATAGTGTGGATACGATGATGTTCTCTTAGCTACGTCTGATTTAGCAGGATTTAAAGCCGACATCACCGCCCATGCAAAACATGCTTCGTCATTGTTTTGGATGTTTACAACAGCTTCTTTTCGCTGAATCCATGTCGGCAGCTCGATGTACGATGAACCTCGCATGGGATTGTACTTATTGATGTTAACTTCTAGATACATTATTTCAACTAAAGCCCACCCTGATTCCTTTTCCTGAAATTCCTCGCTCTTAGTTGAAATAATGTTAGAGACTTCCCTAAGTACATCACCAAAATTAGTCGACTGACTTATGACAAAATTCTTCGTATTAAATGATTTAATGTCCGTTATTTCGGATTCATCCGTGCTTTTAATGTACAAGGCGAAAAGTTCAAAATTAACTTTAAATAAATTATGATTGGACAAAGATTTAGCAAGAAGCTGTTGTACATCCGGTTGAACACAATTTAAAAAGTTTGAAGTGCTCTGAAACTTTTGACTGGTGCGAATTCTGTAACTAGCAATCCTACTTTTAAATGCTGTAGTAATTTCCTCGATGTTTGCGTTACTACCACTTCTACACGCATTATTTTTATGCGCATTATTCCGTAAGTGTCCCTGAAAATGCGAAGATGGTACATCGGTGTTACAGTGCTCGCAGTGAATAGTTTGAAGTTCATTTTTTCCTAGGTTTTTTACTACTAGTACTTTCTACAGCTACATCGGTAGCTGCACGCTTTATCCCTACTACTACCTGAGGGCAAGTAGATATTTGATGTACCTCTACTAAGTGAGCCTGGTATTGCTCTACATTAGCGAAGTACAGCCCGCAAACTTCACATAAAGCGGATGTTATGCTAGGGTGTTTTACTTTTTTATGCCGCGTAAGCGTATCTACCCTCGTAAACGTGGCCTCACACTGCTCGCAGGTGAACGCAGTAGACGCTTCTCCATGTTTCATTTTTAAATGTCGTGTAAGAGCATCTCGTCTTGTGAACGTTACATTGCATTCCTCACAGCAGGGGAACATCTAAAAAGAGAACAACCAATAGAGATTAGGTGAAAGTTACGATGTTCGGAAGAAACCAAGTTTCAACGTATAGAGGTCGGGCATGGCTGTGAGTTTGAAATTATAAGATTAACCTCGTATATAGCATGAGGATTGAAGAGAACGACTATTTATCAATAGACTAAAGTTACGATGTTCGGAAGAAACCATGTTTCAACGTATAGAGGTCGGACATTGCTGTGAGTTTGAAATTATAAGATTAACCTCGTCTATAGCATGACGATTGAAGAGAACAACTATTTATGATTAGCTTAAAGTTAAGATGTTCGGAAGAAACCAAGTTTCAACGTATAGAGGTCGGACATTGCTATGAGTTTGAAATTATAAGATTATCCTCTTCTATGACATGCAGATTAAAGAAAATAACTATTTATAGACTAAAGTTACGATGTTTTAGAAGAAACCAAGTTTCAGCCAGTTGAGGTCAGACATAGCTCTGTGTGTGTGTTTGAAATGATAAAATTAACCTCGTCTATAGCATGATGATTGAAGAGAACGACTATTTATCAATAGACTCAAGTTACGATGTTCGGAAGAAACCAAGTTTCAGATTGTTGACGTTAGACATAGCTATGTGTGTGTGTTTGAAATTATAAAATTAAGCTCGTCTATAGCATGAGGATTGAAGAGAACAACTATTTATGATTAGCTTAAAGTTAAGATGTTCGGAAGAAACCAAGTTTCAACGTATAGAGGTCGGACATTGCTATGAGTTTGAAATTATAAGATTATCCTCTTCCATGACATGCAGATTAAAGAAAATAACTATTTATAGACTAAAGTTACGATGTTTTAGAAGAAACCAAGTTTCAGCCTGTTGAGGTCAGACATAGCTATGTGTGTGTGTGTGTTTGAAATGATAAAATTAACCTCGTCTATAGCATGAGGATTGAAGAGAACGACTATTTATCAATAGACTCAAGTTACGATGTTTTAGAAGAAACCAAGTTTCAGCCTGTTGAGGACAGACATAGCTAAGTGTGTGTTTGAAATTATAAGATTAACCTCTTCTATGACATGCAGATTAAAGAAAATAACTATTTATCAATAGACTAAAGTTACGATGTTTTAGAAGAAACCAAGTTTCAGCCTGTTGAGGTCAGACATAGCTATGTATGTGTTTGAAATTATAAAATTAACCTCGTCTATAGCATGAGGATTGAAGAGAACGACTATTTATCAATAGACTAAAGTTACGATGTTCGGAAGAAACCAAGTTTCAACGTATAGAGGTCGGACATTGCTGTGAGTTTGAAATTATAAGATTAACCTCGTCTATAGCATGAGGATTGAAGAGAACAACTATTTATGATTAGCTTAAAGTTAAGATGTTCGGAAGAAACCAAGTTTCAACGTATAGAGGTCGGACATTGCTATGAGTTTGAAATTATAAGATTATCCTCTTCTATGACATGCAGATTAAAGAAAATAACTATTTATCAATAGACTAAAGTTACGATGTTTTAGAAGAAACAAAGTTTCAGCCTGTTGAGGTCAGACATAGCTATGTGTGTGTTTGAAATTATAAAATTAACCTCGTCTATAGCATGAGGATTGAAGAGAACGACTATTTATCAATAGACTAAAGTTACGATGTTTTAGAAGAAACCAAGTTTCAGCCTGTTGAGGACAGACATAGCTATGTGTGTGTGTTTGAAATTATAAGATTAACCTCGTCTATAGCATGAGGATTGAAGAGAACAACTATTTATGATTAGCGTAAAGTTACGATGTTCGGAAGAAACCAAGTTTCAACGAATAGAGGTCAGACATACCTTAAAATCTACGCGCTGCAAACTGTTACTCGGATGAATAAAATGCGTGCGTTCAAGCCTGAAACTCGAATGATAATATTCTGGTCGTACCTAAAAGAAAAGAACAAACATATATGAATGTAGTGTAGGGTACATCAGTTAGCCTAGCTATCTTTACAACTCAAAGTTCGAAAACATACCTTAAAAATGCATGTGCTGCAGACTGTTACTCGGATAAATAAAATGCATACGTTCAAGCCTGAAACTCGAATGATAATATTCTAGTCGTACCTAAAAAGAAAAGAACAAACATATATGAATGTAGTGTAGGGTACATCAGCTAGCCTAGCTATCTTTACAACTCAAAGTTCGAAAACATACCTTAAAAATGCACGTGCTGCAGACTGTTACTCGGATGAATAAAATGCGTACTTTCAAGCCTGTAACTCGAACGGTACCTAAAAAAAGAAAAGAACAAACATATATGAATGTAGATGTTTATTACCTAGCGTAGAAGTTGCTTTGCAAACAGTAACTAACAGTTCTAGCTTACCTTAAGATAAAGGCTGAAGAATAATATTCACAGCAGACAGTACTTAGACGGGAGATGTGTACGTGATAAACGCATACAGAGAACTGTGAGCGCTTCACGCAGACTGCAGCGAGTAAATATGCTGCTTGTTACCAAGCGGATGTGAAAGTCGCTGACAACTGCAGTACAGTTGGAACTAAATGTTTATGCAACAAGAGCTCTCCTGAAGGTCTTACACTGAGTCCCGCAGGCTGACGTATTTAAGCCGGAATCGAACCTGCTGTTGATGCCGAGGTGTCAGAATTTAAGAGTTCTGAAGCGGATCGAGCCTTAGAAAGTTAGCGCGCGATCCTCGACCTCTGGACTTAAACGGGAGGGTACTAAGCTACATCCGCGGTATTCCTTACCTGTAGGCACTTAAAAGTATTGAGCTAAAACTACATTTATCTAGATCATGTAATTACACGTTATGACGATAGCGCAGGCCCCTCGCCTAGCATTTGCTATTTTTTACTGCTTCTAACAGTAGGAGTTCGAACCCGCTATCTTCCGAAGTAGCGAGAATGATTGAAGAGTGTTCAGGGTGATTCATTTGTCGGATGGAGGTGATAAGCCTTGTGCAGGCTTCTTCGGTAGGAGTAGGCTATGTGCCGGTACCGGGACATCTAGTTATAAAACCCGCTACAACTGATTTGTCGCGTATACTGCGATTTAAAATCCTAGTCAGGAAGGGTAACCGGTTGTAAAACTATGGTGTATGATCTAAGAGGCGGGGTGTGCAAAAAAGCCAGCATGAAGTAAGGGCTGTTGATAGGGGGCGTTAAACCTTGTGCAGACTCCTTCGAAAATGATTGTGAGTACAAGATGTTGATGGTGATTCATCTGTCGGATGGAGGCGATAAGCTGTGTGCAGACTGAGGGCGTGCAAAAAGCCAGCATTAAGTAAGGGCTGTTGATAGGGGGGCGTTAAACCTTGTGCAGGCTCCTTCGAAAATGATTGTGAGTACAAGACGTTGATGGTGATTCATCTGTCGGATGGAGGCAATAAGCCTTGTGCAGGCTTCTTCGGTAGGAGTAGGCTATGTGCCGGTACCGGGATATCTAGTTATAAAACCCGCTATAACAAATTTATCGCGTATACTGCGATTTAAAATCCTAGTCAGGAAGGGTAACCGGTCGTAAAACTATGGTGTATGATCTAAGAGGCGGGGTGTGCAAAAAAGCCAGCATTAAGTAAGGGCTGTTGATGGGGACGTAAAACCTTATGCAGACTCCTTCGAAAATGATTGTGAGTACAAGAGTGTTGAGGGTGATTCATTTGTCGGATGGAGGCGTTAAGCTGTGTGCAGGCTTCTTCGGTAGGAGTAGGCTATGTGCCGGCACCGGGTTTTACCCTCTCCCTACTATTGTATATTACATTCTTAGACAGTTTCGAGGGTGTGCAAAAAAAGCCAGCATTACGTAAGGGCTGTTGATGGAGGGGTGTTAAACCTTGTACAGGCTCCTTCAACAGGAGTAGCCTACATGCCGGCGCCGTGCAGGCTCTTTCGATAGGAGTGGGCTATATGCTGGCACTGTGTTTTAACCTCTCCGTACAATCATGATATTTTATGTTAGGAGCTTACACGGGCTGAATGCTATACACAGCTAAGAAGACGTTCCGTGAGTTACAAGTGGCTTATCAGCACGCCGTGTCCCCGTTTCAAGGTTAATGCAGCCGGAAGATTCGTGTACAATTTCAGCCAACACATGCATTCCGCACCTCGCTCTGAATGACTGCGCAGATACAACTTCAAAGACTGTAGAACGAAAAAAAAAAAATGTAACCCATAGCCTACAGTTTGGTTTAGTGTGCTTGCCTCTCACCCGGCAGTCTCGGGTTCGATTCTCTTGGGAATAAAAGTATGTTTTACAGATTTTAAATCGCAAGAATTTGTTTTAAGACTAGTTGCCCTTCCTGACGCAAAACTGGCAGTATCTAGCCTCTTACATCATACACTATTGTTTTCGACCGGTTGCCCTTCCTGACGTCAAAGAACTCGGATTAAGAATCTGTTTTACAACTACATGCCCTTTCTAACATGAGAATCGGGGTTTTACAGCTAGATGCACTTCTTAGATTTTAAATAGCTGTATCATGAACTATTGTTTTACAGCCGGAAACGCAAAACTAAGATTTTAAATCGCAAGAATTTGTTTTAAGACTAGTTGCCCTTCCTGACGCAAAACTGGCAGTATCTAGCCTCTTACATCATACACTATTGTTTTCGACCGGTTGCCCTTCCTGACGTCAAAGAACTCGGATTAAGAATCTGTTTTACAACTAGTTACCCTTTCTAACACGAGAATCGGGGATTTACAGCTAGATGCCCTTCTTAGATTTTAAATCGCTGTATCAGGAACTATTGTTTTACAGCCGGATGCCCTTCCTGACGCAAAACTAGCAGTATCTAGCCTCTTACATCATACACTATTGTTTTCGACCGGTTGCCCTTCCTGACGTCAAAGAACTCGGATTAAGAATCTGTTTTACAACTAGATGCTCTTTTTAACACGAGAATCGGGGTTTTACAGCTAGATGCACTTCTTAGATTTTAAATCGCTGTATCACGAAATATTGTTTTACAGCCGGATGCCCTTCCTGACGCAAAACTAAGATTTTAAATCGCAAGAATTTCTTTTAAGACTAGTTGCCCTTCCTGATGCAAAACTGGCAGTATCTAGCCTCTTACATCATACACTATTGTTTTCGACCGGTTGCCCTTCCTGACGTCAAAGAACTGGGATTAAGAATCTGTTTTACAACTAGTTACCCTTTCTAACACGAGAATCGGGGATTTACAGCTAGATGCTCTTCTTAGATTTTAAAAAGCAGTATCTAGTCTCTTACATCATACACTATTGTTTCACGGTATGGCCGGTTGCCCTTCCTGACGCTGAAAGACCAGGATTTAGCTAGTTACCCTTCCTGATGTAACAAGACTAGGATTAATTTTTTTAGACTGCACTTGGCTAGAAATAGCCACACGAAATTATTATATAGAAAGAGAATTGCTGGGCGGATGACAGCTGACGCAAGAGTGCGGCACGGTGATTAAAGATGGCGGATGACAGCTGTCAAAAAAGTATGTTGATTTGTTTCCAAACAAGAGCACGTGGAATTTGCCGCCACCACATTTCAACTAAAGATTGCAGCACTGTTCTCTCTGGATTAAAGATGGCGGATGACAGCTGTCAGAAAAGCATATAGGTTTGTAAAGCACGTGGATTTTACCGCCACCACATTTCAAAGGTAAGTAGCTAAAGAGGGCAGCACGGTGTTCAAAGATGGCTGCTGTCAAAAAGCATTTTTCAAATTATCCGCCACCACATTTCAAAGGTAAGTAGCTAAAAAGGGTAGCACGGTGCTCTATATATTGAAGGTGGCGGATGACAGCTGCACGTGGATTTGTTGATCTCGCGCTAGTGAGGTTAAGTTGGTAGCACTAAGGTTTAGGCCCGTTAAGATGGCAGCACTGCCGATGACAGGTGACGAATTTACATCTACTACGATAAAGAGGGCAGCACGGTGCTCTCTGGATTAAAGATGGCGTGGACAACTGTCAAAAAAGCACTTGGCTTTGTTTATCTCGCGCTAGTTAGGTTAAGTTGGTACTACAGAGGTTTAGGCCCGTCAAGATGGCAGTACTGAGGTTAGCGATGCGTTGTTGTCTGTCAAAAAGCACGTGGCTGTCAAAAAACACGTGGCTTTGTTTACCTCGCGCTAGTTAGGTTAAGTTGGTACTACTGAGGTTTAGGCCCGTCAAGATGGCAGTACTGAGGTTAGCGATGCGTTGTTGTCGATGACAGCTGTCAAAAAGCACGTGGCTTTGTTTACAAATTCAAATTTCCCGCGGGTGGTGGAGGAGACCTCTGGGAGGCCTCTGGCTGTGGTGGTGGTGGAGGAGGCATCTGGGAGGCCTCTGGCTGTGGTGGTGGTGGAGGTGGCCTGTGGGAGCCTGCGGTGGCGGTGGCCGCCGAACCCGCTTATTATACTACTCCTACTATCTCCCGAATACTGGATACTGGCCGCACTTAAGCGACTGCAGCTATCGAGCTCGGTCATTTAGTTTTCTTCCGACTCTGAAATACCACTCTTATCATAGTCGGGTCGGTAAAACTGAATAAAACATAAATGATCGGAAATTGTTTTATCTATAACTTTTGTCGTGTAGTACGTTTCGATAGGACCAATAACATATCTATTTAAAAATTAAATTTTAGGCCTTCCCCTAAACTACCATTTCACTCAGCGTGAATAAAATTATTTATATATGTGTAGACTTATCCCCCAACTTTCAATACCGATTTTCATTAAATTCTCTTCAGCCGCTTTGTCGTGATGCGTGTATGAGAACTCAGATCGAACACACAGTATTTGTAGTCTGCGCTATGGCAGCTACATCATCGGAACTTATGTCCCGCAGCCGCCCTGCTTTAAGTGTGTATACAATCTTATATAACAACTTCCCTTATGCTAGAAGTGTCATCCTTACTGGATTATAAAATACAAGCATTGTATCTCGTAACCACATTCTGGCAGACGCGAGTGAGTTCTGCCACTGTAATGTATCTGATTTCATTCGTAAGGTTTTCTGTCAGTTTCTCCAATACGTGAGGATTTGTTCGATACCCTTTTTCTTTTAGTTTACCGTACAAGTAAAATTAACACACTGCTAGATCTAGAGAACGAGGGGGAAATAGACCAGTACTGATCACTCTGCAAACACTTCCAAGATTGTAAGAAGGGAATCTTCAGCTGTATGAGCAGGGGCTGAATCTTGTTGAAACCACCCACGCGATTTTCCTTCTTCCCTTAACTTATGGAAAAACGGCATCTAAATATTATATCTGCATATACTGTTGTCTCGAGGAAAATAGGCCCAATTATTCGTCTTGCACTAACAGCACACCAAACACCAATCTTCCTATCATAATGAGGCACTTCATAAACAAATTAGGATTTTCTGCACATCAAGAGCGAGAGTTACGACTGTTCACACGACCATTAAGGTGAAACCAGGGCTTTTACATAGGAAAATTCGGTGTTGCAATGATAACTGTCTCACCATGCTAATAGCTGAGATTCGTACTGGTGACTCATGCTTGTCAGGTCGAACACCTGCAGGCTACTTTCAAGGTCAAGAAATATGCGCGCGCCTTCCATACTGCAGCTGCCGTAGCGCAGAGTACAAATACTGTGCGTTTCGTCTGGGTTTATATGAGAGACCTTGTACTCTAGTATAAGGATATTCAGCTGTATCATAGGTGGAGCATAATATCATTTTCGTTGTATTAATTTTCAAAGGCCGAAGTGTAAACGAAAATGATCCTTACCGTAGTGTACTATAAGAATGTGTATGGCCTATGTGTACGACCAATTTACACACTCCGCATATAAGGTTCATTTTTCTTCACACAACGCCATAAAAAATTAACACAACGAAAATACAAAAATCACTGAAAAATCTTCAGGGTTTCCGATAATGGAGTTCGAACCCACTATCTCCCGAATGCAAGCTGACAATTTACTTCCCATAATGGTTCACAGTTCATTAGCTGGAATATCGAATTCCGCTGTAGTGTATTTCTTCCTCCTCCAAACTTTTTCCACTTCTTTATTTAACTTCTGTTCTTCACTTCTCTGGACACGTTTCTTCTCCACGGTACTGACGGTACTCTCCTCATCAAGGTTTGAGTCATCCACAAGTCAGGAACTCGAAACTGCACATAATCCCGTGCTGGCAACGGCTAATTTTGGGAAATAGGATTTTCAACTACACTGATGCACAGCACCATTAAAATTTAGGCCATGCGGCTAATCAAATAATACACTCGTGACTATAACGTAGAGAACATTTATTCTTGTATAAGGGAACGACTTAACATACAATTCCTGCTACAGGAACTAGTTACGAATGACGTAATCAAGAATGCATAACTTCGAGTTACAGAAAATTCATTGCAAACGCTGAAATGTCCTTCGAGGTACAGAAGAATTCGAATCATGGAAATTTTATATCAAGTAAAATATATAAGAAACGAAAATGCCTGAAATATATCGAAAATTACAATTATAGACGTTCGAGTGACTGTAAATATCACTACTGATCCAGGTGGTTAGAAAGTATTAATGACATTATATTTGTCCACAATTGGAAAATTCAAACCACAAACATCAAAATAAGAAAATTCATCTACCAGAGACTTGACCTCCAGTAATAATATTTTCCATTACAAATTCAGATTGGATTTAATGATTAAATTACTCAAGCTAAGAAATCATTTGAGACAGAAACATTGTGACGGATGTCACCATCACTAATAACAGATGAGATATCATTTTTGTTTATAAGGCTGGAAAGACTTCAATTCTGCTACAGAATGCCTGGCAAAATACTAGTAGTCTACAGAAAACGATGGCAACAAGAGTTCAAAGTCCATGAAACTAGCAGTACATTCCTAGATTCATACTGTGATCAATCTCCCAGTAGTTTTATTATAAATACTGTACTGGTGTAATTTCTAAGATTTTGATTTGGAAGCATCTAATTTACACCAATCTATTGGGAAAGGTTGTTTTACTGAATACCTGTCATATTATGAGTACGATCCCTTGTACGAAATCTTCCCAGGTCAAGTGATCCGTCCCCATCAGCATGTTGGCTACTGTATAAATTAATCCATATCCTGCAGATAAGTATCGAATATAATCAACTTTATATTACGGTCACATTCTGCGGCATGAGGAGTTCCTTTGTAATATCATTGAAGGAAAAATTGCTGGAAAAAGAGGAAGAGGACGACCCAGAGTGTCTTACTTCAAGAACCTGCTTCTGAGGTTGAAGTGCAAGACCTACGTTGAGTTGAAAAGACTGGCTCAAGATAGACGACTGTGGCTGCAGCGAATATGACGATGAATCCAGTACCGACTCTGGGAGCTAAGTGGACTGTACAGTCCTTCAAATAATATTCATTTTGATGTTTAACTGCCACATAACTCCATATACACCTTAGATCTTCCTCAGCAACACAACACAACACAACACAACACAACACAACACAAAACCGAAACAAAACAAAACAAAATGTCACTGCATGAGTCAAACATAGACGACATGGGCGATCCCGTGTCCAAATTACTTATAATTAAATATTTAATTTAAAATATGTAAATTCAGCATAACATGAAATAAAATATTGTATCCAACATCAACTAAAGCGGCAAGTTTACGTTATTCGTTTCATAATCTCGTCATCTCCTTGCTCACTCGATCGCCTTCCGTCAATGTTGCGTGAATAACAACTACGTGCTTATTTATCGTACAACATGTGGTGTCGAGGGGACATCATTCCACTTTTCAAAATCCGACGACCGTTGCTCTGACTGAACCTGAGCTCCTGGTGTCCAGAGGCTGACACTCTACCACTGGTCCAAATGTATGTGATTATTTAGCTGAAGGTTCCAATGTCGGTGTAGGATTATGAAAAACTTAATCCAATCAGTAGCTCTGAATCACCATATCATTTTAGTTTCCGTCCTATCATCATTTTATCGCACCTACATTTACAATAATATATTTGACCACAGACTGCACAATCAATAGATAACGACAGCCGACATGTAGAGAATGAGGCCCCTAAAGAATTTAGATGCAAAAATAAGACGCTTTATTTCCGTGCTGGAAGTTTTGTTTTCTGAATAGGTTATTAATAACCATGTATTATATTAGTTTTTTATTAGTGTTCATTTATTTGCGTTACTCGTTTATTTCGTAGTTATTCGCTAAATATTCGAACTAAATACAGCCAAAACTTGTACTAAATGGCCATTGGCTGTTCCGCGAAGAAATAGTCCTTTAGAGGGGTGTTCGCTTAAAATGGGGACGCCATTTTCAACAACATTTTCTTAAACTTTGAAAACAAAATGTACGTAACTTAAATCGTGGTTTACTGCAGTTTATTGTGTATTTACAACACAATACTTCACTACAATATAGATCACAGTACGAATTTTATGTCTAACGTTTTATTTTTATTTAAATTAACATTGTTTCATTATTATTACATTTCTTAAGCAATAATTTTCCACATTATCCACTCACTTTAAATTCACTTTCCATTTTAAAATGGAATTGATCAGAGTTCTGATACATTTAAATTTTTTAGCTAGTTTCCTTTCCGATAACCTTCTTTCACTATCGCGGGTAAGTTTTACGTGTTTTCGCACTCTTAGACATCTCTACCATCAGAGCACGTCAAAAGAAAAGAACTGTTATGACACGCACCCTATTTCCCCTGTTCTTAAACTGCACTGAACAGTTTGTTTAAACTTCTAACAAACAAAAAATAGTGTACTTCCTTCCTAACTGGGACTGGGATTTTTGAGTTCATTAGGTACACCTTGCTCAGTCGAATGCTTACTCAGATACGGAATATAGACCTCAATTTTAGCAACAAAACCATGGTAGAGAGTGTCTTATGTCTGCAAGAGCTTGATATGGACTAGTCAGACATTTTTCTCTCATGTGCGTTATACTCCTCTAAATTCTACTAGTAAGTGGTCCATCGAAAGGGTAAGGTAAGGGTTATTCTGCCCGAAGGCAGGTCCGAACCTCCGCAGGGGTGTTCCTGAGCCGGAGTTTACGTGCGGTAGGGTGGCTAGTTCCTTTCCGCTCCTCCATTCCCTTACCCTCACCAACAGCGCGTGGCTACCCATCCAACTCCTGACCACGCGCAATGTTGCTTAACTTCGGAGATCTCACGGGATCCGGTGTTTCAACACGGCTACGGCCGTTGGTCATCGAAAGGGGTCAGACAAAATGAATGCCCCATCGTTAGTCGGGGAGGAGGTGGTCTTTAAATAGAGGTACACAGTACACTACCCTTAGAGGATTTCAGCTCTGTTTCTGGAATAATCGGTGTTCTAAGGGGTGGTCTCTTAATAAAGGTGGTCTTTCAGACAGGTTTCACTCAACAATCTGAGCAACCTGAGTTTAATATCCCCTTTAATTCTCCTTAAATATATTTTGGAGCTCTCGTTATATTATTACTAGAGCTCGGAATTTGAGGAAAAATATTTTTTTTTCCCTCAAGTGTCCGATGACGACGCCCAGGATAATATATGCTCATTCTGGATCATTGTAGGCCAGAAAATGATTTTTATTTGCCCTCTTTTGCCTTTGTTGACGTTTTATGGTTGATCCATGGTTCACCCATCACCTCTTAAACATATTTTCTCTAGTAATATACCATATCTGTAAAGAGAGAAAATGAAATGAAAACGAAATGTTAAAATAAAACTGATTGAAAAAACTGGTGTCATCAAATTATGAGCAATATTAAAAGAAGAACATTTTGATGTGAGTGTTTTCGAAGTGGAGGATCTCACCTGTTTCAAGTATGAACCCTTAACATCCGTTGATGTGGAGAGAAATTTATCGATATTTTACAACGTTCTTCCTGAAAACCGACACTTCTTTCTACCTAAGAACCTGGGGATGACTACTGTGATATACTCCAAAGCCAACTGAAATAAGGTTTCCAAATTCCAATTTCTGTAACCCTAGTGTGGTTAAGCCAAATATGATTCCAGTTATACGACAATTATAATTTCGTGTGGCTATTTCTAGCCGAGTGCAGCCCTTGTAAGGCAGACCCTCCGATGAGGGTGGGCGGCATCTTCCATGTGTAGGTAACTGCGTGTTATTGTGGTGGAGGATAGTGTTATGTGTGGTGAGTTGCAGGGATGTTGGGGACACCACAAACACCCCAGCCCCCGAGCCACTGGAATTAACCAATGACGGTTAAAATAACCGACCCGGCCGGGAATCGAACCCGGGACCATCTGAACCGAAGGCCAGTACGCTGAATATTCAGCCAACGAGTCTGACCCAGTTATACTAATATCAATATATTTTTCCAGGATGACCTTTGCAAGTTCTCTGAATTCATTCTAAATTCTAGAAAACTTTTTTAACAAACACATAATTTCTTTTTAATTAATCTAAAAATATCAGACATTATTTCACTCATACAGTTTTGCACTGTATGTTGTATACCACCAGAATTCTGCATTTTCAACCTTCATTAAATATGTACTTAGAACTAAACTTATGAATAAATTTGGATCACATTTTACGTAATTTTTGCTAGCTTCAAATCCTTTTAAGATTTTAAGTCTTTTTATAGGTATTTTATGAGCAATGTATAGGTCTTCAACTTCCGAGGACTAATTATTACAGATAATAATAATCGCGAACGTATTCTAGCTCTTCCGGGAAAGGGGATGCGAAATCTACTGAAAATGCCAATAGAGCCTCGTAATACACCCTAGCAAATATATGGAATGAGAGAGTAATTATGAAGAACCTGGGAGTAGTCCTCATTAACGAGCTTAAAGAACAGTCTGTACATCTTAATATTACAGCAGTGATACCTTGGAAACTGTTAATTGCGGAACGAATACCGATCATACAATTCTTTTGTCAGCGTGTCAAATAAATGGCAGTGTGAGTCATAATCGCAATGTTATGACATAACTGTAGCAAGAAGAAGACATAAAAATTAATAGGAAGGGTGCAATATTTTTTCTTTAATGTTTCCTCTGTGATGCAATGAAAGTATTGTGAAGAGCTGCTGGGTGGGAAGTGCCGTATAGCCACTCGCCCAACACGCTCATTCACATTGCTAATTAAAAAGCAATTAGTGACTTAACGAAGAAGTACAAATATAATTTCGTGGGCGTTCATAATTAGAGGACTCAAAAGCTGTGTAATCGAATGCCCTCAATTAACATGATGTGCCATATGTTATTAATGCTGTGACCGAATGACATGACAGTTCTCAGAATTTGTCTAGTTCTTTAATTAGTAGCCTGGCATTCAACAAGTAATTACCATTCATTTCACAAATTCATACATATCATTAATGTGATATTCAGTACGGTAATGGATAAACACGGACCATAATGGAGCTTTAGAATATATTAGTGTTTAAATATTATTAAAATTACACAGAATGGGATTAAACCATTCAATTGACCAGAAACGTTATTATAAACACAGATCCACTAATGAATCAAATGTTTAATGTATTCTACTAGCTTCTGTACTCCACTACCAAGACAATAATAATTCAAAGGTTATGGAATGTGATATTATTTTACAGTAGCTATTCATAACAGTCGGTGATGGTTGGATATGTTGATATTTGCTCTCCAATCTGAATAAGGAATAGCAGTATTTGTGTTTTTGTTTTCACATTTCAATCAGAAATAGCGGTATTTGTTTCTACTACAGAATCGGAGTGGCATTTTCTCTCGGATCAGAGATAGGGGCATTTGTATTTACTCTTGAATAAGAAATAGTGGCATTTGCTTTGACTCTTCAGTCGGAAATAATAGTGATTGCTTTAATCTTGAATTAGAAATGTAGTGCTTATACTATCGTGTAACCGGGCGAGTTGGCCGTGCGCGTAGAGGCGCGCGGTTGTGAGCTTGCATCCGGGAGATAGTAGGTTCGAATCCCACTATCGGCAGCCCTGAAAATGGTTTTCCGTGGTTTCCCATTTTCACACCAGGCAAATGCTGGGGCTGTACCTTAATTAAGGCCACGGCTGCTTCCTTCCAACTCCTAGGCCTTTCCTATCCCATCGTCGCCATAAGACCTATCTGTGTCGGTGCGACGTAAAGCCCCTAGCAAAAAAAAAACTATCGTGTAAAGAGGCTGCTTTACTCAGACGGTAGAGGCGTGCTAGTTTCATCGGGAAGCGTGTGCATTCGATTCCCCGTGAGGAAGACAAGGGATTTGGAAACGAGAATTCCTATTCCGTTAAGGCACATGGTTACGAGGTTCACTCATCCTTCTCAATAATTGAGTATCAGGTTAATTAACGATCGATCCTACTAAATGCCGAGGGAGCTTTCCCCACGGATATCGGAGTTGCGCGTTGGGGCCATAATCAAAATTATATGAAAATATTTAAGGAAAGTCATTACACGTTAAGCGTAAATTAAATGAAAGTATACTCATGAATTGTACGAAGTAGTTACCGAAAATGAAAACTGAAGGAACTCTAAGGGGTGATTATTTCATGAATGTACTTAGGTCTAGCAGTTTCTGGTAAAGTATAGATTTTTAAGGAATTGGCGGTTTCAAAATTCTTAGCTGTTTTGATTCTAGAAGTTTGAATATTGATATGCATTTTTGTTTAAAATTATTCGGATGAATATTGCTGTCAGTACTTCCCGAAGTCAGCAATATGTTCTATTTTAGACCTATCGGATCAGTGCATAGTGTGTTTGTCTACACCTTAGTCCAGTTTCTTGATACGGGCTCTTAGATAAGGCGAGATTAATGATATGGCGTATTTTACGGCCGGACACTCTTTCTAACGCCAGCCTCAGTTGAGGAGCTAATAAAGATGAAATGGATGATAGTGAAAGAAATTGTGTAAGGAGGAGGAATAAATTGGCTGTGGCCTGTAAGTTGCAATTGTACAAACACATGTCTCTAAGCAAGAAATAGGAAACCATTCTTAGAACAGCCGTCGATAGGTTTCGAACCCACGCACCTCCCGAATGCAGAGCTTAGCCACATTGCCGTAGTTAACGCAGCCACTCTGCTCTGTACCGATCGATACATAATTTAAAACAGAAACAGGAAAAATCGATGTTATGCCTTCATGTACCCGCAGTTCGTACTACACCTTAGGTATGTTTACCCGTAAATCATGTTAAAAAATGGTCAAAGGTGACTATTCACGAAACTAGAGCATCCCGCACCGGGCGAGTTTGCCGTGCGATCAGGGGCGCGCAGCTGTGAAGCCCTTTTCCATCCTTCTTTCACCGAAAACCTTCATTGTGTCAGTGCGACGTTATACACTGAGGAGCGAGGGTAATTGTTTCCACTTACTCAATACTACAGCAATGTGAAGTCGTTAATACATCACATATTTATTAGATCTCACCATTGGGACCGGTTTCGGCAATTATATTTGACATCATCAGCCTAGGAAAAATTGTTACAAATTTATATTAACATAATTTTAAAATATATGTATGTGCAAATCGAACCATATTAATAAACCATTTTGTGTATTAGGTGTACACCATAAAACTTTTGTATTACTAGCATACTTCTTATGCGATATATTATAAGTTGTTAATTTTATACAGTCTTTTTGGATATAAATAGTTAAAACGTCATTTTCTTGTTTACCCGAACCAAACTTATTTCCATTACAACCTGTATATCCAATTTTATGTAATCTCACACTTTTTTATGTGTTTAACTTCAATCCTTGTTCCCTATAAATTATGCATTGAATGCCACATTTACATGATAAAATCACACTCATTTAAACAGATTTAAAATTACTGCGATGGGAGCTGTAATGATACATCAAAGTGAAAATGTTCCCTCGTAATCAAAACTAATTACAACACAAATGTATACATACGTAACGTATATTTTTATTGGTAGAGGAAACAATGTGCTAAAATACTTTATAAATAGATGTAACAGGTCAAACGATTCGAGAATAAACAGATGATTTTAATTAGAGCGGACCGTCAAACGCTTCTCTGGGAAAGTATACTTTGGTTTCAAAACACCGACGCCGTGACATAACCGACAGCTGCATGGCGCCAATATTATCCATTTACAATTTAATTCATTTTTGGCACAATATTTTTCATCTGTACCACACAGGTATTTTAGTCAAGGGCACAGATGTTTTGAAAATATATTTTGGCAGAAATTTATGGAATGGATGGGGATACTGTGAATCAGGTGGTTTAGACACAAACATGGTGGCTAAAGGGGTAAATCACGTTTCCTTTTCCACTCAAAATAGCAATCATAACCAATATGTCCAGTGAACTGACAAATATATATGCCAAATATATATGCGTTTATCTTGATCAATCCGTCATAGAAAATTCACTTTCTCTTACAATTTACTTTACGCCGCATCGACACATATATGTCTTATGGCGACGATGGGATAGGAAAGGGCTAAGAGTGGGAAGGAAGCAGCCGTGACCTCAATCAAGGTACACCCCATGTATTTGCCTGGTGTGAAAATGGGAAACCACGGAAAACCATCCTCAGGGCTGCTGATAGTGGGGTCCGAACCTACTATCTACCGAATGCAAGCTGATAGCTACATGACTCTAACCACGCGGCCACTTACTTGGTATAGAAGATTCTAAAATTCAAAATTCTATAATTCAATTACATTACATAGCTGTAAAATGTGTCTGCTGTGATGTGTATCATCGAAAACGTGTGTACCATTAGGCATATCAGGAGATTATCAAAACATTAAAAATTTATTAAATGACCGCTTTACACTTAGACAGGGGATATTCACGTGCAACTCCAACGACATCTAATGTATGCACCTTGAACCATTTCAGCAGAATATGGAAACACCTATATATAAATAAAATCGTAACGACCGCGTGTCTGTACAATGATTATTTTGGCGTAATTTTCATCAGTTATCCATTTGAAGTGTAATAATGACATTGTGCATATTATTTAGTTTTTCTGTCTGTCTGTCTGTCTGTCTGTCTATCTGTCTGTCTGTCGGTCTGTCTGTCTGTCTGTCGGTCTGTCTGTCTTGTCTGTTTGTTTGTTTGTTTGTCTGAGTTCTGATAACTTGGAAACTACTGGATATATTTGTACCAAACTTCATGTTTAGAATCCACCTGTTCTTGGGTAGGTATTAGAGCTAATATTTTTTCTAAATGCCTGAAGTGACTCGGGGTTTATACGAAACCGAAACCGTGATTTTGCACTCCCGCAAAATATACACAACCGAACGTAATGGAAATCCGCCTGCCTTAATGGAAATCTATTTCTATATCTCTTTGCTTATGTGCATCATTTCGATACGAGGATTAATAAGGGAGATATCATTAACGGACGGTTCTTCAGTCTAATTTCGAGCGGACTTTTTTTTAGCTTTTCTGTCGATTTGTCTGTTTGTCCGTTTGTTGTGTTCTTATAACTGGAAGACTACTGTATATATTTCTACCAAGCTTTATATTTGTCCTTGGGTACTTATAAGGGCCAATATTATTTCTAAATCCCGGATTTCTTTGGGCATTTATAGGGAGTCGAAACAGTGATTTTACCGTCCCAAAAAATATATACATGACCAAGCTTAATGGAAACTACCAGCCTTAATGGAAATCGATTTCTAAAAGTGTTTTCCTCATGTTCACCTTTTTGATACGAGGATAACAAGGGGAATATCATTAATGGACTGTTTTACAGGCTGTCATGTCAAGTTGGGTTAAAGGGTTTAACTAAAGAGCCATTTTACTCACTCCGATAGAACAGATAATATCGTCAACGATTGGTTAAATGAGTCTTCAGCCACAGCACCATTCCCGGTTTCAGATGAACGACAATATAACCGAGAAGTAGGGAGAATGTCGCACAACTCCAGACCACGAACGGTACCGTTAAATAAACTCTGTGATTTGCCCCATTCTGACTCCACTTTGTTCAGCTTCATCGTGCTTCATGGTACTGCCACGTGGTTTCGTAGAAGAATATCAGTTTAACATGCCGTATTAAACGTTTAAACACAGGCATGTAACTTCGAATAAATTCATGAAGGAATCGTGGAATCGATTACCAATTCCCGTGGGAAGACCAGGTACATACGCCAGTTAAGAATAAAAATATAAACGGCGACTCTACATTTAGAGACAGGTATAAACGTGAAACTTCAACGTCATCTAATATATGCTCGTACAGCCACAGGAGCGGAGTTGGGTAATATTACAGCCGGGCTGAGTGGCTCAGACGGTTAAGGCGCTGGCCTTCTAACCCCAACTTGGCAGGTTCGATCCTGGCTCAGTCCGGTGGTATTTGAAGGTGCTCAAATACGACAGCCTCGTGTCGGTAGATTTACTGGCACGTAAAAGAACTCCTGCGGGACTAAATTCCGGCACCTCGGCGTCTCCGAAGACCGTAAAAGTAGTTAGTGGGACGTAAAGCAAATAACATTATTATTATTATTATTATTATTATTATTGGTAATATTACAGAACAATTTTCTCCTTCTTTATCTTGTCACCTTAGTGTTGATGTCGGTGATCATTACGGAGATGCTGTCTTTTGATACGACAGTCATGAAAAGCTCTTCGGATTTTAGGTCGTGCCATCTGCGAGAATTATCCAACGAAGAAATCTTCTTCCTGCCAGGTCCTCTTCTCCCGTGGACCTATTCTTGCAAGAAGCGCTACAGGAGGCGTTACTTGGAATTGTTTCGCATTAAATAGTCCAGATACTGCAATTTTCTCTTCTTAACCGTTAACGTCCGTTCAGATAACAGACCACACAGCGAAGAACGAGTTCGCTGGGTACATGTCGAATCCACGTAATCTTGAGCAGGCGTATAAATCCACATTACAAAGGCTTAGATTTTTTCTCCATGGCATCGGTTACTTTCCAAGATTCCACATCATAGAGCAGTGTGGACTAGACGTAACACCTCACTATTCTCCTCTTGAAGTTTAGGTTGAGGTCATTTCTGTGGAGCACTTTTTCCATTTTAATGAATGTGATTTTTGCTCGTTCTATGCAGTATCTGGTTGGGATGAGGATCCCAGTCTTCAGTGAAGACTACCCCCAAGAAGCTGAATTTAGGTATCCTCTCATCAGGTCGACCGTTACCCTAGAGTATATCGAGTTGCACTTCATGTTTGTTGATGACAACATATTTCATTAATTTCTACATTAATATCAAGGTCACTTTGAAGGATGGCATTGTGCAACTAGTTTAGGAGGCTTAGATGTCCCTCAATACTGACGGCAATGAGAACTTTGTCGTCTGCATACCGTATCTTCTTCTTCGTCTTCTGCGCGAATGGAATCAATATTTGATGAGCTTTCCTCCTTGCCCCAATTGTTCTTTATTTTCATCGATTGTTGTAATTTCTGTTCCTCCGATCAGGTACGTCGTATTGATTTCCCCTCATCTTCCTCAAATTCCCCTTGAGCGAACAATTTTCCTGATTACATTTCTATCCTGTAGATTTGGTGATCCTACTTCGTTCAGGTCTTGTTTATACTATTTTGACCTCGTACATTTCATCTCGTCCGCCTTTGAGGTGTAGTGGTTATTGTGATTAGCTGGCACCCCCTGAGGCCCGGGTTCGATTCCCGGCTCTGCCACGAAATTTGAAAAGTGACACGAGGGCTGGAACGGGGTCCACTCAGCCTCGGGAGGTCAACTGAGTAGAGATGGGTTCGATTCCCACCTCAGCCATCCTGGAAGTAGTTTTCCGTGGTTTCCCACTTCTCCTCCAGGCGAATGCCAGGACGGTACCTAACTTAAGGCCACGGCCGATTCTTCCTTGTCTATCCCTTCCAATCTTCCCATCCCCCGCAAGGCCCCTGTTCAGCACAGCAGGTGAGGCCACCTGGCCGAGGTACTGGTCATCCTCCCCAGTTGTATCCCCGACCCAGAGTCTGAAGCTCTAGGACACTGCCCTTGAGGCGGTAGAGGTGGGGTCCCTCGCTGAGTCCGAAAGAAAAACCAACCTTGGTGGGTAAGCAGATTAAGAAAGAATATTTAATCTCCAGGAATTTGTGGATTCGATAAGTGGCTTAAAAATGAATTCGTCACAGTCTCATTGTATCAGTAAGTTTAGATATTTTTATATATATCTCTGAGTTGGGTTTGGGGTTATGTATTCAATTTTTAATTCTGGCCTCTAAGACTTTTATCATGATTTTCCTTTCTTTAATCTCTATTGTTCCTTTAAGTTTTTATCGTGTACACTGAGCATTTCTCAAGCATGAAGAGCTTCAGGTTTCATCACTCTTAAGTAATGGCGACTGTTACTGTTCCAGGACAAGCATTTTTGTTATAAACATTCCTTGTGTATTGAGAAGCAATTTCCATTTTCTGAATTCTTGAAGCTACTAATTTATTTTCATTGCCATATTCAGTAATCCATTCACCTAAGTACTTAAATACATTTACTCTTGCAATTTTATTCTTATCAATAGTAAGTTGAACTGGAGCATTTTTTATATTATTCATAAATTTCGTTTTTTCGTACGAAATTTTAAGTCCTATATTGATCTTTTTCAAAATTGGCTTTACGTCGCACCGACACAGATAGGTCTTATGTCGACGATGGGACAGGAAAGGGCTGAAGATGGGAAGGAAGCGCCAACATTTGTCAGGTGTGAAAGCGGGAATTCACAAAAAAATATTCAGGGCTGCCGACAGATAGGTTCCAACCCACTATCTCCCGAATGCAACCTCACAGCTGCGCGCCCTTAACCGCACAGCCAACTTGCTCAGTCGCATATTGTTGATGATTTCACCGTTCACTTTTATGCCGTTTGAGACGTAGCAACGGTGATAATACAGAGGCCAGTCGCATATTACTGAATATCATCCGAATGGTGTAGTGGTAATGTGTCTGTCATTCACCCGACAAAGCGATGGATTTTATTCCCGGACTGAGGGATGGAACGGAGTTTAGACGTGTACAGGTAGCGTTTCTTCCTCTTGTGCGGACACTATAGTTCATTTTCGGTCTGTCCGTTACTCAATGCACGGCATGAAATCCTCAGAAAGTAGTAATTGTCTCCGTCATTTGAAGAGGAAACGAAATTTTCATAACAAAAGTTATTTTGAAGGGGCGTGTCACGTATAGTCTTCGGATTTTACAGAAAATCGACAGTATAAGAAGAAATGGAAGAAAAAGTTGTGTTTTCCTATAAATCCCCGGTGATTTTAAAATCATATGCATATCTAAACCTTCCCCTAAATATGAAGTTTGGTTGGGATCTATCCAGCAGTTTCGCCATGATAGTGGAACAGCCGGAAAATCTAAAAACCACTCATATGTTCTTGAGTTGACCTAAATCGAATAAGAGTCTGAAAAATTAGCAAAACAAACGAAATTACAGACAGCAGACTCCCTACAACTTTATTTATATACGTTAGATTTCGTAACATAAAACATTCGTTAGGCCCAATTAGTAGGTTATATTGAATATGAGGTATTGTAATAATAATAATAATAATAATAATAATAATAATAATAATAATAGGGACCTCTAATTCAAATATTCAGTCAACTTATCAAACGAAGTTGCATAAAAATCAATTTAGCACACTGATAAGCGTTAAGGGTGCTCACTAAATTTTTGTAGTCAATTAATGGTCAGTGGAAAGTGGACCAAGTAACGGCGAATGGAGCAATAGGACCGCTACATAAAAACCTGAAACAGTCGCTGTAGAAGCTTTAGCTGCCTATCTCTCTGACCGGAGACATCCAGAAAGTTGTAGTTTATGGCATCTGAGAAATTATGCGCAAGTTCCTCGATAAAATTTCAGTGAAATTTTAGAAAAAGTATGTTATGATTCTACTCGATAAGTATTTATCCGTGCAATTATACTGAAGTGCCGGATGAGGCATCTGTGAGCAAAGTAATTCATTATAATTTTCTTCAGCATTTGTCCCTCCTGGCAGTAGGGTCGGTGCATTGATTCGTTGTCTCCATTTAGCTCTGTCCTTGGCCATGTCAGAGTGGATATTGCCGCTCTTCAAAACTTCGTGAAGTTTTCATCATCCTTTTGGTCTCCTACCTACAAATTCTAACATATAACCTGTCTCCGCGATAGTATCGGCCCCTGTCCTTAGTACATGTCCATTCCATCGTAGACGACTCTTGCGCAATTTGTCTTGAAAGGTGCAACGCGGAATCTCTCCTGATATTTTCATTGGAGATGCGATTCAGTTTCGTGCCACAAGCTGTCCACCTCAGCATCTCCGCCTCCATGACTCCCAGTCGACGTTTGGCCTCAGATGGGGCTGGCCAGCAAACGCAACTATATAGCTAGTGCATCAGGTCGGATGGCAGTACGATAGGTTTATGATGTGAGATTATCTTTCATCATCTGATCGCAAAGGACGCCGGTCGTCATGCGGCATTTCATGCAGGCTACGGTTATCCTTGCATTTGCCTCTCCGACAATCGGCCCTCATCAGTGATCGTGGAGCCAAGATACTCGTACTTGAATCTTGTCACTTACGGCAGGTACTCACCGTCTACCTGAATTGTTCCAATTGCTCTTGGACATGACGTCATACATTCTATCTTCTTTTTATTGAGGCGCAGGCCGTATTGTGTCAGAAAAATAATAATATACTGATAATCGTAGATGTATATGAGTTAGATATATATTTACTTCCACGGCTGAGTGGCCTGGTAAGTGGTCCTGAGAGTCGGGATACCAGTTGCTATGGAATGGGAGTGGGCATCTCGGACATATTCTGAGTCATGGCCCTCCTTGTGCTCAGGCGGCTTGGACTATACAATTCACCGGTGGTCCATAACCCGTTAGAGGAGAGATCCTCACTTGGACTATGTACAAGTAGGGTAGCATCCTGCTTCATGGATTTACCGAGCTCAGAACATTTTAAGCAAGCCTCGGACCTATGGGAGTAACGGAGTCCCACTCCCGTTTGACAGGCGAGGGACTCCTTGGAAACAACTTGGCGAACGAATTGGAATTCGATGGGGAGCTATCAATACTAATGGGGCTTATGGAAGAAAGTGATGATGATGATGCTTGTTGTTTTAAGGGGCCTAACATCGAAGGTCATCGGCCCCGAAAGAAAGTAGAACTGGCTTAGTCAGCTAAGAGGATGCATCTGGATGTGCTAGGAGTAAGTGATATTTGGGTAAGAGGAGATAAAGAGAAAGAGATAGGAGATTATAAAGTGTACTTAACGGGTGTTATAAAGGGAAGGGAGGAGTATGGGGTAGGGCTCTTTATCAGAAATACCATTGCATGCAACATAGTTTCTTTTAGGCACGTAAGTGAGCGAATTATGTGGGTAGATTTGTCAGTTGGAGGAATTAGGACGAGAATTGTCTCAGTGTATTCACCATATGAGGGTGCAGATGAGGACGAAGTTGACAAGTTTTATGAAGCATTGAGTGATATCATGGTCAGGGTCAAAAGCAATGATAGAATAGTGCTAATGGGCGATTTCAATGCGAGAGTTGGAAACAGAACTGAAGGATACGAAAAGGTGATTGGTAAATGTGGGGAAGATATGGAAGCTAATGGAAATGGGAAGCGCTTGCCGGACGTCTGTGCTAGTATGAGTTTAGGAGTTACGAATACATTCTTCAAGCATAAGGCTATTCACCACTACACATGGGAGGCTAGGAGTACCAGATCCATAACAGACTATATCTTAACCGACTTAGAATTCAGGAAATCTGTTAGGAATGTACGAGTTTGCCTGGGATTTTTCGATTATATAGACCACTATCTGATCTGTAGTGAACTGAGTATCTCTAGGCCTAGGGTAGAGAAAGTGAAATGGGTCTGCAAACGAATAAGGGTAGAATATCTCCAGGACAATAAAATCAGACAGAAGTACAAGGATATGATTAGTGAGAAGTTTCGAACAGTAGACATTAAGCAGGTTCAGGATATATATGAGAAGAATGTGTGGCATACAGGGATGCTGTAGTAGAAACAGCAAGGGAATGCCTAAGAACAACTGTGTGTAAAGATGGGAAAAGGTGAACATCTTTGTGGAATGCTGAAGTGAGAGCAGCTTGTAAACGTTAAAAAAAGGCTTATCAGAAATGGCTCCAAACAAGGGCCGAGGCAGACAGGGATTTGTACGTAGATGAAAGAAACAGAGCGAAACAAATAGTTGTTGAATCCAAAAAGAAGTCGTGGGAAGATTTTGGAAAGGCTAGGTCAAGCAGCAGGGAAACCTTTCTGGGCAGTAATAAACAATGTGAGGAAGGGAGGGAAAAATGAAATGAACGGTGTTTTGAGTAATTCAGGTGAACTCATAACAGATCCCAGGGAATCACTGGAGAGGTGGAGGGAATATTTTGAACATCTTCTCTACGTTAAAGGAGATCTTCTTGGTGGTGTTGCGAACAGTCAAGCTCATGAGGAGGACGAAAATGATGATGGTGAAATTATGCTTGAGGAAGTGGAAAGGATGATAAATAAACTACATAGTCATAAAGCAGCAGGAATAGATGAAATTAGACGTGAAATGGTGAAGTATAGTGGGAAGGCAGGGATGAAATGGCTTCATAGAGTAGTAAGATTAGCATGGAGTGATGGTAAGGTACCTTCAGATTGGGCAAACGGTAATCGCACCTATCTATAAGCAAGGGAACGGGAAGGATTGCAACAACTATCGAGGTATCCCATTGATTAGTATACCAGGCAAAGTATTCACTGGCATCTTGGAAGGGAGGGTGCGATCAGTCGCTGAGAGGAAGCTGGATGAAAACCAGTGTGGTTTCAGACCACAGAGAGGCTGTCAGGGTCAGATTTTCAGTATGCGCCAGGTAATTGAAAAATGTTACGAGAGGAATAGGCAGATGTGTTTATGTTTCGTGGATTTAGAGAAAGCATATGACAGGGTACCGAAGGAAAAGATGTTCGCCATACTGGGGGCTATGGAATTAAGGGTAGATTATTAAAATTAATCAAAGACATGCATGTTGACAATTGGGCTTCAGTGAGAATTGATGGTAGAATGAGTTCTTGGTTCAGGGTACTTACAGGTGTTAGACAAGGCTGTAATCTTTCACCTCTTCAGTTCGTAGTATACAAGGATCATCTGCTGAAAGGTATAAAATGGCAGGGAAGGATTCAGTTAGGTGGAAATGTAGTAAGCAGTCTGGCCTATGGAAACGACTTGGTCTTAATAGCAGATTGTGCCGAAAACCTGCAGATAATATCTTGGAACTTGAAGACTAAATTGTCAGTAGGTAAGAAATTCAACAGAATTGAATGTCATATTGGTCGTACAAAGCTAGAACAAGTCGATAATTTCAAGTATTTAGGTTGTGTGTTCTCCCAGGATGGCAATATAGTAAGTGAGATTCAGTTCGGCTTAAGCCAAGAAGGAAAGCGGACGCATTGAGTGGAGGGGCCTGGGATTGGGAGTAAGGAGTGAGTGCTGAGTGCAGGAAGGTTGTGAGGAGTTTGACGACAATGATTGGAGTGGATGAATACAGGGCGGCTATAGGAGGATGGCAGAGGAGAATGAAGAAAGAAGAAGTAAAATCAGGTGGGTGGGTGTAAAGTGGATTTGGTGATTAAAGGAGAATTAGTGCTAACAGCGGCGGTGGTTATAATATTGCTATTGATTGGAGGGGTTGAGCCGAAACCAAGCCCCTACAAGTAGTGGAAATGAGGGAAGGGAAGGCATGGAAGAATTCAAAAGTCTGGTAAAAGAGGCGGTGGAAGAAGTGTGCCCTTTGAGCAAATTAAGAATATGATCCAAGAACAAACCAGGGAGTTTGGTAAAATGAAGGTATGGTTACGAGAAAGGACGGACGATATAGCATCACAAGTGAGAAAGAACGACGAAGAAGTGGCAATATTAAGAGAAAGAATAGGACGATTGGAAGAGGAGACGTTGAAATTGAAAGCAGAAGTGAATGCCAATACGTTAAATCGCAGGAAGAAGTGCCTATTTATATATGGGGTGCGTGAGGAGTTGAGAGAAGACAAAGTACTTACTACTTATAAAGTAGTGGATGTAATACAGGGGAAATTGAAACTTAATTTTAGCGAAGTGGACATAGACGATGTGCAGAGAGTGGGAAGAACTAGGAGCAACAGGCCTATCAAAGTAGAACTGTTTTGTACGTTGATGGCTGATGCTGTGATAGGCAATGTGAATAATGTGCAGAGAGAGAAAATATGGATTAGGAGAGAGGCGATTAGGATTGAGAAAATACTCAGAAAACACAAGATAAGTGCGATAAATCAAGGGCTGAGAGCAACCATCAAAGGACAAGAACTAGTGGTAACAGGCAGAAATTGGAAGAGAAACTGGTCTGTGAATGGACTGATCGACTTAGAAATGAAGATAAAAAAAGACGAAGAAAAAGTGAGTAGTGCAACGAAAGGTGGAGAAGTGAGGCGAGATAACAGTCGTAGTGTACTGTGTGAAGAGGGTCAGAGAGGCCAAGTGAAAATGTGATCATAAGCAGTGAAGAAGTTCAGGAAGAGATGACAAGTAAAAAGGTGACCGGAAGAAGTGAAGAAGAAAGGCAGGGGAGTGAAAGCAGTGAAGTAAGGGCAGGGCAGGGTAAAAAGGTGACGTCAGAGGCAATCGGGGGGTGTCTCAATCTGAGTTGGGAAAGAGGCAAGGGCAGAAAATTTACGGAGATGATGAGAGCTGAAGTTGGAGGCAAAGGTACACAACAGAGTGAAGATAGTGATGAATTGGCGGCTAAGAGAGGTGGTAGAGAAGCAGGAAGGTATAGAAAACTGACAGGCATGTGAGGTACAGGTAGAAATGAGAGGGGTGTAGTCACTAGAAGTAAGAAACAATAGTTTAGTGAGTAGTGAAGATAGAGATTGTTAGATGTAAGAATGCAGTGTTGAGTAGAGGTGTTATTTGGTAAATATGTGGATGCAATAGTATTTGTGTGTGGTATGAGATTGAGAAGTGGTATATGAAGCGATGTGTTGGTATTAAATGGTAGTTGTAATAGCTTTTGTGTTTTGTATGATGTTTATTTAATGCTAAAATAAGTGAATGTTGAGAGGGAGCAGAGTTATGATGGTGGAGGTTGAAATATGGTGTTGGTGAAGAGATGGTATATGAGTGTTTAGTATTTTAAAGAGAAGCTGGCTTAGTATCTAGATGGATTATTTATGTCGGAATGTAGTGTGGAGAAGTGATGTCATTTGGTATATTTAGGTTTGGGATATGTTGAAATGTGGTGCTGGAGAAGTATAGAAAAATGGTTTTGTATTTATTGTTTTAATAAATGATTAAAGAGTGAAGTTAAAGTATTGGCTGAGAGGTGATAGTAGATGTGTGGTAAGATGAAATGAGGTGTGAGAAAAGTAGGATGAAGTGATGGTGTATGTATTGTTGTAATATGTAAATCTATTTGTGGCGGAATTGTGGAGATGGAGGGATGTGTGGTGTATTCATTGCTATAATGTGAAGTTGGAGAAATGATGGTAGAGGTATATCTATTAACTATATTGTATTTTTAGAGAAGTAATACATAGGGGTCTATATGTAATTGTGAGAGTTGACAAATTGTGGTTTTGTAGACGAGAGGGCAAATCTAATGCAGAGTATGGCTTGGTATTGAAATAGAGCAAGCATGGTTAAGCAAGGATGAAGCAAGGATGAAATTGCAACAGGAGAGGAATAATGTAATCACAGACATGGCTGGTGAGGTAAGGTTGTCTGGACTCAGCAATCCGGAGTAGGTCAAGCACAAAAAAAAAAAAAAAAAAAGAACAACACCGGTGATGGAATGTGATGTGTCAACAAGGACAGTTGGATGCATGGTGTAGTCTTGCTCCGGGATTGCATTGGTGGTAATATTTGTTTATTTTAAAGTATGTATGTCGTTTATTATGTATGTTGAAAGGTGGTGAGGGAGAAGTATGGAGAAATGATGGTGTAGATGGCAAGGAAATTGGGGAATGGGTGAGATGGACTCACCCGTAAGAAGTCGGGATGGGAAGGGCCCAAGACTAATATACCTATACTGGACATGACATGAAGACACTGAGGATGGCTACTGGGTGGCCCTATCTGAGGGGATCACATATCCGGAGTATCCGACGGACTTCACGGCATGTCCAAGGAGTACGATTAGGAGTGGAATGGTGAGAAGGAAAAAATTGCCATCCGGTTAGATCTTGGGGCCTTCAGGAGGTCTCCACGGGAAGGGCCGGTCGAGTCATCACTGGGAGGGTGGCCTTCTTCTCACCAGGCGTGATGACTTGTTTTTTTATAAACTGTGGTGTCCTTTTATTTCTTTTATGTATATTAACTATGTCTGTTTGTTTAAAGTTAGTAGTAGTTTGTGTGTGTGGCTTAAGATGAACGATGTCATTATTCTCATTCAACGGATCGATTGGGTATTTGTTTACTGTGATCTTGAGAAAAATAATAATAAAGAATAAAGAATAAACAATAAAGAATGATAAGTGAGATTGAATCAAGGTGTAGTAAAGCTAATGCAGTGAGCTCGCAGTTGCGATCAGCAGTATTGTGTAAGAAGGAAATCAGCTCCCAGACGAAACTATCTTTACATCGGTCTGATTTCAGACCAAGTTTGCTTTACGGGAGCGAAAGCTTGGTGGACTCAGGATATCTTATTCATAAGTGAGATGTATTCGACATGAAAGTTGCGAGAATGATTGCTGGTACAAACACGTGGGTACAATGGCAGGAGGGTACTCGGAATCAGGAGATAAAAGCGAATTTAAGGATGAACTTGATGGATGAAGCTGTACGCATAAACTGGCTTCGGTCGTGGGGTCATGTGAGGCGAATGGATGAGGATAGGTTACCTAGGAGAATAATGGGCTCTGTTATGGAGGGTAAGAGAAGTAGAGGGAGACCAAGACGATAATGGTTATACTCAGTTTCTAACGATTTAGAGATAAGAGGTATACAACTAAATGAGGCCACAGCACTAGTTGCAAATACAGGATTGTGGCGACGTTTAGTAAATTCACAGAGGCTTGCAGACTGAACGCTGAAAGGCATCATACTCTGTAATGATAATGTATGTATGTATGTATGTTCTATAACTAAAATATTAAGCATTTAATTTATGTTAATTTATGTAAACAATGTTCGATTGTAGAAGGAAGAGTGTTATTACTGTCGTGTCTAAACTGCAAGAATTCTATCCAGCGGTTCGATCCTTTGTTGACATTCAATTTTTTTAATAACACGGGGCATGAGTAAGGCCATGTATACTAAAACTCTTTGCCAAAAGAAAAAATGGACCAGAGTAGCTTTTAGTGACTCCAGAAGTACCTGAGATAATCTGAAGAATGTTTCCATTCCTGGAAGTGTAGATTGTATAGTTGCTATATTTAATTTTTTGCTTTTACGCGTTTGTTTTTGTCGTGATCAAAGCTACAGATCATCCAATATTATGTGTACTTGTCGTACCCCGCAGTTCTTGTTATATGTCCTTGCGAAATATTTTGTAGCAATTTTATCTCATTTTCATTTCCAGCATAGTAACAAATAGACTATAGCCTAGTATTCTCATCACTCCGTAAACGCTTTTAATCTAGAACACTTACACATATTTTGCAAAGCGATAATATTTATATTTGATTGCTCTTTGAAGAATCTTCACTGGACGAAACATTTAACGCTGTGTGTAATTTACTTTCAGTTCTTAGGCCTTAATACTCTTTTTGTACAATAAATTTTTTGCAACTGACTTAAAACTGTACCCTCTGCGTGAACAATGCCAATTATGAGGGAAGAACTCAAGTAATACAAAAGCTGAAATACGTTTGAGAAAATTTCGTTTGCAGCCCTTGTGTGTAGAAAAGGAGATCGTCAAATTATTAAATAACTGAAGCTCAGCTTTCCTCACAGAAGCCGACCGGGAAATTTAATTTCGCTGCAGAATTTATCCACTAATGAATATCGAGTAATAAACTTCATGGCCCTTTTTCTTTGTTGACCAAATACATGAAAGTGCTTCGTAATTCATGGCACGGCAGGTTATTTTAAATTATGATGACGTTGCTTGTAGTTTAAAGGGGCCTAACATCTAAGTTCATCTGACCCTATATTTTAAATTTAAAGTACATACAGTAAAGATTCGATTTAACGCACTGATAAGTGTCATGGGTGCTACTAAATTGGGAATATTTTAAAAGTAAAATCATCTGCAACATTATACTGATGTTTTCTTTCAGTGTTGCATAATAACAAAAAAATAGTTTTACATACAAATGTATAAATCTTTTATGTTGCAGTAGTTATTGCCGGGCTGAGTGGCTCAGACGTTGAGGCGCCAGCCTTCTTACCCCAACTTCGCAGGTTCGATCTTGGCTCGGTCCGCTAGTATTGAAAGGTGCTCAAATACGCCAGCCCCGTGTTGGTAGATTTACTTGCACGTTAAAAAAACTCCTGTGGGACTAAAGTCCGGTACCTGGGGCGTAAAGCCAATAACATTATTATATTAGTTGTTGTTGCTTCTGAGGAAGTTTACAAATCGGTAACAATGGCACTCTTTCTTTCTTAATCCATTTACTCACCATAGTTGGTTTTTCCCTCGGACTCGGCGAGGAATCGCACCTCTACCGCCTCAAGGGCAGTGTTCTGGAGCGTGAGGCTTTGGGTCGGGATGGTACAACTGGGAAGGAAGACCAGTACCTCGCCCAGGCGGCCTCACCTGCTATGCTGAACAGGGGCCTTTGGGGTGTTGGTAATTTCGGGAGGGATAGACGAGGAAGAGGGAAGAAAGTAGCCGTGGCCTTAAGTTAGGTGCCATCCCGGCATTTGCCTGGGGGAGAATCGGGAAATCACGGAAAACCACTTCGAGGATGGCTGAGGTGGGAATTGAACCCCATCTCCCCGAGGCTGAATGGACCCCGTTCCAGCCCTCTTACCACGTTTGAAATTTCATGGAATACCCGAGAATCGAACTCGGGCCTCCAGTGGTCAGCGTACTGGCCTTCGGTTCAGAGGATCCCGGGTTCGATTCCCGGCCGGGTCGGGGATTTTAACCTTCATTGGTTAATTCCAGGGGCTCGCGGGCTGGGTGTTTGTACTGTCCCTAACATCCCTGCAACTCACGCACCACACATAATAGGTCTACTATCCTCCACCACAATAACACGCAGTTAACTAAAAATGGCATATGCCACCCACCCTCATCGGAGGGTCTGCCTTATAAGGGCTGCACTCGGCTAGAAATAGCCAAACGAAATTATCATCATCATCATCATCATCATCATCATATTGTCATCATCATCGCGCGAATCCATATCAATTATGAAATTGCTATTACTACAAGGAGGAAACTGCACGCTGGCGGAATACACACTAAGAAGAAGAAGAAGAATAAGAGAAAGGTGAATTTCAAGACTATCTTGTACTTGTTCCTCTTTTTGATCTTCAAACTACCTTAATAAAAAGAACTTATGATTTGCCACGTTTTTATCTGTTCTTCTTCTTATTAATATTATTGTTGCTATTTGTTTTACGTTGTACCGACACAGATATGTCTTATGGCGACGATGGGACAGGAAGGCCTAGGAAGTGGAAGGAAACGGTCGTGGCCTTAATTAAGGTACAGCCCCGGCATTTACCTGGTTTGAAAATGGGTAACCACGGAAAACCATCTTCAGGGCTGCCTACAGTGGCGATCGAACTCAATATCTCCCGATTACTGGATACTGGTCGCACTTAAGCGACTGCAGCTATCGAGCTCGGTAGAAATTAAAATTAAGACAATTAAAGGGTTCTCAGGTGAACTACCTGAAAACATTCACAAAAGTCTTCAGGAAGTATTCAAATATCAAGAATGAAATTCCTATACGAGTTATAATTGACATTAGCATCCACTACCGCAAAATGTCAAAAATTTCGATTAAACTCTGCGCTCCATATCCACCTACTCTAATAAAATAATACGAAAAAGCAAGTCTTCTGAAGAAAATGAAAATACACCGACGGGTTTTAAAATGTCTATCCACTACATGTCCTCTTTCTATATGTTACATTTATTTTCAAACATTTTTCCCTTTTTCCCAGAACCTACGGGCTTTTGGTGGCAGCGCGCCGGCCTCTCACCGCTGCGTCGCTAGGTTGAAATCCCGGTCACTCCATGTGAAATTTGTGCTGGAAAAAGCGGAGGCGGAACGGGTTTTCCTTCGGGTACTCAGGTTTTTTTCTGTCATATTTCATTCCAGCCACAGTCTCCAATATCATTTCATTTCATCTGTCAGTCATTAATCATTGCTTCAAGGGAGTGCGGCAGGCTTCGGCAGCCGGCACAATTCCTATCCTCGTCGCTAGATGGGGCTTCATTCATTCCATTGCTGACCCGGTTGAAACTGAAAACTGGCTGTGGATTTTCATGTGTTTTCTTTACCCCAGGAGCAATGACAAATATCGTTATTAAATTGGAAGACCGCCAGGGCACTCATTTCATGTTATTATTTATTAGTATTTTTGGTGAAGCGATGACTGTGATGTGTTCAAAAAGCCCTAGAACTTCGAGGAAAGTTCTGTGGGGCATTATAGTTTCAGGCCTGGCAATGTATGAGCAATTTTGGATTAATACTACGGTGTTATGTTGGTTTAGAGTATTATGTACTCTTGTACTGTATAATCGTTACGAACTTTCAGGCAGTTCGACAAACTTCGCAACATCCAGGACTGGTTGGTTTAGTCAGCGTCTGGATTGCGTGGGAGGAATATAACAAGTAACGTTCGCAAGAAGTCTGACAAATAAAGCGAAAGTAAGATGTACAGTTCAGCTTCAAACAGATTTTAGTGTGCTAAAATATTAAAATAAAAATAATTTTGCCTCAGCTACCGCGTGGAAAATGTTTAATTTGACGCACTCTTGGTTGCCTGAGTGTCTATTTTGTTATTCCATTCTACCGTACCAGATAGATCTACGTTGCGCGATCTATGACAGTTTAAATTAAATTTTCCAGGAAAACATCATATGTGCCTCTAGAGGTCATTTACATGCCGACATCTTACGACATGGAGTGATGAATGGACTTTCTTCCACTTAAAATATCCGGTTTTTTACTGGGTTTGAACCCGCGACCCTGGGATCTTCAGGCCGACACTCTACCAGCGATCCATGGAGGGAACTCCCATTGAGATAATTATACATATTTATGATTCTTGATAAATCATTATTAAACCAGAAATAGACAGGATGTAACAGAAATATGCCGACAAAAAATCAGGGATGCTCTTCGTGTTATGTTAAGAATGATGGTGCAATCGGATTGGCGGAGAACATTTTTCTTTTCGAGAAATGAGGTTACTTTTTTTACTTTCGGGTAACCGATTCGAATTCACGAACTTGCCGTATTTGCTATGCCAGATAGCCATCCGTTGCCTATTGCTGTGCGTCAGAGGAGGGAAGGGAAGGGAGGGGAAGTGGGAAGTGGGAAACTGAGGTAATGCTCGTTGCGAATGCACAACTTTCTCGTTCTTTTCTCAAAGTCACTTCTCACTCCCAGTAGGCAGTGTACAGTTTGTTATGCTCAAACTGACTACTATACGAAGCACGTAGGAAGAGAAGATGAACTTGTACCAAGAAAACAGGCTGATTACCAGGTCGTTCGCCACACACCACACATCCTGAACAGAGTCCAAAAGTCACTAATACACCGTTGTGAACTATGCATCGAAGTTCGAGGGGAGCATATTGAACATCTGATCTAATCAAACCATTGGACCTATTGTTTCCTTCGTTATTCCATTCCATTTAGGATGTTGTGAGTGAAGGAATACACAATTGTGGGGCTGCGACGTTGCGTTTTCTAACATGTTAAATAATAAGGAACGTTACCGCGATTAACAGGTGGGAAAAACCATCTGGTGCATTCCTTGACTGTGTCTTAATTACAGTGTGTTCTTGAACTGTGTGCAGTTACGGGTGTTTATGAACGAACTGTGAATATCGCCTGTAGATACAAGGATAATCTTATGCGAGTCGAACGATGAAACATCTGCATATCTCCGTCATCATCATACACTCCCCTTCACTTCCCTGAGACACTGCAGCGACTTTTGATTTGGCACAGAAAATACGGCGTGTACGCCAATTTGAATAGCGCGTCCGAAAGTAACAAAATAACCTATTTTTCTCGAAAAGAAAAACTGTTTCCGCCAATCCGATTGCACTGTATTTCTTAACATATCATGAAAAACATCCCTGATTTTTTGTCGGTATAGTTCTGACACACCCTGTATACGATAACAAGCACATTGCATCTGTGCTCTTGAAACAGTTTTTCCACAAAACTTTGCACTCGATCTCCAAAACTATTTAGAATGTAAATATGTTTCTTCATAATGATTTACGCCGTCCATAATTCAACAACAAGATTAAGAACGCCTGAAAATAAAGTTCCATAATCTGTTGAATGTTATACTTCTGATGTTCCCGAAAATGTTATCTGGTAGACTAGGATTGTTCAACTCACAACTGCACGTGAAGAATACCATGTATTGTATGATATCCTCCTCAAACACATTAACCGAAGAGCATCTCTGATATTTTTGTCGGTGTATTTCTGATACACCCTCTCTATTTCTGGTTTCATAATATTTTATCAAGAATCATAAACATGTAGTTATCGCAATGGGAGTTCGCTCCATGGATCAGTGGTAGAGTGTCAGCCTGAAGATCCCAGGTTCGCGGGTTCAAATCGAGTAGGAAAAGCCGAACATTTAAAGTGGAAGAAAGTCCATTCATCACTCAGTGTGGTACGATGTGATTAGTACCATTGTGAGAAACACCACGGGTCTGGGCGTTGCCTGTGATTAGCACACACTATATGAGGAACACCACGGGAATACCGGCGTCCGTGATTCGTACACGTAGGTGAGGAACACCATCGGTTTGCGTTGCCTATGAATGGCGCCATTATGTGAGAAACACCATAGGTCTGCGTTACCTGTGCGACGTACGATACTTGTGAGTAGTACCATAATGTGTGGAACACCGTGAGTCTACGCTACTTTTGATTAGTACCCCAACATGACAAATACCATGGTTCTACTTTACTAGCGATTGTTTTAAATTCATATCCATCCATTCATCATGACACTTTTTATTTCAGTCAGTGGATGATTTTGAATGTTTAATTTGTCATCACATTTCGTACCATTAGGGGCCGGTGATCTAGATGTTAGGCTCCTTTAAACAACAAGCATCATCACTATCATCATCATCATCATCATCATCACCATCATCTCCTTCCCACTCCTATCCCTTTTCTCTCCCATCGTCGCCATAAGACCTATCTGTTTCGGTGCGACGTAAGGCAACTTGTAAAAATGTTTCTCTGTTGGAGATCATTAGAGGTATTCTGGTGAAGCATTTTACCTGATCCAACCATCTAATTGCTGTTCTACCTCTGGTTCGCAAGGACAATTAGCTTCTCAAGATGGGTTCCATCACCGTGAATCACATACCCAAAGTACAGAAAAATGCTAGGTCCGCAAGGTGTTGAATATCTAGTTCATTTAGAATGGAGATGTTAGTTCCTCTGGCTGTCTACGGAATACGTAGCATTTGCCACCCCCACTACATTTAAAAGGCATCTACCATTTTTATATTGATGTCGTCATTGTCCATGATTTAACGCCGTACAGAAAAATACTGAAGAGATGATTTACGATACGTTGTTACTTTTTGTGCTTTGTTATCTGTTTATCAATCACTACTGATCTGCATTTAGGGCAGGCTCCCAGGTGGCAGATTCCCTATCTGTTGCTTTCCTAGCCTTTTCTTAAATGATCGCAAAGAAATTTATTGAACATCTCCCTTGGTAAGTTAAGCCAATACCTAACTCCCCTTCCTATAAACGAATATTTTCCCCAATTTGTCCTCTTGAATTCCAACTTTATCTTAACACTGTGATCTTTCCTACTTTTAAAGACCACTCAAACTTATTCGTCTACTGATGTCCTCCCACGCCATCTCCCCACTAACAGCTCGGAACATACCACTTAATCGAGCAGCCCGTCTCCTTTCTCCCAAGTCTTCATAGCCCAAACTTTGCAACATTTTTGTAACGCTACTCTTGTCAAAAATCACCCAGAACAAATCGAGCTCCTTTTCTTTGGATTTTTTCCATTTTTTTTGCTAGTTGCTTTACGTCGCACCGACACAAATAGGTCTTATGGCGACGATGGGACAGGAAAGGTCTAGGAGTGGGAAGGAAGCGGCCGTGGCCTTAATTAAGGTACAGCACCAACATTTGCCTGGTGTGAAAATGGGAAACCACGGAAAACAATTTTCAGGGCTGCCGATAGTGGGGTTCGAACCTACTATCTCCCGAATACTGGATACTGGCCGCACTTAAGCGACTGCAGCAATCGAGCTCGGTTTTTCCATTTCTTGAATCAAGTAATCGTCGTGAGGGTCCCATACACTGGAACCATACTCTACTTGCGGTCTTACCAGAGACTTAAACGCCGTCTCCTTTACATCCTTACTGCAACCCCTAAATACCCTCATAACCATGTGCTAAGATCTGTACCCTTTATTATCAATCATATTTATGTGATTACCCCAATGAAGGTCTTTTTTTATATTAACGCCTAGGTACTTACAATGATCCCTAAAAGGAACTTTCACCCCATCAATGCAGCAGGACTTTTCCTATTTGTGAAACTCACAACCTGACTTTTAAACCCGTTTATCATCATACCATTGCCCACCGTCCATCTCACAACACTATCGAGGTCACCCTGCAGCCGCTCACAATCTTGTAACTTATTTATTACTCTGTACAAACGTTATCTGCAAACAGCCTTATCTCTGATTCCACTTCTTACACATATCATTTATATATATATTGTGCCCTTTTCAAGGCAATAAATGCGGTGAACTTCATCCTTCTTCTGTGCGCCGGCTGCTCCTGTAATAAATGACATTTAAATGATACTCACCGCTGCATGTAGACTCTCCTTCCTCAGTCGCGGACCGTCCGATGATATCCCCGAAGATAGGTCACACGTCGATCAGGGAGTGAGGAAATGAAAAGATGGGGTAAACTAGCTATAAATGACGGTATCCAAAGACTGAATTAAAATTTAAATAACAAACTGATTTATTGAACAAAGTCCAACGTGCCAAAATTGAAAATAACTGGTGAAAATTAAGCAAAGTGAAATGAAATTAAAAATTAAGAAAATTAAAGATCTGCCTTACAATAACTCAATTATCTGCCTAATAAAACTGACTGAAAGTCGATCAAAATTTAAAATATTCCAGGTTACGTTGACACTGTCTTGAAGACGATGACGTGAATAAATTCAAAACTCTGGTCAGAAGTACCACCTCATCTGAAGTACTGAATTGCATTACATAGAAATGTCACTCAAAAATAAATTTGTATAGTTGAATAATTAATTAATTAATTATTTAAGTCATCAAATCAACACTGAATCAGAGGTGTTTATCAAATATTTAACACATGTGACTTAGTTGGGAAACACCCAACTTTAAAATAATCATGGACTGCACTAACCATGTGTAACAGATAAGGAATAATTCAAAGAAAACAGCCATGAACATCGTTCTTCATTTACCACATAACCACTGCCACATTCAAACTACTCATGGTTAAAGAAATTATTGAAACATGAACCTGAGTGTTACATTTACTCATCTAATTATTTAAACTTCACTTGCATGAGTGTGATAGCCTGGACTTCTTTAAAATATAAATAATTAGGCCAAGTGCCTCATGTTTACATTTCAAATGAAAGCGATCCTTGTACATAAAATTACTTAATTTGCCGCTGACTGCATTTTATTACGAACTCATTATTGGTGGTGCCACTACTAGATGGAGGCAGATCCCATCTTATTTACCTCATTCATTGCGGCAGTTATTATACAACTGGTTTATTAAAGATCGCTTCATTTCCTAATTAAATGTAGTGGATTTTAAAGGTTTGGTAATTACTGAATGTCTGGTATGAGCATACCACTACTACTATGAACTAATCGATGATCTCTTATCCTAACACATGAAATCATATTTACATAATTAAACCTGTTAATGGAGAAACATTGCTCCAACAAAAGAAAATACAGCAATCAAAACTAGCCTAACTACACCTATCTATTTACATCAAATCAAGTGCAAATAATTCACGTACGATCACATCCTACAAATAAACGGTAATAAAAGTACACAAAGAAAGAATAATAAATAAACAAGTCTAGATCCCAACATCGCTGCCTGCTGAAAATAAAAGAATGAAATGCGCAGATATCGGATTCTACAGCAAATTTTCCCCGCTACGAGTAGCAAAAGATATTGTGAATTTGACGGCAATCTCTAACCTCAGACGACAAATGTCTGGCCATGACACCATTTAACCTTTATGGACAATAATTACTGCTATTCCATGTCATCCATGACTCTACATGACTGTCAAAATGCACATTGATTCGTCGCTCTGCTCACATATACCTCGTGCTAATTAGCATATACTCCGAGCATCTACTTTCCCTGGAGCTATTAGAAACAAAATACAGGCTTCTGCCTACAATCATAACCCATGTCGTTACGTATTTAACACTCTTGGTTAAATTATTCATCTTTCAATTCTATTTACTCATCATTATTCTCGACGTAGTACCTCATAATACGGCCTCGCTCGTATCCGGCGGGCGAAATATCTGTCGTGCACATCTCTATTTCTTACGACAGTTCATGACATGGTCCAAATATCACATTTCCATTATCAACGTAGATCATCAGGGATATTATTCACTTAGCTCGATCTCTAGATCATTCTCTGCTTCACTTGTTACAAAATATCAGAGCTGACTCATCAATGGCTTCCTGTCACTAACTGTTTACTAAAATGACGAGATTGCCTCTCAAAACACAGCTATTGAAAAGGTGTAACCGCAACTACACACAGAAATAAATACTCGCGTCCACCAAAAATCGTCACAAAATACACGGCATAAGAACTACCAGAAACGGTCATCTGAAGGATGATTCCACAACATAAAATAAGCTGAATGCGCAAGTAGCAAAATACGCATTAAAATCAACAAGGCGGCATCTACAAAATCACAACTCCAACAGAAATATCGCTCAAAACCAACGTTATAATAACATGATTATTATTATTATTATTATTATTATTATAAAACTCGGCATTACACTCATTGATATCTAATAATATAGCATTCTAAACTGTCAAAGTGACTTACTACAAATGATCCATAATAATACGCAAACACATCTACGTAAAGGAAGTGCGCAAATAACCCTAGCTCAAAGTGCAAAAATTATTATTATATTTATTATTATTATTACTATATTATTATTATGTGAATTATTTACAATCCTATCTAACAGTCTAAGCTACATTTGATCATCGATTAGTCACAGTCCTACATATTTATTTACACATTATTTTTGTTGTTGCTCATACCTGGGTGCTGGAGGCATGTTGGATCACCCTCCGGGCTCCGTCATGATGAATTAGAATTCCATCTTGAAGCTGATGTGGTATTCCGAATTTTCACACACGCAAACTTGATACATTTTTATCATGGCGTTACACACGCTCACATTTACATAACACACGCATTTTTTTAGCACTTCAGTGAAGATGATACAACAGCACTGCATAACATCTGACGTGAAGTCGAAAGTTTTCTCTCCGCTACCTGCCTGACGCCTCCTGCTGGTCTCCACACCGCTCTCAGTTTGTTTACTTACAGCTTACCGGTTGTTCACCTTTTCGGAACATAACAGTTTGCTCAAGGTCTTTAACATTGCGGCCTTCCATTAATGAAAAGTCATTCTGCTCCCTGTCTGCTTTAACTAGTTTCTCCCCGAAACATCTCGCTTGCCATAACAGTTTATTGTAAGTGGTAAAAGCAAGCTAAAAGTGCAGTTTCCAATGATGTGGGGAAATTTATACTGATCGTCCTCCAAAAATGAAAGAATAAAGTAGCTTTCCACAAAAGTTCAAACTACACGTGGATCAGAAAAACTTTATGCTGTCACGTGTTGCGACCTGTTACATTGTCCCTCTCGGCTGTTAACGTACGTTCATTTAAGGCAAGTGTTGAAAAATATAGCTATTGCCTGTTATCTCTGCATGAATTCAAAAATAAAATAAAGTTTGTTAAAAGTGTTCATTTCTCCTGGAATATTACTCTCCCAAGTAAAATACATGGCTCACTCGGAATGCCAACAAGTGTCTCTGATCGCGTTCCTACCAGACTCAGAATTCATACAGTAGAGTTCACACAAGAATGAAATTGAAAGCTGACTAACTGTTTTAGCTGACACACTCTAAACACACTGAACACACTGAACACAGTGAACACAGTGAGGAATCATCACTCTGCTCGCTGGTTTTGTAATCAGTTCTCCCTCTACCTCGAAAATAGTTCTGTGGAAGGGATGTGGCGTAGTAATCTAGCACTTGGGAGCGCTTTATCATACATCCGTAGGTTAAAGCTTCAAAAATTATGTACAAAATCTTCCTAATTTCGGTCTGACTTACTTGTTATATTGCGCCGTGGGAAACGATCACAGGATAATCCACACGACGGCGCGCGTCACCGGCGTTATTTTCTTCCAGCGAATGGTTTCTTCCCGCCATGACAGTTCCATTCCTGGGCGATACTACTCTTCCGTGTGAAGTTAAAATTTTATTAATTAGGCACTAATTAATCACACCTTCGCACCGATAAATTTTCAAATATTATTAGGAAGTCAGGACACTGTTTTTCACCACTACTCCGGGCTCCAAATAGCGAAATACTGACTGTAGATTCCCGCTATGACAGGACATTCAAATTTGGAATTTTGTGATTGGCTGAGATGTTCGCGCTCTCCGCAGCATGGACGCTTCCATTTTCTCCCAAGGGTTGGTGGGTGTTATCGTTGTCTCTTTGTCCTGCTAAGTAGGTCAGGCCTCAACGCGTGATTTTCTCGTAAGAACCAAGTAGAAAGTTGCCACTCCTAGGCGGTACCATAAAATTTATTGGATGTTAGCACTCAGGTCGGTCTAGAAGTTGTTCGTTCTCTAAGACAAGTTTCGAGGATTTCCTTGCCGACTGACTGGCGCCAGAATGTTGCTTTGTGACTGCTAGCTTCACAGCCTACTGTAGTATTCCCATATGCGAATTATTCAACTTTTGATTCATAAATTAATTACGTAAATTCGCTTATGCGTGCAATATGTATATGAGAAAACATAAAGGTCCAATAACACTGCCTTGAGGAATTCTCCTCTTAATTATTGCAGGGTCAGATAAAGCTTCGCCTACTCTAGTTCTCTGAGTTCTATTTTCTAGAAATATAGCCACCCATTCAGTCACTCGTTTTTCTAGTCCAATAGCACTCGTTTTTGCCAGTAGTCTTCCATGATCTTCCCTATGAAATGCCTTAGGTAGGTCAATCGCATTGCAGACCATTTGGCCTCCTTAATCCAGGATATCTGCTATATCTTGCTGAAATCCTACAAGCTGACTTCAGTGGACCATACCTTTCAAAGCTGACCACTACATTTCTGAAAATTGCTACACGCTGCTATATCTCTGCCTCACAGCTACCATGGCTAGAAATGAATGAATCAGGGTACAAGAATTCATTAACACTTCAATTTGTGGTCGAAAATATTGCAATTGGTGTGTCTTAGATCTATCGACAATTATTAGCTTCGTCCTTTTTGTATTCAGCTCTAGTCTAAAATGACCACTTTCGGTAAATAATCGCTTTAATTTGGACAACTGCAACAAGAATTGTATTCCTTGTTGTAATTTTAGTTGAAGTATGCATCAGGGACTGTCACAACAAAAAATATAAATTAATTGCGAATAAGACCTGAAAACGTGTGGATACCTCTTCACACAGAAGTTTGGCGCGAATAATATAAACAGTGGGCAAAATAAAACTGGTTCGGAAACTATTTATAAGACCTACGTGGAATTGACCCTCGTTAATGAACTGCCCATCACAGGAAATGCTGTAAACCGTTATTTCGATGCACCAATCGGTTGCTGGCACATGTTACGTGTCTACGAAATTGGACACAAGAAAGCATTGCTCGAGTGAAGGAAAGCCTGGAACGAAGTCTCAACGCCGTTTGTCGGTGCAAGTCGTGTCGAAACATTATCAAGAAGGACCTGCATCAGCATCCTTACAAATTTAAGACTACTGATGTGCATGGGTTGAAGCGTCCAGATGAATCTTAACGTGTTGATTTTTGCCAGTGGTTTCTGAATCAAGTGGATTCAGGACTTTTGGATCCTCAATTTTTCATCTATTCAGATGAGGCTTAGTTCAGCCTGTCAGGGTAAGGGAACTAACTAACAGAACACGCGTCATTATGCATCATAAAAGCCTCATTAGTACATCGAAAAGCCGTTGTATAATCTCAAGAGTGGTGTGGGGTGCGTAAATTCTGGTGTCCACGTCGTAACACGACCCTTTCACCAAATTGTTAATGCTAACTGGTATGCCCGGACACTGTTTAATCCATATGTGGAACAACCCACAGAAGATGAACGGCAGTATGGATATCTCCATCAGGACAGAGCAACAGGTGTAGTCCATTAATCCTACTGCTATTGCTACGCGTGTCTCACAGTTTGATAAATCAAGCATAGCGCTACATTGACGTTAACGGTGGCCATTTCCACCATCTTCTCTGATGTTCATTAACAAGGAACAAACCCATGTCAGTCCTATTGTAAATATTTTCTGGACCATTCTTATTTTTTCCACCCGGTAGTAATTATTCCTATTTTTCTTCCATTATCAAAGTTGCCATATCGTGCAGGCCAATCCCACTGAAACGTGGGTGAAAATCTGCCTGGCAAGGTCATCCCTGCGTGACCCTGAGGCTTCACTTGCCGGACAAGCTGTACCTAGGATGCTGGAAGTAGTATAGAGTATAGGGGAATAATGCACCAAGCGCTGTTTGGCTGTTAATCTTCCCCACCCACTTCCACGCCTTTCTTCTATCTTGCCTTCTTTGCCCAATCGTATGAGTCAATACTCATTATCTCGGAAGATGTGACGGAAGAGGATGCTTCCGTGCGTTTTCTGAGTATTAAGACTTCACATGAATTTCCGACACGGCATATTAGCTCCTCGTTGGAGATGTGTTCTTCGCTGCCCAGACTTCGGCACAGTAGACCATGCACAGGGAAACCAGGACAGGGAAACGATCATCAATTCGAAATCACGGTTTCACACAAGATGCATTCATGTTCAGAATCACACTAATCACATTTCATGTAGCGGCGGTTCTAGTTTTGATTTCTACATCCGAATCCCATTTTTTTGTTATCCAGCACTAAGGAGTATAGGGGAATAATGGATCAAGAGCTGATTGGCTGTCGACGGTCACGTGACTGTGACGTCAAAAAGCGTGGGCGATTTCAAAGAAGACGTGGTTTTCTGTGACAGCTGTCACCCCACGTGGGGATGCTTTCACATCCTAACACTAATCTGCAGTTACTACAGTAAAACAAGTTATCAAAGATATTCTACACACATGCAGTATAAGTACACTTTGACGACGACCATGATGTTCAAAATCTAGTAATGAATCAACACCAACAGCTTTAAATAATGGTTCGTTAGTAAGAAAGCATAAACCCTATAGCACCAATCTTGCTTAGTAAAACAGTTGAAGTATTATCGCCATTGAACTTGCGTCTGTAAAGTTCATAATCCTTCCCCGTGTCAAGTTGCCAAGCCTGCACACTTTGCGAACTAGTTTTAAAATCGCGTACCAGAGTGCAGTGCATGCCCCCACGTGGTATGACAGATGCCACAGAAAACCACGCCCACATTTCACATCGCCCACGCTTTGTGACGTCATAATCACGTGCCCGGCAACAGCCAATCAGCGCTTGGTGCATTATTCCCTTATACTCAGTACTACTTCCAGCATCCTAGGTACAGCTTGTCCGGCAAGTGAAGCCTCAGGGTCACGCAGGGATGATCTTCCCACGCAGATTTTCACCCACGTTTCAGTGGTAAGGGAACAGCCCACTCAGTGAGTCTCCGTCCGCCAATCTGTAGAGATCGCGTATAAGTTTTCAGAAAACTGGAAAAAATGGCCTACAACGTGTAAAGTTTGGAATTTGTGTCTGGTTTTTATACCAATTATTTATCAGATCTTCTGTTATAACTCTGATTTTTTGAAAGAAATCAGTTTTCAAGAAAAGAGTGATATGAAGACTGAAAGCTACTGGACATTTGTGATTTGTCAAACAAACTCTTGCTGACTGAAACATAATAAAATGTGGTTATTTAACACATTGAGGTCGAAGGTCGTTCGCCGTACGAGCTGTATAATTTATTGCAGAGAACGAAGCCCGCACGGCGTACGTTCTCTGGCTTTCATCGGTTTTAAGTTTTTTGCTATTGGCTTTACGTCGCACCGACACAGATACGTCTTACGGCGATGATGGGACAGAAAAGTGCTAGGACCTGGAAGGAAGCGGTCGTGGCCTTAATTAAGGTACAAACCCAGCATATGCCTGGTGTGAAAATGGGAAACCACGGGAAACCATCTTCAGGGCTGCCGAGAGTGGGGTTCGAACCCACTATCTCCCGAATACTGGATACTGGCCGTACTTAAGCGACTGCAGCTATCGAGCTCGGTTTTCATCGTTGTTACTACGAAATAAACGCACTTTGTGCGTTGATCAACACCGTAGCATAAGATTTGGTTCATATAGTTCTCGAAAAAGGAATGTTGATGGCAGCAAACCACAGCTCTACAGATCACATTCTTCCTGTGAACAGACCTAACAGATCATAAATAGTATTTATGTACTAATGATTACGGAGATTTATCTCTTGTACAAACAATTCTGAATGACCTAGGAGCCAAATAAACACAATAATTTATTAGTTCAGGTTATACCAGGACGAATAGAAATATATAGTGAGACGACTTGTGCTAGTTGATATGTTCCTTCAATACACGGCGCTGTTGTAAAAAACGCCAAATGTGTCTCTCTCATGTGCTTTGAGGTGTGATGTACATAAAGATGTGTGTTAAGATGAACATAAACACACAGCCCGGCGCGAATCAAACCAGTGTCTATCTGAACCGTATCTCACAACGCTGAAAATATAACCAAGGAACGGGACCTTAATTTCCAGTAGGGTGTTATTTTCTTCCAGGAAAGAGATTCACCTCATTCAAGTTAAATGGAACGAGGAAATGCTTTGTGTGATAATTATTTTAAAGAGCTGTGTTTTAAATTCAATTTCAAGGAATTATCCTGTTTAAAACCTTCTCTTAAAGAACTCTAATCCATTAGCTGGTAGAAGTCTTTCTCTCATTGCTAAGCTCCAGTCTGGGAATTTGGAAAGCAGACGTGCGATTTGTGTCGGATAATCCGTGGTATAAAAGGGTCTCCCCATTAAAATTCAGCCCGCTGTCTCGCGGTCTTCTTCTCCTTGATTTCCGACCCCGACAGGTATTAGGTTGCGAGACCTACGGCTTATATTTCCATGTCCTTCGTTGCCCTACCGTTTCTTTTGCCGATACCTTAATTCTTCCATGTGTTTGACATATTCAATTTTCTGTCTGATAAGTAAGGATAGCTGCCCGGTTGTACTAACTCTTAAAGCACCAGCACAAAAATTACCTCTTAATCTACTTGTCTTTAAGAAGTATTATGTGTCAGTGCGACGTAAAGTTAATTTTAAAATAATAATAATAATAATAATAATAATAATAATAATAATAATAATAATAATAATAATAATAATAATAATAATAATAATAATAATAATATATTTTCTTCCTTCCTTCCTTCCTTCCTTCCTTCCTTCCTTCCTTCCTTCCTTCCTTCCTTCCTTCCTTCCTTCCTTCCTTCCTTCCTTCTTTCTTTCTTAATCCGTTTTCGCTCCAGGGTTGGATTTTACCCTCAGACTCAGCGAGGGATCGCACCTCTGCCGCCTCAAAAGGCAGTGTTCTGGAGCGTGAGAGTTTGAGTCGGGGAATACAACTGGGGAGAAGGAGCAGTACCTCGCCCAGGCTGCCTCAACCTGTTAGGCTGAACAGGAGCCTTGTGCGGGGGAGGGGGGAGATAGGAAGGGATAGACAAGGAAGAGGGCAGGAAGCGGCCGTGGCCTTAAATTAGGTACCATCCCGGCATTTGTCTGGAACAGAAGAGGGAAACTACGGAAAACTACTTCGAGGATAGCAGAGCAGGGAAATGAACCCCCCTCTACTCAGTTGACATCCAGAGGCTGAGTGGACCCCGTTCCAGTCCTCGTTTCAGATTTCAAATATCATGGCAGAGCCGGGAATCGATCCCGGGCCTCCGGGGGTGGCAGCTAATCGCACTGGCCACTACACCATAGAAGCGGACTGCAAAAATAATAATAATAATAATAATAATAATAATAATAATAATAATAATAATAGCAGCATGCCTCAGCTACTATAAAGATGCATTTTGATTTGAGGCCATTTAGACAGCCTTCTTTTCAATTTTGACGTTCGTTTCTACTTTACCAGATGGCGGAGAAATCAGAACCTTGCTCCATGATCTAATTCTGGGTTGTAATTCATTGTGTCGGGTAAATACAGTATGTGTCATCGGAGTTCTTTTTTACGACATGGACTGCCGGATTTACTTGTTACTGTTCTTCAAAAATCCGGCTACCTCCACCTGATTTAAACCTACGATCATGGGATCCGGGAACAGACACTACTGCTGATACGAAGAGGGTACTGTTATCCTACTATTTCTTTATATTATAGGCTACGTGAAACTCACAGGCCACAAGCCTCCACAGAAGGTTAGTCTAAGTCTTGTTGAATTTTTCGGTTTACTTACAGGGAGCGGAGCCTGCATTCTTGAGAGAGAACCAAACAGGCATTTGCGGTCTTGATGACTCAGCCTTCATTCTACAAATTTATTTACTATTCAAATAATATTGGGTAAATTAAGCTTAATAGAGGTTTATGTTACCAATGTACTAGTATTAACTCAAATTTGTGCGATAATCAGGAACCTTGAAAATGAAGCATTGTACGAGTATATTACGTCTGAGGTATCAGAAATGAACTAGAATATCTTATGTATGCACTAATGTGCTTCCAGTCTTAAGTTATAGAAAGCCCTACCCAGCAGCCCCACACATCTCAATGGCAGAGAATCCCTCCTCCGAGTATATGACATCATCTTCAAGAAGCTAGACTTGTCATTTCATTTCACTATCGCCTGCAGCACACAAAGTCAAATAAAAATAAATTATCAAGTCATCTTTCTCCTTGTTTTTTTTAAATATTAACACGTTCAGTACCTGCTTCTGAGCGGGACACTTGAATGCCTGGACCAGCCATTTTCATGACCGGCCCTCTTAACATGCATCACTGAATACAATTTACAATTACTCCTAAACTATAAATGTTAGAAAAATGATATTTTGTGCTTACCTCCAGTAAATATTTAGGGTGTGATATCTGGTGTCACAGGTTTCAAAATATGTCTAATTCTATACAGCCTATCTGTATTTTCGGCATAATGATTACTGTCACCGAAGTGAAGAATGGAAAGAATATGAAGGAAGCGTATTCGGAACATCGTATTAGAAAATATCGGAGTCTGAAAAACAGGGTCTTCGGTCCAGTACATTTTTATATCAGGATTTTGGACTAATCGGTTTCCACGATTGCATGGTCGAATTCTTTGTGAAACGCCGGGGCACCGCACTTATCACTTGACTCGCGTATAGATTGGTCTGCACAGACGCACATACTGATAAAATTCGTCATTCATGAAAATACTCACGTAACTCAAAACATCCTGCTTATTTTCTATTTGAACGTTTATACCTGAAATCCCTGTAAATGGTGGAACGGGTGGACAATAACTAGGATTATATGTATCAGGCACTTCACTTTTCTCTATAGGCCTATCGGATTCGGAAATGGGAGTTTCCTCGTCACTCTCATTTTCACTATCTGAGTCTATTTCAGGAATAAGTTCATCACCTGAATAATCATTGTGAACAATATCTAATAATTGATCTTCCGTAAGAAACTTTGTTTTATAAGCCATTATACTACACTCGGTGAGAACGACACGCACTGCATTGGAATCTCTAGTACTATCCTGACGCACGAGGAAGTGCTGAGATTTTCTCTCTAAAACGGCTAAGATAAACATGAGCCCACTCAACGCGAGGGTTATCTCGAAAAGGTCAACCAACTTCCTACTACAACCAGTAACGCTGACTAAGGTGTAAAAATCCATAGATGACGAATATAAACAGCATTGCTTCGCGCGGAACATTAAACGTCTTACGCCGTCCACGGCCCGCAGCCTAGGAGCAAGCTTGAACGTCTTACGGCGTCCACGGTCCGCAATGAGTTAAGGGGTACCTGTTTTTATTTTCAGAAATAAGGGGTCAAGTTTAAAAGTGATGGAACTACACAGAGCCAGAGAGAGTCGGGAAAGGAGTACGTCACGACAAGCCGCTGACAGTGAGAGGTCTTCCATCTAAGTGCCTCAGAATGTCAGCGACAATATGAGGGATCGACAGAAATGTAATCATGCACATGAAATGTGATAGTTCCGTCAACGACGCGTAAAACATCTTGTAGCCTACTCCGTGATAATGTTATCACGACAACATACCCAACTATAGGCAGTTAGCTCGTTACAATGACGAGTGAATACTATTTCGATGTCAGAGATGTTGACCGTCGATTGAGTTAGCATATTCTGTTCTCTTCTGGCCCATTCATTGCTCTTCTGGGGCAAAGGTCTCTCCCGTCTTCAGAATTCCTCTGTCACGTGCAGTCGTCATCCGTATTAGTCCCACAACTCATTTCCCGAAGTCCCCCAGCCTCGGTCATTCTCTGTGTAAGTGGTGGTGGTGGTGGTAATTATTGTTTTAAGAGGTAGTACAACTAGGCAACCATCCTCTAAGTAACACTAATTAAAAAAAAGTGGAAGGGATCCGACACTTCGAAAAATGAAGATATCGGCTAAAGAAAGGCAAGAGACATAAAGAGAGAGAAAATGAAAGACTCAGTAGGCCTCGAATGCTGTAATACCGACGGTGTCGGAAAAGAATAAGAGTTGACCAAGGGAGGTCGGATAGGATAGATAACTTGAAGTAATTTCAGGACTCAGCTAAGGGCCCTATAGTTGCCAATCCCACGCTCACAAGTTGAGAGACCCTGAAGCCCCTTTTAGTCGCCTCTTACGACATGCAAGATATATCGTGGGTGTTATTCTACCGTCCCCACTCACAGGGGACACTCTAGGTAACCAGTTCTCATACTAGTCCACTCCACTTCATAGGAACCATTCTCGCTAATTTTGAGCCCATATTTCTCTTTCAACGTTTATCACTCTCATCTTGCGCCTGATTTCAGTGCTTAGCACATTTCCTTTAATTCTTCTTTGGCAAACACTCAGTTCAGTTAAATGTTAAAAACCAAGTCTGAGCGCCGTATGCGAGAGGTACTACACACGTATTGAATATGACCCTCCTGATGTTCATGGAAAAATCATTTTCATACGTTAAATTGTTCCACATTCATTGCACAGCAATGCTTACCACGACTAGACGCGATTCCAAATAAGAATCCACGCATTGATTCATAATCAATTGCAAGCACCACTTTTATTTTTGAAAAAAATATCCCTTATTTGTGGTTTGTCGCAAAATTATTGCCAACACGTGAACTGTTCAGTAAAGTTAACTACGTTTCATTCTCGAGTGACATTCCCACCCAAAACTTGCTTGCTGCGTTCATTTATATATTTTCTAATATTTTAAAACTGTAGAGGACTTTTCTGGAAAAAGAACAGTGTCATCCGTGAACCTCAGATTTGAGAAAATCTTATCATCAATGTTGATATGATAGTCATAATTCAATTTGCTGAACAAAAACCCTCTAATAAACAGATAGCTTAGGGTATAACTGACGAACTTCCTTCTAAATTCTAAAATACTTTTATTTATTTATTTATTTATTTATTTATTTATTTATTTATTTATTTATTTATTTATTTATCTAAAAGTACACAGATTTTACACCCAATTAAGTACCTTCTTTATATTCAGTAACAATCTGTATCTATGAAGTTAAAGCTTAACAAAAACAACGTTAAAAATCAACAAAAAACAAAATAGAACAACATTAACATTATATATGATACCATTTACAATATAAAAGAAATGAAAAATTCACTAAGAAATCACACTGTAGTACAAAGCAAACGACAATACAAAAAACAAAGAAACTTAAATCACGAATGAGTACACTGGGAGATGTGATGAATACCAGAGAGAAGGAATTATTAAAATTTTACAAATTGTAAAGGCAGGCTTCTAGTTTCTTAATGAATTCATTATCCGAATCGGTGAATATATCGACTCCTTTTGTTGCAGTGTTATAAAGCGTTGTCATTTTTACGAAAGGTGAATTTGACTGATGCAATATTTTTGACCCTTGAATGTGAAATAATTGGTGCTGACGTGATCTTGTCTGAGGAACATGGAGTGAAATGCGTTTTAACAGGTCCCAAGAATCAAATCGTCCTATTACAATGTTTCTTAGTATTTGTATAGAATTTAGGGACCGTCTGGTTTTCAATGAAGGGAATTGAGATATATTCCTTAATAACTGGGTTGATGCGCCGAAATGGCAAAAATTATTAAAAGTTTTGAAATAAAGATAACGTAGGTACTTGTTTTGAACAATTTCAATAGCAATTTCTTGTTGCTTTGTATACGGGCTCCAAATTATTACAGAATATTCCAATATGCTCCATACAAAGGTAATATATAATTTATTCAGTACAGAGGGCTGGGTAAATGGTCTCGAAGTTCTTATAAAAAATCCTAGCATTCGGTTAGCATTCTTTATTATTTTATTGATATGATTGTTTAACGTTAACTTTCCGTCAAAAATTACACCAAGGTCCTTAAACGTTAAAACCCTATCCACTTTTTCCCCCCGTATATGATAGTCTGAAAATTCCTTCCTCCTGGTAAACGTCATGTATTTACAAATACTAACATTCAAAGACAAATTATTAATATCACACCAAGAAATGACATTATTAATGTTCTTTTACAACTCGTCCTGGTCTTGGTGGTCGCTAATATATTTTAAAGCTTCAAATCATTTGCAAAACGTAAACAGTTAGAGTGGCAAATATTGTCTGGTAAATCATTAATTAGAATTAAAAACAAGAGAGGTCCAAGATTTGGACGTTGCGGAACACCAGAAGGACTGATAAAGTTATCTGAAATTCCATTGTTAAACAAACTTCTGTCGATTTTTTAAATATGAACACATTAACTGCAACAACTGTTTAAAAAACCAAATTTATACATTTTTGTAATTACAGTTCTGTGGTCGACTTTATCGAATGTTTTTCCGAAATCAACATAAACAACACAGTCCTTCCATTGGTATTAATATTATCGTACAAATTTTGAGTATAGCCGAGATAATTGGTGATAACTGATCTGTTGTGTATCAAACCTGATACTTGCTTTAATTTGGCAGTAGATTCGTTGATCTTCGTGTAATGTTTCTGATTTTCATGCTTACTCTAAGCACGGCAAAGGCACGAGTGCTCAAACGAATGAAACGCCTCGTTGCTGCCGAAGAATGATGGATAAAGGTAGGTCTTCGTGGATTGCCTTGGATATCTCCAAATGTCCTGGTCAGAGAGAAGGTGTTACCTTGTAGGTGACCCGCCCCTCTCCTTCAGAGAGGGGAATGAAAACTTAAGCTTAGCTTGATTATAATCACACTCTACTTCGCCTTACTACTTCAAAACTGCCCGACAGGGCGAATCTCCTGGGCAGAGAGAAGGCGTTACCTTCTAGGAATGAAAAACTTTAGCTTAGCTTGGCTTAACTTGTAAATCTCGACGACTTGTTTGACAACTTGGAGATGATCAGCTGCTGAACAGCTAGTATGAAATTTAGCTTGTTCTGCTGATGGATTCATGTCTAAAATGTTCGTAATTCTCCTTATTAAGACTTTTTAAAGAACTTATAAACAACAGATATCCGACTAAGTGGGCGATAGTTGTTTAAGAGCTCTCTGGAAACTTTCTTGTGGTGAAGATTTATACCACTTACGTCCCACTGTACTGGTACTTTCTATAATATGTAATTAAATATACCATTGAGTGGGTTAACAAGTTCATTAATAATAGCCTTCAGAATTTCATTGGTTATCTTCATCTGTACACTTGTCGTTCTTAAGCTCATTCAGTCAGGCTATAACTTCGGGTTTCATTATTTCTCGTTGTTGATCCTGTTCCCTCATGGCATTAATACTGAAACCAATTCCACCATGTTATCTGACCCTCGAATGTATGTGCTACAGGTTTAACGTCACACTAAGACATCGAAGGTTTTCGGCGACGGAAGGAAGGGAAAAGGCTAGAAATTGGACTGTATTGGTCGTGACCTTAATTAATGTACAGCCGCTACAAGTTCCTAGTGTGAAAATGGGAAACCACGGAAAACCACCTTCAGATCTGCCGACTGTGTGATTTGAACCCGCCATCTTCCGAATGAAATTTAAACCTAAATAAAGACACAAGAGCCATTATTAATTCTACACTAAAGACGATAGCATGAAATGTATATTCCGTTTTTCTTGTTAAATATTCAGGGGCTCCAACTCTCATGTTTCAATGGTCTTAAATAACTTCGCGCATATTGTTTGCGAATAAGTGAATGGATGTTACTACTGGGATTTCCGACAGTCAAATGGGGGTTGTTAATTAAATGAACCTCAGCAGTGCTGTACCGTGTCAAGTTTTCAAGTGATGAAAATGGATGGCGAGCCATTTAACTGCAGCGTCAGTAAACCGCCTCTTCGTTTCACATGTGTGTCGCTCGAAAACAACGCTTTCTGCTTTAGATTACAGCGAATCCCTTTATTTCAAGTTTGTATCGTACATCTACAGCAAAAGACTATTGTTCTCTTTGACAGAACTCCACTCGCCAATTCAGGACTCATCAATGCAGCTCTCGTAATCTGTAAACTTAAGCACTAATATATACAGAAAAATGATCAGATTTCTTATGAATTAAACAGGAACAAAGCTCAATTCCGAACAGCCGAACAGAAATATTTAGACAGTTATATTAAATCTAGAATCCTTAGTGTCGTCGTAACATGTCCAGTGTTAGAAAATATTATGCCATCATTGCTCCTTATACATTTCTTTAATAACGTATATGGAATGATTGAACACCTAAAACCTGTTTTCAAGTCACTGACCGGGTCAGGGATGGAATGAATGAAGCCCCTCAACTTGCGCAGAGGGTAAGAATTGTGCTAGCTGCCGAAGCCTGTCGCACTCCTCTGGGGCAATGGTTAATTACTGACAGATGGAATGATATTATATTGGAGATATTATATTGGAGAGTATTACTGGAATGAAATATGACAGGAAAAACCGGAGTGCCTGGAGAAAAACCTGTCCCGCCTTCGCTTTGTCGAGTACAAATCTCATATGGAGTGACCGGAATTTGAACCACGGAACCCAGTGGTGAGAGGACGATGCCCTGTCGCCTGAGCCACTGAGGCTAATAATGTATATTATAATTTTATATTTTCAACGTCCGCCTGGTGGCCATGATCGTTAAGGCGCTGAAGTCTGAACGGTCTGACACCGAGGTTAGCCGGTTCGAAACCCGTTGGTCGAAAAAAATTTCACCATCAGAATGTTGGCCGGCAGGGTAGGGGAGGTAGTGGTATACAATTTCTAATCACTAGATTGCGTGCCAAAAGCCTGGATTAAATTCCAAACCTCTCCGCAGTGCTCATATGGAGTGAGGGCATATGACGCTGTTGATGGTGATTCGTCCGTCGGATGGGGACGTTAAGCATTGAGCAGACCTCTTGGTGCTATTCGACAGGAGTAGGCTATGTGCTGGCACCGGGTTTAACCCTCCCCCTACTATCATAATGTCATTCATTTCATCTCATTAACTCCTCTGATGAGGCTGACGTCAGGAAGGGCATCCGGTCATAAAAACCCGCCACGAAAGATCCACCTCACCTCATACCCGACCCCGTAGGGGAACGGGAAAAGGGTTGGACAAACAAACAACAAACATAATTTTATGGTTTCAATTTTGTGTCATTGAATTTCAGACAGATTTAATATTGTGAATAGGTTAAGATTTTATGTATACAGTACTAATATTAGTATTTATATATATTGTACAGCAAGTATTCTTTATAGGTAGATTGGGACAGTCCTGTTTTCAAACTACACTGCCTGACAAAATAATTGAAGCACCCAGTAGAAATGGCCGGATGTCGACGTAACTTCGTAAACGCACACACCATCGCCGGGTGTGTGAATGATTAGAGTTGTAATTATCTGTGACTGACAGAACGGCCACCAGTGTGAATTAGTGTTGTTTGTGTTTAGTGTTGTTACCTGGACTGGTAAGGTATCTAAGGGGCGTGAGCAGCGTCAGATGTTGACTGATCACTGTAAAGGACACGAAGATACCGCGTACTCGTGTGAGACAGCATTATCAGCACCTGACTGAGTTTGAAAGGGGCCTCAATGTGGGTCTCCATTTGGCCAGATGATCGAATTGTTCAATATTCAGATATGTGGGGCATTCGGATGTGACAGTGGCCCGATGTTGGAATGCATGGGAACGTGAGGGCAGGCATACTCACAGTCAGGGTTCCGTTCGATCACATCTGGCCACCACAAGAGAGGATGGCCGTATTTTGCACCAAACATATCGTAACCCATTCACATTTGGGCCAGCCTGCCGAGAACAAGTAATGGACACCCTGCAACATTTTGTGTTGTCCCTCACCATTGGTCGGAGCCTAGCAGCAGCCGGACGAGGGAATTACCCTCCTATGCATAGGCTACCGTTAACACTACAATACAAACGGCTGCGTTTGGAATGGTGCAGTGACCCGGAAGCACGGATTGCTGATGAATGGCGTCGCATTGTGTTCAGCGATGAATCGCGTTTCAGCACTACCTCGGATGTCCATCGTCTATGAGTACGGCAGGAAGCTGGGGAGAGGTCCCATTCTTCCAATGTTTTGGATAGGCACAGCTGTGTTACTCCTGGCATCGTGGTATCGGGAGGCTTCGCGTATCATTTCAGGTCACGGCTGGTAGTGATTGAGGGTACTCTGACGGCATAACGATACGTCGCGGACAACCTGCGTCCTCATGTGTTACCTCTAATGCGAAAGTATCGTGGTGTCATTTTCCTACAGGGCAATGCTGGTTCACATACGGCGTGCGTCTCTATGAACTCTCTGCCTGATGTCGAAGTACTCCAGTTGTCAGCAATATCTCCGGATCTGTCCCCGTTAGAACATGAGTGGGAGCAGCTCGGACGTGAACTCCGTCCCAGTGCCACTATCCAGAATATCAAGGACCAGTTACAACAGATGTGGGGCAGCTCACCTCAGAAGAGGATACAACGGCTTTATGGCACCTTCCCCAACAGAATAGGTGCATTCATCCAGGCCAGGGGGCATGCAATGTCACAGAGATAAGTGGGCTTCTACTGCCAACTTCGCAAAATTCAGCCGATTTTGTAATCATCATCATCATCATCATCATCATCTGTTTACCCTCCAGGTTCGGCTTTTCCCTCGGACTCAGCGAGGGATCCCACCTCTACCGCCTTAGGGACAGTGTCCTGGAGCTTCAGACTCTTGGTCGGGGGATACATCTGGGGAGAATGACCGGTACCTCGCCCAGGCGGCCTCACCTGCTATGCTGAACAGGGGCCTTGTGGAGGGATGGGAAGATTGGAAGGGATAGACAAGGAAGAGGGAAGGAAGCGGCCGTGGCCTTAAGTTAGGTACCATCCCGGCATTCGCCTGGAGGAGAAGTGGGAAACCACGGAAAACCACTTCGAGGATGGCTGAGGTGGGAATCGAACCCACCTCTACTCAGTTGACCTCCCGAGGCTGAGTGGACCCCGTTCCAGCCCTCGTACCACTTTTCAAATTTTCGTGGCAGAGCCGGGAATCGAACCCGGACCTCCGGAGGTGGCAGCTAATCACACTAACCACTACACCACAGAGGCGGAACCGATTTTGTAATCACAGAAGTAAAATCACATACCCTCTCAAGACGTGAAGTTTCATTTCGCTTCCTCCTCCCCTTCTGGGTGCTTCAATTCTTCTTGTCAGGCAGTGTAATTTTTACTCAGCCGATGAAAGAGGACGTAAGTGAAACTTATTCTTAATCCTATACGTACTATCATTCTAAAGGGACTGGCTGGCCGAGACGGTAAAGGCGTGCTCGGTTCACCCGGAAGGACGTGGGTTCGAATCCCCGTCAGGAAGTCGTAAAATTTAAGAAACGAGATTTTCACTTCCAGAGGTGAAAATGACCCTGAGGTTTACTCAGCCTACACCAAAAATGAGTAGCAGGTTAATTCCTGGGGGCAAAGGCGGCCGGGCATAGAGCTAACCACCCTACCCCATCACGTGCCGAGGTGAACAATGGTGGAAGCCTTTACCTTGTACTCCTCCAAGGGCCTTCATGGCCTGTACGGAGGTGACTTTTCTTTGTTTCTTTACTCTCATTCTATGTCTGATTGACAGGGGTTCCGGTTTCCACTCCCGGCAGGGTCGGAAATTTTATCCATAATTGGTTAATTTCGCTGACACGGGAGTTGGACGTAGCCTATGTGTCGTCTTCATCATAATTTAGCTGCCTGTGCGGATCCGTGGTAGAGTGTCGGCCTCCGGATCCCAAGATAGTGGGTTCAAACCCGGCTGAGGTAGACGGATTTTTGAAGGACGGAAAAAAGTCCACTCGACACTCCATGTCGTACGATGTCGGCATGTAAAAGGTCTCTGGTGATACATTTGGTATTTACCCGACAAAATTAATTAAATCTCAGCCATAGACGCCCAAGAGAGATCCGCTTTACTCTGTCTGCCATCTAGTGGGCCTAGAGTAAAACGGAACGTCGAAATTGACGAGCAGACAGCCAGATGGCGTTAAATCGAAATGTCTGCACACGGTAGCTGAGGCCATACGATTATTATTTTTATTTATCATCATTTAATCTTCGTCATGACGTGCAGGTCGCCCACAAGTGTCAAATCAAAAGACCTGCACCTGGCGAGCCGAACTTGTCCTCGGACACTCCTGGCACTAAAAGCCATACGCCATTTCATTTCATTTCATTTCATTTCATTGTTTGTCGTACGTGGCATCTGTTCCGAAACACTGTTCTCAAAACACTGTCTTAATTAAAATGCGTGGCCTTGATAATAGTTCTAGATGTTAGTTTGGATCGTTTATCTCTGAGTCATAAATGTGTCTGGATTGCGCATATCGCTATCAGTGATTTCTTCTTTTGCTCGCGGTTTAACTTCTCTCTAACACATCAAAGCTTTTCGGCGACGGAAGGACGGTAAGGGCTAGGAATGGGAAGGTGGTGGCAGTGGCTGTGGCTTTAATTAAAGTACGGCCCCAGCATTTGCATGATGTGAACGTGGGAAACCACGAAGTAACGTATTCAGGGCAGCCGACGGTGGGATTGGAATCCACTCTCTCCGGAATGCAAGCTCACAGCTGCGCGACCCTAACCCCATGGCCAACTAACTTGGTAACACACTTCTCTTCGTATGTACACAACACACTATCAACCACCTAAGAAACACTCAGTAGTGACTACGTCCCTCAATATAGGATTGAGTCAGGAAGGGCATTCAGCCGTAAAACAAGGACAAGACCACATATGGAATACAGTTCGTGATCGTGACGCCACTAGAGTATGGAGAAAGCGTTATAATAATAATAATAATAATAATAATAATAATAATAATAATGAAAGTGGATAATGTTACACTAAAGTATTTTAGTATCATTAACACAAACTGACGAATTATACCGCATTTGTTAATAAACACCAAATGGTGTATAATTAAATTCTGTGTCCAACATTTTCTGGCTGAGGTATGGATCCGTGTTTTATTCCATAAATTAACAAACTCATTAAGTAATATTGTGTTAATATACCTTGCTTGTAATTACCGAGGAAGCAGAGAAGTGGCGTAGCACGACCATTAATTTAAATTACATGGCCCGTGTGAATTCGATTGCTGTCCATTTTCACTTGTTACCTTTATTTCTTGCTTCGGAGTGCAAGGTTAATTTGAAAATGACCTAGAAATCGAGTACTCAAAGCACGAGGCCCCCACAGAGAGAGGTTGCATTAGCGTGCTTATTTTTTGTTGTGGCATTTAGCTGAGGCCTTGAGTTACCTAGCACTTTCGGAATATTGAATGTATTCTTTATTGTTTGGCAACTTCCCGTACATGTTGCGGAGTAGTGTGCATTACTAGCCGTCATTATCAGTCTTGTGGAAGAAAGCAAAAATGTTGGCTTTACATCTGTCGGCATCCATGCTATGCTGAAATAAAGGGAATTCGTTTTAGAACTCATCTGAGGTGGCCAACAACAACCGAGAATATTTATTTAGATCTTTAGTTTAGATTTTGTTCTCTCCTTCAAGACAACAAGGATTTAGAAGTCAAATGAATGTGTTAACAAAAACTTCAATTGATTTGGTTCTCGTTGACATTTTCCATTTATTTTGTTCATATCGATGGTTTTCAGTACATTAAACCGTTATGTACAAAAATGTGTACGAATATTTACATGCAGACAGTTTTTTTTTAATTTTCCTTCGAAACGATCCTTGGGCACCAAGATGACATTGTCCCATCCCACCACTCTTAAATTTTATTCGTTTACTAGCTGATCTACCCGTGCTTCGCTACCGAATTCTTCATTCTACATAGAATTCTAGGTGAAGTCGTGTACTTGTTGTCAGAAATATTTTATTAAATTGCATAGCTCTTAGCGTTACTCCAGAAACACGACGGGGCTGTCACCATACGTCGTTTCCTGTGTGAAGAATTGGTTAGGGGATTTCCATTTTAATGGCAGGCCCTATTGCCTACTACCAGTTACAAACGATTTGGGGAGTTTTCCTTATGATGGCAGGCTCTCTTGCCTACTGTGAGTCACAATCGATTTGGGCAAGTTTCGTTATCACGGAAGACACTCACTTTTTACCTTCGTTTTTATAGAAAACCTGTCTCTGTGGTATTACAACGTTATTACAGGATCTCCCAAAGGACGAAAAGCCGATATGAGAGCAATATTAACACAGAAAAAAGCGATTTTTAATACTTTTCTGTAGAAGTGCAGATTTAAAGGACATTTTTTTATGATTATTAATGTTTTGTTATTCGAATACATGGGGAATAATTGAATATATATCGTGAAAAGTGGTTGTCTAAAAAACAGTAAGTTTCCAAGACATATCGCTAATTTGTTTTAACTTGGAGAATATTAAGAATCAGAAAGGCTAAAGTGAACCTCCTTGCCGTAATAGCTGACCGAATGTGTTTCTACTTTTGTTTCGTCACTTGTTTAATGTATTCATGTTCCTTGCCAATCACAGACATTCAAAATAACAGATTCACACGCAGCGCTAGTATACGGTACTGAAATTGAAGTAGAGTCAGTTGTACTCTATCTGGTTTGTACTTGCCTACTGCAGGAAGTGTAGACAAGGCGAGAGGGTGAGTGGGTGCCGTGAAGCACGCAGGAATGTGCAACATTTCTCTATTAAATGGTACAAATTCCGCCATTTTGAGGCTCATGTTATTCGTTCAAAGTAAGTATATCACACTCCAAATCTCAAAAGTGTGGGTCAAAACAAAACATTCTTTTCTGGGACATCAATTGAATTACGAAGGAAATTCATTTCAATATTTTTCTGGCAAATCGAATTTTAAGTGCACCTACTCTGCTGCAGTGTTTAATAGGATTAACCGTTCAGGCAGTTTAATTCATTTTAAGGGTCCTTTTGCTACAAGGCTCACTGAACAAGTAGTATGACAGAATAACAGAGGGAAGCAAATCTTTCCTAGAATACTGTTAGAATTACGAACAAAATGCTTAGAAACTTTTTTGGAACTACAATTTTAAGTATATAACTGACTCCACTATTTAATAGGATTAACCGTTTAGGCGTATATTTTCCTATGAATTGATTCACATTTCATTTCCCTACAGGTCCCCCTGAAGATAAGCTTTAATAGTAAGTAGCCTATAAGTTAATCAATGGTTACCCGTTGCTCACTGCCAGTCGCAATCGAGTTGGGGAATTTTCCTTATGATGGCTGGCTCGCTTGCCTACTGCCAGTCACAATCGAGTTGGGGAATTTTCCTTATGATGGCCGGCTCGCTTGCCTACTGTCAGTCACCATCGAGTTGGAGAATTTTCCCTATGATGACTGGCTCACTTGCCTACTGCCAGTCACCATCGAGTGTGGGAATTTTCCTTATGATGGCTGGCTCGCTTGCCTACTGCCAGTCACAGTCGAGTTGGGTAATTTTCCTTATGATGGCTGGCTCCCTTGCCTACTGCCAGTCACAATCGAAATCGAGTTGGGGAATTTTCCTTATGATGGCTGGCTCGCTTGTCTACTGCCAGTCGCCATCGAGTTGGGGAATTTTCCTTATGATGGCGGGCTCGCTTGCCTACTGCCAGTCACAATCGAGCTGGGCAGCTTTCATTATCACGACAGACATTTTCCACCTTCACCTTTACAGAAAAGCTGTCTCTATGGTATTACAAATGTTTTAAAGGATCTGCCAATGGATAGGAAACCAACATGGCAGCAGTATTAAGGCAGAAAAGCTGTTTCTTTACATTTATCTGCGTACGTAAATATTCAAAGGAAAAATTGTGAATAAACACTAATGTTAAATTGGCCAAATTTGAGCACGGTCCATCAAGTAGATTTTACATGAAGGAAACCAAGAAGAAGAGACCAAGGGTAATGTATGTGCCAAAACACAGCAAAACATCTTTGGCCCGGTTTATTCGATCTCAGTTAAAATAACGCTAACGCTCTGTTTGTTAACACAGCGTTAAAATTTAGCAGCAGGTTAAGATTCCTGCGTTTATCCAAACATTTCCTAGGAACTGTTAGCTAACGCGGTGTTAACTCTAGCAAGAGTCACGATCAGTGAGAATCTAGAAGGCAGTGGCAGAACCAATAAAGTTTTTGAGCGCGTTCTGATGAACGTTTTTTTTTTTTTTTTTTTTTGTAAAAACAGCTGTAAACCAAGGCGCGTGAAGTCAATATTTATTCGAATTTTTCGTCTTGACCGTGAATTTCCTGTTGTTCTATAGACAAATATGAAAAATCTGAGGAGAGAATGCGTGGTTGAAATTTCTTTTCTTTTGGAAATTATTTCCAAGTACTGCATGTACAGTACCTATTATAGAAAGTAAGCAAAGCTCAAAGCTAAAAGTGAAGCTGGGCAGAAAATTTGTAGTGAATTCAATGTGCATACTGACGTTAGCCAACGTACGATAAAGCAACTGAAGCAAGACTGTAATGAATGAAAACCTACAACCTGTTTTCCAGTCAGTGATCAGGTCAGGGACGAGGATAGGAATATTGTCCCGGATGCCGAGGCCTCTCTCACTTTTCTGGGGCAGAATTAATGACTGACAGATAAAAAGAAATGGTATTGGAGAGAGTTTTCGGAATGAAAGATGACAAAGAAAACAGGAGTGCCCGGAGAAAATCCTGTCCCGCCCCCCCACTTTGTCCAGCACAAATCTCACATGAAGTGACCGGGATTTGAGCCACGAAACCCAGTGACGAGAGACCGACACGCTGCTGCCTGATCCACGGAGGCTTCGAAGCAAGACTGTAATATCACGATATAATATGAAAGATTCTGAATCCCTTATTTGTGATCTGGTGATGTTAGTGTGTTTTAATAAGACACCGTGAAGGATCACATTGGAGTGAAGATGTAGGAACCCGTGTTCAAGTGATAAATAAATGTAACTAACAAATGTATACTTATTAGTAACCGTAGAAGGATATACTATTCCTAATGATATATAATAAATAAACAACTTCTCCCACTAAATACAGTATTTCGCAGATCTGTTTATTAGTTTTTTTGTTAGTAATACGTAAATCAAACCAGTGACTGGATATAGTGCGCGAGCAAAGTCCCAAAAATTACGAAGAAGAAGAAGGAGAAGAAGAAGAACGGCATGAAAATCATCTCTCTGTTCTTCTTTCTGGAAAAGGCCTATCATTGAAACCTTGAACCTACCCTTCCATCGTCGGTCGTCTGCCTCGGTTGATACGGTAGAACGTTATCCATTCTTAGACCTTGGGGTCGTGTAGGGTACATAGGAAGAGTATAACTACTTGAAATGAGCGGCAAAATGTGCTTATTAAAAAATTATTCAACGAAATAACGATAATTCCGGTTACTGAATAACTATAAAAAATAATTTTTTTTCACAAAATGCTATAAATCAGTCACATTGCATAACGTGAACGGCGAAAGTATCTTGAAATTATTTACATTAGGTACTTCCAAGGTTTGAAAACGCAATGTAAGATTTGAGGGCAGCAAAACCAGAAAAGAACAGAAAAACCTAAAAATCGGGCAACATTGATCCAAACGATAACCATCAACAAAGATAATTCAAGATGTACATTTAATTAAGGTTATCCACCAGACGAATACTCTCTCGGATACCACAAAATCCCCCGAATGGATCCTTAATCGAACCAAATTAAATATCAGTCGCTTTAGGTAGGTTACGAAATATTATTTGAAAGCATGTTGTTACAAGTTAACAGCAATGATCAAAATCCGAAATAAAATCAAACCATGTGTTATCATCTTGTGACACTCATAAGTTATGAATAAACCTCGATGCCAAAATATACATCACCCCGAAGAGATTTTCAGAATGAACCAATAACACTTGATCCGAGAGGATCTTACGTTACATCATTCTGAAGGGACAAACTGCGAAATGCAGGGAAACATTGACTCACTATGCGTTTAGAAGAAAGCGCCAAACACTAAGGTTAATTAAAAGTGATAAATTACGAGAAAAGTCTTCTTACTAAACCAGCTTTCAGGTTATGAAACAGTTACGTCGTTAAATTAGTTAAATTACAAGTCCACAACATCAAAAATAACCAACATGAAATCTTTCCAATAATTCTACATTTCTACAACTATTACAAATCTATCTACCTACACTTGACGCCTTAAACTAAAATGCAAGTGATCTGTAGACCAACGTCTCACCTAAGTAAAGTAAATAACGTAAAATGAAATAAAGTACTGTAAGATCTGACGAATCGGAACCGCATTCGTTGCGAGAATTCCTTAATAAAAAATAATTAGATAACTAAGTGTCAACACACTTCACTATCGTAAGATAATGTACACCTACCGCAGAAGGAACCAGTGTCCGTTAGCCAGGTTTCCACGTGGGACAACACTTACTGATACAATATTGATGCCAATATTTTTTTTTTTGCTACGGGCTTTACGTCGCACCGACACAGATAGGTCTTATGGCGACGATGGGATAGGAAAGGCCTAGAAGTTGGAAGGAAGCGGCCGTGGCCTTAATTAAGGTACAGCCCCAGCATTTGCCTGGCGTGAAAATGGGAAACCACGGAAAACCATCTTCAGGGCTGCCGATAGTGGGATTCGAACCTACTATCTCCCGGATGCAAGCTCACAGCCGCGCGCCTCTACACGCACGGCCAACTCGCCCGGTGATGCCAATATTATGGAAGCACATTCCACCTAGTAAATGTTATGCCGAGACGTGGCCTGAATAGTACCTGCTTTCTTCCATACCTGCATCCACTACTGCAGACACTACAATCGTTCAAGTTGATTCATGAAAATGCCTAACCTATGACTTGCCTATGTACCCACAAACGCCGTCGTGATCCTATCGCTGAGCCAACGCTACAGTGTCTACACACCTCTGACGGTAATTTTGTGCAAGAGGCACACCGAACGTATCGTTGAGCCAGCACTAAAACCCTAAAGTGTCTACATATCTCTACACTACGTACACGCACCTCAGTTCTATCGTTGATCCAACACTGCGGTATCTGCATATCACAAATACTGTGGGGCGAAATAGAAAATTTAAAACCATGTCCGGGTATTTAAATTTAATTCTCATTGAAATTCATGCACATGAAGTAAAATCCGCTACAAAAATAAACTCGAATCTGAAAATATTATCTACGTCCATTTTCTACGATAAAGTGTGAAATAGAAATGAAATAATGAATTCGAATAGTTCAATCTATCATTCATTGAAATTCAAACACATAGGGTGAAGTTCGCTAAATAAAAGTAAACTCAAAATTCGTCTGATATTACGTGATTAATCACAATCGCCACGATATTCGCGGCATAGTCACACTGCAAGGCTCCAAATAGCCTGCAACGCCAACATTCCAAGCATGTAAACTTTCATCAAAATACGCAGGGTAAATTCTCAAGCTGATAAACTCATTTTTTCACCCGCAATGTTTCCAATTCGGGATGCTTTTCGCCTCATAAAGATACAGAATAAAATTCAATTTCCAATAAGCAAATACTGCCTCGATCGTGTGTAAGAATGTTTTTTGTTCATGAGGTCGGTTATAACAAACTGTAGTTCGCTACAACCAAATGGAATCGTCACTTGACTTAACTGACTTTATTTACAGTCTTGCGTAAAATAATAATAACGGGAGAAAACCGCTTGGACTTAAAATATGCGTTACAACGCACTCACTTAGATTTGAGAACCCTTACATTTCTCAATCGCTCTGTTTAACATATTTGTAATTCAGGATCGCTACAGGATGTCGCTCCCCTTAGACAGTCTGTCTCGGAAATATTATACATCAACATATACACCCTGTCAGAAAAATTCCTCTCCATCAAACTACTTCTCTTCGGCATCCTGCTTAGAACTTCCCACTCATGAAATACAGGGCTTACTCTGCATCAAACTCTCTTCCTCATTATTCTTATAAATATTTAATTCCTTATTTCGATCCATTTCTCCTTGAGCTTGGTGAAATTTTAAGTACAAATCATCCCATAACCTTAAAACTTCATGATAATCTCAATGTAGCTTCTCTAAATCTTTCCAAACCTCAGGAGCAAAATAGCATGCCGCGGCTCTACTAAAGTACTCAAAAACACGGTGTCACGAAAATACATTTCCAAATGCCAAAAATTATCTCAATTCACTGGGTTTCGATACGAAACTGTAACCCTCGCTCACACAACTGTTGAATGCATTATTATTATTATTATTATTATTATTATTATTATTATTATTATTATTATTATTATTATTATTATTATTATTATTATCTCAATTTACTCCTAGTGTGATTATTATTATTATTATTATTATTACACTGACTCTGCACTTCTCGATGCGACAGAAATTAATTGTTTTTCTGATAAATTACAGCCTAATTCAATAACACTTTGAAACAAACATAAATGAAAGGTACATTGCACAACTCTTCTAACCTCGTGACTGCTTAGACTGCATGAAGCTACTAATGTCTAACGACCAGGTGTTCGTTCCTGCGTATCCGTGGGAAGAGATGACGTTTGCCTCGTCTTTTCAACACAAACCAAATGTTTCCCCCGTAGTCAGGTAGCCAAAATATCGTATTAACAGACTAGATAGCCTTTAATTTAATTCGTAACATTCGTAATCACAAATATATGGTGTCACAATGTTCCCGTTGCACTGTGCTGACTGCAGCATTTCTGTTATTAAAATGTATTTAAAGTTTCCCAACACTTTGCCTTTTCCTACATTCCTCAAGCCAATACGGCTTTCGAGATCCCATGTCTATCACATATTTCTAAATTTTTGTAAGTTCTCCTCTTGGTGTCGACTGTCGCAAGTTCACATTCTCGGACCGATAAATGCTGAGTGGGTTCTTTCCTGAAAGAGGGAGTGTTTGTATGAAATCTAGTGACGCGGGACAACGCGTCACCTTTGTTGTACAATCATCCCATCTTTCATACCCCTACACAAAATTTTCTGAAACTCACACCAGAGAATTCGGTTCTTTTCCAGATCACAATGGTGTTGTTCGTTGATTTCTTATGCTTTTCTCACGTGCGTAATTAATTAATTAATTCTCGGGTGACTTCCCCCCGTCTTCTGAATGGATAACCTTGCCTCGTATCGTTCCCACTCTGGCGATGTACAGGCGAACTTCTCTCTGAGCATAATTAATTATATTTCTCCCTGTGACGTAAGCTTTATCAAATTACTCCAAAAATTCTTACCAATTAATTCCTCTCTAATGACATTGCCGAAATCTCTCTCAATAAAGGTTATTAGCCAAAATGTTATTATCAGTTTCCGACGTCTTCCGAAATGCTGCGTTCTTGCTCGATGCCTAGGTCATCTCCGGCCGTGAATAATATGCAAGGAACATCAGGCTAGCTCTTTGCCAAAATGGAGTCGCAAATTCCCCTCTCGAAGCTGGCCTACCATAGCCGTGCGTCGGTTCCTCTGTATGTAGAATGATGAGCTCATACAAACGATAATTGAGAGATAACCCACACGATCCGCTGACAATGTAACCATCAAAAATTACAATTCCAGATTTACATTTAATTAAGGTTATCCACCAGTCGAATATCCTCTCGGATATCGGAACATCCAACGAATGGATCCTTAATCGAACCAAATTAAATATCAGTTGCTCTAGGTGGGTCACGAAATATTATTCGAAAGCATAGTGTTTGTTACAAGTTAACAGCAATTATCAAAATCTGAAATAAAATCACACCATATGTTGTCATCTCATGACACCCTTAATTGATATATAAATATATAATAATATATAAATGCCGAAATATGCATCACCCCAAACAGATGTTCAGAATGAACAAATAACACTTGATGCTAGAGGATCTTACGTTACGTCGTTCTGAAGGAACAAACTGCGAAATGCAGGGAACCATTAACTCACTATGCGTTTTCAAAGAAACGTCAAACACTGAAGTAAAATAAAAGTGGTAAAACACTAGAAAAGTCTTCGTACTAAACCAACTTCCAGGTTATGAAACAGTTACGTAGTTAAATTAGTTAAATTAAAAGTCCGCAACATCAAAAATAACCAACATGAAATCTTTCCAATTCTACATAACTGCAGTTATTAAAAATCTGTCTACCTACAATTGTCCCCTTAAACTAAACTACAAGTGACCGGTAGAACAACGTCTCACCTAAGTGATGTTTTTTTTTTTGCTAGGGGCTTTACGTCGCACCGACACAGATAGGTCTTATGGCGACGATGGGATAGGAAAGGCCTAGGAGTTGGAAGGAAGCGGCCGTGGCCTTAATTAAGGTACAGCCCCAGCATTTGCCTGGTGTGAAAATAGGAAACCACGGAAAACCATCTTCAGGGCTGCCGATAGTGGGATTCGAACCTACTATCTCCCGGATGCAACTAAGTGATGTAAATAACGCAAAATAAAATATTGTACCAGCTGTCTTATCGAAACCGCATTCGTAGTGTAAATTCCTTAATACAAAAAGAAAAGAAAAATTCCTAAGTGTCAACACACTGCACTATCGTAACATACCATACACCCAAACAGTAAATCTCGAAGTAAAAGGAAAACAATGTAAAATAGTACATTAAAGGTCATCGAACTTGAAAGCACGCGGCTAAATATTAAAGACCATTCTCAATTAGCCAGGTTTCCACGTGGGATAATCCTTACATTTAAGCCAACACTGATGCAACGCTATTATGGAAGCACTTTCCAGCTAGTAATGGTTATGCCGAAACATGGTCTAAATAGTACCTGCTAATATCTTCCATACCTACATCCGCTATTGCAGATACTACCATCGTTCAAGTCGATTCATGAAAATGCCTAACCTATTACTTGGATATGTACAAACGGCGTACTGATCCTATCGTTGAGCCAATGATACAGAGTCCGACTCGTTGGCTGAACGGTCAGCGTACTGGCCTTCGGTTTAGATGGTCCCAGGTTCGATTCCCAGCCGGGTCGGGGACTTTCACCTTAATTGATTAATTCCAATGGCACGGGGGCTGGGTTTATGTGCTGTTTTCAACATCATTTCTTTCTCATCACGACGCGCAGGTCGCCTACGGGTGTCAAATAGAAAGACCTGTACTTGGCGATATCCCGGCACTAAAAGCCATACGACATTTCATTTCAATGATACAGTGTCTACACAGCTTCGACGGTAATTATGTACACGCGGCATCCCGAACTTATCGTTGAGCCAACCCTAAAGTGTCTACATACCTCTAACACTAATTACACGCGTCTCAGTCCTATCGATGAGCCGACACTGAAGTGTCTACATATCATTGACATTAATCATGTACACGCGGCATCCCCAACCTATTTTGAGTCTATAATTCTATATTGCAGAAGAACCAACGTACGGCTAGGTAGGGCCAGTTGCGAGAGGGGAAAGCGGCATCCATTTTGGTAAATAGCCAGCCCCATGTTCCTTCACGGCGTGAGAACTATGAACATCATATCTTCTGTTCCTTTTTCTGGAAAAGGCGTATCACATTCCAATTACACAAGTTCTGCATCTAATGCACCTGTCATATTTTGTGCTAACAAAGAATTTAACTGCTTGAACCCGGGCAGTTAAGATAACATAGTATTTAACAGATCGTTACTCTTAACCAATGTTACTTAAATGCTAATTTGGTTAAATTCGCTGTTAAATTATTTTAACATGCAGTTAAAAGTTATGTGAGGTTCAATAAACCGGGCCTTTGTCTCGAAAACTAATATCAGAGACACGGAGAAAATTCATATGAACATTTTGTTGCGCTCCATTGTTCAATAGAACTCGTCGTTTAGGCAGCTTATTCAAATGAAAGGGTTCCAAACGTACGTTTTCCTCTGACTTGCTTCACATTTTCTTTCGCCACATAGACCACTTGAAAGACTGCGTGATAATAAGTAGCCTGTGTGTTAACCAAAGGTGTTAGCTATAAATATTTGCCAAATTTAAGCTTCATCACTCAAGTAGTTCTTACGTGAAACAATACAGACTGTCAAATATACAAATTTATAGATTTATTATTGCTGCCATTTTCTCCTTAAATCATGATTCTCGTGTCAACCATATGATATTCCCGGAATGACACGTAGCGTATGTTACCCGGAATGATATTATCTTTCAAGTGCTGGAAAAAATTTGAAAATCGGTCCAGTACTTTTTGAGATTACCCGTTACATAGCCAAAAATTGCTATAGAAGTTTAGAATTATTATATTCTTTTCCTGTTATTGTATGCAATACCAGTACTCTACAAAAAAGTAATAATAAACGCTCACAAATAACTCATTGTTAATGAACTGCTCTGAAAAATTTAATATATGTTTCTTAAACCCGAATTGTGGCACGCTACCTTGTCTATACAGAGAGGTCTACTTTAAAGCGGAAGGCCAAAGGAAATCGATACGGGTTCCAGAAGCGGTGATAAACTTACGGATATTAAAATAATTTGACAACTTGGTTGGCTATCATCACAGTTATCGTTTCCAGTATGCATCATTGGCTAAACGATAACGGCTATCCCCTGGCAGCTACTAATAGTTGGAAGATAATCGTACCCGCTTATGATTAGATGCTTCAGCGTCGCTCAACTCAGCCAGCTTTGATTAGTGGAAAACTGAAGTTATAAATTTCATAGAAGCTGTTAGACTGTATGCAGTACAGAATTCGACCTATCGTATAATGTAATGTCAGTGTCTATTAATGTATTTGGCTCGGAGGCTGATTGATTCCCCCAGTTAACAGCACCAAAGTTTATGCCGTTATAGGGAAACCAACAAAGAATAATTGTAGCGTCATAATGAAGGAATGAGGTATTTTAATATTGCTTTTTTCAGTAGGCCACAAATTATTGTAGCACGACTTTTCCAATGAGTAGCGACAGCACCTTTTATAACATCTACTAATCCTGCCCCGAATGTCACTTCTGAACACCACCCTACCTCAACCATACTGTCAAAGGCATGCATGAGATCGAAACTTCATTTTGAAAGTTGAATTTTGCTCTGGTCTTTGGCACTAGGACGATAAGTAAAATCTATCCATCAGGAAATCGCAAGAGATTGGTGTTGTAAATGAATTGAAATAGATGTGCGTTCAGTTATATTTATGATGAGACATTGATAACAGTGGACTGTGCATTTTCTGGTTAGTTTTAAGAGAGGATGGTGGCAGCGTTCTACTTTCTCAGAAAAGCAGTAATCACAACCATCACGAAAAGGTCCGTGGCTACCACGATATAAACAGTCATGCAGATATACAAGCTCGTATATTTGATATTTAAACTGAAATACAGCACGAAGGGAATTTTTATACACAGATATCACAGGTTAATTCAAAAAATAGGTTTTCTATTTATTTATCGTGGAAAAATTAAACGTAGGCCAAGGTAAAGGACACTGTTTTATTCCACACCAGTCCTTCATTTGTAGGAAAACCAAAGTTAATCCATCGTTAGTTAATTAAATTATTTATTTATTTATTTATTTATTCATTCATTTCTGGTAGTCTAACGTCACGCTAACATATTTTTCGTAGAAAATGGGACGGGAAAGAATTAGGAATGCTGGACTCCGTGACTCATACGGTTGAGGCGCCCGCCTTCTGGCCCCAACTTGGCGGGTCCGATCCTGCGAACCCACACTCCCAAGATGTGAGCCCCGAGGCCCCATTTAGACGCCTCTTACGACAGGCAGGGGATACCGTGGATGTATTATTCACCTGCGTTCCCCACCCACAAGGGGTCACAAACTCCAAACTCGAGTACATATAATAATTTGGTCGACAGTAAATTATATGTTTTAAAATGCTATTTCCCATCACACTTTAACCAGGCTTTAGACTAGCATAATGATTGTATTAAAATCATTTTGGGGTGTTTTAAATCAGCTGTAACTAAGCTTCGTCAATTAGTTTTGCCGGCTTTAGGTAAGCGTCGTTATAATTTTGTTCCTTTGTACATACCTATTCACATTAGGAATACCTGAAGCAGGAATAAGATTACGCTAGTTTTGCTATGTAAGAAATTGCCTTTAAGCAGGATCTGATGTCGCTGGTTTTTCATATTTCTTAAGTGTTCTTTCAATCCTGTCATCTTTCCTCACATATTTCGTCTTCCTCCACTTACCTTCAAGATTGAGCTCCAGTTTCAGGTACAAGCAGTTCGTCTCTTCTGCTTCCTTCTTTAAACGAACCACCAAATCGTCGAGGATGTGGACTTCCAACCAAAGAGCTGATCTTGTGATGCCATTCCTCTACAGCATTCGTTGTTCAATGTCGCTTCTTGTAATAGGTCCACATAGTGATCGGTATTTCAAGCCATACGTCTACAAAATATTCTAAGAAGCCAGTAAGATTTTCTGTAGGAGCCTGAGAATGTATCACCAGCCATCCCTCATTGACGTCATCTGGCTTCAAAAATGCCAGAGCAGCGCACATTCAGATTTGGAGACGTATATCTTCGTTCTCCTTATAGTCGCTCGTCTGACCAAGTTCCTGTACTTTTCTCCACAGACATTGTTTCATGTGAAGAAACAGCCACTTTGCTGACGGAAATACTTCTCGTGGGGCTGATATCGTAGCTGCTTCGAAGTCAACAGTGATTTTTTCCATTGGGGGACCGTTTCCAAGATAAGGTGAAAGAAACGAATATACGTTTATTTCTTTTTGTTAGGCAGGAACGCAAAGACGACTGGATAAACGTTTCTTTCATCACTCCGGCCTCAAAGGTTTGCGTGAATGGTGTGTATCTGGGCGAGATTTCTGCTGCAACTGTTGAATGTGCCGTCCATAAAAATTTTCGCGCACAATGCCTAAGACTTTCTCTACCTTTTTTCGGCACTAAAAATTATAATTCTATCTCCTATGCCGTCGTCAGATAAAAGAAACGGGCTGCCATTATTCATTAAGAATTATCAGAGCACTTGTTTCTGGCTCTGCATGGAGCCCGCGTGCAGGATTTTTTTGCCGACGCACTGTTCCTTTTAAAGTTTTTTGAGCTGGCATGTCAGTGACAAAGTCTTAGCCCCTGTATCGCTTCTTCTCTTGCTCTCTTCTTTGCCTCTTTGCGCACGTGAATAGAGAGACAACGCGAGAAGTGCCATATAGTTCTGAACACTCGGAGCTGAAGAAGGTTATTCTGCTGCGGCCAGTCGAACGTAGTGCATGTGAAGACTCGTGTCATAATACAATGTAGCAACACATAAACATCAAGTATTTTACACATTTGGAATACGGCAATGGAGACGCATGCGATGTTGGTGAAAGTGTAGGGAACAGAAGGAGCAAACAGAAAATATGTTTACAACTGATTCAAATGCTTTCGGAAAGGACAGGGAACCCTTTGCTAGGCTAGTTGCTTTACGTCGCACCGACACAGATACGTCTTATGGCGACGGTGGGACAGGAAAGGGTTAGGAGTGGGAAGGAAGCGGCCGTGACCTTAATTAAGGTATAGCCTTTGCCTGGTGTGGAAATGGGAAACAACGGAAAACAATTTTCAGGGCTGCCGACAGTGGGGTTCGAACCTACTATCTCCTGAATACTGGACACTGACCGCACTTAAGCGACTGCAGCTATCGAGCTCGGTGAGGGAACCCTTAATATTGCGCCACATCTTGAACATACTCTGTACTTCCTAGATATGGCGCCTGCAGACTACTTGTAACGTACACTTACGTACCGAGACAACGGGTACAATGAAAGAAAAACTTTTTTTTGCTAGCGGCTTTACGTCGCACCGACACAGATAGGTCTTATGGCAACGATGGGATGGGAAAGGCCTAGGAGTTGGAAGGAAGCGGCCGTGACCTTAATGAAGGTACAGCCCCAGCATTTGCCTGGTGTGAAAATGGGAACCCACGGGAAACCATCTTCAGGGCTGCCGATAGTGGGATTCGAACCTACTATCTCCCGGATGCAAGCTCACAGCCGCGCGCCTCTACACGCACGGCCAACTCGCCCGGTAAGAAAAACTTTAAGACGCTTGAAATGTTTGGGCGGAACGCGTATATCGCCGAGAATATTTAGTTCAGGATTACTTTTAATGTCTAAATTGACACATAAAACGAAGGCTACCTGTTTCAAAATAAAAATTGAAAATCTGACACATAGTTTTCATGAAATAGCGCATCAAAGTAAAGCAAAATCTGTGCTCTTTTTACACACATACTCTTTTTACAAGATGCTGTGTTGACTCGCGTGCTCTGATGAAGGTTAGTTGTCATTGTGAATACATCATGGTCGTTGTATAGAATAACACATTTATTAATGCAAAATAATTAAGTCTACGAAACCCTCAATACCCTGCGACCGTTACAATAGTAACAGCCTACCGCCAATTTTTTTGTTTCCCCGCCTCAAGGGAATCATGAAAGGTGACATACCGGACATCCTAAGACGTTCGACATCAGTGCTTCGATTCATTTCAAAAGACACTTTCGCCGCTTGTTTCAAGCCGCTGTATACACGTTGCTAAAAGTGTATTCTAGCCAATAGAGAGTATTTTGAAGGTGACTAAAGGTAGTTTGTTTGTAACTTCTATTTTCGTTGCTTTATGGCAGGCCTCTCAGGGTGCATGCGCCTGGTGCATGCACTGTGCGCGGTGCAAAAGACGACTTCGCTTGGTTGACCAGAGTGCAGACCCCCACTCCTCGATTTGGAGCAATAGCGCTTACTTTCTCTTTCCTCACGCCTGTCTCGCTCGCTCCCCCTGTCTCCCTCTACCCCACTTGCTCCGTAGCGCTCCAAATCCGAGCTGAGTTGAGCCGAGTAGAGCCGAGCTTAGCCGAGCGTAGCCGAGTAGCCCAGAGACGAAGCGTTGGTCCGAGCCGAGCGGGACCGATGCATAGTGCACGTAGCTCTTGCACGTCGATTTGCACGCGTGAGATTTTTGGCGTTTGAGAGGCCCTGCTTTATGGTATCACTCAAAGAAATTTTTAGATGCACTTTGTACATTAATATGAACAATATGAATTTCGTTACTTTGACCAAACGCTTTCGGAAAGAACAGAGAACTCTTGAAGTTGCACCACGTCTTGAACATTCACTGTACTTCCTAGACATAGAGCCTGCAGACTGCTTTTCGTTTCCCCGGCTCAAGGGAATCCTCAAAGGCGACATACCGACGACAATGGGAGAGGAAAGCGCTAGGAGTGGGAACGAAGCGGCCGTAGCCTTAATTAGGATACATTCCCAGCATTTTCCTGGTGTGAAAATGGGAAACCACGGGAAGCCATCTTCAGGGTAGCCGACAATGGTGTTCGAAACAACTATCTCCCGAATGCAGGATATCTAGCTAGGCTACAAACCAGGGTCTTAATAAACTGAATGTGCAACAGGTTTATTATTTTGATTTGTTTTTAAAGACAATGAAGTTTTGTTGTGTTGTTGTTCTTATTCTCTTTTTCTTTCTTTCTTTTCGTTTTTTTTACAAGTTGATTGACGTCGCCCCGGCACAAGTAAATCTTATAGTGACAATGGGATAGGAAAGGGCTAAGAATGGGAAGCAAGCGTCCGTAGCCCAAACATTTGACTGGTGTGAAAATGGGAAAACACGGAAAACTATTTTCAGGGCTGGTCACGGTGGGGTCCGAACCCACTATCTCCCGCGGCGCTCCTAATTGCACGATCAACTTGTTCGGTTCTTCTTCTTCTTCTACTTCTTCTTCTTCTTCTTCTTCTTATTCGATCCTTCTTCTTCTTCTTCTTCTCTCTTCTTCTCTCTTCGTCTTAACCTCTTCTCAGTTACCCGTATTTGGCACTTTATAGCCATTTTCCAATTTTGCAGCCGAATGTCGTTCTTAACGGTAACCTTAAGCGAGAAATATATTCAATACCGGGTGTTTCTACGGCGATTTGTTATGTTGTATATCTAAATCAAGAAGTGTATGAAGATGAACCCATTCACGCAGTCTTCGAACTATAGAAATTAACCAGACACGGTTAAATTCCCTGACTGAACCGGAAAAGAAATCCATGCCCCCTGAACTGCGTGCTACTACACTAACCATTCAATCAAGTTGCAAATGAACACATGCAGGATATTAAGCAGTTAACAGTCCAAACCGAATGAATATTCTCCGGGGAAAGACGATTCATACAGCATAATCTTCCATTGAGTAAACCATTATAGTAATTTGAGACTTCAAATTGCATGCTCTGCAGAAGTCGGTTATCACACCCTTGGGAGTATGTAACTTTAGTATCCGTTTAGGAGACTAAATCCTAATTACCTTAAATGTAATTTATGGACCAAGGCTCGCAGGCAAGCCGATGAGAATCGCGGTAAGTTTTCCTGTCTCCACATATTAAGTCTATGGTGTAATTTATAGTTACACCGCAGAACTTGGAAATATTTTGATCTAAATACATAGATATAGAAATAAATATTTTATAATTATTGCGTTATTAGAAAATTATGGAGACCGTAGTACGCTAATATGAATATTATGTCTCGATGAGAAGCTCAGACGGCTTAATCCAGTATGTAAAACAAGTATAGGCTATCCCCATAGGATTCCAGCACCTCTGTTGTTCTGAAAACTGTAAAAGTGGTTTGTGTAATATCAAATTATTATTATTATTATTATTATTATTATTATTATTATTATTATTATTATTATTATTATTATTATTATTCCATTCATCCACGCCGTATCGGCCAACTTTGTACCACGTCGTTTCAACTGGCTACTTCTGGCTTTGATGTCTGCCCATACTTTCGCATGCATACTCGGTGTTCTTTACTCCCCTGGGACCATGCCTTTCCTGTTTTAAATTTTGGCTTGTCTCGGAAACCCTGGAACGCTCCTGGGTTATTATTATTATTATTATTATTATTATTATTATTATTATTATTATTATTATTATTATTATTATTATTATTATTATTATATTAGCCTCCGTGGCTTAGGCGGCAATGCTCCGTCCTCTCACCGCTGGTTTCCGTGGTTCAAATCCCAGTCACTCCAAGTAAGATTTGTGCTGGACAAAGTGGAGGCGGGATAGGTTTTTCTCGGGGTACTCCGGTTTTCCCTGTCACCTTTCTTTCCAGCAACACTCTCCAAAATCATTTCATCTGTCAGTCATTAACCACAGGCGTGCGACAGGCTTCGGCAGCCGGCACAATTCCTATCCTCGCCGCTAAATAGGGTTTCATTCGTCCCATTCCTGACCCGGTCGAATGACTAGAAACAGGCTGTGGATTTTCATGTCATCATTATATTAGGTGTGATTTCTAAGGCTGTTACACAGTTAACGAATTTTCACTGTAAGAACGGAGGATTGATTCCCAGCAGTGGCAATGCTATTTTACATCTTACATCATTTAACTTTGCTTTTTATGCAAATAAGATTGCAGACTGGATTCTAAAAGCTATAACAGGTTTAAAGGAAGCTTTAGTACACACGGAAACGCGTATCTAAATTAGTTGGTACAGCAAGTGCTCAAATGATGTAATCTCACATCTCACGAAATGTTCACAAGAGTTTTTTAGGTTGAAGAACACAGGTTCCTGTAAGGACAAAATATTGTATTGACTTTATATTCCCTTGTATTTCGGGAACATTCCTTGGTGGTTTATTTGATCAGGAAACAGATCCTTTCAGCCCCCATACAGTACCTAACAAAAGTTTAATACCACCAGCTAAAGTCAAATAATAAACTTCTGGTCCTATACTTGTGGTACGAATTGGACTGTAATTAGTTTTGACTTATTCGTGTTGATATACAAATTATTAAAAAGAACCGTTGAAATGAGTTATAATTTTGGAAACATTAATAATCTCTAAAAGTACCGCACTTTTAGGTGTAAAGTTCATCCTCTAAATTAAACTACACCCGGTATTACGGCTACACATTTTTGCTGAATATTTATCCAATGTAGTGTATATTACCGCGAAAGCCAAAAGATGAAAACATCATAGGTGTTTTTGTAGCACAACACTCAATACCCAGTTCGGAAGGTGGCTATAACCAAAACATCTAACATGTATCAACCCCTGCAATATGTTGAGCGAAGCCCGTATTACGCGAGGAGAGCAAGTTTGACGACGGTAGCGAATTCCAAAGATTTTTCAAGCATTTCTAAATACGGTGTTTGTCTTTATTTTAATTATATTAATGCGAAATTTCAAAATAGAACATCCGCAATAATAACTACCCTAAGATACAATATAGTCTTTTTGACCTTACACCGTATCAAGAAAATAAGGTGAAATTCTTTACGTTCCGCAGAGAACTTTGCTCTGCGTTTTAAGAAAAAAATCTCGACTGTTCACGAGGAAGACTTCTCCAAGAATGAAAGTCTGAATTAAGATGTTAGTAATAGGAGTGTAAGTGGTATGTTCATTCGCCACCAGATGGCTCACCGTACGTGATACAGCGCTATCATTCGAAGCCGAAGTTGATGGCACCATCAGAATTTCCCTGGGAGGGGGGCACATAACACTTATACACACATTGTGAAAGTATGACACTGGAATGAAACATCTGGTGAGGAGGAACTTACGAATTTGGAAAACACCGAAACGAAGTAACAGTAGTGAAAGGACAGGATTACCTACATAAATCTTTAATGGCTGGCAACCACGTATTACTTTATTGACAACCTGTGTCCCTGTTGAAATTGTTAGGATTTCAACGTATTTCCACAGCTTCCCGTATAATCGTGACTATGCATGCCGTATAATGCTAGCGCTGTACCGCGTACGGTGCGCCATCTGGGGACGAATGAATGCACCGCTTACAATTCTTTTACTAACGTCTATATTCAAACTTCCATTCTTCAAGAAGTCATCCTGGTGAACAGACTAGATTTTCTTCTGAAGACGCTGATCCAAGTTCTCTGCGAAACGTAAAGTATTCCCGTATTTTCTTGACACGGCACAAACACAAAAAACCTGTATAATGTCTATAACTACGGGCCGTGAAAGTATCAACCGTAATATCCTAAGATGCTTCCATCTTTCGGATTTTATGCCTATTTACAGTCTATTGGATAGTTATTCAGAAAAACAAATTAGCCATATATCTTCTGTAGTTTATTGAACAGGATGGTATTTGCATTCAAAAGTGAGGTTCCTTTCCAGGTTCCAAAACTGTTTGAAACATTGTAAGTCTTAAACCCGATTCCTTCTTTCAACATTTTTCATAACGTGTACATCAACACAAATAAGTCACAAAATAATTTCCACGCCAATTCGTACAATCGTAGGACCGAAACTTCAATAATTGATTTATCCTGGTGTCTTTAAACTTTTGTTGGCGTGAGATTCGAGAAATGGGAATGGTACGGAAATTCCGTTCCACGCAAAATCAAGCGATCTCCAAAGCGTTGTTATAGCTTCACCTTGCTGCATCCATTGTCGTCGCAGTGTCATATTCCTGGCCACATTCAATAGTTTCTGATGTTCAGGAAAGGTTTGAAATGATTTCAGTATTGTTTGATTCACCGCATGCTGTATAAATACGAGTACATGTATAAGCATGTGTATGTATTTATGTCAAATTCACTATTCGGTGCTCAACGTGTCAGTCGTTACTTTCCAGAAGTCTCTCATAAAGAAAAGAGAATGTCACTTTAAAGGCAAAGTTTCAACCCATTCCGACTTCTCCACTTGCTTGTATATATATATATATTATATATATTTTACAACCTGTTTTACGTCGCACCGGTACATGTAGGTTTTACGGCAAGCGATGGTAGAGGAAAGGGCTGGGAGTGTGAAGGAAGCAACATAGTCTTGATTAAGCTACTGCCCTAGCATTTGCCTGGTGTGAACATGGGAAAGCACGGAAAAACATCTTCAGGGCTGCTGACAATGAGATTCGAACCCATTGTCTCCCGAATGCAATGTGATATTTACGTTACTGAATCCGCGAGGCCACTTGCTCGGTTCCTTGAATATCAACTCCTGCTTACTTCGTTTTGAGAAATTACTAAGACTTTTTTAATAAAGAACGTAATTTGTTCAATATACGAGATAATAGTCCTAGTGAAAATATTTCTCACCACTGAATGTGATTTGTAACACTGTTGCTCGTGAGAGAAATGACAAATGAGCTTCTCTTACAGAATGACAGGCGAGGAGGCATCTGGAATTGCTGTCACTCATATAAATATACATTCGCACATAGAGAAATTACATGACATATATACAAAGCTTCCTTAGCCACAAAATTGATTATATTCACATATAAAACAACAGTTTCTGATTAATGTGCTATAATTTAGGACTTTGGAAGGAGCGCATGTTACTACTGCTGTTAAGTCATAGAGCGAAAACCAGACACTGAGCAGGAGCTGGGTAGTAGATTTCAGCAGCTTGATGAAGTGAAGAATTATTGCTGTGACTAAGAGGTCACTATTATCTGGAGGGTCAGGTTTCGATTCGAAATCAACGAGAATGTTTATCATTGAAAAATGTTTGGAATGGCTTTCTCTCAGCCCCATGAGGAACTAGTTAATATGAAAGACAGTGAACCCAGTCATTAACGCTAAGCAGTAATTCTGAGAGAGAATTTCATTATGTACAGACTACCGGACTTGTCATCAACCACCTCGGTAGGCAAAGAGGCCTTGTTAAACATTATGATTAATTATTAGTTTTTTGTTCCGTTCGTAAATGTGGGTAGATGCACTCTACGTACATTAAGGGATCATTGGATATATAAATGATTCATCTCATCAATATGGAGATATTTGGATATAGTTTCCAGTAGTTTGAGGTATTAATTAGGGGTCGATTATCTAGCTTTCAGGCCCCTTTAAACAACAAACACCATCATCATCATATATTAGTTAGCTTGATTTATTTTTATGTTTGAAGATTTGTCTCACTAAATCATCGAAAGTGAGTCTGGCCCGTTTGGATGGTGGTGGTAGAATGCACCCGTCTTTCCTCTACGTATCGTGAGAGACGACTAAGCTGGTAGCCCCCAAGGATTCTAAACATGGCACAGTGGATTGGCGACAATATTGGTCCCCTAGGTGAGAGTGACATGTCTTCCATTTACAGTATCATCAGTCTCTTCATACTGATCACTCCTATTTGATCTCGTTCGGTCAGCACTTGTTCTCTTCCGAACCCGTCGGTGTTAGTTTTCTGAAGCTAAGGATGACTTTCATTTTGTACGGCCTTCGTGGTCTTTCCCTTTTCTTTAGGCAATTCTTTAATTCTTGAAACTGTCGGACCTCTTCGATATATTTCCCGGTTAGCCTTTAGAGATGATGGCACCGGACGAGTTGGCCGTGCGGTTAGGGGAGCGCAGCTGTGAGCTTGCACCTGGGAGATAGTGGGTTCGAATCCCACTGTCGGCAGGATTGAAAATGGTTTGACGTGGTTTCCCATTTGCACACCAGGCAAAAGATGGAGCTGTGCCTTAGTGAAGGTCACGGCCGCTTCCTTCACATTCCTAGAGCTTTTCTATCCCATCGTCGCCATAAGACCTACCTGTATCGGTGCAACGTTAAGCAAGTTCTAAAAAAATAAAAGAAGATGGCTGCCCATTTCTGCCTCATGTTAAAACAATAATCACCAACATAGCTATGTGTCACTTCTTACCAAGGAGGTAGCTGGAATACCTATCAATTCATGATAAACTTTAAGATTTCTAGTAAAAATGTTGGATGTGCAGACCACAATGGTAGCAATGAGGTATAAATTCAAGATTTCTTACTTGGAGTGACCGAGATTTGATCCACGGGACACAGCGGTGAGAGGCCGAAGCGCTGCCGGCTAAGCAATGGAGGCTAATATAATAATAATAATAATAATAATAATAATAATAATAATAATAATAATAATAATAATAATAATAATAATAATAATAATAATCCAGGAGCGTGTCCCACTTAAGAATTAATTTAAAGCGTTCCACGGTTTCCGAGACAAGCCAAATTTAAATTAGGAAAGGCATGGACCCAAGAGAGGACAGAAAAACACCGAGAATGCATGCGAAAGTATGGGCAAGACATCAAAGCCAGAAATAGCCAGTTGAAACGACGTGGTAAAAAGTTGGCCGATACGACATCGATGAATGAAATAACAATAATACTTCTAATTGGATATTCCACAAATTACTACTACAGTTTTCAGAACCACAGAGGTGCTGGAATCCTATGCCGATATACTTGTTTTACATACTGGATTAAGCCGGAATCGATTCTACCAACGTTTGCTCACGAGATCAGTGTCCGACCGTCTGAGCTTCTCATCCAGACATAATATTCATATTAGCGTACTACGAACACCCGCGTGTGGCGCCGGCTCCCATACCCCATAGAACCCATGTTCCTACGGATTGTCCACTGGGAGCGTGTCTAGCACGGCCTGTGTTGAATTGTGCCGTGATTTGTTGCACGGTTGCCCGTCTGTCACTACTGACAATCCGTCTCAGATGTCGACGGTTACTCTCATCGAGGGTGGCTGGACGTCCGGTCGTTCGTCTGCTGTGGACGGTTACACCCGCATTCAACCATTCACGATACACCCTGGACACGGTTGATCGAGTGAAGCCGAATTCCCCCACCACTTCCGAAATTGCACTTCCCATCCGTCGGGCACCGACCACCATACCCCGTTCGAAGGGTGTGAGCTCACGACGACGTTCCATGTTACACCTGTCACATGCACAGGCACTGCTCACAAGGTCTCCTATACAACTGCCGCCGGCACAGGGGGCGTGTGGTGCGCAGACAACACACCTGCGCAGTGAGTCAACAATGCTCCGCTATCCCATGACATTTGCTCAATCAGTGTAAACTAAAGCATGTTTATGAAACTGGTAACCTGAAGAAAGATACTCGTTAATTAGCATAAAATAATGTCTTGTTAAAACATCACGAATATGGAAACTGAGGTCAATTTTGACAAATGAATTGAACATATTTATACAGTAACACCTCCTAGATGCCGTCATTGTTTTTCTCACGGTCTGGTTATTGCCTATTGAAACGAAAGGATGCTCACAGAGGTCGTAAGATAAATAAATAATATCTCATATTCTAATGAGTGTACCGAATACGAGATGATATTCAGCTATAAAGCAATTATGAGTACGTTCTGAGTAACTTTTATTTTCAACTAATATATTCTCATCTTTTTACTTAATACAAGATAAAAATATAAACTAAGGATCGGTAGAAACTTAAACATCCAGCAACGTTAAGGCAATACATTTAGATGCAGTAAAAGTTTCTTCCTCTTTCCGGTTTTGCGAACAGCGCTACTTCACAGGCGTAGTGTATGCAGCCAACTTGTCTCATTAATGTAGCGGGTGGAGTAACACTAAACAGAACGGCGTAGTCCATGGGCTCGAAGTAAACCAAGGTCCAGCCTTAGCATTTCTGCTGCTCCAGTGATCGAAAATGATTTGGAAATCAGGGATGTGGATACTAATCACTCTCGTGATAATGAAGAGTCTTCAGTGCGCTCTTTGAAGCTCACTCGACTCTGCGTGATACACATATAGATTAAATTCTCATTTTAACGCCAATCCCGTAATATTCTTATGTTACTTCTCATATCACAGATCAGTCGACTTTACTTCGAAGATGAGTAAACGTATTTAGAATCTATATAGATAAAATCACTATGTCTTCTAGCATAGGCTAGAACAAGTTTGTTACTTCCATAGACCTGTCTCAGTCTTATACTTGGCTTTGACAATATGAAAGTGTCTGAGGTATGAGCAGTGCTGGTAATGCCATTCCTAATGCAGCCAGTCCCTGCTAGGAATGGTATGAAAATGTTGCTCATAGGGTCAGTTGATGCATGCATTTCAGTGGGCTTGGCAGAGTGATATGTAATAGCAACTTCTGGCTCGGTGAGGTAAGCAACGGGAAACTATCTCACTCCTCATTTTCCTAGTACGCCTCTAGAGTGATGCCTAGGTCATATATGACAGCTGATGGCAGAGCTGTTGAGGATTCAACCAGCCTTAGGGCTGAGGACTGAACAACATAGATAAAATAATAATGTTGTCTGTACATTGCCCAGAATTTAAAAACAACCGTCTTTCTATATTGGTCATGTTCACAATAATAATAAGGAAATGCACTTTCTATTTTTCTGGCCGAGGCGGTAAAGGCGTGCTCGGTTCGTCCGGAAGGACGTGGGTTCGAATCCCCGTCAGGAAGTTGTAAAATTTAAGAAAGAGATTTCCACTTCCGGAGGTGCATATGGCCCTGAGGTTCATTCAGCCTACACAAAAAATGAGTATCAGGTTACTTCCTGGGGGCAAAGGCGGCTGGGCGTAGAGCTAACCACTCTACCCCATCACGTGCCGAGGATAAAAATGGGGGAAGCCTTTACCTTCCACTCCTCCAAGGCCTTCATAGCCTGTACGGAAGTGGCTTTGCTTTGCTTTTAACTTTCTATTGTTCCGTAATTTCTGCCTATCTGTCTGTCTGTCTGTAGGCGCATCACGAAAAAACGGCTGAAGAGGATTGAATGAAAATCGGTGTGTAAAGTAGGGGAATGAGTCACTACAATCTAAGCTATAAATAATTATATTCAATCTGAGTGGAATGGTAGTTTAGCGGAAGGCCTAGAATTAAATTTCCAATCATTTATGTCTTGTACATTTTACCGTATCGACAATATTAACAGAGATATTCATGAATTTGTATTTGTGTTGGTTAGTCCGTATCAACGTCGGGCCACAGGGTAAATCGGTATATAGAGTCGGAGAATAACACGCTACAGTCTAAGCTACAAACAATTTTATTCACCTTGGATGAAATGGTAGTTTAGGGGAAGTCGCTTAAAATGTAATTTTTAAATACCTATGTTATTGGTCCTATCGACAAGTACTACTGTACATAATAATAGTAAGAGAGAATATAATTTCCGATCATTTATGTTTTACTCAGTTTTACCGTACCGGTTATGGTAATACTGGTAGAGTCGGAAGAAAACTAAATGTGAAGGCCTACAATATCTTCTTTTTATAATTTGCTTGACGTCGCATAGACACAGATAGGTTTTATGGCGACGTTGGGATAGGAAATAGCTTGGAGTGGGAAGGAAGCGGCCGTCGCCTCAATTAAAGTACAGCCCCAGCATCTGCCTGGTGTGAAAATGAGAAACCATGGAAAACCATCTTCAGGGCTGCCGACAGTGGGGTTCGAACCTACTATCCCCCGGATGCAAACTCACAGCTGTGCGGCCATAACTGCCAACTCGCCCGCTCCCTACAATTTCGAAAACTCATCAAATTGATCAACAATAATATCACATTGACTATTGTTTGTTGCTATGTTCTTTGTCTCCTATGCTGTCACTCACCTCGGATAGATGGATTACTGCTGCGTACTGAGTATAACACCCTGCCTGAATATTGTCGGGAAATAGCTAGGGAGTTAGATAACTTTCTTCTTTAACATGCCATTCCTCTGGTTCATATATTTTCTGATACTGCTGCTACTTACCCACAGGTTCATCATAGTATTGCAGATATTCGGTCCCTAATCTGACGCGCTGATTGGAATTATCAGTGTGCACACTTGGCAGAATAATTGCAGAGGCTCACTTTATGACTTGTTCTAGAATTACAATTTCGGCCTATTCCAAATTTTATCACCACAATTCAGTAAACAACTGAAAATTCAACCCTGAAAAGGGTCGTTTCTTACGAAAATCTTCCTCCTCTACACTTTTATTTAATTCTAAATTCATTATATTCCAAATTTGTAGCGAAGAGGTGATTTCTCCTGTAGCTTGGAGGAAAAATTTTCCTTCAAGTCAGATAGTTCTTCCCCCCGCCAGTGTAATGAATTGGGATTTTCCGAATTATTAGGTATTCCTAGAAAGCAGAGGATTAAATAGGCATAGTTTTTGCCCTGGGATTTTTCACTATTCGGCCCCCTCTTCCCCTCCCCCAAAATAGAAATAAAATGAAAGAGTGTTCTCGACCCACGGCTGTGTGAGCCTTGGCCATTCCAGCGCTGGAACTTTGGACTGTTAGATCGACAGCGTAGTACTGTTCGTTAAAAGTGAGAAAATGTGTGGTTTTCCATTTGATCGAGTATTTCATATATGGCAGTATTTTTCTTAATCGCAACGTTCCTACTGGCGTCATTGTAACGACGTATGCTGATTTCAGTTGTGAAACACTAAGACAGTCTTTTTGAGAATGTAAAAAGGCAGGTGGAGAATGAGTGTCTGCCATTATAATTAAAACTCTCACACTTGATTGTGACTGATGGTAGGCAAGAAGGCCTACAATTACAATGAAAATTCCCTAACCCAGTCTTTACATAAGAAAAGACGTTCGTAGACTTCCCATCGCGTTTCTAGGGTAACGTTAATTCAATCTTACACACAACGTGTACACAACGTGACCTAGAATTCTATACACAATGTAGAATTCCGTAGCGAAACATGGGTACATTAACTCGTTAAGAAATGACTAGATATTTTATTTCGACATTATTTATCACGTGGTACATATCATACGTCACAGCTTGGGGTCGTGACCCCGCCATAGCCTCGTTATTTTTTTCTTTTGGAAATACAAAATTTTTCTTTCGTTTCCAAATTTGGCCAATTATAGACCACTTAGAACTTAAGGTTTCTTGGTCTTTCTTCATCCCAGAACATCTTCATTCTTTCGCTTTTCATCTTTCTATCCTCATCGAAAATCATCCGTTCTTTTTTTGCTATTTGCTTTTATGTCGCATCGACACAAATAGGTCTTATGGCGATAATGGGATAGGAAAGGGCTAGGACTGGGAAGGAAGCGACCGTGGCCTTAATTAAGGTACAGCCTCCTGGTGTGAAAATGGGAAACCGCGGGAAACCATCTTCAGGGCTGACGACAGTGTGGTTTGAACCCACTATCTCCCGGACGCAAGCTCATAGCTGCGCGCCCCAAAACCGCACGGCCAACTCGCCCGGTAAAATGATCCGTTTGGGCCTCCATTTATCAGTTTATTTTTAAATGATTTTATACTGACGATTGTTCTTCTATTGTGGATAATCTCTAGTGCAATTCTATCTTCTTCTGCATTCATTTTGACCTCTTCTATCCACTTGGAGGTAGCCTTTACTCATGATGTATCTGAACACATGTATTGGTCGGTCATTCGTAGTCCATTCTTACGAGGTATCCGTAGAACTTCTGCCTTCGTTTCCACATTGCGTCCGTGAACTTTTCAGTGTACTTGTAGAGTTCCTCGTTTCTCCTTTTCTTCACAGCCACATTATAATCTTCTGTGGTCCCAGAATTTTCCTCAGAATCCTCCTTTCCTCCTACTCAAATTCTCGCAGCTCCATTTATTTGTTTAAAATAAAACACTCTGAAGCGTACAAACCTTCCGGTTTTACTACCGAATTATAATGTCGGATTTTGGCCTTGTAGGATATTGCCTGTTTGTTATACCTGTTCCTTGTAGGCCAGATCTAATTTTCTGGCTTGTGCCTTGCTTGATCCTTTTTGATAATATTGTATCAAAATGTATCTTGCCAGATGAATTTCAGCATATGAGAGAGTAATACATCGCATGAATAATGTCACGTTTCATGCTCTTCAGTGTTCAAAGCCCCCACTGGGTCATATATTAGTTTGCATAGTGACGGGTTTAATGAATGCTACCCAAGCAATATATTTTCATTAATCTGATATTATTTCACATTTTACTTACCAACAAGGAATAACAAAGGGAGTTTATCAACTTCATCTAAGTATAAAGAGTAAGATAATTGAACAGCATGCATATACAATACATATTGCTTCATATACAAAAGAGTGAAGCGCTTTACTTTTGTCGTTCAAAGATACGGTGTACGCTGAATTCCAATATGAATATTTATTGAAACAAAAATAAACTTGGAATCTGATTCTCCTTTCATACAAGAGGTAATTTAATATATTAAAAAGAACAGAAAAATACTCTTTCACTCCATGTTCCGTTATGAACAACGGTACAGACTATTACAGTGCAGATAAAGCAAAAGTTTCGCATAATTATCCCTAAATTAACAGCCTCCGTGACTCAGATGACAGCGCGCAGGCCTCTCACCACTGGGTTCCGTGGTTCAAATCGTGGTAATTCCATGTGAGATTTGTGCTGGACAAAGCGGAGGCGGACAAGTTTTTCTCCGGTTACTCCGGTTTTCCTGTCATCTTTCATTCCAGCAACACTCTCCTATACCATTTCATTTCATCTGTCAATAATTAGTCATTGCCCTAGAGGAATGCGACAGGTTTCGGAAGCCGGCATAATTCCTATCCTCGCCGGTAGATGCAGGCTTCATTCATTCATTCATTCATTCATTCATTCATTCATTCAAACATTCATTCATTCATTCGTCCTTCATTCATTAATTCATTCATTCATTCACTCACTCAGTGAAGATGGATTTTCATGATATTCCATTTTGACACCTGGCAATTACCGTAATTACGATCACTGTCATTTCCTTCCTAGTCGTGTTAATTTATCGTTCCACTTCATCTGAAACTTTTAGATGATTGTGCTACGTTCATACAAGGAAACTTGACATGTGCAAATGCACAATGCCTTGGAACATAAAGAATGTGTACTTCGCCCAGTGATCAGTGATCAGATGGGACATAATTACTGTTCTGTAACCTCCATGGTCATGTATGTTCACGTTCTATCCTTCACATTGGTAATTTGTGTATAAAAGACATCCACGAATTGCAGATTTTGTTACCTTAATGTTATTTAGGTGTTTCTTTATTTCTATGCCCCCTTGGATTTTTCGTTAGAGATTTTTAGGTACATCTGTAAATTTTGTTTCCTAAATAGATTTTGTAATGCACTTCGGAGAATACTATAGCTGAAATTTCTGTATGCCGGTTTTTGGTGTGTAAGATATTATTTGGGTATGGTATAAACTAATCGATTCGCTTTGCCAACATAGACGAATAAATGTGAGTGGTATCTATAAAAGTAGGAAAGATCACAATGTGAAGATAAAGTTGGAATTAAAGAGGAAAAATTGGGGCAAATATGATTTTATAGGAAGGGGAGTTAGGGAATGGAATAACTTGCCAAGGGAGTTCAATAAATTTCCAATTACTTCGCAATCATTTAAGAAAAGGCTAGCTAAACAACAGATAGCGAATCTGCCATCTGGGTGACTGCCCTAAATGCAGAGCTAGCTAGCTAGCTTGCTTGCTTGCTTGCTTGCTTGCTTGCTTGCTTGCTTGCTTGCTTGCTTGCTTGCTTGCTTGCTTGCTTGCTTGCTTGCTTGCTTGCTTGCTTGCTTGCTTGCTTGCTTGCTTGCTTGCTTGCTTGCTTGCTTGCTTGCTTGCTTGCTTGCTTGCTTGCTTGCTTGCTTGCTTGCTTGCTTGCTTGCTTGCTTGCTTGCTTGCTTGCTTGCTTGCTTGCTTGCTTGCTTGCTTGCTTGCTTGCTTGCTTGCTTGCTTGCTTGCTTGCTTGCTTGCTTGCTTGCTTGCTTGCTTGCTTGCTTGCTTGCTTGCTTGCTTGCTTGCTTGCTTGCTTGCTTGCTTGCTTGCTTGCTTGCTTGCTTGCTTGCTTGCTTGCTTGCTTGCTTGCTTGCTTGCTTGCTTGCTTGCTTGCTTGCTTGCTTGCTTGCTTGCTTGCTTGCTTGCTTGCTTGCTTGCTTGCTTGCTTGCTTGCTTGCTTGCTTGCTTGCTTGCTTGCTTGCTTGCTTGCTTGCTTGCTTGCTTGCTTGCTTGCTTGCTTGCTTGCTTGCTTGCTTGCTTGCTTGCTTGCTTGCTTGCTTGCTTGCTTGCTTGCTTGCTTGCTTGCTTGCTTGCTTGCTTGCTTGCTTGCTTGCTTGCTTGCTTGCTTGCTTGCTTGCTTGCTTGCTTGCTTGCTTGCTTGCTTGCTTGCTTGCTTGCTTGCTTGCTTGCTTGCTTGCTTGCTTGCTTGCTTGCTTGCTTGCTTGCTTGCTTGCTTGCTTGCTTGCTTGCTTGCTTGCTTGCTTGCTTGCTTGCTTGCTTGCTTGCTTGCTTGCTTGCTTGCTTGCTTGCTTGCTTGCTTGCTTGCTTGCTTGCTTGCTTGCTTGCTTGCTTGCTTGCTTGCTTGCTTGCTTGCTTGCTTGCTTGCTTGCTTGCTTGCTTGCTTGCTTGCTTGCTTGCTTGCTTGCTTGCTTGCTTGCTTGCTTGCTTGCTTGCTTGCTTGCTTGCTTGCTTGCTTGCTTGCTTGCTTGCTTGCTTGCTTGCTTGCTTGCTTGCTTGCTTGCTTGCTTGCTTGCTTGCTTGCTTGCTTGCTTGCTTGCTTGCTTGCTTGCTTGCTTGCTTGCTTGCTTGCTTGCTTGCTTGCTTGCTTGCTTGCTTGCTTGCTTGCTTGCTTGCTTGCTTGCTTGCTTGCTTGCTTGCTTGCTTGCTTGCTTGCTTGCTTGCTTGCTTGCTTGCTTGCTTGCTTGCTTGCTTGCTTGCTTGCTTGCTTGCTTGCTTGCTTGCTTGCTTGCTTGCTTGCTTGCTTGCTTGCTTGCTTGCTTGCTTGCTTGCTTGCTTGCTTGCTTGCTTGCTTGCTTGCTTGCTTGCTTGCTTGCTTGCTTGCTTGCTTGCTTGCTTGCTTGCTTGCTTGCTTGCTTGCTTGCTTGCTTGCTTGCTTGCTTGCTTGCTTGCTTGCTTGCTTGCTTGCTTGCTTGCTTGCTTGCTTGCTTGCTTGCTTGCTTGCTTGCTTGCTTGCTTGCTTGCTTGCTTGCTTGCTTGCTTGCTTGCTTGCTTGCTTGCTTGCTTGCTTGCTTGCTTGCTTGCTTGCTTGCTTGCTTGCTTGCTTGCTTGCTTGCTTGCTTGCTTGCTTGCTTGCTTGCTTGCTTGCTTGCTTGCTTGCTTGCTTGCTTGCTTGCTTGCTTGCTTGCTTGCTTGCTTGCTTGCTTGCTTGCTTGCTTGCTTGCTTGCTTGCTTGCTTGCTTGCTTGCTTGCTTGCTTGCTTGCTTGCTTGCTTGCTTGCTTGCTTGCTTGCTTGCTTGCTTGCTTGCTTGCTTGCTTGCTTGCTTGCTTGGTGTTCCGCAGTCGCATTCAATGAGGTGGACTCCAGAAGTATGTACATCTATGGTGTCTTTTAACTGGTTGGAGACAGTGAGGAGCTACATCTCATACACATAAGCCTACCGTCGTTGCGCCTGGAATCACCGCTATGTTATAATGTTTGGGGAGAAATACTGACCCGCTGCACGTACATCACCAAGAGTGCGAATTCCTCGAAACACTCGCACAATATTGAATCTTAGATGACAAACGCTTACCGGCTAAAGCTCTAAGCTGACATATTTGACATCGCGCTTTTTGCAGGCGCAAAGACATTTTGATGTTTTGATTATGTCAGTTCTACTAATGGCAAATAATATGCGATAATGTGTGCCACCTTGAGAGACAATGACATTTTTCACAAACGAAACTGCTAATTTGAACCAAATTTGGTATGGTTATACTTCTAGTTTTGAGCAAATAATTTAGTAACTTACGTTTATATGAGTGCTATCAACACAAAATGGTATAGGTTTTGACTTCGCCCTTTAATTTGTGTACTCTGTTAATGGCTGTTTGTGTTTCAATTAAACGTAATCCAATACAATTATTGCAATTGAGTGACCGTGTTTTGCACTTCTTAACTATTTTAGTGTTACCAACAGTAAATGATATGCAATGGAACTGTTGTCCGATTACTTGCAATGAAATACAAGATAAGATAATATTATTCTTTGTAAAACGTGATGTGGCATTAGCACTATAAATGCACATTCGCTTTTGAAATCCATGCTTACACAAAGATAAATAACCATTATTTTCAAACAACGAACTTTCCAAGAGGAAGCCATAATTTAATTTAATCGACTTCAAATATTAAACATTAAAGATATTTAGGCCTTTTCAGTCACGAAAAGAGCAGCGTTTCGCCCCGGTGTGCAAATAGGCTCATCACATTGATTGCTAAGCCTTTCGAAGACGCTTGCGGCTAGCGCGCAATTAAGACACCACTGCAAGCCTCCTACAATATGTAGGGAAATGCAATGACGGTGCACTGGGAGAAATATGTAGCTCCACTTATATAAATGCCTACCTTTGGCTTTTGTATCAAACAATTACGTTCCAAAAGGGAGCAATAATTTAATTTTATCGGTTGCATCTTAAAGGTGTAGCAATCAAACGGATGCGGCCACTGCTAACCTGGGGCGAAACGCTAGTAATTTTACGATGGAAAATTCGTAATGAGCTTCAATGTTTAACAATTATTTTGTTTGTTAAAGTGGCCTACCGGGCGAGTTGGCCGTGCCGTTAGAGGCGCGTGGCTGTGAACTTGCATCCGGGAGATAGTGCGTTCGAATCCCACTGTCGGCAGCCCTGAAGATAGTTTTCCGTTGTTTCCCATTTTCACACCAGGCAAATGCTGGGGCTGTACCTTAATTAAGGCCACGGCCGCTTCCTTCAAACTCCTAGGCTTATCCTATCCCATCGTCGCCATAAGACCTACCTGTGTCAGTGCGACGTAAAGCCTCTAGCAAGTAAAGTGGCCTACACGTTCGAATGTGTGCATGGCGCTGTAACACAAAACTATAGATATATTTTATGTGGTAGGATTTGAATAGTCCGCCTCTATTCTGTAGTGGTTAGTGTGATTAGCTGCCACCCCGGGAGGCCCGGGTTCGATTTCTGGCTCTGCCACGAAATTTGAAAAGTGGTACGAGGGCTGGAACGGGGTCCACTCAGCCTCGGGAGGTCAAATGAGTAGAGGCGGGTTCGATTCCCACCTCAGACATCCTGGAAGTGGTTTTCCGTGGTTTCCCACTTCTCTTCCAGGCAAATGCCGGAATGGTACCTAACTTAGGCCACGGCCGCTTCCTTCCCTTGTCCTTGTCTATCCCTTTCAATCTTCCCATCTCCCTGTTCAGCATAGCAAGTGAGGCCACCTGGGCGAGGTACTGGTCATCCTCCCCAGTTATATCCCCGACCCAGAGTCTGAAGCTGCAGGACACTGCCCTTGAGATGGTAGAGGTGGGATCCCTCACTGAGTTCGAGGGAAAAACCGACCTTGGAGGGTAAAGAGATTAAGAAAGAAGAAGAAAGTGTTTGAGTAAATTAAGGGGCAAGGTAAACATTTTCATTTTTGATTTATGTTTTTTCTTCATAGAACATACTTTCATCTTTAATATAGTGCAATCAGATGTTAATTGGTTCCACCAATTCAAAATATACGTTTGTAAAACCTTATGTATGTGACAGTGTCCTGTTCTGGAATGTGCTTCTCAGCCATCTGCCGTGACTTTAATTTTTATGCATGATTTTTATGATAATTTAAAAACTATTGAAGATATTTGCATAAAACATTGCAAGAGAATTTATATTTATTTATATGAAAGTAACATTCACAAGGCTCATTCTCTTCGCAAGAATATACTTTTTACAAGTAATTAGTAGTGCAAAACATAGAACAATTGATATGAAAAGTAACGATTAAGGAAAGATAAGTTTACATTACTCGCTTGGAAACATCTCACTTGTAAAGTGAAAGATCACTTCAGTGGCTGTTGCGAACAATATTTAATTTCATACTATAGAGAATTTACTTACTGTTCTTATGTTACATGAATTATAGATAATTTTGATTCGTCGTGACCCAATTCGTCCATGTTTGTGTTTGAGCCATGAATTGACGTTTTCTTGTTTTGTTGTTCGTTTCTGGTTATGAAGGAGATGTGAAAATGGGGTTATGTTGTAATTAAACATACAATTTTATGCTATCTGAAGCAGCGAAAAGCTCACTAAGCTACCAGTCGTAAACATGGCCATCTGTTCCTGGGTTGATGAGGGTAATCTGAATTTTATGATATTCTGTGCTATGTACCTGTTGGAAATGAATTAACATACACATTAGTGAGTATTGTGATGGCGGTAGATTACTTGATCTGGGAATGCAGAGACGCATTTTAGAAGGGTGGAAGATGGGTATCGAACCACGTTGCTGCAATAAGGCGGAGAAACGATAAAACAAGTGTAAATTTACGTTACTGTGAAGCAGAGTTCAACCAATCAGAGAAGATTTCCAAGAAAACAGTTCGGAAAGTAATTTGTAGTACGTTAAAGTACCATTTGCCATACTCTTTTGAGTACGAGAATGACGTCATAGTATAATATAAAATAAATATATTTTATGAAGGAAAATCTTAAAAAGATTCTTGAGGATGGTGAAAAAGTCTTTACATCATTTTCAAAAATGAACAGTGTAAATATTCAATTTATATTTATATTGCAAACTTAATTTAACTGCAATAAATGTATATGGTAATTGATTTAAAATATTACAGCATTAAAATATTAAAATATCACAATTTTAAAATATTTTTCCTCTTCTGGCAACCATCATGGAGTAAGTATTCCTACTTCGTTTTTCCCATGAGTTTCCTTGTTGTGAATGTCGAACCAAAGTCGGATGTACAGTTGCTAGACGTTTTAAGTGTATGAATATTGTTTTATAAATTTACATACATGCAAAACTTGTGTTTCAGTAGAATTTGAAGTGAAATTGTGAATCTTACCAAGTTTAAGCTAGCGAAAGGTGAATATCCTACTCCAACACCCCCTCAACTTGAAAGCTACTTCATTCACTCCCTTTTTTTACAATATAGTATTACCGGGCGAGTTGGCCGTGTGTTTAGGGGTGTGCAGCTTTGAGGTTCATCCGGGAGATAGTGGGTTCGAACCTCACTGTCGGCAGCCCTGAAGATGGTTTTCCGCGTGGTTACCCATTTTCACACAAGGAAAATGCTGGGGCTGTACCTTAATTAAGGACACGGCAAATTCCTTCCCACTCCTAGGCCTTCCCTATCCTATAGTCGCCATAAGACATATTTGTGTCAGTGCGACGTAAAACAAATTCTTAAAAACAAACACAAGAAAACAATATCCTATTCATTTATAGCTTTTGGCATGCTCAGACATCTGAAATATTATAATTTAAAGACAGGGAATGAAGTGGTAGTTACGTACACCTTACGGCGTACAGGTCAATGAACGGTCATGATGCGGTAACTCCTGCTAAGTAAACAAGTTGGTATCGTTTTGAATTCCCTGTGAACGGAATACCATTCTCTAAAGTCAACGGACAGTAGTTTCAGACACGCCCTTTGTACAAACTATTTGTCCATTACACAGTCCAGCCACTGTGCACACACGAATTTTGTAGAAAGCAAGGGAGGAAAATCACTAATTAAAATTTTAATTGAATATCGTGAAGCCATTTTGACCCAAAGCTACAAAAGTGAGCTTACTCCAATATAAATTTAATAAAACATGAGGTCAACTCTCGACATATGAGAAAGCCATTCTTTTCTACATAACATCGGGACCATTGAAATAAACACTTTAATTCATTATTATTTCATGGAGTAATATATTTCAGATTAACGCCCATTTCTGAAACAATACCTCAAGAATAAATATTCAAGTATTTAATTAGAAGATTGGATGAAATTAGGAAAGAACCATATCTGTAAATTCTTCATAATTATTTTGAATATTCAAGTGAATACAAATTAAAAATAATAATAATAATAATAACAATAACAATAATAATAACTAGCAAATGTCCCAGTGCTTCTTTACGGTATTCTGCATTGTATACGGGTATCGAGGTAAATTACTGTGCATGCTGCGAATAAGACTTCTAAAACTGCATGTTTCCTAGCGTTATCCAGGGACAGCAGGGGAAGATTTCCACACGTGCTGTCCAATATAAAGTGCGACCTGCGGAGTTGCGATGATAACGGCAGGTTCACTTGTCTACTGTCATTCACAATCGAGTAGGTAAATGTTCATTATAATGGAAGGCCCCATTACCTAATGCGCGGTCACAATCGATTTGAGGAGTTTTCATTAAACGTCAGGCAGGCGACCATTCCTACTTCCAGACAGATTACAGTTGAGGAGTATTTACTGTAATAGCAGGCACCTTCCCTACTGCCAGTCAAAATTGAGTTGTGCTGTTATCATTATAATGACAGGACCCTTTTTTTAATGACAGTCACATCGAATTGGTGAGTTTGTATTATAATAGCAAGGCCACTATGCCTAATGCCAGTCATATTGTAGATGAGCAAATTTGTTTATAATGAAGGGCACATTTACCTACTCCCAACCACAATCGGTTAGGGGAATTTTGAACAAAATTGCAGGCCCCCTTGACTTCTGGCAGTCAAGTCGAGAAGGGAGTTATTAATTACAATGATAGTCCCTCCTTAATAATGCTAGTTACAAAGGAGTTGGGGAAGGATCCCATTCCTGCTGCCAGTAAACGTCGACGAGGGAAGTAATGACTACAATAACAGACGCCCTCCTGATGAGAGTCACTATCTATGTAAAATATTAGTTACAATGGCAAACACACCCTTTCTACATCGCTATAAATCGACTCCAATTAACATATACAGATCGACGTACGAAGTATATGCAGGTTTACAATATTGCAAACATTCAATTGCAGATTAACTTCTGCTAAACGATGCATCATATCGACAAACGGATTGTACCGTAAGACGCCTCTAAACGGCTGGTCTTAAGGTATTTTCTCCTGTCTCATCTATTTATGGGAAAAATTTACTTAGAAATGTTGAATAGGGTGAAATTTGGGCATGGTTTTCTAACAGTGCATTACTTTTGGGGTACTAATAATAATGTTATCGGCTTTACGTCCCACTAACTAATTTTATGGTTTTCGAGACGCCGAGGTGCCGGAATTTAGTCCCACAGGTCTTCTTGTCAGTAAATCTACCGACACGAGGCTGACGTATTTGAGCACTTTCAAATACCATCGAACTGAGCCAGCATATAACCTGCCAAGTTGGGGTCAGAAGACCAGCGCCTCAACCGCCTGAGCCACTCAGCCCGACACTCTTGGGTACAAATGTGCCAGCCACAAACACAGAATTTGGCTCACGTATGAATACTGGGTGGGCCAATATTCGTGTAGAATTAGATGATTATATGTTTCATATAAGCGATTCGAACTATGAATTATACGTGTACAAAGAGCAAAATGTATGCATAATCGAGAAATATGAACAAATCTAACATACAACTAATAGAGATACGACGAAACTCCACAGGACCAAAGTTGTAGATCACTCCAAATTGAACCGAGATTGTGGTTTTGTGACACGACTTACCGTTTAGCCACGAAATACCTCGAAAGGAAGGTCTGCACCGAAATTAAAATTGCCTCAATATTCCTATATTTCTTGGGGGTAAAAATTAAATATTTAAAGATCTTGGAAGCTTTCCGTCGCTTACAGGCTAAAGCGAATAATTTTGCCTAATTTAAATTTTCTAGATCGTCTGGCAGATTATGCCGCAATTTTGATTCTGGGCGAAGGGGTTAAAATTTAAGACTTTCAGGAACCTATAGCTAAAAATATGTAGATGGTTATTATTACCCAGTAAAGGGATAGCTGTACGAATATTTCGCCCAAACTGTCAATGTACAGACATACGGTTGTTACGATTTTATTTATATAGATAACAAATCTGCTCCACGTACAACACCTTTTGGGCTATGTCCACTGGACTTAGCCCGCAAAAACTGACCTTCGTGGTATCTCCCTTAATAATCCCCCTGTCGAAAAAGTGCATATGAGAAAAAAGTTTTAGAAATCGATTTCTATCAACGTTGGTCGCTTTCCAGTCATGTTGGTGTTGTATGTATTGTAGGAGAGTAAAATCACTGTTTCGGTTCCCTATAAACCCCCAGTCGATTCCAGGAATTTGGAGTGGTATGGACCTTAGATCCTACCTTTTGACAGATGGATGATGAATATAGAGTTTGTCTGAAATATCTTCAGTAGTTTTCAAGTTATAAGAAATACGCTTTACACGCACCCGCTCTTGAGTTATGTCCGGTGGGAATGGTACCGAAAAACGGTCCGTTAATGATGTCTACCATATTAATCCTCGTATCGAAATGATGCACATAAGAAGAAAAGTTTAGAAGTTGATTTCTATTAAGGCAGGTAGATTTCCATTAAGTTTTTGTTATGTATATTTCGTGGAAGTGCAAAATCACGGTTTCGGTTTCGTATAAACTCCCAGTCCTTTCAGCGATTTAGAAACAATATTGACCCTAAAGGACAGGTGGATTATAAATATGAAGTTTGGTAGAAATATATCCCGTAGTTTTCAAGTTATAGACAAACAGACAAACAAGCATACAAACAGACACCAAAGCTAAAAAAAAAGCAGATGGTCCTTATTACATCTGAAACGGATAACTGTGTGGAAATTTCAGCAAAATTTTCAATGTACAGACACGCGATCGATAAGATTTTATTTATATAGATAATAATAATAATAATAATAATAATAATAATAATAATAATAATAATAATAATTCTCAGAGCCTAACAGTGATAAAACAATCAATTATATTAATACATTTTATCAGCGTTTATTATATCGTTCCACATGTAACATATTCAGCAACATTTTAAGTGAGAGGTAAAAATATGTAAATGTATAATCAAATATTAGAATTAATGTTAAATCACATATTTACGAAGTAATTTTTTCACACTGATGTCAATATCTGCCTTTGCTGGTGAGATGTAGCATTTAGAGTGCACGATGTCTTCCGGTATGGGCTAAAATAAATTTGCTTCTTTCATCGACATGTCTCAGTCTCATCGTTGGCTTCGCCAGTAATGCCATTCCTTATGCAGCCAGTCCCTGTTTTGAATGGTATGAAAATATCGCTCAGAAGGTTGGCTGGTGCATGCATTTCAGTGGGCTTGGCAGACTGTTATGTACTGTAATAGCAACTTCTGGCTCGGTGAGGAAAGCAATGGGAAACTACAACACGCTATTGGAATACCGGTATAAAGAAAAAATATATACAAACTAGATCAAATACAGGAATGAAGAAAATATACCGGACTCAGTGCCTTAAATGGTAAACACATCCTCTCGGATCTAATGTCAGTTTGTTTGACTTCAACTTGACCAGTTGGTATTTGAAGGTGTTTCGCGTTAACGAATTCATGCAGGAAAAATTATCCCGAAACCTCGGCTTTTTGAAAACCGCAGAAGACGTTAGTAGGAAGTAAAACCCATAATATTGTTAGTTGAAATGTGCAGGAATACAATAGCACGTGGATTTAGTTAGCTCTTGCCAAATTAGGTCACCCATTCGGAACAAGCATTACTAGATTATGTGTCGTTCCATTGCTAACATCAGTAACAACAATAAGACCACCTGTGTACCGTAGCAGAGTATATTCAGATGCTTGCTTTCTGCGACAAATTTTGAACTTGGCGCAATCGTTTGGCAATTAAGGATGCTTAAATGCGGAAGTCCCCGTTTCAATGGATAAAAAGGGGCGATTTAAGTAATGTTTACATTTAATCGCACTTTGGGACAATATTATAGCTATTCTACGTCTATTAAAATCTGTATCATTTGACGATACGATGATAAGGTAGTGTATAATAATAATCATAATAGTTTTACGTACTAATTACTGTTACATTTTCCTGACACTTCCAATTTCCTAGATTTTGTCCCACAAGAGTTCTTTTTACGTGCCGAGAAATATACCAACACGAGACTAACGGATTTGAACACCCTTCAACTTAAGCTCTGATGACCAGCTCTCTACCGTCTTAGCTACTGAGTCCGGCATGCTTTTGATATTGTAAATCAAGAAAAGGCATTAGTATCATAGTTCAGGCTTCCTTGGTAGGTACGGTGTTGAATAGAGAATATTTTTGTACTTGTAGGAAGACTATTGTATTTCAGGAAGTCAGCAATGGACTCTCCTAGGCTCCGATAACATTCCACAAAGTAGAAAAATCATCAAAATAATTACGTAAATAGATTTAAATTATTTTAATTTATTCTGAGAAACTAAATATTTGCTGTCTAGTTTTCATTATCTTGAACACTATATTCATGAAATAATTTTCCACGTAATACCTTAAAAATTGGGAATCTGTAAACCACACTTGCCCGGTGGTACTCAAGAATATCCCGCAGTAAACACATCCGTAGTGTGTGTCTTGAGTTGGGACACAGTGTCGATTGACTTGCTGGAAACAATAATTTCATTCTGAGAGAACATTTCAGTGTTTCTGTTTGTTACGTGTGTGCAATTATGCCGAAAATGCCATCTTGCAAGTCGTCTTTAATTAAACAGTGGTTACACAATTTGTTCACTCCACATCGGACGAAAAATTATATTCTGTGACGTTTGCAGCAAAGAGGTGAGTGATATTTATTTTATGCTTCCGACTAACGAGTTATCTATTTAACAAAATAAAAATGGCATTTTAATTGATGTAAAATACGTAAAATTGAAGCTGTCTAAAATACTTTTAGAACCTAATATTTCAAAATTGAGAGCATATTTAGACACCTAAAAATTAGAGGTTTAGTGATTGCAATAAGCAATTGTAGAACTGTAATTACAAAGTGACTATGTGACAGCAGCAATGCAGCTGAAAACTCTTATCACTTAACACCTAGTACGAACCAAGAGATAGAAATTGTTATTCTCTGTGATGAAATATATTACATTCTTCTTTCTAATGAATATCAGCCTTCAGCAATCATCTAAAAATATACAGAATTCGAACGAGCATTGTCCAAATAAGGTACCCAGTTAGTGCGGGTTTTGACCTCCTTCCAGTAGTACGGAACTGGCATCACAACGCCTCACAACTCTCGGTAACCTTACTTTTGAACCCCGATAAGCATTTTGGCGATCGGAATTTTTGATTTTGAAATTCGGATCACCCTCTTCAACCCATGGAATATGTTTCCGATATTTCCGATATTCTTAAAGGCATGTGTTCTTCATATGTCACGACATTATGCGAAATAAATTTTCCGCATATCTTCGCCTCACAGTTCTCTCAAATATTCAATATTTGATTCCTTTTTCACCGTTTCTTTATTTATATCAATCAAACGACATCTCACACGAATGCGTTGGAGTTCATACATTCACTAATTGTTAGCCGGGGGCATGGCGATTTTTGTAACTCAAGATGACGACCAATCTGGTAACATGACAGTAGCTGGCACATCATTGGCGGTCCAACGCTTTAGGTATCACTGCAGGCAGCGTACTGTTGAACTTAGGTCTCAGATTGAACAGGCAATAACTGAATTCAAGAGAATGAGCAAACGTCTCTGTAATATGGGCTTTAAAATCAATCTCTGTATCAATTTCCTTCGGTATTATGTATTTTCTGTCTTTAGTACCGAGACTTGGACTCTAACAGAGAGCACTGCCAAAAAATTCGATCCTTTGAGATGTGATGCTAACGATGCCTCCTCAGAATATCATGATTTGACAGAATACGTAACACCGAAGTACTTCATCGCCTGAACAAAGAGCTACAGGTCATGCACATCATCAAAAAGGAGAAACTTTAGTACTTTGATGACATCATTCGATATGATAAATATAGACTCGTTTAGCGTATCCTACAAGGTAAAAGTGAAGGAAAGAGAAGTAGGGTAAGTGGAGAATATTTTGGCTACGTAATCTATGAGAAAGGTATGGGCTCAGTAACTCCAATCTGTTCGAGTTGCTGAGTATAAGAACCAGATCTCCTTGATGACAGCCGACATCCAATGAAGATATGGTACAAAAAGAAGAAGAAGAAGAAGATGGAGGTTCTATTAAATGATAATGTTTTTGGTCCTATGTCCTACTAACTACTTTGACTGTTTTCGGAGACGCCAAGCTGCCAGAATTTAGTTCAACAGGAGTTCTTTTACGTGCTAGTAAATCTGTCGACACGAGACTGATGCGTTAGAGCGCCTTAGTGCTTATATCCCTCCATATGGGGCTCGCGTCAGGAAGGGTATACGGTCGTAAAATAGGGCCAAATCCATATTTAATACACAGTTCACACCCGCGAGCCCATAGATGTGGGAAAAGCTTTAGTAGAATAGTAATAATAAGTGTATATTACACAACAAAAATCTCTCACTTCTGGCATTTGCAATTATTTGATATCAAACAACGTTCTAAAATACAGTATTCAGAACATTTACTTCGAAAGCATTCGCTCTGGGCTTGAAATTATATCATTGAATTTGCTATTCGTAAAGTATTTGGAAAATGAAAACTCCTGGCATGAACATTCAGAACGACTTACACATAAAAACGTTTTACGAAATATGCAATAGTACTTTGTCGTACTGTTGGCGTCAGTAAGGGCATCATTCCGTAAAACATGCCATAAATTTACCTCACATCATCCCCGTAACAAGAAACTGGACTAACGAGTAGGCAAACAACTATGTCTAACTGTCTTTCCTGCACATGTGGTGCATTATCTATCACTTCCTTGTCTGATTCCTCGTGGTTAGATTCAAAATCATTTTCACATACTTCATCCAGACTCTTACACGCTCACTTTCTTGTTCACTAGCGGCAGTTCACGAAATGAAATATCAAAAGTTCGCACTGAAACGATGGAGACGTAAGTTATAAAAATTAGAAACATTATTTTTAAGCCCCTAATGCGCGTGGACGTAATTTTACAGAAGTACACTCGCACTGGTAACAAGTCTGACAGACTCAAACAGTTATTATTTCCTGTTCTATAACTGACCGGGGACCGCCTGGCCGAGGCGGTAAAGGCGTGCTCGGTTCGCCCGGGAGGACGTGGGTTCGAATCCCCGTCAGGAAGTCATAAAATTTAAGAAACGAGATTTCCACTTCCGGAGGTGCATATGGCCCCGAGGTTCACTCAGCCTATACCAACAATGAGTACCAGGTTAATTCCTGGGGGCAAAGGCAACCGGGCATAGAGCTAACCATTCTACCCCATCACGTGCCGTGGTTAACAATGGTCGAAGCCTTTACCTTCTACTCCTCCAAGAGCCTCCATGGCCTGTGTGGAGGTGACTTTGTTTTGCTTTCTATAACTGACCACGCAAGAAGGTACACAGAGAATCATGATTGGTACCCCTATCGTGTAGCATGGGTCTGTGCGACTATTCTGTAGTGCTGGATGGCTAAACTATTACTTTCACTGCCACTCTTCGATCTGTGCCCCGAGTATGAATGTAAATAAAATCATGTGCGTTCGACCAGTTGTGAAACTTTCACCAGAGTAAAATTAATTTTATAATGAGCAAAGTTGAACTACATCAATTAAACTTGTGTGAACCTAACAGATCTTTCTGCCTTGCAAATTTTCTATACGCTTCGTTGCCCAGGATAACCACTGAGAAACGCTCCATTGTTTTACTGATTATTTTCACCCCGAGATAATAACCTACCATACCCACCTACTGATTTGTTCTTCACTAGACTTCATTCAGATTACAAATTTATTCCCTGGTTTCTCTCATCTCTGACGCTGCTCACTAACAATAGATAATTAATATGTATATGAAGGGAAATAGATGCTTGAAATAGACTTTAACCTTATTATGTCGTGTCGGATATATATATTACCTGCAGACGATGTTAATAATTACAAAACAACAGTGGCTAAACGGAAATGGGTGGGAAAATAACCCTCAACCTACAGATTCTGCATCCGATGCACTCTCGATCGAGCTACAGTGGCCTTTGGCGTTCACGTTCTGTGTCATCGATTTGAGCTATAGGTCTAGCCACGCACTAGTCATCCCCGGTGGGCTATTCGAATTGAATATTAAATATATTTATATCATAAAACATATATTTTGCACGCGTCCACCTCACCAGTCCCAGACTGGCATTTATCTCAGGGGTGTCGGTTCATATTTTAAGTCATAAAATATATAAATATAGAGGCATCAGTGAACAAGGGAATAAACGGGGCAACTAAAATAAAATGGGGAAAGCTCAATTGTAAACATGAATTTAAGGACTCCATGGTAGGACTAGGAAGTGACATTTAACTTTAAAAAGGGCATAACTTCTAACTACAATAAAAAGATTATGAGAATGGTTTTCTTTGAAATAATGGCCAGAAGGAGCAATTTTTTGCGCCATTCGGCGCGCGGAATTTTGATACTCTTGGCAACAACAATTAATTTTACAACACGTTACACCAAACAAATCACTTGCTTTACCGCAAGTGGTAACAATATGCTGATGATGTTCATCCTGGAAAAGAATGACAGTTTTGGGGTTTATTTCACTTATCGATCGCATTAGGATCGAACCTATGTCCTGAGGACTCGAGAGCCCGAGGATAAACCACGTTTATTGTCGGCTTCTCGATTTAAATTAGATGAAGTACCTCCGACTATCTACATTTCCTGAGGTCGGCACTCAGGATGGGAAATGTCATATGATTTCGGGAACCATTATCACGAACGGGTTCTATTTTATATCTAGCTGATGCCATGCCACTGGAACTAATATCTACAAATTATTCACATAATATAAATACTGTCCAACTCGGCCACATGGTCTCAGTAGGTTAGTGCCTCGAATGAGATAACATGAAGAGTATTGGGAATTACCGGCCGATGAACTCCACTCGCCCGGCAAGCAGAAAATAAACAAACCAAGCATTACAGTAACATGACTCAAGCCTGAGCCAGCTAGTTACAGGAAAATATGTGATTATTACTCCGACGATATCACGAACTGAATGATGGCGTCATCAATACTTTAATTCAATATTATTAGAATAATCATCCATCCATGAAATGACCATTATTGTTATTATTATTATTAGAAAATTAACATTATTATTATTATTATTATTATTATTATTATTATTATTATTATTATTATTATTATTATTATTATTATTATTATTCGATGATTCCTGACATCTCCACGTTTCATTACGATCTTGATTATTACGGGACGCAAAACACAAATGTTATTACTGTTATTATTATTATTATTATTATTATTATTATTATTATTATTATTATTATACTATCACTCATGTGATTATTAATATTATTATGATATCACTCATATGGGTTCGTCACGTCCACAAACATCTCAACATACCGGTTACATTTACGTCTCTACAATGATCACCAAACCAAATGTGATTATTATTATTTTTGATAATTATTATGATATTGATCACTACGATTTATCACCGTTCTAACGTTATTATTATTATTATTATTATTATTATTATTATTATTATTATTATTATTATTATTATCATCGGTTTCGCACCATCAGTTATATTCCTCATTAACACATTTATCCCCGTTTATTTATTTAACACGGTCCAACTTTTCGATCTGAAATATTCATTATTTTTATTATTACGGTATCATGATCATCATCACTCGTCATTTTAACTATCACAATGTACGATTATTTATGTGGAATCTGAACCTCTCATTATCTTTAAGTCCGTAGTATTTCAACGAATACCTGCACAGTCTATTAACTTCGTACATGCTGTCACGGGTTCGAATCCTGCCCGCTACGTAATTCAGTATTTCTCTGTTACATTGCCCGTATATTTTACACTCATTTCTCTGTGTTCATACATTTCCTCGTATCATAGTATTTCAACACAGCTTCGGCAATATGCTAAGTGTTTCCCATACGGAATTTATATCCCTTTCTATCTCAACATTATTTTTTTCATTTATTTCTCACTGACTTATATTTTTCAGCTATGACATCGTACGACATTTTTATATCCTTACTGCGTGATCTTTATAATATCTCTCTTCCCATTCGATTTATTTCTGAGGTCATTCTCCACAAATCATCGCACAACCTGGAATTATATGCCAACATTGGCAATCATGATCACGTAATTCATCATTCTACGTGTCCCGGTTAGCACTTACAAATGAAGTATCTGACAATTATTTATAAAATATCGGACCGTAATTTAAACAATACGTCTATCAGCATATAAGGATTATTAGCACTGATCTCACTATTCATAATTATTAATTCACAAATTTAGATTATCATTCATAAAGTCCGAATTAGAAAAACATACCGTCATTAACGACTCCCGATAATTTCAACATATCATCACACAGAATTTACTATTAATCGCTGTTCGCATCGAAATACGATCCCTCAAGAATTATTATTATATTTATGATTATTATTAGAGCATTCCCTTGAACTTTTGACGTCAAACGGAGACTATTAACATAATACAAACACAGCTGGCCTGACACGAGGCTGGATTTTCCATAAATATTATTATACGTCTTGTCATCAAATGAAATAACATAACTGCAAACTCCGGGTCGAATTGAACACTACACAAAATCAAAACTTGTCGAAAAATCTCGACTATAAAATACTGGGGAATACACTGACTGACAGAGCAAATGCAACACCAAGAAGGAGTGATTCGAAAGGGATGAAAGTTGGGGAAAAAACAGAGACGGCACGGACGAATAATTGATGTTTATTTCAAACCGATATGCAGGTTAAACAATGCGCACGGCATCGACTCAGTAGGATGTAGGACCACCGCGAGCGGCGATGCACGCACAAACACGTCGAGGTACAGAGTCAATAAGAGTGCGGATGGTGTCCTGAGGGATGGTTCTCCATTCTCTGTCAACCATTTGCCACAGTTGGTCGTCCGTACGAGGCTGGGGCAGAGTTTGCAAACGGCGTCCAATGAGATCCCACACGTGTTCGATTGGTGAGAGATCCGGAGAGTACGCTGGCTACGGAAGCATCTGTACACCTCGTAGAGCCTGTTGGGAGATGCGAGCAGTGTGTGGGCGGGCATTATCCTGCTGAAACAGAGCATTGGGCAGCCCCTGAAGGTACGGGAGTGCCACCGGCCGCAGCACATGCTGCACGTAGCGGTGGGCATTTAACGTTCCTTGAATACGCACTAGAGGTGACGTGGAATCATACGCAATAGCGCCCCAAACCATGATGCCGCGTTGTCTAGCGTTAGGGCGCTCCACAGTTACTGCCGGATTTGACCTTTCTCCACGCCGACGCCACACGCGTCTGCGGTGACTATCACTGACAGAACAGAAGCGTGACTCATCGGAGAACATGACGTTCCGCCATTCCCTCATCCAAGTCGCTCTAGCACGGCACCATGCCAGGCGTGCACATCTATGCCGAGGAGTCAATGGTAGTCTTCTGAGCGGGCGCCGGGAGTGCAGGCCTCCTTCAACCAATCGACGGGAAATTGTTCTGGTCGATATTGGAACAGCCAGGGTGTCTTGCACATGCTGAAGAATGGCGGTTGACGTGGCGTACGGGGCTGCCACCGCTTGGCGGCGGATGCGCCGATCCTCGCGTGCTGACGTCACTTGGGCTGCGCCTGGACCCCTCGCACGTGCCACATGTCCCTGCGCCAACCATCTTCGCCACAGGCGCTGCACCGTGGACACATCCCTATGGGTATCGGCTGCGATATGACGAAGCGACCAACCTGCCCTTCTCAGCCCGATCACTATACCCCTCGTAAAGTCGTCTGTCTGCTGGAAATGCCTCCGTTGACGGCGGCCTGGCATTCTTAGCTATACACGTGTCCTGTGGCACACGACAACACGTTCTACAATGACTGTCGGCTGAGAAATCACGGTACGAAGTGGGCCATTCGCCAACGCCGTGTCCCATTAATCGTTCGCTACGTGCGCAGCACAGCGGCGCATTTCACATCATGAGCATACCTCAGTGACGTCAGTCTACCCTGCAATTGGCATAAAGTTCTGACCACTCCTTCTTGGTGTTGCATTTGCTCTGTCAGTCAGTGTATATGCATGACTTAACTACTTTCCTCTATCTACAGAAATTATATGTCCAACAAAATGCATACATACTTTGACCTGACATTTACGTTAGAATTATTTGATCCCATTCGTTATACAAATTTGGAATAGGGTCGAGGGGCGACCCATTTCGTTACGTAAGGTAACCAAGTCAAAATCAAACTACTACTCTTCCCTGGGTCATAATGACATCCCGAAATAAGTTTACATTTTGGTACTCATCTTTGTCGTTGTCATCTTTGGCGGCACAGCAGACGAGAGACCCACATGGCCCTCTCTGCTGTTTATCCCTCCATAATGGCTAGTTGTACGTCACATGTGATTTCCTGGCATTCCGCCATACTTATTAAATTATTACACATTTATTACTTCAAATATTAACACTGTTGGTATTCACTGAAATACTATCATAACACTTAATCATCCTAGACCCAAATTAATTTACATACACTGTCATCTCTTCGTCCTCCTTCCGCACAAGGCACTTAACACAACGGCGGAGTGTTAATATACACGCCCGACGCGCTTCGCGTTGTCTGGCCCGTCCGACTCACGTCGTACACTTGAAGAGTTTATCATGATGACGGTTCGATTCCTACCATACAGGCTCCATTAATTTATTGTTATTTCTTTGTACTGCTCGTCACACAGTAGCGTAACTCTGCATTTACCGTTTTTAGTAAAAGAAAGTTTGCTCTCTCCTTGGAAATGCTATCTGCTATTTAGACTTCACAAAATATATATCTCAAAGTCTCAAATCGTAGCATGATTTGGAATGTTTAAATTTACTCTACTGACTGGAACAAGACGTAAATATTACAAGTCACTTCGCCCACACACCAGCACATCATATAAGTACATGCGGTCGTTCGTACAAGTTGTGAGTTAATTCAGCGTCAAAGTAAAATTTCAGAGCAAGCTCCACGACGAATTAGCGCCAACATGAATTCAGAAGTAACTACTACACGACGAGTTAGCGTCAACATGAAGTCACAAGTAACTAAGTACTGAGTGTTCATTGCTCTCATATTTATCAGTGAGTGTCTTCCTCGTGGCTCCCCTGACGTCATGTCCGACAGAGAGGGGGTGGATTTCTCAAATCGGCACTTGCACTCCGAACTGGAAATTATAAATTATCTCAAATTAATCCCCTCATTTGGAATATACACCGAATCGAATATGATCTCCTGACGATCATAGACTTCGGAGATATGGATGGATTTTGCTCCTGACTTTTGGCGGGTTCGAAAGCGTCTATCTCAACGTGGTCGCCTTCCAGCCAATGGCAATCGAGGAGCTCAAATTCCAAGAAAGTCCGTCTTCAATTAATTTAATTTGCAATCTATTATTGATTATTCTTCCACGTATGACATCTAAAAAGTTCCTTAAGTTGATCCATATAACTGCAATAATTTATTTATGATTACCTTCGTAGCTAACTCTATTATTTCACCCAGATCTTTCAAGGTGGTATCCCTGAATCGCCAACTAAATTTTCGAGATTGGTCCACAAGTGCGCGGTTGGTTTGAATTTTCACCTGCAACAACTTGAGCCAACGATTGCCGTGGAAACACTGCAATTTTCCACTCTCTGATTCCGAGAATCCGTGACGTAGCAGAAAGCTTGTGCTCACCCGAAATATCCCAGCGCAGCGTTCGTGTTGCAACATTCTATTGTCTCTGGCTTGCCTTTCTTTTATTGTATGAAATATATTTGTAGACATACGTATCTTCTGGTCGCTAAATTAATAGGCCCCCTGCCGTGAGGCAGCTCTATGCTGTTGTGACAAGCTAATCCTCCAGGCTCCAGTCCGTCGTGTACTTAGCTCGTATTTCAACACTACACAGATGAAATATTGTCAACTAAATTCTGCATTTCAATAAATGTACCATATATTCTTTCATATAACAAATCATGATTACATTATGACCCTGATCACGCGGGTTCAATATATATATATAACAAAAGAACCGAGCCGAGTGGCGGATTGAGTCACGTAGCTGTCGGCTTACATTCCAGGGATACTGGGTTCGAAACACACGGTCAGCAGCCCTGAACATTGCCTTCCGTGATTTCCCCATATTATCACCAGGCAAATCCTGGGGTTGTACCTTGTGATAGTACATATATCACACCCTCGCACTGTATTTAGAAGTGAGAGATGATATTGTCAGTGTACGATTTATTATTATTATTATTATTGTTACGGAGTTTTCCGTGGTAGTTAGAGGTGAAAGAAGGTGCGGGGGGTGAACAGGTCTCAGGCTACGAAATTAAAGTGAATTTAAAATTTAACAAGGTTATATTTTCTTAGCAAAAAACAAGAAATAACAATAATGGCAGGTACAGAGTAGCAAAACCACTAATCGAGAATGTACAATTACAGGATTTGGGCTCCGAGAGCCAGACACACAATTCTGAGCAATTAGCCCAACTTTACGATATACAGAATTCAACAAAGGGGCCGAAGACCCCAATCAAGCCCAGGAGCACTTGGTCCAAATTACACAGTAAAGCCTCCTCGAGGCATACAACACTCAATTTTCGAAAAAGAGCCACTCGCTCTCAACTTTAAGCCTATCAAAGGCCACACCAAACTCCACCTTCAAGTTGTCCTCTAAGGACATATACACAGGGGTAACATACCCAACCTACTGAGGTCTATTAAGTGAGAAAAAGGTTAAGTACATGACCTCTAAAATAACAATTTGAGAGGAGGCGATCTGCACTCCTAATACATTAAAACCTAATCTGGCTCTAGGCCGCTAATGCAAGGGCTAATCCCATACTACGGAGGTGACTTTAGAAAAGAATAATTTACATTACATTAAGGAAGAATCGGTTGTGAGAAATAAGTTCACCTCAAAACAATATGAGTGGGAGCTCGAGAGGGTTAAGCACTCTCTATCCCAAAATGTAGCTTTAAAAGAGAATAGATGCTAAGAGTCTTTACATTTTAGGGAAGGTTACATGGTAGAAACGCTTCGGACCCGCCCCGAGAGTTAAACTGCTGAGCTAGCAAGAAAAGAAGTTATTAAAAGGCCATTACCTTGGCGTTGAACTGCTCCCCGAAGAAAGAGGCGCTTCCCGCCCCCTGCAATGTACTTTACACACTGAAAGATGGTACTGAAGTGGCGCAGAGACCCTAAAATCAGCAGTTTATATACTCTCGCGGAAAGTTCGAGGCGTTTCAGGAAGGAAAACACCCGCCCACAATCATTTTATTGGTGGATAAAGGAAACCCCTACACAATATGAAGAAGAAACACGTTATTGGTGGAAACTTAATTAAAGAAATTCGGGATTGGCTAAATTCAAAACAAGGGGAAAGAAAGGGTTAATATTGCCAACTTAAACAATGACTGAAAGAAATTTAGCAAAGAACAAACTTTTGAAATTAAATTTTCTAAAAAAAACAAAAAAAACAGTTCTTTCACTTCGCACTAGGGTGCACCTTTGTAGTTCTTCAGTAGTGTCCTCTAAAAGAGAATGTTCACACTTCTTACTACAAGCAAAACAAAAATACATCGAAAACAACACAGTTCAGAAACTTCAAAATTTCCAAGTAGTGGCATCTTCAGGGTAACTTGAAAATTAACACATAAGACAAAGTTCAGACTTCTTCCAGTAGAGGAGTTTCAACTGGCGCAAAGTTTAAATAAGCGGCGTGGAGGTGTACCGCCCGGTACAATTATTATTATTATTATTATTATTATTATTATTATTATTATTATTATCATCAATATTTCAGTTGTATGTTTTGTCATTAATATTTTTAATCTGGTAGGTCTCCATATATGGTATGAGTAATTTGTTTTGCACAACGATTGGGAAAACATAGCTATTTTAACTTTTAAACTGTGTATGACTCATGCGGAAATCCCATAGTCTGATAAGGTGGACTTGCTATTGTAGTCGAAAAGTTCCGATGACTCGTGTGAAACACCCCAGTGTCGTTGATGGTGTTATTGTCTTGGGGCCAGAAAGAGATTCAGGGTGTGGTCTTGACTAGAGGATCTACTCATGATTGGCTAGCCAGGATGAATCTAGACGGATCATGTAAGAAGAAGGGGAAAGCTGATGTCTATTTCGGCATGTGTTGATACGGCGAGGAGAGATTGGGACACTTAACTTCTAATACGGTACTGGAGGGACACTGCTGCACTGTACTGGACTGGACTGCAAACGTTCGTGGAACATTGTCTATTTATGTTTGTGGAACGTGACTGACCTACAAATTGTGGTGTGCTTAGGCACTGGGTACTGTATCACTTGTGGCGGCCTGGTATTATAATATGTTGGTGAAATCTATCTCAGACTTTCCATAATTTATGTTCAGGAACGACAAGCATGTGTTGCTAAAGTGAATATATCTTTAAAACAAATGATAGAGTCAGTGAACACAGTATTATGAGGTACAGTATCTGTGTGATATAATAAGTGCCGATTAAGAGAATCGACAAGCCGTGGTGATACAGAGTCAGTGAAGGGTACTTGTCTACATGTATGTACATTGTTCAACGAACTAACTACAAATGGTGACTTAGTCGTCGCATTCGTTTTCGCACTGTTTTCACTGTTGTTATTGTAGATATGGAGTCTTCCAGCAATATTGTGTGTGCGTATTATATTTTGGTGTGTTGATGATGTGCTCATGCTCGGATTTTATTGAGCATATAGTTAGTTATATTAGAATCAGTGGAGTTATTGGTGAACCTAGGTGCAGTTCCTACCTATTTGGTCGTTTTCAGAACGTTAGGTAAGGCCTGAAGCAGATGTACCAGTACGCAGCTTGTATGAACACGCCCTGGGAGAGAAAGAATTATTATCTTGCTCTATATAAATTCGAGGGATCCATTCTGTTGAACTCTGGCGCCTATACTAGGAATATTTCGATCAATTATTGTTATTAATTTATTAATTGTCCGACTCGTTGGCTGAACGGTCAGCGTACTGGCTTCCGTTCAGAGGGTCCCGGGTTCAATTCCCGGCCGGGTCGGGGATTTTAACCTTAATTGGTTAATTCCAATGGCACGGGGGCTGGGTGTTTGTGTTGTCTTCATCATCATTTCATCCTCATCACGACGCGCAGGTCGCCCACGGGGGTCAAATAGAAAGACCTGCACCTAGCGAGCCGAACCCGTCCTGGGATATCCCGGCACTAAAAGCCATACGACATATCATTTTTTCAATGTATTAATTCATGTTATTTCAATTGTTTTATTAAGTTTTTGAGTAATTTTATTTATGATTATTTCATTATTTTTCACAAAATGTTACAACCTTTACCAAGGTCACTTTTGCTTCCTTCCCACTCCTAGTCATTTCCTGTCCCATCGTCGCCATAAGACCTATCAGTGTCTGTGCGACGAAAAGCAAATTGTTTGAACATATAACAGGAGGAGTTTGTTGGGACAAACACTCCGTCCCGATTCAGAGTAATTAACCATACGTTATTAAAATCCATAATCCGCTCTGGAATCGAACCCATTACCCTCTGAACCGAAGGACCAAACGTTGACCATTCAGCCGACGAATCGGACTATATTAAGCATAGTACGAAATAAAATACCATTCGTTACGCAGGCGATTGTTTCACGCTTTTATTTCGAATCATCGATACTCTTATTTGAAAACCTCACTTTTAGCCTCTTAAGATAAATGATTATTATTTTTCTTACATAGATAATGAAATATTTAAGAAAGTGAGCAGCATTCATCATTACGTCAATATGAGCAGTATTTCCTAAGAGAAATGGAGTACTTTTATTTCAAACCTAATGAAATAGCTACATGCTGTTAATAACAGGTGGTGATTTGAAACGCACATGTAGCTTTTACATTATATTTCTCTTAAATAATCTCTTAAATGTTGTGGTTAAGTGTAAGAGAGGGTCTTGAGCCTTAACTTTGCCACGAATAAAGACGGAATACTTACTTACTTATCGCCTCCTTATATTATCAATTAGTTCAAATGCGAGGTAAATAATATTGTACTGGATGAATCAGCCGCCCGTATTTCTTCAGAGTTATGCAACCCTCAGTGCATTTCAGAACCCAGCCTCTCATCGAGCGAGTTGGCTACGCCGCTCCAGCATGCATTTGGGAGTTAATAGGTTCGAACCCCACTGTCAGAAGGAGATTGTTTTAAGTCGGGGCTATACCTTAATTAAGGCTATGAACGCTTCGGTATCAATTCCGGCTCTGTACTATCTCATCCTCGTCATAACAAATGTCTGAGTAACTGCTGCGTAAAACAAATAGCAAAAAATTCACTTCTCTTTTCATCCCTCAGACGAGAGAAATATGTACCAATTACATGGTTGAATGTGTTTTGTACAATGTTGACAATCGTATTGTGCCCTGACAGCAGTCCCTGTGACCATTTTGTAAATTTTAATTCGGTATCTCAGTGTTGGGTTAAGCCGCGGCGAAGCAATGCAGTCGGAGATCCATGAAGGCTCCACTCAAGGGACGTGCAAGTCCGACGAGTTGGGACACAGGTTAATTAAGTGGACTGTTATCATCGTGGCTTTTAACGTGGAATGTAATCATCATTTCTGCCTAAATTACGTGAATATTCCACAATAGAGTATTAAGAGATCGAGGATATTGGCATATTCGACGAGATACATCGACCAACATTTCATCATATCTTAAATTAAATAACTATTCTAATGTTCCTACGCTACTTGAAATGAGAACTCCGTAAAATGTTTTAATTATAGAAGGATCTCCCGTTTAATGATTTTAAAATAATTTCAGATGTATCAATTACATTAAGAACAAATTATCGGCAACACAACGGATATAAAAGGAAAATGTTATGTTAAATTGAAAATAAATACCTAACTTCAAGCTCTTGTTACAAATAAATACAACATCATCAATCGAAACAAAAGAGACAAAGTGCCCCTCTGCTGAAGGCTTACATGGAAAGATCAGTTATCAATCTCGCATTTTTCAAAATAAATCATTGGGAATTATGGAATCATCCACTTCAGAATGTTATTTCCTACCCAAATATCTTATAATATTCCGTCATTTCCTTTAAAATCACCGCATATATGTCAGTGTCTGTCTATCTAACAACTTGAAAAATACCGTTATTCTAACTTCATAAAATCACCATAAATGCAATAGAAATGCTTGAAAGACACAGGATCATAACATAATGTAACATCCATCAAAATCATGCATTTAAAAGACAGACTCGATCCTCTCGTACATTCATCGGTGACCGCACCTAGATAAAAACATCAAGAGACATTGCAACATCTACAATAACCTTGTCTAACTACGTTGATTCTGCGCCTCCGGATACCACTGCGTCGTTTGACCTGGAATACTACATTAGCTCTAGGCGTCAACTCAAATGATCTACAAAATCCAACTAGCAAAGAAATGGCTTACTTACCATAGAAGATCATATTTCCTTTACGACATGACCTTAATATCTTTACGTTTCCGATTATCTTGCAAAGATCCTAAACATCCCTTTAATATCGTGCGCTCTGGTCAATCTTGTATTTAAATAGGATAAAATGTGACGACCAACTACTAGTGTTCGTGAGTGCAACATCCTATAATATTATTCTAAAATACGGCCTCGTACCTAAATAAATTATTCATCACGACAACATCAAAATTCACGCATGACCAACTTAATTCCAACCGTCAATACCATCATCAGGACCTTCACATAACATCATCATAAAATTCGCAATCCTAATGACACGTCTATAATCATCACATCTCTCTATCCACGTAAATATTTTCAAAGATCCTACCGTAACTAACACCTTATTACATCGCACAACTCGTCATGCACAGCGAATTCACAATACTAAAGAACAATCTATTCAGGCAATTACGTAAAATTACTAAATACGTTGCCGCATTAATTCCATATCACCACAATAGTATCACACTTTTATTATCAAACACTGTATTTCCACACAAGCACATAACATTTTGAAGACCACAGAATCGCACGTCGCAAAATACCGAGCTCCTCCGAGGTATTCTGAGCTACAAGTTAAAATTAACGTTCATTACCATAACACCATTACGGTACCAATAATATCCATGTCGAAGAAACTTTCGCAAAACCTTGCTAGCAAACATTAAAGAAATCTTACACAACTATCGCATATTATCACAACGTAGTCTGGCTCACCACACTAGACGTAACGATCATAAATATTACAACGCAATGTCCAACAAATAACGGTCGCTTTCAAGTTAAAATTGTTCATGTCAAAATTGACAACAAAATAAATACTACTCTACAACTACAATAAGCAATTACGTGGCGGAATATGTATAAGATATTCAAGTACTCATCCTGGGTTGTTGCTCCACGACGGTGTCACCTTCCGAGTTCAGCTCTCACTCAATAACATTATCAAGTATTGTCCATCACATTTCAGATCAGATCCTTTGAGGTCCCTCTATTTTAGTTGTTCATGTTGATACGTGCACACATTGTATCTGAATAAATAACTGCTGACGGTTCCATGTTACCTGAAACTCAAAGATATCAATTAGAACAAGGTCATACACCTTAATACAATTTTAACAGTTCAAGCGATACACTTGCCTTTTCATTCAATAACAAGATATCTTGTTTTACAATATTGTATGTTTATAATATGCCAATATCTCTTTAGTAACTCCTTTCAATACAATCTTTTCCCTATGAATTCTTGCTTCCGATCTTTCTGAGGTGCAGATTGAGAGTGTCAACTTCTTCAGAGACAAAACAGATTCTACCACAACATAATAATTGCAGACGGTTTGCTTTTCAGAATTCTTCTCAGCTTCTAGCTCCCATATGTTTCTGACAATTGGAAACATTTGACACATAATGTAAGACGATCTCGTACAAATCAGCTGTATTAGTAAAGGAACTTATTTAATAATTGCCGCCTCGTATTTAGGTTAGTAATCGATAGTTTCCTTTCTTCATCTCGATCGTCGGATCGTGCGAGACTAGATGTACAAGGTATGGCCCTCTCATATAAACTTATTATTTACGTATTTCATGGCCCTCAATAACATTCTGTCGCAGATATACTGCCGTTCATGCATTCCGGAAACTTTACTTGAAGAATGCGTATTATTCATATAATCCTGCCCTATGTTTCACGATATTAACTATCTACCAACATTTCCAAGATACCACGGGGTTTAGAGCTGATTATCAATCTGCTGATATCTTCAATTCAGCGATGCCGTTCACGTAATTAGACAAATCAACTGCTTTCTAATTCATCTGGAGGTGTGATAACCGGACATAAGATTTCATTGACATTATTTCCCGACATAAACTTCCAATGTGTACACCAATCTCATCCTGACATACATTGGAAGGTTATATTCCTCCTCTACTCAAAAAATGAAATTTCGTATGAAAGGAGAAATTTCATGTTCATGCCAGATCTTATCATAATTATCTTCTTCAATGAAATCTTCTTTTATCACGTCTGAAATGAACGAAAATAACTCTGGTCTTGAGATACTGTTATACCATATCCTGTCGGGACTTCATCATACGTCATCTGATCCGTCGGTCAGCGGATAAACATCCCAAGCATCTCCGTTTCTTTCGTCTTCCACGATGATATTGACTTCTTCCTCTTCAACGATCGGGAAACTGTACTGTTTAAGACTTGAAGCATTGAAGATAGCAATGTTGTTGGATTCCAAACTCTGTATTTTATATGCGTTATTGCCCAGTGCTTCAATAACCTTGAACGGCCCGATGTACAAATGTGCAAACTTGGAATAGAATTTTTCCGTAGGACAAGATACGGCTGGTTTTCTTACAAGAACATAGGTTCCAACCTCTAAAGGTTCTCGAAATTTCTTATGCCTTAACTTCTTGAGACGTTTTTCGGCCTGCCTTTTCATACATGCCTGAGCTTGCTTTATGTTCTCTTCGATGCTAGGACTTTCTTCGACTGGTCTAGCAATGATCTCGTTCCAGGGACGTCTTGGCTGCTCGTTCATGTGAAGAACGCTTGGAATATTGCCGATAGACTCGTGCCATGTAAAATTTATACAATCGGCTATTGTCGGTAAACAAGAAGTCCATGTCCAATGACGTTCATGGCAGAAAATCCTACAATATTTCGCAATTTCCTTCATGACCCTTTCAGCTGCATTGGATTCAGGGTGCCTTATGGAACTAAACCGGTGTTGAATGTTCATTTTCCTTAAAGCTTCCGCAAATTCGTTTGACGTAAACTGTGTTCCATGGTCTGTTAGTATGCATTTTGGTTTACCCATCTTTGGTATCGTTACTCTTTCTAAACTCCTAATTATGGACTTAGAGTTGGCCTTCCTAATGGGCTGAAGTGATACAAATTTTGACATCACATCGAGGACTACCAATACAAAACGGTTTCCACGTTTACCTACGGGTAAACTCCCATACAAATCCATGGCATATACTTCCCTAGGTCGGTCTGGTATTACAGCTATCGGTGGTTGATACAATAATACGGAGTTGTATTTCACCCTCTGGCATATATCACAGGTTTTTACTATTCTCCCTATGGTTCTCCGGAATCCAGTCCATGTGAAAGTCTCTCCTATTGTAGCCGCTAATTTATCTAGACCACCATGACCAATCATTCTATGGATGTACCATATGAGTTTACATCTTAATTTGCGTGGCACCACCACTCTTAATTTCTTCCGATCTTTGTCTACGTACTTATACAAGATGTTATTCGTCAGCACATAATCATCTATTTGATCTTCGGGTCCATCATTAGCTGACCTTCTTAGGCAACACTCAATAATCTCTTTCAGAGATGAATCCTCAAGTTGCAGCTCTGGCAATCGTTTTAGGCTTTCCAAACATTCTTCATCCTCTTGAGTTATTTCGATAACATTGACCTCCAGAGGCTCTTCTGTTGGATTTCGGCTTAGACTGTCTGCCAACACATTACTTTTACCTGGGCAGAACTCAATTCTTAAATTAAATTGCTGCGCATAAAGTGCCCATCGTGATACTCTCTCGCTGGATAATGTGGTTTTTAACACAAACGTTAGTGCTTTATGGTCCGTCCTAATAACTACCGGATACCCATACACTATTTTCCTCCACTGTTGTAATGCGTAAACAATGGCCAACATCTCAAGCTCAGTGGTCGTATACTTAAGTTCATGGTTTCTTAATTTTCTACTAATGAAGGCCAAATAGTTTATATTATTCTCCCCATTACTCTCCTGATACAATACAGCTCCAACTCCAACTGCTGAGGCATCAGATTGTATGATAAATTCACGATCGAAGTCCGGATATCCAAGTTTTATACTGTTAGCTAGTAATTCCTTCGCGTTAACAAAAGCTCGTTCATGACTCTCATTCCATCGCCAACGATTATTGGTCTTCAATAAATCTTGCAGGGGAGCTAATATCTCTGTATACCTTGGACAGTGGCTAGCGAAAAATCTCGTCATTCCCAAGAATTGTCGGATATGCTTAATCCTTCTGGGCTTCGGAAAGTTACATATGGCCTGTATCTTAACTGGGTTTGGTCTTATTCCAGTTCCATCAATTACATGTCCAACAAACAAGATTTCAGATTGGCAGAACTTTGACTTGGATCGATTGATTTTGAATCCAGCCTCCTCTAAATTTCTTAGCAGCTGTTCCAACTTGACTACATGCTCCTCGAAAGTTGCTGTCGCCAGTACGATGTCATCAACATAAATGGTTATAAATTCTTTTACTTCCGGTTTCAAGTTCCTGTCTAAAGCTCGTACCAATGCAGCCGCAGAGTTAGAAATGCCGAATGGTAGTCTTTCAAAGATATACGTTTGATTATCAAATATGAAACCAGTAAATAGCTTGGATTTACTCTCCAAAACTATGTGGAAGTATGAGGAAGTCAAATCTAAGATCGTGAAAAATCTCTTGTTCTGAAATCCTCTTATTATCTCCTTTATTACTGGGGCTTTATCATACTCAGGAATTAATTTGGAGTTGACCTGTCTCGCATCAATGCACACGCGAATCGATCCATTGCTTTTTCTTACCACTACCAGAGGGCTAACGAATGGTGTATGTGCTTTAGATATTATACCATTATCCATCATCTCCTGTATTACCTTCCTAGCCTCGGGCATGAATTTATCTGGTATAGGGTACGGTTTAATCTTAAACGGCCTCCAATCTTTCACTAATAACTTGTACTCAAAGTTCTTTATTGCTCCAGGCTGGCTCTTAAAAGCATTGCTATACCTTTTCAGCAGATTCTCAATTATCCCTTGCTGTTCAGGATTTCCTCCTATTCCACTGTCGATTGTCTGTCCACATACAGCATCTTCTGTGTCGTATCTTTCCATTATCTTCTCGGCAACATGTGCAGCTTCATTTATTGAAATGTTCATGGTTTTCTGTAGCTCACTCGTTTCCTTGTTTTCTATTCTAGCTGTAATGTCCTGTCCTCTTTCTCCGTCACATCTGATCCTTATTTCTTCTTTCTTTAAATCAATTACTATGTTGTTTTCTCTGATAAAATCTGATCCAATAATTAAGTTATATTGGATTTTGTCCATGACTACAAATGGATGTTCCATTAAATTTCCTCCGATTTCTATTGGCACATAAGTTTGTAACTTGCATTTCGTGACCTTGTCTGGAATTATGCCCTTGATTTTCATGTTGGCTATCGGAATTACAGGCAAGTGTGCTTTGTCTTGTAGCTCTGAGAATAGTAGTTTGGAGATGATACTTATACTTGCTCCAGTATCCAATAATGACAATACTCGAATACCCAATATTGTGACGTAGATAACGGGTAGTCCTCTCTTTAATTTTGTTCCTTCTGGTAGACCGTCTTCGTGCAACAATTCCTCGGGTTCAAATTCCCACGATTCGATTCCTGCTATGACCCATTCGTGCTGCCTATAATTTGGATTTAACTTACTAATTCTATTATTTGTTACTGATTCCAAAACGAAGTTTTTTTTTTCACCCCGTCATTGCCTTGATTATTCTTGTCAAATGGTGTGGCTGCGGGATTTAACGTTTTATCAGCGCTTTCTTTTCTCTGTTCTTGCTGATACAACAGACTAGTCGCGCCCACGCAATCAGCGTTCATATCTTGATTCAATATCGCTCGTTCCCATTGCTTGCACTCCTGCTGCTTTCTTAATTCGCCAAGGTACCTTTCTCTTTCCTTGTTTATCTCCTCGTCCTGTCGAATATCTGATTGTCTTGAATTTTCCCGATACCTATTTCTGCGGTACGGCCATTTATCTCTGTTCCGACTCCACCTTGTATTTCTGTAATACCTAGGATATCTCCGCTCTTCGTTTCGAAACGGTGTCCACTTCTGTCGCGCCTTGTCATTCTTCTCGTCCCTATGTTCCACTCTTCTGTAGCCTTCATTCGTCCTAGGTCTGTCTCCTGGACCGTGACTATTGTATCCCTGATTTCTTTCTACACCTTCATCTCCTGCTGGTGTTACCACGTTTACCGTCGGATCGACGTGTCTTACTATGCGGCTACTAGTATGTGTTGACGTGCTGTCAATTTGCCGAAGTATCGACTCCGCTTGCACGGCTGATTGAATGTTTGCCGCCGTCAATAATCTCTGTATATCCGCAGGGAACTGTTTGATTATTGCTCGTACCATTTCCGTCTCTGTAGGTGGAGAATCAAGCTCCTTCAGTCGATGAAATTGCATCGTGAAGTATTCGGCAAACCTACTCGGTCCTGTTAAAGAATATTTCTTTGAGTATAGATCGAGTCTGATTCCTTGCTGTACGTCGATTCCCCAGAATTTATCCAAGAAAGCTTGTTTAAAGCCTGCATAATCCTCAAAAACGTAGCGAAAAGCTTTAAACCAAATGAGTGGTGCACCTTCTAAGTGTTTCTCCACTGTCTTCAACTGGCGCTCTGTAGATACCTTTGTCTCCCTAAAATATTCCTCAATCTCTCTTAGAAAACCACGAGGAGTCATACTGGATCCTATATTTCCGTTAAATTTCTTAGGCCTATCTTCATAAGTGCGTATAATGTTAACAATCTGGGTTCCACTTCCTGTATGAACTGTCCCGTTGTCATTAATATCAACGCAAAACTGAGGTATCTCAAATTGACTGTTTACTTCAGTCTTCCTTCCATCCTCAATTATCGTCTGCCGGTCGTTCAACGATGATACCAAATTCCTATTTGTTTCGTTTTCAATTCTCAGGTTCTGTACGTCCTTTTGAATAGCATTTAAGTCGTCTTTTAATCCTTTTATTTGCTGATTCATCAAAGCTTTATTCTCTTCAGATTCTTCCGTTATCAAATTGAATCTGTCATTGATCTGTTCTCTTGCTTGGGTTATCTCTTTCCGTATATTCTCATTGGTGATGTTGACTTCATCCGATACCTTTTTGAGTTTTCCATCCCAATTATTATCAGACTCTTTCATCTTCTCCTGCATCACATCCACTTCTTCTTTGAGCTCTTTAAGGTCATGGTCGACTTGAACTCGCAACTCTTGGATGCTTGATTTAAAATCATCCTTCAATTCTTCGAATTTTTCTTGAAAATTCCTCTTATTCTCATTCATCGCTGCATTCACTTCTTCTTTTAAATTTAATACTTCTCCTTGTACTTCAGCGACTTTCGATCCTAGTGATACAATCTCTTCTTGCATCACCTTCATATTTTCTTGCACCATATCAGTGATTCTGTCAAAAGTTCCTTGCATTTTCTCGTGGGATTCGTGGATTTCTACTCTAGTAGTATTCTGTGATTCCTGGGTTTTCTTCTCGGTGTTTTCTTGCAATTCTCGTACTTCCTGAATCCTCTTCTCGGTACTTTCTTGTGACTCACGTACTTCTTGAATCCTTTTCTCAGTACTTTCTTGTGCCTCCTGAATTTTCTTTTCTGTATTTTCTTGTGCTTCTCGTACTTCTTGAATTCTCTTTTCTGTACTTCCTTGCGATTCTCGTACCTCTTGAATTCTCTTTTCTGTACTCTCTTGCGATTCTCGTACCTCTTGAATTCTCTTTTCTGTACTCTCTTGCGATTCCTGCATTTTATTCATTTTTCCAGCGAGCTCCTCCAATAACAGTTTTACTTGAGCAAGAGACGCCATCGTAATTTCCTATATCGTACCTTAACAAGAATATATCACTCTCAATATCACTCTACAGTCTTTATCTAGTGTTTCCACAACACCTATACCTGTCTAGCACCTCACAAATTAGATTCAATAAATGAACGTATGGGTCTCTCCGGATCTGACCCGAAATATGACGGACATCCTACAATAAGTGACACGGAACAACCTATCGCTCTATCCGAGTTAAATGACTCATTATCCCGATTAACAAGAGCTGAAACTTTACGGAAAATCCTTCCATAATGTCATAAAATAAGACTAAGTAAAAATCGTAGTATTAATTAACGGTCAAATCCTTCCAATATTACTCATAACATATATGATTAAATAAATATTTCAAACATTCTTCACCAACAACGTTGTAGATTCAATGTTCTCTGATTACCGATGTCTTTTCGAGTTTTCCTTTCTTTAAGTCCACTGCCACGCGATAAGTAATTCGACTCTAGTCGTTCGGTAATAAAACAATTCAACTCTGGCCCCACAGTTGGGTGTCAAGTAAAATTATATAACCTATATGTGCCCTGACAGCAGTCCCTGTGACCATTTTGTAAATTTTAATTCGGTATCTCAGTGTTGGGTTAAGCCGCGGCGAAGCAATGCAGTCGGAGATCCATGAAGGCTCCACTCAAGGGACGTGCAAGTCCGACGAGTTGGGACACAGGTTAATTAAGTGGACTGTTATCATCGTGGCTTTTAACGTGGAATGTAATCATCATTTCTGCCTAAATTACGTGAATATTCCACAATAGAGTATTAAGAGATCGAGGATATTGGCATATTCGACGAGATACATCGACCAACATTTCATCATATCTTAAATTAAATAACTATTCTAATGTTCCTACGCTACTTGAAATGAGAACTCCGTAAAATGTTTTAATTATGGAAGGATCTCCCGTTTAATGATTTTAAAATAATTTCAGATGTATCAATTACATTAAGAACAAATTATCGGCAACACAACGGATATAAAAGGAAAATGTTATGTTAAATTGAAAATAAATACCTAACTTCAAGCTCTTGTTACAAATAAATACAACATCATCAATCGAAACAAAAGAGACAAAGTGCCCCTCTGCTGAAGGCTTACATGGAAAGATCAGTTATCAATCTCGCATTTTTCAAAATAAATCATTGGGAATTATGGAATCATCCACTTCAGAATGTTATTTCCTACCCAAATATCTTATAATATTCCGTCATTTCCTTTAAAATCACCGCATATATGTCAGTGTCTGTCTATCTAACAACTTGAAAAATACCGTTATTCTAACTTCATAAAATCACCATAAATGCAATAGAAATGCTTGAAAGACACAGGATCATAACATAATGTAACATCCATCAAAATCATGCATTTAAAAGACAGACTCGATCCTCTCGTACATTCATCGGTGACCGCACCTAGATAAAAACATCAAGAGACATTGCAACATCTACAATAACCTTGTCTAACTACGTTGATTCTGCGCCTCCGGATACCACTGCGTCGTTTGACCTGGAATACTACATTAGCTCTAGGCGTCAACTCAAATGATCTACAAAATCCAACTAGCAAAGAAATGGCTTACTTACCATAGAAGATCATATTTCCTTTACGACATGACCTTAATATCTTTACGTTTCCGATTATCTTGCAAAGATCCTAAACATCCCTTTAATATCGTGCGCTCTGGTCAATCTTGTATTTAAATAGGATAAAATGTGACGACCAACTACTAGTGTTCGTGAGTGCAACATCCTATAATATTATTCTAAAATACGGCCTCGTACCTAAATAAATTATTCATCACGACAACATCAAAATTCACGCATGACCAACTTAATTCCAACCGTCAATACCATCATCAGGACCTTCACATAACATCATCATAAAATTCGCAATCCTAATGACACGTCTATAATCATCACATCTCTCTATCCACGTAAATATTTTCAAAGATCCTACCGTAACTAACACCTTATTACATCGCACAACTCGTCATGCACAGCGAATTCACAATACTAAAGAACAATCTATTCAGGCAATTACGTAAAATTACTAAATACGTTGCCGCATTAATTCCATATCACCACAATAGTATCACACTTTTATTATCAAACACTGTATTTCCACACAAGCACATAACATTTTGAAGACCACAGAATCGCACGTCGCAAAATACCGAGCTCCTCCGAGGTATTCTGAGCTACAAGTTAAAATTAACGTTCATTACCATAACACCATTACGGTACCAATAATATCCATGTCGAAGAAACTTTCGCAAAACCTTGCTAGCAAACATTAAAGAAATCTTACACAACTATCGCATATTATCACAACGTAGTCTGGCTCACCACACTAGACGTAACGATCATAAATATTACAACGCAATGTCCAACAAATAACGGTCGCTTTCAAGTTAAAATTGTTCATGTCAAAATTGACAACAAAATAAATACTACTCTACAACTACAATAAGCAATTACGTGGCGGAATATGTATAAGATATTCAAGTACTCATCCTGGGTTGTTGCTCCACGACGGTGTCACCTTCCGAGTTCAGCTCTCACTCAATAACATTATCAAGTATTGTCCATCACATTTCAGATCAGATCCTTTGAGGTCCCTCTATTTTAGTTGTTCATGTTGATACGTGCACACATTGTATCTGAATAAATAACTGCTGACGGTTCCATGTTACCTGAAACTCAAAGATATCAATTAGAACAAGGTCATACACCTTAATACAATTTTAACAGTTCAAGCGATACACTTGCCTTTTCATTCAATAACAAGATATCTTGTTTTACAATATTGTATGTTTATAATATGCCAATATCTCTTTAGTAACTCCTTTCAATACAATCTTTTCCCTATGAATTCTTGCTTCCGATCTTTCTGAGGTGCAGATTGAGAGTGTCAACTTCTTCAGAGACAAAACAGATTCTACCACAACATAATAATTGCAGACGGTTTGCTTTTCAGAATTCTTCTCAGTTTCTAGCTCCCATATGTTTCTGACAATTGGAAACATTTGACACATAATGTAAGACGATCTCGTACAAATCAGCTGTATTAGTAAAGGAACTTATTTAATAATTGCCGCCTCGTATTTAGGTTAGTAATCGATAGTTTCCTTTCTTCATCTCGATCGTCGGATCGTGCGAGACTAGATGTACAAGGTATGGCCCTCTCATATAAACTTATTATTTACGTATTTCATGGCCCTCAATAACATTCTGTCGCAGATATACTGCCGTTCATGCATTCCGGAAACTTTACTTGAAGAATGCGTATTATTCATATAATCCTGCCCTATGTTTCACGATATTAACTATCTACCAACATTTCCAAGATACCACGGGGTTTAGAGCTGATTATCAATCTGCTGATATCTTCAATTCAGCGATGCCGTTCACGTAATTAGACAAATCAACTGCTTTCTAATTCATCTGGAGGTGTGATAACCGGACATAAGATTTCATTGACATTATTTCCCGACATAAACTTCCAATGTGTACACCAATCTCATCCTGACATACATTGGAAGGTTATAGTATACACAATGACTTTGTCCGTAAGTGCTGATTACATTGTGATATTTACTATTTCTAATTTATTTGTTACGAGTAAATGTACTCGTGTTTCTCTATGGTATTCTACAATGTATACGAATTTCTAGATAAATTACTGTAGACGCAGTCAGTACGATTATATTAAATTGCATGTCTCTGAGTGTTATCCGAGATAAAACACTGAGAGGTCAAAATATGTTGTTCCCGATGTAAGGTGAGCGTTGGGGAATTTTGATGATAATGGCATGCCACGATTTCTACAGTCATTCAAAATCGAGTTCGAGAGTTCTACTAGGATCGCTTGACAATCTAGATGGCCGTTTTCATCATAAAGACCGGCCCCTTTTCTTAATGCTAGTCACAATCCAGCCGGGGAGATATTAATATAATCGATAAATACAGCTTTTTCTAACGTATAAGTGATCGAGATACGAGAAAATGTCGTAGGACCAAAGTTGTAGATCTCTCCAAGTTGAGCGGTGATTGTGCTTCTGTTTTGTGACACGGCGTAAGGTTTACGCACCAAATACCCCGAAAGGAATGTCTGCACCGTCAATAAAACTGCCTCCATATTTCGATGTTTTTCGGGTCCAACATATTACACGTTTGAATAGCGTGGAAATTTTCCTCAAAGGAAAATGAACAGGTTTCGGGAATAGCACTCACATACCTACGTAGAAGATCAGGAAGAAAGTAATACAGTTAAGAATGTTAAAATTAATTGAAAATAGGATAATAACTGAGGACAACCATATAGGACGAATATGTAAATACCAAGTGGATGTATTGGAAAACGAAGCGTCCCTCACTAAATTGTGATGATATGAGTTACGGATTTAAGCGGTAAAACAGAAGAAATTAATGCGGAGGGATTCTTAGGTAGTCATATAAGGAGATGATCTATGATGTTATTAGATAAGCCTGAATAGGCAAGGCACAGGAAGAAAAAGCGGAAAACGGGAGTGGAAGAAGAACACAAACAATATTGTAGAGAATGCGAGAAAACACCTTACGGCGTGAAATAATGGGCTACACTCCGCGGTACTGTTCAAATATTGACAGCCTCACTTAGTGCTATTAGTGCTTAGTGCTTAGTGCTTAGTGCTTAGACAATTGTAACCTCGAACGGCATTCCGCAAATACACCGCAGAAAATGGTAGCTGGACGTCTCTCTCAGCTTCTTCCCAACGAACAACCACGAGTTTACAGGAATGTGGACGAAATTGACATTACGTTACTTCCCTACTGGCAGGAAGCCAGAGATGTTGCCATGGTAACCGGCAGGTCTGCGAGGGTGTCCGTCAAGCAACGTAGAACACGAAATCCGCAGATAGTAAGCCTAGCAAATTTCTCCGTCATTTGAAGAGTAAGCGAAATTATGTAAATAACAAAAATTATTTAAAATGATGGGATGTTTCGCACATAGTATAAAGATTTCACACAAAATCAATAGTGTATGAGAAAATATTAAATAAATCGTTTGATCTCCCTATAAACCCCAGTCTATTCAGAGATTTTAAAATCGTATGCATATCTAAATCTGCTCCTGGATGAGTGTATTCTAAATATGAAGTTTGATGTAGATCTAACTAGCCGTTTCGCCGTATTATGGAACAGACAGACAGACAGACAGACAGACAGACAGACAGACAGACAGACAGACAGACAGACAGACAGACAGACAGACAGACAGACAGACAGACAGACAGACAGACAGACAGACAGACAGACAGACAGACAGACAGACAGACAGGCAGACAGACAGACAGACACAAAAGTTAAAACCCACTGATATGGTCTTGTGTTGACCTAAAACGGATAAACCTATATAAAAAAATTGTAGGAGGGCCGCTGCCTCTAATTTCGTATGTTTTGGAAATTTCTCAGACATATATCCGTCTTAAGTCAACTCAAGACCGTATCAGTGCTTTGCAGCTTTCGTGTCTGTCTGTCTGTCTGTCTGTCTGTTTGTCCGTCCTTCCGCCATAACGGTGAAATGGCTGGATAGATCTCGACTAAACATAATATATAGAATACACTCATCCAGAGGAAGGTTTAGATGCACATATGATTGAAAAATCACTTAATGGACTGTGGGCTTATGGGGAATCCACAACAGTTTTCTCCCACTTTGTTGTTGTAGTATCTATATTCGGTAAAGTCCCTGGACTGTATATGAAACGTCCCTTAATTTTAAACAACATTTTTATGAGCATAATTTCGCTAACTCTTTAAATGACGGAGAAAATTACTAATTTCTGCGGCTTTCATGCTCTGCATTGAGTGACCGACAGACCGACAACAAACCTGCCGGTTACCATGGCAACGTCTTTGACTGCTCGCCAGCAGGGAAGTAACGTAATATCAATTTCGTCCACATTCCTGTAAACTCGTGCTTGTTCGTTGCCTTTCAATTTGGAGAGATCTACATCTTTGGTCCTATGACAAATTGTTGTATCTCGATTCTTTATACTTTAGACAGCGTTGCATTTCTCGATTGGAATCAAATCTCTCTAACTCGATTTTGACCGGCAATAGGAAAGGGAGCTGTTATTATAATGAATGGCAGTTGACATATGACATATGACCTTCCGTTATTGTATAAACTCCCGAACTCGATTGTGAATGGGAGTAAGAAATGTGGCCTTCCATTATCATTAAATTTTCCCCAATGTGCATCTTACATCAGAAACCAAGTATGGGGTGTTCCTCGTTTTGTTTTTCGGATAGCGCTAAGAAACTTGCACTTTAATATAATCTTACACACTACTTGTACACTAATTTACATAGAACTCCGCATACAAGGTAGAATACCGTAGCGAAGCACGGGTACGTTTGCTAATTGGCAATACAAACGAAATTACAGACATCGGAGATTCTACAAGTTTATTTATATGGGCTATCTGAGAATGAAGGAAAATCCAATCTTTATAAAAAATACCTATCCGAGCACAGAATGAAAGCAGAGAAAGGCATGCGTAAAGGAGTATTGCTCCGAGAAGCTAGCTATCTACCCCAGATTATTCCATGCAATACTTGGATCGTGCAACTTTTCATATTACAACTGGACTTTGAATTTCTCACTTCGATCATTTTATTGAGTATTAAAGCCTTATGGGCCAATTTTAAACTTTCATTGAACTTTCTAGTGATAGTAAGCAAATCGGGTGGACTATCGCGTTTTGTCTTGATAATGGGTTCCTTCATTCCTGAAGAGAAAATATATGTTTTGATATGATGATACTGTACGAAATTGCCGTGAATAGAAATATCTGTGAATGCCTCCGTGGGTCAGACGGCGGTGTGCCGGCTTCTTATCGCTGGTTTCCGTGGTTCTAATCCGGGTCACTCCATGTAAGAGTTGTGCTGGACAAAGAGGAGTCGGGGAAGGTTTTTCTCCGGATACTCCGGTTTTCCCTATCATCTTTCATCCCAACAACACACTCCAATAACATATGAGTTCATTTCATCTGTCAGTCATTCATCATTGCCCCAGAGGGTCGGACATGCTTCGGCAACAGGCATAATTCCTATCCTCGCCACTAGATGGGGCTTCATTCATTCCTGGCCTGGTCGAATGACTGTAAACAGGCTCTGGATTTTCGCTTTAAGATATGTCTGTGATTGGTCTTACCCTATCAAGTCTTCTATGATACCACGTCCATATTTTACTTTCGAAAGAAAATACCCTCTTGGACGAATCAGATATGGACTTCTCTAGCGACATTTAATGGCGTAGACCATTGACATACGCAATATTTAATGCATACATTGGCGCATCCTGGATTCAGTGCGGCGGCCGAATATTTTATCATTGTTAACACTCCAGTGGTCGCGCGAAGAAAAGTCACATCAGTGGTCGCGCGGATCACAATAGTGATCCAGTTTTCTTTGTGATATACGGCTATTCTGTACCAATTATTCAATGAATATGATTTAGCTTTGTGAAAAGAACTTTATTTTCTGTACAATGTAATATAAGTATGCATGCATTTACAAAAAATACCTGAAAAATTACCAGACATTTTGATTTGTCTCACTCCCTCCATAATGTTTTTGAGGTACCTCACTGTCTGGTTCATTCAGCCATCGATTTATATACTCTTAGTCATCCATTTTGTACTTATACACCAATAATTAATATAAACTCATAAAACGGAGTAGATATATGCACATGCACTGAGATTAGACACCGTAATAAGAAAACAAACAAAGTCAAAATAACTCACGCTAATGGTCGCACGGATCACAGTTGTGATCCACAAGAATAAATTGTTCTATAACGCAATAACCATCAGTCAAGGTTAGCAGATTACTGCATTATCAGAGAGGGGATGGGGCACGAGGACGGTACACAGATGCTCAAGTTCAACAATCATACCAAAAAAACAGGAACGAAAAGAACTAAACGGCTGGATCACTATTGTGGTCCGCGCGAACACTGGAGTGTTAACGGAGGGCGTTTTAAAATTTTCATATAACGAAGAGTTTCATGTGTAATGCTGGTACGTAATGTTCCTGTGTGCTTCCCATTATTAATGCAGTATATAGAGCGGTAGAAAATGAGTTCTACCATGGTAATAAAGCTTTTCCGGACACATTTCCATATACAATATATTTTCTTCTTCTACGTGTGGGGAATGTGTCCTAACTGTTTCTCTGAACCTTATTGTTACACCCTGTACATGCACTTAGCTATATGCAACGCAAGCAATGCCTACTAAAGACTTCTGCACTCTCTTAACCCTTCGCATTCTAAATTGGTTAATGGGTTGCATACTACATGTCTAATAACCAGAGTCCGGATTTTTATGCAGTAATAGGTTAGAATGCATACTAATTTCGAAACTAGGATGCGTAGTCTAGCCCGCTCTTCCTTACTATAGTGAGAGTAACGTACATTCTAGGGGTTCTTATGGGCCAAACCCCTAATGTTTATGAAAAACTCATAACCCGCTTCAGTAAGTTTGTATTCTAACCTATTAGTACATAACAATACAGAATCTACTAATCACCACCAGCACTACGTTGCCTATAGTTGCTCTGTACTGTCATCTTGGTAGAGTTCTAATCGTTACTGCAATTAGCTGCCATCCTCAGAGGCCTAAGTTCCTTTCTTCTTTCTGGTATTTGTTTAAAATCTCAACTCCATTCGAAGTGTACCTAAAAATCATTGCACCTCTTCAGGGATTTCAAGGTCACAAATTCACTTTACTATTGTAGAAACAAAGTTCAAATCCAAGTGGCATTTTAACCCAGATGAGTGTATCCTATTTCATATCATCTAGATAGTCTTAAATTTGTAACCGACCCAGAAACCGGATCCTAGTAAATTAGCCAAGAAACGACAAACCACGGTATCATCTGACTCCTGCTCGAAATTCACTGTTCAATCAATGCACTTGCAGCAGAAGTTCCGGAAGATTTTTAGAAGCAGTCCGGGAAATGTCCGACAGAATGCGATAGAGATCAACTGCGGATGCCCTTTTAGATATTTCCAATGTCTTCATTATTCTTTCCACTGACATTTAATTTCTTCCATGAATACATGAGCACGAAGTATTTGTAATTCTATGGAGACAAAAGAACATATCCATCATTCCTAGGAATCTATATATATAAAAGCAAGTCGGGCTGGAGCGATGTATATATAAATATTTAAAAATGAAAAAAGACGTGAATTAATGAGGCACTTCCAGAAATCTCAGAAATTTGAAACTTGGTACGAGGGAAACTGATGACCCCAAGATCCCTAGAAAAATCCGAAATTCTCAAAATTCCCTGAAGGGGGCACGCTGGGGAGGCTCAAATTTTGGGCTCAGCATAGGAACACAGTCGTATAGTATATCCAAAACGATAACCTATAGGTTTCGTGGGCTTAAAAATTTTCGGGAATTTCCTCATTTTTATCCCCTATCCCCCCAAATCAAGATGGCGGCACAACCTGCCAGACGAGGTAGACAATTGAAATTTGGTGAATATATAGCTTTTGGTCCCTAACCGACGGGAAAATTCCAAGATGTTCAAATTTTTCACTTTTTACCCCCAAAGATATCGAAATATGGAGGCAATTTTAATGACTGTGCAGACATTCCTTATGAGCTATTTTTTGGCTAAACGGTAAGGCCGCGTGCACACCGAGCGCGCTTCGCATAGTGTGTCGCGTGTTGCTCAACGCTAAGCGTCACGCTAAGCATAACCAGTGCTTTGTTCGTAATCCAGGTGTTCACACCGTCTGCGCTCTGCTACGCTGAACGCCTACCTTACAGCTAAGCGAAGCGCCAGACAACGCGCAGTGTTGGTTAATTGCTTAGCGTTACCTAGCTGGTTCTGAAGCTATGGAAGAAGAAATTATTCATGCAGTGTTTCAAAGAGAAGAAATATGGAACCCAAGACACAAAAACTATACAAATGTAACTGTTTTGCAAAATAAGTGGACTTAAGTATCTACAACAGTTGTATCGCATTCCTACAGTAAACCTACACAGTAATATTACTTCTACTGTCACACTTTACTGGGCTTAACATTGTGACAGGATGAGATTGGGTATGGATTTTAGTGTCGGAAGTGTCCGAGGAGAAGTTCGGCTTGCCAGGTGCAGGTCTTTTGAAATGACGCCCGTAGATGACCTGCATCATGATGAGGATGAAATGATTATAAATACACACATACACCCAGCCCCCGTACCAATGCAATTTACTAATTATGATTACAATTCCCGACTCTGCCGGGAATCGAACCCGGGACTCTGTGACCAAAGGCCAGTGCGGTAACCATTTAGCCATGTAGCTGGACACTTTGTGACAAAGTGCATAGAATCTCCCAGACTCCGTCATATCGGCTTATAATTTTGCCAATAGAGGGTGGTAACATGAAGAATATCACTCTGCAGGCTAGTAGTGGGCTTGGAAGAAAATATTTCTGTTTATTAAATATATTTGTCACACATTTACTCCACTTTTGTTACGATGATTAATTGTGTATGTTAATTGTAACTATATTGCAAAATACTATTTATAATTATTATATAAAGAGCGTGATTTAGTCAGAAATTTAATTTCCACGTGTTTGTTACACGGTGCTCCTAGATAATTCGGAAAATTGAATTTCTCCCAATACTTCTCTGCTACTTGACGCCACATTTCAGTTGCAGGGTTTGGAAGGTCAAAGGTATTTTTTGTCATTCTTAAGTAATCATAAAATGTATCGCGATAAAGTCTTGCATCTCTGTGCAAACGATAGAATTCTCTGAAAGTAATTCGTTCTTCATTAAATTCATGAACCCACTTTCGATTCTTTTTCCTGATTTTCAATTTTAGGTAACTGTTATCCATCAGTAAACTGTTTCTAGTGTACTTGGATAACGGCATTAGCTTGTGACCACCCTAAAACGCCTTGCACCAACCTAAGCTGAGAGCACGGCGTAGAGTTTTCGGTGTGAACAGCAAGCACGCCTTGCGCTATGCATAGCATTTCACGCTACACGCGACACACTATGCGAAGCGCGCTCGGTGTGCACGCGGCCTAAGTCGTATCACAAAACGGATGGCACAATGTCCCTTCAATTCGGAGTGATCTACAACTTTGGTCCTGTGACATTTTGTCGTATCTCTCTCCCTTATACGTTAAATGTGGCCGTATTTCTGGATTGTTCGTAAATTTGGTGATTTTTACAAGTAAATTTCAATGTTTGACACACTTATAAGAATGATAGGATGATCGCGCTAGGTGTGCACATTGGCACCGTTAAGAGACATATGTGTACCAAATTTCATGATTCTAGCTTATACATAAGTAGGCAAATTGTAATGTAAAATGTTAAAAATGCACCCAAATTTCACCCTATCCAATATTTGAACTCAATTTACCCCCTTAATATGGGAGATACGAGGATATGGTTTAGAACCAAAGATTTAGAGCAATAAATGAGGCGTCTGATGGCGCAAACCGTTTCTTAATATCATAAACCGTTTAGGAGATATGAATCTCGAAGTGGAAGTCTGCACTTTTCAACGTGCTCATGCTTATCCGTCATCTATATATATAAAAGCAAGTCGGGCTGGAGCGATGTATATATAAATATTTAAAAATGAAAAAAGACGTGAATTAATGAGGCACTTCCAGAAATCTCAGAAATTTGAAACTTGGTACGAGGGAAACTGATGACCCCAAGATCCCTAGAAAAATCCGAAATTCTCAAAATTCCCTGAAGGGGGCACGCTGGGGGGGCTCAAATTTTGGGCTCAGCATAAGAACACAGTCGTATAGTATATCCAAAACGATAACCTATAGGTTTCGTGGGCTTAAAAATTTTCGGGAATTTCCTCATTTTTATCCCCTATCCACCCAAATCAAGATGGCGGCACAACCTGCCAGACGAGGTAGACAATTGAAATTTGGTGAATATATAGCTTTTGGTCCCTAACCGACGGGAAAATTCCAAGATGTTCAAATTTTTCACTTTTTACCCCCAAAGATATCGAAATATGGAGGCAATTTTAATGACTGTGCAGACATTCTTTTGAGCTATTTTTTGGCTAAACGGTAAGTCGTATCACAAAACGGATGGCACAATGTCGCTTCAATTCGGAGTGATCTACAACTTTGGTCCTGTGACATTTTGTCGTATCTCTCTCCCTTATACGTTAAATGTGGCCGTATTTCTGGATTGTTCGTAAATTTGGTGATTTTTACAAGTAAATTTCAATGTTTGACACACTTATAAGAATGATAGGATGATCGCGCTAGGTGTGCACATTGGCACCGTTAAGGGACATATGTGTACCAAATTTCATGATTCTAGCTTATACATAAGTAGGCAAATTGTAATGTAAAATGTTAAAAATGCACCCAAATTTCACCCTATCCAATATTTGAACTCAATTTACCCCCTTAATATGGGAGATACGAGGATATGGTTTAGAAACAAAGATTTAGAGCGATAAATGAGGCGTCTGATGGCACAAACCGTTTCTTAATATCATAAACCGTTTAGGAGATATGAATCTCGAAGTGGAAGTCTGCACTTTTCAACGTGCTCATGCTTATCCGTCATCTATCTATATATATAAAAGCAAGTCGGGCTGGAGCGATGTATATATAAATATTTAAAAATGAAAAAAGACGTGAATTAATGAGGCACTTCCAGAAATCTCAGAAATTTGAAACTTGGTACGAGGGAAACTGATGACCCCAAGATCCCTAGAAAAATCCGAAATTCTCAAAATTCCCTGAAGGGGGCACGCTGGGGGGGCTCAAAGTTTGGGCTCAGCATAAGAACACAGTCGTATAGTATATCCAAAACGATAACCTATAGGTTTCGTGGGCTTAAATATTTTCGGGAATTTCCTCATTTTTATCCCCTATCCCCCCAAATCAAGATGGCGGCACAACCTGCCAGACGAGGTAGACAATTGAAATTTGGTGAATATATAGCTTTTGGTCCCTAACCGACGGGAAAATTCCAAGATGTTCAAATTTTTCACTTTTTACCCCCAAAGATATCGAAATATGGAGGCAATTTTAATGACTTTGCAGACATTCCTTTTGAGCTATTTTTTGGCTAAACGGTAAGTCGTATCACAAAACGGATGGCACAATGTCCCTTCAATTCGGAGTGATCTACAACTTTGGTCCTGTGACATTTTGTCGTATCTCTCTCCCTTATACGTTAAATGTCGCCGTATTTCTGGATTGTTCGTAAATTTGGTGATTTTTACAAGTAAATTTCAATGTTTGACACACTTATAAGAATGATAGGATGATCGCGCTAGGTGTGCACATTGGCACCGTTAAGGGACATATGAGTACCAAATTTCATGATTCTAGCTTATACATAAGTAGGCAAATTGTAATGTAAAATGTTAAAAATGCACCCAAATTTCACCCTATCCAATATTTGAACTCAATTTACCCCCTTAATATGGGAGATACGAGGATATGGTTTAGAAACAAAGATTTAGAGCGATAAATGAGGCGTCTGATGGCGCAAACCGTTTCTTAATATCATAAACCGTTCAGGAGATATGAATCTCGAAGTGGAAGTCTGCACTTTTCAACGTGCTCATGCTTATCCGTCATCTATATATATAAAAGCAAGTCGGGCTGGAGCGATGTATATATAAATATTTAAAAATGAAAAAAGACGTGAATTAATGAGGCACTTCCAGAAATCTCAGAAATTTGAAACTTGGTACGAGGGAAACTGATGACCCCAAGATCCCTAGAAAAATCCGAAATTCTCAAAATTCCCTGAAGGGGGCACGCTGGGGAGGCTCAAATTTTGGGCTCAGCATAGGAACACAGTCGTATAGTATATCCAAAACGATAACCTATAGGTTTCGTGGGCTTAAAAATTTTCGGGAATTTCCTCATTTTTATCCCCTATCCCCCCAAATCAAGATGGCGGCACAACCTGCCAGACGAGGTAGACAATTGAAATTTGGTGAATATATAGCTTTTGGTCCCTAACCGACGGGAAAATTCCAAGATGTTCAAATTTTTCACTTTTTACCCCCAAAGATATCGAAATATGGAGGCAATTTTAATGACTGTGCAGACATTCCTTTTGAGCTATTTTTTGGCTAAACGGTAAGTCGTATCACAAAACGGATGGCACAATGTCCCTTCAATTCGGAGTGATCTACAACTTTGGTCCTGTGACATTTTGTCGTATCTCTCTCCCTTATACGTTAAATGTGGCCGTATTTCTGGATTGTTCGTAAATTTGGTGATTTTTACAAGTAAATTTCAATGTTTGACACACTTATAAGAATGATAGGATGATCGCGCTAGGTGTGCACATTGGCACCGTTAAGGGACATATGTGTACCAAATTTCATGATTCTAGCTTATACATAAGTAGGCAAATTGTAATGTAAAATGTTAAAAATGCACCCAAATTTCACCCTATCCAATATTTGAACTCAATTTACCCCCTTAATATGGGAGATACGAGGATATGGTTTAGAAACAAAGATTTAGAGCAATAAATGAGGCGTCTGATGGCGCAAACCGTTTCTTAATATCATAAACCGTTCAGGAGATATGAATCTCGAAGTGGAAGTCTGCACTTTTCAACGTGCTCATGCTTATCCGTCATCTATATATATAAAAGCAAGTCGGGCTGGAGCGATGTATATATAAATATTTAAAAATGAAAAAAGACGTGAATTAATGAGGCACTTCCAGAAATCTCAGAAATTTGAAACTTGGTACGAGGGAAACTGATGACCCCAAGATCCCTAGAAAAATCCGAAATTCTCAAAATTCCCTGAAGGGGGCACGCTGGGGAGGCTCAAATTTTGGGCTCAGCATAGGAACACAGTCGTATAGTATATCCAAAACGATAACCTATAGGTTTCGTGGGCTTAAAAATTTTCGGGAATTTCCTCATTTTTATCCCCTATCCCCCCAAATCAAGATGGCGGCACAACCTGCCAGACGAGGTAGACAATTGAAATTTGGTGAATATATAGCTTTTGGTCCCTAACCGACGGGAAAATTCCAAGATGTTCAAATTTTTCACTTTTTACCCCCAAAGATATCGAAATATGGAGGCAATTTTAATGACTGTGCAGACATTCCTTTTGAGCTATTTTTTGGCTAAACGGTAAGTCGTATCACAAAACGGATGGCACAATGTCCCTTCAATTCGGAGTGATCTACAACTTTGGTCCTGTGACATTTTGTCGTATCTCTCTCCCTTATACGTTAAATGTGGCCGTATTTCTGGATTGTTCGTAAATTTGGTGATTTTTACAAGTAAATTTCAATGTTTGACACACTTATAAGAATGATAGGATGATCGCGCTAGGTGTGCACATTGGCACCGTTAAGGGACATATGTGTACCAAATTTCATGATTCTAGCTTATACATAAGTAGGCAAATTGTAATGTAAAATGTTAAAAATGCACCCAAATTTCACCCTATCCAATATTTGAACTCAATTTACCCCCTTAATATGGGAGATACGAGGATATGGTTTAGAAACAAAGATTTAGAGCAATAAATGAGGCGTCTGATGGCGCAAACCGTTTCTTAATATCATAAACCGTTTAGGAGATATGAATCTCGAAGTGGAAGTCTGCACTTTTCAACGTGCTCATGCTTATCCGTCATCTATATATATAAAAGCAAGTCGGGCTGGAGCGATGTATATATAAATATTTAAAAATGAAAAAAGACGTGAATTAATGAGGCACTTCCAGAAATCTCAGAAATTTGAAACTTGGTACGAGGGAAACTGATGACCCCAAGATCCCTAGAAAAATCCGAAATTCTCAAAATTCCCTGAAGGGGGCACGCTGGGGGGGCTCAAATTTTGGGCTCAGCATAAGAACACAGTCGTATAGTATATCCAAAACGATAACCTATAGGTTTCGTGGGCTTAAAAATTTTCGGGAATTTCCTCATTTTTATCCCCTATCCCCCCAAATCAAGATGGCGGCACAACCTGCCAGACGAGGTAGACAATTGAAATTTGGTGAATATATAGCTTTTGGTCCCTAACCGACGGGAAAATTCCAAGATGTTCAAATTTTTCACTTTTTACCCCCAAAGATATCGAAATATGGAGGCAATTTTAATGACTGTGCAGACATTCTTTTGAGCTATTTTTTGGCTAAACGGTAAGTCGTATCACAAAACGGATGGCACAATGTCCCTTCAATTCGGAGTGATCTACAACTTTGGTCCTGTGACATTTTGTCGTATCTCTCTCCCTTATACGTTAAATGTGGCCGTATTTCTGGATTGTTCGTAAATTTGGTGATTTTTACAAGTAAATTTCAATGTTTGACACACTTATAGGAATGATAGGATGATCGCGCTAGGTGTGCACATTGGCACCGTTAAGGGACATATGTGTACCAAATTTCATGATTCTAGCTTATACATAAGTAGGCAAATTGTAATGTAAAATGTTAAAAATGCACCCAAATTTCACCCTATCCAATATTTGAACTCAATTTACCCCCTTACTATGGGAGATACAAGGATATGGTTTAGAAACAAAGATTTAGAGCCATAAATGAGGCGTCTGATGGCGCAAACCGTTTCTTAATATCATAAACCGTTTAGGAGATATGAATCTCGAAGTGGAAGTCTGCACTTTTCAACGTGCTCATGCTTATCCGTCATCTATATATATAAAAGCAAGTCGGGCTGGAGCGATGTATATATAAATATTTAAAAATGAAAAAAGACGTGCATTAATGAGGCACTTCCAGAAATCTCAGAAATTTGAAACTTGGTACGAGGGAAACTAATGACCCCAAGATCCCTAGAAAAATCAGAAATTCTCAAAATTCCCTGAAGGGGGCACGCTGGGGGGGCTCAAAGTTTGGGCTCAGCATAAGAACACAGTCGTATAGTATATCCAAAACGATAACCTATAGGTTTCGTGGGCTTAAAAATTTTCGGGAATTTCCTCATTTTTATCCCCTATCCCCCCAAATCAAGATGGCGGCACAACCTGCCAGACGAGGTAGACAATTGAAATTTGGTGAATATATAGCTTTTGGTCCCTAACCGACGGGAAAATTCCAAGATGTTCAAATTTTTCACTTTTTACCCCCAAAGATATCGAAATATGGAGGCAATTTTAATGACTGTGCAGACATTCCTTTTGAGCTATTTTTTGGCTAAACGGTAAGTCGTATCACAAAACGGATGGCACAATGTCGCTTCAATTCGGAGTGATCTACAACTTTGGTCCTGTGACATTTTGTCGTATCTCTCTCCCTTATACGTTAAATGTGGCCGTATTTCTGGATTGTTCGTAAATTTGGTGATTTTTACAAGTAAATTTCAATGTTTGACACACTTATAAGAATGATAGGATGATCGCGCTAGGTGTGCCCATTGGCACCGTTAAGGGACATATGTGTACCAAATTTCATGATTCTAGCTTATACATAAGTAGGCAAATTGTAATGTAAAATGTTAAAAATGCACCCAAATTTCACCCTATCCAATATTTGAACTCAATTTACCCCCTTAATATGGGAGATACGAGGATATGGTTTAGAAACAAAGATTTAGAGCAATAAATGAGGCGTCTGATGGCGCAAACCGTTTCTTAATATCATAAACCGTTTAGGAGATATGAATCTCGAAGTGGAAGTCTGCACTTTTCAACGTGCTCATGCTTATCCGTCATCTATATATATAAAAGCAAGTCGGGCTGGAGCGATGTATATATAAATATTTAAAAATGAAAAAAGACGTGCATTAATGAGGCACTTCCAGAAATCTCAGAAATTTGAAACTTGGTACGAGGGAAACTAATGACCCCAAGATCCCTAGAAAAATCCGAAATTCTCAAAATTCCCTGAAGGGGGCACGCTGGGGGGGCTCAAAGTTTGGGCTCAGCATAAGAACACAGTCGTATAGTATATCCAAAACGATAACCTATAGGTTTCGTGGGCTTAAATATTTTCGGGAATTTCCTCATTTTTATCCCCTATCCCCCCAAATCAAGATGGCGGCACAACCTGCCAGACGAGGTAGACAATTGAAATTTGGTGAATATATAGCTTTTGGTCCCTAACCGACGGGAAAATTCCAAGATGTTCAAATTTTTCACTTTTTACCCCCAAAGATATCGAAATATGGAGGCAATTTTAATGACTTTGCAGACATTCTTTTGAGCTATTTTTTGGCTAAACGGTAAGTCGTATCACAAAACGGATGGCACAATGTCCCTTCAATTCGGAGTGATCTACAACTTTGGTCCTGTGACATTTTGTCGTATCTCTCTCCCTTATACGTTAAATGTGGCCGTATTTCTGGATTGTTCGTAAATTTGGTGATTTTTACAAGTAAATTTCAATGTTTGACACACTTATAAGAATGATAGGATGATCGCGCTAGGTGTGCACATTGGCACCGTTAAGGGACATATGTGTACCAAATTTCATGATTCTAGCTTATACATAAGTAGGCAAATTGTAATGTAAAATGTTAAAAATGCACCCAAATTTCACCCTATCCAATATTTGAACTCAATTTACCCCCTTAATATGGGAGATACAAGGATATGGTTTAGAAACAAAGATTTAGAGCAATAAATGAGGCGTCTGATGGCGCAAACCGTTTCTTAATATCATAAACCGTTTAGGAGATATGAATCTCGAAGTGGAAGTCTGCACTTTTCAACGTGCTCATGCTTATCCGTCATCTATATATATAAAAGCAAGTCGGGCTGGAGCGATGTATATATAAATATTTAAAAATGAAAAAAGACGTGCATTAATGAGGCACTTCCAGAAATCTCAGAAATTTGAAACTTGGTACGAGGGAAACTAATGACCCCAAGATCCCTAGAAAAATCCGAAATTCTCAAAATTCCCTGAAGGGGGCACGCTGGGGGGGCTCAAAGTTTGGGCTCAGCATAAGAACACAGTCGTATAGTATATCCAAAACGATAACCTATAGGTTTCGTGGGCTTAAAAATTTTCGGGAATTTCCTCATTTTTATCCCCTATCCCCCCAAATCAAGATGGCGGCACAACCTGCCAGACGAGGTAGACAATTGAAATTTGGTGAATATATAGCTTTTGGTCCCTAACCGACGGGAAAATTCCAAGATGTTCAAATTTTTCACTTTTTACCCCCAAAGATATCGAAATATGGAGGCAATTTTAATGACTGTGCTGACATTCCTTTTGAACTATTTTTTGGCTAAACGGTAAGTCGTATCACAAAACGGATGGCACAATGTCCCTTCAATTCGGAGTGATCTACAACTTTGGTCCTGTGACATTTTGTCGTATCTCTCTCCCTTATACGTTAAATGTGGCCGTATTTCTGGATTGTTCGTAAATTTGGTGATTTTTACAAGTAAATTTCAATGTTTGACACACTTATCAGAATGATAGGATGATCGCGCTAGGTGTGCCCATTGGCACCGTTAAGGGACATATGTGTACCAAATTTCATGATTCTAGCTTATACATAAGTAGGCAAATTGTAATGTAAAATGTTAAAAATGCACCCAAATTTCACCCTATCCAATATTTGAACTCAATTTACCCCCTTAATATGGGAGATACAAGGATATGGTTTAGAAACAAAGATTTAGAGCAATAAATGAGGCGTCTGATGGCGCAAACCGTTTCTTAATATCATAAACCGTTTAGGAGATATGAATCTCGAAGTGGAAGTCTGCACTTTTCAACGTGCTCATGCTTATCCGTCATCTATATATATAAAAGCAAGTCGGGCTGGAGCGATGTATATATAAATATTTAAAAATGAAAAAAGACGTAAATTAATGAGGCACTTCCAGAAATCTCAGAAATTTGAAACTTGGTACGAGGGAAACTGATGACCCCAAGATCCCTAGAAAAATCCGAAATTCTCAAAATTCCCTGAAGGGGGCACGCTGGGGAGGCTCAAATTTTGGGCTCAGCATAGGAACACAGTCGTATAGTATATCCAAAACGATAACCTATAGGTTTCGTGGGCTTAAAAATTTTCGGGAATTTCCTCATTTTTATCCCCTATCCCCCCAAATCAACATGGCGGCACAACCTGCCAGACGAGGTAGACAATTGAAATTTGGTGAATATATAGCTTTTGGTCCCTAACCGACGGGAAAATTCCAAGATGTTCAAATTTTTCACTTTTTACCCCCAAAGATATCGAAATATGGAGGCAATTTTAATGACTGTGCTGACATTCCTTTTGAGCTATTTTTTGGCTAAACGGTAAGTCGTATCACAAAACGGATGGCACAATGTCCCTTCAATTCGGAGTGATCTACAACTTTGGTCCTGTGACAGTTTGTCGTATCTCTCTCCCTTATACGTTAAATGTGGCCGTATTTCTGGATTGTTCGTAAATTTGGTGATTTTTACAAGTAAATTTCAATGTTTGACACACTTATAAGAATGATAGGATGATCGCGCTAGGTGTGCACATTGGCACCGTTAAGGGACATATGTGTACCAAATTTCATGATTCTAGCTTATACATAAGTAGGCAAATTGTAATGTAAAATGTTAAAAATGCACCCAAATTTCACCCTATCCAATATTTGAACTCAATTTACCCCCTTAATATGGGAGATACGAGGATATGGTTTAGAAACAAAGATTTAGAGCAATAAATGAGGCGTCTGATGGCGCAAACCGTTTCTTAATATCATAAACCGTTTAGGAGATATGAATCTCGAAGTGGAAGTCTGCACTTTTCAACGTGCTCATGCTTATCCGTCATCTATATATATAAAAGCAAGTCGGGCTGGAGCGATGTATATATAAATATTTAAAAATGAAAAAAGACGTGAATTAATGAGGCACTTCCAGAAATCTCAGAAATTTGAAACTTGGTACGAGGGAAACTGATGACCCCAAGATCCCTAGAAAAATCCGAAATTCTCAAAATTCCCTGAAGGGGGCACGCTGGGGGGGCTCAAATTTTGGGCTCAGCATAAGAACACAGTCGTATAGTATATCCAAAACGATAACCTATAGGTTTCGTGGGCTTAAAAATTTTCGGGAATTTCCTCATTTTTATCCCCTATCCCCCCAAATCAAGATGGCGGCACAACCTGCCAGACGAGGTAGACAATTGAAATTTGGTGAATATATAGCTTTTGGTCCCTAACCGACGGGAAAATTCCAAGATGTTCAAATTTTTCACTTTTTACCCCCAAAGATATCGAAATATGGAGGCAATTTTAATGACTGTGCAGACATTCTTTTGAGCTATTTTTTGGCTAAACGGTAAGTCGTATCACAAAACGGATGGCACAATGTCGCTTCAATTCGGAGTGATCTACAACTTTGGTCCTGTGACATTTTGTCGTATCTCTCTCCCTTATACGTTAAATGTGGCCGTATTTCTGGATTGTTCGTAAATTTGGTGATTTTTACAAGTAAATTTCAATGTTTGACACACTTATAAGAATGATAGGATGATCGCGCTAGGTGTGCACATTGGCACCGTTAAGGGACATATGTGTACCAAATTTCATGATTCTAGCTTATACATAAGTAGGCAAATTGTAATGTAAAATGTTAAAAATGCACCCAAATTTCACCCTATCCAATATTTGAACTCAATTTACCCCCTTACTATGGGAGATACGAGGATATGGTTTAGAAACAAAGATTTAGAGCGATAAATGAGGCGTCTGATGGCGCAAACCGTTTCTTAATATCATAAACCGTTCAGGAGATATGAATCTCGAAGTGGAAGTCTGCACTTTTCAACGTGCTCATGCTTATCCGTCATCTATATATATAAAAGCAAGTCGGGCTGGAGCGATGTATATATAAATATTTAAAAATGAAAAAAGACGTGAATTAATGAGGCACTTCCAGAAATCTCAGAAATTTGAAACTTGGTACGAGGGAAACTGATGACCCCAAGATCCCTAGAAAAATCCGAAATTCTCAAAATTCCCTGAAGGGGGCACTCTGGGGGGGCTCAAATTTTGGGCTCAGCATAAGAACACAGTCGTATAGTATATCCAAAACGATAACCTATAGGTTTCGTGGGCTTAAAAATTTTCGGGAATTTCCTCTTTTTTATCCCCTATCCCCCCAAATCAAGATGGCGGCACAACCTGCCAGACGAGGTAGACAATTGAAATTTGGTGAATATATAGCTTTTGGTCCCTAACCGACGGGAAAATTCCAAGATGTTCAAATTTTTCACTTTTTACCCCCAAAGATATCGAAATATGGAGGCAATTTTAATGACTGTGCTGACATTCCTTTTGAGCTATTTTTTGGCTAAACGGTAAGTCGTATCACAAAACGGATGGCACAATGTCCCTTCAATTCGGAGTGATCTACAACTTTGGTCCTGTGACAGTTTGTCGTATCTCTCTCCCTTATACGTTAAATGTGGCCGTATTTCTGGATTGTTCGTAAATTTGGTGATTTTTACAAGTAAATTTCAATGTTTGACACACTTATCAGAATGATAGGATGATCGCGCTAGGTGTGCCCATTGGCACCGTTAAGGGACATATGTGTACCAAATTTCATGATTCTAGCTTATACATAAGTAGGCAAATTGTAATGTAAAATGTTAAAAATGCACCCAAATTTCACCCTATCCAATATTTGAACTCAATTTACCCCCTTAATATGGGAGATACGAGGATATGGTTTAGAAACAAAGATTTAGAGCAATAAATGAGGCGTCTGATGGCGCAAACCGTTTCTTAATATCATAAACCGTTTAGGAGATATGAATCTCGAAGTGGAAGTCTGCACTTTTCAACGTGCTCATGCTTATCCGTCATCTATATATATAAAAGCAAGTCGGGCTGGAGCGATGTATATATAAATATTTAAAAATGAAAAAAGACGTGCATTAATGAGGCACTTCCAGAAATCTCAGAAATTTGAAACTTGGTACGAGGGAAACTAATGACCCCAAGATCCCTAGAAAAATCCGAAATTCTCAAAATTCCCTGAAGGGGGCACGCTGGGGGGGCTCAAAGTTTGGGCTCAGCATAAGAACACAGTCGTATAGTATATCCAAAACGATAACCTATAGGTTTCGTGGGCTTAAAAATTTTCGAGAATTTCCTCATTTTTATCCCCTATCCCCCCAAATCAAGATGGCGGCACAACCTGCCAGACGAGGTAGACAATTGAAATTTGGTGAATATATAGCTTTTGGTCCCTAACCGACGGGAAAATTCCAAGATGTTCAAATTTTTCACTTTTTACCCCCAAAGATATCGAAATATGGAGGCAATTTTAATGACTGTGCTGACATTCCTTTTGAACTATTTTTTGGCTAAACGGTAAGTCGTATCACAAAACGGATGGCACAATGTCCCTACAATTCGGAGTGATCTACAACTTTGGTCCTGTGACATTTTGTCGTATCTCTCTCCCTTATACGTTAAATGTGGCCGTATTTCTGGATTGTTCGTAAATTTGGTGATTTTTACAAGTAAATTTCAATGTTTGACACACTTATAAGAATGATAGGATGATCGCGCTAGGTGTGCCCATTGGCACCGTTAAGGGACATATGTGTACCAAATTTCATGATTCTAGCTTATACATAAGTAGGCAAATTGTAATGTAAAATGTTAAAAATGCACCCAAATTTCACCCTATCCAATATTTGAACTCAATTTACCCCCTTAATATGGGAGATACGAGGATATGGTTTAGAAACAAAGATTTAGAGCAATAAATGAGGCGTCTGATGGCGCAAACCGTTTCTTAATATCATAAACCGTTTAGGAGATATGAATCTCGAAGTGGAAGTCTGCACTTTTCAACGTGCTCATGCTTATCCGTCATCTATATATATAAAAGCAAGTCGGGCTGGAGCGATGTATATATAAATATTTAAAAATGAAAAAAGACGTGCATTAATGAGGCACTTCCAGAAATCTCAGAAATTTGAAACTTGGTACGAGGGAAACTAATGACCCCAAGATCCCTAGAAAAATCCGAAATTCTCAAAATTCCCTGAAGGGGGCACGCTGGGGGGGCTCAAAGTTTGGGCTCAGCATAAGAACACAGTCGTATAGTATATCCAAAACGATAACCTATAGGTTTCGTGGGCTTAAATATTTTCGGGAATTTCCTCATTTTTATCCCCTATCCCCCCAAATCAAGATGGCGGCACAACCTGCCAGACGAGGTAGACAATTGAAATTTGGTGAATATATAGCTTTTGGTCCCTAACCGACGGGAAAATTCCAAGATGTTCAAATTTTTCACTTTTTACCCCCAAAGATATCGAAATATGGAGGCAATTTTAATGACTGTGCTGACATTCCTTTTGAACTATTTTTTGGCTAAACGGTAAGTCGTATCACAAAACGGATGGCACAATGTCCCTTCAATTCGGAGTGATCTACAACTTTGGTCCTGTGACATTTTGTCGTATCTCTCTCCCTTATACGTTAAATGTGGCCGTATTTCTGGATTGTTCGTAAATTTGGTGATTTTTACAAGTAAATTTCAATGTTTGACACACTTATAAGAATGATAGGATGATCGCGCTAGGTGTGCACATTGGCACCGTTAAGGGACATATGTGTACCAAATTTCATGATTCTAGCTTATACATAAGTAGGCAAATTGTAATATAAAATGTTAGAAATGCACCCAAATTTCACCCTATCCAATATTTGAACTCAATTTACCCCCTTAATATGGGAGATACGAGGATATGGTTTAGAAACAAAGATTTAGAGCGATAAATGAGGCGTCTGATGGCGCAAACCGTTTCTTAATATCATAAACCGTTTAGGAGATATGAATCTCGAAGTGGAAGTCTGCACTTTTCAACGTGCTCATGCTTATCCGTCATCTATATATATAAAAGCAAGTCGGGCTGGAGCGATGTATATATAAATATTTAAAAATGAAAAAAGACGTGCATTAATGAGGCACTTCCAGAAATCTCAGAAATTTGAAACTTGGTACGAGGGAAACTAATGACCCCAAGATCCCTAGAAAAATCAGAAATTCTCAAAATTCCCTGAAGGGGGCACGCTGGGGGGGCTCAAAGTTTGGGCTCAGCATAAGAACACAGTCGTATAGTATATCCAAAACGATAACCTATAGGTTTCGTGGGCTTAAAAATTTTCGGGAATTTCCTCATTTTTATCCCCTATCCCCCCAAATCAAGATGGCGGCACAACCTGCCAGACGAGGTAGACAATTGAAATTTGGTGAATATATAGCTTTTGGTCCCTAACCGACGGGAAAATTCCAAGATGTTCAAATTTTTCACTTTTTACCCCCAAAGATATCGAAATATGGAGGCAATTTTAATGACTGTGCAGACATTCCTTTTGAGCTATTTTTTGGCTAATCGGTAAGTCGTATCACAAAACGGATGGCACAATGTCCCTTCAATTCGGAGTGATCTACAACTTTGGTCCTGTGACATTTTGTCGTATCTCTCTCCCTTATACGTTAAATGTGGCCGTATTTCTGGATTGTTCGTAAATTTGGTGATTTTTACAAGTAAATTTCAATGTTTGACACACTTATAAGAATGATAGGATGATCGCGCTAGGTGTGCCCATTGGCACCGTTAAGGGACATATGTGTACCAAATTTCATGATTCTAGCTTATACATAAGTAGGCAAATTGTAATGTAAAATGTTAAAAATGCACCCAAATTTCACCCTATCCAATATTTGAACTCAATTTACCCCCTTAATATGGGAGATACGAGGATATGGTTTAGAAACAAAGATTTAGAGCAATAAATGAGGCGTCTGATGGCGCAAACCGTTTCTTAATATCATAAACCGTTTAGGAGATATGAATCTCGAAGTGGAAGTCTGCACTTTTCAACGTGCTCATGCTTATCCGTCATCTATATATATAAAAGCAAGTCGGGCTGGAGCGATGTATATATAAATATTTAAAAATGAAAAAAGACGTAAATTAATGAGGCACTTCCAGAAATCTCAGAAATTTGAAACTTGGTACGAGGGAAACTGATGACCCCAAGATCCCTAGAAAAATCCGAAATTCTCAAAATTCCCTGAAGGGGGCACGCTGGGGAGGCTCAAATTTTGGGCTCAGCATAGGAACACAGTCGTATAGTATATCCAAAACGATAACCTATAGGTTTCGTGGGCTTAAAAATTTTCGGGAATTTCCTCATTTTTATCCCCTATCCCCCCAAATCAACATGGCGGCACAACCTGCCAGACGAGGTAGACAATTGAAATTTGGTGAATATATAGCTTTTGGTCCCTAACCGACGGGAAAATTCCAAGATGTTCAAATTTTTCACTTTTTACCCCCAAAGATATCGAAATATGGAGGCAATTTTAATGACTGTGCTGACATTCCTTTTGAGCTATTTTTTGGCTAAACGGTAAGTCGTATCACAAAACGGATGGCACAATGTCCCTTCAATTCGGAGTGATCTACAACTTTGGTCCTGTGACAGTTTGTCGTATCTCTCTCCCTTATACGTTAAATGTGGCCGTATTTCTGGATTGTTCGTAAATTTGGTGATTTTTACAAGTAAATTTCAATGTTTGACACACTTATCAGAATGATAGGATGATCGCGCTAGGTGTGCCCATTGGCACCGTTAAGGGACATATGTGTACCAAATTTCATGATTCTAGCTTATACATAAGTAGGCAAATTGTAATGTAAAATGTTAAAAATGCACCCAAATTTCACCCTATCCAATATTTGAACTCAATTTACCCCCTTAATATGGGAGATACGAGGATATGGTTTAGAAACAAAGATTTAGAGCAATAAATGAGGCGTCTGATGGCGCAAACCGTTTCTTAATATCATAAACCGTTTAGGAGATATGAATCTCGAAGTGGAAGTCTGCACTTTTCAACGTGCTCATGCTTATCCGTCATCTATATATATAAAAGCAAGTCGGGCTGGAGCGATGTATATATAAATATTTAAAAATGAAAAAAGACGTGCATTAATGAGGCACTTCCAGAAATCTCAGAAATTTGAAACTTGGTACGAGGGAAACTAATGACCCCAAGATCCCTAGAAAAATCAGAAATTCTCAAAATTCCCTGAAGGGGGCACGCTGGGGGGGCTCAAAGTTTGGGCTCAGCATAAGAACACAGTCGTATAGTATATCCAAAACGATAACCTATAGGTTTCGTGGGCTTAAAAATTTTCGGGAATTTCCTCATTTTTATCCCCTATCCCCCCAAATCATGATGGCGGCACAACCTGCCAGACGAGGTAGACAATTGAAATTTGGTGAATATATAGCTTTTGGTCCCTAACCGACGGGAAAATTCCAAGATGTTCAAATTTTTCACTTTTTACCCCCAAAGATATCGAAATATGGAGGCAATTTTAATGACTGTGCAGACATTCCTTTTGAGCTATTTTTTGGCTAAACGGTAAGTCGTATCACAAAACGGATGGCACAATGTCCCTTCAATTCGGAGTGATCTACAACTTTGGTCCTGTGACATTTTGTCGTATCTCTCTGCCTTATACGTTAAATGTGGCCGTATTTCTGGATTGTTCGTAAATTTGGTGATTTTTACAAGTAAATTTCAATGTTTGACACACTTATAAGAATGATAGGATGATCGCGCTAGGTGTGCCCATTGGCACCGTTAAGGGACATATGTGTACCAAATTTCATGATTCTAGCTTATACATAAGTAGGCAAATTGTAATGTAAAATGTTAAAAATGCACCCAAATTTCACCCTATCCAATATTTGAACTCAATTTACCCCCTTAATATGGGAGATACAAGGATATGGTTTAGAAACAAAGATTTAGATCAATAAATGAGGCGTCTGATGGCGCAAACCGTTTCTTAATATCATAAACCGTTTAGGAGATATGAATCTCGAAGTGGAAGTCTGCACTTTTCAACGTGCTCATGCTTATCCGTCATCTATATATATAAAAGCAAGTCGGGCTGGAGCGATGTATATATAAATATTTAAAAATGAAAAAAGACGTAAATTAATGAGGCACTTCCAGAAATCTCAGAAATTTGAAACTTGGTACGAGGGAAACTGATGACCCCAAGATCCCTAGAAAAATCCGAAATTCTCAAAATTCCCTGAAGGGGGCACGCTGGGGAGGCTCAAATTTTGGGCTCAGCATAGGAACACAGTCGTATAGTATATCCAAAACGATAACCTATAGGTTTCGTGGGCTTAAAAATTTTCGGGAATTTCCTCATTTTTATCCCCTATCCCCCCAAATCAACATGGCGGCACAACCTGCCAGACGAGGTAGACAATTGAAATTTGGTGAATATATAGCTTTTGGTCCCTAACCGACGGGAAAATTCCAAGATGTTCAAATTTTTCACTTTTTACCCCCAAAGATATCGAAATATGGAGGCAATTTTAATGACTGTGCTGACATTCCTTTTGAGCTATTTTTTGGCTAAACGGTAAGTCGTATCACAAAACGGATGGCACAATGTCCCTTCAATTCGGAGTGATCTACAACTTTGGTCCTGTGACAGTTTGTCGTATCTCTCTCCCTTATACGTTAAATGTGGCCGTATTTCTGGATTGTTCGTAAATTTGGTGATTTTTACAAGTAAATTTCAATGTTTGACACACTTATCAGAATGATAGGATGATCGCGCTAGGTGTGCCCATTGGCACCGTTAAGGGACATATGTGTACCAAATTTCATGATTCTAGCTTATACATAAGTAGGCAAATTGTAATGTAAAATGTTAAAAATGCACCCAAATTTCACCCTATCCAATATTTGAACTCAATTTACCCCCTTAATATGGGAGATACGAGGATATGGTTTAGAAACAAAGATTTAGAGCAATAAATGAGGCGTCTGATGGCGCAAACCGTTTCTTAATATCATAAGCCGTTTAGGAGATATGAATCTCGAAGTGGAAGTCTGCACTTTTCAACGTGCTCATGCTTATCCGTCATCTATATATATAAAAGCAAGTCGGGCTGGAGCGATGTATATATAAATATTTAAAAATGAAAAAAGACGTGCATTAATGAGGCACTTCCAGAAATCTCAGAAATTTGAAACTTGGTACGAGGGAAACTAATGACCCCAAGATCCCTAGAAAAATCCGAAATTCTCAAAATTCCCTGAAGGGGGCACGCTGGGGGGGCTCAAAGTTTGGGCTCAGCATAAGAACACAGTCGTATAGTATATCCAAAACGATAACCTATAGGTTTCGTGGGCTTAAAAATTTTCGGGAATTTCCTCATTTTTATCCCCTATCCCCCCAAATCAAGATGGCGGCACAAACTGCCAGACGAGGTAGACAATTGAAATTTGGTGAATATATAGCTTTTGGTCCCTAACCGACGGGAAAATTCCAAGATGTTCAAATTTTTCACTTTTTACCCCCAAAGATATCGAAATATGGAGGCAATTTTAATGACTGTGCAGACATTCCTTTTGAGCTATTTTTTGGCTAAACGGTAAGTCGTATCACAAAACGGATGGCACAATGTCCCTTCAATTTGGAGTGATCTACAACTTTGGTCCGGTGACATTTTGTCGTATCTCTCTCCCTTATACGTTAAATGTGGCCGTATTTCTGGATTGTTCGTAAATTTGGTGATTTTTACAAGTAAATTTCAATGTTTGACACACTTATAAGAATGATAGGATGATCGCGCTAGGTGTGCACATTGGCACCGTTAAGGGACATATGTGTACCAAATTTCATGATTCTAGCTTATACATAAGTAGGCAAATTGTAATGTAAAATGTTAAAAATGCACCCAAATTTCACCCTATCCAATATTTGAACTCAATTTACCCCCTTAATATGGGAGATACAAGGATATGGTTTAGAAACAAAGATTTAGAGCAATAAATGAGGCGTCTGATGGCGCAAACCGTTTCTTAATATCATAAACCGTTTAGGAGATATGAATCTCGAAGTGGAAGTCTGCACTTTTCAACGTGCTCATGCTTATCCGTCATCTATATATATAAAAGCAAGTCGGGCTGGAGCGATGTATATATAAATATTTAAAAATGAAAAAAGACGTAAATTAATGAGGCACTTCCAGAAATCTCAGAAATTTGAAACTTGGTACGAGGGAAACTGATGACCCCAAGATCCCTAGAAAAATCCGAAATTCTCAAAATTCCCTGAAGGGGGCACGCTGGGGAGGCTCAAATTTTGGGCTCAGCATAGGAACACAGTCGTATAGTATATCCAAAACGATAACCTATAGGTTTCGTGGGCTTAAAAATTTTCGGGAATTTCCTCATTTTTATCCCCTATCCCCCCAAATCAACATGGCGGCACAACCTGCCAGACGAGGTAGACAATTGAAATTTGGTGAATATATAGCTTTTGGTCCCTAACCGACGGGAAAATTCCAAGATGTTCAAATTTTTCACTTTTTACCCCCAAAGATATCGAAATATGGAGGCAATTTTAATGACTGTGCTGACATTCCTTTTGAGCTATTTTTTGGCTAAACGGTAAGTCGTATCACAAAACGGATGGCACAATGTCCCTTCAATTCGGAGTGATCTACAACTTTGGTCCTGTGACAGTTTGTCGTATCTCTCTCCCTTATACGTTAAATGTGGCCGTATTTCTGGATTGTTCGTAAATTTGGTGATTTTTACAAGTAAATTTCAATGTTTGACACACTTATCAGAATGATAGGATGATCGCGCTAGGTGTGCCCATTGGCACCGTTAAGGGACATATGTGTACCAAATTTCATGATTCTAGCTTATACATAAGTAGGCAAATTGTAATGTAAAATGTTAAAAATGCACCCAAATTTCACCCTATCCAATATTTGAACTCAATTTACCCCCTTAATATGGGAGATACGAGGATATGGTTTAGAAACAAAGATTTAGAGCAATAAATGAGGCGTCTGATGGCGCAAACCGTTTCTTAATATCATAAACCGTTTAGGAGATATGAATCTCGAAGTGGAAGTCTGCACTTTTCAACGTGCTCATGCTTATCCGTCATCTATATATATAAAAGCAAGTCGGGCTGGAGCGATGTATATATAAATATTTAAAAATGAAAAAAGACGTGCATTAATGAGGCACTTCCAGAAATCTCAGAAATTTGAAACTTGGTACGAGGGAAACTAATGACCCCAAGATCCCTAGAAAAATCAGAAATTCTCAAAATTCCCTGAAGGGGGCACGCTGGGGGGGCTCAAATTTGGGCTCAGCATAAGAACACAGTCGTATAGTATATCCAAAACGATAACCTATAGGTTTCGTGGGCTTAAAAATTTTCGGGAATTTCCTCATTTTTATCCCCTATCCCCCCAAATCATGATGGCGGCACAACCTGCCAGACGAGGTAGACAATTGAAATTTGGTGAATATATAGCTTTTGGTCCCTAACCGACGGGAAAATTCCAAGATGTTCAAATTTTTCACTTTTTACCCCCAAAGATATCGAAATATGGAGGCAATTTTAATGACTGTGCAGACATTCCTTTTGAGCTATTTTTTGGCTAAACGGTAAGTCGTATCACAAAACGGATGGCACAATGTCCCTTCAATTCGGAGTGATCTACAACTTTGGTCCTGTGACATTTTGTCGTATCTCTCTGCCTTATACGTTAAATGTGGCCGTATTTCTGGATTGTTCGTAAATTTGGTGATTTTTACAAGTAAATTTCAATGTTTGACACACTTATAAGAATGATAGGATGATCGCGCTAGGTGTGCCCATTGGCACCGTTAAGGGACATATGTGTACCAAATTTCATGATTCTAGCTTATACATAAGTAGGCAAATTGTAATGTAAAATGTTAAAAATGCACCCAAATTTCACCCTATCCAATATTTGAACTCAATTTACCCCCTTAATATGGGAGATACAAGGATATGGTTTAGAAACAAAGATTTAGATCAATAAATGAGGCGTCTGATGGCGCAAACCGTTTCTTAATATCATAAACCGTTTAGGAGATATGAATCTCGAAGTGGAAGTCTGCACTTTTCAACGTGCTCATGCTTATCCGTCATCTATATATATAAAAGCAAGTCGGGCTGGAGCGATGTATATATAAATATTTAAAAATGAAAAAAGACGTAAATTAATGAGGCACTTCCAGAAATCTCAGAAATTTGAAACTTGGTACGAGGGAAACTGATGACCCCAAGATCCCTAGAAAAATCCGAAATTCTCAAAATTCCCTGAAGGGGGCACGCTGGGGAGGCTCAAATTTTGGGCTCAGCATAGGAACACAGTCGTATAGTATATCCAAAACGATAACCTATAGGTTTCGTGGGCTTAAAAATTTTCGGGAATTTCCTCATTTTTATCCCCTATCCCCCCAAATCAACATGGCGGCACAACCTGCCAGACGAGGTAGACAATTGAAATTTGGTGAATATATAGCTTTTGGTCCCTAACCGACGGGAAAATTCCAAGATGTTCAAATTTTTCACTTTTTACCCCCAAAGATATCGAAATATGGAGGCAATTTTAATGACTGTGCTGACATTCCTTTTGAGCTATTTTTTGGCTAAACGGTAAGTCGTATCACAAAACGGATGGCACAATGTCCCTTCAATTCGGAGTGATCTACAACTTTGGTCCTGTGACAGTTTGTCGTATCTCTCTCCCTTATACGTTAAATGTGGCCGTATTTCTGGATTGTTCGTAAATTTGGTGATTTTTACAAGTAAATTTCAATGTTTGACACACTTATCAGAATGATAGGATGATCGCGCTAGGTGTGCCCATTGGCACCGTTAAGGGACATATGTGTACCAAATTTCATGATTCTAGCTTATACATAAGTAGGCAAATTGTAATGTAAAATGTTAAAAATGCACCCAAATTTCACCCTATCCAATATTTGAACTCAATTTACCCCCTTAATATGGGAGATACGAGGATATGGTTTAGAAACAAAGATTTAGAGCAATAAATGAGGCGTCTGATGGCGCAAACCGTTTCTTAATATCATAAGCCGTTTAGGAGATATGAATCTCGAAGTGGAAGTCTGCACTTTTCAACGTGCTCATGCTTATCCGTCATCTATATATATAAAAGCAAGTCGGGCTGGAGCGATGTATATATAAATATTTAAAAATGAAAAAAGACGTGCATTAATGAGGCACTTCCAGAAATCTCAGAAATTTGAAACTTGGTACGAGGGAAACTAATGACCCCAAGATCCCTAGAAAAATCCGAAATTCTCAAAATTCCCTGAAGGGGGCACGCTGGGGGGGCTCAAAGTTTGGGCTCAGCATAAGAACACAGTCGTATAGTATATCCAAAACGATAACCTATAGGTTTCGTGGGCTTAAAAATTTTCGGGAATTTCCTCATTTTTATCCCCTATCCCCCCAAATCAAGATGGCGGCACAAACTGCCAGACGAGGTAGACAATTGAAATTTGGTGAATATATAGCTTTTGGTCCCTAACCGACGGGAAAATTCCAAGATGTTCAAATTTTTCACTTTTTACCCCCAAAGATATCGAAATATGGAGGCAATTTTAATGACTGTGCAGACATTCCTTTTGAGCTATTTTTTGGCTAAACGGTAAGTCGTATCACAAAACGGATGGCACAATGTCCCTTCAATTTGGAGTGATCTACAACTTTGGTCCGGTGACATTTTGTCGTATCTCTCTCCCTTATACGTTAAATGTGGCCGTATTTCTGGATTGTTCGTAAATTTGGTGATTTTTACAAGTAAATTTCAATGTTTGACACACTTATAAGAATGATAGGATGATCGCGCTAGGTGTGCACATTGGCACCGTTAAGGGACATATGTGTACCAAATTTCATGATTCTAGCTTATACATAAGTAGGCAAATTGTAATGTAAAATGTTAAAAATGCACCCAAATTTCACCCTATCCAATATTTGAACTCAATTTACCCCCTTAATATGGGAGATACAAGGATATGGTTTAGAAACAAAGATTTAGAGCAATAAATGAGGCGTCTGATGGCGCAAACCGTTTCTTAATATCATAAACCGTTTAGGAGATATGAATCTCGAAGTGGAAGTCTGCACTTTTCAACGTGCTCATGCTTATCCGTCATCTATATATATAAAAGCAAGTCGGGCTGGAGCGATGTATATATAAATATTTAAAAATGAAAAAAGACGTAAATTAATGAGGCACTTCCAGAAATCTCAGAAATTTGAAACTTGGTACGAGGGAAACTGATGACCCCAAGATCCCTAGAAAAATCCGAAATTCTCAAAATTCCCTGAAGGGGGCACGCTGGGGAGGCTCAAATTTTGGGCTCAGCATAGGAACACAGTCGTATAGTATATCCAAAACGATAACCTATAGGTTTCGTGGGCTTAAAAATTTTCGGGAATTTCCTCATTTTTATCCCCTATCCCCCCAAATCAACATGGCGGCACAACCTGCCAGACGAGGTAGACAATTGAAATTTGGTGAATATATAGCTTTTGGTCCCTAACCGACGGGAAAATTCCAAGATGTTCAAATTTTTCACTTTTTACCCCCAAAGATATCGAAATATGGAGGCAATTTTAATGACTGTGCTGACATTCCTTTTGAGCTATTTTTTGGCTAAACGGTAAGTCGTATCACAAAACGGATGGCACAATGTCCCTTCAATTCGGAGTGATCTACAACTTTGGTCCTGTGACAGTTTGTCGTATCTCTCTCCCTTATACGTTAAATGTGGCCGTATTTCTGGATTGTTCGTAAATTTGGTGATTTTTACAAGTAAATTTCAATGTTTGACACACTTATCAGAATGATAGGATGATCGCGCTAGGTGTGCCCATTGGCACCGTTAAGGGACATATGTGTACCAAATTTCATGATTCTAGCTTATACATAAGTAGGCAAATTGTAATGTAAAATGTTAAAAATGCACCCAAATTTCACCCTATCCAATATTTGAACTCAATTTACCCCCTTAATATGGGAGATACGAGGATATGGTTTAGAAACAAAGATTTAGAGCAATAAATGAGGCGTCTGATGGCGCAAACCGTTTCTTAATATCATAAACCGTTTAGGAGATATGAATCTCGAAGTGGAAGTCTGCACTTTTCAACGTGCTCATGCTTATCCGTCATCTATATATATAAAAGCAAGTCGGGCTGGAGCGATGTATATATAAATATTTAAAAATGAAAAAAGACGTGCATTAATGAGGCACTTCCAGAAATCTCAGAAATTTGAAACTTGGTACGAGGGAAACTAATGACCCCAAGATCCCTAGAAAAATCGGAAATTCTCAAAATTCCCTGAAGGGGGCACGCTGGGGGGGCTCAAAGTTTGGGCTCAGCATAAGAACACAGTCGTATAGTATATCCAAAACGATAACCTATAGGTTTCGTGGGCTTAAAAATTTTCGAGAATTTCCTCATTTTTATCCCCTATCCCCCCAAATCAAGATGGCGGCACAACCTGCCAGACGAGGTAGACAATTGAAATTTGGTGAATATATAGCTTTTGGTCCCTAACCGACGGGAAAATTCCAAGATGTTCAAATTTTTCACTTTTTACCCCCAAAGATATCGAAATATGGAGGCAATTTTAATGACTGTGCTGACATTCCTTTTGAACTATTTTTTGGCTAAACGGTAAGTCGTATCACAAAACGGATGGCACAATGTCCCTACAATTCGGAGTGATCTACAACTTTGGTCCTGTGACATTTTGTCGTATCTCTCTCCCTTATACGTTAAATGTGGCCGTATTTCTGGATTGTTCGTAAATTTGGTGATTTTTACAAGTAAATTTCAATGTTTGACACACTTATAAGAATGATAGGATGATCGCGCTAGGTGTGCCCATTGGCACCGTTAAGGGACATATGTGTACCAAATTTCATGATTCTAGCTTATACATAAGTAGGCAAATTGTAATGTAAAATGTTAAAAATGCACCCAAATTTCACCCTATCCAATATTTGAACTCAATTTACCCCCTTAATATGGGAGATACGAGGATATGGTTTAGAAACAAAGATTTAGAGCAATAAATGAGGCGTCTGATGGCGCAAACCGTTTCTTAATATCATAAACCGTTTAGGAGATATGAATCTCGAAGTGGAAGTCTGCACTTTTCAACGTGCTCATGCTTATCCGTCATCTATATATATAAAAGCAAGTCGGGCTGGAGCGATGTATATATAAATATTTAAAAATGAAAAAAGACGTGCATTAATGAGGCACTTCCAGAAATCTCAGAAATTTGAAACTTGGTACGAGGGAAACTAATGACCCCAAGATCCCTAGAAAAATCCGAAATTCTCAAAATTCCCTGAAGGGGGCACGCTGGGGGGGCTCAAAGTTTGGGCTCAGCATAAGAACACAGTCGTATAGTATATCCAAAACGATAACCTATAGGTTTCGTGGGCTTAAATATTTTCGGGAATTTCCTCATTTTTATCCCCTATCCCCCCAAATCAAGATGGCGGCACAACCTGCCAGACGAGGTAGACAATTGAAATTTGGTGAATATATAGCTTTTGGTCCCTAACCGACGGGAAAATTCCAAGATGTTCAAATTTTTCACTTTTTACCCCCAAAGATATCGAAATATGGAGGCAATTTTAATGACTGTGCTGACATTCCTTTTGAACTATTTTTTGGCTAAACGGTAAGTCGTATCACAAAACGGATGGCACAATGTCCCTTCAATTCGGAGTGATCTACAACTTTGGTCCTGTGACATTTTGTCGTATCTCTCTCCCTTATACGTTAAATGTGGCCGTATTTCTGGATTGTTCGTAAATTTGGTGATTTTTACAAGTAAATTTCAATGTTTGACACACTTATAAGAATGATAGGATGATCGCGCTAGGTGTGCACATTGGCACCGTTAAGGGACATATGTGTACCAAATTTCATGATTCTAGCTTATACATAAGTAGGCAAATTGTAATATAAAATGTTAGAAATGCACCCAAATTTCACCCTATCCAATATTTGAACTCAATTTACCCCCTTAATATGGGAGATACGAGGATATGGTTTAGAAACAAAGATTTAGAGCGATAAATGAGGCGTCTGATGGCGCAAACCGTTTCTTAATATCATAAACCGTTTAGGAGATATGAATCTCGAAGTGGAAGTCTGCACTTTTCAACGTGCTCATGCTTATCCGTCATCTATATATATAAAAGCAAGTCGGGCTGGAGCGATGTATATATAAATATTTAAAAATGAAAAAAGACGTGCATTAATGAGGCACTTCCAGAAATCTCAGAAATTTGAAACTTGGTACGAGGGAAACTAATGACCCCAAGATCCCTAGAAAAATCAGAAATTCTCAAAATTCCCTGAAGGGGGCACGCTGGGGGGGCTCAAAGTTTGGGCTCAGCATAAGAACACAGTCGTATAGTATATCCAAAACGATAACCTATAGGTTTCGTGGGCTTAAAAATTTTCGGGAATTTCCTCATTTTTATCCCCTATCCCCCCAAATCAAGATGGCGGCACAACCTGCCAGACGAGGTAGACAATTGAAATTTGGTGAATATATAGCTTTTGGTCCCTAACCGACGGGAAAATTCCAAGATGTTCAAATTTTTCACTTTTTACCCCCAAAGATATCGAAATATGGAGGCAATTTTAATGACTGTGCAGACATTCCTTTTGAGCTATTTTTTGGCTAATCGGTAAGTCGTATCACAAAACGGATGGCACAATGTCCCTTCAATTCGGAGTGATCTACAACTTTGGTCCTGTGACATTTTGTCGTATCTCTCTCCCTTATACGTTAAATGTGGCCGTATTTCTGGATTGTTCGTAAATTTGGTGATTTTTACAAGTAAATTTCAATGTTTGACACACTTATAAGAATGATAGGATGATCGCGCTAGGTGTGCCCATTGGCACCGTTAAGGGACATATGTGTACCAAATTTCATGATTCTAGCTTATACATAAGTAGGCAAATTGTAATGTAAAATGTTAAAAATGCACCCAAATTTCACCCTATCCAATATTTGAACTCAATTTACCCCCTTAATATGGGAGATACGAGGATATGGTTTAGAAACAAAGATTTAGAGCAATAAATGAGGCGTCTGATGGCGCAAACCGTTTCTTAATATCATAAACCGTTTAGGAGATATGAATCTCGAAGTGGAAGTCTGCACTTTTCAACGTGCTCATGCTTATCCGTCATCTATATATATAAAAGCAAGTCGGGCTGGAGCGATGTATATATAAATATTTAAAAATGAAAAAAGACGTAAATTAATGAGGCACTTCCAGAAATCTCAGAAATTTGAAACTTGGTACGAGGGAAACTGATGACCCCAAGATCCCTAGAAAAATCCGAAATTCTCAAAATTCCCTGAAGGGGGCACGCTGGGGAGGCTCAAATTTTGGGCTCAGCATAGGAACACAGTCGTATAGTATATCCAAAACGATAACCTATAGGTTTCGTGGGCTTAAAAATTTTCGGGAATTTCCTCATTTTTATCCCCTATCCCCCCAAATCAACATGGCGGCACAACCTGCCAGACGAGGTAGACAATTGAAATTTGGTGAATATATAGCTTTTGGTCCCTAACCGACGGGAAAATTCCAAGATGTTCAAATTTTTCACTTTTTACCCCCAAAGATATCGAAATATGGAGGCAATTTTAATGACTGTGCTGACATTCCTTTTGAGCTATTTTTTGGCTAAACGGTAAGTCGTATCACAAAACGGATGGCACAATGTCGCTTCAATTCGGAGTGATCTACAACTTTGGTCCTGTGACAGTTTGTCGTATCTCTCTCCCTTATACGTTAAATGTGGCCGTATTTCTGGATTGTTCGTAAATTTGGTGATTTTTACAAGTAAATTTCAATGTTTGACACACTTATCAGAATGATAGGATGATCGCGCTAGGTGTGCCCATTGGCACCGTTAAGGGACATATGTGTACCAAATTTCATGATTCTAGCTTATACATAAGTAGGCAAATTGTAATGTAAAATGTTAAAAATGCACCCAAATTTCACCCTATCCAATATTTGAACTCAATTTACCCCCTTAATATGGGAGATACGAGGATATGGTTTAGAAACAAAGATTTAGAGCAATAAATGAGGCGTCTGATGGCGCAAACCGTTTCTTAATATCATAAACCGTTTAGGAGATATGAATCTCGAAGTGGAAGTCTGCACTTTTCAACGTGCTCATGCTTATCCGTCATCTATATATATAAAAGCAAGTCGGGCTGGAGCGATGTATATATAAATATTTAAAAATGAAAAAAGACGTGCATTAATGAGGCACTTCCAGAAATCTCAGAAATTTGAAACTTGGTACGAGGGAAACTAATGACCCCAAGATCCCTAGAAAAATCAGAAATTCTCAAAATTCCCTGAAGGGGGCACGCTGGGGGGGCTCAAAGTTTGGGCTCAGCATAAGAACACAGTCGTATAGTATATCCAAAACGATAACCTATAGGTTTCGTGGGCTTAAATATTTTCGGGAATTTCCTCATTTTTATCCCCTATCCCCCCAAATCAAGATGGCGGCACAACCTGCCAGACGAGGTAGACAATTGAAATTTGGTGAATATATAGCTTTTGGTCCCTAACCGACGGGAAAATTCCAAGATGTTCAAATTTTTCACTTTTTACCCCCAAAGATATCGAAATATGGAGGCAATTTTAATGACTGTGCTGACATTCCTTTTGAACTATTTTTTGGCTAAACGGTAAGTCGTATCACAAAACGGATGGCACAATGTCCCTTCAATTCGGAGTGATCTACAACTTTGGTCCTGTGACATTTTGTCGTATCTCTCTCCCTTATACGTTAAATGTGGCCGTATTTCTGGATTGTTCGTAAATTTGGTGATTTTTACAAGTAAATTTCAATGTTTGACACACTTATAAGAATGATAGGATGATCGCGCTAGGTGTGCACATTGGCACCGTTAAGGGACATATGTGTACCAAATTTCATGATTCTAGCTTATACATAAGTAGGCAAATTGTAATATAAAATGTTAGAAATGCACCCAAATTTCACCCTATCCAATATTTGAACTCAATTTACCCCCTTAATATGGGAGATACGAGGATATGGTTTAGAAACAAAGATTTAGAGCGATAAATGAGGCGTCTGATGGCGCAAACCGTTTCTTAATATCATAAACCGTTTAGGAGATATGAATCTCGAAGTGGAAGTCTGCACTTTTCAACGTGCTCATGCTTATCCGTCATCTATATATATAAAAGCAAGTCGGGCTGGAGCGATGTATATATAAATATTTAAAAATGAAAAAAGACGTGCATTAATGAGGCACTTCCAGAAATCTCAGAAATTTGAAACTTGGTACGAGGGAAACTAATGACCCCAAGATCCCTAGAAAAATCAGAAATTCTCAAAATTCCCTGAAGGGGGCACGCTGGGGGGGCTCAAAGTTTGGGCTCAGCATAAGAACACAGTCGTATAGTATATCCAAAACGATAACCTATAGGTTTCGTGGGCTTAAAAATTTTCGGGAATTTCCTCATTTTTATCCCCTATCCCCCCAAATCAAGATGGCGGCACAACCTGCCAGACGAGGTAGACAATTGAAATTTGGTGAATATATAGCTTTTGGTCCCTAACCGACGGGAAAATTCCAAGATGTTCAAATTTTTCACTTTTTACCCCCAAAGATATCGAAATATGGAGGCAATTTTAATGACTGTGCAGACATTCCTTTTGAGCTATTTTTTGGCTAATCGGTAAGTCGTATCACAAAACGGATGGCACAATGTCCCTTCAATTCGGAGTGATCTACAACTTTGGTCCTGTGACATTTTGTCGTATCTCTCTCCCTTATACGTTAAATGTGGCCGTATTTCTGGATTGTTCGTAAATTTGGTGATTTTTACAAGTAAATTTCAATGTTTGACACACTTATAAGAATGATAGGATGATCGCGCTAGGTGTGCCCATTGGCACCGTTAAGGGACATATGTGTACCAAATTTCATGATTCTAGCTTATACATAAGTAGGCAAATTGTAATGTAAAATGTTAAAAATGCACCCAAATTTCACCCTATCCAATATTTGAACTCAATTTACCCCCTTAATATGGGAGATACGAGGATATGGTTTAGAAACAAAGATTTAGAGCAATAAATGAGGCGTCTGATGGCGCAAACCGTTTCTTAATATCATAAACCGTTTAGGAGATATGAATCTCGAAGTGGAAGTCTGCACTTTTCAACGTGCTCATGCTTATCCGTCATCTATATATATAAAAGCAAGTCGGGCTGGAGCGATGTATATATAAATATTTAAAAATGAAAAAAGACGTAAATTAATGAGGCACTTCCAGAAATCTCAGAAATTTGAAACTTGGTACGAGGGAAACTGATGACCCCAAGATCCCTAGAAAAATCCGAAATTCTCAAAATTCCCTGAAGGGGGCACGCTGGGGAGGCTCAAATTTTGGGCTCAGCATAGGAACACAGTCGTATAGTATATCCAAAACGATAACCTATAGGTTTCGTGGGCTTAAAAATTTTCGGGAATTTCCTCATTTTTATCCCCTATCCCCCCAAATCAACATGGCGGCACAACCTGCCAGACGAGGTAGACAATTGAAATTTGGTGAATATATAGCTTTTGGTCCCTAACCGACGGGAAAATTCCAAGATGTTCAAATTTTTCACTTTTTACCCCCAAAGATATCGAAATATGGAGGCAATTTTAATGACTGTGCTGACATTCCTTTTGAGCTATTTTTTGGCTAAACGGTAAGTCGTATCACAAAACGGATGGCACAATGTCCCTTCAATTCGGAGTGATCTACAACTTTGGTCCTGTGACAGTTTGTCGTATCTCTCTCCCTTATACGTTAAATGTGGCCGTATTTCTGGATTGTTCGTAAATTTGGTGATTTTTACAAGTAAATTTCAATGTTTGACACACTTATCAGAATGATAGGATGATCGCGCTAGGTGTGCCCATTGGCACCGTTAAGGGACATATGTGTACCAAATTTCATGATTCTAGCTTATACATAAGTAGGCAAATTGTAATGTAAAATGTTAAAAATGCACCCAAATTTCACCCTATCCAATATTTGAACTCAATTTACCCCCTTAATATGGGAGATACGAGGATATGGTTTAGAAACAAAGATTTAGAGCAATAAATGAGGCGTCTGATGGCGCAAACCGTTTCTTAATATCATAAACCGTTTAGGAGATATGAATCTCGAAGTGGAAGTCTGCACTTTTCAACGTGCTCATGCTTATCCGTCATCTATATATATAAAAGCAAGTCGGGCTGGAGCGATGTATATATAAATATTTAAAAATGAAAAAAGACGTGCATTAATGAGGCACTTCCAGAAATCTCAGAAATTTGAAACTTGGTACGAGGGAAACTAATGACCCCAAGATCCCTAGAAAAATCAGAAATTCTCAAAATTCCCTGAAGGGGGCACGCTGGGGGGGCTCAAAGTTTGGGCTCAGCATAAGAACACAGTCGTATAGTATATCCAAAACGATAACCTATAGGTTTCGTGGGCTTAAAAATTTTCGGGAATTTCCTCATTTTTATCCCCTATCCCCCCAAATCATGATGGCGGCACAACCTGCCAGACGAGGTAGACAATTGAAATTTGGTGAATATATAGCTTTTGGTCCCTAACCGACGGGAAAATTCCAAGATGTTCAAATTTTTCAATTTTTACCCCCAAAGATATCGAAATATGGAGGCAATTTTAATGACTGTGCAGACATTCCTTTTGAGCTATTTTTTGGCTAAACGGTAAGTCGTATCACAAAACGGATGGCACAATGTCCCTTCAATTCGGAGTGATCTACAACTTTGGTCCTGTGACATTTTGTCGTATCTCTCTCCCTTATACGTTAAATGTGGCCGTATTTCTGGATTGTTCGTAAATTTGGTGATTTTTACAAGTAAATTTCAATGTTTGACACACTTATAAGAATGATAGGATGATCGCGCTAGGTGTGCCCATTGGCACCGTTAAGGGACATATGTGTACCAAATTTCATGATTCTAGCTTATACATAAGTAGGCAAATTGTAATGTAAAATGTTAAAAATGCACCCAAATTTCACCCTATCCAATATTTGAACTCAATTTACCCCCTTAATATGGGAGATACAAGGATATGGTTTAGAAACAAAGATTTAGAGCAATAAATGAGGCGTCTGATGGCGCAAACCGTTTCTTAATATCATAAACCGTTTAGGAGATATGAATCTCGAAGTGGAAGTCTGCACTTTTCAACGTGCTCATGCTTATCCGTCATCTATATATATAAAAGCAAGTCGGGCTGGAGCGATGTATATATAAATATTTAAAAATGAAAAAAGACGTAAATTAATGAGGCACTTCCAGAAATCTCAGAAATTTGAAACTTGGTACGAGGGAAACTGATGACCCCAAGATCCCTAGAAAAATCCGAAATTCTCAAAATTCCCTGAAGGGGGCACGCTGGGGAGGCTCAAATTTTGGGCTCAGCATAGGAACACAGTCGTATAGTATATCCAAAACGATAACCTATAGGTTTCGTGGGCTTAAAAATTTTCGGGAATTTCCTCATTTTTATCCCCTATCCCCCCAAATCAACATGGCGGCACAACCTGCCAGACGAGGTAGACAATTGAAATTTGGTGAATATATAGCTTTTGGTCCCTAACCGACGGGAAAATTCCAAGATGTTCAAATTTTTCACTTTTTACCCCCAAAGATATCGAAATATGGAGGCAATTTTAATGACTGTGCTGACATTCCTTTTGAGCTATTTTTTGGCTAAACGGTAAGTCGTATCACAAAACGGATGGCACAATGTCCCTTCAATTCGGAGTGATCTACAACTTTGGTCCTGTGACAGTTTGTCGTATCTCTCTCCCTTATACGTTAAATGTGGCCGTATTTCTGGATTGTTCGTAAATTTGGTGATTTTTACAAGTAAATTTCAATGTTTGACACACTTATCAGAATGATAGGATGATCGCGCTAGGTGTGCCCATTGGCACCGTTAAGGGACATATGTGTACCAAATTTCATGATTCTAGCTTATACATAAGTAGGCAAATTGTAATGTAAAATGTTAAAAATGCACCCAAATTTCACCCTATCCAATATTTGAACTCAATTTACCCCCTTAATATGGGAGATACGAGGATATGGTTTAGAAACAAAGATTTAGAGCAATAAATGAGGCGTCTGATGGCGCAAACCGTTTCTTAATATCATAAGCCGTTTAGGAGATATGAATCTCGAAGTGGAAGTCTGCACTTTTCAACGTGCTCATGCTTATCCGTCATCTATATATATAAAAGCAAGTCGGGCTGGAGCGATGTATATATAAATATTTAAAAATGAAAAAAGACGTGCATTAATGAGGCACTTCCAGAAATCTCAGAAATTTGAAACTTGGTACGAGGGAAACTAATGACCCCAAGATCCCTAGAAAAATCCGAAATTCTCAAAATTCCCTGAAGGGGGCACGCTGGGGGGGCTCAAAGTTTGGGCTCAGCATAAGAACACAGTCGTATAGTATATCCAAAACGATAACCTATAGGTTTCGTGGGCTTAAAAATTTTCGGGAATTTCCTCATTTTTATCCCCTATCCCCCCAAATCAAGATGGCGGCACAACCTGCCAGACGAGGTAGACAATTGAAATTTGGTGAATATATAGCTTTTGGTCCCTAACCGACGGGAAAATTCCAAGATGTTCAAATTTTTCACTTTTTACCCCCAAAGATATCGAAATATGGAGGCAATTTTAATGACTGTGCAGACATTCCTTTTGAGCTATTTTTTGGCTAAACGGTAAGTCGTATCACAAAACGGATGGCACAATGTCCCTTCAATTCGGAGTGATCTACAACTTTGGTCCTGTGACATTTTGTCGTATCTCTCTCCCTTATACGTTAAATGTGGCCGTATTTCTGGATTGTTCGTAAATTTGGTGATTTTTACAAGTAAATTTCAATGTTTAACACACTTATAAGAATGATAGGATGATCGCGCTAGGTGTGCCCATTGGCACCGTTAAGGGACATATGTGTACCAAATTTCATGATTCTAGCTTATACATAAGTAGGCAAATTGTAATGTAAAATGTTAAAAATGCACCCAAATTTCACCCTATCCAATATTTGAACTCAATTTACCCCCTTAATATGGGAGATACGAGGATATGGTTTAGAAACAAAGATTTAGAGCAATAAATGAGGCGTCTGATGGCGCAAACCGTTTCTTAATATCATAAACCGTTTAGGAGATATGAATCTCGAAGTGGAAGTCTGCACTTTTCAACGTGCTCATGCTTATCCGTCATCTATATATATAAAAGCAAGTCGGGCTGGAGCGATGTATATATAAATATTTAAAAATGAAAAAAAGACGTGCATTAATGAGGCACTTCCAGAAATCTCAGAAATTTGAAACTTGGTACGAGGGAAACTAATGACCCCAAGATCCCTAGAAAAATCCGAAATTCTCAAAATTCCCTGAAGGGGGCACGCTGGGGGGGCTCAAAGTTTGGGCTCAGCATAAGAACACAGTCGTATAGTATATCCAAAACGATAACCTATAGGTTTCGTGGGCTTAAAAATTTTCGGGAATTTCCTCATTTTTATCCCCTATCCCCCCAAATCAAGATGGCGGCACAACCTGCCAGACGAGGTAGACAATTGAAATTTGGTGAATATATAGCTTTTGGTCCCTAACCGACGGGAAAATTCCAAGATGTTCAAATTTTTCACTTTTTACCCCCAAAGATATCGAAATATGGAGGCAATTTTAATGACTGTGCAGACATTCCTTTTGAGCTATTTTTTGGCTAAACGGTAAGTCGTATCACAAAACGGATGGCACAATGTCTCTTCAATTCGGAGTGATCTACAACTTTGGTCCTGTGACATTTTGTCGTATCTCTCTCCCTTATACGTTAAATGTGGCCGTATTTCTGGATTGTTCGTAAATTTGGTGATTTTTACAAGTAAATTTCAATGTTTGACACACTTATAAGAATGATAGGATGATCGCGCTAGGTGTGCCCATTGGCATCGTTAGGGGACATATGTGTACCAAATTTCATGATTCTAGCTTATACATAAGTAGGCAAATTGTAATGTAAAATGTTAAAAATGCACCCAAATTTCACCCTATCCAATATTTGAACTCAATTTACCCCCTTAATATGGGAGATACGAGGATATGGTTTAGAAACAAAGATATAGAGCAATAAATGAGGCGTCTGATGGCGCAAACCGTTTCTTAATATCATAAACCGTTTAGGAGATATGAATCTCGAAGTGGAAGTCTGCACTTTTCAACGTGCTCATGCTTATCCGTCATCTATATATATAAAAGCAAGTCGGGCTGGAGCGATGTATATATAAATATTTAAAAATGAAAAAAGACGTGAATTAATGAGGCACTTCCAGAAATCTCAGAAATTTGAAACTTGGTACGAGGGAAACTGATGACCCCAAGATCCCTAGAAAAATCCGAAATTCTCAAAATTCCCTGAAGGGGGCACGCTGGGGAGGCTCAAATTTTGGGCTCAGCATAGGAACACAGTCGTATAGTATATCCAAAACGATAACCTATAGGTTTCGTGGGCTTAAAAATTTTCGGGAATTTCCTCATTTTTATCCCCTATCCCCCCAAATCAAGATGGCGGCACAACCTGCCAGACGAGGTAGACAATTGAAATTTGGTGAATATATAGCTTTTGGTCCCTAACCGACGGGAAAATTCCAAGATGTTCAAATTTTTCACTTTTTACCCCCAAAGATATCGAAATATGGAGGCAATTTTAATGACTGTGCTGACATTCCTTTTGAGCTATTTTTTGGCTAAACGGTAAGTCGTATCACAAAACGGATGGCACAATGTCTCTTCAATTCGGAGTGATCTACAACTTTGGTCCTGTGACATTTTGTCGTATCTCTCTCCCTTATACGTTAAATGTGGCCGTATTTCTGGATTGTTCGTAAATTTGGTGATTTTTACAAGTAAATTTCAATGTTTGACACACTTATAAGAATGATAGGATGATCGCGCTAGGTGTGCCCATTGGCACCGTTAAGGGACATATGTGTACCAAATTTCATGATTCTAGCTTATACATAAGTAGGCAAATTGTAATGTAAAATGTTAAAAATGCACCCAAATTTCACCCTATCCAATATTTGAACTCAATTTACCCCCTTAATATGGGAGATACGAGGATATGGTTTAGAAACAAAGATTTAGAGCAATAAATGAGGCGTCTGATGGCGCAAACCGTTTCTTAATATCATAAACCGTTTAGGAGATATGAATCTCGAAGTGGAAGTCTGCACTTTTCAACGTGCTCATGCTTATCCGTCATCTATATATATAAAAGCAAGTCGGGCTGGAGCGATGTATATATAAATATTTAAAAATGAAAAAAGACGTGAATTAATGAGGCACTTCCAGAAATCTCAGAAATTTGAAACTTGGTACGAGGGAAACTGATGACCCCAAGATCCCTAGAAAAATCCGAAATTCTCAAAATTCCCTGAAGGGGGCACGCTGGGGGGGCTCAAATTTTGGGCTCAGCATAAGAACACAGTCGTATAGTATATCCAAAACGATAACCTATAGGTTTCGTGGGCTTAAAAATTTTCGGGAATTTCCTCATTTTTATCCCCTATCCCCCCAAATCAAGATGGCGGCACAACCTGCCAGACGAGGTAGACAATTGAAATTTGGAGAATATATAGCTTTTGGTCCCTAACCGACGGGAAAATTCCAAGATGTTCAAATTTTTCACTTTTTACCCCCAAAGATATCGAAATATGGAGGCAATTTTAATGACTGTGCAGACATTCCTTTTGTGCTATTTTTTGGCTAAACGGTAAGTCGTATCACAAAACGGATGGCACAATGTCCCTTCAATTTGGAGTGATCTACAACTTTGGTCCGGTGACATTTTGTCGTATCTCTCTCCCTTATACGTTAAATGTGGCCGTATTTCTGGATTGTTCGTAAATTTGGTGATTTTTACAAGTAAATTTCAATGTTTGACACACTTATAAGAATGATAGGATGATCGCGCTAAGTGTGCACATTGGCACCGTTAAGGGACATATGTGTACCAAATTTCATGATTCTAGCTTATACATAAGTAGGCAAATTGTAATGTAAAATGTTAAAAATGCACCCAAATTTCACCCTATCCAATATTTGAACTCAATTTACCCCCTTAATATGGGAGATACAAGGATATGGTTTAGAAACAAAGATTTAGAGCAATAAATGAGGCGTCTGATGGCGCAAACCGTTTCTTAATATCATAAACCGTTTAGGAGATATCAATCTCGAAGTGGAAGTCTGCACTTTTCAACGTGCTCATGCTTATCCGTCAACTATATATATAAAAGCAAGTCGGGCTGGAGCGATGTATATATAAATATTTAAAAATGAAAAAAGACGTGAATTAATGAGGCACTTCCAGAAATCTCAGAAATTTGAAACTTGGTACGAGGGAAACTGATGACCCCAAGATCCCTAGAAAAATCCGAAATTCTCAAAATTCCCTGAAGGGGGCACGCTGGGGAGGCTCAAATTTTGGGCTCAGCATAGGAACACAGTCGTATAGTATATCCAAAACGATAACCTATAGGTTTCGTGGGCTTAAAAATTTTCGGGAATTTCCTCATTTTTATCCCCTATCCCCCCAAATCAAGATGGCGGCACAACCTGCCAGACGAGGTAGACAATTGAAATTTGGTGAATATATAGCTTTTGGTCCCTAACCGACGGGAAAATTCCAAGATGTTCAAATTTTTCACTTTTTACCCCCAAGGATATCGAAATATGGAGGCAATTTTAATGACTGTGCTGACATTCCTTTTGAGCTATTTTTTGGCTAAACGGTAAGTCGTATCACAAAACGGATGGCACAATGTCCCTTCAATTCGGAGTGATCTACAACTTTGGTCCTGTGACATTTTGTCGTATCTCTCTCCTTTATACGTTAAATGTGGCCGTATTTCTGGATTGTTCGTAAATTTGGTGATTTTTACAAGTAAATTTCAATGTTTGACACACTTATAAGAATGATAGGATGATCGCGCTAGGTGTGCACATTGGCACCGTTAAGGGACATATGTGTACCAAATTTCATGATTCTAGCTTATACATAAGTAGGCAAATTGTAATATAAAATGTTAGAAATGCACCCAAATTTCACCCTATCCAATATTTGAACTCAATTTACCCCCTTAATATGGGAGATACGAGGATATGGTTTAGAAACAAAGATTTAGAGCGATAAATGAGGCGTCTGATGGCGCAAACCGTTTCTTAATATCATAAACCGTTTAGGAGATATGAATCTCGAAGTGGAAGTCTGCACTTTTCAACGTGCTCATGCTTATCCGTCATCTATATATATAAAAGCAAGTCGGGCTGGAGCGATGTATATATAAATATTTAAAAATGAAAAAAGACGTGCATTAATGAGGCACTTCCAGAAATCTCAGAAATTTGAAACTTGGTACGAGGGAAACTAATGACCCCAAGATCCCTAGAAAAATCCGAAATTCTCAAAATTCCCTGAAGGGGGCACGCTGGGGGGGGCTCAAAGTTTGGGCTCAGCATAAGAACACAGTCGTATAGTATATCCAAAACGATAACCTATAGGTTTAGTGGGCTTAAAAATTTTCGGGAATTTCCTCATTTTTATCCCCTATCCCCCCAAATCAAAATGGCGGCACAACCTGCCAGACGAGGTAGACAATTGAAATTTGGTGAATATATAGCTTTTGGTCCCTAACCGACGGGAAAATTCCAAGATGTTCAAATTTTTCACTTTTTACCCCCAAAGATATCGAAATATGGAGGCAATTTTAATGACTGTGCAGACATTCCTTTTGAGCTATTTTTTGGCTAAACGGTAAGTCGTATCACAAAACGGATGGCACAATGTCCCTTCAATTCGGAGTGATCTACAACTTTGGTCCTGTGACATTTTGTCGTATCTCTCTCCCTTATACGTTAAATGTGGCCGTATTTCTGGATTGTTCGTAAATTTGGTGATTTTTACAAGTAAATTTCAATGTTTGACACACTTATAAGAATGATAGGATGATCGCGCTAGGTGTGCACATTGGCACCGTTAAGGGACATATGTGTACCAAATTTCATGATTCTAGCTTATACATAAGTAGGCAAATTGTAATATAAAATGTTAGAAATGCACCCAAATTTCACCCTATCCAATATTTGAACTCAATTTACCCCCTTAATATGGGAGATACGAGGATATGGTTTAGAAACAAAGATTTAGAGCGATAAATGAGGCGTCTGATGGCGCAAACCGTTTCTTAATATCATAAACCGTTTAGGAGATATGAATCTCGAAGTGGAAGTCTGCACTTTTCAACGTGCTCATGCTTATCCGTCATCTATATATATAAAAGCAAGTCGGGCTGGAGCGATGTATATATAAATATTTAAAAATGAAAAAAGACGTGCATTAATGAGGCACTTCCAGAAATCTCAGAAATTTGAAACTTGGTACGAGGGAAACTAATGACCCCAAGATCCCTAGAAAAATCAGAAATTCTCAAAATTCCCTGAAGGGGGCACGCTGGGGGGGCTCAAAGTTTGGGCTCAGCATAAGAACACAGTCGTATAGTATATCCAAAACGATAACCTATAGGTTTCGTGGGCTTAAAAATTTTCGGGAATTTCCTCATTTTTATCCCCTATCCCCCCAAATCAAGATGGCGGCACAACCTGCCAGACGAGGTAGACAATTGAAATTTGGTGAATATATAGCTTTTGGTCCCTAACCGACGGGAAAATTCCAAGATGTTCAAATTTTTCACTTTTTACCCCCAAAGATATCGAAATATGGAGGCAATTTTAATGACTGTGCAGACATTCCTTTTGAGCTATTTTTTGGCTAATCGGTAAGTCGTATCACAAAACGGATGGCACAATGTCCCTTCAATTCGGAGTGATCTACAACTTTGGTCCTGTGACATTTTGTCGTATCTCTCTCCCTTATACGTTAAATGTGGCCGTATTTCTGGATTGTTCGTAAATTTGGTGATTTTTACAAGTAAATTTCAATGTTTGACACACTTATAAGAATGATAGGATGATCGCGCTAGGTGTGCCCATTGGCACCGTTAAGGGACATATGTGTACCAAATTTCATGATTCTAGCTTATACATAAGTAGGCAAATTGTAATGTAAAATGTTAAAAATGCACCCAAATTTCACCCTATCCAATATTTGAACTCAATTTACCCCCTTAATATGGGAGATACGAGGATATGGTTTAGAAACAAAGATTTAGAGCAATAAATGAGGCGTCTGATGGCGCAAACCGTTTCTTAATATCATAAACCGTTTAGGAGATATGAATCTCGAAGTGGAAGTCTGCACTTTTCAACGTGCTCATGCTTATCCGTCATCTATATATATAAAAGCAAGTCGGGCTGGAGCGATGTATATATAAATATTTAAAAATGAAAAAAGACGTAAATTAATGAGGCACTTCCAGAAATCTCAGAAATTTGAAACTTGGTACGAGGGAAACTGATGACCCCAAGATCCCTAGAAAAATCCGAAATTCTCAAAATTCCCTGAAGGGGGCACGCTGGGGAGGCTCAAATTTTGGGCTCAGCATAGGAACACAGTCGTATAGTATATCCAAAACGATAACCTATAGGTTTCGTGGGCTTAAAAATTTTCGGGAATTTCCTCATTTTTATCCCCTATCCCCCCAAATCAACATGGCGGCACAACCTGCCAGACGAGGTAGACAATTGAAATTTGGTGAATATATAGCTTTTGGTCCCTAACCGACGGGAAAATTCCAAGATGTTCAAATTTTTCACTTTTTACCCCCAAAGATATCGAAATATGGAGGCAATTTTAATGACTGTGCTGACATTCCTTTTGAGCTATTTTTTGGCTAAACGGTAAGTCGTATCACAAAACGGATGGCACAATGTCGCTTCAATTCGGAGTGATCTACAACTTTGGTCCTGTGACAGTTTGTCGTATCTCTCTCCCTTATACGTTAAATGTGGCCGTATTTCTGGATTGTTCGTAAATTTGGTGATTTTTACAAGTAAATTTCAATGTTTGACACACTTATCAGAATGATAGGATGATCGCGCTAGGTGTGCCCATTGGCACCGTTAAGGGACATATGTGTACCAAATTTCATGATTCTAGCTTATACATAAGTAGGCAAATTGTAATGTAAAATGTTAAAAATGCACCCAAATTTCACCCTATCCAATATTTGAACTCAATTTACCCCCTTAATATGGGAGATACGAGGATATGGTTTAGAAACAAAGATTTAGAGCAATAAATGAGGCGTCTGATGGCGCAAACCGTTTCTTAATATCATAAACCGTTTAGGAGATATGAATCTCGAAGTGGAAGTCTGCACTTTTCAACGTGCTCATGCTTATCCGTCATCTATATATATAAAAGCAAGTCGGGCTGGAGCGATGTATATATAAATATTTAAAAATGAAAAAAGACGTGCATTAATGAGGCACTTCCAGAAATCTCAGAAATTTGAAACTTGGTACGAGGGAAACTAATGACCCCAAGATCCCTAGAAAAATCAGAAATTCTCAAAATTCCCTGAAGGGGGCACGCTGGGGGGGCTCAAAGTTTGGGCTCAGCATAAGAACACAGTCGTATAGTATATCCAAAACGATAACCTATAGGTTTCGTGGGCTTAAATATTTTCGGGAATTTCCTCATTTTTATCCCCTATCCCCCCAAATCAAGATGGCGGCACAACCTGCCAGACGAGGTAGACAATTGAAATTTGGTGAATATATAGCTTTTGGTCCCTAACCGACGGGAAAATTCCAAGATGTTCAAATTTTTCACTTTTTACCCCCAAAGATATCGAAATATGGAGGCAATTTTAATGACTGTGCTGACATTCCTTTTGAACTATTTTTTGGCTAAACGGTAAGTCGTATCACAAAACGGATGGCACAATGTCCCTTCAATTCGGAGTGATCTACAACTTTGGTCCTGTGACATTTTGTCGTATCTCTCTCCCTTATACGTTAAATGTGGCCGTATTTCTGGATTGTTCGTAAATTTGGTGATTTTTACAAGTAAATTTCAATGTTTGACACACTTATAAGAATGATAGGATGATCGCGCTAGGTGTGCACATTGGCACCGTTAAGGGACATATGTGTACCAAATTTCATGATTCTAGCTTATACATAAGTAGGCAAATTGTAATATAAAATGTTAGAAATGCACCCAAATTTCACCCTATCCAATATTTGAACTCAATTTACCCCCTTAATATGGGAGATACGAGGATATGGTTTAGAAACAAAGATTTAGAGCGATAAATGAGGCGTCTGATGGCGCAAACCGTTTCTTAATATCATAAACCGTTTAGGAGATATGAATCTCGAAGTGGAAGTCTGCACTTTTCAACGTGCTCATGCTTATCCGTCATCTATATATATAAAAGCAAGTCGGGCTGGAGCGATGTATATATAAATATTTAAAAATGAAAAAAGACGTGCATTAATGAGGCACTTCCAGAAATCTCAGAAATTTGAAACTTGGTACGAGGGAAACTAATGACCCCAAGATCCCTAGAAAAATCAGAAATTCTCAAAATTCCCTGAAGGGGGCACGCTGGGGGGGCTCAAAGTTTGGGCTCAGCATAAGAACACAGTCGTATAGTATATCCAAAACGATAACCTATAGGTTTCGTGGGCTTAAAAATTTTCGGGAATTTCCTCATTTTTATCCCCTATCCCCCCAAATCAAGATGGCGGCACAACCTGCCAGACGAGGTAGACAATTGAAATTTGGTGAATATATAGCTTTTGGTCCCTAACCGACGGGAAAATTCCAAGATGTTCAAATTTTTCACTTTTTACCCCCAAAGATATCGAAATATGGAGGCAATTTTAATGACTGTGCAGACATTCCTTTTGAGCTATTTTTTGGCTAATCGGTAAGTCGTATCACAAAACGGATGGCACAATGTCCCTTCAATTCGGAGTGATCTACAACTTTGGTCCTGTGACATTTTGTCGTATCTCTCTCCCTTATACGTTAAATGTGGCCGTATTTCTGGATTGTTCGTAAATTTGGTGATTTTTACAAGTAAATTTCAATGTTTGACACACTTATAAGAATGATAGGATGATCGCGCTAGGTGTGCCCATTGGCACCGTTAAGGGACATATGTGTACCAAATTTCATGATTCTAGCTTATACATAAGTAGGCAAATTGTAATGTAAAATGTTAAAAATGCACCCAAATTTCACCCTATCCAATATTTGAACTCAATTTACCCCCTTAATATGGGAGATACGAGGATATGGTTTAGAAACAAAGATTTAGAGCAATAAATGAGGCGTCTGATGGCGCAAACCGTTTCTTAATATCATAAACCGTTTAGGAGATATGAATCTCGAAGTGGAAGTCTGCACTTTTCAACGTGCTCATGCTTATCCGTCATCTATATATATAAAAGCAAGTCGGGCTGGAGCGATGTATATATAAATATTTAAAAATGAAAAAAGACGTAAATTAATGAGGCACTTCCAGAAATCTCAGAAATTTGAAACTTGGTACGAGGGAAACTGATGACCCCAAGATCCCTAGAAAAATCCGAAATTCTCAAAATTCCCTGAAGGGGGCACGCTGGGGAGGCTCAAATTTTGGGCTCAGCATAGGAACACAGTCGTATAGTATATCCAAAACGATAACCTATAGGTTTCGTGGGCTTAAAAATTTTCGGGAATTTCCTCATTTTTATCCCCTATCCCCCCAAATCAACATGGCGGCACAACCTGCCAGACGAGGTAGACAATTGAAATTTGGTGAATATATAGCTTTTGGTCCCTAACCGACGGGAAAATTCCAAGATGTTCAAATTTTTCACTTTTTACCCCCAAAGATATCGAAATATGGAGGCAATTTTAATGACTGTGCTGACATTCCTTTTGAGCTATTTTTTGGCTAAACGGTAAGTCGTATCACAAAACGGATGGCACAATGTCCCTTCAATTCGGAGTGATCTACAACTTTGGTCCTGTGACAGTTTGTCGTATCTCTCTCCCTTATACGTTAAATGTGGCCGTATTTCTGGATTGTTCGTAAATTTGGTGATTTTTACAAGTAAATTTCAATGTTTGACACACTTATCAGAATGATAGGATGATCGCGCTAGGTGTGCCCATTGGCACCGTTAAGGGACATATGTGTACCAAATTTCATGATTCTAGCTTATACATAAGTAGGCAAATTGTAATGTAAAATGTTAAAAATGCACCCAAATTTCACCCTATCCAATATTTGAACTCAATTTACCCCCTTAATATGGGAGATACGAGGATATGGTTTAGAAACAAAGATTTAGAGCAATAAATGAGGCGTCTGATGGCGCAAACCGTTTCTTAATATCATAAACCGTTTAGGAGATATGAATCTCGAAGTGGAAGTCTGCACTTTTCAACGTGCTCATGCTTATCCGTCATCTATATATATAAAAGCAAGTCGGGCTGGAGCGATGTATATATAAATATTTAAAAATGAAAAAAGACGTGCATTAATGAGGCACTTCCAGAAATCTCAGAAATTTGAAACTTGGTACGAGGGAAACTAATGACCCCAAGATCCCTAGAAAAATCAGAAATTCTCAAAATTCCCTGAAGGGGGCACGCTGGGGGGGCTCAAAGTTTGGGCTCAGCATAAGAACACAGTCGTATAGTATATCCAAAACGATAACCTATAGGTTTCGTGGGCTTAAAAATTTTCGGGAATTTCCTCATTTTTATCCCCTATCCCCCCAAATCATGATGGCGGCACAACCTGCCAGACGAGGTAGACAATTGAAATTTGGTGAATATATAGCTTTTGGTCCCTAACCGACGGGAAAATTCCAAGATGTTCAAATTTTTCAATTTTTACCCCCAAAGATATCGAAATATGGAGGCAATTTTAATGACTGTGCAGACATTCCTTTTGAGCTATTTTTTGGCTAAACGGTAAGTCGTATCACAAAACGGATGGCACAATGTCCCTTCAATTCGGAGTGATCTACAACTTTGGTCCTGTGACATTTTGTCGTATCTCTCTCCCTTATACGTTAAATGTGGCCGTATTTCTGGATTGTTCGTAAATTTGGTGATTTTTACAAGTAAATTTCAATGTTTGACACACTTATAAGAATGATAGGATGATCGCGCTAGGTGTGCCCATTGGCACCGTTAAGGGACATATGTGTACCAAATTTCATGATTCTAGCTTATACATAAGTAGGCAAATTGTAATGTAAAATGTTAAAAATGCACCCAAATTTCACCCTATCCAATATTTGAACTCAATTTACCCCCTTAATATGGGAGATACAAGGATATGGTTTAGAAACAAAGATTTAGAGCAATAAATGAGGCGTCTGATGGCGCAAACCGTTTCTTAATATCATAAACCGTTTAGGAGATATGAATCTCGAAGTGGAAGTCTGCACTTTTCAACGTGCTCATGCTTATCCGTCATCTATATATATAAAAGCAAGTCGGGCTGGAGCGATGTATATATAAATATTTAAAAATGAAAAAAGACGTAAATTAATGAGGCACTTCCAGAAATCTCAGAAATTTGAAACTTGGTACGAGGGAAACTGATGACCCCAAGATCCCTAGAAAAATCCGAAATTCTCAAAATTCCCTGAAGGGGGCACGCTGGGGAGGCTCAAATTTTGGGCTCAGCATAGGAACACAGTCGTATAGTATATCCAAAACGATAACCTATAGGTTTCGTGGGCTTAAAAATTTTCGGGAATTTCCTCATTTTTATCCCCTATCCCCCCAAATCAACATGGCGGCACAACCTGCCAGACGAGGTAGACAATTGAAATTTGGTGAATATATAGCTTTTGGTCCCTAACCGACGGGAAAATTCCAAGATGTTCAAATTTTTCACTTTTTACCCCCAAAGATATCGAAATATGGAGGCAATTTTAATGACTGTGCTGACATTCCTTTTGAGCTATTTTTTGGCTAAACGGTAAGTCGTATCACAAAACGGATGGCACAATGTCCCTTCAATTCGGAGTGATCTACAACTTTGGTCCTGTGACAGTTTGTCGTATCTCTCTCCCTTATACGTTAAATGTGGCCGTATTTCTGGATTGTTCGTAAATTTGGTGATTTTTACAAGTAAATTTCAATGTTTGACACACTTATCAGAATGATAGGATGATCGCGCTAGGTGTGCCCATTGGCACCGTTAAGGGACATATGTGTACCAAATTTCATGATTCTAGCTTATACATAAGTAGGCAAATTGTAATGTAAAATGTTAAAAATGCACCCAAATTTCACCCTATCCAATATTTGAACTCAATTTACCCCCTTAATATGGGAGATACGAGGATATGGTTTAGAAACAAAGATTTAGAGCAATAAATGAGGCGTCTGATGGCGCAAACCGTTTCTTAATATCATAAGCCGTTTAGGAGATATGAATCTCGAAGTGGAAGTCTGCACTTTTCAACGTGCTCATGCTTATCCGTCATCTATATATATAAAAGCAAGTCGGGCTGGAGCGATGTATATATAAATATTTAAAAATGAAAAAAGACGTGCATTAATGAGGCACTTCCAGAAATCTCAGAAATTTGAAACTTGGTACGAGGGAAACTAATGACCCCAAGATCCCTAGAAAAATCCGAAATTCTCAAAATTCCCTGAAGGGGGCACGCTGGGGGGGCTCAAAGTTTGGGCTCAGCATAAGAACACAGTCGTATAGTATATCCAAAACGATAACCTATAGGTTTCGTGGGCTTAAAAATTTTCGGGAATTTCCTCATTTTTATCCCCTATCCCCCCAAATCAAGATGGCGGCACAACCTGCCAGACGAGGTAGACAATTGAAATTTGGTGAATATATAGCTTTTGGTCCCTAACCGACGGGAAAATTCCAAGATGTTCAAATTTTTCACTTTTTACCCCCAAAGATATCGAAATATGGAGGCAATTTTAATGACTGTGCAGACATTCCTTTTGAGCTATTTTTTGGCTAAACGGTAAGTCGTATCACAAAACGGATGGCACAATGTCCCTTCAATTCGGAGTGATCTACAACTTTGGTCCTGTGACATTTTGTCGTATCTCTCTCCCTTATACGTTAAATGTGGCCGTATTTCTGGATTGTTCGTAAATTTGGTGATTTTTACAAGTAAATTTCAATGTTTAACACACTTATAAGAATGATAGGATGATCGCGCTAGGTGTGCCCATTGGCACCGTTAAGGGACATATGTGTACCAAATTTCATGATTCTAGCTTATACATAAGTAGGCAAATTGTAATGTAAAATGTTAAAAATGCACCCAAATTTCACCCTATCCAATATTTGAACTCAATTTACCCCCTTAATATGGGAGATACGAGGATATGGTTTAGAAACAAAGATTTAGAGCAATAAATGAGGCGTCTGATGGCGCAAACCGTTTCTTAATATCATAAACCGTTTAGGAGATATGAATCTCGAAGTGGAAGTCTGCACTTTTCAACGTGCTCATGCTTATCCGTCATCTATATATATAAAAGCAAGTCGGGCTGGAGCGATGTATATATAAATATTTAAAAATGAAAAAAAGACGTGCATTAATGAGGCACTTCCAGAAATCTCAGAAATTTGAAACTTGGTACGAGGGAAACTAATGACCCCAAGATCCCTAGAAAAATCCGAAATTCTCAAAATTCCCTGAAGGGGGCACGCTGGGGGGGCTCAAAGTTTGGGCTCAGCATAAGAACACAGTCGTATAGTATATCCAAAACGATAACCTATAGGTTTCGTGGGCTTAAAAATTTTCGGGAATTTCCTCATTTTTATCCCCTATCCCCCCAAATCAAGATGGCGGCACAACCTGCCAGACGAGGTAGACAATTGAAATTTGGTGAATATATAGCTTTTGGTCCCTAACCGACGGGAAAATTCCAAGATGTTCAAATTTTTCACTTTTTACCCCCAAAGATATCGAAATATGGAGGCAATTTTAATGACTGTGCAGACATTCCTTTTGAGCTATTTTTTGGCTAAACGGTAAGTCGTATCACAAAACGGATGGCACAATGTCTCTTCAATTCGGAGTGATCTACAACTTTGGTCCTGTGACATTTTGTCGTATCTCTCTCCCTTATACGTTAAATGTGGCCGTATTTCTGGATTGTTCGTAAATTTGGTGATTTTTACAAGTAAATTTCAATGTTTGACACACTTATAAGAATGATAGGATGATCGCGCTAGGTGTGCCCATTGGCATCGTTAGGGGACATATGTGTACCAAATTTCATGATTCTAGCTTATACATAAGTAGGCAAATTGTAATGTAAAATGTTAAAAATGCACCCAAATTTCACCCTATCCAATATTTGAACTCAATTTACCCCCTTAATATGGGAGATACGAGGATATGGTTTAGAAACAAAGATATAGAGCAATAAATGAGGCGTCTGATGGCGCAAACCGTTTCTTAATATCATAAACCGTTTAGGAGATATGAATCTCGAAGTGGAAGTCTGCACTTTTCAACGTGCTCATGCTTATCCGTCATCTATATATATAAAAGCAAGTCGGGCTGGAGCGATGTATATATAAATATTTAAAAATGAAAAAAGACGTGAATTAATGAGGCACTTCCAGAAATCTCAGAAATTTGAAACTTGGTACGAGGGAAACTGATGACCCCAAGATCCCTAGAAAAATCCGAAATTCTCAAAATTCCCTGAAGGGGGCACGCTGGGGAGGCTCAAATTTTGGGCTCAGCATAGGAACACAGTCGTATAGTATATCCAAAACGATAACCTATAGGTTTCGTGGGCTTAAAAATTTTCGGGAATTTCCTCATTTTTATCCCCTATCCCCCCAAATCAAGATGGCGGCACAACCTGCCAGACGAGGTAGACAATTGAAATTTGGTGAATATATAGCTTTTGGTCCCTAACCGACGGGAAAATTCCAAGATGTTCAAATTTTTCACTTTTTACCCCCAAAGATATCGAAATATGGAGGCAATTTTAATGACTGTGCTGACATTCCTTTTGAGCTATTTTTTGGCTAAACGGTAAGTCGTATCACAAAACGGATGGCACAATGTCTCTTCAATTCGGAGTGATCTACAACTTTGGTCCTGTGACATTTTGTCGTATCTCTCTCCCTTATACGTTAAATGTGGCCGTATTTCTGGATTGTTCGTAAATTTGGTGATTTTTACAAGTAAATTTCAATGTTTGACACACTTATAAGAATGATAGGATGATCGCGCTAGGTGTGCCCATTGGCACCGTTAAGGGACATATGTGTACCAAATTTCATGATTCTAGCTTATACATAAGTAGGCAAATTGTAATGTAAAATGTTAAAAATGCACCCAAATTTCACCCTATCCAATATTTGAACTCAATTTACCCCCTTAATATGGGAGATACGAGGATATGGTTTAGAAACAAAGATTTAGAGCAATAAATGAGGCGTCTGATGGCGCAAACCGTTTCTTAATATCATAAACCGTTTAGGAGATATGAATCTCGAAGTGGAAGTCTGCACTTTTCAACGTGCTCATGCTTATCCGTCATCTATATATATAAAAGCAAGTCGGGCTGGAGCGATGTATATATAAATATTTAAAAATGAAAAAAGACGTGAATTAATGAGGCACTTCCAGAAATCTCAGAAATTTGAAACTTGGTACGAGGGAAACTGATGACCCCAAGATCCCTAGAAAAATCCGAAATTCTCAAAATTCCCTGAAGGGGGCACGCTGGGGGGGCTCAAATTTTGGGCTCAGCATAAGAACACAGTCGTATAGTATATCCAAAACGATAACCTATAGGTTTCGTGGGCTTAAAAATTTTCGGGAATTTCCTCATTTTTATCCCCTATCCCCCCAAATCAAGATGGCGGCACAACCTGCCAGACGAGGTAGACAATTGAAATTTGGAGAATATATAGCTTTTGGTCCCTAACCGACGGGAAAATTCCAAGATGTTCAAATTTTTCACTTTTTACCCCCAAAGATATCGAAATATGGAGGCAATTTTAATGACTGTGCAGACATTCCTTTTGTGCTATTTTTTGGCTAAACGGTAAGTCGTATCACAAAACGGATGGCACAATGTCCCTTCAATTTGGAGTGATCTACAACTTTGGTCCGGTGACATTTTGTCGTATCTCTCTCCCTTATACGTTAAATGTGGCCGTATTTCTGGATTGTTCGTAAATTTGGTGATTTTTACAAGTAAATTTCAATGTTTGACACACTTATAAGAATGATAGGATGATCGCGCTAAGTGTGCACATTGGCACCGTTAAGGGACATATGTGTACCAAATTTCATGATTCTAGCTTATACATAAGTAGGCAAATTGTAATGTAAAATGTTAAAAATGCACCCAAATTTCACCCTATCCAATATTTGAACTCAATTTACCCCCTTAATATGGGAGATACAAGGATATGGTTTAGAAACAAAGATTTAGAGCAATAAATGAGGCGTCTGATGGCGCAAACCGTTTCTTAATATCATAAACCGTTTAGGAGATATCAATCTCGAAGTGGAAGTCTGCACTTTTCAACGTGCTCATGCTTATCCGTCAACTATATATATAAAAGCAAGTCGGGCTGGAGCGATGTATATATAAATATTTAAAAATGAAAAAAGACGTGAATTAATGAGGCACTTCCAGAAATCTCAGAAATTTGAAACTTGGTACGAGGGAAACTGATGACCCCAAGATCCCTAGAAAAATCCGAAATTCTCAAAATTCCCTGAAGGGGGCACGCTGGGGAGGCTCAAATTTTGGGCTCAGCATAGGAACACAGTCGTATAGTATATCCAAAACGATAACCTATAGGTTTCGTGGGCTTAAAAATTTTCGGGAATTTCCTCATTTTTATCCCCTATCCCCCCAAATCAAGATGGCGGCACAACCTGCCAGACGAGGTAGACAATTGAAATTTGGTGAATATATAGCTTTTGGTCCCTAACCGACGGGAAAATTCCAAGATGTTCAAATTTTTCACTTTTTACCCCCAAGGATATCGAAATATGGAGGCAATTTTAATGACTGTGCTGACATTCCTTTTGAGCTATTTTTTGGCTAAACGGTAAGTCGTATCACAAAACGGATGGCACAATGTCCCTTCAATTCGGAGTGATCTACAACTTTGGTCCTGTGACATTTTGTCGTATCTCTCTCCTTTATACGTTAAATGTGGCCGTATTTCTGGATTGTTCGTAAATTTGGTGATTTTTACAAGTAAATTTCAATGTTTGACACACTTATAAGAATGATAGGATGATCGCGCTAGGTGTGCACATTGGCACCGTTAAGGGACATATGTGTACCAAATTTCATGATTCTAGCTTATACATAAGTAGGCAAATTGTAATATAAAATGTTAGAAATGCACCCAAATTTCACCCTATCCAATATTTGAACTCAATTTACCCCCTTAATATGGGAGATACGAGGATATGGTTTAGAAACAAAGATTTAGAGCGATAAATGAGGCGTCTGATGGCGCAAACCGTTTCTTAATATCATAAACCGTTTAGGAGATATGAATCTCGAAGTGGAAGTCTGCACTTTTCAACGTGCTCATGCTTATCCGTCATCTATATATATAAAAGCAAGTCGGGCTGGAGCGATGTATATATAAATATTTAAAAATGAAAAAAGACGTGCATTAATGAGGCACTTCCAGAAATCTCAGAAATTTGAAACTTGGTACGAGGGAAACTAATGACCCCAAGATCCCTAGAAAAATCCGAAATTCTCAAAATTCCCTGAAGGGGGCACGCTGGGGGGGGCTCAAAGTTTGGGCTCAGCATAAGAACACAGTCGTATAGTATATCCAAAACGATAACCTATAGGTTTAGTGGGCTTAAAAATTTTCGGGAATTTCCTCATTTTTATCCCCTATCCCCCCAAATCAAAATGGCGGCACAACCTGCCAGACGAGGTAGACAATTGAAATTTGGTGAATATATAGCTTTTGGTCCCTAACCGACGGGAAAATTCCAAGATGTTCAAATTTTTCACTTTTTACCCCCAAAGATATCGAAATATGGAGGCAATTTTAATGACTGTGCAGACATTCCTTTTGAGCTATTTTTTGGCTAAACGGTAAGTCGTATCACAAAACGGATGGCACAATGTCCCTTCAATTCGGAGTGATCTACAACTTTGGTCCTGTGACATTTTGTCGTATCTCTCTCCCTTATACGTTAAATGTGGCCGTATTTCTGGATTGTTCGTAAATTTGGTGATTTTTACAAGTAAATTTCAATGTTTGACACACTTATAAGAATGATAGGATGATCGCGCTAGGTGTGCCCATTGGCACCGTTAAGGGACATATGTGTACCAAATTTCATGATTCTAGCTTATACATAAGTAGGCAAATTGTAATGTAAAATGTTAAAAATGCACCCAAATTTCACCCTATCCAATATTTGAACTCAATTTACCCCCTTAATATGGGAGATACAAGGATATGGTTTAGAAACAAAGATTTAGAGCAATAAATGAGGCGTCTGATGGCGCAAACCGTTTCTTAATATCATAAACCGTTTAGGAGATATGAATCTCGAAGTGGAAGTCTGCACTTTTCAACGTGCTCATGCTTATCCGTCATCTATATATATAAAAGCAAGTCGGGCTGGAGCGATGTATATATAAATATTTAAAAATGAAAAAAGACGTAAATTAATGAGGCACTTCCAGAAATCTCAGAAATTTGAAACTTGGTACGAGGGAAACTGATGACCCCAAGATCCCTAGAAAAATCCGAAATTCTCAAAATTCCCTGAAGGGGGCACGCTGGGGAGGCTCAAATTTTGGGCTCAGCATAGGAACACAGTCGTATAGTATATCCAAAACGATAACCTATAGGTTTCGTGGGCTTAAAAATTTTCGGGAATTTCCTCATTTTTATCCCCTATCCCCCCAAATCAACATGGCGGCACAACCTGCCAGACGAGGTAGACAATTGAAATTTGGTGAATATATAGCTTTTGGTCCCTAACCGACGGGAAAATTCCAAGATGTTCAAATTTTTCACTTTTTACCCCCAAAGATATCGAAATATGGAGGCAATTTTAATGACTGTGCTGACATTCCTTTTGAGCTATTTTTTGGCTAAACGGTAAGTCGTATCACAAAACGGATGGCACAATGTCCCTTCAATTCGGAGTGATCTACAACTTTGGTCCTGTGACAGTTTGTCGTATCTCTCTCCCTTATACGTTAAATGTGGCCGTATTTCTGGATTGTTCGTAAATTTGGTGATTTTTACAAGTAAATTTCAATGTTTGACACACTTATCAGAATGATAGGATGATCGCGCTAGGTGTGCCCATTGGCACCGTTAAGGGACATATGTGTACCAAATTTCATGATTCTAGCTTATACATAAGTAGGCAAATTGTAATGTAAAATGTTAAAAATGCACCCAAATTTCACCCTATCCAATATTTGAACTCAATTTACCCCCTTAATATGGGAGATACGAGGATATGGTTTAGAAACAAAGATTTAGAGCAATAAATGAGGCGTCTGATGGCGCAAACCGTTTCTTAATATCATAAGCCGTTTAGGAGATATGAATCTCGAAGTGGAAGTCTGCACTTTTCAACGTGCTCATGCTTATCCGTCATCTATATATATAAAAGCAAGTCGGGCTGGAGCGATGTATATATAAATATTTAAAAATGAAAAAAGACGTGCATTAATGAGGCACTTCCAGAAATCTCAGAAATTTGAAACTTGGTACGAGGGAAACTAATGACCCCAAGATCCCTAGAAAAATCCGAAATTCTCAAAATTCCCTGAAGGGGGCACGCTGGGGGGGCTCAAAGTTTGGGCTCAGCATAAGAACACAGTCGTATAGTATATCCAAAACGATAACCTATAGGTTTCGTGGGCTTAAAAATTTTCGGGAATTTCCTCATTTTTATCCCCTATCCCCCCAAATCAAGATGGCGGCACAACCTGCCAGACGAGGTAGACAATTGAAATTTGGTGAATATATAGCTTTTGGTCCCTAACCGACGGGAAAATTCCAAGATGTTCAAATTTTTCACTTTTTACCCCCAAAGATATCGAAATATGGAGGCAATTTTAATGACTGTGCAGACATTCCTTTTGAGCTATTTTTTGGCTAAACGGTAAGTCGTATCACAAAACGGATGGCACAATGTCCCTTCAATTCGGAGTGATCTACAACTTTGGTCCTGTGACATTTTGTCGTATCTCTCTCCCTTATACGTTAAATGTGGCCGTATTTCTGGATTGTTCGTAAATTTGGTGATTTTTACAAGTAAATTTCAATGTTTAACACACTTATAAGAATGATAGGATGATCGCGCTAGGTGTGCCCATTGGCACCGTTAAGGGACATATGTGTACCAAATTTCATGATTCTAGCTTATACATAAGTAGGCAAATTGTAATGTAAAATGTTAAAAATGCACCCAAATTTCACCCTATCCAATATTTGAACTCAATTTACCCCCTTAATATGGGAGATACGAGGATATGGTTTAGAAACAAAGATTTAGAGCAATAAATGAGGCGTCTGATGGCGCAAACCGTTTCTTAATATCATAAACCGTTTAGGAGATATGAATCTCGAAGTGGAAGTCTGCACTTTTCAACGTGCTCATGCTTATCCGTCATCTATATATATAAAAGCAAGTCGGGCTGGAGCGATGTATATATAAATATTTAAAAATGAAAAAAAGACGTGCATTAATGAGGCACTTCCAGAAATCTCAGAAATTTGAAACTTGGTACGAGGGAAACTAATGACCCCAAGATCCCTAGAAAAATCCGAAATTCTCAAAATTCCCTGAAGGGGGCACGCTGGGGGGGCTCAAAGTTTGGGCTCAGCATAAGAACACAGTCGTATAGTATATCCAAAACGATAACCTATAGGTTTCGTGGGCTTAAAAATTTTCGGGAATTTCCTCATTTTTATCCCCTATCCCCCCAAATCAAGATGGCGGCACAACCTGCCAGACGAGGTAGACAATTGAAATTTGGTGAATATATAGCTTTTGGTCCCTAACCGACGGGAAAATTCCAAGATGTTCAAATTTTTCACTTTTTACCCCCAAAGATATCGAAATATGGAGGCAATTTTAATGACTGTGCAGACATTCCTTTTGAGCTATTTTTTGGCTAAACGGTAAGTCGTATCACAAAACGGATGGCACAATGTCTCTTCAATTCGGAGTGATCTACAACTTTGGTCCTGTGACATTTTGTCGTATCTCTCTCCCTTATACGTTAAATGTGGCCGTATTTCTGGATTGTTCGTAAATTTGGTGATTTTTACAAGTAAATTTCAATGTTTGACACACTTATAAGAATGATAGGATGATCGCGCTAGGTGTGCCCATTGGCATCGTTAGGGGACATATGTGTACCAAATTTCATGATTCTAGCTTATACATAAGTAGGCAAATTGTAATGTAAAATGTTAAAAATGCACCCAAATTTCACCCTATCCAATATTTGAACTCAATTTACCCCCTTAATATGGGAGATACGAGGATATGGTTTAGAAACAAAGATATAGAGCAATAAATGAGGCGTCTGATGGCGCAAACCGTTTCTTAATATCATAAACCGTTTAGGAGATATGAATCTCGAAGTGGAAGTCTGCACTTTTCAACGTGCTCATGCTTATCCGTCATCTATATATATAAAAGCAAGTCGGGCTGGAGCGATGTATATATAAATATTTAAAAATGAAAAAAGACGTGAATTAATGAGGCACTTCCAGAAATCTCAGAAATTTGAAACTTGGTACGAGGGAAACTGATGACCCCAAGATCCCTAGAAAAATCCGAAATTCTCAAAATTCCCTGAAGGGGGCACGCTGGGGAGGCTCAAATTTTGGGCTCAGCATAGGAACACAGTCGTATAGTATATCCAAAACGATAACCTATAGGTTTCGTGGGCTTAAAAATTTTCGGGAATTTCCTCATTTTTATCCCCTATCCCCCCAAATCAAGATGGCGGCACAACCTGCCAGACGAGGTAGACAATTGAAATTTGGTGAATATATAGCTTTTGGTCCCTAACCGACGGGAAAATTCCAAGATGTTCAAATTTTTCACTTTTTACCCCCAAAGATATCGAAATATGGAGGCAATTTTAATGACTGTGCTGACATTCCTTTTGAGCTATTTTTTGGCTAAACGGTAAGTCGTATCACAAAACGGATGGCACAATGTCTCTTCAATTCGGAGTGATCTACAACTTTGGTCCTGTGACATTTTGTCGTATCTCTCTCCCTTATACGTTAAATGTGGCCGTATTTCTGGATTGTTCGTAAATTTGGTGATTTTTACAAGTAAATTTCAATGTTTGACACACTTATAAGAATGATAGGATGATCGCGCTAGGTGTGCCCATTGGCACCGTTAAGGGACATATGTGTACCAAATTTCATGATTCTAGCTTATACATAAGTAGGCAAATTGTAATGTAAAATGTTAAAAATGCACCCAAATTTCACCCTATCCAATATTTGAACTCAATTTACCCCCTTAATATGGGAGATACGAGGATATGGTTTAGAAACAAAGATTTAGAGCAATAAATGAGGCGTCTGATGGCGCAAACCGTTTCTTAATATCATAAACCGTTTAGGAGATATGAATCTCGAAGTGGAAGTCTGCACTTTTCAACGTGCTCATGCTTATCCGTCATCTATATATATAAAAGCAAGTCGGGCTGGAGCGATGTATATATAAATATTTAAAAATGAAAAAAGACGTGAATTAATGAGGCACTTCCAGAAATCTCAGAAATTTGAAACTTGGTACGAGGGAAACTGATGACCCCAAGATCCCTAGAAAAATCCGAAATTCTCAAAATTCCCTGAAGGGGGCACGCTGGGGGGGCTCAAATTTTGGGCTCAGCATAAGAACACAGTCGTATAGTATATCCAAAACGATAACCTATAGGTTTCGTGGGCTTAAAAATTTTCGGGAATTTCCTCATTTTTATCCCCTATCCCCCCAAATCAAGATGGCGGCACAACCTGCCAGACGAGGTAGACAATTGAAATTTGGAGAATATATAGCTTTTGGTCCCTAACCGACGGGAAAATTCCAAGATGTTCAAATTTTTCACTTTTTACCCCCAAAGATATCGAAATATGGAGGCAATTTTAATGACTGTGCAGACATTCCTTTTGTGCTATTTTTTGGCTAAACGGTAAGTCGTATCACAAAACGGATGGCACAATGTCCCTTCAATTTGGAGTGATCTACAACTTTGGTCCGGTGACATTTTGTCGTATCTCTCTCCCTTATACGTTAAATGTGGCCGTATTTCTGGATTGTTCGTAAATTTGGTGATTTTTACAAGTAAATTTCAATGTTTGACACACTTATAAGAATGATAGGATGATCGCGCTAAGTGTGCACATTGGCACCGTTAAGGGACATATGTGTACCAAATTTCATGATTCTAGCTTATACATAAGTAGGCAAATTGTAATGTAAAATGTTAAAAATGCACCCAAATTTCACCCTATCCAATATTTGAACTCAATTTACCCCCTTAATATGGGAGATACAAGGATATGGTTTAGAAACAAAGATTTAGAGCAATAAATGAGGCGTCTGATGGCGCAAACCGTTTCTTAATATCATAAACCGTTTAGGAGATATCAATCTCGAAGTGGAAGTCTGCACTTTTCAACGTGCTCATGCTTATCCGTCAACTATATATATAAAAGCAAGTCGGGCTGGAGCGATGTATATATAAATATTTAAAAATGAAAAAAGACGTGAATTAATGAGGCACTTCCAGAAATCTCAGAAATTTGAAACTTGGTACGAGGGAAACTGATGACCCCAAGATCCCTAGAAAAATCCGAAATTCTCAAAATTCCCTGAAGGGGGCACGCTGGGGAGGCTCAAATTTTGGGCTCAGCATAGGAACACAGTCGTATAGTATATCCAAAACGATAACCTATAGGTTTCGTGGGCTTAAAAATTTTCGGGAATTTCCTCATTTTTATCCCCTATCCCCCCAAATCAAGATGGCGGCACAACCTGCCAGACGAGGTAGACAATTGAAATTTGGTGAATATATAGCTTTTGGTCCCTAACCGACGGGAAAATTCCAAGATGTTCAAATTTTTCACTTTTTACCCCCAAGGATATCGAAATATGGAGGCAATTTTAATGACTGTGCTGACATTCCTTTTGAGCTATTTTTTGGCTAAACGGTAAGTCGTATCACAAAACGGATGGCACAATGTCCCTTCAATTCGGAGTGATCTACAACTTTGGTCCTGTGACATTTTGTCGTATCTCTCTCCTTTATACGTTAAATGTGGCCGTATTTCTGGATTGTTCGTAAATTTGGTGATTTTTACAAGTAAATTTCAATGTTTGACACACTTATAAGAATGATAGGATGATCGCGCTAGGTGTGCACATTGGCACCGTTAAGGGACATATGTGTACCAAATTTCATGATTCTAGCTTATACATAAGTAGGCAAATTGTAATATAAAATGTTAGAAATGCACCCAAATTTCACCCTATCCAATATTTGAACTCAATTTACCCCCTTAATATGGGAGATACGAGGATATGGTTTAGAAACAAAGATTTAGAGCGATAAATGAGGCGTCTGATGGCGCAAACCGTTTCTTAATATCATAAACCGTTTAGGAGATATGAATCTCGAAGTGGAAGTCTGCACTTTTCAACGTGCTCATGCTTATCCGTCATCTATATATATAAAAGCAAGTCGGGCTGGAGCGATGTATATATAAATATTTAAAAATGAAAAAAGACGTGCATTAATGAGGCACTTCCAGAAATCTCAGAAATTTGAAACTTGGTACGAGGGAAACTAATGACCCCAAGATCCCTAGAAAAATCCGAAATTCTCAAAATTCCCTGAAGGGGGCACGCTGGGGGGGGCTCAAAGTTTGGGCTCAGCATAAGAACACAGTCGTATAGTATATCCAAAACGATAACCTATAGGTTTAGTGGGCTTAAAAATTTTCGGGAATTTCCTCATTTTTATCCCCTATCCCCCCAAATCAAAATGGCGGCACAACCTGCCAGACGAGGTAGACAATTGAAATTTGGTGAATATATAGCTTTTGGTCCCTAACCGACGGGAAAATTCCAAGATGTTCAAATTTTTCACTTTTTACCCCCAAAGATATCGAAATATGGAGGCAATTTTAATGACTGTGCAGACATTCCTTTTGAGCTATTTTTTGGCTAAACGGTAAGTCGTATCACAAAACGGATGGCACAATGTCCCTTCAATTCGGAGTGATCTACAACTTTGGTCCTGTGACATTTTGTCGTATCTCTCTCCCTTATACGTTAAATGTGGCCGTATTTCTGGATTGTTCGTAAATTTGGTGATTTTTACAAGTAAATTTCAATGTTTGACACACTTATAAGAATGATAGGATGATCGCGCTAGGTGTGCCCATTGGCACCGTTAAGGGACATATGTGTACCAAATTTCATGATTCTAGCTTATACATAAGTAGGCAAATTGTAATGTAAAATGTTAAAAATGCACCCAAATTTCACCCTATCCAATATTTGAACTCAATTTACCCCCTTAATATGGGAGATACGAGGATATGGTTTAGAAACAAAGATTTAGAGCAATAAATGAGGCGTCTGATGGCGCAAACCGTTTCTTAATATCATAAACCGTTTAGGAGATATGAATCTCGAAGTGGAAGTCTGCACTTTTCAACGTGCTCATGCTTATCCGTCATCTATATATATAAAAGCAAGTCGGGCTGGAGCGATGTATATATAAATATTTAAAAATGAAAAAAGACGTGAATTAATGAGGCACTTCCAGAAATCTCAGAAATTTGAAACTTGGTACGAGGGAAACTGATGACCCCAAGATCCCTAGAAAAATCCGAAATTCTCAAAATTCCCTGAAGGGGGCACGCTGGGGGGGCTCAAATTTTGGGCTCAGCATAAGAACACAGTCGTATAGTATATCCAAAACGATAACCTATAGGTTTCGTGGGCTTAAAAATTTTCGGGAATTTCCTCATTTTTATCCCCTATCCCCCCAAATCAAGATGGCGGCACAACCTGCCAGACGAGGTAGACAATTGAAATTTGGTGAATATATAGCTTTTGGTCCCTAACCGACGGGAAAATTCCAAGATGTTCAAATTTTTCACTTTTTACCCCCAAAGATATCGAAATATGGAGGCAATTTTAATGACTGTGCAGACATTCCTTTTGAGCTATTTTTTGGCTAAACGGTAAGTCGTATCACAAAACGGATGGCACAATGTCCCTTCAATTCGGAGTGATCTACAACTTTGGTCCTGTGACATTTTGTCGTATCTCTCTCCCTTATACGTTAAATGTGGCCGTATTTCTGGATTGTTCGTAAATTTGGTGATTTTTACAAGTAAATTTCAATGTTTAACACACTTATAAGAATGATAGGATGATCGCGCTAGGTGTGCCCATTGGCACCGTTAAGGGACATATGTGTACCAAATTTCATGATTCTAGCTTATACATAAGTAGGCAAATTGTAATGTAAAATGTTAAAAATGCACCCAAATTTCACCCTATCCAATATTTGAACTCAATTTACCCCCTTAATATGGGAGATACGAGGATATGGTTTAGAAACAAAGATTTAGAGCAATAAATGAGGCGTCTGATGGCGCAAACCGTTTCTTAATATCATAAACCGTTTAGGAGATATGAATCTCGAAGTGGAAGTCTGCACTTTTCAACGTGCTCATGCTTATCCGTCATCTATATATATAAAAGCAAGTCGGGCTGGAGCGATGTATATATAAATATTTAAAAATGAAAAAAGACGTGCATTAATGAGGCACTTCCAGAAATCTCAGAAATTTGAAACTTGGTACGAGGGAAACTAATGACCCCAAGATCCCTAGAAAAATCCGAAATTCTCAAAATTCCCTGAAGGGGGCACGCTGGGGGGGCTCAAAGTTTGGGCTCAGCATAAGAACACAGTCGTATAGTATATCCAAAACGATAACCTATAGGTTTCGTGGGCTTAAAAATTTTCGGGAATTTCCTCATTTTTATCCCCTATCCCCCCAAATCAAGATGGCGGCACAACCTGCCAGACGAGGTAGACAATTGAAATTTGGTGAATATATAGCTTTTGGTCCCTAACCGACGGGAAAATTCCAAGATGTTCAAATTTTTCACTTTTTACCCCCAAAGATATCGAAATATGGAGGCAATTGTAATGACTGTGCTGACATTCCTTTTGAGCTATTTTGTGGCTAAACGGTAAGTCGTATCACAAAACGGATGGCACAATGTCTCTTCAATTCGGAGTGATCTACAACTTTGGTCCTGTGACATTTTGTCGTATCTCTCTCCCTTATACGTTAAATGTGGCCGTATTTCTGGATTGTTCGTAAATTTGGTGATTTTTACAAGTAAATTTCAATGTTTGACACACTTATAAGAATGATAGGATGATCGCGCTAGGTGTGCCCATTGGCACCGTTAAGGGACATATGTGTACCAAATTTCATGATTCTAGCTTATACATAAGTAGGCAAATTGTAATGTAAAATGTTAAAAATGCACCCAAATTTCACCCTATCCAATATTTGAACTCAATTTACCCCCTTAATATGGGAGATACGAGGATATGGTTTAGAAACAAAGATTTAGAGCAATAAATGAGGCGTCTGATGGCGCAAACCGTTTCTTAATATCATAAACCGTTTAGGAGATATGAATCTCGAAGTGGAAGTCTGCACTTTTCAACGTGCTCATGCTTATCCGTCATCTATATATATAAAAGCAAGTCGGGCTGGAGCGATGTATATATAAATATTTAAAAATGAAAAAAGACGTGAATTAATGAGGCACTTCCAGAAATCTCAGAAATTTGAAACTTGGTACGAGGGAAACTGATGACCCCAAGATCCCTAGAAAAATCCGAAATTCTCAAAATTCCCTGAAGGGGGCACGCTGGGGGGGCTCAAATTTTGGGCTCAGCATAAGAACACAGTCGTATAGTTTATCCAAAACGATAACCTATAGGTTTCGTGGGCTTAAAAATTTTCGGGAATTTCCTCATTTTTATCCCCTATCCCCCCAAATCAAGATGGCGGCACAACCTGCCAGACGAGGTAGACAATTGAAATTTGGAGAATATATAGCTTTTGGTCCCTAACCGACGGGAAAATTCCAAGATGTTCAAATTTTTCACTTTTTACCCCCAAAGATATCGAAATATGGAGGCAATTTTAATGACTGTGCAGACATTCCTTTTGAGCTATTTTTTGGCTAAACGGTAAGTCGTATCACAAAACGGATGGCACAATGTCCCTTCAATTTGGAGTGATCTACAACTTTGGTCCGGTGACATTTTGTCGTATCTCTCTCCCTTATACGTTAAATGTGGCCGTATTTCTGGATTGTTCGTAAATTTGGTGATTTTTACAAGTAAATTTCAATGTTTGACACACTTATAAGAATGATAGGATGATCGCGCTAGGTGTGCACATTGGCACCGTTAAGGGACATATGTGTACCAAATTTCATGATTCTAGCTTATACATAAGTAGGCAAATTGTAATGTAAAATGTTAAAAATGCACCCAAATTTCACCCTATCCAATATTTGAACTCAATTTACCCCCTTAATATGGGAGATACAAGGATATGGTTTAGAAACAAAGATTTAGAGCAATAAATGAGGCGTCTGATGGCGCAAACCGTTTCTTAATATCATAAACCGTTTAGGAGATATCAATCTCGAAGTGGAAGTCTGCACTTTTCAACGTGCTCATGCTTATCCGTCAACTATATATATAAAAGCAAGTCGGGCTGGAGCGATGTATATATAAATATTTAAAAATGAAAAAAGACGTGAATTAATGAGGCACTTCCAGAAATCTCAGAAATTTGAAACTTGGTACGAGGGAAACTGATGACCCCAAGATCCCTAGAAAAATCCGAAATTCTCAAAATTCCCTGAAGGGGGCACGCTGGGGAGGCTCAAATTTTGGGCTCAGCATAGGAACACAGTCGTATAGTATATCCAAAACGATAACCTATAGGTTTCGTGGGCTTAAAAATTTTCGGGAATTTCCTCATTTTTATCCCCTATCCCCCCAAATCAAGATGGCGGCACAACCTGCCAGACGAGGTAGACAATTGAAATTTGGTGAATATATAGCTTTTGGTCCCTAACCGACGGGAAAATTCCAAGATGTTCAAATTTTTCACTTTTTACCCCCAAGGATATCGAAATATGGAGGCAATTTTAATGACTGTGCTGACATTCCTTTTGAGCTATTTTTTGGCTAAACGGTAAGTCGTATCACAAAACGGATGGCACAATGTCCCTTCAATTCGGAGTGATCTACAACTTTGGTCCTGTGACATTTTGTCGTATCTCTCTCCTTTATACGTTAAATGTGGCCGTATTTCTGGATTGTTCGTAAATTTGGTGATTTTTACAAGTAAATTTCAATGTTTGACACACTTATAAGAATGATAGGATGATCGCGCTAGGTGTGCACATTGGCACCGTTAAGGGACATATGTGTACCAAATTTCATGATTCTAGCTTATACATAAGTAGGCAAATTGTAATATAAAATGTTAGAAATGCACCCAAATTTCACCCTATCCAATATTTGAACTCAATTTACCCCCTTAATATGGGAGATACGAGGATATGGTTTAGAAACAAAGATTTAGAGCGATAAATGAGGCGTCTGATGGCGCAAACCGTTTCTTAATATCATAAACCGTTTAGGAGATATGAATCTCGAAGTGGAAGTCTGCACTTTTCAACGTGCTCATGCTTATCCGTCATCTATATATATAAAAGCAAGTCGGGCTGGAGCGATGTATATATAAATATTTAAAAATGAAAAAAGACGTGCATTAATGAGGCACTTCCAGAAATCTCAGAAATTTGAAACTTGGTACGAGGGAAACTAATGACCCCAAGATCCCTAGAAAAATCCGAAATTCTCAAAATTCCCTGAAGGGGGCACGCTGGGGGGGGCTCAAAGTTTGGGCTCAGCATAAGAACACAGTCGTATAGTATATCCAAAACGATAACCTATAGGTTTCGTGGGCTTAAAAATTTTCGGGAATTTCCTCATTTTTATCCCCTATCCCCCCAAATCAAAATGGCGGCACAACCTGCCAGACGAGGTAGACAATTGAAATTTGGTGAATATATAGCTTTTGGTCCCTAACCGACGGGAAAATTCCAAGATGTTCAAATTTTTCACTTTTTACCCCCAAAGATATCGAAATATGGAGGCAATTTTAATGACTGTGCAGACATTCCTTTTGAGCTATTTTTTGGCTAAACGGTAAGTCGTATCACAAAACGGATGGCACAATGTCCCTTCAATTCGGAGTGATCTACAACTTTGGTCCTGTGACATTTTGTCGTATCTCTCTCCCTTATACGTTAAATGTGGCCGTATTTCTGGATTGTTCGTAAATTTGGTGATTTTTACAAGTAAATTTCAATGTTTGACACACTTATAAGAATGATAGGATGATCGCGCTAGGTGTGCCCATTGGCACCGTTAAGGGACATATGTGTACCAAATTTCATGATTCTAGCTTATACATAAGTAGGCAAATTGTAATGTAAAATGTTAAAAATGCACCCAAATTTCACCCTATCCAATATTTGAACTCAATTTACCCCCTTAATATGGGAGATACGAGGATATGGTTTAGAAACAAAGATTTAGAGCGATAAATGAGGCGTCTGATGGCGCAAACCGTTTCTTAATATCATAAACCGTTTAGGAGATATGAATCTCGAAGTGGAAGTCTGCACTTTTCAACGTGCTCATGCTTATCCGTCATCTATATATATAAAAGCAAGTCGGGCTGGAGCGATGTATATATAAATATTTAAAAATGAAAAAAGACGTGAATTAATGAGGCACTTCCAGAAATCTCAGAAATTTGAAACTTGGTACGAGGGAAACTGATGACCCCAAGATCCCTAGAAAAATCCGAAATTCTCAAAATTCCCTGAAGGGGGCACGCTGGGGGGGCTCAAATTTTGGGCTCAGCATAAGAACACAGTCGTATAGTATATCCAAAACGATAACCTATAGGTTTCGTGGGCTTAAAAATTTTCGGGAATTTCCTCATTTTTATCCCCTATCCCCCCAAATCAAGATGGCGGCACAACCTGCCAGACGAGGTAGACAATTGAAATTTGGTGAATATATAGCTTTTGGTCCCTAACCGACGGGAAAATTCCAAGATGTTCAAATTTTTCACTTTTTACCCCCAAAGATATCGAAATATGGAGGCAATTTTAATGACTGTGCAGACATTCCTTTTGAGCTATTTTTTGGCTAAACGGTAAGTCGTATCACAAAACGGATGGCACAATGTCGCTTCAATTCGGAGTGATCTACAACTTTGGTCCTGTGACATTTTGTCGTATCTCTCTCCCTTATACGTTAAATGTGGCCGTATTTCTGGATTGTTCGTAAATTTGGTGATTTTTACAAGTAAATTTCAATGTTTGACACACTTATAAGAATGATAGGATGATCGCGCTAGGTGTGCACATTGGCACCGTTAAGGGACATATGTGTACCAAATTTCATGATTCTAGCTTATACATAAGTAGGCAAATTGTAATGTAAAATGTTAAAAATGCACCCAAATTTCACCCTATCCAATATTTGAACTCAATTTACCCCCTTAATATGGGAGATACGAGGATATGGTTTAGAAACAAAGATTTAGAGCGATAAATGAGGCGTCTGATGGCGCAAACCGTTTCTTAATATCATAAACCGTTTAGGAGATATCAATCTCGAAGTGGAAGTCTGCACTTTTCAACGTGCCCATGCTTATCCGTCATATATATATAAATAAAATCGTAACGACCGTGTGTCTGTACATTGATTATTTTGGCGAAATTTCCGTACAGTTATCCGCTTCAGGTGTAATAATGACCATCTGCATCATTTTTAGCTTTGGTGTCTGTTTGTCTGTTTGTTTGTCTGTTTGTCTGTTTGTCTGTCCTTCTATAACTTGAAAACTACTGGATATATTTCCCCCAAACTTCATATTTAGAATCCACCTGTCCTTGGGTAGGTTTTAGCGCAAAAAATAAAATCGTAACGACCGTTTGTCTGTACATTGATTATTTTGGCGAAATTTCCGTACAGTTATCCGTTTCAGGTGTAATAATGACCATCTGCATCATTTTTGGCTTTGGTGTCTGTTTGTTTGTCTTTTTGTCTCTTTGTCTGTTTGTCTGTTTGTCTGTCCTTCTATAATTTGAAAACTACTAAATATATATTTCCACCAAACTTCATATTTAGTATCCACCTGTCCTTGGGTAGGTTTTAGCGCAAATATCGTTTCTAAATCCCTGAACTGAGTGGGGATTTTTACGAAACCGAAACCGTGATTTTGCACTCCCTCAAAGTATACACAACCGAACTTAATGGAAATCAACCTGCCTTAATGAAAATTAATTTCTAAACCTTTTTTTCTCATGTGCATCATTTCGATAACAGGATTTAGTAAGGGAGATATCATTAACGGACCGTTTTTCGGTACAAATCCCAGCGGACTTAACGCAAGAGCGGGTGCGTGTAAAGCGTACTTCTTACAACTTGAAAACTAACAAGATATTTGAACCAAACTTTATATATAGCATCCATCTGTCCGAGGGTAGGTTTCCTTGGTGTCTGTTAGTTAGTTAGTTTGTTTGTTTGTTTGTTGGTCTGTTTGTCTTTCTCGAACTTGAAAACTACTGGATATATTTCCACCAAACTTCTTATTTAGAATCCACCTGGCCTTTGGGGAGGTTTTAGGGCAAATATTGTTTCTAAATCCCTGAACTAATTGGGGGTTTATACGAAACCGAAACCGTGATTTTGCACTCCCTCAAAATACACACAACAAAACTTAATGGAAATCTACCTGCCTTAATGGAAATTAATTTCCAAACCTTTTCTTCTCATGTGCATCATTTCAATCACTTACAGGAAAGATAGTATGATCAAACTCTACACGAACATTGGCCCGCCCAGTACCCATATGTGAGCCAAATGCTATGTCACATAATTATCCGAAAAGTAATGCAATGTAAGATATTCTTACACAAATTTCAACCTATTCAACGTTTCTGATTCAATCTGACCCATGAATAGATTAGATGCGAGAAAATATCATAGGACCAGCAATTTAGATCGCTAAATACTGCTCCTTACGGTACGATCCTTTGTCGATATGACGTACCGTTTAGCAGCAGTTAATCTGTAAATGAAGGTCCGCAATATTGTAAACATTCATATACTTTCGGATGTCCATCTGTATATATTCATTGATGTCGATTTGTAGCGATCGAGAAAGGATGTGTCTGCTATTGTAATCAGTACTCCCTACACCGACTTTGACTGCTGGCAGTAGGAATGGGGTCCTTCTCCAACTCCTGCGTAACTGGCATTAGTAAGGAGGGCCTACCATTTTAATGAATAATTCACTTTTCGATTTGTCTTGCAGAAGGCAAGGGATCATGCAGTTTTGTTCGAAAGTCCCCTACTCTATTGTGTTTGGCTCTAGGCCAGGGTGCCCGCCATTATAAACAAATGTTCCAATCTAAAATTTGACTAGCGTTAGGCATAGTGGCCTGCTATTTTCATGGAAACTCACTAATTCTGTGTGACTGGCAGTAAGCTGGCTAGCAGCAGTAAAAAGGGACTGTCATTATAATGATAACTGCACAACTCAATTTTGACTGGTGGTAAGGAAGTTGCCTGGTATTATAATAAAAACTCCTCAACTGTAACCTGTCTGAAAGTAGGAAATGGGTCTGCCATTGTAACTAAAACTCCCCAAATCGATTGTGACCGCGCAGTAGGCATTGGGGCCTGCAATTATATTGTAAACTTGCCAACTCGATTGTGAATGGCAGTAGGCAAGTGAGCCTGGCGTTATCATCACAACTCTGTAACCCTCACTTTACATTGGAAACAACGTATGTGGACCTCCCCATGCTATTTCTCGGATAAGGCTAAGAGACATGCAATTTTAAAACAATCGCATTTGCTGCACGCACAGTATTTACGTCGATATCCGTATACAATGTAGAATACCGTAGCGAAGCACGGGTACATTTGCTAGTAACAAGATAAATCGAAAAGTTAAAGATCTCAGGTGAAGCATATTGTTTTTTTTAAACAATACAAAATCCAAAATCACCTATTCACCAAATTTTGTTAAAACATTCTGCGTTTTATGAAACAGCTTCTTGAATAATGAATAATGTTATTCGCTTTGCGTCCCACTAACTACTTTTTAAGGTCTTCGGAGACGCCGAGGTGCCGGAATTTAGTCCCGCAGGAGTTCTTTTACGTGCCAATAAATCTACCGACACGGGGCTGTCGTATATGAGCACCTTCAAATACCACTGGACTGAGCCAGGATCGAACCTGCCAAGTTAGGGTTAGAAGGCCAGCGCCTTAACCGTCTGAGCCACTCAGCCCGGCTCTTGAATAATGGATTTGGTTTGATTTTGTTTCATTCAAAATATTAATCAAGTATCTGCTTTGAATCTTAAATGAAAGTGACTTGTCCAATATTTACCACGCATTGTTTTCTGATGTGGACCAGTAAAAACCAAAGTGGTGTAAGTCACATTTGCGTACTATTAACTAGTTAAGCTTTTTTTTTTTAACACAAGCATCTGTGTAAATTCACTACCAATAATTAATTTATAAAACAATAATGTCCACGTCCACGACAAAATGAAAATCCACAGCCTGTTTTCAGTCATTCGACCTGGTCAGGAATGGTATAAATGAAGCCCCATCTAGCGGCGAGGATAGGAATTGTGCCGGCTGCCGAAGCCCCTCGCACTCCTCTGGGGCAATGATTAATTAATGACAGATTAAATGAAATGTCCGGCTCCATGGATAAATGCTTAGTGTGCTGGCCTTTGGTCACAGGGGTCCCGGGTTCGAATCCCGGCAGGGTCAGGAATTTTAACCATAATTGGTTAACTCCTCTGGCATGGGGACTGGGTGTATATCTCGTCTTCATCATCGTTTAATCCTCATCACGACGCGCAGGTCGCCTACAGGAGTCAAATGAAAAGACGTGCACCTGGCGAGCCGAAGTCCTCGGACACATCGCGGCACTCAAAGCCATACAACATTTCATTTTTTCATGAAAAGAAATGATATTGGAGAATTTTGCTGGAATGAAATATGACAGGGAAAACCGCAGTACCCGGAGAAAGACCTGTCCAGCCTCAGTTTTGTCCAGCACAAATCTCACATGGATTGACCGCGATTTTAACCACGGAACCCAGCTGTGAGTGGCTGGCGCGCTTCCGCCTGAGACATGGAGGCTCTCGTGTACGTCCAAATTACCAATTGAAAATATACTACACACAAGACAAACTGATTTACCTGGTTGAAGCGAATTTTATTGACAATATTCAGAATATCAACAAGATCACTCAACTTATCTGGTTCTTACCGCTGACTTCTTGTATTCCTGAATAATTTCGAAGTAAAATTTGGCTTATCTTGTTAGTGTCAGAAGATAGAGAGCATTGGCCTTAGCAGGTTACTGCAAAAATAAAAATAAAAACTGAAAAAAATGACAGGTCTGTTCTTTCCCCAGGATTAGTGACATATGCTTGAAATTTTTATTTATGGAATGTAGTGTATAGCAGCGGATCATTTTACACAATAAATATGATATAGCAGTTGGAGCTTGATTAAATTCCTAATATAAATAAAGGAATACATTTCGCTTAAATGTTAATTATATTTACGTTCAGCCAATGCTGAGCACCAGATGAAGATGTAAACAGGTAATTCAATCCTCCCTTGGAGAGTAATAGTTAGCTCTCTCCTGAAAAGAAAGACGCTTCCATTTCTATTTCCTTTTCCCCGGAGAGTGAGAATATTCGCCCACAGAACGTCGACTTAGATCCATCTCATCAAGAAGACGATGGCAGATTAAGCACTGACTTTTATCTGTAACGAACCTCATGGGTGCTCAGATTGCAGAAGGTTTAACCTGATATCCAATTCTAAAGCGAGGACTCCAGCAAATTCACGAGTGGTTTGTTCGAGTGGTTCACTATTTCAAGGCAAAGTAACTTTTCCTGCATAAGGCAGTATAATGCTGTGTCATACAATATTAACTATTCCATGAAAGAAGTGACTCTTGGAAGTCTACCTTTTCAATTCATTATTATTTTAATTTATTAAAAATAAAAAACGAAATTACACGTTAAAATTGGGACATGTTTCGTATGTAGGCATCATCAGCCATGCTATTCCTAACATTAAGTTTAAAATTGAGGAAGTAGGAATGACTTAAGGATGAGCTTAAAGATATTACATGATAAGGCTTATAACATTTAAAAAAATACATAATCACACTTATTAAGATAAAGTGAACACTTGTGTGAAAATAAAATGTTGTGTCATAAATTGTAACATGTAGGCTAATTTCGTTTTTGATTTCTAATAAATAAATAAAAATTGTCTTGAAAAGGTGGACTTCCAAGAGACACGTCCTTCATAGCTTATACGAAGTTCAATACGGACCCCAGTATGAAGTTTTTAACTATACTGTTTAATTATTTCTCTAGATTTCATTTTTTTTCGACATAAGCTGGTCTGACCTGTAGTTTCCACCACATTTTCTGTATGTTTGTGACAGAATGGCAGCTATTCAGGTACGGGTAGTACTGAGTACAACATTCAGAGAAAAGCTAGTGCGTCTGGATGTTGTGAAAGCGGTACTCATAGATTCAAATCAGTGAGGAAAGCAATGGCAAACTAGCTTACTCTTCATCTTGCCTGGTACATGTATCCACAGAAATAGCGTCTCGACATAAATAATCATCATTGCACCACTCCATTACCGAAAAGGGGGGGGGGGAAGGGAGTGAACGGGTAGTGCTGAAGGCACAGTGTGAGTATTGCTATACATCACCACTGTGGCCATTTCAGTCACAGAGTCTTGTAGCGGGCTGTCTACCTGCAACAATGCGCTAAGCGACGAGGTGGATGAATGTTTATGTCGGGACACCATTTCTGTGCATGCATGTACAATTCAATATAGCGCTGCCATAAATGGGGCGGGGGGGGATCGCTATGCCTTTGGCCGACCAAAAATGCGACCTTCAATTTATTTTTAATTTTACACGCGAGAGGTCGCACCCGCGGCAATTTGCCACACTTTTAAAATATTTGTTAATAATTTCATTGCTAGCCGCTGTAGGGATAAGGGCGCTCGTTCCGTTCCTCCCCTCCCTCTCTCACGCCTGACGTTGATTATCGTTCCGAAGTAGTTTAAGTTTTCTTCCACTCTCGCATCTGCCGGGGCAAATTGCCTTCGTGCGACCCCTCGCGTAGTGCATTCTTACACGATTGCATTTCCAAGAAAGTTTCTTAAGTAAGCTTCAGGAGGTTTATGGTGGCTTTCAGTGAAGTTTCGTGCTGTAGTTTTATGTTGAATTGTGAACAAATCATTCATTGAAATGTACAAATGCAAACATTGAGGCAATTCGCTCACGCGCGATCTCTCGCTATCTTTAAAAACTCACGTAATTTTACCAGATTTTGCCAAACATCGTTAATTTTTTTTACATTGAGAAAATATTGTTACTGCGTAATTATGTTAGTACCAGTTAAACAGTTTACTTTCTTACGGTGACGGTGGGATAGAAGTGGGAAAGAAATGGGTACATATTTATATTTTATCAGATCATTCACTGCAAAAGAAAATAGCAGCTCATTAAAATATTAAGCGTAAGCAATTTGCCTTCGCGCGATCTCTCGCGTTCTAAAACTGGCGCGATCTCTCACGTGTTAAAGTTGAACTTTTCTCTGTATAACAGTGCACAACTTTTGCTAATGTCTCCAATACTTCCAGAGTTACGATAAAAAAATATGAAGCCCTGTCACCCAAGCAAGCCCTTCATCGGTGTTTCATTTCCCGTAACTTTTGTTATCCAGAACCGTTTCCCTGATAACTCTAAAAAAATTTAAGTTAGTAATATGAATTTCTTCAGGCATGTGTATTTCACAGAGAAGAAGTTAATTTGCTAGAATTATTGAGCTAGCTTCATTGGTTAAGTTTAAAAAATGAAATGAAAATTAATGAAAAAATGACTACTTAAAATACTTCCTGGACTTCACTGACTTCGATACCGGTACATGCTGTAGTTATAGCATTACTAATCCCTTTTTTTAGAACTTGTTTTACGTCGCACCGACACAGATAGGTCTTATGGTGACCATGGGATGGGAAAGGCCTAGGAGCGGGAAGGAAACAGCTGTGGCCTTAATTACGTACATCCCCAGCATTTGCCTGGTGTGAGGATGGGAAACCACGGAAAACCATCTTCAGAGCTGCCGACAGTGGGATTCGAACCCACTGTCTGATAGATGCAAGCTCACAGCTGCGCGCCCCTAACCGCACGGCCAACTCGCCCGGTACATTACCAATCATAATAAAACATAAATATAGAAAAATATTCATGTCTTTAGAAATTCTCATGGAAATGGCGAAATAGTGGCCATGACACACCACCATTTAGAATAATTAATTATATGTAATGCTATAGGTTGATCTGATTTCTAAATGTGTAGGCATATTATGATAAGGAATAATGTGTTTGTCATCCTTTTAGTATTAATTTCCATTGTTGCGGTAAAGAAATTTAACGCACACCAGTTTTCTGCGTTCAAAGGTGTACGTTCCCCCTTAAGTTTACTTAGAATTACAATCAATGCAAGTGAGATTTTCGAAATTATAAACTCACGTCATCCACAGTTCAGATTCCACATTAAAAGATATGTTCCCCGCCTCATGGCTTAAGATGAAAAGACAGCAATGACCGTGGGTCAATAAATAATAACTTTCAGATTACTTTTTCTTATTTATATAAGAAAATTTTCTCGTTAATCTGTTAGAAAGAATTAATCATCTCCAGTACTTCAAAATGGATGGTAGTAATCGTCCATGTATATCGCCTGTTACGAACCACTCTGCAATGTGTTTGTCGTTCATTTTATGTAATATTCATTTCCACAAAAGGGACTTCACCATTGTTGAAGAAGAAGATATTTGTATGAAGTTTTGCACAGTAGTGTACTTTGTAGGGCGTATCAGAATTATACCGACAGAAAAATCAGGGATGCTCTTCGGGTTGTGTTAATAACGATGGTGCAATCGAACTGGCGGAGAAAATGAGGTTACTTTGTGGTTTCAGGACGCGCGATTCAAATTGCCGTACTTGCTGTGTTTGCTATGCCAGAGAGCCAGCCGCTGCCTGTTGCTGTGCGTCAGACGAGGGACGGGGAAGTGGGGAGTTGGAGACAGAGGTAATGCGCGGTGTAAATGCACAACTTTCTCGTTCGTTTCGCATAGTCGCTTCCCAGCCCCAAGTTTACAGTGTGTTCTGCACAAATTGACTACTACGTAAACACCGTAGAAAGAGAAGATTAACTTGTATAAAAAATACAGGCAGGTTTCTGGGTCATTCGCGACACACCACACATCCTGAACTGAGTCAAAACGTAACTACCACACCACTATGAACTGTGCGTCGAAATAGCAGGGGGCGGGGTGTATATTGAATATCTACTGTAATCAAACCATTGGACATATTGTTTCCTTCATTCAGTATTTCATTCGATTTACAATGTTGTGAAAAAAAGGAACTCTAATTGTCGGGCGTCAGCGTTGCACCTTCGAACATGTTAAATAATAAATAACGACACTGCGACCAACAGACGAGAGAAGAAACGATCTTGTGCATTCCTTGACTGAAAAGTGTGTCTTAATTACAGTGTGTCGTTGTACTACGTGCTTAATAAACGAACTGTCGATATTGCCTGTCAGAGTCAAGGACAATCCTGTGTGAATTCCAACGAGCAAACCTGTGCGTACGCACAGAACAATATCTCTGCCTCCATCTTACACCCCACTTCCCCTCCCTCCCATTCTGTTCCCTGAAGCACGGCAGGGCATGTGTTCTGGTATAGGAAATGCGGCGAGTTCCTCAGTTTGAATCGCGCGGCCAGAACTACAATTTAACCTCATTTCGTCGAAAAGAAAAACTTCCTCAACCATCGTTCTTAAAATAACACGAAGAACACCACTGATTTCTTGTCGGTATAGTTCTCATACACTCTGTATACTTGGTCTAGTCTTAAGGAACGACACAAGTATGCTAATATTTAGTTCCTATTTTTTCACAGCGACACAGATATGTCTTATTGTGACGATGGAAGAGAAGTGGGAAAGAAGTGACCGTGGCCTTAACCAAGGTAAAAGTCAAGCATTTACCTGGTGTGAAAATAGCAAACTAAGGAAAACCATATTCAGGGCGCCGACAGTGAGGTTCGAACCCACTCTCTACCGAATACAAGCTGATAGCTACGTCACCCAAATCACAAGTAAGCCTATGCTAATTTAACTCCAAAATATGAATATTAGTGGAATGTCTGTAACCTGGACACGCATAGTTCAATAAAATATTTTTTCAATCTAACCGAGTGTCCAGTGCAGTAGATTTTCTCTAACATTTTTCAGGAAGGGAATTCACTGACATAATGTCAATAAAATACTGTATCAAATAAAACATATTAAACACAATATTATCGTATTACCGTATTACTACGCTTGCTGCAATTTATGCACTGCATAAACTGACTCTACCTCATAGACTAATTTCCACAGTGCATGCCTGAGGGTTGTCAGGTTCTATTATTACAACATATTATAGTTTGTGCAAAGAAGCTGCTATCCATGGTGCTTCAGGCTGTTGTGCAGAGTGCTGATTTGATGAGCGGCTGACGATTCGTTTTCATTCCAGTAGGCTTCGCCAAGGCTGACTGATAGCGGACTCATATTATAAATTAATTCATCCCCGGAGCGGGTTGTTCCAGGGAGGACGTCTTGCGTCTACTAGTACCGGTGCGCATTTAAGCGCTCCTCATCTAGCCTTTTAAGAAATTAGTTTAATAAGGGTTTGTAATTTCTTTAAGGTTGTTATATTTAAAAGTAGTTTTACGAAAGAAGAGAAGATAAAAGAAACGTGTGTAATGGTAAAGTAATAAAGACTGTTTCAATTTAGGTAGAGATTTATATGAGTTTGAATGAGAGAGAAAAAATAATTTAAAGAAGAAGTTATTTATTAAATAGTAATAATTAAATATTGCCTAAGGGAAACACGCTGCTCCACATCATTCATTATAAATAGGTCAGATAATTCATATGCCTGTCGTAGTATTCAGTAGTCATATTGTTTTGCCTTCCCTTCTCACTAGTTTCGTAAACATTTAATACCAAAAATAAGACATTAAAATGTAGGTTCACCTATTCAATACAATTTTTGTGATTTCAAATCACTTGAACGAAGGGATCGCTTTCGACCCCATTATGGGCCATCTTCAGCCGTGGACTAAAAGTGAAAATATATAGTGTAATTACATTCGCATTGACACCTCATAAATATTATGTACATATTAACAATTATTTTGAAAAATGGTAAAAAAAAATCTCTCAGTCCGTAATACTATAATTATTGAATTTAAGGTCTACTAGTCGAATTCGTAGTGTAACAGCTCAGGTCCAATTGTAACTGTGCATTTCATCATCATCGGTTTGCATTTAAAGGGGTTAATTATTAGGACTGTTCATTTTAAATTAATACCAATGCCAATGTCGCACGTGACACGGTACATAATAATTGATTCCTTGGTAATTTAGTTTATAACACTAATTTATAATACAATTTTCACTGTGCTTCGACCGTCCGGGGTGTCTGGATCATAACGTTTTGAAACGATCTGGTCCGAGATAGCGCAACACAACAATATTGTCACTGACTTAATACTGGTCCAAGTAAGTAGTGCCCCCGTTTTGCCGGGCAGCTCAGCCGGTAAGCAAAAGTCCCAGAGGCGGAACGTTTGCTTACAGGCAACGCTAAATTATTGAGGACAGGGACAACCTAAGGACTGACGACAAATGAAAACACAAAAAAAAAAAATATGGGTTTTAACATTTATTAAAAAGAAATTATTAGCACTTTCCAAATTCTATTAATATTTTCAAAATCTTGAATAAAAAAATATTTAGCTCTTCCCTGCTGGAATTCACCCACAGTTCTTCGTTAAATTGCATTCTGCAAAGATACGAAACTGAGTCTTAATAAATCATATTAGGAAACTAAGTAAATTATTATCAGAGAAATTCCTATCTCAAAATATCAAAAATCTGATTTTTCAAATTATTATTTAAATTAACAATACTCTGCGACTTATTTTGCAATGAGTCAAATTTTTACCTTACACGAAAAATCAAATAAATCATTTCTATTAATTAAATATCCTAATTAATTACTTATGCTTCAAATTATTTAATTATTTTGAAATCCAATATTCAACTTTTTCAAGAGTTTGTCCCTGCGCTTTATTGATGATCATACAGAAGGTTAGTCGGCTTGATACCCTCCCGTCTGTACGTTCGTCGATGTTTTCTATCAGCAGCATATAAGTTATTGGCGAGCTTCTGCCATCTCTTGAGTATATTTAGAAGCTGGAGAAGGTAAGAGTATATTTAGCATGTAAAGTGCGTAAAAGTTAACCGTAGTTGACATCACGGCAGATGTGATCTACACTAGAAAAAGCTAGATCTACATTTGCGGTATAATGTATAGCTAAGAAAAGGCCAGTGGCAATTTGGATTATTAAAGAAAGGCCAAGGAGGGATCCAAAGTTTCAACAAGCTGGAATATTGGAAGGGGCTGGAATGTCTACTAAAGCATTGTTAGCAATTTTAAATAAAGGGTGTGATACTCGTATAGGTTTGGCCATTAACATTTTTGTCGTAAAGGGCCTTGGAAGATGTTTGTGGTTTTGTACAATTAAAGTAAGAAATACATAGCTTACCAACATTAAGGTAATTAGGTGATTAGGTTTATTATAAAGTTTAATTAAATGAGGGGTGTCTTCTGTATTTAGAGAATTAGATATTAGATCAATAGATATAAGAACCATATTTTTGGTAAGTATGTTGGTAAAATATGGATCTCTTATTGATGAAATTATTAGAATAAAGGTAATTGATAGTACGATAATGACAAGAGTTTTTAGAGAAGTACAAAATAGTTCATTGGAAGCCAAACTAGTAATGTAAATAAAAATGACTAATATACCACCTAAGAAAATCAAAAATAGGATGTAGGAAAATCAGAAGGAGAAGGATATTAACCCAACGGTTATAGAGATAATGCATGTTTGTACAATGATGAAAATGAAAACCTACAGCCTGTTTTCCAGTCATTGACCGGGTCAGGGATGTAATGAATGAAACATATGTAGGCTGTTATTACAATTACTCCCAAGGTGATTTATTAATGAGTGATAAATGGTATGAAATGATAATGGAGAGTGTTGCTGGAATGAAAGATGACAGGGAAAACCGGAGTACCCGGAGAAAAACCTGTCCCGCCTCCGCTTTGTCCAGCACAAATCTCACATGGAGTCACCGGGATTTGAACCACGGTATCCAGCGGTGAGAAGCCGACGCGCTGCCGTCTGAGCCACGGAGGCCCTTTGTACAATGATAATAAGGGTTATAGCAAGAGGGTGATTTGCTTGTATAAATATTAGACTATTAAGAAGATTAAAAACAAGGATTCTTAAATTTATGACTCAGAGGGTAGTTTAGTGTAAAATATTAATTTTGGGGATTAGTGAGAAGAGTTTTCTTTCCTCTGAGTTTTACAAGAGATATCTCAATATTGGTTTACAAGACCAGTGTTTTTATTAAACTACTAAAACAATGGTAATAAGTTTAAGTTGAGTTATCTTGATTCTAGTATTTTTAATAGGAGTGTGAACCTTTTGTTCCAAGCGTAAACACGACCACGACCAGTGTTGCTGAGAGTATATAGCACAAAATAATACTCTTCCTTGATCAGAGGAAGCGTATACTCTCTGCCTTGACAGGTAGTAATCAAACATGGCTGCATGTAGTCGCATTACTAAGAATGAAACTCAAATATATCAGAATATTAATGAAAGCGTTAATCGCTTAGCAACCAGCTAAGTACAGAATGTATTCCGAGCTAAGTTAAACCTTCGCCTCCAATTACTGCAGTGGCCATCCGTGATTTGATTTTAGGATTACTATAGCTGGCTGATCTGAGAGACCTATCAGTGTCTGATGATTCACCGGCAGGCAATTCCGGAGAGAACAAAAGAACGGATGAAGCAAATTGGTCCAATAGAACGGCCGTACAGTCTGGACAACATTGTTTTTAGTAAACTGTTTTTTAATGCAGTCTAGTGTGTAGCATGACCGACACAGCTTGATTTAGCCTGCCATATGAGGTAGACCTGAGCGGTCACCCTTCCAGGTAACGACCACGACCTGTGTTGCTGAGAGTAACAAAGATAAATTTGAAATACCAAACCAGAAAAGCTAACCCCATGACGCAACAGTCCCCGAAGGGCCATGGCCTAACAAGTGACCCCTGTTCAGCCCGAAGGCCTGCAGATTAGGAGGTGTCGTGTGGTCAGGACGACGGATCCCCTCGGCCGTTATTCTTGGCTTTCTAGACCGGGACCACCATATGACCGTCAGATAGCTCCTCAATTGTAATCACGCAGGCTGAGTAGACCTGGAACCAGCCCACAGATACAGGTAAAAATCCCTGACCTGGCCGGGGCCTACGGGTAACAGGCAGGCACGCTACTCCTACATTTGAAGGGCCGGCGTAATTTGGAATATCTGAGTTAATTAATTCGCGTTGAAATTCGTAATGATACAGCGTTATGTTAGAGCATCTCTCGAAAACACCACCTCGGTGTTTTCCGTAGGCTCCAGTGCTTCCAGAGAAGAGTTATGATTAGGACTGGGTGCGGATGGTAGTGTCTGGTTTTGTAGAAGAATAAAAAGTAAGTTAAGGAGTAGCCTGTTGCATCCAGGTGAGAATACTGGTGACGGGGATTGAAAGAGGACTGGTTTGTATGCTGGAGTATGGTTGGAGGGGAGGGGGAATTTGGCGTTCTTTAAATACTGTGAGACGTGGTGTGTCTGAAATTATAGCGTTTGAATGTGTATTTAGGTTTAATTGTCTGTTTAGTGAATGGGCAGCCAGAGAATGATGTAGCATTGCTGTTTCGGCAGTCCCGCAGCACCATAGAATCAGTGTTGTAACGTTGGGCACTTCTACATCTGTTACAATGGGTGGATTCTGAACAATAAGCTGCAACATGGTGCAATTCCAGGCAAATAAACCACTGTATTACAAGCGAAGTGTTGAGATGAGGTCTCTGGCTCAGAGTTTGGAGTTGTGCAGTGAATACGCTACCCACTGAGATAATGCGAAATCACCCTCGGCCTTTTAAAGGAATTGGTACGTAATGCTTTCAGACGTAAGCAATAATCAATCTCCTTTTCATATGTTCTCATACTATATAACCGGAAGTGCAGAATTACAAGCAGCAAAGTACTAATAGCATGCTAATCGTTCAAGATAGTATCATAAGGTGCGTCCAGCTTGCAGAATGCAAAGATGTCTAACACAGTGTTACCGTTATGAAAGGGGGTGAGAGAGTGAAATTTAGAGGAAATGTACTGAGAGGAATTGCTATGTAGGAGCTCATGTATTAATACAAGTATGCAATATTTACCAAACGTCTTTTGTCAGGTTTTAGCCAGTGAAGTTCTTGATAGTGAGGAAGGTTATCGCGGAAAGATCGTTTTATTTTAGTGAATCACTGTCCCTGACACTGACTGGTAAGGAATTGCAAAGTCTGGAAGCGGTCACAGTAAGAGAATTGTTATACCAAGATGAATGGTGAAAAGGAAATGCAAGGGTAGAGTCAGAGCGAGTGTTACCGTTATGAAAGGGGGTGAGAGAGTGAAATTTAGAGGAAATGTACTGAGAGGAATTGCTATGTAGGAGCTCATGTATTAATACAAGTATGCAATATTTACCAAACGTCTTTTGTCAGGTTTTAGCCAGTGAAGTTCTTGATAGTGAGGAAGGAATTTCTGGTTGCTGAGCTATAAATATTCCAATTTTACCGCACATAAGTTAATGAAAGGTGTCACGTCACTTCAAATTATAAAATAACCACTCTCTACTTGTGTTACCCGTATGAATCAATTTTGTATACCAAGATAACTGACACAATGGAAAAGGAGTAGTCAGAAATTTGAAGAGCGGGGTAAATAGTCCATTCGCCAGTCTATTTCGTTCCATGTCAGCTTGTTAATGCCTCTGGTGATATGTCTGGTGGTTTTCCGAAAAATAATCGTCGGCAATAGGTAACCCGATTGAACTTCATTTTTGGTAGTGTAAAACAGAAATTCGATATTGACCCGCAGGTAGCCTGAATCGCGTTAAACAAAAATGCGTTTGTGCGGTAGATTACGCCTTCTGTCCGTCCGTCCGTCCGTCTGTCTGTCTGTTAGGTCATCAGCCCAACGGCTCGTTGAATCCTCAGATACCGCCAACAAAGTTTACGCGGTCATAAGGAAACCAAAAGAACCAATGGCGACGCGAAAATGAGGCATGCTAAACAAGATGTGGAGTGATATACAGTAGTTTGTCACTGCATTCCTCTCAGGGTGCTATTACAGAACAACAGACCATATCAGCAACACCTTTCATAACATTCAGACGCAATAGAAGTGCTCCAAACCTATTTATAAATTGTCACAACTATGAATGAGATTTGGAACTTGGTGGAAGTTGAGTTTTGCTCTCGCCTTTGCCAACAGGCAGACGCAAAAGTATTGAATCCATCAAGAAGTGTTTACCCCTGACCATTCTTCATCTTCTTTTTCTTTTCTTTTGGCCCTACATTGGATTACGGGGATCATTCCGACTCTTTATATGAGAATTCTATTTCCTTCCTGGCCCGGAAAGCTTTGATTTTCTGTCCGTGTACCAGCTTCAACTCATCTGTCCATTTCGGTCTGGCAGTTTCTGGGTTCTTCTTGCTGATAAGGGACATTGAGAAGACACCCTGCATAGTGATCCGACGGAACTGGGGTCAGTCCTGTATTGCGTTTAGTGGAGTTTCGAATTATTCTAGGTCCGATTTCACTGCGGTTTATTATTATTATTATTATTATTATTATTATTATTATTATTATTATTATTATTATTATTATTATTATTATTATTATTATTATTATTAGTTTTTGTATACTTTGACCTAAGGGGCAATCTTTAGTTGCTGAAAAGTCGAAATAATTAATAGTACGCAAAGTGGTAGTGTGTTTTTCTATCCACTAAATTTATTGAACTACTATTTACATTTTTTTTACAATTAGCTTTACGTCGCACCGGAACAGATAGGTCTTATGGCGACGATGGAATAGGAAAGGGCTAGGAGTGGGAAGGAAGCGGCCGTGGCCTTGATTAAGATACAGCCCCAGCATTTGTCTGGTGTGATAATGGGAAACCACGGGAAACCATCTTCAGGGCTGCCGACAGTGGGGTTAGAACCCAGTATCTCCCGGTTTATTTACAATTAATCACAAGTTTACTCTTACTTAATATTTTCACTAGACACAGATGTGTTCACGATACTAACACACACACTCTAGCACATACACGAACACCAGAGCATCGAGCTCCTCTTCCTCACGCGGCTTCTCAGAACGCATTGTTTTTCCAGAATAGTTCACCATACCAAGCCTTGTTGGACTCAGCGTAGCCATTTCAACCTCTCGCTCTCAATGAATGAATCAGTATGAATCAATCATCACTGATTTTTGCATTTAGAGTTGTCACCCAGGTGACAGTTTATCGAAAATTTCCCGTGGTAAATTATACCAAGCCCTAATTTTTCTTCATTTAAAAGAATATTTGCCTCAAACATCTCTCCTGATATCCCCTTTTACCTTCATAATATCTTTCCTAACTTTAAAAGCTCCAATAAAGCTTGTTTGTCTACTAGTGTCATTCCACGCTGTCCCTCTACTGACAGATCGGAATATACCGCGTAGTCTGGAAGCTCATCTACTTTCTCTCAAGTCTTCTCAGTCCAAATTTTGCAACATTTTCGTGACACTGCTCTTTCGTCGAACATCCCCCAGAAAAAATCGTGTTGTTTTCTTTTGGATCTTCTCTAGTTCTCTAATCAAATAATCCTGACGGAAGCCCCATTTACTGGAACCAGACTCTAATTGGAGTCTTACCAGTGGCTTACACACACTCTCCTTTACATTCTTATTAAACCCGCTGAACACCCTCACAACTATGTGAATATGTCTGTGACTTCTGTGACCTTTTGTTTACAATATCATTAATGTCTTTCTTTGTATTAACCTTCATAATACCAAGGTTAAGAACGCACACGGGTTAGTTACAAAGCGGGTTACGAAAGTACCCAAACATAATAGTATGCATTTTTTCCGTATATGATTCAAAAATTCAAATATTATCAACTTAATAAAGACAAAATTAATCATGCTTATGATGTGAAATATTTTAACAGTCATCATGAGACTAAATTCACACTAAACAAATCATTAAATCACTTGCTTGTAAGGAACATTCACACACAAATCTAAAAGAACATGCAAGTCCTATTCAGGAGTACTTGAATAACATGGTAACTTAATTGAAGGGACTTATGTGAACCCAACTTGTGGAGAAAAGTATGGTGAAAACAATATCAGGTATACAACATATTCGTTACAGCCTCCAAATCCTCCGGATTATCAGGATTGTACTCTCCAGCTTACAATATACAACTTTTGTGTCCAGCTATTAAATTACACATTTTTGTCCGAGAAACAAGCATTACATTGTTGATACAGAAATAAAACAATAGCAGACGGTGTTGGAAAGAGACACAGAGAAAAGCAATGCAAGTACTTTACCAAGCTGTGTACAAATATATCCCACATCATTCTGAGATAAGTAATTTAAAAAATGCCACTTCGTTTCTACTTTTTGCTGTATCATGATATTCAGCAATGCTTATTTAAGAATGTAACCCCGGATGAAAACCTGCACAATTGTTAATGCATATCATAATTCAAATTGGCAACTGGGGTACACTTCTACCCTACTTGCTATAAGGAAGGTTAACTCCTAGGTACTTATAATGATCGTCACGGACTCACGATCGTCTTGTGCTGCTTACATGCACTCGCGATTGACGCACTCAAGACTTTCTCCAAACTGACTGACTCCGCGCTACAAGAGTTGCGCTTTCAAAGAAGCGGGTGGAAATTGTAGTAGCTTCTATACCCAAATTATTCTGTGCGCCTGTTTCATTTCTAATCAGCTTCTAACTTCTTCTAGAAGCTTATCCATCACGAGCCTCAACGATTCGCCGACTTTATTGATTTTCTCGCTGCTGGCTCCGTCCACATTGCCGCCGAAACGTTGCGATTAATATCTCTCGTTGGAATTCTTGCCTTCTACCCGACAATTGGCCTTGATTGTAAGAACACCGCGTGGGCAGGATAAAATTGGCCCGGAAAATATTAGCAATTGGACTAACATGGGATCGACCCTTATTAATGAACATCTCAGAAGATGCTGGAAATTGCCTCATCTGAAGAAATGAAATCTGAGGATCCAAGAGTTCTGACTCCACTCAGAAACCACCGGCAGAAGGTTTGCCTGGACACATTAACGCATTCACAACAGTATATTTTGTAAGGATGAACATGCATCTCTTTTTAGATGTTTCGATGCGACGATCTCTAAATCCCACTTGCACAGAAAAACGGCGTTGAGATTTCGCCGGACTTCATTCAGGCTTTCCGTCATTCAAGCAATGTGTTCTGGTATTCGAACTCTTTTCGGATAGTTACACTACAGTGCCCGTTTCACGCCATTTTGCCGCTAAGATTTGCATTGCACACTTTGCTGGAGGTTTTGCCAAAACACTTCCAGTCTTAAACTCGTACTTGGCATAGCACTCTACAATAAACATGCGCTGTTTTATCGTGAGCTCCATTTTGTGTTGCATTCAACTGGTCAGTAAACACGTCTGCTTCTCTCACTCACTCACTCACTCACTCACTCACACGCAATGATACAGCGACGTACTCGCGACGTACTCGTGACGTACTCGCGACAGAGGATGCGGGAGATGCGTACGGGAAGACATGTGACAGCAACAGATTGGTACATCGAAATCGCGATTCCTGTGATGGACAGTTCTCCTATTCATTAACATGTGTCGATTCCGCGTTAGTCTTATAAATATTTTCTGGGCCAGTTTTAACTTGCCCAATCGGTATATTTAACTTTACTGAAAGACTTTTTAACACTGCAAACTGCTAAGATGCGTAATAGAGCTACATTATGTATTGATGCCAATTCGAAATGAACACCTTCATTATGAAAATGAATTGTTCCACGTCGTATGCTACTATCCCTGTCATACTAAGAGTCTGTACATTGACTGAAGTGTGAAGCCCCCAAAATCTAAACGCCTGACTCGTAAGTTGCATTATGGTACACCGGGCGAGTTGGCCGCTCAGTTCGGGGCGCGTAGTTATGGGATTACATTCGAGAGATGGTGGACTTCGAATCCCGCCGTCGGTAGGCCTGAAGACGGTTTCCCCGTTTTCACGCCGGACAATTGCTGGAGCTATACCTTAATTAAGGCCACGGCCGCTACTTTTCCAATTCTAGCCCTCTCCTATCCTTGAGTCGCCGAAAACCTTCGATGTATTACTGCGACGTTAAACCACTATCAAAAATATATATTGTGATACTCTGTGCGTCCGCCGCTGTGATATAGTGATTAGTGTGATTAGCTGCCACCCTCAGAGGCCCGGGTTCGGTTCCCGGCTCTGCCACGAATTTGAAGAGTGGTACGAGGGCTGGAACGGTGTCCACTCAGCCTCGGGAGGTCAACTGAGTAGAGATGGGTTCAATTCCCACCACAGCTATCCTGGAAGTGTTTTTCCGTGGTTTCCCACTTCTCCTCCAGGCAAATGCCGGGATGGTGCCTAAATTAAAGCCACGGCCGCTTCCTTCCCTCTTCCTTGTCTATCCCTTCCAATCTTCCCATCCCCCCCCAAGGCCCGTGCTCAGCATATCAAGTGAGGCCGCCTAGGCGCGGTACAGGTCATCCTCTCCAGTTGTATCCCCCGACCTAGAGTCTGAAACCCTAGGATACTGCCCTTGAGGTAGTAAAGGTGGGATCCCTCGCTGAGTCCGAGGGAAAAAAACCGACCCTGGAGGGTAAAAGATGAAGAAGGTACTCTGTGCTGATTGAGATTACGATCTTTGGATTCTTACTGCCGATCTGTTGCGGAGTTCTCCTAAAGCCAGCTAGCTCCTTGCAATGAAGAACAAAGGTCATCACAAGAGTTGTTCCAATCAATTCCTTCAAACAAATTCCTCTTGGAACATTCTCTATGCACCACCCTATGGCCTATCTTCGTGCTGGTATTCAGACGAAGGTAAAGAGAGCGCAGTATCTTGGCGCATTGATTGACAAGATTCGTAGCGAGGATCGCGTTAGTCACGAAGTGACCTGGAAAACCTTGAGTTTTATAAAAATATCACTAATTCAAACTTCTTCGCACCACGAGACCATTCATATGAAGATATAATCGTAGCACAAAATCCAAAGAGTCGATGTACGAATGAAAAAACCGAAGGAGTGGGTTTCCTTGGGTAGATGGTTAGAATACTGGCCTTTGGTTTACAGAGTCCTGGGTTCGATGTCAAGCCGGGCTGAGGATTTTAGCTGTGTATAATTAATTCGCCTGTCTCAAAGACTGCATGTTGTGTTTGCCATAATACCCTTCTCTCCATACAAATACAAAATATCACGCTACTAACTAGCACATGACTATGCATTAGTGAATACACCTCTCTACATATGGTTGGCGGCAGGAAGGGCCGTAAACTTAGTACAAATTCACAACAAGTGCTGATCTCAGTAAATAGGGAAAAACCAGGCGAGTTGGCCGTATGGTCAAGGGTGCGTAGTTGTGAGATTGCATCCGAGAGATAGTAGGTTCGAACACCTCTGTCGGCAGCCTTGAAGTCAAATGCTGGGGCTGTACCTCAATTAAGGTCACGGCTGCTTCCTCCCCACTCCTAGGCCTTTCCTATCCCATCGTCGCCATTAGACCTATTTGTGTCGGTGCGATGTAAAGGAAAAAAAGGGAAAACAGAAGAAGAAGAAGAAGACGAAGAAGAAGACGAAGAAGAAGAAGAAGAAGAAGAAGAAGAAGGAGCAATACGTGCAGCTATAGAGAGACAGATTTCGTTCAACCTTTGAGAGGTTTATCTAAGAGTACGTCAAGAATAAATAATTACGTGTCCTGGGGTTTGTTTCATTGGTTCTTAATAATGAGAAAATGGACTTTTAAATTCGATAGCCTTGGTATTTTGGGTGTGAACATCTGAAGCATTGCTGGTCTAGCAAACTGTGCTCATGACTTCCAGGATTCACTTTTTATGTTTACATTGCCTTCCTTTCCACTTTTCTTTTACCTTCTGTCTGATTCTATTCTTTTCCATGCGGAAATATTTTCTGTCTTCTCCCTGTATTCCCTTTATGTATTTTCATTTGTCAGTTTGTTTGCTATTGTTTTGTCTTACCACTCGTGGCTTAGCAAATAATTTCTCTTTCCATTATATTTATAACCGCTGCTGTAGTTATGTAATTTGCTTCACGTCACACAGACACTGATAGGTCTTATGGCGACGATGTGATACGAAAGAGCTAAGAGTGGGAAGGAAGCGGCCAAGACCTTAATTAAGGTACAGTCCCAGAATTTACCTGGTGTGAAAATGGGAAACCACGGAAAACCATATTCAGGGCTGCCGACAGTGGGTTGAAACCAACTATCTCCCCAATGCAAGCTCACAGTCGTGCTACCCTAACCTCATGGCCAACTTTCTCGGTGGAGGGAGAGAGTGAAACTACTTGTGTTTAACAAGAAATGTTCAACCTAAAACGACAGTAAATGTGTTTATTATGATACAATTTGTATTTTAATTTGCTCATTTTGTAATGATGCGGCATACATACATATGAATGATGATAATAATTAATTATACTAAGGCAAGATCCCGATAATTCACAACACCGAGAAGTTTCCAGATGAGTATATTTATAGAATTCACACCATCCAGTTATGCCAGGTGGATAAATAGAGGCCGTGGTAATAATGATAATTTCCTAGTACCAAGATAGATTACATCCACGACCAAACTAACGAAATAGCACAGTGGAAACCGTGCATATGAGCATTAGAAAAAGAGGGAGTGTGAAGTCAAGTTGGGAACATGATAGGGCAAGCTTAGAAAATAAGAGAAAAGCATGATACATTTTGAAGACAGATGTATTGAAATAAACTTTTTTTTTTTTTTTTTTACAAAATTTCACCAAAGAGCAGAAAACTATACAAATATGGTGCTTTCCCAAACATTAACCTTCAAAGTCGGAAGTTGATACAAGATAAAACCTACAAGAAATAAAAAAAGAAAGCAAGTGAGGAAGATTAAAGCAGGAATGGAAAGGAAACAGCAGGAAAAAGGAAAAATACGCCTACCTATCGAGGAGTCAAAAGTAGCAAGAAAAAATTAAAATTTACATAATTACAAGCTCAGGATAAAACACAAAAGTCTTTCGAAGTGAATTCCATATATAAATCAGAACTGCATCAGTTACCAGTCAGTCACAGTATGAGTTCATACTAGGTAAGATTATCAAGCAGGCCGAAATCACGATTATCCAAGAAAGCTGTTCCAAGACAGTCACATTCAAACATAAACAACTGTAAACATGAATGCGAAGCACTGTTCACGTTTGGGCGTGTGTAGGTCTTACGAAGTTCTAGATACAGAACACGCACAGCTCGAAAGAGAGTTGCAACTGAGTTCATGAATGGAAAACCTAAGTAGATTGAAAGTAGGTAGAATCTTAGTCTGGAAATACCATGCTCCCTATTAAAATTTCAAAGGAAAATCGTTCCTTCTGAAGCTGCAAATTTTACAGGAAAGCAATGATTAGTTTCGCATACCTCATCTTGATGTTTGTAGTACTAGCACAGAAAGGCACTCATGTACACAAGGTCCCCAAATGACGGAGACGACGTTTAGTGTTCCACCCTCCACACAGGCCTAAAGTCCATCTCTGTTCATACGGAGAAAGGCCTGATTTTTATATGCTAATGTAGTGGGGAAATAATTGAGGAGAAATACGTCGGGAATATTCCAGATGTTACGGGAGCATGCGCAGTAAACAAAATAGTATCGTATGACGTCAGCAGGCAAGAAGGTAGTCAGTTGACAGCAGATAGTAAAGATGGATAGAGCTGAAGTCCGTGCAGAGAATGTGATTTTCAATAAATATATTCGCTGAGGTATTTCAGTCCCAGTTGCAGAGTAAACTACGGCGTGTTATCAAAATGAAGGTGAGTCCATATTATTAATAGAAAGATAAGGGTTATGTGCATGGCGAACTTCGTTGAAGGAGATGCCGGTGAAGTGACGAGTCCGTTACAATTTCCTAACAATAAGTACAAATGCATCAAGAAAATAAAAAGTAGATATCACATAAATGTGTAAAAAGAGGAACAAGAAGAGAAGAAGTAAAAAAGAGGGCGGTAGCTTGCTTGCAACCCAATACGCCCCGTTGAAGTCAGTGATGTTGACAAACAGACCAGGTGTATGATAGATACTTAGAACGCAAAATGTCAAAACACACCTATAAACAGGCTGTTAACTTTAAGCGGCCATTATTTTCTTCTTAATTAAGGACCAATGGCACACTCCCTCGTTCACGTACCAATTTATGACGCAAATAAACCTCATGAAGTTTGAATGAAATCAGCGACCCCGTAGCTTTGCTTTTTCCATATCGGTTTCTATAGACTCAAAATAAGGAAAATGAATTACTACCCTTCTCAGACTTAACACATTGCTGACCGGATGCTTGAGCTTGTCACATACCCTGTGGACCGGACATTTTTCTACTAAGCATATTAGGGTGCACTTGATTATAAAAACGTAAATAAATATTAAACCAGTCAATATTTTATCTTTAAAGTTTGTATGGGTACTTTCCAATGCCCCTAGTAATAGTGGATCTGCCTTTACAAAACCATATTCAGCGTCAATTCCTAACACATCATTAATGTTTACATCGTTGTCGTCGTCAGAATCACTTGAAGAAATAAGTACATTAGGTAAATTACGGCCTGTAGAGGCTTGAATATCACTTCCGCTATCACTCTCACATTCAGTTTCCACTAATTCATTAGACTATTTCCATTTGAACGATCATCGGCATATAATTCTTCTAAAATATCGTCGTCAGCTAACACCGTATTCCGCGGGCGCTCCATCTTGTCATTGACTGAACCGGCAGAAAGAAAGTCGACGTTTCGAAACTAAATCAAAGAATCAAAGAGGCCGTGAATAAAAGAAAAGTGGCAGATATACATCTACGATTTATTCTACTCAATGTGCACGTCCGAAATGGTCATGAGATGCCACAGGAAGACCGAAAATAATGTCGTGAATAAAACCGAGATTTCTCGGGGCCCGTCAACCATGTGTTAACATTTACTATTACTCTACAGAACACTTGTCTACGGTTCTGTGCATAAAGCTCTCTTGTTTAGCTTTTTGCTTTTTAGTCCTTTGTATACGGGGCTGGGTTCAGCTTAATTATCAGCCTCGTATAGAATGACTGATATGGATGATCGTAACGTTGATGCACGTACATGATTACATTGAAAGATCAAAATAATACATTTTTGTAGAGTACTGACCACCTGTATTGAGGTTCTAGTGACCTATTGGTCCACCTTTAGCTTGGATAAGGCCGCAATATGGGCGGGCATAGAGGTATAAAGGTTTTGTATGGTATACTGCGGCATATCTGCAGGTCATCAGCCCAGAGGCCGGTTGGATTCTCAAATAGCACCACCAAACGCTATGCGGCTATAGCAAAACCAAAAAAGCTAATGGCGGCGCCAAATTGAGGCATATTAAGCAAGCTGAGGGTTAGGTAGTTGCCCATTGGTTTCCTCACTGGGCCAGGAAGTGCTATTGCACCACAACTGACCCTATGAGCAACACCTTTCATGACACTCAAGACGCACTGGTTGTGCTCTGAATGTCATTACTCAGCACCAACCATACACAGCAGCTTCCATATTGTCACAGCCATGGATAAGACTGGGACTTCGATGGAAGCTACACTTCGGGCTGGCCTATGGGAAGAAACATATGCTAAAGTACTGCATCCATCAAGAATGACAGTAGGCAGTCCTGCGGCATACCTTGGACATTTTCTGCAGCTGGTTCCCTAGATCTTGTTAACTCCTACGCTGCTAAAATCGGCGTCCTCGTGATCCCAGACGTATTCAGTTAGTGACAAATCATGGAACCGGACAGGCGACGGTAAGTGTGTCAACGTTGCGGTGATCTTCCAGACCATCACGTCTGCTGTGGGGACAGCGTGTTGCAACACGCCAAATTCAAGACTGAGGCGCACACCAAGCGGTCTCCAGACTCGAACACGGCCGTCATCAGAGCACAAAGAGAATCTGGATTCTTCAAAAGACAACTTCGCACCGGTCTGTGGCACTCGTTCCCGACGTCACTGCATACGGGGGCAATGGTGAGTGGGTGTCAATTGCAGGATACGCATCCTCTCCACCCACTTTTTTGTCCCACACGATACCCAGGGGCATTGGCCAGGATTCAGGGGTTGGTATTCGTATGTCAGGACACAGAAAGGTAGGCCAGGAGCTGAGGCTTCCCGGTAACCGATGGCTCCGGCATTCGCGGTCTTCTTTTCTCCTGTCCTGCCCCCACCATAATCAGTGTACCTAGGTGTAGGCGGACGGTGGTTGAATGCTGAGGATCTGAAGGGTTAACTGGGCTGCTACTTCCCGGGGACGGGGTCTGTAACAGCTTCCATGTAGCCGATCCCTTCAGTGTTCCTGCTATCTGCTCTACACATACCTTTAACCCTAAGTGCAGATGTCTCAAGCAACTCCCACCCCTCCCCCACCTATAAACATAAAGTCTCCAAGCACAATGAATAAGCTGGATTTGCCGTACCTGACAGCCGAGCATAATTTGGACTGGTGCCTGGTGACCATACCTCTAGCACCACCACCACCCCCCCCCCCTTCCCTACCCCACACTACTAACAAACATTACCAAGCCCAAGAGCTCAATTAGTAGCCAGTTTAACCGTAGCTGTCAGCCCAGTGCAGTAGGAACCGAAGCCCAGTGACCCTATATCTAGCGCCTCCATCATTTCCTCACTTACCAAATCCAGTAGGCCTACCTCTACGTTGAGCCAGAAGCCCAGGGAGCTGACTCACCCGACAAGTACACCCACACAGAACTTGCCCCAACCCCCTTCGACACATCTCATCAACCCGAAACCTTTGATATACCAGCATGCCTTGGTAGCTTAGATTCTTTCCCACACCCCCACCCCTCCACTGAACAGGAGCCCGAACCCCAACAAACAAAATGATTATTACCAGCCCAAATATTAGGACCACCTCGGTGGATCGAGTAGCCGAGATCCTGACAAGCTAGACATCCCTTCCGGCACCCCACTATATTTCCATTAGGTACAAAATAACACAATTCCTCATTTCTTCAATCAAGATATTGACATCAACATCAATCTACTTTAGACAAATCTACCTACTTTACTTATCCTCTTGAAGCAATGGAACATAGGAAATCGATTCGGTGCCTTCAATAGACGCTGTAGCTAATGGTGCACTTATCTGAATTTAATCAATGATGTCACTGATACCTCCGAGACACAAGAGCCGGACTGAGTGGCTCAGATCGTTAAGACGCTCGCCTTCTGACCCCAATTTCGCAGGTTCTATCCTGGCTCAGTCCAGTGGTATTTGAAGGTGGTCAAATACGACAGCCTCGAGTCGGTAGATTTACTGGCACGTAAAAGAACTCCTGCGGGACTAAATTCCGGCACCTCGGCGTCCCCGAAAACAGTAAAAGAAGTTAGTGGGACGTAAAGCCAATAACGTTATTACGACACACAAGAATTATTCAAATTCTTACCGCATAAGAAAGATATAAAATTCCCACGTTGCTTTTTAATTCGAGAACATTGGCCATGATCATTGCCTGGATGGGTGACCAACCTGGCCAACAATCAAATACTGTGTCAGTCATCCAATAACTAGCGAGATGTCTTACAGAGGGACAAATTGAGCCATCAATTAAACCTTAATACAGGCTTAATTAAATTATTCAACACCAGTCTTATACCAATTACTTCATTGTACTTGTAACTAAATAATTCAATATTCACATTCACGTCCATATTGTAACCTCAACTTCCTTTAATTACACTAATTTCAATCAAATTTTAGTCAAAACAACCCAATCAGACACACGCACTTTCTAACAAGACTGGCAGGGGAGCGCAAAGTCGCATCGATACCAGTGACGTAAATGCCCCCCGCCTCCCGGTCCCAGCCCCACCTCCTCAAAACCATGATTTATTTCTCAACGGTGTACTAGTCACCAGCGTTTTAATAATAATAATAATAATAATAATAATAATAATAATAATAATAATAATAATAATAATAATAATAATAATAGATATACATTTACGAGGTCTAGAATTCAATTCATTTTCTTACAATAATTGATGAATAATTCATTAATAATCATGAAGTAGATGTTACGGCAATAAGTGTACCAATAATTAAACTGTAAGGACTGGGATTAACTAAGTAGTAAGGTTGATTTGAATTTGTTAACATATGTTACTTCCCTAGAGTACAAGATAGCCAAAATAGCAAAGGCATATGATTGGATAATTGCTATAGCTGATTGCAGTGTTATTAAAAGTATTTGAGCAATAAGTAGGACAGAACGTGTTGAGAGAACCAAAGAGGGACCAGTGTTACCAAGAAGAGTTAAAAGGAAGTGGGCGGCAATTATATTAGCTGCTAAACGGACGGCTAGTATTCCTGGACGAATAACATTACTAATTATTTCAATAGATACCGTAAAAGGTCAAGAAGGGCGGCGTTCCTTGTGGTACTCTGTGGGCAAATATGTGGGTTCATCATCATCAGTTTTCCACTCCAGTTGCCCGGGTGTGGTATACGAACTCTCTCCACTTCTGTCTGTCCATGTACCACTCTTCTCTCAAGACGACATCCCAGCTGACTCCTCTTGTTCCTATGTCTTCCTTCACTTGGTCCAGCCATCTCTTCCTAGGTCTTCCTACAGGCCGTTTTCTGGCCACGACTGTGTGTAGCCATTGTTTTGCTGTCCTTCTATCGCCCAATCGTTTGACATGGCCAAACCATTTCAAACGGGCCCTTATCACTTTTTCATTCAGGGATGGGTACACACCAGCTTCCTCCCTTATTCTTTCATTCCTTACCTTGTCCCTTTTTGTCTTCTGTACCATAGTTCGTAGAAACATTTCTGCGGCTTGTAGTTTGCTATCCACTTGCTGGGCTGTTGTGCAGGTTTCTAGGCCATATGTTAGTATGGGGGTGAAGTATGATTGGAATAGAATCTGCTTTGATCTTAAGGGAAGTTGTTCGTTCCAGAGGAGGTTCCGAACTTGATGGTAAAACTGAGCTGATTTTTGAATGCGGTTGTTAATCTCATGCTGTATTCTGTTATCACTTCAAAATTATGCACCCAAGATATTTATATTGGTCTATTGTTTCCAGCTGTGTACCTTCCAGCATTATTTTTCCTTTCTTCTTCTGCCTGTGTTGTGGGTTGTGTGGTTAATTCATCCATTCATTTATGGATACACTCACTTTTCTTTCGATTTATGGATTCATTATCTCATTTGTGGGTTAAGACAAATGATGCTTTATCTGTGTGTAGTAAGAGGCTACTAAGAGGGGAACAACCAAAGAATACCAGAGTATCAAACACCACAGGGAATATATCCATCCACATTCATTTGGCAAAAGGAATAAAACGTATATGAGACGACACAGTTTTAACCCCCAATCTTACCAGCAATGGAATAAAAGAAGAAGAAGAGGAATACGTGAGATACCGAGCAAGTTAGCTGTCCATTTTTTTTGCTATTTTTTTGCTGTTTGTTTTACGTCGCACCGAAACAGATAGGTCTTATGGCGACGATAGGAAAGGCAAGGCCTAGGAATGGGGAGGAAACGGCCGTGGCCTTAATTAAGTTACAACCCCGTCATTTGCCTGGTGTGAAAATGGGAAACCATAGAAAGCCATCTTCAGGACTACCGACAGTGGGGTTCGACCCACTATCACCCGGATGCGAGCTCACAGCTGCGCGCTCCTAACCGCACGGCCAACTCGCCCGATGGACGGGAGTCGCGTAGTTGCGAGTTTGGATGGAGATGGTGATGGAGATGGTGGGTTCAAATCCCACCGTCGGCAGCCCTGAAGATAGTTTTACGTAGTTTCCCATTTCCACTTCAGGCAAATGCTTGGGCTGTACCTTAATTAGAGCCACGTCTGCCACCTTCTAAACCTTAACACTTCCCCCAGCCGTGCGTCGCCGATAACCTTGTATGTGTCAGTGCGACGTTAACCCACTAAAGGGTAAGGTAACAGTTATTCTGCCCGAAGGCAGGTCCGAACCTCCGCAGAGGTGTTCCTGAGCCGGAGTTTACGTGCGTTAGGGTGGTCAGTTCCTTTCCGCTCCTCCATTCCTTTACACCCACCAACAGCGCGTGGCAACCCACCCAACTCCTGACCACGCCCAATGTTGCTTAACTTCGAAGATCTCACGGGATCTGGTGTTTCAACACGGCTACGGCCGTTGGCAACCCACTAAAGAGAAGGTGGAAATAAATGGAAGAAGAGATAATAATACAGTGTGGTCAGTGACAACATGGACCGGGTATATGAACGTTAGAGTGTTGGTCATCCTGATCGATAATTTGACAGGATAAATTCCATATATAGCACCGTTACTATTTTACCAGATCCTCAGGTTAGCCAATCAGATCACTTCGAGGGCGAATTCAAAAGGGCTCTGTGCGGCGATGTTCCTAAATCTGTGCGTGAATTAATACCGGCTTGAAAGCCATGCCGAGAAATCAGCATCAAAGACGAACACGACGTTGCTTTCAGCCAGTGTCACCGTAATGTGTTAGCCTCTCAGCTCGGAGGTGTATATTCAAACCCCTCCCCTGGCGAAGTGTCATTCCTTGACTGGTGCTCTCATGCTGGCCTTAAGCTACGTACAACTCTGCCTCATAAAGCCCATTTGAATTCGCCTACGAAGCGACCTGATGCTAAGTTCAGCAGATGAGAAGATGACAGCGGCGCGAGAAATCGACTTATCCCTTTCGATTATTTATGAACATGACCGTCCGGCAGCATGGCTGTCCTTTGGTCACAGGAGTCCCGCGTTCGATTCCCGGCAGGGCCCGGAAATTTATTTTGCTAGTGGCTTTACGTCGCAACGACACAGATAGGTCTTATGGTGACGATGGGAAAGGAACGGGCTAGGAGTTGGAAGGAAGCGGCCGTGGCCATAAGTAAGGTACAGCTCCAGCATTAGACTGGTTTGAAAATGGAAAACCACGGAAAACCATCTTCAGGGCTGCCGACCGTGGAATTCGAACCCACTCTCTCCCGAATTCAAGCTCATAGCTGCGCGCTCGTAAACGCACGGCCAACTCGCCCGGTGGTCGGGAATTGAAGCCATCATTGGTTAATTTCGCTGGCATGGGGGCTAGGAGTATGTGCCGTCTTCATCATTTTATCCTCATCATGGCGCGCAGGTCGCCTCCGGGAGTCAAATCAAGAAACCTGCATCTAGCGAGCCGAACATGTCCTCGGACACTGGCACTAAGAGCCAAACGCCATTTCATCAACATGACCAACCCTTTAACCGTCATATATCCGGTTAAAGTTGTTTCCGACCATCGTGTACAGTAACTTCATGTGACTATTGCTACCCTGCTGCAGCCCTTGCAAGGCAGACCCTACAGTGAGGGTGTGTGGCATCAGCTGTGTATAGAAAACTCTGCGTTAGTCCGGTGGAGGATTGACTTGTATGTGGTGAAAAAAGTTACAGGGTTGTTGAGGAAAGCAAAAGTAACCAGCCTTTTAGCCATGGGAATTAACCATTTAAGATTCAAACCGGGAATTGAACCCAGTGCCCTTTGAACAGCTGATCATTCAGTCAAGCAGCCGGACCATACATGGTAATTTTACAGGTACCATTCTAGCAGTCCCTGTAGGTGACAAAGAAGTCCACTTGATAGACGATTACAGCAATGAACTATCTATGTCTCCTGAGAAGATGTTTATTTATCGCAGAGTTAGTTGGTTGTAAATAACGTGTTCTCAGCGGAAAACAACAACGTGTTCGAAATGTTCACCGGTTTGAGTACATTTATTTTATCTGGTGTCGACTGGAAGAGAAGGCATGTTAAATTACAGGCGATCGTGTTGTGACTCAATCACGTGAAACAAATCCAATACACTCGTATTCCATGTAGTACATGAATGCCAATCATTTTGAGCTATGTACATACAAGAGCCCGTGTTCATCCCATTACATGTGAAGCGTGGTTGACACAGACAGATGGAAAATACTGAAAGTATACAGGTGAAATGAATTCATTTGACATAGTACAGTTAGTTAATACATGATTCAAACTATACACTTTTCAGCAACAGGCTTTGATGATAGCAGAGAGCATATGAAAATAAATTAACGATAAACCTATTAGGTCGCTAGAAATATAACAATGGTCGTGTTACGGAGTTACTCCCTTTGAAGCCAAGTATACTGGCTTGAATTTCAGAAATTTGAGATATACCGATGTACAGAGTATCGGAAATGCTAACATTATGGGGGTGTCAGTTCTCAGAAATGTATTAAGATGTGTAAATAATGGGCTCCAATAACTTGACGAACATAGATGCATCGGGACTGACAAATGTGTGGGTGTACGCCTGCTGAGTCCAAGGGATTTTGAGGTTTTAAATGAACAGGGTTTCTGTAAAACGTACACATGTTTAGAGTTCCACAGAATTAAATGGGTTTTAGGTCAAAATGAATAGTAGGAGTGTTAGCGTTAGGGTGTTAGGTATGTAATACAATTCTTAGTCTGAATGAAAAATGAAATGTCGTATGGCTTTTAGTGCCGGGATATCCCAGGACGGGTTCGGCTCGCCAGGTGCAGGTCTTTGTAATTGACTCCCGTAGGCGACCTGCGCGTCGTGATGAGGATGAAATGATGATGAAGACAGCACATACACTCAGCCCCCGTGCCATTGGAATTAACTAATTAAGGTTAAAATCCCCGACCCGGCCGGGAATCGAACCCGGGACTCTCTGAACCGAAGGCCAGTACGCTGACCGTTCAGCCAACGAGTCGGACCTTAGTCTGAATGATTTGAGATAACTATGGCAATAGGCCACAGTACCTTCAATAACAATCTACAGGTTATCTCAGTTATTTCTAGGATCCTGAGGTCCTGGCCCATTTCGATTTTTGATCCTTTTGGATTCCTTTCCTGGTGGTACGCAGTCTTTCAGGTGAAAATTTCAAACTAAGGTCCCCAACTGTCCAACCACTACGCTAATCAGGTACTATGATGAATTATTTTCCGTAGTCAGTAGAAGAAATTCCAGCTCTGTCACGTGTAGGACTGATATTATGTGATCTCTGAAATTATTACAACCAATATGATTCAACAAATCATTGAAATAATCTTTGTTTTGTACTTGCTATGTAATCCGAACCATTCACCAAATACAATGTCTTGCTGGACTCACATTCTTTACTTACTTAACCAATGTCATAAATATATGAAATTAATCACTAACCACGGACACGCGGTCTGTATGATCGTGGCAGAAATGTAAACTACTCTTTTCCTCACTTATTCCTCTCAGGTTTTGATCGCCTATTATACCTTCTTAGATTAATAAGATCTACTAGCAATATTCACCTTTCTGGCGTTAGTATCAATAACCCAAACACTATGGCGCAACAACTCCGTACGTTCAGGCCTACCAAGCGACCGCTGCTCAACTCAAAGGCCTGCAGATTATGAGGTGTCATGTCGTCAGCACGACGAATTCTCTCGGCCGTTATTCTCGGCTTCCTAGACCGGGAGTATCAATAATAAGTTGAATATTATAGAGGTCTGAGTGACCGCTCTTCAGTAGATTGTACAGGGCTTACAAATTAGAACGCTGCCGGCCGCAGAGACCATTTAGTGAACGAGCTCCTCCCGGTCGAAATAGTGACTAGCCTCGGCGTACGAGCTGTTCCTGAAGTGAAGGCACTACACATAGTTTTAATACTTCAGATGCAGATAAGCGACACGCTTACCTTACAGAAGGTGCTGGCAGTGCCGGACGTTTCCTCCTGAAGAAATCTCACAACGCTTAAACATATTCTGCTTAAAACGTTAGATCTCTGCTAGAAAAATCCTTTCAGTCTCACGTGAATGTTGAATTTTATTTCTTCTAATGTGTGGAGTTTTGATTGGTACATTTTATATTTTAGATGTCTCTACAAGTAAACTCAAAAGATCTAAGATCGGGGTTTCCACGGGGCCAAAAACCTTCACTTGTTAGCCTATGTACAAACACTTCACCTATTGCAATTTTAGAATTAGCTGCTATGTGAAGTCTTTTCGGCTCTTGCTGAAACCAAACATAATCTAACTCCTCATAATTTAGCTTGCAAAAAATGCAGTCAAAATTTTCGGGATGTACCTCTCTGTATTCACGTTTTCATCTAAAATTATTGGGCCTATAACTCTCCTAGCACTTATGGCACACGAAACACGTCAATGAAGAGCGTAATTTTGTTAAGAAAATGATCAGGTCTCTCGGAGAGAGTTCATGTACCGATTGTTATGCTTGTTATCTCGCTTGCTTAAATGGAACCGGGATTTACCAGACAAATACAACATTTTTGGGTCTACTAAACAGTCAGCATTATTATTACAATTGGTTTTACGTCGCACCGACACAGACATGTCTTATTACGACGATGAGACAGGAAAGGGCTAGTAGTGGGAAGTGAGCAGTCGTGGCCTTAGTTAAGGTATAGGCCCAGCATTTGGCTGGTCTGAAGATGGGAATCGACGGAAAACCATCTTCAGGGCTGTCGACAGTGGGTTTCGAGCCCATTTCTCCCAAGATACATCTCCCGGATGTAAGCTCACAGCCGAGCGACCCTAACCACACAGCTAACTCTCCCGGTCAGTCAGTTACCGGTAGAAAACATATCTTTTCGCAAAATCACACTTGGGAAGCGAGATCTTGAGGTTCCGGCGCATGTACTTGTGTTGCTTAATACGGTATTAGTTGCAGCAATTCAGAAGCCTTATGTGGAGAGCCCGAAGCGGGAAATCGGAGTACCCGGAGAAAAACCTATCCCGTCTCATTTTTGTCTAGCACAAATCTCACATTGAGTGACCGGGATTTGAACCACGGAACCCAGCGGTGAGAGCCCGACGTGCTGCCACCTGAGCCACGGAGGCTACGGATATGTTGTAAGTAAACCCTAAAGTGCATTTCATGTTGGTTTCTACCTTCAACAAATTATGTAGGGGTTGTGTAATTGGACCGAATTTAGTTATCTCTCAGATACGAAGCGAGCATTTATGCTACTTTTAGGACACCCCTAATGCAATGTTATGTAAATTCCCACCGAATCAGACGAGCGTAATAAAGTTTAAAAATCCATTTTACACAGATATATGCACTCTTCCTTTGTTAGCTGTCAAAGCACCCCGAAGCAGTAGCAAACTGAACCAGAGACAGAAATGAGACAGGAAAATATTGTCTGTCAATAATCAGCATTCAGCCCACAGATACCACACTGGGACACAAACGGCAGTGGATATGTTTGTTTGTCATTAGTCTGCACTAATCCCACTTAGCGGCAGGTGGTCGCTGTCTTGACTGGATGCTCTCACTCATTATGAGGTCTAAGTGGCCGATAGCGATTTAATTTGAAAGCCAGAGCTCAGCGGAGAGTTATCGATCCCTAAGTACTTATATTAGACAATCCTGATATGCTGATTGATAACTCACAATAATGCAATGCTATACACACAAATGCAACAACAGATGAAATAATTTAAGATTCAAATTTGAACGATGAAATACACCTATTTATTTCGGAGCTTGCAATTTGATTACAATTTAAAACATAAAATACCTATTAACTGTCAAATAAACAATGTAGACATCGTCGTTGCGCCTGCGAAACGTCTATGTGATAACATTGTGGGAGAAATACTGACCTGCAGCACATATATCATAAGAGCGAGAATTCTTAAAAATTACTCAAGCAATATTGAATCTTAGATGACAGATCGTCACCAGCCAAATTTCTAAGCTGAAATATTTCATATAGCGGTTTTATCAACCACAACGACGAAGTGATTTTTTGATAATTTAAAGAATTGGCTTTGACTCCATTTCTTAATATTTCATACTCCAGAACAAAATTAACAACAAATGGTCACTGAAACCTCACATCCATGTGAGAATTACCAATTATCTATGATTATTTGTTAAGGGGTAAGTAAGTCAAATTTACTACTCTCTGGTGTTAAACTAGAAAAGTATCCCTATGCCAAATAAACTTCAGAGATAATACACTACCAGTATATAACGAAACAACAAACATATTAGGAGATTTATTAATATCCTCATACCAAACGATTTGGCTACGCGGTTTTGCTTACGTAGCTGTGAGCTTGTATTTGGGAGACGGCGGGTCTTAACTCCACTCTCAGGATCCCTGAATAATATTTCTGTGGTTGCCAATTTTCTCACTATGCAAATGTTATATTCGTACCTTAATTAAATTCGCGGTTGCTTCCTTCCCATTCATAGCCGTTTCTTATACCACCGTCGCCATAAGACCTGTCTGCGTAGCAAAAAAAACACCCTCATGCTTCTAGGCACATAAGAAATACATATGAATACGGAAAAAATTTGAAATAAACTCAGTTCGATTACATCTAATGATAAATCAAAGAGGAATTTGAAAAGAGAATCACAATCCAAGGAGAGGAAATCAAATCCCTGAGATATTCCGATGATATTGTTATTTTATATGAGTCTAAAAAATATCTAGAAAAATTGCTGAATGGTAAAGGCGGAGTCTTGAGTAAGGAGTACAAGATGAAAATAAATAAGTCCAACACAAAGGAAATGGAGTGCTGTCGTACGGAGTCAGGTGATGCAGGTAATATTAGATTAGGAAATTTCATCTTAAAGGAAGTAGATGAATATTATTACTTGCTTAGTAACATAACCAACGATGGAAGAAGTAAGGAGCACTAAAATGCAGGCTAGCATGAACAAGGGAGGCATTTTTTAAGAAAAGAAATTTGCTCACTTCGAACATTGATATAGGAATTAGAAAGCTGTTTCTGAAGACTTTCGTCTGAAGCGTGGCAATGGAAGTGAAACATGGACGATAACTTGTTCAAAAACAAAGAGAATAGAAGCTCTTGAAATGTGGTGTTACAGAAGATAACTTGTTCAGAAAGAAAGAGAATAGAAGCTCTTGAAATGTGGTGTTACAGAAGAATGCTGAAAGTGAGATCGACAGATCGAATTACGGATGAAAAGATACTGAATCGAATTGGTGAGAGGAGATCGATTAGGATAAATTTGACGAGAATAAGAGATAGAATTGTAGGACACATCTTAAGACACCCAGGATTTGTTCAGTTAGCTTTTGATGGAAGTCAAGGGGTTGAGAACGGTAGGGGTAGACTTAGCTATGAATCTGGCAAGCAGATTAGAACAGATGTAATATCCAACTGTTATGTAGAAATGAAAAGTTTACCACAGGATAGCGTGGTATGGAGAGCTGCATAAAACCAGTTTGTGGACGGATGACTCAAACAACAACAACAACAAAAAAACATGTGATATTTTGAAATATATTGCGACCGTTCGTGGACGCGTAGGATTCGAAATAATTATCTTCTTCAATAGGCCTCGACTAGAATTCAGTGGTTTGTGCAAGACTCCACTCAAGGGCATGGCCCTTCGACGAGAAAGCGGTCATAACCTCAATAATTAATCAGAAACTGATGATTCTACCTCACATCTCATTACTCTAGGTTCTTATATATATCAGACAAGAAATGATAACTACAGTACAAATTTGGAAGGGCATTAAATTTTAATAAACAATCTAAATTAAATATAATTATAATGATCTGAACAAGCAACACGTTTGGAAGACATTCTTATGCAAACCCTATCGCACTCTGTTCAATCAAAGTCCTTCTTGAAAGAATTGTCCAACATTAAATTCAAATATCACAGTAACTCGTTACACCTTTCGATACTTATTAAATACTTTGGAAACTAGTTAATCGAGTCTTTCTCCTCCTTTTAACTTGTTTGTTCATTCAACTATAATTTACTTATATCCGCATCTTGTCTTCCCTGTTCTATCTGTTTCATTCTCAAAATATCTAACTAGCTATTGACAACTTGAATTTCCTAACGGTCTTTCAATGAAATATAGAATTATCTCTAATGAACCATCATAATATAATTATTCAGTAACTAAATGATCGTATGCCGTCATACACCTGGATGCTCCGCATAGCTGCACCTGAAAATCAACTACTAACTACTGACATGATAAAATAATCCAATGGCGGAAGGTCAGCGCTGCGTCAACTCCTCTCCATAATGCTGAAAATAATGCTAATGCATAAATAGCTACCTCAAGGAGTACTACAAATACTAATTCACAATCACAGGTGACACTGATAACAAATAATTCCATCTACAGTTCAGGTGTAATACTTATCGAAGATCCTACCTACAAATCCGCTCGTCTGTTCCACTATTTATGTTATGCCCGAACTCGAACCGTGACAATTCATACGCCCTCATCAGAAATCTCTCCGAAAACGCTTACAATTCCAGCATTAAATATAATTAAATATATCGCTCGTTTATCGATTACTCAACATACGCGGCAAGACACGCCATTCAATAACACCATCCTATCACATTGATCATCTTGAAGAATCAATCTACCACTGTAATAAACAATTCAATAAATCTCATTTACTAATCATCTCACACCAAATCATAACTTCAGACGATCCTACACTCGTCTTATACCATCATAATGTGCACCGCATCAACAAATATTAATTAAATAAACAAGCAAAGCAACCGAAGAGCCTTAATTTCATGCATACGGACATCACATAATTCCTACCGAATAAATACATAACACTTTACGGAACTATTCACAATAAAGGATCACAGCACTAATTATATTACACACACATGTCACCGGAAACTTACCTGTAACACTCAAGACTATCTTACAATTCACTTCCACGATTATTTCCATCAGTGCATGAGCAACGACGGCAAGCGAAAGTCTATCATATGAGCGGCCGGACAACATTTCACTAAATTAACATAACTGACCCGTTAGGTTATTCAAGTCATCTCTTTTAACATCACCTGCGTGATATTAACATCTATTTCTACAATAAGCAACTACAAATAGAGCAAGGTGAGACAATGTACGGTTACTCAACGTTTGACGATCCAGTCGTTCATCCCATCATGCAAGTAGTGGTATCCTGGTCATCTGTTCATGTTATCTCGGACATTTCAGTAGAGTCCGGATCCATCAGGGACCCTGCCAGTTTAAGCACGCATTTCCATTTTATTATTGCCCTGGTTCATGATCGTAGACAATATTACTGGCTCCAAACCTGAAACTCGTACAAAAGACGTTAAACAGTGTTCATACGTATTTTACAATTCCACTTTCATTAGTTAACACCTGCCTGCTTATATCAATGCTGTGTAAACAAATATTGGTCTTATTAATGCTGTATAGCTCTTCAAAATCAATAGACTTTCTCAATTTTAAGAGCGTATCTCCAAGCTATCCTCACTATCTGCTTACTGAATGCTTTCTTCATACATGTATTGTAGGAAAAAACAAAATTCTATTTTCATTATCTTACAATAATAAATGATTCGCTTTTCATAATCCACAGAGCTACCATATTACAACTTCATTACACCTGGCTTTGACATTTGAGGAACTTGTCACCGCAATCGATCTTTCATATTCACAGAACCTCACAAAGAAAAACATCCTACAATTATTTACTCTATTAACACATATAACATGTAACACGTCACACCGTACGCCTTCTAGATGGTTGACCGTGCATGATTCTAACTTGATCCACGGCCTCCTCTGACGCTTTCCGGACTAAATATAATGTCTGACCTTTCCTCTTCTCAGTTGTTGATTTAATTACTCCTTATCGACATCTGCTTGTATCAGAATTATCCTTCACTCAATTTCCCGTACACCACGGGGTTCTGAGCTTGATTTTCCTATTTCCAACCGTAAGATCCGCCATAAATTTGCGAGTTGTATTGGCTTTCGTATACGATGAACATCTAAAACTAGCCATATACTGGCGATTCACATTACTTCTGTTCAACTTATGACTTTCAATGATTCCTTAACATACGACCACCACATCATTGAAAGGTCATAATATATATTCGAATATGCATTTCCTGTATATAGGTCTCTTCGGCACGTGCTGCAAAATATAATTTCCATACATTGAGGGAATTATGTTCTTATTCGAAATGAGTTATATTTCGGATAGTGTGAGGGAAAATTGATGAGGAGAAATTTTAATCTCAGATAGTAGAAAATAAAATGTTTTCATAGAAGGCACTGTTCATCTCATATTGAAATTAAATACCTAAGGAAGAAGGTTAAATTTACTCTCGAAGGAACTAATGTTCGCCTCGATGAGAATAAGATTATTCTCTCTTGAATCATATCTTTAGGGGAGTTAAAATTCAATTACTCATAGAGATAGAATTCGTAATTTAGAAGAGATACATTCAGTCTGTTGACAGAACATGTCTTCATCCTAGAAGAGAGATAACGTATTGGTTGTAATATCTAAAGTTCATACTTTGTGAAAGATACGCTGACTCACTTTGGAAGGGAAAGAAGGATCCACTTTTGGGAACTGTGAATTTTGATGACGTTCTCCTCTCTAATTTGTTCCTTAAATGGACAGAGTCATCTTTGTGCAAAACAGTCCCGTATAAATTATCATTTTACGTTAATTTCAGGCGCTAACTAGGATCTAGTTTCCACTTTAGAGGCTCATGTAAGGTCTTAAAAAGACACACAACTGTTTTAGCTGATAATTCATAAATTATTCGAGCATGTCTAAAGTAGACTTGATGATCTTGACATTTTATTGAACGGTCAGCGCAGGTGTTCAATGGGTGTTGGGTTTGATTCGTAGGCAAACTACGAATTATAGTCGCAAAATATTGCCAGTAGAGAAAAAGGACCGGAGCTGGCGCATGGGCTAATGTGTAAGATGGCGGCTATACACGGGCTCTTATGGGACTAACTCTGGGGAGCTGGAGCAGGGTAAGTGTGCAAGAGGGTCACCACGCGTAATCCACCTCTAGCCACGCGCTACGACCTCTGACACCCTGAGACAATAGGATGGCGTTATCTTATGGAATAGGCCTACTGTCGAAGGAGGCTACTAAAAGGGACACAAGAATTGAGAGAGCATGGGTTACCGAACTGGGGGTCTTTAGCTCAGTCTAGGCATGATGTGGTGTAAGCTGTTGTCTATCTAACCTACCTTGGCCAACTCTTGTAGGACACTTCATTCCGAGGTGCTGGGGTTGAGCAGAGTAAAGCTCCTCCAGGGGCATCCTTGCCTTAGGTAGGAGCCGAGTAACCTATGCTGTTGTTGTGTCTGCATTAGCGATTTCTGGGTCTTTAGCTGAGTCTAGACATATGTGCTAAACTCTCGTCTATCTAAGCTTCGACAACAGTAAATGTGGAGACATGTTGGCCTACATCTCAGCAGAAAAAGAATTACTTCGTGAGCTAAGCTGTACAGGAATGCCGACGGCGTGTTATGACGCAAGACACTTGACTTGAAAGAACTGTAGGTTTTCAGCTACAGGTCAAAGCGGTGACGTTACTACAGCGCTCGCTACTATGATGACGTTACTCTTAGGCCTTACTCTACAGAGCTACCTCAGGGGCTCACAACTTGTAACTTATGACCTATTAGTTTTATCAACCTAACTTTCGAGACAAGGACTACTATGCAAGATGGCTGCTATCTTCAATCCGTATAGACTTAACTAGAGGGCACCCTCAGAGGCTCACAATTTGTAACTTATGGCCCATAGGGCCGTGCGCTACGACTTCTGACACCCTGAGACAATAGCATGTCGTCATCGTATGGAATACTGTCGAAGGAGGCTACTAAAAGGGGCACCTGACTTGAGAGAGCGTGGGTTAATGAACTCGGGGTCTTTAGGCGAGTCTAGGCATCATGTGTGCTAAACTGATGTATGAGTTTTTATCAGGCTAAATTTCCGAATTGTGGCAAGAGTTGCAAATAGCTACTAAAAGGGGTTCTATTAGGCTCTAAACTTCTGAGCGTACATTAGCAGTTATAGACCTCGATTTTTAACTTTTTTTGAATTTTATTTGTAGCATACAGGAATACTGATCAAGAGTGTTACCGAGAGCTTGCTAACAACAGTGAGTAAAGGAGGTGGAAATATAGCGAACGGTGCAGTCAAAGCAGTGGAATTGTCGAATCCTTATCCCGTTGCTCCACGAGCTCGAGTATGAGGCGAGATAAATTTTTCGTGGCGGGTTTTTATGACCGGATAACCTTCCTGACGTCAACCTCATTAGAAGTGTTAATGAGATGAAATGAATGACGTGATATATGACAGTAGGGAGTGAGAGGGTGATGTCCGGTGCCGACACATAGCCTACTCCTGTCGAATAGCACCAAGGGATCTGCTCGAGGCTTAACGTTCCCGTCCGACGGACGAATCACCTTCAACAGCGACATACGCCCTCACTCCATATGAACACTGCGGAGAGGTTTGGAATGTAATCCAGGCTTTTGGCACGTAATCTAGTGATTAGAAATTGTATACCACCATCTCCCCTACCCTGCGGGCCAATATTCCGATGGTGAAAATGTTTTCGAGCAACGGGACTCGAACCGGCTAACCTCGGTCTCAGACAGGTTAGACTAACGCCTTAACGATCATGGCTACCAGGCGGGCGGATGAAGTCAAAGCAGTACATAATTATTAAGAGAAGGCATCACAATGGTTTCAAACACGGAATGTTTGTAGAATACAGAACACGTTATTACTTCTTCTTCTTCCTCTTCTTCTTCTTCTTCTTGACCTTATGGAGTCTTGGTTGTAGGCGGTTCCACATCGTTTCCATAAATAAATCAGCCTTCATGGATAACAGGTTTATTTACACCACGTACAGTTTTAGTACACCTTTGCATGTGAGATAGGTTACATTGATTACACCAACGAGACACAAAGAGACGAGATGCTCATGCTCACTCCACGCTGCCGAATGACGCTAGTTTAGCAAGCTATACCCTGATGCAATGTTGCATCGTGCACAATGGTGCGTTCTTTATGTGGGGCGAGTTCATTCTTCCCGATGCCACCACATCACCCCCGCCCCCCTTCGGAGAAGGAAAGTTCACAAATCGAATGGACAGGCAAAGCGAACTCTTCGTCCTTATCGTGTTGTGTACTTTCTGAGTGGTGATGACGCTTCGGGTAAGTCAGGTGTAAACGAATTGCTAGGTTGACTGGATGAAATGGGGGTAGCAGATGTGTCAGGTGTGTTGGTGCGGGTAGGAACAGCAAGGTTTGTTTTTCTGTATGCAGGTTTCACACGGTCTGTACTCACTACTACTTCTTTATTTCGAATAATTTGTGTCAAAATCTTCTCATTACGGCTGACTACAGGGTAAGGACCAGAGTATGGGGGTTGCAAACGAGGCTCCATATGGTCAGTTCTCAGATGAACATGGCAGGCAGTTGCCAAGTCTTTGAAGACGAATACATTCTCTTGACTATGGTGGGAGGCAGGTACAGGTCTGAGTTCAGCCATTACGTTCCTTAGGTGGTTTACAAAATCACAAGGGTCGACTGGAGTAGAAGAACTGGGCGAAGAAGTAACCATTTCTCCAGGGAGGCGTAGAGGTTCCCCAAAAACTAGTTCGGTGGGGGAAGCTTCAGATCTTCGTTTAGAACCGCACGTATGCCAAATAACACCAGGGGTAAGGCTTTAATCCACGTTGCACTGTGACACATCAGCGAAGCTTTTAACTCTCTATGAAGACGCTCCACCATACCGTTAGCGGATGGGTGGTAACTGGTTGTACGGATTTTTGTTGTATCAAATTGTGTCATAACTCTGCGAAACAGTGTAGACTCGAACTGTCTTCCTTGGTCAGTAGTTATACAAGTAGGGAGACCAAATCGGGAGATCAAACCACTTATTAGGGTATCGGCTGTTTCTTCGGCAATGATGCTGTGCATGGGCCATGCCTCTGGCCAGCGAGTAAATCTGTCAACAGCAGTGAGGAGGTAATGATAGCCTTCGCAGACAGGCAGTGGGCCAACAATATCCAAGTGAATGTGGCTGAAACGACCTGTGGGTGCTCCGAAATTCCCCAAAGGAGATATATTATGCCTCGTCACTTTATTGCGTTGACACGACAAACAAGCACGAGTCCAGGCACGAGTGTCTTTCTTAATAGATGACCAAACAAATCTATCTGAGACTAGACGAGAAGTGGCTCGAATGCCTGGGTGGCTTAAGTTATAGAGCTTGTCAAAGAACTTGCGTCGAAGGAAGTGTCAGGAACGGACGGTGTTTTACGGTTGATGTATCGCATATAATGGTAGTCGTGGTGCCCGGGAGGGTTAGTTTTTCTAATGTCAGCGACGTACCACCACGCCATAAGGCTTTGAGTTCGTCATCGTCCGCTTATGATCGAGCCAGAGCAGCGTAGTCATCTTCTAGTGAGATGGCTTCAACACGAGACATTGTATCGGCGACAACGTTATCTGCTCCTTTTATATGTTGAATATCCGTTGTGAACTGGGATATGAAGGACAGCTGATTCAGTTGGCCTGGGGGTAGTTTTTCTCTGCGTTGAGGAAACGCGTAAAGCAGAGGCTTATGGTCCGTATATATGGTGCAGTGTTGTGCTTCCAGTATATAGCGGAAATGCTGAACAGCCTCGTACACAGCTAACAATTCTCTGTAATAGGCCGGCCATATGGTCTGACGCGCTGAAAGCTTCTTGCTGAAAAATGCTAGGGGCTGCCAATGGTGTCCAACTTTCTGTTGCAAACATGCTTCAACTTGAGTATTTGATGCATCGGTAAAGAGACCTAGAGGCGCATCTGGCAATGGATGAGCGATTTGAGTGGTTTGCGCTAGGCTTTCTTTGCATTTGTCGAAAGCACGTTGCAAATCTGCAGTCCAGGGGACAGGTTTAGAACACTTAAGCTTAGAATTGGCTAGGGAATTCACCAACGGCTCCTGCAATTCAGCCGCATGTTGTAGGAAACGTCTGTAGAAGTTGACCATACTCAGGAACCGGCGGAGGTCCTTGACAGTCTTCGGTAGAAGGTATTCCAGGAGAGATTGGATTCTCTCTGGTGGAGGTTTTGTACCGTCTTTTGAGAGCCAAGAAGGTTACCTCACTTGCACCTAATACGCACTTGGATAGATTTATGACTACACCGTAATCAGCTAATCTCTGGAAAGGTATGTGGAGAAGGTGCACATGCTCTTCAGCATCCCATGAGAACTACATGATATCGTCAGTATATGGGAAACAGAAGTTTAAACCTTTAGTGACCTCATCCATGAAACGCTAGAAAGTTTGTCCAGCATTTCGTAACCCAAATGACATATAGGGAAATTCAAACAGCCCGAAAGATGTCGTTATGGCTGTTTTGGAAATGTCACTGGGGTGAATCGGGATTAGTTGGTAAGCCTTGATAAGGTCAAACGTACTGAAAATGGTTGACCCAGCAATGTTATGGCAAAAATCTTCATTGTGTCGTACCGGGTAGCGGTCGGGTATTGTCTTTGCGTTCAGTGCCCGGTAATCGCCACATGGATGACATGAGTTGTCCCGTTTAGGTGCAATGGTGAGGACCAGTGAGTATTAGAAGGTCACGCTGTACCGCACCTTACCATGTCCTCGAATTCTCTCTTCGCTATCTGCAATTTTTGAGGTCCTATTCTACGAGGTCGACAAGAGACCGGTGGGCCATCGGTTGGCCTAATGTGATGTACAGTATTGTGTTTAATATCACGTTGGATCCCAGGTGAGCGAATAATGGAATGAAATTCAGCGAGCAACATGCTAAAAGGTGAGTCGGTGGATACTGCAGCAGTCTTTACGCTGGCCTGTTCGATAGAGGCTACAGATGCCTTAACGTGTAGGCCGGTGGTGCCGTCAAGGAGGCATCTGTTACGGCAATCAGGGAGTAAGTTATAGTAAGCCAGAAAATCAGAACCAATGATGGCTGTGCTAACATCAGCAATGACAAATTGCCAGCGAAAGTCACGATGTAAACCAAGGTTTAGGTTCATGGGAAGGCTACCATATGTCCTGATTGTACTACCGTTTGCAGCGCTCGGCTCATACCCAGAATGTTTGCAAGTGCTTTCCAGAAGCTTACGCGGGAAACAGCAAAGGTCAGATCCGGTGTCGATCAGGAATTTTGCTTTGGTATTCTGATCAAAAATAAACAGACGGCGGCACGATGTAGAACAGACAATTGCCGTCTTCACTGGCTGTTCGTTCCGTTTTCCGCTTTCCAGGAACAGGGACTAGTACATTTTACACCCTTATCTTGGAACTTTTTGTGGTACCAACAAATCCGGCTCTGTGGCGTAAGGGAAAGGTCATGGCTTTTAGATCTCCTCTTACAGTGACTCCTGCCTCGGGGCTGGTTACGGGCCTGGGCATCGACTTTACGTGTTAATTTCTCCATCTGGGCAGCTATAGTGTTCGGCGCAGCTGTAGCATGTACGGCTAAGTGGCTATATGGTGGTGTGACAGTAGGTGAAATTTCCAAAATCTTGTCTGCGAGCTCTGCTATATCAGCTACAGGCATTAACTGGGCCACTAATATAGCCTGCAAGTGCTGTGGTAGTCGACGCATGAAAAGTAGTTTTAATATACTTTCGTCATAAAGTGAGCTACCGGCTAATGACTTTAAGTGACGTAAAACTGTGATGGTTTCCTATCATCGAGTTCTTCGTCACCAAGAAGTTGGCGAACTCGTTGTCTTCGGATACGCAAAGGCGACGGACTAGTTCAGATTTTAGTTTTTCGTAACGTCCTGTGGCAGCGGGTTAATGACAATGTCTTCTACCTCGGCTATGACTTTGTGTCAAGCTGTGAAATATCAAATTTAGTCTGGTAGGCCGTGCTGCCTGCGAGCCTGAATTGAGTCTCAACCTGGGCAAACCAAACAGTTGGTCTGTCATACCAAAACGGTGGTAGCTTTACAGAGATTTTGGCAACTTGGCCAACATTGCTAGATGTAGCATCGGTACCAGTAGACTCATGCTCCTGCATCCGGGCTAGTAATGCTTCGTTCTGGTCTTGCAAAGGCTTCGTCAAAGCAATAAGTTGTTGGAGTTGGTTCTGTAAGTTGTTATTTTGTTCCTCTAAAGCTTTTAATCGATCCTCCGCCATAATCAAGATGTGTACACAACACAGGGGCAAGGAGAAAAAGAATTCTGAAAATACCGGAGAAGATGACAAAGAAGTAGTCAGAGGTACGATGTGTAGTTGTGTTTGTAAGTGAATGAAGATGTGTGAGGATGAGCAACACAAGCACAAATTTACAAATAGCTTAAAAACATCTTATAGGTTAGCTGGAAACTAAATATTATGCAGGTAGGGCTAGCATATGATAAGAGGTTCACAAACAAATAAACTAAAAGTAAAAAAATAACAAAATAATCTTGCAGATATTACATATTGATTTTGGTTATTTATGAAAATATTAAACCATGGGTTCCAATGTCCATTTTAAGTCTTGAGGAATGTCCATATAATGCAACTGTGTGTTATACCTGTAATGTAACAACTTAGGAACCACTAAAAGGCACGATTACGATGTATTTATATATATATATATATATATATATATATATATATATATATATATATATATATAATACAACAATTCAATCAGTTGTAATGCATGAGTAGGCTATTCTGAAGTAATTTTACTTGTTTGAAGAGCAAATAAGGTAGGCCTATATTGTGGAGTAGTCTGTATCTTAGGCTTCAACTAGCAAAAACAGAAAGAAAATTGCGCAAAAGATTGCTGTATTACGTACATAAATTTAACACCAAGATTGTAACTGTGGTTAGAAAACTAGGTGCTGTCCATTGTAGACCTATACATTTCTTTGTGATGTTCGTACAACTTCACAACGAATTTATGTTGTGAATAATTTTGCAATATTCCGGAACAAGTACAACGTAGTTTATATACATACAAGTTTTTAGATGAAATGTTGCGTTCTCGAAGAGTAGCAGATGCGGCTTGCAGTTGCCGCGTGCGGACTGAAGCGATGAGTATCGCCGATGACCGTTAGGATTCTGGCAACTGTTTTTGTAGTTTGTCGAATTGGTTTCATACTCGGAAGACGTGGTAGTTCGAATGAAGTAAACAGTCTAATGCCCCTTTGAAATAAAGTGTGGTAACATACCGTGATCTGTGGTGAAGCACGTGGTTCAAGATAGGTTATGGTATGAGCGTGTTCTTCATACTCGGGGTCACCATTTATGGTGTCTTGTTTGTAGGCGACTCCACATCGTCCATAAATAAATCATCCCTCATGGATAACAGGTTTATTTACACCACATACAGTTTTAGTACACCTTTGCATGTGAGATAGGTTACACTGATTACACCAACGAGACACAAAGAGACAAGATGCTCATGCTCACTCCACGCTGCCGAATGACGCTAGTTTAGCAAGCTATACCCTGATGCAATGTTGCATCGTGCACAATGGTGCGTTCTTTATGTGGGGCGAGTTTATTCTTCCCGATTCCGCCACAAACTTCTTCTCAATATATTTGGATCAACACGACGAAAACATTTAGTTCCCCAGCCAGGAAACGTAATCATGCGCAGGTAAAATCACGACTTATCCGAAAATCGAGCCCAAGCCCTTGTTCATGTAAATGAAGAGAAGTTTATTAAGAAGAAAACACTTAGTTCCCAAGCAAGAAAACTTACTCATATGCAGTTAAAATCATGACCCATTCGGAATCGAACCCAAGACCTTGTAAATCTAAGATCAGTATACTAATTATACAGCCTTGTATCTAATAAAATCCCTAACCCAGCCTGGAATTACAAAAATCTGAAATATTTAAATCAACCTGTTTGAATACTACTGTAAGAAACGACTAAAAGTGCTGCCAGGAGGCTCTTAACTTACGAGCGTGGTTTAGCGGCTAGAGGACCTCGAGCTGAGTCTGGCATTAATTATAGTTTTTTAAATTTCTCTGAATAGGCTACTACAGGGGGCTCACAACTTGTAACGTATGAAAAATTAGTTTTATCAGCCTAACTTTCCAGAACCTGGGTAAGGACTGCTAGACAAGATGGCTGCTATACTCTATTCGTATAGGCCTAACTAGAGAGTTGCCTCAGGGGCTCACAATTTGTAACTTTCGTACGCCGATTGTCCTTCCCTACACCATCTAGGACATAACTTTACATCCTTGCTGTAGTAACGTCACCGCCAACAAGCTTCGACCTTTATCTAAAGACCTGCAGTTCTCTCAAGTCAAGTGTCTTGCGTCATAACGCGTTGTCGGCATTCTTTTGTAAAATACTGTACAGCTTAACTCACAAAATCATTCTGTTTTTGCTGAGATGTACATGTCTCCATTTTTACTGTAGTCGAAGCTTAGATAGACGAGAGTTAGTCGAAGCTTAGATAGACGAGAGCTTAGCACACACCATGTACAGACTCAGCTAAAGACCCCGAGTTCGCCAATGCAGACACAACAACATCACAGGTTGTTCAGCTCCTACCCAAAGCAAGGGTACCCCTAGAGGAGCTTTACTCTGCTCGACCCCACCACCTCGGAATGAAGTGTCCTACAAGAGTTGGCCAAGGGAGGTTAGATAGACAACAGCCTAGAACACATTATGCCTAGACTGAGCTAAAGACCCTGAGTTCGCTACCACATGCTCTCGCAAGTCAGGTTTCCCCTTTAGTAGCCTCTTTCGGCAGTAGACCTTTTCCATAAGATGACGACATCCTATTGTCTCAGGGTGTCAGAGGTCGTAGCGCGTGGCTAGATGTGGATTGCGCGTGGCGGCCGTCTTGCACACTTGCCCTGCGCCAGCTCCCCTTATTTAGTCTCGTAAGAGCCCGTGTATAGCCGCCATCTTGCATATTAACGCCTGCAGCTTCATTTAGTACACACAACACATTACATCACACTACCAGTTACTAGACAGACAAACATATCCGTACACATATTAGGAAAGAAGGGCATCCATCCGTAAAACTGCGCCTATTGTAGTGATTTCGAAATAACAGGGAAACGGCCAGAAGGAAGGAGATTACTCTTAAGTGCATGGTTTATTATTATGTCCCATGTATCACTAGATTTTGGTAATAATTGTCATAGGAAGCTTGAAGTAATTTTATCTGTAAATTATATTTTATTTGTTAATACGTACTGAAATAGAAATATTACAATGAATTTATATGGTAGGGGGCGAAAGTACCCTCGTATCACTATTGATAACGCCTGGAAGGTATACACAACCGCTGAACTCCCAGCCGTTCCAGTGCAAGGACACCTGTGTTACCGCTGTGTCGAGAGGGTTCTGGCCTCCCCAGGCTGAATATTTCAGCTGTATGGATTACAATGCCCATCCCGGATATATGGAAAAAGGCCAGAAAAAGAAGGAGATGATTACCCTTAATTGGAAGGTTAAAAATTATGTCCAATATATCACCTAGATTTTGAGACTTAATGACAGAGACAACATTAAATAATATTTTTATTATGAACTGAAACTAAAATGCTACACTTTATTTACATTTCTCTGGATATGCTTGTAAAAATAATTACCATTATTAATTGAAATAATTACATTTGAGTACTCGCCATCATTATCTTCCAGGTCATTTTTCAAATCTCTTGGTGTCTACACTACTTGTGGATACGGCCCAGCTTTATTTTACAACACGATGCCCTTCTTGACGGCAACCTTATGTCGTGTAAGTAATTCACTACTGTCAGTTTCTGTGGTGGTTGGTAGTGCTTTGTGTTCTGTGTATATAATGATGTGTACTGATATGAACACAAACACCCAGCGGAATTGACTGTACGCAATTAACGTCCCAGGCTTGGCCGCCTATCGTATCCGGAGTCCTCTGAACAAGAATACCACTACTCTGACCATTCAGTATTTCATTACTCAGACGTGAACTAAAATTCAGACTGTGTTTTACAGCACGGGAGATAGCAGAGTAAAGGGGATGCACTTGGAAAACAATCCAATACACAGAATTCATAACAAACATTCGAAATGCTGCAACAAAGAACGGATCAAATATTGGCTTCATGAATAAATAAACAGAAAAGGCCGCACGCATTGCTGTCTGTTGAATTCCCATGTCAACCAGAACGAGTCCCCTAGGGAACATCGCCAAACATAAAATCCAAATAGCCAAAGATACCGTGCATCATACCTGTTCTATTTTGAATATATTTCTTCCGGAGTTACTAGTCTGGTGTTTGCTGAAGTACGAAATAGTTCATCTCTTAAATTTACGGGATATGTACATAAATAATTTTTGTATAGGTGGTGCTATCATTGACGAGTCACCGTTGTAACTTACAGCACATTGCTTCTGCTTCACGTACACTTTCTGTAGTAGGTTTATGACTGGTACTTAACTCAGACTTAAGTAATATAACTGACATTGAAGAACAAGCAAAGTGACCTTGTAGTTTTACTTGACTTTATATCATGATAATAACCAAGGCACCTCCTCGTTTACGTGGGATTTGAAACAGGGATTGGTTTTTAATTTTGAAAATCCCTCAAGCATGTGCCGGAATCCAAACTTCGTCCACCTTGATAGACGATGAGAAGAGTTAAAATAACATTGAGCGAATACTGGCTCCCTTCCTAATCCTATCCCTCATGAATTTAAAAAACACACACTAATAAGGCGACGCCTAGCCATTTTGATACAAATTAAAAAATCAAAAAGAAAAAGGACAAACATTGATTGAGACTGAAAGGGACGGATTTGTTTACTGGACTAAAATTTCATACTAATCCTCGCTCTACAGAGATAATTTTGTAGGACGAACTACCAAGGGAGAAATTCAAGAAATAAATGGTTCGGCGCAGAATAAAATTACCAGACTGAATTTTAAGCATGTTTTCCAGCATTTTAATATCTTTTTGTGATATATGAAGGCATTTACTTTCAGTTTTGACTCGGTTATTTCATAACTGTTTGCTTCTTCATTCTGCCAAATTAATTTTGAGTAACAAATTTACAGTATACACTACTACATGCAAGAAAACATATGGTAACAGTATTAAACCTGAAAAAGAAACCACTTAATTGAAATAGAATGGCATCTTTCCTTCTTAAAAGAACATCAAGAGATTCTATCAATTTACACTCAAATATTTAGAGAAGTAGGGACACTTATGTTTATTTCTGTTTAAATATTAATGCACTTGAAACTATGGAACTCATCACAATGAAGTCCTGTTTCGTTTCTACTTCAGCATAGAATGCGAGGTGATGAAAGAACGTTGCTCAGCCTTTGGCGCGATTCCAGCTGGCCAATTCAGTTCGTTGACCTTCCGCTACACTACGCCTCCCACCCTAGTTAGGTCAATGAAACGCCGTACTTTTACCTTTAGGCGTTTTTATCTTTTTCAGGACTAATAATATTACCATATATTTTCTTGCAGACACTTAGTAAATTTTTTACTCAGAATTAGTTTCGGTGGACTGAGAAAAGTAACAGTTAAAATATTTTAGCTGATATGCAAATTTGAAACGAATTTCTGTTTATGGTATTTCGTTAAATATAATAATACATAAACACCAGTCTCGTATGACTCTGCATTCTTAAATCAGGGTGAATATTACCGTCTCCACATGTGGAGTTTTAAACCTACTACAAATAAAAGTGACCATGCCGACCATGTTGCATTTTATAAATTCGAAGATGGATCACGGGCACGCAAATGGCACCTTTGTACTTGATCGCAACCAGCGCTTTACAAATCTTCTCGGCGAAGGAGAGTAGAACGTCAAGAACATGTAGTCTACAAGATCTTCGACGGCTCACAAGCACTCTCTGAAGGAAGAGTTTAACGACAAAGAGAATAAGGAACGGGAAATACTACTTCTGAAAGCGATGTTTGATAGCGACACGTCGAAACAATATTTTTACCTTGTACTTGTAGGTTTTCTTGAAAATGTCATCTGTTCAAAGGTGGGGCGTGGTGAACACAAAGAAAACCCCACCAGGTTAAGATCTAAAGTGGCTTATATTGAACTATTAACTATCAGCTTTATAATCAAACCAGTTAATTAGAGAGATGGAGCTAAAGGCTTGCATTATCTGTACCCACAGTACTATTGGATACTTAGATGAATGGTCAGTTTTGAGGCCTTCGGTTCAGAGGGGTCCCGAGTTTGATTCTCGATCGGCTCATATATTTTAATTGAGTCTGGTTATTTCGAGTGACTCGGGGAATCAGTTATTGTGTTTGTCTGAACTCACTCCTCTTCATATTTACTCAACAACACCAACCACCACAGAAACAGGGAGGGCATCCATCCGTAAAAAAAAGCCAAATCAACAGTTCGCACACTCGATTCCACGAGGATGTAGATACTTTATTTTGACAATACCTGATACGTGGTACGTATTTTACATCAAAAATAAGGCCGAGTCCTCAACACAGTCCCGTCCGATATTTTGGCGTGGGAACGTCTTCTATTTCGGTCCGGCATTGGCCGTGCACTAGCGCTGAAACGTCCGTAACAAAACGTGACAGTACTCTGTAACCCTGATATCTCTGTAACTATTAGCAATATTGCCTCTGAAATGACATCGTTGCAAAGAGCAGCTCTTAAATTAAAATTTGACACAAAAAATCCACATTTCTAGCCCTTCAGGCAAGCAACTCAATGTTGAATACGTCCTTGGGATGTGGGATGCAAATTTTACGTAAATAAAATATCAGGATATATTAATTATTTATTCCTAAATAATACAAACCTTTTCTTAATCATCGTTATCCGGTCGAGTAGATTAGCAATTTCCCTTTCTTACCCCTACGAGCGCTAATGTGAGTCAATGCACTGTTTCACTTAAGCATCACTACGAGCTCCAACGTGAGTCAATTATTTCATTTAAGCCCTTCTAACTAATTCGGTGTGAACATTTTTCAAAAATAAAAAAAGCCTGGGGATATTGAACCAAGGAACACATTACAGAAATATATATGAGAATAAGTTAAATTGGCTAGGATTTGAATAAAAAAGAAACAATTAAAGAAACAAGTGATTTTAGGCTGTTTTCCGGAAGTGATTTTTGTAATTTGTTTGTCTTAATTTCCTAGAATCACAATTTGAAACATTTCCGGACCCTTTAGCCCTTCAAATTTTGGCACATTTGAGGAATTTGTTAATTTTCCATTTTTCATAGAACGCATTGTTTCATTCATTTACCACCAAATTCTTCAATATTAAAATAAAATTTGTGCTGTCACCCGTCAAAAAAATGTTGGCCGTCACGTAGACCCCATTTTGGCAGTAATACGCTCGAGATAAATATTTATAACTTGGAATCAACACTCTGATTTTTAAATACTGTATTTTGAAAGCCTGCATACCACCCTACAGAAAAGTTAAAATTATTTGAGTTAGAGATGGTCATCCCTTTGAAAAAAGTTGTAAAATTTTCTACTAATATTCATAATGTTCAATTTCCCACCACACACAAATATACACAGTTCTAACCCTGCAGGTAATTAACTGAATGTTGAGAACATCCTAGGGATGTGAGGTATGAATTTTAGGCAAATAAAATATAATAAATTATGAGAATATTATTCTAAATTTATTCCAAAATATTACAATCGTTTTCGTAATCATCATTAACCGGTCGATTAGATTAACAGTTTTTTTTATACCACTACGAACGCCAATGTGAGTCAATGCATTGTTTCACTTAAGCACCACTACGAGCGCTAATACGCGTCGTCAATGCAGAGTTTCACTTATGCCCTTATAACTACATTCGGTGTGGACATTCTTCAAAAGAAAATAAAAAATCCTGACGGTATTGAACCAATAAGTACATTACTGAATGAATGATGTCAAAAAGTGAATTTGGCTAGGATTTCAATAAAAAGAAAACAAGTAAAGAGACAAGCGATTTAGGCTGTTTTCTCGGAGCTGCATGAGGGCCGGAAGTGATTTTTGATATTTGTATTTTTAGTCTGCCGGCCCCGTGGTGTAGGGGTGCCTGCCTTTCACCCGGAGGCCCCGGGTTCGATTCCCGGCCAGGTCAGGGATTTTTACCTGGACTTGAGGGCTGGTTCGAGGTCAACTCGGCCTACGTGATTAGAATTGTGGAGCTATCTGACTGTGAGATAGTGGCCCCGGTTTATGAAATCAAGAATAGCGGCCGAGAGGATTCGTCGTGCTGACCAACGACACCTCGTAATCTGCAGGCCTTCGGGCTGAGCAGCGGTCGCTTGGTATGCCAAGGCCCTTCAAGGGCTGTAGTGCCATGTGGGGGGTATTTTTAGTCTGATAGACATATCCAAGACTCACAATATGAAGCCTTTCCTGGCCCTTTATCCCTTCAACTTTCGGGTCAGTTGAGGAAATTGATTGACTTTCTGTTTGTCTGCTAAGTAACTATTTCAACATTAAAATGTAATTTTTGATGTCCCCCGTCAAAAGAATGGCTGCCGCATAGGACCCCATTATGGCGATACCACGATCGAGGGAAATTTTTGTAACTTGGAACGATCACTCTCATTTTTTTAAAACTCTACTTCGAAAGATTATATAGCACCCTGCAAAAAAGTTTAAATGTTCCCCATCACTTTTCCATCGCAGCCGTGTCGAGGTGGAGGAAAACATTAATAGCATGACATCGCGACAGCAACTTAGTCGCCTTTCCAGGCTGTCAGACGGTCGGTTCTAAAAGAGTTTCAAGAATTTGAAGAACTGAAGACCGACTACGATTTATTTATAAGAAGTTTCTCGCCTTTTGACGGATAGTGTTCGCTATTACTTTCAGCTTCAACTGATAGACCCGAAATATGCACTATTTTCATACAACGCTGTACTTTAATAGCAATATCACCGATTGAACAGGAAAGCTGTTAAAGTTGTTACAAATTTCGGTTCCATCTATATATGCAAACTTTCTATGTTACATTTCGGTTATGAAATTCAGGAAGTTCTAGTGACTCTCGGTTTTAACGAACTTTAGCTTGCGCTACAACGCGCGATTGACGGTATTGTGAACCCTTGTTCCAAACGTGGAACAAATTGTGTACTTTAAACTTAAATGTAACACGTTCACCTCTAGTTACAGAGTTCCTTGTTCTGTTGAAAAGGGTGAATAAAAATATGCAAAATTTATGTAGATAAATAACACCGTAAAAACTGCGTGTCTGTACATTTATTATTTTGGTGGGAATATACGTTTCAAGTGTAATATAAAGACGAACATTTTCTTATAAATATTTGTTTCATACGTGATCATCTAAAGCAGGGCCTCTCAGGGTGCATGCACCTGGTGCATGCTCTGTGCACGGTGCAAAAGACGACTTCGCTTGGTTGTCCAGGGTGCAACTCCTCGATTTGGAGCAATACCGCTGTCTCTCTCTTTCCCCACGCCTGTCTCGCTCGCTCCCCCTGTCTTCCTCTTCCTCACTTGCTCCGTAGCGCTCCAAATCCGAGCCGAGTTGAGCCGAGCTTATCCGAGTAGCCCAGAGACGAAGCGTTGGTCCGAGCCGAGCCGAGTGGAACCGATGAACATTGCACGGAGCTCTTGTGCCTCGATTTGCACGCGTGAGATTTTGGGCGTTTGAGAGGCCCTGATCTAAAGGATTCTTCCTTGCGTTAACTGATGCATATGACGTCAAAGTATCACTTGGAGTTAAGATTTTGTAAGAAGATTATTCTCAAATATCTTCACAAAATTAGGTCTACCAAAAGACTGTATATAACAAACATTTGAGAATATGTTATTTCCGTTAGTTTACACCGTATAGTACGTATTTATCGTACGATGGATAATAAGGAAAATGCTTACGAAAAAACTGGATTTGTAGTCCAAGTCCCATTGAACACTTGGTGTATGCCGCTTCAAGGTAGATTAACAGGAAGAACTAAATAGCCATTTTACTATGTCTATATAACAGACAATAAGAGATGTTATTATCAACGATGAATTCCCTGAGTTCTCAGCCTCAGCGTCAGGTCAGTGATCGGAGAAACAATATGTAACTCAGAAGCAGATAGGATTTCGTACAAATTCGGACCAGGAACTGTACCGCAGAGTAAATTCTGAAATCGTCCTCACTTCAGCTTTGTCGTAATTCACGTTAATGTCACGTGGTTTAGAAAAAAATATCAGTTAAACAAGCCGTATAAAACGCGCGAAGGGAGGCACATAACTTAGCATAAATTCATGAAAGGAACGTGTAATAAATCCATTGCAAATGTCCATACAAAGAACTGGTATTAAGCTAGTTGTATTTTAAATATTACTTTTTAATCATATTAATATGACTGATAGCGAAAGTTGTGAACATGGATTGTGTTTCTCAGCCCAATTTTATTTGCAGGCAAACCTTCTGTTTACGACACCCTCTCCGATAGTCAGCCCATATCCGTCAATCTCACACATTTTTACCTATTATCGCAGTGGTTGGGGATAGCCGGAACACTGGTCAGACGTGGGAGACAGGTCATGGACGCCCTTTGTCTACACTAATGAATGTCCCATTCACATGCAAATAAAAGGGAATAATAAAACATCGTTTTGTCCCTCACAGCAAGTCATCACTATCATTATGTTATTTTATCAGTACTGAATTATTAAAATGGATATTCACACGTGCGTTCATGTACATTCAAAACTAACAGTCTCTGTTCGTATCACTTTCCCAAGGTAAACAGACTTGGTAGGACTTCATAACCAACCCTTTGTCGCTCCCACTGTTAGAAAAAAATCGAACATATATAGTATTTTCGTCGCCATACTGTGTACGCCTAAATCAGTAGGTAGATCTCATTGGAAAGCTTTGGACTCTTCCTTAGTGACGCCATGTCATTATTTTCAGGAGTGTAGGGTCTGCACGTGACTTTGTTTTAAACATTTCTTACTTTAGGTTTCTAGCCGCGGGACTGCTTACGCTAGTGCTACCGGGCGAGATGGCCTTGCGGTTAGGAGCGCGCAGCTATTGAGCTTGCATCTGGGAGATAGTGGACTCGAACGCCACGGTCGGCAGCCCTGAAGATGGTTTTCCGTGGTTTCCCATTTTCACCCCAGGCAAATGCTGGGGATGTACATTAATGAAGGCCACGGCCACTTCCATCCCACTCCTAGGTCTTTCCTATCCCATCGACGCCATAAAACCTATGTGTGTCCGTGCGACGTAAAGCAAATTAATAAACGGTAGTGCTGTCTAAAATTATTTCTATCGATGCGACCTAAATCGGAAAAAATAATTTTTGTTTGTTGTCTAGTGACTTATGTGTAAATGTAAATGGTATGAACGCATATGAGGATCTAATTATATATCGCATGGAAGAAGATGATTGATGATAGTGATGTATGTGACACACCTTATTAGCTCCGTGAACATAATTCTGACGCGGAGCAATCCGATGATTCACTGGTTCTGACTTTAAAAGCATGATTTTTTACACTATTATGGCGAGTTTATGAATAAAATGAACGATTAGCTTATGAAATCTTTAGGTGTCTTTTCCTGAATGTGTAGGCCTATAATATATTTTAAATAAAGGAATGTTGAAAATAAATGTGATAAACAATAGAATTTTTTAAAGTACAGAAAAACCAAGACTACACATAATGATATCATTATTTCAGAATAAGGCCATCTAGGCCTATATACGTATATAATTTTATGTATGTGGGTTTGTACCACATCTCCTCCGAAATCGATGAATCGATTTCATCCAAACTTGGTAGATTTATGACTTAAGATCACGAGACAAACCACGTGGGGGTAAGACAACCCAACCACAGTTAGAGTCAGGGGCGAGGGATTAAGGTATAGAAATGATCGAACAGTGTCAAATCCATACTTTTCATGGTCACTGAGATGAATAGCAGCACTCCGGGTTTTTAACGTCGAAGTTCAGCCCCCTTTGAGGTGGGAGGGGGGGGGGCGAGGGAGGAGTGAGATATTAAAAAATTCGAAAATAGTGTCGAATTCATAGTTGTCGGGGACGGTGAGGTGAATAGTGACACTCCGAATTTTAAAAGTCAAAGTTCAGCCGCTTTGTGGGGTAGAAGGACGAGGGGTCAGTAGGATATAAAAATAATTGAAAATAGTGTCGAATCCACAGTTTCCTGGGTCACTGAGATGAATAGTGACACTCCAGATTTTTTAAAGTCAAAGTTAAGCTCGCTTTATGGTGGGGGTGAGTGGGTAGTGATAAAACATTAATTGGAAATACTGTCGAAACAATAATTTTCGAGGTCGCTGAGATGAATAGCGAAACTCAGGATTTTTAAAGTCAAAGTTCATCCCCTTTTGTGGTGGGGCGAATGGGTAGTGACATACAAAAATAATAGAAAATAGTGTCGAAACCATAATTTTCGGGGTCGCTGAGATGAATAGTGACCCTCCAGAATTTTTATAAGTCAAAGTTCAGCCCTCTTTGTGGTGGTGACGAAGGGGGAGTGATATATGAAAGTAATCGAAGGTGGTGACGAATCCATAGCTTTCGGCGTCGCTGAGATGAAGTGACAATCCGGATTTTTCAACTGAAAGTTCGGCTAGCCTTCGGGTGGGGCGAGGGCAAAGTGAGATATAAAATAATCGAAAATAATGTCGAAACCACAGTTTTTCGGGGTCGCTGAGATGAATGGTGACACTCCAGATTTTTAAAGTAAATTTTAAGCCCAATTTATGGTGGGGGCGTGGTGGGAGTGAGATATCAAAATAACTAAAAATAGTGTCGAAAAACTAGTTTTCGGGGTCGCTGACATGAATAGCGCCAGTCCGGATTTTAAAAGTTCAACCTCTTTGTGGTGAGGGGCCATGGGGGTAGTGAGATATAAGAAATCGAAAATATTGGAAGGGGGTGAGAGGGAAAGAGATATAAAATGATCGATAATAGCGTCGAATACATGGTTTTCTGGGTTGCTGTGATGAATAGTGACACTCCGGAGATTATAAAGTCAATGTTAAGCCCCCTTTATGGTAGGGGCGATGGGGTAGTGAGATATCAAAATAGTGTGGAAACAATAGTTCTCAGGATCGCTGAGATGAACAGCGACACTCAGGATTTTTAAAGTCAAAGTTCAGCCCCTTTGTGGTGGGGGGGCGATGGGAAAGTGAGATATAGAAATAATCAAAAAGGGGAAGGAGGTGAGGGGGAATGAGATATAAAAATGATCGATAATAGCATCGAATCCATAGTTTTTGGGGTCGCTGAGATGAACAGTGACACTCCGGGTTGTTTACGTCCATTTTTTTTGCTAGGGGCTTTACGTCGCACCGACACAGATAGGTCTTATGGCGACGATGGGATAGGAAAGGCCTAGGAGTTGGAAGGAAGCGGCTGTGGCCTTAATTAAGGTACAGCCCCAGCATTTGCCTGGTGTGAAAATGGGAAACCACGGGAAACCATCTTCAGGGCTGCCGATAGTGGGATTCGAACCTACTATCTCCCGGATGTAAGCTCACAGCCGTGCGCCTCTACGCGCACCGCCAACTCGCCCCGTACGTCCAAATTAAATCCCCTTTGGCATAAAGGTGAAATAGGGTGAAATATTATTTAAGTAAGAGGACGGATATTTGTGTTGAATCCACACTTTAAGGGGCTACGGGAGTGATTTAAACCAAGACTTGGTGCACTTATGACTTACTATCTAGAAGAAATTACTTTGGGGGTAAAGTACCTCTAGCACCCGTAGGGGCGGTGGTGAATTATAAAAAACACTGAAAGAGTGATGAAATATAAAAATAATAGACAACGCAAATACTAATGTACAATCCATAGTTTTGGGGTCGTTGAGGTTAATAATGACACTCTGGATGTCGCTGAAGTCCATGTTCATTTCCCAACGGCATGGAAATGGGAAGAGGTGGAAAATAAAATGTCCGAAACGAAGGCTGTGTGTGTGTGTTCCTTCCAGAATTTCCTTTATACAAAATTGGTACACATTTAACTTACTGTCTGAAAAAAATACTGTTGGGGTAAAACACCCCTACCACTCCTACGGGAGGTGGTGAAATATAAAAAGAAATGAAATCGGCAGATATTAACGTCCAACACATTGTTTACGAGTCCTTGAGTTGAACTGTGACACTCTGGATACTTCATACTTCAGCCGCAATCAGTATGGAGTTTGAAAATGGGTGAACATGAATGCAAAAATAACCGAGATTATGGGTGTGTGTGTGTGGGGGGGGGGGTATGTTCCAGAATAGCTCTCAATGAAACTTGATACACATATGACTTATTATCTGAAAAGAGATACTATGAGGTGAAACATCCCAACCCCAGCTGCGGGTGGAGAATGCGAAGGAATTGCATGTAACCATAATGGAAAATAACCTATATTAATGTCGAATTCATTCTTTACGTGTCGCTGAGACGAATTGTGACGCTCTGGATAGCGTTTATGCCCACATCCAGCCTACATTGTGACGGAGGACTGAGAGAGGCTTAAATGTAAATAGTCTATAATGACCGACATAAGTGTCGAATCCATTGCTTTTGGGGTCGCAAGGCTGATTTTTTACAGTCACTATGATAGTTGAAACAGTGCACATCATATTTCTAGTACGAAGTGCAACTACATACAGTTATAAATTATTTTTGAAAGGATCAAGTAGAAATACTTCTCAGTCAATTCGAGCTTCCACAAGGACAAAATTTTACTCGAAAATTAAATAATCTGAAACTTGAAATCAAATACATCTAAATAACTCTAAAATTACACAATAGATCGTGAAATCAACATCTCAGAAATTTCTGACTGGTACATCATATCTGAAAGATAAACTTTCATAAACTATCTGGGCATCACCGGGTACAACAGCTATTGTTAGATAAAATCTGTATACCGTCCCCGCGCGATCGCGTGACGACAGGTGGCGCGACCATTCGCCGTAAAATGATATAATACGTTATGATTCTTGCTTTTTTTGTCTCAAGTGTATAAATGTAAAGCTTATGCTTTACGCACTAGCCATAAATACATAATGCGTCTCTCGTTCCTAATAGGTACAGTCTTCTGCATATTTTCCCACAACAACCACATATACGAAATTTCAACCGAAATGAACCATTAGCGCTATGTTAAATTTGATGTTAATACTAAATTATATACCTACTATTGCCTCATACAACATATCTGTTTCATATTCACCTGCTACTTCACATCATGAATATACGGTGACCATTGCGGCAGCTAATCTACATATGTCACTCCAGTTGGCTTCCTGGATGCCATGATGTTCCTGGTGAAGGAATCAATTGCACTCTCTAATTGTCCGGTTATTGTACCTGTGATAAATACGTTGTAATTTTAGCTCGTCTTTCTTTTCTCCCTGCATTCAATTTTTCAATAATTATTTCATGTACACATTTCATTCTGTTTACTGAATGAGACAATTATACTTCCTTCCATCAGATAGCTTGATATTCAAAGCAACCAATTTTGTCTCCAAGGTCGTTTGCAAAACGAAATTCGTCACTCCCCATTGCTAAAGACACTGCGAGTGTGCTTGGGACTTTTCTGAGAAATACTGCGTGATACACACACTTACACAAGCGCTGTCTCACAAGGGCGAAACAATTTAGGAACAGGTCGAGATAATATCAAACTTGCAACAAATATGTGAACAGGTTTAAATGGTACAGTGACACTTTAGAACAGTAGGGCAATACCACGAAAGCATCATGTCCATCTATACGAATAAAACGATTGCCTTCTTCTACTACCACTTTTCCCACACCATTGGGGTCACTGGCGTGACCTGTGACGCAAATGTGGATTTGGCCCTTCCTGACGCCAACCCTACGTGGAGTGGTGAGATGTAATTACTACTGCGTATTTGTGTGGTGGTTGGTAGTGTGTTGTGTTATGTGAATGTGAAGAGCAGAGTGTTTGAACAAACACAAATATCCAGTCCTCCAGTCAGAATACTGTTTTAAACGCGTTAACATAGCCGACCCGGCCGGATTCGAATATAGGATCCTATGAACCGAAGGCCTCGACGCTTACCATTCAGCCAAGGGGTAGAACGAATAAAATTTATCTCAACATAAATAAACACCTAAGTTTTCTTGAAGTTTGCCTCATGCTACGTATTTATAATTCTCGTATTATGTATAGAACATGTCTGTTACATCACGAGAAAAATGCTGAATTTCTCGAAAATCGGTATTTAAGTTCAGGGAGAGCTGAGTAGTGCTCTAGCCAGCCACTCTCAAACTTTGAGAGACCACAGCATTATTTTTTCGTAGGACGAGGTCCTGGTCCAAAAAATTATACTAGAAAATGGGTTTCCATTTTTAATTTCATAAATTTAGCTAACAAAACTATTAATAATTAGTAAACTCAGAATTCGTATACAGTAATTTACTTAGTAGGAATTATCGTCTAGCCCATTCTTTAGTAATGTAGCGAGATCTGTGATGGGCCGTACTCCTAATATTTCTACAAAGCTTACAGCACATCCGTCGTGCAGGCTGGAGTATACTTGTTACTCTCTTTAGTATGTTTATATTCCAACCTATTATACCTAAGATCCCTTATATAATAATTAGGTATGTCGTAATCTTCGGTGTTCTGGTAGATTTCCCTCCTTTTCCTTATCCTGGACTTGAAGTGGATGTATTACTAGTTGTTCCGTCACAGACACCTTCAGCACGATACTTCATAATACAAAAATTAAGCAAAGTCCCGCGGATTTTACATATTAACATTTGATTTTTCACGCCCATTTACTTTTTAGAAAACCATCACACTCGGGTTTCGAAACGAGTGAACTTGTGCTCGCTGTGAGTGTTCAGTATCCAGAACCGGATACAGACAGCCTTAAACTTCAATGCACAGTATCTGAAAAAGTAAATGTTTATACTGTACTTCTCACTGAAACGGTCATCTGCAAAACATGTGTTCTTTAGTTCAGTTTTGAGAAGAGATTGTTCACTGCCCATTGTGGTAATCAGCTTGGTGACCCAGCATAAACATCCTTAATCCCTTCGCTAGATTTCTAGGTCTGGAAATTCCCTGATCATAGAAAAATTCACTGTGTGGCTTGGTCACTGGCTACAGATGTTATGTACACTCGTGTTCGTAAAAACCAAAACACCTTACAATCCTACGGATACGAAGTTCATATTCATTGGACATGTGCAGTGATAAGTTCTGAAAAAATTATTAGCTTTTGAACCATGTCGGCCCTCAGGTTCAAGGTCCACTTCAATATCTCGGCGCATCACCACCGACTGGTAAAACGTGCCTACAGATCTCGTTATTGGTATAAACCAAAGGTAATGGATCAGTGTGGCTTAATCATACGTGCAAGATGCTTCGCAGACGTATGCGAGAACCGTACCGTCAAATGAGTGAGTGACTTTGAAAGAGGGCGCTTTATTGGCGTGATGCATCCATCCGAGAAACTGCTGCTCGTGTGGGACGAATCGTGTTGGAAGTGCAACGGGTGTGTACAGAATGTTTCAAAGAAAACCGTAACATGACGCGATGGGTCTGGTCGCATCACCCAGACCCTCCCCGCCGGAAAGATCGATACCTCATCCGAATGGCATTGCCGGGAAGGTCTGCGTCCTCCTCGGCTCTGGCGCAACAGTGGAACACATCCTACACTATCAGCAGTGACAGTCCGTGGCCGTTTATTAAAATTTGTGTTACCAGCAAGTCGTCCACTTCTCCGTCTACCTTTGACTAATATGCATAAACATGCTAGACAGCAATAGAGTATGGAACGACGTCACTGGGGACAGGAATGACAGCATATACTGTTTTCGGACGAATCGAGGTTCTGTTTGAAAATGATGACCGCAGTTTTGTTCGCCGAAGACAGAGGGAGAGGCATCACATTGTCTGAATTCGCACAAGTCATCCAGCGCCAACTCAATGCCTTATGCTGTGTGGTGCTATTGGGTACAACCACAAATCACAGTTGGTGTGTGTCCAGGGAACTGTGACCAGTTTGACACGTGAATAGCATCCTGCGACCTGTACTTTCTGCACGACACCCCAGAAGCCATATTTCAGCAGGACAATGCGCGACCACATGTTGCTGCACAAACACGCGGCTTCCTGTTGTCACAGGATATCAGACTGTTGCCCTGGCTCTCCCGATCACAGGACTTGTTGCCAATCGGAAATATGTGGGATATGGTGAAACGACGGGTGCGGCGCTGTGACGCAATGCCAATTTCCAAAGATGAACTGTGGAACCAGGTGAATGCAGAATGGATGGCTGCACCCCGGTACTCAATTCGCGTCTTATACGCATCGATGCTATCACGCATGGAACAAGTTTTTAACGCCCATGGAGGACCCCAGTGCCTACTAGACAACATGACACATGCTAAAACTTGGCGAGCGAAATGCTAACCGTTTCTACAGAACATACTAATGAACACTTCCTGTGAATATGAACTTCCTATCTCTAGTCTTTCTTGGTGTTCTGTTTTTTAAGAACATGAGGGTACTTTGGTTTCAGAATGTAGAGACAACATTGTGCTTTTCGACAAATTCACGAAAGTTATTCTCCAAAGAATGTTTCCAAAAGATTATTCCTCGAAAAGTAAGATGACGAATTCCAGGAGAAAATCTCATAACTGGTGCCTCAGTAATTATACCAAAGAGCCATGGATAATATAAGGTGTGCAAAAAATAATTTCCGACCTTTAATGTTTCACACGCTTTCACCGTACGAGGAATAATAATGGAGATATTCGTTATTATCACCTTCAAAACTTCCAAATATCTCCTCAAATATTAGATATGTCGAAAAACAAAAATGATGGAAAGTAAAATTTACGACTTTTATGTACTATGCACCATTAAGCTACTGCGCGAGATATAACAAAGGGGATATTCAAATTTACTTGAATGTGAAGCCCACCAACAACGAGCATTACTGAATGCGCAGAATATTTTTCAGCCATTATGGTAACGATCTAACTGTCGATTGTGGTGGTGGCTGTTTTAATAAAGTGCAGAACCACGTGGTCATGGAGCTTATTGAACAGAAAGATTATGAAGACTTTCGAAATAAAATGTTGAATGGTCACTAGAAGGATGAGAAAGGAAGGAATCAAACAGGGAGGAATTGAAGCCGAGGCCTCAAACGCCCTAATATCGCAAAACAAAATTGGATGTGACCTACAACTTTCCTATCTACTAAAACTCATCAAATTAACATTACATGGATATTGGCAGGGTTCTTTGTCTTATCCGCCCTCACTTGACGTCACTAGAAAATATTACTGCTATATTTATAAAAATAACCCATCAACGAAGGGATCACAACATCTAGTGCTTAAATAAGTGTGGCGTAACTCACGTAGGATGAATGTAGGGATGAAAAACTTTGATATAAAAATGCACTTGTATACACTAAGATGAAAACGCCTGTCAGAGGTAACGTTATGCTAGACTCTGAATTTTTATGTACCGTACCTACAAGAAGTTGAAATGAAAATTTATTTAAGACAGTACAAGTGTCGTTTAGCCTATACAACGGATTTGTTATGAAATATGAATAATACTCATACATTACCGATAAGGCTTATTATAACCCCTCTTCACTTATGCAACTCTCCCTACACAACCGTAGGTCGGACTAGCGACACTTGCTATTCATGAAATGTTTGAAATCTAACGTATTACGACAAAAAATCCAGGCATTATAATGACGTACATTTTTACTGTGAATGTGTATAATGCAATACCGAAAGAATAATTTACAATGTTGTGTGATAAATATTTAACGAGATTAAGATAATTGAACTGAGTAATATCGCGTCTGTTTACCGATCGTCATTCAGCTCAATGAAAATACGAGATTATGGGCAAATGCCAGTCACCACTGCCACCAGTTAGTCGTTGTCTATCTACTCACGAGATAGCGGGTTCAGTCCTGGCTGAAGTTAGTCATTCGAAAGTTTCTATTTTTTTTTTTTTTTTTTTTTTTGCTAGGGGCTTTATGTCGCGCCGACACAGATAGGTTTTATGGCGACGATGGAATAGGAAAGGCCTAGGAGTTGGAAGGAAGCGTCCGTGGCCTTAATTAAGGTACAGCCCCAGCATTTGCCTGGTGTGAAAATGGGAAACCACGGAAAACCATTTCCAGGGCTGCCGATAGTGGGATACGAACCTACTATCTCCCGGATGCAAGCTCACAGCCACGCGCCTCTACGCGTACGGCCAACTCGCCCGGTCGAAAGTTTTTAGCTGTACCAACTCCATGTCCCTAGCTTCTTGTAAGCTAAGGAAATTTCGCAGAAAACATCAGCGCACAGGCAACTGTAAAGGTCTTTAGCAATTATTGCTATTTGCTTTACGTCGCACCGAAACAGATATATTTTATGGCGATGATGGGATAGGAAAGGCCTAGGAATGGGAAGGAAGCGGCCGTGGCCTTAATTAAGGTACAGCCTGGTGTGAAAATGGGAAACCACGGAAAACCTCTTCAGGGCTGCCGACAGTGGGGTTCGAACCCACTATCTCCCTATACTAGATACTGGCCGTACTTAAGCGACTGCAGCTATCGAGCTCGGTTTAGCAATTATTATTGTTATCATTATTATGATTATTATTATATTTAAGGCACATTATCTATTCATAAACACGATTTCCACAATAATATGACCAGTTGGTTCGTTGTCAGTAACAGTGCCTGCCTGCAGGCATGTTCACCGTGCAAAAAATCCCTTCCTCTGGGGGTTGACTGGAATGCTTCTGTCTTTATGGATGAAGCCGAGCTCACAGAGTTAGACAAATGATCTGTTGAGGTTAAGTTAATATGCTGTCTCTCTGTGAAATATTTTTCTCTGGGACATATCAAAAGTTCATCACTTGACATTTTTGGACCCACAGTTTTATCCATTATTGTTGCAGGCTATGACTTCCCTGTTTTAATATCGTTATGAAGAGAAATAATTAATTTACACTTGGATGTTTGCTCAGAGCTTTCGAGAGGGACGAGGCCGCCTACGGGAGCTTGCTCAATGAACTTCACAAGGCAGGAGAGGAATTCGGAGGATAATAGTTCATTTTTGTGCACTTTTGCAAAGTAAGTACGTACAGAGAGAGAGGAAAAATATTAATGCACTATGCAGGGACGTCGGAGGAACAGATTGCCCGCAAACCATGTCTAGACTCACCAGTACGCTGTAGCATCGCGGGAGGAAGCTCAGTTTCATAAGGGTAGATCGAAATTATTAGCTAGGAGTCAATAATGAATGAAGTTAAAAATTAATGTAGATCGTATCATTCATGTTGAAAATATTAAAAATGATGTCCATTGTTCTAGATACAAACGTTGTATCGGCGTAAACATTTCAGAAACACACACTCTATCTCCGGCCATGAAATATCATACCTCGAACAGTACGTGATTTGTTCTTGTTCACTTACAATTTTAAATTTCGACACAAATAACAACCGTGCGTTCAACAACAAGTGTGGGAATGCAACACTAATAACTCTTAATAACATGCGCTCAACATGAACTCCACTCGTGAATCATTCTGTACGCTTACCGCTATCTATGCTCACTGCACTGCCTGACCGCGCACTCTATCCTCGCCACTTACGAACAAAGGAAGCATTTCCCCAGTAGAGTCGTATGTATGCTCATTCAAATGAATGTTATTTGGGCCTTTCTGTGTAATTTTGTTTTACAGATGATCTTTGGGGACTGACTGTCGTTTATGTCAATTAATACATCCGAGGACAAGACTTTAATTTCATATTTCCTCTCTGGTTTATTATTTGACACAAACATCAGTCAGTCCCCAAAGAACATATATAAAAATTATCACACTGAAGGGCCCAAAGAGCATACATATCAAAGGGGAAGTAATGATATGTATGATCTTTGATATGTATGCTCTTTGGGGCTTTCGGTGTACTTTTGTTTTATGTATGTTCCTTGGGACTAACTGTTGTTTCGTCAAATAATAAATCAGAGATTAAAATGGAAAGTAAGATCTTTTTATGGGATATATTAACCTGCGTGACAGCACCGTTAATTTTTGTTACCTCTCCCGTGAAAGGAAATCATGTCTTAGAATTGTGTTTGTATATATTTCCCTAAAACACAAACGTAATTTTTCTTTTGACAAAAATGAAGATATCATACCTGAAACATTTTCGGTATACAACTTTGAATACTACGATGTCTTGAAATAGCTTCCTACTATTTAAAAAGCCATCATTTCAAAAATAAGTGTAGTGACACATCAAATTTCGTTGTAATTTATCAGAAAATAGTTCTCGCTGACTTTACGGAAAAAGTTCAGTTTATACATTAAATTTTATCGTAAATGTTTACCACGACCGTGCACAACGAAACTATTGATTTTTAAATAAATAGTATATACAAATATATTTTAGTGGTCAAAATTCCTGCATCTACACATTCAGTCTATAAGGATCACCGATGTTATCGGATTTCACTCTGTATGTAACATTATTCATTGTTCCGACATAAGAAAGTGATCTTCCCGCGAGGCTCGTACATCACTAGAGTTTTATTCCACCTCTTGGTGTAGAAGAAGGGAAAAAAGAACGGTAAATGTCAGTCCCTCCCATTTATAACCAGAACCAAACAAGAGTGTTACACTGACCACCGCTGTCTGAGTAAGCATGAGGAATGAGCTGTGGACTACATTCGTGTTCGTAATCTAAATAGAATGTTTCGTGGACGAAACGAAAGAGAGCGCAACTTAAATGCAATGCGAAAGTGTGTTAGTCCTTACTTGAAGAAGAACTGTAAAAAGAACACTCCACAATCAACAATGCAACTCCCACTTTAATTTTCATTCCTTGTGTTGCTTCATAAAAGGAGCTAAGAATATTGTGATTAATAGTCCTTTGCACTTGACATGAGCAAATTCTTACGACATTTTATAATTATGTGATATATGCAACACTGTGTATACATCTACTTAACTAGGAATAGGATTAGGAAAGGAATTATACATATATTTATGTCAGGTACCATGAAGGAGTTCGTCTGGATTAAAGCAGGGAAGCCTTGAAAAATAACTTCTAGGATGACCCAGAACCAAATTTCTTGTCAGTCAGGATACCTGAGACTAAATATAAAGATACCTAACACTCGAATCTCGTGCAAGAGACTAGGGGCGGTAGTGGTGAACTAGTTTGTTTAACTGGTAACACGTGGTTGTAGACAACAACGTAACACTACGAAATTTGTGCAAGAGCTGCACTTGTGGCTATACTATAATCATAACGAGTGGGAGAGCATGTGTGAGGTCTTAAGTTGTTCCCTGTTGGTTAATATAGGGACTGTGATGAATCGTCCACTAGGGGCAGCACCGTTACCATCTGAGGGTTGGTATCTGTAGTTGTAATTTATTTATGGTCAGTAGTGTTGTTCTGTGAAGGCAAAAACTTAAGCTTCGTGCATTATTGTTAAGTGAAAGTGAATATCGTGTGATTTGGTGATGATATTCATTTATTTAGTGTAAACAGAGTGCTGAGCTTACAAAACTTACAAACATACTGAGGAGGAGAAAAATTCCGACTTGCTTCGTTCCAGGCTGTAAGTCTGGCTATAAAAGTACGAAAATTAAACACTTATTCAAACCATATAAAAGTCAAGCACAATTATAAAAATGGTAAAGGGTGATTCCCAGAAAAGACAAAAGGCTTTCTGATAAGTGTTGCGTGTACGATTCATATTTTTCTGATGAATGTATAGTTAAATCAGATTCATTCGTACTACAAGGTGAACAGGTAGAAATTCCTAGAGATAGATGGAAATGAAAACAGAAAACTGGCGCTGCCACTCATATATTCCACAATTTTCTGCAATATCTCACTAAAAAATTAAAGAAATGAAAATCACCCCGTAAAAGACAGCCTCCAATGATGGAGGAAGGTTAAAGAAAACAAATCACACAGGCCTCACCGCGAATTAAATTTCGATGTTTTTTTTCTGAGAGTGCTAAAAGAAATGAAATATGTTCATACACAGCTAAAAAGGCAATGCGTTCACTTACAAACAAACTAAAAAGGCAGGGACGTAATATAATGGCTATCCGGAATAAAATGAAAATAGCTAATGCTAAGATATTGTTGCTAGGAAAACAACTAATAGATTCCAAATTACAGTCAAATTATTTAAGTGGGCAGACATTAAGCAGAAATCAAAACGTGACTATTGACACCATGCTAAAAATTTCAGCTACAAAACAACAAAGGGATGCGATATGACAATGGATTCCTTTTATATAACCTCTTATTTAAAATTCAAAGGGCTATAGACACTGTTTAAGGCATGACATGCTTCACCTTCCTTCGGAGTCTTATATGCAAAAATTAGTTAAAGGTCTTAATTGCCCTTACGGGGTGAACACCCATGTCATTAGTGGTAATGAGAACTATTTATGCGATGAGAAGTGTGAAAAATAATCACAGGAGAATTATGGTATTTGACGAAGTAAAACCAAGAAAAGACGTTCAGCTTAGCACCAACTCGTTAAAGTTTATGGATTCGTTGATTTAGGAAAAAACACCCAGGAACACGTGAAAAATAAACTCTCAAATAATGCGTTACTGTTCATGCTTGTGCCATATTGCATAATTTGGTTCAACCGGTTGCCGTGTATGCAAACCGAAATTCTACACCTGGTGATATTTTGTCACCAATTTTAATCCAGGTGGTCTTTCAATTGAAGTAAATTGGTTTCATCTCAGACGGAAGTCCGTCTAATAAAAAGGTGTGGAAATGTATATGAATAAATGGAAAAGAAGGGAAGGTCATGTGGTCTATTTCTAATTCTTTTGATACTAATAGGAGACCTTGGGCCTTTTCAGATGCTGTACATATAATTAAGTGCATCAAACATAATTTTCACGACAAGCAAGTCTTTTCCAAGAATGAAATTATGGACTTTAAATTATATCGACACGTTTTCGAAATGGATAACTAACTTACCATATACTTGAAGGTTTGAAATTTGACACAAGCTAACGTCTGTACATATAGACCCCACTTCATTTCAGTTATTCAGTTATTTAGTAATTCTGTTTCATATGACATAAAGTTTGTTATACATATAAATTCAGAGGGATTTGAAGACAGTGAACTGACAGAAACGTTCACTAGGGAATTAAGTATCCTAATAGATGTATTAAATACCTCCACACCAGTAGGGGCTCTTTTTAAGATTAAATGGGACATCAAACCTTAACAAAATAGAGAGATAACCTCAGTTGGGGGAAAGATACCTTTGCTTCAAAAAGAATTCTTGAACCCGCAAGAGTAACAATTGAGAGCACCATACAGGTGTCCGAGTATTTATGGAAGCCAAATTTAGTCAAGATCCACTAGAACGCAATTTGTGCACTAAGCTAATTAAGTTGTGGAGACCACCCTTCAACAATAGAATTTCCAAATTTTCACATGTTGCAGTCTATGTATATACCAATAAAATTTGCCCTGTCATCGGGTGGTAATTGTGAGCCGAAATTTCAACTGACCTTGACATCATTCGTCAAACAAATAAGAACACTGGCTAAGAAGACAGAAGAGACAAGTAAGTCTGGAGTAGAAAAAGCACAAAATAAGGCAAACAATAGACTTCACTAAGAACGTGTATGACCACTTACCGGAATGGGAGAACACTTTAGGCCTACTTAGTAGTGATAGGCAGAGTCTTGCTAAGAAGTGTTTGATTTATTATCTAAGAGGATGTAGGGCCTATAGTACGCAAAGTATATAAGGTCACAAAAATGGCATAAATGTGTCAGCCTGCTTCACGGAAAGCCTGCAGAGGAAGTACTTGCCACAACCCTCATATTTATTGGGGGCTATAGCAATAAATACAGCACTGACAGCACTTTCCTCATTCATCCTTCAAGAGCGGTTTATAATGTGTTCGTGCATGGTGAACATAGTCTATAGGGCGATATATTTTACAAGTGTTTGGACAGTTTGACAATATCACTATTAATTCTAAATAATTATGTTACTGCGATGACCATGTTGCGGACATTATCCCTAAACTTATGTTACAATATATGAACTGTCAATTTTCTTTTGAAATAAAGCAGATGAGAAACGAACTGAAGTATTCTAAGACCGAGCTCGATAGCTGCAGTCGTTTAAGTGCGGCCAGTATCCAGTATTCAGGAGATAGTATGTTCGAACCCCACTGTCGGCAGCCCTGGTGGTTTCCCATTTTCACACCAGGCAAATGCTGGGGCTGTACCTTAATTAAGGCCACGGCAGCTTCCTTACCACTCCTAGCCTTTTCCTGCCCCATCGTCGCCATAAGACCTACAGTGTCGGTGCGACGTAAAGCCAATAGCAAAAAAATATTCTAAGACCACAAAGTCCACCCGGAAGTTATATAAAATATTTGACAAATGACTTCTGGAATAGTAAGCAAAAGCATAATTTTTGCATGCAATAATTGTATTTTATTCGTATACTGACTCGTAAGCTGAAGCTCACTTACTGCTGGAAGAGCGTCCTAACGGAGGAACGAATGAACTACGGGTGAGATCACAATTTAACTTCTGCTCTCCATGCTATTATTATTATTATTATTATTATTATTATTATTATTATTATTAAAGTATTCGTCCAAAAATATCTGTCGCTTTTCGTTTGACAAATCATTTCTAGATTGTAAGGAGGAACTTGAAATCCAAATAAATATTTCCGCATGTAAAATATATTTCATAAATCATTTTTCATTTCATTGCAATATCTTCAAGAACATTATTTTTCTTTGAACATGATCCTGATGAACGCTCTCTCAGGAAATAAAACTCTTGTTTTTGGAGGGCTTCCGTGGTGGTGGTTGATTAAAATAGCAATAGCCGGGATGCACGATCGTTTGCTTTTGATTGTGGATGCTTGGACGTGGATATGAAGAAGAGATTGATGAAGTGTTTTGCTTGGAGCGTAGCTCTGTACGGAGCAGATAAATGGACGTAAGGAAGAAGGACGAAAGGAGATTAGTAGTGCTTGAGATGTAACAGGAGGAGAATTGAAAATATAACTTTTAGATAGATAGATAGATACTTTATTATTTTTCTCTAGATCTACAGTAATAATCCCCATTTGATCCTTTAAATGAGAAAAATAACATGTTCAGCCCATGCCAAAATTCACTCTTTCAAACTCTACAGAAAAAAGAAAAGAAAAATAAAACACGCAGAGAACAAAAATGAGCAAACAAAACAATATTAATAAAAAGAAAAAAAATCAAACGTACTCCATGGACATGCCATGAAATTCCTCAGATACTCCGGAAACGTAACCCCCAAAGTGAGGGTCACCACGGTAGTCATCCTCGGCCCTTTCATGCCACGTCCAACGTCTTTGCTGAATATTCCTGTTGTCTTCCCAGAATGTGAAGTTTAAATAAACATAATTAAAGGACATAATAAAGTTGAAATAAAATCAGCAGTATTAAGAATGTCAAAGACCTTCATGCCTCTCTTAACTAGACACGCAAACTCTTGCACATTCCATTCCTCCTACCTTATTTTACTTGACCCACTCTAGGTTGCTGAGTCCAGACTTACGTTACATTCTGCCATTGCGTATTCATGCTCACGTATGCTCACGTTGCAAGTTTATCCTTGTCAGCCATGCTTAATCGATTTAAATACCAAGCCATACTCTACCTGAAATTTTTCATCACGTCCACCATACCAAAGTTTACAAACAAACACCAATTCTCAATTCTCATCCCTCTCAACACTTAAATTCTGCCATTACATATACCACCCTTTCTCCATCTCCACATTTCAGCAATAAATTACCGTCTCTACTGCAATTTAATACCAATACATCATCACTTAACACTCACATAATATAGCAATAATTAAACGTCCACCATCCATTTGTCATCACGTCCACCAAACCAAAGTTTACAGACAAACACCAATTCTCTATTCACATCCCTCTCAACACTTAAACAAACACCACTTCTCAGTTCTCGTCCCTCTCAACACTTAAAATCTGCCATTGAAAAGTACCACCACTTCTCCATCTCCAAATTTCATATCACATTGAATACCAAACCACCTTCATTTACAACTTACTCATGAGTGCACCACTACTTCTCATACCTTTCCAACACCACATTTCAACATGTACCACCTCTATTTCCAACACCACCTTTCATCTCTAGCACACACTCATCTACCATATACCATCATATTAAATACAACTTACTCATGAGTGCACCACCACTTCTCCATACCTTTCCAACACCACATTTCAACATATACCACCTCTACTTCCAACACCACATTTCAGCCCTAGCACACACTCGTCTACCATCAAATAAATCTCCATCTACAAATACCACACACTCATACACCATCACAACCTTCAAAATATCACTTCATCTTCACCTACAAATACCAAACACTCATTCCTCAACACTACATTCTTACATCTAACAATCTTTATTTTCACTACTCCCTATACTATTGTTCTTTTTACTTCTAGTGACTACACCCTTCTCATTTCTCCCTGAATCCCACATGTCTGTCAGTTTTATATACCTTCCTGTTTCTCTGCCACCTCTTTTGGCCGCCACTTCATCATCATCTTCACTCTGTTGTGTTCTTTTGCCTCCACCTTCAGCTCCCATCATCTCCGTTAATCTTCTGCCCTTGCCTCTTTCCCAGCTCCTATTGAGACATCCTCTGGTTGCCTCTGACGTCACCTTTTTACCCGTCACTTCCCTTACTTCACTGCTTTCACTCCCCTGCCTTTCTTCTTCACTGCTTATGGTCACCCTTTCACATGTCGCCTCTTCCTGAACTTCTTCACTGTTAATGGTTACATTTTCACTTGGCGCCTCTCTCTGACCCTCTTCACACATTACACAGTTACTGTTATCTCTCCTAAATTCCCCACCTCTCGTTGCACTGCTCATTTTTCTTCGTCTTTTTTAATCATTTCTAAGTCCAGCAGTCTATTCACAGACCAGTTCCTCTTCCAATTTCTGCCTGATACCACTAGCTCTTGCCCTTTAATAGTAGCTCTCAGTCCTTGATTTATCGCACGTATCTTGTGTTTTCTGAGTATTTTCTCATTCCTAATAGCCTCCCATCCCACGTCTCTCTTGATCCATATTTTTTCTCTCTGCATGTTACTCGCATTGCCTATCACAGCATCAGCCATCAACGTAGAAAACAGTTCTACTTTCATAGGCCTGTTGCCCCTAGTTCTTCCCACTCTCTGTACGTCATCTATGTCCACTTCGCTAAAGTTAAGTTTCAATTTCCCCTGTATTAAGTCGACTATTTTGTAAATTGTACGTACTTTGTCTTCTCTCATCTCCTCAGGCACCCCATAAATAAATAAGCACTTCTTCCTGCGATTCAATGTATTGGCATTCACTTCCGCTTTCAATTTCAACGTCTCCTCTTCCAGTCGTTCTATTCTTTCTCTTAATATTGCCACTTCCTCGTCGTTCTTTCTCACTTGTGATGTTATATAGTCCGTCATTTCTCGCAGCCATAACTTCATTTTTCCAAACTCCCTGGTTTGTTCTTGGATCATATTCTTAATTTGCTCAAAGGGGCACACTTCTACCACCGTCTCTTTTACCCATTTTTTGAATTCTATGTCTTCCCATCCCTCATTTCCACTAGATGTCGGGCCTGGGTTCGGCTCTACACCTCCAATCAGTAGCAACATTATAACCACCGCCGCTGTTAACACTACTTCTCCTTTGATTACCAAATCCACTTTACACCCACCTGATTTTACTTCTTCTTTCTTGATTCTCCTCTGTCATCCTCCAATAGCCGCCCTGTATTGATCTACTAAAATCATTGTTTTCAAACTCCTCACAAGCTTCCTGCACTCGGCACTCAACATTACTCCCACTCCCTAGCTCTCTACTCATGCGTCCGCTCTCCTTCGTGGCTTAAGCTGAACTCGAAAATATAACTTGGGTAGAAGAGTTGCTGAAGAGAGTAAACTGTTAAATATAATCAGTAGGGCTCGGATGTTTAAGACCTAAAATAGCCCGAATAAGCAAGCAAATATGACCTCAAAAATGGCGAAATAAAAGTGACGAAATATGACGTAAAATGACAAAATATGACCCGAAAATGATTAATCCAAATATGGCCATTTTAAAATAAGTTATCAATCGAAATGGCAATTCCTTTGATGCATATTAGTTAACTAAATGCTCTATTCTTACGTTCATATTAACTTTCTGAGTCGCCATAAGACTTATCTGTGTCGGTGCAAAAAAAATCTGAGTATACATGTTCAGCAGTTGTTTACAGTATATTTTCCTTGATTCACTTATCAAACATTTGTAAATACATGCCTATAAATTTCTAAGTTCGCTAAGATTATCAGATCACACAATATTTTAAAAGTCAAAACCTGTTTACACCCTATATTTTTGGTTTGAAATACGAAAAAACTAGAAATCAATCTATTTTTAAATATTTTGGAACGTTTAAGCCCAGGTTTCATGAATATTACTCAAATGCGTTAACATTTTAATTGAGCACCACGGAACGAATTAAGTAGATGTCTTTCAATACATTATGGTAGGGCGGTAGGGCACATAGTGCAAACTCGCATACCTTTTTCATTCTTCTCCGCGGGTGGAGTTGAGTGTATGACAAGATTCATCTTCAAAGCATAAGGCGCGAAAGACCTCCGATTATCACTTAACACATTATTGTGAGAAGAGAAGCTCCTTTTCACAACAAAAGATGTTTCTGGTGCATATTTAAATAATGTTAAATCACTGCTGTCGAGTATGCACTCGTCTTGACATGTACTGGTAAAGAACTTCATTTATCTTGCACACAGAGGGAGAAGCGTCGTTTCGATTAGGCACGTTTTAAAGTTACCGTTTTACACCGTCGCCAACTATTCTATGTGATTAATGTACTGAAAGTTCAATACTTTTCACAATTTCAATACGTGCATGAATTTCTAAGCCAGCAGCTTCTAAACGAGGAATTGCACTCGATATAATTCCAAAGTTCGACTTAATATATGACAGACTTTCTGTCAAAATGCTGGAAAATAATTCCTGCGCAATATTGATAGAAGAGGCAGAGTATTCCACTTGTATTAAACGCAGACGTGATACCGAGAAATAGTTTTGTGAATACTAGTTCGTATTTGGTAAGTTGAAGATAATTTTGCGCAGCTACAGCTGTCGTCATACCGTCGAAATATGACCGAATTATGACTTTCTACGAAAATAGCTCAAAATATGACCTTATGACAAAAATATCCAAAATATGCATTTATATAACAAATAAAAATCACTTACAAATTGTGACGATAATCACCTTATTTGCACCAAAATCCAATCATGCAAGAAAATAGAAACAAAGAAAAAATATGACTTTTCCTAAACATCCGAGCCCTAGTAATCAGTATGAGGAAGAGGAACTGGCTTACAGTAAGCGCTAGTTGCAAAGGAAATGTTCGCAGGTGAACGTCGTAGAAAGAATGGTGAGCGGAAGAAGAGGAAGAGGGTGTAGAATATTCTATACCAGATAGTTCATCGAGTCAGAATAGCGGGAAGCTACCAACAATACATAGCACTGAATAAAAAGGAAGACAGAATTGAACGGAGAGTTGCAGTGTGAATAGTACTCTGAGGGTAAAGGAACATTTCGTACACATTATCATCATCAACTCGTCGTGCAGCTGGGCCTTTTTAGGGTTTAAAAACGTGCTGGCTTTAATATGCTAAATATTGTGATAAGAAAGCCCCCTTTTGTGAAAATATATCAATACTCATAATTCATAGCAAGCACAGAAGAAGACATGTAGTCATATAAATGCGTGGCATTTGCGGAGCTAGCTTTGAGAATGAAAGTTGAAATGCGGGAACGACTCTTTTTGGGGTGATTATGTAACATTTTGTGCTTTTGTGCTCAGTAAGTTGTGATAGATACGCTAAACGAATTGTTACACTCTGTTTTCCTTTACGTCACGTAACGTCAAGTACAGTGGAATTAATATTTCATTGCTGAAATAGCAAATGTTATAAAGGTTTGCCCCAAAGGATGGCTTCACTCATACGAAGAGAAGGAATTCACAAGGTAGGTAATTGATGAATAGTGCAATTGAACCAATTTACTGAAATCAACCCTAACACATATTAGACATTTATGCATTCGGAAGATTTTGGGTTCAGAAAAACCGCACCATCTGTAGCTGTGATAAAAATGCCCGCGGCTTCCCTCCTTTAGAGCAGGAGAATGATGGATGTACCTTAATTAAGGCTACAGCCACTACTTTCTCGTTCCTAGCTCTTCACTATCCTACCGCTACCTAAAAATTTATCTTCATGAGAGTGCCGCTAAAACCACCATAAAAGCATTACCAAAACAAAATGTGTTTGCTAATTTTAAATGACATTAGGGAGCTTGTAGAGCAATTTATTTTTATCATAGAGTAATGAATAACGGAGAAGTGGTGATTATTATTTAAAAAGGAAGTACAACTGACCAATCATCTCCTGATCAATATAATCGGAAGTAAATATTGAAAGAGTTCCGAACTTCAAAGTATCGGCAAACGAAAAGGAAGGCCACAAAAGAAATATCCCTGGGCGTTGAAAACCTAATATCGTCGGAGTAGGACAAGAATAGGTGTTGCCCAAGGGAGGTGTGATGAGAAAGTTATAAAGTGAGGAGTCTGACACAAGCAAGAAGAGGAATAAGAAGAATCGTTAGGGCCTCGTGGTTGGCACCCACACTCCTGGAGTTACCCTTTTTAGTCTCCTCTTAGGCCAGTTATGGGATAACCTGTTTGTATTCTAGCAACGGGATGAATAACGGAAACATCTATGCCAACATGGCTACTTAAGGATTTATATACTATAGCACTGTTAAAATGAGCTAAATTCTGTGATGTAGGTCTAGCTGTTTTTAACGTACGTCAACAGCGCTAAAAATAATTATTTAATAATCTGATTTATTGCGCTTTATATTTTGCTATGTGTATTGCGTTACAAATGCTATATACAGAGATAGATACCATGGAAAAGCAAAAACACAACGAAGGTACAAAGTTGGGATTTTGAACATAAAATTATTGTTCACTGTGTGAGAGATCAATACCGTGTATAGCCACTTCGGGCATGGAGGCGTGCTTGAACATGACGAGGTACACTCAGCTCCAAAGAATGTAACTTGCTTTGGAGCAGATTATCCCATTCTTGGGTAGAGCAGCTTTATTCATTTGATGAAAGTTAACAGGAGGCCTAAACCGCTCCGTTTAAGCCATCGGAAAAGAGCGTGCGCTTCCACTGTTGCTGCTCGCGTGGACAATGAATTGTTCAACACAGTTTATGTCCGCAGAATTCATTGGCTACACAAATTGCTGTAAGTCTCAAAGAACTTATTGGCCACTCTGGCTAGATGGACACTAGTGTATAAAACCCACGCAGAGTGGCAGAAAATTCTTACTACAGGTTGGAGGATGTTGTCTCGATATACAAGACCAGTCCTATTACCACGAATGGGAATTAGAGGCGTACGTCGACCTAACAAGATCACATTAGAAAATACGACGGAACACCCTCTCTGCATATGGCGTTCCAGGAGGATGAGTAAGAAAATAACGGGATGATGAATGTGGAGATTACTGCGAACTGATAAGGTTGTAGAAGAGATGAAGTTGCTATGGCTTCTAGTTTCATTTTGAGTTTATCCATTGTAGTTCGAGGATAGAAGACTGTTGAAAAATGATAACTTACACCGAGGTACGTATGGTCTCATTAGGAGCAATAGATCTAGACGGTATTAGCCGTCCCGAATTTAATATATCTTCAGCAGTGGCAGCTGGTGGTATCTGAAACTCGGTGTTGTACCAACATTTTCAATCCCATAGTTTTTACGATAAGCTTACAGAAATAACAAGAAACTATATAATAGTTAAGTATCGAACTACATTCCTATTGTAACTGAAATATATCCGGTAGTTAAATCAATGGAAATAGGAGGTTGTTTATACAGTATAACTACAATTATTCTTACCTGCCTTGAATTGAAAATTTGCCTTTCCCTTTTTCGTTGATGCAAATGTTGGTAATATTGTGGCTGGTCCAGCATGGGGTGCTCTAGTGGCGTGGAAAGAAAATTAGCGTTGCGAGATTAGAGAAAGCAGGAATGAAGTCATCCCCGCAGAGTAGTGCGACCTAAAGTAGACATTTATAATTGTTTCACGGTAGGGGCTTGCTGGTCTCGTGCAGAACCCAAGTACCGATACTAACGAGCGTGCTACTTATGCTAAGGCTCGTCTCAGCTGAAACTGCATTGCACCGCGCTGTCTAATCGGGAGTTGCCGCAGGAAAAAAAACAACCCTGAGTTTGATTCGAAGTCGGCAGCGTTTATTGATCCATTACGAAACATTAGTACATAGAACTAACAAGCATTGTAGATTTTATCATATATTAGACGGTATGTAAGGTTTATCAAACTAAAAAATTAGAAAAAATTAAAAATTATTGGGAATTTTGCAGCACTGTAATATATCACTCCCCGCCTGTTCAATAGCGGCCTCTTTTATGGATAAGCAGATGGACTTATTTAAATTAATTTTCAATCCAGTCTCTTCGAATATCAAAATAGCGTTTTCCGGGAGTTTCCTGAAGGAATCTACATCCTTACTTCCTATGACAGTGTCGTCTGCGAAGGCAGACCTTCCATTATACCGCAGCGAAAATCACAAAAATCTTCCGATGATTCTTAGGATGATAATTCTCCCAAAATGTGGTTAGTAGACAAGTTGTATAATGAGATAGAAAGCACGAACCCTGTAAAACACACCTCCTGACAATGACAGATTTTGTGTTCTGCTCGTTAGTTTCAGTATGAGTTAATATTGAAATGGCTCATCGATGTATTTCTTTTTTTGTCTGGGATGAGAGAAATGTATTCTATGTGAAATTTAGAGCAATATGTCACTTCAGAAATGGTAGTCTCCTTCGTAATTTCAGGAAAGCTTCACACGAAAATAGACATATATATCGTTACGGGCGAACCAAGTGCATCATCACCACGTTGGTTAAGCAGATCCATTGGAATAAGGGAGCACATCATAATTTTACCAATAAATATTACATTTCATAATTCTTGTCGAACTACAGGCAAAATATTTTTAAAACATTATGAATTCCCAGTCCTGTTGAAAACAAACCATAGTGTACTTCCTTTCATTTACTTTATAACTGGACTCTGGATTTCTAGGCAAAACTACCTTAGAATGCAAACTAATTTGGTTATTAGGAAATGTCGTCTAGCCCGTTCTTCCGTCATGTAGCATGAGTAATATAAATTCTAGGGAACCTGATGGGCCATACCCCTGAAGTGTAGGCAAGGCTCTTAACATAACCATTGCGTAGGGTAGGCTATACCATTACCCGCTTCAATCAGTTTGCATTTTAACCTATTAACGCCAAAAAGTCCAGAGATTATTTACAACAGTACATAATGGAAAGCTTGACAAAGCTTATATCTGCCGGGCGTAATTAATTGAAGCCATACAAAATGCCATCTGAGCCCGTGATTTTGTAATTTGAAGAGCAACATCAAAATGGACTTATCATAGATAATGTCACGAGAGGTTTGTGGATTTACCGATTAATCCCCGAGCAGTGAAGCGGTTTCACAAGATGGGGTTTATGGGCAGGTACAGCGCTTGGCACACAGCTGGGACACGTTATTTGTGTACTCACAATGACGTGTACATTTCAAAAGTAACTACTGATGTTTATGGGCACTTATAGCATTCGTAATAGACGTTTTAGTGCTCGTAGTGTAATAGATAACATGTTCGTAAGTTAGTAAGTAATGGATATTAATTATTTCAAAGAGTTCTCACCGCAATCGATACAAATCTGCCAACATTTCGAAAAGTTCAGGAAGTCAGTTTACGAAGCCGAAATTCTTCTAGATGGCTGCTACATATCCTTACGTCGTCTTACTTTCAGTGGGGACTTTAGTCAGGAAAGGAATAAAAATTGGATGGTGACATGTCATGAGACCATGGAGGAAGAAATTCTCGTAACGAGAAAGAGGAGTGTGGACGTGGATTTTCACGCGATATTGAACATTTTAAGATGTTCAATAGTCAGGTATAGCTGTTAAATTCAAAGCCACATACTTATAGAATATATATCCGTGACGCAATACGAGAACAAGGAACACGTCACTGTTTCCGAAATATAGTATCAGTCTTCGAATTTTTAAAATGAAAGCTGGTTTATAGATATATGTGGTACTACTCTAGGATGATGAAAATTGCTCCTCGATTGGAGAGCTTGGACTCTTTCGGTAATGATTATATTTGTTAATTTATAAATAGTGCACCTTTCAGACCTTTCACATAAGGTGAGAGCAATTCCAAAATTTAATTTTACATGAAATATTTGGTAATGTACGTGTGTGGATCACAATAGGTGCTGGCGATGGCTCGACTCTAAAATGTTCACGGAAATCAAATTATAGTAAACGAGTAATATCTCTCCTCAATTCCCCACCTCTCGTTGCACTGCTCATTTTTTCTTCGTCTTTTTTAATCTTCATTTCTAAGTCCAGCAGTCTATTCACAGGCCAGTTCCTCTTCCAATTTCTGCCTGATACCACTATCTCTTGTCCTTTAATAGTAGCTCTCAGTCCTTGATTTATCGCACGTATCTTGTGTTTTCTGAGTATTTTCTCATTCCTAATAGCCTCCCATCCCACGTCTCTCTTGATTCATATTTTTTCTCTTTGCATGTTACTCGCATTGCCTATCACAGCATCAGCTATCAACGTAGAAAACAGTTCTACTTTGAGAGACCTGTTGCCCCTAGTTCTTCCCACTCTCTGTACGTCATCTATGTCCACTTCGCTAAAGTTAAGTTTCAATTTCCCCTGTATTAAGTCGACTACTTTGTAAATTGTACGTACTTTGTCTTCTCTCATCTCCTCAGGCACCCCATAAATAAATAAGCACTTCTTCCTGCGATTCAATGTATTGTCATTCACTTCCGCTTTCAATTTCAACGTCTCCTCTTCCAGTCGTTCTATTCTTGCTCTTAATATTGCCACTTCCTCGTCGTTCTTTCTCACTTGTGATGTTATATCGTCCGTCATTTCTCGCAGTCATAACTTCATTTTTACAAACTCCCTGGTTTGTTCTTGGATCATATTCTTAATTTGCTCAAAGGGGCACACTTCTACCACCGTCTCTTTTACCCATTTTTTGAATTCTTCTATGTCTTCCCATCCCTCATTTCCACTAGATGTCGGGCCTGGGTTCGGCTCTACACCTCCAATCAGTAGCAACATTATAACCACCGCCGCTGTTAACACTACTTCTCCTTTGATTACCAAATCCACTTTACACCCACCTGATTTTACTTCTTCTTTCTTGATTCTCCTCTGCCATCCTCCAATAGCCGCCCTGTATTGATCTACTCTAATCATTGTTGTCAAACTCCTCACAAGCTTCCTGCACTCAGCACTCAACCTTACTCCCACTACCTAGCTCTCTACTCATGCGTCCGCTCTCCTTCGTGGCTTAAGCTGAACTCGAAAATATAACTTGGGTAGAAGAGTTGCTGAAGAGAGTAAACTGTTAAATATAATCAGTAGGGCTCGGATGTTTTAAAAATAGCCCGAATAATCAAGCAAATATGACCTCAAAAATGGCGAAATATGCCCTCAAAAGTGACGAAATATGACGTAAAATGACAAAATATGACCCGAAAATGATTAATCTAAATATGGCCATTTTAAAATAAGTTATCAATCGAAATGGCAATTCCTTTGATACATATTAGTTAACTAAATGCTCTATTCTTACTTTCATATTAACTTTCTGAGTCGCCATAAGACTTATCTGTGTCAGTGCAAAAAAAAAATCTCTGAGTATACATGTTTAGCAGTTGTTTACAGTATATTTTCCTTGATTCACTTATCAAACATTTGTAAATACATGCCTAAAAATTTCTAAGTTCGCTAAGATTATCAGATCACACAATATTTTAAAAGTCAAAACCTGTTTACACCCTATATTGGTGGTTTGAAATACGAAAAAACTAGAAATCAATCTATTTTTAAATGTTTTGGAACGTTTAAGCCTAGATTTCATGAATATTACTCAGATGCGTTAACATTTAAATTGAGCACCACGAAACGAATTAAGTAGATGTCTTTCAATACATTATGGTAGGGCGGTAGGGCACATAGTGCAAACTCGCATACCTTTTTCATTTTTCTCCGCGGGTGCAATTTAGTGCATGACAAGATTCATCTTCAAAGCATAAGGCGCGAAAGACCTCCGATTACCACTTAACACATTATTGTGAGAAGAAAAGCTCCTTTTCACAACGAAAGATGTTTCTGGTGCATATTTAAATAATGTTAAATCACTGCTGTCGAGTATGCACTCGTCTTGACATGTACTGGTAAAGAACTTCATTTATCTTGCACACAGAGGGAGAAGCGTCGTTTCGATTAGGCACGTTTTAAAGATTCCGTTTTACACCGTCTCCAACTATTCTATGTGATTAATGTACTGAAAGTTCAATACTTTTCATAATTTCAATACGTGCATGAATTTCTAAGCTAGCAGCTTCTAAACGAGGAATTGCACTCGATATAATTCCAAAGTTCGACTTAATATATGACAGACTTTCTGTCAAAATGCTGGAAAATAATTCCTGCGCAATCTTGATAGAAGAGGCAGAGTATTCCACTTGTATTAACTGCAGACGTGATACCCAGAAATAGTTTTGTGAATACTAGTTCGTATTTGGTAAGTTGAAGATAATTTTTCGCAGCTACAACTGTCGTCATACCGTCGAAATATGACCGAATTATGACTTTCTACGAAAATAGCTCAAAATATGACCTTATGACAAAAAATCCAAAATATGAATTTATATGACAAATAAAAATCACTTACAAATTGTGTCGATAATCACCTGATTTGCACCAAAATCCAATCATGCAAGAAAATAGAAACAAAGAAAAAATATGACTTTTCCTAAACATCCGAGCCCTAGTAATCAGTATGAGGAAGAGGAACTGGCTTACAGTAAGCGCTAGTTGCAAAGGAAATGTTCGCAGGTGAACGTCGTAGAAAGAATGGTGAGCGGAAGAAGAGGAAGAGGGTGTAGAATATTCTATACCCGATAGTTCATCGAGTCAGAATAGCGGGAAGCTACCAACAATACATAGCACTGAATAAAAAAGAAGACAGAATTGAACGGAGAGTTGCAGTGTGAATAGTACTCTGAGGGTAAAGGAACATTTCGTACACATTATCATCATCAACTCGTCGTGCAGCTGGGCCTTTTTAGGGTTTAAAAACGTGCTGGCTTTAATATGCTAAATATTGTGATAAGAAAGCCCCCTTTTGTGAAAATATATCAATACTCATAATTCATAGCAAGCACAGAAGAAGACATGTAGTCATATAAATGCGTGGCATTTACGGAGCTAGCTTTGAGAATGAAAGTTGAAATGCGGGAACGACTCTTTTTGGGGTGATTATGTAACATTTTGTGCTTTTGTGCTCAGTAAGTTGTGATAGATACGCTAAACGAATTGTTACGCTCTGTTTTCCTTTACGTCACGTAACGTCAAGTACAGTGGAATTAATATCTCATTGCTGATATAGCAAATGTTATAAAGGTTTGCCCCAAAGGATGGCTTCACTCATACGAAGAGAAGGAATTCACAAGGTAGGTAATTGATGAATAGTGCAATTGAACCAATTTACTAAAATCAACCCTAACACATATTAGACATTTATGCATTCGGAAGATTTTGGGTTCAGAAAAACCGCACCATCTGTAGCTGTGATAAAAAAGCCCGCGGCTTCCCTCCTTTAGAGCAGGAGAATGATGAATATACCTTAATTAAGGCTACAGCCACTCCTTTCTCGTTCCTAGCTCTTCACTATCCTACCGCTACCTAAAAATTTATTTTCATGAGAGTGCCGCTAAAACCACCGTAAAAGCATTACCAAAACAAAATTTGTTTGCTAATTTGAAATGGCATTAGGGAGCTTGTAGATCAATTTATTTTTATCATAGGGTAATGAATAACGGAGAAGTGGTGATTATTATTTAAAAAGGAAGTACAACTGACCAATCATCTCCTGATCAAAATAATCGGAAGTAAATATTGAAAGAGTTCCGAACTTCAAAGTATCGGCAAACGAAAAGGAAGGCCACAAAAGAAATATCCCTGGGCGTTGAAAACCTAATATCGTCGGAGTAGGACAAGAATAGGTGTTGCCCAGGGGAGGTGTGATGAGAAAGTTATGAAGTGAGGAGTCTGACACAAGCAAGAAGAGGAATAAGAATAATCGTTAGGGCCTCGTGGTTGGCACCCACACTCCTGGAGTTACCCTTTTTAGTCTCCTCTTGGGAGACTCAGCTCCAAAGAATGTAACTTGCTTTGGAGCAGATTATCCCATTCTTGGGTAGAGCAGCTTTATTCATTTGATGAAAGTTAACAGGAGGCCTAAACCGCTCGGTTTAAGCCATCGGAAAAGGGCGTGCGCTTCCACTGTTGCTGCTCGCGTGGACAATGTATTGTTGAACACAGTTTATGTCCGCAGAATACATTCATGGGATAACCTGTTTGTATTCTAGCAACGGGATGAATAACGGAAACATCTATGCCAACATGGCTACTTAAGGATTTATATACTATAGCACTGTTAAAATGAGCTAAATTCTGTGATGTAGGTCTAGCTGTTTTTAACGTACGTCAACAGCGCTAAAAATAATTATTTAATAATCTGATTTATTGCGCTTTATATTTTGCTATGTGTATTGCGTTACAAATGCTATATACAGAGATAGATACCATGGAAAAGCAAAAACACAACGAAGGTACAAAGTTGGGATTTTGAACATAAAATTATTGTTCACTGTGTGAGAGATCAATACCGTGTATAGCCACTTCGGGCATGGAGGCGTGCTTGAACATGACGAGGTACACTCAGCTCCAAAGAATGTAACTTGCTTTGGAGCAGATTATCCCATTCTTGGGTAGAGCAGCTTTATTCATTTGATGAAAGTTAACAGGAGGCCTAAACCGCTCCGTTTAAGCCATCGGAAAAGAGCGTGCGCTTCCACTGTTGCTGCTCGCGTGGGCAATGAATTGTTCAACACAGTTTATGTCCGCAGAATACATTGGCTACACAAATTGCTGTAAGTCTCAAAGAACTTATTGGCCACTCTGGCTAGATGGACACTAGTGTATAAAACCCACCCAGAGTGGCAGAAAATTCTTACTACAGGTTGGAGGATGTTGTCTCGATATACAAGACCAGTCCTATTACCATGAATGGGAATTAGAGGCGTACGTCGACCTAACATGATCACATTAGAAAATACGACGGAATACCCTCTCTGCAGATGGCGTTCCAGGAGGATGAGTAAGAAAATAACGGGATGATGAATGTGGAGATTACTGCGAACTGATAAGGTTGTAGAAGAGATGAAGTTGCTATGGCTTCTAGTTTCATTTTGAGTTTATCCATTGTAGTTCGAGGATAGAAGACTGTTGAAAAATGATAACTTACACCGAGGTACGTAATGGTCTCATTAGAAGCAATAGATCTAGACGGTATTAGCGGTCCCGAATTTAATATATCTTCAGCAGTGGCGGCTGGTGGTATCTGAAACTCGGTGTTGTACCAAAATTTTCAATCCCATAGTTTTTACGATAAGCTTACAGAAATAACAAGAAACTATATAATAGTTAAGTATCGAACTACATTCCTATTGTAACTGAAATATATCCGGTAGTTAAATCAATGGAAATAGGAGGTTGTTTATACAGTATAACTACAATTATTCTTACCTGCCTTGAATTGAAAATTTGCCTTTCCCTTTTTCGTTGATGCAAATGTTGGTAATATTGTGGCTGGTCCAGCATGGGGTGCTCTAGTGGCGTGGAAAGGAAATGAGCTTTGCGAGATTAGAGAAAGCAGGAATGAAGTCATCCCCGCAGAGTAGTGCGACCTAAAGTAGACATTTATAATTGTTTCACGGTAGGGGCTTGCTGGTCTCGTGCAGAACCCAAGTACCGATACTAACGAGCGTGCTACTTATGCTAAGGCTCGTCTCAGCTGAAACTGCATTGCACCGCGCTGTCTACTCGGGAGTTGCCGCAGGAAAAAAAACAACCCTGAGTTTGATTCGAAGTCGGCAGCGTTTATTGATCCATTACGAAACATTAGTACATAGAACTAACAAGCATTGTAGATTTTATCATATATTAGACGGTGTGTAAGGTTTATCAAAGTAAAAAATTAGAAAAAATTAAAAATTATTGGGAATTTTGCAGCACTGTAATATATCACTCCCCGCCTGTTCAATAGCGGCCTCTTTTATGGATAAGCAGATGGACTTATTTAAATTAATTTTCAATCCAGTCTCTTCGAATATCAAAATAGCGTTTTCCGGGAGTCTCCTGAAGGAATCTACATCCTTACTTCCTATGACAGTGTCGTCTGCGAAGGGAGACCTTCCATTATACCGCAGCGAAAATCACAAAAATCTTCCGATGATTCTTAGGATGATAATTCTCCCAAAATGTGGTTAGTAGACAAGTTGTATAATGAGATAGAAAGCGCGAACCCTGTAAAACACACCTCCTGACAATGACAGATTTTGTGTTCTGCTCGTTAGTTTCAGTATGAGTTAATATTGAAATGGCTCATCGATGAATTTCTTAACTTGTTTTGTCTGGGATGAGCGAAATGTATTCTATGTGAAATTTAGAGCAATATGTCACTTCAGAAATGGTAGTCTCCTTCGTAATTTCTGGAAAGCTTCACACGAAAATAGACGTACATATCGTTACGGGCGAACCAAGTGCATCATCACCACGTTGGTTAAGCAGCTCCATTGGAATAAGGGAGCACATCATAATTTTACCAATAAATATTACATTTCATAATTCTTGTCGAACTACAGGCAAAATATTTTTAAAACATTATGAATTCCCAGTCCTGTTGAAAACAAACTATAGTGTACTTCCTTTCATTTACTTTATAACTAGACTCTGGATTTCTAGGCAAAAGTACCTTAGAATGCAAACTAATTTGGTTATTAGGAAATGTCGTCTAACCCGTTCTTCCGTCATGTAGCAAGAGTAATATAAATTCTAGGGAACCTGATGGGCCATACCCCTGAAGTGTAGGCAAGGCTCTTAACATAACCATTGCGTAGGGTAGGCTATACCGTTACCCGCTTCAATCAGTTTGCATTTTAACATATTAACGCCAAAAAGTCCAGAGATTATTTACAACAGTACATAATGGAAAGCTTGACAAAGCTTATATCTGCCGGGCGTAATTAATTGAAGCCATACAAAATGCCATCTGAGCCCGTGATTTTGTAATTTGAAGAGCAACATCAAAATGGACTTATCATAGATAATGTCACGAGAGGTTTGTGGATTTACCGATTAATCCCCGAGCAGTGAAGCGGTTTCACAAGATGGGGTTTATGGGCAGGTACAGCGCTTGGCACACAGCTGGGACACGTTATTTGTGTACTCACAATGACGTGTACATTTCAAAAGTAACTACTGATGTTTATGGGCACTTATAGCATTCGTAATAGACGTTTTAGTGCTCGTAGTGTAATAGATAACATGTTCGTAAGTTAGTAAGTAATGGATATTAATTATTTCAAAGAGTTCTCACCGCAATCGATACAAATCTGCCAACATTTCGAAAAGTTCAGGAAGTCAGTTTACGAAGCCGAAATTCTTCTAGATGGCTGCTACATATCCTTACGTTGTCTTATTTCAGTGGGGACTTTAGTCAGGAAAGGAATAAAAATTGGATGGTGACATGTCATGAGACCATGGAGGAAGAAATTCTCGTCTCTCTCGCCTTTTTAACAAAATATCACCGTTTCCTTCATAACTGTCTTAGTGTTTCACGGATAATAACGATTTTGTTAAGGTTTCCTCCCATAGTCTTGTACTACAATCTGTACCTCATTCAGGTCAATGGGATTTATATTTGATTTTATATAAAATATTTATTTTTAGTATTTTCAGGTGCTCGGAATAAAAACTCGACAAAAATATCTAAATCACAATCTATGTTAGTTATTGAGGTTCATTTTGTAGGTGGGGATTTGATATACACTTTAAAAAAGGAAAAGTACGAAAATTCTTATAAACTTGGAACTTATAAGGGAAACAGTGATATGTTGTTAAAACGGCGGGAAATTTAATTTACAATGTTATAATTAGAATTTTGACATTATTGCAGTTGCTTCTGATTGCTAGGAAGCATGTCAATACTGGGACATGTGCACAATTTTTCAACAACGTTTGTAGCATATTTAACAATCGAATAAATATTGGCCTGTTTTTTCCCGTGTTGAGCTAGGTCTCCCCCCTTAATGAGAGAAGACCATCTCAGGGTAATCAGGGTGTGAATTAGTTCGATAATGTTACTATTTTTAAAGCCAGGTACAGAGCGTAAACATACAGGCAACAAAGTAGTGTAATTAACAATGTTACTGGTATTACGTCTCAGTAATTACATTTACGGTTTTTGGAGACACCGAGGTACAGGTAGTTTGTCCCTAGGGCTTCCTTAGCGTGCCAGTAAATCTGACGACGCGAAACTGACGTATACCACAGGATTCAGCTGGGATTGAACCCGTCAACATGAGGTCAGAAGGCCTAAGTAAAGTAAACAATCGTTTAGTTTCAGGTCTGTAAGGATCAGGGGCCAAACAAAGACACGCAATGAATGTCAGAGTATAGAAGTGTTGTTCATTTGTAGATACTGCATGTATGAGAATTTCATAGCCAACAGCTCCACGAACTTATGGCCTACCTATTTCATTTCCCTTGTGGTAGTTTCCCTGCCCATCGTAAGAGGTGACTGAAAGTGGAACTTCCAGAAACTCTCATTTTGGGAATATGGGTCGACGACCATTGGGCCCATAACTGATACAGGCATTATTTCCACTTACTTTTGCCAGGCTCCTCACCTTCAACTTGTCTATCCGACCTTTGTTGATCTAACTTTGTTTTCTTCCGTCCCCGACAACATAAGGTTAATGAGGCCCAGAAAGTCTTTCACTTTCTTCGTGACTCTTCCTTTTCTTTAGCCAATACCTTCATTTTTTAATGTCAGACCTCTTCCTGTTTCACTTCTGATTGGAGTAAAGGTGGGAATGGTTGGACATTTGTACTTGCCATTAAGGCAATGATCACTATCACCTACCTATCACACGTAAGAGAAGTGAGAATGAAAGTGAATACATAGGTATATGGGCAAATAATTTTAAACGAATAGTTTTGATTGGGACTATAAAAGAGGAAAGAAGATGATATACTATGTATACTAACAGAGCAAGATGATTCATGGGTGGAGGGGCTGACGAAAACTACTAGATGACAAATGAATAAGGGTATTATTAGTGACTCTGCAAATTATCGTTCACAACAAGTTGCAGCTTTAACTGTATTGCTGTTCATTAAGCTATCGGAAGGTATTTTCTAACTTTTGCCAGATGTTATAAAATTAAGGATATCAACGAAAAATTGAGCAGTGGAACGAGGATTTGAAACTCTGATTCACTAGTGCCTGTTGCGTGATCTATGCCACTTGAACTTCCACGCCTTTCCATAGCTTTTCCCTTGTCAGGAATTTTCACCTGGATCTGATGACTGTTTCGAGGTCCACTCAGCCTACATCATTACAATTAAGGGGCTATCCGATGGTGTAGTGATTTGACAGGTATGAATTAATCAGGGTATCAGCTATGGAAATCCGCAGTCTAGAAACCAAGAATAACGGCGGAGAGGATTCGTCAGAACACTAGAACTATCATGACTAGGGTCAGTAAATTCATTCCTGTATTTCAGTGTTTTGAACCGTTTAAGAAGCAATGATACGTAATTTGATGTAGATATACCAGTATACAATAGAGCCACAAGGTACTAAAATGACATGGTAATTTCGTCTCCTAGACCATATCTCTACTCTCGCGCTATACCTTTGGTATATGATGTAGAACATAGGTGGACAATGAGACAGCACCGCTCCCTAAGCTAACGGCATGAGTGCGGGAAGAGCCGGGAGCAACTGACTTCTAGTAGTTTGTGCTATAAAGACTAGATGGCGATAAGCGGAGTCCAGGTGCAAGCAAAGCCACAGCAATGTACCTGGCTGAGTGTATTATGTTTACGCAATACAATCGTATAGTTTATGCTTTATTTACAAACAGGCTTTTATGTTGACTTGTACTCGTAGAAATACTATAGGCTGTACATTCCATGAGAGCGTATATTGTGCTTCTTTATCTGTCTGCGCTGGAGCGCTGCTCTTTGAGCCAAATTGTACCAAACCAAACCCCATGGCACTAGAGTCCTTGAAGGGCCTTGGCCTACCAAGCGACCGCTGCTCATCCCGAAGACCTGAAGATTACGAGGTGTCGTGTGGTCAGCACGACGAATCCTCTCGGCCGTTATTCTTGGCTTTCTATACCAGAGCCGCTATCTCACCGTCAGACAGCTCCTCAATTCTAACCGCATACGCTGAGTGGACTTCGAACCAGCCCTCAGGCCCAGGTAAAAAATCCCTAACCTGGCCGGGAATCGAACCCGCGGACTCCGGGTAATAGGCAGGCACGTTACCCCCACACCACGGGGCCAGCACATAAATTCAGAGTGTCCATTATTCCTACATTCTACCATTGTTCCACAACTTACCGCTAGTCTTTCTACAGAAATATGTTCAAATACATTAGCGTATATGTCTATCCACATCAACACAATAATTATCTCTGTACATTTCATATTTTACTACATATTTCGGTTTTACCTCGAATTAGGAATACGAAATTCGAAGTAAGGTTTTGATCGAATGTCTCTGTCTGTTTGTTCGGGAAAATAATATACAGAAGTCCTCAAAACTCGACATTTGATTTCTAGGATAGCTAGCTTATGGACTAGAATAGCCTCTGTAGTAATTTGATGGACAATGAGTAGCGTAGCGATATTACTAAAGAACACTTTATTAATCATCATAATTAATAAAGATACAGCACACAAATTGTGCATTGTATAAACAAGTTTGTCATATGTACTGTCACTTCTCACTATTACAAAAGTTCACAATAGATAATCCCCGGTTTTTGCATGTGATTACGTGATATCGACTGCAATGCTCATTGCACAGCTTGCAAACACAGGTTTCGTCGGGGTCATGGAAGTACTCAGTGTTGCACAGTTTATGGTGATACCCATGGACCGCCATCGAGTTAACGAAATGTCGCATGTCTTGATTGGTCTTTGTCCATGTTCTATTCATCATCGCCTCCGTTGAGTAGAAATCGAGCCAGATTTCTTCCCTCTTCTTCACTCTGGCATGCATTAATTTTTCCCAAGCATCTGTGGATGGAAATCCTCGCTTCATTCGGAGGTCCTCGATGAAGAAGGTTTCCTTTGCAAGCTCATATGCAAGCCTTGATTTTGTGTATTTTGATATTCCCAGTGTAGCTTTCAGGAAGCGCGACTTGACTGCTTCAATTGTCTTCAGCTCAGCCAGACCCAATTTATTCCTTATAATGTCCAGTACATATGTGACAATTGGCGCAATTTTCGCATCGAATAGTTTCATAGCAGTTTCTAGTGAAAGCTTGGTAATTGTTTTAATATCATATATAGCTTTGGTGGCCGCCGTTGCTCTGGACTTTATGTGAATCCTATAGGTTGTTGCTGTTGTTTGCAAGGTCAGTCCTAGATACTTAAATGTATTGACAGTCTTGAGGACTGTAGATTCTAGGTATATCCTGTCACTTGCGGCCTCTCGGCCACCTTTCCGAAATGTCATTTTCACTGTTTTCTCTGTGTTATTAAGAGAACTAAAATTTGAAATTTTAACTCTCTTCTAATTCCATACGTAACGAAAAACTCTACAGGGAAGATATCTTATTTCTAAATACCTAATTTCTAAACCTTTATGTTTCGCCTGCTCTTATCGTAGGTAGGCTTCCGTTGAATAATGACGGATGTTAGAGTTTATAACATTTTCGCAAACGAAAATATATCGAGAAGGTATGAGTTCCATCTACAAATCGCACAGATTAGAAATTATTGTCAAATTTGTATATATCATAATGTTCGCCTCTGTGGTACAGTTGTTAGTGTGATAAGTTGCCACCCTGGAGGCCCGGGTTCGATTTCTGGCTCTGCCACGAAATCCCAAAAGTGGTACGAAGACTGTAACGGGGTCCACTCAGGATTGGAGGTCAACTGAGTAGAGGGGTTCAACTCCCACCCCAGTTATCCTCGAAATGGTTTTCCGTGGTTTTTCGTTTCTTCTCCAAGCAAATGCCAGGGGAGTATATACCTGAACTGTAGGCTCGGTGGGTCGTATTTCCTCAAGTTTCTTTTGAATGTTTTATAAAATTCGCGTGTATTCTTCTTCTTGAAATTCTGCTCAATTTGAGCCGGCTGGTGTTTATCAAAACACGTTTAACGCTGCGCATGGTTTTTGCTGCACACTTTCTCTAATTCACGAAGTATGTCCAGTTGACTTGGTTCTTCAGCGAGCTCCATTTCTGCCGGACGAACTGTCTTTGCCTTATCGCTGCATGGCATACTTTGTTCCACCAAGCATGCTTCCTGGGCTTAGTAAGCTGAATCGTCTCTTCATCTGTTTCGATCAGGGCCTAGCGCAGATGTTCCCAATTCTCTGCATCCACGGATTGCAGTTTCTGCGTGAACTCACGGTTAGATCCGAGTTTTTCTCTATCAAATCTTTCAGTCCTTTTCGGCTCGAACTCTCCTTGTGTTTCTCGGGAACAGTTTGATTTTTATCTTGGACAGATAGTGATCTGAGTTCAGTTTTGCATTTCTTAGAACTTTCACATTCTGCATTTCTCTTTGAGTCTTACGTGCGACCGCGACATGATCAATCTAGAATTCACCAAGGTGGGGATTTGGAGATTTCCAGGTCTTCTGTTTCTTGGGCAAGTGTCTGACAGCAGTAGAATTCATTACAAGGTTAAGTACATAACACAGCTCTATTAGCCTTTCTCCATTACGATTTGTTTTCTAGTGAGCAGGATAGTTTCCAATTATGTATCGGAACTTACTCTCTTTGTCTACATGGGCATTGAAATCGCTGAATAAGGTGATGGTATGTTTGTCTGGAATCTTGGATAAAATATCCTCAACTTCTTCCCAGAATCTATCAGTTCCCTCCGGGTCTCTCTTGTTCCGTTCGTTGATCGGTGCATGAACGTTCACAATAGTATATATATTTTTATGCTTCGAAAGGACAGAGTCGAGACTCTGCTATTCACAGAGGTGAAATTTGTGATAGAGTCCGGAATCTTCTTGCTGACTAAAAATCCTGCGCCGAGGTGGGGGATAGTTTGTATGACACGTTTACCAGGTTTACCGTTCAAGAACCTATAACCTTCAGATTCACAGGCCTGCTCATCTGTAAATCTCGCTTCCTGAATTGCTGCAATCAAACTTTTCTGTTCAGATAGGATATCTGGGAACTGTTTCAGTTTTACAATCGTCTGGAGAGAATTAGTTCGAGTTCAAGTTCTATATTGTGTTTTATTGCTAATACTGTATGATTCACGTTCGTCTTTCTGCACGATATGAATACGTGTTATGCAACGAGTAAGTTATTTACGGTGTGTGTTTGGACTGGATGTGCCATGCCCTTTTTGCGGTAATCCAGTTTTCTGATCTGTGCTTTCTGATTGAACACATGAGCCATTAACCGAAGCATTTTATTCTGCACGATTCTTGTCGTTGTGCGTCGCGCCATCGTGCTCCAGTATTTTATATTTCGTATGCTGGTCTCTGAGTGTGTACGTGAGTGTGGTGCGATCACCGGGACTATGCTACTTTTCAGTATCTAGTCATTATTATTATTATTATCATTGTTCCAATTTTGGATTTTTTCATTTCTGCCCTTCCTAGCCAATTTTCTGTTTGTTTTGGATTTTAACCTCATTTTTAAGCGTTTCTGCCGCGTGTTGATTTATTTCTTGTTGCTATGGCAACCCTTTTATTTACTCTGATGGTGGTTGTTTTTCGCAGGTCTCGATTTCGCTGGCATCTTTGATTTTATTAGGGATTTAATCTCCGTGGGGATTGTCAAAAAATAAAGAAGAGTGAGTAGAGATTCTGATGATGTAAAAATATTGTTACCTTCTACCTCGGGATTATTACATTTTTATTTCGAGGAAGAAATACTTTGGAATCTAATCTGAAGTACCTTGCTCACTGTGTGGCGAGAGGAATATTATATCGCAAATCAGATTCTTCTATCGTGCTTTCTAGAGGTTTACAAAAAAATTATGAAAGTAACACTCCCTTTGGATGGACCGTTGTTGAACGTCACGTATGTAACTGACTTCCCATATCCCTATTTATTTGTTCTTTTAAGCCAGTCATGGACTGATTTCTTCCCAATTTGTGTTAATATATGTGTTTCATATAAATTAACCAGATCTGCGGTATATTGTTATTATTTTTGGGACGTGCCTTCTTCACTCTGTTTATAAGTCTAAGAGGCCCGGATTCAGCTCCTGGCGATTTTCTTAGCCAGTTTCGACTGATCCAGTGAAAATAGGTAGTAGTAAATAAGTTTGTTGATGGTAAGCAGAACGTTGTTGGTCGAAATGTTTCACCAAAAGGTTGAAATTTGGTGAAGCAGCGCTGAATTCGTTCGTAACCCAGAATTCTCTCGCGTTGTGTGTGCGCGTCGTCATTTGCAATTCACGTACTTCCAACTGATATCGTCTCTCCCTTGGTATTTTCTTACGTCCTGGACGTAACTTCTTGCCCTTAATTTTAGTTTCCTTTATTGTTTTGTCATACTTCCCTTCTAACTGTGAATTACGGTGAATGAAATTGGAACTGTACCCAGTGTTGAATTACTTACGAATAATATGTCAAACGATTGTACATCTCCACAATCCAGTACAAATCGCAGTGATGCTGATATTAGAGTAAACTATGATTGTAATGAACTCATCCCCGTTTCGGATAATAAAGCAATGGACCAGATTTGGCATCCGATTGCAGCAAGGTCGTCCCGTTTAAATCCTGCTCTAGACGATGTACGCAAGTGGAACATGAAATTACCCGGTGAGGGAACATTTCTTTAAGTCAGTGAGTTCTTGGAAATTGCGGAAGACATCGCGGCGTGTACTTCGATGTCTTTAGATCTGTTTGTTCCCGTTATTCCTGGTAAGTTAGAAGGCTGTGCCAGCAAGTGGTTTCGGTTAAGTAAATATAAGATTATGTGTGTCTGATTTTGCCAAGGAACTGAAAATGACATCCGGTTTATTCAACATGGATTTCATCCTCAACCAAGAAGTATTTAGGACGACTCAAGGCCGAGAAGAGTCCATTGATGAATATGCTACTGGTATATTAACCTTGTTCAGTCGCCTCGACATCGGTGAACATGAGTCAGAAATTATTGACACATTCGTACCGGAATCTAGCTCCTCAGTACTTTCTATTTATAAAAAGTTCTGAAGTGAACTGTGTCGATGACTTTATGAGTCCCGGCCGTGGATTTGAGTCTACGCTGCAGTTAAACATCTTGTACCAGCCTCAACCTCCTCCTAGTGACTGTTCCTTTCCCGATACTGCTTGCCGCGTTTGTGCTAAAGATGTCTCTTTCGCTAATTGCCCACTCGTGACCGGTATCCTAGAAGACCTGTTGACTATTTAGAATCGCCCCGTTTCTCTGATCGCGTAGCTTGTGCCCTTCTAAGTTGAGATGTGTCTCGCGGTAGGATGGCGAATTCCGTTAAGTGTTGGAATTGCGGAAAAGAGGGACAAGTTTCTAAAACTGTATGTCTAAGTCTTCAGTAAAGTGTTGTCAGTGTGGTCTGATAGGTGTGTATAGTAACATCTGCCCGAGGTGCAACTGTAATCAGGGAAACTAGTTTCACAGAAACCTGATGGCCCGTCGTTGGTGCCGGGTTGTAATTCAGATCGCAAAATTTGCGGACTCCCTTCGTCTTCAACCTGAGCCAAGGTTTCTTGTGGTTCACGCGTCATGTTCGCTCTTTTAAACACCGGATCTTGTAGTTCCTTCGTCGATTAGTCTTTTTTCGAGCGCATGGTCTTGAAAGACCTCCGTAATTATAGTTGTCCTGAAGCTTATGTGTCCACCGATGGTCATCGTGTACCTCCGGTAACACGTGTTAGAGCTCATTTGAAGAATCACAACTTCTCTTGGGAATGGAACTTTAATGTCATTCTAGGTTTGACCGATACACTCATCTCAGGCTCTGATGTCATGCTAGCCACCGGATTGTCTATCGATTTCATTAGTCGACCTTTTGCTTTCCGTTTTAGATCAAATGAAAACTTCCCTTTTGTAAAATCTTGCAGAAGCAAACCCTAATACGCCCTATCAAACTGTAGTCCCCTTGCCAATCAATGTGATCTGTATGAAAGCCAGGCTTTAGTACTGAACAGTCTTCTTCAAGAATTTCCCAATTTACTTACTGTAAAATTAGGGTGCGCTAAAGAGTTCTCTTATTGCATCGAACTGAAAGATCGCACGCCTGTCAGACAACCTCCGTTCAATTGTTCTCCTCCCAAACTCACCACCAGGAGGAAATGTGTCAATGATTTGTTAGAGGAGGGTGCGTTAAGTCCATCAAAGTCACCTTTTAGCAGCCCCGCCTTTCTAATTCCCAGGAAAGGCGGTCAAGATCGTCTTGTGATAGATTATAGATCTCTAAATAACCATATTGAATTCGACAGCATCCCTTTTCCCACCACTTAGTCCACCCTGCAGTCCTTTGGGAAACCAAAATTTTATTCCGTTTTCGACTTCAATTCGGCTTGCCCTTGATCCTAGTTGCCGAGAATTCACTGCTTTTGCTTCCCCCTTTTGGTCTATATCATTTTAATAAAGTGCCAAATGGTATTTCTATTTTTGGTCAGGCACTGAGCTGCATGCTCGACTCAGTATGTGGAGATCTAAAGTTTACTTGTCTGTTTTCATACGTAGACAACGACGTTTCATTTTCTGATACCTTTGAAGAACACGCAGCCCATCTTCGTGAGTTGCTCACTAGAATGCTGCTAGGGGCTTTACGTAGTACCGACACAGGTAGGTCTTATGGCGACGATGGGATAGGAAATGCCTAGGAGTTGGAAGGAGGCGGCCGTGGCCTTAATTAAGGTACAGCCCCATCATTTGCCTGCTGTGATAATGAGAAACCACAGAAAACCATCTTCAGGGCTACCGACAGTGGGATTCGAACCCAATTCCTCACTGGACTAAAGAAACATGGTTTCACGGTCGACACTGAGAAAGTATCTTTGTGTTCCAGGTGGAACGTATTGTACCAGTAAAAGAGCCCGACTTTAAGATTTATTTTCAACGTAAGCGTGGAATAGTTCTGAGGGCTAAAGTTAATGAATATTAGCTAGGTCTTGGTACAGGAGGCAGGGTCCTATCTACAAGAAAAGTTTGAATCTGCTTTGATAAGAGTTTATTCATGTAATGCATATTAAATTGCACATCACCTCATGGTAGATAGGGGTTGTCTTCCACATTGTCCTTTAAATGGCCCGGTTCTCCAGCTCACCAGGCCGCACCGGCTGGAACACGTTCCAGAAGATGCCCAAGTACTCCGTCAAGACGCGGACGGACCATCCAGGTTGGTTGCATGGAATACGCCTCAAATTCCCAATGATCGTGATGACCTCCGCTGGTTCCTGACGATGTTGCAGGTAATCACATTACCCAAGTACAATGAGGTTGATAGAATCAATGCCCACAAACTCCAAAATGTGTTCTTCGTCACTCGCAGAATTTATGAGTCAAAGTTCATGAAAACCTTGAATAAGTTTTCTCACCACTAGTAAAATCACTAGTCAAGACTTTCAACAATTCACTCTTTAACACTCATGGAAATGACAAGTCCATGTTCATGAAGACTTTCAATAATGTTATAGTTCATCAATGGCAAAAATTACAAGTCTTTAAGTAATCACTGGCAAAAGTCACAAGTCTATGCTCATGGAAACTTCGAATAAATTTAGAGTTCATCACTCGTGAATATTACAAGTCTTTGAATAATCACTGGCGAAAATTTAAAGTCCATCACTGGTAAATATTACAAGTCTTTGAATAATTACTGGCGAAAATTTAAAGTCCATCACTGGCAAATATAACAAGTCTTTGAATAATTACTGGCGAAAATCACAAGTCTATGCTCATGAAAATTTTGAATAATGTTAGAGTTCATCACTCGTAAATATCAAGTCTTTGAAAAATCACTGGTGAAATTTTAGAGTCCATCACTCGTAAATATTACAAGTCCCATTTATAAAGACTTAGAAAAATTCAGAGATCCTCAACACTCGTAAATATTACAAGTCCCATTTATAAAGACTTAGAAGAATTCAGAGTTCCTCAACACTCGTAAATATTATAAGTCCCATTTATAAAGACTCAGAATAATTCAGCACTCGTAAATAAAGACTTCGAGGAAATTCACAGTTTCTCAGTGAGACGATAACCATACGAAGATAGCCTCCGACGATATGGCAGCGAGTAGAGCCACGTTGACTACTCGACTGTGACTGACTGACTGGGATATCAGGCTATATTGAGCCCTCCTTATATTCGGTTTGGGGACATCTACGTCACATATGCCGTGAAGCTGGTTATCTCCTGAATCCCTCGATGGATTTTCTTGAAATTCAAGCATTGCGACGTTTATGTAATTCCCTTTAAAATGCTCAAGTCGCTACCATAATTATTATAGGAGATTTAATTTTTTTTCCGTCGAATGTTCGGGAAGGTGTGACGCTTGAATCTAGAACATACGAGTTCAGGCTAGCTGCACGTGGCATGACAGGCGGGTGATCTAACTAGCCCCTGCAGCTACGTCACACATACAGCTGTTCTCAGCTTGCTCGCTCGTCCCGCTGAATGTAAACAAACCAGGCTTGCACGGAGTAATACGCGTGATGATTAAATTCAATTATCTCTCAAAAAATATGCATGTACAGGTCGTAACCGGTACAGTATTCTTAAGACATATCATCTCCAGTTCTGGTATCTCAGTAAATCCAGAGAGAGCGAAGGGTATTCGTGAGTTTTCCAGACCTAAGAATCTTCGTGGTGTGCAAGTTTCTTGGCATGGTTGGTTTTACAGCAGATTCATCCGCAATATCTCCGATATTTCGGCTCCATTGAACTCGTTAAAAAAGAAGAACACAAGTTTTTGTTGGGATGACGCTCAAGAACAGGCCTTTTGCAAACTTAAAGATGCTCTTTGCCAAGCTTCTATACTACACAGTCCTGATTTGAACAGTGATTTCGTTCTTCAATGCGATGCCAGAGACATTGCTCTCTCAGCTGTACCTGAACCAGAGGTTGGAGAATGATGCCTTGGCTCCTTCTGCGTATTTTAGCAACATGTTGCACGGATCAGAAATTAATTAATCCACTTATGAGAAGGAATGTTTGGCCGTTGTCCTCGGCGTTGAGAAATTCCATTATTACCTCGAACACCGTAATTTCTGGGTATACATCGAAAATCAAGCGCTGTCCTGGATGAACGCAAATGTGGAAATGTTAGGAAGATCGGTTCGTTGGATTCTTCGCCTGTCTTCTTATACATTTACCGTCGAGCATGTGAGGGGTTAAGACAACGTTGTTGCTGACCGCCTTTCGCGCAAGTTTGAAGGTGTGGAGAAACACGACCATAGTTCTGAACGTATTCCTGGGTGTAGTTTTCCTACCAAAGTTCAGCAGAAATATCCTCTGAGTTTTTTTCCGATTTAGGGGTATTTCAAATCAATGACCGGAATGTGCCGAGATAATCGACGGAGTTGCTAAAATGATCAAAAATTGGAATTGTTCGAGATAAAGAATGGTTTCTTATGTCACGAGTGTCTTCTAAGGCATTTGTTCCCCGCAACTTGAGAGCTATGATCTTAAATTACTACCATGGTTCATGTCTAGGTTCACACCTTGTGCAACTGAAAACTTTCCACAGGATTGCTTGGAACTATTATTGTCCAAACTTGAAGAGGGTCGTCTTTGAATACGTCAGTAGCTATGACGTTTGCCAAACATGCAAATCTGCTCGAAACGGTCAAGTCGGTTTCCACTCCGCTGACATTTCGAACTATCCCGGGGAGAAATCGTTCACTGATTTATTTGGTCCACTGGTAAAATCCAGGAACGGAATTATCGACATACTATCTGTCATTTATGGTTTTTTCAAGTTTGTTTGGCTGTTTCCTGCTCGTAAAATTGATTCCGCTGTCACCATTAAATTGCCATCAAATCATATTTTTGGTATTTTCGGTCCTCCCAAGACTTTGGTGTCGGAAAATTACTCTGTTTTCACCTGTACCCACTTCCAGAACATGTGCTTCTCATGGGGTATAAGACACATTCGTCTTAGTCCGCATCACCCTCAGCCATCTCATATAGAGAGATTCCACCGTAACCTTAAGACATGTCTATCTGACTTTCACCATTACAATCAAACTCGTTGGGATTCCTGCTTATCTTCTTTTGTTATCTGCTTTACGTCGCACCGACACAGATAGGTCTTATGGCGACGATGGGATAGGAAAAGCCTAGGAATGGGAAGGGAGTGGACGTGGCCTTCATTAAGGTACAACCCCAGCATTTGCCTGGTGTGAAAAAGGGAAACCACGGAAAACTATCTCCAGGGCTGCCGAAAGTGGTGTTGGAAACCCCTATCTCGCGTATTCAAGCTCAAAGCCACATCCCCTAAACGCACGGCTAACTCGCCCGGTCCTTATCTTTTTTCACCTTAGGTTTCAACACCGCCGTCCATGAATCCCGCCATTTTACTCCTGCCGAACTATTTTCGGGCAGAATTCGTAATTATCCGGCTACGTTGCAGTGGAGTATAGAATAGCTGTCTGCTCCTTCTAGCCAAATGACTGTCCAGGATAAATGAAAAATTGCTTCTGAACATCTAATCAAGGCAAATGAACAAGATGTCTGAGATACACAACAAGGGAAGGAAGCCTGTTCCTTTACGAGTTGAAGACCTTGTTTTGGTTAAAATATTCCCCGTCAGTTCTGCTGTTGACCACACCAGTGGGAAACTGTCTCAAAAGAGGTCCTAACCAAACAAGTTCGTCGAATTTCTGGGACCTGTAACCGTCAGATTGGGAGACGTCACTAACCAGATTTCATCCGAGGCTCATATTTCACTTTTAAAATCATGCTATCCAAGGAGCCGTGATTTCTTTCCTAATGTAGTATTTTCTGTTCTTTCTATATCCATTAGAAAATATTAGAATAAACCTGTGATAAGGGAACCGTACGCCCACACCTTTTCTGTTTTCCTGTTCCCTTTCCTTCTGAGAACTGTATGACAAAAGGGACGAACACTAAGGTTAACTCTAAATTGATTTTATAAAATGAAAAAGGGATAAGAGAAACTGAGTAACGGAGTACTCGATATATTCAAGTCTTCATGATTTTGATGGACTGCAACTGTATAATTGTCTGAAGATACCAGTTTTCTTTGAGGTGTTGTATTGGTCTTAGTGAATGAACGCTTGTACCAATATATTCCCTCAAAATTCGTTTATATTTGTGTACGCATGTGAATAATTAACTTTCTAAAATATTTATATTATCCTTTAGTATAAGTTTAGCTGTAGTCTCGCGCACGTGTTCGGCTGTAATTCTTAGCCCTTGCATAAAGTGGGTCCCCCTTGCTTGGTCAACAAGGGAGACTCACTTTGGAGAGGTGGTGTGAATGTTGAGCCTCACCTCGTAACCTGTTTGTCTTGTTTTCATATTCTTCAGATACCGCATTTTATGCGATGTCAGTCTGTCATGGCCGATTGGCATCACGTATACCGTGCCGGATGTGTAATTTATCTTTACATAGACAGATGGCAGCTCATGTCATGAGGATCTCCAAAGTATTTCTTTCTATCTTACCTCCGTGTTGTGTGATCTATTGTGTCGGACGGTGAGAAAACGGCGAGAAAACGGTGAGAAAAATATGAGAAGGAAACGGCGTGTTGTGATGTGGCTTTTATCCCTTACAGAAGGTATTATAAAGGTTTCAAAACGTTATCCTGTAAGACTCTCAGAGTTTGGAGTCGGTACTCTGACTACTTCTTCTCGAGGTAATGTTCACTCCTATCATTCTCGGTTTGATATGTTCGTATCATTTTCGGCCTCTCGTTTTGTGTGTTATTTATTTTAATTCTTATTGCATACTTATTTTCCGTTACCTCTCTTCCTTTACATGTCTGCTCATGTGTGCTCATTTTGGCTAAGAGCGAAAGGTGTCATCGGCCCGATTTTTCATGTGCGTGGTGTATTTGCTTGCTGTGTTTGGTTGGAGACCATTAATTTTTCTTTATCTTCGACGTCTCGGCTCAAGTTCGTGCTCTACACCTTGTTTTGTTGTCGCTGATACTGTTTGATTCATGCTCGTCTTTCTGCACTATATGAATACGTGTTATCCAGCGAGTTAGTTGTTTACGTTGTGTGTTTGGACTGGGTGTGCTATGCCCCTTTTGCGGCAATCCAGGTATCTTATCTGTGCTTTCTGATCGATCTCATGAACCGTCGACCGAAGCATTTTATGCTGCATGATTCTTTGTCGTTGTTTATCGTGCCACTGTGCTATAGTACTTTATATTTCGTATGCTGGTCTCTATGTGGTGCGTGAGTGTGGTGTGATTACCGGGACTATCCGACTCGTTGGATGAACGGTCAGCGTACTGGCCTTCGGTTCAGAGGGTCCCGGGTTCGATTCCCGGCCGGGTCGAGGATTTTAACCAATAACTCCTACGGCACGGGGCTGGGTGTATTGTTTTCTACAGCATCATTTCATCCTCATCACGACGCGCAGGTCGCCTACGGGAGTCAAATAGAAAGACCTGCACTTGGCGAGCCGAACCCGTTCTGGGATATCCCGGCACTGAAAGCCATACGACATTTCATTTCATTACCGGGACTATGCTACTTTTCAGTACCTACCTATTATTTATTATTATCATTGTTTCCATTTTGTCTTACTTTCATTGCTGGCCTTCCTAGCCAATTTATCTGTTTGTTTTGGATCCTAACCTCATTTTTACGCCTTTCTGCCGCGTGTTTATTTATTTCTTGTTGCTATGCCAAACCTTTCCTTTAATCTTTCATGTTCCATTACTGTTTCTTCTGCCGGACTTAATTTCGCTGGCATCTTTAATTTTATTGGGGATTTAATCTACTTGGGGATTGTGAAAAGAAAGAAGAGAGAGTAAAGATTCTGATTAAGTTAAAAGATTGTTACCTTCTACCTCGGCATTATTATCTTTCCATTTTCGAGAAAGAAATACTTGGAATCTAATTTTAAACATTGTTCTCACTGTGTGGTGAGGGAAATATTATATCGCAAAACAGATTCCTCTGCCATGCTTTCTGTAAGTATACGAATGAATTATGAGATTGTTTAACTCTCTTTGGATGGACCGTTGTTGAACGTCATGTATGTAACTGAATTCCCATATCCCTACTTATTTGTTCTTTTATGCCAGTCTTGGACTGATTTCTTTCCTATTTATGTTAATAAATGTACTTCATTAAAATTAACCCTAGATCTGCGTTATTTTGTTATTATATTTGGGACGTGTCTCTTTCACTCTATTTGTAATTCTAAGAGACCCGGATTCAGCTCCTGGCGATTTTCTTAGCCAGTTTCGACCGCTCCGGTGAAAATAGGTAGTAGTAAGTAAGTATGTTAGCAGGGAGATGGTCTCTCAACTGCGTTCTTGAGAATGTGATCTGTGTATCGCGCAGAGAAATGAGTTGTGAAGGAGTCGAATGCGGAGTCAGACTAGGCCACAAGAACAATAACCTTTGAATTGACTGCCAAGCATTTGCAGACTATCTTGCAGTTTTCGCTGATTTCTTGGATGTGGCCACGAAACAGTCATTACAAACATCAAACTGCCGCCAACTAAGCTGGAAGGAACTCACGGAAAAGTCAAGCGGTTGAAAAATGTAAGTATCTTGGTGAATGGATAGAACCTAACATGTACAAAAAAGAAGCCTTTGCATCACGCATGAATAAAATTGAAATGGCTTGCCATCTGATTAAAAATGTCTATAACAAAAGATCTATATCTCTGAATGCAAAAATCCAAACACTATTGCATTGTTATCCGGCCAGAGGCACTAAGTGCAGCAGAATGTCTCGCCATGTACAAAAAGGGATTGATGGAGAAAGTGGAAGCTAAGGAAAGGAAGAGTTTCAGGAAAATCTTAGGTCCAGTCAAAGACAAACGCGAGTTTAGGAGACGGCACAACCAGGAGTTGTACTCGCATGCGGAGAACATAACCGACGTGATGCGGAGGAGAAAATTTTTTTATGGACACATGGCCCGAATGAAGTCAACACAGTTAACCAACTGCATTTTCACTTTCCTCCTAGAGAAAAAGGCAAAGGGGTCATGGTTCAGTGAGGTACAGAAAGATCTGCAGCAGAGTGGGATCTCATTTGAAGATATCCTGGAGCGTGACCCACTTAAGAAAAACTCCAAGAACATCAGAGTTTCCAACCTGAGCCGAAGCAGAAAACTGGAAAGATACGGATGAAAGAACGGAAGGAGCAACATTGTCTACAAATGAAGGAATACTGGACCAACATTAAAGCTCAAAGGAAACAATTGAAATGATGTGGTCCATAGTTGGTTGAAACGAAACAAGAAAGAAGATGAATAACTCACACATTTCTGCCGTACGAGTTATAAGAATGGGGATATTGGCGACCTTAATTTATTTATTGTCGGACATATGTTTTAGGGGTAGCTAGTCTGCTCCATGTCATATTTACCTGGATGTTAGGATTCCTTTGAGGTCCATTCAGCCTACGTGATTACAAATGAGGAGCTATCTGACGATTTAGTGTTCTGACAGGTATCAATCAACGGAGAACCTATGGAAGGCTGCGGTTTAGAAAGCCAAAAACAAAGGCGGGTAGGATTCGTCGCGTTGACCACGCGTCACCTTGTAATCTGCAGGCCATCGGGTTGAGCAGCCATCACTTTTAGTGCCATGTTCGTTAAACTGATGCCAAGTCCATAAACAGTGACCATCGGTGACATGGATGTATTGGTAATTCGTCATGGTTACGAACTGAATTGCTATTGTGGTGGTTGTAATTCATTTTGTAAGCTGCAAAACCACTCGGTGGAGTGAATGGGACAAACACGACAGTGAAAATGACTATCGAAGTGAGGAAAAAAATAAGAAAGTGCGAAAAGTGAGAGAAAAAGGAATGAGAAAAGCGGGGACTTAAAAGTCCTAGGCCCCGAATGCTTTAATATCGCCAATTCAGAAGAAAAACTATGATTCTTGCAATGTTTTCAAAAAATTAAATTACACCAAATTATTAATTTTGTAAATTGAAATGTCCGGCTCATAGGATGAATGGTCAGCGCAGGGTCCCGAGCCCGATTCCTGGCTGGGTGGGAGATTTTAATCTTAAATGCTTATTTACCCTTCTGTAATTACAAAAGCTAACCCGTCGACGACGGGTACACTATAATTTCCTATATTTGAATTTAGACTTTCACAATACTTTAAACGTATACCTGAACAGAGTGAATTCTTGGAAGTCACACCATCCAACTTCACAATTTCTCTCACTTCTATAAACTTCGTGTAGCTGCTCACAGATATATAATTGTGATATTCATTATCTCTGATATTCACTGATCTGCCTTAGATAATAGTCCTCGCAAGAGTTTTGGCAATGTACCAGAACGCGTAGCTTGATCATCAACTATCGGATGTTTTCCAATTGGCGCGGGAGGTCTAATTTCCTGCCAGACGCACTCACATTCTTTTGGCGATATTCCAACTTCATACACAGCTCGTATACGATTTAATAATGCATTATTAATATTAATATGATTATGATGATGGCGGCCGTGCGGTGTGAAAGCGCATGCTCACGCGCTGTGGCTATGGAGCCAAGCTCTGTATTCGTGAGACGAGTGGGTTCGAATCCTACAGACGGCAGTACTGAAAATGCCTTTTCTCTAGTTTCTCATTTTCTCTTCCAGGCAAATACTGGGACAGTTCCTGTTCATAGGTCACAGTCAATTTATTCATTTCTTCTTCATAAGCTCCTCAAAGTGAGGCTGTCGCCAGGAAGTGCATCCAATCGTAAAAACATGGCATATAATTTTATCTCACCTTATCCCCGACCCCGTATCAGGAAGTGGGATTAAGGGATAGACATACAGAGCTAGCACATGGCTCAACAATTTAATAATAATAATAATAATAATAATAATACTAATAATAATAATAATAATAATAATAATAATAATAATAATAATAATAATAATAATAATAATAATAATAATAATAATAATAATAATAATAATATAATGTGAAGGGATGGGATGTTGCCTCCGAAAGGTCTGGTAACTGACGCCCGACGGCAACCTGTGTGCCTCCGCGCGCGCGCGCGCGCGCGCGTGTGTGTGTGTGTGTGTGTGTGTGTGTGTGTGTGTGTGTGTGTGTGTGTGTGTGTACTGAATGCTGATGATGAGGTAGAGAGAGGATGAACCCTCTGTCGGCATATAGCATAATCCTGACGAATAAAACCAAGGGTTCTCTTCAAGGCTTAATGTCTCCATCCGACGGACGAATCAATATTACCAGTGTCATATCCCCTCACTCGATATGAACACTCCAACTAGATTTGGAATTACACCAGACTTTTTGGCAAGCAATAGAAATTGTGTACTATGACCTCCCCTAACCTGCCGGTCATTATTCTGGTGCTGAAACTCTTTTCCACCTACGGTACTCGAACAAGCTGGCCATGGAGTTAGACCATGATGATTATATGATATCATAACGATCATTTTCGTCATCATGCTTGAATATTTTTTTTTTTTAATTTTGTTTCACGTCGCACTGACACAGGCAGGTCTTATGGTGATGATGGGGCAGGAAATGGCTAGGAGTGGCCTTAATTAAGGTACAGCCCCAGCATTCGACTGGTATGAAGATGGGAAACCATGGAAATCCATCTTCATGGCTGATGACAGTGGGCTTGGAACCCATTATCTCCCGAATGTTCGGCTCAATAGCTTAATGGTTAGCTTGCTGGCCTTTGGTCATAGGGGTCCCGGGTTCAATTTCCGGCACGGTCGGAAACTTTAACCGCAATTGGTTGATTCTTCTAGCGCGGGACTGGGTGTATGTGCCGTCTCCATCATGATTTCATCCTCGTCTCGACTCGCAGGTCGCCTACGGGGGTCAAATCGAAAGACCTGCACCAGGCCTCTCTGGAGTCCGCACGCAATTTCACCTCCCGAATGCAAGTTCACAGCTGCGTGACCCAAACCGCACGGTCATCTTGCTCGGTAATAATAATAATAATAATAATAATAATAATAATGATAATAATAATAATAATAATAATAACTCAAACAGAATTAGCCCGGACCACCTGAGTCCAAGTGGGCAGGTTCGATCCTGGATCAGTCCGGTGGTATTCGGAGGTTCTCAAGTACGTCAGCCTCTCGTCAGTAGATTTACTGCTAGATGAAAGAACTTCAGTGGGACAAAATCCTGACACCTCGGTTTCTTCAAATACCGGTAAAGTTTGGTGGGACGTAAGACCTGTAACAATATTTAAGACCATGTTTCAGAATCGTAGTAGTCTATTACTACTTCTCATCCTTCTGGATATTTTGTCCACATCTAGCTGATTGTGATGATGATTTTTATGATAGGAAAACATTTACGTTTTAAAGAAAATTTTCATTTACTATTTCGTAGAATTTCTAACAATATGCGTATGTATTTTCTAATCTTACACTAGTCTCTGATACAGAACTCATTTAGGGACACTTGTCATTCCTCAGACATGATGTGATAATGATCACAATGTTTGCTGCACAATTCGCAAATGCACCGTCCATTTGGATCGTGGCGCTTCATGTCGCTGCAGCATTGTAATTGAAACCCGTGTACTGCGAACCGTATTATCACGTGTCGGAGATAATAATCTGCCTGTCTCCACGATGGTGTCAGCATTGCATCCGTGGAACAGAATTCACTTCACACTTGAAAAGCTTAGTTTCGAAATGTACCAAATCCGAAAGTAAAATTTTACAGGAGACAGGAAAAACAACCAGAGTGATAAACTTTCTACTGAAAATTAATTTTAGCTTTTTTGTTATGTTCATAAATAGGTGGGAACAATGACAGTAGGGAACTCGGAAATACGGAGATAAAGGATACGAATGAACTCGATGGGTGAGGCTGTACACAAACTGTTTTCGGTGGTGTGATCGTGTGAGGAGAATGGAGGAGGAAAGGTTACTTAGGAGAATAATGGACTCTATTATAGAGGGTAAGACAAATAGAGGGACGATGATGGTTAGACTCAGTTCATACCGAGAGGTAAGAGGTTCGGAATGGATGGAGATGTTGAAGAAAAAAGCGATGGTTGCACCAGTCAAGGCCAACTAGATAGACAGGCCATAAGGCTCCCCCTCCACTTCCGGCGCTACGTCACACGAATAGCCGGTCGCTTCATTTTTCGCCAGTGACTTGTAGGCTGATACGAACCTCGCAGCTGTAAGGCTATCAATGGTGTTGAATGACTTAAACGTGTGTGAACATTGTGAATTATGCCCACGTCGTGTTGTGTATCTGGTTGTAGAAGCAACTATAGTACAAAAGAGCCCAATATTTCAGTGTTTAAATTTCCTACAGACTTGGTTCGGAAACAAAAGTGGATCTTAGCCATCCATTGAACAGAATTTGTCCCTTCAGCAAGCTCAGTTGTGTGCATAAAACACTTCGACGAACGTTTCGTAATTAGGGAGGATTCTGTTAAAAGACCTGATGGGTCTATTTTAACAGTAAAACGTGACCATTTAAAACTCTCAAACGACGCTACTCCTACTAAGTTTGAAAATGTGCCTGCCTATCTGTCTACAAATCTTCCAAGACCGAGGAAAACTCCTATTCGAAGACAAGAAGAAATTGACAAACGGGAAGAAGAAAGAAAGAAAGCTGAGGAAGAAGATGACAGGATAAAGGACTTCGATGACGTTAAAGGTAATTTCACTACTAAATGCAAATTACATTTTGACAAAATTTTTGTCAATTTTGACAGCCAAAGTCTATGTATTTTCAAAATTTATATTACTGAGGAAAATATTTCAAAAATTGGTACTTCTTTAACATTAAAAGAGGCTCTTGATTTTAAAGCCATAAAACATGGTATTTTCATGAATGATAACCCTGATATACGTGCATTAGGTAACGGGGCAAGATATTAAAATGGTAAAATTTGGAAAGTATCTGTAACTTCCTGTTTAATCTTGTTTGTGGCTCGAAAGTGACTGTCCACGACAAAATAGAAACTGAACAAAATAATCGATTAAATTGAAAGTGAAGTTGATGACTGTATCATTACTGATAAATTAGACTTTTGCAAGGAACAGTTAAATTTATCCCTTGCAAAGAATATGTCTCACTCCTGTATACCAATAACATGGTTCGCTCCAATATTTTTCGCATTTCCTGCGGCGTATAAGAGGATAAGGCAGTCAACGTTCCTTACAATGCCTCACCCTGTGTATTTGCAGTCTCTTACCTCAAAACTAGGCACGGGAAATTCGGGTATAGATGATTCATATTGTAATTACTTGAAAAAGAAACTAAAATGGTTAAATTAACATGAACGATTTTGTAACTTGTTGTTGGATGAAGTCTATGTAAAACCCGAGCTAAACTATAAAGGAGGAAAGGTACAGGGAGTTGCTTTTAGTAGTAAAAGTGGAGAAAATAACACAACATTAGCTACAACTGTACAAACATTTATGTTGTCATCCATTCAGAAAAAATAAAGACGTTGTTGGTTTGTTTCCATGTAAGAACCTAACGTCACATTTCTTAGAAGAACTAACTTTGAAAGTCCTTAAAGTATTAACAGATATAGGTTATACGGTAGTATGCATAATTTCTGATAATAACAGTGTTTATAGAAAAATGTTTGAAAAGCTGTGAAAAAGCAATTTACAAAGCACTTTTCAAAATCCATTTGACTAAACACAAAAGAATTTTGTAATGTTCGATACTGTTCATTTATTTAAAAGCTTAAGAAATAACTAGCTTAATCAAGCCGATAACTTACAAACTTACGTGTTTCCTGACTTTGACAACCCTGAGTCAGACAAAAAATGTTTTGCTCGTGTTGGTCACCTTAAACAGCTCCACAGAGGAGAAGAGAATGTAGTTAAGCTTGTTCCTGCCCTGAACCAAAACGTGTTGTACCCGACTTCTTTAGAGCGACAAAATATAAACCTTTGTTCTAAGCTGTTCGATGAGAAAAATGTCGCCACTTTAAAACACTTTGATAAAATAAAAAATAGAGATGATTTTAAAAGCATAGCTGTATTTTTAGAAATAAATCTTCAGTGGTGGAAGATTGTTAATGTTAAGCATGCTTTCCAAGGCGACAGATTTAACGACCCTTATTGTAACTCAATATTTTCAGTTCATGACGACAATGTTTTATTTCTGCGCAATTTTTTAACATGGTTAATTAGATGGAATAATCTGTCTGTTCAAGGGGAGATCGCACAAAAAAACAGAGTCGTCATGGACAACTTACTAATGAAACTCAAACAGAATTAGTTTACACTATGAAAACTATTTTAGAGTTAATAAATTTCTTGAAAACAAGTTTAGGATTGAAGTATGTATTGTTGGGGAAATTTCAAACTGACGAATTGTAAGCAAGATTTGGGCAGTAGAGGGAAATGAGTGGTGCCTGCTACCATATTTCAGTGAAGCAAATCCTTGAGTCAGAATGAAAATTGAAAGCCCTGACGGTAATAAATGCATACTCTGCTAAACATGCAGCCATCACTATTAGTGATATTTCATTAGGTATGTGGATTGCAAGAGCTCAGATTGTGAAAGCTTCAAACCTACAGACATTTCACATTTTGAAAATGTTGTAGTTGAGTTAAGTGATCTGAAAACATTTTGTTAGGTATAGTTTATATTGGTGGATATATTTGTAAAATAATTATGAAAAATTGTGCATGTATAAATTGTCAGGAGGTTTTATTTTTTAAATAATGATAATGTAACGTCAGATGTGTTAAAGCCAGAGGACAATTTTTATTTCAATATAATTGACAGGTGATCTTTGAAATATCCATCAAATTTTATTGTTAACATTTTGATCACACAATTTAAATTATTTAGTGAACCTATAAGAGATTAGTCTAACCTAGTCAGCGATCGGTAGCAGTCGTGCTGAGTTGAGTGTGCCGGTAGAGCGGGAGTGGAGTGAGAGCGGTGGGTGGAAAAATAAAGACGGGAGGGAAGAGGAAGATGAGTGGTGTGGATCAATATCGGGTAGTGATCGAAAGATGGCAGGGGAGATGGAAGAAGGAAACAGTAAGGAGTGAAGGAGGCAAAGGGGAAACAAGAATGATGGGTAAGATGATACTGGTGGCAGTGGTGATTATGGTACTGCTAGTTATAGGGGATGTGGAAGTAAATCCCGGCCAGACTTCCAGTGGCAACATGAGCTGGGAAGACGTGGAGGTCATAAGAAGAGTGGTTAAAGAAGTTGTGGAAGAAGTATGCCCGTTTGAGCAGATTCAAAATATGTTGAAGGAACATGAGAAATAATTTGAAAATATGAGGAATTGAATAAAGGGAAAAACAGACGAAACTATGAACAAAGTGGAAATCAACGAGGGAGAAATTATATCACTCAAGGTGAAAATAAGGGAGATGGAGGAAGAGATGGTGAAGCTGAAGGCAGAAACAGAAGACGGTAGCCAAGAATGCAGGAAGAAATTCCTATTTATGTATGGAGTGCCGGAAGAAAAAGGAGAGGACAAAGTCCTAACAATTTACAAAGTGGTGGAAGTCATACAAAAAATTATGAAAATTAGTGAAGTTGATATTGACGATGTGGAAAGGATAGGTAAAGCACGGGGTGATAGGCCGATAAAAGTGAATTTGTTCTCCACCCTGATGGCGGAAATAGTGATAAGAGGCGCGGATAAAATACGGAGTACAAAATTTTGGATTAAAAGAGACATGGGACGAGAAGGGATTAAGAATATAAACACTCTGAAGAAACATTTAGTCAGGGCTAAATTGCCAGGGTTAAGAGCCTACATTAAGGGTCAACTATTAGTGGTAACCAATGGACAATGGACCAGATATTGGACAGTGACGAAATTACGGGAAATGGAAGAGAATATGAAGAACGAAGTGGTAATGGGGAAGATAGTGGAAGAAATTCAAGTTAGAGACAGTAAAGTTGGTGATGACGGGCATAGGGATAAAAAAAACCAAGGAAAATAGGACATTGGAACAGAGCTTGCAGCAAGAAGAAATTAGCAGGGCAGAGAAGGACGTGCATGCTATCTCCGAATCGATCATAGAAGGAGCCAGGGAAGCAGCAATTGAGATGAGGAAGGAGACCAGGGCAATAGTTAAGGAGCTGAGGACGGAGGCCAGTGTGAGAGAAGAAAGGAATAGACAGGGAGTGAATGTGGGGGTTGGGGGGGTAAGCACAAGATGTGACAAGTGCACATAAACGAAGTGAAAATACGGATTGGAGAGAGAAAGCAGAAGCAAGAGGTGCCTTGGCGAGAGGGAGAATCTTGAGCCTGAAAAAGATGTGGAGTAAGACGAGTAATTTGGACGTAGGCGTAGTGACAAGAAGTAAAAATCAAGCAGCAGCAGTAAGTAAATTGTTTAAGCTCAGGAGAAAAGTGGAGGGTGTGTGTTATTTCTAACTGAGATAAGAGCGATTAAGCAGTTAAATTAGTAGGCGATGAAGTGTTTATATTAATTACTGTCATTAGATGGTATAGGAAGGCTGTAATTAAGATGAGGAGAGTATTTGTTTGTAAGCAAGGAAGAATGTGAATGTAAGCATGTGTGGTGACTTAGTAAATAGTCGCGAGGTTTCGTGATTACGTTAATGTGTGGAGATGGATGGTATAAGGTAGTAGAGGGGATGTAAAATTTGCGATGAGGCAAGGCTGACGGATGAATAGGGAGATAGTGATGTCTGGTTTGTAACGTATGGAATGGCTAGCGAGATGGTCTCATTTAATGCGGAGAGTTGCCTGAAATTTTAAAAGAAAATAGGTGTAGCGAGATAATGGAGTTTAAAAGTGGACAATAGTAATGAAACGTAGGGAGAATAATTGTACACCGGCATGACAGTGGAGGTAACACGAAAGCTGAGTTTGCAGCTCAAGTAGAACAAGAGAGAGTTCAGTGTTCATGAAGGATTGCGCTGAGTTGCAAACCAGGCCGGAAGTGATATGCAGTTTGTTTAAAGTACAGATGCCGTATGCTGAAACTATTGTACTCTACACAGTAATATGTTATTATTTTAGTTTCTTATTATCATACTGCCACACTGCCTTTTTCCATGGGCAACAGACCACCAATAAGGGTTGATCTCGGACCAGGCGACAGTGTTTATCCTGCCTCATTGCCATATTATTATTATTCATATTATTATTATTATCATTATTACTATGATTATTGTTAGTATTACATATGGGTTTGTTCATGTGTCTGCCTATCTGGTGGCATTCTTTTCCTTTCCTTTTTGTGAGCTGGTTTAAGTCAGACTTGTTATTTTTTCTCCTCATTAATGGATCATATACATATTATGTAGATCTGGAGAAAGAATAAAGATACTTATACTTGTATGTATGTATGTATGTTTAGTTTATAAGAGATAAATTTGAATCGAGGGTTTTACGTGGTGATTCTCAAAGAAACATTCTGATTTTGCTTGTCAACAAAGTTCTGGAAAATGAAAACGTCATGTTTGAAACATGCAGTGATTGTAGAAGTAATTTTAAAGATATCGTTGACAAATTTATATACATCTTTTGTTATATATTATTGAATAACTATACAAAAGTTATCGCAGACAAACTCTTGGCTAAGAAGAACAAATCCTCAAGTAAGGATAGCCATAAATCGGAAAGAAGAGGAAAATTGATAAACTGAAACCTTAAGAATTGCTACATAAGTTTTAAGTTGAAGCCTAATTTCTAAGAAAGGTCCCAGACTATTGTTGTGAATTGCTATCATGTATTTGCATAGTAACATTAAAACTATTTTTATACGTATTATAGGTTTTAATATTTTACATGAAACCGTGTTCCGCTACAAATGACAGATGTCAGTTTAATTTTAGATAAAGAAATGTACATAAACTGTTCCAATAGTTTTCCCCTGCATAAACCTCGCGTAGTGCACAAGCCTAAATAAAACCAGAATTGAAGGCGTGTTCAATTATATCGTTAAGGTTCAATAAATGAACAATATCATGGAGACAGTGAGAGTGGGCCATATACTACCATGCTGAACGCCAGCCACTCTCGTGACGTCACGGTCCGAGCCTTGTGGTCTGTCTATCTAGTGCGGCCTTGCACCAGTGCGTACTATACCGGGATGTTCTAGCCGCAGAGACCACTGCAGACACTACGGTGAGTATGAAACCTTGTCTGAGGAGTTGCCATCAAGGAAAACTGCTTAGAATCAAACGTCATGATATCATCATCAGAAACATGATTGTTAATGCTCTTCGTCTCAAAAATCTTGAAGCGAACGAAGAAGTCCAATGCACCGCCAATGGAGGCAACACTCGCAGGACTGATATTATAGCGATTGATAGACGGAGGAACGAAGCAGAAATTTTTGATTCAACGGTGCGCTTTGAATCTTCAGCCCCTCAGCCGACTGATGTGGGCAATGCGAAAAGTAGTATTTAAAATCCAACCATCCCTTTTTTTCTTGTGTCTTATAACCTTTGAAACATTACTGTAACTGGACTTTTCTTTCGAGCGAGCGGAACACTTCCCAAATCTTTCGTGACATGGCGACAAAAATATCAACTGTAGAAAAATCTGCAAGATGAATAGTCGTCTAAATAATCAAATATTCCGTCTCAATTCTTCAAAATAATTTATTTGAAGTTCATGTAATTTAACATGGTTAATTATAACCTATATTACTTTTTAAGATTAATCCGATTTATAATCTTTTATAAAACAATACTGTGAATTATTCTGTGTCACTTGACAAACCTAGAATAACCAGGGTAAGATTAAATAAATAAGATGTATGGGCGTATGATGTTCAGATAGAATAAATGCGTTACTTAAGAAATTTATGAAATATTCAAAGGAAAGTGATGGATTTGGTACTTTTGACATTGAAACTCTAAATACATCCATCTGAAATTCACAGATTTCACTGTAGTCATCAGAAAACTGACTCTGTTTAAATACAGAATGATCCAAATTCAACTACGTACAGTGAAGGCACAGATTAGTTAAATAACAGCAAATTAAACCATCGCACACAACAATATAAATTAAACGATCTGGTCTGTTCCAGATAGTCACGTTCTCCATAAATGACTCTACATTGGCTGGATGGGAACGTTATGTTTTGGATAATACCCCTATTTTGTGATTTGATACTTATTGGCATCAAACGTGATTTCCAACGCCCTGTTTAACATGGCTTTGCGCCACTTAGACAATTGCATTTTTTCATGTTTTGGAGCGTACTACCAATGTATATTATCCATAAGCATCTCAATTTTGAATTTATCCGGCGTGGCAGGTTTCGGAAAAAAAATCTTCTCATTTTTATTGCACGGCGATATTGAACTGCATCGTTAAAGGCGTCCATAGTTAATTAGAGCACGTACATGTAGCTTTTCCGGATTCAATAATTCTTTTGTGAGCTTAAATACAAGGCGGAAGCGTGTGCACTTTGATAGTCATAAGACCTTATTTGGGGCATGTTGACTTTTAACTTCTCAGTGCTCAAGGAATAAAGTTTAGAAGACGCCTTAGAGCAGAAATTAAGTCCTGATTTTGGTGGAACACTGATAAATACACGTCGGGTTAGAATATAAATCTCTAGTCGTACAAATATCGCAGTACTTCTTAGTTTGAAAGGCAATGAGACCGTATTTATTACCCAGAAACGCTTGGCACCATCAAGTAAGGACACTAATAGCAGAAGCACTGAAAGACAAATCATGGGAAGTTGAGAAGGAAGTATCCTGTGTTGCAACAAACGACTCCACTGTCTATCTGGTTGTCTGTCTTTCTACAACTTGAAATCAGAAAAACTCTGTTAGAATAATTAAATGCTGAAAAGGACATATACAAGTGAACAATTGGGTATTTCAAGGCAATATTTCATGTGAAACTTACAAAAGTAATAGGACATTTAATAAGAGTCTTGTGGTGTAATTACAAAATTCTCTGAATACGATTATCTAAATATTTGCGAGAAGAAATTTTCGCAGTATTGAAGAAACTGTGGAAAATGTTAGTCAATCACATTCAAAAAATTAAAGAAACAAGTGTACATGATTCATTATTAAAAAAATTTCGAAGAAAACTGAGAACGATTAGACTATCTCCAATGGGAGACAGTTTCCAAATAAATAACATCATCTTCAACTACTTCAGTTTGAAAGAAATTGTATGCCACCGAGGTCATGTGGCTGTAAGTTTTCTTGTTAGTGCTGATTCAGCGAAGAGCGTTGCTCCAGTCGTGGGCGTGCGACGTTATTACGACGTGCATTTTTTGCATGTATAATTCTGTGGGTAATAATGCCGCAATCTCGCCATCTCATTCTTTATTCGCGCTGGGGAATATGAAAACCAGAGAAAGGTAGTTCATTGTGGGTAGGCTGCAGCATGAATTTTCTGAGTTTATTGTCCATTTTCACTGCTCCTCAATAAAATATTGATAGTAACGAACTCACTACCACATTAGTTAGTGTCCTCATATTCCTGTAGAAAACTAGCTCCCTCTATACAACAGTGGCAAAGTGTCTGCTTCCTCATCCTAAAATCGTGAGTTCAAACCCGACAGAAGTAGTTGTATTTCTGAAGGTTGGGAAAAATATCCCTTAGACGCTCCATGTCGTGGAATACCTGTGGTTTCACATTTGGTGTTTATCCGACAAATTTAATTACAACTCAGTCACAGATCACCCGACTGAAACCTGTTTAACCGCCAACAGTTGCCGTAAACGGGAACGTCGAAATTGACACGCAGGCAAGCTATGCGCCACCTAATAAAAGTTCCTGTGCACGGTAATTGAGGCCGTACAATTATTATTTTTATTATTATGATTATTACCTATATGATTAAAATCTTAACGACCGCGTGCCTGTACATCGACTATTTTGGCAAAATTTCCCTTCACTTATCTGTTTCAGGTGTAATAATGACCATCTGCATATTTTTTAGCTTTGGTGCTTGTCTGTCGGTTTGTCTCTTTCTATAACTTGAAAACTACTGGATCTATTTCCACCAAATTTCATATTTAGAATCCACTTCTCCTTCGGTAGGTTTTAGGGCAAATATTGTTTCTAAATCCATGAAATGACTGGGGTTTTATACGAAACCAAAACCGTGAATTTGCACTCCCTCAAAATATACACAACTAACTTAATGGAAATCTACCTGCCTTAATGGAAATGAATTTCTAAACCTATTTCCTCATGTGCATCATTTCGATACCAGGATTAATAAGGGAGATATCATTAACGGACCGTTTTTCGGTACAAGTCCCATCGGGCTTAACGCAGGAGCGGGTGCGTGTAAAGCGTATTCCTTACAACATGAAAACTACTGAAGGTATTTGAACCAAACTTTATATTTACCATCCACCTGTCAAGGGTAGGTTTTAAGGTCAATACCATTTCAAATTCCCGGAATGGACTGGGGTTCTATAGGGAACCGAATGGTGATTTTACTCTCCCACAATATATACAGTACAAGACCAACCTAGTGGGAAACTGACCAAACTTGATGGAAATCCATTTCTAAAATTATTTTTCTCGTGTGCATTTTTTCGACAGGAGGATTAATAAGGGGGATATCTTGAAAGGTCGGTTTCTCAGGCTAAGTCCACCGGACATAGCCCAAAAGGTGTTGTACATTGAGCATATTCCTTATCTATCTATATAAATCAAATCCTAACGACCGTTTGTTTGGGCATTGACTATTTTGGCGAAATTTTGTACAAACGACCGTTTGTTTGGGCATTGACTATTTTGGCGAAATTCTGTACAGCTACCCGTTTGAGGGGTAATAATGACCATCAGAATATTTTTTGGTGTAGTTTCCTGAAAGTCCTAATTTTTATCCCCCTCACCCAAAATCCAGGTTGCGGCATAATCTGCCACACGAGCAAGAAAATTGAAAATTGGCAAAGTTATTCATTTTAGCTATTAACGGACGGAAGCTTCCAAGAACTTTAAATTTTTCACCTTCTATCTCCGAAGAATATCGAAATTTGGAGGCAATTTTAAGGATGGTGCAGACCTTCGTTTGGAGGTATTTCGTGGGATAAATGGGAAGTCTTATCACATGACGGATGGCACAATCTCCGTTCAATTTGGAGTGAATATCAAGCTTGGTCTGATGACTTTTTGTCGTATCTGTACCCGTTACACGGTAGATTCTACTCTATTTCTCGATTTTAAGTAAATTTGGACTTTCTACATGCATAATTCATACTTTCAAACACTTACAGAAAAGTTTGAATACACGAACATTGGCCCACCCAGTACTCATGTATGAGCCATATGCTATGTCACATAATTTTCCGAAAAGTAATGCAATATAAAATTATCTTACACAAATTTCACCCTATTTAACGTTTCTAACTCAATCTGGCCATTGAATAGATTAGATGCGAGAAAATATCATAGGACCAGCCTTTTAGGCAGCTAAATACTGCGTCTTATGGTACAATCCTTTGTCAATATGACGTACAGTTAGCAGCAGTTAATCTGTAAATAAAGGTCTGCAATGTTGTAAACATGCATATACTTTCGTATGTCGATCAATGATCTCGATTTGTAGCGATCGAGAAGGTATATCTGCTATTGTAATCAGTTCTCCCCACACCGAATTTGACTGACAGTAGGAATGGGGTCCTTCTTCAACCCCTGTGTAACTGGCATTAGTAAGGAGGGCCTACCATTGTAATGAATAATTCACTTCTTGATTTGACTTGCAGAAGGCAATTTTGTTCAAAACTCCCCTACCCGATTTTGTTTGGCTGTAGGCCAAGGTGCCCGCCATTTTAAACAAACGCACCCATCTAAAATGTGACTAGCATTAGGCATAGTGGCCTGCTATTTTAATGTAAGCTCAACAACTCTATGTGACTGTCAGTAAGCTGGCTGGCAGAAGGTAGAAGGGCCTGTTAGTATAATGATAACTGCACAACTCAATTTTGAATGGTAATAGGAATGTTGTCTGCCATTATAATAAAAAATCCTCAATTGTAATCTGTCTGGAAGTAGGAAAGTGGGCGTACCATTGTAACGAAAACTCCCCAAATCGATTGTGACCACGCAGTAGGCAATGGGGACTGCAATTATAATGTAAACTTCCCAACTCGATTGTGAATGGCAGTAGGCAATTGAGCCTGCCGGTATTATCACAACTCCACAACCCACAATTTACATTTGAATCAACGTATGGGGACCTCCCCATGCTATTTCTCGGATAACGCTAAGAGACATGCAATTTGTAAACAATCTTATTTACTGCAAGTGCAGTATTTACTTTGACATCCGTATACAATGTAGAATACCATAGGGAAGCACGGGTACATTTGCTACTTTTTATTATTTTATTGAAAAATAATACTGCCATTATACTGGACATACACACGATTCTCGTTTATGGAAGATGGATAGACATACATGCATACATATGTCTACGTACATGGGTTGCGTAGCTCGTATTATCCTTTCGAAAGATAATAATAATAATGGCGAGTGGCCTCCGAAAAAGCCTGATGCGGATTAGAATCCCCGAGCCGACTGGGAATGGAATCCGTGGACTGCTGGATTAAAGGCCAGCACGCTAACCGCTTAGCCATTGAGCTGGATATTCGGGAGATTGCGAATTTCGACAACATTAACGGCAGCCTTGAAGATGGTATTTGTGGTTTCACTTTTTCAACCCGGAAAGTTGCTGGGATTGAACCTTAATTAAGAAAACGGTTGTTTTTCTCCCAGTATAAGCCATTTCCTATCCCATAGTCACAGAAAACTTCTCAGGGTGAGAATGTCTTTAATACACAAGCGAATAAAGAAAAAGTAATAGAGACGCTTATGCCTTTCAGTGTTCAGCCTGCAGCCACTGTCAATAAACGAAAGGCCTCCACAACGTTTCGTTTATAACTAGTACTGTGTACGTGTCTGCTTCTACACTTTATAAACTGTGTACGTGTCTGCTTCTACACTTTATAAACTGTGTACGTGTCTGCTTCTACACTTTATAAACTGTGTACGTGTCTGCTTCTACACTTTATAAACTGTGTACGTGTCTGCTTCTACACTTTATAAACTGTGTACGTGTCTGCTTCTACACTTTATAAACTGTATACGTGTCTGTTTCTACACTTTATAAACTGTGAACGTGTCTGCTTCTACACTTTATAAACTGTGTACGTGTCTGCTTCTACACTTTTTAAACTGTGTACGTGTCTGCTTCTACACTTTATAAACTGTGTACGTGTCTGCTTCTACAATTTATAAACTGTGTACGTGTCTGCTTCTACACTTTATAAACTGTGTACGTGTCTGCTTCTGCACTTTATAAACTGTGTACGTGTCTGCTTCTACACTTTATAAACTGTGTACGTGTCTGCTTCTACACTTTATAAACTGTGTACGTGTGTGCTTCTACACTTTATAAACTGTGTACGTGTCTGCTTCTACACTTTATAAACTGTGTACGTGTCTGCTTCTACAATTTATAAACTGTGTACGTGTCTGCTTCTACACTTTATAAACTGTGTACGTGTCTGCTTCTACACTTTATAAACTGTGTACGTGTCTGCTTCTACACTTTATAAACTGTGTACGTGTCTGATTCTGCACTTTATAAACTGTGTACGTGTCTGCTTCTACACTTTATAAACTGTGTACGTGTCTGCTTCTACACTTTATAAACTGTGTACGTGTCTGCTTCTACAATTTATAAACTGTGTACGTGTCTGCTTCTACACTTTATAAACTGTGTACGTGTCTGCTTCTACACTTTATAAACTGTGTACGTGTCTGCTTCTACACTTTATAAACTGTGTACGTGTCTGCTTCTACACTTTATAAACTGTGTACGTGTCTGCTTCTACACTTTATAAACTGTGTACGTGTCTGCTTCTACACTTTATAAACTGTGAACGTGTCTGCTTCTACACTTTGTAAACTGTGTACGTGTCTGCTTCTACACTTTATAAACTGTGTACGTGTCTGCTTCTACACTTTATAAACTGTGTACGTGTCTGCTTCTACACTTTATAAACTGTGAACGTGTCTGCTTCTACACTTTGTAAACTGTGTACGTGTCTGCTTCTACACTTTATAAACTGTGTACGTGTCTGCTTCTACACTTTATAAACTGTGTACGTGTCTGCTTCTACACTTTATAAACTGTGTACGTGTCTGCTTCTACACTTTATAAACTGTGTACGTGTTTGCTTCTACACTTTATAAACATCGCCCCTTTGCTCTCTCTCTATTTCGTTTGACCTCAATGGTCGAGTCCATAATTCTCCTCGGTGAACCATCCTCGTCCTTCCACGTTACATCGCTTCACCATCAAACAATCGTTCATACTGCTTCATCCGTCGAATTCATTCCCTAAGAGAGCATGACAGGTGACTGGGATTGTCTCAGGTTCGTTACCAAAGTGATGTGTGGAATTTTACGAATCAGGTATAGCATATTACCCACACTTCGACACTGGTGACCTAGTCATTGTCCTCAGCCAAGGAAACGTCGATCATACATCTTCAGTTGGAGTTGCGTGTGGACAGGTGGTTGCTGTTTATCCACTTTTCCTCCAGCCAGCAGAACGAGGGCTAACCGTCCCAATGGTGATCACGTTCAATGGGATTCGGTGTAACTTGTATTGTTCATTTCTACAGCAACTAAACCTACTGAGGATCTATCGACATGCCAAGATAGTTGACAGTGTGGTTTGGCTCGCATACCTCACGTAGAGCAAACTCCTGAAAAGACCTACGTCTAATTTTTGAAATTTTCTCTCGGTAGAAAAATAAATCTAAGTCCCTCATTGGGAACTTAGACTTTCCGTTACTAAGTCTGCCATCCAGATATATGTACCATCGTCATTGTACACCTCTATGTGAGTCCAGATCATTTCCAGGCACTTGACTGAAAGAAATGAACTATCACTGCGCATATTGCGTGCGCTGTCACTTGCACCCACCAACCATCATCTCCGTTTACACTAGTGACATGGAGGACAAACCTGCACTGGTACGGTTTGGAAGCGGGTTGTCCTTTGTTAAGAATACATGCACACTTTGTCCTCACATCCATGTTACATTCACCTTTACCAAGTTTCATGAATTCCGAAATCTTCTCACCGCGTGATTTTTTTGGCAGTGTGTTTGTATTTTGTTATGACGGGACCCATTCTTAAAGGTTATACACAAGGTTCAAATTAGGGCTACGGATTTTGCTCGTTGGGGGCTTCTCACCCTGTGAGTTTTATTTGTAAGTGGATGTAAACTAAGTATCTGAGTAAGAATCTGCAACAGCTGGATTTCGTTGACACTGACAAATCCTACTTCACATCAGTTGATGAAGTAGGTCTGCTGAAATTCTCATAACACTCATATCTGGACCGAACGAGTTGGCCGTGCGGTTAGGGGCGCGTAGCTGTGACGTTTTTTCGGAAGATAGTGGATTCGAACTCCACTGTCGGTAGCCCTGAAAATGGCAAATTTTAGGGCTGTACATTAATCAAGGCCACGACAGAGTCTTTCCCATTCCCAGCACTTTCCTATCCCATCGTTGCCCTAAGACGATGGGACATCTTCAAGAGCAAGTATCTTAAACTATGGGCATGAATTGCTGGAGCATAATTTTCCTACCTTTGGATTGTGACCAACGCTCATTATCATAACTTCCAAAATTGTTTACATTTATTTTCATAGCTTCAGGTATTTCTTTGATTACCTCCCCCCCCCTCCTTTTCCCCACCCTCTTAGTCATCGCTCCTTTCGAGACCCACGGGCACTCTTAATCTCATTTTATAGCACTTCCCCATCAGCTAGAAACTTGAATTGTGCGCACTTATAGCTTTTAGCGTGTAACCATTGGTAATTCCGAACAGTGAAAATTTTTTATAAATAATAATTTTATTGGCTTTACGTCCCTTTAACTACATTTTACGGTTTTCGGAGACGACGGGGTGCCGGAATTTAGCCCCGCAGGAGTTCTTTTACGTGGCAGTAAATGTACCGTCACGAGGCTGACGTATTTGAGCACCTTCAAATACCACCCGGCTGAGCCAGGATTGAACCTGCCAAGTTGGGGTCAGAAGGCCAGCGCCTCAACCGGCTGAGCCACTCCACCTGACGTGAAATTTTTTTAACTTTAATTCCCGAGAAAATTGAAATTGGCGGAGACAACTTTGAAATCAACGACAGAATTAGCACCAACCGGTATTGTAGACGTATGCATACAGTTCAGAAAAGTCCGGTTCAGAAAAGTTTGGTGCTGAACCTTCCGAAGCCTAGAGTATGAAGAATTATATGATGTCTATGAATTCATTGAGCGGAGTACAAATTACAACTGACTCAGTAATGTGCATGTATGTGTTGTTTTGCTAGTAGTTTAATATCGTGCCAACTCTGATAGTCTTTTGGCAACGATACGGTAGGCCATGAATAAGACTGGGAAGTAAGCTGCCGTGGCCACAGTCGAGTGACAGCCCCAACATTTCAGTGGTGTGAAAACGAGAAGCCATGGAATTACTTCTTAGGGGCTGCCGATAACGGGTTTCGAACTCACCAAATCCCGAATGCAAGCTTACAGCTAGGCAGCCAGCACGACACAGTTAACATGCTCTGTGTAGGCCTATATGCGTGTGTAATTTACTTATCTTTCAACAGTGTTTCTGTTCTCATAGATTTCAGAAAGTTAGAATTTAGTGACTGTAATTATAAGAGTTTTAGTGACATTCAAATAGGTTTTAAATATTAAAGCTTGATCTTTTAAACGTTGTCTTAAGTGTACAAAACTCAGCAAGCTTAATTATTATGTACTTATAAAAACCGAATTGAGACATTTTCTTCTTCAGCATAGTTGATAATAAGCAGTTAGCAGAATGAAACTACAGTAAACGCAGACTATTTACTACTGGAAACGCTGGCACTAGCAATGCAAGTTGTATCCGTTTATTATATTTGATGTCAGTCTCTTTGAAGTTCATATCCTTTTCTATATTTCCAACCTAATTTTTCCCTTTTCTAAATAAATTCCACTGGGAGAAGTGTGGTTATTTTCGTCCTATCTGGGTAATCAGGGCTAGGATGTAAATACGTATTTTAGCAAATGTCGAAAGTATCAACCAGACATGAAAGTATTTTAAAATATAATTTCAACGTATTAGAACGTGTTCATAGTATAACTTGACGAGATGTTAAGTACGGATCAAAAACGGAAAACCGGGCACTAGAACACACAACCTTTCGGTTTCACGTAGGATGCTCTATCCAACTGAGGTGTGGTGTCTTATGTTATATATGTTCTGTTGGAGGGGATCTAAGCTACAGGTCTAGCACTCCTGCCGTCACACCGTAGAGTGCGTGAAAAATCACCAGTTGTGGACCAATTCAATAACCATTTAATTTTTACGACAGCATTTCACTCGCAATATCTCTCAACGTAGGTCGTGTTCAGTACATGTAGCACATAATGAATGGATATTACACTTGAATATTTATTTATGTATGTGTGTACTTATTGATTTATTTACGTACTTATTTAATTAATCAATTTACCGTCCAGGGTTGGTTTTGTCTCAGATACAGAACGAGGGATCTCACCTCTACCGCCTCAAACACAACGTTCTGGAGCATGAAACATTTGGTCGAGGATGAAACATGAAAGGAGGACCAGTACCTCGCCCAGGCTGCCTCACCTGCTATCCTGAACAGCGGATTTATTGAGGATGGGAAAACTGGAAGGGATAGGCAAGGAAGAGGGAAAGAAACGGCTGTGACCTTAAGTTAGGTGTCATCCCTGTATTTGCCTGGAAAAGAAGTGGAAAACTACGGAAAACCACTTAATGCCTCCCGAAGCTGAATGGACTCTGTTCAGGATCTCGTAACACTTTTCAAATGACGTGGAAGACCTCAGAATTGTACCCAGAAATCCGGGGTTGGCAGTTAATCACACTAACCACTACACCACAGTGTATATTGCGTACATAACTAAACTGGGCACCAGTGGGATCTGAACCCACTACCTTAAAAATTAATTGATACTAGTTATTATTACTATTGCATAACCCCTTTCCTCACTGCTAGGGATTTTCTTTAAAACTTTTGCCCCGTCTCCTTCCTACAGACACCTCTTTCAACTCAGATCTTGCGTTTACAGCCTTTTTTGGCTGGTAGAAAACTCCATGGTTTCCCTAATTGTGTAAAGATTCCTGATCACTCAGGAACGCCAGCCATGGGGATAGATCTCTGTACTCTTGCCAAGTGTTACGGTCAGGTGATCAGTACTGGACTATGTCTATATTTAATATATATGTCTGCGCTGTTTCTTTAATTTTCCAGCGCCGAGAGACTTCCTTAATAATTACACAATATTTTTGAACCGTATTGATAACCGGTAACCGAAAATGAAAATGATATTAAATGGCACAAAATCACAAGAACGAAATATCTAAATGAGAGCTGCGGCATGAGAATAAACAAAAAGACAAGTGATAATTACTAAATTGCCAATGTGCTGATGGATGAGGAAACCTAGATCAAGTAACGGAATTTAAATATCTCAGAAGTCTGACAACATCTGACGGAAAATGTATGATAGACGTAAACACGTGGATTTCACAGGTGAAGGTGAATTTTCTCAAAAAAGAGGGTCTCTACTAACATTTATGACCATCGACATGGAGGTGCAAAAACCTTCCGTGAAACGTTGTGTATGGGGCATTTTAAACTGTGGGTCAGAAACATGGACCCCGCGAAAATAGGAAGTGCTGAAACTCAAGCCCTTTGAGATGTGGTGTTTGCGTCGACTCCTAAGAATACGCTGGACTGAGAGCCACAAATGAGAACGTTCTCGAAAGAACGAATGAGACACGCACCATAGTTGAAACCTTAAACAGGAGAATAAATAGCTTCGTTTGCCACTTTCTTCGTCATTCTGACTGATGCACCACGCTGTCTGAAGGGGAAACGGAAGGTAGAAGGAGCAAAAGAAGACCTAGAGTGTAATTTATAAACAACACTGAAGGCAAGCACACCTATTTCTACTTGAATATATTGGCCAAAGAACGGGAACACTTGGAAGACTCACGTGTTACCCACCAACCTTAGGGTTAAGGAAAATAAGAAGACAAACTTCACTGCTTTAATACTATAACATTATTCCTTTATATAAAATGTGCGTTTTTCGAACGCCACGCTGGGGCTGTATCTTAATTAAGGCTACGGCCGTTTCCTTTCCATTGCTATCCCTTTTCTAAGACATATTTGTATCTGTGTGACGTAAATCAAATTGTAAAAACCAACATGAATGAACTTTATTTCATCATCATAATCTTATGATTTAATCTGCGTGCCATTCTGTCATATCTTTTATCTTTTGTATCATAATAACATCAATGTGTTTTAATTGTCTTGCCATTTTGTCAAATTTTAGCTGAAGATGTTCCATAATCGGAACGAAACATATACTAGAGATTAAGATGGTTTATATTATGTAATTAATAAACCTATTATACAGAAATTGATAAGTACTGGAAGATGGGAACCTACTCAAAACTTAACCTTAGTTGAGAGATATTGTTAAACAGGAGACAGATCGTGTATCGTGGTTACGATAGGAGGACAGGTAATTAAAGTTTGATGAGAGATAATTCGGTACACCTGAGTTTAGAACTCTGTGCAGAAGGGACAACATGTGGAGACTGCGACGCTCATGAACACGAAGCCATGACAACTCCCTACAATAAGGTGAAATGTGAGAATTTATCGCAGCTTAAATATAAATCGAATACAGGTGTTTCAACTCCGCTTGAGCATCTTGTTACTGTCTTGAGTTATGTCCGTAAGTACAGTGTCGCAGTAGTCTAGAATTGGTAAGATTAGGGATATTACCAGTTGTATTTTAAGATGTTTTGGAAATATGGAAGAGTAGCGTTTGAGAGGAAAAGGAGATTTCTGCACTTTACGGCATGTATTTGTCACTTGTTCAGTCCACTTTAGTGTCTCAGTCATTATAACACCTACGTTTATTATTGACGTACAATAGGGCACGACAGTATTATTTAAAATAATTTGGGGTACATGTCTACGTTTTAAGAAGTTAAGGTTTCTTTTGGTACCAAATATAATAGTCTGAGTTTTGTTAGGATTTATTAACAAGCTGTTATTTTTGGCGCAGTCATTCAGTCGTCGTAAGTCAAAGTTTACACAGTCAATGGCTACATCTAAGTCTTGTGGATATGAGTGATAATAAGTCTGAAGATCATCTGCATAGGTATGGTACTTGGTATTTTTCAATGCGTCCCCTACGTCGTTCACACTAACCAAAAATGAAAGTGGTCCCAAAACTGTCCCCTGCGGGACACCTACTGACTTGTTATGCCATCCTGAGTACATTGTTCCCACTATACTCGTTGCCAACGGTCAGTAAGGTATGAGCTAAACAATTTAAGAGACGTCTCATTATTGAGACTACGGAGTTTTAGCAGTAGTAACCCAGGGCTAACTGTGTCAAAGGCGCTGCTTAGGTCTAGTAGTATTGCTACAGTCACATTTCGTTGGTCTGTTGCGTGTCTGATATCGTCCTCAACCCGCAGTAATGCTGTCGCGGTACTATGTCCTTGTTTAAAGCCGGATTCAAAAGGGTCAAGGAGGGAATTCTGGGTCAGGTATACAGTGATTTGTGCATGAATCTGACGTTCGAGTGCTTTTGCGAGGGGTGGTAGGATGGACACAGGGCGGTAATCTGATGGACAATCTAAGGTAGCGTTTTTCGGGCGTGGCCTTATTAGTGCGTCTTTCCAAACATTAGGGAATACACCATTGGTCAGGCTGTAGTTGAATATGTGAGTCAGTATAGGCAGTATAGCCCCGATGACGTTTTTAATTAATTTTACCGAGATACCGTCATTACCTGTCGCATTGGAAGTGATAGAGTACAGCACACATTTAACATCATTTGCGCTAACAGTGTGGAAAGAGAACTCGTCGCGCTCGGAACGGCATGTTGAGTTTGTAGGATTATCCGGTAATGGAACTGGTCCAACTTTAGGCTGAGAAAATCATTTAACGTATTTAGATTTTAACGTATTATTTTAGAAAATAGTCTGTAGTTCTTCCAGGTGAGCTGCAATGGATAGTGAATTTAGGTGGCAACAAGAGAGAGCTCTCGGGTGATTCATCAGCTTCGCCTCAGAATGGATCCCGCTACCTCAGGATACGGGAGGGATGAGGGTTGAGTTAAGAGGGGAGGCGAGGAATGTTGACGTAAGTGACAGGTTCGTCTACCAACATAACACAGCACAGAAATCAGAAAACAAAGAATACATGCTTCTTACCTCCGAATGTCTTCTGATATCGCGCCGACTTGTCATGCACTCAATAATAACACACTATAATACAAATGTAAACTAATCCACATTATCGTTACTTCACTACACTCTTTCACCCCCTAGCTGCTTGAATAACATTGTTAAGATCAACTCGTGTGGTCACTTGTAATTTTTTCCCATCAGAGCTTAGAATTTTGATACGTCCATCCTTAGTCCGCACAGATTTCTGACCGAAGTGGTCACGCGCGGCGTTTAGTATGTCCTTTCTCGTTGCTGTTAGCGATTCCGTTATCAGCATACCCGATCCCTTCAGCGATTTCTTTGCATGCCAGATACGGTCACGTTCGTGATATCGCGTGAACTTTATAATGATGGGCTTTTCCCTCCCGTCACTGCCTCAGCTGTTGTTCTCCTTGGTTTCCCAATCCTGTGACAGCGATCTAAATTGTCCAATGTCAAGTCTATCCCTAAGTGGGATTTCACAACACCGAACACCTTATCACTGATGTCCTCGTTCTGAGCTTCTGCCACCCCGTGGAATAATAGGCAGTTTCTCCTGCTGTACTGCTCTGCTTCGTCGATTAGATCGTCCTGTTTGGAGATCTGGTTATGCACTTCAGTAAGTTCGAACTTCACCTCCTTGAGCTCCTCGGTGACAGCAGCTCTGAAAGACTGGAACTCGAGGGCGAGTGCGTCTAGGGAAACATCGCCGGGGTTGGTAGCACTGCTGTTGGCGGCGCGCGTTGCCTACTCGAAGCGAGCTTGGATGTCGTTTAGCTTTTCTTCGAATGAAGAAATCCGCTTGTTCAAAGACTTCAGAGACATAGTGAATGAATGCATCTAATCCCTGAGTGTTATTTAGTAATGTAAGTTAACTTGATCTAGCACATACAAATTGTATTTAACTTGCTGATTTGCTAAGTGGTTTACGGAGCTCTCTCACAACCACTTCCTCACTACCGCCATGTCAGAGCAACTTTATATAACTTAGCGATTTATCATTACATTTTAAACGAGATTCGTATTACTTCTAGTTACTTGTGCTAAATTTCCCACACACCGGACCTCACTTGGTTAACTACCGCATTGTTGCTTTTACAGCACAATACTGAAATTGGCGACTACAGATGCAAGCGCCTCGGAGTGCCCGCGTCATTGTTGAGACTACGTCTCGGTTTGCTCCAAGGTCTCGGACTCCCCCACCTGGATAACTCCTGTTCTCTTTCAAGGCCTAGGGTGTCTTCCACTTGCATGCCCTTCGTAGCCCTTTTTTTCTTTTGTCCATATTATTTTTCCATGCAATACTGTTAAGGAATATACAACAGCTTGGATGCATTGTCAGCGTACTAGCCTTCAATTCTGAGGCCCCGGCTTCGCTTACCGGCCATGCCTAGAATGTAACTGTGTATTGGTAATTTCTCTAATATGAGAACTTAGAGTTTGGGTCTGTAGTAACGCTTCTCTTCATCTACATAACAACGCAAAATAGTGAATAATTCCTCCCACATAGGGTCCATATCAGGAAGGGTATCAGGCCACCGAACTGGGACATACCCATATCAAGTGTGGATTCCAATAAATTGGGATAAAGGCCACGAAGAAGGATAAGAAGAAGCGGAAGTGTTAAAAACGGTTACCCAATTATACGACCTCATAAAACAATTATGACGCGATCATCACCATCATTTCAGTGCATTCCGAGAGTACATAATTATATTACTGGGGGATTTTGAATTAATGCTTTGATGTTTTTCAACTAAAGATATCCCAGTCGAATAAACCTTACGATTTCACCATCACCTCTGTGCATTCAGAAGGTATTTATTTATATTACTGGGGGATTTTGAATTAATACTTTGATGTTTTTCAACTACAGAGATCGCACCGGAATAAACCTTACAATTTCTCCTTCTTTCTATTAATATTAGCGATTAATAGTTATTTTCTTACAGCTGATTTTGCTCTGCATTGTAACCCAAACGGCGAAAAGTTCCTGCTTTCCAATATATTATTTCATAGCTATCCTATAAATCGCACGTTGACAACAATTTTGTGATTGGTGATTAGTAACTATTAACGTTCATACTTCCGTGTCGTGAAATTCCCTAATGCCACATTTCGGATATAATGATACATAAAGTTTGGTTTATTTTTCTGTCTCTTCCGCCTTAACTCTTAAACCACTTACGCTATTTTGACGAACCTCTGTACACATACATATATATGACGTTCCCAAGTGAGTGGAAAGTAATGGATAGTGTACCCCAAAGTAACACAAAGTACGGCTTTCAGGGGGCTATGACATAATTCTGACTAAAAACGGAAGGGTTCACATTTCGCGTGCACGACATTGAAACAGATTTTCCTACATACATTTCTTATGTGTATCCTCTTGTCCATTCCATTATGCTATGTACGTCGTTTAAAAATGAGTCCCAGTCGGTAAAATCGAAACTCTTCTATATACATTGAAATCATCAGCATATAACAGAAAATGCGAATATTTTATTTGCGGTGGGTCATTTATAAAACACTATGAATCCCAAAGGTTCAAGGTAAACAAAGAAGCAATAACGCACACTACGGTACATAAGAGGCAATACCAGATTATCGTCAGCTACAGTACCGTACTATGCATTCAAGTAATTCCATGGCGTTCAGGCGTACTCGAACCAGTCTAGCACATTAGTCACGCTGGCTGCCAGCCGTTTCATCGTCAGGAGTTACGCGCTAATGTTAATGCTGCGGGCGCTATTATTCAGATTCAGCAGATTCAAGAAACGCTGAGTGAGCAATTAAACACACACAAAGTGCGCTACTGCCCCATATAGCCATAATATATTCCCTTTAATGAGTTTGGTGAAAGACGGAAGAAACAAATAATTGTAGAGTAAGTTTGAGCTTATCAGCATTGTGAATTCTTTCCGGAATATTAATATAAGCTGAAATATTTCGAGGCAAAATTTAAGCAGAGTTCAAAATGAGATAGATATGAAACGCGGAATTTCATGTTTAAATTTACTCGAATCATTATTATATTCATTCAAAATTATGAAAAGGTAAATTAATTTTGACGATATAGGTGCCAAACGAAACTTATGTATGATTCCTTATTATAACATGTTATATACCTGGACAACAAGATATATCCAAGTCACACCAAAATTTACAATCATTCTTTCGAAGCCACTGTTGCTAAGCAAACAGTAGATTTATGAGCAACCACCGAAATCTCATTAAGTGTTCATCCAGCTGACTTGTATAATCAGTGAATTATGAATGAATGAGCCTTTACATTATAAATTAGACATGCATTTCGAATTTCTTGTTTCGATTCTTCTTCTCATTTTCTTCGTTTTCTTCTGCTGGACTGAGTGGCTCAGACGATTGACGCGCTGGCCTTCTGAACCCAAATTCGCAGGTTCGATCATGGCTCAGTCCGGTTGTATTTGAAGGTGCTCAAATACGTCAGTCTCGTGTCGGTAAATTTACTGGTACGTAAAATAACTCCTGTGGGACTAAATTCCTGAACCTGGGCGTCTCAAAAATCATAAAAGTAGTTTGCGGAAGTAAAGCCAATGACATAATAATAACAATAATAATAATAATAATAATAATAATAATAATAATAATAATAATAATAAATTCAAAAGGGCGCTTAAATTCTGGGCACAACTTGGTAACTGTTTCAGTACACAGCACATGTATTATTATTATTATTATTATTATTATTATTATTATTATTATTATTATTATTATTATTATTATTATTCTATCGAATGGGCCTACTGGGGACCGCGCTTGTTCAATCGTTGGGCTTTGATATTTGCCCCGTGTTGCCGCATCTTTTCTCGGTGTTGCCCCTCTCTTTCCTCTGACCAGAGGGTACGGTTTTATTTCAAAGATTTTTCCTGAAAATCACGGACTGGCCTCATTGTCTGTCTCACAGCCTGACTTTTGTTTTATAATTTTCTTTGCGTTGGAACGGCACACGTAGGCGTTATGGCGACTACAGAATAGGAAAGGAATTGGAAGGAAGTTACGGTGGCCTTAATTAAGGTATAGCCCCAGCACTTACGTGGTGTGAAAATGTGAAACCACTATTTAAAACTATTTTCAGATAATGTTCATCGTCACTGAATGACGCACTCTAAACACCTCGAGTTGAAACAAAAATTACTGTCAGGCATAATGGTAACAACATGCTTTTTGATGTATAGAATAACCTCAAAAAAGGGGTAACAATTCTGGGAATATCTTAGTGACTGTTTCAGTACACAGCAAAAAGTAAACTGGTACCGTAATGTAAAAAGTTGAAATTACATAGAAGCTCGCGAAGGTGCAGCAATAAAAAAAATAGGATATGTACATACAGCGTAATAACATCACAAAAAGTTACAATAATTGTAGGCATTTATTACTGATAGTTTTGATTTACTGCACGAAATAAACTGTAAAATAATATGCAAAGTGAAACGTTGGAATTATACGGCAGGTCTGAAAGAAGTGCAATGGAAAAACAGAACCTTGGAACTAGATAAAGGGTGACTCAGAGATGAGTTTACACATTAGTTCTCAAAAAGACAAAGAATGTGGAAAAAGTACCATACCGAAAATTACAACTAACATCTTCTCCATGAATTTAGCTCTTACCGGTTACAAAAGGACGTTACGTACCTCGGTGTTGGTCGTCTTAGTAATCATTCGTCGAACTAAATAAACACGCAGCATTCGTTCATATTAAAAACGGCAATTTATCATATTCCAAGGTATACAGTCAACAATCAGTCAAAAGAAGTAGTCACTATACATCCGTAGGCAAAACCCTTCAATTTAAAATGGAGGCTCAGCCGTAGAATAAGCCCTTATGACAGAAATAAAGTAGACAGAATTAGATGAAACAGCAATTTTTGTCCACAACACAACACAACACAACACAACACAACACAACACAACACAACACAACACAACACAACACAACACAACACACTACAGCCTAAATATCCCGACCAGAGTGATTAATTTTGACGGATTATCTATTTTCATTTCACTGTCCTGTATATTAAACAGTAATTCAAGAATTATCTTAAACTATGTTGGTTAAAAACATCTAAGAGACACATTCTATATACATATTTAACGGAGACTGAAGTGTGTTACAAATGGCATCCGGAATAAATTGTCATAATCCGATTCCCATTACTTTAAATGACCTGTTAGAGGCTTCTGCTCTGCTGCGGGAAATAACAAGGTAGGTAACAGAGCGTGTTCTATGCTTCCTAAAACAGAAATGGTAATTTAATTCTTAGGACAGGTGATAGCAAATTCTCTCTGTTGAGTAAGTTATCTAAACTGCAAAACAGATACATGAAGATACATCAGATTTTCAAACCTTAGAACGAAAAGATGCTTAAAATAGTATGTAGTATGTCGCATAGCGTAAAGAATATGATAATCATAACTCAACAGTTAAAAGTATATTATATTTTGCTGATATCTTAATTAGTTCCGTCAATGATTACGACTTAACTGTAATCAAAATATTGGATGAATAACATATTTTATAAGTCTAGTTTTTATATTATATGACAATAAATTTCGATTTATTGTAGCAGATTCAGTGAAGCACAGAATTTATTACAGGTATAAATGATATATTATTATTTCTGTTTTAGAATATCGTTTGTAATGTTATCAAACTAACTGTACTATATGGTGATAAACATACACATAAAGAGCACGTAGAGCTATTTACTGTATTGGATCTTTCACCCGCACTAGGACAATTTATTTTTAATTAAAATGATCGTATGGGCGCATAGTATGAACACAATACATATTATTAATATATTCAGAGTAATAGTGAGAGGGTAGATATCACTCTGTTACAAAATGGAGCAAATCGTTGGGTGTTTAGTATTTGATGCGTGCGTATTTAGATGACAATATTTCCCGTGTTAATGTGTTATCAACAAACCGTTAATTATATACTCACACTCAGAGGACAGAGCACTCAAATTGTAAAGTCTACCCAACGATTTCAATTTAATTTGCTTTATACGGTGGCTATCTCCAGGGGTCTGGGTGCTCCCACAAGGGCGCAAGAACAACCTTAATGAACATTCAGACCTGACAAATCTGCCCCTTGTTGTGCAGAAGCCTTTCCGGCGTGACTTACGAGTTCATAGCCTACTTTTATTTACACGTTGGCAGTGTAACACGCAAGGGTTGAGGCTGGTAAGTTTTATATTCAGACCAACTCCATGCCACAGCTACGTTTGTTCCAGTCTTGCTGCTTGATGAAATACATTCATATTCCGCTTGGTTATTTCTGGAAGGAATGAGGAATGGAACCTAGTTCTATGGAAAGTATTGTATGTAATTTGTTTCTGTATTGTTACATATTAAAATCATCCGCAGTTGAGGACATTGTACCGTATTATAACAAGTGATTCGAATTTAATCTGCAATAACATTAATTTTTACGTAATCAACTAGGAAAGGAAATCTAATACCTTAGGACACTAAGACTAAAACCACCATCCTTCTTTTCTAGTGGTGGAGAGAGCACTCAGTTGTAATATTTGACCTATGCTTTGTATATGTCCAACAGTCTGGTTTAAATCCCGATTTAAATTAAACTTGGCCGTTTACCACCGAAAAGACCACGGTGATGTTAGTTTCAAATTACATAAGCGTGTGGTTCACGATTCTATACATGAAATAAAGTGATAAGTAATTATGGCAGAACTGATTAATACGTATGAGTCTGCTGAAAATATGGAACGGTTTTCGAATAAGGAAGGTAAATATAGTGTGGATATTCGTGAACTTGTACTTAGACATAGCTTGAGATTAATTGTTTAGTAATGGCACTTGTTATCTCAAACTACGCGTCAGAATAAGGAGGTGTGGTGCATGGAACGACACATGATCATAGAATTCCTTGTTGGATACGATTTCCATAGTTCGGAAATTCGACAGAGGTTCGAAACTTATTTTCAAGAAGATGATATTCAAGTAATCTCTCGCACAGAGAGAGAGACAGAGAGAGAGAGAGTTGGAAATGAATCACATCATCGTCAGCCACTATTTTAGTTATACCGTCCTCATCCCACAAACAGAAATTGAAGACCACAGATAAAGAGCTTACTGAAGACAACAAGTAAATTACTCTTAAATTATTAAAGTAAGTGCGACCGATCACAAGCTTTTCTAGACTGGATACGAAACATTTGCAAAGAACTTTTAAAGACAATATAAAGGAACCAGCAGGTTGTTCCAGAAAAGTGAACTGGATTTAGTTTAAAGTAGTTGGAAGGTTGAAATATGGCATAATGAATCTGTCAATCGAGTGTTTTCCAGGAAAGATCAGTGCTGTTCGTGTTGGAAACGCCTTCTACACTGGTGAAATTCAATTATGTTCTCCAGCCTACTGAAATGAAAATGAAAATACACAGCCTGTTTCTATTCATCTGACCGAGTCATGAATGGAATGAATGAAGCCCTCATCTAGCGGCGATCTTCAACTTACTAATGGTACTTAATTAGTATAGTACCTAATGATGTTCAGATGAACCATAATTCTTCCTAACAACGAACTTTGCATCATTTTCTAAGTTTATGTGATCTCTTCTAAATTAATGTTATCTTGGTTTGAATTCTGATCAAAATTACGACAAACTTTGTTCAATTTAGATTACAAACAATATGTTTTATTATAGAGTATACGTGATCAGAAATTACACATCCAGAAACACAAACGTCTTTGACTTCATCCACTTCGTCTCCTCCTATTATTCCTCGTTTTCCTTAAGTGACAGTCATCAGGGCTCAACTCCCCCGAACAAACTTTACATGAATTGTGAAATACACATTATTTCTAGAGACTGCATTTACAGCGATGACTTGGAATGTATGGTGGATCCGTTGGTGATACTACATTCGGCCTCTGTGTAAATATGTAAGATTTAGTAAGCCTTATGTCAACTCTATTTACAGTAAAAGCTAACGGCAGAATTACTTAGATTATATAACGGTGACTTATCCGTGATATACCTACTTGGTAGAATTTCTAGTTTATTTTCAGAAACGGGATTGAAAGTAAAATATTCTCCACTAGATGAATACATGTTACTATATTGGAAGGGGTGCGGAAAGAATAAGAATGAGTCCGTAAGCTAACAGACAGTGTGAAAAAGGACATACTATCCATTGAAGATGAATGAGAACTGATAAGTTTTCCAAGAAGGAGGTAATTTTAAAATATTTCCTATTCATAATTCAGATTTCTGCTCCTAGTTGATTACGTAAAAATTAATGTCATTGCAGATGATAACTCGAATCACTTCTATAAAACGGTACAATATCATCAACTGTGGTAGATTTTAAAATGTAACAATAGAGAAACAAAGTATATACAATACTTTGCATAGAACTAGGCACCATCCCTCATTTCTTTCCGAAATTACCAAGCCGAACATGAAGATATATTCGAAAGAAGAAATCTCAATTTATCTACTATATAGAAGTAAAATGTTGTATCTATCTCGAAAAGATCTTATTTTAAAAATCTGTCAATATATTCTTCAACCTTCTATGGGCAGAGTTTATTTTAATTCTTGATTTCCGACCTGTGATTTCTTAATAAAAATATCTGTTTTTGTTTCTTCTTCTTACACACTTGTTAGTGGTAAACATTAATATATTTTATGTCATTGCAACATAACAGTAACACTGTACAGCTCCATAGCTAAATGGCCAGCGTGCTAGCCTTTGGTCACAGGGGTCCCGGGTTCGATTCCCAGCAGAGTCGGTAATTTCAACCAGAATTGGTTAATTTCGCTGAAACGGGGGCTGGGTGTATGTGTCCGCTTCATCATCATTTTATCCTCATCACGACGCGTAGGTAGCCTACGGGAGTCAAATCAAAAGACCTGCATCTGGCGAGCCGAACTTGTCCTCGGACTCTCTCTCTGCACTAAAAGCCATACGCCATTTTCATTTTTTCAATGTTAATACTAGTATTACTAATATCCTAAAAGCACAAATTATTTTCAATATATATATCACCTTTGTCTCTTTAAATCAGCCTTTAATCGAACCTAAAGGGAGAAAAAATAAGCATAGTTCTCGGCGATGTTATATTTCTTTCCTATTTGCTAGTTATTCAATAACGATAAACACCGAAAATTGAATACCTGACTTCTAAGGATGATAGAACAGACCGAAAGAAACGTCTTTTTGTAAATAAACATCGGTTTGAAAGAAATTTTCGACTGATAAAGTCAGAAACTGTACTCAAGTGTATAAATGAATTATGACTTTCATTCATCAAAACCATCAACATTGTATATTATGTTGAACATGTCTTGACGTCAGAAAGCAATGTTTATGCCGTTACAAGACGCAGCACGTCTTCATTTGTTTGGAACAGAGCTAGAGGTGGTGTAAGAGGAAGAGGTCTTCGCTCTGGTACTTTTAGCTGCCTACAGCAAATGCTTTAGGACCTTTGAACGTGTATGACAAACAACGGCAAGTATTCATATAGCGTGTATTGAAGCATGATGTTGCACTTTTGAACAGTTCCTGTAAAAGATTGGCATATAACAGTTTAATTATCAACCACTTCAAAATGTATTTAACTATTCATTTTCAACCTCTGGTTACTTAACTAAGACTATCTGTTCTTGCCTCTTTTATCATTCGTAGAAGCTTGATTATTGGATTTTGATACAGCCTGTATAACAGTCGAAACACTTCGTGCTGTAACGTTAATCAGACAGATTAAAATATTATTTTCGTACAGGAAAATATAATAATTCGGTTGCGTCATCTATAAGGTCATCTACAAGGTGCCACTAGTAGCACAAATGCTGAAGGTTTTGCACTCCCTCCCCTAAAGTAATGTTACAGTATTATGCAAGTAGTAAATCATTTTATTTATGCATTACTTACATAGTGATTTACTGTTTCATATGGACGTTGATCCTAGTAGAGAAGCATCTGAAAGAAATAGGACAGGAATGAGCAACAGTTATCTGAATTTCAACAATTGAAAACACACATATACGTGATATTTCCATTTGAATGAAAATCATGGCAAAATTCTGGAATATGCACCTGATGTAACATCAGCTAAATTTAAATAATTCCAGGAAAACGTATTTTCATGCTGATTACTAATTGTATTAAAAAGGTTCTTTTGATCCATTATGAGAATTCATGTATGATAATGATTGAAAATATTTGACGTATTGACAATTAAAAAAAGGAAGATTGATCTTAGGTACGGTAGTCAAAATATTCATATTTTGCAACATTTCATTAATTTGAACATTGGGCACTTATCTGGGAATCTTATAAATAATTATATTGATACTTACACCAGTTTCCATAACCCAATATGTAATACAAAAGGATACCATTACCACCACCACCACACTTTTATCAATAGGTTTCATTCGTTTATGATGTTTAACATTCTATACATTCATCCCTAAGTATTTCAATCACAGTGATAATACGTTGGGTCTGTATAGAAAGAGGCAATAAAAACCTTGACGCTTAGAGCCTTGACATATAATTCCAGGTATAACAGATTAATTTGCATATCAGTATTATAAAATGCATAAATCAGAGCTCCTCAATAGGTGTAATCAGGTAAACAGAAATTAAACTACAGTATTTGGAAAATTCGGTCGAACGTAAGCTTTTCAGGGCATAGAGCATGATAGCAGTAAATTATTCAATGATAGGTTGAAACCATAATTGAAACTAACTTCATTGGTGAATAGCAGAATAAAAGTCTCAGTATGTGCCAAGGTATTCACGAGAAGTACTACCTTAAAGTATTCAAAAGAAGCGGTTATGATGTGTGAATCTCACAACAAAAAGAGCCAGGAAGTCGAACACAAAATACACTTAAACATATGTTTAGCTGTCTGTTCTTCACCACAAATTTAATTGTTGTGTTCATATATGTACCCTCAGAATTTCACAACATTTTGGATGTACCAAAACCAGTTATTAAATGGTTACTTCACCTCCATGTAGCCCACTCCTTAGGGCAGCTTTTCGGAATTTTATCAGTGTATGAGATATTTTCCTCAGGAGAAGTCTTTATTTAACTGAACGGGAGTTATATGTGCACTACGGATATTTTCGAGATAATTTAACGCATCCGAAGAAGTATTTGTTGCAGCTTTTCTAAAAATTGTGCTCTTCTAAATCGTTTTTCTGGAGTGAACATCTAATACATTATTTAGTTCAGTCAGTCACCTTCAAAGGCTTAGAAAATCCGCTATGTGATAATAAGTTAGTTCAGCTTAGAACTCTGTCCAGAAATGTTCTGTCAGCTAAGGTTCAGTATTGCATGAACTATTTCAACAAATGTTTGTTCTAAGTGATACATGTGCTGCGAGTCAGTATTTATCTCCTCAACAATGTGATATAACGGTATTTCGAGGCGTAACGACTATTTTTTACGTCCCACTAACTCTTTTTACGGTTTTTGGAGACACCGAGCTACCAGAATTTTCTCTTACAGGGGTTCTTTAACGTGCCGGTAAATCTATCGACATGAGGCTAACGCACTTGAATACCTTCATATACCACTGGACTGAGCTAGGATCGAACCTCACAATTCAAGTTCAGAATTCTAGAGCTCTACCGCCTCAGCCGCCGGGATTTGTGAAGAAATCTGTTGTCCAGCCAGTTGAACTTCAGATACCAGAGTGGCACTTGGTCATTGAGACGACACCCTAGCCGTATTGATTGGTTTCCATGGTTGGGTGCGCCGCCTCTCGCATCAGACGATTTTCAGTTTGACCTCTCGAGGTAAAGTGAATCTCATTCAAACCCTCTCACCGGAATTGAATCCCTGCGGAGCCAGAAATAGAACCCGGAACTGCCAGTTGAGAAGCAGAGATGGCATGCGAGACACATAGAGCATGTATCAAATACTGTACACAACGAACCTACTACGCTGTCGTAGCAGGGGGAGAGGTAATAATAATTTTGTGTGGCTATTTTATAGCCGGATGCAGCCCTTGTAAGGCAGACCCTCCGATGAGAGTGGGCGGCATCTGCCATGTGTAAGTAAGTGCGTGGTATTGTAGTGGAAGATAGTGTTATGTGTGTGAGTTGCAGAGATGTTGGGGATAGCACAAACACCCAGTCCCCGAACCATTGGATTTAACCAAAGAAGGTTAAAATACCCGACCTGGTCGGGAATCGTAGCCAGGACCCTCTGAACCGAAGGCCAATACGCTAACCATTCAGCCATCGAGTCGGACAGGGGGAGAGGTGATACTCCCTCGTAGCGCGTCCCAGCGGCGGATAGGGGGGTTCTAACCGGTTTGCTGACGGACTTGAGCGAAATAAAATAGCTCTCGCGGATCAAACACACAACTCCTGTGGGTGGAGGACATACACGAAGAATACACTCACGGATTTCACTACCTGTCGTAAGAAGCGACTGAAAGGGGTGACCAAGAACGCTGAATTTTTAACGATGAGGTTACCTTTGTTCAGTACCATCACGCGAGGAACACCATGAGTCGACTTTTCTTGCAAATAGTACCACTGCATGGGTCTGTGGGTGAATCACTATGGGTTTGCAGTACCCGTGCGTACCAAGGTAGTATCCGCAACTATGACGGAGGCTCCCCTCAGTCCATGTTCGGTTGGAACTCTACAAGGAGAAAAAAAGAGGCTCTTCTCACTGTGGTGTTTCAGCATCTGGTTGTGGACATCATTGGTCTGCATTTTGAGGAACACCCCGGGTCTGGACGTGGCCTGTGATTAGCACCCACTATGTCAGGAACACCACAGGATGATATGGCTCCCTGTGATTAGTACCACTATGTCAGGAACACCATGGGTTTGCGTTGCATATGAGTGGCGCCATTATATGAGAAACACCATAGGTCTGAGTTACCTGTGAATAGTAACACAATGTGAGGAACACCGTGAATCTATGTTACTTGTGATTAGTACCGCTGCATGTGAAATACCATGGTTCTACTTTAATAGCGATAAGTACCATTATGAGGGACCGTAGACCTGGATTTTGTACCCCTTTAGAAAACAAGCATCATCGATTCAGGATTGTGCATTGGAAGCGTCCTCTAGTTCAGTATATACCATTGTTTAATGTTGGTTTCTGGGAAAATGGGGCATTGCTGATTGGATCCATTGATTGCTTTAAGTTCATAATCATTGTTCATCTTCGTGTTTTTTTACTTCTAGTCAGTGGATTTATTTTGGAGTTATTTTTAACTTTTAATATTTTGAGATGGATTCGCTGAATATTTTGTACTCATATTCAACCAATCAGTCTTCATTATCAAATTTTGAAGTCTGATCAGTGGATGAATTTTGGAATTTTAAATTGTCATTACATTTTATCTCATTTCGTACCATTAAGGGGTAATGACCTAGATGTTAGGCCCCTTTAAAAACAAGCACCATCATCATCATCATCATCATCATCACCATCATCATTAAATACTGTAAAATAGGGTGTTATAATATGCATGAAGAATAGCCAGTCTTGCAGTTCTTGATGAAGCGTGCATAAACGGTTAAGAAACCTCTTCGTTTGAATGGTCAAATCTGTCGTATGAGCGACACAAGGCTTCCTCGCCACTTCCTTTATGGTGAAATTTCCTCAGGCAAAAGACTCCGAGGTGCCCGTTTTAAAGATTATAAAGGTCAGCTTAAACAGACCATAAAAGACACAAACATCAGCTCTCAAACCTGAAACACACTTTCCAAGGATCGCTCGCTTTGTTGCCGAACCACCTCTTCTACTAAAAAAGATTGTGTCCTCATCCGAGGTGGTGCACCTCTTGTTAAGTACACCCCCAATGTAGGTGAGCTGCATGTACCATATCAACCACACACCAGCCCTCCCGCCATTCTTAAATTTCTGGCAGTACCGGGAAACGAACCCGGGCCCTCGTGGACGGCAGCTAATAACACTAACCGTTACACTACGGAGGCGGACACCTCTTCTACTGTTAAACAGTTGATGCTAGAGCGTCGCAGGCATGAAGAGGCTAAACGAGAGGTACCCGTACTCCCTCGTCTTCGCCATCCATCGAGTGCAGTCTGTGTGGGAGCATGTTATACGGTAGACCTGGCTTGTTCAGTCAGCAGAATAACAAGCACAAAATGCATTCAATTCAAGTGGATTGTAAGGAGGAGAAATTGTATACCACGAAACGAGTAACAGCTGAGGAAAACGTCGATTAAGATATTAGCTTAAATAATTATTTAGCAATAATTACTCATGATCATTAAATTATACCTTGTGATTCCTCCCATCAGCAAAGTATATGTTAATACGTAAACTAACGAGTGAAAGAGATATGTGATTAAGGCACGCATAATTTACTTTCTTTCAAATTACTACTACTGCCACTACGTTTTTAATACTGAAACATATCTAAACAGGCCACGACTGTCAAACAATATTGGGAAGTTTAGACTTGCACTGTCTTGGACGTCGGAAAAATAAAGTATAAAGTGGTCAGTTCTACACCCGACCAACTTTGTTGACAGGAATTACCCTACTGTGGTAGTCATTTTTCTCGTGCTGATGGACTCCAGAATCAAATTCCTGTTTGGAAGTGGTTACCCCGTTTCATAGTTTCTTGATGCTTTTGGGGGAATAAAACTTACGTCCATCATATTTAACGTAACATTCCTATTCCTCCTTGAAGGGAAACTAAATTAAAAATGATCATCATCAACCCGAATTTCAATGATGAAATTTGACGACCTATCACATAACATGTTTGATAGCTGCCACCACTGCACTCATTCTTCGACTTCATGGCTTGATTGGCACAGGGTTCTATTAGTTCTGCGTGGATCATTTGCTTTGCGCTTGTTCCACGCTATCTTCGTCTATCAACTTTTCCCCGAACAATGGTTTTCTCTCTGAGTTATATAAGAATTCTGAATTCTCTCGTAACGAATATGGAGAATAAAGTTTTCTTCACAGTGAGCTCATTAAGGATTGATTAGTTAGTATTTTCACCTTTCACTATATTATTGCTAATAATAATGCTAATTGCTTTACGTCCCACTAACTACTTTTATGGTTTTCGGAGACGCCGAGGTGCCGGAATTTTGTCCCGCAGGAGTTCTTTTACGTGCCAGTAAATCTACCGACACGAGGCTGACATATTTGAGCACCTTCAAATATCACCGGACTGAGCCAGGATCGAACCTGCCAAGTTTGTGTCAGAAGGCCAGCGCCTCAACCGTCTGAGCCACTCAGCCCGGCCACTATATTATTAGCATCGACATGACCATATCTCGAAAGCATCCATTCCTTTCTGATCTTCTATTTTAGTTGTCAAGTTTTCTATACTGTAAATGAAAATTGAAGAACTAAAGTCTTCAGTAGCCTTAGTTTGGTTCAACCCAGGGGCGAAGCGTCAGGGGAGACAGGGTAGACAGCGTTTACCCTTAACATTCTGTGAACGAAATATTGTCTACTTAATTCAATTATTTTTAGAACATTGATTATTTCCACATTCATGACATTATAGTATTCTCCGCTTTATTTATTTTCCTCTCACTTCTGCAATGCTAGGGCTCGCGTCAGTTACACGAAGCACGTAGGCGAAAGTCGACGCTGTCCATTCTGTGTATGTTCCCTTCGATTTTCAAAGCTTTCAGACAGAGCAACACTAACGCTATCTGTAGGTGCTGACTGTGGAACTATGACTTTCCTATAGCGAGATTTCTCCGCCCAGTAGACAGACTTACCAGCGTCTCCTCTTACTCTCATTGGCTCGTATTTGGATCTCAGTTATTAAAGGTGCTCTTATTTGCTACCATCTCACACATGCTTTTAATGTAATTATTTGAATGTACTGCATTAGAAGACAAGTCTAAAAATAAAATATTATACGAAGTATAGCAAACATACACCTAATCAGTGAATGACAGCATCAAAACCCTTCAAGTACAGGCATTTTCTTGCCCGCCAATATTAGTTACGGTATTATAAACCCAACAACTATTGGCTTACATTCTTAATGATGAACTCTAGAGTGTGCATACGGAAACAACAAAATTGCTTAACTTGATGCTGTATATTCCGTTAACGTCAGTTTCTAGTGAACGCCCTGTGAGTGCCTTCAAACGAATTAAAACCTATTTAAGGAATTCGATGACCAACCAGAACTGTCTAACTTGCGAACACTAGCTATAGCGAAATAACTGCTGTGGTATCTTAGCAAGACGCCTGACTTCAAAACAAGAGTAATAGATATATTTGCTGAAATGAAGGACAGGCGGATTGAAATCACTGACAAGAATATTGTTTAAGGTGACTCGTACGAAAATCTATTTATTTATTATTTCTCCTATTTAATCTACATAACAATGAAATATATTGTATTTTTAATTCTAAAAGTATGTTGTTATTTGACAACTCCCGCTGCCCATTTAGTGTATATTTAAAAATAAAACGAGTGCACGTCGGGCTATAGGTTGCTATGGGGTTTGTCTTAGTTTCAGGGTCATTAATATTATATTGAATATAGTGCTAGATCCTATGCGTTGAAAACAACATTCCATATATAATATGATTAAAATATTTTAAGTAAATAAAAACTCTGTCTACCCCCTTACTTAGTTCACGCTTCGCCACTGGTTCAACCACTCATCGTACCTTCCTTCCACACGACTGTGAGCGTTGACGGAGCATCTCCTGTTACTGGAATTGTAGGCCATATTCCGTTTCCTTAACAACAACCCTTTTCTAAAAAAGCTCAAATGAATTAATTTTGTTCACTCTCTCGCATTCAGACGGTGAGTTTGTGCATGGAGGCGACCCAGTTCGACAAATAATCATGATCGTAGAACTAGAATATATAACGCGTTTCACTTTCAGTTTTAATTCCGTCTATGAGTTCTTTCATTTCTGTTTCTAACTGTGCACAGAGTGTAGTAGTACCATCTGCAAATCATAGGTTGTAGAGTTGTTGTGCATCAACTTTACCCCCGCCACTCCAATAGGCCAGATTTGTCTCAAGGTTATATCTATATATATATAAAATTGGATGTTGGTATGTTTGAAGCTAATAGACTCCAATACTACTGGATCGATTTCCATGAAATTTTCGCAGTTTGTTCTTATTATATCTCAGAGGGATTATAAAGTGGTTTGAACGAAATTTGATTGGTAGTTCGGCACCAAGGGGTGAAAAATAAAACAGGGGAAGATAAGCAAACTACAAGACAAGTCCGATCAGCGGGCTGCCTACCCAACAGTATGTGAAGATTATGATGTGTTCCTTAAAACTAATTTCTGCTTTTATCAAATAGTATGGGCGCAGGTCACCCCTCCCAGCCCAAGGGGAGAGGATGAAATGTAAAAGTAATCGAAAACGACCGATATTAGTGCCTTATATGCTGAGGTAAATAAATGTACACAGGCAGGACAACGTCTGTCGGGTTTTGCTAGTTCTCTATAAACTTTAAACAGATCGGCGATGGAATACATTCCTGCCTAACCTCTTCAGTAAGTTAGTCTTGCTATTGACTTACTATCACCATATAGGTTAATGATGAGTGTTGAAAGGCTACATAGGCTACTTAGTTCTATACACAAAATCAGAAACATTTCATTGTAGCCTACAAAACGTAATACCACGGGAATATTAGATTTAGAATGGGGCTATTTATAATTTGCTCGTACGTTCCTTTATTGTTCACGACCCTGCATGCTCTGTTTAAATATCCCTATGTGTGTCCTAAACGGTCATGAATGGAATTGAAAAAGAATATAGGAAGCCTGAGATATCAGTGAAAACGTTCTGTAGTTTGAACAGCATTACGTCGCACATTTCTTCTTATGGAAAGGAATGATAATCGAAGAAGTCCACTCCTCTAGCCAAACGCCGATGTCTTACGGTATGTACATATTTCATACCTCATATCCACACCTGGTTCTCCAACGGCTTTGAGTACTTCAGTAGTAATGAGATCATGGTCAGATGCTTAATTTTGACTTCTTCCTCTAAGATTTTTTGGTTCTTTCGTTTCTGGAATTTCTGCAGGAGTAGGTTATCCGTAAGTTTCATGGTACAAACCGATGCAGTACGGCACTTCCTCCAGCAATTAGTAGCCTGTTTTCAGCCAGTCAGTGGCTTCCCAGCTTCATCTTCTGTGTCCCACGTTTTCAGTTTAAGGAAATGTGTTAATTTATTTCCCAAAATATTCCTTTAGTCCCATTACAGTCATTCAGATTCTCGATATTTGAGTTATGTAAACTATTTAAAGGTGCATGCAAGAACCTATAAAATGTATATACTATAACCTTCCAATGTATGTCAGGATGAGATTGGTGAACACATTGGAAGTTTATGTTGAGAAATAATGTCAATGAAATCTTATGTTCGGTTATCACACCTCCAGGTGAATTAGAGTTCAGTTGACTTGTCTAATTATGTGAACGGCATCGCTGAATTGAAGATAGCGGCGGATTGATAACAAGCTCTAAACCCCGTGGTGCCTTGAAAATATTAGTAGACGATAAAACATCGTGAAACATAGGGCAGGATTAAATGAATAATACACATTCCTCAAGTAAAGTTTCTGAAATGCATGAACGGCAGAATATCAATGACAGAATGTTACTGAGGGCCATGAAATGCGCGAATAATAAGTTTATATGAGAGGGCCATACCTTGTACATTTAGTCTCGCACGATTCGATGATCGAGATGAAGAATGAAACTGTCGATTACTAACCTAAATACGAGGCAGCAATTATTAAATAAGTTCCTTTGCGAGTACAAATGATTTATACGAGATCATTACGCATTATGTGTCAAATGTTTCCAATTGTCAAGAACATATGGAAGCTGGAAGCATAGAAGAATTCTAAAAAGCAAACCGTCTGCGATTATTATGTTGTTGTAGAATTTGTTTTATCTCTGAGGAAGTTGACTCTCAATCTGTATCTTAGAAGGATCGGAAGCGAAAAATTCGTGGGAGAAAGATTGTGTTGAAGAGATATATTAGCGTGATATTGGCATATTATAAACACATATTATATTGTAAAACAAGATATCTTGTTATCGAAAAACGCAAAGGCAAGTGTGTTAATTGAACTGTAAAAATTGTATCAAGGTGTATGACCCTGTCCTAATTGATATCTCTGAGTTTCAGGTAACATGGAACCGTCAGTTATTGGTTATACATATGGGATGACTGCACGTATTAACATGAACAACTAAATAGAGGGACCTCGAAGGATCTGGCCAGGAATGTGATGGACACTAATGGATAATATTAATAATTGAGAGCTGAACACGGAAGGTGACACCGTCGTGGAGCAACAACCCAGGATGAGTACTTGAATATCGTCTATATATTCCGCCATGTAGTTGCTTATTTTAGATGTAGAGTAGTATTCATTTTTAATGTCGATTTAAGACATGTTCAATTTTCAACTTGAAGGCGACCGTTATTTGTTAATCATTGCGTTGTATTACTTATGATCGTTGCGTCTAGTGCGGTGAGTCAATCTACGTTGTGATAATATGCGATGGGTCGTGTAAGTTTCCTTTTAATGTTTTCTAGCAAGGTTTACGGAATGATTTTTCGGCATCGATGTTATTGGTACCGTAATGATGTTATTGTGATGAACGTTAACTTAACTCGTGGCTCAAAATACCTCGGAGGAGCTCGGTATTTGCGACGTGCGATTCTATGGTCTACAAATATTATGTGCTTGTGTAGAAATACGGTGTTTGATAATGGAAGTGTGATATTATTGTGGTGATATGGTGTTAATGCGGCAACGTATTTAGTAGTTTTTGACGTAATTGCCTGAATAGATTGTACCTAGGTATTGTGAATTCGCTGTGCATGACGATTTGTGCGACGTGATAAGGTGTTTGATACGGTAGGATCTTTGAAAATATGTATGTGGATAGTGAGATGTGGATGGTTATAGACGTGTCATTAGGATTGCGTATTTTATGATGATGTAATGTGAAGGTCCTGATGATGGCATTGGCGTTAGGAATTGTGTTGGTCATGCGTGAATTTTGATGACGTTGTGATGAATGATTTATTTAGGCACGAGGCCGTATTTAAGAATAGTGTTGTAGGATTTTTGCACTCACGAACACTAATAGATGGTCGTCACATTTATCCTATTTAAATACAAGATTGACCAGAGCGCACGGTATTAAGGGATGTTTAGGATCTTCACAAAATAATCGGTAACGTAAAGATATTGGGTCATGTCGTACAGGGAATATGATCTCCTATGGTAAGTAAATCATTTCTTTGCTAGTTGGATATTTTGTAGATCATTTGAGTTGATGCCTAGTGCTGATGTAGTTATTTCAGGCCAAACTTCGCAGTGGAATCCGGAGGCGGAGAATCAACGTAGTTAGAGAAGGTTATTGTAGATGCTGCAATGTCTATTGATGTCCTTTATCTAGGTGCAGTCTTCGATGAATGTTCGAGAGGATCGAGTCTGTCTTTTAAATGCATGGTTTTGATGGATGACATATTATGTTACGATCCTGTGTCTTTCAAACATTTCTCTTGCATTTATGATGATTTATGAATTTAGAATAACGGTGTTTTCAAGTTGCTAGGTAGACAGTTTACCGATAAATAATGCGATGATTTAAATTAGAATGACAGAATATTATGAGATATTTGAGTAGGAACAGCATTCTGAAGTGGACGATTCAATAATTCCCAGTTATTTATTTCGAAATGCGTGATGGATAATAGATCTTTCACTGTAAGCCTTCAGCAGTGGGACACTTTTTCTCTTTTGTTTTTCGATTTCCTCTTGATTGACGATGTTATAATTTCTTTGTAACAAGAGCAAGAAGTTAGGTGTTTATTTCAATTTTAACGTAACATTCATATTTTTCATTTTATATCCGTTTGTGTTGCTATTAATTTGTTCATTATGTAACTGACATTCGAAGTTATTTTGAGTCATTAAACGGAAAATCCTTCCATAAATGAAACATTTTACAGAGTTCTCATTTGATGTAGTGTAGGAATACTAGGATAGTTATTTAATTTAGAATAAAATGAAATGATGGTCAATGTATCTTGGTGAATATGCCAATATCCTAGATCTCTTGACATTCTGTTACGGAATATTCACGTAATTTTTTGGGCAGAAAATGATGATTACTTTCTACGTTTAAAATATACTGATAACAGTCCACTATATAAACCTGTGACCCGACTCGTCGGACTTGCACGTCCCTAGAGTGGAGGCTTCATGGATCTCCGACTGCTTTGCTTTGCCGCGGCGTAACCCAAAACTGAGATACAGAATTGAAATGTGCAAAATGGTCACAGGGATTGCTGTCAGGGCTCATATAGGGTATAATATAAAACAAGATGTTTTTGAGTTATGAATTTCTTGTACAAACTGAACAATAAATACCAAACCCAGTTGTCTCCAAATTGTTTTTTTATCTTTTTGAAAATCGATCATACTTTTGCTCATAGAAGACCGCTTAACTATAGTGACTATGTAAAAATTGATTTACGGATGTTATTATTACATTTTTCGGTATATTCCATTAATGGAACAGTGAGTATGAATGGATAGAATGTTTTCTCTGCAACAAATTTTAAATTAACAAGTGTTTTTACGCATTTTCATTATTTGTCCTAAACTGAAGACTGAACGAAAGACACATTTATTTACAACTAGCCGGTGTATCCGTGCTTCGCCACGAAATTCTGCATTGTATACAGAATTCTAGACGAAATGGTGTACACGTTGTGAATAAGATTTTATTACATTGCATAACAACATAAGCATTTAAAAATTAATATTTATGAGCCTTCCCCAGACTGTAGTCTTTTATTCCCCGAATTTGCATTCCGATTTTCATTAAATTCTGTTCACCCATTTTATCGTGGCTCGGTATTATTATCAACTTCGCAATACAAATCGAAATTCATGAATATCCCTATTATCATAGTGAGCCGTATCCTGCCGGCCCATAAGAGATTCTCAGATCATTATTTGATATAACATATAATTTTAGTGATATAAATTTCAGTCATTTATGGTAAAGTAATGAATCGCAGGATAGCTGAGACCGGAAGTTCATGGAGACATCAAGTCGCTGGATATTGCCCAATACTTCCTCGGGACCGTGAGAAAGGCTTAGCGTCACTAGGAGTTGAGACAACACGGCACGTGTAAAAGATGCTGACCAAGAGAAATATTCAGCCAATGAGAAAGCGTGGATATGGCAAATATGGAGTCTACATCGCGCGAAGTCATAATCCCAGGTTGACCAACATGGACAGTTGCTTGAGATAAATTTTGTTATTTGACGGATTTCCACAGGTCTTCAAGTGAAATATAATCAGGAGTACGATACAAAAATTATAGGAAGAGATTTGATATTATTTGAACTGTGTTTTATTGGTATGTTATAATTAATATTGTGTCATTGTGAATGGCAAGCACTCTGATTGGTGGTTTGTGTAGACATGCGGGAACCCCACAGCTACAACGGCGTTAGCCACGCATCCTTAGCACCTCAAGCTCTGGAGAGCGCCACTCTGATCGAGGATACTGACGTGATGTGAACGTTGTTCGGTGTGCTCCGAGAATTGTGCGTGAAAGTTTCCACGTGAATATATCAGTAACAGTATATGGTTTTTAAGACCAATAAACAGTGTTTTCAGCCGTGTAGTTGAATAAATTAACTGATCCAGAGTCAAATTGCAGATCATTTTATAGCGCAAAGTTCACTACCAATAAATAGACGGTGATAATTAGCCGCAGTTTGAAAAGTGAAGGAGAGACGCTCAGTTGTCTCATATATTCGTGTCGGTCGCGTTTCGCGAGGAACTCTGGATCCGTACCGTGAACCGCTCTATATAACTGTGTATATATCCCCTAAAGTGTTAAATTTCAAACGTATTTGTGTGTCAGTGCGTTGGCTGAGTTTCTAGTCAACAAAGGGTTTTCGGCACGTGCAGAATTGAGCGGTGAAGATATATTCATCCTAAGCCTTCTGTGTTGCAGTGTTCAATAACTTTCAGCAAGAAGATGGCATCGCCCATGGAAGAAGGAAGAGTATTTCTATGTGTTAAAGCAGTTATCAACATGGAGTAACTACCTAACGAAGCGGGGATGTGAGCCGCTGCCATGTGTTCAAAGAGTCGTCCAAGATAAGACGCATGTTTTAATTATGGAATGTTATACGGGTTATGTTAAAATACTAGGGCAGTTTAGTGTAGGGATTTTATTTAACGTAATGTAAGCCTGACAGCATGTGTTTATTTAACTTTTGTGTTTATGTATATACGGATAAGAGAGAAATGCATGTTCTGTATATTTTTATTTTTATTTACGAATAGTTAGATGGGATAATGAGGGAACTGTTAGGATTATTTGTTGTTAATTTATGCAAGATAATTTAGCTTAGTATTCTGATTTTTCCTTGTATATTAGTGCTAGGAGGATTAGATTGACAAGTTCATCCAATTTCAAAGTTAAACACTTGCTACGTTGAGTGTAAATTCAATTTGGTCATTTAGAGTGTTAGTAACAGTTAAATTGCCTGACGCATGGTATTTCAGAAGCTGTACGTAAGGAGCTGCATAACAACGTTGAAAGAATAGGATCCTCGAATTTAGGTTGGAAACTGTTTTGCCCAATGATTGAAACAGGAAACGAACCTGGTCTCATAATGTAAAAAGGCTGATGAGAATTGTAAGAGATATAAGAGGTTATAATGCATGCGGAATTAAAAGTGATTATGCAGACCGATTGCATGCCTGATAAGTGAAATAATGATGTGCAGTGGATATGTACCTGCTATTGTTTTCTGAGAGAATATTAATTATCAGAATTGACGGAATTGATTCCAGACCAATGAGTCTGATGTGGGTAAATTGTCGAAGCATGCTAGGAAGGAATACGATTGTACGTGAGTTTCCGTGTAGTCGAAGAAAGATGATATCGCATTGCAAGCTGATATATTGGCCGTGTTAACATAAACGGCGTGAATGAGACGGTATTTGCGTGATACAATCTTGGCGGACAGAAACCATGCCTTAGTACAGTGTTGAGTTCCAACATTTCCTTTTAGCTCACAGCACAGCAGGAAATACATGACGGATAATCGCGCTTTTGAGTGCGCAAATGCAGCAGAAGAAGGCAATGTTGCGTATTGCTTTCCACATGTTTTATAAGGATAATTATATGTTTTTCTCTTACAGGATGGTATTTTATTGATGTTTCATGTTGTTTGGATATGTTGTCTTGTTGTTTAATGGGGAACAGTCCGAGTGCTGAGTAATATTGATGGTCAATCTAGTTCTCACTAGATCCTTTTTGGTAAACCGCGATTCACGTCGAATCAGTGTAGTATGTAAGACTTCTTCTCTTTATCCGATGTAAATAGGTGTGATACTTTGTTTATTTTTATTCATTGTAAATATAGCGTAGGGAATATCACTAGTATTTTTCATAATTCATGCCATGTCCCATTGCGTCTTAATATTCCTTTAATCGTAAATTTTTCTTTTATATTAAAATTTTCTTTTAACGTTCAATCTTGCGACGACTCAAATTAAATTCGTAACCTGTATCAATGTGATAACCTAATGTGTGGTACTCCATCCGACATGAATACGTATCAGTATATGCGTACATACGTATTCATATAACATGAACAATGGACTATCAGAAGAAGATTATTCCTAAAAGTTTTCAAGTATTCATTGTTGTGCTTGATACTTAATTTCACATTTGATTCTTTGATCAATTAACGTTCATAATGTCCAGTTCATTCTTTAATTTTGAGTTTATGTTAGTGTCATTTTTATTGTATGATTTACTTGATTTTCTTATTAGTATGATTCGGGGATATTTATGAATAAATCCATCCTACCCCATATTATTATTTCTCATTCGAGTTATATCTCCATTTTCCTGTCATTTACTTATAATTAAGTGAGGAACTTCGACTTTTAGCCTGACCCATCGACGACCAACTCACTCTCTGCCCAACCCTGAGTAAGTCGGGTGTTCATACAGGAATGGAGGCATCGTCATAGGGGGTATTTACCCCTGGGTACGGTACTATAGCTTGTACGGTAAAAATGTGTAAGACATAATTGATCGGAAATTTTATTCTCTATAACCTTAATTGTGTGGTATTTATCAGTTGGACAATTAATCATGTCAGTATTTTCTGGGCTTGTAGGCCGTGGTCCAGGAGGATATAATGGATCCGACATTTCACCGAAGACTGCGTTCGGCATTATCAAGGGTTCCGACCTACTTCGATAGCAGCGAAGCTCAGAATGGAATATGGTGCAGGCTAGAGTGCGCTGCTCGCCTATTGGTCCACCATGCTGGAGGGACGGTCGCTAATTAGCTGCTCTTCGGCCAATGATTGAAGCATCAAGGAGCCCGATATACATCGACCTGCCTTGGCGGAGACAGGCAACTGACCACACGTTGCTTTTTCTGGTCTGCCGCGGCCATTGTGTCCTCCATAATTTAAGGCTTTCAGGACTGGAAACCAGGCTTTGTTTATCCGTCCGGATTCCTCCTTACGGTCGAAGCTATTTGTATGCTTAAGGATTTCAATGGCTTCCCTTTATAGCCGGGCGTGATTTGATACAGTAGTTGACAGTACTTTGGAGTCTCAGTACTGTATGTCATGGTTTGCTAGCAGCGAGTGTTCAGCGACTGATGAATCTTTTTGCTTGTCCCAGCCGGTTATGTCTGTTATGGTCCTCCAGTCGTGAGGCGATTCTGTGTTTGGTAGTGCTTATGTATACCTGGCCACATCTGCACGGGATCATGTAGACACCTGCTGTGGAGATAGGATGGCGCTTGTCCCTTATTTTATACAAGAAGACAATACCGTAACTTCATTGAAGAAAACGTACCTTAAGTCGCCATTGTTAAATTATTACCATGCAAAGAATGGGTGCGTTTTTTACCCCCGAAATACCCTCGTACCCGCACCATACCCAATATTTATCTGCTAATGTATCCGAGGGTCTAAGCCTCTGGGCTGTCGCCCCGAGTACGTCATCAAGTACGATGGGGGAATGTTGCTTCCTTAGCCTAACGCAGGAAGCTTATATAGCGGTAACGGACCCTCCCCGCCGCCACCCATGGCGACCATCCAAAACGTCGGTGCGCTTTGTCGCTTCCGGAATCGTTTCGGACGCACACCTTACCAAGAATAACAAGTACAACTAACAGCACACCAAGCATCCATAGCGGTGATGGCACCTCCCCACCAAAACCTGCGGCAACCATCCAGACAATGGGTGCGCTTTGTCGCCTCCGAAATCCTTTCAGACGCGCACAGCCCCTACGAATGCATCCTTCACCGCATCTTCTGCCCCTAAGAGAACCACTGAACAAGCATCCATAGTGGTGATGGCATCTCCCCGCCAACACCTGTGGCTACCATCCAGTCAGCTAATGCGCTTTGTCGCCTCCAGAGTCCTTTCGGACTTGCACCGCCCCTGTGAATGCATGTGTCTTGTTCCTTCTACCTCAGCCTAAGCGAACGACTTAACGACCATCGCAGTGGTAATGGCACCTCCCCGCCAATACTCGTGACGACCATCCAGATAGCTGGTGCGCTTTGTCACTTCAGGAGTCCTTTCCGATGCGCTCCACCACTATGAATGCTTGCATCGTGGTCCCCTACCAGAACAGAGAATCTTTGCCTTGTTATGTAAAATGAATGCGGACTGCACAGTAAGCGATCTATGCAACGCTAACATGTCTCTGTCTTGCATTATTGTTAACCGTAAAACATAGAATTGGTTCTGAATTTAGAGCAGTATGAAAGCTTCTCATAATCCTACTATTTTCTATGAGAACTTGAGAATATATAACCCGAAAGAGTAAGGTCGTAAGAACCGAAAGCTGGGACCATTTCGTATATTACATTGATTTTCATCGGGGAATTGATGATTCACGCAGTCAAATACTCTCTCCTGGCAGTCAATCCTGAACATGTGTACATTTTAGAATATCTAGCGTCACTATCTCATTTATGTCGATGATGCTCAGGTTCAATTAATATAATGTTTTATATCGCATTTATTAAAAGCTGCCTTATTTGCGCGCAATAATATATTTTGTTACAATGATAATTGAGTACGTTTCCTCGAAACTTAAAAAAAAGTGACGGTAACTATTTTCAATTATTCAGAACGTTGCCCTCATCATATGTAGATCATATTGTGGCTTTCACCCACCCAAACGTCTACACATACTTGTCTCATATAATCGAAACAGCTACAAGACATGTACCTAACTTCCATTATAACATGTAGTCGTAAATAACATGTTACTTTTAACATAATATGTAGGGGTTCGAGTTATACTTTACTGCGGTTAAATTCCGACGGTATTAGCGCTGCGAGGCCTAAGGAGTTTATCGTTTTCACGCCCTTCGTGTCTCCGGTCTTCGTTTGAAAGAAGTATTGGATCCCTTCCATTTTTCCACTCTGATTAATGTTAATAGGGGATGGTTTTCTTAAAACAATAATCACTACCACAACGGTTAATTTCAAGAAGCATCAACTGGCATACGTTAATGAATTCCTTTCGTTAATAGCCTATTTCAATTTGTCTGGCTCCATTATATAATCATCCTAAAGATTCAGTTTATACAAGTAATTTTTTGAGGAGCTGATTGAAGAAGCAAACACAATTAAAGGGCTGTATGTGGAAGATGGAATGATTTTAATGGGGAATTCGAATGCAAGAGTGAGCAACAGAGTACTAGATAATTGGAGAGGGGATACCGAAGTGAGAGGGTACAGAAGAAGGCGTAAAGACAAAGGTATAAGTAGTTATGGAGTAAGGTTGTTCGAGTTATGTGCTATAGAAAATTTATATATTTTAAACGGATGGATGAAGGGAGATAGTAAGGGGGAACTGACGTACATCACATCGAATGGAGGGAGTGTAGTAGATATAGAAGTAAGCACGGAGATAGCGTTAAGGAGAATGATAACTTTTGAGGCGGCAGAATGCGGGTCAACAGGACACATGCCCACTAAGATAAAACTAAGAAGCCCCACTGTCGGCAGCCCTGAAGATGATTTTCCGTGGTTTCCATTTTCACACAAGGCAAATGTTGGGGATGTACCTTAATTAAGGCCACGGCCGTTTCCTTCCCACTCCTAGCACATTCCTATCCCATCGTCACCATAAGACCTATCTGTATCGGTGTGACGTAAAACAAATTGTAAAAAAAAAAAACTAAGAGGTGATGATGATGAAGAGAGGAGAGGGGTAGGAAAAAGAGAGCGGTAAGAAGGAGGGATGGAAGTATATATGGAACGATACTACGAGAGAAAAAATTAGATTAGAGCTAAAACAGAAGGGAGATATCTTAAGGGTAGAAATTGAAAGAGCGTTGAAAGGAAATGAGCTGGATACGTTTCTAAAATTAGTAGAACTCCCAGTATGGAGTGTGGGAAAGGAAGTGAGGATAAGAGAAGGGAGAAATAATAACAGAGTCATGGAATGGTTTGATGAAGACTGTAGGAGGAAATGAGTGGTTGTAATGACAGCTCTACCGGAGTTTAAGAAGGGAGGGAAATAAGAAAAGAGGGAGGAATATTGTGTATGAAGAAGAGACGGAAGCGGAAAGAATAAACGGATATTGCAAAGAGAAGAGATCTGAGATGTTTGGGAATCCATTAATAAGATAAAGAAAGTGAGACCAATGGAGAAGGAGATAAATATAGGGGAAAATATGTGGGTAGGATACTTTATAGGGCTTTTAGGAGGAGGAGAAAACTGGCATGGGGAAATGGGCAAGACATACTTCGTAAGAGAACTAGAAGTAGGAAACCAGATACTAGATGAGGAGAAAAGAAGCCGGGAAGTAATTAGGGTGTTAAGTAAGGCAAGAACAAATGCAGCAGGTTGTGTCAACTGTATTACGAACATGGTACGGAAGGAAGTGGGGGCCAATGAACCGATGTTGAAGGTGATGGTTAATTTTTTTTAACAGAATGTTGGAAACGGCGAAATTTCCTAGTGAGTGGAGAAAAGGGGTATTGTGTCGAATTTATAAGAATAAAGGGGATAGAAGTGATCCTAATAATTATAGAGGAATAACACTCCTTGACTCTTTATCTACGGTGTATACAGGGATCTTATCGAATAGGATTAAAATTGGGCAGAGCAGTATGGGAGGATATCGGAGTATCAGAATGGGTTTAGAAAAGGGAGGAACACGGTGGATAATGTGTTGATTTTGGATACTTTGATTACGAAGTATGTGAGGATAGCAGGGGTGAGATTATATGTAGCAGCGATTGATTTAGAAAACGCCTTTGATGCAGTGAGTCGGGAAGCGCTATTTACTAGATTAAGGGAGATAGGACTGTCGAAGATTATGAGGGCGGCATAGAATTAATATATGAGAAAGTACTGGTGTTGATTAAATTACATGGGGGAGGGTTGAGTAAGTGTCGAAGAAGATGGTGAGACAAGGTTGTAAGCTGTCAATGATATTATTTTTATGATATTATTTTTATTGTAAAAAATAATATTTTAGAGAGATATGGAGGAGAGAGGTGGCAATGTCCTTGGATAGGAAAGTGGGAGGTACCTGGCCTGCTATTTTCAGAATATCTATTGATTTTGGCACTAACAGCAAGTTAGTTGTTGAATATACTATAAGATGGTCGCTTGGAGTAAATGTAAGGAAGACGCAGGATGTAGGAAAAGGAGAGTCAGGAATGAAAAAAGGATGGATCGTAGAGCAGGAAGAAATCAGTCCTGGAAAAATAATTGAGTATTTAAGTGTAATAATTAGTAATAACGGATTATGGATAGATCAATGTGGGAGGGACAAATTAAAGGGAAGGAGAGAACTTGCAGCAGTGGGGGTACTAGAAATTAAATCCCCTGGTACAAAGTATAACATTCAGAAAATGGCGTTCCAATCACTGGTAAAAGGCAAAATGTCATTTGGGGTAGAAGTATGGGGACTAGAGAAGGATAGGAAAGAACTAAACCTGGATGTGGCAAAATTTAGGAAGATTATGATGGGCGTTCCAGACGGTACTGCAAATGTGGGAGCTAGATTAGTGTGTAAAGAATCGATGGAAATTACAATAGCTAAGATTGTGATTAGGTATTGGATAAGATTGGAAGAAGGGAAGGGAGGGGAATTACTATAAGAAGCGTATGGGTTTAAGAAAAGTATGGAGAACGAAGGATACTGGGTGAGTAAGGGTTAAGAAGTTACAAAATTTAGGGTTAGGGTGTGCGGGATGGGGAGAGGAAGGAATGGGCATAGAAAAGGGTAAAGGGAAGATTATCAGGTATAGAAAGACAGAATTTAATAATGGAATGCAGGGACAGAGACTCGCTATCGGTATTAAAACATTGGTGGAAATAACGAACCCGAAAACCGTATTTGAGGGCAGAAGAGATAAAAGAGGTTTATATTTGTGGGTAATGGGAGTTCCGAAATACAGGGGTTCGTTAGGACGAGAAAATAACGATAGATGTATTTTGTGTGGGGAAGGTTGGTCGGACCTGCATATATTTAACCAATGCAGAGCCTTAGAGGAGATTAAAGAGATAGTGCTGAATAAGAAAGAGATGGAAAAGGTATGAAAGATATATAAGATGACAGTATGATTGAGTAGAGAGTGGGAGAGAGGAACAAATATATCAAATTATTTAAAGGCGATTAGAGCCAGATTCTTTAAGAAATTGAGGGAATAACAGGAAGAATGATGAGAGCGAAAAGGGGACAATAAAAAGAGGAGAGAGTTAAGATAGCAAGAAGAGGAAATGAAAGAAAGAAGGAGCAGGTAGGGTTGGAGCTATGTTTAGAAAAGGGGGTAGGAAGTGAGAGAAGCAGGGGGAGATGAGTAGGAAGATAGAAGAAGATAGGCAAAATGGCGAGTTGAATATGAAAATGAAGTCTTCAGAGAAGGAGGTAATGAGATTTAGATGAACGAGGGAAGCATTTTGCCCAGAGGAATGGTTGTCCGCTATGAGCAGGTTGCTGCTAAGTAGAATGAGAGAGTTGTATTTTGATATAAGGATAGGTACTATGAAGTGATTGTTATAGTATAGTGTAGTGAATTCAAGGAGGAACAATTGGCACATAGTTAGTGTAAAGGGAGTAAGAGTGAGTGGGAAAGAATGAATTGTTGTATATTTAGAGTAGTGACTATTCAACTCGCCATTTTGATGAATGGGGGATAGCATCTTGCTCAGAGGAATGGTTGTCCGCCCTGAGCAGGATGATGGTCAGTAGATTGAGTGTTATATATGATGTAGATACACTAAGAAGGGATTTGTATATATTGGTAAATGATTGTATTAAGAGACGAGCAGGTAATATTTAGATAGGGCTGATGATGAAAAATCTTGTTATCAATAGGAAATAGGTAGGATAAAGAAAGCTGAGAGGGTAAATGTAAAAAGGTTGTATAAATATTAAGTTTATGGTGCTGTTTAAGGAAATAAGAAATTAGTGAATGGATCGTAGAGTATAAGATATAAATAAGGTGGAAGAACTGTATGAAGATGGTGTAATTAGTAGAGTAGTAAGGAAACCATTGGTATGCTTATAAGGTTGGTGTTGTGAACTGTGGAGAGAGGACGAGGAATGTTGTATGTGTATCTAGAGTAGTCGATTAGAAAGATGGATTGAACAAGACTTTGATGAAGGAGGAAGAGCATCTTGCCCAGAGGAATGGTTATCCACCCTGAGCAAGATGATGGTCAGTAGAATGAGTGTTATATTATATACAAGGTAGATACTATAAGAAAAGATTTGTATATATTGGTAATGGAATAGATTCAGAGACTAGCGGTAATATCTTTAGCGGGGGATTGAAAGACTTTGTAAATGCAGAAATTAGGCAGAAGTAGGGAGGCTGAGAGAGTAAATGTAAATAGGTGTATAAATATTAAATTTATGGCATAGTTCAAGAAAATGAACAATTAGTGTGTGGATTGTGGAGTATAAGATGTAAATAATGTGGAAGAAGTGTATTATGTAAATGAGAAAGAACAGACTGGAAGATACGTAATGGGGAGTGTGATGTATAAGAGGTGAAAGGGTGGGGTGGGACTGACCCACTCCAAGGTAAAAAAAGATTTAGGATGTCCTAAAATGGGGAAAGAGGAAAAGCAAGGATGTTTGCTGAAAATGTGAAAGAAAGGCGACCCGTATACAACAGGTTGGGCAGAAGATAAGAATCTGACGGGTAACATGATGGACTGGCTTCCGCCTCATGTGATCTGTCACGCAAAGAATGGGAGAAAACACATTGTCAGCTAGTTACCGGTGGGGTATGATGTCTGACCACACGAGGTGGGGCTGGGAGTGGTGTCTTGAGTTACACGGGCAGTTTTCCTTACCAGGGGAGATACTACAACCAGCCAGTTCTGTTAATTTAGTTTTAGGCAGTCGAATACCTAGATAGGTTGTTAGTGCAGATTGTTGTTAAGGTAGCATCTTACATGTGGTGCTGGATATCCGCGGAGGTGTGGGATGCTACAGAGTAGATTTCATAGATTGTAAATTTAGCCATAGAAGATTTAGATTAAATTAGTTATAGATTTAGTTGTAGTTGAGTAGTTAGTTCAGTCATGTACTATTTCCTTTATATACTTATACCGACGGTTTGTAACTATGGTGGGGTAAGAAAGATGTAATGTAATAGCCTATATATGCAAATCTTTGATATAAACGAATAACACGACAGTAAATAACAACGTTGGTACAGGGTCACAATTCTATACAATTATTGTGCTGGTACATCTATTTCAAGATCTAGAACAGGGATTTCGTAACTTGAGCTCCTGGATTGACTTCAGGGGGTCCTTGAAAGTCAAATAATATTTTTAACATTTTCATTGACTATAATTTTCTTTTATTTTTTGCAGCGCATGGTCATAATATTATACTTGATTAAATAATAAAAAGTGTTAACATTGAGGTTTGATTAAATAAATATCAAATGTACTCGTGCTTCGTTACGATATTCTACATTGTATACGGATTTCTATGTGAATTACTGTGCACGTAACATTATATTAAATTGCGTGTTTCTTAGCGCTGTCCGAGAAACACCAAAGGGAGGTCCCCATACGTTGCTTCCAATGTAAGGTGCGTGTCGGGGAGTTTTGATTATAATGGCAGGCCACATTCCCTACTGCTATTCAGAATCGAGTTCGGGAGTTTTTACGATAACGGCAGGCTTACTTGTCTACTGCCCTTCACAATCCAGATGGGGAGTTTTAATTATAAAGACAGGGCCCATTTCCTAATGCCAGTCACAGTCGAGTTGGGAGGATTTTATTATAATCGAGGAATGCGGCTCTATCTAACGTACAAGGGATCGAGATACGACAAAAAGTATTAGCATCAGAGTTGCAGACCTCTCCAGATTGTGCTATCTGTTTTGTGTACGACTTACCGTTTATCCAACAATTACTCCAAAACGAATATCTTCACTGTCATTAAAATTGCCTTCATATTTCGGTATTTTCTGGGGCCAAAATGTTATAAATTTTAACATTTTGGAATTTACGCTCAAAGGAAAGTGTCATTGTAGCACGATTAACAATCGCATACATAGGAAGAAATTAATTAAGACTGTAATACAGTTATCGATGGCCTAGATTGAATACCTCGTATCTCACGAAGTTCACCCTACCCAATAATTCCCTTAAGACTGGTCCACCTTCCAGTCATATTTAGGTATGCAGTCCATCAGAACAATGTTCGTTGGGTTTATTTTCCTATGCCTATGAGTAAAGGAAAATGAACATTATAAGAATTATACTCTAGGAGTTAGTAAATACGTCACGTCACGAAAACATACTTTCCTATAGTACGGTACGGTAAGGTTCATTTTCCTTCACACGTCGACATAGGAAAAAAGAACACAACGAACATTGTTCTGATGGACTGCATATCCATGTGTGGCTGGGAGGCGTAACCAGCCTTAAGGGAAATAATGGATAGGAAAAACTCGGTGAGATAAGAGGTATTCAATCTAGGCCATCGTTATGAAAGGTGACATTAATTGAAGACAAGATAATAACTGAGGACAGCAGTATAGGACAAATATGCAAATACCAAGTGGGTGTGTTGGAAAATGAAATTTCCCTTAGGCAATCAGATAAGACGACAACAAATGATGGAATTTCTTAAGCCTAACGAAACAAGGCAGAGGCAATATATGAAAGCATAAAACAGAAGTGGAAGAGAAATACAGTAAAATTTATAGCAAATGCAAGAAAACGACTTACGACGCGAAATAATGGGCTACACTCCGCGGTACTGTTGAAATATTCAACCACCCTTAGTGCTATTCGAAGACGATTGTAACCTCCAACTGTATTCAATAAATATCCCGCAGAACGACAGCTTGACGTCTCACTCGCCTTATACCCAAGGAACAACAACGAGTTTATAGGAACGGTGATGAAAATGGCATTACGTTACTTCCTTGCTGGCAAGCAGCCAAGACTTTGCAAGGGTAACCGGTAGGTTCGTTATCGGTCTGCGAGGTTGTCCGTGATCCAACGCAGAGCATGAAATCCGTAGAAAAGTGTTATATTCTCCGCCATTTCAAGAGTAAGTGAAATTGTGTACATAACAAAACATATTTAAAATGGAGGGACATTTCACATATCAAAAGCAGATTTTTACAGAAAATCAATACTGTGTGAGAAAATATCAAATAACTTGTGTGATCTAGCAATAAACCTCCAGTTTGTTCCGTGATTCTTTAATCATATGCATATAGAAACATGCTCCTGGATGAGTATACTCTAAATATGAAGTTTGGTGGAGATCTATTCAGCCGTTTTTCAGTGATGGTGGAACAGATAAACAAACATTCAAACAGAAACGAAAGCTAAATGCCATTGATTCGGTCATGAGTAGACTTAATGATGAATAAATTGCTAAAAACTTGTCAAAATAAACGAAATTACAGGCAGAGGACCCCCTACAACTTTATTTATAAAGATTTGTATACAGGAAAGAACACTGCTGTTATCTGAAAGTTAGGTTTAATCAGAAGGATGATGTTCGAATCTCGGTCGATCCTAGGTTGAGAAATTCATTAAAATCGCGTGGCATCGAGAAGAGCTTAAACACCCAGAAAAAAAACAGAATTGGCATGGATGGTTCCAGTGCCCCCAGAAATAGCGGATAAGTGCTGAAGAGAGATTTATTATTATTATTATTATTATTATTATTATTATTATTATTATTATTATTATTATTATAACAGAAGAAGAGCAGTAGTTCGTAAAATCATAGATTCAGATAACCCAAAAAGTTAAGAATGGCCAGAGAGCTCCTAATCAACACTATAAAAAATTAATTATAAAAATTATGTACCGTACTAGAGAATTTTAGACAAGGTCCAACAGTTCTAATTTACAAGAGAAAAGGTTCTGTTACTAACGTCCTATAAGAATTTACTCCATAAGGAGAACGATAATTGAACGAGTTTTAGATTTCGAATTTCAAGCCCAATGGTTGCTAAATCGGAATTAAAGAGAACATTGGAAGTTTATGGTAATATAAAGTTAACGAAATCATACGAAAGTATACGTCCAGTTGTCATATGTCCAGGTGTCATAGTCCAGGTACATCAATAAATGAACTAACTCGCTCGGCTGAATAAATACCATCTAACGAATTGAAGGCACAGGTGGATTCATAATTTCAGAGCCCCGTGGTATTCAATAAGTCACGGTCGGTAAAGAAATGTCCTTGTACGAGGATATAATATTGAATAAATGCTGTATTTTATTTCAACGGAAGAAGAACAAATATCGACAGACGGCATGAAATCTCAGTGGCGGAAGTATATAACGGAGGCCATGGCATGGATTAAATCATACAGGCCAAGTTTAATTCATGTACGATGGTCATGCATTGTCTGTTTATTAGGATATAATTCGAGAGTCGAGAGACCAACTATAAAATAATCGATTGGTAGGTGAAGCTAAGACGACGACGGATTGTCAAACATAATCCTTTACCAACATCATTATTACAAGAGTATTCTCTATCAAAGAGGTTATGCTTAAAACGTCCAAATAATCTGGAAGGGAGATTACAGGCTAGTGAATTATGAGGATTTATGAAATGCAAGCCAATTTTTATTATTGTGTTTCAAAATAGGATTTTGTTTTTGTAAGAACAGTGCGGATAGTGGAAAGAAACTTAAAAGATATCAGAATCGTTGCACAAAGATAGAAAGAAAATGAATCTAAAACTTGTTAAAATTGAACAATATTTTACAGATAATACGAATTGGTTTGTAAAGAGATATCTTGTTCTCTCACATAATAATTCGAGTGTTAATTTAATACTTCGTAAAATATTACTTATATATATATATAATAACATGCTAATTCCATATTAAGAGTTTCAGGTACTAGAATGTAGCCATAAATGATGAATGATTCTTATGAAAACATGCAAACAATGCAGGCCTAAACTCGGGATGTAGTCCTGAGGGGTGTGGAGAATGTTGGGATGAGGGCGAGGTGATGAAATTAACACCTGAGAGATCGGAGATGCCATCCTCCCGAAGCCATCAGTATAAGTACCAAAAATGTCTTTCGTTTATTCTGCTATGTAGTTGCTTCAATCAATCAATCAATCAATCAATCAATCAATCAATCAATCAATCAATCAATCAATCAATCAATCAATCAATCAATCAATCAATCAATCAATCAATACAGATCGGCATTTAGAGCGGTCGCCCAGGTGGCAGATTCCCTATCTGTTGTTTTCCTAGCCTTTTCTTAAATGATTTGAATGTTATTGGAAATTTATTGAACATCTCCCTTGGTAAGTTATTCCAATCCCTAACTCCCCTTCCTATAAGTGAATATTTGCCCCAATTTGTCCTCTTGTATTCCAACTTTATCTTCATATTGTGATCTTTCCTACTTTTAAGACACCACTCAAACTTATTCGTCTACTGCTGCCATTCCACGCCATCTCTCCACTGGCCGCTCGGAACATACCACTTAGTCCAGCAGCTCGTCTCCTTTCTCCCAAGTCTTCCCAGCCCAAACATTGCAATATTTTTGTAACGCTACTCTTTCGTCGTAAATCACCAAGAACAAATCGACCTGCTTTTCTTTGGATTTTTTCCAGTTCTTGAATTAAGTAATTCTGGTGAGGGTCCCATACACTGGAACCATACTCTAGTTGGGGTCTTACCAGAGACATATACGCCCTCTCCTTTACATCCTTACTACCACCCCTAAATACCCTCATAACCATGTACCCTTTATTTACAATCCCATTTATGTGATTACCCCAATGAAGACATTTCCTTAAACACCCAGATACTTACAATGATCCCCAAAAGGAAGTAGAGTAGATCATTTTATGGAGTCAAAATGTGACATGTGTAGGTAAACAACTTGAGTGATACTGTGTGAACGTCAATTATTATTTCGTAACAGATATAGTGTGTTGTGAATTTCATCATGGAATAATCCAAGAGAAATCATAATTTTCGTGTGCTATTTTTGAATTCGAGCGTCTAACGATAGATATTACGCAGAAAATATTCTTAAACTTGGTCGTTACATTTATTAGAATACTGTCATCGTAATTTACCCCCCCTCACACACAAACCCCATGGCACTACAGCCCATGAAGGGCCTTGGCCTACCAAGCGACCGCTGCTCAGCCCAAAGGCCTGCAGATTACGAGGTGTCGTGTGGTCAGTACGACGAATCCTCTCGGCCGTTATTCTCAGCTTTCTGGACCGGGGACGCTATCTCACCGCCAGATAGCTCCTCAATTCTAATCACGTAGGCTGAGTGAACCACGAACCAGCCCTCAGGTCCCGGTAAAAATCCCTGATCTGGCCAGGAATCCAACCCGGGGCCTCCGGGTAAGAGGGAAGCACGCCTCCCCTACACCACTGGGCCGGCTATCGTAATTGAACCTCAATGTATTATTTATTGCATAGGCATATTATTTGAAATGACCATAAGATAGTTAACATGTGTTTAAATTGGAGTCATGTAAAATTATAATTTCACATCATATGCGTAGTTTTCGCGAGAGGAATAATGGTATTATCGAATTGATTATGATTTAATGCGTATGTAAGAATGAGGTAGTCTTCGATGATAATAATATGCTTGAATATTTTGAAGATGAGTTAGATTTTACTCGAGCATGACACGCATGTGGAATGAGAGAGATTTGAAGTAGGGTCGTCGAAATAAAATAAATGATTGATGTGCAACATTATTGGAGAATAGTTCATTGAGAGTCGCGCATTGAATGATATGATGCAATCTTCGAAAAAGTGTCGACGATATGTTATTGAGGTATTAGTATTGATGCTCGTCATGTATGTGGATTTAATGGTGGTAATGATAGAAAATCACTTATTTATTGATAGGTGATTTTCTTGATGATGTTCTCAAAGAATATTGAGGTTAGCAATGTGATAGTTGTCAAATACAATAACCCAGGACTTAATGTAAGCGAGTTACACGCAGATGTGAAGGGGTGGAATAGAATCTTCGATACTGAGTGACGCCATGTAGAAGTGAACCATGTCGCAGTTGAGATGGGTAAATCTTATTTAAAGCAATGTGTAGCTGGATTTTATGCTAAATATTTTCTTCTAGTAGCCCATAGAATTGGTAGTTAGCATAAAACGTAGATATTTTTCAGGATTTTCAAAGAGGACATTAGAGGTTGCGGAGTCATTGAAGTTCTTGATCATTTATTATTCTTGATGACATCATTTTAGAAAATTTATTGTCTAGATGCAGCTGTCGCAGACTCCCAGAAGATGCTGATTCCTAATATCACTACGTAATCTTAATATTTAAAGAAGTACCACAGTTTATTTTGATTTCTTTGATCGTAGGTTGATATGAGCGACAACGTAAGCATATCACTGGAGCACCCAAGTTGTTTTATTGGATTTTACTGAATCGTGTGATGATTAAAAAAATGATGGAATATTGAAAGACATGAATTTTTAGGGTCAACGAATACAAGTGCCAAGAATAAATATTTCAAATTTTATTTGTTAACAAGTAAATACTGTAAATAATGGAATCTGTAACGTTAAAGTTAAGACTTCAGCAACTTTTATGTTGGTTTTCTTCCCTTTTGATGGAATAATTGGATCTTTGAATTTAATGTTAATATTATTGCCAACATATTTTAATTGTATTATGAAAGCTTGTTACTATGATTTATCGTAACCAAGAAAAGTTGGGAATTTTGGCTATTTACAGTCAATGATCATGTTCGATTTTAACTAGCTCTCCAGTCATGTTGCTAATTCAATTATTTTGTAATTAAGTTTCGTTAAAAATGATATTCATTAAAACGGAATATCCTTCCAGAGCAAAAAATAATTCTCGGAATTCTTATTTATAGGCTAAGTTTAGTATAATAGTATGGTACAGACATAAGTAATTGTAGGATACGAGGTCTCGTACGTCAATAACATCTCAAAGTTTAATGCTGTGAAAATGTGACCCGGCTCGTCGAACTTGCACGTCGCTGGAGTGGAGTTTATTACATCACCACATGACACCAGCCGCGGCATCGTATGGTAACATGAACCCTAAATCCGAAATCCATGTAAGGTCACAATAATAACCAACGTAGATACGTTTCCAATTTAGCAGGTTGTCATATAAATTAAAGATTGATTTCTAGCTGTCTTAAAAGTGCGAAATCTACTGGTAACAACTACCACTCGTCTATTTGATAAAAGTAAGACATGTACATATTGAAAATTACATTATTTCACAAGGAGTATCACGCAGTCTTACAATTGTGATTAGTATCTCTCCCTGTAGAATTCAATATTCAGATAGAAATAGGAAACCAGCAATCCAAAAGAATATCTGTTCGATGTGCAGTGTCGCAAGGTTGACAATCATCCACATTATTCAATCCGACTATTAATTTCATTTACAATGAAATCTGCCACCCAAATTTTGCTTTTCAACACGGTTATATTTTACATGAGGACACAGACTATCTGCCTTACAAGAATGGGCCGATGACCTAGATGTTAGGCCTCTGTAAACAACAAGCATCGTCATCCCTTACAGGATTTGCAGATGATCAAGATGTGACTGCTAGCAGCATCGGTTGACCTATTAAAGCAATCGACATAACACAAAATCTCTTTTCACCCATAGGCCTAGAAAATAATGCCAGAGAAAGTTAAGTAATATCAGTAAATCACGGCAGGCTAGTACAGTGCAGTCTGTACTTTGGTTAGGGATAAATTATTCCTTCAGTTTCGAACAGCGAAACAATTGAGTGTATGGGTTGTACATTTAATCGCGAACTTTGGTTTATTAAAGATGCACTCATTTAATTCCGAAAACTTGGATAAGTTAACTAAATCACCGTTATTAGAACCGAAAATAACGCCTAAAATCATCAACCAATCAACCACTAATCTTTCCTTTCCTAATGTACCCACTTCAGACAACTCCACTGACCAAAATTCTGCTGTAAATCCTTGATGGCCTGTAAATTATCATACGGTGAACTACTGTATCAAGGGACATATGGTACTTCCACACGGAATACACGTGGACTCTGCTTGGTAAACTGAGCTCCGCTACAAAACCTGGCAGTAGCTATCAATATTTAAAAATGTGCCGAATCCCACGCCATGCTTTGTATTATATATATGCGTTAGGCCCTCTAAGGAGCACGTAGAACCATTAGTTAGCATTCTTCTTCTTGTTTCTCTTATCCTCCCAATACTTATTCATCCTCGCACTGTGAGTCTGTCGTCTTTCTTGAGTCCATGCCTCCTGGAGTTTCAAGTTTCTTGTACATTGTCTGGCTTCAAAGCTGTGCAAGTTAATTTTGTGTCTAAATGTAGCCCGTGTAGTTGTCAGTGGGTCAACGCCGACTTCTGCGAGATCTTTTTGGGTGTCAGCAAGCCACCGTACTTTAATTTGTCGGGTTCCGCTGATAATGAGGAAGATTTTCTTGGTCAGTCACGAGTCGTCCATTCGTGCTAGATGTCCGTAGAATTGCATACGTCTATTCCGGGCGATTGAAGTGAATCTTTCGGTCAGCGAGTAGAGTTCTTCCGAGCTTTTTCGCATCCATATTCCATCTTGGAACTTTGGTCCAAATATTTTCCTAAGTACTTGCCGTTCCATTTTCTCTATGCCATTGATATTGATGGTCAATCGCGTAGAGTGCTTCAGGAAGAACTACTGTATGGTAGTGACGCAGCTTGGCTTGGATGGAAAGGGATTTCTTATTGTAGATATTCCAGGTGACTGTGTAGGCTTTACGTAATTTTTCGGCACGGGTTTTGTTGGCTATCCTGTCATTACCAGTGCATCCGATGATTTCACCTAAGTACTTGAAATGTTTAAGTCGTGTGATATTGCCATATTTGGTTCCAAGTGAATCCAGACTGGTGTTCTTGGAGTCCATGTATTGTGTTTTCTCATATGATATTTGGAGGCCAGTCTTAAGAGCAATCTCATGCAGATTCTCAAGAGCGGTTCTGGCTTCCTCGGGAGTGCGGGTGATTATTGCTAGGTCGTCAGCAAAGGCAAAACACTTAATATTGAATCGCTTATCTCTCGTTCCCATATTTATCCCGTGTACTTCTTTCTCCCATGTTCTAACGATCTTGTCTAGTACATGATTGAACAGCTGTGGAGATAATCCATCACCCTGCCTCACGCCTGTTCTTATCTCAAATGATTCGGAGATTTCGCCCATGAATTTCACTTTAGAAGTTGTGTTAGATAAAGTCTGTTGGATTAACTTCGTTGTTTTGTTGTCAACACCATATTCATGAAGTACATCTAATAGGGTGGCACGGTCAATCGAGTCGTAAGCTTTTTTAAAGTCAACAAAAGTGACCACTGTTCGAATTGATTGGCGATGTTGGAGAATCATCTTGAGGTTCCAGATCTGTTCTGCACACGATCGGTGAGGTCTGAAGCCCGCCTGGTATTCTCCAATCTTCCATTCTATCTGTTGTTCTAATCTGGTACGGAGAACACGAGAGAATACTTTGTAAGCAATTGATAGGAGAGAGATACCTCGGTAATTGTTCGGATCTGTCTTGTCACCCTTTTTGTGTAGAGGATGAATCAAAGCAGCTGTCCACTCTGCAGGTATGATTTCGCTCTCCCATATATCCGCAATGAAGGCTTGTAATCGGTCAATAATGACCTCACCTCCGATCCTGAGCATCTCGGCAGTTACACCATCTTCCCCTGGTGCTTTGTTGTTTTTCAGATTTAATACAATATTCTGTATCTCGTCATGTGTTGGTGGAAGTGAGTCATGGTTTGGGGTGGATATGCTGAATTGCAGTTTTTCGGCAGGAGGTTCACAGTTATGTAACGCCTCAAAGTACTGCTTTAAGATGTCACAGTTGGCTTTTGTATTCGGCTCAAGTGTTCCATCGATGCGACGAAAACAAATACTAGGGGGTTTGTAGTTAGTCAGTTCTTCTCTAAAAGTTCTATAGAAATTTCGAGTGTTGTTCCTTTTGAAATCGTAATCGATTTCCGACAATCTATTGAGGTGGTAGGTACGTTTAACTCGTCTAATAGTTTTGGCTGTTCGCTTCTGTATTTCTATGAAGTTACTCCAATTTTCTGGTGTTTGGTGACTATGCCAATTCTTCCAGGCTTGCATGCGGGATTCCAGAGCTCTATCGCAATCGGCAGTCCACCACCTGTGTTTACGTTTTCGTGGAGGTTGGCCAAGTTTCTTCGCTGAGTCTTGAATTGTTGCAAGAAGGGTGTCCCATGTTTCTGTGTTAGTCTGCACTGATTCCATGAATTCCTGTGCGTGATCTTTTAAGTATTCTGGATCAATGCGTGGTATTTTAGGTTTCTGATAACTTTTCCGGTTAGGTCTGAGGCGGACTTTGATTTGTGAAAGATGGTGGTCGGACTCTACGTAACCCTTGTGAACTCGTACATTCATGATTTCAGGAGAGTATTTTGTGATGGCTACGTGATCAATCTGGTATTCACCTATGTAGTTGATTGGTGATTTCCAAGTGGTCATTTTCCACGGAGGTTTCTTAAAGTGTGTGGACATTATTTGGAGGTTAGCCATTCTACATATGTTGATTAGGCGATGTCCATTGGCATTAGTCTTCTTGTGTGCTAAAAAGCACCCAATCATGCTTCTGTATTCTCGTTCCCTGCCGATTTGTGCATTGAAGTCCCCAAGGAGAATTTTAACGTGATGCTGAGGTATCTTGGCGAGTGCTCGTTCGAGTTGCAACCAGAACTTCTCAATTTTGTTTTTGTCAGTTTCACTGTTCACCGGAGCGTGTGCATTAACCAGTGTGTAGGCTTTCTTAGCACATTTAACCGTGAGTAGAGAGAGACGTTCCGAAGGTGATGTAAAATTTATTACCGAGTTCTGTATGCTGTTATGTACTATGAATGCAGTGCCCAAAATATGTAAATTACTATTTGCGAGTTTAATTGCAGGCCTCCCCTTATATATTCGATATCCACCTGAATCAAAGTGATAGTAATCACGAAATCGCGTTTCTTGAACTGCAAGAATAAGATTCTAAACTTGTCACAGGTATCAGTCACAATCTTGAGTTTGCCTGTTTTAGCCAGTGTCTGTACGTTGAGTGTGCCAATGAACTGCATTCTCTTGGGTTTCAGAAGTTTTGGGAAGCTCCGGCTCTTCCCTGCATGATGTCCTGGTCCCCCAGAATCCGAATGACCAGGTTCGCCTTTACTGTTAGCAGTGCAGGCCTGAGGTAGTTGCTCTGTCATTTGTGTTTCCATGATGCTAAGTTCGTGGTTGATGTTAGCTGGTGGGCGTGAGCCCGGGACGGATGAATCATTCATTTTGATTCACCCTCATCGTAAGGGTTGTTAGTCCATACGGGTAGCTGATGTTCTGCAATGATGTTTATTATTATATTATCACAGACCACCAGGATGGCTCCCAGCAGTAGGCTAAGATCTGTTGCCTTAGGAACGCCTCAATGGAAGAGCGGAATTATACATCTAGTTGGTAGTATGTATGGAGACCAAGAAAATTTAGCGAGTGGGTGGTTGTTAGGGCAAGGTTAGTAACCAACATACACTCTTAGTAAGTTATCTATGGAGCAATTGTAGTTAAATCCAACATGGAGGCATTTAGGGCAATAAAATGAAACAAAACTATGCCCTCAAACCAATCAAAACAAGCTCTAGACTCCCAAGACAACACGTTCACATAACCACCACACCAATCAAATGCTCAAATACTTCCTGATACCCACTGACAGTACACAGAACGCGAGAAAAGATGTCAAGATCGCGGAGCTCCACTTCATTTTTCCAGGAATATAACAATGAATATCTTTGAAAATTATAAGTAATAATATTAAACAATGCTTAATTCAAGTGATTTTGAAACAGAACCATTGCCCTGTGTAAGACGTTAGATAGAAAACATGAACATAGACAAATAATACAAATAATTTGAGATAGTTCAGCACTAATTTTATATAAATTAAGCACCTCCAAGAGAGTCACAGTTCCTCTCTTTCATTTCTTTTCCACGTTCACACTGTAATGCTGGAGCACTCATCATGTAAAACCGCACTTTCTTTGTTCTTGGCTACGATCAGGAAGTTCATATAATGCTTTGATCGAATGAAAGCATTCGAAGTTAATACTACCATTAGTAAAAGCAGCAGATAATTACGCTGAGTTTTAAGAACAAAATCGTTTAATGACTGGTCAGTAATGACGTAGTAAGGAATAGCAGCGTCACATATCAAGAAATACCCGGTAGCCTTTTATATTTCTCTAAAAATATCCACCCGACTTCATCTGAAGCTCAACGTAACTATGTCAATCTTCGTGGAGTTTCCGGTAATGGCAGTAAAATTATCGTATCATACATTGGTAAAAGATGCACGAAGAAGATAGAAATCCTGAGTGATGTACTCGGGCCTTGTTCCTTGAATTCATTGCTAATCAACCAGAGGCACCATAAAGCAAAACATAAATTCACCCATCTGTTGAGCAAAAGGGGATACAAATATTTTGAAGACGTTCACGATTTAGATAAGTCAAGACCTAACAGATTCGTGGACAATGTAGCCTTCAAGGAAAATTCCAACACAGCCGTCATTGTACGAGGGCTGGAAATAAGGTAGTGAAAATATTGAGAGAACGCAATATATGAGGACATAAGATGCAAAAGCCGCCAAGTCCACATTGACAAAATTTTCAGGAATTGAGAAAAACGTGCCTCTGGTTTACAATTTGTTCCTATTGTGTGTGTATTGGACAGGAGATATGTAAGAGGTTTGGGAATAATATGAGCAAAGAAAAATAATCATATACCTATAATTTTTTGTGCAAATGTGGAATTTATTTTGGACTTGGAGGGTTTTGGTTGGAACATGATAGTAATCATCAATTGAAAATTCTGTCATGTAGACGAATGAGACGCTAAGTCTCTGCAATTACGTATTTTGCTTTAACAATGAAATATTTCAATAATACAATGAATTTTTACAGTATAAATTCAAGTTTATTTATTTATTTATTTAGTCTGATCCAGGACACCCTAGATTTGCCATAAGACACAGAATAATACACAATAACAATTTTGAGGGAAAATAAAAAGATTAATGTTTAAAAAATGATAGGTTACAATTAACCATGTTAAATGGCATGAACTCCATATAAATGGTGACGAAGAATCGAAACGGAGTACTTGATGAGTGAGACGACTATCTCATCTTGTAGACTTCTCGCTAGTTTATATTTCTGTCGCCATGTGACGAAAGATTTGGGAATTGTTCCCCTCGCGCCAAAGAAAAGTCCAGTCACCGTAATTCTTTTAAGGTTATACGACTCAAGAAAGAAAGGGATGGTTGGATTATAGATATCCTTTTTCTCATTGTCTACGTCAGTCGGCTGAGAGGCTGAAGATTCAAAGCGTACCGTAGGATCAATAATTTCTGCTTCGTTCCTCCGTCTGTCAATCGCTATAATATCAATCATGCGAGTGCTGCCTCCTTCGGCGAGGCAGTGGACTTCTTCGTACACTTCTAGATTTTTGAGACGAAGAGCATTAGCAATCAGGTTTCTGATGATGTTATGGCGTTTGATCCTAAGCAGTTCACATTGTTTTAAACTCTCAGATCAGGCACACATTCACTCCCGCTCCCTTTACAGCGAGGCTCATCTTTCACTAATTCAGGTAGTTTTTCATTGGAAGCATAGACAGGTCCTTGTAGAATTGGAGGCTCTCCATTTCTTGCCATTCCATTCTATTGCTTTTGCAGTAGATTGTCTATGTCTAAGAGCTTTTCTTTTTTCACCTGGACACTATTTGTAATAATATTGTTTCCTAATCTCCTTCCCTTCTTAAGAATACTTTTAGGGATATATAGATCAGTGCGGTAATGTGCTTCACCCTGAACTGCAGCTCTACTGCTTGTCTTTCTCAGTATTATTCTCTTGATCCGACATGGAATTATTTCAACAGAACAATCTTCCATGTTATTAATATATTTCTTGGCGATTTAAAGAAATGTATGTGATTTTACAAGCTAATAAACTTCTGTGAAATGAAACCTATGAACTATGTCACGTGAGATGGATGAGCAGTTTCATTGGCTCCTCTGGATTCGGCGGTTCTTGCTTGCCATGACCCGAAGGACTTGGCGGTTATTGCTTGAAACTGAAAATTTCTGCATGCATTTATAACATAAAATGACGGGTTTTGCTTATGAGTAATAAAATATAACCAAATAATTTTCCATTGCGCACATAATGGCGTATACAGCTTCAAAATATCAGAAATTGGACTTGGCGGGTTTTGCATATTATATCCTCATATAATGAAATAACAAGTACAAATGCAATACATTCCTTCAATGTAGTCACCCGCGAAGTCCGTTACCTTTTGCCAAATGTCGGAAAGCCGTTGGGGACCGTTTGGAATACGTTCTCTCTTGATGATAGCGTCGGAGTGCCCGACTGCGCGAAGTACAGATAACACGTCAGGAAATCGGTGCCCTTGGAGGGGTTCCTTCAGCTTCAGAAACAGGTCGAAGTCACAAGGACTCGTGTATGGTGAGTACGGAAGGTTTTCCAAGATCACATTCCGACCTGCACGAAACGCCTCGATCGATGGCGGAACCGTCCTATACGCTAATACATTCTCGCCACAGGTTTCACATAATCCTTCATAACATTATGATGCATTTTTTGCCACGTGAAAGCTAGATTTTAATCCAAAAACAGTGATCACCTTTTTGAAAATATGCTTTTGAGCGGTGAAATCGGCACTCTTCACTTCAACCCCACATAGCTACTTTTTTTACTATTTGCTTTACGTCGCACCGACACAGATATGTTTTATGGCGATGATGGGATGCGAAAGGCCTAGGAATGGGAAGGAAGTGGCCTTGGTGTTAATTAAGGTACAGCCCCAGCATTTGCCTGGTGTGAAAATGGGAAACCACGGAAACCCCGCATAGCAACAACACTCCCAACTGTATGTCTGTCAAATTAACACTACACATCGAAAACAGTGCCACCTACTACTCCCATATCCTATTTACGCATGTCCGATATCCTGCGAGTGTCTGGACTCTGTTGCCACTACTCTATGTACAACAATGAAGTAGGAAACAAATGCTGTCGGCAAAGCGGGCAATGTTGACACTGAAAAAATGAAGGCTACATTCCTTTTTGATCAGAATTTGTTGTTCACGGGTACTTGCTCGGTACCCGAGGAATTATAAAAATATACCGATCTGTGGCCAATATTCTGACGTCATTAGGCGTACGTAAAAGAAATCTATTCTCAATAGTTGAAGGCGTTATTGCTGACACTGTTCCCATTGTTCAGCACCACATGTACTCCAATAAATAACACGCGTGTTATTTTTTAATTTATTAACGTCAATCTTATTTTTTGTTCCACAATATTGTTATTCGTCATGATTATGAAAGAATAGAATACTAATTTCCCCCAGTCACGTATGACCACCAAGCGGGGAGAGTTTATTACATTATTGTAATCATAATTGATATATGCAATTCATTTTTTACAACACAAAATATTAAAGACTAGCAAATGTACCCTTGCTTCGTTACGGTATTCTGCATTGTATACGGATCTATACGTAAATTAATGTACACTCGGTGGATACGATTTTATTAAATTGCATGTATTTTAGCATTATGAGAGAAACACAACGGGAAGGTCCCCATACGTTGTTTCCGATGTAATGTGCCCGTCGCAGAATTTTGATGATAATGGCAGGGCACGTTTCCTACTGCCATCCACAATTTAGTTTGGGAGTTTCTACTATAACGTCAGACTCACTTGCCTACTGCCATTCACAGCTGAACTGGTGAATTGTCATTATAATGACAGGCACCTTTTCGTAATGCCAGTCACAGTCGAACTGGGGAGATTTAATTATAATGGGAGCCGCTGTTGTGGATTGACCTAAAACGGATAAACTTCTGAAAATTAGCAAAATAAACGAAATTACAGACAGAGGACCCCCTACAATTTTATTTATTAATCCGTCTACGAAAATATTACAAAATTTATTAAAGAATACTTACTAAATTAGTATTTCCCATAAACAGTACTTGACGTTTCTTTAAGATCAATTATTTTATAAACTTAGCCTTCGAGATAAGCCTACTTCGTAGACGTGTAAAGGAGTCTTACCCGCTGTCCTCCATTTCACCTGTGAAATATCCATCTCTTTCGACGGTGAACTTCACTGCATATTAGGGCACATAACTGAACTGTGTAAGGGTAACCGAATATATGCGATAGTGTGTTTAAGTGTATTTACCGTCCAACGTTACACCTTGCCGGGTGAGTTGCGCGTGAGGTTCGGCGCGCGCAGTTGTGAGCTTGCATCCGAGTAATAGTAGCTTCAAACCCAACTGTCGGCAACCCTGAAGATGGTTTTCGATGGTTTCCCATTTTCACATCAGGCAAATGCTGGAACTGTACCTTAAGTAAGGCCACGGCAGCTTCCTTCCCACTCCTATCCCTTTCCTATCCCATTGTCGCCTAAAAACCTATCTGTGTCGGTGTGACGTAAAATAAATTGTAAAAACGTTTCACCTTGGTCAACGTGACCCGTTTCATCATGTGTCTGGAATGCCCTAGAATTCTCCTTATGTCACCACGCATGTAATTGGCTATTCTGTCATAATCGGAACTCTAAATCAGCCTAACTCGCACCATAATCTGTATTTCGCTGAGTGAATCTTGTGAGAACGAGTGGGCCGGCAGTTCCAGTCTGCGGGAGTTACGGTACGATTTGTCTGACAATTTTACATCTTTTCGCGACGGTTCTACCTTCCCGACATTTACACAATAGATTTGTGCCGTAAATTCAAATCATTTGCTTTATTTCTCATTTCATAATGAATGAGAGACTCTTAACCTTGTTTGTTTGAATTCTTACAAATTGATTACAGGGTGACAGTCAATGATGCATGGAACTTTCTTTCGTTTAGGACTGTGATTCTTCTAAACTCATTTAATCACTGTGCAAGATTACCGTTAGGAAACAATCTTTGCAGGCTCTCAAGCTTTGCAAATATGTTCGAGGATGTAATTTTTTACATTAATCCTCTGAGAATATATTAGTTGAATTGAACTTACAATTTTTCTGCTTGATTGTATCCGTTGTGATCAGGAGCCAGTATGTGCATTGTTTAGACCGCGTGGTGGTCATGATCGTTAAGGCGTTGAAATCTAAACGGTCTGACACCGTGGTTAGCCGGTTCGAGTCCCGTTGGTCGAAAAATATTTCACCAATAAAATGTTGGCCGGCAGGGTAGGGAAGGTGATGGTGCACAATTTCTAATGATAATAATGTTATTGGCTTTACGTCCCTCTAACTACTTTTACGGTTTTCGGAGACTCCGACGTGCCGGAATTTAGTCCCGTAGGAGTTCTTCTTCTTGCCAGTAAATCTACCGACAATAGGCTGTCGTATTTGAGCACCTTCAAATACCACCTGACTGAGTCGGGATAGAACCTGCCAAATTGGGGTCAAAAGACCAGCACTTCAACCGTCTGAACTACTCACCTCGGCTACACAATTTCTAACCACTAGATTGCGTGCCAAAATCCTGGATTAAATTCCAAACCTCTCCGCATTGCTCAAATGGAGTGAGGGAATATGACGCTGTTGATGGTGATCATCCATCGGATGAAGACGTTAAGCCTTGTGCAGACCCTTTGGTACTATTTGAAAGGAGTAGACTATGTGCCGGCTTCGCGTTTCACCCTCTACCTTCCTACTATCTCATATCATGTCATTCATTCCATCTCATTAACTGCTCTGATGAAGTTGACGTCAGGAAGGTCACACATTCATAAAAACCCGCCACGACAGAATCATCTCACCTCATACCAGACCCTGTAGAGAAACAAGACAAGGATTGGACTACGGCCTGTCCTTTTCCGAGTGTGATTTTAACTAGCAATTTGTGGACCTATTTATCTTGTTTAAATATTAAATAAATATTAGGTTAATTTTATAAAGACTTTTCTACTTTGATAGGTAGTACTAGCGCTGACCACTGGAAGGCATTCAATGTTATCTCTTGTTATATTTAATCTGGTTCTTTATTTGTGTGAAGTTTCTCATCTTCCAGTCTCCACTTATTCTGTTATGGTATTATGTACCTTTCCCTATACTTTCTCATCATCTTTTTTATATTGTTTGGTTGGTCGTTGAACACTGGAATGATTTGTAACTCGAATCCCTTGAATATTCTTTGAGAACAAGGTTAATGATACCCTAGTTACTATTACCTGTGATTGTTAAACATTGCTCATGGTGGCCACGGCTCGACCGCGGCTCTATGCCTCTGCATTCGGGAGACGGCACAGGGCTGGACCGCACGCCTGGCCTCAACTGTCGGCTGTCCAGAGACTGATTTTACGTGGTTTTCCATTCTCCTGCACTAAGGCGAATGCCAGGACAGTTCCTACTAAAGGCCACGGCCGCCAATCCCCTCACTTTCTTCGCACATCTCCTTCAGCGTCTAAGAGGCCCGCCTCCCCCTTCAGGGAAGGAATGAAAACGTTTAGTAGTAGTAGTAGTAGTAGTAGCATTGCTCATTCACTTCAACCTTTCTTCACCTCCTCAGAAACTATCCGAATCTCCTGACCAGAGACAGTGCGTTACCCTCTAGATGGCCCACAGCTTCCCTTCAGGGAGGGGAATGGAAACTTTCCTAATGGTGATGATGGTGAGCTTTGCTGTTCACAGAGTAGAGTAGGCTTCGTCACAGCGCCTAGTTTTGGTGAGCCTTGGGGCTCTACATTCGGGAGGCGTAGGGGCTGGTCCCAAACGTCGGCTGTCTTGAGAATGGATTTCCATGTTTTACAATTCTACTGCACTAAGGCGAAGGCCGGGACAGTTCCTTTATAGGCCACGGCCGCACTCACCTCACCTACTCCGAACATCACATCACCAAGACAAATATCCTTGGTCCTAGAGACGGCGTAACCGTCTAGAAGGCCCGTCGTACCCTGTCCTGGTATGGAACGAAAACATTTACCCAACCAAATCCTTTGCTATTACCCTTCAAGAGAATTATTATTACTCTTGTTAAATTGTTATATAGATTTGTGTTTCAGTTAAAATATTAATCTCGTTGTGGTTCAGATTTTAATACTTTCTTTGAGTCCTTTTCTTTCTCCTGAACCTTGGACTTAGTAGATACTGAAGAATGATTATTCTCATTGATCCCATTGTATTGCTCTGCTCATAGGCCTATCTAATTTGTTATCACTGCGCTCTCACTTTACAAACTCGCCATTTTGATACTCGCCTAGTAAATATTAGTGAGATTCAGCTTTGTCACTAATGTGGGACCTCATACTACTTGTGATCCGAAATAGTTGTACTGTTCTCACGTAAAGTAAGGTGAACGAAATCATTGCACACTTTAATTTAGTCACAGAATCTAAGATACCTCCACATGCATATATCCTTACTTCTAGCTATACATGCATCATCTCTGTCTTCATCCTCTTTACATTTCTCTCGTTTCTCTTATAATATTACGTAGTTTTGCTGACATCACTAGTGTCTTCCATCCTCCGGATAATAACATAAGAAGAATGTAAAGTCCGTGTTCATTTTCAGTTTTACTTATCTCCCTTCTGTCTATATACTTCTCTCTGATCTTTCTTCTTTCCTTGTAGTCTTTTAGTCGGTGTGAAAGTTCAATGTCTTCATTGCATAAAATGCATCAATTTTCTTAATTTATTTGTCTGATAGCTTTTACTCTTATGTACTCCCATCAGCCACCAAATTATCCTTCTCATTTCCCTTTTTGTAAGCATCTCCGTCCTTACAGCCATACTTTTACTCTAAAAATTTCAACAAGTGTTCTCTTGCTGTAATATTATCTCATTATTGTTTATCTTTTGATGTCGTCCACTCTTTGGACCACCTTCTTACACAATCTCATATCATACCTTGATAATTTTATTTCCCAATTGTACGCCATTCTTATGTCATCTAGTAGTTCCTTCACCCCATCCACCTCATTTTGTTTTCATTATGATTAAATAGGGATGCTGTGTCTTTGGTCAAATTGTGCAGAAGAAAGCAGCTTGATTTTGTTAATGATGATGATTATTATTATTGACTACAATTTGCTTGATGTCACGCTGTAACGGTTCAAATCCCGTTACAAGAGGATATCTGTATTTTTATTATTTTATCTATATATTATTATTATTATTATTATTATTATTATTATTATTATTATTATTATTATTATGTCAGTATTATTATTTTATCTGTGATATGGTTACTATTATTGTAATTATCCGTTTTATTCAATTTTGCAATTGCCTGTTGCTTGCAAGATTGCACTTAGATGTATGCATATATACGTATGTGTAGTATAACACTCAATACCTGTAAAGTGAGAATTGTTGTATATATCAGAGATTGGAAGTGACGTTGTTATATTGCTATACCAGTGGAGATTCTGCCAAGTCATCGCCACTCCATGGCTACGTCATTGTATTTATTTAGCAATGCGCGCACGGACTCGTCGCCGCGGGGCTATTTCACCACTGTATGTAATATCTGTCGCGTAGGTGGGAGTATGTCATTGTTATTTCTGGAGATTACGTAGTTGTGTCAACCAACGTCTATATAAGGTAGCTCCATATTGTAGCGTCAGTCATTACTAATACGGATGCAGTACAGTGAAGTAGTCTACTAGATCAAGAGGCCTTAGGTGGTCAGCCAACCAGTGTGAACGAGAGATGGTGAAGACTCAGTGAGCCATTATTGGTCATTGAGAGAGTGAGACCAAATGGTTGGTCCGTCACTTAGTGGAAGACGCGGACGCAAGGCTTACCAAGGAGTCAGAGAGGGCAACCCTGGACCTACCAAGAGGTCATACCATATTGACTTACAAAGAAGTCAGATGATATGGAGAAGAAGCAGTCGCAAGGATGTATCACCACGTTAGGCGTGACACATCTACAGTAAACACCAGAGCAATGGATTACGTCGTAATTACACTCAAAGTGTTGAAGGTACAGTCAAGTGAATCAGTGAGGGAAATATTTCGTATAAATTGTTAAATGTCCGGTCAAGAAGAATTCAAATTCATGCCTAGTTTCTTTCAGTTGCAATGTCATAATTTCATATTCTCATCTGTTTTATCGCAACAAAACTCACTATTTTTTGATATATTATTTAAAGAATATATATTGTTCTATCAAACAAATTCATAGTTTCATTTCATTGACAGTAAAATATCTAAACCTCAAAATTAATGGGGAAACCGAACGCCAATCTCCTTTTCCCAGAACTTATATGGTATGTTGTCAAAAGTAAGCTTATTACCCTACACCCTAGAGATGGTCAAGAGTCTCATTCTATTATTGCTGTACTGAGTGACAGCTGGCGCCCTTCAAATAACGTATGTGTAAGTAAGCAGGTAACAAGTAAGTGTGAGTACAAGGTTCGACAAGTGTGTAATTTATATAATGAATGTTAATTTTCAGATTTTCCATTTTAAATGAAGATATTCAGATTTTCAAGTTTAAATGCAGTTTTATTATAATATTTGTAAAGTTAATCAGCAAGTTAGGAACATGTTCTCAATGTGTCGACGCAACGTGGGACTCGAATAAATTCAGAATTTGTTCTGAATGACAGCATATCATAGGTTCATTTTGGGAGGAGTGTGCGCATTTAAGCCAACGGAAATTATTACCGGTAAATGTCAAGAGTGTAATTTTGGAATATATATTGGTATTTTGGGGATATGTCAAGGGATTTGAAGAGGGAAATTAATTTGAGATCGCGTACTATCACTAGTGAACCAAAGATGGACAAGGAAGACAATAACAAGTCATGTGAGGACGAGGTCATTGCTTCTGCGGACATCCAAGGTGAAATTCAGAGTAGGGAGCAGGTGAATACGATGGAACCTTCTGAGGAAATTCAGGAAAGTGCAGAAATTTAGAAGCACACTGAAACTCAAAAGGAACTCCCAGGGGGGATGAACCAAGATCAATTTTCCTTACTGATGGCCACAATAATTAGTAGTAACGAAAATAATAAGAAAGAGATGAAAAAAATTTTTAGTAGTAGTAGTAGTGAAAATAATAAAGAGATGAAAGAATTAATTAGTACTAATAATGAAAATTGTAATAAACAGATTAACTCTCTAAGTAGTAAGATGGAACAAATAATTAGTAGTAACGAAAATAGTAAGGAAGAGATGAAAGAATTAATTAGTACTAATAATGAAAATTGTAATAAACAGATTAACTCTCTACGTAATAAAATGGAACAAATGATTGGTATTAGTAATGAAAATAATAAGAAGCAAATGGAAGAGTTAATTGGCAGTAATAAAGAAAATTTTAATGTGACCAATGAGAAAATAGATGGGTTAAGTGAATCACTCAATTCTAAAATAGATACTAAGATAGTAGAGGTAACTAGTCAAATATACAAGTTAGAAAATAAGTTTAATAAAGTGCGTGTTGACCTTAGAGGAGAAAGGGAGTTGAGTCGGAGCGGTTTTCATACTCAAATTGAGCATGTCAAAGGAACATGTACAAACAAGATCGTACTGTTAAGTAATAAAATTTCGAGTAATAGGGAAGAAATTCATGAGGTAGTCGAGAAGAGATTGGACAAGATTTACAATGCAGTTAGGGAAGATACGAGGGAACAGATTAGTAGAATTGAACAAATTGAAAGCAAACTTGTGGAAGTCAGTGAACTACGGAACGAACAGGAAACGCTATCACAGCAGGTGAGAGAGAGAGAGGAAGAATTGCAGGAAGACGTGAGAATAGTGGAAGAGAATGCTGAAAGAGCAGCGGAAGAAGAAGAAGAAGAAGTGAACTGCCAGGGAGTGTTACAGCAGAAAGGTAGAGGTAAGTCGGCGGGTGAGGTGATAGTAGTGAGTGGTTTGTTCAGTAGGGATCGTGATTTAACCAAGTTTTCTGGAAAACAGTTCAGTACTACAGAATATGTAAAAGTAGTTGAGAAAAGATTTACAAGTAAGTCGAGGAATAATATTAATGAATGGGAATACGTGTTGGAGATTTTGTCTAATGTTTTTATCGGTGAAAGTAGAATAAGGTTTCGAGTGTACTGGGATAATATGTCTAATTTAGGAGAGATTAAAGAGTTCATTGATAGGCTTTGGAAAGAATGTGTGCAAGGGCGCGCGCGAGAGAGAGAGAGCGCATGATGTCTAGGGAAAGTAATATTGTAGAGAGAAGGGGAAAAATGTTAGCCGTGTATCAGAGGAGAGGGGGTGATCATGATGAGCAGAGGATTAATAGTTGTGTTGATGGTGATAGTGGTCGGAAGAGTAATCAGAGAGAATTGGAAGATGGGAGGCGTATGGAATTAAGTTGTGAGAGAGAGGGTCAGAGGAGTAATCAGAGAGAATCGGGAGATGGGAGGCGTATGTATTTGAGTTATGAGAGAGAGGATCAGAAGAGGAATCAGAGAGAATCGGAAGATGGGAGGCGTATGTATTTGAGTTATGAGAGAGAAGGTCAGAGGAATAATCAGAGAGAATCGGAAGATGGGAGGCGTATGTATTTGAGTTATGAGAGAGAAGGTCAGAGGAGTAATCAGAGAGAATCGGAAGATGGGAGGCGTACGGATTTGAGTTATCAGAGGGAGTATGATAAGCCGAATATGAAGGTTATCAAGGTGTCGTTATCGAGCCATAGTACTTCAGATCCACAGGGAATCGGGTAAATTAAGTGAACAGGTTGAAGGTAGAAAATGAACAGGTATTTAGTATAAATAGTTATGTAGTGAAAGTAGATTTAAGAGTAGTGTGATTGTGCCCTAAGTAATGTTAAGTGAGATATTTAAGTAGTGACGTAGTCGTAGATAATGAAGTAATTAATGGTAGCATTAAGTTAGACGTAAGGAGTGTTCTGTTAAGTGATGTAAGTACTTATAATACTGAGAATATTATGTAAGTAGTGAGGTAGTAACTCCGATGATGGAAATTGTGATATGAAGAAGGTGAGTGAAGGTAATATTAGATATTATAACAGTCGTTGGGTAAGTCAAAGTGAGTAAATAAAATGACAGCGGTACCGATCATAAGTAAAGATATTTGTAAGATTCAGCCACGCCTTGTTGTACCAAAACTTGTGTATTCAGTTATTATAGGAGCTGACTTGGTTGCAAATCATGGAAGTAGAATAGACTTTAATTTAGGTAGTGTGTGTTTGTTCTGGGAGTAATCTAGCAAAGAAGTACGTGTTAAGTATGATGGTCTGAGATAAGTGTTTGGTAACGTGTGTTCTTTAAAGATAGGTGAGAGGTAAGTGAAGTTGTTCCTAGTGAGAGGAAATGTTTTGTTGGGTGTGTTACGTGCCTGTACGACCAGGATCTGAGGGATCGTCGGTATGAGGCAGTGACGTGAGGTAATTTGAGTGAATTACGGGAGGAGTAATTGTGTTCGATGTTAGGTAAGCATCGAGAGGTATTTAGTGGTAAGTGAGGAAGAACAGGAATATGAACAAATTTGTAGTACATGACCATTCATCGTTTGTGGGAGGTAAGTACCCCATTCAACTTAAATGCTAGTGAAGTCTAAGAACAAATAAACATTATGCTGGATTACGGAATAATTGAACCATCTTGTAGCCATAGTATTGATTCTTTAATTATTGTTGCCAAGGAGGATGTGATCTATTGAGATATGTAAGTTAATGAGGGCAAAATTGATTCGTTTGAGTGACAGAGTGTTACTCAGAGTTCCATTTCATCATCTGCAGAGGCGGGAAATATGTTGAAGTTATATTTTGTATCAGGGGTATTTCACTATTGTGAACCGTATCGGGGAGTGTGCATATTCTTATAGATCAGGAAGGGGATATTGTCGGTATTTATAGTATTATACGTATATGTAAAGAAATACTTCACGTGAGTTTTGTTGAGGTAATAATATGATTAATTTTGTGAGAAACTGGCAAAATAAAATAAACATCTGCGATTTGCGTGTGAACCAAGTGTGGTATTGGTGTATTGGAAGAATAAGTGCTACATTGTCATGTACTGTGTGACAAAAAAACGGAGAACAGGACATTGGACAGTTATTTGCGATAACAATATGCAAGAAAAGTTCTCATATAAGTGAATTTTCACAAAATATTTTGATATGTTAAAAAAAGGAGAAGAATGTTGTATATTGATTGAAATTATTTGTGTGTGTTAAATTAAGGGCTGTACTCTTGTGATTTGTATGAGAGAAAAAGTGAATGGGACACTGAACAGTTATCTACGATGGCAATGTGCGAGAAAAATTCTCATACCTTTGATATTTTATAAAATGTATGGATGTTGAAAAACAAAATTATTGTTGTATACTCATTTAAAGTGTTATGTGTTAGTGTTATATTATGTTGTTCATAAATCAATCGATTCTTTGTTCTTCGATTTATTTATGAGGGAGGCGAATTGTAACGGTTCAAATCCCGTTACAAGAGGATATCTGTATTTTTATTATTTTATCTATATTATTATTATTATTATTATTATTATTATTATTATTATTATTATTATTATTATTATTATGTCAGTATTATTATTTTATCTGTGATATTGTTACTATTATTGTAATTATCCGTTTTATTCAATTTTGCAATTGCCTGTTGCTTGCAAGATTGCACTTAGATGTATGCATATATACGTATGTGTAGTATAACACTCAATACCTGTACAGTGAGAATTGTTGTATATATCAGAGATTGGAAGTGACGTTGTTATATTGCTATACCAGTGGAGATTCTGCCAAGTCATCGCCACTCCATGGCTACGTCATTGTATTTATTTAGCAATGCGCGCACGGACTCGTCGCCGCGGGGCTATTTCACCACTGTATGTAATATCTGTCGCGTAGGTGGGAGTATGTCATTGTTATTTCTGGAGATTACGTAGTTGTGTCAACCAACGTCTATATAAGGTAGCTCCATATTGTAGCGTCAGTCATTACTAATACGGATGCAGTACAGTGAAGTAGTCTACTAGATCAAGAGGCCTTAGGTGGTCAGCCAACCAGTGTGAACGAGAGATGGTGAAGACTCAGTGAGCCATTATTGGTCATTGAGAGAGTGAGACCAAATGGTTGGTCCGTCACTTAGTGGAAGACGCGGACGCAAGGCTTACCAAGGAGTCAGAGAGGGCAACCCTGGACCTACCAAGAGGTCATACCATATTGACTTACAAAGAAGTCAGATGATATGGAGAAGAAGCAGTCGCAAGGATGTATCACCACGTTAGGCGTGACACATCTACAGTAAACACCAGAGCAATGGATTACGTCGTAATTACACTCAAAGTGTTGAAGGTACAGTCAAGTGAATCAGTGAGGGAAATATTTCGTATAAATTGTTAAATGTCCGGTCAAGAAGAATTCAAATTCATGCCTAGTTTCTTTCAGTTGCAATGTCATAATTTCATATTCTCATCTGTTTTATCGCAACAAAACTCACTATTTTTTGATATATTATTTAAAGAATATATATTGTTCTATCAAACGAATTCATAGTTTCATTTCATTGACAGTAAAATATCTAAACCTCAAAATTAATGGGGAAACCGAACGCCAATCTCCTTTTCCCAGAACTTATATGGTATGTTGTCAAAAGTAAGCTTATTACCCCACACCCTAGAGATGGTCAAGAGTCTCATTCTATTATTGCTGTACTGAGTGACAGCTGGCGCCCTTCAAATAACGTATGTGTAAGTAAGCAGGTAACAAGTAAGTGTGAGTACAAGGTTCGACAAGTGTGTAATTTATATAATGAATGTTAATTTTCAGATTTTCCATTTTAAATGAAGATATTCAGATTATCAATTAAATGCAGATTTACATATGTTGTAAAATAAGATTAGTAGTAAGGAACATCTCAACGCTGACACAGTTAGGGCTTATGACGACGACGGGATATAAAAAGGCAAGGAGTGCAAAGAACCAACTGTGGCCTCAATTAAGGTACAACCCTAGGATTTGCCTGCTGTGAAAATAGAAACCCACCGAAAACCAACTTCAGGGTTGCCGACAGTCAGTTCGAACCCACTATCTTCCGAATGAAAGTACGTGATCCAAACCGCGCATCTACTTGTACCGTAATATTATTATTATTATTATTATTATTATTATTATTATTATTATTATTATTATTATTTCAACACAGTCCTCAGACTGACTTAAAATGGTTGAGAATAGTGCGTTAACAGAGCATTCTAAATGTATTTTAAATTTATTCAGGAGAGAGCGGGGAGATATGCATCTAAATGGTCGAATTCACGGATTACCCTACCACAAATAATAGGGGCTTAAATGGCAATGAGAGGTTTATTAGGCTCTGCTGTACGGCTTGGGAAAGATAACGCACAAGATGGCGAAAACACAGTCTCTCGCTCCAGCAGAACAGCGGAAGGTGCCTCTCGTTAACGGTGAGGCCGTAAAATGGAATGTAAACAAAATAGGAAGATAAGTGTATCAAGTACGATATTGCTTTCTCAATTGGTAAAGATAACATGCACAATGCATGTCGTATCTCCCTGGGGGTATTTTTCAGTATAGGTCGTTTATTCGCTCTTATCCAACCACACGATATGTACTCAAATTTATTCTACAGACAGGCGGCTCATTTTCGAAACAGGAGTAGGACACAATGCTAAGCTTTTCTCTGAAACTGAATCTTGATATAATGCTTAGGTTCCGACAAAGAAGTTCACTTCATAAGGCAGAATTAAAATTACCGTAATAATCTACATACATTGGGATAAATAATGGAAATAAATGTCACCTAGAACAAGTCATTGTCAATACGCCTTGCTTATTCTATGAAAATTTGTTCTGGTTTGTGTATGTTCACTTCTTCTTCACTATTTTGTTATTATTATTATTATTATTATTATTATTATTATTATTATTATTATTATCATCCACATAGCTGCCGACAGTGAGGTACGAACCCACTATTTCTCGAATGCAAGCTGATAGCTACGTGACGCAAACCGCGCGGATACTTGTGCGGTATCATTATTATTATTATTATTATTATTATTATTATTATTATTATTATTATTATTATTATTATTATTATTATTATTATTATTATCGCTGGTTTATTTCAAAACACCCCTAACACTGACTTAAAATGATTGAGAATAATGCGTTAACAGAGCTGAGGAGTTACCACCTGAACATAATGAAAGCTAGCTGGTGTGGAATTCCCTGGGCAGGCTACGATCAGAAGTGGGAAGATCCAGGGATAACTTGGAGAAATGAGGGTTCAGTTATACAAGGTGTGGATGTGAGCAAGAACAAACCACGAGATACATGCTTCAGTGCCCTCTGTTCCCGACATCTAGCACGGAGGATGATCTACTGCAAGCCACTCCGAGTGCATTGGGCATTGCGAAATAGAGGGCATGTTTAATATGATCCCACATGTTATGATTTGTGTGCTTCAAACTGACTTGTACATTAACTGTAAATTTGAATCTTTTCGACTCGAGAATAATATATTTGATACGATTTTATTATTATTATTATTATTATTATTATTATTATTATTATTATTATTATTATTATTGATGAGTTGTAACTTAATGTTTACACAACATACAGTACATTATGTCTTCTGGCGTGGGCTGGAAAATTTTGCAAAATTGCCTCAGTCTTCCCTATTTCCTTAACAATATTAAAATTATTGAAGTATGAACTATGCTAGTAAAACCATTCTTATTCACAAGCTTTAATATATATCGAAGTAGCAGAATGATTGCTGGTACTGAGCCATTCCCTAGATGCCTCAATATATAATATGGTAATCATATCGACGCTATCATTAATCACATGCAAGAAGCAGGGTACGAACTCTGAAGGTCCGTTATAGCCGAGTTAGGTGCAGCGCGGCATGGAATTTTCCAGAAGGTAGCTTGCCAGTTTGAATTCAAAGCGAGTCGTTGCCTTGGTTACTAGGCACCTCACTCGCACTCCAACTTTCAAATTTAAATGATTTGTGTGTGGGAGTGGTTAGTTGAACAAAGGGAACTCCACAACAAGATTTCAGGATGACCAACTTCGAACTCACAGTAACGCATCTCGAGATTTACAACGATCATTTCGCCACTAAGCTAGAATTCCACAGTTCGAAACTAAATATCACCTGCAGATATAATTATTATTCACTCCTGGATCACAATAATGTTTACATGAGTCCTTATTTAATAATTTTATTTGAATGAAAAGTCGTTAGGAAGGGGAGAGCCAGTCAACCGTCACGCAGCCAGTGTTAGGCGGGGAAGTGCCTCATGCTACAAAGAGACAGGCAGTTTACTTAAAGGCCCCTAGAGGGAGGAAGCTTTCTCATTCTTCTGAAGTTTGTGGAGTCGATAGCACGTAGAACGCGGATGTGAAACTTTCTTTGTGTTAACAAAATCCTTTATACGCCTGTGCGCGTTTATAGTTATTTCTATACTTACCTTGAGCAAGACAATTGCAGGATAAATATCATGTCCTGATTTTTGTTCACCGTAATTTGATAGACCAAGATCTGGTCACGCGAATCTTTGACTGATAATTTCAATTAATCATAGCTCGAGAGCCGTCCGTGAGATTGATGTCCATTCGAACTGAAACCAGTATCTCACAACGGTTCGCGTACGGCTTATATATGAATCGTATGCGTCTCGTACGTATATTAGCCGCTGTAAGAACTAATGTCGATAAGGTTAGAACCCTTGATGTGATGACACACATTTCGAACTAATATCTGTGTGTAGGTAGAGCCAATTACAGCCTAACATCAGGATCGGCATTGTGTAATCGTACACATTCAGCGGTGAAGACGCTGGTGCTAATCTACTTCCTTTCTGCATAATCCCAGGAGTAAAGGAGACATTATGGATGGACGTGGTATCAACGCCAGAACCTGCTAACCAACGTTCATTTCTGGAGCTATGGGCAGCTAAGCAGCCTGAGATATGTGGCTGTGGAACCCGGGATGAGTGACCACTGATTGCAAAAGATGAGTACAAAAATCCAAATTAAATGGCATAAACTTAGTGTAGGCTAATACATTTAGGTTAGGGAAATTAGTATCTATTTTGTAATGTTAAATGTCAGTCATTATGTCTGCAGTTTTGTGTTTTCACGTAACGATAAATATTTGACAGATGGGCGGTGTTAATATTTTGAGCCCAGGCCATTTTTATATATTTGTTTTAGTGGGCATAGTGGGTCGCACCATAGGATTACATAGTCAGTATGTTTTATTTTTGCTTGTGTATAATATGTTATTCCGTTTTTTCGTGTAGTTATTTGGGGATGAGGGTCTTTGGTACGAACCCAGGCCACCCGCCATCAGCGTTGGTTAATTTCACGTAATTAGCAGCATAATGTTAGTCAGATATTTCTATGCACGCAATATTAATATTATTTCAGCTGTTACGGAAGTAGCTGTGGCAACATATCCTTCGTTAAGAAAGTTTAGTCTCATTTTTATTTAGCGAGAAGAGGAGTCAGGGATGTAGCTTGGGAATGAACCAACGATACTTGAAATGAGAGGCTAGGTATGCCAGAGGGATCAAATGAGGCCTAGTATGTGTGATAAGGCAAGATATGCCGTTTTTAATTGAGTGATTGGAGTGATAATTAGTCAGCTGGGAGATGCGAAGTATGCATCCACTGCGCAGAGAATGTGGGTTGTTCATTTGTTTACCTCGTGGAAGGTTTTTGTAACAGGCGGAAACCTGGCTATTTGTGGTAACATTAGTCAATGGACCGACTGGCAGAGAACACGTTTCCCCCCCAGTGAAAGTGAATGCTAACCCCAGACCGTCTTCCCTCGCCAGCCAAGTATTTGTGTATTTCCTTACAGCTGGTAGTTTAAAGAGCCGAGAATACTGACAACCTTGTGTCTCTAAAGACGCAATCTGACGCAGCCTATAGACAACGAGTTTGATTCCCCATATATCATCATTTGTATATATATATATATGTGTGTGTGTGTGTGTGTGTGTTTCTTTCCACAGGCATGATCTATTTTGTGTGTTTTTGTGTATTTTTGTGTCCTGTTATGCTAATTTTGGTATGTCAGCTCGTCAGCTGACTGTGTTGTAACCCAGTTCTGCCTGGACTGTTTTTTGTGTGAACCCACGAGTTCATACTCGAGTCTGTGTTAGTATATAAGTAAGAATTAGGGAATCACCCTATGCCATAGTGTTCTTCATATGTTTGTATCCGAAGTTAGACGGATTGTAAATATTTTGTCTTAGCTATTTTACGAATGTATTAATCCTACCGCTTCATCATAGAGACGTTGTTTACGACGATGCCTAGGGCAATAATATTGGATTTGTCGTACTACGGGTCAATTATTTCAGTCGTCAATTTTTATGTCGTCAATTTTTAGGCGTCATCTTTTAAGTCGTCAACCTTAATAAGTCAGCGGTTGTATCGTCAGCTTGTAATTAATCAACGTGTAATCATTCAACTTTTAATTACTAAGCGTAATAATGTTGACGACCATTCCCCTGTATAAACTCGATGTATTCACTGTAATTCAACGGGCCATTGATTGGCTTGTTTGTAAATTGTAATATTTTCTTGTGAGCGTTTCGCAGTTTATTTTATATTTTAACGACTAATTTGAGGTCGATTTCTGATATATTTTTAAAATGCATTTAGCATGGAGCATTTCTATGTTTTTCTGGATTAATAAATCATTTTAACCCCATATATGTTTCTCATTTCAAGGTATATGTCCATTCTTCCTGTCAATATACTCATTAGTATAAGTTTAGATTAGTTTTGAATCGCCCATATTCAACGAACAGAACCACCGCTTTACCGAACCCTGAGTCTAGTCGGTGCAAAGGTCAGCAAATGGGACAGTACATACAGGAGGGAACAATGGTAGAAGGGCACTCGTAACGGGGAGAGAAATGCAAAGTTAAGAATTTACTCTGTACCTACCTCGAACCAGCTTGTGTGGTGGGTTCATATGAATAACTAATTTGTATGTATGTTCAGTCCTCAGGCGGAAGGCTGGTTGAATCCTCAACAGCTCCACCATTAGCTATAATAGATAGCGTAGGTATAACTTAAGAATCGTGCTAGGAAAATGAGGAGTGCGATAAGTTTCCCGTTGCTCCTCGCAACTTCACAAAGCACGTAGAAGGTACCTTATGCGTCGAGTTCATGAAAGTACATCAATATGTTTGCGTTAGTGTATCGATCAGTAGTGGCAAGTTTTCGAACCCCAGCATTATGAATGAACATTTTCAATAAGAATGTTAGAAATATGTTTCTTAATGTGAACTAGCATTAGTCAAGTCTAGAATTGTCAAGCACTTAATTTATTATTATTATCATGGAGTATTTAAAACATTCAAACATAAATATAGGTTCTTTCCAGTTTCCTATTTTGATTTTCTCCGATTTAATATCTTGTTAGTATTGCCCCTTCAGTACAGAAATCACTTCGTGGTCTCTTGTTTGAATGGTTGTCTGTATTTGTTTTCTGCCGGAGCTTATGGGCCACCTGTCATATATAAAAACCGACGAATCTGTCTGATTTAGATTAGGTGAAGTTAATACCAAACAATAAGACACTCCCTGTACTAACGTTTTCTGTGTTTGCTTCAATTGGAACAAGGCCATATACGAGGAACGCATTTCTTAATTTTAATATACTCCCTCATTTAATGAGGTTTCATCTCTGGTTCTTGGGGTGAATGGTCAGATTAGTAGATTTCGCTACAGAGGCGTCGGGATTCAATTTCCAGCCGGATCGGAGATTTTCTTACGGCTCGGGGACTGGGTATTTGTGTTCGGCCTCCATACACATCTTCACCTACAGGCAAGACACATAGCACTACTAACAGTCACAAACACATAATAGCGATTGATTACATTCCTTCACAGAGGTTTAGCGTCAGGAAAGGCATCTCGGAATGAAACCAGGCTGAATCTACACATCTGCGACCCCATGGAATTGGAAACAGGCCAGGAGGAAGTAGAACAAGGTAATCTAATGGAGGATTACTCATGCACTGAGTAATGATATAGTAATTTTCAGATTTAGGAACGTACTTTACTTCCCATATATACTTTCATTATTAAGATCATTCACTTAGATAACGCTTTCATCACACACACACACACACACACACACACCAGTCTAAACCAGTGTCTTGCTAACGTACTTGATAGTCATCTTGTTTCCGTAGAGTAACTCACCAGGCCGGACGCTGTAATGTAAGACTGTCCGTGCGTGTGGCCTTTCAAGGGGATGAATAAAACATAGCCAATTTAAAACAACATCGCGCGAGACAGTTGGATGGTCAGCTAGTCACGAACAGTAGCTTCAGATATTTGTATTCCTTCGAAATATAAAATGTTTATCACTAATTAATACTTATTATATTTATATATGTTTTAGAAAGTAACGAAGATATGATTATAAAGATAGGTTTCTTCGATTCTCTAAGACGTGTGGTAATCCCTAACAGAAATGAACAGTAGATAAATATTTAGAATGAAAGTTAACGCGTAATTTCATCACTTATCCTCCCGAATTTCGGGAGAGACCACACTGTTAATTTCTGAATCTCATATTCCATTTAATACCCTGTTCATTTAAAGTAGCAGAAGATACACCAGTAAGAGTGTCAGTCTTTGTGGGCAACATTTCTGCATAGTAACTTACCGCCCTGTCCATGGTCCAATCCTCGGTTCGTTTTCGAATTAGGACTGACTTGAGGATGTTGAAGGCAGAACACACAGTCTCAGAAAATACAGATGAGAAATGTGGCGAAATGACAGGCACGATCATCCTGTGTGCTCTATTATTAATTTCTCAACTTCAACTCTATGTATATGAAAGGTGAAGCCAGTGTCACTTCCTTCCTAGGTTTAATATTAACTTATGATAAGTACAAACGCCAGTTCAGATACTAGTGTCATCCATGTTAACAATAATAAATATTATACAGAACTGATGATCACGATAGCTTTACCTTTTCCATAAAATTGACAACTAGTTGAAATGAATGTGCTTTTTTCTTGTTACTTGAACATTTCTTTGATAAGAAACATTAAAATAATATGTTGTTTTAGTTTCACACACGTACGGTTACACGACATAGGAATCATTTACTTATTTACTTGTTTGTATTGCAAGAAGGTCAACGGGCTACAGTAGTTTGAACTCACGCCAATGACAGAGCAACGGTTGTCCAATCACGCCCCAGTTAATGCCCAAGTAGAGAAAATGCAGGGCATTATTAAGATAAGTTCTAGAATTCAAGTTCCTAAATACTGAACAGAGATAAATATTACAGGTAGGCCTCGGTATACGCGATAGTTACGTTCCGCGGAATTGCCGCGGGTACTGAATTCGCGTAAATCGAGAGTAATTTTATACGTAGAATATAGGGTTAGGTTTCTGTTTACTCACATATTAAGTTTAAAATAGCAGAGAGTTTAGTATTTTAACACAAAATAACCATTATCATGTTTATGAAATGCATTTTAATGCAAACTTCATACACTTAAAAGTTTAACCCTGAAAAACACAATAGTAAACTAAACTCTGCATAAGTTCTTGGCTTTAACTTGAATAGCCGCTCCAGAGAGGGGCATGTGTTGCTGGTTGTGATGCTCAATCCAATCCATTCTTTCCATCGCTTCCGAGTAAGATTTGGTCACTCTAGTCACACTTAAGTCAGTAGATGGTTGAACAGTTCTTCGAATTAATTTCGCATTGTTGCGAATGATGATGATGATGATGATGATGATGATGATGATGATGATGATGATGATGATGATGATTGTTGTTTAAAGGGGCCTAACATCGAAGGCCATCGGTCCAAATGTCACGAATAGTTCTCACAGTGGACTCAAGTCCCAAAGCATGCTAAATGTCAACAATAAACTCACCTTTCTCACAGCGTTCCAAAACTTCTTTGTTTTTAACAAATGCGACTTTGGTACACGCTTCTTTCCTTTCTGAGACACACTTTCTTTCCTTTTACGCGGCATTTTAAATACGAAACCTGTCAAGTGCAACTTCACAGCTCTACTGACCGGAACTGACGATTCACGTCTCGATAAATACGACAGAAGATGCGCGTAGAGGTGCGTTTGCCCTGTTTAACTTTGGCGCGCGACGTAGTGTACGTTACAGAGTTTGGGAGTGTGGCACGCATGTCTGTACCCACCTTAACCCTAGAACTGCGGACCGTCTTTCTGGAAGACGGTGCACTGTTTCGTCAAGTGCGATCGTCTTTCTGAGAGACGGTGTCGTTCTTCCGCCGTAGGTTTATAATTGGTCACCAGATGCCAATAATATAGATACCAGCTGAATACTTATCCTTTTATCTTCAATATTGAAAGTCTTTGAAACAGAAAACATCGGTCTGGACAAGTTTATTTAGCTGTAGAAGTGAAAATACTTTCACATGTTCTTAGAATCAAGATGGCAGCCCGCTTTGTTGACGATTCTGAAATCAAGCGCTCGATTTTCGAAGATCTTAGTGACAATACTGATGGTGACAGTGGTTATTGTTTTAATTCCGACGAGAAAATTATTCCTGAAAATAGTGAAAGTGACAGCGAAGTACAAGATGAAAATTTGAGTTTTGTTTTGCAAACGAAATGAAAAGTGGATAAATGTGGAGGAATACATAAGAAAATACTTGTTCGTTTCAGAATATCATGTTTCAGAAATAAATTATCTATCACAAATTCCTTTATTTGAGCAAAATATTTCAACAGTTTCCTTTGTCTAAAAATATTTTGAATTGCATTTTACGATAGTTAGAAATCGTGGCAATATTTTTCGTTATTTGTATTATCTTCATTTAGATCAGTATTTAAGCTTTCTATTGGTATATAATATGTATTTCTTAGGATTAATATGTGATTACAGGCATGATTTTATTTTCATGGTGTATGTTGAGGAAAATAACTGCAGCATTTGACAGAAAATCTTGCAGCAGTTCTAGGGTTAAGGAATTACAGCTTCCCCATACGGTTAAAAGATGGAACCACTAGACTTAAAAGCAAAATCGCGTATATGCGAAATCGCGGATAACGAATAGTAGTATAATGGAAGAGTTCTGCGGCCTCCTCCCGCGGGAAATTTGAATTTTGGCGGGAAATTTGAATTCTGGCGGGAAATTTGAATTTTGGCGGGATATTTGAATTTGTAAACAAAGCCACGTGCTTTTTGACAGCTGTCATCGACAACAACGCATCGCTAACCTCACTGCTGCCATCTTGACGGGCCTAAACCTCGGTAGTGCCAACTTAACCTAACTAGTGCGAGGTAAACAAAGCCACGTGTTTTTCGACAGCCACGTGCTTTTTGACAGACAACAACGCATCGCTAACCCTTTTGCCCATTAGCCCTTTAGCCCTTTTGCCCATTAGCCCCTTAGCCTATTAACCCTACAAGGAATGTGCGGTAAACTAATCTTCTTAGAACAAAGGTATCCCCTGACATGTTCTAAACACATGTTGTATCGAGTACAGTGTTCGGTTCTACTTATTTAGTGTTCTAAACACTTCAATCAATGTTCCGATCACATGATAAAGTTAACGGCATAGAGTGCAGTTTTCGATCCCAGCCTTGTTACGTTTCTTCTGTGATTTGCAAGTCTAAACATGCTTAATGACGTCATCACTGCAGCACGTGCTTACTCTAGCTATTCCGATGTAGGTTTAAACTTGTTCGATAGAGCTATGCCTTGACATAAGAGGAGGCCTTAACAGCTTATGAAAAAGCACGTCGAATTTGTCAAATTACCCGCCACCACATTTCAAAGGTATGAGGTTTAGTGCTGTAAAAATACCTGCACGATGCAAAGCTAGCTTTCTTCATCAGAGCAGCCACCATCTTGTGTAAGCACCTCTAGGCCGTATCATAAGCAGCTGTGTATAGTCATCGTCTTGTCGCTGCTACCTCCCGCAAGCACCCCTAGGGCGTCTCATAAGAGCAGCAGTCATCTTGTGCAAGCGCTCTTAAGCTGTCTCATAAGAAGATATGTATAGCCGCCATCTTGTAGAAATAGATAGGTCTAATGCCAAAGGGCCTAAGTAGGAATCGAACCGTCGATCTCATCATTATAGTATGTTTTTCTTGTTCCTGATACTGCAAACCTAGGTATCAGGTAGAAAAATTTTGTCCGTTTTCGAGATACTTAACATTTTGCATTTAAGCCCCAAATGTAATGAATCGAACCTGCACGGTACGTTATACTCTCTACCATAGCTAGACCTGATCATGTTACGAAGACTTGCTTCATTACAAGCTGAAAAAGAGCTAATGCCAAAGGGCCTAAGTTAGAACTGAACCGTTGATCTCATCATTAGACTATGTTTTACTCGTTCCCCATACTGCGAACCGAGGTATTGGGTAGAAAAATTTTGTCCGTTTTGCTCTACGATGCACCGTTTTCGAGATATTTAATATTATGCATTTAAGCCCCAAATTTAATGAATCGAACTAGCACGACACGTTAGCCTCTAAGCTAGCTTTCTTCATAAGAGCAGCAGCCATCTTGCGCAAGCACCCTTAAGGCGTCTCATAAGGAGTCGTGTATAGCCGCCATCTTGCGTCCGCCATCTTGCGCAAGCATCCTTAGGGCATCTCTAGCCATCTTGTGCAAGGACCCTTAAGCCGCCTCATAAGAGCAACCGCCATCTTGCGCAAGCATCTCTAGGGCGTCTCATAAGGAGCCTTGTATAACCGCCATCTTGCGCAAGCATCCCAAGGGCATCTCATAAGAACCTATGTATAGCGGTCATCTTGCATAAGCATCTTTAAGGAGTCATGTATAGCCGCCATCTTGTGCAATTAGCGTCGAGAGATGGCTGCTGTAGAATTTTTCTTTTTAAATTATCCGCCACCATATTTCAACTAAAGAGTGTAGCACTGAGCTCTATAGATTAAAGATGGCGGATGACAGCTGACAAAAAGCGCGTGAGTTTGTTTACTAAACAAGAGCACGTGGAATTTTTCAATTTGCCGCCACCACATTTCAAAGGTATCTAGCTAAAGATGGCAGCACGGTGCTCTCTTGATTAAAGATGGCGAATGACAGCTAACAGAACTTTTCAAATTGCCCGCTACTACAGAGAGCAGCACGGTGCTCTGTGGATTAAAGATGGCGGATAACAGCTGACGAAATTGCCCGCATGATAGCAGCACAGTGCTCTATTGATTAAAGATGGTGGATGACAGCTGTCAAAAAAAGCACGTGGCTTTGTTTACTAAACAAGAGCACGTGGAATTTGCCGCCACCACATTTCAAAGGTATCTACCTAAAGATGGCAGCACGGTGCTCTCTTGATTAAAGATGGCCGATGACAGCTAACAGAACTTTTCAAATTGCCCGCTACTACATAGAGGGAAGCAAGGTGCTCTGTAGATTAATGATGGCGGATGACAGCTGACGAAATTGCCTGCATGATAGCAGCACAGTGCTCTATTGATTAAAGATGGTGGATGACAGCTGTCAAAGAGCACGTGGCCATGTTTCCAAACAAGGGCACATAGAATTTTTCAAATTGCCGCCACCAATTTCAAAGGTAACTAGCTAAAGAGCGCAGCACTGAGGTTTGTGATGCAAGATGGCGGATGACAGCCGTCAGAAAAAAGCACGTGAGTTTGTAAAGCACGTGGAATTTGCCACCGCCACAAAGAGGGCAGCACGGTGCCCTCTTGATTAAAGATGGCTGCTGTCACGTGGAATTACCTGCCACCACAGGTATCTAGCTAAAGAGGGCAGCACGGTGCTCTCTGGATTAAAGATGGTTGCTATCAAAAAGCATTTTTCAAATTATCCGCCACCACATTTCAAAGGTAAGTAGCTAAAGAGGGCACCACTGTGCTCTATGGATTAAAGATGGTGGGTGACAGCTGTCAAAAAAGCACGTGGATTTGTTTACCGATTCAAATCTCGCGCTAGTAAGGTTAAGTTGGCAGCACTAAGGTTTAGGCCCGTTAAGATGGCAGCACTGCGGATGACAGCTGTGACGTACCACATTTCAAAGGTAAGTAGCTAAAGAGCGTAGCACTGTGCTCTATAGATTAAAGATGGCGGATGTCAGCTGTCAAAAAAGCACATAGCTTTGTTTCCAAACAAGAGCACGTGGAATTTGCCGCCACCACATTTCAAAGGTATCTAGCTAAAGAGGGTAGCACTGTGCTCTGTTGATTAAAGATGGCGGATGACGGCTGTCAAACAAGCGCGTGAGTTTGTTTCCAAACAAGAGCATGTAGAATTTTTCAAATTGCCGCCACCACATAGAGGGCAGCACGGTGCTCTCTTGATTAAAGATGGCTGCTGTCATGTGGAATTGCCTGCCACCACATTTCAAAGGTATCTAGCTAAAGAGGGCAGCACGGTGCTCAAAGATGGCTGCTGTCAAAAAGCATTTTTCAAAATATCCGCCACCACATTTCAAAGGTAAGTAGCTAAAGAGAGCACCACTGCGCTCTATAGATTAAAGATGGCGGATGTCAGCTGCACGTGGATTTGTTTATCTCACGCTAGTGAGGTTAAGTTGGTAGCACTAAGGTTTAGGCCCGCCAAGATGGCAGCACTGCTGATGACAGGTGACGAATTTTACATCTACTACGATAAAGAGGGCAGCACAGTGCTCTGTAGTTTAAAGATTGCGGATGACAGCTGTCAAGAAAGCACGTGGCTGTCAAAAAAGCACGTGGCTTTGTTTACCACGCGCTAGTTAGGTTAAGTTGGTACTACTGAGGTTTAGGCCCGTCAAGATGGCAGTACTGAGGTTAGCGATGCGTTGTTGTCTGTCAAAAAGCACGTGGCTGTCAAAAACCACGTGGCTTTGTTTTACTCGCGCTAGTTAGGTTAAGTTGGCACTACTGAGGTTTAGGTACGTCAAGATGGCAGTACTGAGGTTAGCGATGCGTTGTTGTCTGTCAAAAAGCACGTGGCTGTTAAAAAACACGTGGCTTTGTTTACCTCGCACTAGTTAGGTTAAGTTGGCACTACCGAGGTTTAGGCCCGTCAAGATGGCAGCAGTGAGGTTAGCGATGCGTTGTTGTCGATGACAGCTGTCAAAAAGCACGTGGCTTTGTTTACAAATTCAAATCTCCCGCCAAAATTCAAATTTCCCGCCAGAATTCAAATTTCCCGCCAAAATTCAAATTTCCCGCCAAAATTCAAATTTCCCGCGGGAGGAGGCTGCAGAACTCTCCCATTATACTACTACGAATCCGCATATAACGAGGTTTACCTGTATTTCTAAATATTTGAGTGCAACTTGGTAGAATCTGATGATGTTCTTTTAAGAATGAAGTATGTCATTCTTTGTATAATAGCGTGTATTTTGTCCCTTGTTTAATAATGTTTTCTCACAGGTATGATGCAGTATAATATTTATATTTAAGCTGTGTGTTCGACAGACTTTAGTGCTTTTCAGTTGCATTTATTTTCTTGTCCTAATTGTATTTAGATTTGTTTTCAAAAGTAGCACAACATGCTAACTCAGGTCCAATGTGATAACTGATATTTCTAATTTACAAACATTTTCTCATGACTTTCTCTTGTTAAAGTTTTTACTAATTTCAGAGTTATTTGAATTTAAACGTTGTTGTGAATGTTCAGTTTCTGATTTTTGTTGTCAGTTAGTGTTTCTTAGCAGATAATTTATAAAACATCTCTCCGGAAAGGCAATTGAAGGGAATGTTCGTCATTTACAGGAACGGTGGATAGTAGTTTGTGAGGATGTGAGTGGAACATAAGATGCTGTTAATTAACACAGTTAAATTTGCCCTCTAAACTTTTTAAATACCGGTACTGCAAATCCAAAATTAAGTAATGTATCTGAAATGCATGTTATCAGCGTATCTCCCTTGGTCTAATGTGGAATGATTCATATCTTGGATCTGCTAGAATTAACGGGTACTTAAGGAAGATCTTTAGAGTTATCTGGGATGAACGTGCTACACACGAACAACGGACAAAAATTGTATAATTTGTTCAACCACACTGCGATTGGCAGAACATGTGGCCCGCATGTCTGATCACATGCAGACGAAAGCAGTCCTCCTAGGGAGACCTGAAGGAATCCGTCCAATCGATAGACCCAGAAGGAGATGAGAGAGTGTACTGATGAAAGTTCTTCGGCAATTTCGGATCCGCGAGATTTGGATTCAAGCAGCAAGAAATCTCAGTAATCGGAGGAAGATTGAGATATTGGCGCATGATCTTAGGTGTCCGTGGTCACTAACTGAAAACTAAACTATGACCATCGAAAGGAGAATGACTACACTGATCCCAATACTTCACGCCATCTAAATCCAAACCGAACCCCTTATGTGTAATAAACCATTCAGGAAATGAGAAAGATGTTTACTAAACTGAACATGTCCACCACTGAGGAAAATTGAGCTAATGTCAGTTCCTTGAATTTCTAACACGGCCTTTATAGTTTATAAAATTGTGGCCTTACGAAACCGAACATATCCTATTGCAGCCTAGCTTTGACATGTGCGGCCCTTTCCGCAATTCAGTATGTTCAGCAGTCATCCATTCCGAAACACTATGCGTCCAGCAACAGGGGCGTTCTGTAACTTAACATCTCCCTGCCTAGTTTAGGAAGATTAACCATAGAAGGATTGTATCTGCTAAGATGTTAGTAGTATTTAGTATCATTTTTTCCCTTTTTTTACAATTATGTTTTACGTCGCACCAAAACAGTGATTTCCACGTCCCCCCTCCACCTCATATCCTTACTAAAAAACCCTAAATATTCTCACACCCATATCAGTCACCTTTATTTACAATTCCCTTAACGTGATTACAACAGTGAAGAAGATCTTTCCTTATATTAGCACCTATTTATTTACAATGATCCGCATGCGGTACTTTCACTTCATCAATACAGTAATTAAAACTGACAGGCTGATATGACGTTTTCTCTCACTGATATTTTCAACCTGGCCCTATTTTCCATATACTGTCCATCTCACAAATTTTTCTAGGTCCTTTTGCATTCGCTCACAATCCTGTAACTTAATACTCTATACAGTATTACATCATACACAAAAAGAATTATCTGTGATTCTAGTACTTCACTCATATTATTTATACATTTATGAAAAGAAAGGACCAATATCATTGCCTTGCGGAATCCCCCCTTTATCATTAAAAGATCAGATACCGTGCGAATTAGCAGTGCGGTCAGGGGCACACGGCTGAGAGCTTACATCCGGGAGATAGTGGGTTCGAATCCCACTGTCGGCAGCCCTGAAGATGGTTTTCCGTGGTTTCCCATTTTCACACCAGGCAAATGCTTGGGCTGTATCTTAATTAAGGCCACGGCAGCTTCCTTCCAAATCCTAGACTATTCCTATCCCAACGTCGCCATCAGACCTAGCTGTGTCGGTGCGACGTAAAGCAACTAGCAAAATAATCAGCTTCACCTACTCTAACACTCCAAGTTCTAATTTCTAGAAATATAGGCACTTATTCAGTCACTCTTTTATCTATCCCAATAGCACTCACTTTCGAGAGTACTCGCACATGACCTATCCTATCATAACTTTTGTGAAGGTGGTGGTGGTGGTGATGATGTCTATGATAACTGTTATAAGGTGAATTTTTCCTTCTTAACAGTACTCAGAGGACAACATGTACAAGTCTTGACTCTGCGGAGAATGACAGTATCTGCTAAAGAAAGGGAGGGTCCACGAAAGCCAAACCAATTACTCTCGGGGTCGGAAAAACACAAGAGTTGACCAAGGGAAGTAGGATGGGAAAGAAGAAAGTGAGGTGGTTGGCGCAAGTAAGTGGAAGCCATTCCAGACTCCCCATGTGGTTATTCCTTTAGCCACGCATATGCCAGACAGCGAATATCTTGTATCTATAACCCTGGTCTCAGGGGTACAAGTAAATGGGTCAGTGAGAAAGTTACAACAGTCTCTAAAGCGAAAAGTAATAAGTCTGAAAGCTTGAGAATATTTCGAAGTTGTGGAAAAATAACATTCTATAGCCAGCTATTGGGAGAGTATGAACGTAAGACGTCGGCAAAAAGATGATTTACTCCACCGCTTTCTCGGAACTGTATTCTGACCTCTCATCCACTACTCCTCCTCCTCTCGTAGCTGTAAAGGTAACGATTTCCTGCAGAAAGAGACCTTTTGATCCTTTCAGGCGAAGGAATGCGTTCTCTTATAGCGTGCACCTTCCCCACAGATGAGTTATTCTCACGAGCTTTCTAGACGCTCCGAAAGAATTCAATAAAGTGTAGAATATCTCTTCTAAAGAATAACTAAAAGCTAAAGGTAATGATAAAGCTCCCAGTGTGTTCAGAAGTATACTTTCAATGAAGAGCACTCAACGCAATTTTGCCATGACAGGAGTTGAATGGTTCGATACCGAATCTAGGGATCGATGACCTTAGATTTTAGGCCCTTTTATATAACAAGCATCATCATCATCTATCCCGAATCCAGGTAAGGGTGTCATCGGGGAGCGATATCGTAAAACGTTTCTTATTTTCGCTAGAGGTTTAATGACGCACTTGCATATCGAAGGTTTTTGGTGGCGCAGAGGTAGGGAAGCTCTAGAATTAGGAAGGTAGCGGGCGCAACCTTAATCAAGGTACAGTTCAAACATTTGATATTTGTGGAAATGGAAAAACCACAGTAAGCTATTTTTCTTCTTATTATTATTATTTATACGTCGTATAGACTCAGAGAGAGATCTTATGGGGACGGTGGGGGAAGACAGTGCTAGGATTGGGAAGGAAGCGAACGTGGGCCTACTTAAGGTACATCTGCCTATGTCAAAATGAGAAACCATGAAATGTTATCTTCGGGGCGATCGACAGTGGTTCAAAGGGTTCCGTGTTCGATTCCCGTTGAGGTCGGGTTTACCAGCGTCTGACTCAGGTACAGGGTGTTGAAGTTCGTCTCAATTCACAACTCATCATCTACAAACATTACAGCACACATTCATTCGCCATGGAAATATGCATCTTTGAATACATTCCTACGCATAGGGTAGACGTCAGGAAACACATCCGAGTAGTCCACAGTTCACACGCACGGCCCCAACAGGGTGTTAGAAAAGGGGCAAAAGAATAGTAACTCGGATATATTGTACTCAACAACCGCGTGAATTAATTCTGATTTTATGCCATTTAGTCTACCTTCGTATCAATATCGCTGTTCCATTTAACTTCACCAGGTGGCAGAGAAATCACAGTGCTCTGGGAATATCTGTTGCAGACTTTTTAATTAGTTCTGCATTGTAAGCACCTAATGAGGCCAAAACTCCGGAATTAAACCCACAATTTCGGGACCCAGAAGCTGACTTTCCCCCGCTAACTAGAGAGGAAGCTGGAGCTATTATTACAAAGTGAAAATAAATAAGATAGCATTTCCAAGTTGATTTTTCCTTCCTTCGTTGGGCACTAAATTAGACAGCGTTCTTTCAACACTGAGAGAGCCTTTTTATTACTAGACATAACCTTGTTATCTTGTTATCAAGCTCACCTCCGCGAGGCTTCTGTGGAAGAAAACACAAAGGCTACACTTTACTTAGAGCTTTTAGAGTTAAATTGTTTATGATACAATACCTTCTGGGATACTTTGTCAACACTGTTTCTACATGAGCGTGTTGATGTTCCTGCAGGACTACGAGTTCACATGCCCATTGCTGGAGGCGTTAACTTTGTCTACAAGTATTATTTCTACTCTGGTTATCGGTTAATATCGGTTACCGGATATAGAGTCCGACTCGTTTGCTGAACGGTCAGCGTACTGGCCTTCGGTTCAGAGGGTCCCGGGTTCGATTCCCGTCCGGGTCGGCGATTTTAACCTTAATTGATTAATTCCAACGGGACGGGAACTGGGTGTATGTGTTGTCTTCATCATCATTTCAACCTCATCATGACGCGCAGGTCGCCTACGGGAGTCAAATAGAAAGACCTGCACCTGGCGAGCCGAACCCGTCCTGGAATATCCCGGCACTAAAAGCCATTTACCGGATATAGAGCAAGGTACAGTACCATAAATGAGAAAATTACGGATTTTTTCAGATTTTAATGGAGACTTTAACAGCTTCATTAAATTAAATGATACCGTACTGAAGCCCGGTCATTGAGGCATGTATATGTAAATTGAAAAGTATAATATGTGTTGAGTTTAAAGGCTGAGACGGAAAAATTGTGTACAAATTATGTACTACTCATATTTAAAAAACAGGACTAGTGTGGTCATAGCATGCAATAAATTACATTTAAATATTAATATAAATTATTAATATTAAATTATAATATATTAAATTATCATGAAACTAGTTGACGAAAACAAATTATTAAGTTGATTTAATTATCAATCCAGGTTATTTTGGTCTACCTTTATAACTTTAACACACCTTGTATGAAACAAGACACTTCACTTAAAACGTTTAATCATATCTTCTTCCTTGTTTTTATCACAGATTTGGTAATGCCTGCTAGTTGAGTTTTCAGCTTCTGTCAATGCCAATAATTTCTTTGCACTACCCCGTGAAGGTTTTTAGTTGTCCGAGGGATGTTTTCTTTAAAGACTACTGGAAAGAACTGCAGTTGGAGAACTAGTTCGGGTTCTCTTCCTTTTCTGTAGAAATAGAACGGGTGATAGTTCCCCCGGGATAACATTTTGTATTTGGCTAGCACATTCCTGGCGGCAACGTTCTGATGTAGCTGGTGTTGCTTCTCGAATTTGTTTCTCGTGGTGACGAAAACACCGGGTGACAAGAGGACAGTGTCGAAATCGTACAATGACTAGGATTCCGGTGACCAACTTCTCCAAATTCCTTTTTTTCTTTTTTTTTTGCTAGTTGCTTTACGTCGCACCGACACAGATAGGTCTTATGGCTACGATGGGACAAGGAAGGGCTAGGAGTGGGAAGGAAGCGGCCGTGGCCTTAATTAAGGTACAGCCCCAGCATTTGCCTGGTGTGAAAATGGGAAACTACGGAAAACCATTTTCAGGGCTGCCGATAGTGGGGTTCGAACCTACTATCTCCCGAATACTGGATACTGGCCGCACTTAAGCGACTGCAGCTATCGAGCTAGGTCCAAATTCTTTACAAGTTATAAATCTTTTTTACAACCGTATTGGATTTCGGAATAAGTAATTATTATGTTAATAAAAACCACCTTTCCAATACTCAATGTCCTTTATATTTTGGATAAAACCATTTAATTACAAGTAGGACATGTTTCGCTCAATCATAATGAGCATCATCAGCTGTAGATAACATAAATCATGGTGGGTCAGGGCCCTGATCCTGGTATATATAACGAAAAATGTCTAATGTACATTGATAAAATATGAATTTTAACAATTTAAAAATAATCAATAACATTATATTATGTCTATTAAAACAAATTGATCATTAAAATTGCTTAAAATGTAAACTGGAATGAATGACTTACTTGTAATTAAATGGTTGTATCCTAAATATAAAGGATATTGAGTATTGGAAAGGTGGTTTTTATTAACATAATAATTTCTTATTCTCCAAATTCCCCACATCTAGGACACAATAATCGGACTATCCTTTCAAATCTATTCCCTAACCCTCTTTAACAATGTTAATGATAGAGACAAGCTTGACATAACATATCATCAAAAATATCTGGATTAAGCTGTATCGGGTGTATTTGCAAGTGATTTAGGCATGAAAACATCTATGTGGTCTGGAGAAATAAAAGGCTACGATTTATTTCAAGGCTAGTTTTTTCAGATAATGGATTAACACTAGTTAAAGGCTGATGAAGTATAGACCCATCATACAAGAAATACGAAGACATAGGCAAAGTTTCTGTAACAGTGTTCGCACAATTCGTTTTCTTAGTCTTTTAACTTTCCGTCAACACAGACGGTTTTCGGTGACGCGAGGATCAGAAAGTCTAGGATTGGGAAGGTAGAGGCCGTGGCCATAATTAAGGTACAGTCCGGACACTTCACTGGTTTGAAAATGGGAAACCACGGAAAACCATCCTTAGGACTGTCGACGGTGGGATTCGAACCCACCATCTCCCGATTGCAAGTTAACAGCTACGCATCCTTAACCACTTAAACATCTCGCTCGGTACAAATTTAAGATCGAGACAAGTGAAGCCCCCTCTGTCGTTGTGCACCCAATCACTGGATATAAACTGAAGCGATTCTTCATGAATGTTAACTCTCTACTTTTGAAGGAATCAAAATTAAAAACTCCATACCGAATGATAGGCAAATTAGAGTCGAGTTCGTCCTCGTTGTCGGTCAGATCGACTGACCATGGCCATAGCGCCTGTGTCAGAAACATTAGGCTTTCCGATGAATGTAGATCGATGAAACCGCGAGTTTCGAATGTGAAGGAAGAGTAACTTGAATCATAAACCATCGAAGAGCGAATCTGTGCTTACCATTCTGTGTAAAAATAAATATGGACATATTATTAGTTATTGGTTCTTTTAAATTCCTCAAAAAAATTCGTAAGTTTCCTTGCAAACTAGATCCAAGTGGCATACACCATAATGTATATGACGTAATACTAAACGAGATAACAATCGCATTCGCTAATGACGTCATTATAGCGCAGTAACACCGCTTTGTTTTGGTATCAGCTTTATCTTCGGCTAGAGTAGACATATTTCGATTACCGAGGTTTCGATCAATTTGGCTTAATATCCTCCATCATCGTGACAGAGTTTCATTACATTCACCTTTGCCTTTCGAGTGGCGATACTTTAATGTACACTTGCCAGATTTCAGAATACCTCCAAGTACCACCGGACATAGCCAGGACCGAACGTGCCAGATTGGGGTCAGAAGGCCAGAGCCTCTACGCCACTCAGCCCAGTTGATACCGTTTTACGCCCGGATGCCCTTCCTTGACGCCTACCCAATTACGAGGGATGTACTCAACCCACCAACCAAACTAACAAACAAACCCTCGTGGACTGGCAGAAACTGGCTAGAGATTGCCAGGAACTAAATTCCGTCCACTTAAACTAAAGAATAGCAGTAAACTAGGCATGTACCCAACATAGAACGATTAGGAGGATAAAATAAGGTTTATTGACATAACTTGGTGAATAGGAGAAAATGAGAACAAAGAAAACAATTGGGGGAATACAAAGAGAGAAAGGATACTCACATTCATAATCTTTTAGGCTATTGTGAACACAGTCGAGTCGTTTGAATCATAAAATCCAATCTTTCAGTATACGCGTCGCAGGAGCGTGGCGGAAAGTGATTACAATAATATTCAGTTCTTTCCTTTCTTGACAGAAATAACTAAGATTTTATCCCAAGTTTTCTTTCCTCAGGACAAAACGTTAATGATACGCGAAAGAAACAAAGTTTCACATCAAAATAATACTATCATAGTATCGGAATGGACGAGGCTAGAAATAAATTCGTTCCTTTTGAAAAAATAATACAACAATCTCCAAGGAGACTGTATCCCCCAACAAAAATGTCAGAAAAGTAAACCTGGCAGAAAAGAAATAAACAAGGAACACAAAGAGATTAAGGGAGTTGCCATAGTTACGAAGGTAAATAAACATGTCTTAAATGAAATAAATAGAAATGAGAGAAAATCGAAGAATCCTGAAAGTGGGCAAATAAACTGGCAGATACAGCCGAGAAAAAGTGTAAGATTAATTAACAAGTAATAGAAATGAAGCAACATTCGTAAAACATGAAAAATTACAGCAATCATACGACATAAACACACACACACACACAGAGGGAACAAAATAGCAACTTGGAATAAATGATATAGTGTCAAGACACGTTACGACGAGACTCGTAAGATAGGTAATCATTGGTTTGTGAGCTTGATCCAAGTACATAGATCAGAATCCTATGTTTGCGAAATATAGGCAAGGCTCACCCAGTCGTCAACATAACCAAATCTCAGCACACACGCTACGTAACACATTCATATCTTCTGAAAAGGCGAACATAAATTGCACAGAATTATCGTTAAACCATATAGACAGAATATAAGCACCAGCCAGACGTAGAAACCGAAGTGAATGATGAAAGTTCTCTAACAAAATCACACACAAACACATTATCCACACGGATCACATGGGCCAGTGTTATCTCCCACCCCTACGTAAGGATAAATACACAACAAGCAGACGAGAAGAAAATGAAAGACATACGAAGTCGGCAGCAAATGAAATAAAATCAATCTACAGAACAAAAATCTCTCAGCATGTAAAATCAGCATAACTATGGCAAGCCAAGAAAGGCAAAAGGGATAAATACCTGAAGTCTTGAGAAACAGAATCCTTAGATTCTATTTCATCATAAACATTGATTCAGAACGGAGAATCATATAGTGTACCAGTAAAAGTGCCCGACTTTAAGATTTATTTTCAATGCAAGCATGGAATAGTTCTCAGGGCTAAACTGGATGAATAATAGCTAGGGCTTGGTACAGGAGGCAGGGTCCTATCTACAAGAAAAATTTGAATCTGATTTGATAAGGGTTTATTCATGTAATGCATGTTAAATTGCACATCACCTCATGGTAGACAGGAGTTGTCTTCCACATTGTCCTTTAAATGGCCAGGGTCTCCAGCTCGCCAGGCCGCACCGGCCGGAACACGTTCCAGAAGATGCCCACGTACTCCGTCAAGATGCGGACGGACCGTCCAGGTTGGTTACACGGAATACGCCTCAAGTTCCCGATGCTCGTGATGACCTCCGCTGGTTCCTGACGATGTTGAGGGTAATCCCATTACCCAAATACAATGATGTTGGTAGAATCCATGCAAACTCCGAAAATGTGCTCTTCGTCACTCGCAGAATAAATCAAAGTTCATGAAAACCTTGAGTAATGAGTTTTCTCACCACTAGTAAAAATCACGAGACAATGTTCATAAAGACTTTCAAGAATCCACTCTTTAACACTCATGGAAGTGACAAGTCCGTGGTCATGAAGACTTTCAATAATGTTGTAGTTCATCAATGAAAAAAATTACAAGTCTTTAAGTATCACTGGCAAAGATCGCAAGTCTAGGCTCACGGAAACTTCGAATAAATTTAGAGTTAATCACTCGTGAATATTACAAGTCTCTGAATAATCACTGGCGAAAAGTTAAAGTCCATCACTGTTAAATATGACAATTCTTTAAATAATCACTATTGAAAAAATAAAGTCCAACACTGGTAAATATGACAAGTCTTTAAATGATCACTGGCGAAAAGTTAAAGTCCAACACTGGTATATATTACAAATTCCATTTATAAAGACTTAGAAAAATTCAGAGTTCCTCAACACTCGTAAATATTGCAAGTCCCATTTATAAAGACTTAGAAAAATTCAGAGTTCCTCAACACTCGTAAATATTGCAAGTCCCATTTATAAAGACTTAGAAAAATTCAGAGTTTCTCAGTAATACTATAACCACACGAAGATAGCTTCCGACGATAATGGCAGCGAGTAGGGCCACGTTGACTACGCGACTGTCACTGACTGACTGAGATATCAGGCTATATTGAGCCATCCTTATACTTGGTTTGGGGACATTACGTCACATATGCCGTGAAGCTGGTTATCTCCTGAATCCCTCGACGGATTTTCTTGAAATTCAAGCATTGCGACGTTTATGTAATTCCCTTTAAGATGACATGTTGATCAAGTCGCTACCCCAATTATTATAGGAGTTTTAATTTTTTTTCTCCATCGAATGTTCCTGAAGGTGTGAGCTTGAATCTGGAACATACGAGTTCAGGCTAGCTGCACGTGGCATGATAGGCGGGTGATCTAACTGGCCCCTGCGGCTACGTCACGCATACAGCTGTTCTCAGCTTGCTCGCTCGTCTTGCTGAATGTAAACAAACCGGGCTTGCACGGAGTAATACGCGGGGTGATAAAATACGATCAACTCTCAAAAAAATATGCATGCACAGGTCGTAACCGGTACATATCCCTCCTTATCAGTGAAAAAGAAAATACTATGAATATTTTCTTTTAGTCTCTTTTCACTCAAAGTATTTTTTGAGATTGGAAGCGTTGTAGATGCCGTCGAGGCTGCCATCTAGTCTTGTGATTTTATAGGCACCGTTGTGCAAAGATTCAGAAATTCTGAAAGGGCCAAAATACAAGTGACAGAATTTCGCGTAGATCCTCAATTCCGGACGAGACATCGCAGGTTTTCGAATCAACACCTTGTCTCCCACTCGTAAGGGTGGTCTAAACTTACGATTCCTATATCTTCGTTGTCTGATGTCTGCAGCATGCCTCAATTTCCCTGAGGCTTTAGCGATTCTCGCTTCTTGATCGATTGCTGCATCTGGCGAAGCAGGGAGAATAGCATCCCACGGACGATGAGGATAAAGCTCATGATGCACCAACATTTGAATATCTCCAGTAGATTCGTGGACAGTGGAGTTGACTATCTTCTGCATAACTTGAAGTACATCAATCCATTTCCAGTGTTCTTCCTGGCAGTATACCCGACAGAATCTGGCGATCTCCCTCATCAATCGCTCAGCAGGGTTGGCTTCTGGATGACGAATGGAATTCATGATGTGATGAATTTCCAACTCCTCTATAGCCGCCTGGAACTTTGTGGACGTGAACTGGCTTCCATGATCTGTCAGCAGGAATGTAGGTTTCCCCATGTCAGGAAAGACATTCCTGCGAAGTCTCCTTAAAATATTCCCGGTGTTTGCCTCCTTAATAGGCAACAACGTGGTGAATTTCGAGAAGACGTCGACGATGACTAAGACGTGCTTGTTACCTCTGGTTGCCTTTGGAAGTGGGCCATACAGATCAAGAGCCATCACTTCCTGCGGCTTCTCTGGAATGATAGGCCTTGGATATTCCCTCATAAGGTAATTGTTCGGTTTAATCCGTTGGCATAAGTCACAGATTCTTATGGTCCTTCTAACATCATTTCGGAGGTACTCCCAGATGAATCTTTCCTTAATTACACTGGCCACTTTATCCACTCCAGCATGTCCTGTGATGAAGTGGCAATGCCAGATAATGGCTTCCCGAAATTTAGCCGGGGCATAATTCCGTTTACTGGTCCTGGTTACGTCAACGTATTTATAGTGTAGGTTGTTGTCCCATAAAAATGATTGGGCTGCCTGCTTAATCCGGGCGTAGTCTGGATCGTACTGTGGAATCGCTCCTTCACAGAAACGAATGATTTCTCTTAGCCTAGGATCTCTCCGCTGGGCTTGGGCTAGATACCGAAGTCTTCTGAAAAACTCTTCGTCATCCCGACCAGTAACTGAAATCGGACAGGCTATGGCTGCATCTGTGGGATTCCGGCTGAGGGCGTCGGCTAGTACATTCTTCTTTCCAGACCGATGAACAATGGAGACATTGAATTGCTGTATAAATAGTGCCCATCTTGTGACCTGTTCATTTGTGAGGTCGGAAGATAGGATGAAAGTTAGTTCCTTTTGGTCTGCATAAATGGTGATTGGAAACCCAAAGACAACCTTTTTCTAATACAAAAGCGAATATACAATAGCCAGGGCTTCTAGCTCTGTATTGGTGTAAGATCTTTCATGTGTCCTTAGCTTCCGACTTACGAACGCAATGAACAGGTTAACATCGGGCTTATAAGGATCGACTTGGTATAGAACGGCTCCGATCCCTATCTTACTGGCATCACATTCAATATGGAAAGGCCATTCATAATTAGGATAACAGAGCTGCACGTTATTTCTGAGCATCCTTTTAGTGGCAATAAAGGATTGCTCACATTCTGTGGTCCATTTCCATCGATTATTTTTCTTCAATAATTCCTGGAGAGGCGCTAATGTCTCTGTGCACTGAGGACAATGTTGCGAAAAGAACTGGCAAAGTCCAAGGAATTGCCGAACTTGCTTAATCCTGCAAGGCCTAGGAAAATCCACAATGCATTGAATTTTGGCAGGATTTGGGCCGACACCCTCCCCGCTAATGACATGCCCAAGAGAAAGAACTTCTGTCTTGAAAAACTGGCTTTTTAAAATTATTTTAAAGTTCTTTTCTCTCAATTCCTTGAGTACAGTGTTTACATCTTCTAAGTGCTACTCCCAGGTATCGGATGCTACCAAGATATCGTCGACGTAAATAGTGGCAATGGCCTTTACTTCATTAGATAATTGGCTCTCCAACACTCTTATCAAGACGGCTCCCGAGTACTTGACGCCAAAGGGCAATCGTTGAAGACATATGTGATATTATCAAAGATAAATCTCGTGAAGAGCCGGCTGTGTTCGTCTAGTACGATATGGAAGTAAGATGATGTCATGTCCATGCCTGAAAAATATTTTTTTCCAAAAAAATCGTTTAATGACATCTTTAAGCGGAGGAGGGTGGTCGTACTCAAGGACCAGTCGGTCATTCAAGACACGAGCGTCCAAACATAAACGAAGATTACCATCGGGTTTCCTTACTATGGTGAGTCGATTAATATAGGGCGTAACGCACTTTGAGATAATTCCGTCAGCCTCCATGTGACGAATTAGTGTCCTGGTTTCATCCATGTACTTCTCAGGCACCGGGTATGGCTTGCGTTTATAGGGCGAGGTATCCTTGACGTTGAAGTGGTGTTTAAAATTCTTAATCTCTCCGGGCTTCTCGTCGAAGACGTCCGGATAGGTCTCATATATCTCTTACTCCACCGCTGCTATGTTAGGGTGGTAATCCGGGGTTTCAGTTACACTGGAGATGTAGGTGAGAACATCAGGCCCTTTGTCATTCAAAATTTCATCGATGGGTCCCTCCTCCTTGCGATCGCCATCTTCCATTGACACGGGTCCCTCTTCATCTTCGGGATCACCCTCTTCTTTCTGTACCTGGTCGACTGGGTCGGCATCGCCAATCACACCATCGACTTGTGTACGGTGTAAATCAATCCCTTGAAGTCTAAAATCTTCACCGTCAACCAGCTGTAACTCTACAGATCCAATCCTGCATAGATGAATAGTGTTGGCATAATAGTCAATGGTAGCCTTATAGTTAGACAGAAAGTCTGAACCCAAGATAAGGTTAAACTTCATAGGCGAGACTATCAGGAAAATATGTTCACACAATTCTTCGTTGATAGCAAAACTCAAGGAAGACTTGCTGCTTACATTTGATATTCCTGTCAGGAATAATGCCCTTAATCCTAACTTGTGCTTCCGGCAAAATGAGAAGGTTACATCGATCCTTGATTAACGTTATCAACTTTTCAGAAATTAGGGAAACTTGCGCTCCCGAGGCCATTAGCGATGATACTTGGAATTCCCCAATAGTAATATTGATGATTGGTAAACTTCGTTGAACATGCTGACGAATGGGTAATTCGTCTTCAAATACTAAGTCGTCATCAATGTGCCAATAATTTATTATGTCTACGTGAAATGACCCGACCTCCTCATTTTCAGGAAAACTTATTTCCGAAAATTTTAAGTTTTTTGGCAACAGCACCTGTGGATTCTGGGTTTTGACCAAAGGTGTTGTTTCTTTTATGTTATTCTTGGTATTCAAGAGATGTCGCTCCAGGTTGATGACCCTCTTGTTTCTTCTGATGGAGGTAGTCCTGCGTTTCCTTCCATCGTTGGTGCAAGTCAGAATTGTTTGAGTCTCTACTCTCTTGTTTTTCTCTTGTTCTAATAAAGTAGGTTTGGTTTGGTAGGGCATCTGGCCACGGTATGGGCGTCTCCTAAACCCTCTATACCACGGAGGTGAAGATGGAGTATCTCTCTCTTCCCTTCCAAACGCTCGTTCAGGACTTTGTCGCGGCTGTTCAGAAGTATTTACCTGAACTGGATGGGCGGCTACGTCCTTACTTTTGCTCGGTTTCAAAGTTCCCTGCGCATGAGCAGTATCAAGACGTCGCAATATGGCATGTAATTGATCCAAGTTCTGAATGTTCGCTGCTACTAAGATCTCTTGAACGTGAGAAGGATACTGTAACGTAATGACCTGTATGAGTTCCTTCTCAGGCAAAGGAGGGTCTAAGTAGTACATCTCCTTCAACTGAGATAATAAAAAATCTGCGTATCGAGAGGTGTTAATGGAGGTGTTATACCTTCTCGAATATAGTTGAAGTTCGATAAGGTGTTGAGTTTCTGCGTTCCAAAAACATTCAATTAAAGCTTTCTCAAAGTCAGAGTATGTCTTGAAATTAGATTTGAACACGGAATACCAGGAAAGAGCCTTGCCTTCTAATAATCGGGCCACTGTTCTTAGCTTTCTATCCTCACTAATCTTGTACTCCTGAAAATATTCCGCTACATTGATCAGAAACTATTTAGCCGTGTAATCTTCTTTACCGGAGAATTTAGGAGGTTTTCCTCTTGAATTTTAACGATAGTTGTCTGGTATGATGTCTCTCCGTCTCCTTCTGTCGAACTATGAATAGGTCTGGACGTATCTCGAGATTCAAGATTAACGACCTTAGTGGCTAGTTGCTCGAGATTACTCTTGATATCCCCCAACTGGAGTTGGACTATTCCTTCGACTTGTTTGACATCGTTCTTTAATTCAGTTTTAAGTTCACCAACATCTTTACAAATACGACTAATTTGTGTGGTCGTATTATCGGCTTGCTGTCCGACTCGTTGGCTGAATGGTCAGCGTACTGGCCTTCGGTTCCGAGGGTCCCGGGTTCGATTCCCGGCCCGGTCGGTGATTTTTAATGGCCCGGGGGCTGGGTGTTTGTGATGTCCCCAACATCCCTGCAACTCACACACCACACATAACACTATCCTCCACCACAATAACACGCAGTTACCTATACATGGCAGATGCCGCCCACCCTCATCGGAGGGTCTGCCTTACAAGGGCTGCAATCGGCTAGTAATAGCCACACGAAATTATTATTATCGGCTTGCTGAGTGAACCGTTTGTCAAACTCGCCCTGCTTAGCTTTTAATGAAGCAACTTCTTTTCCAACTCTGGAAATGCCATTCTTAACCTGTCCCTAAGAGTATCTTGGACAGAAACAATTTTAGCCTGCATTTGCGAGAGCTGACCATGTGACTCCTGAAATTCGGCCTTAAAATCCTCAATGTCTTGTGAAGGCTGTAGGACTGAAGGAAGAACCTTCTTCAAATCCTCCTTAACAATTTCTATGACTTGGTATTTAACAGTATTTTTCATTTCTTCGACATTACGAGTTAGCTGAGAGTTGATTTCAGTGAATCGATCATCAATTTTCTTATGGGACTCTGTGAATCTTTCTTCTATCCTAACACTTGCTTGATTGAAACGCGATTCTAAATTCGCATTCATTTCAGTAAAGCGTTTATCTAACCTGGTGTCAGCTTCAGCTAACCGCCTGTCTAAGTTGGCAAGTGTGGCTTTAGAGTCGGCATTAGATTCAACATTTGCTTGGGCTAAGTTATTTAAACGTTGGTCTACATTGGCAAGATTAGAATTAGTTTGAACATTAGCCTCAGCTAAGCTCGATAGGTTGCTATTATTTCAGCGAGGCGTCGCTCTAAGCTAGCACATGTCGCAGTAAGTCTAGTCTCTAAATTGGCGTTAGCCTCATTCATATTACGCTCTAAGTTAGTACATGTTGCAGTAAGCCTAGTCTCTAAATTGGCGTTAATCTAATTCATATTAAGACTAAGGGCTTCTATTGCTGCGAGTATATTATCCACTTTATGGCAATTTTAATACCTCAAAATATGACACTTAGAAATCTTCAATCATAAATTGAAAAACCAGTGACTTTAAAAGTTCAAAAACACTCAGTTCAGCATATATCAACACATAGAAAATCAACCATATGACAAGAACACATAAAATACAAATTGTTTGCCACGTCCAGGGCATAAGTTTCACTTTGTAAAAAGAAACACCACGTCCAGGGTGTTGTGGATGTCTATTACTTGATCGCACTGTTCACCTAGCTATCGTGCCCCAACGTGTAGGGTGCCACGTATATTACCCTCCTCTCTGTACCAGTAAAAGATCCCGACTTTAAGATTTATTTTCAATGCAAGCATGGAATAGTTCTCCGGGCTAAACTGGATGAATAATACCTAGCGCTTGGTACAGGAGGCAGGGTCCTATCTACAAGAAAAATTTGAATCTGATTTGATAAGTGTTTATTCATGTAATGCATGTTAAATTGCACATCACCTCATGGTAGACAGGAGTTGTCTTCCACATTGTCCTTTAAATGGCCAGGGTCTCCAGCTCGCCAGGCCGCACCGGCCGGAACACGTTCCAGAAGATGCCCACGTACTCCGTCAAGATGCGGACGGACCGTCCAGGTTGGTTACATGGAATACGCCTCAAGTTCCCGATGCTCGTGATGACCTCCGCTGGTTTCTGACGATGTTGAAGGTAGTCACATTACCCAAGTACAATGAGGTTGGTAGAATCCATGCAAACTCCGAAAATGTGCTCTTCGTCACTCGCAGAATAAATCAAAGTTCATGAGAACCTTGAGTAATGAGTTTTCTCACCACTAGTAAAAATCACGAGACAATGTTCATAAAGACTTTCAAGAATCCACTCTTTAACACTCATGGAAGTGACAAGTCCGTGGTCATGAAGACTTTCAATAATGTTGTAGTTCATCAATGAAAAAAATTACAAGTCTTTAAGTAATCACTGGCAAAGATCGCAAGTCTAGGCTCACGGAAACTTCGAATAAATTTAGAGTTAATCACTCGTGAATATTACAAGTCTCTGAATAATCACTGGCGAAAAGTTAAAGTCCAACACTGGTATATATTACAAATTCCATTTATAAAGACTTAGAAAAATTCAGAGTTCCTCAACACTCGTAAATATTGCAAGTCCCATTTATAAAGACTTAGAAAAATTCAGAGTTTCTCAGTGATACTATAACCACACGAAGATAGCTTCCGACGATAATGGCAGCGAGTAGGGCCACGTTGACTACGCGACTGTCACTGACTGACTGAGATATCAGGCTATATTGAGCCATCCTTATATTTGGTTTGGGGACATTACGTCACATATGCCGTGAAGCTGGTTATCTCCTGAATCCCTCGACGGATTTTCTTGAAATTTAAGCATTGCGACGTTTATGTAATTCCCTTTAAGATGACATGTTGATCAAGTCGCTACCCCAATTATTATAGGAGTTTTAATTTTTTTCTCCATTGAATGTTCCTGAAGGTGTGACGCTTGAATCTGGAACATACGAGTTCAGGCTAGCTGCACGTGGCATGATAGGCGGGTGATCTAACTGGCCCCTGCGGCTACGTCACGCATACAGCTGTTCTCAGCTTGCTCGCTCGTCTTGCTGAATGTAAACAAACCAGGCTTGCACGGAGTAATACGCGCGGTGATAAAATACGATCAACTCTCAAAAAAATATGCATGTACAGGTCGTAACCTGTACAATAGGACATAAGGAATCTTTTTAAAACACCAGTAGAAATCTATTAAAATCATCTCATACCCCAACGCCTCCATCTTTTCAATCCAAGTCATTCTTGTCTCTCTCTCCGAGAAAGCAAAGAATAGTAAAAAAGAAATGCTTCGTCAATCATTCATAACAAGAGCTGCCATTTGTCAAATAGAGGTGAATTGCATGTCAAATTCGAGAATACTAAAGCAGTCCGATTAATCTATGGCATCGATAAGAACGCGATGTCAGAAGGTAAAACATAAGGGTAACTTAGTGTGGCACAGTACTCACTATTGTGAATGGAGAGGACTGTAAGGCGAATACATACATCTTGTCCCCTGTTTAGAGCAATTAATTAGACCTGTCGAAAATCCCAAACTCTGTCAGGAATTAACCCCTTTAAGTGAACAACCGGAGTTCCTTAGAATGTCAACAACAACGGCATGGAGTGCGAAGAATTTTTGACAGTCATTCAAAAATCTACTTCTTCATCCAGCATCAAACTTCAGATATGAGTTGAACATTCCATCACCGATCCTCCGAGGCAGCTATTATGAGTGATACAAGTTGTAACACGGTAAACATGGAATTTCTATAATACACCCTCTCTGAGAACATAGCTTTATCAGCCTGTATGCCCTCTCTGGTATGAGGAAATGTCATTAAATTTATCTCGGTTACAAAGGGAGGAAAGAAAACTATATTAAAAAACAGTTTACCATAATAATTGCTAAGGAATTGTACTTGTATCTGAAGAAATTACGGAAAGTTTAAATTACAATTCCTTTTTCCTCACTTACTCTTTTAATTTTCAATTCTTAAAAATCTCGCCTTGAGGCCATGATCCGAATTCCTTAAGGTCTAGCACCGTGATTAGCCAGTTCGTGTCCCGTTGGTGGAAACGTTTCACTATTATAATGTTGGCCACCTGGATAAGAAAGGGGGTGGTATAAAATGTCTGATCACTAGATTGCGAGCCAACCTCTCCGAGTGTTCGTACAGAGCGAGTGATATAGTATGATGCTGTTGATGCGCTTCGTACGTTCAATGGAGAAATTAAGCCGAGAACAGACCCCTTTCTTTTATTCGATGGGATTAGGCTGTATAATTACCCCAAGTTTCACCCCATTTCTACATCATCATCATCATCATCATCGTCATTATCATAATCGTAATCAAACCGCAGTCAGACACGCAGGTTTCCCATGGGAGTCAAGAAGACAGACCTGTACGCAGACTCTCCGGAAGCCACCATACACCAGTCATTGATTCAAATAAATTTTATTATAGCTCTTTTCTGTGTACCTCTAATTTTCTAGAGAATATATATTCTGTGAACGTAGGAAAAAGTTTTTTCTTTCCTCTTAACGACTGGCCGTTATTGACGAATCTCTAGAGCACTCTGACGCATGGACCGAGGAGTAGGCACCTGCCAATTCCAAGCGTAGCTAAGACTCATTATCAAGAAATATTGCCTTGCAGTGCATGAAATTAGTTGCTTGTTCAGAATTGACCCAGCTCCACTCTCAAACGCTGTCTTAGAACATCTCCAGGCATCAGGAGATGGAAATGTCCTTTGATGTAAATTAGCATTAGATTGAAACATAGAAATGCATTCCACGAGAAACAGAGATGCCATAGCCCCACTAGAGACTAGTTTCCTTTCCTCCATTGACAATTGTGAAATTGGAACTGGGCTAAAAAGAATGTCGACAAACTCCAGTGTCTCAGAGTTCAAAAGTGGCGATGGAACTTCCGAGAATTTTCTGACAGAAGCTGTTAGAAATCAGATGATTAGACCTAGTATAGATTTATTTTTGTCTGTCATTTTGGCGCAATCGGTTGATTGTAGGCCTTCTATTCCATACGTAGCAGGTTCGATCCTGGGTTTGATGGCACCGAGCTCGATAGCTGCAGTCGTTTAAGTGCGGCCAGTATCCAGTATTCGGGAGATAGTGGGTTCGAACCCCACTGTCGGCAGCCCTGAAAATGGTTTTCCGTGGTTTACCATTTTCACACCTGGCAAATGCTGGGGCTGTATCTTAATTAAGGCCACGGCCGCTTCCTTCCAAGTCCTAGCCCTTTGCTATCCGATCGTCACCATAAGACGTATCTGTGTCGGTGCGACGTAAAGTTAATAGCAAAAGAAAAGTTTGATGGCATTTATAAATGCTCTAAATGGACAAATATATTTTATTTTCGATTATTTAAATACATTTCTTTTTAACTATGTTCCAAGCGACTTCAAGATATTTCCGCTCGATGAAATGAAATGTAATATTGAATGGCTTTTAGTGCCGGGATGTCCCAGGACGAGTTCGGCCCGCCAGGTGCAGGTCTTTCTATTTGACTCCCGTAGACGACCTGAGCGTCGTGATGAGGATGAAATGATGATGAAGACAACACAATCACCCAGCTCCGTGCCGTAGGAATTAACCAATTAAGGTTAAAATTCCCGACTCGGCCGGGAATCGAACCCGAGACCCTCTGAACGGAAGGCCAGTACGCTGACCGTTCAGCCAACGAGTCGGACTCTCCGCGCGATGATTTCCTGTTATTGCCATTTCTTTAGAAAACACTGATGCATGAACCGAGGAGTAGGCACTTACCAACATTGCAAAGAGCGACTATGCGATGCAGTTAACACTCATCACTACAAAATATTGCCTTGACTTTCGGCACGTCAAGAACTCCAGTTGCAGAAACGTATGAAAGCCTGGGGAGGGGGCGGGGGGAGCTAGATAGTTCCCTGTTCAAACGGATGCTAGAAATAAAAATGAAGTCATGCCTTTCCTGGAATTTCCAGCATTTACAGTGCACTGTATATTTTGGTGTGGGCTAGAACAATTTTTTAACTTTCATTCGCCTGTCTCAGTCTCAGCGTTGGCTTTGACAAAATGAAAAATGCCATTCCTTATGCAGCCAGTTCCTGTCATGAATGGTGTGTAAATGACACTCATAGGGTCGGTTGGTGCGGGAATTTCAGTGGGCTTGGCAGACTGACATGTAAGAGTAACTTCTAGCTCAGTGAGGAAAGTAACGGGAAACTACCTCACTACTCATTCCCCTAGTACGCCTCTTCAGTGACGCCTGGACCATCTATCCATGATGGCTGGTGATGGAGCTGTTGAGGTCCAATCCAGCCTCCTGGCTGAGCACTCCACGTTTTTCAGCTACACTGCCACGACACTAAGCATTAAAATCACGCTGAAAGCTGTCAAAAAGTTTTAGCTACTGAATAATTTAGTTATTAAGAAGTTTATTTTTAGTTATTAAGATCTAAGGCTTGTACCAATGCAATTTAATGGATAATTTAGATATCAGGTTTATTTTTAATTATTAAAATCTACGACGTCCGCCTCTGTGGTGTAGTGGTTAGTGTGATTACCTGCCACTCCCGGAGTCCCAGGTTCGATTCCCGGCTCTGCCACGAAATTTGAAAAGTGGTACGAGGACTGGAACGGAATCCACTCAGCCTCGGGAGGTTAACTGAGTACAGGAGTGTTCGATTCCCTCGTCAGCTATCCTGGAAGTGGCTTTCCGTGGTTTCCCACTTCTCCCCCAGGCAAATGCCGGGATGGTACCTAACTTAAGGCCACGACCGCTTCCTTCCCTCTTCCTTGTCTATCCCTTCCAATCTTCCCATCCCCCTGCAAGGCCTCTGTACAGCATAGCAGGTGAGGCCGCCTGGGCGAGGTACTGGTCATCCTCCCCAGTTGTATCCCCCGACCCTTAGTCTGAAGTTCTAGGACACTCCCCTTTAGGCGGTAGAGGTGGAATCCCTCGCTGAGTCCGAGGGAAAATTCGACCCTGGAGGGTAAACCGATTAAGAAAAAGAAGAAAAAAACATAAGACTTGTATCAATGTAAATTCATAATTTAGTTATTAAGATTTGTATTTTCAGTTATTGAGATCTAAGATTTGTGTCAATGAAATTTAATAAGTACAGTACTTTAAAGATTTTTGGGTTTACTGTGTATGTTCAGTCCTCAGCCCTACGGCTGGTTGGATCCTCAACAGCTCCGCCGTCAGCTGTCATTCATGGCCTAGGCATCACGGAAGAGGTGTACTACGGAGTTTCCCGTTGCTTTCCTCACTGAGCCAGAAGTTCCTATTACATATCAGTCTGACAAGACCACTGAAATGCATGCACACATCGACCCTATGAGCAACATTTTAACACCATTCATAGCAGGAACTGGTTGCAGAAGGAATGGCATTATTAGCATCGCTCATACCTCAGTCACTTTCATATTGTCAAAGCCAAGGATAAGACAGAGGCAGATCAATGAAAGTAATAAAACTGCTCTAGCCCATACCAGAATACATAGTGCACTGTTAACACTAGGTTCTGCCAGAAAAGGCATAGGTTTACTGCAATTGGGGTTACTACCCTGTTGTAAACCGGCAATTAATTAAATAAATACATAATAAACATACACATTCGAACATCATTGAAATAATGGCGTGTGGACTTCGGAGAGGCCTGGTGCAGGTCTTTCCAGTTGACGCAGTATAGAAGACATGCGCATCTGTGAGGGAGTGGCCCTACCTAAGATGAAATCTAGTGCTGCAGACGGCACAAACACCTAGCCCCCGAGACATAAGAATTAAATAATGAAAGTTTAAATACATCAACCGCAAGGGAATCTAATACGGATAATTCAGCCGTGGAGCCGGATATCATTGTGATAGTAATAGCTTAATAATTTTCACTCAATATACTTATTATGCAATTCAATACTTAAAGAATAGTACTGATATGAATAGTGAACTACTGTTTTGAAGAACTCAGTGTCAGACAGAGAAAACCAAACTGAAGCAGGTGGATCATTTCAATCACTCAGGATGTATGGTCTCTCAGGATTGCAGTAAAGTAAAATTGTGTCCTCATCCCGAGATGGTGCAGCTCTTTTCAGGCACATCCCCATTGGAGGTGAGCTGCATGTACCATTTGGACCACATACCAGCCCTCCTGCCAGTCTTAAATTTCTAGCACTACCGGTAATCGAACCCAGGCCTCCGAGGACGGCAGCTAATAACACTAACCGTTACGCTACGAAGACGGACAGGATTGCAGTACAGAAAGTGAAATCAAAACAAGATGTAGTAAAGTAGTGATCTCACGGTTGTAGTCAACGTATTCCTAGAAAGAAGTACAGTAGGTCATCAGACCGAATCGCCCTTAAATAAACCTGTCTGCAGACCAATATTGCTGAATGGGAATAAAAAGGATGGACTTCATGATATCTCATATTAATGTGTAAATAATAGACCTGAATAAAATTTGAATTTGATAGCAACTATCGCAGGACGCATTCTCACTGATTGTGACGTTACTTTTTTTTCTAATTTTTTTTTTTTTGCTAGGGGCTTTACGTCGCACCAACACAGATAGGTCTTATGGCGACGATGGGATAGGAAAGGCCTAGGAGTTGGAAGGAATCGGCCGTGGCTTTAATTAAGGTACAGCCCCAGCATTTGCCTGGTGTGAAAATGGGAAACCACGGAAAACCATTTTCAGGGCTGCCGATAGTGGGATTCGAACCGACTATCTCCCGGATGCAAGCTCACAGCCACGCGCCTTTTTTTTTTACATGTATGTTACGGTATTTTCATAAGTGCTGTATCTCGTGTTTCAGCAGAATGGAAAACTTTAAGGTTATATTAGCTGTTGATTTACGGTATTACAACAATCATTCTTCAATATTGCTCTTGAACGAATGTTTGTACATTATATTAGGAGTACACTTCGAATGCACCTAATTAAATTCTACTCACCTGGTGTATAACACCTGTATACCTGCATTTTATTTTTATAAGCAAAATTAGTTTATGCATTATATCAATCTTATTTCTTATTTATTTTACCTGCGCATATCGCTTATTTCTAATAATTCCGTCAATGAAATGTCGTATGGCTTTTTAGTGCCGGGATATCCCAGGACGGGTTCGGCTCGCCAGGTGCAGGTCTTTCTAGTTGACTCCTGTAGGCGACCTGCGCGTCGTGATGAGGATGAAATGATGATGAAGACAGCACAGACACCCAGCCCCCGTGCCACTGGAATTAACCAATTAAGGTTAAAATCCTCGACCCGGCCGGGAATCGAACCCGGGACCCTCTGAACCGAAGGCCCGTACGCTGACCGTTCAGCCAACGAGTCGGACATTCCGTCAATGATAGAACACGTGTGTCCCTGTATCAATATTTTGCCCTGAAATTTGCACTCCAGAAGTAGGAACAAATATTGGACGATATACGCCGAGTGGCCAACATTCAGGGGGAGGGGTGTCTCAACAGAAAATGTGCCATGTATGACCCCTGAACGTTGCGGCTAGTTGCGGCGTAGCTGAGTAGTCTGTAACAGAAACCAATGCCGTGAAGATGGCAGCATGTCGCGAGTTAACCGACTTTGAACGTGGGATGATTAACGGCGCACGGCTCATAGCATTGCGGAGTTTACACGCGAATTCGGGTTTCTGAGGTCAATATCGCAGAGAGAATATTACCAACCGTGTAAACCGCACCGCCGCACGGTAAGACAACAGGTGTTTAATGAACGGACATCACGTCGCCTTCGCAGAACCATACTGGGCGCTCGACGGGCTACTGTGAGTTAGAACACTACCCAGTTGAATCCTGGGAGTCATTAACCCATTTCTACCAGGACTGTAAGGAATCAATTGCACCGCATGGGCTTCACCAGCTGATGGCCAATTCGTGTCCCTTTGATAACACCTCGACACAGATCTCAACGACGCGCATGGGCCCGCAAACATCGGCAATGGACCATGGAAGATTGGCAGCGTGTTGTATGATCCGATGATTCCCGGTTCCTGTTGTACCGAGCTGACAGGCGCGCGGGAGCGTGGCGTAAGCCCCATGAAGCTATGGAACTTGCGTATCGATGATGATGATGCTTGTTGTTTAAAGGGGCCTAACATCGAAGGTCATCGGCCCACCTTGCGTATCAACAAGGTTGTGTCCAGGCGAGAGGTGGATCATTTCTGGTCTGGGCGGCGTTCACATTGTCGCAATTGTCCGGCTGCAGATAGCGCCGACAGGTGCGCATTATGTGGACATTCTTTCAGACCATCTGCATCCTTTTCTGGCCCTACAATATCCTGATGGAGATGCCATGTTTTAGCATGAAAATGCGGCATGTCACCGCTCTGTGGTGGCACGCATGTGGTTGGAGGCGCACTCCAGTGAAGTTACGACCACGGATTGGCCCTCCAGATCCCCCGATCTTAATCCAATCGAGCATTTATGGGATGCTGTTGATACTGGTGTTCACTGCATGAACCCCGCACCAACCACACAAGACGAATTGTGGGTAGCAGTGCAACATTCGTGAGTCCAGATCCCTCCTGAACGATTCCAACACCTTGTAGAGTCGATGCCTCGCTGTAATGCTACCGTTTTGAGGGCTCTCGGAGGAGCAACTCGTTATTAACATCACATTCAGTGTCCCCCCATGAGTTTTGGCCACTCAGCTTATTTTCTTCAAAGTAGTGGTGTTGTGATATACATTGCCCATTTCGCTCGCCATTCCCATTTTCCTCTATCAAACCACCACCGTTCCTCCTTAACTGGGTTCCAAACCAGCTTCCTTCTAATAATTTTACTATTCTTGATCGTTTTCAAACATCTTATTCTAGGTGCTCTTGCCTTCCCAACTTCTGTCTGTGTCTCCAACATCCGCTCCGGCATCCTTCCCTCTTCCATCGTCTTAACAAGTCCAAACCATTTAAGTTTATCCCTCTCTATTCTGTCGAAAAGCTGTTCCACTTGGATTCCTTCCTGATGTCCTCATTTATTACCCTGCCTTTTCATGTCTTTCCTATCATACCACTTAAAATTTCATTTCACTGGCATGGATTTTATTCTCCGGTCATTTTGTTAGTGTCCAGGTCTTCGCTGCATGTCCTTTCTCCAATCATATTACTTACACTCTGATAGAATACATTTCCCATTTGAATCCTTTTCCTGATCTCCCTGTCCAGCCCTACATCCTGCATAAGTTCGTTTCGCAAGTATACTTGAAACTTTCCACAGTTTCTTGGTTTGTTCGTTGTTTTCATAATTCCCTTCCCTTTATCCTCTAGTCAACCCATTGTCTTACCTTACTCGATTACACGCTGATTTCAGTAATTGATTTTATGTAATCTCACTCAAAATGTCAAGCTGTCCTTGTACTTTCTATCTGTTGGCTCCCCACATCAAAATATCATTTTCAAACAGCATTGCCTTCAGCTCCCTCTCCCCGTATTTCATGTTTGCATAAACATTATGAACCGTGATAGTATAACTTCAAATTAGAGTCTTCTTCCTTTTCCCAACCTTTTTCCCAGTTAACTGGGTTCAGCTTTCTCCGGATTCCCTCTGTGACGTTAATTCTATGCGGAGGGATGTTTTCACTATTCCATATTTCTGTGGTGGTTAGTAGTCCTGTATGTTGTACGTAACTGAAGAATGTATTAAAATGAACATGAACACCCATTTTCCAAGCCGGAGTAATTAACCATACGCAGTTAAAATACTTGTCTCGGCCTGGAATCAAACCCAAGATGCTTAGGAACAAATGCCAGTAGGCTGACCATTCAAAACTAGAATGCTGAAACCTATTAAAATTAAGAAGTTCCTTTAGCCATCTTCTCTCTATTATCTAAACCTAATTGAATGAACTTGGTAACTTTTAAGAGTGATCGATTAAGTATGGCTTTCTCAAACTTGATTCCTTTGTAAACAGTTAACATTTCTATGCTTTCGAGCGAGACGTGTAATCGTTGAGTACACGTTTCTACCTGACAGTCTAGTTAAAACATGAAGTGAACTAATTATAAATAACTTGGTACATAACAAAATATGTGATGATAAGGATCGTTACTGCAAGTATATACAGTACATGACTCAGATTAAACAATTGAAATTCATTTCAAGGGGAAAAAAAAAAACAGAGAAAACTTCCGTAATTATATTATTGCAGAAGTTGTCATGTGGCGTGATGTTTAAAGTGAAATAGCGTTCATGAATCACAACTATTTTTAAGACTCACGGATATTTACATTTCAGAATTCTTGAAATTGACTGGCACGGAATCGTTTATAAAGAGTTAGCGTGTACGCGGTAAAAATGGATGTAGATTATAACTAAGACCTTGAATTTCAAATCATGGAGAAATATTCCTATGGTTATACAATGCCCATTTATTTCAAATACACACACACACACACACACACACATGCATAAACTCTCGCGGATGCGTAATAGTGAAAATTATTCATGCAGAATTTCGGAGTCATAAAGAAGAAGTAGTGGCTTGTACTTTGTAAACTTACGGAAATGCTTTTTGTCACTAATGAAATTGTGAACTCTACAGATGCCAATTCTGTCGACGGCAATCGCTGTTTTCAAGCGCAGATAATTAAGGAATAAGTTTTCGGTTACCGAACAAACCTTAACCAGACATTCAGAGGACACTTTCCTAAACAGCCTCGATATCAGTGATCTAGGGATAGTGATAATGTTATTTGCTTTACGCCCCAATAACTATTTTTACGGTTTTCGGAGACGCCGAGGTGCCGGAATTTAGTCCCGCAGAACTTCTGTTACGATCAGTATATATACCGATACAAGGCTGACGTATTTGAGCACCTTCAATTACCACCGGCCTGAGTCAGGATCGAACCGGCCTAGTTGTGCTTAGAAGGCAAGCACCTCACCCGTCAGAGACCCGGTGGAGAGATAGTGATTTCGTCAAAGGCCTTTCTTTCATTCTTTCTTTCTTTCTTAGTGCGGTTACCCTCCAGGGTTGGTTTTCCCTTCCGACGCTGAGTGGACCCCGTTCCAGCCCTCGTACCACTTTTCAAATTTCGTGGCAGAGCCGGGAATCGAACCTGGGGCTCCGGGGGTGCCAGCTAATCACACTAACCACTACACCACAGAGGTGGACTCGTCAAAGATCTAATAAAATAAAATTGTCATAATAAGTGATATAGGCCTACTGGTAGAAGGTTTTGTGTGTTGAAGGAGGGAGTCGGCCGTGCGGTTAGGGGCGAGCAGCTGTGAGTTTGCTTTCGGGAGACAGTGAATTCGAACCCCACTGTCGGCAGCCCTGAAGATGTTTTCCGTTGTTTACGATTTTCACACCAGGCAAATTCTGGGGCTGCACCTTAATTAAGGCCACGGCCACTTCCTTCCCACCGGGCGAGTTGGCCGTGCGGTTACGGGCGCGCAGCTGTGAGCTTGCATCCGGGAGATAGTGGGTTCGAACCCCAATGTCGGCAGCTCTGAAGATGGTTTTCCGTGGTTTCCCATTTTCACACCAGGCAAATACTGGGGCTGTCCCTTAATTAAGGCCACGGCCACCTCCTTCCCACGCCTACCCCTTTGCTATCCCATTGTCGCCATAAGACCTGTCTGTGTCGGTGCGAAGTAAAGCCACTAGCAAAAAAATATGTAAAAACTTCAGGAATCGATATCAGTAGTTCACAATCATTACAAAAATTTATCACACTCCAGAAAAACAAATGTAAGAAAATTTCTATTTGTAATGTATTTAGAAGTATTTTTATACAATATTACATTATATTTCCACAACAATTAATGTGTATTGTGTCATTACCTCGAAACTTCGCAAGTACATCCGTGGAGATAAATAGTAAAGTTTGCCCGCGAGCTATAATAATAATAATAATAATAATAATAATAATAATAATAATAATAAAAATCGCATGAGCTGAGCAATTGCAGTCCTTCTGTAGAAGAATAAAAAGAAGAAGTGCCAATTCCTCCAGTTCGACTTACCGATCATGCTGCCATCTAGCAGCGATGAAGAGCTGGACGGAATGGTTTGTAGGAGTAGGGACTAGGGGAAAGTTTTCATTCCCCTCCGCGAAGGGGAGGGGCGGGCCACCTAGAAGGTAACGCCTTCTCTCTGGCCAGGAGATTTGGCGGGTTTGGAGGATTAATTAGGTTTGTGGGCGGGGGGGATAGGTTTGATTCTGTGAAGGAGTTGGAAGGGGGTTTCGACCTCTTGGCTAAGTATTTATTGATTTTTCGAGTTAGTACAGAATATTTACAATTTGGTGTTTTTACATATTGCTTTTCAACATTATCAGTCTTGTTCTGATGTTTCCGGTCTTCTTGCTGTTTTGGTAAAAGATTTGTCTCCAACGTATTGTTTTTACAGTTATAGTTGGGAATATATGGAAATATATCCCTTGCCCCCGGTTTGATTGTTTGAGTTTATTGGGGGCCTATTAGGATATTTACAATAGACGGTTACATATTTTACATTATTGACATTATTTACAGTTTAGATTCTTTGATATTTACATGGATATTTACATGGATATTTACAGGTTTTGTCTTAATTACATTTTCCTAGTTGTTCACCGTGCTATTTACATGTGTTGGTTTTAATTTAAATTTTACAATAATTTCTTCTTGCCTTGTTGTTGGGGGTACTCTCCTTCCGAAACATATGAGATAAATGTTAGTACATGTATTGTATACTTCTGCTATGAGGGGGGGGGGGTCCGACGAGGGCTCGTGGGGCTTTAGTTGGGGAGGGGTTGGTTGGGTTGTGGTTTGGGTAGGTTGAGGGGTTACAAGGGTTTGGGTGACGATAATTCTGTGGCGGGTAGGGTGTCACAGCTTACCTTTCTTACGTGTTGCCGCCATCGGGTGGGGGTGTGGGAGCGATAGTGGGTGGGAGTAGGCCGGGCTAACTTCGTTGAGCGAACACGGAAAGTGGTACCAGGGATGTTTATCATGCCACAGTTGGACACTGAGAGCGAAATTTTTCCCATACCTACTTAATCCTTTCCTCAGTTACCTTGCCGTGTACAAATCTTCAGAAATTCTTTCCTCATACCTAGACCTCTTGTATCTTCGATAGTAGCAGACCAAGAATTTCCTCTCTCCTGCTGCAAGGACTGGATGCCAAATCATCATGTACTTCTCTTGACTTCCAGAGCCGTTTTCAAATATCTGAAGCCTTTCGAGCGACTAACTATGCACTTTTACACATTCAAGAGATAAGGATGCTCTTATTGGGAGAGAACTTTTTTCCCAGACTTGTTCCACCACATTCCCGAAGAATCTTATGTTCGTGATTAGCTTTTTTCTTTTTTTTACGTCGCACCGACACAGACAGGTCTTATGGCAACGATGTTTTAGGAAAGGACTAGGAGTGGAAGGAAGCGATCGTTGTCTAATTAAGGTACGACCCCAGGATTTTCCTGGTGTGAAAGTGGGAAACCATCTTCTTCAGTGCTGCCGACAATGGAAGCCCGAATGCAAGCTGATAGCTACGTGACGCAAACCACTCAGCCACATAATCGGTTTCGTTGTTACTGAACGACTCTCTTTACTGGTGCAAATGTACTGAGTTTGCTTCTTAGCAGTAAACTCCATGATCGATTCCTGGCTTGCTGAAGGAATTTACTCTCGGACTATCGGCTGAAACGAGGTGAACCAGTGAGAGCAACTTAGGAGCTGAATGATATGAGATGCACTGTACTCGGTCAGAGGTGCCTAACAATATGGCTGACGACATCACCATGAAGAACTAATGATATTCCAGTATCTGTAGACCATGTGGTTGGTAGGCCAACTGTGTTTGCCACAAGGACTGATTTGCATCCGAAAGTATTCATTAAAGACATACACGGATTTGAAACACGTTATATTTCATTATTCACTGATTCCTACATCTCGAACCCTGCGCGGATATAAAAAGTAATATCCGCAGCCGCTCCGCGTCCACACCCGCATTCACGTCCGCGAATGGTTTACCGCGGATAATGTGCATATTTAACTACAGTAGCCTATATTACACCCAAGGTATTGAAACGGAGAGATCTGTTAACATAATACAATAGGCCTGCTACCTGGCACCAGAACCACTACTATCAGTAGCGGCAATTAGGGGTCTCGACGGGGGAGCAGCCCCTCCCCCCCACCCAACTTTGTGGAGAAAACATGACATTTTTATTCCATTTTAGCACGATGAAATAAGGAATTATGGGCATTATTAAATAAAAGCAATTTGTATAAGTCCTGTTGTTTATCAGCTAATTCTTTAATTTCTTTTCATTAATTATTAACAAAATTTTTAGTGATAATACGCACAAAATATCGTTCTTCGCGGCTAACCAATTTGTATAGCGCCACAAGAAGTAGTGGAGACTTTGCATGTCCTGTGAGGAAGAGTAACAGCGGTACAGTGTCTGTTAGTTTCTTAGTATGTAGTCAAATACTAAACGATTTTTAATTTTATAATCACGCCCTAACTCTATTTAATTGTAATACATGTATAATATTGTTCCTTTGGGAAAAGTTTTACTGTATAGTAAAAGCAAGCAAAGCCATATCCGTACCGGCCATGTAGGCCCTTGGAGTGGTGGAAGGTTAAGGCTTCCACTATCCGTAACTTCGGCACTTGATGGGGTAGAGTGGTTAGCTGTACGTCCGGCCGCCTTTGCCCCCAGGAATTAACCTGGTACTCATTTTTGGTGTAGGTTGAGTGAACCTCAGGGCCATGTGCACCTCCGGAAGTGGAAATCTTGTTTCTTAAATTTTATGACTTCCTGACGGGGATTCGAACCCACGTCCTTCCGAGCGAACCTAGCACGCAAGGCAGCCCGTTTACTGTATAGTAGTGAATCAAAATCTCAAAAATCTATTACTACCACACTTAAGTTGGTAAACTGTCAACCTTTACCTATCTGTCGAAATTCGCTCAGAGAGCATAACAAATTTACCATTTTGTAGCTGTATTATTTTTCAGTTTCCGTGTACGGGGGAGCAGTCGTTGCCCACCCCCCCTCCCCAACTTTGTGGAGAACACATCACATTTTATTCAATTTTAGCCGACTGAATCAAGGAATTATAGGAATAATTCCCCCACTATATTATCACAAAAGGAAGTACTTTTTGTTTTTGTACATTTTTGCCCCCTACTTATAATTTCCAATCGCCGCTACTGCCTACAATACCAGCCTTTGTTCCTTCCTTCCATTAATTGCGGACAGGATCGAGTTAGGCTTAGGTCACATTTACAGCTTTTATGGCTTCAAGGCTCTTTATATAATATCACCATTCTCTCATACTACTATCAAGGGTCGCCTAACCACAAGAAAAAATAAGAGTATACCTGAGTGAAAAGGTCATTATTTAGATATTATCAGCAAAATTATCCGCACTGGCGTACAGTTTGTATCCGCCAAGACACTAACTTCGCGGATATTCGCGGGCTCTACCTATAGCAAGTATGTCAAACAATGGCCTTCAGCTTGTCCTCTATGACGAGATCTCCGCTGGACCCTGATGTAACAGACGTCCGCCACTGATAAGAGCTTATCGCTCGCTCTATCCGTACAGCAGCTGAAGTTTGCGGGGCGACCCACTGGCATTCTGTCTCTTGTATATTAATGCTTGACCACCATTGGGACTCAGTAACATTTTAAGACCTGAGTCATCACCAAGAAGGATAAACAAGGTACAGTCAAATCTCCGTTCCTCGAATTTTCAGTTTCTCGAAGTAACTTACATTTCCTGGTCATCTGTCCTCTTCTTTGGGTGCCTTTGTATCTCTATTACTCAAAGTTCGATTTGACGAATTTCTCAATTTCTCGAAACAAACGTTTCTTCCTTAAAAGCTGAAAATATCTGTAACTCGAATTTTGTACAATTTTAACAGTGCAATACAGCATTTAAATGTTGTGTGTCATTGTTCCTTAACATACTACGCTTCAACTTCCGGGCCGACCTTTATGTTTATATAGCGGCTTATCCTGTCTATCCCTGGTGCACTGGCCATAGCAGTTGAAGCTGCAAGAACCCTTTCCTGTACCAGCTTTTTCTCTGTTCTTCCATCCTAGATGCAGTATCAGTATCCGATGATCAGGAATGCAGCGACTTGGGAATACAAGATAATCTTTGAATACTAATATTTTATATGAATTTTAAAGAGATTTAGCTTGTTTGACTTCCCTTTGATTTAATAGTGATTTTGTAGGGTTTTGTCAGAGTATTGTGTAGCTTATCAGTGTTTAGAGACTTACAGTAAGGATGTCTTATTTATATTTGTGAGTAAAAAGCAAAAAAGCAAAGTCATCTCCGTACAGACCATGAAGGCCTTTGGAGGGGTGGAAGTTAAAGGCTTCCACTATCCGTAACCTCGACACTTCCTGGCGTAGAGCGGTTAACTCTACGTCCAACCGCCTTTGCCCCCAGGAATTAACCTGGTACTCATTTTTGGTATAGGCGGAGTGAACCTCAGGGCCATATGCAACTCCGGAAGTTGAAATCTCGTTTCTTCCTCACGGGAAATCGAACCCTCGTCCTTCCGGGTGAACCGAGTGAACCTTTACACCCTCGGCCAGGCAGCCCCTTATATTATGAGTACCATATGCAAATATACGTTTAACTATTGTTGTCATGGCCGTGTATAACATTCGTACAGGTTATGTTTTGTTGCACAATTGATTTCGATGTTTTTTAAATTTACTTTTTAATATTTATTTGATAAGTACTCGCGTGATCAGTTCTTATTCAATTGTATTACAAAACTACGGAGAAGTTATTAAAGTATCGAATTTTTTTGCTTATTGCTTTACGTCGCACCGACACAGATAGGTCTTATGGCGACGATGGAATAGGAAAGGCCTAGGAGTTGGAAGGAAGCGGCCGTGGCCTTAATTAAGGTACAGCCCCAGCATTTGCCTGGTGTGAAGATAGGAAATCACGGGAAACCATTTTCAGGCCTGGCGGCAGTGTGATTCTAACCCACTATCTCCCGGATGCAAGCTCACAGCCGCGTGCCACTGACCGCACGGCCAACTCGCCCGGTAGTATCGAAATTAAGAATAATTACTATACAATATAACCTTGCGCTGAAGTGCCCTATTCGACGTGTTCATAGTCTCACCACCTAAATTTATATCTTGAATAACAAGACACTTTTTTTACCGTGTAAATGTTCGAAGATCTCGTAGCACGTGTTTTAAGTTCAATTGATTAACTTCCTCTTAAGTTTATGGACGGTGCATAGATCAAGGTAGAATACTTAAATAGGGAGAGACCAATGGACACAGAACAAACTTCCAAAATTAGGTATTCTTTTTGTGAACGTTATTTTCGTGGAGAGAGAGGAAATGCTATACACTTAAGGTGCGCACATCCTGACCACTGCGTGACATCAAACACGCACATCGTGTCTTATGCAACCGAAAACACATACCGAACGCGTTGATACCCAGACAACTGGGAACGCTAACTTATTTGAAAACGAGCCTCAGGAATTCAAATGCCAATACTGTAGCCAGTTTTTTGGCGGTGAGAGGGGTGTATCCATCCATATTAGGCTTCGATCACATTGGAGGCACGCTTCTGCAAGTAATTTGGTGGCGCGCGCGTACGCAAGCTAGCGTGAACAGCAATGTGCTCACACTAAATGCAAGCAGGTGCAAGTTAATTATTGTGAACAGGTCATTCGAAATGGAGATGGCAGACGATGAGGACATTGTTTTGAAAAATGGTGTTTTAAAGTTTTTACTTTTGGTTGAGCAGGAAATCAGGGAAGAGTGGGTGAACGAGTATTTTTCGCACAGAGAAGAAGATGGAGAGTATGCACGAATATTCAACGATTTGCTTAGACAGCCTGATAAGTTTTTTGAATACTTCAGAATAATACCAAACACTTTCTACTATATACTGGACAAAATCACACCTAGAATAAGGAGGCAATCTAATTTCCGAAAGTGTGTGTCACCTGAAGAGCTCCAAAACACCACACTGTCACTGCTTCGATGGTCAGAAATAAACTGAGATCACGCAAGCTTGCGACTACAAACAAATATTTTTGTTTCGAAGTTGGGTCGGATCAAGCTTGCGCAAGCGTGCACTTGCTTGTGGCGGATAGTGTGAGCGGCGATGGACAAGTCACCTCTTGTTTCTCTCACTCTCCTGCAGATTTTGTTTATATGTGCACGCTTGCGCACGCGCGCGCCACCAAATTACTTGCACAAGCGTGCCTGCAATGTGATCGAAGCCTTAGTCGCTTTCATCCTGACCGATATCGCGAAAGATTGCTTCAAAATCACACGGCTAAGGTATCTAAAACAGATACATCAGCTTCAGTCACTAGCGAAAAATCTCATTCCTAGCTACGACGGATGTATATCAGGTCATTCATCTCTAAAGTACAAACAAGAAATTCGTGTTCGGAAATTAAAATTTAAACAAATCATCGACGATCACCACTATAATACATCGGTTCGAGATTATGCACCATATTCCTGTTCACGTCTAATAACGTCCTGCCTGGTCCCAAACACCAAGCAAGCAAATTTTACGAGGCTAGGAAGAAACGCTGCTTAGCCCAAAGCGAAAAACACCATAGTCACTCGCCAAATCCACAAATGAACGTGCCCTCGAAAAAAAAGACGAAACAAATGTAACTAAAAACTAACTCAATACCAGTTCTAGAACCAGCGACGGAGGGCAGTGAGACGGGACTGATTGATATGTCACTCAGGGCTGACCAGCCGCTAGACAGCAGCACGATCGGTAAGTCGAACTGGAGCAAATGCCGCTTATTCTTCTTTTAATTAAACATCGAACATTACAGGCTCTTCGCCCTAATTACAGCAAGAATAGCTCGTCAAATTAAAGCTTAACTTAGTCTTTACCACTATAAAGGCGACAATAATAGTATCGGAAGGTTTACCACTAATCTCTCATAATTATGACATTTACCGTCCGTGGTCGCATTATACTTCTATGAACGTAAGCCTCAAAGGGAAATCTAAGCTGTGGGTCAGAAACAAGCCACATTCGTAATTCGTTATTGTCTTCTTCTTCTTGTCCGTTTCACCCTCTTTGGGGTACGATAGATCTATCAATGGTTAGTGAGTCGTGTTTTCCTGTCCTCCCAGTACTTTTTCATTCTTTCAGATCTTGCCTTCCTCTCTTCTTCACCGAGCTCGATAGCTGCAGTCGCTTAAGTGCGGCCAGTATCCAGTAATCGGAAGATGGTGAGTTCTAGCCTCACTGTCGGCAGCCCTGAAGATTGTTTTCCGTGGTTTCCCATTTTCACACCAGGCAAATGCTGGGGCTGTACCTTAATTAAGGCCACGGCCGCTTCCTTCCAATTCCTAGGTCTTTCCTATCCCATCGTCGCCATAAGACCTATCTGTGTCGATGCGACGTAAAGCAAATAGCAAGCAAATCTCTCTTCTTCAGAAATTCTGTATAGTCGTTTGGGCTTCACCCTGTCCTGAAACCTCTTTATTTTATCTTTGGTTATTTTCTTTGCAGATCCATCTACAAGCATCTCTTCTGTAATTTGGAATTCTCGTAGGTCCTTCTCAGTTTCCTTAAACCAGTTCGGCTTCGTTTTCTTATTACGGAAATAGTCGAAGATTCTTTTAGTTATCCTTTTCGGATTCATTCTTAGGATGTGGCCATAGAAGTCAATTCTCCTTTTCCTTGTTGTGTCGGAAATCCTTTCTGATTTCCTATACAGGGTTTCATTGCTGATGTGTGAAATTTCGTTATTGCCATTATTATTATTATTATTATTATTATTATTATTATTATTATTATTATTATTATTATTATTATTATTACTATTATTTGGTTACTATCATTTGTCAATACAATAACATTATGATTATTATTACAGGTGTTAAATATTTAGTTATGTTTCTCATTAATATGTTCAATATCGTCCCTTCATAATACGGTCAACTTTTATTATTATTATTATTATTATTATTATTATTATTATTATTATTATTATTATTATTATTATTATGGATTCCATTTACATCCGTATCATCTGTCATGATTTACCATTCCAACATACGTTAATTCATGTGGACATCAACCTGTATGATCTCTGGGGACGTAATCCTTCATTAACTTAACATGCAGCTTTTATCTAACACGTATATCAAAGGGGTGCGATCTCGGACCCTCCGCAATTCAGTCTTTCTCTGCCTGAGTCCCACGGGCTGATATTTTCCATTACCCGGACGCTAATAATTCTCTGTATTTCATCGCAGATCCATTTATTATTTCATCGCAGATTCACTTTAATATTTCACCGTAGCTTTTTTGTGACTACGCCTGACATGGATATCTCTCTGTCCTCATATCTCAGAGAGAGTAATTACTCATTTATCATTCACAGAGTTCACGACTGATTTTAGACGACGTAGTACGATACCATTTAATTCATTAGCTGCCTGTTATTTCTCGTTTCACCAATTTCACTTGATTATCTGTTAGAGGTGATCCGCCACGAATCAACGTCGGTTTGATTATTTATTGCCATAAATCATAACCAATATGGACTCGGAAAATTTACGTGGTCTCAAACTACTGTTATAGAACAATAGAACAATTTTCTCAACATTTATATTCAGATTCATTTTATGATGTGCGACATGAGTGACAAGCCCTGAGAATTATAATTCTCGATAATTATAATAGTTTCTTTTATACATCGCGTATTTCCTTGATCATTTGTAATAGTCACGAAATGTCGGATCAGACAAATACATTCAATAATATTTATATTTGTGGTACTATCTAGCGGAACTATACTTACACGAAACCTGCAGGTTTGTGAAGGGAGCAGGTATATCTAAGTGGGAATGAAGGAAAAACATGGTAGCAAAAGATCTTAGAGGTCGACGCTAATTAGGAACTCATATTTAGAGGCTCCAAGAAGGAAACAAGATGAAGATACACTATAATTCCAAACATGACAAATAATTTCTACGTACTTAGGTAAATACACCCGTGATATAAATATTTAATTTAGTCAGTCACACCGATAGTATGAATAACTAAAACCAATTTCTGATAACCCGTACGAAGAACGGGTACTTCTGCTAGTACTAAATAAGTCATGAATCCGAGAAGCGGTCTATATGTTACGTTAAGTAACCCTCATTAATCTGCATATTTTCCATCTTAGTGCGATAACATACCCACATAAAAATCAAATTTTGGTACTCATCTCTGTATAGAATTCTTATAGCTTTGCGAATGAGAGACTCAAGGCCCATCTTCGCCTTTGGCCGGTAATCCTGTTGGCAGTCAAGAAATGGAATTCAATTTGGCGCTCACACACATACCACACATCTTAACTAATATTTTACTAAGAATTATACATTATTATATTCAACGGTGCCTAAGATCTATTACACTTTCACTAATTTTCTTCGTTCCTTGCCCGAACCATGGAACCTTGCTACTCACGACGAAGTATTGTCTCATGAAACCCGGCGCGATGCGCGATTGTCAAATTCGGCGCTCCCGAATATTATTTAGGCCGACTAGTGTTCGCAGCGCTTACTCGGATTTCGTTATACAACGACGACTCATGTGTCACCTTCCAATTTACAATAGCAGGCCGGGCACAAAGCCTTATAAAACTGCTGTCGGCAACTGCTGATAATTGAAGTTATTTACACTGAATTTTTATGATATAAGAATCATTGTCACGTTAATTTGTATTTAAACACTGTTATTATCAAAAATATAATTGTTCGTCTTTGAATGTACAATCACTACTTTAACTGCGGCGCTGACAATATCACACGGAGCAACAGAGCTTCGACTTACAGCTCTTCTGATCTGATATGGTTTGATTAGTTGATTGGTTGTTCCAGTCCATCGTATTTATAGATGTTGGGTCCTCCGTTCAGTTCACTAGAGGTCAACCCCGAGGGAGTGGGGGTGGTTTCCTGAAATCGGTATTTGTAAGCCGATTTGAATGTCATAAATTATGCCACTGAACGGTCTGATCATAAACACTCACACGTAGTAATATCATCCAAATGCGATCGTCGATTAAGAAGATATTAATGGATTTCTGTCCTCTACATTTCGCGCGCTGAACGGCGTCCCTGTCGGCTTGGTGTAGTCCTGACCAATAGCAATCCAGTGGGGATTAATTCCTAGAAACTGTTGTTGTTGTTGCTAGTTGCTTTACGTCGCACCGACACAGATAGGTCTTATGGCGACGACGGGACAGGGAAGGGCTAGGAGTGGGAAGGAAGCGGCCGTGGCCTTAATTAAGGTACAGTCCCAGCATTTGCCTGGTGTGAAAATGGAAAACCACGGAAAACCATTTTCAGGGCTGCCGACAGTGGGGAATTCCTAGAAACTGATACCTTAATTCATCAAACTTATTATCAATCAATGTGAAGATTATCTCCTAAAATTCTCACCTTTGAAATTTTGTAGTTTTAATATTTTAATGATAATTAATTTAGAAGATGGGAGAAGTTCACCTTTTGCTTATTCACGCTGGCGTTCCTGTGGTTGACCAAGAATTTTGTAATTGGCCAAAATTGAAGCGGTTCTTTTAAATATTTCCCATCGTTAACTTGACAACAAACATGCCTGTAGGCTCTGGAAATTTTATTGCGACATTTCTGAAAACCTGTGTCGTACTACGAATGGCCTTGTTCAGAAATAACAGCCTCTACTTCCTGGTATCAATTAGCTCCTCCGTGGCGAATTTTCCCTTTTCCATTTTCGTAACTCGTAGAGTGGATATTTCGTATACATTGTTCCGATAAGCCTCTCGTCTTGCCAAACCTTGCGACATCGAAATAACCCAGCCATTGTTTCTAAATAAGCTCGCTGGCTCCAAGTTGTCCCAAGTATACTGACAGGTGTCGCAATAATTCCGCCAGATACAGCTTCTAATATGTATTCCAATATATCACTATTCTATTAATTTACATATTTTGCATCAAATTATGAGGAGATGACTCATCTTCCACGGGTACAATGTACTGTATTTGTTTCTAGTTTTTCCGGATAATTCGTACTTTCGATAATCCGGACCAGTTACGGTCCCACTTAATCCGGATAAACAAGGTTCTTGTGTACACTGAAAAGATCACGGACACAATGCGCAAAAGAAGGCTGAAATTCTGCGGACACCTAGTGAGAATGGATGACAAACGACGGACCAAGAAGATCTCCAAATACATCATGGGGTTAAAGGCCACCTCCAAGTGAATAGAAGAGGTCAAGATGAGATGCAGAAGACGTTGAAACTATACAACAGGTGATCCACAACAGGAGAGAGCACAGAAGACGAGTCGACAGTCTAAAATCATTTCAAGAGATGTCACTATAACGGAGGCACGAATGGATCATTTACGAAGAGGAGAGAAAGGTGAGAAGCGAAAGAATGATGAGGTTTCGGAAGAGAAGAAAAGAAATACCAAGAAGCCTTAAGTTCGGTCCATAGTTGGCCAATTTCGAAAACAAAATACTAATAATAATACACAACAATGGATGGAAGTCATCAAATTTGGCATGAAGTCAGCCTTTCTGCAGCCTTTGCACGAGTTTGATCGGAAAAGGTGAAGACAGCGGTCAAGGAAAGCAGATTCTGAAATATTTTAACAAAACTAATGGCAATGGATTAAAAACGGATGGGATAGGGAATTTTAAATGATGGAGCCTGATAAAAGTTGATAATGCCAATGCTTAACTCAGCACCAGGCCACTAATACAGATCACATCTTGTGGATGGTAAAGTTCTGATTCCTGAATATTAGTAGAAGCTAACGTTAATTCCACTTAATTTTGTCATCTACTCTATACTTCAGTAATTATTATCCAATCCTTTTTCGTCATCTATTCCATCCTGCAGTTGAAAAAATTCAGAATACCTAAATAGCACTGGGTAACGGTAGCGTGTCAGTACTTGTCTCCTGTGGTCAAGGATTTCAGCTCAGTCGGTAGGCATCCTTGAGGATAAATACTATATATTTCTTCTGGCTTCTTCAGATCAATATCATTCGAACTCACGTTTAACACGCTAGTTTATTATTAGTAACTTACTGAGAATTTCGATGCCATTGTCTCTCTATAAAATTCTTTGTTAATTGATTGTTTCCCATTTTTGAAGATGACAAGCCAGCTGCTGTTACTTCTACTGCTTGGTCTCCTAAGCTGCGACCTATCTGTTGAGGATCATTGCGAGGATGGAATCTCGAAGAGGGTCGGCGTGTCTATCACCAGCCGCAGGAACTTGACCGGCCACCAGCTGATTAAGGTAGGAATATACATATATTACTCTCTCCTGGCACAAGTCTCATCATCAAATAGAAGATACATAAGTACTAGGGAAAGATTTCATCATCTGTACCACCGACACGAATCATTATAAACACACTAAGAACTCATAAGGACAGGACATTGCTCGTTGAATATCAAACTGGGTCCATCATAAAGATGTGAAATATACGAGTTGATTCACAAGATATGACACATGACGTCTTACAGCCCGTTTCCATCAACCCTGTAACACATTTTTCCTGTTATGTTTCATGACACTAATAAATTGCAAATTTGTTCTACGAGCACCTCAAACACACAACAGATCTGCAAGTGATTGCAAAATTAGCTTATAGTGATCCTTCATAAGAGGAACGTGGCATATTTTTGAAGCTTAAAGCATGACTATAGTGTACAATACTAGACAAGTGTCGGGGTTGACATTACTTGTATGGAGTGAGGACGTGTCAAGGTTTCATTGTTGGAACTGCTGGCAGGTTATTTTGAGACAATGGATTATCCACCAACAATTGACGAACGTCATATTGCAGGACATGTCAAAGAACAGTTGTTACATGAAGACGTTGCTGTTGACGAAATTTGGGCTTGTAATGGATGAGAACGTATCTTACTGTGACAATGATAACGAAAGCTTTGATTTCGGTGATAGCTACCATAAATCTATGGATAATGGTAGAGATATCAAATGAGTGTTCATGAATTTCTGACCGTACCGTTCGAATTTTTGACATTGGATGTAAAGACCGAGATAGACAGCGTTTCATAAGAAAGGCTGTGGCCCCTCTGACGGTCCTCAGTAAAGTTAAGTGGAGATGGTGAACATTCTTAAAATGTTTTGAAAAGAACTCCAAGATGAGTATTTTACAAATAGTGATATTTTTCTTGCAACTTTCGGTAGACGAAAGGTCAAAGCAGGATAAACTTCAAATTATCAAAAGAAGTCTATGACCTAGGATTACTGACAACAGACTGAAGCTAGTTAAGCTGATGCTCTTTTTTTTTAGCTTGCATTAGTAGAAATATCTGGGATGTGCCCCAACCATTATCATATAGAAGAGATAAGAAAATGCTTTGTTAACAAATAAAATAAATCTAAATGAATATAAATAATAAACAAACAAGCCCTTCCAAAGAAAAGCGTAATTTGTCTCAGGGACATTGCGTTACCAGCCAATAGCATTACACTTTTCCCCTGCTGTCATTACCACAAACGAAGGAAACAATGTCGGGGTGTGAATGGCAGAAATCGTTAATGTAGTGTTGGTCACAGGCTTCTCTGTACAGGGGCCGAATAACTCTACATTTGGCTCCTTAAAATAACAGTCATTGTCATCATAGTAATCACCACCACCTCTGTTCAAGGCGTTAGAATATGTTTCTGTTGGAGAGACGAATATGGTGGGCATGGAACCTACTGATTCTGACTACGATTTCTTGATGGTTAAATGGTTTTCTGTCCCAGTAATCAGTCTGGATCATCCAGAAACATTCCATTGTACGTGGATAATTTCACGTGTCCATTACTCTAATCATGATATGACAATGACGGTTGAATTGTCCAAATCACAGGCAGTTTGGTGAGTCATCTGCCTGCTATTTACGGTCCAACTGAAAGGGTTCTCAAGCTCCGCCAATTGTTCGTAATAATGACACGTATATCTCGTAGAAAGATTATCGCTCATGGAACACTCCTTCCAAACCTCGTGCATTTCCTTTCCCCTGCTCATTCCTGACGGCTATTAATAAAAGATATATGAATAGTTACTGAAGAAACATCGAACGAAACTTTAATCCTTTGCACTCCTTCCATCGATGTGGTTATTTATCGATTTTCACAGTTACCGAATGTCTTTATGTCAATCAGAGGATATTCGTGAGATTATCATTATATTGTAAGATTGCTTTCTTTCTCTAGCTCGAGATGCTTCGCAGTTCTGGTGCTGATATCGCAAAGGAGAGTGTACCATGGGAAATAGATATCGAACAAGGAGAGATGAAGTGCTCTGGCCAGGCTACGAAATATTTATCCATCTTCATTGCAGGTAATAATTCATATTTATCTCAGTTTACTTACGTGACATAATAATTGATGGAAAATGTTCGACAATTTATCCTAGATTTAGGTTCAGTTCCACGATGAACCAATAGGGTCATCTTTTTATAATTACTGAGCAAAAGTCATTTATCATCGCATGCCACAGTACGCTTCTACAAACAGTCACATAGGAAGTTGTTTGCTGATACTGAGTCTTCGCTGGGTTTGATTGAGTTGTGGTCAGTTTACACAGATTTTATATGGTGTATCGAGTTCATAGAGATGCTTAGCAAACCGCTGCTTAGACAAAACCAAGTCATGGGACAAATCAATGATATTCCATGATTCTTTGCAACACGTTCGGAACATGGATTGGATAATCAAATTCCTTCCGAATGACCACTGGTCCCATTAACTCTCTGTGTCACACTGTACATAGGTCTGATCAGGAAATCCTGCTACGGTAATAAAGTAGACTGTACAGCCAGCGACTCTACGCCAAGTGTTGAGCGGCGGAAATTAATCTGACCTCCCAAGGGTGTCAAGGGTTTAGAGCGTAGAAGCTCCCTTATCAAGGCGACGGCCTTTAAGTGAACGAAATGTAACTGAATACCATCACGTAGCGTCCGTTCTCCACCGAAGCGGCTACAAAAGCACACATAATGTCTGTTCTCCAGGTCTGGGGCTATTACCGACAGCGTCTGTACTTCATGTTAAGGGCGGCTGACTATACACCAGAGAAGGTAAACGGAAACTACTACGGTAACCACTTTCCCAGGACATCACTATGGTGAGAAATTATCAAATAACGGTCTCGAGTCCCGAGCAGCCCTTGAATGGGCAAGGGGTGCGAAAAATCTCCCGGCTCACAGTGGTGCAGTCCAAACTATGATTTGCTACGTGGAACGGGAGAAGTTCGTTCATGGTCGGCAAACTGGACAACATTTTAAACGAAATGAAGATGCTCAGGGTCAACATGCTTGGGATAAGCGAACAGAGATGATATCGTAGATGCACCCTGAAAGAGCTGGAGGAATCCTGTACTTTTCTGGAAGTTTAGAAGATAATAACACCACCGCAGCCTCAATGGCTCAGACGGTAGTGCGTCGGCCCCTCACCACTGGATACCGTGATTCAAATCCCAGTCACTCCATGTGAGATTTGTGCTTGAAAAAGCGGAGGCGGGACAGGTCTTTTTTCCGGGTACTCCGGTTTTCTCTGCCATCTTTCATTCCAGCAACACTCTCCATTCTCATTTCGTAGCATCTATCAGTCATTAATAAATTACATTCGGAGTGGCGACCCCATCGTACTTATAGCCTATATCTGATTCATTCTTTACATCCCTGACCCGGTCAATGACTGGAAAACAGGTTGTAGGTTTCCATTTTCAACATCACCGCAGTGGAGTAGCCATAACAAGTCGCAAATAACATTTAAAAAACACGTTTCCAGCTTTGAACCTATATCTGAATTATGCCTTTACAGTTTAATGGTGACCCTTTTCAGATAAATGGAATATAGGTGTACGCTTATACAGCTCACAGAAAGTATGATAATGAAGTGGGAAACTTCTACCATGAATAATATCCTCAGTGAATAAGGAATAGCAGTACAATAATAATGAGAGAGTTGAATGCTAAAACAGGAAAAGGGCTTTAATTGGTGGTACATTGGGGACTTGAACAATTTAATGACTACGGAGGGAGGATTCACCAGTTTTTCCAAGAGATGGAATGGTTATCAGAAATGCTTGGTTACAAATTCCAGGAAGACGATTATACACCTAGACATATCCGAGAGATGATGCAGAAAAGGATGTAATAAGAGGAAAAAGCCAAACTGAGTTATACTCATTAATTAGAGATTCAGGAATTTCATGCAGAAGGCAACAACTTATCCGGGCCACAATCTATTGGTGGATAACGAATTTTTAGTGCTGAAGCTCATTCCTAACTGTAATATGAAAACCTAATTACAACCTGTTTTCCAGTCATTGACCGGGTCAGGATGTAATGAATGAGTCAGATATAGGCTGTTAGTACGATGGGGTCGCCACTCCCAAAGTGATTTATTAATGACTGATAGATGCTATGAAAAGAGAATGGAGAGTGATTCTGGAATGAGAGATGACAGGGAAAACCGGAGTACCCGGAGAAAAACCTGTCCCGCCTCCGCTTTGTCCAGCACAAATCTCACATGAAGTGAGCGGGATTTGAACCAGGGTATCCAGCGGTGAGAGGCCGACGCGCTGCCTTTTGAGCCACTGTAATAAACTGTAATAAAACTGGCTGACAAATAAACTAAAGATACGGTTGTTCTAGAATTGAACCCAGAACTTGAGAAAGTAGTTTACAACAGTCATCTACACGTTGAAGCAAACTGAAAACAAATTAGGTATACCACCCCACTGTTGGAAAGAAATATCCTCAACAAAATAGTGAGGTAAGGAAACAAAAATGGACGACAAATAATATCCTGGACCTGATGGAATAACATAGGAATTTCAGAAATTATAGAACTCAGTAACTTAATTTACAACGTCAAATTAAGAACTAGATAAGAACATCTGTATTGAAGAAAAGTTCCAAAAAATACAAAGGTTCGCTGACGAACACGGCACTTTTATTTATATCTGTGAAACATTAAAAGAACCAACCGGTGGAGGTAGAAAGAAGAAATCTATTGTGTTGGAAGACAAAACAGGAAAATAGGTCATAAACATGTCTGATAAACTGGAAGTATCGAAGATCCGTTAAGTAATGTGCGACATGCTGCAGATGGAAGACCGGCGTGTTCTGAAGGATCTACAATTTTAAAATCAGAAGTACTTCATGCAATATAATTTCTAAATGACAGAAAGCTGTGTGACGGGATTAATTACCGGCTGAGACCCTGAAACTCATCTATGAAGATAGTGCTAATAATTTTGTAAAACTTGTCAATGCCTAAGAAGTAACATTCCAAACGATTTATTGACTAAAATTTTTTCCGAGAGTAGTTCACATTTCACGATAAAATAATAAAAATGCGATTAAAAATATTGATCAAACACAGTTTGGATTGAAACAGTTTTTGGTACTCGTGAAGCTCTTTTCAGGTTAACAGTCCATCTATCGAAATGCTAAGATGTTTTTGCCTGCTTCGTATACTATGAAAATTTTTTTTGACAGAGTCAGACATAAGGAATTCATTAAGCTGTTACGTGGCACTTCCGCATCAGAGTCATCGAGACAGCCAATACTGGGAAAGCAAAAAACTGTACAGACGAAGGAGTAACAAATCATCAGGATATTCGTCGAGCAGTCAGACAAGGATGTGTGCTGTACCCTTTACCTGTACTCCGATGTTGGTTTCAAGTAAACATTAGTAGATAGGGAAGTGGGAGTACGTGTCAATAAGAAATAATAAGAACACTGCGATATACAGATGATATGGTATTCCTTAGGCCCGGTTTCACAGTTTGAGTTTAAGCCGAAGCTTTAGTAAGCCACGCATGCCGCTTAAGCAAGGCTTACTCTTTGGCTTAAACACTACGAGTTTCACAGTAGGGGGACCATGTGAAGCTTTACTAAGCTGAACATCTCCGAAGTTGGTAATGCTTGCGCATGCGCAATGATTCAATTCTCATCTTTGTTTACATCCGTAGCCTATGATTGATTGACTTGTAGGTTATACATCGTTTATCAGCCAAGATAATTTAGAAAAATGAACGGAAGATGTGATTCCAATAATAGTAACAAAAATAAAGTTTAAAAAAGGTCACTTGCCCGTCCTGCTGACACGTATTACCACTACAGTCTAAAATGGCCATAACTTCTGAACCATTCATGCAAATAATGTCCTGACAAGGTTATTGTAATCCTTATAAAATACTGGAGGAGGTCAAACAATTTATTTCGAAGAGGAATTCGAGGATAATATCGAAATATTTATTTAATGTTAAGTAGTTATATTTTTTACCGCTGAGTATAGCATAAAATCGCTTCTAGAGGGCAAACGGTTGGAAATAGGTATATACCATCGCGGACTTTTTTGTAGAGGTTTCTATGCTCTACAATTGGTACGCTTACACTTGGGGTCTATCGTTGATGGTTCACGCAGCGTAAGCCAAGAAAGCAAGTGACCGACCGACATTTTTGTCTCTTTTACTGTATATCGGAACACGGAAACTGTATTATTTCACGAGCCTCGAAATATATTCAGAAATATAAGTTATTTAATATTAATGTTATTGGTTTTACGTCCCACTAACTATGAATTTGAGCACCTTCACCACAGGACTGAGACAGGATCGAACCTGCCAAGTTGGGCTATAAGAAGGCCAGCACTCTATCATCTGAACTGAATCCTTAGCTTAAACCTCAGATTCATACAGCTTAAGCCAGTCACAGATAAGCTCGGCTTACCACTTTCACTCCCCACTGTGAAACTCGTCCAGAGTTTAAGCTCCCACTTAAGCCCGCTCCAAGGCTTAAGCGTATACTGTGAAAGCGGGCCTTAGTGAGATTATTGAGAGCTTACAGCTATTTTTAGACAATCTGAATGAAACTGGTGAAGAAATTAGCTTGAACAAAAATGCTAAAAAAAATTTTATGATTTTCAACAAGTTAAAGAACATACGAGATTGCTACATTTTTGTTGTTGCAGGATTCAATCGAAAAAATGTAGGTACCTTGGCTGCTGGATTACTGACGCCCTAAATCCCACATAGGGAAATAAAGGCTCATATAGAAAAAGCTAAACATCATTTAACGGAATGATTTCTTTTTGTACATCATGCTCTCAATTTAAAACTCCGACAGCGCGTGGTAAAATACTATGTGCGACCCATTCTGTTCTATGGTGTCGTGGCAAGCGTTCTCAAGCAGCATAGAGTTAATAAGTTCAAAGCCTTCGAAGGTGACTACCCAGAAGAATATTTCAAATCTCCTGGTTACAACACGTAAGCAAAGAACAGGTTTTACAACAGGCACACAGTAGTACATTCTGATACGTGCCAGCCTTCTCTCTGTAGCTTCCTTCCGTATTTCCTGCAAGGAACTAGTAAGTCAGCTGGTAGCATAGTAATGGCATCTCCCCTCTATTGTTCTTTTCGTCTCGTTTCTCTTGGATCTTCTCGAAAGCGTAACCACAACGTTCCCAAAAGTCTAGAACTTCATCACCGGGAATATGAAATAGGTTCGCCGCAAACGTTAAGTCAGTGAGTGAAGGCGATTTGAACAGCAGCACTGCAGGCTGTCTTCAGAGTTGGTGTTGTGGGTGCCCTACCGGAGTCTGTGTCCGAGTATCGTCGTTGTGGAGTGTTGTTGGAGTACGGAGTGGAGAACTGTGTGTGGACTGCCTGGGATTTCTGAGTACTGTAAGTGTATCGATGCGGAGTCAGTTTGTGGAACAGCTGGCATGAGTAAAGTTGGAGTAGTGTTAATTGCCATTGTGAGGAGTACTGTAGTGTTGAGTTGTTGCTGTTATCTGATCGCTGTTTAGTTGTCACTATTGAGTATTTCACTGTGTGGAGTGGCTACTTGAAATAACTGCGAGTAAATAGGGTTGCGTGTGTCTATTGTATGAGTTACCCCAATTATTTGAAATCGAGCCAAGGACAGTTGTCTTGCATTGTAATTGTTAAGAGAATGTGTGTTCGAAACTGTCTGCGTGAAGCTGCTGTGATGAACGACCGGTAGTGCGAGTTAAGTGAAATTGAGACCTTTGAGTCGTGACTACCGCCCATCTCAGCTAATACCAGTGAGCTGGACTACTTACTGTGAGGAGACAAGAGACTTTGTAAATAGCCGCTAATAAAAAAGATGCTGCCATTCATTTTCCGATATCATTGTGTGTATTTTTATTTGTGTACCAATTGGGTATTGCTACATTAAATTAATCGGTAAAACATACAGTGTTTTATTCGTAACACTATCAAAAGCAGAACGATAGCCTTGTTAGGCAAAATACTCCATGGTGAAAAGTTCAAGTTTCTGCAACTTATTTAATTTTTTTTCCATGTTCTTAACGTCACACCGACACAGATAGGTCTTATGGCGACGATGGGACAAGAAATATCCAGGAATGGGAAAGAAGTGGCCGTTGCCTTAAAAGTACAGCCCCAGCATTAGCCTGGTGTGAAAATGGGAAGCCACGGAAAACCATCTTCAGGGCTGCCGACAGTGGGGCTCGAACCCACTATCTCCCGGATGCAAGCTCACAGCTGTGCGCCTCTAACCACATGGCCAACTCGCCCGGTATTTAAAATTATTTAAAAGAGCAAAACAATATTAAAGACTAGACAAGTATACAGAGAACTGAACAACTGTACCGTGTCTGGCTCAATGGCTAAATGGTTATCGTACTGACCTTCCGTCACAGGAGTCCCGGGTTCGATTCCCGGCAGGGTTGGAAATTTTAACCACAATTGGTTAACTTCGCTGCCACGGGGGCTGGGTGTATGTGTCGTCTTCATCGTCATTTCATCCTTATCATGACGCGCAGGTCGCCTACGGGTATCAAATAAAGAGACCTGCATATGGCGAGCTGAACTTGTCCTCGGACACTCCCGGCACTAAAAGCCATACGCCATTTCATTTCATTTCATTTCATTTAATTTCAACTGTACTGTGTTGCAGAAGGCCGAAAAGCATTAGCCGTGATGAAATTAAATGAAATGGCGTATGGCTTTTAGTTAGTGCGGGGAGTGTCCGAGGACAAGTTCGGCTCGCCCGTATACATACATCCAGCCCCCGTGGCAGCGAAGTTAACCAATGGTGGTTAAAATTTCCAACCCTGCCGGGAATCGAACCCGGGACACCTGTGACCAAAGGCCAGCACGCTAACCATTTAGCCATGGAGCCGGACATTAGCCGTGATATTGGCAAACGTCCGGAAGACTGGGAATGGTACATAGAAGAAGATAACACACAAGATTCCACTGGTTTCCCTTCACTGTGCAACATTTAGGATATTTGAATGTAATTGAAATCGCACGTTAATAGGTTGGTACCGAGCAAGTGGCAACGCGGGTTGGCTTACGTAGCATCAGCTTGCATTCGGGAGATACCGGGTTCGAGTCCCACAATCGGCACCCCTGAAGATGGTTTTCCGTTTTTTCCCATTTTCACACCAGCCAAATGCTGGACTGTACCTAATGAAGGCTGCGGTCACATCCTTCCCATTCCTAACCCTTTCCTATCCCATGGTCACCACAAGACCTATCTGTGTCGGTGCGACGTAAAGCAAATCGTAAAAAAATAAAAATAATAATGAATTGGTACTCGTGGACTGTATGAAGTTACTTTATGAGATTTTGATACTTTATGTAGAGTCAGTCAGTCAGTCAGTCAGGTCAGGTCAGTCAGTCAGTTAGTTAGTTTCTGTAGAGCTGCTGGTGTTTTTAGGAGTAACATGTTTGTACCATCCTTTGTGTCGTCTATGGCAACCGGATGCTAATACACTGCTGTGCAAAACTTAAAAACTGAAGTAACTTTCGCAATTTGTGTCACTGCCAAGTAACAGCTCGATGAAACTTGAACCATACATAGGAAGAACTGCTACGGCAACTGAAAGGAATATGCTATGAGACGAACAGAAATGACACTTATCCAGACACACTTAATTACACGTCACTGTGACTCGTGATGGTCCCTTGGACATCACAAAAGAAGGGACATGGCTCCTAAAAGGCTGTGTGATCACCTCGGCCAGCGATGTATGCTCTGCAACGTGTTCGCATGCTGGCCACAAGATTGGTAATGAGTTCATGTGGTAGGGCGTTCCATTCCTCCAACTGCTGGATGGTCGTTGGTGCATGTGGACGTGCTGCAGTACATCTGTCCAATATGTCCCACACGCGCTCGATGGGATTTAAGTCGGAGGAACGGGCAGGCCAGTCCGTTCCACGAGCTCCTCCACCTGTGCTGTTCGATGAGGTCGTGCACTGTCAACCATAAAAGTGAAGTCAGGGCCGAATTCACCCCTGAAAAGACGCCCTTGGGGATGGAGTACACCACCAAAATAACGTTGACCGGTGAGTGTACCCCGTTCACAGACTTTGAGGTCGGTACGCATATGCAACAATATGCCTTCCCACACCATAACACTTGGACCACCAAAATTTTCATGTTCGACAATATTCCTGGGTGCATTACGTGTTCCCACATCTCGCCAGTTTAGGGTGCGTCTAGAATCACTACTCAGACTGAATCTGCCCTCATCTGAGAAGAGCACGTGACCCCACTTCTCGTCGGTCCACACCTGATGCTCTTGGCACCATCGCAAACGGTGCCGGCGATGTGCGGGTAGTCGGGCAAACAAATCACACTGATGCAGTCGCCGTGCTACTGTGTAGCGTGAGATTGGGTGCCTTGCAGTCCTGTTCAATGTGGTTGAAATTGCACCCGGTGTTTGACGGGAGTCTCTTCTTGTCTGTTACACTATGTAGCGGTCATCTGCTGCTGTAATTGAACATGCTCGACCCCCTCCTCTCCTTCGGGCAGCAGTGCCTGTGGTTCGGATTGCTCTCCATGCACGTGAAACAATGCTGTGAGCAATACCAAACCCCTGAACCACACACGTCACATTCCGTCCTCTTCCAGTTTCCCGATGATTCTTTCCCGTGTGAAGTCATCCAGATGTTGTCTCCCGGTCATGTTGTAATGCACAGCGCTCCGTAACAGCTAGCCGATTGACTCACACTGTTTTGTCTCGTTGATAGGTTATGTTGCTTTATCTATCTCGTCCTTAGTTTTGCACAGCAGTGTGTAAGTGCTTACGAAGATGCATAACTGAAATATTTTTGGTAGATTACAAATATATTCTCTCATTATTCTCGAAGAAGATGTGTTTGTTTTGCGGGTCTGATAGAATATATAATCAAAACTAATAAAAAATCTCTTAATACTCGTAAATACACTCAATATCTGTAAAATAACTCTCATCTCAGGTATTTCTGAGTTTCCTCGAGTACCCGTGAAACAGCTTGCTGTTTTGTCCAGGTTATTTCAATGCTAGGTGTTCTTCTCAAAGCTGAAAATACTGCCTTAGGATCAAACCGGGATTCGAATCTCGGCCAACTTGGTGCAAATCACACATTGAACTAAATATTTGTGATACTCTTGTTCTCGTTAGTGCTTTACTGCCCCAAATTCCCGTTCATTGTGGTTGAAATTGCACCCGGTGTTTGACGGGAGTCTCTTCTTGTCCAAATAGCTATTTCCACTTCTGTAACATCTTCAGTTTTTGAGATATAAGTATTCCCGTAAAAATAATTCAACCTCTTCATCAATCCTTCGCCCACCTGAGTGTACGTGGACATGGCCCAGTTTTACAGTCTAGTGCCCTTCCTGACGCCAACACTATCTGCAGGGATGTATTCACTATTGCGAGTTTCTGTAGTGATTGATTATGTGTAGATGAAGAAATATGTATTAAGACGAGCGCAAAAACCAAATCCTCGAGCTAGACAAACTGATCATATGCAGTTAATTTCCACTTCGACCAGGAATAGAGCCCTGAGCGCTCTGAGCCGAAGGTAACTACGCTGACCTTTCATCCAAGCAACCAGACAGATCCATGTAATACTGCTGTAATTCGAATGCTACGCTTGTTACTAACATTCTATAAAAGACTAGCAGTTACCCGCGGCTTCGCTCGCGTGGATTTTGTATTTGGATAAAAGCGATCGTTCCTCGGTAATATACTATGACATTATCTGAAAATCCCTATATAAAAACTCACCTAAATTGAGTACAGTTAACCCGAAAATTCCTTGTAAACCACGTTTGTGGTATTGGTTTTTGGGACTAAGATCACCAAGCGACATAAAACTGAACATGTGAGAAACAGTCTTCACTTAAGTCGGAAGGAAAAACATGTTTCTTTATTTTTTGAAGGAGATTCCAAATAGCTATTTCCACTTCTGTAACATCTTCAGTTTTTGAGATATAAGTATTCCCGTAAAAATAATTCAACCTCTTCATCAATCCTTCGCCCACCTGAGTGGATTTTACGGAAACAAAAATATAGGCTATATGTCCCTTTATTTTTAAAGGAGATTCAAAATACCAATTTTCACGCCTGTGACGTCTTTAGTTTTTAAGATATAAGTATCCTCATAAAAACAATTCAACCCTTTTACATTTCCTTTCACCCCCGTTAAGCGCCTTTTCCGAATACAAAAAAATACATGTCCCTGTACTTTTAAAGGAATTCCCAAATACCATGTTTCTTGTCTGTAAAATGTTAAGTTTTCGACGTATACTGTAGATATATCGGTACTCAATTTAAAAATTCACCAGCTTTCTTCAATTCTTTTCAGCCCCTGTAGTGGATTTTCCGAAAAAAATTTATCTTTATTTTTAAAGGAGATTTTTAATACAAGTTTTCACGTCTATAACATCTTCCGTTTTTTGAGATATAAGTATCCTCGTAAAAAGAGTTCAACTTCTTCTTCACTTCATCCTAACCCCCTCCCCTGTTAAGTGAACTTTACCAAAACAAAAATTATGTGTTTCTATTTTTGAAGGAGATTCAAAATACCAACTTTTACGTCTGTAACATCTTCACTTTTTGAGATGTAAGTATCCCCATAAACAGAACTCAACACCTTCTTTACTTATCTTCACACACCCCCCCCTTTAAGTCGACTTTCCGAAAACAAAATGTATGTGCTTCTTTAGAGAAGATTCCACGTATGTAACATATTTAGATTTTTATATACAAACATCTTCATAGAAATAATTCAACTAATTTTTCAATTCTTTCGCTCCCCCCCCCCCCCCAACTTAAGTGGATTTTTCGAAAGCAAAGAAATACGTGTTTCGTAATTTTTAAAGGAGATTCCAAAGGCAAATTTTTTACATCTGTAAACTTTTAAGTTTTTGAGATAGATATACTCATTTAAATAATTCACCCCAAATTTCACGCCCCTTATAGACGGAATATCCGAAACTCCTCCCTTGGTGAGTACCTGCACTCTGATAAAAAAAATCCCCAAAATTTCACTTCTTTGTGTCCAGTAGTTTTGAGTCGGCGGTGATGAATCAGTCATGACATGTTATTTTATATACAGGCCTAGATAAGATTTATATATTCGATTACATTCTTCAATCACCAATACCGTTGTTCATTTCTTCACTTAAAAACTGTCTTATTGACATTTTGAGGTACATTTTAAAACTGTAATCATGAGTGATTGCGAGGTCTTTCCCTTGAAAGAAGTAATATCACAAAATATGTTTTACTATAGCTCCATCCCAACTTGGCGACGACTACGAATTTCATCCCCTGGTGGGCCGCTACAAGCTACACAAAACTGCTCAGACCTGGACAGAAGCGTTCAATATTTGCCAGCAGGAAGGCGCACATCTAGCAGTCATTAATTCGGACATAGAAGCACAAGTGTTGAAGGACATGCTTATCCGAAATGAAAAGCCTACAGCTTACGTGGGCGTCAACGACATCGTCGCTGAAGGAAAATTCGTCACAATATTTGGTAAGAATCTTTGTACTGTGACTAACAGTTAAGGCACTGGCTTCAGTGTGTCTGGGAATAGGTCAGGTTGTTGTTTAACTAAAACTCTGACCTCTATATTCCATTAAATGAAATCCATTGTAAATAACTGGTAGAGTTTTTGTTCTACATGTAGAGAGAAATATTTGACTGAAATGTGCCAAAATTATGAGATCCCGAAGGTATGGTCATGTGATACGTTTTACAAAATAGTTGTAGGCCTAATATTTCATCTCCGACCTATTCTACATATAAATAATTTGAACGTATGTTTAAGATTTCAGCAATGAAATGTGGTAATTATATAACACATTCTATATACGATAATACTCGTATTAGTTCAATAAAAATAAATAAATAAATAAATAAATAAATAAATAAATAAATAAATAAATAAATAAATAAATAAATAAATAAATAATAACTGAAATGTGGAAGAGAAAACTAGCCTATCATATTACGACATCCAGGTCAAAAAGATGAAATTTCCTTAAAAAACAATAATACTGTGTTTTTCAGTTAATATTTGTATTACCGATTGTTAAGAGATAGAGAGCTCTATTTTCAAGTTTCAGCAAATGTTGCAGTTCAGTGTCTCTTCAACTATCTTTGGAATTCTTGGGTTGGCTAGTGTTTCTCCAATCTATGTATTTTCCAACAAGTTTTTTCTGAGTCTATATCAGTAGTCAAACACTTGCTATATAAACTCCTGCTACCTTCTTACGACTCATCTTAAATGTATGCAGTCATCTCAATGAGGCACGAAAATTCTAATACCGAGTCTGGTCAGAAGTTCACTTGCTCTTGTGTATGGTGTAGGATGACTATTCTCCACGCTGCTGCAACTAATGGAGTTAAGTCCATATCTCCTACTTTGAATACATATACGACCTGGAATACACGCATTCTCGCTACAATTTTAATTGATTTCCGCACGTCGAATTTAATACTGACAGAGTAAAATATAACTCTTTGGCAATGCTTTGTTAATTTACTCGGAATTAAAAATATCTCCTTAAGACAAAATTACCATCTCCTTGGCGTCTCCAAAAAGGTTAAAATAATTATTGGAGAACCGTTAATTGTATTATTACTGTTAATATACATACATCATTATAGACCGTTATGCCTTCCAGCGTTCAGTCTGCAAACTTCTGTGAATTTACTACATGTTGCAAATAGAGGATTGTGGCGACTAGTGCTTATTTTTTGCTAGTTGCTTCACGTCGCACCGACACAGATAGGTCTTAAGGCGACGATGAAACAGGAAAGACCTAGGAATGGGAAGGAAGCGGCCGTGTCCTTAATTAAGGTACAGCCCCAGTATTTGCCTGGTATAAAAATAGGAAACCACGGAAAATCATTTTAAGGGCTGCGGACAGTGGGGTTCGAACCCGCTATCTCCCGAATACTGGATACTGGACGCACTTAAGCGACTGCAGCTATCGAGCTCGGTGCAACTAGTGCTGTGGCCTCATTGTCTTACACCTCTTGTGTTTGAGTCATCAGTCCATAGACTGGTTTGATGCAGCTCTCCATGCCACCCTATCCTGTGCTAACCTTTTCATTTCTACGTAACTATTGCATCCTACATCTGCTCTAATCTGTTTGTCATATTCATACCTTGGTCTACCCCTACCGTTCTTGCCACCTACACTTCCTTCAAAAACCAACTGAACAAGTCCTGGGTGTCTTGAGATGTGTCCTATCATTCTATCTCTTCTTCTCGTCAAATTTAGCCAAATCGATCTCCTCTCACCAATTCGATTCAGTATCTCTTCATTCGTGATTCGATCTATCCATCTCACCTTCAGCATTCTTCTGTAACACCACATTTCAAAAGCTTCTATTCTCTTTCTTTCTGAGCTAGTTATCGTCCATGTTTCACTTCCATACAATGCCACGCTCCACACAAAAGTCTTCAAAAACATCTTTCTAATTCCGATATCAATGTTTGAAGTGAGCAAATTTCTTTTCTTAAGAAAGCTCTTCCTTGCTTGCGCTAGTCTGCATTTTATGTCCTCCTTACTTCTGCCATCGTTGGTTATTTTACTACCCAAGTAACAATATTCATCTACTTCCTTTAAGACTTCGTTTCCTAATCTAATATTTCCTACATCACCTGCCTTCGTTCGACTGCACTCCATTACTTTTGTTTTGGACTTATTTATTTTCATCTTGTACTCCTTACCTAAGACTTCATCCATACCATTCAGCAACTTCTCGAGATCTTCTGCAGTCTCAGATAAAATAACAATATCATCCGCAAATCTCAAGGTTTTGATTTTCTCTCCTTGGACTGTGATTCCCTTTCCAAATTTCTCTTTGATTTCCTTTACTGCCTGTTCTATGTAAACATTGAAAAGGAGAGGGGACAAACTGCAGCCTTGCCTCACTCCTTTCTGGATTGCTGCTTCTTTTTCAAAGCCCTCGATTCTTATCACTGCAGACTGATTTTTATACAGGTTGTAGATAATTCTTCGTTCTCGGTATCTGATCCCTATCATCTTCAGAATCATAAATAGCCTGGTCCACTCAACATTATCGAATGCCTTTTCTAGATCTACGAATGCCATGTACGTGGGCTTGTCCTTCTTGATTCGATCCTGTAAGATCAGACGTAAAGTCAGGATTGCTTCACGTGTTCCTACATTTCTTCTGAAGCCAAATTGATCTTCCCCCAACTCAGCTTCAACTTGTTTTTCCATTCTTCTGTAAATAATACGTGTTAAAATTTTGCAGGCATGAGATACTAAACTAATAGTGCGGTAGTTTTCACACCTGTCAGCACCGGCTTTCTTGGGAATAGGTATAACAACATTCTGCCGAAAATCGGATGGGACTTCTCCTGTCTCATACATCTTGCACACTAAATGAAATAACCTTACCATGCTGGTTTCTCCTAAGGCAGTCAGTAATTCAGAGGGAATATCATCAATTCCAGGTGCCTTGTTCCTATTTAGGTCACTCACAGCTCTGTCAAACTCTGACCTCAAAATTGGGTCTCCCATTTCATCAGCATCAACAGCCCCTTCATGTTCCAGAACGAAATTACCTACATCGTTACCTTGATACAACTGTTGGATATGCTCCTGCCATCTTTCTGCTTTGTCTTCTTTCCCTAGAAGTGGCTTTCCATCTGAGCTCTTAATATTCATGCACCTAGATTTCCTTTCTCCAAAGGTTTCCTTGATTTTCCTGTATGCAGCATCTACCTTACCCAGGACCATACAGCCTTCGACATCCTTGCACTTCCCCTTCAGCCATTCTTCCTTAGCTACCTTGCACTTTCTATCCACTTCATTCTTTAATCGCCTGTATTCTTTTCTGCCCTCTTCATTTCTAGCATTCTTGTATTTTCGTCGTTCATCAATCAGGTCTAGTATCTCCTGAGTTATCCACTGGTTCTTAGTTGATCTTTTCTTCCTTCCTAACATTTCTTCAGCAGCCCTACTGACTTCATATTTCATGACTCTCCACTCTTCCTCTACTGTGTTTCCTTCGGCCTTTTCATTTAGTCCTTGTGCAACATGTTCCTTGAAACAATCCATCACACTCTCTTCTTTCAACTTGTCTAGATCCCATCTTTTTGCATTCTTTCCTTTCTTCAATTTCTTCAACTTCAGATGGCATTTCATGACCAACAAGTTGTGGTCAGAGTCCACGTCTGCTCCTGGGAAAGTTTTGCAATCCAACACCTGGTTTCTGAATCTCTGCCTAATCATAATGAAGTCTATTTGATACCTTCCAGTGTCTCCAGGTCTCGTCCACGTATACAGCCGTCGTTTGTGGTGTTTGAACCAAGTATTGGCGAGGACTAAATTATGGTCAGTGCAGAATTCAACCAGCCGACTTCCTCTTTCGTTCCTTTGTCCCAATCCAAATTCTCCTACTGTGCTACCTTCTCTTCCTTGGCCTACCACTGCGTTCCAGTCTCCCATCACAATTAGATTCTCGTCACCTTTTACATATTGTATTAAATCTTCTATCTCCTCATATATTCTTTCAATTTCTTCATCATCCGCTGAACTAGTAGGCATATAGACCTGCACTATTGTGGTGGGCATTGGTTTGGTGTCTATCTTTCACTATGCTGGTCGTAGTAGCTTATCCGCTGCCCTATTTTCTTATTCATTATTAAACCAACTCCTGCATTACCCCTGTTTGATTTCGTGTTGATAATTCGGTAGTCGCCTGACCAAAAATCCTGTTCTTCCTGCCAACGTACTTCACTTATACCAACTACATCTAACTTTAGCCTATCCATCTCCCTTTTCAGATTCTCTAACCTACCACAACGATTCAAGCTTCTAACATTCCACGCTCCGACTCGCAGAATGTCAGTATCCATCTTCCTGATGATCGCCCCCTCTCGTGTAGTCCCCACCCGGAGATCCGAATGGGGGACTAGTTTACCTCCGGAATATTTTACCCGGGAGGAAGCCATCATCAGTACATCATTCATACAGAGAGAGCTGCATGTCCTCGGGAGGTGGTTACGGCTGTAGTTTCCCGTTGCTTTCAGCCGTGTAGCAGTATCAACACAGCTAAGCCATGTTGAGTATTATTACAAGGCCGTATCAGTCAATCATCTAGACTGCCGCCCTTTTAACTACCGAAAGGCTGCTACCCCCCTTTCGTTGAACCATTCGTTAGTCTGGTCTCTCAACAGATACCCATCCGATATGGTTGCACCTGCGGCTCGGCTATCTGCATCATTGGGACACGCAAGCCTCCCCACCGCGGCAAGGTCACATGGTTCGTAGAGGAGGTTACACCTCTTACCTTTAAATAATTAGAAACTGAGTCTAACCATCGTCATCTTGGTCCCCCTCTACCTCCTTTACGCTCCACAACAGAGTCCAGGTACCCTCTCCTCTTCCATTCGCCACTGAAGCCGGTTTATGCGTACAGCTTCATCCATCGAGTTCATTCCTAACTTAGCCTTTATCTCCTCATTCCAAGTACCGTCCTGCCATTGTTCCAACCTGTTTGTACCAGCAATCATTCTCGCTACTTCCATGTCGGTTACTTCTAACTTATGTATAAGATATCCTGAGTCCACCCAGCTTTTGCTCCCGTAAAGCAAAGTCGGTCTGAAAACAGACCGATGTAAAGATAGTTTCGTCCGGGAGCTGACTTCCTTCTTACAGAATACTGTTGATCGCAACTGCGAGCTCACTGCATTAGCTTTACTCCACCTTGATTCAGTCTCACTATATTATCACCCTGGGAAGACACACATCCTAAATACTTGAAATTATCGACCTGTTCCAGCTTTGTATCACCAATCTGACATTCATTTCTGTTGAATTTCTTCCCTAATAATATCAATTTAATCTTCGAAAGGCTAATTTTCATACCTTGCACCTATTTTCAAGTTCCAAGATATTAGATTGCAGGTTTTTGGCACAATCTGCCATTAAGACCAAGTCGTCAGCATAGGCCAGACTGCTTACTACATTTCCACCTAACTGAATCCCTCCCTGTCACTTTATACCTTTCAGCATGTGATCCATGTATACTACGAACAACAGACGTGAAAGATTACAGTCTTATCTAACACCTGTAGGTACCCTGAATCAAAAACTCATTCTACCATTAATTCTTACTGCATCCCAATTGTCAACATAAATGCCTTTGATTGATTTAAATATTCTACCCTTGATTCCATAGTCCCCCAGTATGGTGTACATCATTTCTCTCGGTACCCTGTCATATGCCTTCTCTAGATCTACAAAACATAAACATAACTGTCTATTTCTCTCGTAGCACTTTTCAGTTATCTGGCGCATACTGAAAATCTGATGCTGACAGCCCCTCTGTGGTCGGAAACCACAATGGTTTTCATCCAACTTCCTCTCAACCACTGATCGCACCCTCCCCTTCCAAGATGCCAGTGAATACTTTGCCTGGTATACTAATCAATGAGATACCTCGATAATTGTTGCAATCCTTCCTGTTCCCTTGCTTATATATAGGTGCAATTACTGCTTTGTCCAATCTGAAGGTACCTTACCGACACTCTTTGTTAATATTATTCTACTAGCAAATGTACCCGTGCTTGGCTACGGTATTCTACATTGTATACGGATTACTCCGTAAATTACTGTTAAGGCAGTGAGTAAGATTAAATTAAATTGCATGCCTCTTAGCGCTATCCTAGAAACAGGAAAGGAAGGTGATAATACGTTGTTTCTGATGCAAGGTAGGCGTTGAGGAAGTTTTGAGAATAATGGAAGCTAACATTTCCTACTGCCGATCATAATCGAGTTCGAAGGATTTGACTATAATCGAGAAATGAAGTGCTATCTAACGTATCAACAATCGAGACAGAACAATAACTCATAAGACCAAAGTGGTTGTTCTCTCCAAATAGAGCGGAGATTTTACTATCTGTTTTGTTATACGACTTACCGTTGTGACACCAATTATCCCGAAACGAATGTCTGCACCGTCATTAAAATTGCATCCGTATTTCGATATTATCCGGGACCGAAAATTATATATTTGTATAGCTTGGAATTTTTCCTCCAAGAAAAGAGTTTCCAGGTTTCAGAATTCGCACTCGCATACACACGGAGAAATTATGGATGAAAGTAATATAGTTAAGAAAGTTGAAATGAATAGAAAATAGGATTATATCTGAGGACTGCCGGATAGGACAAATATGTAAATACCAAGTGGGTGTATTGAAAAATCAAATATCCCTCAATAAGTTATGAAGGTATGAGTTACGGATATAAAAAAGCGGTAAGAAAGGAGAAATTTAGGAACAGGGATTTTTAGGTTAATAAATAAGGATATGACTAATGGTGTTATTACTTAAGCAATTCGAGGACGGTTATAACCTATAACGATATTCCGCCAATATCCCACAGAATTGCTTTCTGTATAAGGAACAACCACGAGTTTACAGGAATGATGACGAAAATGGCAATAAATTACTTCCCTGCTGGCAAGCAGTCTCAGACTTTGCCATGGTAACCTGTAGTTTTGTTGTCGGTCTGTCGGTCACTCAATGCAGAGCATGATACCCATAGAAAATAGTAATTTTCTCTGTATTTTAAGAGTAGCCTAAATTAAGAACATAACAAAAGTTGTTTATAATGAAGCGACGTTTCATATGCAGTACACGTATTTAACAGAAAAGCAATAGTATAAGAGAAAATGGAGGAAAACTGTTCTGGTTTTCCTATAAACCCCTCATCTATTCAAAGAATTTTAGATCATATGCATATCAAAACCTTTCTCGAGATGAGTATACTCTAAATGTGACGTTTGGTCGAGATTTATACAGCCGTTTCGCCGTGATGGTTTAACAGAAAAACAGACAAACAGATGTGAAAAATTAAAAAACACAGATTCGGTCTTGAGTTGACCTAAAACGGATAAATATCTGAAAAATTGGTAAAACAAGCGAAATTACAGACAGCGGAACCCCTGAAAGTTTCAGGTCTAATTTCATCTATTCCTGCTGCTTTATGACAATGGAGTTTATTTACCATCCTTTCCACTTCCTCGAGCGTAATTTCTCCAACATCATTTTCCTCCTCCCCACGAGCTCCATCGTTCGCGACACCACCATGAAGATTTACATTTACATTGAGAAGATTTTCAAAATATTCCCTGGTATCAATTTCGAGTTCACCTGAATTACCCAAGACGCTGTTAATTTCCTTTTTCCTCCCTTACTAAGATGATTTATTACTGTCTAGAAAGGTTTTCCTGCTGTTTGACCTAGCCTTTTCAGATTTTACCAAAATCTTCCCACTACTTATTTTTGGATTCAACAACAATTTGTTTCGCTCTGTTTCTTTCATCTGTGTACAATTCCCTGTCTGCATCAGCCCTTGTATGGAACCATTTCTGATAAGCCTTCTTTTCATGTTTACAAGCTGCTTACTTCATCACTCCACCTAGATGTTCGCATTTTCCCATCTTTACACACAGTTGTTCCTAGGCATTCCCTTGCTGTTACTACTACAGCATCCTTGTATGCCACCAATTCTCTTTCTATATCCAGAATCGGTTTACTGTCCTGTGTTCGAAACTTCTCACTAATTATTCCATATACTTCTGTCTAATTTCCTCTTCCTGGAGATTTTCTACCCTTATTAGTTTGCAGACAGATTTCACTTTCTCTATCCTAGGCCAAGAGATACTTAGTTCACTACAAACCAGATAGTGGTCTGTTTTATCGAAAAATTCCAGAAAAGCCTGTACATTCTTAACAGATTTCCTGAATTCTATGTCGGTTAAGGCGGAATCTATTATGGATCTGGTACCCCTACCCTTCCGCGTGTAGCTCCTTATGCTTCAAGAATGTATTCGTAACTGCTAAACCCATATTTGTACGGAAGTCCAGCAGACTGTTGCCATTCCTATTAGCTTCCATATCTTCCCCGCATTTACCAATCACCCTTTCGTATCCTTCAGTTATATTTCCAACTCTCGCATTGAAATCGCCCGTTAGCACTATCCTATACATGCTGTTGACTCTAACTACGATGCCACTCAATGCTTCATAAAACTTGTCAATTTCATCCTCATCTGCACCCTTAAATGGTGGAAAAACTGAGACAATTTTGGTCTTAATTCCTCCAACTGCCAAATCTACCCACATCATTCACTCGTTTACGTTCCTAACAGAAACTGCGTTGCGTGCAATAGTATTCCTGTTGAACAGCCCTACCCCAGACTCTGCCCTTCCCATTTTAACACCCCTTAAGTACACTTTATAATCTACTATCTTTTCCTCTTTATTTCCCCTTATCCGAATAGCATGTACACCTTAGACATTCAGATGCATCCTCTTTGCTGACTCAGCCAGTTCTACTTTCTTCCATAATCCCCATTAATATTGATAGCTCCCCATCGGATTCTATTTCGTTCGCCAAGTTGTTTCCAAGGAGTCCAACGCCTGTCAAGTGGGAGTGGGACTCCGTTACTCCCATAGGTCCGATGCTTGCTTAAAATGTTCTAGGCTCGTTAAATTCATGAAGCGGGATGCTACCCTAGTTACACATAGTCTAAGTGAGGATTTCTCCTCTAACGGGTTAGGGACTAGAGTGGATTTTATTGTCCTAGCCACCTGAGCACAAGGAAGGCCATGACTCAGAATATGTCCGAGATGCCCACTCCCATTCCGTAGAACTGGTATCCCGACTCTCAGCACCACTTACTAGGCCACTCAGCCGTTGACCATGGTTCATGAACTAGGACGTGACTACAGTAACCCACACCATGTAGTAGTAGTAGTAGTAGTAGTAGTAGTAGTAGTCAAGTATTTTATATCATTTTATATTTCTAGGTGAAGAACTGTCGAAGACTGGTTACGCCAAGTGGGCTCCAAATGAACCGAATAATCATAGAGGCAGTGCTACAGCCCCCGGAGAAGACTGCGTTGTAATCTTAAAAGACACTGCACTTTTCAATGATGACCAATGCATTACTAAACATTCCTTCTTCTGTGAGCAGGAGCTGCACTAATTTATTAAGTTTGCAATGCTCTGAAATTACTGCTGAAATTGATTTTAATTAAGTTCTCTGTTGATGAAGACGAGAAATTCTACTGTATTTTACTCATATTAGCTCGTGAGGATAAATAGTTATTTAAAAAATGCATTCATCAATAAATGTACATGCAAAGTACGTTTATATAAATTCTATCTTCTAGCATATTTTAGCACTCCAATGTCAAATAAATTAATAGTATCTCTTCCTTAAAGTGATGTAATGTACGCTTTTATAGTAGAAAATAAAATCTACGACCACAAATCATACGATTTTAGAATTATATTATAGGCATTTTCTTTTCTTCTTTATACAATCTGCTTCACGTTGCACCGAGACAGATAGGTCTTATAGAGACGATGGGATAAGGAAGGGTTAGGAGTGGGAAGGAGGCGGCCATGGTCTTAATTAACGTACATCCTAGAGTGAAAATGGGAAACCACAGGAAAACATCTTCAGGGCTGTCGACATTTGGGTTCCAACCCACTATTTTCCGAATGCCAGCTCAAAGCTGCACGCCTCCTGACAGCATGGCCAACTCGTTTGGTACCTAGGAATTCATTTAGTCTGTGACAAAGACGCATGTCTTCGAAGGAGTGAAAGAAGAAATGTCATTTATAGCTGACTAGCAAATGTACCCGTACTTCGTTACGGTATTCTACATTGTATTCGAATATCGATGCAAATACTGTACATGCAGTAAATATGATTATTTAAAATTTGCATGTCTCTTAGCGTTATCCGATAATCAGCATGGGGAGGTCCCCATACGCTGTTTCCAATGTAAAATGTTTGTTACGGATTTGTGATATAACGGCAGGCTCACTTGCCTACTGCCATATACAATCGAGTTGGGATGTTTAAATTATAATATTGCAGGCCCCATTGCTTACTGCGCGGTCAAAAATCGATTTGGGGAGTTTTCGTTACAATGGCAGGTCCCCTCTCCTACTTACAGACAGATAACAGTTGAGGAGTTTTTATTATAATGGCAGGCAAATACCCTAAATTAGTCGAAATTTAGATGTGCAGTTGTCATTATAATGCCAGGCCCCTTTTTCTACTACCAGCCAGCTTACTGCCAGTCACACCAAGTTGGTGAGTTTCCATTAAATAGCAGGCCACTGTGCCTAATGCCAGTCACATTTTAGATGAGGACATTTGTTTATAATGGCGGGCACCCTTGCCTACTGCCAAAAACAATCGGGTAGGGGAGTTTTAAACAAAACTGCATGCTCCCTTGCCTTCTGCAAGTCAAATCGAGAAGTGAACTAATCATTACAATGGTAGGCCTTCCTTACTAATGCCAGTTACACAGGAGTTGGAGAAGGACCCCATTCCTACTGCCAGTCAAAGTCGGTGTGGGGAGTACTGATGAAAATAGCAGACACACCCTTTCTCGATCGCTACAAATCGACATCAGTGAATATATATAAATCGACATACAAAGGTATACGCGTGTTTACAATATTGCAGACCTTCATTTACAGATTAACTGCTGCTAAACGTACGTCATATCGACAAAGGATCATACCATAAGACGCCGGATTTAGTGGCCTAAATGGCTGGGCCTATGATATATCATCTATTCTTGGGTCAGAATGTGTTAGAAACGTTGAACAGGGTAAAGTTTTTGTAAGATTATCTCACATTGCATTACTTTTCGGATAATTATGTGACGGCTACATACATGGCATTTGGCTCACATATGGCTACTGGGTGGGCCAATTTTCGTGAAGAGCTTAATGATTATGTATTACCTATAAGTGACTGAAAGTATGAATTATGCATGTGAAAAGTCTAAATTTACTTAACATCGATTAATAGAGAAAAAAACAAACGTAAAAAGGATACAGATAGGCTACGACAAAAAGTCATAAGATCAAGGATGTAGATCATTCCAAATTGAACGGAGATTGTGCAATCCGTTATGTGATAGGAATTTCCGAAAGTCTGCACCATCATTAAAATTGCCTCCATATTTCGCTATTCTTCGGGGATAAAAAGTGAAAATTTTAAAGATATTGGAAGTTTTCCGTCCGGTACAGGCTAAAATGTATAATTTTGTCAAATTTCAATTTTCTTTTTCGTCTGGCAGATTATGCCGCAATCTGTATTTTGGGCGAGGAGGGTAAAAATTAGGACTTTCAGGAAACTAAACCAAAAGATATGCAGATGGTCATTATTACCCCTTAAACGGAAAGCTGTACGAAATTTTCGCCAAAATAGTCAATGTAGAGGCACACAGTCATTACGATTTTATTTATATAGGTAGATAAGGAATCTCCTCCACGTACAACACCTTTTGGGCTATGTCCGCTGGACTTAGCCTGCAAAACTGACCATTCATGATATCTCCCTTATTAATCACCCTGACCAAAAAATGCACGTGAAGGATATGTTTTAGAGATGGAATTCCATCACAGTTGGTCGATTTCCAATCAGGTTGGTCTTGTACAGTGTATATTGCGGAAGAGTAAAATCACCATTTCGGTTCCCTATGAACCGCCAGTCCATTTCGGGAACATGAAATGTTATTGACCTTTAAAACTTACCTTTGGACACGTGGATGCTAAATATAAAGTTTGATTCGAATATCTTCAGTAGTTTTCAAGTTGTAAGAAATACACTTTACATGCACCCGCTCTTGAGTTAAGACCGATGGGACTTGTACCGAAAAACGGTCCGCAAATGCTGTCTCCCTTATTAATGCTCGTATCGAAATGATGCACATGAGAAAAAATGTTTAGAAATTAATTTGCATTAAGTTTTGTTGTGTATATTTTGTGGGAGTGCAAAATCACGGTTTCGGTTTCGTATAAACCCCCAGTCAGTTCAGGTATTTAGAAAAAATATTTGCCCTAAAACCTACCCAAGGACAGGTGGATTTTAAATATGAAGTTTGGTGGAAATATATCCAGTAGATTCTAGCACTCGCGTACATACGGAGCAATTAAGAAAATTGTACAGTTAAGAAAGCTGAAATTAATAGAATATGGATTATAACTGAGGACAGCCGGATAACGACAAATATGTAAATGCCAAGTGAATGTATTAGAAAATCAAATACCCCTCAATAAGTTATGCTGGTGTGAATCATGGATATAATAAAGCAGTAACAGAGGAGTAATTTAGGCGCAGTGATTCTTAGGTAAACAGATAAGAACATGACTAATGGTGTTATTACTTAATCTATTCGAGGGCGGTTATAACCTCCAACGATATTCCGCCATTATCCCGCAGATAGGCCGATTGACGCCTCTCTTGCCTTCTACCCAAAAAAGAACCACGAATTTAAAAGCATGATGAGGAAAATGGCAGTACGTTACTTCCTTGCTGGCAAGCAGTCAGAGACGTTGCCATGGTAACCTGTAGGTTCGCTGTCGGTCTGTCGGTCACTCAAGTGCAGAGCATGATACCCGTAGAAAATAGTAAATTTCTCCGTCATGTGAAGAGTAAGGTAAATTATGAACATAACGAAAGTTGTTTATCATGGTGACGTTTCACGTATGGTCCAAGGAGTTTACAGAAAATCAATAGCATAAGATAAAATGGAGGAAAACCGTTCTGGTTTTCTTATAAACCCCCGTCTATTCAAAGATTTTAAAATGATATGCACATCGAAACCTTCCCCGGGATGATTATACGCTAAATATGAAGTTTGGTTGAGATCTATCGAGCCGTTTCGACGTTATGGTGGAACAGAAGGACAGACAGACACGAAAAGTAAAAAGCACCGATTTGGACTTGAGTTGACCTAAAACGGATAAATATTTTAAAAATTGGCAAAACAAAAGAAATTGCAGACAGCGGACCCCCTACAACTTTATTTATATAGACCAGGAAACCCGTAATATCTCCCGTAAGTCCAACCCCTCGTCCACGTCGTGGGAGAAGGGCAACGTCATAAAGTAAGGGATTGCCTGGTGGGGTGATGTACAGTGGGGACTGCATGTGCCCCGTGACCGCTTCGGTAGCTGTGAAGGCCCAAGAGGAGAACCTTGAAAAGTGGCGGCTAACGGGGCTATGGTGAAAAAGCTGCTGCCTTGTAGTATGTGGGGTTGGTTCTCCAAAGGCTAAGGGAAGGAAACCCTGATTAAAAATTACCCGTCCTCCAGAAGAGGTTGGACGTAAGGCTGACACCCCGCTATGTAAAAAAGCTCAAGTTGCGAAACTTCAACGAAAGAAAGCCGGACTGATCAATGGAGACAAACTTGGCGTGGAAAAGGACAATGATCATCGATCATCAGTGCATGAAAGAAAGAAAAGAAATACAAAGCGTAAGTCAGATTTATATATTGGAACCTGGAATGTGAGATCTTTGTATCTCCCAGGAGCCCCGAAGGTGCTGCTGAATCAAACAATGAAGCTGAAACAGAGTATCATAGCTCTACAAGAAGTAAAGTGGCCCGGAAGTGGAATCCTGGAAAAGCGAGAAGGTAGTATATTCTATAGGAACACGAGTTCGGCACAGGATTTGTGGTACACCACCAGCTAAAGCACGTTGAAATTGGGTTTACACCTCTTAGTCCAATAATGTCAGTACTCCGGATAAAGGGTAAATTCTTTAATTACTCTGTAATTAACGCCCATGCACCAACAGAAGAATCTGAGGAAGAAGAGAAAGAATTGTTCTATGAACTTTCGGGAAGGACATATGACCGTTGCCCAGGCCATGACATTAAAATAGTTGCTGGTGATCTAAATGCTCGGGTGGGAAGGGAACAGGTATATAAGCCAACAATTGGTCCCCACAGCAAACATACTGTAAGTAATGATAATGGAACGAGACTTATATTATTTGCAGCATATAGAAAAAAGGTTGTGGGCTCCTCACTTTTCCCACACAAAGATGTACATAAAGGAACGTGGGCATCACCGGACGGAAACACACAGTAGTTAACCAGATGATCATACGTTGATAGATGCAAGGCACAAGTCAGATCTCTTGGATGTGAGGAGTCTCATATACCGAAACATAGACTCAGACCACTTCCTGGTACGTGCGCGACTTAGGGCTAGGATCTCCAGTGCATTCAAAGGAACCCGAACCAACATACTAAAATACAATATAACAGCCCAAGAATCACCTGACGTTAAAAAGCAATACCTGGAGAGGGTAATACAGATCCTTGAAAATACTGAAGAATGCAACGACATTGAGTATTAGTGGGAAATGGTTAAAAATGCAGTGGAGACGTTAGCAAATGAAACACTGGGAATTGAAACAAGATATAAAAGATCTCCTTGGTTTGACACTGAGTGTGAAATAGCAACAGAAGAGAAGAACATGGCATACAGAAGGACATTGCAATCAAATTGTAAAGAAGAATGAAGGAAGTCTATAAAGAAAAACGGAGGATTGAAAAGAATATCAATCACAGGAAAAAGAGAGAGTGGATGAAGGCAAATATCGAAACAACTCGTTGCCATCGAAAGCAAATATTACTTTTATTTCATTTTCATTTAATCCGTTTACCGTCCAAGGTTGGATTTTCCCTCGTATTCAGCGAGAGATCCCACCTCTACCGCCTGTCCTCGAGCGTGTGACATCTGGTCGGGGATACAACTGGAAAGTAGGAGCAATACCTCCTCCACGTGGCCTCACCTGCTATGCTGAAGAGGAGCCTCGTGTGGGATTGTAAGACTGGAACTGGTAGCCAAGGAGGAGGGAAGGAAGCGCCCTGTGGCCTTAAGTTAGATGCCGCTCCAGCATTTGCCTGGAGAAGAACTGCGAAACCACGGGAGAAACCACGGAAAACCTCTTCGAGGATGGCTCAGATCGAAATCGAACACTCTCTACTGAGGTGGCCCCCCGAGGCTGAGTGGAGCCCGCTCCAGTCCCTGTATCACATTTCAAATTTCGTGGAAGAGTCGGGGATCGAACTCGGGCCTACTACGGTGGCATATAATCACACTAACCACTACAGCACAGAGGCAGACATTATTATTATTATTATTATTATTATTATTATTATTATTATTATTATTATTATTATTATTATTATTATTATTATGATTATTATTATTGTCGAAAGCGACTTTCGACCTATTAGGTCGTGTTACATACATATAGTATGTATTGAATGGATGTTAAGTGCCCGACCTGCAACTTAGATCCTTTCCAACAGAACAAATATGTCGTAGCTCAATAGTAGAGCAACCGACGCGAAATCGGGAGGTTGAGGTTTCGGATCCCACTGGTGTACGGGTGGTCATTTTTGTTGTGCAATTAACATATCTTCAACACGTACTATATATATATATATACATGCATACATATTAAGCACGACCTAATAGGTTGAAAGCCACTTTCGATTTGCGTGCGGTCGTGAAAACTCGATATTCATTATTATTATTATTATTATTATTAGTATTATTATTATTATTATTATTATTATTATTATTATTATATAATTCGCTGGGGTCATCAAGGACCACGTTAAGTCTTGTTGCATTTGACACTGAACTTGGAATTCTTTAGAGCCCAAATTTCCCTCATTCTTTGTGAGTGGGCCTGCTTACGCTCCTCTGTCCAAGGGGAACCATGTCTTCTCTTCGTTGCTCGTCTCGGTTTAGCCCGTTCGTCAATATTTTCTTGCAGAAGTGATCTCTGTTAAAGGCGTCTTCAGCTGAGATATGTAGCATTTGCAGGTCTTCTTTGGTATTTCTAAACCAGGGAATTGTGGTTTTGGGGTTTGAATCAAAAAAGTGAAAGATTTCTTTAGTTAACTTTCTTCTGTCCATTCTTTTCAGATGACCGTAAAATCGTGCCCGTCTTTTTCTGATTGTGTCGGTAATTTTCTCTATTTTGCTGTAGACTTCCTTGTTGGATCTCTTTTGATGGATTCCATTTCTGTACTTAGATCCCAAGATTCCTCTCACAATTTTGCGTTCTCTTTTCTCCAGTTCTTCAAGGAGTCCTTTGTTGGCATTTAGAGACAGGGTTTCGGCTGCATATAGAACTACTGGCTTCAGAACTGTTTCATAGTGACGTATCTTGGTGTTTTGGGAAAGACATTTTTTGTTGTAGATTGTGCGGGATGTTTGGTAGGCTATTTCCAGTTTGCGTACTCGCTCCTGAAGTGCTTCTTTGTGCAGTCCATTTTTCATGATGATCTCACCCAGGTATTTGAATTTGTCTACTCGGGTGATGTCCCCGTATTTTGTATGGAGTTTTGGTGGAGCCTCTTTGATGTTAGTCATTACTTCTGTTTTTTCAAACGATATCTGCAAACCAGTTTGTTCGGCAATTTCCTTTAAAATTTCAACTTGAGCTCTAGCGGTTTCTATGTCGGTTGAGAGTACAGCAATATCATCGGCAAATGCTAAGCAGTCTGTTGCGATCCCCTTGGATTTGGTTCCTATTCTCAATGGACTGTAGTTGGTTTCCTGTAATCTCACCCGCCAGGTTCTGATGATATTTTCAAGAACACAGTTGAAGAGTATCGGGGATAGCCTATCACCTTGTCGGACTCCTGTTTTGATGTCAAAGGAATGCGAGAGACATCCGTGGAACTTCACCTTGGATTTTTTATCGGTCAGGGTGGCTCTAATTAATGCCAGCAGTTTCAAATCAACTCCAAATTCATTTAAGATGTTAGCAGGACTTCTCGGTCAATGGAGTCGTATGCTTTCTTAAAGTCCACAAAGGCAGACACATAATGCTTGGACCTTAGTGTACAATATCTGATGATCGTTTTGAGATTTTGGATCTGTTCAGCTGTTGAGCGACCTTTTCTGAACCCTCCTTGGTATTCACCTATTTGATGTTCGACTTGTGCTTCCAAACGCTCCAGGATGGCAAGTGATAGAATTTTGTAAGTCACGGGTAGCAAAGATATTCCTCTGTAGTTGTTGATGTTCTTCATGCTGCCTTTTTTGTGTAATGGATGGATCAAAGCTATTTTCCAATCTTCGGGTAGGGTCTCCTTGTTCCAAATTTCTTCTATTTGCTTTTGCAAGATATCAAGTGATTCTTCTGGGGCATATTTCCATAGTTCTGCGTCTTTCTTGGAGGACTGATTCGCAGGCACTATTCCACCAGGCATGCGTTTTGCTTCTCTTGATTTCTGCAACGTCTTTGGCGGTCTCAACAGGGAGACTTTTGGCGTTGTTAAAGTCACAGTCATTTGGTCTAGCCTTCTCCTGGAACTCCTCGACCCTTTGCCGAAGTTTATCATTGTCGATTGTGATCTGTTTGGTTGTCTTCCTTGTGTTTGCGGGAATTGGTTTGAATTTGATAAGAGACATATAATGATCTGAGGCCACATTGATGCCTTTCTTTACCTTGACATTCATAATCTCAGGGCTGTTTCTCCTAGAGATCGCAACATGATCAATTTGGAATTATTATTATTATTATTATTATTATTATTATTATTATTATTATTATTATTATTATTATTATTATTATTATGATTATTCGCTTGACTTTGACTTTTACCTTCAGCTTGGACTTTATGCCAGTTTCCCTTCCTGTCACCCGTGAAGTTGGTATTCTAATTTATTCTGTATTCTAATTTTGAGCATCGGTATTTCCAAACTCTACGTCCCTGATGCGGAATGTGGAAACATTTATGTTTAAATTCTTCAACAGATTTTCGAGGCTTGTGCGGAGATGGATTTGCTTCGATTATGAATGCAATATGCTAGTGTAACGAGTATTTATATCTAACATGTTTCACCTAAATAACACAAACATAGCAGCACATGATCCACAAGTTTTCTGAGAGGACCGATAGGAAGAGTGTTCCAGCGTATAACGTGGTTATATCCTACAAAAATAAATAACTCTATATCTAACACTTGACGGATATTATTATAACGGTTGGAAGAAGACAGATGAGATGATCTTGTCGTATTAAAAGCAGCGGATTGGAAGATGTATTATGTTGGATTGTTTTGGAAGAAAACGTTTCAGACGGGAAGATTTTCTTGAAGACAGACCTTTCAAATAAGAACAACTCCAGGAAAGAAGCGAATGAAATGAACAGAAGTCAATAGACGGAAGAAAAGATAGATGTGTCTTTTATTACAGGAAGAGACGAAAGGAGCAGGCAAGCTTGTAAGTTTACGTGACTGTCAATATCATTTTCATAGCCACGCGAGCTCTAATTTTACGTGAAATCCGAAAACACACACACACAACATCGGCGCAACAGCCCCGGATGGCCTTGGCCTACTAAGTGACCACTGCTCAAGCCGAAAGCATGCCGAGTACAGCGTGTCATGTGGTGGGTACGACGAATAATCTCGGCCGTTTTCATGACCGGGCCCGCTATCTCACCGTCAGGTAGCTAATCGATTTTACTCACGTGTGACGAACTGACCCCCAACCAGCCCTCAGATCCAGGTAAAAATTCCCTGACCTGCTCTGAAATCGAACCCGGGGCTTCCGGGTAAAAGTTAGGCACACTACCCGTATTCCAAGAGGCCCGCTCTAGTCCAAACAAGCCATTGTGGGTGGGGACGGTAGAATAACACCCATGGTATCATCTGCCTGTCGTAAGAGGTGACTAAAAGGGACCACAGGGGCTTTGAAATTGGGAGCGTCGGTTGGAGACCACGGGACCCTTAGTTGAGTCCTGGTATTGCTTCCACTTACTTGTGCCAGGCTCCTCACTTTCATCTAATCCGACCTCACTTCGTCAACTCTTGTTCATTTCTGACCCCGACGGTATTAGGTATCGAGGCCTAGGGAGTTTTAAATTTGTACGCCCTTCGTGTCCCTTACCTTTATTTGGCCCATACCTTCATTTTTTGAAGTGTCGGACCCTTTCCATTTTTCTCTCTGATCAGTTTTATATAGAAAATGGTTGCGTAGTTGTAATTCCTCTTCAAATAATAATCACCACCACCACCACTAGTCCAAACAAAAGGAAAGTACTATATGACGTCAGATATCTCATCATTAACTATCGAGTGGGGTGGCTGCTCCTGTAAACGCGTTACGGCATTCGGAAGACGCGTGGTTTCGAACTCCGCTATTGGCTGTATTGAGAATGTTTTTTGTGGTTTCCCCTCTCTCACTTCCAGAAAAAGCCAGGACACTTCCTATTTATAGACAACAACCGAATCCTTTCATCTCCTTACCCACATTCATTCACCATTATACATTTTATCTTCATTAGCTTTTCAAATATGGTTGGCGTCAGGAAGGCACCAGGCTGTAAAAATAAATCATCTCACCTCATCCCCAACCCCTTATCGGGAAATGGGACTAAGTGGTAGACAAACATACATGTCACGTGCATTAAGTAGGCTCAAAAGGTCGCCGCTTTGGTGAGTAGCTAGTAATAATGCTACTCGCTTTCTACTGTAGTAACACATGAACACAGCCTTCTGTAAAATCTGTGAATTTTGTTAAATGAATGGACATATCAGTACAAACAGTCGCTAATATCATATCATCTATAAAATATCTAAATTCTGTACATATTTTACCTTATCCATTTCAAGGCAGTTATTAGGTTAATTGAATGCATAATATAAAATTAATCATGCAAGTATGGAAATTTTATGAACAAATTAATCTTTTGCTGTCTGGTTTTCGGACTATGTTTCGTTAAACCATATTTTTTAAAGAGAAATCCCACTTAAATTAATTTCGTTTCAGGCGGAATTTACCGAACGGGAATAAAATCTTCTTGGAACACTGATGAGTAGGGCTCGGAAGTTGACGACCTTTCTTTCTCTACTGCCCGAAGACGAGGCCCAACATAAAATAAGTTCATTCTAGGTCATTGCAGGTCAGAAAATGGTGGGTCTTATTTGTCCTTTTTTTAGTTTTCCGGCATTTTTTGGCTTATAGGTTATTTTTAGTCTTTTTTGGTCTTAACGGCTTTTATCGCAACTACACCTTCTTTCGACTATACAGTCCATTCTCAATTCGAAACACCATTAGTTCATCCATCACATCTTAAAAATATTTTCTGTAGCAAGATAGAAAATTAAATGAAAATGAAAGGATGTGAAACGAAAAAATGAAATTAATGCGTAAAAAAGCTAGTGGTACGAAATAATGTGCAAAATAAGTGAAATATTGAAAGCAGAAAATTTTGATGTGAGTATGTTTGAAGAGGAAGATCTCACTTGCTTCAAGTTGATGTGGGGAAATGTTTCTCGATGTTTGCAACGTGCTGTCTGAAAACCCACAATCCTTTAAACCTAAGAACCTGGAGATGACTATTTTGATATACTGCAAAGTAAAGTGAGGTAAAATTACAGAATTCCAATTTATGTAACCCTAGTGTGGTTGAGCCAAATATGATTCCAGGTATAATAATATCAATTGATTTCTCCACGGTGTCTATTGCGGGTTCACTGAATTCATTCTAGGTAGAACAAATATTTCATTCAAATTCTGGATGTACTGTTTTTAACAAACATATAATTCCTCTGTTTAAATGATGTTCATTTAAAATATATAGTCCTAAAGAAGACATACTTCACACATATAATTTTGCAGTGTATGCTGAATTCCGCAAGAAGTTGGCATTTTAAAGTATTATATTCCTTCATAAATAAGTAATTAAAAGTGTGCATGAAACTGGATTACACTTTACGTCCTTTTTTGTCAGTTTTTAGGTCCAATATAATATTATTCGTTTACAGGTCTTTTTTGGGCAATTTATAGGTGTTCAAATTTCAAGCCTTACTGATGAGGAATGGCGTACATGTAATCTGAATGCAGCACTCAAGGATTTCTTGTACGAAGAGATGGAATAAAAAATCAATTTTGAGACGAGATTTAATAGGAAAATTGTGGGCTACATCTAGGTCCGAGATGTTAAAATAACCTCAGAGCTGAATATGAGTGCGATTATTTATGACGCTTATTCAGATAAATGTAATGGTACGTTGTAAAAATTTAAAACAATGCTTTTTTAAGTAATATAGTGGGGTCTGCCTGCTGTCACTTATTTATTGACGCAATATTTCCCCATCCATCTCTTGGCACAGACCAGAGCAAAGTATAGCTTCCACCGAAGTCCCAGCCTCATCCATGGCTGTGACAATATGGAAGCTGCTGGGGTACAGATGGTGCTGGGTAATGACATTCGGAGCACGAGCAGTGCGTCTGAGTGTTATTAAAGGTGTTGCTCATAGGGCCAGCCTTGCTACAATAGCACTGCCTGCCCAGGGAGGAAAGCAATGGAAAATTACCTCACTCGTCATCTTGCCTCATTTTGGTGCTACCATTGACTTTTGTGGTTTTCCTGTAACTGCATAGCCTTTGGTGGTTCTATTTGAGGATCCAATCAGCCTCTGGGCTGATGAACTAACAGACAGACGATATAGTACGTATAATAATGGCGTATGCCTTCCAGAGGGGCCTGGTGCAGGTCTTCCGAGTTGACGCCGTACAGGCGACCTGCGCGTGTGTGAGGATAGGGCCCTACCTAGGATGATATCTAGTGCTTAAGACAACACACACATCCAGCCTCCGAGCCATCGGAATAAACCAGTTCAGGTTAAAATCCCCGACCCTGTCGGTAATAGAACCCGGGACTCCCTGGACCAAAGGCCAGCATGTTAACCATTTAGCCATGGAGTCGGAGATATTGTAGGTAAGAACATGCATCGCGCTATATTGGCTTGCTTATGTACGCTGTGAGTCATTCCAGTCGCAAGATCACGCGACCTGTTGTGACAAACACAATACACCTGGACGTGAATCACAACGAACACATGAACTGGTTATATAACTTGATGTTTACAAATACTCGCTTTGTGTCACAGACACCAACATCAGTGCCAAGGTTGCTTATCTGACGGTCACCCGTGTGAGATGAATACAAATATGTTTACAAACACACTCAACGCGTGCGACGTAAACCAAAACAGAAAACATTGACTCTTGTCCTTCTCAACAGTAACAGGACATTGCCAGCTGTACGATATTGTTGCAAATACAATTCCTGTACGATCCTCACGTTTACGGCATAACATTCCGTTACAACCTGTACGCAAAATATTGTTAACGGCGTAACATTGTTGAAACACCAGAGAGATCTCCGAATTTTCGCGATATTGGTAGTGCTTACTATTTGTAAGCGTAGCCAACGTGTTGTTGGCTAGAGGAGTAGTGGGAAGGAACTGGCCTCCGTACAGCAAGAAAACGCCTGGTCACGATCTCTAAACCTCTAAACAGCGACTCTTGACTTAGCTGGAGGAATAAATATGTCACCACCTTCCATGTTTGGATAAATCACTTTATTATTATATTATGATTATTATTATTCTTTCTTTTTTAATCCGTTTACACTCCAGGGTTGATTTTCTCTCGGCCTCAGCGAGGAATTCCACCTCTACCGCCTCAAGGGCAGTGTCCTAGAGCGTGAGACTTTGGGTTGGGGATACAACACGGGGGAGGAGCAATACCTCGCCCAGGTGGCCTCACCTGCTATGCTCAACAGGGGCCTTGTGGGAGGATGGGGAGATAGGAAGGGATAGACAAGTAAGGGGGACGGAAGTTTATTTGAGAGTGACCTTGATAACGAACAAGTCTAAACATGCATAACCATATCGTCGTGATCGCTGCATGTTAAAACAGAATAACCTTAGTCGGAGACAACTCTGGCACAGGTGGGCAACTAAGTAGAGATCTGTTTTAGGAGGAGGAGGTAGCAGGGGTCGTGTATGAGGTGAGAAAAAGTTTGCGACGTAAAGGCCAGCGTCTCAACCGTCTGAGCCATTCAGCCTAGCAGGGTAAGGTAGGTGGTGGTATACAATTTCTAATTACTAGATTGGGTGCCCAAAATAGCCTTTCAATCCTATCCACAGTGAGAGCATATAAGGCTGTTGGTTGTTATTTATCCGTCGGATGGAGACGTAAAGCCAAGAATAGACCTCTCGATGCTATTCGACAGGAGAAGGCTATGATCCACTGCCGGATTTTAACCTCTCTCCATATATCATGGCATTCTTTTCATCTTCCCTGAAGTCAGGAAGGGCAACCGGTGATCAATCTTAACAGATTCATCTCATCACAAAAAACCGACACCGTAGAGAAACGAGATAAGGAATGTGCACAAGTCATGCAGTCCGCATTTCAAATCTTTCACGCTGTGACGTCTCAGCTCTGTCAGGAGATGGCCTGCGCATTCGGTTGTGTGCATTTTTAATCGCCCATGCTTATTACGTCACAACTGTGTCACTACTCCAAGGGAGGAGACGACAAAGAGCCTGTGTGAGGTTAGGCTACCGTTCGTAACCAAGGTCAGGTTCACACCTAAAAGTCACCTCACTAACTGGGCTCCTCCAAGGCGAACCCGTCTGTGGTTGGGATAGGTTAACACGTCATAACCGATTAGACTGTTCCAAGGGAAGCCTTTGTGTGTGCGGTTGGGTTAAGACGTCATAATGACGTCTTAACCTCATGTGCAGGTTATCTGTAACTCCTCCATGGGTCCCGATCGATTCGGCTCCTCCAAACGGGTCTATGAGGTTAGCATTGCCCTCAGACCCTGAGGGGTTCATGACCTTTCCGACTCGGCTCGTCCATGGGATGACCATTCGATTCCGCTCCTCCAAAATCAGTCGTGAGATTAGCATTAACCACGTACGTATGGGGTCCGTCTCCTTTCCGAATCGGCTCCTCTAAGGGGCGCCCGGTCGATTAGTCTCCTCCAAAGGGGTCTGTTAAGTTAGCATTGTCCACGTAGGTAAGGTTATGACGACATAACCTCACCTAGCGCTCAAAAATACTCAGTGAGCTTAACATTGCCCTCGTAAGTATGCATATGACGTCATAACCTCACCTAGGCGGGGTCGAAAAGCACTCCAGACCAATTAGATCCCTCCAATGGCGTCTGAGAGGTTAGGCAAGTACTCGTACGCAAGGGTATGATGTTATTTAGAGTTCAATGGTTTAGAACGTACATTGCCTTACTACTCAACTAGGGATCAATGACCTCGGGTTGAAAACATACTTTGCTATACTACTCAACTAAGGGTCAATGACCTCGTGGGAAAATTCTGTCGCAGCACCCACTGTTTTACAACATACAATCTCCTACTACTATTAACCACTTAGCCGAATATCCAGACGTCGTGGGCTCATAATTCCCTCCGAGGAATGGTAAATTTAGTAGAATTAACACAGTTTACTGGTAAGCGTTCTGTCATATTCAATATTATGTCTATATCTGGCAGATATTTCGCGAAAATTCCTTCCCAGCACAATGCTGTTGAAAACATCATATTACCGGGCGAGCTGGCCGTGCGGTTAGGGGCGCACGGCTGTGAGCTTGCATCCGGGAGATAGTGGGTTCGAATTCCTCTGTCGGCAGCCCTGAAGATGGTTTTCCGTGGCTTCCCATTTTCACACCAGGCAAATGCTGGGGCTGTACCTTAACTAATGCCACGGCTGCTTCTTTCCAATTCCTAGGGCTTTCCTATCCCATCGTCGAGATAAGACCTATCTGTGCCGGTGCGAAGTAAAGCCACTAGCAAAGAAAACATCATATTGTCCTATATACTCTATTTATGCTTTTCTATGTTAATTAAATCCCTTCCAGCTGCTACTTTAATCACTTGCATGGCTATAATCAGCATTAGTTTCAAGAAGTCGTTCCTGAAAGGTGACAGGAATGATTGTTGTGAAGCATTTAGAAAATATTCTGTTGGGTGGAACAGTAGCAAGTAGACGTGACAGATCACGCACCAAAGTAGTGCAGATTACGGATTTGACTGACAGTCCGGAAGTCGCGTGATTCAGAAGCACCGTAAGGAACAATGTATTGAAACCGATTTAGATTTTCTGTGGCTGGGTCATTCAATATTCGGATATAATGGGCAATGTATTCAGCACAAGACAGGAATGGTTCTTTCTATACTGGAAGGGAGTTGTAAAGTCAAATTATTCAAGGTCCTCTCGATTTGGGACCATGGCGAGCCGACCTCCAGTATTTGATCTGATACTAGGATTTGTTCATTTCATTTCTGATAATCTTCCATCTTTCATAGCCTCTATCCAAATTCTCTACGTCAGAATTTATTCTCTCCCGACAACGAAATTGTTAAGTTTGAGAGGTCAAGGAAGTACTTCACTTTCACATCCTTCATAGCCCTTCCCTGATTTTGACGATACTATCCATTTTGGAAGGTTGGGCTCTCTTTCGTTTTGCCCTTAAGGAAGCTGATATTTTCTTTTGAAAGAATAATATTCAACCACTATCAGTCACCATCAGCCGTAGCCGTGTTGAAACACAGGATCCCGTGAGATGCTCGAAGTTAAGCAACATTGGACGTGGTCAAGATTTGGATGGCTTGCCACACGCTGTTGGCGGGGGTAAGGGAATGGAGGAGCGGAAAGGAACTGGCCAACCTACCGCACGTAAACTCCGGCTCAGGCACACTCCTGCGGGGGTTCGGACCTGCCTCCGGGCAGAATACACCCTTACCTTAGGCCTACTAACCATCAGTCAAGTATTTGTTAGTTTATGCATAATAATATGATAGGGTTTGTAATTACTGATCTAAATTTACGTCATTGCGAATGATTTGAAGAAATTCTTGAAATTTATGGACACAGTCTTGGAGAATGAGTGCAAGGTGAAAAATAAACAAATCCAAAACAAAAGTAATGGAGTGTAATCGAACGAAGTCAGGCGATGCAGGGAATAATAGATTAGGAAATGAAGTCTTAAAAGAGGTAGATGAATATTTTCTGCTTGAGTAGTTGATAAGTCCACCTCTGTGGTGTAGTGGTTAGCGTGATTAGCTGCCACCCCTGGAGGACCGGGTTCGATTCCCGGCTCTGCCACGAAATTTGAAAAGTGGTACGAGGGCTGGAACGGGGTCTACTCAGCCTCGGGAGGTCAACTGAGTAGAGGTGGGTTCGATTCCCACCTCAGCCATCCTGGAAGTGGTTTTCCGTGGTTTCCCACTTCTCCTCCAGGCGAATGCCGGGATGGTACCTAACTTAAGGCCACGGCCGCTTCCTTCCCTCTTCCTTGCCTGTCCCATCCAACCTTCCCATCCTTCCACTAGGCCCCTGTTCAGCATAGCGGGTGAGGCCGCCTGGGCGAGTTACTGGTCATTCTCCCGAGTTGTATCCCCCGACCCAAAGTCTGAATCTCCGGGACACTGCCCTTGAGGCGGTAGAGGTGGGATCCCTCGCTGAGTCCGAGGGAAAAACCGACCCTGGAGGGTAAACAGATTACGAACGAACGAGTAGTTGATAAACTAATGATGGCGGAAGGAAGGAGCACATAAAATTCGGACTAACACAAGCAAGGAAAGCCTTTCTTAAGAAATGATATTTGCTCACTTCAAACATTGATATAGGAATTTCGTCTGGAGCGACGGTATGTATGGAAGTGAAATATGGACGATAAGTAGCTCGGAGAGAAAGAGAAAAATCTTTTGAAAGGTGGTGTTACAGAAGAACGCTGAAGTCGAGACGGATAGATCACACCACGAATGAATAGATACTGAATCGAATTGGTGTGCGTCAAAATTTGACCAGAGGAAGTGATAGAATGATAGGACACCCAGGACTTATTCAGCTAGTTTTTGAGGGAAGTGCAGGCGATAAAAACATCAGGGGTAGATCAAAGTATGGATATGACAAACAGATTAGAGTAAATTTATGATCTAGTATTTGCGTAGACAGGACAGGGCGGCATGGAGAGCTGCATCAAACCAGTCTATGGACTGATGACCCGAACACAACTATACAATGTACAGCCAGTGTTATAAATAATACCATCTATATGCAAGAATTTTAAGTGTGATTAAGTGACGGAACTTTATTTGTGACATAGAAAGCAATAGCCGGGTAGCATCGCCGCTGGTTTCTCTCCAAGCTGCCCACGACTCGATTTCCAGCTAATGAACGTGAGTGTTTGAAATGGAACCCCACGTTCACGTGATTCGGATTCCACGTAAAATTTGAGCCCCCGTGGCTATGATCACGACAACATTCCCGAAAAGCTACTAGTTTTGTATTAGAAAATCCAATCTCTTAACATTTGCCTGTAATACCAGAAGCACTATGAGAGCCGTTGCTTTAGCTGTAAGTGCCCGTAGCCAGGTTCAATCAGGCTCCATGGAAGACAAATTCGAAAATCAAAAGAAAGGAAAACAATGTCATATTTTTACGTCCCGTTAACCACATTATCGACGATTTTAGGAGATGCCGAGGTGCCGGAATTTAGTCCCACTTGAGTTCTTTTACGTGCCAGTAAAACTACCGACAAGAGGCTGACGTATTCCAGCACCTTCAAATACCACCGGACTGAGCCAGGATAGGAACTACCAAGATGGGGTCAGAAAGCCAGTCCCTCAACAGTCTGAACCACTAAGAAAATAAAATAAATAATAATAATTGTACCCGATGCATTTACTGGACGTATTAAAAATGGCGCCTACGGAAGGTAGAGGCCAGCCAAGGCAAAGAAATGTGTAATAGGATATCGATATTGATGTATGCTAGAAGGCCATGACTAACTTAAACCTACCACTATGAAGGCGGTGTACAATGGTGTAGAATCGATAGAATTGTTTTTTAAAAAATAAGAAGGATCAAACAGATTATTATAAAAACTGACTTAAAAAATTGACGTGGGAAGGACAAGATATCCCGAACATCGCTCTCAAAAATAAGCAAGATTTGCAATATCTAACGTGAAATTTTAAGCTGAGAGGACGGAAATATTAAACGAAACGAAGAGATAAACGTTGAAATACCGTATAGAGGGAATAAAATCCAGAAGTTTTGAAAAGTCCATCCAAATACTTAGACGCAAAGTCGTTTGGAAACAAGAAGTGGATTGAGACGTGAGAGCTCGAGGTTGAGCTATATTAAGTGGAAATAATAGCAAGGACAGCCTAAATAAAGAAGCAATCATTATAAAAAATATATTTATACTGCGCAGAACCATGATGAATTCATATTTTCCAGAATCGACGCATATTGTCTACTGTGTTCCTGAACAGATGATGGTTTGCTAAATCGGCATAGACCAACCTGGAGGGAGATGTCATCCTGGCTGTTAAAACCACCCGACCCGTGTGGAGGAGGTCACTCTACTTGAAATACCAGTGGTGGAGATCCTGCCCAGTTCCCAATCCAAGGCCTGCGACCAGACCGAAGAGCAACTAAGGCCCGAGATATTGAATGGCGAGCTAAGCAATAGTATTAAGTAGTATAATTTCTTATGTAGAGTATTACCAGTATATGCAATAGATCTGAATAGCCTAAGCGTGAGATAATTAAGTGTGCAGTGAATATAAGAAAGTGCAGTGTGAAATATTTAAGACGATATCTCGTGACAGAATGGTAACGTGTTTACTACATTATCTTATCCAAGGATGAAGGAATACGATTGAAAATGTGACATAGTGTAACAGCTGTTTTCAAAGAATCCCGGTTAGTTAGAAAGATCCTTGAGTGATGTAATACCAGTCAAAACCAGTTACGTCACAGAGGGATGCATGTTTGAATTGGTTAAGTTAAATTACCATACTCTTTGCTGTGTGAATATATTGAAAGAATAGATACTGAATTTGGGGTTATATGTTGAATTGTATGACAAAATGCGTTTTGAGGAACGAATTCTGCGCTATTGGAGTGATACGTATCGTTGTGTTTAATTAATATTGGAGGTTAAACGTGGTAATTATAGATGTTAAATGAATTAAATATGGGTTGAATTGGAGGTTAATAATGAAGTAATGGAAGTATATATGGTATTTTAAATGATATATTACGCAGATTAACAGGGAGTATAACGTATATGATATATATATAATGTTCGATATAGGAGCACATGTAAAGCGACTACGGAATATAAGTATGCCCCAGGGAGGAACTATAGCAAGGTATGGACAATAAAATTACGCATATTTTAATGAAGTGTGAAAGTGGTTTGACAATAATAACAACCGGTGATGGGTAAATGAATACATGATTTTTTTTTTTTTCATTTACTGTACATACTCTCTGCATGCTCCACTACATGAGTAGTACTACATGCACTTACAATACATTTCCTTACAAATGCACAAACATAAATTACATTTGAATAATTAAATTTCTAGATGACTGTTTATCTTACCAATATCAATCAATATCAGTCTTCCTTTTTCCTGAGAGCTTGAAAGTCCAGAGCATTAACAAATTTGGAAAATTCCTTGAAATACTTTTTTAATAGTACAGATTTCTGCACTGGCCAATTATCACCTCTATTAACACTATTTATCAAGAATTGCCTAATATTTTTCACTTCACTGCACTCGAAAATTATATGATCTATTGTCTGAGGGCTGCTGTTACAGGAACACTCGGAGTTACGTATAATTTTAAGTCTGCATAAGTACGAAGCAATATTTCCATGTCCAGTCAGTATTGTAGTCATATTTGGTGTTAAGTTGATTTTGGATTTTAATCTGCCTGCAACTGTTGGAAAGAATTCCTTTGTAAGTGTGCCTTTTGAAGTTTGTTCTCATTTTTGCTGCCATTCATGAATTGATTCTTCTCTTAGATTTTTCTTTAATGTAGAGATGGGTATTCTATCGAAACAGATTTCACTTAATTTTGCAGCCTCCTTTGCAATTTTATCAGCCAGTTCATTGCCTTCAACTCCTATATGTGCCTTAACCCATTCAAATTTTATTCTCCAATTATTTCTTTTTAGAATAGCTGTAGTCTTTCTTATATTCTCAATCAGTTGGTTATGATTTCTGAAGTCCGCAATGGAGTCAATTGCTATCTTACTATCTGTGTAAATAATTGCTTTCTTATCTTCATCATCCTCTGTCCTAGTAGTTACTAAGAATTCCAGAGATTTTAATATGGCTAATTGCTCCGCCTGATTATTCGAACAGTTGTCTTGCAATTTAAATTTCAATTGATCTATTAATTCATGAGATCTGTATATAGCTATGCCAGCTCCCACTCCTTCACTTTTGCTTCCATCTGTGTAAATTTTCCATGGGATATATTCATTTAATGCTATTCTTGGATCTTCGGTACCAGGAAACTTGTATCATATTCTGAATGAATGGTAATTGCGTGGAAGATCAAACTTGTATGCAACTAGTATGATAATGTAGTGTTGAAATATCTTTATGTAGGCATTTGCACATCTATATATGAAAAATGCTTATTGGCTATGTGTATATTGAACTGGAATACGCTACATAAGAAATTATCTAGCTAGAGTAGGGAAATTATTCGAGATTTACGTAGGATATCATCGATGTTTTGTTGATCTGAAGTATTATTAGAGCGAATATTTAGTTAGGAGCCGTAATTTAAGTGGCAATCGGACCGAGAAACTTAGTGCGTCATTCAATATTTCATTTTCTTCACTGTAGTCTGCACCAACGAACTCAGATAATTTTCAATGTAACTTAGGTCACTGATATTTGTATTCAGGACACTTTATTCAAATTCAGTTCATTTCCGCGATAACTTGAACAATGTTATAGTTGTATTTTTGATGAGGGTGTATAATTAACACCGTGAGTGATGGAATAACTTATTGATATACCGAATCTTGACCGTGGTCTGAAGACTTTGATGTAAATTTTAATAGGAAGATGAAACAAAGCAATAATACATTTCAGGAATACGCGACCCAGCATGTTAATATATGTAAACTTAGTTTAGGAGTAAGGCAGCGCTGACCTAAAATATTTGATTCAGTAATTAAAATATTTGTTTATTAGGTTGATAATTTGAAGATTATGAGCAATATTTGACATTAACCATTTCTTTCGCGAATCTTGATAGTTTAATAAATGTGTTTCTTGATTAATTTTTATAGAATGGAATGAGTTTTCATTTATAATGGTAGTCAGTAGTTGTACTTAGTGAGTAAGGTTCTCGTTATGCGGATGTGTTTTTTCGAAAGGTTGACTGATGTTTACGTTCGCAAAATCCACTACTGAGCGTTGAATTACGTAATTCTGAACCGCGTATGATGCCGTTACTTTCTCTTTGAACACACGTTAAACCAAAACATAGAAAAATTAACCATTTTTCTGGAGGCATGAATACCCTGAGATATGTAACTGACTAGTTGGGAAAATACTGTGGTCACCCTGACCCGTAGGGTGCATAATATTTATCTTCATTATAGAATATAATGGAATATACAATAACCAATATTTAAAGATTGTATGGAACAGTAACAGGCTTGGATAATCTGTTATCGGCAATATAATTCTCTAATCCCATTCAATAACATTTTGTGCGTAAGTGTTAATGATTACCGCATATCGCGTCTTAATCGAATCGCATGTCCACAGGTCCAATGAATACTGGATTTAAGATTTTCACTAAATGTAACTGACAGTTATTATGCCAGAGTCTGATTTATCGGGGATTTTAACTTTCATTAGTTAATTCCTCTGGCTTGAGGGTTTGGTGTTTGTGTCGTCTTCAGCATTAGAAATCAACTTAGATAAGACCTCGTCTACACAGAGGCGCATGTCGTCTATACGGCTCTAAATGAAAGACCTACACTACGTCTCCCTGTAAGCAACACTCCATTATTATTATTATTATTATTATTATTATTATTATTAAGGAACCGAGTGGAGAGGCCACGCGGTTTAGCGAGTTACGACTATGGAGACAAGTTCTGCATTCGACAGACAAGTGAGGTTCAAACCCCACCGTCGACTATCCTGAGAATGGTTTCCTGTGGGTTTACCGTTTTCACATCCAAGCAAATACCGGCACAATTCCTATCCATAGCCCACAGTCGAACTTTTTGTTTGTTTACCAATTTGCTTTAGGTCGCACGGACACAGGTACAGTATGTCTTATAGCGACAATAACATAGTGAAGGGCTAGGAGAGGGAAGGAAGTGGCTCTGGCCTTAATTAACGTACGGCCCCCAGAATTTTCTTGGTGAGAAAATGGGAAACTACCGAAAACCATATTCAGGGTTACCGACAGTAGGGTTCGAACCCACTATCTCCCAAATTGAAGCTGACAGTTGCGCGACACTAACCGCACAGCTAACTCGTTCGGTCAAATGATAAATGTCTGTGCATCACAGCTGATGAATATTGCCAGATTTAATTTCTGTTTGCATATGATTATGCTATTTGCTTTACGACGCACCGACACAGATAGGTCTTATGGCGACGATGGTACAGGAAAGGCCTAGGAGTGGGAAGGAAGCGGTTATGGCCTTAATTAAGGTACAGCCCCAGCATTTGCCCGGTGTGAAAATGGGAAAACGCGGAAAACCATCTTCAGGGCCATCGACACTGGGATTCGAACCCACTATCTCCCAGATGCAAGCTCAAAGCTGCGCGACCCCAACCGCACGGCCAACTTGTCCGGTAACATGATTATGAGAGTTAGTCTAGTACATCGCATTCTATCAACCTACTTATGACCATCCTTGGCATATTTTGTGAAATAAGATCTTCTTCTCATTAATTTGAAGCGATAAATAAAACACAAAATTTTACGAAACGTATGCTGACTGTCAAAGTGTTAATAACAATTATTACTCTCTTGTAATATCCAGGAGATTGTGGTTGACTCACACGCGCGTGTTGGGGCCTGCCAGCAAGCTCAGTGTTCCTTTATTCTTTTACTTCAAGGGGTAAAGCAACGCGATTACGCCTGCTAGTGCAATGGAGATTTAAGTCAACCGTAACGTGGCAGGATGGTTTTATTTTTTATGTTAATACGAATGCAGAGATGTAAACTACATTTGAAAGAAATACTGTTTCAGGAATCTTTTCATTTATTTCCACAGAAACGTGCTGTGACTATGAGCACGGAGATTTTAATTAAAATACCACGTCTATGAACAAATTGCATTAACCTTTTGTGTTCACATATCAGATACGTTAAGAAATCACGATTTCATATTGCGCACGTAATTACGAACTCCTCTGAGATTACCTCTATTTCAAGAATGGCAGGGCTTCTCAAACATGCAGAAATATTTGCGCTAGGCCTGGATCTAGTCTATAAAGCTGCAGTTGAAGGCCTTAGCAATTGATTTTTGCAGTGAAAACGAGGAATCACTGAACAAAGAGACATACCCCATCTGGTGGCGAACACAGAAGATTAGAACGGACTTTGGTAATCGTAGAAACAAAGGGAACGGAGTAAGAGGAAAATAAACGTGCTCCTTCTCCAAAACCTGTCTAATATAACTAAGCCTTGTTTGCTTTGAGACGTTATATACAGAGAGTAACAGTGAATAGGAGAAACTTACCTGCAAATTGTGTATTTCCAGTGATTCATTTCGAGATAACTATACAATCTCTTCAGCTTTTAGAATAGATAGCAATACACTCATTCACTTTCAGGAAAATAATTGCGATTAGAGTTGTGTAACCAGTCAAATTATTAGACTGTTAAGGTTAAAAAACCGAAAGTTTAGAAATGTATCACTATTCTTTCTACAGTAAGAGTAATAATGCTTTCAAGCTCCTGAGGCCGTTTCAGTCTTAAAATTACCGTGTTTCACGACTGGGTTCGTCTGTTGGATTGCCACGTCTTCCTTAGACGATGAACGATGATGGCCACTATAACAACAACAATGCACTCTTGATTAGTAATCTTCACTAAGTTCGATAGCTGCAGTCGCTTAAGTGCGGCCAGTATCCATTATTCGAGAGATAGTATTTTCGAATCTCACTGTTGGCAGGCCTGAAGATGATTTTCCGTGATTTCCCATTTTCACACCAGGCAAATGCCGGGTCCACGGTCGCTTCCTTGCCGATCCTAGCCCTTTCCTATTCCATCGTCGCCATGAGATGTATTTGTGTCGGTGCGATACAAAGCATCTTGTAATAAAAATATTGTAATCAGCTCGTGAGAGACACTGCACCCGCTGAATATGGTAAGGATTCACTCGCTCATCATGCAGTGTCCTACGCACGGTATAAGTTGGTACACCAATAGCACGTATTATACTATGCGTAGTGCACCCGGGATCGTCGTCTACCATTGTCAGGATGTCTTCTTCCGCGCCTAGGATTGTACGTGGCCGTTTAGGCCCTCGCCTTTCACGGCGTGATGCAATACAAGCAGTATCGCGAACACGCTGTACTACAGCAAGTATCGTTGCCAGATTCGGCACCCGTCTGATGGAAAACCTTTCCCGATAGATTCGTAGAGCGCGACCCGTATTATTTTGTGCCTCACCATACACTGGCATTATTTAAATACTACTACGTACATCACGTACGACGAGTACGGACGATAATTCGTCTCTCTAACAGCTGTTATTCAGGTGAAGGGCAGGCAGGTAGCTCATAACTCTAGTCCGATTTCATGGAGCGGGGTCATCCTTTGCCGTCCGACTGTTTGCAACACTTCAAGCAGCCACAGAGGTTTATTTCCTCTTGAAAATTGTGGACTAGCCAGGTGGACGAAAGCAAATCAGTGAGGTCTCACCTCGGGACGTGCTTCATCGCACTGCAGGTGGATCAGCTTGTATTCCAACGTCGATCCGCATTCTACCGCCTTTTTTTCTTTTTCTTGCTATATGCTTTACGTCGCACCGACACAGATAGGTCTTACGGCGACGATGGGAGATGAAAGGTCCAGGAATGGGAAGGAAGCGGCCGTGGCCTTAATTAAGGTACAGACCCAGCATTTTCCCGGCATGAAAATGGGAACCACGGAAAACCATCTTCAGGGCTGCCGACAGTGGGGTTCGAACCCACTGTCTCCCGAATACTAGATACTGGCGACTGCAGCTATCGAGCTCGGTCCCGGCTTTCTTTACATCTCTCTTGGGACTTGAGTCAACAACCATGTACCCATACACGCCATATTTTCCTGCCAATACTACTGCTACTACAAGCACCACCACTACCTCCATTGCCACCTTCGGACAATTCGCCGCAGGCACCGCCGCCGTTGATTTCCACACAGCACGGATGTCCAGCCATACAACTCCGAATTATGAAGCCCGCCTTCTACCTGTGGCATCAGCTCATCATCCCTACACCTCACGAGCACCCTCTACGAGGAGAGTCACTCGACCAGCCCACAGAGCGGAACGAGCACCACGCCGCCTGGCAGTGGATTCAGCACCAGCGCCAGCACCACATTTGACCACAGCAGATAAAACATTTCCTTCCATGGATACCGGAGTACAGCACTCTCCACCATCTAGCACTACTACCCCAACCATTACCACCAGCAGCTTCCGGCTCGAATATTCCTCCATTTCCGGCACAAGACGACCCATCATCCACCTTCGTTTCCTCTAGCCAACCCCCTCTGGAACAAATGCATTTCTCCTCTCCAATCCTTCCCCAGAACTTCAGTCGCCCCAAGCCATTTTCTCAACGCTTCTCAACTACAACCTGCGCCGAGAAGACGTCGCCGATATGCGGAAGACATCAAAAGGAATAAGCATAAAATTCAACGGAGACACTGCAGCTAATCAACTCGCCATCCAAATCGGAGCAGCCCCCTTCGGATCAAGTGACTCTCTTCAACCCCTTCCACCACCACCATTCAACCCCCACTTCCACCACCCCGTTAGATTCAGCTAAGCTGTGTCATCCGTGGTGTCGATTCTTCACTCGCAGAAGAAACGATTGTCGCCGAGCTCAACGCGGAGGGAATACCAGCTCTGAGGGCCTTCCTCATCAGGGTTGCGGCGAGGCCAACATTCATGGTGCGGATCATCCTACCAACATCTGGCGACGTGGACAGACTACTTGCCAATGGTGTCTCAATCCATCGTAAGCATCAAAAAGTCGAGGCGGCCCGCGCTCCACCTCCACAGTCTCTCACATGTGAAAAATGTCTCCGTTATAACCAACACAGAACGGCCCAGTGCAAAGCAAATCATTTCATCTGCGGGCATTGCACCCAACATCACTTCACCAAGTGCCCCAACACCCTCCAAATCACCCGGTGTCACACCTGTGGTAGCAACCATCCAGTTTATTCTCGCCGATGTAGAAGCCGTCCTGCACCTCTCCCAAACCACCCTGAATTAATAGCCCCCATTCGCACTATCGACCCACCAACCACGCCAACTCGTTCACTATTTCCCCACCCTACAATTGAAGATCTGATCAGATTTGTAACAATTTCATTGCTCAATATCCACGCATACAGTAGATCGCTAGTTCTCAACACACTCCAGGCTGAAACAAATCAGACGCTCTATTTACACTTTCTCACAACACATTCCGGTTTAAATACACATGTCAACTTTACACCTTTATAAACTATCGTATAACCCTTTTCATGGTATTTTCAGCCTCAGAGACACATTCAGTAACATCATATATTTCCATGTTACATTGCAATGAAATAAGGACAACCACATCAAGCATAAAATAGGGGTGCAAGTGCACTCAGAACCACGCAATTACCTATCCTGTATATGTATTCATAACCTACCTGTAATGTTTGTCATGTATATCAGGCGTAGGATTATTTAACATAGAAAAAGAGAGGAAAATGTTACTCCTGAAACAATATACTGATGTTGAATGTCTTTATCTACTATATATTTAATAATTTAATATGTCTAAACAATATTGTAATCAATCATGAAATTCAATAAAACTTAGCCCAATGACCATAAATTCCCCTTCCATCTCCTTTATTTTTCACATTCCTTACCCAACTCCCTCTTTCCGCACATCTATCCGACCCGCCCGTATCTTTTGGCCAGACAGAGGGCGTAACCCTCTAGGTGGCCTGCCCCACCCCTTCAGGGCCTTAATAAATGTACAACCCCAATATTTTCCTAGTGTGAAAATGGGTCACAGACAGCGGAGTTCGAACCCACTATCTCCCGAAAGCAAGCTCATAGCTGTGCGGCCCTAACCGCACAACCAACTTATTTTCAGCTCTAATACCGGGCTCAGTAGCGGACGATGGAACGCTGGCGCCTTCTAGTCCCAAGTTTTGACAGGTTCGATGGCGGTTCTCTTCGACGGTATTTGAAGGTGCCGAAATACGTCAGTCTCATGTCTGTAGATTTACTTACATGTAGTAAACCTACTGCGGTACAAAATTCTCTAATCTCGGCGTGTCAGAAATCCATAAAAATTAGTTGGTGGAACGGAAAACTTATTAATATTATTGTTAGTAGATGTAGTAGTAGTAGTAACATTACTATTACGGAAGCACTAATTAAACGGATCAATTACAGTCATCATTTTACCTACTGGCACTTACTGTCCAATAAGAAAATGGCATGTAGCCTCCGAAGAGGCCTAGTGCAGGTTTTTCGAGTTGACGCCGTATAGGCGACCTGCGCGTCTGTAAGAATGAGGCCCTACCTATGGTGAATTCTAATTATGAATACAGCACACACACACACTCAACCCCCGAGCCATCGGAAGAAACCAATGAAGGTTAAAATCCCAGATCCGGCCCGGAATCGAACCCGGGATCTTCTGGACCAAAGGCCAGCACGCTAACTGTTTAGCCATGGACCCGGACTCTGTCCAATAATGTCTTATTTTATAAATACCTGGCGGAACTTCCATAGCAGCAAATTTATCTTTCGAGCAGTCTTCACGCATGTGTGCAAATACGGTTTTTGAAATTTGTCTCATTAATAACAATTTCACTGAATATTTATAGCCTTCTTTTCAGTGTCCGCCGTCCTTTCAATGACCTGAAAATGTTATGAAAATAGCATAGACAACTCGCATTGTCTATTGTCAGAAATTCAATGTAGACTGCGACAATTACAGCACGGAAATGTTGCACCCGATTTTCATTAACTCGTTGACTATTTCCCTTCATATTTGTCAGTTTAAATCATTGAGTAATGTCATTGACGTCTTATAAACTGCACACACTAGATTCACGTGTATGCGCTGGTACGGATATTCGACGTCGCATACTGTACGTAAACGAGTACAAAATAACACTCAGCGGCAACATGAGTAGGTACAAGAGTGGATACTTCGGTAAGGATTATGTGTACATTTCACACAGAGAATCCCAGACCGGTTTTCGAGTAAATCAAGTGGTCTGGCACGCGAGTCAGCTTCCCCTACTTGCCAAGCCATAAGGAGAAGAGCACAACAACATGAGTTAGCCGGCGATAACACACAGGTTCAATAATCCCCATACTCTGCTACTATACCTCCACTACACGAGAACCGAATGACACAACCGGCGTATCGCACAACGGCCGATCAAAACACATTAGGTCCTGAAATATTTGGCTCAGTTATGGGAAAACTAATAGGACAAGGTAAAAACTACATAGCATATATTCCGAGATGTATTTTTCTTTATCGGCTAGCAAAATATCTGCACGTATACCCATAACACGCTGTATTTACCTTGTAGTTGACCTAGGCTGTGCATAAGAGGAGACAGACGTGTGAGGGAGTAACTTACAGTCCAGAGCAGTTTTATTGCAAGTATGTTTTTTAAAAATTTTGAATTTCACTTTTCTAGATTAAAACAATATCAGCTCATTGCAATGTATAACATGCTCCTTGCAACGGAATTCTTACCAGATTTGCCTCAAAATTTCTGATAATAATTCAACCGCACCATATGATTTTATGGTACGTTTGCCTCTTCTAAAGACGTCGCGTTCCTATCGATCACTTGTATCAGTTTTGAACTGTTACTATTCCCCATCATGTGTTTTTACTACTACGTAAACTTTTCCCTATTCCGGATATCAAAGCATATCTTTTCTGCCCGCGCGCCATGTATGCTCTCTTAGACACCGGATCGTGTAGTACTTTCATCAATCAATCTTTTGTCGATGGTATGATATTAAAATGCCTTCTTAATTCTGGCTGTACGAAAGTTATGTGTTTTAGGACGGTCGACGAGTATTTCTTGGGACGGGAAATTCAATGTTGTCCCAGACTTGGCCGTTCCTCCCATCCTAGGTACTGACATCATGTTAGCTAGTGGACTGTCTATCGACTTCATCATTCAGCATACTTTCAGATTCCCCTTGACCCTAGTTGCCGCAAATTTACTGCTTTTGCAAATCCTTTCGCTCTGTATCAGTTTAATGAAGTGCCTATGGGTATCACCATTGGTGGTCAAGCGCTGAGCTGCATACTCGACACTGTTTTCAGTGACTTAAAATTCTCCTGTCTGTTTTCCTACTTCGATGATGTCGTGATCTTTTCTAACACCTTTGAAGAAAACATCGACCATCTTCATGAATTTCTCACAAGGCTAAAGAAGCATGGTTTTACGGCCATTCTGGAAAAAGAGTCCGTATGTGCTAGACGCATAAATTACTTGCTATGGTTGGGTTCTATTGTAGGTTCATCTCAAACTTCTCTGACATTTATGCCCCTTTGAAACTCTTGAAAAGAAATAATACTCGTTTCTGTTGGGATGATTGTCAAGAACAAGCTTTCAACAAACTCATAGATGCCATATGTCAGGCTCTGGTCCTTCACAGTCCCGATTTCAATAATGACTTCATCCTTCAATGCGATGCCAGTGACATAGCAGTCTCTGCCATTTTGAACTAGAGGTTAGAGACTGATAGTCTGGCCCCTACTGCATATTTCGTCAAGATGCTACACGGTTCGGAATTAAGCTATTCTGCTTATGAGAAAGAATGCTTGGCTCTCGTTCACGGCGTTAAAATGTTCCACTCTTTTCTAGAACATCGTAATTTCTGGATTCACACTGAAAATCAGACGTTATCCTGGATAAGCGCAAACGTCAAAAAGTAAGGGAGAACGCCTCATTGGGTTCTTCGTTTGTGATCCTATAAATTTACAGTTGTGTATGTGAGAGGCAAGGACAACGTCGTGGTTGACTGTCTGTCACGCATGTTTGATGGCGTGGAAACTCCTAACGATAACGTTGAATGCAGTTCTCGTTCTATCTTTCGCTCAATGCTCTTCAAAATTCCCCTGGAGCTTTACGAATTTAGGTTAATTCCAAAAGCAAGACGATGATTGTGTTAGGATAACGGACGGGATTTCCATGAACGACGACAGCTGCGAGTCCTTCGAAACGTCTGCAAGTGTTCCTGAAGGAAAACGTACATTCTCGTACATGTATCACCTTTGTATATTACTCATGTATTACCTTAGCATTAAGTTTAGTTGTAGTAGTGCGCGCACATTTAGCTTTTGTTTCAGCCTTCAAGTAAAATGAATCCTTCTTGTCTCATCAGCAAGACAGAGTATTTCAACCACACCATACCATTTTATGGTACGTTTGCCTGTTCTGAAGACGTCGCGTTCATAGCGATCTCTTGTAACAATTGTGAACTGTTACTCATCCCCATCATATGTTGTTACAACTACGTAAATTTTTCCCTGTTCCAGTACATGACATCTCATCCGTCAGCATATGTCAAATCATTTCTTTTCTGCCCCGTTTTGTTGGGTTGTCTTTCTGGTTTGTCGGGTTGTGAGTTCTTGATTTGAGAATATGGAAGCGATGGATTTCTAAGTTGCCTTTGTGGCGTATAAAATATATTTTAACAGATTAAAGATGTCTTTGTACGATTCTCGGCATTTCGAGAATGTTGACTGCCTATATATCTCGGCCTTCCCAGAATGTTAATTGCCTATGCATCTGAGGTATTCATTTTTCTTTGATATTCTCTCGGTCTGATAATTGCTCCATCCTATGCTCGCCATGGTTGGGTTAGAACGGCTTCTCTCATTACGGTACATGTGTTTCTAATTTATTTCTGTGTCAACTTTGCTTTTACACGCTTCTTTCGGTATTTCCCTTTACCGATCAGCTATGCTTGTTTTGAAAACAGAAGCTGACACGGATTCATGTGTGCGTATGTAAGGGATAGTTTGCTGTATGCTGTCCGAGACCTTTCACTCGTGTCACTTCTTGAACATACCGCTTCAGCTCATGTTCTATTATTTTATCACTTGTTCTGTATATTTCATGTCCACCACAACAAGCTAACAACGCGATTGACTGTTTTCTGTGTGTCTTGGATGGAAATACTCCGTCTCCCAATTATGGACCACTTCCTGGTCCGTATTGTCTGTTTGAGCTCGTGAGCGGTGGTTTATTTAGTTATGTGCTGTGTGGTTGACGTTCATATGCGTCCAGCCTGTGGGTCCCCTTTATCGGTGAATTAAGCACGATGGTCTCTGTGTGGGCGAAGGTGGTTCTCACTCGTGTGCCCGTGACACTTTTTGTGTCTAATTTATTTATTATGCATTACGTATTGCCGCCATTGGCTTCCTTTACATATTTTATAGTGTATTATGTTTTATTCTTAACGGGAGGCCTTTCTATTTTATCTTTGTTTACTTAGCGTGCAACCATGGTAACCTCCCCTTTTCCCCTTTCTCCTTGCTTTAATTTTATGATCTCGGTGCATCCTTCCCTCTTCTCTGGTTTTAAGCTCTTTTATTCAACGATCTTTAATTCTCGGGGGATATGGTTTTTGTTTATTCGGTTGTTATTGTTGTGGGCTTTTTGTCTTATCTTTTCGACTAGATTGGAGAATGTTATGATAGAGTCTTGTTTCTCCCTTACGGTCGCTTGGACCTGATATGCATAAAAGAAATACTTTTAATCCACCTGAATTTGTGTTCCTCATTTAATTGAGGTAGATGCTATGCCATTATAGCTGAGTTTTCATCACGACTTATATTAAGAAAAAACAGAGAAATGTGTGATAAACCGTGAATCCTATGTATTTTGATTAAGGGCCACGCACAATTAATATAAACTGTTAGAATATTTGACCTCCTTATTTTGCCTATGTCGGCCTATGCGGCCTTTTGATTTTTCTCCTTAATAAACTTATGTTTTTGCTCTTATTGTTCTACTTTAATTTCCTTGTCTCCCTTACATGTGTATTATTTTTCTAAGAGGCCCGGGTCAAGTTCGTGGCAGTCTTTGCCAGTTTTGACCAATTCCACTGTATTGGGTCTTCGTTGTGTTCTTAGTGGTAGTTCATGTTTCAGTTAGGACAGGAATTAAAAAGACCGAGCTCGGTAGCTGCTGTAGCTTACGTGCGGCCTGTATCCAATAATCGAATAATCGGGAGATAGTGCGTTCGAACCCCACTGTCGGTAGCCCTGATGGTGGTTTTCCGTGGTTTCCCATTTTCACACCAGGCAAATGCTGGGACTTAAAGCCACGGCCGTTTCCTTCCCACTCCTAATCCTTTACTTTCCCATCGTCGCCATAAGAACTTTCTGTGTCGTGCGACGTAAAAGAACTTGTACAAAGAAGGAATTAATGTAATTCTTTCCTATGATACGACTAATTAAATAACTTGTAGCTCCAATAGTTTACACTTGAATGCAAAATAACCGAAATATAATTAAAACTGTGCTGCAAGGAGCATTTTCCATGCAACTTATAAAAAATAAGGATAATTTATTAATAACCTTGCAACAAATTAACTAATCAACCTAAAGTTTGTACAGTTATCTATCTTATTAATATATGCTTTAAATTTGGTTGTGATAAGAGTAAAATCGTATAAGTTCCAAATTGTCGCCATGACTCCCCTTAAATTACCCCATTTTCAGCCTATAACTGGGTTGTTGTTTGTATTTTATGACTCATTTATATGCCTCACTTCACAAACATACTTACACATTGCTATTTAAACATTGCGTGCTCTGAGATCAGAATAATTTTCCTTCTCCACTGGGCTCTTACAGTCGAATAAGTGACGCTACTTCCTACGATCAAAAAGCGGTGGGCCATTCACTGTTATAACATTAATATTCCCTCCATGTATCAGAATGTATCCTGTTTTACAGTTTTACATACATACATACATTGCATACGTACATATCTTTATTACCCACCCTAGTATGCACCATCGGCTTACAGGTAATAAAGACAGAACATAAAAAATTGCCACTACATCTCTCTTAAAACTACTGAACTAAATGAACTACCTCTACGTCTACTTAGTAACATCCCATACGTACGCGGAGAGCCAACATATATGCAAGATGCTACCGCACTACAAACTACCCTAATCACCTATTCCTACCCACCACCTAAAATTTTAGTAGACTGGTCGCTGCGTCAACCCCAGTATGGAAGACAAGTCCACGAACCCTTTGACGCAGCCACCAGCCTCACCACGTGAGAACTGATACTATGCCTCACCAAAAACTTGCTGACGATGTGTTTCTTCCCTATCTTGCGTGACAAGCCGCCTGTGCCTGAAAACAGACCCAGCACACGGTCTGCCAAGCTCTTCCTCCGTTTACGACCCACCTACTCTGATCCATTGTCAGCGCATTTCCTTCCCTCTCCTATTTCTTCACGTGCATACATATTAAGCTTAACTTCCTTGCGATGGGTCAGGTGACTGGGATTTAATAGAGTACCATCCGACTGTTAAGAGATCTATTCCTCACTGTGCCACGAATTTGAATATATCTTCTACAATAAATACCCTTCCCTCAACGACAGCATGAATTGGCCTTTTATAGAACAACATGAGTCACAGAAAGTTAAGTTTTGAGAAAAATATAAATATAAATAATATAAATAGTCAATGAATTTCAAGTTAGCTCTGTGAAATTTTTATGGGAGGTCCTTAAAAGAATATGCTGCATTAAAAAAAGCAATGCATGTTGTTTATATCACTTCATGTTACCTTAAAATATCTTTTAATTTCTTGGACGTATGTTATTTTAACAAGTACTCAAAACAACACTATAAATCTAATACAATGTAGTGTATTATTATAAAGTTTTCAATCAATTTAATTGATTATTGCAGCTTGAAATACTTTTTGTTTGACAGTGTTCCATCAATTTATACAGTTACTTTTCTTTAGATTCAAAACAGTTCATATCATTTTCGCAACATACTTAAAAAAGTTATTTTACAGTATACAAACTTGAATCTCCTTTTATGATGGTTTAAGACAGGGTAGTTACCAAGTTATACTTCCCCTTAAAACAATGATGTTTCCCACCATGGGTCATTCTGTCTTCCATCGTTGTTCAGTTCAAAATAGAATTCTGTCCTTCTAGGTTGGCGGAGAATAAATCAATAGTTAACCTCAAAATAGCACTATATCCTTCATCATTAATTAGCCACAATGCCACTCAAAATTTTCATCATCTCATTACTGAATACGAGCTTCAGACTAAGATTCCGTGAGCAGAAAGTACACATTATCTTTGTTTCCTGGCGGTATATAACCTGTTAAATTATCGTGGCGGACTTCAAACTGTATAGCAAAGCACTGGCCGTGCTTTGTGCCTGGGACGTACCGAGGTGATTCTAAACTCCTGGCAGAACCCGCTATTATTGGCACAATTTCGTTAATGTTTCGTATCCCTCCAGGATTCTCCAAGGCCCCGAGACATGTACTTTCCTGCAATATTTCTTCTGCACGGACTTAACAAATTTTGTAAGTAGGTTTAATAAGAAAATATGTGTTCTTCAAGAATAATAATTTAATGAGATATATGGACAAAATATTGTATACAACAAATTAAATGTATCACCAGAGTAAATAAATTACAAATTGTACATATGTTAAAAAATGAAGAACATCTATATCTCATAGTTTGTTGTTGAGAATGAACATTGGCCTTATGGCGGATGGGGAATATTCAAGTTATGGCAGGTTTGATAACCAAAAAGTCGCCAGGCTCATTAGAAGTGCAGTGTTGCCAATTCGAAGGATCCTCGCCCTGCCCAGCCTCGCCAGCAGGGCGAAGTGCAGTAAATAATTATCTATAGGCATGCCTACAACAACTAATGAAAATGAAAATGAAAACCTACAACCTGTTTTCCAGTCATTGACCGGGTCAGGGATGTAATGAATGAAACATATATAGGCTCTTATTACAATGGGGTCGCCACTCCCACCTACAACAACTAATAACTTCCGTAATATTTTTAATCAACCACAGAAGACTTATTCCTGAATTCATTTTCATTTACACAGCAGTTCGTACCAGTATAGCTGTTGAACATTGTTTACTGCTTTTCATTATGGCCAATTTTCGTGCCCCCTGTGTGCCTGCGCCCCTGGTGGGGGCCAATCTTACCACCCCATCGGTACGGCCCTGCTGTATACAGGTGAGATAAAGTTCCTGCTGAACGTCCAGTTGAAAATGTTCAACTGTATACGACCTCTGATGTAGGATATTTTTAAAAAGTGTGGTCATGACTGGAATTCGAGCGATCTTTACTTCTAGAAAAAAAAATGTATTGCTGGAAGAAGTACGTTCAATATTCAATTCGATAATTGACTGAAGATATAGACTAGTCATTTCTCAGCCGCCCGGTACCAATAGTCTTCACTCTCAGTCATTTTAACCTTCAAGTCGAAAACTTTCCCACTGTGGGTTTAAAGTACAGTATGAAGAACGATACATATACTAGCTCACTGAAAATTAGCCCCAAAAATAATATTATCTATCCTTTATAAATTATAGCTGCATCCGTGGACTAGAAAAAGTTAATCCAATGATTTTACACAGTTTGATGTGAGAAATGGCCTATTCCAAATTATGTGGCTTGTACAGTAGGGTTTTCAATATCTAGTTCCGATTAGAGTCAGCACCCTAATGGAAGGAGCGTGGCAACAGCACATTGAAGATGAAAATTGGTGAGTGTTTACCAAGATCATTATCGCCTGAAAGATATATTCATCTCACAAACAATTAACACTTACAGAGATGTTGTTGCGTGTTACACACGCTAGAAGAAAAAATCTTCGTTGGAAGCACTTCATGAGGCTGACAACAGTCGTCAACAGCGCGAGATGGTGTGAGTATCTGTAATATAGCACTCGGGAGATGATAGATATGAACTCTTTGATCGGCAGCAACGAAGATGGTATTCTAAGGTTTCACATTGTTCACAGAAAGTAAATGCTGCGATTGAACGATGGCCATGGTTCCTTACACTCAAATCCTAGCACACTCTTGTCATATTGTCGCTGGAATCAAACGCGACTTAGTGCGATGGTAAACACTAATAAAAAATCCAGCCTATTGGCTCAGTCAAAAAGAGTGATAATCTCTATTGTGGTGGTGATGAATAAACTTTATGAATTACCTTCAAAAGAAGAAATGGGGTGTATTCTGCCCGAAGGGAGGTCGGAACCTCCGCAGAGGTGTGCCTGAGCCGGAGTTTACGTACGGTAGGGTGGCCAGTTTCTTTCCGCTCTTCCATTCCCTTATCCCCCACCAACAGCGCGTAGCAGCCCATGCAAATCTTGACCCTACCCAATGTTGCTTACCTTCGGAGATCTCACAGGATCCGATGTTTCAACACGGGCACGGCCGTTGGCACGTTCAGAAAAAGGGAGCAATAAATATATGCATCAGTCTAACCAGAAGCCATAACGACTATTTCCAAAAACAGATATAATCAGAAACTTTTATCAAGAAGTAACAATTATTAGTTTGACATCAACAAGTAACAATTACTTTAAAATCCTGAGAAGTATCACCATGAACAATACTTCGAAACCAAACGTAATAATTACTTCCTGATCGACAAATCAGTCACCTGGAAGCAAAATTATCATTTAATCATGAAAAGGTACCGAAGTTGCGGTAACTCTCAATTCGTAAGAAATATTACCGAGGTGTAATGATTACTTTTCAAACAAAAAATAACTATTAACAACGGGTAACAGTTATTTTAAAACCGTGAAAAACGTCGCCCGAAAAAGTAATAGTCATTCTCAAACAGTTAAAACTATTGCCATAGAAGTAATCATTATTTCCAAACTTGAAAATTATAACCAAACTAGTAGAATAATTGTCGAGCTGTACAAACTATTACTGAGTTATGTAAATCATTTCCAAGAAGTAACACTTATTCTCAAGCGATACTAGCTCTTAAGTCATTTTCAAATTATGGAAATAGTATTGGAGAACTGTTGATTATTCTAAAGCCAAACAAACTATTACCAAGAAGAAACAGCGATTTTTTAAAATCATTTATATAGCCATAAATGTATGTAATATGCTTTATCCTGAAGGGCAACCTCGTTATCTGGGAAGTGTTTATTCTTTCTGAACAAATGTATATATATATATATATAATAATTTATACGAAGTAACGATTATGCTCAAGCTTTACGAATTATTATCAATGAGTAACAGTTATCTTCAAACTATTACCAAAGATTAACAGTTATTTTCACATGTTCTAATAATAACTAATTGGTAGGAATTAATTTCAAGCTATATTAACTATTGTCAAGAAGAAATAATTTCTGTCAAACTACATGGCCGGACAGAACAGCAGGATTCATTGAGTAAGTCCTACAATGTAAAACAATACCTTTAATTAAAAATAAGTAAAATATGTTATCGAATGGAAACAACACATTTTCATATCGAAAAATCTATTCGTAAGCCATAGCAGTAATTTTCAAACAGTAAACACTACTTTCAAGCCAGAACAAAAGTTTACCTTCTGAACAACCATTCTGTAGTTATGGTTGTGGTTATTGTTTTAAGGGGAAGTGCAATGCCGCAAGCATTCATTCTGTATGTTAGAATGAAATTGTAAACAAAATTATTAAATAAATGTGTTCCGAAGACCAACTTAATTGGTTAGGGAAGTTAGTTACGACGATTGCTCGCTGAAACAGTTTCAGACCCTTGTCGTCTCTTCAAGTAATTCTGAGTGCTACCGACTCTGATGGTGGGTCTCCTTTAAATCATTTGTACAACTATCATGGTGCGTGCATAAAAGGACAAAAATTCATAATTGCATAACTTACTCTGTTGCTTATGCCCTAATCCAGGCTTGGCCAGCTTATTTTATAGGACGATCTACTCTTTTACCAGTAATACCAGCTGTGAGCTAGTACGTCTATTCATCCCTTCCATGGTGAGCCTACCATTAATACAGAGTCTTCTTCTACCTCATTTCCCACATCTGCGGTGTCGCGGCATTAATACAAAGAATATTCATATAATATCAAAAGAGTATTCACGCATTTGAACATTTTATAAATGACTGACTGGATTCTACCAAGAAAAGGTTCCAAGATATTATATAATATTAATTTCAGATACCTGTTAATTAGAACATTGTCGTTTATTTCCATCTGCCAAGCTTACAAAATCAGGCGTATACCATGACGAAGCCAGTCACCAGGAACGTTCCAAATGTAGACATATTAAACTGGAGTAATGATTTGTCTCCATTGGTTTGAACTATGAAAACACAGATTTACACACATATATTAACCCAATGTAAAAACACAGAATTAAATTCATTTTCTAACATTTCTTTCGGGAAACGTACATATTTCATAATTTCTTCTTCTGATGAACCGGTCTCATAGTATAGGTAACTCCAAAGCGTTATTATCTCACGCTAAAGCGTTATCATACTTCCCCTACGATGTTTTTGTGTCTAAGATATCTCTTAATGAGAAAGAAATATATTGAACATTATATTCGATTTCCTTTCTTCAGTTTTAAATCTATATTCGAAGTCCTGAAAAAATTCGCCAATTTCAATAATAATAATAATAATAATAATAATAATAATAATAATAATAATAATAATAATAATAATAATAATAATAATAATAATAATAATAATAATAATTGCTTTACATCCCGGCAATTTTAACAGCAAATATATCTATTTCTATCAAGGGTACTGGTATTTTTTGTCTTGCAAGCTCGGAAATAACTCGGAATTATTTTTATGAAGGTCAGTAATTATTAGTTAAAATTATTATGATAGAGTGATCTTATGTAGTAACAACTGATTAGTCTTTTTAGTTCGCTTCGTTTTTACTGTGAAGACATTAAAATCCGGTGGGACCAAATAATCAGTACCGGATTCCCCAGTTTATTTCAAATATTGGCAGAGAGTACAATTCCGGCACAACTACACGCTATTCTCTAGGGAACTGCAATGTTACTCACAATTTCTCTCGCTGGTATCGACTAGGCAACTTGCCCCTTCCTATGACCTCCTTTGGCATTTCAGGCGCGGTACTTTAATAGAATACAGTACTAAGTTATTCTATAGATCGACTGACTGTGTACGAGTACCTAATAGATGGAAAATGCATTCACATTTAGAAATTAATTTTTTAGCTGAGATTGGTTCAAGGCAGTCCCAGAATTACCTGTTATTACAAACGATCTGTATGGTATGGAGACAACCTTGGTGAAGGAGTACAAGATGTAAATAAATAAATCCAAATTTAAAACAATAGAGTGCAGAGGAACGAAGTCAGGTGATGTAGGAAATAGTTTAGGAAATAAAGTTTTATAAGAAGTACAAGATTGTTTTTACTTCAGTAGTTGGTAAATCAATGACGGCGGAAGTAAGGAGGACGTAAAATACAGATTAGCACAACTATGGAAACCCCCTCTTAAAAAGTTAAATTTACTCACCTGGAACATTGATATAGGAATTAGAAATATCACTTTAAGGCTTTCGTCTAGAGCATGGCATTGTATAGAAGTAAAACATGGACGGTAACTAGCTCAGAAAGAATGGTAACACAAGTTTACTGAAATATGGTGTTACAGAATAATGCTGAAAGTGAGATCGAATCTCGAATACAGAGAGAATGAATGGAATTGGTGAGTGAAGAATGATTAGGAAAAAATTGACCATAAGAAGAGATAGAATGACAGGACATATCTTATGACACCCAGGACTTGTTTTGTTGGTTCTTAAGGGAAGTGCAGGTAGTAAGAACGGTAAAAGCAGACCAAAGTATGAATGTCGCGAACAGATTAGAGTAAATGTAGGATGAAGTAGTTACGTAAAAATGGAAAGGTTAGCACAAGATAGGGTGGCATGAAAAGCTGCATCAAACCAGTCTAGGGACTGATTACCCGAAAAGAACTATAAAATGTACATCCAGTAATATAAATAGTACCATTTGTAACACGCAGGAAATTTTAAGTGTGATTAAGTAATGAAACTAAATTTACGAAATAGAATGCAATAACCGACTAGCATTGGCACTGGCTTCTATCCTAGGCGGCCAGGATTCGAATTCGAGCTAATGAACGTGGGTGTTTGAAATGAAACATCTCGTCCATGTGGTTCGGATTCCACGTACAACTGGAGTTCATAGTCTAACTAAAGGAATACACTAGTACGTTCTGATACAACGGGAACCTCCATGATACACTAGATGGAGCTCGGAAAGGGCTTCATCACCGCTGTATCGTCCGACTCGTTGGCTGAATGGTCAGCATACTGGCCTTCGGTCCATAGGGTCCCGGGTTCGATTCCCGGCCGGCTCGGGGATTTTAACCTTCATTGGTTAATTCCAATGGCCCGGGGGCTGGGTGTTTGTGCTGTCCCCAGCATCCATGCAACTCACACATAACACCATCCTTCAACACAATAACACGCAGTTACCTACTCATGGCAGATGCTGCCCACCCTCATCGGAGAGTATGCCTTACAAGGGCTGCACTCGGCTAGTAGTAGCCACATAAAATTATTATTACCTCTGTATTGTGACCGTTCATGATACTGTAAATAGCATATCGGGACACCCTGTGACAATAATATGCCGCTCTCCGTGTCATTCTATGATGATTAGTCGCATAACTAGCAGATTCTAGCACTATACGGGGCACGAAAGACTCACCGCTGTTTCAACGGACGAAAGCCTCATTGCGCGTAATGACCAAAGTAAGTCATGCGCTAGCCAGCAATTAGAAATTTCCTCTCTCTTGTGGGAGTGAGTAAGAAGAGGCAAATACCATGTGACAGCCAGTGGGATGTACTTAATTAAGTCGAGTTAACTTAAGGAAAAGTAATTCCCTAAGTATTTGTTACTGTATTCAGTGATACCAGCCAAAAACCTTCACTTGTTTAGAAAATTACAACGGTGAGAATAATAATGTTAATGACGTGGATCCTGACATACGCAACGAATATTTACATATAAGAGCTCGTCATAATCAGAATTTTCTAGTTCGTTATGACAGCAAAAACTATTCCACTTACTTAACATATCATCAATTACGCGATGTGAATGGGTGCGGCGAATTACGAAAAGACGTCATGAGTCTGGCCAGGCGAGCCTAAGCTGGATTTTTCCAAGGCGTAGTGTCAACTATCAGAAAAGTGCTAAGTGACGCTTTGATGATTATGATTAAACCCATGATCCGAAAAGGATGAGATTTGATCAGTGGGGTATGCTAATCAATTTCGATAAAATAATGGTTATTAGCGGAACGATATTCGAGAAGTGGGAGTGTTTATCCCCCACCCTCGATGCTAACACTCTTCAGCATAAAATAAATTGAACTGAGGACTATCCATCCATTATCTACAGTGTTCTCGGACCATCCAGACGTGCAGTTGTTCGTACGGTCAGTGCAGTTGTGCAACATTTTCATTTGTGGCGCAGTGCTACGCTTGTACCTCATGAGTGGTGAAATACCGTGTAAATAGTTGTTTTGAGTATATTTATCACTCATATGCCACAGATTGTGAAGAGTTTATCTATTACGATATTCCGTACTGTGTTGTAATCACCGAAGTGAGTGAAGCAAGAATAATCTATCTACAGTGAGCTGCGTGGCATCTCGGCATCTTTTACGTATGTGTAAATAAATGTGTGCATGACGCAATTAAAGTACACTAGATCAAATAACGTGAAGTGCCGTAAAAACGTTGTCAACATTACGACTATTGAGTTGAAAGGAAAACTAATTAGAAAAATGATGGTTTATCTATAATAATAATAATAATAATAATAATAATAATAATAATAATAATAATAATAATAATAATAATAGTAATAATAATAATAATAATAATAATAAATGGGCAACGTCTGCCAAATATATAAATTTAATGAGTGAGTTGCATTACATATAGAGGTGTTGTAAACTAGGCGAAATTCAGATCCTTAACATCAAGTTACAGTGCTAGTGTGTACGCGATACCGGGTTGGCATACTTAAGTAATGAATAACTCTGACCGTACCCGACTGTAGTGCGTATCACATAATTGAAATGAAATGGCGTATGGCTTTTAGTGCCGGGAGTGTCCGAGGACAAGTTCGGCTCGCCAAATGCAGGTCTTTTGATTTGACTCCCGTAGGCGACCTGCGTGTCGTGATTAGGATGAAATGATGATAAAGACGTCACATACACCCAGCTCCCGTGCCAGCGAAATTAACCAATTATGGTTAAAATTTCCGACCCTGCCAGAAAAGAACCCCTGTGACCAAAGGCCAGCACGCTAACCATTTAGCCATGGAGCCGGACATCACATAATTAACGCAGCTATAATCATATTGTTTCCTCATTGCATATGTGAAGGGTGATCGTCGATCTTGAAGGAAGAATCTACTGTACGAGTTGTCTACCTATTCTTCGTCCTAGTGCATCAGTTGTTTCCAAGACCATCCAACCCCTGGTCAAAATCTACAACGTGGAGGTCTTCATATCATAAAGAAGAACGATCACAATCGATAAGTACATTTCAAAAATTCTTGTTTAGTCGATATTGCCCACCTGTAAATAAGTAAATTTTGCATATTAATTAGGTAAAATGCAAACGATGAACGCAAGCTATTTCAAAAGGGTTACAGTTTTTAAGTTTAATATTGTAGGATCTTTACCGGTATGGAAACCATCATTTGTTTACCCCCTGGGGAAGATTAATGCATGATAATTATAAGATCTTAGTACTGATTTTTTTCTATGGAGTATTATAATGAATGGGAGTGGTGTTCATTTAAATAATTTCAATTATTATCATGTGATGAGTCGTTATGTATCATCAGAAAGTTCTTATAATACTTTCTACTTCACACGTAAGGAAGGGTATTTTAGAAGTTAAAGATACAACAGCGGGTGCAAATATGATTATTAGATCGTGAATATAATATGTAAATTTTTAAAATAACCCGAAGAATATGTGTGTGTTTGGAATGTTGAAGTGGGGACGATGGTCAGATAATATCGTCAGGGTTTGATAGTTTGAAACGAAATGGAAATGTGTATGTTTTTTTTTCTAGTTGCTTTACGTCGCACCGACACAGATAGGTCTTATGGCGACGATGGGACAGGAAAGGGCTAGGGGTGTGAGGGAAGCGGCCGTGGCCTTAATTAAGGTACAGCCCCAGCATTTGCCTGGTGTGAAAATGGGAAACCACGGAAAACCATTTTCAGGGCTGCCGACAGTGGGGTTCGAACTTACTATCTCCCGAATACTGGATACTGGCCGCACTTAAGCGACTGCAGCTATCGAGCTCGGTGAATGTGAATGTTCAGAGACAATTTATGTATAGTCCTGACGCTCAACGTATACCCAAGCGGTATCTTCTGATCTCAAAACTTGGCCCACCCTGGTAATAATGAGGGTTGACAGTCTGCCCGCCCTAGTGATAATGAGGGTTGACAATTGGCTCCTTTCCTCTGGACACAAGAGGCGCGTGTCGTTTAAAAGGCAAGTGAGCTCTGTCAAAAGCAAGGTTGTCATATTTTGCGTCGATTATTTAAACATTTTAAAACAACACACTTCACAAATATTAATTAACGAAGCAAAGAAATAATCCAAAACTTTCAAACAGCGAACAAAGCAAGTGTGAATTGTCTGAGCTGAAAAGAGAGACTGACGTCTATTTAACAAGAGGTGCATTGGCAACAGAGCTGTGAGGATTTCTGAAGGGGAATGCGAGCTTCCGTTTTAAAGCCCACTGCCGTCATAAATCACCCCCTGCTAGGCCCGTAAGTGGCCAGGGTGATCAAACGTTTGCCGAACTCTTTGAATGCCGCTGGGTACGGGTTGAGCGTCAGGACTATAAAGTGTGAGGGATTATGCTACACTAATGACAATGACATGTGGTTGAATAAAACCATATGGGAATAAAGTATGTTAGAGTTGTACTATAAGGGGCTGCATTAAACCGAATTATATCGAGGCTGCTGATGAAAGACAGATATCCTTCCTTAAGAGAGTTGAAAAGGGACAGTATGGATTACCGTTATGTTCAGTGAAAGTGCCAGCTGAATACGCCTCGAAGATTTACCGTCGTGTGTCTGAGGAGAGCGACCGCACCGCAAGGCTTCACAATTCTTGGGTCGTTGACTAGCTGTTTATTTCTGGTAAAATACGACATAAAACTCATGCACAAAATAATAAATTATCATCGTTGTAATAGAATCAACATATTTGGAGATGGAAGAATTCATACCAAATTTTTTCATTTATTTAATTCGATTTAGGGATTTAAGTATGCACCCAATCGTAAGAAGACTATGGGTTCGACTCCATCCGAGGGCGACGAACACCGTCATCGTCATTTTAATGATGGAGGGACCACACCTTCCATATACCTGTGCATATATTAAAAGTGTTATTATATGTGTTTGTTTCCAGATAAGTGTTTTATTATAATATGTGATACCATTGTATTATTGTCAATGTGTTGTCCATAGGTACAGCGTTGTATCTGTATTGTCTTACTCTATGGTATTATTCATATCCCACCAAAATATGTTCATGTGATCGTTTACATAATTGTAAATAATATTCTAATAAGGTTAATTAGTAGGAATTATAATATGACTTTCAAATATTATGGGATGTGTTTATCATAATTAAAACATTGCTTCAGTCACGTGATCATATAATTACATGATCACAGAAATCATGATACAACGAAATTCAACTCATGAATGCAAAGTCATGATAATTACACAACGTGTAATTACAAATGTGCCTTTTATTGTATATAATTGTGAATAATTGAAATGAGGGCAATGCCTCTCTAGTATTATGGGATTATTTGGTGCAAAATGCAAATTCTGAAAAGACAGATGAACATTAATTTCTCCGATTTAAAACCTCATATCTTTTATTAATGCTAAATTGCATGGCAAATTCTATATTGGTATTTGTGTGTGCTCCTTTCTCAGTTGAATAAAAATTATTTGTAAAAACTTGGGACATCATTCTTCTAATTTAGTAGTGACGTATTCCTCTTACATTTGAAACCCCTACTTATGTTTCATATAACGCCCATTGTTAACGACGTTCCATCGGCCCGCTTGCTCTAAAGTCTAGTCGTGGTTAGTATGAGGTAGGGGTGATGGGACTTCGATTCTAGGGTTGTTCTTCGAAGATCTCATCATGCACATTCCATTCAGCTCATGCACTTACGTATTATTATTATTTTATTATTATTATTATTATTATTATTATTATTATTATTATTATTATTATGCATTGAAGCCCTGGACAGGTGCAGTATCAACGAATTTTCATAAACCATCTCTATCACTTTGTTGAAATATCACTTTGTACATGTGACAGACTGACAATATAAGACCTGAAACATAATTATTCTAGTGTCGACAATATCAATTATAACAGATCAATTTGATAAAATGTCCCTTTCTTGCGCATCAATGGCTGTCGTGCATCTCCATCATAAAGTCATTTCTGAAAGAAAGTAACTTGGACATTTAAATTAATCAAATTGCGTAAATAGTTTACCGTGCAATTCATGCAATTTTCCGACTGGTTGTGTGATTTTCTTATCATCCCAGGTCGAATTTTTAAAGTTAGTATTATACTCAGTGCTCTTGATGAACATGGGTATTGCACGAGGGTTACTTTTTAACTAAGGTCCGATCGGCTGTAACTTCGCCTATCGAAATGTGCTCGCGCGCTTTCTCCCGGCATGCCTTGGGCATGCGACGACACCAGCTGCGGTCGTAACATGACTGCGTATGGTTGGGTGTGGGCAGTTCAAATGTTTCAGATAACTGCGCATCCCGCCGAGTGTGAAATAAGTTCTGTGATTCGATCTTTTACAGCAACGAACGTATCAGCTGCGGCCATTAATCTGCATGCTGTAAGGAATAAGCGGCTTGGCCTATTGTCATTTAAAGTGGTGTTGTTGCTGCATGACAACGCACGACCTCATTCTGCTGCTCAAACTCAACAGTCAATCCGATCCTTTGGATGGGAGCAAATAGACCACCCAGCGTACAGCCCGGACTTCACGCCGAGCGATTACCTTCTCCTACGTTTACTGAAGCAGTTCCTCGCGGGTCAGCGTTTTGACATCGACGAAGTAAAAACAGTAGTTGAAGATAAGCTTCAGGCGGCAGAGTTCTCGATGAGGGGATACAAAAATTGGTGGATCGCTATCATATATATTTAAACAAATACGGTGACTATGTAGAATAATACTTTAATGAGTAAAGAGGATACAATTAAAGGGTTTTGGGAATATCGTTATTACTTTGGTTTCTATTGGAAAACGAACCTTACTTAAAAATAGCCTTCATAGGCTATATGGGGATATGAACTTCAAGGTAAGATGTGAAGAAATGTGTACACTACGGATCCTATTATGTTGTCATATACGACATAGTTGAGAGCTAATATTCGCACCTTTGAAATCGAATAAAATCTTTTCGGATGAAACCAACCGTTGTGAACACAAAAAAATATTTCCTTAACCACCCTTGTGCAAAGCAGTGATTTAGTGACGTTTACATTCTAACACATTCCCTGCTATAAATACCGGACTACGTCTAAACTTTAAACGAAATCCTCAGAATTAGTAATTTAAACTGCTGATCATAAGTTTTACTTTAAAATCAATCAAAGTGGTTAGCTCTATACTCGGCCTCCTTTGTCGTCAGAAAGTAACCTCGATCTCACTTTTCGTGTAAGCTGAGTGAACATGTCTCTCTAGAATTGGAAATATGGTTTCCAAATTTAAAATACCTCATTTCAGTGTATTGACAAATAATATAATGGGGAAATCTACGCCTCAATAGATGAAGTAGGTTTCTAAATTAATTCTAGCTTATATTATTTTTTAGCAGTTTTCTTTATTATATTGCCTGATTTTATTTACATTTCCTTATTATTACATTTACTTGTAATTTCGCATAAAAACAAAAAATAGAGTCAATATGTTCTGTGGGTACTTCATAAAACAGGGCAGCGTGCTCCCATCCTCCTACACTATATACAGGATTTCTTACCGGACTACCATGATACAGAGTAAGTCGCTGTCGCCTAACGACATTCTGTCCATCAAAGTCGATCCAATCTTGGTGCGGCTTTGTAATTAAATTAATTATATAAAATTAGTCATCATAAGAAGCTGCCTATCGGATTTTGTTAAAACCACTTCCTAAACTTTCTCGGGAGTGATAAAAACAAATTGTGAAATTTTTAGCGAAATCGGTCCAGTATTTCTCGAGTGTATTTGGGATTAGCAATCATTCAAACAATCAATAAACAGACAAACAAACAAACAAAAAGCAAAGTTTCACTTATATATATATATATATATATATATATATATATACTTCCTTCGGCTACCGCGATTCTCGTTTGCATACTGAATGATGAAGTGCGAGCAGAGATAAACGAGACTAAAAGGTGCGGCAGGGGGACGACATACGTGTGCTCTGTTACCGCCACGTACCAACATTCTTAAAGCCAAGATATACAACATGATTTTCTTCGGGCCCGCATACAATTGCACTGTGGCCTCAGGCACACACCGCTCACCCACCGACACTCCACCCACTTCCACACATCTTCCCATGCGTCAATTCAGTGTGAAGAAAAGAATGTCTTCCATTTTTTACTATTCTCCGGCCACCTTTTGAATAGAATAAAACGGAAGTAACAGCATTGTCTCGTCACACTCGCCTTGGTTGCCAGTTAAACAGGCGTGCGGTACCGCAGCGCTACAACACAGCACAGCTCACCGATAGTAACTTGAACACATTTAAAAGAAATAATGCATTAATGTATTCTTACTGGTGGAGTTCCATACCACCACTTACCGGCCGCATTTTAAAATAATTAATTTACGGAATTAGCGACAATTTTACGCTTAAAACATTGCAAACGAATTATTTTGCCATGCACAATAAACATTACATTCATTGAATCATTATTATCGTAATGTCCGACTCGTTGGCTGAATGGTCAGCGTTCTGGCTTTCGGTTCACAGGGCCCCAGGTTCGATTCCGGGCCGGGTCGGGGATTTTAACCTTCATTGGTTAATTCCAATGGCCCGGGGGCTGGGTGTTTGTGCTGTCCCCAACATCCCTGCAACTCACACACCACACATAACACTATCTTCCACCACAATAACACGCAGTTACCTACACATGGCAGATGCCGCCCACCCACATCGGAGGGTCTACCTTACAAGGGCTGCACTCGGCTAGAAATAGCCACACGAAATTATTATTATCATCGTAATATATTAGGCCCTTATTATTTCTTATTTATCAATCACTAATATAATCTAAATCTGATTCCAATCGAAGACCGTGCCAGGAGTGGAATTATGCCCCACTTAACTCGAATTGCGCCAGCTGGAGAGGTCCGTCTGTAGTAATCCCGCTGGCAACAGTTTGTGCTCGGAAATGTTTATAAACAGAATTATATCTCTCTCCCCGGACGCAGAAATCTTGCGTTTCTCTTTCAATTGATAACAGTCTGGTGAGTTTTTGTTCCGATCCATTACACGAAGATCAGTGTACACACATATTCCATTCGTATCCCGTAATGAGGAAAAGTAAGAGTAAGAATAAACCAACAAACATTGAAGAGGCTCTAAGAATGAATAATTAGCGCATAATACGCACGTACATTGTTTTCTGATAGCGAAGTACACTGATAAAATTATCTCAGTCCTCCTTTAAACGGATTATGATAGTATGATAGTATGTACCCATGTGGTCAAGATATCCATTAAGTAAGTATGGCACCATCGCATTCCCGACACCACTGCCGTAACTCGTGCTGACAGCAGGTATGAATTGCGCGCCCCTTTGTCCATCTCCTACCACCTGACAACACCGTAGCCGCAGCCCCTCTCACCCGCGACTTTTCATGCTAAATATCCTATTTTCCGCTTTAGTCTGTTCAAAAGGTGGTCCTAGGAATAGAAAGTTCAGCAATTTATTGGTCCAATAGTTAGGCGGCAAGTCATAACAGTAGAAAACCATCGTTTACGGAAGTTCACAAAGATCTTCAGAGAGATGTCGAATGGGATTGACAGATTAGGAAAAAAAGAAAACGAACAGAATGTTTTGTCAATTAAGCCAGGCAGAAAGTCGCGTGCAGTAGTTTAAAAGTAGAACTTGATTCCTATCACATTTAAATCAAATTTCTAAACAGAGATGACGTTATTGTGAAGCTCAGTACACGTAAGGCCCCTAACAGTGTAAGTGGGCTATGTGGACATGTCATGTTAGTGAACGGGAGATGCTAAGTACCCTGACCTTGGGGACACAGCCAACTACCGAGCGTAACAACGTACGTGTGAATTGGATAATGTTCGTCATCGACAGATCGTTCTTCACGGGTGTCACTAAATATGGATCAGTACATCACGGCTGACCGATGACGGTAATTGTTGTTTACAGCAGAGATGCACATCATGTCAAGGCTCTTGTCTGCTGCTCTGACCTCACGTCATCACCACTCATTTCGCTCGTAACTGTCCGTTGCCCCTTCACTAACACACTTGACGCTCTGCAGCTTGCTTGCTAACGCAACCCTCGCACGACGTCCGCCTCTCTGGTGTATTGGTAAGTGCGATTAACTGGCAACCCCGGAGGCCCAGGTTCCATTTCCGGCTCTGCCATGAAATTTGAAAAGTGGTACGAGGGCTGGAACGGGGTCAACTCAGACTTAGGAGGTCAATTTAGTAGAAGGCTTCGAAGTTGTTTCCGTAGTTTCCCACTTCTTCTCCAGGCAAATTCCGGGATGGTGCCTAACGCAAGGCCACGGCTGCCTCCTTCCTCCTTCCTTCTCTATTCCTTCCAATCTTCCCATCCCCCCCTCAATTCCCCTGTTCAGCATAGTAGGTGATGCCACGTAGGCGAGGTACTGGTCCTCCACCATAGATGTATCCCCCGACCCAAAGTCTTAGTCTCCAGAAGAATGTTCTCTGAGTCCGAGGGAAAAACCAACCCTGGAGAGTAAAAGGATTAATAAAGAAAGAAAGAAAGAAAGAAAGAAAGAAAGAAAGAAAGAAAGAAAGAATACTTCGCACATCAATGTACCTTCCCCGCATTAAAACTTACGAAACTTACGGATTCACAACTGAGAACAATTATTTTTATAAGGCTTTTTCATTTCCTGTAAAGTGCTCAAACTCCCTCATATCGATGCCGCAATTTAAGAGAAATATAAAACGAAAAAATCCGTTCAAATTAAAAAGCAGGTTTCCTTGACCCGTTATTTTCACCAGTAGTATTGGAGAAGCCTCCGTAGCTCAGGCGGCAGCGCGCCGGCCTCTCACCGCTGGATGCCGTGGTTCAAATCCCGGTCACTCCATGTGAGATTTGTGCTGGACAAAGCGGAGACAGGACAGGTTTTTCTCCGGGTACTCCGGTTTTTCCTGTCATCTTTCATTCCAGCAACACTCTCCAGTATCATTTCATTAATCATTAATTAATCATTGTCCCAGAGGAGTGCGACAGGCTTTGGCAGCCGGCACGTTTCCTATCCTCGCCGCTAGATGGGGGCTTCATTCATTCCATTCCTAACCCGGTCGAATGACTGGAAACAGGCTGTGGATTTTCAATGTATTAGTATTGGAAATGCAATCGTTCGCTTTGGCATTTTTTTTATTTTCCTTTTAGAGTTAGCATTATGATGTCGGCTGGTAAGATCCGCTGGTGATAGCCACTATCATTGCATGTCCCACAGACAATGATATACATTTTGCCATAAATATGTCATATGGCTTACGGAATTTAGCGTCACAAAATGTGTGATGGAAGTGTAATCCTAGGAACCGTGCAGGCTGTGAGTTAAGGTATTAACGGATGGCCATGCAATGTTACCTGGCAACCGTGCAGTCTAAGTCTTATGGCTGGTGGTCATCTGAAATTAGCAGCCGTTGATGGATGGTCATGACTGAGAGATATATTTATAAACATCTGATTTTCGCATAGGAGAAAGTGACTTTCTTCCTTAAGTCGAACATAGACAATCATCAAGAACTGAACTCATAATATTATGCAAAGTCATTAGCGCACAAATATTGTATCTTTTGTATGATGATTATTATTATTATTATTATTGCGCCGTTCCCGCGTCCAGGTCGAGTCGCATGAGATCCAGGCTAGCTCGAATATATCTTAATTTCTCGTTTCTCAAAATTTATGGGCTATGGGTTCCGCATTCGAGAAAAGATCGCCGGCTTATGCTTGCAGGAAAGTCCTATCTACGTAGAGGACGTCTCCTACCCGTAATTTGATTAGTTTCCGCATTTGGCTCATGAAAATATAAAATAATCATCACATCTAATACTTATTCTAAGAAGTCAATGAAAGAGTGCTTAAGTTTTACAATACAATATTTATTTGAAAATGAAAATAAAACTTGAGGAGAATAATTAAATGATGAATTCTTCTTCGAGAAAGTAGGTAAGAAATAACTATATAATATCTCGGAAAGGTCTTGGAAATATTAGATTGAAAATATTAGATGCATCTAATTGAATGAAGAGAAATATATATCACATTACATTATTTATAACGTCGTCGATTGAGAGTTATCAAATGCATTGGACGCAGATTTCTACGACTGAATTACAAACAAAAATTAGAATCACATCCTTAGAATCACATCTTTCATCTTATTAACTCTTGTGCGAAATGTTCCTACAATCTATCTCGCCTTCATCAAACACATGCTAATTCCATCACAATGCAACGATTTCGCTTGATTGTAACTGTTCATGTTCAATGACGGACAACAGGTTATTCATGAGAAAATGTTTTCAGAAGCCATAAAAATATTCAACATGTATTACACTTTTCTAACATTCATTCAAGATTCTTAGCGCTTTCTTCTTATCGAGAAAGATAATGCATTTAGTTATTACACTGACTGACAGAGCAAATGCAACACCAAGAAGGAGTGGTCAGAACTTTATGCCAATTGCAGGGTAAACTGACGTCACTCAGGTATGCTCATGATGTGAAATGCGCCGCTGTGCTGCGCACGTAGCGAACGATAAATGGGACACGGTGTTGGCGAATGGCCCACTTCGTACCGTGATTTCTCAGCCGACAGTCATTGTAGAACGTGTTGTCGTGTGCCACAGGACACGTGTATAGCTAAGAATGCCAGGCCGCCGTCAACGGAGGCATTTCCAGCAGACAGACGACTTTACGAGGGGTATGGTGATCGGGCTGAGAAGAGCAGGTTGGTCGCTTCGTCAAATCGCAGCCGATACCCATAGGGATGTGTCCACGGTGCAGCGCCTGTGGCGAAGATGGTTGGCGCAGGGACATGTGGCACGTGCGAGGGGTCCAGGCGCAGCCCGAGTGACGTCAGCACGCGAGGATCGGCGCATCCGCCGCCAAGCGGTGGCAGCCCCGCACGCCACGTCAACCGCCATTCTTCAGCATGTGCAAGACACCCTGGCTGTTCCAATATCGACCAGAACAATTTCCCGTCGATTGGTTGAAGGAGGCCTGCACTCCCGGCGTTCGCTCAGAAGACTACCATTGACTCCACAGCATAGACGTGCACGCCTGGCATGGTGCCGGGCTAGAGCGACTTGGATGAGGGAATGGCGGAACGTCGTGTTCTCCGATGAGTCACGCTTCTGTTCTGTCAGTGATAGTCACCGCAGACGAGTGTGGCGTCGGCGTGGAGAAAGGTCAAATTCGGCAGTAACTGTGGAGCGCCCTACCGCTAGACAACGCGGCTATTGCGTATGATTCCACGTCACCTCTACTGCGTATTCAAGGCACGTTAAATGCCCACCGCTACGTGCAGCATATGCTGCGGCCGGTGGCACTCCCGTACCTTCAGGGGCTGCCCAATGCTCTGTTTCAGCAGGATAATGCCCGCCCACACACTGCTCGCATCTCCCAACAGGCTCTACGAGGTGTACAGATGCTTCCGTGGCCAGCGTACTCTCCGGATCTCTCACCAATCGAACACGTGTGGGATCTCATTGGACGCCGTTTGCAAACTCTGCCCCAGCCTCGTACGGACGACCAACTGTGGCAAATGGTTGACAGAGAATGGAGAACCATCCCTCAGGACACCATCCGCACTCTTATTGACTCTGTACCTCGGCGTGTTTCTGCGTGCATCGCCGCTCGCCTCCTATAACCTATATATCATATGGGAATACCGCTTCTTAAAAATCTTTGGGATATTCTAAGACTTGTAATGTATCTACGAATATTTCACTTGAGCTCTGGTAGTAATGTTTTTCTTTTCTCTTTCGCTATGCTGATATCACTGCTATGTGGCCCCTCAAAGTCAATTATATCGGCTAACACGTCGTTTTATGAAGATATCGTGACGTAGTAGTACGGAAGTCTTTTTACTCTGTAGGGACAGTTTTAATTTTCGAAGTGAAATATTATTCAGCGCCGATACCTCGCAAAATAGTTCGTGGACAGTAACCCTTATCTGTCTAATGTCTTAAACTTCATCTAGACGACATTGTTCTTCCTCTCGAGTAGATCTGGATGAGGTTCTCCTTCTGTACCTTTAGTGCGAATCAAATGTTATATTCCAATAATAAATTTTAACAACCTTCTTGCGTCTTTCTTTACCACCGCCTTCTATGCTCCTTTCTCATCAAGTACCTGACGAAAACAGTACTCCTTTGACATGTAGGAATATTCTGACGCTTTACCAATAACCTTCTCATGACTCAAACTCCATTTTTGTTCCAATTAGACCTGCTTGGGAACAGTGAAATGGCACATTATTATTATTATTATTATTATTATTATTATTATTATTATTATTATTATTATTATTATTATTATTCGTTATATCCAATTAAGGAGCGCGTGTGGACTTATTTAGCACAACGTATCTTATGGTCTTTCCAAAATCTCTTCATCCTTTCACTGTGCTTCTCTCTGCGTTCTTCCGTCCATCCCGTAGCTTTTCTTTTGGGTTGATCAGCAAATTTGTGTTTGTTTATTAGATTTCTGAATTTTTTCTGTCTTGGAAGATTTCTTCGTTTATACCGATTTCCTGAAGATCTTTGTTTATTTCTGTACGCCAGTTGTTGTGATTTTTTTTAGAGATACTTTTCTTTGCTAGCCTATTGTTATCCGTCCTGATCAGGTGGCCATAGAATTTTATTCTTATTTTTCTGATAATAATGTTATATGCTTTACGTCCCACTAACTACTTTTACGGTTTTCTGAGACGCCGAGGTGCCAGAATTTAGTCCCGCAGGAGTTCTTTTACGTGCCAGTAAATCTATCGGCACTAGGCTGTCGGATTTGAGCACCTTCACATACCAACGGACTGAGCCAGGATCGAAACTGCCAAGTTAGGGTCAGAAGGCCAGCGCCTCAACCGTCTGAGCCACTCAGCTCGGCTCTTCTTTTTCTAACGGTGTCTGTGATTTTTTTCTGTTACTTGATAATTTCCTGTGATTTCCTTTTCATTCAAATACTATTTTCGCACTTAGGTCCTAGAATTATCCTGAGAATTTTCCTCTCTTATTTTTCGATGTTTTAAATTTGTGATCTGCCACCAATTATTATTATTATTATTATTATTATTATTATTATTATTATTATTACCTCTGCTGGTCAGTAATAGAGTGTCTGTCTCCGGATGCCAAGATAGTGGGTTGAAAACCGGCAAAGGTGATCGGATATTTCAAGGGCGGAAGAAATTCCATTCGAGACTCCTTGCTGAACGATGATGGCAAGTAAAACTTCTCTGGTGACATTCTTGGTGTATACTCAATAAAACCACCTGAAAACTCAGCCATAGACGCCCAAGAAATGTTCGGTTTACTCTGAAATCTAGTGGGGCTAGAGTAAAACGGAACGTCGAATTTGGCGAGCAGAGAGCCAGATGGCGTCGAATTGAAAATGTCTGCACACGGTAACCGAGGCCATACGATTCTTATTAAGTACTATTTCCGTTTTTTTTTTTTTTTTTAAGTCGCACCGACACAGATAGATCTTATGGCGACGAAGGGAGAGGAAATGCCTAGAAATTGGAAGGAAGCAGCCGTGGCCTTAATTAATGTACAGCCCCAGCATTTGCCTGGTGCGAAAATGGGAAATCACGAAAAACCATCTTCAGGGCTGCCGAAGGTGGGGTTCGAAGCCACTATCTCCCGTATGCAAGCTCACAGCAGACTATTTCTCTTAATTTCCTCTTCGGTATCATTTCATTATTGTATTTAGAAAGTGATAAAGCCATAATGTAGTCCGTTAACATCTGACGAGACAATCCTTCACGGAATATTGGAGGTCGAGAAGTAATAACTGGCAAATGATTGGCAATTCATGGCGTTTTATTGACACCAATATAAAGTCAATAGAGCTCCACTAACACTGTCTTTTCTGGTAACGTCAACATGCCGCGATTGCAGACACTTCTGACGACCTCTCTATCTATCTCTATGTCTATCTATCTATATAACAATCAAAGCTTTCATTCCCCCACCCTGAAGTGGTGGGGTGGGCCACGTACATGGTTACGCCCTCTCTCTGGCCAAGATATTCGGGTGGGTTGGGGAGATATGAAGGAAGAAGCATATGAAGAGGTGGGAGGGGATTCCTAACCTTTTGGCTAAGTATTGTATAGTTTTATTACGATCTGGTCATGTTTTTTCTACATTTTTCTTTCTTTGTCTACAGTTACATCCATTAATAATTTTTTTAACGTTCTGATGTGATGTTCTTGCAATATACATGCTAAAATCAGAAACATAATGTTATTATTGAATATATACTGCGATACACTATAGATTCATCTCATATATTATGATATAATTAGTTATAATGTTTACAAATTGATGATGTTGTATGTAGTACAATAATGGATAAATGAAACAGGATGATATAATTAGAAGAGTGCATATTGACTGCGAGAGCGGCCCACATGTCTGATTTTCTGGTATATTAAATTGGCCTACTTGGATGTAAAAGTTAACTAAGCTCTAACTAGTGGGTGGGTTGAATTGCCCGTCACAGTGCACATTATTGGGGTGGCCGGTTTGTGGGTTGATTGAGGATACGATGGAAATGAAAAGGAGAAAGGGTATGTCGGGAGATTTTTAGGGAAAGTGTAAGGAGTTAGAATGTGAGCAGGTTGTCCGGACTTACGGCTTTGTCTTGTAATTTCTGCAGAAGGAGGGAGATATGGGTGTCTAGTATGGGAAAGGGAAAGATGTCCTAAAGGTCCTTAGCGTGATAGATGGGAAGGAGACGGAGGGCTATTCGGACAAGGCGGCGTTCCATGGATAAGCGAGGATGGTAAAGGTTTGGCTGGGTGTGGCCAACAGCTGTCCAGGCAGTGTTGCCGTAGGTGACAGCATATCGGATGAAGGCTTTATAAGTTAGGTGTAGTAATTTGGAGTTGAGACCTTAGCTGTTGCCAGCTAGCTGACGAAGCAGCTGGGATCTGCGGAAGTCTTCGGTTTTGGTGTTTAGGAAGCTGGTCGGAAAGTCGGATGCTGGTCTATGGTAACGCCTAAGTAGTTGAGAGTGCGTCGAGGACGAATAGGGGTCTCATGGACTTTGAGGTGGAGGTGGTGAGGATTGCAGGTGGCGGAAAGGCGGCGTCTGCGGGCTCAGAGCACGGTGGATTTTGTTTTGCTGGAGTTAAGAGATAGGAACCACCGGTCGCACCAGGTGGTACGGTATTTGAGGTATGGTTGAAGGGTACGGTTAATGGCTTGGACAGATGGAAGCGGAGCAAGGAGAGCAGAATCGACTGCGAACTGGAGAAGCTGAAGTGGTGGAGGAGCCAGCCGCGTGGTGTAGGGATAGCATGTTTGCCTCTTGCGCGGAGGCCCCGGATTCGATTCCCGGCCAGGTCAGGAATTTTTACCTGGACCTGAGGGCTGGTTCGAGGTCCACTCAGCCTGCGTGATTAGAATTGCGGAGCTATCTGACGTTGAAATAGCGGGCCCGATCGAGAAGCCAAGTACAACGGCCGGAGGATTCGTCGTGCTGACCACACGACACCTCGTAATCTGCAGGTCTTCGGGCTGAGCAGCGGTCGCTAGGCAGGTCAAGCCCCTTCAAGGGCTGTAGTGCCATGGGTTTTGAAGTGGTGGAGGTGGTTGGGGAATGTCTGCCGCGAAGAGGATGAATAACAGTGGAGAGAGCGGAGATCCTTGGGGGACTCGTAGTGACATGGGGACAGGTTGGGAGAGATAGCCCTGGATGGATAAACATGTTGTCCTATTGGTGAGTTAGGAAGCAAAGAAGCGGATGAAGGACACGGGGAGGGTGAAAAAAATGTTTATATATTAAGGACTGATGAAAGACTGAGTCAAATGCTTTGTTAAAGTCGAAAGTGTAAGAAGACTAGGTCGGGCTAGGTTGAAGTTGATAGCGATGTGTTGAAGAAGGCGGAGGATCTGATGTGAAGTGGAGAGACCGAGGTGGAATTCACATTTCGAGGGAGGTAGTAAGTGGTTGGCATGAAGGTAGGAGTGGACTCTATGGGCTAAGGATCTTGTCTAGAATTTTGGCTAGGATCGTAAACAAGCAGGTGGGACGGTAGGAATCGGGTTTTTTTAAGATTCTCTCTCTACAACTGTGCGAGTTTCAGCGTAATTCTACATTCCTACTTTCTGCTGCGACTTCTTTTTTTCGACTGTTGTGTCGCTGCCTTCGCTACGTACTGCTGCAGCTACCCATGAGCATATGACTGTGACGTCACTGTTCTGGAAAACGCTGGCTCTCTCTTACCCGTTGTGCTATATTACCTGGGCTCCGTCCGGCTCAATGGCTAAATGGTTAGCGTCCTCGCCTTTGGTCACAGGTGTCCCGGGTTCGATTCCCAGCAGGGTCGGGAATTTTAACCTTAATTGGTTAATTTCGCTGGCACGGGGGCTGGGTGTATGTGTCGTCTTCATCACCATTTCATCCTCAGCACGACCCGCAGGTCGCCTACGGGAGTCAAATCAAAAGACCTGCATCTGGCGAGCCGAACTTGTCCTCGGACACTCCCGGCACTAAAAGCTATACGCCATTTCATTTACCTGGGCTCCACCCCTCACAAGATAGTCTCGCATCGTTACCAATTGGTGGGGTACCTAGGACCTGTGTGCCGTCTTATTACCTGGCTATTACAATCTTGGCCCTTTTTTTTACATCGTGCAACTTGTTGAGCATGAATATCATTACGCTATTTTGACTTTAGATTCTTAACCCGCTTGGCCTTATTTCCCTCCTTAAACCTGGCTTCTTATGTACTTTTCCTTTCAAACAGCTAGTGTCAGTGTTAACTATGGCGATGCAAGATTTCTCTCTTTCAACTTAAGTTTACTACTGGAACTATGCTCTGGACAGGTGAAAAATCAATTGTATTCACGTATTTACGTGCATGTGATACCTACTGGTTGTTCAACACTCGTATTTCTCAAACAAATGAGCTACCCGGCGAAGAATCTCTTCCTCCTAGCATCCATCTTTGCTCCCCTCCACAACCTCCCCCCACCCTTTTCCTCGTATTTTTAACATCATTCCGCTTCTTTATTTTCTTTACTTTTTGGAGTTTCTTTCAGCATTGTATATATTTTTCCCATTCTGTAATTTAATCTGTGCCACAACTAAATTTATATTTACCTATCGAATGTACTCCTACCATCCATGTCATATTTCTAGATGTAGCATATTCTTGCTTCGTAACTATTGATTTCAGATTTGCTTCTACCATTTTCATTGCTCGGCTTATTATGTTGGTGTCCTAACCTTAACAGAAAGTTATATTTCTTGTTGACCATTAAATATATTTACCTGTTCTGTTAATATTCTGCTTCTCTCTATTCTAACACTTTTTTATCCTCTGGGACTCATCACCTTCTTTCTGCGTTGCATACTTGCTGTGTATTTGTTTACTGCGCCATTAATCTACCACGTTACGGCACAAGATACTACAGTTGGATAGGTCATTTCGAGGATTAGAGAATAGAAGCATTGCGGAACGTTTCCAAGCAGTGGGATAAAAGCCATAGGTGAGGATTAAGGTGTATAGGGAGGCTATGATTGTTAAGAGTTCATCTGGGGATTGACGGATGAGGCGGTAGTGGATTTGGTCTGGACCAGGAGCAGTGTCACATGTGCGAGATAAGGCGTTTTAAATGTGAGTGGATGTGACTGGGGTGTTGAAGACATGGGGTGTAAGGTTATGATCAGAGGATAGTAGAGAAAGGAAGGAAAGTAGGGCTTGATGTAAGACAGTATCGGTTTGGGAATAGAGGTGATAGATGGAAGTAGTGAAGTTGGAAGTGTGAGGAAAACTCCAGTTTTCCTTGGTGTTCGTTGGAGCTATCCATTAAGGACGATGAGTAGGAAGGGGTGCAATGTTAGCTGAGGAGGGAGGAAAGCTTTCACCAGAATGTGGAAGGGAATGCATGCTGGAAGTTGAGGGCGGTACAGGTTTGAGACCACGTTCTTCGGTGAGAAATCTTTAAATAGTCGTTGATAGTTCGAATGGTTGGACGATGGAGGCGGAGGAGGTAAAGATCTCGGGATATGGAATATTCCATTAGTTTAGGTTTAGAGAGTTTCTGCAGGTGACGGTATGTAGGTGGGAGTTGAGGTTTGTCGGGATTATAGAGGGAAGTGGGTATGTGAAATTGTCATTATTCACCTCAGCGATGTCGAAAACTATGGACTGTACATTAATATTTATCATTGTCTATTATATTTTTATATTCACCGCTCTTTCTGTGCTTTTTTATAATTCACGCCTACCCCTAGGGTTGCTAGGGGTATCTTATCCCCACAGTATTTTTTTTTTACCGGGAGATTAGGCCGTGCGGTTAGGAGCGCGCAGCTGTGAGCTTGCAACTGGAAGATGGTGGGTTCGGGCCCCACTGTCGGCAGCACTGAAAATGGCTTTCTGTGGTTTCACCATTTTCACACCAGGAAAATTCTGGAGCTGTACCTAATTAAGGGAACGGCCGTTTCCTTCCCATTCCTACGCCTTTCCTATCCCATCGTCGCCGTAAGACCTACCTGTGTCGGTGCGACGTAAAGCAAATAGAAAAAAACCCTCGGTCACTTTGGACATTTTCTTTTCTTCATCCGCTCTCACCCCACCCTTCTGCCGCTGAACATAGTCTTAAATGGCATCCAGAGTGTCACAGGTCATCTCAGTGTGTCCAAAAACAACGGATTCGACACAAATATATGTATATTTCACCCCCTCCCCTAGTGGCTCTGGGAATGTCTTACTCCAAACAGTACTTTTTCCAGATAGTAACTTATACCAGTTTTGGTTGGTACCTAAGCTGGAACGTACATACGTCCATTATCTCGGTTATTTTGGACAAATCTTTTTTTAACCGTTCTCAACCCCTATGCCAAAGGGGCTTAATTTGGACTGTAAAAAATTTCTATGTGTCACTATTCATCACAGCGACCCCGAAAAATGTGGCATTCGACACAATTTCCGAATTTTATATATCACCCCCAGCCCTAGAGTGCTAGAGTTTTCTTATCCCCACATTGTAGTCTCCTGATAGTAAATCATATGTGTACCAAGTTTGGTAGAAATCACTCCAGTAGCCCTGAAAAGTATAGTTCGAGTCTAATATCGGTAGTTTTAGTTATATTTATATTTCACTTTATTCCCTGGGATTTCTAGAGGTGTATTGCCCCAGCAGCATTTTTAAGAGATAGTAAGTAGTATTTGTACCAAATTTAGTTACAGCTATACTGGAAAATGCACACGTACATCAATAATCTGGGTCATTTTGGAAAATTAATTTTTTCACCCTTTCTCACCCCTATACCAAAGGGGGCTGAACTTAGACTTAACAAAACCCAAATGTCACTGTTCATCTCAGTGACCTCTAAAACTTCGGATTTGACATACTTTTCGATTATTTTTGCATCTCCCTCGCCACTTACACCCCACCACACAGAGAGATGAACTTGGACTTATAAAAATCCCGGAGTGACACTATTCAACTCAGCGACCCTGCATTCTATGGATTGGACAATATTTTCGATTATCTTTGTATCTCACTCCCCCCTAACCCCATATCCCGAAAGGCGCTGAAATTGGACATAAAAATAAGTCCAGAGTGTCACTATTCATCTCAGTGACCCCGAAAACTATGGATTCGACACTACTTTCGATTATATTTGTATCTCATCCCCTTTTGCCCCCCACCACCAAGGGATAAAAAATCCGGAGTGTCACTGTTCATCTCAGCGACGCCGAAAACTATGGATTCGACACTATTTTCGATTAGTTTTATATTTCTCTCACCCCTACCACTGAGGGGGCTGAACTTGGACTTATAAAAAATTCGGAGTGTCACTATTCATCCCACTGACCCCGAGATCTGTGGATTCGACATTGTTTTCGATTACTTTTATATATAACTCCCCAAATAGGGCTTAACTTTGACTTTAAAAATCTGGAGTGTTACTATTCATCTCAGTGATCCCTAAAACTATGGATTTGACACTATTTTCGATTAATTCTGTATCTCATCCCTCCTTGACCCCCACCAATAAGTGATAAAAAAACTCAGAGTGTAACTATTCATCTCAGCAACCCCGAAAAGTACGGATTCGACACTATTTTCGATGATTTTTATATCTCCCCCCCACCCCTCCCGATACATACCCACGTACAATGACATTTACATGGATTATATATACTCGCCTTTGCTCGTTGGGACCCACAGTTGCTATTCGTTAGGAGTGGGTGATAACTTGTGTCGTTCTGTTGATGTTCGATATTTTTTCCAGTTTCTTTAATATATTACACATCTAATACACAGCTACATTCTTCAAACTGGGCAGACCAATCAAAGTTGATCCTATGACTATAAAGTACATCTCGATCACGGCATGTTGGATTGCTATTTCCAAATAACAGGCAAAATAATGAATCTCTTATCAAGAAAGGTACTTTATAAAACATGACAGCGTGTTCCCATCCTCCTCTATACAGCATTTATTATCGGACTACATTATATAGCATAAGATGCCGTCGCCTGGCGACAATCAGTCCATCAAGTTGATTCAATCTAGGTCAATCTTGGTGCGGCTTTGCAATTACATAAAATTACCAAAAATGACTCATCATAAGAAAACTAACCATGAGATTTCGTTCAAACCACTTCATAATCCCTCTCAGATGTAATAAGAACGAACTGTGAAAATTTCAGCGAAATCGGTCCAGTAGTTTTTTAGTCTATTAACGTCAAATATACCAACATCAAATTTTATATATTGGTCCATATTGAGGGATACCTACCTTTCTTACCTATCAGCAAAGTTCATGAGATCTGTCTCTTGGGTCGTATCGGGTTCTTCGTCACTTGCTGAGGTAAAGGTAGGGTTCAGTAATTCTAATCTATCTACTGGAATGAAAGGTCTATTTAAAAGATTCCTATTTATTCAGGAAAATTCTGAAGCCATCTGATGTATCAAGGGTATCATAGAAGTCAATTGTGTCCACTGGACACCACAATCATTTTTACATAAACGTCAGAACACTGGTGTGAGACTTTAACGTAACTGCCTGACGGGCATTCTTACTAGAAACCATTGTCTCAATTATTAATCATTTAAGAAAGGAAAATCTGGAAATCCTTAAATTCGGCTTCCATGTGAGACCACATGTACCATCATAGTGATTCGTTATGGTCCAGCCCTCGTAACACGAACTCTGGACTCTGGGAATAATTAAGGCCGTCCAATCGGTGTGTGCCACACAGTGGTTCTACGGCATGGACCCTTAATTGAATCGATGTGACCTGCGTCTATGTCATGGACCGACATCTAATCTTTCAAGTTACTTTAAAGTCATTGTGGATGATGACCGCAAGGAAAGGATGCTACAATGGCATATGGCCCTAATCTAAGTCACTGAGGATGATGACCCCCTGACCATCCAAGTTTCTAGGCTGAAGGCTAAACACAATTAAGTTACATCGGTTGATGACCAAAGTTCCACTTTACTATCCCCAACACATTCACTGCTCAATCAATCAAAGTTCAATAATTACAACAATAGCAATGCTCACAAACTTTGTGGCAGTAAAATCCATTTCCTTCGGATATGTCCCCTTAAACGTTACTTTATATTTTAATATTCCCCCAGAAAAACAATCTAAAATTTCCAGAATGCATCTCCAAGTAATTCGCTTGATAAAAGTTATTTCAAAATGCGGTTTCACTGAATTTAATAATTAAATAAATTTAAATGATTTAACGAAATGTTAACGAACAACAAATTTTATCTCCGCGGACTCTGGTTTCTTCACAAATTTCTACGCAGCTGTGATGTGAATTCAATCTTATGATCTTTATCTGGTTGGAAAAGAATTGTTACAAAATTATGTCCAGTTCTATATCATGTCTCGTGATCTCACACTTTTAAAATCTAATCTAGTCCTAACCGTTATCAACACTTGAATATCCTAATAATCTACGTACAAACCAATCAACTCGCCATATAATTACGATGTCATATCTCGGCATTACCATTTATGAAATTTTGCACACCCCTCACAGACAAACCGATCATCACAGCCATCGCTCTATATTTTGGACAACCCTGAATTTGGTTACTCTGTTCCTTATACTCAAAGTTCGTGATTTCAAATGTTCATTACGTCCCCAATTACAGTATTTCACAATACTTAGATCATTACCGGCTATGAATTTCAACTAAATCCAGCATTTTAACGTTTTCCCTGGCCGAGAAATACAATCTCAATACCAAGCCTGTCCCGTTATCACAACTGAGGCCTCTCGCCCCCCAAGCTCGCTTGGCAGTTACATGAAACACCTGGTTTACTCACAGTTGACTGGCTTCTCAAAATGCTCTCTTTAAACTCTGCCGACAAATTTAAACAAATACGATATTCTAACCAACAAAATGCACAGATTATGCTTCAAGATGCCCACACTAATTATACGCGTCGCCAATTGATACCGCTATGGATTTCTATGAATTTCTTTCCATTCTCAACATTATAAAATATTCCTCGGGCTATCATGTCCCGGCTTCAATGACAGGACTCTAACCTGATTCACAAATCTCATATCAACAAAACTAACCTCTGTTTCCCAGCTCCACAATTATCATCGACAAAGAACTGGAATAAAATCCTTACTAGAAATCTCGACGTCTAATATGGCACAATGCATTACTCATGAATAACTTCGCATAAATGAGATCGTATTTAATAACTTGATTTTTATGAACAAAATGACTGAAACATTCTACTAGATCTTTTTATTGTCAGTCAGACACAGTTTAAAATGGGCATAGAAAAACGTTTCTCTCCGTGACCAAATTCATCACCCTAGGTTCTCACCCGACAGCGCGCTTCCACTCGATTGAAAATGAGTGACCATGTATTGTTATTATTAACGTCAAATTGCAGACAGAAAAATTTTACGTCGAATGAACATCTTAATTTGACATCACAAAATATAGGCAGTACACTCACACGGATGACGATCTACATTGGACGTGATATCACTTCGGAACCCTATTCAATAACTTTTTACAACATTATACGGCACTCGCAAGACTTCAAAATTTTATCCAAGTGGAAAATAAAACAAATGACTCTTTTAGTCGTACTATCACATTTACAAAACTTAGTAGGGGTGACCACTGCGTCGTATATCCCCATTCAAATACACCTTTAGAGATCACGAGACAAGATATAAGAGGTAGTAAGATGGAAAGTCACCTACCTCATGTCGTCATAGGGCTCACCTGCGACCCTGGCATTTTATTTAGCCATTTTTACATTCATGGCTTTACAAACCATTTTTTAAATATTTTTTCAGGTTTCCTGGAATAAAGCATAAAAAGAAAGAAAATACCCTTCACTTGTTTGTTGAGCGGACACGATAGACTATAATTATTTCCGCACACGAATTACTTAATCACATTCGAATTTATTCAGTACTTTGACCGTCCTATCTGGTACAATTATTTCACTCAAGATGTCTATCTCCTCATGGAGACAAGACCTAGCCACAATGGCTAAAATCTGCAGTTGAACTCAGTCTACTTTCGTTGGTTTGATTTCGCAGAGCAGCTCAACAATTTTTCGTCCGCTTTGTATCACAAATGCTGGAGAAGGAGACTTCGTCATGGCGTCCCTTCATATTTATAGCAGTTACCCCCTCTCTTCGGATATCTCCCTTTGCCGCCAAGAAAATTTCTATAAATTTTCTGACTTACCTAAACTGTAATTTCGAGAGTTTTGAAAGTGACTACATGCTTGCTACATTTCTGGCGGTAGTGTTTATGGACATTTAAAATTTTTACGGGTTCGATTTGTGAGATGATTGACCCCCTTTGATAGGCACTATATTTTTTTTTTACTTGGCTTGGTTCGCCATGTACACGCGCTTTGAAATAGTTCACAAAAATGACTTGAGATTCTTCCGCCGTTGACACGTGTGGCTGACGTCACGTACCCTAGAGCGTGGGACCGAAGGTAATCACCCTCTCGTCACGTGTCAAATCCATGCTATCAAGAATCCAACTTTTAAATGATTGTCGATTTATGCATAATGTTCTTAGGGCACAAAGGTCATGGGTTCAATATAGATGTCACACAGAGGGACTCATTACCCTTAGTCGCAAATTGTAAAATAAACTGAAGTATTTTCCTCTCCGTTTGCGTGTGTTCTTTTCGTTTTATTTTGTTTGCGACTGCAGTGAGACACACACTGAAACTTTTACTGCATAATATCACAAGCCGAGGGAGGTAAACGGACGAGAACAATATTTGGTACTTCAGTAAGCTCTGTGTACGCATAGAGGATGCACTAAGTTTTATCTTTTCAGTCAGCGAAGCAAAGCGAATTTTATATACTATACGGTTTCATCATACTGTAGTCGGCAGATAAAGTTAACAGGCGCTTTTGGAGGATGGTGAACTTTCTATACCACTATCATTACCATCACTGATACAAACAAATTACAATACCAGTTGATCAATCATCGCTGTGGTTGAAAGTTTCTGAGGCAGTATTAGTATTTGCGTAAGGCAGGCTTACGGATCTCCTTCAAGAAGACACAGTACATGACCAAAATCGAAATGGCACCCAGAGGGATGACCGCGGAGGGAGCGAAGATTCGGAAAGTAGAGAAATTGAAATATCTGCGGGAGTGGGTAGATAGCAACCTGTCAGAAAAAGAGGCACTGATATCGAGAATCAACAAAATGAACTTGGCATACAAGTTAAGTATGAACACCAACAACAAGAAAAAGATCTCAATCTATGCAAAATTCAGACATTACCAGACTGATCCGTCCAAAAGCCTTATATGCAGCTGAATGTTTGAACCTGATAAAGCCAGGATTGGTCAAGCAGTTAGAACTGTAGGAGCGAAAAATTCTGAGGAAGATACTGGGAGCCCAAAGAACAGAGGATGGATCATACAGAAAGAAAGCAAACCAAGAAATGTACCGCAAGATAGAAAAGATCTCAGACACCATCCGAAAGAGGAGAGCCATGTTCTTTGAACACATCTACAGAATGGACTCGGGAAGACTGACCAACAAAATAGCAAGGATTTTTGAGACCAGGAAAACAGTGGTACGCTGGTATCAGGAAGTGAAAAAGGGCCTGAGAGAAATAGGAATACAAGGATGGGAAATAAGCAACAGGGAAACTTACAAGTCGAAAATGAAGAACACAAAGAGTTTCCAAGAAAAAGTTAGTTTGCGGACCCAAATACCATGGACGGAAGACAGAAGTAGTTAGCAGTGTTACGGGGTTACCCGAGGACCAGCAGAGGCGAAAGAAGGTGCCTGGTTGAATGGGTCTAACTACAAAATCAAAGTTAATTTAAAACTTTAACAAAGGTTATAGTTTTTGAATTTCAACAATCAACAACAAAACTGTAACAACTTTTCACTTAGTGAGATAACAATGACATATCAGGTACCATGACAAGGTTTATACAAGGCAAGAACACCCAAATTATAGTGACTGTTTAGTAATCCGGGCTTCCAGCCCCTCGCTTCACAATTTGTGAGCACACAGCTCAGAATTTACAAAGGCACAATTTTAGACCAGGGCAGAAATCCCTCAATGCAATGGAGCACTAGCTCCGTACTCACAATATCAAGCCTCCCAGAGGCACACTAGAAAAAGATCTAACGTGCTCTCACTTCTCAAGCCTACTCGAGGCAATATCAGAAAATTACAATTACTTGCCATCAAGGTACACCTTACAGAATTTGAAACAGGGGGTTTCGAGTACTCAACCTATTGGGCCGTAGTAGAAAAGAACAGGATAAGTAAATGGCCCGAAACACCAAATTGAATGGAGGCGTGTACTTGCACTCCTAAATATGCAATTCTTAAAACCTAAAAGGCACTACGCCGATGAAACAGGGGCTATTTCGAAACTATGGAGGTGAATTGTATAAGAATAATTTAAGACATTACGGAAAGGAAGAAAACCAGTTACAAAACGTAGTCACCTCAAACCAATATGAACGGGAGCTCGAGAGGGTATATCACTCTTTATCCCCGATTCACAGTTAAAGTTTTATGAAGTTATTACATAAGCCGGCAGAAGTTACATTTACAGAAAAGTCGGTTACATCGTTAAAGTTTCGGACCTATCCCTCGGGTTAAACTGCGGAGCTAGCACGAAATAAAGATGTTAAACGGCCATTACCTTGCTGAAGAACTGCTGCCCGATGAAAGAGGCGCCTGCCGCCTCCTGCTTCACACACACACACTAGTTAGATGTTGATCAAATGGCCAAGAGACGTGAAAATTTGCAGTTTATAAACCCTCAGGGAAAGTTCGAGATCATTCATGAATAATCAAGCCACACCCTCTCAATTTTATTGAACCATTCAAAATTTACACTCAAAGTCGAAGAAGAAATCCAGGATTGGTAGAAAATTAATTACAAAAATTAGGGACTGGCTGGATTCAAAGCTGGCGGAAAGAAAATATAAATATTGCCAACCCAAAAATAAATGAACATCAATTAGTAAAAAAAACTTATGAATACAAAACTTCTAAAAAAGTTCTTTCACTTCGCACCAGGGTGCATGATCATAGTTTTGTAGTGACATCTGTTGCAGAAAGTCCAAACTTCTTGATGAACGGAAAACAAAGCAAATTAAAATTCGCACAGTACTGGAGACTTCACAATAATAAAATTACAGTAGTGACATCTTCTGAGTAAAGGTTTAAATAGGTCTAGTTCCAAGTTCGGTGTTTCTCCTTTAGAGGAGTTGTCTTTATTTTTTTAATTTTTTTTGGCGCAAGATTGAAATATGCGGCGTAGAGGTGTACCTCCCGGTACAAGCAGAGTGAAAGAATGAAGGATTACTGGGCGCAGGTCAAAGCCCAGAAGCAGCCGAAATCGAATTAACGTGGTCCACAGTCGGCCAAAACGAAAGAAAGAAAGAAAGAAAGAAAGAAAGAAAGAAAGAAAGAAAGAAAGAAAGAAAGAAAGAATTTGCGTTATATAATGGTCTAAATTTTCATGGACTGCGTTGTAATATGTTACTATATGGTCGTCTGGCTCCATGGCTAAATAGTTAGCGTGCTGGCCTTTGGTCACAGGGGTCCCGGGTTCGATTCCCGGCAGGGTCGGGAATTTTAACCTTAATTGGTTAATTTCGCTGGCACGGGGGCTGGGTGTATGTGACGTCTTCATCATCATTTCATCCTCATCACGACGCGCAGGTCACCTACGGGTGTCAAATCAAAAGACCTGCATCTGGCGAGCCGAACATGTCCTAGGACACTCCCGGCACTTAAAGCCATACGCCATTTCATTTCACTATATGGTCGTTCAGACATAAGTAACGCTGACAGAGACCATTCTGAACAAAATTCCCCAGAAATCTCCAGCAACGGTCCATGTAAATTCTGTGGCAGTAAACTGTCTAAAGTTCCGTTTAATAGTTTCCTGTACTTGTCGTCATTCTAAATTGTTGATGATGATGATGATGCTTGTTGTTTAAAGGGGCCTAACATCGAGGTAATCGGCCCCTAATGGTACGAAAGGAGACGAAATGGAACGACAAATTAAAAGTCTAAAATCCTCCACTGACCAGAATTCAAAACGTGAGGACGAAGAATGTTTTAAATTCATATCCATCCATTCAATCAGTGTATGCGACCCGCAATGCCTTACATTCACAGAAACTGACGCAAAACAATAGTATTACTGTCCAAATGACTGCTGCTATAGCATAACACTGAATCGATGATGCTTGCAGTCTACAGGTGGTTCAAAAACCAAGCTATCAGTCCCTCATAACGGTACTTATCGCTAGGAAAGCAGAACCATGTTATCTGTCATGTTGCGGTACTAATCAAAAGTAGCAGAGACTCGCGGTATTCCACACATTACGGTACTACTCACAGGTTATGATATTCGACATATAATGGTGTTTCTCACATTGCGGTGCCATTACAGCCAACGCAACCCTACGGTGTTCATCACATAAGAGTACTAACCGCAGGGACCTGCACTATCCCGTGGTGTTCCTCATATAGTGGGTACTAATCATAGGCAAGGAAGAACCATGGTAGCTATCATCCCATGGTCCCGCTCATGTGGAGGTACTAATCACAGGCACTGCAAAAACCGACCACACGGTGCTCCTGTGTGCTACTAATCACAAACCTATTTGGTACCTAATATAGTGAAACTACGCGCAAGTAAAAGCGACCCATAATGTTCTCAGCGTGGTAGTACTAATCACAAGTAATTTCATGGTTCTAAGACAATCATCCCTTGGTCGCCCCTTTTAGTCGCCTCTTACGACAGGCAGGGGATACCGTCGGTGTATTCTTCGTCTGCGTCCCCCACCCACAGGGGGTAAGTTAATGAATGTTGGTAAAAGATAAGCCCCATCCCCTTTACACAGCGGATGTCTACAAGATCCCATGCAGCTGCGGCCAGGTATACAGTATATAGGCACTACAAAACGCAGTATCGCCCAACGACTGAAGAAGCATAACAGACATAGCCGGCTGGGACAAGCAGACAGATCATCAGTCACTGAGCACTCGCTGCTAGCCATTGAAATCCTGAAGCTCGCCAACAGCTTGAACCGTAAGGAGCAATCCGAACGGGTAAACAAAGCTTGGTTTCCAGTCCTGAAAGCCTTCGATCCTGGAGGACACGATGGCCGTGACAGTCTAGAAAAAGCAACGGGTGATTATTTGCCTGTCTCCGCCAAGGAAGGTCGACGTACATTGACCACCTTTATGCTACAATCACTGGCCGAAAAAGAAAATCAGCGACATTACCTCACATGGCGAACCAATAGACACGGAGCACATCGTAGCCTCCAATATACAGCGTGATTCAGCAGCTGTTTCCAATATCGTTTCCTGCACCTCAACTAACGTGCACATGGTTATAGGGGTTCATTCCCCTCCAGGCGTACTGTATGGTACTAATCTTCAGTGAGCATATTTTTCACACGATTCTCAACCCCAGCGAAATGTTATATCATCAGTTCGCAAAACATGACGCCTTAAATCATGTAGAACGTCCTTTTACCAAGTAACTAGGTTAATGTGTCGTGCCACGTAACTATGTGTAACGAAGAGGGGAACAGTGAGGTAATTAACGTCTTAAACACCGAACCGAATGACGCATATACTCTGCTCTCGTCGTACTTCCAGCACGTTTCCAGCAGTGTAGCGTAGCGGATGTGGTTAGGCGTTCGCCTAGCAATCGACGGAATGTGTCAGCGGCGGTTCGAATCCTGCATCATTCAAATATTTTTGCATCGGTATGATGTTTGAATACGTAAACACAGGTGCAGGTTTGCCACATTCAAAGAGTAGAATGACGCTGTTATTTATCTTGTGCCCTCCGCATACTCCGCTGGTTAGGGCGTGAATGTACTGTAATCCCTTCTGTCATTCGACACGTTTTACACACAGGAATACGTTGACATGCTCTTCATTTATGGGGAAGCAAGACAAAACGCGTGCGAGACACTATGCCTGTCCCAGGAACGGTTTCCCGGCAGGCGACGACATTCCGCCGTATTGAAAGACACCTAAGGACAACAGGCATGATTTCCAACCAGCCACCAGTCCGCGATTTGCCCGTTACATCGGGTGAAACAGAAGAGGCCGTTCTGGAGGCAGCTCGTAATAATCCACACATCAGTACAAGGACGATTGCATGACAGGTGAACACCAGCCAGCCGTCCGTCTGGCGAATACAGCATGAACATAAATTTCACCCATACCATCTTGAGCTACACTAAGAGTTCTACGGGCGGGATTTCGAAGCTCGAATGGAGTTCCGTCGGTGGCTATTAGGCAGGCTGGACAATGATGCAGCATTTGTATCGCATATCTTGTTCTCGGATGAATCGCGCTTCCAAAATAATGGGAACGTCAATCGCAACACCTTGCAATATTGGAGTCCAGACAATTCTCACTGGGAGAGGCAGGCGGCCCATCAAGTACGATGGGGAGTAAATGTTAGGTGTGGAATCTTGGGCGATCACCTGATTGGACCTTATTTCATTGAGGGCCATTGGACGGGCCCACGCTACCTTCACTTTCTGCGTCAGGAACACCCACTGCTGCTGGAGGATGTTCCCTTGCACGATCGTTTGACGACATGGTTGCAACAAGATGGAGGTCTAACACATTATACTTTGCCCGTTCGTAATCACCTGAACAAAGAACTGCCAGGGAAATGAATCGGACGAGGAGGCCCTGTTTCTTGGCCCGCCAGATCACTGGATTTAACGCCGTTAGACTTCTTCTTGTGGGGACATTTGAGGAACGTCGTTTACACTCAAACGACGGAAAACCCCGACTAGCTCCGGCAACTCACCACGGACGCCTGCCGAGCAATTACACCTGGAATTCTTCAGCGCGCAAGACGATCTATTGGACACGGGGCCCGAATGTGCATAAACCAAAAAGGTCATCACATCAAACATTTGCTGCGATAAAACATTGTCAGGGCAATCGTGTTCCTATTACTTCTGGTCTGTGTGTGTCCGGCCTGCTAACTAATCGGCCCTTCTTAGGGCCACAAACACATTCATTCACACGCAATTTGCATGAGAGCGGGTATTGAACTTCCATTGCGTGCGGTACGTATTAAACAAATATTTCAAAAATTTCCAATCTTCGCCTCGGATTCGAACTTCCCACCTGGCATGCAAGCCCGCTCCGCCAAGCCTTTACCATCTACACTACGGTTCCGTACGGTACACTGGGCAGCTTATAGCAAGTATTACATTTACTGCAGTCGCAATATGAATTTAGTGTTTCACTGGAGGGTCAGGTTCATATGATCTAGAAAGCACGCGCATGTCTTCCAGTGTTTAATACGAGTATAATATTACGGCGTTCTATTATTGTGAGGGGGTAAATACCAAGATATCCGGTTGTGTTGTCTGCGCATACTGGGAGGGCAGATGTTTTGAATATCGTGGGTTGAATAAAACTACATTGGAATGGGAGACTGTATCACGCTGTGTAGTGAGGTAGAATTGGCACACCACTCCATTCCACTGTGAGCTTTGTTGCTATTGAAGTCAATCGGAACTCATAATAATGGCGAGTGCAGTCTTCGGTGAAACGTCAGGACCATCACATTCTCCTAGACCACGCATGGCCTGCAAGCTCGGAAAACACTGTCATGTTTTGTAACGCCGGCCGTGAAAGCCTCAATTGCTATAGTAACCTCTGATATTATCATAGGATTCACATATACACACTGTAGATAATAAAATATCCGTACACCCTTCTGTACACGTAAACTAGAGCCTGGATGTCACTACAACTTTTTCTGCTACTATAAAATGTAGCTGAAGAATTGATGTTTAGTGCCCTGAGAATGAGTGGAGCTTAATGATTTTGAATGTGGAACAGTTACTGTTGCCACATCATCAGACATTAATTTAGGTTTATTGAGACCATTCTAAGTTGACCTAGAAAACTATCGAGGAACGGGATGACAGAACCCACAAGAAAACCACGTCTGTTTTGGCCACGTTTATTGACCGGTATGGATTGCCTTTGCTGGCGAGATGTAGTGTTTACAGTGCACTATGTCTTCTGGTATGGGCTATATCAAATTTGTTACTTTCATTGACCTGTCACAGTCTCATCCTTGGCTTTGACAATATGAAAGTGACTGAGGTTTGAGTGATGCTAGTAATACCATTCCTTATGCAGCCAGTCCCTGTTATGAATGGTGTGAAAATATCGCTCATAGGGTCAGTTGGTGCATACATTTCAGTGGGCTTGGCAGACTGATATGTAAGAGCAACTGCTGGCTCGGTGAGGAAAGCAACGGGAAACTACCTCACTCCTCGTTTCCCTAGTACGCCTCTTCAGTGACGCCTAGGCTATTTATGACAGCTGTTGGCGAAGCTGCAGAGGATCAAACCAGCTTTCGGGCTGATTACCCAACATACATACACATGGATTGCCTAACATTAAAGTAAGTGGTGTGGGGAAACTGTATGTCATCGTGAGGTACCATTACCAATACATTCTGCGATGTAACTAATTGTGCAGCAGCTAACATCATGACTGTGTGCCTAGGGATAAGAAAACTGGGGTCCCTCCTATAAACCGCACATCTCGCCGGTGGAAACGAACAATGCTTTCGGTAGTCGTGTTAAGAGCACCCCCACTTGTCTGTAGACGACTGGATACGTGTGATTTGGAGTGATGAATCACATTGTACAATTTGAGAGTGACTGATGACGGAGCCAGGTGAACGAACTGCAGTGATTTTGTTTATCTCGCAGAGTGTGTTTCCAGATGTTTCTGTGGCTGAAGTTGACCAGCAGCTGCCAGGTCTAGAATATAATCTGTTATCATTATTTGATATATCCTCCCTCATCCAGGAATAAACACCTAACCAGCACAACTGCACCTGTGGATTTCTCTGAACACTTTAAACAGGTTTTTTATTCATTTTTCTCTCTTCTAGACTTTGTCCCTTCTCCAAATGTATTCTTCAAAAAATACAACTAAAATGATCAGGAGGAAAACGGATACTGTAATACATTATAATATGACAGGAAATTCAAAAATAGAACGGGTGAAAACGTTATTTGCGAAGCACGTGCGTCGAAGATTACAGATGCATCATTGAGATCAAGAGAAGGATAGCTCTACTTTCAATTCTTCCAGTGTCAAGTAAGTTACAATACATTACCATAGAGACATTTAGGAAATAAATTACGAAAAAAGGTGCGAGGGGAAAGCCTTTGTCTGAAGCGCCTTACTACATTGAATTGAGCATTGGACAAGTAGTAAAAGGGGGAAAAAACAGATGTGAATATGGTGGAGGATGGTATGATCAAGCTGAACAGAAAAGAAGAAAAAACCACTACTGATTGCAAACCGATATCCCTTGAGTATCGCATGATAATATATCAGGAAAATATAGAAGATGTGGAATACGGCCTGCCATTTTGTGTTTCTTAGGAAAGTCTTCGACCATCAGAGCTGCATGAAATTGGGGGTGTATTGATGAATTGAATTGAATTTATTGATGATGATGATTTACATGCCACAGAGGCTGAAAAGCCCCTTTATGTAGCGTCTCCGTATAACACAATACAGGTTTATGAACATACTAACTACATTTCATAATATTAAAACCTAAATTATATAAGAAGTAATAAAGTGTATCATAAAACGTATTTAATATTTTAGACTACAAGAATCTAAAGCATATAACAAGCAGATACAATTTTTATATATATACATATTTCTGATTGTTGGACAAGAATGCCTGATCTCAGCCCCTTGCGTACTCCTCCAGGAAGATAGATGTTAAGGACTGCTTTAGTTGGGTACAGTTCCTGTCATTTGCGAAGATTAAATACATTAAAGGTACGGAATGCAGTACAAACAAAAGATTTGTTAAATTTAGTGGTACGATGAAGGGTAATTTGAAGGGTAGTTTATGTAAACCTATTATCTCTATTATGTACTGAATCCATAGATTGAAATGCATTATAAAGGTAGGGTGGGGTCTTCAGTTTGAGAATTTTCTGCGTAGCAACGGCTACTGAGATTTCCCGTCGTTCTTGGAGTTTTAACCATTGCAGCTGTATGTAATAGGGTGTTATGTGTTCATCACGCCTGGCATTTGTCACGTAACGAACACATGCGTTTTGTACCCTCTGTAGTTGTATGTTCAAAGTTTCGGATAAGTCGTTGTATACGACTGATCCATGGTCAATTATGAGGGATATAAGACTTTGAACAAGTAGTTTCCGCATGAATGGTGGTGTACATGACACGTTACGTTTCAGAATATGCATGGATGACACAACTTTTCTGATCATATTTGACGAATGATCAGACCAGGATAGGGTTCTGTCGAGAATTAGTCCTATATTGTTAACGGTGTCACTATAATGGATATCTGTATCTAGAATTTTTAATACTGGGAGGGATTTGAGATCAATAGTTATCAGATGTTTTGTGTAACCTATGCAAATAAGCTGGGTCTTAGCCACATTTAATTGGAGGTTATGATTTGCGCTCCATTCGATCAATCGAAAGATATCATGGTTAAAATGCATTATACATGAAGGTGGGTTAGTGGGACTGAAGTGGAAGTAAGCTTGTAAGTCATCAGCATACATGTGAAACGTACTAATTTTAAAGACTTCAGAAATGTCATTAATATAAATAGGGAAACATAAGGGAACCGAGGACTGATCCTTGTGGTACGCCACAGTTTACTGATTCCCAGATAGAGGATCTTCCGTCAACAAACGTGACTCTTTGTGATCTACTTGATAGATATGATTCAAACCACGACAGAGCACTCTGCAAGAAACAAGTTGACTTCAACTTTGCAAGAAACAACTCATGATTAACAGAGTCAAATGCCTTAGAGAAATCAAAGAGACATAAGGTAGTAAGCTGCCTCTTATCGGTGGCCGCGTGTATATCATCCGTAACTCTCAGCAGAGCCATAGTAGTACTATGGCCCTTCTTGAAGCCAGATTGGTAGGGATTTATAATGTGATATTTAGACATATATTCACATATCTGCTCATAAAAAGTTCTTTCTAGTGCCTTACTAAGTGCACAGAGGATGTTGATTGGCCTAAAATCACAACAGACAGGTGGTATTTTCTTACTGGGCACAGGACGTACATTGGCACGCTTCCATTCTGAGGGATACACTCCATTCTGTTGATGGAAGTTAAATAAATGCACAAAGGCATGAAGAAATATGTCAATGCAATTATAAATCATGGATATTGAGATATTATCTGGACCTTTAGCTTTAGAATTGATCTGACTCCTTTTTCTACCTGTGAAGTGTGTACGTACATGAAATATAATGTATCTCTGTTACTTGGAGAGCGAGATCTATAATGTTTGACAGTTTCTTATACTTTCGGAGAGTTGAAGTTAGAGACCGATGACATAAAATATTCACTTAATTAAGATGGAGTAACAGGCATATGGCTACGTAGAGAGTGACCGACTCCAATACCAAGTGATTTTGCAGCACTCCAAGAAGCTGAGGTGGTCTTACAGTTACGGAAGATGTGTACATATACTTCACTTCAGTGTTTGTAATGACTTGTTTTGTCTCATTACACAAGAACCTGAATTGCTCGTAATTATCTGGAAGTTTTGTTTTAATAAATTTCTTCTTAGCTCTGTCCCGTTTACTTATAAATTCCTTAATACGCTTATTGAACCATGGTGTTGACTGGTTTTTTACGAGAATTCTTTTCGGGGGCGCATGCTTGTCACAAAAGAGAAAGTACAAAGCTGTTGAAGAGGGAGACTTTTTGATCTATGTCATTAGACTGGAAAAACACATTCCTAGGTAGTAATTCAGCGTCAGCACGAAACTTGTTTACGTCAAATTTACTGAAGTCTCGAACAAGAATTGTTTTAGGAATTTGTTTTGGCGTGGATAAAGTGAATACAGTGGGAGAAGATCGGGTCCTCCCATCGGAAACACTGTAGCAGCACACTATTGCCACCTGAAGATAGACGTTGTCATTGCAATATGGTAACCACACTTGATAACATACATATTCGCAAATGGCAGCTTCCGCAGTAAAAATATTACGTAACTGCAGGTTTGGACGAATCCATGGCACGCTCGTACCATGTCATCTTGCTGCAGACCGTGAAAACGTCTTAGTTACACTTTCTGACGATACTACCTTGCTTTGTAACATATGTCACTCTCTATTGCCGCTTGCATAGCATACTGTTTCTTCGAGCAACGGCACTGCTATAAATGCCTCAGTTTAATTTGGGCTGGCATTATCAAATTTAGATGAAGTCCTATAACGTGTATAACAACTTTGCCAACAGAAAAAATAGTATTCATTGAATAATTTCTGCCTGGTGTACTATAGCCATATCTTACACAGAGGTACGGGGTGCGATTCCCAGTTCGCCTAACAGTTTTGATGCTTAAATGGGCTGGAAATGGGTTAACGCATCACCAATAACCTCAAATAAGAAGATGCTGATGTGAAATGCAGTGATGAAGACAGTCAAACAATACAGCCGAAGAACTCAGCACACTGACCAAGTTACACTCCGGCCATTAGTATACGCCTCCGTCACAAATATGTTACAACTCGTTTGGGGGATGGGAGAGTACTTTTTATTGATTATCACATCCAACATACGAACTTGCATTTGTTTCGAGATTTTATTAAGAAAACCTTCAAATGTTTCAAACTCAGTGCCTCTGTGTTATAACCAATTACTAAGTAAGACCTGCAGGTTTGAATTTGAAACTTCAATATGAACATTCCATGAGTTATGTAAGAAAACTCACACTGTAAGTTCTGGTACGTGATGAGGTGGGAAGTGGGGCGTAGAGATAGATGCGCCTCTTCACGTAGTTTCAACAAGCAGTCTAGTGTAGTAGTTGTATAAACTTCTGGATATCGGAAGTAAACATAACCTGATAAACATTTACCGTGTAACTTACTCGTCAAGGTAAAGATAATAAATTATCTCCAGTGTAAGTTACAGTAGAGTGAAGTGCAATAATTACCATCGCCATACAGCAAAGATGCCTTCACAATTACAGAGTTTATTAAGTTATGATTTTTACCGAGCATGCATACCTCACCTGAGACCGTTGCCAGAGGATCGACCTTCCAGTACACAGCGCCAGTATTAAAGAAATTTGGCATTGATGAAAATTAAATTGATGATACGTGTAGAAACATTTTGAAAGACTTAGTTCACATATTGCACAACCATTTGTATGGCAATTTTGAATTTAAATCTTGATATAATTTCTTAGCAATTAGTTGTAAACCGCGGATGTATTTTTTTTTCCTTCTGGGCTTTCATGGTCACCCGAAACGCCGGGATGTTTCATTTGAAAATGTATATACACAGCGTGATTGGATACAATGTGAACCGGATATATGAGCGTTATATGGTTGGTCATGTTGATAAATATTGGAAAGAACTAATTAGATATCTCGTGCCGTTGTCTTTTTACCAGCTGCTGATGTAAACCAATCAGATCGCTTTGCGGGCGAATTCAAATGGGTTTTACGAGGCGGTGTTGCTACATCTGCACGTGGCTTGGTCGGGCATGAGAGCAAAGAGTGTCAAACACTAACACCCCATGAGTTCGAGCCAATGCCACTGTAGCGTGCTTGCTAATGTGGATCGAACCTATCAGTTGGTAGGTCTTTGTTAAAGTTCCTCCCCTGGAGAAGTTTAATTTCCTCTATTGGTGCTCTCAAGACGCTCAAAAGCCACGTGCAGATGTAGCAACAAAACTTAGAAAAACCCATCTGAAATCGCCCGCGAGGCAATCTGATTGGCTAACTTCAACAGTTGATAAAATGATAACGGCGCGAGACATCGATTTTTTCAATTATTTATCAGTATGACCAACCGTCTAACGCTCATATACCCGGTCAACATTGTTTCCGACCAGCCTGTATATAGTCCGTTCTAAATTGGAAATCACAAAATATTTCAACATCTTATTTCGATATTGTTCTGTATAAAATATATTTCACTTTCTCTGCTACATTATTAGAGGTTGTCCAGATAGACGATAATTACAAAGGAATTGGCGTAACTGTTTAAATGATATTTTAGATAGAACCTACAAATCTTCAGAGCACTGAGCGTAGCTGTGAAATTGCATTCGGGAGATGGTGTATTCGAATCCCTCCGTCAGCAGCACTGAAGATGATTTTCCGTGGTTTCGCATTTTCACACCATGCAAATGCTGGAGCTGTATCTTATGATTGAGACAACGGACACTACCTTCCCAATCCTAGCCCTTTCCTCTGCTTACGTCACCGAAAACAGTCAATGTGTTGGTGCGACGTTAAACCACTAACAAGAAAACTTATATAGCTGTTATAATTAAAAGTAAATTACATAGCAACATTGTGATCAAACATAATCAGTCATATAAATTGTGTTCTACTATATGGGTCCGAGACTTGGAAAGTGACTAAAGTGATTACCTCCAAGTTGCAGACCTTTGTCAATCGCTGTTTAAGGAAGATTTTAAACATCTACTGGCCGGAAGTAATCTCCAGTCATGAACTATGGAGTAGGATGGGTGAAACCGAGATGGCCATAAAGATAAAGCGGCGGAAATGGAAATGGATAGGGCATACGTTGAGGAAAGGGAACGAAGCCATTGAGAGAGAGGCACCGGATTGGAACCCGCAGGGTATAAGGAGGAGAGGAAGGCCCAAACAAACGTGGCGAAGATCTGTACACATGGAGGCAATGGAAAAAGGCAAGACCTGTAGAGGGGTGAAGAGGTTGGTTGGCAACAGGATCAGATGGAGATGCTTTGTTGATGCTCTATGTTCCACAAGGAACAACAGGAATTAAGTCAAGTAAGTCCATATAAATCTACGTTTGAGGTTCAAAATCAATTACAAAATGATACAATGGCACTCTACCTTTGAAAATATAAACCTATTAGTACTGTCACTTCACCAATGAAAGTTCTACAGTCAATTAGATTTTTAAAATATTATTTCAATTAATGACAATATACAGAGGTATCGTGTGACCTTACAGCGGCTTGTAGTTTTCCTAACAACTGTCTCTCACCTCTGCATACATGACTGCACTTCATACACTACTAAAGTTTATAATTATCTGTATGTATTCAACTCATGTACCTTGATAATTCTGAATACTAATGTTCTAGAGGTCCCAGATTTTGATGTCATACTCTCCTTCAATTTGTGCATCCTAAAAGTATTTTGTACAAAAGTCCACATAATGCTCCCCCACCAGAATTACAATAATATGTATTTATTAACGATTTTCTTTCATTTTCTTTGTTACTTTTAGGTCATTTGTTTTCACTTCTTACATTTATGGCAATAAATTTAACTAATTTAAAATTTCTGGGTACATTTTCTTCGTCCTACGTTACTGTGGAGTTTTTAATGTAATTATGCGCTGAGTTGCTCAGACTGTTGAGGCGCTGGCCTTCTGACCTCAACTTCTCAGGTTCGATCCTAGTTCCGTACGGTGGTATTTGAGGGTACATAACTATATCAGCCTCGTGTAGGTAGATTTTCTAGCACGTAAAAGAACTCCTGCGGGACAAAATTCCGGCATTTCGGCGTCTCCGAAAGCCGAAAAAATAGTTAGTGGGACGTAAAAACCAATAACATTATTATTTTAAATAATAAATCGTATCTTTAAAATTATTGGAGCTTCGAATAATTGTGATTACCTTAACGTTAATAGTTTTAGTACTAAATTCACAGCTCTTCATTGAACAAGAACGCACTGTCAGATAATCGACAAACTTTAGCATTTGAGAACCAGCATATGATCATGTTATTTAATGCAATGTAAAATGAGTTGTTTAATGAAATGTATGTAGATGCACATTTTCTTTGATATGTTCTCGTCCGGTAATACATTTAGCTAAGTTCTTTTACTTCTCAGATATTTTCCACTCAGGAACTACACATTGTCGTAATTATTCTGTAAGTTTGCTTGTACGATCTACGTGCCAAAAAATAACGTTCTCTAATAGTTTTGTGTTTATTAATTTTTTCTCCAGATCTTACGGTATATAACCTAATCGATCTTTATAGCGAAGAAAATAACTCAATACACAGACCCAATCAAGCTTTGACAGTTACAAACTACCTAAAAATAAACAATAACACAACCAATTAAGCAAAGATTGTACTCCTAGACGGAAAGAGGCTAATCTAACTACGGCAGAACTGTACAATAAAGTCATAATAAAAATAGTGGGTTCTCCACGCAGTGATTACTGCTAGGTGGAGCCTTGAGAGATATTTTGCGATTGCCAGGGAATCGCGAGGATACTCACGACAATAAAAAGAGATTGTAGCCTGGTGATTACCTAGTAATTTGGCGATTGCCAGGGAATCGCGAGGATACTCACGACAATAATAAGAGTTTGTTGCCTGGTGATTACCTAGTAATTTGGCGATTGCCAGGGAATCGCGAGGGTACTCACGACAATAAAAAGAGATTGTAGCCTGGTGATTACCTAGTAATTTGGCGATTGCCAGGGAATCGCGAGGATACTCACGACAATAATAAGAGCCTGGTGATTACCTAGTAATTTAGCGATTGCCAGGGAATCGCGAGGATACTCACGACAATAATAAGAGTTTGTAGCCTGGTGATTACCTAGTAACTTGGCGATTGCCAAAGAATCGCGAGGATACTCACGACAATAATAACAGTTTGTAGCCTGGTGATTACCTAGTAATTTGGCGATTGTCACAGGATCGTGAGGATTCTCACGAACCAACACGTCTCTCCCCAAGGGAGGCCGCTGAGCTGCCTCCTCTGACCTGATTGTGGCAGCAAGCCCAAATTTACATGCTTACTCTGGTAACAAATTATTCACTTTAGTCCTAACCTACTCTACTAAGGTTTGATGCTACAATCATAACTTTCGTCCTCTCGCTAAGTATGTCCATTTCTTTGACCTGGTTGTGTCAGCACGTCTAGTAATACATTATACCACTACCTGCTGAGATAATCATAACATTTCATCAGCCGCTACGTGCATTCCATTCAAGACCAAGTGTCCTCATTCTTCTCTCATTGCCACTTACTGTCTCAGCATTTTCTATCCACATAAGAGACCACAACACCTTTTCTTAATCCACCACAATACTACTTTAACATTTTCTTATAAATTTATGTACCCCCATATTTTAGCTTGTTCACACACAATCTTTTGACCTCACATAAGTACCGGTTTAAGTTTCCACCCCTGTACCACTCTTTGATCACCCACCCTAGAATTTTTCGTTCATCTCCTTGTTTTAATATCTCTTTATTACTATGGCTCCAAAACTTCCCTCTTAATTTCTCCGTTTCTTTGCATTGAGCTACCAAGTGTAAGTCATCGATCATCTTCCCGCATAATATACATAAAGCCTTATCTTTGTTTTTCATCCACCCTTTATTTTTATATAATCCCATAGGCCACCGCAATAGACCTCCTTTCATCGTTCTATCACCGCTCTTTATATTTATTTCTGTGAATGTAATTACCTTATTGCATACGCTAAAGGATGCTCTATTTCTGTTTCATTCTATCTCTGTTTCTGTATATCCCTAATCCTCGTTATAATCGCTTTCCGCCTTCTACCACCCTTCCAGACCTCATTCCAAATACATATCACATCCCAATCTTCTCCACATACCTTTTAATTTTTGATAACCAGCTCTCAGTATACATACTTTCCCGTTGTTATTGCAAAGCCTTTTGCAGAACTTCACCCCCCTCTCCCTTTTCAAACGCATCCAGTAGTTGAGTACTCTCTTAGCACATTCTATTTCCATAGATTTCCCGCACATTAATACCGCTCCGCTACATCATGGAAAGTTCCAAAAGTCACAATGCATGTTCTGAAAAAGTCTCATTTGGTTCATATGCTGGTTGTAGGCCCATTTCTTCGAGGTCTTCCTTGACGTTAACTTACCAGGGAATTGTTTTTAGATTTGATTCAAAATTGTTAAAATGCGTTTTGTCCATCGAGATTCGTCTATCCGCCGTAGGTGACCGTAGAAGCGAGCCCTGCGTTTGCGCATTGTGTCCACGATCTTCACCAAATTTGAGTATATTTCTTGTCTGGATTTTCTTTTTTTTGTTCTGAGAGACGATAAGGCATTCGGATGCACAGAGAGATATCTGCTTGACAACAGTGTTATAATGATTAATTTTGATATTTATAAAAAAGCACCTTTTGTTATAATTATATTGTACCCTGATGAGATAGGCTCTATCTTTCATGATTTGATTTTGATACGAGAAATACTGATAAATAGGAATATTAAATGAGTACAGTGTCAGTTTTGTGTGGACGGGATAATTTCAACATAACCAGACATATCGCGACTCTCCGTCGCCACACAGTAAGCTTGTCATTAGGGGGAAAATGTTTCTTGGCCAGTAGATAAGAGGATTAAATCTAGAGCTCACAACAACAGAATAATGACTTCGAGGAAGTGAAAGAGTATATATTTCGGACCAAGGGCGAGCGGATGTATCACCAATACCGAGAATGTGACGTGCCAGTTTTTCCACGCCCGAGGCATTTGGTGTTGTCAACGTTACAAGGAAGAGATTTCAAACTAACCGAAGCGGTGTTGACCAATGAGAAAATTTATCACAGGCCCGCAGATAAACCAACATAAGAAAAACTCAGAGTGAACTCCAGTTAGCTTCTCCGATAACAATAATTAAATTATTCCAACCACATAATTGAATAGAGGGGATTTTTGTGATATCGTTCCCATGTTGATTAATTGTAATCGTAATAAATTAAAGTAATGAATTCGTGGAAATGACCCACGCTATCTCGCCATTGGTCGAGATGAGCACGCCATCAGGGACGCCGAGTTAGCGCGCGAAAGGTGGAGGACAGAAATTAAGTGATATTTCCATGATCACCGAACGATAGGAGTTCAGAATACGACACATGAATGTGTATCGCCAGTGTATTAAGTAGGATAAAGCAAGAGATCCAAATCCGCCTGCATATGCCTCTCCAGGAGTTGACCGCGGATGACCCCGGCGGGAAATCATATCGTCCATAAAAGTCCAGTAGCGAACCTCACAGTTCAGTTCTTACCAGTCACCAGTCGTTATCGGTCACCAGTCGTGTCAGTCGTAATGAAGTAGTTGGGACTCTGACACGTTGACTCTGTAAGTCAGTACCTCGGGACGCATTCGAAGTCAGTTAAAGCTGAAAGTGCGTGAGTTATCAGGAGAATGAATACGAACTGTGAAATTATCCATAGTGCCGAGTGTAACTAATCAGTACAACTGTATGTTCAATTTAATAAATGTCATGTGATTGAATAATAAATAACTAACGGAACGCCGATAGTACCTTTGGAAGGCAGTGTGCGGAGCCTGAAGTAAACACCTCAAGATAGACGGTGAATAACTATCCGAGCAGGGAACCATAGGAGCTAGGCGATTATCAAGACGGCTTAGAAATAAACCAGGAAGTGCCGGTTGAAGACGCGATACGCGCCGGTTCAAATGAACGACATTTCGTCGCAATGTGTCACGACGTGTGTTTCGGGCGTATATGAAGAGTATATTGTGCGAGTGTCAGGGGTCTAGGAGCACCTATAAGTGTTTTTTTTGTTATTAGTATTCTTGTGTAAAATAGTGTAATAAGGTATTAATCATGGGTAGTCACCCAGAAGTGTTTTATTGTGTTAAATTTGTATTGTGCGACATGATGGACGAGTAGATCACCATGGGGCCGTAAGGCCTATATCTCCTCCGCTACGAGACAATGGAATTCTACATAGGAATGAGTACACAATTTTGATATTGGGGGATGTTATCGCGACTAAACGGGGTTCAGTGTAAATTAATTATGGTTACTTAACATGGTCCGCTTCCCGAGTCTATGATTTTATTTTTTTGTTAGACGGACGAACTAATTTATATTAACGTAATAATGGGTTAGATTAATTAATTTGAGTATTTGTTTGTTGTATATAATGTAAATATGGGATATATTTCTTTCAATTAATGCATGCTGTTTGTAATACTTTGAATTAAGTTCATTTCAAGTGTTAAATTCTTTTTTTGTGCTAACCCATTTATTTGATTTTCAATCACTGCGGTGATCATTTGTAATTTAATTAGGAATAATTTCTATTAGACAGCCAGATTATGAAAGAGCCAGAGTATGTAAGATTTGTGTTGCGTACGGAAGGTCATTAAAATACTAATAATAATCGAGTCGAAAAAGGAAAGTAAAATAATAATAATAATAATATTTGGGCGTGTACAAGTTAAAGTATAATAATAATAATGACGGTGCTTCGCGAGTTAGCCAGTGCAAATATAATAATCAATGTGGAGATGACATGTAGCGTTAAAGACTTTCATTCGCGTAGTCAGTTTGATTTTACGTAAATTTTTGATTTTACGTTTTTGGACTTTAATTTAACCATTAAAATTTTGTTTAAAAGCGATATAGGCACGTGAATTAGAATGGTCACGATATGTTAAAAGCCCAGAATGATTTGAGCCCATATTTAGAGTTGGAAGTCATGAGGGACGAATAACCGGCGTGAAATAAATTGAGCCGTATTGTTTGTAATGATGAAATAGATGAGTCTCAAGGCCTAAGATGATATAAATGCATATGCCGGTGTTATTAGTGGTAGAATCCACGCACCGAGGATTATTTTATGAATTAAATGTTTGAAGAGTTCCGATGAAAGGAAATGGACTTCAAATTTGAAGGAATAGTTTAGCAATCGCCGGCATTGGAGGTATTTGCCCAGCCGCGATGTGCCATAGGTTGTGAGATGTGTCTTGGGAGGACAGGTGACCCCATATAAAATTAACGGCAGTACGAAAGTGAAGGTACGGTCCCGAATACCGTGTTGTCCCGACCGATATAAAGCAGATCTTAGTGGTTCATAACGGGATTTAACATATGTGACTAAATTCTAAAGAGTGGAAATTAAAATATCATCTTTCCATTTTTAATAATAATAATAATAATAATAAATAAAAACTAAGCTACTTTTTTTTGTTTTTGAAGAATTTACTTTTTTTTATATTTTGGACATAATAATGATGTTGGGAGTTGAAATGAAAGATTTGAGATTTTTAACTAATAATAATAATAAAAAATAAAATATTTGAAGAAGGAGAAGAAGAATAACCAATGAAGCTACTTTTTTTTAATTTTAAATTTTGATGAAAATAATAAGAGCGAGAAGTTGAAGTATTATAGCAAGGATGATTACGGGTTACGATAATCACGATTTCCATTAATAATAATAATAATAATAATGAAAAGTTGAAGGAGCAGAAGATAAAGAACTTGCAATAGTCATTTGAGAATAATACTTATGATGAAAGGAAATTAAGATGTTTAATGGGCGATGATTCATTGTTACGAATATAGTAATAATAATAATAATAATAATAATAATAATATTTATGAGGAAGCTGATCATTATATTGTGCGGATAAATTAGGAGGAAGAACGACCCTTCGTTTGAAACGTCGGCAAGGGTTGGCATATAATCATCCCGGATGACAAATGATAATAATCAAATACAGGATTATAATTGAAATTAATAATAATAATAAAATTAATTGATGGTAGTCAAAGAATATGATAATGACCAGATAAAGAATGGTAATGATATTAGTTAATAATCATAGGAGGATATGATAGGGACAGTCATCCTGTGTCGAACTGCTCTGAACCAGATGTTGGGTTTTCACGGGGAGATTGTTAGCAGTAGATACGTAAATAACCCACGGACGGCACATGTTTTCATGGTCAGAGCATAGTAATGAACCTTTCCGTACGTCTTGTCGTATTGACAAGTGTAAATATTAAAGTAGCTTCTGAGTTAATGAACTCTACCTGGTGTGTTTGTGAATCTGGAAATAATAGGCTAGAGTTTGTCCGTATTATAAATTCCCGTTTTTTCGAGGCGATAACATTTTCTACGGTGGGTGTCCGGCTCACCAGAATGTACATACCGGAAGTGTCTCATGTCCAAACGGAACGAGGAGACGACAGTAAAAAGTTACTGTCGTGCCTTCGTCTCCGAAAGAAGATCTCCAGCGGTGAAACGTCCAATCATACGGATGTGAATTCGATCCCCAGTAACCAATTGGGGCGAATTCACCAGATGTTTTACACTACCAGAGTAGTGAGGTAAAATCCAAGTATTATGTCATTTATTTTTCAGGATTAAAGTGTCCCAATGTAAAATTGTCATCATGTGTAGTATGCAAAATAAGTGAATAAATTGCTCTTCATTGCAATTTCAATAGGAAACAGTTTCCATATCTTTTCATTGTAGTTAGTCCAGTATGCCCATGGAATTTAAGTTGTCACTTCCCAGTCATATTGTGGAGTCAAAAATTTGTATCCATGAATGAGTCGTCCCCCGTAACCTTAAATTTGCATGCCCCGTTCATCCCTGTGTTCATTTGATGCGCCGATATATATTTTTTTGATTTTCTTTATATACATTTTTTTTTATCGTTTTCGAACTGATCACCCCTGAGATAAATGCTAGTCTGGGACTCAGGAGGTGGGCGGGTGCAATATGTTGCGGGTAGTATGGGAAGCTATCTCCATAATAGGAATTTCGGCTATTTCCAATTTTATTAAGTAATATCTCGTTATACTTTTGTAAATTAAAAAATATCGGCTAAAGGACATGATGAAGTATGCATCACAAACTTAATACTGTAGGGATCGGACAACAGTTGAGCAAGACAAGTCAGATAGACAGGTAAAAATGAATAGAATAGCATCTTTTTTTTTCTAGGGGCTTTACGTCGCACCGACACAGATAGGTCTTATGGCGACGATGGGATAGGAAAGGCCTAGGAGTTGGAAGGAAGCGGCCGTGGCCTTAATTAAGGTACAGCCCCAGCATTTGCCTGGTGTGAAAATGGAAAACCACGGAAAACCATCTTCAGGGCTGCCGATAGTGGGATTCGAACCTACTATCTCCCGGATGCAAGCTCACAGCCGCGTGCCTCTACGCGCACGGCCAACTCGCCCGGTAGGAATAGCATCAGTAAGATAAGGTGATACTTGACACAGCTAGAGATCCCATGGTCGCCATTTGCCAGGATGAGCTCATTGATGAGACTGAAACAGATCGAAATTTAAAAATTTAAGAACATACCAGAGGACACGGTGCACTCTAAACATTTTTGGTCTTGAGAGATGGTCTGAGCAGAGAGGTGAGGCATTCTAGGATATCTGCAGTCATTATTTGGTGTCAACGGAAGCAAGCATGGCACTAGTAAACATAAGGGAAAGGAAGAAAGGTGAAATTGACCTAGACTTCTACGCCTCACCAGCGATGACGGACGATAGATGGACTCGAGAGTACAACACACAGCGCCACGTGATAACACGACTCTCCATACATGGGTTTCACCACAAGATATGCGTAAACCAGAAGTTCCATGAGCCAGATGAAGATTGTAAGTGCACTTGGTGGGGACAGAAGTGTAGTAGATACCACATCATAACTTGCACGAAAAGAACCAGGACAATTACAGACTATAGCAAAGACTGAAATGTGAAATTTAGTTAATGCTCAAACTTGAGTGTACATTTCTCTATTAATTAATTTGGTGTCTATAATCTCTTACGTGAAGGGTAGTCTATTTTTAGGTGTCGATCTTTTCTCATATCCAAGAATTTACTTCTCAAAATAATATTAAATTTGAATGTCGTACACTCTATGGAATTATTTATATTGGTACATTTATGCGAGAAGGTTCACGCATATTAAATCTGCATTAAGATCCTCCAATATGACGAATCATACGATGAAAGAAGTACCTTGCCTGTATAAATGTAATAAAATTCTGCCCAGAGAACCATATGTACATGTCTTAAAACTAACGTTATGGTTCTTCTTGGTCGTCCCTAGCCATCAATTTTGGGTTGAATACTGGTCATATTACTGTTGTTATCCATCTAATCGTGGTAGCTGCGCAGTAAATTACACGGTTCTCCCAAGTTATTGACAAAGTTTTGCTTCAAAATGACAGCTATTTGACTTTAAGTGTTCTTATCGCTGGCACAGTCTGTCGTAAAAGGGTTTGCCACCAGCTTCATGTGATAACAAATTCTGAAAGCAACGTGTTATTACTAGAGTCAATATAGACTGATTGATGTGAACCTTTAGCAGAACACACGATTGTCAGAGTTACGTTCTCTTCTTGGTTGAAGAGCAATAAGAGGACTTCATTCTAGAAGAGGAGATTTGAGATGAAGTTCTGTGAAGAATGCACTAAATAATAATAATAATAATAATAATAATAATAATAATAATAATAATAATAATAATAATAATAATTAACGGGCTGAGTGGCTCAGATGAGTCAGGCGGTCCCCTTCTAAACACCAACTTGGCAGGTTCGATCCTGACTCAGTCTGGTGGTATTTGAAGATGCTCAAATATGACAGCATCGTGTTGGTAGATTTAGGGGCACGTGAAAGAACTTCTGCAGGACAAAATTCCGGCACGTCGGTATCTCCGAAAACCGTCAAAGTAGTTAGTGGGACGTAAAACCAATAACATTAACAAAGTATGCCTACCCCTAGGTCTCCTTTCCTGGGGCTGGGTTGGGGATGTAGCGAGATGAAATGATGTGCGATGTTTTATGGCCGGATGCCCTTCCTACCGTCAACCTCAGTTGAGGAGCCAATGAAGGTGAAGTACTCTAAATTATGGTGAATGACATTAGGTAAGGGCTGCCTATAGTGGCGTTCGAACGCACTATTTCCCGGATGCAGGCTCACAACTGCGCGCCCCTAACCGCACAGCCAACTCGCCCGGGCACTTATGTATTTTTATTTGTCTGACTCTGTGATTGATTGAATTGCTGAGTCTAACTTCCCACGATCAACTACGTGTACGATAGAAATAGGTAAGCACCGAGCATGTTGGTCGTGGGTTTAGGGTCACATAGCTGTGAGCTTGATTTCGGGGGATAGTGGGTTCGAACCCCGCTATCGCAGCCCTGAAGATGATTTTCCGTGGTTTCCATTTTACATACCAGGTAAATGTTGGTCGCTTCCTTCTCACTCCTAGCTCTTTCTTCTACCTTCGTCGTCATAAGATCTACCTGTGTCGGTGCGTCGTAAAAGCGAATATTGTAGAAAAGTAAAGTAGGTAAGCCTCATTCATATCCCAACGGCAACGTCTTGTCTACGAAACCACTCCCCAATGTCATTTGCTGTCAATTTCATGTATTTCTAACATGCTAACCTCTTGTCGATGTCTTCCAAGTATTTCTCAGGTCATCTTCATCCTTTCTTTCTCAAAACCTTCCCTTCAAGAATATAAGTATTGAAAGTGTTTGTCAAATAAATTTCGTTTTTCTCTTCTCCAATTCTTTTAATAATCTTCTCTCTTCGAGGAATTCCCTTAAAACGCAGGCGGGTTTTTATTTCCAACCAACTTGTTTTTGTAATTTTGCGCTAAATGCAGAATTGTGCAGCTTCTAGGCTCTTACTATCCAGAGTCCACTTTCCTAGAGCCTGGCAATGTAAAGGGTTCTGACGCCTATAATAATTATTTTGATGGAAACATATTTATCTTAGTCACACATTCCTATTTTTCCAGGGATATACTTCTTTTTACCTCCAACAAATATGTATTTTGCTTGATCAGGCTGCCAAGATAAAATATTTTTCACCTGATCAGTTCTGACGTCATCAATTTTTATATTGGTCTTGATTTATGTTCTTTGATATTCTTTCGAACTACCATTGTTTTCGTTTTATTTTAGTTCGCACTTAATTTAGACCTATACTTCCCTCTTGGGAAGAGAAAACTTGGTTTCGCTAACATTTTGCTTAATAAATCACGGGCGACATATTACACTGTCCTTCATCTAGCCCTTATTTTAATTCAGCTAGGTACATTTAATCATTTTGTGTGACTATTCCTAGTTTATTGCTAGATCCTAAAAGGAGAATCAGACAGTGAATGGCAATCCCAAGGAATACGGTCACAAAATTTTTCTTCCTTTGTAACGACAACAAAAATCGAAAAATAAGGCTGAGGATGCTAAAAGCTTACACAATTTCATGGACTATTCTGTTATTCGTTGTAGAAACATAAACCCTCAGGAACACCTGAGTTCAACGCCTAGAAGACTTCCGAATGTGGACCCACTGTAGAATGATGAAGATTTCATGGATTGAACGGCTAACAGATGAAGTGATGAACTGGGCAAAAATCTAAACAGAACTCATGACTGCAATCAAATGTAGCCGGGTTGAGTGTTTCAGATGGTGGAGGCGCTTGCATTCTGACACCAATCTGACAGGTTCGTTCCTGGCTCGGTTCGACGGTATTTGAAAATGCTCAGCCTCGTGTCGGTAGATTTACTGGCAGGTAAAAGAACTCATGCGAAAGAAAATTCCGGCAGCTCGGCGTCTCCGAAAATCACCAAGAAAATAGCTTTTTGCTAGTGACCGACACAGATAGGTCTTAAGGCGACGATGGGATAGGAAAGGCCTAGGAGTTGGAAGGAAGCGGCCGTGGCCTTACGTTACAACCCCAAACTTTTCCTGGTGTGAAAATAGGAACCCACGGAAAACCATCTTCAGGACTGCCGACAGTGAGATTCGAACCCACTCTTTGCCGGATGCAAGCTCACAACCGCGCGCCTCTAACCACGCGGCCAACTCGCCCGGTAAGAAAACAGGTAGTAAAAACATAAACATTAGTATTATTATAATTACAATCAAATGCAGTAAAATCTCTTACTTAGGCATATCTTTTCATCTCACTACATCCCCAATCCCGTCTCAGGAAATGAGACCTAGGGGTAGGCATACTTTGTTAATGTTATTGGCTTTACGTCCCACTAACTACTTTGACGGTTTTCGGAGATACCGACGTGCCGAAATTTTGCCCCGCAGAAGTTCTTTCGGCCTCATACTAAGGAATGGCTGCTACAGCATCTTACAGAGGTTATTAGGAGGCAAAATTGAGGGTCAAAGCGGTGTTGGAAGAAGAAGAAGAAGAAGAAGAAGGAGAAGAAGAAGAAGAACAAGAAGACATTCGTGGGTAAGAAATATCAAAGAGTGGGCCGGAATTTCCAGCACTGAAGAGCTATTCCGACAGGCAGGGGAAATAAAAAGTTTGCCAGCTTGGTGAAGCCATTGTTATATGGTAAAACCGGGTTACACGTCGGTTGTTTCTATTAAGTGCATGCATTTTCTAGTAAGTGTTCGGGATTGACAACTTTCTGCAGAAAGGGAAGAACAACATGTCCGCTTGATTATTTAACACGTATTTTGCTGTATGAAACTTATTTGGGTCGATTATGAACCAAACAATGGAAGGGTGCGTAACGGGAGAGTTGCCGCAAGGACGGGTGGTATGCCGCACAACCGGGAGAGATGACCTAATGCGGTAAAAATGACAAGACTACTCACCGATATACGTACTCTTAGAATATCTAGTGTGGAGAATATGTACGAAGCTAGTGACAAATACGTTGCATACTCTTAGTAAATGATTGGATATATAAGCAACGAATAATTTTAATTTTAATTGAATTTAGTGAGTGTACTCAACTACATTACCCAGAGGACGGAGCCGATTCAGGTGTGAACACTGAGAAAATGCAGCGATCTTTTTAAAAGTTTACTGTTACAATAGTTTATCTGATATGATTTTCCAATGTTTACAGTAGAAACTCGAAATAATGTAATTGACATTCATTGACTTTATTTTTTACCTTGATGTCTACTAATGGAGAAAAGACCTTCTACATTTTATACGGAATGAAAGTGACGGTATTGTATTTGAATGTGTTGTTTCACAATATCATGAGTACTAGGATAATATTTGCCTCGGAAACTTTGAGCAGGGGAACCGAGAACAATAGTTCAAAGATTCATTTAGTACTACTTTTAGCTTGACGGGGCGATTAGTTCATGAGAAAGAAGGCGTGTACTTTGGTATGTTTTGTTGTCCGTTACTTGTTTCTGCGCACCATGCGTTCCCATTCCTAATATTACGCGTCCACTGTAATTTCGCTCAGTTCTGTCTGGTTTAGTGCTGTTATCGTCTGATTTATTACCTCCGTGGCTGGGTTCCGTGGTTCAAATCCCGGTCACTCCATGTGAGATTTGTGCTGGTCAAAGCGAAGGCGGGACAGGTTTTTCTCCGGGTACTTCGATTTTACCTGTCATATTTCATTCCAGCAACACTCTCCGATATACTTTCATTTCATCTCTCATTATCATTGGCTGAGGGGAGTGCGACAGACATCGGCAGCCGGCACAATTCTTATCCTCGCCGCTGGATGGAGGCTTAATTCATTCCATTCCTGACCGGGTCGAATTACTGGAAACAGGCTGCGGATTTTCATTTTCATCCTCTGATTTATTAAAACTTAATTACTTCTTTTTCATTCAAACTGCATCGTTTGCATAGGTTTCAAGGCGTTGAAAATGGGATTCTCACCAGATGATATCAACATGCACATCAGTGAAAAAATTGTGATTTATACTATTAATTTCCATAAGGAAACGTCGTATAATGACACATACATCCACTAGAAGTCAGTAGAAATGTAAGTATATTTGCTCGCAAGAGGAAAGAGGTCAGACTACTTCAATCTCTTTAGAAAGAAACAAAACAAAAAAAAAGCACTGATCAGGACCGATTCATATATACAAGGAAGGCAGAGATCACCCTCAAAGACATAACACTTACATCTCGACAACTTTACAAGCGGCCATTACCCCGGCACAGGTATGTTCAATTTTATCTTAATGGTTATCCTTCATATATTTATGTTTAACAAATTCTTGCAAATGATAATTTTTTTAGAAGATAAATTGCTAACCGAGCGCCGCGCGTGTGTAGGCGCTAAGGCTTTTGAGCCAATGTCTGCAGTAGGAAGACGAGTGGGTTCAGGGCACACCGTCGGATTTCCTGAGAATGGTTTTAAGTGATTTCCACTTTTCACTTCCAGGCAAGGGCCGTGACAGTTCCTATTCATAGGCCAAGGCTGATCTCTTCCCCTTTCCTACTCACTTTCAACCGCCATCATTCAGAGCATCTTCACTAGCTCCTCAAATGAGGTTGGTGGAAAGAATAGCATCCGACCGTAAAACCATGCCAAATAATTTCATGTCACCTCATTTCGTCCCCCACGTCATATCAGGAAGCGAGACTAAGAGGTAAACATACCGAAGTACGAGATAAAGTACAGTCTTCTTCTTCTTTTCCTACCGCGTTTCCTACACCTGTGGGGTCGCGGGTGCTAACGGTTTTTGGCCTTGTTTTACGGCCGGATGCCCTTCTTGACGCCAACCCTATATGAAGGGATGTAATCACTATTGCGTGTTTCTGTGGTGGTTGGTAGTGTGATATGTTGTCTGAATATGATGAGAAGAGTGTTGGGACGGATACATACACCCAGTCCCCGAGCCAGAAGTATTAATCAGAAGCGATTAAAATCCCAGACCCGGCCGGGAATCGAACCCTGGACTCTCTGAACCGAAGGCCAGTACGGTGACCATTCAGCCAACTAGTCGGACTGTTGTTTATATACTGTAAATACATAAAAATCTTGACCGTGTAAGATTTTATGGAAATACCTTCAATAGTATTTGAGGTTTGATTAAAATAATATTGTGTAAAAATGAAAGTTCTGGAGAATGAGCAACAATGATAGAGCGAGACATACAATGTGACATACATACAGTAGATATTTACAAGCATAACAATAATGTTTTTGCCGCTTTAAAGAGGATAGTATAATCTATAGAGGAAAGTCATCCGTCCAGATTAAATTTCCTGGACAAATAAGAAACAAAGTTTCACTTTTGAGGGTAAGCGGTAATTATCGTTTCACCATCAAAACAGCTTAGAACTGTGGCCAGTAAGTTTCAATGTTGTGTGAATATTGGTTGCTTCAAACAGTTCTCGGCATGATGCTTGCGCTGCGGTCAGTATTTCTCCAACATCGTCACTGTCGTTTTTGCAGGAGCAACGTCGGATTCTCTACCTCTAAATAATGGGACTGGCTACTAAAAACAAAAATGGGCGGAGGAAGTGTCATAGCCATGGCTGAAAGGCTTCTGGGGCAGAACACATCGCGTGGATGTAAGAAAAAAGTTAATGAATTCACATAATTTAAGCTTAGAAATGTATTGTTTATGGGCTCCCACATTGTTCCTTTATCCACTTGATTTACGTCTTCTTCGTGCTTATATACCCCCAGTGGCTAGAAGGAAGGAAGGAGGAGTTGTACTTCGTTGCGGCTTACCACCTCAGCTTCCTTGCATAGTACGTAGGCTCATTTAGATCGCCCTAGGTTATTTTGAGCTCATTCGATTCCTTTCTTACTCATCCCTTATTCTTGATTATCTTTGGTATTGGCTTGAATCTTCTACAAGCCAAGATACTGAGATATTTTGGAGATTTACAAGAAGTTCATAATTTTACAAGTATCTAATCAAGATTTGTCGCAAATATTAAATAAATCGATATATCTTGTGCAGACAATACAACTGAGTGGACTATTATTACTCCTATTTTACACACAAAATACTAGATGCGCGAGTTGCTCACTGTGTGCCATCTGAGTTTTAAGGTATACATACCGGATCTTCCTGTTCTTAAGTCTTTTCAAGTCAATTATTACATTATTGGCTTGTTAACAGTTCTGAAATTAGTGAAGGAACAAATGGACTTTTAATAATAATGTTATTGGTTTAACGTTCAATTAACTACTTCTACGACGCCGAGGTGCCGGAAATTTTCCCGCGGGAGCTCTTTCACATTCCGGTGAAACTGCAAACACGGGACTGACGTATTTGAGCACCTTTAAATGTCACCAGACTGAGCCACGTTCGAACCTGCCAAGTTGGGGTCTGAAGACCAGGGCCTCATCCGTCTGAGCAATTCAGCCCGGCTTGCTTCGAGGGTGGTGTAATAGACTAGTGTTATGATCGGTGACATCTAACCGAGGAGTCCATGGTTCACATTCCAGCCAACGCATGTGCAGTTTTAAAATGAAAAGTTATTCCCCTGTAGTTCGAATTTCACTGCAACTGAAGGCCTTGCTGGTACGATCACCACATCATCAATCGATTAAATCTGTATACTTTCTGTTCTCTATAAAGGTTATTCTAAAATCTTTTAATCTTTGAGACCTACTACATTTTGAAATAAGAACTCAAACCTTGATTGTCAACAAGCAGAGTTTCAACGATAGCTACTGTCACAATGAAGCTTCGAAATCGTTACAGAGATGATTTCCGTCTCCGTAGTAGCTGGGGCGGAGAGTATTGCTTCATACATCAAATAAAATCATTTTTGTTTACAGAGCTTCATTATTCTGAAACTCTATATCCTTTCAGTGTAGAGATGAGCCTTTTAAGATCCGTCAAGATGCGCTAGAGAGAAGTTTAATCTATACAAACTACAGTGTGGTCGCAACTTTTCATTCAGTATTGCTACAGTTTACTGCTGCTTGTTCATCTCATTCACTCTTATGAGGAGGTTGAGGTCAGGAAGGGCATCCGGCCGTAAAAAGCCTCTACGACTCCGTAAAGGAACAGGACGGACGAATCACTATGGACAGCGTCATATGAACAGTGAACAAATAGGGACGACTACAATATTACTTCTCTTTAGCATACTACTCACAATCAGGCAGAGCAGAGGATAAGTGCGTAAAATGAGGTAATAAAGCTAACAAAATGATATGCGAGCGCTGTTGTAAATGGACGTATTTGAGCTTGGACAGGAAATAAAACGCATTTGCTAAAGTGTGCTTCAGAGTAGGTTTCATAAAGGAGCCTCTATCCACTGACGTACCCCAACTCTTTAGGGAAAGAAATGTGCCTAATTTCCCTCTGGAAAATCAAATGATCATTAAAAAAATGTTTCTCGGTCTTGGCCATAAATTAACGGTTGCTAATTTCAGATGACCGCCGGTCATAGGGCATAGCCTACACGGTTGCCGGGTAATATTGTCTGGCCATCCATCCATACTTTATATCACAGCCTGCACGGCTGCTAGGTTACACTTCCGTCACACATTTTGTCACATACACTATTTCATCAATCAATCAATCAATCAATCAATCAATCAATCAATCAATCAATCAATCAATCAATCAATCAATCAATCAATCAATCAATCAATCAGTCAATCAATCAATCAATCAATCAATCAATCAATCAATCCGGATCTGCATTTAGGGCAGTCACCCAGGTGGCAGACTCCCTACCTGTCGTTTCCTTAAATGATTTCAAAGAAATTGGGAATTTATTGAACATCTCCCTTGGTTAGTTACCCCAATCTCCAACTCCCCTTCCTATAAATGAATATTTGTCCTCTTGAATTCCAACTTTATCTTCATATTGTGATCTTTCCTGCATTTAAACACGCCACTCAAACTTATTCGTCTACTGATGTCATTCCATGCCATCTCTCCGCTGACAGCTTGGAACATACCACTTACTCGAGCAGCTCGTCATCTTTCTCCTCAAGTCTTCCCAGCCCTAACTTTGCAACATTTTTGAAACGCTACTCTTTTGTCGGAAATCGCCCAGAACAAATTGAGCTGCTTTTCTCTGGATTTATTTTCCAGTCCTTGAACCACCGAGCTCGATAGCTGCAGTCGCTTAAGTGCGGCCAGTATTCAGTATTCGGTAGATAGTGGGTTCGAACCCCACTGTCGGCAGCCCTGAAGATGGTTTTCCGTGGTTTCCCATTTTCACACCAGGCAAATGCTGGGGCTGTACCTTAATTAAGGCCCCGTACGCTTCCTTCCCACTCCTAGCCCTCTGTCCCATCGTCGCCATAAGACCTATCTGTGTCGGTGCGACGTAAAGCAACTAGCAAAAAAAAAAAAAGTCCTTGAATCAAGTAATCCTGGTAAAAGTAAACTCGTGTCCTCATCCCGAGGTGGTTCAGCTCTTTTCAGGCACACCCCCATTGGAGGTGAGCTGCATGTACCATTTGGACCACATACCAGCCCTCCTGCCAGTCTTAAATTTCTGGTAGTACCGGGAATCGTACCCAGGCCTCCGAGGACGGCAGCTAATAACACTCACCGTTACGCTACGAAGACGGACAGTAATCCTGGTGAGAGTCCCGTACACTGGAACCATACTCTAGTTGGGGTCTTACCAGAGACTTATATGCCCTCTCCTTTACATCCTTACTACAACCCCTACACACCCTCATGACCATGGGAAGAGATCTGTGTCCTATATTTACAATTCCATTTATGTGATTGCCCCAATGAAGAGCTTTCCTTATATTGACACCTAGATATTTCCAGAGGTTTTAGGCTGATCCCCAGCTCTATGATATATGTCATCATTCTGGTAAATTGTTGTCCTCTGGATGCTGACTTGAGAAGACGCAATGTGATCAGCTGAAGTCATCAAATCTGTTTTCTCACCCTCATCAGGAATAAAAGGAAGAACAATTAAACCTAAACAACAAAAGCAACAACAAATAGTACTATTAGGGGCGAGATAGTTAATGGATAATTTGAATGGCTTCTCACCAACGCGGCCGTGGATCCAATTACGGCGAACGCATGAAAACTTACATCCATGCGGTTCAGATTTCATGTGAAACTGGAGTTACTATTATTATGTCCGGCTCCATGGCTAAATGGTTAGCATGCTGGCCTTCGGTCCAGAGGTCCCGGGTTCGATTCCCAGCCGGGTCGGGGATTTTAAACTTTATTGGTTAAATCCATTGGCTCAGGGGTCCCCAACGTCCCTGCAACTCACACTCCACATACAGCACAATCCTTCACCACAATAACACGCATTTACCTACACATGGCAGAATACCACCCACCCTCATGGGAGGGTCTGCCTTACAAGGGCTAAACTCGGCTAGACATTATATTATTATTATTATTATTATTATTATTATTATTATTATTATTATTATTATTATTATTATCCTAAGTCCTTATCGGACACTTTGGTGGGGTTGCTGGTGAGAACTGTGTTGCACACAATGGATTTGGTGCTGTTTTCAGACCGGGTGCTCTTCCTGACGCCAACAGATATAATCACTATTGCATGTTTCTGTGTGTGGTTAGTAGTGCGATGTTTTGTGTGTATACATGAGGAGGAGTGTGTCGGAGAGACAGAAATACCCAGTCACAGATTCAAGTTAATATGGGATTAAAAACACGACACTTTCGGGAATCGAACCAGAGATTTGCTAAACTAAAGACGTCGACTTTCACCATTCAGACAAAGAGCCACAGATGTTCACAATGTCATCAGTCACGAAAAATTACAAGCTTGCTTTGATTAATTATTACTAATGCAACATACATCCTCGTTATGTTTCAACGTGCAGTCTTATCTCTGAATCATTAAAACTGAGTCTATCCGTCGTATCCTTGTTCTTCCTCTACTTCTCTCACCCTCCAAAGTCGAGTCCTTCATTCTTTTAGCTAACCTGAAAATGAAAAACTACAACCTGTTGTCCAGTCATTGACCGGGTCAAGGATGGAATGAATGAAGCAGATATGGGGTCGCCACTCCCAAAGTGATCTTATTAATGACTGATAGATGCTATGAAATGAGGATGGAGAGTGTTGCTGGAATGAAAGATGACAGGAAAAACCGGAGTACCCGGAGAAAAACCTGTCCCGCCTCCGCTTTATCCAGCACAAATCTCACATGGAGTGACCGGGATTTGAACCACGGTATCCAGCGGTGAGAGGCCGACGCGCTGCTGTCTGAGCCACGGAGGCTCTTTTAGCTAACCTATCCTCCCCCATTCGCTTTAAATGACCCCACCACCGAAGATCGTTTCTGTGTATGACTTCAGCCATCGAGTTCACACTATGGAATATACGGCTCAATTGGAGAAACGATGGCATTGAGTTACACAGTTTTACGAAGGAAGAATAAATGTGGAAAGCTACACCCATCAATCATAATGACATGCAAGATCCAAACAGAAATTTGTACCTTGATCTGTATTAATCTACTCAGGCCCAGTGTTCATTATAATGCACCTGTGTTCTGTTTCTACTTCTTTTACTGCTCCATCTAAGTTAACAACTCTTTACTGGATCATCGTCGGTATTAATGAACTTCCAATGCTAACTGATTAGCATGGAAGCCTTTGGTCCAAGAGGTCCTGTCTTTTTGATTCCCGGACAGATCAGGGTTTCTAATCTTTATTTGTGTGTGCCATCTTGATGATTAGACGTGTACCAGGCCTCTCTGATGGTCATAGTCCTTTATTATTATTATTATTATTATTATTATTATTATTATTATTATTATTATTATTATCATTACAAGCGAAAGTACACTTATGATCACGCTACAACTTCATTTCTTTCTCTTCGTTGCGGACCTTTCTCTATGTCCAACGCGTTCATTCGCCTGCTTCCGTTGTTCATCTGTCCAGGCTCTTCCGGTCATCCTAGTTATTCCTGCAGGTTGATCCCCTTCCAAATTTTTCACCGCGCTCATAAATGTATTCCTTTCTAACCGTTGAACTTACGAGAAGTTTAAGCTCTCCATATCCTTCTTCATTTCCTTAAATCAATGCTGTAGTGGTGTTTTTTTTTTTCTTTAGAAGTAATCGAATATCTGTTTGGTAAGCCTGTTTGCGTTCATTCTGTACAAATGTCCGAGGAACGCCTGTCTCCTTTTCTTCATAGTCTACGAGATTCTTTCCACCATGTTTGTTGCTCTGAATTTCGTCCGCTTTGAGTTTGGACAGATCCCATAATTTTTCTAATAATTCTTCTTTCCAGGACCTCTAGTTTGTAGTTCATGAACAGGCATTTACTTTCATACAGGGATTCTGTTTTGACCACACTGTTGTAATGTTTTATTTTATCATTCCAGGAAAAGCACTTATTATTATTATTATTATTATTATTATTATTATTATTATTATTATTATTATTATTAAGAACATACATAATGTCATTGAAAATGGAGACTTAATAAATAGTATAATGAAAACATAATAATTTTAAATCTTTTCGATTTTGTTATTTAACGTTATAACATATAAGTGCACATTATTTTTACTGGATGTAGGCCTAATGCAAGTACAGTATTGTAAATAACTTACTCAGCAGGTATTAAACAATTAATTAATGTCACCTTTCAGTAAAAGTTGTACATACACGTGAAAACATCATAAAAATTAATTAAAATTTGAGATATCGTTATTTTGAAGAATGCCAATAATTTTTAATCTCTTTCTGGAGGCTCAATTTAAAAAAAAAATCAATATTTACTCCTTTGAAAAGATAATTCGTGTCTGACTGGGTCAGACAAGGCTGAGTGCGCAGTCCGTTAGCAGACAGTCACATAACCCAAGACTGTCCCTTAAGACAGTATCCAGGACCTTTATAATCCTCTGCATTGTATAGTTATCGGTCTCGAGATATTCACGTTATAGTTGCGATTTATTTGAGAGTTTTATTTATTGTTTTGATTTGATTATTTAAAAGAATGTACTTTGTCACGTTTGCAGAAAATTAAGTTTCAACACTTTAGTTCAACTTTTGTATTTGTATTCATAAATTGCTATACTTTGTTCGCAATACCTGTGCTGTAACGGTTCAAATCCCGTTACAAGATGATATCTGTATTTTTATTATTTTATTACTTTATCTGTATTATTATTATTATTATTATTATTATTATTATTATTATTATTATTATTATTATTATTATTATATCATTATTATTATTATTTTATCTGTGATATTATTACTATTATTGTAATTATCATTCTTATTCAATTCAATTCTGCAACGCTTGTCGCTTGCATAATTGGAGTTAAATGTATGCATATATACGTATGTGTACAATAACACTCAAGACATGTACAGTGAGAATTGTTATATATCAGATGTTGGATATGACATTGCTATATTATGCAATACTGCTGGCATTTCTGTCGAGTCATCGCCACGTCATGGCTACGTCATCGTGAGCATTTAGCAATGCGCTCAGATACTCAGCCGCCCCAGGGGATTTCACCATTACATGTAATACTTGTCGCGTATGTGGGAGCAGGTTATTGTTATTTCTGGAGATTACGTAGCTGCGTCATGCAACGTCTATAAAAGGTGGCTGCAAATTGTAGCGTCAGTCATTAGTTAAACGGAAGCTGAACAACGAAGAAGTCAAATGGATAACTGGACAGTCATGATTCTACTGGAAGCAGAGGCCACAGTTGGTCATTAAGGGAACGAGATGGAGAAGACTCAGTGAGGCATTAGTATTTGGTCATTGAGAGAGTGCGGCCAAAGTTGGTCGGTCACTTAGTTGAATACCATACAGATTTACCAAGAAATCATATGATATGGAGAAGAAGCAGTCACATGGATACATCACCAAATTAGGCGTGACACATCTACAGTAAACACCAGATTTAAGGAATACGTCGTAATTACACTCAAAGTGTTGAAGGTACAGTCAAGTGAAACAGTGAGGGATATATTTTGTATAAATTGTTAAATGTCCGGTCAAGAAGAATTCAAATTCATGCCTAGTTTCTTTCAGTTGCAATGTCATAATGTCATGTTCTCATCTGTTTTATCGCAACAAGACTCACTATTTTTTATATATTATTTAAAGAATATATTTTGTTCAATCAAATGAATTGCTAGTATTATTTCAATGACAGAATTAGATAATCTCAAATTTAATGGGGAAACCGACCGCCAATCTCCTTTTCCCAGAACTTATATGGTATGTTGTCAAAAGTAAACTTATTACACCACACCCTAGAGATAGTCAAGATTTTCATTCTATTATTGCTGCACTGAGTGGTAGCTGGCGGCCTTCAAATAACGTATGTGTAAGTAAGCAGGTAAGAAGTAAGTGTGAGTCCAGGGTTCTACGATTGTGTATTTTATTTAATGAATGCTAATTTTGATAATTTCCATTTTAAATGCAGATATTTCATATTTTTCAATTTAAATGCAGTTTTATATGTTTCAAAAGCTAGTAAAAGAGTAAGGAACTTCTCAGTGCATTAATATTAATTCCTTACCACATAAAAAATTAATAATTTGATTCATTTTGGGATCGCAATGAATTATCCCATGAAAATTTAATATATTTTCCTTCCAGTAGTGCGTATTTGAAGGGACGCAGGGATAAAGTAATATTTGTTTCTGGCGCTGTTGATACTTACTGGAAGAAAAGAAACGGAAGAGATTCGACCATACGAAGAATAGAGTTACCCGAAACATAAAGTGAAGGTGTACGGATGGTGACCCTAGGTCTCCTTGACCTTATCCTGTATGGGTCGTAAGGGTGAAATAGTTAACCAAGGGTAGCTACATTGGAAAAATGAAAGCAAGGGAGCTGGAATTACTAAACGAAAATAATGCCACACGCAGTAACCAGTCACGCGCCCACCACTCAACGTTCCTAATATTGAGAAGTCGAAGGAAGAATGTTATGTCCTACTGGTTATTAATGTGGAGGAATCAACAGTATGGAGTTAATCGCATTTGAATGTCTCAAATAGCAAAATAATAATGAACTAAACAGAACGTGTTACGTACAGTGTGAGCCATACGGGTAGTTAACGTAAGGCATGACCTTTATAAAATTATGATCAGTTTGAAGGGAGGAACTCTGTGAAACAGACACATACTACAGACTTTTTGGACTAAATATGTCCAACTAGTGGTGTTCAAAGGGAAACAGTTCAAATAATACATCATATTTAATTGATGGTGTATCTAGCCGGGAGCTAAATGTAAATCCCAGCTGGTGGTACCCTGATTTGGTTGCGGATGTACAACGAGACTAATTTACATGAATCACTGTTTCGAAAGTAACCAGAGTCACACTTCAGTGCTATCATCGCTATTTTGTTTCTATTTACCTCTCCATCAACACTCAAAAGATACATTATCTAAATAGTGTTACAGCAGATAATAATAACAATAATAATAATAATAATGACGTTATGTGAAGTCTCTTATTCTTCATTGTGTCCCTTAAAGTATTTCCTTTGTGTCGGCAATTGGTGTGAATTTGTCCCAGTTTTACGGCCGAATGCCCTTCCCGACACCGACCCCATGTGGAAGAACATATCACTATGGCGTATTTCTGCAGTGGCCGATAATGTTGTATTTTTATGTCAGTGATGAGATGTGTATATAAACAGTTCCCGAGCGAGATTAATTAAACTTAAGCAATAAAAATCACCAACTCAGCCGAAATAGAAGCCGCGTCCTTCTGAACCGAAAGCCACTACGTGGATCATTCAGTCGAGGAGCTGGACTGATCGAAATCCCTTCAATTGCTACATATTTTACAATATGACAGTATGCGAGAATTTCGCCCTGGAAAGGGTTCCCTGCTCAAGTGAGCAGTAGCACTGCCGTCATTCCTATCTTACAAAATTGCAGTTGCAAGCCCTTGTGAGATAAAACTTAAGTTTATACAACTGAGTAAAGGCGTTGATTAAAAACCCTACCCACTATCTGAAGAAGTGGGTTTAAATCATATTCACGGCCGAAATGCGTGAGTTAAAATCACATTCTCGGCCTAAGGATGAGGTTAAAAATCATACCCTCGGCTTAAACATATGGACTATAAGTATACTCTCGGCTATCCGGCCCCGCGGTGTAGGGAGCAACGCGTCCACCCGTTACCCGGCGGCCTCGGGTACGATTACCGGCCGGGTCAGTGGTGTTTAATTGTAAATGATTAATATCTCTGGCCTGGGGGCTGGGTGTTTGTGTCGCCCTAATGTTCCTTTCCTCACATTCAACACTTTAAACTTCCGCAATTTCCAAATGCACGCAGGTTCACAACATATGGTGCACAGTAGGGCAAAAAATCTTCTTAGGTCGACGCCCCAATAAATAGCATTTTAAAAATATACTCTATGCTTGAAGATGTACACTGAAGCCATACTCTCGGTCTAGAGATATGGATTAATATCATACACTCGGCTTAGACTTGTGGATTAACTCACACTCTCAGTCAAAGACTTGCTTTAAAATCACACTCTCGGCCTAAATATGTGGCTTAAAATTATACTCTTGACCTAACGAGGTTAAAAATCACCCACTCTCGACCTATGATGTGGATTAAAATCATACTCAAGGCCTAAAGATATTGATCTTGGTCCAGATACGTAGGGTTAAAATCATATAATCACACTCATGGCCTAAAGATGCGTGTTAAAATCATACTCTACTAGTAGAGTTATGGGTTTAAATCACACTCTCGGCTTAAAGTATTCAGCTAAAACGGTCGGAAGACGCAGGTTAAAATCATACTCCCGTTCTAGTGATGATAATAACTTATAATTATAGTTATAGTTAACTGTAGGGGTCCCCTATCCGCCACCTGGGGACGCGCTCTGTAGGGGTCGGGTTCCCCTGGTTACTTTTGGAAGTTAACCTCACCCACAAAGGCTGAGGCTGGTCTAACAAAATAACATATAGTATTCGTCGTTGGATATTACTGGTTCGCTTAAAAGTGTAGGGGTGCAGGTGTAATTAAAAAAACACTAGCCGGGCTGAGTGGCTCAGACGGTTAAGGCGCTGGCCTTCTAACCCTAAATTGGCAGGTTCGATCCTGGCTCAGTCCGGTGGTATTTGAAGGTGCTAAAATACGACAGCCTCGTTTCGGTAGATTTACTGGCACGTAAAAGAACTCCTGCGGAACTAAATTCCGGCACCTCGGCGTCTCCGAAGACCGTAAAAGTAGTTAGTGGGACGTAAAGCAAATGACATTAGTATTAAAAACACGCTAGAGATGTTTGTTAAAATCATATTCTTGGACTAAAGATCAGGATTATAATCATACCCTTGATGTAAAATTGTGGGTTCAAATCATACTTTCGGCCTGAATAGGTAGGTTATAGACATACTGTCGGTCTAAAGTTGTAGGATAAAAATCATGCTTTTGGCCTAAAGAAGTGAATTAAAACACGCTCTCGGTCTAGATCTGAGAATAAAGTATTCTCGGTGGAGAGCTTCGGGTTAAAATCACATTCTCGGTCTGGGAACATAGGTTAAACAGGCAAGTTTGGTCTAGAGGTGTGGGTTAAAATAATACACTTGGCCTAAAGCTTTGGTCAAAACTCGTACTATCGGTCTAAAAATGTGGATTAAATCATACTTATGGCCTAAATATGTGGATTATAACACACTCTCGGTATAACGATGATATTTTAATCACCATCTCAGTAAATAGTTGTAAAGATGTGGGTGGAAATAGTACTCTAGACCCAATTATGCTGGTTAAAATTGTATTCATTGTCTAGAGATCTGGATTAAAAATCATAAGCGTGATTATCCCTAGTTGACTAGAATGCTGGAATGGCATCTTAAATACACGCTAGAGCCATATCCTTCCCAATTATAGCACTAGTTAATATATGTATATTCACCAGAGTGGAGGGCCAATACCTTTTTTTATTTGCTTTACGTCGCACCGACACAAATTAGTCTTATGGCGACGGTGGGATAGGAGAGGCCTAGAGATGAGAAGGGAGCCACCGTGGTATTAATTAAGGTACAGTCCCAGCATTTGCCTGCTGTGAAAATTGAAAACCACAGAAAACCATCTTCAGGGCTCCCGACAGTGGAGTTCGAACCCACTATCACCCACCTGCAAGCTCACAGCCGCGCACCCTAACCGCACGGCCAAGTCGCCCGGAGACCCAATGTGAAGTGGTCAGTGTTTAGGACCTCGGGTCTCGAGATTCTGAGTTCCATTCCCGGCTGTGTCATGGGATTTTCTTCGTTGTCATTATAGGTTAAGTCTCTTAGTCAGGGGACTGGATATTCGTGCTATCGCAAACACTTCTGCACCCTGCACACAACACTCTCATCATCTTTTTTTTTAAGAAGGGAGCAGTATTTTCGAGTGTCAACTTAGATCAAGCATTTCATTCTATCTAAAACAGTAATTATAATACATAATATTACTTATACAAAAATGCACATTATTGAACTAAGAATGACATGTTTCGTTCTGTAAGAACATCCTCAGATTCTATCAAATCACTTTAAATCATTCCTTTACATGTACAATATTGTTTACATTGCGTGAATTAGTCAATGATTGAGAGTTGGTGATATTATGAAGAAGTCATGCTGCTAATAATAATAATAATAATAATAATAATAATAATAATAATAATAATAATAATAATAATAATGGCACTAGTCGCCAGCGTCCTGGAAAGGTGTAGCAATCCAACTAATGAGCCAACTGCTATACTGGGGTGAAACGCTGGTAATTTCACGAATGAAAATACCTAGAGCGCTTAATGTTTGTAGTAATAATGTTGATGGCTTTACGTCCCACTAACTGGACTAATTTTTCGGTTTTCGGAGACACCGAGGAACCGGAATTTAGTCTCGCAGAATTTCTTTTACGTGCCAGTAAATCTATCTATGCGAGGCTGAAGTATTTGAGCACCTTCAAATACCACCAGACTGAGCCAGTATCGAACCTGCCAAGTTGGGGTCAAAAGGCCAGCGCCTCAAACGTCTGAGCCACTCTGCCCATCTTATGAAGAAGTACTGACAAGTAATGATTGTAATAGTCTCAGCACTTCAGCACTCAGTACTTGTTCATAAGTCTTATTAACGTATAGAAATCTTTCTGTACTTATCCAGGCTCCTAATCAATTGTCAGTAACGGCTGCCAGCAGTGGAGTTCTAAACCACTATCTCCCGAATTCAAGCTGACAGCGACATGACCCAAACCACGTAGCCAGTGTGGCGGTTCAGATCACCTACCTGTTACCTTGCATTCGGGAGATTATGGATTCACAACCCACCGTCAGCCGGCAGCCTTGGAGCTAGTTTTCCAAGGCTTCCCATTTTCTCATCTTAGGCCAATGTTGAGGCTGTATCTTAATTAAAGCAACGGTTTCTACTCTCTCAATTCTATCACTTGCCCATTCTTCCGTTGTTATCTGATAGTACGATATTAAACATATATATATATATATAAAATCGTAATGGCCGTGTGTCTGTACTGAACCCATCACCTTTGTGCCCTAAGAACATTATGCATAAATTGACAATTTAATTAGAAGTTCGATTCTTGATGGCATGGATTTGACACGTGACGAGGGGGTGATTACCTTCGGTCCCACGCTCTGGGATACGTGACGTCAGTCGCACGTGTCAACGGCGGAAGAATCTTAAGTCAGTTTTGTGAACTATTTCAAAGCGCGTGTATATGGCGTGCCCCAAGCCAAGTCAAAAATATAGTGCCTATCAAAGGAGGTCATTTATCCCACAAATCGAACACGTTTACATTTTAAATGTCCATGAACACTACCGCCAGAAATGTAGCGAGTATGTAGTCACCTTCAAAACTCTTGTATTTAGTTAAGTCAGAAAATTTATAGAAATTTTCTTGGCGACAAACGGAGATGCCCGAAGAGAGGGGGTAACTGGTATAAATATGAAGGGACGCCATGACGAAGTCTCCTTCTCCTGCATTTATGGTACGAAGCGGACGATAAAGTGTTGAGCTGCTCTGTGAAATCAAACAACAAAAGTAGACTAAGTTCAACCGCAGATTTTAGCCATTGTGGCTGGGGTCTTGACTCCATGTGCAGATAGTTTTCTTGAGTGGAAATAATTGTACCAGATAGGACGGTCAAAGTACTGAATAAATTCTCATATGATAAATGAAGTAATTCGTGTGCGGAAGTAATTACAGTCCATCGTGTGCGCTCAAAGAAAAAAAAAAGTGAAGGGCATTTATTTATTTTTATGCTTTATTCCAGGAAACCTGAAGAAAATAATGATTTGTAAAGCCAGAAATGTAAAAATGGCTAAATAAAAATGCCAGGGTCGCAGGTGAGCCCTATGACGAATACTGGCGTGACTACATAAGGTATGTGACTTTCCATCTTACTACCTATTATATCTTGTTTCATGATCTCAAAAGAATGTGTATTTGAATGGGGATATACGACGCAGTGGTCACCCCTATTAAGTTTTTGTAAATGTTAGAATACGACTGAAAGAGTCATTTGTTTTATTTTCCACTTGGATAAAATTTTTGAAGTCTTGCGAGTGCCGTATGATGTTGTAAAAAGTTATTGAATAGGGTTGCGAAGAGATATTACGTCCAATGTAGATCGTCATTTCCGTGTGTTTACTGCCTATATTTTGTGATGTCAAATTAAGATGTTCATTTGACGTAAAATTTTTCTGTCTGTAATTTTGACGTAAATAATATAAAAAATCCATGGTTACTCATTTTCAATCGAGTGGAAGCGCGCTGTCGGGTGAGAGTATAGTGGGATGAATTTGGTCACGGAGTGAAACGTTTTTCTAGGCCCATTTTAAACTATGTCTGACTGACAATAAAAAAGATCTAGTAGAATGTTTCAGTCATTTTTCGTAAAAATTAAGTTATTAAAAATACGATATCATGTTATGCGAAGTTGTTCATTATTAATGCATTGTGCGTATTAGACGTCAAGAATTCTAGTAAGGACTTTATTCCAGTTCTTTGTCGGTGATAGTTTCGAGTGGGGAAACAGAGGTTAGTTGTCGTGTGAGTTGAGATGAGATTTGTGAATCAGGTTAGAGACCTGTCATTGAAGCCGGGACATGGAAGCCCGAGGAATATTTTATAATGTTGGGAATGGAAAGCAATATATAGAAATCCATAGCGGTATTAATTTGCGACGCGTATAATTATTGTGGGCATCTTGAAGCATAATCTGTGCATTTTGTTGGTTAGTATATCGTATTTGTTTAATTATGTCGGCGGAGTTTAAAGGGGAGCATTTTGAGAAGCCAGTCAGGTAGAATGAAACAGGTGTTACATGTCACTGCCAAGCGGACTAGGGTGAAACGCCGGCAGCTGATAGAGGAACACAGCGGGGATATAACGGGACACGCGTGGAATTGAGATTGTATTTCTCGGTCGGGGAGAACGTTAAATGTTGGATTTAGTTGAAATTTTCATCCGGTAATAACCTGAGTGTTGTGGAATACTGTAAATTTGTTTAATTGGGGACGTAATGTGCATTTGATACGACAAACTTAGAGTACAAAGAGTACGATTAGCCAAATTCAGGGTTGTCCATAATATACAGCGATGGTAGTGATGATTGATTGCCTGTGCGGGGTGCGCAAACTTGATAAATGTTATGACGAGATATGGCATCGTAATTATATGGCGATTTGCTTTTGGTTTGTACGTAGATTATTAGGGTATCCAAGTGTTAATAATGGCTAGGGTTAGATTAGATTTAAAGTGTGAGGTCATGAAACGAGATATATAAACTGGACATGAATGATGTAGTTCTTTTCCAGACAATAGGAAGCAACAAATAAACATCGATAGGATATTAAAATTGTGAGAACACAATTGGGTAGGAATTTGTGAAGAAACCAGAGTCCGCGGAGATAGAATTTGTTGTCCTTTAAGATTTCATTAAATCATTTAAACTTATTTAATTATTAAATTTAGTGAAACCGCATTTTGAAATAACTTTAAATCAAGCGAATAACTTGGAGACGCATTCTGGAAATCTTAGTTTGTTTTCTGGGGAATATGTAAATGGTAACGTAACGATTAAGGGGACCTATCCGAAGGAAATGGATTTTACTGCCACAACGTTTGTGAGCATTGCTACTGTTGTATTATTAACTTTGATTGATTGAGCAGTGAATGTGCTGGGGATAGTAAAGTGGAAACTTTGGTCATCAACCGATGTAATTTAATTGTGTTTAGCCTTCAGCCTAGAAACTTGGATGGTCAGGGGGTCATCAACCTCAGTGACTTAGATTAGGGCCATATGTCACTGTAGCATCATTTTCCTTGCGGTCATCATCCACAATGCCTTTACAGTAACTTAGAAGTTCAGATGTCGATCCATGACATAGACGCAGGTCACATCGATTCAATTAAGGGTCCATGCCGTATAACCACTGTGTGGCACACACCGATTGCACGGCCTTGATTATACCCAGAGTCCAGAGTTCGTGTTACGAGGGCTGGACCATAACGAATCACTATGATGGTACATGTGGTCTCACATGGAAGTCGAATTTAAGGATTTCCAGACTTTCCTTTCTTTCATAGAAAATGAGACAATGGTTTCTAGTAAGAATGCCCATCAGGCAGACACGTCAAAGGCTCAGCAGTGTTCTAACCTTCTATGTAATAAAATTATTGTGGTGTCCAATGGACACGTTTAATTTCAGTGATATCGTTGACATATCAGAAGGTTTCAGTATTTTATGAATAAATTTAGGAATCTTTTAAACAGAACTTTCATTCAAGTAGATAGATTAGAATTACTGAACCCTACCTTTACCTCAGCAAGTGACGAAGAACCCGATACGACCCAAAAGACAGATCTCATGAACTTTGCTGATAGGTAAGAAAGGTAGGTATCCCTAAATATGGACCAAAGGGTTCAGTACATTGACTATTTTGGCGAAATTTTAGTTCGCTTATCCCATTCAGGTGTAATAATGGCCATCTGCATATTATTCAGCTTTGGTGTATGTTTGTCTGTTTACCTGCTTGTCCGAGTTCTTATAACTATTGGATATATTTCTGTAAAACATCGTATTTAGAATCCACCTTTCCTTTGGTACGTTTTAGGACCAATATTTGTTTTAAATCCCTGAATTGACTTGAGGTTTATACGAAACCGAAACCCTGACTTTGCGCTCCCACACAATATACACAAGCAAACTTAATGAAATTCTGCCTGCCTTAATTGAAATCAATTTCTAAAACTTCTTTCACATGTGTATCATCTTGGTACGATGATTAATAAGGGAGATATCATTGAGTCATTGACGGCCTCATTTTCAGTCTAACTTGGAGCGGACTTAGCCTACAAGCGGATCCGTGTAAAGCATATTCCTTATAACTACAAAACTACCGGAAATATTTTAACCAAACTTCATGTTTACCATTCCTCTGTTCAAAGGTAACTATTAATGTCAAAGCATTTCAAATACCCAGAGTGGACTGGGGATTTATAAAACCGAAACAGTGATTTTACTCTCCCCACAATATATAGCACACGAACCTGGATAGGAATCAACCATCCTTGGTGGAAATCCAAAACGTTTTCCTCATGTGCACTTTTTCGATAGGATGATTAATAAGGCAGATATTATTAACGGACGGTTTTACAGGCAAAGTTCAGTGGGCATGGCCCAAAAGGTGTTGTACGTGGAGCAGATTCCGTATCTACATAAATAAAATCGTCCTTGGGTAGGTATTTGTGTCAACATTATTTCTAAATCTCGGACGGTTTGTAAAGAATTCGAAATAGTGATTTTACGCCTACACAAAATATATAGGATCAAATTTATTAGATAACTACCAGCCCTAATGGAAATCCATTTCTAAAAAGGTTTTTCTCATGTGCACCTTTTCGATGGGAGGATTACAAGGGATTACAGGCTGCCATGTCATTTCAAGTTGGATTAAATGGTTTAACTAAAGAGCCATTTTACTATTTTCAATAGAACAGATAATAAGATAGGTGATCGTCAACAATGGTTTCATGAGTCTTCAGTCATAGTGCCACTCCCGGTTTCAGATGAACAATAATATGTAACCGAGGAATAGGGAGAATTACGCACAATTTCGGACCTGGAACTGTATCGTTCAACCTCTTCGATCTACTCCATTCTGTCTTCAGGTGGCTCAGCTTTATCGTACTTCACGTTACAGCCACGTGCTTTCGTAGAACAATATCAGTTTAACATGCCGTATTAAACGTGTGAATACAGGGATGTAACTTTGCATAAATACGTTAAGGAATCGTGTGATCGATCACCAATTCCCGTGTGAAGAACGGGTACATTTGCTAGTATATATCATTCAGTTTATTAAATTAAGGCATTGCTTTACAGAATTGTAAGGCCTCCGTGGCTCAGGCGGAAGCGTGCCCGCTTCTCACCGCTGGGACCGTAGTTCAAATCCCGCTCACTCCATGTGAGATTTGTGCTGGACACAGTGGAGGCGGGGCGGGCTTTTTTCCGGGTACTCCGGGTTTCCCTGTCATATTTCGTTCCAGCAACTCTCTCCAATATCATTTCATTTCATCTGTCATTCATTAATCATTGCCCCAGAGGAGTGCGACAGGCTTCGGCAGCCGGCACAAATCCTATCCTCGCTGCTAGGTGGGGGCTTCGTTCATTCCATTCCTGACCCGGTCAAATGACCGAAAACAGGCTGTAGATTACAGAATTGCATGCCCACGTACAATTCATTTTTTTTGTCATTGGGCATTTTTGAAACCTTCATACATACTAAATCATTATCTCGATGATAGTGCCTTTAAAACATACGATCTCTTTCATGGTAAAAACACAGTACTATTCGCATTAAAAATGCGTACTTTATATTGGTGTACGGCACATTTGTCACAGCGGGCATTTGTTACCTAGGAAATTATTGAGTAGACCAGATCTGATGTGATAAGGTATGAATTAGGTTTACCATCATGAATTGAATAAAAAATGCAGGGTTGTTTATTACTCCAGCGATCTCCTCTGTCGTTCACAAGCAGGTCAAAGAATTGTGCTCATCGGTTTTCACAACCGACATCCTATTCTGTTCATCGCTGTGCGTTGAATATTGCTTGCTTCATCTGTATTAGGGGCTAGAACAGACAATAGTCCACTCTGTGAGGGAAGCATTGTGAGTTAGAAACGATGAATGCTGTCTGGTAAACCGAGCAGGGTGACATGCCGGACCCTGGCGTTCAAAGAATACTTTAAATGCAGAATGACCACCACAGCTAGCGCCATTGCAGAGAGCTCCAATCTCTCTCTCCCTGTCTTTCAGTACAAATGACACACAACGTTTGCACATTTGCCGTATTTTCTCACCGAACAAATGAAGCAGTGTTTGATTTATTTACACAGGGAAGAACTTTACTCTCAGCACTGCTGTCGAAGCCGCTGCAGACATCCGCAGATCGATGATCTTTTGTCGCTAGCGGATTAGTTAGTAGTTTACAGCTCTGTCAGTCACGCTACCAAATGTTGATAAAATACCACTTAGTGACAATCCATACTTCCAGACAGCCCTGGCTCGTAGTGATATTCCGCAGATCTAAATCATCATAGGTGCATGGTAAAGAGCCTGCCTGTTAATTGAGGAGGCACGTGTCATTTTAGCAAGAGAACTGGCCAATTCATTTAATTTAATTTATTGCTTGCTACGGCATTTTCATCCCAATTACATTCATGAATGGGAAGGATGAGTGTTTATTCATTAATGAATGCATGAATACAATACAGTCAGGCAATAACTAATTATTTAATTAATACAGTCATTCTGTTAATTAATAATGTCTATCGCAAGCTGAAGAAAACTCTCCTCAGGCTCGTGACATAAATAAATACTTGCACTGATACAAATTAATAAGGGTAAGATACATGTTGTCCTAGACTATATAAACAATGTTAACGGCTACGAAAAAACAATACCATCTTATGGTCTCTTATATAGAACAGATAATAGCAGGCTCACAAAGAAAATTTTAAAATTAGCCTTATTTACGAAAAATCACAATAATTGGCTAAAAGAAATCAGTGATGACCTAAATGAATGTGGCATCAATGAAGGTACCATTCAAAAGAGAATAAAATTCAGAACCTTAATTCACAAACACAAAATTCTCTACAGCCCACTCGACTAAATACAGGATGGGCCGAGCAGCGTAAAAAGGAACACGGAGAGAGGATGGAGAGATAATGGGAAGGGAAGAAGAAAAATCAAAATCTGCTAATAAGTTGGAACGCGCTTCTTAGTTGGACATAACGAATTAAAAAATTTAGAGATTGGGTGTAAGTAGCGATACGGCTTTTGTGTAATCTTTAATGTAATTATACATAAGTGAATTGTAAGAAAAAACATGCATGTATCAAAAATAATTTATATTACAAAATTTGGATCTTTTGCCCCTACTGGCACCATATTGTATGAGCCTGCGTGTGATTGGAATGGCGGTAGTGTGGAATGTTGTGTGTGAGGAAATGAAGATTAAGGACGTAACAAACACCCAGTTCCCAGGCCAGGGATATTAATAATTTCAGTCAAAAACCCTGACCCGGCCGGGAATCGAACCCGGGGCCACCGGGTGTCGGGCCAACGCATTGCCCCCTACTCCGCGGAGCGTGGGACACAATAAATGATTACTCTCTCCTCAGTTCCAGGCGATCCGGAACTAGCAGATGTGGGCATTCTATTCTACAGCAGCATGCTTTGCGATACGAAGTGAAATTACAAATAATATTATCTAGCCGAACACAACTGTAATCTAGAGTATGAAAACCTACAACCTGTTTTCCAGTCATTGACGGGTCAGGGATGTAATGAATGAAGCATATATAGGCTATTAGTACGATGGGGTCGCCACTCCCAAAGTGATTTATTAATGACTGATAGATGCTATGAAATGAGAATGGAGAGTGTTGCTGGAATGAAAGATGACAGGAAAAACCTGTCCCGCCTCCGCTTTGTCCAGCACAAATCTCACATAGAGTAAGCGGGATTTGAACCACCGGTATGCAGCGGTGAGAAGCCGACGCGCTGCCGTCTGAGCCACAGAGGCCATGTAATCTAGAGTAATCTGATATTATTAAACTTTTCTTGCTAGTGGCTTTACGTCGCAAGACACAGATAGGTATTATGGCGACGATGGGATAGGAAAGGCCTAGGAGTTGGAAGTGGCCGTGGCGTTAATTAAGGTAGTGTGAAAATAGGAAACCACAGAAAACCATCTTCAGGGATGGCAACAGTGGAATTCGAACGCACTATAATTAAATTAATCCGATCTATCCTGTTATTATGGGCTTTGGATGACAAGTCATTGCTACAATTGTGCATACAGAATGTATCATAATTGTTATCTGTTAACGCTAAACATAAATCATTTTAAAAATACTCTCATGTATGTACTAATATAAAGCGCAATATTTTTCCTATATGCACTGTTATACCCAACGGCCGTAGCCGTGTTGAAACACCGGATCCCGTGAGATCTCCGAAGTTAAGCAACATTGGGCGTGGTCAAGAGTTGAATGGGTTACCACGCGCTGTTGGTGGGGGGTTATAAAATGGAGGAGCGGAAAGGAACTGGACACCCTACCGCGCGTAAACTCGGGCTCAGGAACACCTCTGCGGAGGTTCGGACCTGCCTTCGAGCTGTTGGTGGGGGGTTATAAAATGGAGGAGCGGAAAGGAACTGGACACCCTACCGCGCGTAAACTCGGGCTCAGGAACACCTCTGCGGAGGTTCGGACCTGCCTTCGAGCAGTATAATCCTTACCTTACCACTGTTATAGATACTGCATTGTCTGTAAAGTGGTGGATGGGCAGATGTTCTAATTTTTTATTTGAAAATGTTTAATGAGATCTGGAATTTTGGCGCGGCACATGAAAATTTATTTGGTGTAGCTGGCGATCGCACTAATCTGTATTGACTTCTTGGAACGGCACCAGTCTATTATAAATGTCAACCAGTGACAGTGACTGTTGAGATGGGAGGAATGAAAAATCCAAATGTATTTTAATATTCTGCTATAAAAGTAAATATATTTCTGGGAATAGGCTGGTGGATGCCTGGGCTAGGAAATAAATGCATCATACCACTACAAATAATGAGGTAAGATTTAAATAATTTATCGTTCCAAATAATGTAACTTATACTGCGACGTATACTACAGTTACACAGATGAATTTGAACAAAATTCATTCATTCAATCATTTTCTAGAGCAGGGCCTCTCCGAGTGCATGCGCCTGGTGCATGCACTGTGCACGGTGCAAAAGACGACTTCGCTTGGTAGACCAGAGTGCAGACCCCCACTCCTCGATTTGGAGCAATAGCGCTTACTCTCGCTCGCTCCCCCCTGTCTACCTCTTCCACACATGCTCCGTAGCGCTCCAAATCCGAGCTGAGTTGAGCCGAGTAGAGCCGAGCTTAGCCGAGCATAGCCGAGTAGCCCAGAGACGAAGCGTTGCTCCGAGCCTAACCGAGCGGGACCGATGCACAGTGCACGGAGCACTTACGCCTTGATCTGCACGCGTGAGATTTTGGGCGTTTGAGAGGCCATGTTCTAGAGGTTCATTGTCGATGCAACCACTCCCCTCCGTTCATGTGTCTCGTGGATCAAAATATCGTCCCTCCCTTGCTGTCCTTTTTAGTTTCATGTAGTTGGTATATCCTAGCCTCTTATTACACGTACTTCTTTCTACGTCTATCTCTTCCTTTCTTCCCCAACAATTTCCCTTCAAGACATTCAATTTAAAGTTTAAAACGTGTACGATTATCTGCCTAATAAATTTCGTTTTTCTATTTTGCTTTAATAATCTTTTCTCTTCATGGTCTTCCCTAAAACATCCAGCTTGGTTTTTCTCTCCATCCAGTTCGTTGTTGTATTTTTGTACTCTGCAGTTTCAAAGCGGTTTCTTTCCAGTTTACCCAGAGTCCAACTTTCACTTCGATAGAGTACTCCAACGAGAAAATTAATAAGTTGTGGTATTCACATGCACCCGAAAGACCGAAGACTTCCCTTCCTAGGGGAAAAACAAGATATGGCTTAGAGAGAGATCTCAATGTTTCTATCTCACAGAATTGAAGAAGAAAAACAAATCGAAGTGCTCGATTTGTCGTACAGTTTCTGAAGACAAGGAAGATCTCGAAGGTAAACTTCTCGGAGAAGCATAAATATGTTCAAAGTACAAATACCTCCGGGCTGAGTAGTTCAAACTGTACGGCGCTGACATTCAAAGCCCATGTTCACAGATTCGACCCCGGCTCACTCCGGTTTTTAATGAAGGTGCTCAAGTAAGTCAGCCTCATGCCATTAGATTTAATGGCACGCAAGAAAACCTCGTCGTTTACAAAATGTATAGAGGTAATTATCAGGACGAAATATCAATAACGTCCTTCCTTCCTTCCTTCCTTCCTTCCTTCCTTCCTTTGCTTTATACACACCTTTTCTGAGTGCCTCAGAGCAATATTCCCACTGAGAACCCTTCACATTGCCGCAAGGTTTAGAACCTGAAGACTATAATTTTGTAACACCAGTAGTTAAAGTATTTTACTGCTTCAAAAAACCGAGCGAGTAGCCAGTGCAGTTAGAATCACGTAACTGTGAGCTTGTATTCGGGAGAGGGTGGGTTTTAATCCCACCGTCGGCAGCCCTGAATATGGTTTTCCGTGGTTTCCCATTTTCACACCAGGCTGTACCGTAATTAATGCCACGGCCGCTTCCTTCCCAGCAGTTCCCACCCTGTCGTCCTTAAAAACCTCCAATGAGTTTTTGTGGAGTTAAATCAACACCGAAAGATAAAAAGCATCGTAAAATATACTCTCGTCATATTCGGAACATTTCTCGTTAGTTCACTACCGAATTTTGGAGATTAACGTTAACCAACGTGCTTTGTTCAGCTATGCAGGATATTAAAGCAAAACATCGCTGAAATATGAAGGTTTCCTTTTCCAGAAGCCGTATAATTTTTGCTATTTGCTTTACGTCGCACCGACACATATAGGTCTTATGGCGACGATGGGAAAGGAAAGACCTAGGAGAGGGAAGGAAGCGGCTGTGGCCTTAATTAAGGTACAGCCCAAGTATTTGCCTGATGTGAAAACGGGAAAGCACGGAAAACCCATTTTCAGGGCTCCCGACAGTGGAGTCTGAACCCACTGTCTCGCGGATGCAAGCACACAGTAGCGCTCCCCTAACCGCATGGCCAACTTGCCCGGTAAGCCGTTTGATCTTTGAGGCAGCGATTCGGTCACAAAGTCCTTTCAACATGTCATCACACTGAACGCTGGCAAATTTGTATCTGGGCAACAGTACTGATGCGTCCCTTAACGCATATAGCCTATCAATGCTAACGCAGGGCATTTTGATTATTTCATGTAAGAAGAGTTCCATGTACTATGCTCGTAAGTTCTGTTCCTGTGTGTTTGCCATTATTAATGTACTATCTACAGTTGTAGAAAATGAGTTCTAACATAGAAATACAAAGCGTGTCCAGACCTATGTCCATATTACATATTTTCTTCTGCGTGTGAGGAACGTGTGCTGAAATTTGGCCTACCTTATTGTTATACGCTATATAGTAGTCTGCAGTTGGTCCGACTAGTTGGCTGAATGGTCAGCGTACTGGCCTTCGGTTCAGAAGGTCTGGGTTCGATTCCCGGTGTTTTTGGGAATTTTAATCACTTCTTATTAATTATTCTGGCTCGGGGACTGTGTGTGTGTGTGTCCGTTCCAACACTCTCCTCTTCATATTCACGCAACGCACTACACTACCAATCACCACAGAAACACGTAAAAGTGATTACATTCCTGCGTATACGGTTGGCGTCAGGAAGGGCATCCGGCCATAAAACAGAGCCAAATCTACACGTGCGACGCAGTTCGCACCCGCGACCCCCCATGGTGTGGGAAAAGCGGTAGGAAAAGAAGAATTAATTTGCCCTTGGGCCCATTGTGTCATGCGATTGGCCGGCCGCTCCCCTCTTGAGCTTATGATGGTAATCGTGCAGCATGTAAATGCTCTTAATTAATAGAGAATCATGTTCTTGCTCATTAAAAGGACACTCTGACGTTGTAGCGTTATTTGTTATGCGTTGACTTTCTACGTTCAACTTTACAATCCCTAGTGCGGTCGCCTTAAATGAAAGAGATCTAGATGAGTCCATTTAAAGGCACATCAATGAAAGTATTCAAGGCAAAATTCTGGCACATTTCGGTCTCTTAAGGTATTTAGTGTTTGGAGAGACCATAAACGCATTGATCAAAATGAGTATGGGTGGATAAACTGTGAGTTTGCATTCGAGGAATCGAACCCACAAACTTCCTGGAGAACAGAGCTCATATTTTCCGCCTCAGCTAGGCTGTCTCTACCTAATATGCCGCAAGTTTTATTGTTGAAAACATTTCATAGAGCACAAATTAGCGGTCACCCTACGAAAAACGTAAAAATAAGTAATTTCCTCAATTGTTCCCAAAGTTGAAGAAATAAAGGGCCCGGAGTGGTTTCAAATTGTAAGCCTTGGATAGCTCTATTAAATCGAAACAACAAATTTTGAAAAAATAACTTTCGGCTTAAATGCAGTTCCGGAAAAACCGCCTAAAATCGCTTGTTCCTTTACTCGTTTCTTTTTTCTTCAAATCCTAGTCAAATTAACTTATTTACATAATTCGTTCTGTAATATGTTTCTCGGTTCAATACCCTGAGGCATTTTTGATTTTTTGAAAAATGTCCACACTGAATGTAGTTAGAATGGCTTAAAGTGAAACTCCGCATTGACTCACATTAGCGCTCGTAGTGGTGCTTAAATGGAACAATGCATTGGCTCACGTTAGCGCTCGTAGTGGTGCTTAAATGAAACTCTGCATTGACTCACATTAGCGCTCGTAGTGGTGCTTAAATGAAGCAATGCATTGGCTCACGTTAGCGCTCGTAGTGGTGCTTAAATGAAGCAATGCATTGGCTCACGTTAGCGCGCGTAGCGGTGCTTAAATGAAGCAATGCATTGGCTCACGTTAGCGCTCGTAGTGGTAGGGAAAGGAAACTGCTAATCTAATTGACCGGTTAACGATGATTAAGAAAAGGATTGTAATTTTTAGGAATATTTAAAGAATACATTCTTATACTTCACCTCAAATTCGTAGCTCATATTCCTAGGATGTTTACAATATTGAGTTGTTTGTCTGAAGGGCTAGAACTATGGATTTTAATACTTTGTTAGTAGAAGGACACCGCCAAAACTGTTATTTTTTTATCTGGAGCCGCGCGGACTCATACTAAATTCCTGATTACATGCGATCCTCTTCAAATGAATGAAAATAGCACTTGTCCAAATATATACATTTGTAGTTTCCTATTTTCGCTACATGTAATGTAAATTCATTCTGTCATTAATCAAGACGGTCTCATAGTACACCTGTACTGTCATACTCAACAGTGCACTTGAAAAACAAATTGGAAATTACAGGCGCGCTTACAAGGGTATTCCGTGTTTACTGAAGCGAATGTGGAGCATCAGTATACATTGAACATGGCTGCTCTTTGGAAATACACGCCTGGTATTTCGCAGTAAGCACCAGCAAGTGATGAAGTGAACTATATAGCCTACGTAGAACGTTTCATCTAAAGAACATTAATTTCATTAGTGTGTTAAACAACTCTGGTGGCGCACTCAAAACACATCCGACGAAACTAAATCCTGAACTTCAGAAACTGGCGGGCGGGGTTCCGTTTTCACTTGTTGAAATCATCTCAACCGAAACGTTAAAACTGGTTGTGCAGGCTATGCAAATACAACGTCGAATGATATTTAAGTAAGGAATGTAAGTATCACTGACCGCATTTCAGAGGAATTGGTTTGTAAATGCATGCTGACATACACCATCTAGGCTTATATCTCGTTCCAAATAGTTGCATCTAAACAAAAACAAATTAATAATAATTACATTTATGCGTAGCTAAGATGATCTCTGTTAGGTCATCAGCCCAGAGGCTGGTTGGATCCTCAAATAGCACCAGCAAAGGCTATGCAGTTATAAGGAAACCGCAAAAACCAATGGCAGCACCAAAATCAGGCGTACTAGGCAAGACGAGGAGTGAGGTAGTTTGCCATTGCTTTCCTCACTGGGTCAGAAAGTGCTAATGCAGCACGAATGACCCTATGAGCAGCATCTTTCATAACCCTCAGATGCACTAGTCGTGCTCTGAATGTCATTACTCAGCACCACCCATACCCCAGCAGCTTCCATATTGTCATAACCATGGATAAGACTGGGACTTCGGTGGAAGCTACACTTTACTCTGGCCTGTGCCAAGAGATGGATACAAAAGTACTGTATCCATCATGAAATGGCAGAAGGCAAGCTAAGATGATAGTACATCATATTTCTGAGTCCAAATTGGCAAACGGGATCCTTGCTTACTCCAGTGGTATTTAAGGTAGTACTTAAATAACTTATTCATTTCAGAAGTCGGACATGGTATGTAGGGACTGGGGATAACTACTGCGGTGACCAATTTAGTGGGGGGTTGGGGGGAGTGTCATCTTTCTGTGGTAGCTCATAGACCTGTACAGCGTGCCAAAGAAGTTTCATTTCTTACTATGATATTTCTAACACTCCTTACAAATCATTCTTTCTCTGTTCACTTTCTAAAACATTTATAAGTGTTAATGATGTTTACCGGACACATTCTTTATTGAATATTTTGCAATTATGCTATAGGATCTCACTTTTGTAAACTATAAGTATTGAAACGTAAGATTACAAACATAATACCGCCCCCCGGATCTATGGATTCTAAGATTGGGGAAACGGCTATCTTACTCAAATACTCAAGTTCCCGTCTAGTTAGAATTCCTGAGGTAACATAATTCCTTCAAGACAAAATTTTTCGCTATTCAGCATCTCCGTATAATGAATAATAATTGAACATCTCTAGGATGAAATATAGCGCCGGCTGACAATCAAAGCAGAGCGTCCCAGAACGGCTACAGAACGATATTTCAGAATGAATGTACGAAAATACCTCCAGATATTTCCTGGCATGCTGTAGAAACTGTTCCTAGAAGGGCAGGGTTGTGAGAGTGGAGAAGCGTTGATCTACATCATACTGATACTACAGCTAAGCCAGCCTGAACTCAATGCCCTATGACGTCATAACAGAGTGCTCTGCCCCCGGGCCCGATATTATAGAGCGGGCTCTACGCTGACGATAGCGTTAGCAGTGCCTACCCGTTTCACGTATGATTTATACTTGTTCACACTTGAGCAAATTAACCTTTTACTAATGTTAACATTTAATATACCGTGCATTCATTTCAAAACGTTCAAAACTTCTCAATCTTGAATAAACTTAATAATTCTCATTTACCAAGCAAGATGGCCATGCGTTTAGCGGCGCCCAGCTGTGTACTTGCTTTCAGGAGATAGTGGGTTCGAACCCCACTGTCGGCAGCCCTGAAGATGATTTTCCGTCATTTCCCATTTTCACACCTTGATTAAGGCCATGGCTGCTTCCTTCCTAGTCCTTTCCTATCCCATCTATCGCACCTGAGTTGGTGCAACGTAAAGCAAATTGCAGAACAACATAGTTCTCATTTTGGGTTTTTTGTTCTCACTGAGGAAAAAGACGTAAATTTAGGGGTGTTACACGAAATTCAATCAGCAATGAGTTTGAACTTCCTCTAGTAAACTAAATATGTATTCTTCCGCAATAAGAACAAAAAGAAACGTAAGAAACATGAAATTTATTAAAGGTGGGAATTTAAAAGAAACGCACGATATATTAGAGGCACATGGGTCAATTAATTGTGAAAGTAATTACGCTATAAACCAAACTGATATTATACTAATTAGATGGTCCCACGGTGTAGGGGTAGCGTGCCTGCCTCTTACCAGGAGGCCCCAGGTTCGATTCCCGGCCAGGTCAGGGATTTTTGCCTGGATATGAGGGCTGGTTCGAGGTCCACACAGCTTACGTGATTACAATTGAGGAGCTATCTGACGGTGAGATGGCGGCCCCGGTCTAGGAAGCTATGAATAACGGCCGAGAGGATTCCTCGTGCTGACCACACGACTCCTCACAATCTGCAGGCCTTCGGGCTGAGCAGCGGTAGCTCGGTAGGCCATGGCCCTTCGGAGCTGTTGCGCCATGGGGTTGGTTTTATTAGACCAGTTATATTTAAAACATATTCGACAATTTTTATTAATAAAAATTAGTAAATAAATACTTCTTTCATCACTAAGAGTTCAACATTCTTACCACTTACTAAACTTTATAACTAACGAACTGTTATTTTTATAATTGCACTTGAGTGACTATCGTTCTTATTATGGAGAAAAGAAAACTGATAATAGAGGAGTAATATATTTCAGAATTCCATCGCATTATTTCATATTATAATACAGAAGCTGACACTGCAGTCTAGTTTCTATTGCCGCACTCTAACAACAACTGTGTCCATGCCCGCTCACTAGTACAGAATGTGCTGACCTCGCCCTCTGCCCACTTTTCCTTGAGTTTAGGATACATGCATAGCAGTTTCAGTTAAGCCGGTGCCTATGTGTGTACTATGTTTGTACTCCTTGTTGTCTACGTGTTAGATTTCGTACAAGTAAACCAGTACTCTCATCTAGCGGAGATGAATAGCAGCATAAGAGACAAAGGACTCTTCAGGTAACAACAGTCAGTCAGTGTAATGTTAATGAAAATTAGTTTTGAAGACTTAGGAGTTGTAAACAATCATACTATTTTCTTGCAGTTTGGGCATAGTATATTGGGGCATCGGTTAGTAAGGAGTCCTTTTCCCAACCTATTTATGATTCCTTATTATCTTCGAATTAACTTGTAACAACAATGTATCCATGTCGTTGAGCTCACCGTTGATTAACTTCGTAATACATACATATTCATGATTGTTTATGTTACCGTAAATCGTAAAGAAAAATTATATGAGACACAAAAAAATAAAATTTTATTTTGTACCTTTACACACAGTCGCGCAAGAATTGGCCATCGCAGAAGATGCCTTTCTATCAAATTAATCCCGTTTGAAATAGAATAAACATATTGTACGGGTGAAAGATTACCAAGTGTCCACAGTTTACGATTATCCTCGCGTTTCGAGAATATTAAAAAATAAATATTTCTCTGGTCAATTTTTATGCGGTTCAGTATACATGTTCGTGAATTTCTCTGTTACTATAACTCGTAAAATAAAAATACAGCAAGACGTAAAATATATGAAATTCCATTTCCTGTATCGTCATTGCGCCCAGAAAATCGCTTTGTGATAAACCTAGAGCTCAGATTTCCATGGAGTATCAAAACTAAAACTATGCACGCATTCATGCACTGTCATATGCAAAACATGCACAATCAACTAGGAAATCATTTTAAAAATTCAGTTCCTTTTGAAACATATTACAACAACTACCGTAATTTCTCCAAACTGTCTTGATTTAAGCTCATATCAGTCAGCACATTCGTAAGCACAGAAAATGATCTTTCTACGTCACAAGAAGTGACAGGTTCATACATGAAAGAAGACATTTCGGACAAAGAGAGGTCAAATTTCATCTCTTTACATTTTCACCACAATGCGTCTTATATAAGTTTACAACATAAGATTGATACTGAAGCCTCCACCTTATCAATACATTTATTTACATACTATCATTCACAGTACCGGTTTCGACCCTTTAAGGGTCATCCTCAGCTGACAATTACAAATATAGTTCTTAAAACATCACAGTGGGAAATGTACAGTAGAAACGTGATGCTTTTGACTACATTTGTTATTTTGATTTTTAAATTTTGATATTTATACGCCGTTCGTTTTGCCTGGTTGGCTGTTTCATCATAATCTATAAGTTTCATTTCCGTATTGATTCTACTGTACAACATTTTCCACTGTGATGTTTTAAGAACTATATTTGTAATTGTCAGCTGAAGATGACGCTTAAAGGGTCGAAACCGGTACTGTGAATGATAGTATGTAAATAAATGTATTGATAAGGTGGAGGCTTCAGTATCAATCTTATGTTGTAGCTACAATCAATACGGAAATGAAACTTATAGATTATGATTATGTAAGTTTGACGAATTCAAAGTCAGGATTTGAACGGATCACTTTGTTCGACCTATCCCTAGCTGCCGAAGCTATTTCTCCGTGCGATGATTGCAGACACTTTTGAAAGTCTTCAATACATGGTAACGATTGCCTTCGGCGATAACAAACACGTGAACCGAGTGAGAGTACTGGTAGGAAATTCCAGGATAACAACGAAAGAGGGTACGGTGCAAAACCGACTTTTGTAAGCTGCTATCTCAATAACGCGGCGTCACAGAACTTTGATACAAGTTTTGTTTTGTTCATCGAACATCGAACAAATGAGCCGTCAATGAGTAATGCACAATTTAATGTCAATGTTCACTCACGCAACACATAAGAAAATGCTCGGTTGATCTGCACAATAACATTCATAAAAAGGCACTATCATGCAAGTTAACATTATATATGCTCCAAAAGTCATATTACGCAATATTAAACGTACAAATATTCGCTATTAAATCCAGAATTATGCATTATGTATGAATTTTCTCCTAATAAGGAAAAACATAAAAACTTGCAAGGAGAAATAACGGTTATTTGAAATCGTTAAGCCATAGACCAAATATTTGAAAGTTTGAGGAGTGTAAACAGTTTATTTACAAACGTGCATTTGCATGGAAATCCGGGCTCTAAGTGATAATATTTCAGCTTAAAACGCTGACCAGAAAGCTTCTGTCATCTAAGGTTCATGTTGTATGAACTGTATCAACGAATTTTCGTTCCAAGTGATACCTGTGCCGCGGGTCAGTATTTCTCCCCTCGACATTGTCACATACCCGTATTTCTAGGCGCAACGACGATATGTAGCCCACATGTTTGCGTTATAGCTAATATTAATTATTTTTTTGCTATTTTGATTTACGTCGCACCGACACAGATATGCCTTATGGGTACGATGGGATATGAAAGGCCTAGGATGGGAAGGAAGCGGCCGTGGCCTTAATTAAGGTACAGCCCCAGCATTAGCCTAGTGTGAAAATGGGAAACAACGGAAAACCATCTTCAGGGCTGCCGACAGTGGGGGTTTGAACCCACTATCTCCCGGTTACTGGATACTGGCCGCACTTAAGCGACTGCAGCTATCGAGCTCGGTAATATTAAATAAGTTTGATATTTTCTGCATTGGCCCCTTTAGCATTACTATGTCACTGCACGCTAGTCAAATGATGTATAGCGTAGTGCGTATCCAACCTATACCTGACAAAGTCCATTAAGCCTACTTCCCGAGATGCCGTGACAAACAAACATAGAGAGAAAAAAAAAGTGAATCGATCCTATTTCGGACTTACGTACGCCTAATAGAGACAAAATTCGAAGGAAACCTTGGAAGTGTAGAGAAAAAGTATTAAGTTATTGACATAGATTTTCCGTCTGCATCTGACACAGTTGTGATGCTTTCTACCTGAGTTTTCCAAATCTGACTATTTTTTAACAACTACTATCAGAAGCACTGAGCATGTAGAAGTATAGCCCGTTCTGTTGTTTATAGAATTATCCACGCTTGAATATAATGGCTCGTTGTTTCTTCATTTGCAAGGTCTGTGTTTAATCTTGCAAGTACTTCTGACAGGGCTTACAATGGGATACGCCTCATATTATTTAACACTTACTTTACGTAGAAAGAAACGAGGGTATTGAAAGCAACAAACCAGTGGATTTCCACTTACCATATATCCGTCTTCTTCCTGACTTTTTATCAATTGTTTGGGATCGGACCTATATTTGGATTAACCCTAGATTTACGGACGCAAACATTTCCTGATACCAGCCCTATGTGGAGGGACGCATTTACAATAAAACTGCGTGTTTTTCCAGTATTCTCTGTGTGATGTGTAAGTGAAGGTGTGTAGAACACAATTACTCAGTCCCCGAGCAAGAAATATTTACAAGACTCGTCTAAAATCCATTAAAATCAAACCACTACTCTGACCACTTGGCTCAGGAACCGGATGGCCTGCGGTGCTTCTACATTGTCATCCTCAAACGAACTGCCTGGTTTTCTTGAATAGGTTCGTTGCCTGTCATATCATACAGATTTTCCGGTGTCTCGCGTGGCTGAGTTAAGTCCGTTGGAGCCTTTAATCCCGAATTAAATTCCTACGACTGACCAGGAATCAAACCCAGGCTTTCTAACGGCAGGCATACGTTCTACCCCTACCCCACGATACCGGAGGTAAAAGGTGTGTATGCAACCCCAAAAACTGACTCACCCACCGGTTTATTTATTTATTTATTTATTTATTTATTTAATTTGTGTTTGGCTTCTTGTAGCGGAAGTGTCCAAGGACATGTTCTGCTCGCCAGTGCTGTATCTGCATTTTCCGGCAAGCCCCATTTGGGGTACGGTCACTCATGCACAGAAATCGTATCGCGATACAAACAAAGCATGCCCCCCCCCCCCGCTCCCACTCTCTCGCTTAGCACATTGTTGCCGCTAGACAGCCCGCTACAAGACTGGTGTGATTTAAATAGGCACAGTGGTGGATGTAAGCCTATATTAATACACTGACTGTACCTAGGATAGACTGGGATTCGAACCTCAGCATCTGAGTGGGGAAAAATCAGCTAAGCTACAGAGCCAATTATGTCCGTCAATAATAATAATAATAATAATAATAATAATAATAATAATAATAATAGTAATTTTACGTCCCTCCTAAGAACCGTTACGGTTTTTGAAGACGCCATCGTGCTGAATTTCATCCTGCGGGAGGCATTCCCCTCCTTTTCGGTACTGGAGTGTGACAGCGTTGAATTTTTTACGTCGGGACACCATGTCTGTGCATGCGTGTACATGTACCGCAGTGTGTGGGTCTTGTCTGTGGGTGTCGGTGTACGGGCAAAAATACTGAAAGAAGCAGTCGTCGTCTTGAGAGAGGTACCTTTCCGGTATGTGTTTGGAGATGAAATGGGATACCATTTAAAACCATTTCGAGGATGGCTGACAGGAGATTTGAACGCACCTCTATTGCGAGTATAGAGCTAACAACGATAACTGACTGTACCGCTGAGGCGATCTGTTTCGTACCAAAAAATACAACACCATGGGTGTCTTTTATTACTGAAAGGAAAGATTGAATTTTGTATTTTCAAATCTAACGCTTACCAATATAGCCTTACCGTAAACTAGGTATTTATTACAAAGTGAATTACAAATGAATCCACCTCAGAGGAATGGCACTTTTGATAGTTTCAACAAATTATAGCAGATAACAAATCTTCCAGTCTTCATCATCTCAGCACTACGTAGAACAGACTGGTTAGTTCTATACCCAACCTTCTATACCTCCAGGGATTAGCTTCATTAAACTCGTTTCCAAATTTCCGACTTCCTGGCCTGGGAATTGGAACCACGCCCCATCCCGGTAAACCAAACATCACCTTTATGAAGGCTACTGCCCTGGGCTGGAGAGCTTCTAGCCACTTACGATTGAGAACTTTTCAAGTATTATCGCACGACAAATGTGTATTATATTATTTTACTAATGTTCCACACCACAACATGCTTGCTTGCTGTTCTTTAGATCAATGGTAGAGGTCACCTCCGAATCCCAAGATCGCATCTCCGAACCTGGCTGAGAAAGGCGTATGATTATAGAGAGCAAAGAAGTCCGTTCGGTTTGCTAAACCACACGATATCGGCGCGTAAAAGATCTCCGGTGACACATTAAGTGTTTATGGGACGAAACTTACTGAACGGAGCTGCAGGTCATACGGGCTTCCTAGCCGAGGTGACAAATGCGTGTTCGATTCAATTACGAAGTCGTGAGTTCGATGTCCCTCAGTAAATCGAAAAAAATAGAATAAAGAGGCACATAGACCTGAAATTCACTCCATCTACACAGAAAACGAACACTAGTTTAATGGCTGGTACAAAAGTAAGTGGGCGTAAAGCCAAGCACTCTACCTCAATTTCTGCTGAGGTTTTGAAAATCAGAGCCTTTACCTTCCACTCCCCCAAAGGGCTTGATGGCCTGTGCAGAGATGACTTCGCTTTGCTATGGGTCACTCTGTAGCGTTCTGGTTTCTCTTAGTTTCGGCCTAGGGCTTAGTGCCGGGTACCTTTCCCGAAGTCACTTAGTTTCTGAAATGTAAATCTCAACCTACGATTGACTGGGACTCGAACCTCAGCTTCTGAGTGGGAAAAATGCAGCTAAGCCACAGAGCTAATTATGCCCTCCAATATTATTATTATTATATTTATTATTATTATTATTATTATTATTATTATTATTATTATTATTATTATTATTATTATTATTATTATTATTATTATTATCTGCATGATGTACTTGGGAGTTAAATATGCATTAATGTGCTTACATTATTCACCATCATCTCCGGATACCAAGAACCTAAAGCGTCTTCAGTTGTTGATAACTTCTGAAAATGGCAGAACAATCTATTAGGTAACTAGTTACGCTGTCCGGATTCACACAGGAGCAATTATGAATTTAAGGCAATAGCTTACTTTTAACCAATGACTTACGAGAGATTTATTTGTATACATTATTCATTTCTCCTCCAGGAATAAACATGAAACGATTTTGTTTTGATGTAACATGCGTAAAGGACACGTAAAGCTGTCCATGAGGAAAACATTATCCACTGAGATCAATTCCAGCCACACTAAGTGTCTGACACTGTACTTTATTTATTGTCATGGCATGGCAGAATCTTCCCGGGAGTTAGACGCGTCTGAAATCAAAACGCAAGCCTGAAGGAATCATAGGGATTGTTGGCATTAAGATTGTTTCTCCTGTGCCATAGGCAGATAAATTAGTAGCGTCAACCTAACAATTTTTCAATATTTTCACTACCAATTGCGTCCCATTGCATAACTTTGGCGGATATAGATTATGTAATAACATAGTAGACACCTCCGCTTCCAAATTAGCTGATGTGATGGCAAGCCGGAAAGATGTAACGAATTTAGAAATTCTGCAGGGAAATAGACAGCAACTTCACTACCGACTGTTGTGTATACGGAGTAATATACACTGACTGACAGAGCAAATGCAACACCAAGAAGGAGTGGTTCGAAAGGGATGAAAGTTGGGGAAAAAACAGACACGGCACGGACGAATAATTGATGTTTATTTCAAACCGATATGCAGGTTACACAACGCGCACGGCATCGACTCAGTAGGATGTAGGACCACCGCGAGCGGCGATGCACGCAGAAACACGTCGAGGTACAGAGTCAATAAGAGTGCGGATGGTGTCCTGAGGGATGGTTCTCCATTCTCTGTCAACCATTTGCCACAGTTGGTCGTCCGTACGAGGCTGGGGCAGAGTTTGCAAACGGCGTCCAATGAGATCCCACACGTGTTCGATTGGTGAGAGATCCGGAAAGTACGCTGGCCACGGAAGCATCTGTACACCTCGTAGAGCCTGTTGGGAGATGCGAGCAGTGTGTGGGCGGGCATTATCCTGCTGAAACAGAGCATTGGGCAGCCCCTGAAGATACGGGAGTGCCACCGGCCGCAGCACATGCTGCACGTAGCGGTGGGCATTTAACGTGCCTTGAATACGCACTAGAGGTGACGTGGAATCATACGCAATAGCGCCCCAAACCATGACGCCGCGTTGTCTAGCGGTAGGGCGCTCCACAGTTACTGCCGGATTTGACCTTTCTCCACGCCGACGCCACACTCGTCTGCGGTGACTATCACTGACAGAACAGAAGCGTGACTCATCGGAGAACACGACGTTCCGCCATTCCGTCATCCAAGTCGCTCTAGCCCGGCACCATGCCAGGCGTGCACGTCTATGCTGTGGAGTCAATGGTAGTCTTCTGAGCGGACGCCGGGAGTGCAGGCCTCCTTCAACCAATCGACGGGAAATTGTTCTGGTCGATATTGGAACAGCCGGGGTGTCTTGCACATGCTGAAGAATGGCGGTTGACGTGGCGTGCGGGGCTGCCACCGCTTGGCGGCGGATGCACCGATCCTCGCGTGCTGACGTCACTCGGGCTGCGCCTGGACCCCTCGCACGTGCCACATGTCCCTGCGCCAACCATCTTCGCCACAGGCGCTGCACCGTGGACACATCCCTATGGGTATCGGCTGCGATTTGACGAAGCGACCAACCTGCCCTTCTCAGCCCGATCACCATACCCCTCGTAAAGTCGTCTGTCTGCTGGAAATGCCTCCGTTGACGGCGGCCTGGCATTCTTAGCTATACACGTGTCCTGTGGCACACGACAACACGTTCTACAATGACTGTCGGCTGAGAAATTACGGTACGAAGTGGGCCATTCGCCAACGCCGTGTCCCATTTATCGTTCGCTACGTGCGCAGCACAGCGGCGCATTTCATATCATGAGCATACCTCAGTGACGTCAGTCTACCCTGCAATTGGCATAAAGTTCTGACCACTCCTTCTTGGTGTTGCATTTGCTCTGTCAGTCAGTGTACTTGAACCTGGATAGTGAATTTGGAAAACAAATATCTACGTTTGTCAAGCAAAGTACAAGAGACTAATTTTAGTTCATCACGGAAGACGTGGCTGGCCCCGCGGTGTAGGGGTAGCGTGCCTGCCTCTTACCAGGAGGCCCCGCGTTCGATTCCCGGCCAGGTCAAGGACTTTTACCTGCATCTGAGGGCTGGTTCGATGTCCACTCAGCTTACATGATTAGAACTGAGGAGCTAACTGACGATGAGATAGCGGCCCCGGTCTAGAAATCCAAGAATAACGGCCGAAGGGATCCGTCGTGCTGACCACACGACGTCTCATAATCTGCAGGCCTTCGGGCTGAACAGCGTTCGCTTGGTAGGCCGTGGGGTTTGGGTATACAAGAAGTGACATCTTTTTGTTGTTTGTGTCACTAATTCATAGACTGGTTTATCTATCATTTTTATTTCTACGTAATTACTTCATCCTCCGTCTGCTCTAATCTGCTTGTCAAGTGTATGCCTTGGTCTATTCCTACCGTTCTTACCGACTACACTCCCAACAAAAACTAACTGAACTTCACCTGTATGTTTTAAGATGCGTCCTATCACTCTCTCTCTTCATCCAGTCAAATTTCGCCAAATCATTTTCCTCTCACATCTTATCCCTTCATTATCACGCTACTATTACTCTGTGTCTACCCCTTAAGTTCCGTTTCGTGACACGTGGTCAGGGATGGGGTGAGATGAGATTATATGGCACATTTTTACAGCCAGATGCCCTTCCTAACGCCAATCTCAGTTGAGGAGCTAATGAAGATGGAATGAATGACGGTCAATGGAAATTAATGGGGCGGAGGGGTGTGGGGGGAAGCGGCTGTGCCCTATGAAGATGTACTGTCCCGGCATTTGCCTGGAGGTGAAGTCGAAAACCAGAGGAAACCATTCTCAGGACAGATCACGGTGGAGTTCCAACCCACTCGTCTTCGGAATGCAGAGTTTAGATCCATAGCCGTAGCACATTAACACACGTGACCACTCCGCTCAATAATAATAATAATAATAATAATAATAATAATAATAATAATAATAATAATAATAATAATAATAATAATAATAATAATAATTGTTATCATGGTTTGTGGAACAGCAGAGGTGAAAGAAGGTGCCGGGGTGAATTGGTCTAACTACCAAATCAAAGTTAATATAAAACTTTAACATGATTATATTTTCTAAGTTTTAACAAACAAGAATAACAGAACTTTAATAACAATAAAAACGGTATGGCGATTTAGAACCAAGACTTATACGGATCCAAGATTTCAACCTTTAAACATTCTTGGGGTAACAGGCCCTAATTTTACAATTCTGATCTCCTAGTTCAACTTTAACCAAGTAACAATTTATTCAAGGGGCAGAAAAAACCTAATACATGGAGTACTTGCTCACAATTAGAATATCAAGCCTCTCTGAGGCATTTTTACAACACATGAAAATAGCTGACACGCTCTCAGTTTTCCACGCCTATTCAAGGCAACACCAAAAATGTCTTATACATTCTGGCATTCCATTGCCTAGCTTCACAATCACACACTTAGTTAGACGTAGATTAAGTGGCCAAGAGATGTGAAAATCAGCAGTTTATAAACCGTCGGGGAAGGTTCAAGACCTTTCATGAATAATTAAGCCACCTCTCTCAATTTTATTGGATACCTTACAGATACACATCAAATCGAAGAAGAAGCCGGTGATTGGCTGAAAATTAATTACAGAAATTCTGGATTGTCTAAATTCGAAACTGGCGGAAAGAAAGATAAATATTACCAACCCACAAATGAATGAACGAAATTTAGTAAAGAACAAACTTATGAATACAAAATTTCTTCATATAAAGTTCCTTCACTTCGCACCAGTGTGCATGATAATAGTTTTTCGGCAGTGGCATCTATGAGAGAATGTCCAAACTTCTTGATAAATAGTAAACAAAAACAAGTCGAAATTCATACAGTGACATCTTCAGAGGAAAGGTTTAAGTAGGTCACGTTTAAGTTCAGTGTTTCTCCAGTAGAGGAGTTCCAATTGACCCAAGATTTAAACGTGCGGGTTAGAGGTGTACCTCCTGGTACAGCAATAATAATAATAATAATAATAATAATAATAATAATAATAATAATAATAATAATAATAATAATAATCGTATGTTCTCAGCTAACATGTAGCAAGGCATTTAATTTCACTCCATTTAGGCTGCTTGCCAATTATTTTCGACGTTCTGTCTTGCTCAGCCAGATGAAAGTGAACCCGAACTCTGTTGCGCAATCTGTGACTGAGTTTTAAGAAAGTTTGTCGGTTTAACAACAAATGTACCGGGCGAGTTGGCCGTGCGGTTAGAGGCGTGTGGCTGTGAGTTTGCATCCGGGAGATAGTGGGTTCGAATCCCACTCTCGGCAGCCCTGAAGATGTTTTTCCGTGGTTTCCCATTTTCACTCCAGGCAAATGCTGGGGATGTACCTTAATTAAGGCCACGGCCGCTACCTTCCATCTACTAGGCCTTTCGTATCCCATCGTCGCCATAAGACCCATCTGTGTCGGTGCGACGTAAGGCCACTAGCAAGAAAACAACAAATGTGTCACCAGAGATCTTTCCATGTCGAAATCACACGGCGTAGGGTGTCAATTTGACATTTCTCCCCTTTCGAAAGCTCTATTACCTCTGCCATGTTTGCATCCGTAATCATGGAATCCAGATTTCAACACTAAACTACTAATCGAGAGACGGAGCTTATTTTCATATTATTTGGTAGCATTGACAAGCCTACTTAATGGTAACTACAGATGACTGAACTAGTAATATTATTGGCCTTTCGCCATACTAACCACGTGTACAGTTTTAGCAGACGCCGATGTATTGAAATTATGCCCCGCAGGAGTTCCTTAACGTGCCGTTATCTACCGACTTGAGTCAGGCATGTATGAGCCGGGATCTAATTTACGAAGTTGGACAAACATATCTAGCGCTTCTACCGTCTGAGCCCGGTGAGAGAATATTGTTAAGTGTTGACGAAATCCTTCCACTCATAAGATAAATATCTCAACAACAAACAGAAAAAGAAAATCCAATAGCATCCCTCCTTTTCCGTCACAGTTACACGGAGATAGTCGCTATTTGTGCTAATAAATACTTTGCTTCCATCCTGGAGAAGCATTTCTTCATTGAACTCGTCTTCTGGAAATCAATGTGCGGACATTAAATACCGTTAGCGAGTGTTCAATTATTGGAAATTCTTGCCTCATTTTTCCGCGCTCTTAATTCACTCCATTTAGTTTTGAAAACTGTGCTTGACTGGATCCTTTAATACCGATTAAAGGAATCTCTATCTTCTTATTGCTGCCACGAGATACGTATCTGGAACACTTATTACCAAAGAATACAAGATTCAATCAGTGCAAACAAACTGCTATTATTGTGTCGACCGTTCAAAGACTGGTTGATGCAGCTGCCACCAACATTTTTACCGCATAATGCTGAACTATTGTGTGGTCTGCTAAAACTGTAAAGTGGTTGATACGGCGAAGGGCCAGTAATATTACTAGTTCAGTCATCTGTTGTTACCATTAAGTAGACTTGTCAATGCTACCAGTCAATATAAAAATAAGTACCGTCTGTCGATTCTAGGACTTCTAGAGTTCCCTCATCGTTCGTTCGTTCGTTCGTTCGTTCGTTCGTTCGTTCGTTCGTTCGTTCGTTCGTTCGTTCGTTCGTTCGTTCGTTCGTTCGTTCGTTCGTTCGTTCGTTCGTTCGTTCGTTCGTTCGTTCGTTCGTTCGTTCGTTCGTTCGTTCGTTCGTTCGTTCGTTCGTTCGTTCGTTCGTTCGTTCGTTCGTTCGTTTCGTTGGTGGGTTGGGCTGGTCTGGGTTGGGTTGGGTTGGGTTGGGTTGGGTTCGTTTCGTTTCGTTTCGTTCGTACGACACGCACTCACTCATGTTGCATTATGCTAGCTGTTCAACGTCGCACTAACACACGGATGTTTTCGGTCAAAACGCTGACCATCCAGCCAATTACCCTTATTATTATTATTATTATTATTATTATTATTATTATTATTATTTGTTAGAGGTTTAAGAGTTCGGCTACTTGACTGAGTGGCCAGAGCGTCTTTGTTTCAGAAAATCCCGCGTTCAACTCCCGAAGAGAACGAGGACTTTAAAAGCCTGTGGTTAATTTCTCTCACTCCGGGACCGTGCGATTGTGTTGGTCTTAATAGGCTTTAATAATAATAATAATAATAATAATACGTCTAACTAACGACGGTGTTCGGAGAAGCCAATAATTTTTTATGCAGAAATTAGATGAGGGGGTGTAAGAAATCGGCTGTGACTTGTAAATAGGGACTGTCCCAGCATTCGTCTGGAAGCGAAAATGGGAAATACCAGAAAATCATTCTCAGGATAGCTGACGGTGGAACCCACTCTTCTTCCGAATGTTGAATACATGGCTCCACAGCCGTAACGAGTGAACACACACGGGGACTCCGCTCTGTGACAATAGTGACACTATAAGTAGTAAGACCTATACCTATATTGCAGAACAGCAGACTCGGCATTTTATCACTATCCCTTTACTGATCTCTTCGCGTTACTTTCTACTGGATTCCGTAAGTTATGGGTTCTCTTCACTCCTGATCAGACACGGTAGATCTGCTTTTACTCACACAATGAGCCTACAACTACGATACTCCACAAATTCCAGTGATGGGTTCATAATGCATCTATCAGAAAATCAGTTAATCCACTTTCCATTCCTCTTTCAAACACGTCTTCTGAACTACGAGGCCCATAAATAAAGTAAAGGCAATATTGACAGAACGCAATATTTAATAAATTAACAAGTAAAGCTGCAGTACATTCCTTCAATGCAGTCACCCGCAAAGTATGTTACAGTTTGCAAAATGTCAGGAAGACTTTGGGGACCGTGCGGCGGACTATTGAACTATTGTGTGATCACTCACCATTGTTTATCGCTCCGCACCAGGATCCGATTGTGAACAATGAATGCAGAAAATGGAAGACTAATCAACTATGGCATGGACTCTCATAGATGATAATTCACAGGATGGAAAGAGAATGGAAACAAAGGAATTGGTTTTGGCCTAAACAACCTGAATCGCCTCAGTCAAGACATCGCTGATTTGGAAACCGAAATAGACAGAAGGGATTAAGATAGAATTCATGATCAACAAAAGGATATTCGGAAGAAAATAAGTAGAATAAGAAGAAGGAGAAGAAGAAGAACAATGACTTCGGACATGTCGAAGAGCTGTGACATTTGGAATTTATGATCTGCAGTTTTACGAGGGATATGAACAGAGATATAACTTTTCATCCAAAAATTTCATATCTATATACTGCACGTAGACCTATATTATTCGAACCTCAACTAACACATCCAAGCCCTACCAATTTACGCGTCTGCAGTTGTCCGTGTTGGCGGGCGCTTTTTATACGACTGAAATAGGCGCTTGGCGTACGCCGGTTTCTGGAAAAGTGTGGAGGGGGATTTGCCTGAAACTTCAACCTCAGTCCTCGTACCTCTCGGTGCACATTCATGGTGTTATCTGCACAAGTATTATTTTATTTGTAAGTTGCTTCACGTCGCACTGACAGGGATAGGTCTTATTGCGACGATGGGACAGGAAAGGGCTAGGAGTGGGAAGGAATCAGCCGTGGCCTTAATTAAGGTACAGCCCCAGCATTTGCCTAGTGTGAAAATGTGAAACCACGGAATACCATATTCAGGGCTGCCGACAGTGGGGTTCGAACCCACTATCTCCCGAATACCGCTCACTGGCCGCACTTAAGGGAAGTTAGAACTGAATTTATAAAAAAAATATTAATTATTGATCGAATTGAATGAAATTTGGTTTGTGGTCTCCTAATGGTGAAATAAGGCTATATACCAATTTGCAGGTAAATAGCAGCAGAACGTTCTGAGAAATTAACACTTACAATTTAAAATTTTTAAAAATCGATAAGCATAAAAAATGTTCCAGCTGAACAGTTACTTCAAATATCACATTCAAAACTGGTATACAGGCACTTCAAGGTATGGAAAGAATTTTAACAGAGAGAAAGGCGGCATATGTAGTCCATGAATGTGAGAAAAAAATGTGTTTGATGTGTTTATGTTTTTCTCAAATTATGCTAAAATAATACCCCTTTGAAGGCTACTATCTTTTAAAGTATCAACATTATAAAAAGTTCCTTCTGTTAATATCAAGACAATACAGGTGTTAACGAACCATGAAATTCTCATGGAATTTGAAACCAAATTAGTTCAGCGGAACATTTTAAATACCTGAAATGTATATATGAAAAAAAAATTGTAAGTAAAAGCTAGTGGATGGGGACTCAAACGGACATTTAAATGTCACGCTAGTATTTTAAAAATGGCGGAACCCGAAAAATACCACCGCCAAATGATCTGAAGGAGTCCGGCGTACAATAATATGCACAAATTGAAAAATCGAAATTTTGACTTTTTTCACCAGAAACTCAGTCCCAGCCTCCCTTAAGCGACTGCAGCTATCGGGCTCGGTGCACAATTATTCGCCGTATGGAACAGACGACGACGGTCCCTGTCGATAATCACACGTGGGCCTTCCGGTCATGATTTTGTTGCGATTGTATCTTCTCCATTGTACTTCACAATCACATCCCCAGCAATCGAATCGGGCAACCTGACAAGGGCGGAAATGGATCTTGATGCAAAGCAAAGCAAAGCCAAGCCAACTCCATACAGGCCATGAAAGCCCTTGGAGAAGTGGAAGGTAAAGGCTTCCGCGATCCTTAACCTTGGTATTAAATAGGATACAGTGGCTAGTTTTATGCCTATCCACCCTTGTCCCCAGGAATTAACCTAGTACTCATTTTTGAAGTGAGTGAACCACAGAGCCATGAGTCACTCCGAAAGTGGAGATCTCGTGTACTAAAATGTTCGACTTGCTGACGCGGAATCGAACCCACTCCCTTCCAGATGAATCCAGCAGATTTTTACTGCCTAGGCCAGGCAAAATGTCCAAATAAATACCAGTAGAATCTGAACCTAAAATTTTCCAATTTCGCGTCGGATGCTCTACCATTGAGCTATGGTGGCCTGCTTACTGATGAAGTAACCAAGAACCATTCCAAATTTGAATTCAGTAACTCAGCTGGATTTTGTAATAGGAGGGGCGGTCATAGTGAAATCTAGGCTCTAATTGTGGTGAATACGGGATAATCCGAAAGCTTTTCACTAGACAATCTATAACGTATGGCGCTGATTCTTTCCTGTGAAAGTCTGCTCAGTTTTTTTTACAAGAAATGAACACCCAACCGTACAGTGCTCCCTCTTACACAATTCATATCATCGCTTAATAATTAAGTAGTACCTAAAAAGACGAAAAAATTGAAAAAATACGCGACTTCGAAAACAAAAGGAAAGAACAACGGAGCGCTAAGAAGATTCGAACAGGAAATGGAGAGAGACACGCGGAACAAATACGTGGAAACAACTTCAGATCTCAAATATTTAATTTCTTCTTTGATAGATCTCAGAATTACATTCCAAGCGTTCACTTGTACAACCCGTATAACCTTCTTGCAATTTGATTTTTCACTTCGAGAGAGAACGGAATTCTACCTATTCTCAAATTTCAGATAAAAAGGAAATCATTTCCGCTAACTAAACCTCACTTTCTGTAAATTCAATCATTATGTTCTTACGCAATCTGATTTTGCAGGAGCCAAATTGGATTACACATTTGTTGGTTACCTCTTTGGCAGACCAATAATCCACAATTAGTTTTCATATCCTGGATAGATAATTATACCGTGGCAGGCGAGTTAATTCAGCTGATAATATCACGCGGGAATCTAATCGAGTGGAAGCCATAAAGCATGGAATAACTCGAAGGAGAATTTTTGCAATAAAATTCATTACAATTGGTCATCGTATTTCTGAATAGTAGAAGTTATTATTCCTAGGAATTCTTCCTTATTCTGCAATTTTCCTTTTGAACTATCACGATTTACAGGGAATTTTATACTTCCAGTTACTACCCATATCAATTCAGCAGCAATTACATGCTAATCGATATGTAGATAAATATGCAACATGACCAAGAATTTAAGGAATATGGTACGGAATTTAGTACAACAAACAAAACAAATGTCCAGAGCAAGATAAAAATATAATTGAATAATTTAGAACAGACTCAATACGTAATACTGCATTTGAACTGTACATTGATGTTGAATATTATTGCGATAGGTAATACGTTCTACCTGCACCGAGTGCTGGAAATTGATTTGATTCAGCTGGATGGATAGCTATCAACTGTCACAAAACGTAGTCCACGGAGCGATATTCAAAATATCTTCGGCGAACACTCCTTCTTCATCGTCGTCGCGGTTTGATTTCGAAAGTTGTGACCCTTCACGCAGTACCGTGAACAATACTCCGCCATGTACCACCGTCTCTTCCCTTCAGCCATATGATATGCGTTTCAAAACCGTCTCGCCGTATGACATGGCTGAAAAGTTTCAAGATTTGCCTTTGGATGTTTGGAAATATGCGTGTGCTACGGGAAATCCGTAACTCCTACAGAATGTAGTCACTCGTTGGTCTTACTAGCCATGCTATTCGTAACATTCTTTGATTACACGTCATCTCCTAGGCTTCAGTTCTCCCACGACAAGCAATATGTACAGTCCAGTACTCAGAACTTTATGTAGCGATGTGTGTATGTTTAGTCATCAGCTCGAAGGCTGGTTGGATCCTCAACAGCTCCGCCATCAGCTGTCATAGATGGCCTAGGCATCACACAAGAGGCGTAGTAGGGAAATGAGGAGTGAGGTAGTTTCCCGTTGCTTTCCTCACTGAGCCAGAAGTTGCTACTACATATCAGTCTGCCAAGCCCACTGAAATGCATGCACCAACCAACCCTATGAGCAATAGTTTCACACCATTTATAGCAGAGACTGGGTGCAAAAGGAATGGAATTACTAGCATCGCTCATACCTCAGTCACTTTCATATAGTCAAAGCCAAGTATAAGACAGAGACAGATCAATGAAAGTAACAAACTTGCTCTAGCCTATACCAGAAGACATAGTGCACTGTAAACACTAGGTCCCGCCAGCAAAGGCACAATAGAAGATACTAAATCCTGAACCAGTCGCTTCTTAGTTTCCTTGGTAATATGATATTTCCATATTTTTCTTAGTGCATTCTTAGCCATACCTATTCGTCGGCGAACACTGCTGACATGGAAATGTTGCTGAGTAGTCATGGTAACGAAACAAATGGCAATGGTGGTGGTAGTAGTAGTAGTAGTAGTAGTAGTAGTAGTAGTAGTAGTAGTTGTTGTTGTTGTGACTTTTATACGATCTGAGAAACCGCGAGTATGTTATCTCCTATTGACCAGGAATATTACGAAGACGGCTATGGAAATGAAAATAAAAACGTGAAAGATCACCTGAAGGAAGTTTCAATCATACCTCACTTTATTAGATTTTCAAATCTTCAATCATTTAAGGATATACTTTTTCGATTTTTTTTACTTATCAGGTTTTTGGTAAGCTTTGTTTCTTCCAGCGGTCTGATAATTCAAGGAAGCAATAAAATCATAAAGGGAGCTTGAAATCCTAGGCTTCGAAGGCTCTATTTTAATATCAGCAATTGGGAAGAAAATTAGCGTGATCGGTCTGAAATAAGAGTCTAAAACCTATCAAAAAGGAATACACTGTCTCACTATTGTTATTAGTTGAAATTTGCTCTCTCTCTTCTGTTGTCACGAATTTCCGCTAGAAGGCATTAATGCTGCAAGTCCAGACACTAACCCGTTAACGCTTCGTACACAGAAACTAGTTAAAATATACACACAAAATAAGCCCACTCTACTCCAAGTGATGAAATTTGGTTTGGTTTCCAATAGCATTGATGGTATGATAGAACGACTGGTATGTTATCAAGCGTTGAAAAAAAAATCCCTTTGAGTCTTAATTAAAAATATCTTAGGATGAGTTCTACCGTATCATCCTCTTGCTTAACTACAAATAAATAATAGAAGCTTCTCACCGGGGAAACGTTCATAGTGCTCCAAATTGAAATATATGGAATCATTCATCGTGCGTATGACAATATATGAATATAGTTGAATATTTAGCTGTCACGACTGCATTGTATTTGAAATATTTCAGATTATTAGACCATGTTGAGTACAGTCAGTGCTCACATGGGAACAGTGGTTTGTGTTGGTAATGTAACGTTAAAACGCCCCTTTTCTGCGCCTTTTTTACCTTATTCTAGCAAGTTCCTTGTGCTAATTGCCACCGTATCCCTACTCCTTGTACGTGTTTGGCAGATACAAGTTTCATATCTAAGGAAGTCAAGACTGCTAAAAGGTATATAACAATTTGACAGGCTAAAAACCTTAAGCAGTATTCAGAATTAACCATTTCGTCCAGTGGCTTGGTAAAAAGTGACTCCAAAGTAAATATTTCATCCCCTTCCATGTTTCGCAAAATCCTGGTTTTAGTGCCTGTTCTTTCATTGGTATATATATATATATATTTGCTAGTTGCTTTACGTCGCACCGACACAGATATGTCTTATGGCGACGATGGGACAGGAAAGGGCTAGGAGTGCGAGGGAAGCGGCCGTGGCCTTAATTAAGATACAGCCCCAGCATCTGCCTGGTGTGAAAATGGGAAACCATGGAAAACCATTTTCAGGGCTGCCGACAGTGGGGTTCGAACCTACTATCTCCCGAATACTGGATACTGGCCGCTTAAGCGACTGCAGCTATCGAGCTCGGTCATTGGTATACAACCGGGCAATTAGCTATAAAACTAAAACTTGTCATTTCGAATATTTTTGTTACTACAGAAGTGTAAATACATGTGTAATATACATAAATATTAAGTGAAATCAATACACATAATGGAAAATTCTAAATTCCCATGGAGGGAATTAGGTATTTTTCACCAATAGAGCATGTCAGGAATGTCAAAAACATATCAGATGTAAGGCGGGCAATAATTCCATTGTGGAGATTTATCTCCCGTATGCAGTTATCAGACTGTACCTGTTATAAGGACTTCTCATAAGTTAACCTGCATACACCCCAGCGTCAGTGGGTAGGGTAGGACTCATCCCACTCTGATGAGTCTAGTGTCAGACCTAAGACGAAACGCTGGTTAATAGAGCAAACACCTGAAAAGCCTTACATCTGATATGTTTTTGACATCAATACACATATACAAAATAGTTTTATAATATACAGAGATTTGAAAATAAAATCATTACGAAGCTAAAGTCTAAAACAGGGGAGGCGGAACAATACTGTTCCACAAGCCTTTACAACGCAGTGCGTTCCAACTAGTCGGGTTAACTTTTATTTTGCTTCTCCCTTTTCACATCTTACCTAGCGCTGACCTTTCTTTATAGTTCACATGCACAATATTACTTGCTAATGGAAAGTCATGTTCACACGAGAGAGACGGAAGTTTACAAGGTACGAAAATCATTGCCTCTGAGTAGGAAAATGTTCCATGGGAGATACATTTCACAAAGTCATCATCGTCAGAGTTCAGAAATGATTAAAATATATGATTAATTGGTCTGCAGTTCAGAGGGCATTAAGTTCAATTTACGCCCGGGCCGAGGATTTTAACCGACTCGGGTACAGAGTACTTTTGTATCTTCCTCTTCATGCATACACATCACACCATGAAACACCACAGTAACGTGCAGCAATGCCAATATATATCCTACCACAAAGGCTTGGCATCAGAGAGGGTATCGGCCATAAAACAGGGCCAAATACTGTACACATGTGTGACACAGTTCGCACCCGGAACCCCACCAGGGATGTGAAAAGTAGTAAAGTAACATGATATTATTATTATTATTATTATTATTATTATTATTATTATTATTGTCCGGACCTTGGTTGAATGGTCAGAGGTTAGATGGTTAGAGGGTCTCGCGTTCGATTTCCGGCCGGGTCGATGTTTTTAACTTCGTCTAGTTCGGGAACTAGCTGTATGTGTACTGTTACTGTAACCGACAGGGACATGATCCTAGAACTACGAAATACATTCACGGCGTTTCCTTGAGAGAAATACGCTGGGGTTTGGAGCGTTGTGTGTGAACACGCCCAGGCCGTACTTTGGAGCTCGACAAAGAGATAGCAAAGTGAACCCGGGGAGTACCATTGCAAGTGAAGTGAACCGGAGAGCTAGCACTCAGGTAGCAGAAAAGGAGCATTATATCCAGTTAACCAACCCTCCAACTGAACCATGAAACAACATGGCCGACTGCGATTTCTGCGCATACCTTTATAAAGCCAAGAGAGTAACATATAAATTTTTAAGGGTTGTTTACCTGTTATTTCGTAGAAAATTTCCACCCGGCCATCTGGTACCCTTCGGGGGAGCACTTCAAGACTGAGATTCACCTCGAAGAGAAATGATACCATGCGATCATTAACCTCCGATCGTAATTTTTGCGGACACGTATCAAATTGTACTGTATAAGACTGGCCACATGACGACTGCATTATTTCACTCTAATACCCATTGGATAGAGGTAATCCATGCTAGTTATGGGAGCCGCTCTCAATATACGTCCTTTTCCCGTCGTCCCACCCAGGACACTTTTATTTATTTATTTCGTGACACTCACGTGGTGATCCCATACCGCATGACGCGTGCTTTGTAAGACTTGCTTTGTGAACACTTTCTCTGTAATACGCACTGTGTGGGTAATGTGGCACTATGCGGAGGAAATCCTATTTTAATGATACAGAACCATTTGGGCACGCATCCGGAGAAGAGACTGTGTGCGAGAGAGTATTTTCACTAACTTTTTCATATAGACCAAAACATTTACATTATTATTATTATCATAATCATCATTCGTTCGTGATGAAGACTGTGGCAGACGGACTCAGTTTTTGGAATTGTGATCAATAGAGAACAGGTAAACATAGGGATAGAAGTCAGAACACGTAATCAGTGAATATCTAATGGAATATCTGTACCTGTAACTCTATGCCTAAGTAAAACTGTGGGAGTTATCCCGTAAAAGATCGCACATTGCATAAAACGAAGTATGATAAATTGTAGGAGCTAGATTATCAGTAAGATTATTAAAATTTCGAATTAAAATTTCATTGAATTAAGGCGGGAATGAATGCGCAGGATTCTTATTCTGAATACCCGAGTTCGTAAAATAGTGTTGGGAATAATCCCGGTTGCCTAAAGTGCGTGTTGGATGGGGTCGGAACGGGAAATAACTAAAATAACTAGTTCCTGCTCTTTGTAGTAGGTTATAGGAGTGAAATCATCAGGACTATGCCAGGAATGAGATCTGCAGCCCGTACTACCTGGAGAATAACCCGGCTGAGATTGCTAATCCCGATATGGACCTGTCAGGACTCGACGGAGACATGCTGAAGGCTGATTTCTAACCACATTTTACCTCTATGGTCATGCAGCGTGGAGGATAAATTTAATCAACTGTAAATACTATATGTTAGCGCTGATGTTAAATGTGGCTACAGCGTGTAGAACGAGTCTAATTCAAATAGCAATGTGAATTGGTATAACTTGTGTAAACATGCGTGTTTATTTCATGGGAGTTTTATTTTTTTGGTATTTCATTTTGTATACTTCCAGATAGGTTCTTGTAGAGGTTAGAATAAACAGAGTCAAGGAAATACGGATTAGAGCGTTTAATAATCAAGAAAGTAAGAGGAATGCGTAACTATGGCACGTACAATTGAAGCAAGTAATCAGCACCTGGAAGTAATCATTCCATACTCATTCATGGAACTGAGGTTAATCTCCAGAGGATAAATCGCTAGATTGCATCATCGATATCCCTGCTAATTTAAGTTCTATTTTGTATCAAGAGCAAAGTCCGCACCTGTAAGAAATCATTTGATACTCATTAATGCAAATAAGGTTAATTTTCCAGAGAATACATCACTAGATTGCATCATAAATATTCCTTGCTAATTTTAAGTTCATGCTATTCATTTGTCCAGTGTAACTGTTACGAGTTTTGGTATGAAAACTGGCGTCAATACACAATACTTTCTACCCGTATATCACATATTACGACCACTTTTATTAAATTTTTGACGATATAACAATGTCTGATTCATTTATGGGATTGAGGTTAATTTTACAAGGAATATATTGCTGGAGCAGGGAAGTACCAAGGAAGAGTTTAGTCTTGTACCTCTATGTGGTTTCACCATATTCCTTGCTATTTAAAGTTCTATGCTTTTCGCGCGTCCAGTCTATTACTATTTGCTATTCCAGATTCCATGGTTTTCGTGTGTCCAGTCTACTTCTTAAGAGCTTTGGTATTAAAAAATGGCCTCAATACTTAAAACTTTCTATCCGTATATCACGTACTTTAACAAATTTTACTTTATTAAATATTTGACGATGTAACTATCTCTACGACCCGTCCGAATGCCTCATGAGTCTTGGTCTAATATTCTGGTACTGATCATTGAATTTGATTCTATAGATATGCACATGTGGTTTTTCATTCATAGTAGGTTAGCTGCTTCCCTTCTCCTGCCCTTATGCCTGTAAGTTTTGAATACCACATTCTTACACCGAACTGAGCACAACCTCTAACTTAGCAGGAACATTTGAGAGGGGGCGAGGGGGGAAATTTTAACGGTGCAGTGCCTCTTATTACATTTCCTTATTTCAGTACAACATTCACCTTGATCTGAGGGATGGTTCAAGATCAACTGATCATACCTGAGAACAACTGAGGAGCTATCCGTCAGTGAAATTCTGGTCCTGGTCCAGAAAACAAAGAATAACGGACGAAAGGCCTTGTCACGTTGACCACGCATAGCCTCATAATCTGTAAAATCTGATGCTGTAGAGTCACGGGGGTTACTTATTTATTGAAATCTCTACAGTTTTAAGGTGTTCGCATACTTAGTATCGTAGTCTATAGCATGTGAACTGTGCTCACAGTTATAAGACGTTTGTGAACTACTTTCCTATCCTTTACCGGAATAGACAAATGTGAAGACATAAACAAAAGTATTCTAATTAAGATACGGCAACATATAATAAAATATGAAACAGAGATTAAAGTACGTAATTTAATATGGTATTCCATGTGTAGTACTCACTATGGACGAAACAATAATCTAACAGTCAATCATTGATTTTTCTGCTTTCAGAGTATAAATGCTTGAAATTTCATTATATATTCAACAAGTTACAAAATTTTATTTGAGAATAGATGAAGTATTTTCGATAATAATCTCAGTAGCGATTTCACAGTTGCTGACATCTATCAGCGTTGTATATCACGGTAGCGACTGGGATTCCGTACCCTCTCTGCATCCAATGCTTTCTTGTAGATTGTTCCGTAACTTCTTTCTAAAATGAAATCAAGTCTCTGTAAAGAGTTGTTAGGAATAGATTGAATAATGATGGAGTGAAGGCTGAACTTCAAATTTGTACAAATTATGAACTTCACTGTGCAGATTATGGTGAATTTGAAACACGTATATGTGCTACAATGTGTAATATATTCGTAAGTGACAAGATATTAACGGAAGAAACCATAACAAACAAACAATACGGTTATAGAACTGTGAATCATACATAGAATTACGTATTACTATTTCCTTATGTCGGTTTTTTATCTCCTTTTCTTGAAAACTGTATACGATATAAATATAACATAGTAGTGTAGCTGTTGGGTGATGCAGACAAAGCGAACTCTTTTTTGGGTTTTAAAGACCTGACAACCCAAGTCATTGGAATAACTACTGCACCCTACTCCTCAACAACCACAACATATTTATAAAAAAGACTTGCCGATACCTGTGTGACGTCTTGTATTACGACCAGAATATCGAATGTTAGTAGGAAATGGGATGTCATCCAGTGTCACTTAAGGTTACGTCAAACGGAAGAGTTGCCTCAAAGATAAGCTCAGGAGAGAAGTGACACGCGACTTTATGTCCTGAAATGAAGTCTCGGAAAGAAATAGTACTGTCACATACATCCCCATAAAAGTGAGAAATACACACTAGATAATAAACAAAACAGGTAATCGACCGTATTGCCTCGAAAGTGGGAAGTGTTTCAGTGTAGGAATTTACTGTATTGGTCCAAGAATAAATCCCACCGGAAATAAGTCACAATAATAAAAAGGACAAGAGAAAGAAAGGAAAAGTAAAGATGGAATCAAAAATAAGAAGAAAAAAACAATTTTAAGGGAAACGAGCAAACAATTTTATGTCTCAGGGCTTAGGATACACTAAAGCAAATACCATTCGACATATTCACATAATATGTACGGCATCTTCCTAGTGTTAGGAAACATCTTAAATGCCTGAAGGCCGTGAGGTCTCGCGGAGACAGATTCAAATTAATGAAAACCATATAGTTTCATGTTGCTTGACAGATGTAACTACTTGGAGTCTTGAGTGTCACCTAGGGGCTTGAAATGAACATAGTTTAGTACAGAATTGTAACTGTTAGGGATTGGCACTCGATACTTTGTTTCATCTGTTTCTAATTAGCCACTATTCTGATTTCAAATTAAATCAACCAATCATTGCCCAGCTCAACCCTATAAGTACGAGCAATCTTAGACCTTATATATCGATCTCAATCATTGCTACGGAGTGTGAGGTTCTCCTCGCACAAGGCTACAGGCATGCTGGGGCAACTTCTAAGGTAGTCGGTTAAGAATTTACTTCATCGTGTGGCGACGGGATGATACCAGGGTTCCCCTTTAGCTTATTACCTTTAGGTCTGAGCCGCGTAAATCTCATTTTAATGTAGGTTTTCCCATAACTTAATCTGTAAAATGTAGGTTTCTAGGCTTTCCTGCTACGAAGTGGTTACTCGAGGGGGTACCCTGTAGTGTATTAAGGCTGTACGAGTGTTGACCCTCGTTTCCCTTGTTCACTTTGCATTTTTTGTGTCCAAGCATTTCCACATTTTTTCTTGGTTTTCGATCAGTAATTTATTTTCCTCGCTTAGTCGCAAATATAGTATGGCTTATCCTATGTGTCACCGAGCCTTCTGCGCCATTAGGTTCTACTTCTAGACATATCCCGGGAATACTTCAGTGGGTTCAGCATCCCAGTCTATTTTGTTGCGGCCTTTTCTATTAAATTTTAATTTATGCCATTCTTCACTGTATAGTACAAGCCACTGCTCCCGCTTTTTCTGGACCCTTCTGATATGTTGTGTTATTTCTTTCCTGCTGAGTAAGGGCAGCGGGTGTCAAATATGGTAAAAGCTGACAAAATTTTAAGTGTACTAAAAGGTAACTTGACATGAAGTCTAAGCCCGTTCGGCCATTGATAGTGAATTTTGGGAGTTCTATCTCCTGTTGTATTGAATAACTTAACTGCAGGAAGCTTTTCTTGTACTACGCATCAATGGTGGTTGTACACTGACTGAGCAAATGTCATAGGATAGCGGAGCACTGATGTGCAGATGTGTTTTCTGCGCACCACACGCCTCCTGTGCCAACAGCAGTTGTATAGGAGACCTTGTGAGCAGTGACTGTGCATGTGACAGGTCGTCGTGAGCTGACATCGTTCGAACGGGGTATAGTGGTCGGTGCCCGACGGATGGGAAGTGCGATTTCGGAAGTGGTGCGGGAATTTGGCTTCACACGATCAACCGTGTCCAGGGTGTATCGTGAATGGTTGAATGCGGGTGTCACCGTCCACAACAGACGAACGACCGGTCGTCCAGCCACCCTCGATGACCGCGACCGTCGACATCGGAGACGGATTGTCAATAGTGACAGACGGGCAACCGTGCAACAAATCACGGCTCAATTCAATACAGGCCGTGCTAGACACGTCTCCCAGTGGACAATCCGTAGGAAGATGGGTTCTATGGGGTATGGGAGCCGGCGCCACACACGGGTGCCACTGTTAACCCAACGTCATCAGGCACAACGACGCGCATTTGTCGCCAGTCACCAGGGATGGGCATTGGAACAATGGCGTAACGTGATATGGTGGGGCGGATCACGACTTCAACTGCACCATGCCGATGGGAGGCACCGTGTATGCCGCAGACCGCATGAAGCGATGGATCCCGCCTGCCTCAAAGGTGTGGTCCAGGGCATTGGTTTCTCTGTTATGGTCTGGGGTGCATTTTCCTGGTATGGAATGGGCCCCCCTAGTTGTTCGGGAAAATACTTTGAATGGTACACGGTATGTTGAGCTGCTCGGAGACCATCTCCACCCATTTTTGGCCTTCCAGCACCCAGACGGTTCTGCGGTGTTTCAAGATGATAACGCGCCACCACATCGCTCCCACGTCATCCGGGAATGGTTCCAGGAACATGCAGTGGGGGTCCAACGACTGCCATGGCCACCCAGGAGCTCCGATATGAACCCTATCAGCATATCTGGGATATCCTGGTACGCAGGCTCCATGCCATGGATCCTGCACCCACGAACAGACCAGCATTTGTGGCCGCTCTGCAAACGATTCGGTGTCAGCTGCGTCAAGAGGACTACCAGGGACTTGTCGACTCACTTCCACGGCGTCTCACTGCAGTTTGCAGGGCCAGAGGAGGCCCCAGACGCTATTAGGTGCCTATCCCACGACATTTGCTAGGTCAGTGTATCGTGGTAAAGGCTAATAAGTCTTGTGAAATGAGAGTTTCTTCTCTCGTGTTATTTGTTAAGTTCTGAAGCGTATTAATGTAAAATCTCCTTCTAAATGTTTATTACTGTTATTTATCACTATTATTACCGTTGTTATTTTGAAAGGAAAGAGAAAGGGGAGAAAACAACAACATTTAGAAATTATATTCAAAATTTAAAGTTTGTGTATGGTCATTTGTACGGTATCCTAGAGCCTGCCTTTACTTCCCCTCTGTTGCTCTTGTTGGCATCACACACTACAGTATATCAATAAGAAGAACGTCTTTCCTAGTACAACGATTATACGAATATATACATTCGTACCCAACATCTCTTGAGCCCGGCCAATAATTTTTCCTTTCTCTCCTGTCAGAGTGGCTTTCGGGACTTAGTACTTTTGGGTAGTGGGGACCAAGAATAAACCATCTCACAGAATTTGTATGGGTCAAAAACATTAAGGTCATAAATCCCAGCAGAATCCAGGACCTCTTGGACTTCAGTGGGTCAAAGGCAAATAATAACCATCTCACAGAATTTGGATCGGTCCGAAACATCAAGGTCAGAAATACCAGCAGAATCCGGGGTTCTTGACATCAGTGAGTCAAAGTTCCAGTCGTATAGCCTTAATTCAGTGAGAAGGTCATCTTGGTAAATCTAATGTTGACAATTAATGAAAGTACCCGTAGATCGTCGCACGCCAACGTTCTTTTTATTTATATTTTACGTATTTCAGTGCTTAGAAACAGGTACATGTAACATAACACTATTGAGTTGTCTCATAACTAAATCGCGTAACTGAAGACGGTAGTGTCATGGTAAAGACAGTGGTATTACTGTAAAAAGATGAAAGGTAGCTCAAGAAATCACTGTAAACTATTCTTATGTGGCAGTATAAGAAAATACCGCTATTGGGATAATCATATTAACTAGTTTGTAAATTAAATTTAAAACTCTCTTCAAATTGTACCGGCCTGGTACTGCCAATGAGCCAGTACAAGTTAAAATACCGTAGGAAGCGAAAGATACCCCGAAAACACAACATTAAAAAAGGAAAACAGACATAAGACTATCATTAAACAGGTAATGGGGTCACAAATTATCCACGAATCAATGGATTTTCTGATACGGTACTATGTTGACAAAAGTCAACCAAGATAATAAAAACACCCTTTTAGGATAGGTTAATAAATTTAATTACGAAGAGAAATTTAAAATCACAATTCGAAGTACCGTCCTATTATGAGTAAACAAGTTTAGAACCAGAGTTCAATTAACAGATTAGAAAAAGTAAATTAATCTAAATCGCAGCCGGCCGACCAAAGTAAAAAGAAGAAAAATTGAAAATCATTACTTTACAGTAAGTCAAGAATACATCTATGAGATTTGGGTAACTTCATGCTTTTTCACATTCAGTTCGGAAAGTGCTTTCAAATGGTAGGATTTCTTTTTCTCAATCTAGTTACACATCGTCAGGATTAGGTTTCGCCCAGGGAGGTTCCGCAAGGGTATCATAATTCTTACTCACAAGACAGGATTTACTTTGGTTACCAAAGCCACATAAGGGGAGAGGAAATAAACACGAATGAAGCAAGGAAACTCATAAAACATAAATATGGAAATTAAGTTGAAAATTTCATAAAATGGACGTACTTTCTACGAGTTATACCAGACACACTAAACGTAACGAGGAGTAGTAGTTTCCTTAAAAGCCTAACTCACAGTCCATGACGGGAAACTAAAATTTAAATGCAAGAAGAAAACTTACAGTTTCAGTTGCAGCTTGCAGTGTGATATGTTAACACGCGTTGCTACATAAACACAATAGATGTGCCTTGTTAGCAGATATTTAATTCACACCAAATCACCCAAATAAAGCTAGGACTACTAATGAAAAGAATCTTCTGAGGGCGATACTACCCTCACACTATACCAGTTAACCTGGATCCATGATACAGGCCGAAGCCAGGACGCGGAGTTTTCTTGCAAAACGATCTTCTCGTATCGTGGTAGAACACAGAGTCGTGGCTGCCACAAGCTTACAAGGATTCGTTGCTAGCCCAGTAATGTACCCGTGCTCTCATTGGTCAGAGACAGCGCCAACAAGCTTAGACAAGCTGCCGCGGAGAGCAGCACAAAGCAGGAACGAATGAGCCTTTCACGTGCCGTGTTGAAGAGATACAACATGAAGTATTTGAAAAATAGGAGCTTAACGCTCAAAGGCAAAGAGGATATTAAAATTTAAAATGTGACACCCAATCACATAGAAAATAATAGAAGACAAATTGGAAACAAATTCCCAATAACACAGATTTCTACGGTGAGTTTGCCACGTCTAAAAGGTTGATTTAGAGGGCCCCAAAAGTGTAACCTCGGTTACAATATGGTTATGGAAGTATTTAGGGTTTGTGGTATGGTCGTTAAGGAGAGGGCGTATAAATCTCGGGTAAGACCCAATTACAGTATGGTTTCAGTGTATGGGATCTACACCGTGATTAATGATACGAGAACTAGCTGAGATCCAAAGAAAGCAGGACGATTTGTTCTTGGTGATTCCGACAATACAGTAGTGTAACGAAAAAGTTGCAAACTTTGAGCTGGGAAGGCTTGGGAACAAGGAGACGTGGTACTAGACTAAGCGATATGTTCCGAGCTGTCAGTTCTCTTTATCCATATACAACCCACCACATTACTATCCACTATAGAAATGCGCAATAGTGAGTAAATCCTTCAATATATGGTTGATGTCAGGAAGGGCATCCGGACATAAACAGGGTGAAATCTACGTGTACTACACAGTTCGTACTTGCGACCCCACAGGTGTGGGACAAGAGATAGTAGAACAAGGCAGTATTAATTCCAGTTCAAAAGAACTTATCCGTGTGCGTTCTGATAGGACATAACATTTGATTCGTCTAAATCTTTTTATATTTCCTTCAAGTGGTTTAATGTCGCACTAACACACCGTGGAAACCACAAAATCCATCTTTAGGGCTGCCGATATTGGAGTTCGAACCCACTATCTGCCGAATGCAAGCTCACAGCTGCGCGCCCCTAAACGCACAGCCAACTAACTCGGTGACGATCTAAATTAATGATGGCCCAATTAGCATACACACGCGCGGCGCGCGCAGTTGTACATGACAGTGGATGAAAACAGTGTCCTAATTGCTTACGAAAGCTCTTGCCCTCCTCACAGGAGGTCGCCAAGTATAATATTTATCTGGAACGACGATCCCTTCCTTAATCTTGATTGACAACTCATCATCCACTTCCATTTTTTCAGTCACTCCATTCAGCAGCTTCACGTACACAGAATCGAGCATAAAGTGTGTTAGCAATCACGACGCACGACGATTGTTCCTTGACTCAACTCCAGAGAAGTTCGTCACTCCCACAATCATTTCACGTGGTCACTCCACACAGTGAACTACTCAGCACATATCACTTGACAAGGCAAGAATACAGCACCACTAAACAATAACGACCGTCGTACTCCTCCAACACACTCAGTGACGACAACCACGACGAGCACGACTACTATTCACTCACTCCAATAGCAACTGTTCTCCAGCTCCACGACATAACAACAACAACACTCCAACACTACTGACACGCAACACTCCGACGAAGCCATCATTACTGCTGTCAGACTCCATTCTCGTTAGTGTCTAGCGCCCTTTGATATAGCTGGTTGTAGATTACTAGAATCTTCGGGGCTCGGTCGGAGAAAGAATATTCTCGTTTCGTATTCCAGAAGGCCCATGGGGAAACCATACGAAAGTCCCAATACAAGGTGAGACCGGCTGGGAGGTCACCGGACTGTCTCATTCCTTCCAAGAAATACAAAAGGGGGCTGCGACAGGGCTGACAGTCGTTTGTGCACATAACAATGAGATATTAAAAACAGACCAGCAAGCCATGCGAAGTAGCCGCGTTAGCCTGTAGTACTTCATGTCCGTAAATGTCTTTGCTGCATGATTCCCTGTATACGCCAAGTAAAAAGAAAAGGCAAGCTCGTAGTTTTACGTAGCCGTTAATATCACGACGACAGCCACAGGAGCAGCACTTTTTCGTGGAATTCCACCAAAAGGATGTGAATTTTCTGTAGTAATATAACGAGAGCTTTAGCGTTTATCTAGAGGAATATGAAGCTTAAGTTCTCTTTATTTTGACTATTTACCAATTAAGAACAGAAGTAAATAAGTAATGATGATGCAAGTTCGTTAACATAAACAAATCAAATACAAAGATGCGTACCGGAGGTAAATGGCACTATGTCCTTTTTTCTTTACGAAATTATGTTCTTTTGACATATGTTTACTATATTGTCTGCGTTATTTTCTAGGGTTGAAAGCACTATGCGCAATAATAAGCGATCTATCCAGTTTGAGATCAAAGGCACCAAGTCAAGTATATTTGAATCACGTACATCAAAAACCGAGTAACTCCAGTAAACCAAATTTTGCAGGAGGGACAAAAAACTATTTTAGGGGGCCATATTTCCCTTTAAACCACCTTCATATATTTAAATTGCGGTACTAATTTAATATAAACAAACTATAAGGAAAATAATTATAGGTTGATAGGTTTTTATTATAAAAAATATTACATATGCTTGGAAATAGGTATTTTTTAAATTTCCACCGTGTCTTAACAAACTGCAAACATCAGAACACCTTTGTGGCAGTCTACTTCACTGAACATATACATTACTTGTTTTGATGATGATGATGATGATGATGATGATGATGATGATGATGATGACAATGATGCTTGTTGTTCAGAGTGACCTAACATCTAGGTGATCGGTCCACATCGTTTGTTTATCGTCTGACAGTCGATGTACACGAATGTGTACTGACTAAGGTAGAATTCATCACGAACGTTTGTGATGGGAGCAGGGCGATTTCGGTGAAGGTCAACAGTTATTGTTTCTATGTCATCCTCATCTTCTCTTGGCATGCGATAGTGTTACCAACTACTACGGTCGTCTGAAGAGATGGCAAGCGGTGCGAGGGGTACACATGGCTGCCGCACATGCAACTGTCTCAGGTCCCAATGCCTGAAAGTGAACATCGGTTCCGTCCGCGGTGACTCTTGCGAATTGAGGTGCTGTTGTGATGTTTCAAAGTGTTAGAGCAATTGTGTCTTAGTTACACATTTACTGTAATTAGTAAGAACTGCTTATTGAACAGTTTAATACGGTAAGGAATATGCAGGAGCTCGCATTGTCTGTGACGACTAATGATTGTAGCTAAGAGTATACTATCTGTTACTCGCGACGTAGATAAAAGCTACCACGACATCTCGTCAGACGCAGATAGTAGTAGTAATATAATATTTATGGAGAACAGATACCTTTCTAACCCCAGGGAATAAGTTGATTTGTGATTTTCACGAAATAATAACCAGCTTGTAGCTGACTAGTGACCTCAGAATTGGGTGTTTAATACTGTATGTGGATAGCAAATACCTTTGCAATATTTTTCCATCATAACCTCGAAAATGACAAAAAAGTGGAGTTAGGTGGTTTCTGGTTTCCATGATTCATTTACAAAAAACTGAAATAAATTTTCAAAATTTGACAGGTGAGCGTTTAAAACTCGGAAAATATTGTTAATATAATGTACAAGAAGTTTACGAAGCTTTACTTTTAAAAATTCGCTACTGAAGAATATTTGGAAAAACATGCTTTTAATCCCCCTGAAAAATTGCATATTATTGATGTAGTATCCTTTACCTCCGTGGCACAGATAATCTATACAAAAGGACATGGAAACATACAGTTTCAATTTTGCATTTAAACATCTTGGATCGCAGTCTGCAAGTATGACGGCTCTCGGCTTTGTCAGAATAACACGGTTATGGTCTACGAATTGTGCGCTCTGTGGTCAAGTGTAGATTCGAGTATACATTTTCTTTATTAGTGATAAAGTTAGTGCTCTGGCCCTTTCCTTACACGTAACCACCTTTCATTATTTGATCATCTACAAAATCAAACAATTTAATAACATAATAACATTTTCCGTAGTTTCCCAAAATCACACCAGGCAATTCTTTTCTTTTTTTTTTTTGCTATTTGCTTTACGTCGCACCGACACAGATAGGTCTTATGGCGACGATGGGACAGGAAAGGCCTAGGAATGGGAAGGAAGCGGCCGTGGCCTTAATTAAGGAACAGCCCCAGCATTTGCCAGGCGTGGACATGGGAAACCACGGAAAACCATCTTCAGGGCTGCCGACAGAGGGGTTCGAACCTACTATCTCCCGAATGCGAGCTCACAGCTGCCCGCTCCTAACCGCACGGCCAACTCGCCCGGTAGCAAATTTATTAAGGATTTGCAGTGCTCTATATTTGATATGAAGATGCTTCAATGCGCTGTTGCGATAAATTTAGATAAACATAAATGCACGGAGGTGCGACGAGATGATAGTTATAAAACGTAAACGATAAGATTGTGGTGATCAGTAGGTTCGGATATTCTTATACCGGACTGGTTAATTGGAGCCACTAGATAGTCATTTAAAAATCCTACCTGCATTGGCCTGTATATTAACAGTGGCCGCTATGGTAAGAAACCAATGACCTCGCCATTCATCTACCACGCTTCAAGCACAGAAGCGACCAAAATTAATTAGCCATTCGTCTACATGGTCTACGAGATGATGCGAGTTCAAACCACACCGATTTGGACCTTAAATTAAGACCACGTCCACTATCTTCTTACTACGAGTTACCGAGCTCGATAGCTGCAGTCGCTTAAGTGCGGCCAGTATTCAGTAATCGGGAGATAGTGGGTTCGAGTCCCATTGTCGGCAGTCGGGGCTGTACCATAATTAACGCCACGGCCGCTTCCTTCCAACTCCTAGGCCTTTCCTATCCCATCGTCGCCATAAGACCTATCTGTGTCAGTGCGACTAAAGCAAATAGCAACAAAAATACTACGAGTTATTTCTCATCCCAGTAGTGTGGAAAATCTATGTGTGTTAGTGCGCAGTCGAACGAATAGGGAAGAAAGTCCAAGTAAGGAATTTCTTACCTGCGTGCTGTAACGGCTTTTATGTTGTGATACGTGACATATCAAGGCGGACTTTTATTACCGTGAATGACGTACGAGAAGGAGTAGGTCAAGGCATTTTAGAACCTAATATCATTTCATGTTTGCAACCAATTCAAAGATATGATATAACGCGCAACATATTTTCAACTAGTTGACAGTTTCATAAAGAAAACACGACTGAAGAGTCTCGAACAGCCATGGCATATCAATGGAACGCTGCTCAGTCCGAAAAACTGCAGATTACGAGGTGTCGTGTGGTCAGCATGACGAAAACTCCCGGCCGTTATTTATGGATTCCCAAAGCGGGCCCGCCATCTCACTGTCAGATAGCTCCTCAATTGTAATCACGTAGGTTGAGTGGACCTCGAACCAGCCCTCAGACACAGGTAAAAGTCCCTGACTTGGCCGGAAATCGAACCCCAGGCCTCCGAGTATGAGGCACCGCGGGGACGACTGAATGTTTCATAACGGTCATTAAATACTGAGGCTTGTCTTGAAGAGAGAAAACTCCATTTCATAAACAAAGGGAGGGGCTTTACTTAGCCAAGAATTTATACACTTCATTTTATACTCTTGCTATCTTCTGCACTGTTACCGTCATTTAGTCAGCTATGTTAATAACTGTTTAACCACGGAAATTCTCCATAAGAACTATTTAATATTTCGCTGTTGCAACAGCACCGCAAGTAAAGGAATTCTTCTTACTTATTCACAGATTTAATTTCACGAATTTTAATCATCTCTGAGAGAAAATAGGAGAAGCGTTGCTTGAACACATTTCCGAGCAATTCTTGTTTATAACCGTTACAGCGTTCTCCCCAACTTTGTAAACATTCGATCTTTCACTGGTTAACAGTTGTATGGATTCGGACGGAAAGAAACTAAACATATTTACTGCGGTGACTTGATATACACTTTGTAAGAGTATTATGCTTTAGACATTTTCTATTTTTACTTAACATTGCCCAAACTCATATGAAATTTATATTACAATCTGGTATGAGAAGTCTAGGGCTGAGAAATTATCGGCTATTCTTTTAATTAAGGCACAGACTTGTAAATGGCCTGAAGTACAATGAGAAACCACGCAAGAATAATCTTCAAAGTTGCTGCCACAACGAGGTAGAAACTCTTGCTCACTGCTCGAATCGAGAAGCTCTACGAAATACTTGGCATCATAAAATACGATCTGCCACTGCTCAAGCATTAAAGAGGAGGTACACGGTCTCTCTCTCTGTTACAGAGAGCATTCGTCGAATTGACATGATAGCCTTCACAGAATACCGACAGGGCTTTATAATAGATCCGATTATCAGAATCGAGACATTCGAAACACAACCCTATGAGGTAGATGAGGAAAAGGAAACAACATATGAACCTACCATCCCGTTCTATCAAAAGAATACCAGCTAGATGTTATCGAAGTCATAGGACTAATGGCTGGAGCTAGAGGAAACATTCCTCTCTTTATCGTCCAGTTCTACAAATAATTTAACTTCAATCAGGCTTTAATTAAAGAAATTACAGTGACTGCCTTTAAATATTCCATCCAAATCCTGAAGAACCGTATCTCCCAAACGTTTTAATGCAATAGCATACAGTATGTTGAATGTGTTAACCAGCTCACAATTACTTTAATATGCATCTTCACTTTTTTATACTTTGTCCTCAGGGGGAAACCTCCAGTTGGGGAAAGTAGAAATTAAATAGACCCATGTATTTCTGAATGCAGACTGTAACCGGATTTTCGACAGTCACACGATACACACTTAAGGGAAGAGAAAATAACTCAAATTACACAGCACCTCAAAACCATAACCCACATAAACATTAGGTGAACTGCGCCAAGACACACAAACAAATATCAGGTTAGACAACGTGACGACTATAATCAAGGAACGTGGAACCGGGCAGGGAAAACCCACCAGAGGCCAAGGTGATGTGAAGGTTGCGGGTGTCCAGAAAAATCAACGGTGATCTCTTGTTTTCAAAATATTATTTTCCGAAATCAACATTACAAGGTAACTTCCGAAACACATTCATCTATCCACACAATCCAGATACACAATTTACGAAAACAAGATTAGATGTTGTTTGACAAGAGCTTTGCTATTAAGCCAAGAGGTTAACTAATTATATCTTAGCATAAATCAAGTTCTACAATATGATTTTGAGGGTAAGAAGACACACAAGATACAAGAACAATCTTAAAAGAAAGTAAACGTACTTTCTAAAGCATCTGAGGAATAGAGTGGCGACTAGGGCAAACTCCTATGTGATAACACCAGCAAAACATTAAATGTAAATTAAAGGGGACCGGAAATCAACCGTACTTACGCTAAGGTAGCCCATCTTGGGAGCGAGGATACGCCGACGTGCGTAAAACCGCTGGAATGACGAGAGAACCAAAGACCACGAAATCCTTTCTCGCTCTTTTGTAAAGGGAAGTCTGGCCTTGGTGCAATTACCACGTGGCCAATCAGAGCACAGGAGCTTGCCTATCGCCACCCAGATCCACCAGTCGTAAATATTTACCCAGTCGCGATGTTTATACATTATTCCCGAATATAGAGAGACACTAATCGCGAACCTTCCATTTTCCAGAATTAGTAAGGACATATTTCTAGACTCCACAACTAACAGGGGCCAACACACCCTGTTCTAAAAGTCCGCGTCACAACCTTTCTGGACTGTTCCAGCTGTTATAGAACATCCATAGTTTATATTCTAGTAGTTACATAAGGGAATACAAATAAAACATACTACAAAACATTTTACACCATACAGGTTAGGTAGTTAAATGGAATACGAATAAAATATTCTACCACAACACTCCACATCATACAGTAAGTATTTCTAAAAAAAGGTTAACAAATAAAATATTCTACAACAATTTTCCACATCATAGAGATTCTCCACAGGTCTCACTCTCCTCCGTAACATTGCTACGAAGGAGGCATTGGACGCTTCCTTACAAAAGTGACAGGGCTCTGAGTTACTGCCATTTAGCAGAAGGAAAGAGTGTAATCCTTTCTGTGGACAGAGTTAAGATAGTCAAAGCAATTTTGGAATGTTGGAAAATCATTTTTGAACTGTAGTATGCTTATCACACTTTGACATTTATGTTGTGTTTATATGTAACCCGTAAAGTACCGCAAGTTACTGAATGGATTTTTGGTGTACTGACAGTTATTTTTTTATTGGAAGTTAAATCCTGTCTCGCTCATTTATAAATGGAAGTCTGGCCTTGGCACGATTACCGCGTGGCCAATCAGAGCACAGGAGCTTGTCCTATCGCCACCCAGATCCACCAATCATAATCTTTACACAGTCGTGATGTTTATTCAATATTCCCGAACATAGAGAGACACTAATTGCGAGCCTTCCATTTTCCAGAATTAGTAAGGACATATTTCTAGAATCCACAAGTGACAGGGGCAACACACTCTGTTGTAAAAGTCCGCGTCACAACCTTTCTGGACTGTTCCAACTATTATAGAACACCCATCATTTATAATCTAGTACTTACTTAAGGGAATAGGAATAAAATATACTACAAAATATTTTACACCATACAGGTTAGGTAGCTAAATGGAATACGAATAAAATATTCTACCAAACAATCCTATAGAACACCCATCATTTATAATCTAGTAGTTACTTAAGTGAATACAAATAAAACATACTACAAAATATTTTACACCATACAGGTTAGGTAGCTAAATGGAATACGAATAAAATATTCTACCAAACAATCCTATAGAGCACCCATCATTTATAATCTAGTAGTTACTTAAGTGAATACAAATAAAACATACTACAAAATATTTTACACCATACAGGTTAGGTAGCTAAATGGAATACGAATAAAATATTCTACCACAACACTCCACATCATACAGTAAGTATTCCTAAAAATTTACAAATAAAATATTCTACAACAATTTTCCACATCATAGAGATTCTCCACAGGTCTCACAGACTCACAGCTATAGGCGTCATGCATACACTTGGAAATCATACTAGTGGCGCCATTCCGTGGCTTGATTCGTAATTAAATGGAGGATAATGCTAAGCGACAGCCATGTACGATATAGAAATTACATTAACAGAAATGAAATTCCAATACCTAGAAGACATTAGTTTAGATGAATGCAATTTAGGCTAAGCAATTATATGGGTAAGATATTTATTTGATTAAAGTTTCCATGTCACAGGTTCAAGTATGCGTGAGAAGACATGTGACGTGGTGGTACAAATGAGCATGCACTGTGTCGTACAGGGCCACATGCTAGTTTATGAAATGTTGCACTTCGTCAGTGAAATCAGCAACGGTTATTGCTGGTATTGGATGACGATGAATTTGTCGCCACATAATATCTCATACGTGCTCAATAGACTAAATGTCTGTAGACCACTAGGATGGGTCAGGCTAAATTGCTCGGGACACTGGCTTTCTAAGTCCAAAATTACAGAATCAATCCCAGTTTTTATGGGGATAATTGATGTCAAAACACGCCAGTCTTGTGACGGAATATTTACCGCCACGTAAAGAAACTCCTTCGGAACAAAATTCCAGGAACCCGCCGTCTTCTAAAATATGAAAAGTAATCATTGGGACTTAATGCCTATAACGTTATTATTCTTATTCCCTTCGTAAGACCAATGATCAGATTAAAACTTTTTTAACAAGTTCTTTCCAAACATGGAGAGGATTATTTATGTTCCTTCAAGAGGGTTTAGAGTGAGCTACGCATAAATCTTCCAATTATCGTACCAAATCTGACGTCCTAATTTAATTGACAAGAGGATCTATGAACATCAGCGTTCCTTTCGCAATCCGTATTTGGTTTATTAGCCTTTAATATTCACAACAATAACTTTCGAAAAGGTACGTACTCTGAGAGTGTTTTTATTTTTATTTTTTGACAAGCTATAACTTTGGCCATTATCACGATTCACTTACATGTCTGTCCGATAGCTAACGTTATATGGCAGTGTGTTCTCTTGTGACTGTTAAGGCCGAAAATATTTCAACTGAAATCACGGTTGCAAAGATGCTGCGATGATATTTGGCTGAAACTCAAATATGTTCAGAAAATCATAATCAGTGCCCGTCGTGAACGACAGTTCAGATTACTAGGTAAAAACGTTTTAGTCCCAATTGTAATATCATTAGATAATTCAAAATTGAGGTTCACTAAGGATTTCTTCTCATTCATAATCTGATCGATACAGGATCAGTTATCTAAATTATGCTTTGAATGATTTGTTCTAACATAGACGAAGGTCATAATGAAATTACGTATTTATTTATTTATTTATTTATTTATTTATTTATTTATTTATTTATTTATTTATTTATTTATCATATGGCTTGTAGTGCCGAGAGTGTCCGAGAACATGGTCGGCTTTACAGTTGACGGCCTTTCTATTTGACGCCGATGGGTGACCTGCACGTCTGGGTGTGACATGACGATAACTAGAGCCCGAATTTTTATGCAGTAGAAGGGTAGAATGCAAACTAACTGAAGCGAGTAACAAGTGTATTCTAAACTGCTCTGCAGTTATGCTATGATTTTCGCATACGCATTAGGGATTCGGCCTATCACAACACCTAGAATTTATTTTATTCTCCCTGCATTACGGGAAAGTGGTCTAGACGTCACCTCCTAATATCCAAATTAGTTTGCTTTCTATCCTATTACTGCATAAACATCCGGGATCTAATGATAATGAGGTAGGGAGAGGGGGAAACCCAGTGTCGGCATGTAGCCTACTCCTATTGAATAACACTAAGGGGTTGGTTCAAGGCTTAACTCCCCATCTGGCGGATTTGACGGATGAAAAATAAAAATAAAAAATACATTCCATTGCACACAACGTTTTGCTAGTTGCTTTACATCGCACCGACACAGATAGGTCTTATGGCGACAATGGGACAGGGAAGGGCTAGGAGTGGGAAGGAAGCGGCCGTGGCCTTAATTAAGGTACAGCCCCAGCATTTGCCTGGTTTAAAAACGGGAAACCACGGAAAATCATTTTCATGGCTGCCGACAGTGGGGTTCGAACCTACTATCTCCCGATTACTGGACACTGGCCGCACTTAAGCGACTGCAGCTATCAAGCACGGTATTGCACACAACAGCTTGATATGACGTCATTAGGTTCCATCGAGTACATTCCTCGTTAAGGAGGACATTTCTGCAGCTGAAATCCACCACTTCAGAGTGCAGGTCGAGAATTGTGAATGAGTGCTAGAAATGTGAAAGTTTTAAAATTCTAGCCCTTGAGGCAAGCAACTCAACGTTTGAAACATCCTAGGGATATGACGCACGAATTTTAAGTAAATAAAATATAATAAATTATGTGAAATTATTCTTTATTCCTGAAATATAAAACCCTTTTCTTAATCATCGTAATTAGGTCGATTATATTAGCAGTTTGCATTTTTCTACCGCTACGAGCGCTAGTGTGTGTCAATAGATTGTTTCATAAAGCATCACTAGGAGCGCTAATGTGAATCAATGCAGACTTCCACTTAAGCCCTTATAACTACACTACGTTCGCTGTGTACACTTTTCAAAAAGATGAGCAACGCCTATTGAACCAAGGAACACATTAAAGAAGGAATTATGTTAGCAAGTTCATTTGGCTATGATTTGAATGAAAAATAAAACGAGTAAAGAAACAGGTGATTTTAGGCTGTTTTTTATTTGGAACTGCATTTAGGCCGGAGGGATCTTCGATTTAAAAAATATAAGTTTGCTTGAGCTATCCAAGACTCACAATTTGAAACCATTTTAGGTCCCTTAGCCCTTCAACGTTTGACACAATTGAGGAAATAGCTTAATTTTACATTTTCCTTGGTATGGGGACGCCTACTTGTCTGCTAAGACATGTTTTCAACATTAAAATTCCAAAGAAAGAAACACAAGCGTCCAAGATGAACCTCGTGGCGGTCGCCCTCCAACTGTCACTGTTTTACTCAACAAGGAAATAAATAAAAAAAGATGTCACTGTGGATACAAGTGCATCTAATATTGAAGCAGCAAACAGTGAAGATGTCACTGTGGATACAATTGCATCTAATATTGAAGCAGCAAACAGTGAAGATGTCACTGTGGATACAATTGCATCTAATATTGAAGCAGCAAACAGTGAAGATGTCACTGTGGATACAATTGCATCTAATATTGAAGCAGCAAACAGTGAAGTGCTGGAAACTTAGGATATCAGACATTTTGAATCCTTTAGTTCACACATTTATTGACTGAAGACTACGAGGCTCAGGAAAAAGCATTGTTCAAGAAATGTTTTATTATGACAATTTAGCTCATCATTAAGAAGCGGAAATTAAACATTTCAGCATTAACTGGACTCTTCAGAATAATTCACTGGCAAAATAAAGAAAGAAACAGGGCAGTTCAGAACACCACCTTCTGGGATACAGAATTGTGTAGACTTATTCTGATTGAATTTCTTGTGGAAACCTCGCCATTATGTCGAAGCACCTCACAAGCTCCACCGTGCACTGCGCGATAAACGCCCTGAAATAAAGCTCATTCTTCAACATAATAATTCCGCAACCTCAACATATTAAATTCACCAAGAAGGTAATTGGGAAAATAATTGGGAACATGCAGCATTTTCAAAATTGTTTTTTTGAAAAGTACACCAATGAAATAGTACGTAAACGTATTACATTGTGGCATGTTGTCTTGTTTTCTACCATTAAAAAAATATTTAATAGTGCCTTTCCGCAAGGCGAGTGAAACGGCCTCTGACGTAAGCGGCGCGCTGTGACGTCACGATCCAGTACCGCATGGAGCTCTACCAGCCGTTGTGCATCAGCCGTTGCTAAAAGCCGATTGTTTATTATTCATGATCGCGAATAACTTCAAAATGACAGAAGAAAGGTTCAAAACAGCACAATCAGACAATCTATCTTGAAAAATAGTGACTTTTGTGGCCGCAGAAATTCGCGGATAACAAGCAAGTTTGTAAGTGGCGTCTTTTATATACGTGCAATGTACTGTAACCCATAGTTTTAGGATAACAACGAACCTGGATAGGTATCACATCACTTTCAACATTTCCTTCTAGACTGATTCCCCTATTAAAGAATAACATTACATTTTCGGGCTTTCAGCATTAGTAAAGTAAGAAATCGGATTTCAGCACTAACATAAACATATAGGTTGTATTATAGTACTAGTCCGCTTCTGTGGTGTAGTGGTTAATGTGTGCCACTCCCGGAGGCCCGGCTTCGATTCCCGGCTCTGCCATGAAAGTTGAAAACAAATAGTACGAGGGCTGGAACGGGGTCTATTCAGCCTCGGGAGGTCAACTGAGTAGAAGGGTTTCGAATCCCACCTCAGCCATCCTCGAAGTGGTTTTTCGTATTTTCCTACTTCTCCTCCAGGCACCTAAGGCCACGGCCGTTTCCTTCCCTCTTCCTTGTCTATCCCTTCCGACCCTCCCATCCTCCAACAAGGCCCCTGTTGAGCATAACAGGTGAGGCCACCTGGGCGAGGTAATGGCCCTCCTCACCAGTTTTCATCACCATGCTCAAAGTCTCACGTTCCAGGACACTGCCCTTGAAGTGGTAGAGGTGAAATCCCTCGCTGAGTCCGAGAGAAAACCAACCCTGAAGGATAAACTGATTAAGAAAGAAAGAAAGAAGGAAAGAAAGAAAGATCATAGTACTATAGGGCTATAATCTATCATTCCCAAAAATATATATATTTATGGTTGGGACAACTGGCCTACCGTCTTCCAGGGCCCATGAAAGAGAATTAAATATCTTTGTGGAGGGAAAAAGTTAAACATGATAAAGATAAATATGACTTCATCTAGTTTTCACAAGTCGGGCTGAGTGGTTCTGACTGTTGAGGTGCTGGCCTTCTGACCCCAACTTGGCAGGTTCGATCCTGGTTCAGTCCGGTGGTAGTTGAAGGTGCTCAAATACGTCAGCCTCGTGTCGGTAGATTTACTGGCACGTAAAATAACTCCTGCAGGACTAAATTCCTGCACATCGGCGTCTCCGAAAATCGTAGAAGTAGTTAGCGGGGCGTGAAGCCAATAACATTAATTACATTTGGCTTTTAACAAGCTGAGCATATCAGGAAAGAAAAGTGTCCTGGTGACATTTTAGTCGCTCAATACAGGAATGTCTTTGGGTGCTGTGACTTTTACTTTTTTTTTTTTTTTTTTTTTGCTTTACGTCACACCGTCACATATAGGTCTTATGGCGACTATGGGACAGGAAAGGCCTATGAATGGGAACAAAGCGGCCGTGGCCTTAGGTACAGCCTCAGCATTTGCCTGATGTGAAAATGGGAAACCACGGAAAACCATCTTCAGGGCTGCCGGCAGTGGGGTTCAAAATCCACTATCTCCCGGATGCGAGCTCACAGCTGCGCGCTCCTAACCGCACGGCCAACTCGCGCGGTATTTTTACCCTTCGGTTTATGACTTGGCTTGTATAACCTAAAACTTAGGCTAAGTTGGATAATATTTTAAACACCTACATCACTATTTTCACCTGTGTGCAATTATGTTATTTATTTCATTAATATTATGATAATTATTATTGTACCGGGCGGTACACCTCTACTCTGTTTATTTAAAAGTTGCGCCAGTTGAAACTCCTCTTCTGGAGGAAGGTTGAACTTTATCTATTCTATTAATTCTCTACTTTCTCAGAAGATGTCACCACGTGGAAAATTTTGAGTTTTTGAACTGTGTCACTTTTGATGTGTTTTTGTTTCGCTTGAAGTAAGAAGTGTGAACTTTCTCTTCTAGAGGACACTACTGAAGAATTACAATAGTGCAACCTAGTGCGAAATCAAAGAACTATTTTGTTGGAGAAATTTTTATTTCAAAAGTTTGTTTCTTGTTAAATTTCTTTCTGTTATTGTTTAAGTTGGCTGTATACCCCTCTTTTTCCCCTTAGTTTGGATCTAGCCAATCCCGAATTTCTTTAATTAATTTTCCACCAATAATGTGTTTCTTTTTCCTCTATGTAGGGGTTTCTTTTCCCGAACCAATAAAGATTTTGTGGGAGGGTGTTTTATTTCCCCTAACGCCTAGAATCTTCCGCGAGAGGATATAAACTGCTGATTTTGGGGTCTCCGGGCCACTTCTGTTCCATCTTTCAGTGTATTAAGTACATAGCAGGAGGCGGGAAGCGCCTCTTTCCTCGGCAGCGATCTACTACCAGGTAATGGCCTATTAATATCTTCTTTTCTTGCTAGGTCGGCAGTTTAACTCTCGCGGCGGGTTCGAAGCGTTTTCCATCATGTAACCTTTTCCTAAAATGTAACTACTCTTTTCTTCTTTTTCTTGTAAAGTTACATATTGGGATAGAGAGTGCTAACCCTCTCGAGCTCCCACTCACATTTGTTTTGAGGTGAACTTATTTTCTCCAACTTTTCTTCGTTTATGTAATGTAAAGTGTTCTTCTCTAAGTCACCTCTGTAGTATGGGATTAGCCCTTGCGTTAGTGGCCCAGAGCCAGATTAGGTTTTAAAAGCAAAGTGTATTAGGAGTGCAAGTTCGCCTCCTCTCAAGTTGTATTTTAGAGGTCATGTATTAATCTTTTCTCAACTAATAGACCTCAGTAGGTTGGGTATTTTACCCCTGTGTATATGTCCTTTGAGGACAACTTGAAAGTTGAGTTTGGTGTGGCCTGGGAGAGGCTTAACTTTAAGAGCGAGTGGCTCTTTTCTAAAACTGAGAGTTGTATGCCTCGAGGAGGCTTTGCTGTGTAATTTGGAGCAAGGGCTCCAGGGTTTGAGTGGGGTCTTCTGCCCCTTTTGTTGAAATTGGTATATCGTAAAGTTGAGCTAGTTGCTCAAGAATTGTGTTTTCAGGGCTCGAAGCCCAAATTCTTTAATCCCTGTAATTGTACATTTCAAGTTGTATTTCGGCTACTAAGTACCTGTTCTATTTGTTGTTACCTAATTTTGAAAAGAAAATATAACCTTGTTAAATTTTAAAATTTAATTTCTCTTTAGTAGCTTGAGACCTATTCACCACCCAGCACCTTCTTTCATGCTTAACTACCACAAAAACTCGGTAACAAGTGGTAGCAGAGCGTGGTTGAATGGGTCTCAATTTAGCCCCTTTTGACGGCTAAACATTGCTTTGATTCGAACTCTAACAATTTTCTCAGTTGCTGGAATTTTTTGAGTTTTTCAAAATTGTTCTGTCATCATGCCCGGCCCTCGCGATGTTCTCCTCCTTAACTACTTGCGCAAAGAGGAGTTGATATATGAGTTAACTATCAGAAACGTTCAATCTGGAGGCACGGTTGCAATAGACACTAACAAGCTTAGAGAGTCCCTTGATTTGCCCATTTCCATCCCCAATTTGGGAGAGAAAGAAATTGACGACTCTCTTTCCACGATTGTCGAGAATATTACTGGGCTAGCATCGGTAGTCAGCTTTTTTGATGAAAACGATCCATCTCCTAATCAAATTAAGCGTGTGCAAGGCAGGCTGTATCACTTTGCAAATAGAGTTAATGATCTATTGTCTCTAAAGGTGAATGACGTTCAGAGGAAGCAAGCTAATACGCTCCTTGAAACTATTTCTGAATTGTCTAATAAGGTCACTCAATTGCTAACCGGCGAAGCTCCTCCCAAAACTGATCAACCCGCCACGGTGAATGTAGGTAACGAGGAAGAGCCTCCTCAGGGAGAAGTCAATAGGATAACCGTTGCTGCTCAAACTATCTCTGCCCCATCGAACAACGAATCTGAACGCCGTGCGTCATTGAGTAACATCCGCTCTGAATTAACTTCCTTGCCCTTGAAACCTTTAACGACTATGACACCTGGGTTCAGCAGCTTGCCTCATCCATTGGCAATGTTGCTTAGAGGTATCTCTAAGTTTTCCGTCAACACCACCAGTGACGTAATTTCATTTTTAAGATTTCTAGTGGAATTTCAGGATCATGCCCTTGTGTTTTCTCTTTCCCCATGTCAAATTTTGCAAATTATCTATCCTTATGCTATTGGTGTTCTATCTGACAAAATAGTTAGAGCCATTGCCGAGCAATCTTCTATTGAGGATTTCCACGCCCATTTGCTAGCTAACTTCATCCCGGCTAGGGCCAGGTCCTCCCTTATTCAGAAATACTATTATCGGGTACAGCGCTTGGATGAAAACCTGGCAGACTTCATCCAAGATATTAAGTTTTATACTAGGGTGTTTGCTCTCCACTTCCCTGAGGATCAGATCGTGCAAGCTATTGTTGAAGGGATTTCACCACCCTACAGGTCATATTTGTGTTTCGCGGCGTGCCCGCAAACCTTCTCTGAACTGGAAGCATTAGCCGTCTCTGCGGAAGGAGTTAGGTATGCCGATTCCTTGCGTGTGGCGAAAGAACCCCCGCCTTCCTTTAGTAACACTCGGCCTCCACCTCGCCGACCAGTCAATCCCCGTAAATGTTATGCTTGTGGGTCGCCTGACCATCTGCGGAATAAGTGTCCTCTGATCAAGTCAAGTGGGACAAGGAATGGAGTAGGGTCATCACAAGGCTGTTTTAAGTGTGGGGCCTTCTCACATATCGCCAAGAATTGCCCAAACTCAAATAGCACCCCCTCCTGCTCAACTTCTGGTGCAAATTCCAGCTATTCCAATAATAAAAAGTGACTAGTGGCGTCGGCTGAGCCGACTAATCCATCTTCCCGAGACTTAGCCCCTAGTAAACAGGTTGTAAATGCAGAGAACGACCAGCCTTCAAATTCATCTTTTGAATGCCCTAAAGAGTGTCTTAGGATTGCGGCGGATACCCCCGCACCTGTTCCTTTTCTTAAGATTGAGTTAAATAACGAGCCTATAACAGCTCTCTTAGATTCAGGCAGTGTTTGTTCCATTATTTCGGCTGATTGGTATTCTAAATTGAAATCTGTTTGTAAACTCCCTGACTATGTCTCTTCTCCTGTTCAATATGTTTCGGCTAATTCATCCCCATTAGAAATTCTAGGTTCCATACATGTCAAAATTCGGGTTTTTAAGTTTACATGGAAGATCAAATTGTTTGTGGCCAAGCGTTTGTCTTGCCCCATCATATTGGGAGCGGACTTCATTTCTCACACTGGTCTTGTGCTCGATCTCCAGAGTAGGTCGTGCATATTCAAATTTGCGTCCAATTGTAGAATTCCCTTGTTAAAGTGTAATTCTGTATCATGTTCATCTATTTCGCCTACCCAGGATGAGATGTTGTTAGACCTTAGACATCTACCTGAGGAGCAGGCTGATAGTATTCGGAAACTGTGTCAGTCGTTTCCCGAGGTGTTCTCTGATACTCTTGGTGTTACTGACCTTATTGAATACAAAATTGAGGTCACGGATTCAATTCCTGTCCGTTTTCCACCGTATAGGCTATCTCCACCTAAAATGAAGGCTCTGAAAGAAATCATCGATCAGATGTTGAAGGATGGTATTATTAGGCCCTCTAAGTCAGCGTATTCTTCGCCTATTTTTCTAGTCCCGAAACCCCAAGGAGGCTTCAGGCCTGTCATTGATTACAGGGCTCTCAATCGGAAGGTGGTGTTGCAATCTGTGCCCCTTCCCGACCTTCATTCTTGCTTTTCATGGTTTCGTAAGGCCAAGTTCTTCACCATCTTGGACTTGAATCAGGCCTATAATCAAATTCCCCTTGCCGAAGAGTCTAAACATCTTACAGCGTTTGCCACGGACTGGAATTTATATGAATACAACCGCGTGCCTTTCGGGCTCCCCACGGGGGCAGCTGTGCTCACTAGGCTACTAGATAGGGTCTTTTCCGACATCAAATTCGAGTACTTATATCACTACTTGGATGATGTCGTCGTATTTTCCGAAACCTTTGAAGAACATCTAGATCATTTGCGAGAAGTTCTCAATCGCCTTCGTAAGGCTGGGTTAACTGTTAAGTTGTCCAAGGTTAACTTTGCTAAGCCCTCTATGTCATTCCTAGGGCATATTGTGTCACCTGATGGTGTAGCAGTCGATCATTCTAGAACACAGGCCATCCGTGATTTTAAACCTCCTAAGGACATCAAAGGTATCGCTAGATTCATTGGTATGGTGAATTTCTTCAGGAAGTTTATTCCTAACTTCGCTAATAGAGCGGCGCCCTTAAACCTTCTTCGTAGGAAAGGCATCAAATTCGAGTGGGGACCTTCTCAACAAGCCGCTTTCGAAGATCTTAAATTAGCTCTCTGTAATGCCCCTGTACTTGCTATGCCTGATTTCTCGAAGAAATTCATCGTCCAAACGGACGCGTCGTCGTCAGCTGTAGCTGCAGTCCTTCTTCAAGAGACTGAACTAGGGAGGCGTCCCATCGCCTATGCATCTAGGACTCTATCGGTTCAAGAAGCCAAGTATTCCATCTATGAGCTCGAAGGGTTGGCAGTCTTATTCGCCTTAGAAAAGTTCCGTCTCTATCTGGAACATGTCAAATTCGACCTGGAGACAGATAATCAAGCCTTAAGCTGGGTCTTAGGTAGGCCGCGTCGTACTGGTCGTATAGCCCGTTGGGCCATCCGTATTTCTGCCTTCCAATTTGATGTACGACATATCAGAGGTACCGAAAATGTTGTTGCTGATGGACTCAGCCGTATGTTTCATAACGACGTCGAGACCCACGAACCGGTCGATAGTTCATCACCTTCCGAGTCCATACTATCTGGTGTTAATGCCATCTTAACAGGTGCTCCCATGCTTTTTAGGGATATTGAGAAATACCAACGTGAAGATCCGACGCTGGCTCCTATAATGGAAACCCTTTCTTCTGGGGAACATGTTGTCCCTTATGTTCTGAGGAATGGTGTTCTATGTTGCCCTTCGAGGCATGATAAGTTGATGAAAGTTGTTGTTCCAGCGGTTCTTGTACCTATGATCTTCAAATACTATCATGAGACCCCATTGGGGGGGCATCTTGGAATCTTTAAAACTCGTGAAAAGATTCGTGAAATGTTCATATGGAAAGGTATGGACGGTGAAATTCGAGAACTTGTAAAAGCTTGTAAATCTTGTTTGATCAGTAAACCCACCATGTCCACTAAAGTAGGCCTTTTGTCTTCTCATCAAGCGTCGCGCCCCATGGAACGCCTGTATATCGATTATGTGGGACCCTTCCCCCAGTCAAAGGGTAATGCCAACAAGTTCATCTTTGTGTGTGTAGATGGTTTTACAAGATTTTCCTGGTTATTTCCGACTAAGCTGGCTACCGCTCAGTCCACCATTACTTGCCTAAATTCTATTTTTGCTTCTTTTGGTCCGTGCCAATACATTGTATCCGATAATGCTAAAGCTTTTACATCAAATCTGTTTCGTAAATTCTGTTTTGACTTGTCCATCTCTCATGTAACTACATCTGCTTATTACCCTCAACCATCTCTGGCTGAACGGGTTAACCGCAATCTCAGGTCCGCACTTATTGCCTATCATCATGAAGATCATTCTAGGTGGGACACGTCCCTGCATTGGTTAGCTTTTGCTTTGAATTCGGCGGTTCATGAATCTCACAAATTTACTCCAGCTTCTTTGATGTTTAAGTTCGTTCCCAACACGCCGCTCTCTAACCTCTGGTCTCTGAATGACATTCTGCCCGAGACAATAGATCCGGACAACATTAAAGATCTTTGGAAGAAGGCTAAAGCTAATCTTAAAGTGTCTCATGAAAAGGTTAGGGAAAGGTATGATCGTGGACGGAGACCCACCACTTTGAAGGTAGGTGACCAGGTTATGGTCAAAAATTTTGTTCCCGCGGGCAAGCTTGCCCCCAGATTTCATGGGCCTTGTATCATTCTCGATTTTCTTACGCCGGTTACCTTATTGCTAAGTAATCCAGCCACCGAGAGGATATTTAGAGTTCACCTGTCCCAGGTGAAACCGGTGTAATTTCTGTGTTAACTTGCTCCATATTATTTTGAAAGGATATGAAGGTTATATTTTTTTTTTGAGTTTCACTTTTAAGGCATTCTGCCCCTTCTGTAATATTTTGGTTTTAGATGTAAGCCTTATGTAAAACCTGCCCCGACCCGTTAAACTGCCATCCTGTTCTTGCCACGGCCATTACCACGCTCCCGTCTCCTGCTCCACTCTACACAGTGGCTTAATGAATACCATGAATATCTGCACGCCGCTGGCCCCTCACTCTCTCTACAAGCCTGTACCCTCAAAGAAAATAATTGTCCAACACAATTCTGCCGCCTAGCTTTAATGTTTCAGCGCCCCCGCAGCCGCGCAGCGCCGTGCAGCGACTGGGGAGGGGGATGGGCCCCCTCCTCTCCAGCGAGGACGACATATGCACGGCGAGCCGGAGCTCACCTCCCGGCCAAGGCTGATGTGCGGCGCACGACCTGCTACATGCCCGCAGCCTGTATCTGTTCACCGCGGGCGCGGCGTACTTCAACACCTCTGCTCCCCTCATAGTGCGGGCGAGCGGTATCTCAGGGTACTTGAGGGGTCCGAGCGGCCTCCGTTGGACGCAAGCTGCAACGGCCGGTCTGGCCATCCGACTCAATCTACATCAACTACATGGACAGTCACCATAAGCAATAATTACATTTGGGAATTTAACAACAATATTTGGTGGACATTGCAAAATTTTTCTTCACCTTTAAGTATTAAAAGTTTATCTTCAGAAATACAAATTCTACAAACATAAAAACTTTACTGCACCGGCAACAACAAAATTTTGAAATTGCAACCAACCAAATTACTAAAATCTTATAAATGCTTCCGCAATTAATCTTAATATCAACATCAAAACTTGGACCTTATTTTGGAAACAAAGCTTATGTTCTTCTGTGTTACCCCTTGGAGGAACTTTTGGGGGGGGAGGTCTGTACCGGGCGGTACACCTCTACTCTGTTTTTTTAAAAGTTGCGCCAGTTGAAACTCCTCTTCTGGAGGAAGGTTGAACTTTATCTATTCTATTAATTCTCTACTTTCTCAGAAGATGTCACCACGTGGAAAATTTTGAGTTTTTGAACTGTGTCACTTTTGATGTGTTTTTGTTTCGCTTGAAGTAAGAAGTGTGAACTTTCTCTTCTAGAGGACACTACTGAAGAATTACAATAGTGCAACCTAGTGCGAAATCAAAGAACTATTTTGTTGGAGAAATTTTTATTTCAAAAGTTTGTTTCTTGTTAAATTTCTTTCTGTTATTGTTTAAGTTGGCTGTATACCCCTCTTTTTCCCCTTAGTTTGGATCTAGCCAATCCCGAATTTCTTTAATTAATTTTCCACCAATAATGTGTTTCTTTTTCCTCTATGTAGGGGTTTCTTTTCCCGAACCAATAAAGATTTTGTGGGAGTGTGTTTTATTTCCCCTAACGCCTAGAATCTTCCGCGAGAGGATATAAACTGCTGATTTTGGGGTCTCCGGGCCACTTCTGTTCCATCTTTCAGTGTATTAAGTACATAGCAGGAGGCGGGAAGCGCCTCTTTCCTCGGCAGCGATCTACTACCAGGTAATGGCCTATTAATATCTATTTTTCTTGCTAGGTCGGCAGTTTAACTCTCGCGGCGGGTTCGAAGCGTTTTCCATCATGTAACCTTTTCCTAAAATGTAACTACTCTTTTCTTCTTTTTCTTGTAAAGTTACATATTGGGATAGAGAGTGCTAACCCTCTCGAGCTCCCACTCACATTTGTTTTGAGGTGAACTTATTTTCTCCAACTTTTCTTCGTTTATGTAATGTAAAGTGTTCTTCTCTAAGTCACCTCTGTAGTATGGGATTAGCCCTTGCGTTAGTGGCCCAGAGCCAGATTAGGTTTTAAAAGCAAAGTGTATTAGGAGTGCAAGTTCGCCTCCTCTCAAGTTGTATTTTAGAGGTCATGTATTAATCTTTTCTCAACTAATAGACCTCAGTAGGTTGGGTATTTTACCCCTGTGTATATGTCCTTTGAGGACAACTTGAAAGTTGAGTTTGGTGTGGCCTGGGAGAGGCTTAACTTTAAGAGCGAGTGGCTCTTTTCTAAAACTGAGAGTTGTATGCCTCGAGGAGGCTTTGCTGTGTAATTTGGAGCAAGGGCTCCAGGGTTTGAGTGGGGTCTTCTGCCCCTTTTGTTGAAATTGGTATATCGTAAAGTTGAGCTAGTTGCTCAAGAATTGTGTTTTCAGGGCTCGAAGCCCAAATTCTTTAATCCCTGTAATTGTACATTTCAAGTTGTATTTCGGCTACTAAGTACCTGTTCTATTTGTTGTTACCTAATTTTGAAAAGAAAATATAACCTTGTTAAATTTTAAAATTTAATTTCTCTTTAGTAGCTTGAGACCTATTCACCACCCAGCACCTTCTTTCATGCTTAACTACCACAAAAACTCGGTAACAATTATAATTGAGCATTGTTAACTTATAAGGCCCCAACAGACAAGCATTGGTTTTGTGTAGAGTTATACATTTGTTAAATTCACGTTGTTTCCTTTCATGATGTACACGCCTATTCTTTGTTACATTATAGAGTATTTAGATATAGCCTAAATTTCTTTACCAATTAAGCTCTTCAATAAAGACATACACAACTGTCCCATGCCAAGATATATTGGTAGAATTAGAGCTGTCAAATGTTTCATAACCCCTTTGATTTATTATCTTGATATGGATCACCCAAAACATAGGTTAGGTTTGGAGAATACTTTAATAATCAGCATTAATTAATGCACTGTTTATTACTTTCATATTCCAAGATGTAATTGAAGCATTTAAGTAAAGCATCATACATTAAAATTTAAAGTTTTACCACTAGAACAGCTGACATAGAAAAGTGGTTTGAAAATTCAAACAAATTCATCTTACGTTAAAATCTTCAACAAAAAAAACTGTAGACTTTTCCGATATATCACCAGCATTTCTCAAGCTCGCCAAAATCCATTTCTCCCTAGTTTTAGCGTCTTTGGAACGTTTATAAACAATTTGTTTATGGTATGCGATGTGCTATTGCACATCGGAACTCTACACCATTTATGTTTTCTGCCTCACTGTCTGCGCAGGATTCATTTTAAGTCTAAAATATACCACTCAGATTATTATCCAATGTATAGACCTTGAATTTAACCATACTAGACACTAACGTAAAGTAGAAATACGCGAAGTGTATCCTGCTTCTCACAGCACACTATGTGTTATTTCGTCTGCTAATTCAGCCAACCTGTACGATGACGTCAGGCCAATGAGATCGCGTACTTGCGTGACGTGACATTTTCGTAGATTTTTATCATGTTTGGAGTTATTATTTGTACATTCTGATCACATTTTTGAATTCTGCATGCAATTTTGAATCAGATTAGCATATATTTAATTAAAACTCCGAATCATGCATGTTCCCTATTAAGAATGTTCTGCTCCATCCTGCCTACAGACCCGACATGGTACCCTCTGACACTTTGCAATTCTTTGACAGAATAATTCCATGGTCATCGGTACTAGACGACGTAGACCTTGCTTGTTCTCTCTGTGGACTGCTAGAACAGGTATTTTAAATCCTGCACAACGGTGGGTTAAACGCAGACAAAGAAATGGCGATTATATTGACAAGTGAATAAACGTCTGAAGATTAAGACTGTTTATAGAAATAGAAATATATTTATTTAATGTTAATTACAAGTAGGACCAGAGGTCCCTTCGGCTGTAACTAATTACCACTTTAACTTAAATGTATCAATTAATATACACAATCTAATAAAAATAATACATAAAAAGCGTAAGATACATTTTCCTGCTGAGGATATAAGAATACGGTCCTCCAGTTAAACATATGTTGTTACAGGAAATATCGCTGCTCTTGAGTTTCAATACGAGTTTCAATAAATAAACCTAACCATTACCATATAATGGTGTGTGTGTTTATACTAGATTAATTGTACCTATATCTGTAGTTAGTAAAATTTTTTTTTTGCTACTTGCTTTACGTCGCACCGACACAGATAGGTCTTATGGCGACGATGGGACAGGAAAGGGCTAGGAGTTGGAAGGAAGCGGCCGTGGCCTTAATTAAGGTACAGCCCCAGCATTTGCCTGGTGTGAAAATGGGAAACCACGGAAAACCATTTTCAGGGCTGCCGACAGTGGAGTTCGAACCTACTATCTCCCGAATACTGGATACTGGCTCGGTAGTTAGTAAAATAAATCACACCGGACCGAAAGTTAATCGAACTGGAACTGAACGCACCAATGGAGTGTAACTTCTCCACGAGCCCGTATAACATCCGCTATTCATTACAGCATGGACTAGATATGGTTCTATATGTAGGTAGCACCAATGTTCAATCATTATTGCGGCAGAGAATTGTGAAGGTCAGCGTTGAACGACATCTACAGGCGCAGAGTGTCATTTAATTACAGAAAAAAAATGCAATTCATCTGACCACATAAAATTTATTCAATCTTCCATGGTTCACAATCGTAACTGGTCAACTTCGTGAGCAGAGTTAGTGAAGGACCCGTGTGTACCACTTGGACTCAAGCGTCCACGTTGTGTAGTTCCTTCAGAAATTAGCAGAGAACGACCGATATGAATGTCTTTTAGCAATTCTTACCTGGTACAGAAATAATTTTAGCAACAAGTCTTGAAAGAGTCAGGTGGTTCCAGTCCGTCAGTATTGTGGTTCCGCGACAACTCTGGCAATAACTTCCTCTAGACTGGGAATGGGATTTTATCTGAAAATTCTTTCATTGGATTACATATGGCATTCCCTAGCATCTTCTTAGCACCCCATTTTACACACAGCCAACCAAACAGGGTCTGTTCTCTACAACCTCTGTGTATTCGTTTAAGGATATCCACATTTCCTCTAGTTGTGACCTCCTTAATCACGGCAGGCGCCTTTCTTTACCCCTCTGTCCCTATTTTCCTCCAGAATTTCCCACATTTTAAGACAATACGACGGACTTTGATAGTTTAGTTATGTGGTCAGAAACCGCCCTGAGAAGTTCGTGTTCATCCCAAATAGAAGAGGACCATAAGTTCGGCCGAGGAAGCGGTAGATTGATTGATTGATTGATTGATTGATTGATTGATTGACTGCGTTCAGACTTGCAAGCCATTGTCTGTTCCCTTCATGCTACAGACTGGACAAAAGGTTCAAGGCGAAATTTACATTTATGGAATTGCTCAATATCCTCTTCAAATATATTCTCGTGCGTACTGGTCAACAAGTGAAAACGAATAATAAAATTTATTTCCTGCGAAGCCAAAACAAACAAACCCTGGCGAAAAAGTGATTAAGTTTCTTGTCCTGCATATACTCGAGTATCACGTGGTCATCATGGCGACATCGTCAGCCGCATTGCTTGCCCCTTGTAACCGGATCCACAACCTCTGCTATAAGAGTGCTTCTCAGTTGATCTCACGAGATAGAGTGCGCCAGGTTTCAGCCCTCAATCCTTGGACTGGTCGGGAATCTAATCTAGTACCTACGGGTAATAGGTAAGCACGCTACCTCTACACCTCGAGGAGGCAAAACAAGAGCAAAAATAGAGTACGTGTCGATTTAAGAGCGGCTAGTTTTGGCTAGCCTTAAAGCTCTACATTCGGAAAGTGGAGGAGCTGATCCCCACCATCGCTGTCCTGAAAATGGTTTTCAGATGTTTATCATTCCCCTGCACTAAAGCAAATGCCGGGACAGATCCTTCTATAGGTCACAGCAGCAAACACCTTCTCTGTACCTGAAATCACCTCTATAAATCTCCTTATCGTGTAGGAGGTGCACCGTACCCCATAACGGTACGGAATGTATCCTCGATGAAACAAGAAACAAACAAAGCTACCTTTAATTCCTGACGAATATCTAAAATTTATTCAAACAGATCTGATCTGTGCTGGAAGATTAAATACTGTTTTAAGTACAGCGTGAAAGCTTTCCCTTTGTCTTTATGATATTACATCCATTTTCATATTTTTTATGGTTCTGTATTATTAGAAATGCTATATTATTTCCAATGTTGTTTTCTAACTTTCCTACCTTTATTGTTCAACAAATCAATATGAAACGGTTCAAACATGACATAATGTCAGTATCTTCAAAGTGAACCGTGGTTTATAAAAAGCCTTTTCCCCTATTTATACCTATTCGAACAGCTATTAATACCTAAACAACCCTACACGCTGTATGTTTTAAATACGTTTATGTCGTAGCTTTATACGACTTAATGCTCTCTTTAATGTACCTCTATCGCATTTCCCAGTCACAACGAACTGATTAGAAGTCATTCAGATTTTATTAGTAATATTGGAGAAATATGAACATGCACGCAATAGAAAATATATAACCAATACCGCACTCATAAAATTCGTTTCATGCCTGAGGGCTCTATTGTCAATGGGACACAGGAAATCCATGACGTAATTTCAGACAAAAATACACCATATACAGGCTAGATGTATACAAAAATAAGAGCTTACAACGCTAAAACTATTCTCGTTCGTAAATAGATAAACGGTGGACAATCTCTTGAGATTTATTGGCAACACTTTATATCATTATTGAGTCGTAAGTCACGTATGCACAGTAATGGTGTGAGAAGTTCTTGCGCATAAGGTATCTAGCTGAGTAGCTTAAACTTGTTATAGGCTACAAGATGCGAACTCTACTTACAGGCTACAGGATGGGGCCCCACAGCGTTATACGCAAAGCTTGTTCTAGTTAGTGGAGAATTTAAATCGCATTCACGTGTTCAGCGACGTGCAAGAAGGGACTGTAATGTGAAATTTCCACCTGGAAAGAGTGGGACAGCCTCTATGGTGTAGGGGTTAGAGTGATTAGTTGCAACTCCTGGAGGTCCGAGTTCGATTCCTGGCTCTGCCATGAAATTTGAAAAGTGGTACGAAAGCTGGAACGGGATCCACTGAGCCTCGGGAGGTCAACTGAGTAGAGGGCGGTTCATCCCACCTCCGCCATCCTTGAAGTGGTATTCCGTGGTTTCTCAATTCTTCTCAAGGTAAATACCGGGATGGTACCTAACTTACGGCAACAGCCGCTTCCTACCCTCTTCTGTGGATATCCCCTGCAATCCTCCCTTCCCCCCCCCCACCCTAAAACCCCGGCTCAGCATAGCAGGTGAGGCAGCCTGTGCGAGGTACTAGTCATCTCATTCCCAGTTGTATCCCCCGACCCAAAGTCTCACGCTCGAGGGCACTGCTCTTGAAACGCTAGAGGTTGGGGACCCTCACTGAGTCGCAGGGAAAATTTAACGATAGATGGTAAACGGGTTAAGAAAGAAGAAAGAAAAATAATGAGACACGATTAAACTAGAGGCGGAAAATTAGACAGTAAAAAGGAGGTGTCGAATTGTCTGGTTGGATTTACCAAATATTTACGGATGTCATCGCTTTCCTGGATCGGGGTTCATTAAGGTCTCTCTAGTGCTTATTCGGTAGACCTCGGCAATCTTCGAGATTCGTATTGGCAACCTTTGTACACAAACTATGAATCGCCGTGAGATATCTGGCGTACACTTTACGTACTAGTACTGTTATTGTTGTACAATGCATGCTAGGAAGAAAATTCGCATCGAGAAATGGTATGTAGTGTTATATAATATGTGTGTTTGTGTGTGCATGTGTGTGACAGTTGTTGGCTTAAGATAATAGAGGTTTTGAAAATTCATATCGATCGATCATTCAGATTTCACTTCCATTCAGCTGGCAGTATTGCCGGAACCGGGCTAGCTCCCTCCCTACTCCTCACCCCCGTACAAAAATGTATCACTAAAAGTTTCGCGAGTAATACTCAATTGACCACCTGAGGTTGAGTGGACCTCGTTCCAGCCCTCGTACCACTTTTAAAATTTCGTGGCAGATCCGAAAATTGAATCCGGGTCTCGGGGGGTGACAGCTAATTACACCAACCACTACACCACACAGGCAGAAAATAACCACTTCTGGGTTCAAAATACCGTACTTTTGTTTCATCTGAGAAGGGCCAAGGAACATTATTTTCATTTTCTTAGCCAATTTTTGTTTACTCTGCTATTTTAATAGAACGAGAGTGATATTGTGAATTATAAACGAGAGAAAATACGACAAATGTTGACATCGACACTCGAACAAGTAATAACTATGTTATTGGCTTTACGTCCCATTAAGTAGGTTTATGGTTTTTTGAGATGCCGACGTATAGGAATTTCGTCCCGAAAATTTATTTTACGAACCGATAAATCTACCGCAACGGACTGGCGTATTTGAACACCTTCCAGTATCATCAGACTGAGGCAAAAGTCGAAACTGCCAACCTGAGCTCAGAAGGCCAGTGCCTTACTTTGCGAGTTATACAGTGCGGCTCTCATTATTAATGTAATTCAAACTGATTGTCAGTATAATATGAGAATATTTCGTATTGACCATGAAATATCGTCTAAGTTCACTGGAAAACCCCGACATGAATACGAATGATTCTGACAATTTCATGCATAATTAATTATTCCAGTCATTGCCGAATATGCTGTTAGCTAGTTCAATATAATATGCAGCGATAAATTCATAGTTTGGAAATCACTTCGAATATATTGCATTTATTTTTCATAAATCTAGAATAGATTGGTTTATAAGCTATAACTAAGTGTTGTCTTGTTAGAAATGAAATGGCGTATGGCTTTTAGTGCCGGGAGTGTCCGCGGGCAAGTTCGCCTCGCCACGTGCAGGTCTTTCCACCTGACGCCGTAGACAACCTGCGCGTCTTGATGAGGATGTAATGAGATTTATTGGCAACACTTTATATCATTATTGAGTCGTAAGTCACGTATGCACAGTAATGGTGTGAGAAGTTCTTGCGCATAAGGTATCTAGCTGAGTAGCTTAAACTTGTTATAGGCTACAAGATGCGAACTCTACTTACAGGCTACAGGATGGGGCCCCACAGCGTTATACGCAAAGCTTGTTCTAGTTAGTGGAGAATTTAAATCGCATTCACGTGTTCAGCGACGTGCAAGAAGGGACTGTAATGTGAAATTTCCACCTGGAAAGAGTGGGACAGCCTCTATGGTGTAGGGGTTAGAGTGATTAGTTGCAACTCCTGGAGGTCCGAGTTCGATTCCTGGCTCTGCCATGAAATTTGAAAAGTGGTACGAAAGCTGGAACGGGATCCACTGAGCCTCGGGAGGTCAACTGAGTAGAGGGCGGTTCATCCCACCTCCGCCATCCTTGAAGTGGTATTCCGTGGTTTCTCAATTCTTCTCAAGGTAAATACCGGGATGGTACCTAACTTACGGCAACAGCCGCTTCCTACCCTCTTCTGTGGATATCCCCTGCAATCCTCCCTTCCCCCCCCCCACCCTAAAACCCCGGCTCAGCATAGCAGGTGAGGCAGCCTGTGCGAGGTACTAGTCATCTCATTCCCAGTTGTATCCCCCGACCCAAAGTCTCACGCTCGAGGGCACTGCTCTTGAAACGCTAGAGGTTGGGGACCCTCACTGAGTCGCAGGGAAAATTTAACGATAGATGGTAAACGGGTTAAGAAAGAAGAAAGAAAAATAATGAGACACGATTAAACTAGAGGCGGAAAATTAGACAGTAAAAAGGAGGTGTCGAATTGTCTGGTTGGATTTACCAAATATTTACGGATGTCATCGCTTTCCTGGATCGGGGTTCATTAAGGTCTCTCTAGTGCTTATTCGGTAGACCTCGGCAATCTTCGAGATTCGTATTGGCAACCTTTGTACACAAACTATGAATCGCCGTGAGATATCTGGCGTACACTTTACGTACTAGTACTGTTATTGTTGTACAATGCATGCTAGGAAGAAAATTCGCATCGAGAAATGGTATGTAGTGTTATATAATATGTGTGTTTGTGTGTGCATGTGTGTGACAGTTGTTGGCTTAAGATAATAGAGGTTTTGAAAATTCATATCGATCGATCATTCAGATTTCACTTCCATTCAGCTGGCAGTATTGCCGGAACCGGGCTAGCTCCCTCCCTACTCCTCACCCCCGTACAAAAATGTATCACTAAAAGTTTCGCGAGTAATACTCAATTGACCACCTGAGGTTGAGTGGACCTCGTTCCAGCCCTCGTACCACTTTTAAAATTTCGTGGCAGATCCGAAAATTGAATCCGGGTCTCGGGGGGTGACAGCTAATTACACCAACCACTACACCACACAGGCAGAAAATAACCACTTCTGGGTTCAAAATACCGTACTTTTGTTTCATCTGAGAAGGGCCAAGGAACATTATTTTCATTTTCTTAGCCAATTTTTGTTTACTCTGCTATTTTAATAGAACGAGAGTGATATTGTGAATTATAAACGAGAGAAAATACGACAAATGTTGACATCGACACTCGAACAAGTAATAACTATGTTATTGGCTTTACGTCCCATTAAGTAGGTTTATGGTTTTTTGAGATGCCGACGTATAGGAATTTCGTCCCGAAAATTTATTTTACGAACCGATAAATCTACCGCAACGGACTGGCGTATTTGAACACCTTCCAGTATCATCAGACTGAGGCAAAAGTCGAAACTGCCAACCTGAGCTCAGAAGGCCAGTGCCTTACTTTGCGAGTTATACAGTGCGGCTCTCATTATTAATGTAATTCAAACTGATTGTCAGTATAATATGAGAATATTTCGTATTGACCATGAAATATCGTCTAAGTTCACTGGAAAACCCCGACATGAATACGAATGATTCTGACAATTTCATGCATAATTAATTATTCCAGTCATTGCCGAATATGCTGTTAGCTAGTTCAATATAATATGCAGCGATAAATTCATAGTTTGGAAATCACTTCGAATATATTGCATTTATTTTTCATAAATCTAGAATAGATTGGTTTATAAGCTATAACTAAGTGTTGTCTTGTTAGAAATGAAATGGCGTATGGCTTTTAGTGCCGGGAGTGTCCGCGGGCAAGTTCGCCTCGCCACGTGCAGGTCTTTCCACCTGACGCCGTAGACAACCTGCGCGTCTTGATGAGGATGTAATGATGAAGAATGCGACACATACACCCAGCCCCCGTGCCAGATAAATTAACCAATGATGGATAAAATTCCCGAAGCTGCGGGGAATCGAACCCGGGTCACCTGTGACCAAAGGCCAGCACGTTAACCATTTATCCGCGGAGCTGGACGGTGTACAGGCTACTCGCTGATTTGGGGACATTGTGTCACTGAAGCAATTGAACACTTCTTACTGAAGATACATATACACACATGGCGAGAGCTTGAATATCGCTAATGACCTAACAATGGCCTGACAGACATGGTGGCCATGTTGTAGTGTCCAACGTGCATTAAAGGATTTGAGTTACTCTGTACCATGTCCGACTAATATATTAATATATATTATATATATAATATATATTATTATATATAAGCATATATTTTTTATTAACTCCAGCCTGGGCATTCAATATAGTCGAATTACAACAGCTGCAGAAACCAAATTTGAATGATCGATCGATATACATTTTTGAAACCTTTATTATCTTAAGCCAAAAACTGTCTCACACACACACATTATACAGGGTTATTCACATAATATGTTACAACCAAATAACTTCTAAACCATTAAATATATCAGCATTCTGTTTTCATATTCGTAAATGGTACACAGGGTCTTGTAAAATAACGTGCTACATAGTCTCATGGGGTGATTAACAACCGAGATATTGATACTAACTCCATATTTTTAAATAGAACGGTAAAAATTTATACAGCTGATTTAAAAGTTCATCTGCGTAGAAGTTCAAATATGTAAGTATTTTCAAAGTCGGACAATTACTTTTTGAGATATTAATAAGAACAGCATGCGCGGTTTTGCATGCCAAGTCGGGCAAGAATATATTGAGGCGCAAGCTGCTTCCTGGCCTTGATTCCAGCCACAGAACGGATACCAGGCATGTACTGTAAACATAATGTGATGTACCGTAACATACCCTGGGTGTGCAACGTTATTGTATGACTGGCGAACACACAACGGGGAAGGGAGATTAAAGTTGTATTGTTTTGTTTTGACATGTAATAGGCTGCGCTCAATTTACCGTTTTTTTCTGACGGATGGGAATGGGAAGGATTTGAAAAGAAAGTCGGCCGTAGCCTATCACAAAGGTACCTATCCGGTATTTGCCTGGTGTTGAACATGGGACACCATGAAAATCAATGTCAGGTTGGGCGAGGGAGGACTCGAACCTACGCTCTCCCGAATGCACGCTACTATAGTCGCGCTGGAGCTCTGCGGAGTTTAATTCGTGTAAAATAAAATATAAATAATAGTGTTGCTGCCATCTCACTACGATCGGCTCTGAACATTTGCTTTTCTAGAAGGAGCTCTTCCGGTGTTTTGTGTTATGTTTATTTCTCAACTCATAGAGTAGTTTGAACTGTACACTAAAACCAGTGACAATTATAGCTTTCGTTATGTTCCTTTCAAAGCAAAGTACTTATCTTATTCGTTATAAACAAATCAACCCTTTCTGTCCTGTCATGTGTTCGCCTGTCATACACACGCTGCAGACCCATCACATGTGTACAAGGTGCTTACATGCCTGGTACCCATTCTGTGGCTGAACTCACTCCCATGAAACTGCTTGCGACTCAATATGTCCTTGCCCGACTTCACGCCGTCTGATGCGGCATGCAAAACAGCTCATGCTGTTCTTACTTATATCTCACAGATGCACACCTCTAACCGCACGGCCAACTCGCCCTGTGTGATAATAATAATAATAATAATAATAATAATAATAATAATAATAATCACACAACACATGACAATAATCCATACCTTAATAGGAAAGTGAAAAGTGAAAATTTTAAAAATACAAATAACAATAGGTCAGGTCTACAGTAACTTGTTCCAACAACATACATCAACAGAGAGAACAGAGAAAATATAAAATAAATTGAGAAGAAGCACAGAATGGCGTTATATACCTACAGCAAGTGCGGATTTGACTGGAAATTCTTCTTGACACATCTGAGCACTACGCAATTGTGAATGTGTGGCAGCCGCAACAGAGGCGGGATGATACGTCAGGTGCTCTGCAGCAGCGATAAATCTTCCCGACAACTAAGTCCTAGTCTTCCGTTAAAAAGGTAATACTTTTCATGTGAGCCTACAAAAAATATCATGGTAAGTTGTGGAGCCCTCGGGGCCAACGTTGAGTTTCTTAATTTTCTGATAAAGCACAGAAAATTGTCACCTATCGTACCATTATCATTGCAGTATTCTAACATGATTTATCTTGGAAATCTTAGTCTTAATGCTTCCAAATTTAGGATTGTAGGTCGTCAAATAATTTTCAACTAAATTATGTTGGGTGGAATTGATATGGCAACTAAGAGGAAATGCGTTCTTCCAATGATGCACAAAATGGTGATGGGATGTTTGAGACGAGGTCTCGAGATTTCTCTAAATTTATCGAGATTGGCGCAGGAACTACTTCTCGCAAGAATTTTCGAGAGATTTCCAGAGCGTTTTCCCCACACTGTGTGGCGATCAGCGTATCGTAGGCCTACAGGTCGTCGGAGCTGGATGTTGTTTGTGCCGTGTATGCGAATAGCTAACCAGGGGCCTTCTCCATTCCGTATTTACGTGTGAACAAGCGACTTGGGGATTCATTCCTTTCACTTCTACCGAGATTTAATTTTATGAATTATAACGTAATTATAAATGATGTGCATTCTGGCATTGTTTGCAGCGGTAAGTACACGAATGAGTAGGCGAATTACAGAAACTGACAGCTACTGTAGATACACCTAGCTGGATATCAGAGGAGTGCGTTATTCGAACTCGAAACGCGACAACATGCGCCTTGCTGCATATGCAACCACCATTATGCTTGAGTGGAACGTGTAATCTAAAATGCCTGAGTTTGCTCCCAATCCGTCGACAGGCTGGTGTACATTGTTATCATTCCCCACATTTAATATTATATGACCACTGCTTGTGTTTACCGATATTTTAGTGACGAAGGGAATAATTCCTTACAATGTTATAGAGTAATCGCGTCATGATTAGGTACTTCGGTACATGACGGTGCAATGTGTAATTCTGTCTAATTGTACGCGACGACTTTTAAGACGATGTCCGAAACGCAACCTAACTCGTGGATGTCCGTTATTTGTACGAGTCTCGAGTTTCTCGTGGGAGTCTCGAGATCTCTTACGTCAGTTTCGAGAGTCTCAAACAAGAGCGTTGTCCATCACTAGCACCTTAAAATATATCCACGTATTTACTTATTACCCACTCGAAGTAATTGATTTTCATAGATAACAAATAGAACATTGAAGGAATGGAAGTTTCACTTACGGATGGACTGACTACTACGTTTTACAATGTTATATGCAATTGTTGAAATAATTTCCTTACTGAGGCTTTTCTGGTAGAAGATGCGAACAAACAGCTTAGTGAGTATACATACAACTCCTTCTCAAGTAATCAGTGGAGACACCAGATGTTATAAATTTATAGGGAGATTCCTTACTACAAATTAGTTTATCGACTAAAATTAATCTATACGAAAATTGATCCAAACCTCGGATGTCTCAATGAAAAGACTGCTACTATCCCACTGTACTAATGAGGTCATTTCCACGCCTTCATATATTAAAAAAAGTAATAATATATAAATATTATAATTATATGTAACTCGTCAGCAAATTCTCCTACTGTATTATTTATTTATTTATTTATTTATTTATTTATTTATTTATTTATTTATTTATTTATTTATTTATTTATTCACTTATTTATTTCATTTGCTAAGGTCATCTATGGACCACGTTTACACAACCCACCAGATCTTCTACATATTAAACTTTAATCCCTTTTCTTTGCACATCTTCCAGATGATCTTAAGTCTTTGTCTTCTTTGTAGCTCATCAACCGGTATGTAGCGTGACTTGACGAGTTTCTCCGGTTTATCCCTTATTCCCTCAATTTTCTCCCTATGGGTTGTTCTTTCCAATATATCTCCCTCCTGGATCCCCACATCTACAAAGACCTTGTGAGCCATAAAGTTTGTGCCTTCCATTTTTCTTTTAGACTAATTATTCTGTGTGCCAGTCTCTTTGGATTCATCTTCTGAAAGTGCCCGTGAAAACATAGTCTTCCTTTCCTCATAGCAGTTCTCAACTTTTTCATAACGTTCTGGATTCGGGCGCAATCATAACATAAGTTGTGAATATAATAACTTCTTTAGACCTAAGATTTTTCTAGGGAATCTCCTTTCCCTTTCTTCAATGAATGGGTCCGTTACAGTCGTTATGGTTTCCGACGCATGTAGACATATTCTGATCACCGTACAATAATATTTCAATTTTTCTCGGAAGGAAACGGACTTGGATTTTAAAGTTCCATGACATAGTCTGAGGCCAATTTCCATCTTTCACACCCTTCTACAGCGTCTTTCTCATTTCCATTCCAGATGAGAATTTCTCCACGGGACTGGAATTCCTGAATACGGTGGATTATTATTATTATTATTATATTATTATTATTATTATTATTATTATTATTATTATTATTATTATGTACTGATGAACTTAGGACTCATGGTCCACTTTTACACTTAACCACACCTATTTAACAGTGTACATGCAAGAAAAATAGTTTTTTATTTTATCTTAGAAACTACTACGGTTACAAACTACAAGTAGCGTGACACAAAATAACACATGCGCAGTAAATGTACATTCACACACATATTCACTCCGAAAAATTCATTAAACCTGGCAACGCGCACACCAAGGTGTTACCCACGGCAAAATGACTTGAAAGAATTCAAGCTACTTATGGCTTTAATGATATTAAGGAGGGAGCGTAAGGGGAGCTCCATATTCTAGCTCCATTCGCAACAAAGGAACAAGTATGCTGATGACCTGCTGAAAGGATAACAAGGGGGCTACCGGAGCCTGTGTTATGCTGGTGGAAAGAGGAAAGGAAATTCAGTTGTGAAGATAAGTAGTATGGTATATTCTCGTTTAATATTCAAAAGATTAATACTGCCAGGTGGGGGTTTCTATATTGCTCAAATTTTAGAAGGGGAAGTTGAGATAACAAGGGGGTAATGTGAACATTATATCGTAAGAAGAAGATAGCACGTTGTAATCGGTTTAGTTGTTCACTCGTTGCATCAATTAGTACTAAGTTTGAGTACGAAAATATGGAAAGGATAAGAGAGTTTGTAACTCTAATTCTCGTGTTTAGTGGCAGCATATTTAGATGTTATTTTAGTGGATGGAGAGAGGCGTACATTTTATGCAGACGGTGGAAATGTGCTTCCCCAGTTAAGACTCTCGTTTATAATTACACCAAGATTTCTTACCGAGTTTCCATATGGAACAACTTTACCAGATAAAGTGACTGGAGGAATATTCCTGTCCTTTACCCCACTAATTTGATCCGCTTATTAATAATAGATTTTGATGGGTTAATTAGAATGTAGTTTTCATGTACGTATACGCAGATATTATTTAAGTTTATTTAACCTATTGCTTTATTGATGTCAGTAATTTTGGAGTGATAGTAGATTTGTAGATTTGTCTTAGCCGTGTCGATATATCATTAATATAGATATATAGAAGTGGTACAAGTACCAATCTCTGTGGCACTCCTGAACATTTCGTTGCCCACTCTGATGAACTATTCTGAAGAATTACGCATTGTCCTCGTTCGGTAATGTATGAGGGAGAGAATCCTAGGGCTTTCTGTCGAAGGTGAAGTAATTTTAACAACCAGTATTTCCATATTTACTGTTGTTACGGGGATTCTGTAATGGACAGAGGCGAAAGAAGGTGCGGACATGAATGGGTCGAAATAAGACAATAAGAAGATAGATTTAAAACTTTAATGTTAGAGCTATATTTCTTTTTCCGCTATTTTTGGTTTCTTTTCAGATGTTAAATTTTAGCAAACAATTCGCTAAGCGAAAACAAGATTTCAGGTACAATAATGAGATATAGAAGTAATACAATAAATGCCAAGCGCACCTTTGCTTCAGGAAAATTATCTAGGAGACTGCTCGCCAAACATTACGCCATTCCAGCCTTCCAAAGGCACCATTCAATATTTACATTAACACCTCTACATTAATAAAAAAAAGCATCCTTGTTCTATAAATTTACTTTGATGAACCTATTTCCAGAAACATCCAGGCCTATCAAAGGCACAACCTACATTTTACAAATTCAAGCAGTATTCACTTTCTTATATGTTCAACAGTCTAACATCTTTGCATAAAAGGAATGAAATAGAGTTTAACAGGGGTATCGGGTAACCATTCTACCAGGTCTTTGAAAACAACAGGTTAAGTTACTGGCCCAAAATCAAAATGGTGAGGTTTTTGGACAATTGTGCTCCTTGAAAATTGAAATGGAAAGTTTAGAACCCTATTTGGACTTATGGCCCGAAGTTACAGAGGCTAAGTCTATACTACTGAGGTGACTAGATGGAGAACATATTTAAGTTTCAAAGATTACAAACTGAAAAAAGGTTACGAAATCATAGTCACCTCAAAATCAAGTAGATAGGGAACACGAGAGGGTAGCTCACTCTCTATTATCTAATTTCGGTTAAGTTCCATTGGCTTGTTTGAAATTTACGTTTAAAGTTGAAATTTACATTTTATAAATTTAAAGTTACATTATTAAAGATTGGAAACCTTCCCCTCGGGCTAGCTTTCAAGGACTTTCACTTAGTTAAACCATGGCTGCCATTACCTTGTGCTGATGGACTTCTCGGCGATGGACGAGGCAACCCCGCTTCCTTTATTAACACACACTCTGTCCACTGGAACGATCAATAAGACAACCTAGTCCGAAGCCTTTATAACCGAGAGGAAAGTTCTATAAAACTCTGGGCTACGGCCCGACATAACCCCTATTCTGATTGGGTAATTAAATAAATTGATTGGTTGAAAAATAAATATAGAAAATTTTCTATTGGCCAACATCTTAAATTGGCGGGAAGAGATAGAAGTGTTGTAAACTTGAACACACCAAAAACAGAGAATAATCAATTCAGTTTAGTAAACGTTAAAATACCAAATTACTTTAAAATTTTGATTGTCAATCTTCACACCGGAGGGCATAACACAAGTTTATAGTAGGGATATATCTTATTGAAATGTCCAAACTTCTTGTATTAGTTGTTGCAAGTTTTAGATTTAAGATGGAATTCTTCAAGGCACTTCATTTGAATAAATGCGGCGGCACTGCTAAAATCAAGGAATGAAAATAACGTCACCTACCTTTCGTCCATAGCACTTCCCATGTCGTCTATAACCTTCAATAGGGCTGTGGCTCTACTGTGTCCCTTTTTGAAACCCGACGGTAAAGAATCAAATATCGGTAGTGAATATTTATTTAAATAGTCAGTTAATTGCACGTGTACTTTGTGTTCAAGAGGCTTACAGAGAAAATGTATGTAAACAGGTCGATAGCATACTGTAAGTACAGGTGAGGAAATTTTAGGAATACGTTATATAATGGCATTTTTCCATATTGTTGGAAAGAGGCTACTTGTGAGGCAGACGTTGTATATGTCAGCAATGACAGGAATAATAGTGTAACTGGTGTATTTTATTATAAATAAGGGTATTTCATCAGGTCCTATAACAGGTGATGGGATTTATAGTAGTTCGCGTTTCACGTCATTCTCTGCGACTTCGCGAAATTTATGGTCTATTTAATGGTGGTTGGTTCAGAAGAGAATTTATAGTCTGAGATATTGTTTGTAGTTCAGGTTTAAATTGTATTTCAGAAGAATGAGGATGTAATCTCCCCAGAGAGATGTCTGGATTACGTGGCTGGTGCAGAGCTTTCCCAATACCAATAAAACGAAGTAGATTCCAAGTGCTTGCCACATTTAAATTTCCAGCTAGGTGTTGGTAAAAATATATTATTTCGGATTATTACTTTAATTCTATTCCGAAGAGTCGATATAACGCGTCACGGTGATACACCATTTGTTTGATGCCATCGGTCCACCGTAGAGAAGATGTCGGGAGAATTCGGCCAAGTATAAGTGAACTAAAATTTTCAACTTTCTTATCAATACCGTTTATATTTTTACGTTATCCGAAAAACTGTACGAGGCATCAACTCCCAGATGATCTAAGTTAATATGTTTAATGTCCCTGAATATGGCGTGTTCAATTTTTTTAGTTTAGTACAGTGTGCGAGGAAGACAAATATATTAAGTCATGTGTCGATATGTTGGGAGTAGGGATCTGACCATGTGATACAACCTTTCGTGGATTGTTAGTGATCATTAAGTCTATTAGTGTATATGAAGATGAGGTTTGGTTTGTCGGTTTCAGTGGAAGGATAGTCATGTCATGTGTGAGGAAAATACTTAGCAGCAATGTTGTATCTCCAGCTCGTTCTAGTAAGTTAATACAGAAGTCTCCAAATACTAAAATATGTTCATATTCAGGTGATGTCTGAGAAGTGACCTACTCGTCGGGGCCAATAAACAAATCTCATTAGGACTTCAACTGTTGTCACAGTGATCTCGGCAAAAATGAACTCAGGTCCCGGGACAGCACTAAGTCAGAAGTGCATAGGATTTTATATTTAATAATATAATCTGTACAGAACAGGGCTAGTTCTCCACCTCTTTTATCTACTCGGCCATGCCTGTAAATAGTAAAGCCCATTATTTGTACCAAGCTACTAGGAATAGTTGCACGTAAACAGCATTTGCTAACACAAGCTGCGTGTACATTGCTGCTTTCAAGGAGAGCTGGTAGGTCCTCATGGTATTTTGTGTTAGAACGATGGTTTTGGAAATTAAAATAACTACAGAGCTGTGGAAAAATGCTATTAGGGATCCAAGACTTAACATGGATTTAACTTAACCAATTAAGTTGACTTTCGAAGTATGTACGTATTAGTGCTCGAAGAAAGTGTAAAATAATGACAACAAATAATAACAACCGCAATGATTTAAACATTTAGAGACAATCTTCTCTTAAATATTGCGTGTTTGTGAAAGAAAATAATTCATATGTGACCTGCCTCGAGGTTCTAACCGGAATCCCCATGTCTCCGAAGAGTGCATATTATACTGGTAGGACAACCAACACATAGTTTAACGTTGTAAGGGTTGTCTTTGGAGAAATCTGCTCGGCAACGATTGAATTCCTATGAAATCACTTCACGGGCTATCAGTTAACACGAATGAATTGGCCAAATATAAAGGTGGAACCAGTTAGGAGGCCCACCCACTCTTCAGGTGGGGGAATTACATAATTCAAATTGAATCTCAATTGCGATGTTTACCGATCTTTTCTGTCGGATCAACGGAGCATTTAGTGAATACATCTTCTGTCCAGCTCCGTGGTCTTTGGTCCGTGGGGTCCTGGGTTAGATTCCCAGCTGAGTCTGGGATTTCAACTTTCAACAGTTAATTCAACTGGATTCGTGTCTCTGTGCTTGCGCTGTTTTCAGCATTGTAATTCATTTCAGGTAGGGCCCCGTCCTAACAGACGCACAGGTTCCCTATACGGCGCAAAACTCGAAAGACCATGCCTCTCCGCGGTCCGTACACCATTATTAATTCATCTCCTTAAGTAAGACACTACTTCTTGATCTTCTAGGAAGACTTGTTCCATGTTCTGCTGGGAGATGGTGAAAGTCTATACACAGAAAGCATGGCACTGGAACATCTTGGTTAAAACTCTCGTCGTTGTAATGTGCGTGTGAAGTTCATCTGTGAAGGGACCATGGGGTGGCTGCACAGATATGTTTATTTGTAATTAACTGGGAAGGAAAGAGGGCCTCATAACCTGTGCAAACATTTTTTCTCTGTCCTCAGCTCCTCGTTTCATTTCATAACAGGAATCATAATGAAGATTTTCTGTCCAAGTCTTGAAGGATTTTTTTCCCAGCCTTCGCCGTATTTTTCCCTTCCAGCACATCGGTAATGAAGGTATTATGACGCAGGGTGTGGCCAGTGATTTCAGGTCTTCTTTTTTCTATCGTTAGCATTAGTTCTCCCCTTCCACAATTTATTGCATAATTCTTCCTTTGTCCTCTTTTCAAACCATCTAATCCTTAACATTCGTCTCCAGACCCACATCTCGAACGTTTCGAGTCGTTTCCAATCCAGACCTCTGACTGTACTTCGCACCCATACAATAACATACTCCATGCAAAAGACATCACAAATTGTTTCCTAATTGCGAAATCTAAATTTGCACTGATCAAAAGGTTTCTCTTATTACTAAACGCTTGTTTGGCAAGCTCTATTCGGCATCCGATCGCTTTTCTGCCCCTGTTGTAGCAGTTCTATGTTGAGTTATTTTGACCGATCTCATCCATGCGTTACCTTCTGTGTTATGCGATTATGCAACTCAGAATTGTATTTGAAGTAATATTTGGTACACATATACCTTCTTGTGATCGTTTTCTTGTCTTAATAATTTTGAAACTTGAAATATTGTAAGAGCAATTTCCTCTTAGAATCGTGCATTATATGCGCTTAAGCAACAGAACGGCACTTCAATGTAATTTTCTGATTCCGAGCTAGAGAGCAGTTCCATTAGCCGGTCAAAACTTCGTCGAAATAAGTACGTAGTTACTAGACACACTAGATATTGGGAGAAGACGCACGGTTATGTTTACTACTTTAAACAACATAACGATTATATCATATGATATGACTAGCAGGATACCCGTGCTTCGCTACGGTATTATACTGAAATTTATAATTGAATGCTTATTGTTTTAGATATATAATCCGCCGAAATTCGCGATCTGACTCGTTCTCTGCGAGAATCCACCAAAATTCCCGATCTATTATTTTACGGCAGGTTTCTTCCCATTTTTAAATCTTCCTTTCCAGCAATCGATTTCGTACTTCCCGGGTTAGGCTCAGGTATTCCTCCAGGTCAGTTGGGTCCGTAAATCTTTGCCATATTTTCCTATAATATTTTTAATACGGATATAATCCTTCAGGAGATCCGGCGTGCTGTCATACTGGGTGCCTTGGCGGCACTGAACCCGCGACCGGACTGCATTCTTAGACATTACCCGTCCAGGAGCCGTTTCCATTGCGGTCCGCAATTTGACGACGGTCCGGATTATTATTATTATTAATATTATTATTATTATTATTATTATTACTATTATGTGTTGCTGGAATGGCTGATGACAGGGAAAACCGGAGTATCCGGTGAAAAACCTGTCCCGCCTCCGTTTTGTCCAGCACGAATGCCACATGGAGTGACCGGGATTTGAACCACGGAACGCAGCTGTGAGAGGCCGGCGCGCTGCCGCCTGAGCAACGGAGGATCCTTATAAGTACATTAATAACAGTAAAATCAATTGGTCTCACTTCCTTCTACACCCCACCGCCGTTAAGTTTATTTAGAGCCCCCCTGAAAAATAATTAAAAGGATGCTTGTTTCTTTATGTTTAAGGGAGATTCCAAACACCAATGTTCACGTCTATTACCTTCAGTTTTGAGATATAAGTATCCACATAAAAATCATTTACTTTTTTTCACTTCATTTCACAATAATCTCTCCTCCCCCTAAATGAATTTTCCCGCAAAAAAATACTTGTTTCTTTAATAGTAAAGGATCTTCTAAATACCAATTATCACGACTCTAACTTCTTCAGTTTTTGATTTATGTGTCCTCATGAAAGGAATTCAACTCTACACTCCCGCCCTCCAAGATGGTTTCCCCACCAAAACGCCTTTTTCTTTGTTTTTAAAGGAGATCCAAATACGAATTTTCACGTCTGTAACAACTTTAGTATTAGATGTATGTATTCTCATACAATTAAGTCAACTAATGTTTCAATTCTTTCACCCCCCCCCCCACCCACTTCATTGGATTTTCCGAGAATACGTGTTTCTTTACTTTTAAAGCAGATTGCAAATATCAAATTTCACGTCTGTAACATCTTCATTTTTGAGATATCAGTAGCCTAATTAAAAGAATTCATCACCATTTTCAGTCACTTTTACCCCCCCCCCCCGCCCTCCACCCAAGTGGTATTTCCGAAAACTAAAAATACACTTTTCTTTATGTTTAATAGAGATAAAAAATACCATTTTTCACTTCTGTAACATGTTAAGTTTTTTAGATATCCGTAAAAATTCTCATTTTAAAATTTCACCCCTTTTGGGTTCCCCTTAAGTAGAGTCTCCAAAAACAAATAACATATATTTCTTTACATTTACAGGAGATTTACACCCACTTTTTACGTCTGTAACATTTTACGATTCCAAGATATTCTGTAGATATAGTCTTCAAAAAATTCACCCCAATTTGTCACTCCTGTTTAACCGCCATTAATTGGCTTTTCCAAAAACTAAAAAATACGTGTTTCTTTATTTTTAAAGGAGATCCCATATGCGAATTATCAGTTCTGTAATATCTTTCGTTTCTGAGGTATGTGTATCCTCATTAAAGGCATTCAACCCATTTTTCACCCTTTTACACCCCTCCTATTAGGACTTACTGGAAACAAAAAAATACGTGTTCCTTTATTTTTAGAGGAGATTCTAACCACCAATTTTTACATCTGTAAATTTTAAAGTTTTAAGATGTAGACACACTCATTTTAAAAAATTCACCCCCGTTTTAACCCCCCAATATTTGGATTTTCCAAAAAAGAAAAAATACCTGTTTCTTTACTTTTAAAGTAGATCCAAAACACCAATTTTCAGGTCTGTAATATCTTCAGGTTCTGAAATATAAGCATCCTCATGAAAGGCATTCAACCCATTATTCACCCTTTTACACCCTTCCTATTGGGATTTTCCGAAAACAAAAGAATACGTGTTTCTTTATTTTTAAAGGACATTCTAAATACCAATTTTTACATCTATAAACTTAAAAAGTTTTGAGATATAGATACACTCATTTTAAAAAATCACCCCCTTTTCACCCCCCCCCCATTAATTGTATTTTCCACAAACAAAAAATATGTGTTTATTTATTTTTAAAGGAGATCCCAAACACCAATTTTCAGGTCTGTAATATCTTCAGGTTCTGAAATATAAGTAGACTTACGAAATGCATTCAACCCATTATTCACCCTTTTACACCCTTCCTATTGGGATTTTCCGAAAACAAAATTTACGTGTTTCTTTATCTTTAATGGAGATTCTAAATACCTATTTTTACACCTATAACCTTTAAAAGTTTTGAGATATAGATACACTCATTTTAAAATATTACCCCTTTTTTACCGCCCTTAATTGGGTTTTCCAGAAACAAAAAAATACGTGTTTCTTTATTTTTAAAGGAGATCCCAAACACCAATTTTCAGGTCTATAATATCTTCAGTTTCTGAGATATAAGTAGCCTCATTAAAGGCATTCAACCCCTTTTTCACCCCTTTTCACACCTCCTATTGCGATTTTCCGAAAACAAAAAATTACGTGTTTCTTTATTTTTAATGAAGATTCTAAATACCAATTTTTACATCTGCAAACTTTAAAAGTTTGGAGATATAGATTCACTAATTTTAAAAATTCACCCCCTTTTCACCCTCCCATTAATTAGATTTTCCAAAAACAAAAAAATACGTGTTTCTTTATTTTTAAAAGAGATCAAAAGTACCAATTTTCAGGTCTGTAATATCTTCAGTTTCTGAGATATAAGTACCGGTATCCTGATTAAAGGCATTCAACCCATTTTCCCCCATTTTCACCCTTTTTCACCCCTCCTACTGGGATTTTCTGAAAACAAAAAAATACGTGTTTCCTTATTTTCAAAGAAGATTCTAAATACTAATTTTTACATTTGTAAACTTTTAAAGTTTTGAGATATAGGTGCACTCATTTTAAAATTCACCCCCCCTTTTCACCCCCTTAGCAACGGAATATCCAAAAATCCTCTCTTAGCGAGCACCTACATCTTAATATGAATGTATCCCCAAAATTTCATTTCATTATGTCCAGTAGTTTTGGCTCGGCGATGATGAATCAGTCAGTCAGGACAAGCTATTTTATATATATATAGATAATTGGGACGATTGTGGTACGTAAATATTCGTCAACAGCATTATAAATCAAGATTTTTAGAAGGTGACATCGGGAAGCCCTTTGCGAACTACAGTGTATCGAACAGTCTGCCAGGCGAAGCACCCATGCAGAGAAACCAAATATCAGTACTCACTGTATGAGCAGCGCAGCATGCAGCGAACTCCGACCACAACGCACATCTCCAAAATGACCTGTAACACCAGATGTCGACACGGGATTGTTAAACACATATCCGGGACAAGTGGAATGCATAAGAAAAGTAAACCTGAAATATCTTAACACTAGACAGGCTATAGAAGGCACTGATAGGTAGGTCTTATGGTAACGATGGGATATGAAAGGGTTGAGAGTGGAGCGGAGGAAACTTTTGCGTTGATTAAGGTTGCCTCGTGTGTAAATGGGAGACCACAGAAAAAGATCTTCAGGGCTGCCCAAATTGGGGTTCAAACCCAGTAACACGCGAATGCAAGCTGACAGCTACGTGACCCAAACCACGCAGCCACTCACTCGGTCATTGGTATTGTGACCTCATCTACCGTGTGTAGGCATTTTAATTTGACGCCATTTAGGCTGTCGGAGCGTCAGTTTATAACACTCCATTTTACTCTACCAGATGGCAGAGTAAATTGGATCTCTGCTGAGCGTTCTATGTATGAGATTTAACTAATTTGGTCGTATTAGCACCGATTGTGTCACCAAAGACTATTTTACATTCCTACATCTTAATACATTGAGAGTTGAATGGATCGTCCTTTACTACGTCGTTCAAAAATGCGACAACCTCTACCGAGCCTGAACCCGTGATCTTGGGATCCTGAGCCCGAAACTCTCCTACTGGCCTCGGGAGGTCAACTGAGTAGAGGTGGGTTCCATTCCCACCTCAGCCATCCTGGAAGTGGTTTGACGTGGTTTCCCACTTCTCCTCCAGGCAAATGCCGCGATGGTACCTAACTTAAGGCCACGGCCGCTTCCTTCCCTCTTCCTTGTCTATCCCTTCCAATCCTCCCATCCCCCCAGCAAGGGAATTGCTGTTCTAAATAACCAGTGAAGATCCAACTCTCATTAAGTCATACCACACTGCTACACCTACATCAATCAATCCCTGACAAAAGTAGATTTAGTCCAGTTTTTGAGAACTGTGCTCGTTCACTGATTGTGTATGTATAATGAAAATTTCGTCCTAAAACTAAATAACCTCATATTTTGTTTAAGTAATTTGTTGAACTAGTATTTAGCATGCTATACAGTATGAACTTATATAATGCAAGCCTTTTATGTCATATTTGCATTTGTGGAATCGTTTGCCTAATGTCTCAAAATAAATAAACAAAAATATAACCCTAGTACAATGCCATCTCCATCTACCTACACCACCCCTAATACCCATTTTCTTCTATGATCATATCTCCCTGAAGTTTTCCCTCCGCAGCCAAAGAGTGAGTGTGACCCAGTAGGTGGCCCATTCCATCCCACTCTTCCCCCGTGGAATTAAATAATAGACGTCAATAAACAAACAAGTTTGCCACTCTGGTTTAGTGGCTAGTGTGAATAGCTGCCGCCCCCGGAGGCCGGGGTTCGATTCCTGGCTCTGCCACGAAATTTGAAAACTGGTACGAGGGCTGGAACGGAGTCCACTCAGCCTCGGGAGGTCAACTGAGTAGAGGTGGGTTCCATTCCCACCTCAGCCATCCTGGAAGTGGTTTGACGTGGTTTCCCACTTCTCCTCCAGACAAATGCCGCAATGGTACTTAACTTAAGGCCACGGCCGCTTCCTTCCCTCTTCCTTGTCCATCCCTTCCAATTCTCCCATCCCCCCAGCAAGGCCCCTGTTCAGCATAGCAGGTGAGGCCGTCTGGGCGAGGTACTGGTCAACCACCCTAGTTGTATCCCCGACCTAGAGTCTGAAGCTCCAGGACACTGGCCTTGAGGCGGTAGAGGTGGAATCTCTCGCTGAGTCCAAGCGGAAAACCGACCCTGGAGGGTAAACAGATAAAAAGAAGAAGAACAATACACAAACAAATCAAATAAAATGGTCGTTAAGGCATCGAGTCTGTATGGTCTAACACCGTCGTTAGCCACTTCGAGTCTAAGGCATCATAGGAATGTTGGCCGGCAGGGTAGGAGAGGTGGTGGGATACAATTTATGATCAATGGATTGCGTGCCAAAAGCCGGGAATTAATTTCAAATCTCTCCGCAGTGTTCGCATGCTGTTGATGTTTGATTCCTCCATCGGATGGTGACGTTAAGCATTGATCAGACCCCTTAGTACTCTTCGACGGGAGTAGGCTATATGGCGGCACCGAATTTCACCACCTCCCCTCCTACTATACCAACGGCCGTAGCCGTGTTGAAACACCGGATCCCGTGAGATCTCCGAAGTTAAGCAACATCGGTCGTGGTCAAGATTTGGATGGGTTGCCACGCGCTGTTGGTGGGAGATAAGGGGATGGAGGAGCGGAAAGGAACTGGCCACCCTACTGTACGTGAACTCCTCCTCGGGCAAACATCTACGGAGGATCGGACCTGCCTTCGGGCAGAATACACCCTTACCTTACCCTCCTATCATACAGGCTATCACGTCCTTTAGCGTCAGGAAGAGCATCCGATCAGTAAAATATCACTTCATATCTGAACCCGAACAGGAAACGGGACAAGGATTGGACACAACAATCCAACCGTGGCCACCAGGCCAAATTCCATTCCATAATCCAAATTATAATACCTTGGTGTAGTGGTAGCGCGCCTGCCTCTTACCCGGAGACCCCGGATTCGATTCCCAGTCAGGTCAGGGATTTTCACCGGGATCTGAGGGCTGGTTCGAGGTCCACTCAGCCTTCGTCATTAGAATTGAGGAGCTATCTGACGGCGAGATAGCGGCCCAGGTCTAGAAAACCAAGAATAACGGCCGAGAGGATTCGTCGTGCTGACCACACGACACCTCATAATCTGCAGGCCTTCGGGCTGAACAGCGGTCGCTTGGTAGGCCAAGGCCCGTCAAGGGCTGTAGTGCCATGGAGTTAGGGGTTTGGGGGAGAGAGGGATAGATATGTACCCTCCAGGATTTCTGCCCTTCGTTCTTTCGTACATTCGCATAAATATTAAATCGTGGATCAGTGCGAAGTAGGATTTTGTTGAATTGCTTGTGGATATCCAGAAAAATTTGAAAAATGTGTATCAGTCTTGTATACTGTTTCAGCATGTGGGGAATCGAATTCTGAGCATTTGAAGAACTTGCTTCCTTAGGAGTATGCTTATATGTTTATATTATGATTAAAACAGTTTATGCTAATATTTGGGAAATGGATTTCGAAGTAGAAATCACTAAACGGATCTCTAACATTACTTCTACGACATGTTTTTCGTCTGAGGTAATCAACTTAAAATATTATATTTTCTGTTGAGAGCAGTTCCACATTATTTGAATTACCTTCGCTTTCTATAATCTACTGAATAATTCCTTCGGATAACATTTGATGCATTATTCAAACGTCACATCACACGCACATGCGTATGAAAGTACGTGAGTTACAGAGAGCCAGTCTAAATTTTAACATGGAAAATTGAAATGGGAAACAATTATAAAAGATCTCTCTTGTTTGCCAGTTCCCTAGCTCACTAGCTATGACCTCTGTGGGTTTATAGTACTTACCAGCTTGTAGAATGATGTGGTCAAGAATTAACCTTTCATCTGCCCCTTAAAAGTGGCAAATCACATCGGAGAGTATTCGGCAGCCCACGTATAAGAAGAAAATCAAATGAATGTAAAAAATACTATCCTTTTGGAAAGTAGTTGCGTCAAGTTCATGTCGAAGAAAATAATGAAATATTGCATGTTCAAAGACAGCCTAGTTCCAAATAATCTAAAAACATCGGTTGTAAATAATAATAAAGATTCCCCATTGAGAAGTGGAAGAAATTTAAAAATAATGGTGATACTAACGTAACATGTACAAAGAAGAAATCCCGAAATTATGTAACGGGTCGAAATCTCATCTGGATTAGGGGTAAGATCGATTATTTTACAGCTGTTACGTAATAGAATTTTCTGCACTGAAAATTGGTCATATGGTAAAATGTCAGAATTACAAAATAATGACCATTGAAAATCAGCGTACCGAGCTCGATAGCTGCAGTCGCTTAAGTGTGGCCAGTATCCAGTAATCGGGAGATAGTGGGTTCGAGCCCCACTGTCAGCAGCCCTGAATATGATTTTCCGTGGTTTCCCATTTTCACACCAGGCAAATGCCGGGGCTGTACCTTAATTAAGGCCACGGGCGATTCCTTTCAATTCCTAGGCCTTTCCTATCCCATCGTCGCCATAAGACATTTGTGTCGGTGCGACGTAAAGCAAATAGCAAAAAAGTAGTAGAAAATTAGCGTTTCTGGGAAGACACACGGAAACTTGAGGAATTATAGGATCGTTTCAATGATTTCTGACTTGATCATACAGGCATAATTAACTATACTGTGATACTAAGAATTCGCGAGATGATCAAGAAACACAGACGATTGTTATTCATTAACTTACTACAATCAAATAATATTTATAATTTGCTCCACTCCGCATCGACACAGATAAATTTTCCGGTCACGATGGGACAGGAAAGAGTTTGGAATGGGAAGGAAGCAAACATTGCCATTAATTAATGTACAGCCCCAGCACCTGCCTGGTGTGAAAATGGGAAACCACGGAAAATCATATTCAGGGCTGCGGACATTGGTGTTCGAACCCACTCTATCCCGAATGCAAGCTGATAGCTGCGTGATCCAAACCATGCGAGCACTCGCTCGTTAAACAAATAATAAAAGGAAACAAGACATAATAAATGAGTAAGCAAAACAAGCATAGAATAAAGAGTCAAATGTGAAGACAAAGTATCAAGAAAAGGGAAGTAGATACTTGAGTTTACACAACTTATCATAGAGCTGATAAATCGACCCACGAGTGAGAAAGACAGCGACACATACAGTTCAGCGAACCCGCGCAATATCGCTGCAGATCGAAATCTAATCCCCAGGGCCCAATATATATATCGACAAGCGGAAGGTACTTGCTTGATTATACACAACAGTAAGGCTGTCTTGTTTTCTTTATATCAAGAGTTAGTCTATGATGTTTAGTGAAGATTACAAGGCAAGCAATTTTTCTGTTGTAATGTGATGTGGAATCATCACAGCCACGTGACTTCCAATTATTGTACGCGGAATTCAAACTGGATGGAAGTGACTTCTCACGAGAAGATTACAATAGATCCAAGAATATACGATATGCGCACGCATCGCAACTCCGTAAGAACGGTGATACAACTCAAAGAAAATCTGTTTTGAGAAAATAAATTTTAGAAGTTTAAATCACTCCGCAAGGTTTTACTAACCAAAAAATTGGTGATACAATTTTTTTTTTTCATTTCGAGGTAATGAGGTTACATTTTTTCTTCTGGGCGCGTGATTCCAATTGATGAACTGGCCGTATTTGCTATGCCAGAGCACAAGCAACTGCCGTGTATCAGGGAAGAGAAGGGGATGGAGGGGAAGTCGGGTGTATGATGGAGACAGATAATTATCCGCGCTTATGCCCAAATTTCCTCGTTCTACTCGCACAGGATTGTCCTTGCCTCTTATAGACAATATCTACAGTTCGTTTATTAAACAGCCGTAACTGCACAAACAGAACAAGAGCACACTGTAATTAAGACACATTCAAGGAATGCAGCAGATCGTTTCTACTCTTATTTGTTGGTCGCGGCAACGTTCTTCATTATTAGCATGCTTGAAGATGCAACGCTGCTGCCCCACAATTGTGTATTTCTTCACTCATAGCATTGCAAGTGGAATGAAATGCTGAACGAAGAAAACAATACGCCCAATGGTCTGCTTACAGCAGATGTTCAATATGCCCCTCCTACTTCGATGCAGAATTCAGAATGGTGTAATAAAAACCTTTGGAGTTTATTCAGGATGTGTGGTATGTCGCAAACGACCTCGAAAGCTGCCTGTATTCTGGGTACAAGTTCATCCTCTCTTTCTCTTTCTCTGCCTACTTGGACTGGGAAGCGACTATGCGAAACGAAAGAGAAACTTGTGCTTTCGCAACGAGCGTTATCTCTGTCTTCCACTTCCCACTTCACCTCCCTTCCGTCCTCTGACACCCTGAAACAGGAAGCGGCTGGCTCTCTAGCACAGCAAATACTGCAGGTACGTCAATTTGAATTGCGCCTAGAAATGAAAAAGTAAAAAAAAAAATTCTCCGCCAATCCGATTGCACCAGCCTTCTTAACATAACACGAAGAGCATCACCCGGAATTGTTTGTTGGTATAGTTAATTAAAACTCAGCCTTAGATGCCCAAATGAGATTCGGTTGATTTTGCCATCTAGTAGGCCTAGAGTAAAGCGGAATGTCGAAAGTGAAATTGATGACAAAGCAGGCGGATGGTGTCAAATTAAAATGCTTGCACACGGTATCTTAGGCCACATTATTATTATTATTATTATTATTATTATTATTATTATTATTATTATTATTATTATTATTATTATTATTATTATTAAGTATTTGAATATTTATTTCCAGAAGTCTATACAGAGTTTCTTCCAATTAATTGACCCTATGATACCTGGAATACAAGTCTACTTAGAATTTCCAACTCATATAACTGCTTTATTAGCTAAGAGAGCTCATGCACGCACAATAGCCTACTCCCCGAGCTACGAATTACCGCCAGCTGTGGGTGCACCCCTGTCTCTCTCAGTGCCTGGCTAATTGTGCATATAGCTTTTACCATTTACCACTACAATCACCCTCCTTCCTTCCATTACTATAATTACTCCTTTCTTGTAACTTTCGAATACACGTATTTTTAACTACAGCTAAGTACCTACTTGCCTACATTAAGTTACTAGGGCTATTCCACTCATTCTTCATCCATATTATAATTTTTTGATAGTTTACTTTCTGACTTAATACTAATAGTTCACTATTATTCGAACATTTTCTGCTAATCACTAAAGTTTGTTTACATACTTTTAGGAGATGCCATTCTTCTCTCATTTCCCCACACAAGACACATCTTGCATTGTCCTTTTCAATTGTCCATCCCTTGTTTTTGTAAATCATTATTATTATTATTATTATTATTATTATTATTATTATTATTATTATTATTATTATTATTATTATTATGCAGGTTATTGTGTTAGAATTATTCCTGGACGCGAGGGAAACCATTTCGAGTACGCTTGTAACGTGGATAATAAAATACAAACTGGGAAAGGAATTGCATAATATAGCACTCTGTGGCTATACTTAGACACTACCTATATAGGGATGCACAGTATATGATCTATCCAGCCTTACGTTCCAAGCAGGAACTACCGATCAGGTTTAAACCATTTTGGACTTCAGAATGTATATTTTGTTTCTAAAATGTATTGAGCGTTATTCTGTGTCGTACGGATAAACCAGTATTTTGGGTCAGATAATAAATAAATAAATAAATAAATAAATAAATAAATAAATAAATAAATAAATAAATAAATAAAACTAGGAATATCTGGAAAGTGTAAATGATGTACTACTTTTATCATTTTCAGACTGGCCGTTTGTGAATCAAATACTTGTTATAAATTTGCTCTAAAAATGTTTAAATGTTATCTTCTACTAACACTAGAACATGATGAATGTGAAGGTGAAAAAAAGTTATTCTGATATGTCTATAACATATTTCGCCTACTTAAAAGTTTTTTAAAATGATTACGATCATATATTGACATCTCTTTTGAGTCAGTAAACAATTTGTAAACTGTGTCGGACTGAAACGTATTCGACAGGTAGAAAGGTTTTCCACCGAACTTTACTGCAAACTTTTCCGATAGATTTACTTTCGTCTAGCTTTCTGCACTTACACGACTTCCACTAAAATTTAAAATCTATTTTAATTTCTTCGTCGTCTAATTCTTGGCCTTGCTCTCGGTATATTCGGGTACGTATTTCGTGTGAACTTGGCCCAGTTTTCGGGGTTGTATTCAGAATTGTGTTTTCCTGCGGTTGCAAGTGGCACGATGTGTGTTGATGAGGAGTTGTGAATCAGCACGAACCCGATATCCTCTGAATCGAAGAATACTACGATCACCATTCACTCAAGAAGTTAGACTATTATCTGCAGTATTATAATGTAAAACTTATCTGCTAATAATATGATATTTTAATAATTAGATATAAACCTCTCTAGTGGAATAGCCCATCAAGAGCATTACTCTGCCAAGACGACTGTTGACTAGTTGTATTAACTGCAGGTATTGGAGTGTCACGTGGTCAGCGTAACAATATCCTCAGTCGTATTGTTTCGCTTCTGTGACCATGCGCATTAGTCTAAAACTGCAAAAGTATAAAGTTAGGAGTTTCCATTGGTTTTTATTTTATTACTTACTACGTTTTATCCTTTTGACTCTGTTTTAGTTTGTGTTTGTATATTTTACTGTATTTTTAATATTAATTTCAATTATACATACGAATGCACTTCAAAGCAATGCCTTATTCTATCGTAATCAATTTTTTCTGTCATGTTATCATAAAATGAGGCATTGTGAATCAGCCCACTGATTATTTTAAATTCATAACCAATGTTCATCATCATTCGTTTTAAATTTTAGTGAGAGGATATGTTTTAAAATTGTAATTTACCGAGCTCGATAGCTGCAGTCGTTTAAGTGCGGCCAGTATCCAGTATTCGGGAGATAGTGGGTTCGAATCCCACTGTCGGCAGCCCTGAAGATGGTTTTCCGTGGTTTCCCATTTTCACACCAGGCAAATGCCGGGGCTGTACCTTAATTAAGGCCACGGCTGCTTCCTTCCACTTCCTAGGCCTCTCCTATCCCATCGTCGCTATAATACATATCTGTGTCGGTGCGACGTAAAACAAATAGCAAAACAAAAAAATTGTAATTGTCGAAAATTCGTTCCACTTTGTACCACTAGGGGCCGATGACATAGACGTTAGGATCTTTTAAACAACTAGCATCTTCATCATCATCATCATCATCATCATCATGTTGTGACTGTTTTCGCTGTGTCACATGTCATATAGCTCCTCAGTTGGTCTCGCGAGGCAGAGTGAATCGCGTTCTAGCCTCAATCCAGAATTAAGTTCTCTGACTAACCCGGAATCTAAACGGGGGTCTCTCAGTACGAGGCAGGCACGCTATTCGCACAGCATGGGGCTAGATAATTTTTAGATAAGAAGGGTGTATTCTGCCCGAAGGCAGGTCCGAACCTCCGCAGAGGTGTGCCTGAGTCGGAGTTTACGTACGGTAGGGTGGTCAGTTGCTTTCCGCTCCTCCATTCCCTTACCCACCATCAACAGCGCGTTGCAACCCATCCAAATCTTGACCACGCTCAATGTTGTTTAACTTCGGGAATCTCACGGGATCCACTGTTTCAACACGGCTACGACCGTTGGTAATTTTTAGATATAGAAAATAAATTAAAATAATACACTAAATATTTTTTCCTGTTTTCATTCATATGAAAACGATTTCCTACAGTAGCTTGTAGCTCATCATGAAATCGAGCCACTCTTAGAATGTTTGGTGAATATGACAGATGCTCAAAGGTAAGATTAATGGTGAATCGAGGTTTTTCAAGCACATGCTTTTAGTGGATGAGAGTACGAATATTTCTAATACTGTACTTGCAAAAATCGGAATTTGTAAATGGCAACTTCAGCGTGCAAAGTTTCTTTCAGTATTGAGAAGCTGCCCAAAAATCTATTCGGTACGTACTACGTGTCCATTGTTACTTATGTTACGTGACTTGTGTACTTTATAGCAAATCATAAACATCAAGATTTAAATGGCCTTCTATTCTTTAATGTTATGTAAAACACATATCAGTAATTCAAGTACCTTAAACTACGAACGATTTGAAGGAAATAGCCTTCATTGGACATCTCCGAATGATCAATATCAGATTATTGTGCACTATACCAATAATAATAATAATAATAATAATAAGAAGAAGAAGAAGAAGAAGAAGAAGAAGAAGAAGAAGAAGAAGAAGAAGAAGAAACGAGGTTTCCACTTTCTGAGATGCACATGGCCCTGAGCGTAGAGCTAACCATTGTACCCCACCAAGTGCCGAGTCTCAAAGGGCCTTCATGACTTCTACGGAGATGACTGATTTGCTAGTAATAATCACAACAATATACATTGTATTATTATTATATTTTTTGCTTAATGTCCATAGAATTCCTATAAATGTCTATGAAACAACATCCTGTCAGAAGTTCCTCCCGCAGGAGTTCATTAACGTGTCGAAGAGAAAAGATGTAGAGTTTTTGTATTTTAGCACCCTAAAATGCAACCAAACCCAGCCGGGGTTGAACTCACTACCTTGAGAACTAAAGGACAACAGATAATCGAATAAGCTACTGAGCTAGGCGTAAGTAAATATGTATGTATGTGCCACAAATTAAAATATATTTCATTTAGGGGGCATGATAGCTAACTTACCGTATCACTGGCTTCTCACCAAGGCAGCCACGGTTCTAATCCCGAGCAATACATGTGGACTTTTAAAATGGAAATTCACGTCTCCATTGTTCGAAATCCTCGTAATACTCAATCATTAGTCACATAAAACTACAAGCTTGCTTTGCAAGGTATTGGGAAAATTTCCAAAATGGAATCCCTCCACCACTGATCTTCAGAGGCACCATAACTAACCACTTAATATTCAGAATGCTGTTTTCTGACAAATTAATCCTATTCGACAACGCCTTGAAGTCAAGAAAGATTCTGTTATCAACTTTGTAATAACCACGCATGCCTAAGATGTTATGATAGAATTGGAATTCTAATCTAACAGATGCCGATTTGTATTTGGTTCCGCATATTTGAGCTCCTTTAAAAACCATCGGACTACACAGAGGTCGAACCCGCCAACTTGGTCTCAAAAAGGCAGCACTCTTCCTCCTTAGCCATTCAGCCCGTTTCGTCATCATATTTGTTTATACTTTCAAGCACGAAGAAAGCGTTACGATATGTCAGAATATGGGAAATGTCACATCAAATTTTAATTTTCTCGTTTCTGTCTCGATTCGACGCGCATCTGCCCCTAACCACATGCGCCCCGCCGCCCACGATGGTATGGCTGGTGGAGGGGAAGTAGGGGAGTATGGTGTGGGGGACAGCCGAAGCATCACTCGGCCGTGGAACTCGGGCGCAGACAGTCCACGCGCTGCACATGTTACGAGGCGCACCGCTCCGCTGCTACTGCGAAATATCGTCACGGTACGCGCCGCGACATTCATTTGTTCCACTTCACCTCCCAATTCATACGCTTCAGTTCTACGATGAAAATCTTTGCCTGAGCTTTCAAAGAACGCTAAAAATGATACAAGAAAAAAATATTTTCAAATGCATGTGGTTTTCAAAATATAATTTCTAAATTCTGATTTAAACAGTGAAAAATACTCAGAAAATTTTTAAAATACTAGGTGTCGATGTAGGAAATAAGTCGAAATTCAGTATTAAAAAGTGTTACGAAAGTAAATATCTTCTATAATTGTCTAATTTCCAAATTCTAAATTAAACACGATTTCTTCGCATCATAAATTTCAATATTTGCACTAGAAAAGATGTCTACGATCTCATTTCTTACATTAAATTACCAATTTAATTAGTGCTATAGTTTTGAAAATAATTTCAACCCCTTGTTCATTTCATCGGGGACATAACTGAGGTCACTTTCAATCAGTGGCATAAGGAAATGCAAAATACTTGAAGTGAATTAGCGTGTTTTGTGAATGTGATCATTGAAGATTGCTTATTTAAGTATACTGAATGATTCGTCAACCCAACTCTTCAGTCATCATATTTCACTGGAAGGCTAATATTGGACAAGATCATACTTCTCCCCTTCGGAATATCCTGTAAGGTAAAGAATATTCTACTGTAACTTGGTAGACATTTTTAACTGTAGATTATATTTCGACTGCTTCCATACATCGTGATAATTTTATAATATCATTATGTACTCGCGAATTTTACCTACTTTACGGAAGAAACACTGTTTAACGATATATTTGAACAACAATACCTCAGAATTATCCAAATACGGACAAGTATTTGTCTAAATAAAAATAATTATGTTCACTGTCTTTGTTTTTTGTTTCTAGAGAATAAACGGGGTTAGAAATATTGCCAGAAATATTTGATTGTAATGAAATTCGAGCTATAATTTGGTTTCCATACAAAATCGTCAGTTTCAAATTGATTCGAATAGTAACATCGATTTCGTGAAGGCAACAGTAAAATTCTGCAATAATAATAATAATAATAATAATAATAATAATAATAATAATAATAATAATTTCTTTGGTTTTGTCGGTTGGTAAGTGTCCTTTCGTTACCAATGTACCAATTTTGATCCCGGCTGACGTTCGTGGCATTTTAGAGTGTTCTAAGTGTGAAAACCCCATGTACTTGCCTTGTGGGACGCTAAAAAGCTCATGTGGGAAAAAGTTCTGACACTTCTGTTCTGTTAAATTGGATAGCTATTAGAAGGGGTTGTAAAAATTTTGTGCATTTATTTTACAAATTGCTTTACGTCGGACCGACAGATATAGGTCTTATGACGACGGTGGGCGAGAGAAAAGCTAGGAGTTGATCAGTGCTATGTAGTGGTGATTCTGAGTTTGTTTCTGTGGCTTGATGATGAAAGGTGGGCTACAATGGAAACGATCCTGTTTCGGTAGAATAATATTGGTAACCTACATTACGTAACAAGTACACCCGTGGTTGTAAAGCCGGAGTTCTCTACCTGAGAGCATCGTTACTGTGACCACACTCCCCCGCGACTCAAGTGTGGCACGAACCGGACGCTCACCGCATCAGAAATAAAGAATAAAGGGAACCATGGAAACTGATTTATTTTTATTTTCAAATCATAAATGCGTTTATCCTGCTCTTGTGTTGTATTGTCTGACTCGTTGGCTGAATGGTCAGCGTACTGGCCTTCGATTCGGAGGGCCCCGGGTTCGATTCCCGGCCGGGTTGGGGATTTTAACCTTCATTGGTTAATTCCAATTGCTCGGGGGCTGGGTGTTTGTGCTGTCACCAACATCCCTGCAACTCACACACCACATATAACACTATCCTACACCACAATAACACGCAGTTACCTACACATGGCAGATGCCACCCACCCTCATCGGAGGGTCTGCCTTATAAGGGCTCCACTCGGCTAGAAATAGCCACAAGAAATTATTATTATTACTATTATTATTGTGTTGTATATAATATTTACTAATTGACAGCAGAGAAACGGACAAACTCATTTCGAATGCTTTCATCCTCTGATATCTTCATTATTAACTTAAAAATTCATCCCATAAAGACTAAAATTTATTTCACTCTTTTAGGAATTGTCACCCTCAGCTGGAATAAATCCGCGAATATCGTTTCAAGACTGCCATTTTTAGTGGACACATGAACAAATCTATCGTCACCGTTTACCCGCAACGAGGGCATTCGCTTATTACATACCGCACCCCCGGAATGGTAAACCATGTTTACTCATTGCTTTGAGAAGAAATGGATTTGTTTTAGGTGCTCGCTCTATTATTTCATTCACTTTCTACCATTTATCATGGATAATTTTTACTTCAGATCTGCTGGATAAGCAACTCAGTTGCTTAGTCACTCGCCTGTTGTACTGAATTTTGCAAGACCGACTCACACTATACTCTGCCGTTATATGTAATCTCTTCAATACGATAAATACATGTTAATATATTGATTGTCATGTTAAGTGAGCAGGTACACATTTCAATGCTTAAATTTAGATACCGAGCAAGTGGCTTTGCGGTTTGGGTCACGTAGCTATCTGTTTGCATTCGGGAGATAGTGGGTTCGAACACCACTCCCGGACAGCCTTGAACAGGGTTTTCAGTGGTTTCCCATTTTCACACCAGACAAGCGCTGGGGCTGTACCTTAATTAAAGCCACGGTCTCTTCCTTCCCACTCCCAGCCTTTCCTATCCCATCGCCACCATAGTAATCATCAGAGTCGGTGGAACATAAAGCAGATTGTAAAAAATATTAGACAATTTTAAATCTTTAAATATGTAAATCTGTCTCAATAACTGTAAATGCTGCTTAAAGAAATATTTCCATATTTACCGTACAGTGCATTTATTGCCATTCATGAAATAATGCTCAGATTTTTAAATAGGCTAGAGATTAGCTGTAAAAGATTATTTTTCAAATTCGCATATTTCTTTCTTTCATTCTTTTCTAATCCGCTTACCCTCTAGTATTGGTTTCCCCCCTCGGACTTGGCGGGGATCCCACCGCTACCGCCTCACGGACAGTGTCCTGGAGTGTCAGACTTTGCGTCGGGGTGTACAATTGGGAATGAGGACCAGTACCTCGCCAAGGTGGCCTCACCTGCTAAGCTGAACAGGGGCCTTGTAGGAGAATAGGAAGATTGGAAGGGATTGACAAGGAAGAGGGAAGGAAGCGGCCATGGGCATCCCTATATTTGCCTGGAAGAGAAGGGGGAAAATACGGAAAACTACTTCGAGGAAGGCTGAAGTGGAAATCGAAAGCCCTCTACTCACTTGACCTCCAGAGGCTTAGTGGATCCAGTTCCAGCCATCATAACACTTTTGCAAATTTCGTGGCAGAGCCGGGAATAGAACCCGGGCCTCTAGGAGTGGCAGTTAATCACACGAACCACTACACCACACAGGCGGAAATATTAATTTCTTCTGCAGTTAAATTGGGTTGGCACTAGGGAGATAATATCCAGCGCATAGCCGGCCCTATTATGAAATCTAACCTATCGGCCTCCTAATATTTTTATAACAATGTATTTTTGGTGTTTCTGTGTTTTCTTGCTGTTTTTCTGGCAAGCAGGTTATATCTGGTATGGTTATTTGTTGGTTTTCCTATCCTTTACCTTACTGAAATATTGAGCATTTTCATAGTTATGCCGTGGAATACAAGTGATGTCTGATAATTTACGAGTCTTTTGGCACTGAATGTGCTATGTCCTGTGTTGGTGGATTCGGACGTTTTAATCTTCCTCATGAAGTCCAGAGTTTTCTTAGGTATAGTTCTTCTGGTATCTATCTCCAGACCAACAACTTCCCATTTTTGTATCCTGTATCTATTTCTTTCTGCTCACAGCATGGTTCGTAGATGACCTTTTTCTCATCACAGATGCTTTTCGCTAGTGTTCGTTATTCTGACATGACTGCTCCTTTAGCTCGGTCGATCATTATAATGTCAGCTCGGCGTGTTGATCCATCTTCGGAGAGGCATCCGACTTCTTCATAGAATTCAAGATGATGATGTTTACGAAGGCTTCCAGTAATCGACGCACTTCTGCAACGGGACGTTTTAAGGCTCCTTTCCGGAAGAGTTCGAACAGGAGCGATATTGCAATACATTGTAATTGCTTCCATACATTGTCCACATGTCATTCATTTCTTATTGTTTACTCAGGAGTTGCCCTTCTTCCAATGAGTGAAAAACATTATTCCTTTTCCTTTCTACGGCAGTAAGGTTGCTTTTCTGAAGAATCCTTATGAATCACTTTTCGGATAGATTTGGCAATAGAGTTTTTGACATGTTCAGTCCCTTCGGTGAGCGGCAGGAGCTGGAGACAGTGACAAATTCCGGTTTGAATCTCTCTGGTCGTTTCTATCTGTTGGTTTTTTATAGTCGTCAGCTTTTTGCATATATTTATATGTTGACGAAGGCTTCCCATTGTGCTTTAAATATCCCAAGTTCTATGAGGCTGAATGGTGCACTGGTCGCAAATTATATATGGGGCATCTGTTGATAAAGCGATAATTTGATTTACAAAGCTCTTAATGACTTTGTCAATGTCATTGAGACGTTTTATTGTCAGGCTTTTAAGAGGTTCACACTGGAATGGGTAGCCTATGCCAGCTGCGGCCAAATATACTAGTTGAGTATATTTGACTTCTGACCATGAATGAGAAGGGGTGAGCTAACCAGTTGGTTTAATTTTTTCGTGACCTGTTTATGACAAGACTGGGAAATTTCGACTCGGAAAAGTAACACGAAGGGATTTTATGGTCTCATCTGAGGAGATACATAAAATTTTGTTTTCGCCTAGATTAGTGAGATCCCTAAAAAGTAGAAAAAATTTTACTCTACCTTGTACTTGCTTACAGCCTAATTTCTGCTAGGAAATTTGTGGCCAGATATGAAAGGTGCTCGGTGGAAGCTTTATTCCTTCATAGAAGAGTCAGATCATCTTCAAACCTGTCGCTGAAATGGTTTAAAGATATATCACAAACATACTACAAAATCTCTGATTATTCTTTTATAGATATTTTTCTTAATTCTTTACTTGTAGTTTAATTTGCAGTTAGAATATGATTATTGTTGTTTAAAAGGCCTTACATCTAGGTTATAGGACCGTAATGAATTTTGCACTATTTAAATTTGCTTTACGTCGCTCCTACACAGATAGATCTTATGGCGACGATAGGATAGGGAAGGAAGTGGCCGAGGTCTTAATTAAGGTACAGCCCCAGCATTTGTCAGGTGTGAAAGTGGGAAACCAGGGAAAACCATCCTCAGGGCTGCCTACAGTGGGGTGCGAACCCATTATCTTCCGAATGCAAGCTCACAGATATACGCCCCTAACCGCACGGCCAAGTTGCCCGGTGGATTTTGTAGCGAAAGTACATGTGTTCAGATAAACAGCGTAGCGCATGTTGCGGTATGCATATTAATAAAATTAACTAACTTTAAAAATGTTATGAAAATCTCTTCAATAGTTTCTAAATTATGGTTAAAATCTATGTGCGAAAATGAAAGTTACAGAAAATTAGCAACAAAAATATGACAAGAATGGGACACAGCAAGCACTTTTTTTTATATATTTAATTTACGTCGCACCGACACAGACAGGTCTTATTGTCAACGATGGGATATGAAAGGCTAGGATTGGGATGGAAATCATCGTGGAATTAATTAAGGTACAGCACCATATTTTGCCTAGTGAGAAACTGGGGAAACCACAGAAAAACATCTTCAGGACTGCCGACATTGGGGTTCGAACCCACCATCCCGTGGACTCAAGATCACAGCTACGTAGCTCAAACCGCGTGGCAACTTGCCCGGAACGTAACAAGTATCATACACGGGCATTATACAAACATACCTCTTGAAGTAGTGTAGATAATAACATTTTATTCGACTAAGGAGGGAAGTATATGGTAGAAAGAAAAATTAAATTGTTAACACTTAAAGGTTTACCTGCCCGATTAACAAGGACATTTAAAAGATAATACAATGATGATGTGATGATGATCATGATTGTGATCGTGATGGTGATAAGAAAGCAAAATCATTATTTTTATTTTTCATTCGGGAAATGGTGGGTCGGAATTATACCGTTGGCAATCCTGAAGACGATTTTGCGTGGTTTCTCATTTTCACACGAGGCAAATGCTGGGTCTTTACCTTAAGGCCAAGGCCGCTTCGATCCCAATCCCAGCTCTTTCCTATCCTTGCGGCGCTGAAATCCTCAATGTGTTAGTGCGACATTAAACCATTAGCAAATATATATTAAAAAATTTACCATTATATTGGCGTAACGTCCAACCAATTAGGCCTACTTCCTTAGTTACGAAGGAGTCAAGGAGAGGGAATTTTGATCCGCAGGAGTTTATTTACTAACACATTAAGTATCAAAATAAGTCTGACATTCAAGAGCACCTCGCAAGCCAGCGTCCTACCGATTGAGCTATTAAACCTTGCATATTATTATTATTATTATTATTATTATTAGCAAGTGTACCGTGCTTCTCTACGGTATTCTACATTTATATGGATATCGAAGTAAATTACTGTACATGCAGTGAATGAGTTTTTTTTAATTTGCATCCCACTTAGCGTTTTCCAGAAACAGCACGGAGAGGTTCTCATACGTTGTTTCCAATTTAAAGTGCGAGTTGTGGTGTTGTGATGATAACGGCAAACTCACTTGATTACTGCCATTCACAATAGAGTAAGAAAGTTTTCATTATAATTGAGGTTCCATTACCTACTGTGCGGGCACAATCGATTTTGGGAGTTTTCGTTACAATGACAGGCGCCCTTTCCTACTTCCAGGCAGATTACAGTTGAGGAATTTTTATTATAAAAGGCACCTTCCCTACTGCCTGTCAAAATTGAGTTTGCTGTTTTTATTATAATGATAGGCCCCTTTTCTTAATGACAGTCCCACCGAGTTGGTGAGTTTCCATTATAATAGCAAGAACACTATGCCTAATGCCAGTCACATTTATATGGGTAAATTTGTTTATAATGGTGGGTACACTTGCCTACTCCCAAACACAATCGGTTAGGGGAGGTTTGAACAAAATTGCATGCTCCCTTGACTTCTGGCAGTCAAATCGAGAAGTGAATGATTATTTATAATGGTAGACCCTCGTTACTAATGCTAGATATAAAGGAGTTGGCAAAGGATCCCATTCATACTGCCAGTCAATAGTAATGATTACAATAGCAGACGCCCTCCTGCCGAGAGTCACTATCGATGTAAAATATTAATTATATTGGCAAACACGCCCTTTCTACATCGATACAAATCGACGTCATTGAAAATATATAGATCAGCATACGAAGTATATGCATGTTTACAATATTGCAAACCTTCATTTACAGATTAATTGCTGCTATACGATACATTATATCGGCAAACGGATTGTACTACAAGACGCCTCATTTAGCGGTCTAAATGGCTGGTCTTTCTCCTGTTTCACCTATTTATGGGTGAAATTGAGTTACGAACGTTGAACAGGGTGAAATTTGGGTTACGTTTTCTCACAGTGCATTACTTTGAGTCACTAATATGACAGCTACAAACACAGAATTTGGCTCACGTATGGATTAGATGATTCTTCCTTTCGTATAATTGATTAGAACTACGAATTATACATGTACAAAGAGCAAAATATAGGTATAATCGAAAAAAGGAGACAAATCTACCATATAACGAATAGAGATACGACGAAACGGCATAGGACCAAAGTTGTAGATCACACCAAATTGAACTCAGATTGCGCCATCCGTTTTGTGACACGACTTACGGTTTGGCTGCGAAATACCTCGAAATGAAGGTCTGCATAATCATTAAAATTGCCTCAATATTCCGATATTTTTCGGGGGTAAAAATGAAATATTTAAAGATCTTGGAAGCTTTCCGTCAATTACAAGTTAAGACATATAACTTCGCCAAATTTCGATTTTCTAACTCGTCTGTGCCTCAATCGTGATTTTGAGTAGGGGAGGGGGGGGGGGGTTAAAAATGAGGACTATCAGAAATCTATAGCTAACAAATATTTAGATTGTCATTATTACACTTGAATTAGGTAGATGTACGAAAATTTAGCCAAAAAGGTCAATATACAGACACGCGGTCGTTACGAATTTATTTACATAGACAAGGAATCCGCTATACGTAAAATACATTTTGGCCTATTTCCGCCGGACTTAAGCTGCAAAACTTCATATATCCATTATTAATCCTCGTACCGAAGAAAAATGTACATCCATACACATATTATCATTATAGACTTGCCTTTCAGCATTCAGTCTGCAAGCCTCTGTGAATTTACTAAACGGCTGTCACAATCCTCGATTTGCAACTAGTGTTGTGGCCTCATTTAGTTCTATACCTCTTATCTTTAAATCGTTAGAAATCGAGTCTAACCATCGTCGTCTTGGTCTCCCTCTACTTCTCTTACCCTCCATAGCAGAGACCATTATTCTCCTAGGTAACCTATCCTCCTCCATTTGCCTCACCTGACCCCACCACCGAAGTCGGTTTATGCGTACAGCTTCATCCATCGAGTTCATTCCTAAATTAGCCTTTATCTCCTCCTTCCGAGTACCCTCCTGCCATTGTTCCCACCTGTTTGTACCAGCAATCATTCTTGCTACTTTCATGTCCGTTACTTCTAACTTATGAATACGATATTCTGAGTCCATCCATCTTTCGCTCCCGTAAAGCAAAGTTGGTCTGAAAACAGACCGATGTAAAGATAGTTTCGTCTGGGAGCTGACTTCCTTCTTACAGAATAGCGCTGATCGCAACTGCGAGCTCGCTGCATTAGCCTTACTACACCTTGATTCAATCTCACTTACTATATTGCCATCCTGGGAGAACACACAACCTAAATACTTGACATTGTCGACCTGTTATATCTTTGTATCACCAGTCTGACATTCAATTCTGTTGAATTTTTTACCTACTCATATCAATTTAGTCTTCGAGAGGCTAATTTTCATACCATACTCATTGCACCTATTTTCAAGTTCCAAGATATTAGACTGCAGGCTTTCAGCACAGTCTGCCATTAAGAACAAGTCGTCAGCGTAGGCCAAACTGCTTACTACATTTCCACCTAACTGAATCCCTCCCTGCCATTTTATACCTTTCAGCAGATGATCCATGTAAATTACGAACAGCAAAGGTGAAAGATTACAGCCTTGTCTAACTCCTGTAAGTACCCTGAACCAAGAACTCATTCTACCATCAATTCTCACTGAAGCCCAATTGTCAACATAAATACCTTTCATTGATTTTAATAATATAACTTTAATTCCATAGTCTCCCAGTATAGTGAACATCTTTTCCCTCGGTACCCTGTCATATGGTTTCTCTATATCTACGAAACATAAACACAACTGCCTATTCCTCTCGTAGCATTTTTCAATTACCTGGCGCATACTGAAAATCTGATCCTGACAGCCTCTCTATGGTCTGAAACCACACTGGTTTTCATCCAACTTCCTGTCAACGACTGATCGCACCCTCCCTTCCAAGATGCCAGTGAATACTTTGCCTGGTATACTAATCAATGAGATACCTCGATAGTTGTTGCAATTCTTCCTGTTCCCTTGCTTATAGATAGGTGCAATTACTGTTTTTGTCCAATCTGCAGGAACCTTACCAACACTCCACGCTAATTATACTACTCTGTGAAGCCATTTCATCCCTGCCTTCCCACTATATTTCACCATTTCAGGTCTAATTTCGTCTATTCCTGCTACCTTATGACAATGGAGTTTATTTACCATCCTTTCCACTTCCTCAAGCAAAATTTTACCAACATTTTCCTCCTCCCCATGAGCTTGGCTGTTTGCAACACCACCAGGATGATTTCCTTTTACATTGAGAAGTTCAAAATATTCCCTCCTCCTCTCCAGTGATTCCCTGGGATCTATTATGAGTTCACCTGAATTACTCAAAACACTGTTCATTTCCTTTTTTCCTCCCTTCCTAAGATTCTTTATACTGTCCAGAAAGGTTTCCCTGCTGCTTGACCTAGCCTTTCCACGTTGTTACCAAAATCTTCCCATGACTTCTTTTTGGATTCAACAATTATTTGTTTCGCTCCGTTTCTTTCATCTACGTACAAATCCCTGTCTGCCTCGGCCCTTGTTTGGAGCCATTTCTGATGAGCCTTCTTTTTACGTTTACAGGCTGTTATCACTTCATCATTCCACCAAGATCACTGTGTTGCCTCTTCCGTTTTTCTGACCACTTTATACCAGTCCTACTGCTAGTTTTTACTACAAATATGTGATTATTTACTGACGTCCTGAAGAGTTTGCGAATTTTCATTATGTGTTCCCTGGTTTTCAATTCATTCAGGTCCCCTCTTCTTGTCTTCCTTCCTTCCCTCCTTCCTTCTTTGTTTGTTTGTTTCTTTCTTTCTTTCTTTCTTTCTTTCTGTCTTTCTTCTTTCTCCTGTTTGGAGAATTTATTACATTTAAAAAACTTTTTGCGAGTCTATTATTATCCATCCCAAAAATGTGTCAAAAATGTCAAACGTCTCCTCCGTACAGTATTGGTGAAACTATTTGTGTAACTAAAGAGGTCTGCAGTTCTCCTTCTGATCCCAATTTCATTTTCTTGTATGGAGCCGAAAAATTTTCTAAGAATTTTACGTTCTTGTTTTCCAATATCTGCAATTTTAGAATGTCCTCGTAACGTTAAGTTTTCTTGTGCATGTAGAGCTTCTGGTAGAATGACGGTTTTGTAATGAGCATTACTCGTTTATTATAGTTATCCCGTGTTAGTCTAAATGCCCTCTGAACTTCTGAGCCCCTTTCTGTATTGGCCAAACTGTCTAATCCTGGAGGTAGAAGTATTTCTCCAAGGTGTTTAAAAGAAGATACCTGTGAAATTGTCCCACATGCCGTTTCAGATTTATCTTTATTGCACTTTTGCTGAAAATTCTGCTTATACTTGGTTTTCTCGAATTATATTTATGAAGGCCTGCCTGTGATGCTATTCTGTGTAATGTTTCGATAGCATATCTAGTTATCTCCTCTAGGTCATCCGAGAAAGCCAAGCATTTCACATTGATTTTGTTCCCACCAATCCAGATGGTTATGCATGTGATATCTTATCTAAAACCAATTTATTATAATAATAAACCAAACCATAATAATATAATATAATATAATATAACTTTCTTTATTATTATTATTATTATTATTATTATTATTATTATTATTATTATTATTATTATTATTATTATTATTATTTCTTCGTTATGAACTTGTTTAGTTGATGTCGTTGCCTTTTACTTCTCCCAAAATCTCTTCATCTTCTCGCTGTGGTTTTTCTTGTGATCTTCTGACCAAGTCTTTTTGGTGATAGTGCTTGGATGATGTTTAAAGCGGTGGTTGTCGACTAATTTCCTGAACTTAGGCCTGTCTGACACAATGTAACCTGTGATGTCCATTTCCTGAAGATCTTTTCCAACTTCGATCAGCCAATTGTTTTGTACTTTTATTGATAAGGCTAGGTTCAGAATTCTTTTGGTCAATCTCTGGTTATTCATTCTGAGAATATGTCCATAAACATTCTTCGTAAATATATCTGAGATTTTCTCTGAGTGTTGGTACAGGTCATGAGATATTTTTATCATCCAAATTCCCCATGTACAGACTGGCCAAAAACATTTCCTTCAGATTATTCTTTCTTGCTTTTCTACACCTATAAAGAATGATCTGCCACCAATGATCAGTTTTCAGATGCATACAGGGCTTCAGGCTTGATTACAGTGTTATAATGTCTTAATTTTTCAATTACGATATAGATATTTTATTATATCTGCTCCAAGTGAGTCTGCATGCTCATTGTAGTTTGGGAGACATTTTTTTTCAGTTTGCTTCACGACTGAATCCTGAAGGTTGGATCACTTCTCCCAGGTAGTTGAACTTATACACTTGGAATATATTTCCATACTGGGTTTTCATTGGTTGTCCACCTAGATACCGAAGGGATCCGTCCATGAGGTTTAGTTTTCTGATATGGACTCTGGAGTTTTGTTCTGGATCAATTTCATGGAATGTTTCAGTGGATGTAATCGCTTCCTGTTTGTTACTGGATAACACTGCTAAGTAATCAGTGATGGCCAAACATTGTAAATTAATTCCGTTTTCACGTAATCTGCCAAGGGTTATTCCTTTGACTTCTTTTTCCAAGTCCTAATCACATTTTCCAAAACAAGATTAAACAATAAAGAGGACAACCATTCTCCTTGTCGGACTCCTGTTTTGACATCCAATGGTTCAGAAAATTCCCCTAAGAATTTAACGTTGGAAGTGGTACCTGTTAGTGTTTGATTGGTTAATTCTCTTGTTTTTCTGTCTACTTTGAATTCTTCCAATACACGGAAAAGTGTCGGTCTATCTATAGAATCATATGCCTTTTTGAATTCCACAGAAGCAATCACCGTTTGCCTGGTTTTACGAATTTTTAGGATGGTCGTCAGGTTAAGAAACTGTTCTGCGCACGATCTGCCTTTCCTGAACTCTGCCTGATATTCTCCAATCAAATGTTCTGTTTGTATTTCAAGTATCTTGAGTAGGAGTTTTGAACGAATTTTGTACGTGACTGCTTGAAGGGAAATACCTCTGTAGTTATTTATGTCAGTTGTATCCTCTTCCTTATGTAAGGTAAGGTAAGGGTGTATTCTGCCCGAAGGCAGGTCCGAACCTCCGCAGAGGTGTTCCTGAGCCGGAGTTTACGTGCGGTAGGGTGGCCAGTTCCTTTCCGCTCCTCCATTCTCTTACCCCCACCAACAGCGCGTGGCAACCCATCCAACTCCTGACCATGCCCAATGTTGCTTAACTTCGGAGATCTCACGGGATCCGGTGTTTCAACACGGCTACGGCCGTTGGCCTTCCTTATGTAATGGGAGAATTATTGCACACTTCCAGTCTTCAGGAATTGTTTCACTGGTCCAGATATTTGTAAAAAAAATTATGGATTTTCTGAGCGAGATTTCTGCCACCTAGTTTCCACATTTCCGCAATTATACCATCTTCCTCTGTAGATTTGCTGTTTTCAATTCATGTATTATTTGTTCAACTTCTTCTACTGTCGAAGGATCTGAATCTCGATTTGCTTCTGATGTTTCAAAACTGAGTTGGTCATTAGGAGATTCGCAATTTAGAAGGTCTTTGAAATGACCTGCCAAAAGTTTACAGTTTTCTTCAATATATGTTTCTAAGGTCCCATCCGGTCGTTTAAAACATAAGTGGGTGCTTTATAACTCGTCCGTTCTTCTTTAAAGGCTCTGTAAAAGTTCCTAGTATTGTTTATATTGAAGTCTTGCTCGATTTCTGCCAGTCTGATCTGACTATAGTGACATTTTTGGAATCTTATAATCATTGATGTCTCCTTTTGGACTTTAATGAAGATTTACCACTTCTCTGAGGTTTCCTGTGAATTCCAATATTATATTATATTATATTATATTATATTATATTATATTATATTATATTATATTATATTATATTATATTATATTATATTATATTATATTATATTATTACATTGTTGCGTCCCAATAGGTAGGTAGTGTAACTGTTTTCGGAGTTAGTAAGGTACTGAAACTTGGTCTTGCACGAATTAATTTACAAACACTACAACTACTTACACGTGGATTCCTATTTGAGCAACTTCAAATACTATCGGACTGAGCTGTGATCGAATCCGCCAACTTAAGTTCAGAAGTCCAGCACTCTACCGTTCGAGCTACAAACCACGGCCTGTTGGAGTACCACGAGTTAATTTTGATCGGTCATTTACAAATGCTATCCCTATTTCTTTCCCTGCCTAGTGTGACTGGTTGATTAATATTGAGGAATAGTTTTCGTTTGCACCATTCTTGTATTATTTTTTCGAGGACAGAGTTGAATAGTAATCGAGAGACTTCGTCTCCTTATCTTAAACATTCTTGTTGATTTTGAAGGGTTCTGACATTACCCCATTAATTCAACTTTGACCTCAGTATCTTTTGATGATGATGCTTGTTTTTAAGGGGGCCTAACATTGAGGTCATCGGCCCGTAATAGTACGAAATGAAATAACAAAAAGTTCAACATCCACTGACCAAAATAAAATGAAAAATGTCATGAAGAATGAATGGATGAACATGAACCGAACAAAAAAACGAAAAACAAACAAACAAAAAAACAGTGGATCAGACTCAAAAAGATCGTAAATAACAGTATTACTGACCAAGGGACCACTTATAAAGCACAATGATGCTTCATGTCTAAAGGAGTGCAAAGTCCATGTCTAAGGCCCCATAGAATGGTACATGTCACGAATAAAGTAGATCCATGGTATTTGTCATGTTGGGGTACTAATCAAAAGTAGCGAAGACTCACAGTGTTCCACACAAGATGGTACTACTCACAAGTATTGTACTTCGTACAGGGAACGCAGACCTAGGCCTATGGTGTTTCTCACACAATAGTGCCACTCACAGCCAACGCAAACCGATGAAGCTCCTCTCCTAGGTATACTAATCACGAACGCCGGTATTCCCGTGGTGTTCCTCACATAGTGGGCACCAATCACAGGCAACGCAGACCGACGGTGTCGCTCATATAGCGGTACAACTCACAGGCTACGCCCAGACCCGCGGTGTTGCTCAGATGGGTACGACGCATGGGTACTGGAAACCTCCAGGCCAGCCTCTTTACTGCTACTAATCACAAACCTATTTCGTACCTAATTTTTTTTTTGCTAGTTGCTTTACGTCGCACCGACACAGATAGGTCTTATGGCGACGATGGGACAGGGAAGGGCTAGGAGGGAGAAAGAAGCGGCCGTGGCCTTAATTAAGGTACAGCCCCAGCATTTGCCTGGTGTGAAAATGGGAAACCACGGAAAACCATTTTCAGGGCTGCCGACAATGGGGTTCGGTTCGAAACTACTATCTCCCGAATACTGGATACTGGCCGCACTTAAGCGACTGCAGCTATCGAGCTCGGTCGTACCAAATTTAGTGGTACTACTCGCAAGTACAGGCAACCCATGGTGTTCCCCGCATGATGGTACGAATCAAAGTAGTTTCGTGGATCTAATTCAATCATCCCTTGGTCGCTCCTTTTAGTCGCCTATCACGACAGGCAGGGGATACCGTGGGTGTATTACTCGTCTGCGTCCCCCACCCACAGGGGGTAAAGAGAGAGAAAAAGGAAGAAAGAAGGGATCCGTCACTTCGAAAAACGAAGTAACGGACGAAGAAAATCAAGGGCCACGAAGGGCGTGAAAATGAAAGACTCCCTAGGCCTCGAATGCTCTAATACCGTCGGAGTCGGAAAAGAACAAGAGTTGACCAAGGGAGGTCGGATAGGATAGATGAAAGTGAGGAGCCTGGCACAAGTAAGTGGAAGCAATGCCAAGATTCAGCTAAGGGCGCCGTGGTCGCCAATCCACACTCCCAAGCTGAGAGCCCCTTGGTTCCCTTTTAGTCGCCTCTTACGACAGGCAGGGGATACCGCGGGTGTGTTCTACATGTGCGTCCCCCACCCGCAAGGGGGTAGTGTGTTTTGTTCGCGAAAGATATTTTATTTCCCTCAAGTCCGCCGACAAGCCGGTTAGGACACCCCTATCTGCCACCTGGGACGCGCCACGTGGGAGTATCACCTCTCCCCCTGCTACGCCAGCGTAGTAGGTTCGTGGTCAGCTAATATTTTCAGGTATAAATCTTGTTTTTAGGTTATTAAACAGTGATACGCAATCAATGAAGTCAAAGAATGCGCATACTAAACCATTGTTACAAATTAGGCCTATATGATGTCCAAAGATTAGCTTGTGTTTCTAGAGCTTTATTATTATTATTATTATTATTATTATTATTATTATTATTATTATTATTATCATATGCGAATACGCCAATTACGACTACGCAAAGTACTTAGAGGCGTGTATTTGCCTTCCTTTGTGCCCATATTTCTTTCATTATTTTACTGTGAGCTTCCTTTCTGTCTTCAGACCAGGTTGTTCCCCAGTCTTCTCCTTTGATCATTCTTCCTTGTCACATTGTGGTGGACCCGCTCTTGTATCAGAGACTGGGGACAATATGTATATTACCAATCACTACCTAGAAAGATCTAATTAACTGTGACGTGCCCATAATTCGTCACGCTATAGAACATAGATTCTGATACTTAAACATTACTTTTAATTGAAATAGTTCCGTGTTTACGCACCCAAAATTAATGTTTGTGATATCTTTTAAAGCGAATTGAAACCAGACGAGAGCTGAGGGCTCTAGGACAAAATTTATATTTAAAAGAAAAGACACAAGATAAATTCAGGGGCAGAATGATGGGACACTAACCATTAAGTAATATCTTGAGAAACAAGGGTAATTAATGTAATCTGAATTAATTAAAAAACAAGGAAAACAATTTACTTATGTGAAAATTAAATGCTGGTAATATACCAAAAACTGAAAGATTACTAATCGAAAAGTGACTCTTTAACTTTAATTGACTCCGCGAATGATTGCTGCAATTTGATTAAACGCTCACCGATCGTAGACTCGTTCACTTGAACATCCTTCTGACATGGGCTGTTTCCATGGTTGTTTCCTTCCTTCATGTGGGCTGCTCATCTCGTCATCTTAGTATTGATCTGCCTGTTGCGTGCGTCAGTCAAGAGTTGAAAGACGTTTTCCCTAACATTACCACTCCTTATTGCACCAATATCTATAAAGCAGATATTGGTGCTACTGAAACAGACCACCACGGGTACTTTATAGTGGAGAAAATTCCAAGATCGGTTATTTTCCAAATTAAAATTATGCTTCCCCTAGAACAAAAATCTATCTATGCCTAAATGAAACGCAATAGATCTCTTGTCCGTTCCGGACTAGAAAATATGACTACAAGTAGCCGAATGAAGTAACTCGCCATAAGTGAATTTACAAAGTACCAGAAATAAAAGTATAACAACTTTGCCTCTGTACTGCACTAGTCATTGCTATCGCAATTTCGAAGTACGCATCTCCGCCGATCTTATATCACGTGGCTCTACCTAAGTTATAATACTAAATGGGACACTCGAAATACTAATGCCAACTGAGACCGAGGGGCCTAAGTCTTTCGTATTTATCAACTTACTGGACTCCACAGTTGATATATCCCATTTTCCAATTATTGAACTTTTCTCTCTTTCCACTATATCTACCAATCCCTCCATCAAATCCATTCTGGTAGCTTTATCTTGATAGGTCGAACTTTCGCGCTTCGTACATAGCGTCCCACGCTAACATACTCAAGGGGTGATGCCGCACTTAAATTGAAGCGAACAAGGAAAGTCTTAAAGTTTGGCCTTGGCTGGCTACTGTCTTGAAATTTCAGGAACAAGCTAGCCTCCGTTTGCGGTGCGTAAATACCACTTGCTGCTGTTATGACGGTTCAAGTAAATCTTTAAGTTAATTTTAGCGTGTACGATGCAATAAACTGCCTGTATGAAGCCTTTCTTTGCAGCTCCCGCTAACATTTACGTACAATATAATGGAATGAAATGACAATATGAAATGATCAAATAACCCTATCTATATATATATATACATTTGTAGCTTTATATTAAATGATATCAAACACCAATTTAAATTGTACACACTATAAAATCCTTCGGAGTTCTGTAACGACCTATGTGTTATAAACTTGCCATTTCTGAACGTTGGATCTGAAGATTACCCTGTTTGGATATCCGCTTGGTGAAATTCCCGTCTGTTTCAAATCGGGTTTGATTTCGCCAGTCCATTTCATTGTGTCTATTTTGGCTTTACTCCTGTAGAATTCAACTGTTTGTTTTGTAAGTCTGTCTGGATGCATTCTTTTTGTACGTCCATAGAATCTTAACGTGCGTTTTCTAATGTCTCTCAGAATAATTGTGTATTGTTTAATTTCCTCTCTATCTCCAAGTCGGTATTGTCCATCGGCGAGGTTTGGGCCTAGATATTTGTTATGATTTTGCGTTCCTTTTCCTCAGTGTTTTCAATGTCTGCTTTCCTGTTCAACATTAGCGTTTATGACCGATACAGGTTTAGTGAATGTATTGTAATGTCTTAATTGTGTGTGCTTACAGATACATTTTTGTTGTAGATATTTTGGGTTGGTATTCAGTTTCCATCTTTTGGTATCTAATTTCAATGGCTTTTATTTGGAGTCCATTTTCCTAAACTGTTTCACCAAGATACTTAAATTGTGACACTCGGCTAATTTTGTCATATTTTTTCACCATGAATTTTTGTATTTGTTCGTTGTAGGTCGTGTATTCTCTCTTTTCAAAGGATATCTGAATGTCGACTGATTATTATTATTATTATTATTATTATTATTATTATTATTATTATTATTATTATTATTATTATTATTATTATTATTATTATTGTCACCTCTGCCAAGAAATTACAAAGTGTTGTTAGAAAATAGTGATGAATTAAAGGTATGTTTCGCACAAAAGCAATATAGTGCCATAAATGTATAAGGTATGAATCACAACACAGATACGTTGTTAGAATGTAGGTAATTCTACCATTGCCTTCTTCTACGATCTGCCCTCTAATTTGAAATACATTGCTATCCGGGAGAATTTGTGATACGTATGAAATGAATACCATCAAAAAGTTACGCTAGGCATCGCGGGTAAATTATTCCTTTGCTTTTATCTGGACATTATTTTCATTTATTATTCAACATGGGTCCTTATTGGAGAAGAGAAATCACATCCAGAGCTCTATTGGGTGACAGTTTCCAATTAATTCTGTCGGATAAACATTGAATGAGCCACCAATACTCATTAACACGCCGACATCGTACAACATGAAGTAACGAATAACCTTTCTCCCACTCTTAAAAAATCAGTATATCTCTGCTAGATATGGATCTGCTATCATGGGATACAGATGCTAAACGCTCCACCACAAATCCATGCAGGTTCCAATGATGGTGAAGTGCTACAGTGCATAAAAGTATTGGGATGTGTTACTGTTTAAATTCCAACCGAGAAAGTGGCTGCATGGTTTGGGCCATGTAGCTATCAGTTTGCTTTCGGGAGAGAATGGGTTCCAGCCCCACTGTCGGCAGCGCTGAAGATGGTTTACCGCGGTCTCCCCAATTTCATACCAGGTAAATATTGGGACTGTACCTCAGTTAAGGTCACGGTCGCGTCATTCCTGCCCTTAGTACTTTCCTATCCCATCGTCGCCACAGGATATATATATGTCGGTGTGACGGACGTATGGAAAATAGTAAAATAATAATAATAATAATAACTAGACGACACGTGTTCCGCAGGATTCGTTATAAATAGGTCAGATAACTCGTCTTGATATGCCTGTCTTAGTCATATTGTTTTGCCTGCCATTTTCAGTGGTTTTATGAACTTTTCATAAGAAGCGCGTTATGGTATTGACGCAGTTCGTAGTCATAATTCAATTCTTACGCCATCATGCCGTCTGTGTGGTAAAAATCTATCCGTATATTCCCTTTTATATCCTTCAGTTCTTGAAGTAAAGCTCGGTATTGAGTCGTAGAAGTTAATGCTATTTTTAATCACAGTTCTTCTGTATAGAATGGCTGTATTTTGAGCTCATAGGTTAGTCTCGAAGGAACGTTTTTGCCAGGCAGAGAACTTTTTTAAGATACATAGCCTTCACGCCTTCTAATGTGCCTAGGTTCTCCTTCGATAGGTGTTCCAAAATGTCGTCTAAGGCGTATGTAATAATGGGGTCTGTTTGTACGTAGACTTATTTTCACTTAGCAGCCTTTAAGTTATTAGGAACGCTCTGCCATCTGTTAACTATATTTGGAAGCTGGGGAAGTTTAGAGTGTCAGAGTATCTAGCAGGGAATAGTATTTGTCTGTAATCAGAGGAAGTCTATACTCTTTTGCTTGACAGGTAGTAATCAAACATAGCTGCATTGCAGTGACATTACTAAGTATGAAAATAACATATATCTATTGTAGCTAGTTGCTTTACGTCGCACCGACACAGATAGGTCTTATGGCGACGATGGGACAGGGAAGGGCTAGGAGTGGGAAGGAAGCGGCCGTGGCCTTAATTAAGGTACAGACCCAGCATTTGCCTGGTGTGAAAATGGGAAACCACGGAAAACCATTTTAAGGGCTGCCGACAGTGGGGTTCGAACCTACTATCTCCCGAATACTGGATACTGACCGCACTTAAGCGACTGCAGATATCGAGCTCGGTAAATAACATATATCAGAATATTAATGGAAGTGTTAGTCGCTTACTAACTGATAAATACAGAATGTATTGCGGGTTAGTGTAAGCCTTCGCCTGCAGTTATTGGAGTGATCATTTAATGATTTTATTTTATAATTACTCGAAGTTGGCTGAACTTACGGACCTATCAATATCTTATGATTCACTGACAGGAAGTAACAAAACAATAATGAAGCAGATCGGTCCAGTAGAACGGACAGACGGATTTTCCAAAGCTGTTTCAATAAATCTTTTAATATATAGATAATAATAATAATAATAATAATAATAATAATAATAATAATAATAATAATAATAATAATAATAATAATAATAATAATATCTATAGTGCGTAAGTCCCAAAAGTCTATAAAATATAAATCTGAATAACATAAAAATGTTGCCGGCATATGCTTCTTTTCTTCTGTGAAATTTTGGATCCATTCTCATTTACCGCCAGTCAGTTTCCATGTTAATATAACTTTAGAAACTTGCTGGAGAACTAACGAAAAGCTATATAATCCAGGAATATAAGATAAAGATTAATTAAAATGGGACAGAAGTTAAATTGAAATTCATTGTATTCAAGAGCTATGCAGAAATAAGACATCGTATTAATTGCCAATTAAGGTCTTCTTGGCCGCAGATCGTAAAGTCGCAGCAGTAGAACCAGCTTTCTGGTTGTTAGGCTGTGTGCGTTTGCAGCGTTTCACTCAGAACGTGCCATTTGGACTCATTAGTTGGATTTGTACACCTTTAATTTAGCAGGTTAGTAATCCTTATTCGTTAACAGAAGGGGACTATGAAATCAGTCAATATAAAATAAAATAACTAAATAACTAAACATCAGAAAAAGAAAAGGAAAAAGAAGGAAAATATATTGACAAATCTTGAATTCATGTATCCCATAATGAAACTCTTTCTACATATTTACTTTATGTATGTGCCTTTTGTAATCCCATGGCAATTAAAAAATGCTTAGCCAAATGGCCATAATTCTCCTTCCATCTCTTTCATTTCTCACATCCTTTACCCAACTCCCTCTTCCAGCACATCTCCCCAAATCGTCCGCATCTCTTGACCAGAGAGAGGACGTTACCCTCTAGGTGGCCAGCCCCAAAACTTCAGAGCGAGAAATTTAAACTTCCTTTTCTAAAAATCACTCCGTCGACGTTTCCAGAATAGGTTTCGGTATAACAGTGGCCACGTCTGGTCCGTGGTACGACAGCTCTGAACTCTAATAAACGACCAATCGAGCAGAGGACTGGTTGTCACGGCTCTAACGTGGCCTCTAGATTCTGGAGACGGAAAGGGACTGCTTCCCACAGTCGGCTGTCCTGAGAACGGTTTGGCGTGGTTTTCCATTCTCCTGCGCTAATAAAATTAAAGCCGGAACAGTTCCTAGTAGCCTAGCCTATAGGTCACGGCCACGAACCCCCTTACCATCCCCAAGCATCTCCTTTACCGTAGCAATTCTCCGTGGCCTGAGAGGTGGCGTAAGCGTCTAGGAGGCCCGCCATCCCCTTCAGGGACGGAATGAAAACGTGCAGCAGTAGATCAGTCTCACAGAGTAGAGTAGGCTTCGGCATAGTGGCTGCTGTAGTTTTGCGTCCTGAAAATGGTTTTCCGTGGTTTTCCATTCTTCTGCACCAAGGCGAATACCAGGAAAGTTCCTTTATAGGCATCACATCACCCTCCCTCAAACAATGTTCAGGTTACAGTAGGTGTACAAGAGGGAGGGGAAGGAAAGGGAGGAGTTGTAGAAGACAGGTGGTCTAATGTTCTAAGGGGAAGGAGACTGCAGGCCAAGGGCTCTATTCAGGATCAGAATTCAGGACAGGTGTCTGTGCGAAATCGGTACGAGTCACTCCAGGTAGAACAACAGAGGGAAGATGAGGGACAGGGAACTGTTGCTGAGATGCATGGAAGTAGGAGGAAGGGAAAAGGTAGGAAAGGGAAATGTAGAGTAGAGGATAGGAAAAGACAGGTGGAACAGGATCATGGGAAGGAGAAAAGGGAGGAGGAAGTAGCTTCTGCAGCTATCAGGAAAGATAGGGCTGACCAGGATGGGAGGGGATCAAATGAGGTGGGTAGGGTTGAGGCTCTGGTCATGGGGGATTCCATCGTTAGACACGTGGGGAAAGTGTGTGGAGGAAAGGGAACCAGGCTAGAATGTTATCCAGGAATTAGGTTGAGGCAGATGTTGAGGAAAGTAGAAGAGAGGGAGGAGGGGAAGGAGAAGGTGGTAGTGTTTCACGTTGGTACCAACAACGTAAGGCAAGCTGATATAAGTACCAACATAGTTGGAGATGTGTGGGATCTGGTAAATGCAGCACGGGTGAAGTTTAAGAAAGCGGAGATTGTTATTAGTGGAATACTGTGTAGGAGGGATACTGACTGGAGGGTGATTGGGGATTTAAATGAGACTATGAAGTGGGTATGTGGGAAACTGGGAGTGAAATTTCTAGATCCTAATGGGTGGGTAGGAGATAGGGATCTGCGCTCGGATGGCCTTCATTTAAACCGCAGTGGTACGTATAAGTTAGGAAATTTGTTTGGAAGGGTAATAGGGAGGTACATTCAGGGAAACGGGATGGCCTAGGGAGCGGTGATAAGGGAACAGGGAATTGGAAATTAAGTAGGGATGACATAAAATTGTTAGTGTTGAACTGTAGAAGTATTGTAAAGAAAGGAATAGAATTAATAGATATATATTTACCAGATATTGTAATAGGAGTTGAATCATGGCTGAGAAATGATATAATGGATGCAAAAATTTTCTCACGGCACTGGAGTGTGTATCGTAGAGATAGGGTAGGAAAGGTGGGAGGGGGAGTTTTCATTCTGGTGAAAGAAGAATTTGTAAGCTACGAAAAAGTTAAAGATGAGACACATGAAATTCTAGGTGTAAGGCTCATTTCTACAGATAATAGGCAACATGATATATTTGGAGTGTACAGATCGGGAACGGGTAACACTGACGCGGATTCGGAATTATCTGATAGGATAGTCAGCTATGTGGGAAACGACATGGAAAGAAATGTGATTGTAGCGGGAGATCTGAATTTGCCAGATGTAAATTGGGAAGGAAATGCGAACGACAGGAATCATGACCAACAAATGGCAAATAAGTTAATATGGGAAGGACAGCTGATTCAGAAAGTGATGGAACCAACCAGAGGGAAAAATATCCTGGATGTGGTGCTGATAAAACCAGATGAGCTCTATAGGGAAACTGAAGTAATAGATGGTATTAGTGATCATGAAGCTGTTTTTGTGGTTAAAAATAAATGCGATAGAAAGGAAGGTCTTAAAAGTAGGACTGTTAGGCAGTACCATATGGCTGATAAAGCAGGTATGAGGCAGTTTCTAAAAAGTAACTATGATAGGTGGAAAACGGTCAATAAATATGTAAACAGACTCTGGGATGGGTTTAAAGAAATTGTTGAGGAATGCGAAAACAGGTTTGTACCTTTAAGGGTGGTAAGGTATGGTAAAGACCCACCTTATTATAATAGAGAAATAAAGAGACTAAGAAGGAGGTGCAGACTGGAAAGAAATAGAGTTAGAAATGGCTGTGGAAGTAAGGAGAAATTGAAGGAACTTACTAGAAAATTGAATCTAGCAAAGAAGGCAGCTAAGGATAACATGATGGCAAGCATAATTGGCAGTCATACAAATTTTAGTGAAAAATGGAAGGGTATGTATAGGTATTTTAAGGCAGAAACAGGTTCCAAGAAGGGCATTCCAGGAATAATTAATGAACAAGCGGAGTGTGTATGTGAGGATCTTCAAAAGGCAGAAGTATTCAGTCAGCAGTATGTAAGGATTGTTGGTTACAAGGATAATGTCGAGATAGAGGAAGAGACTAAGGCCAAAGAAGTAATAAAATTTACATATGATAACAATGACATTTACAATAAGATACAAAAGTTGAAAACTAAAAAAGCGGCTGGAATTGATCAGATTTCTGGGGATATACTAAAGACAATGGGTTGGAATATAGTACCATATCTGAAGTACTTATTTCATTATTGTTTGGTTGAAGGAGCTATACCAGATGAATGGAGAGTTGCTATAGTAGCCCCTGTGTATAAAGGAAAGGGTGATAGACATAAAGCTGAAAATTACAGGCCAGTAAGTTTGACATGCATTGTATGTAAGCTTTGGGAAGGCATTCTTTCTGATTATATTAGACATGTTTGTGAAATTAATAACTGGTTCGATAGAAGGAAATTCGGTTTTAGGAAAGGTTATTCCACTGAAGCTCAACTTGTAGGATTCCAGCAAGATATAGCAGATATCTTGGATTCTGGAGGTCAAATGGACTGTATCGCGATTGACATGTCTAAAGCATTTGATAGGGTGGATCATGGGAGACTACTGGCAAAAATGAGTGCTATTGGACTAGACAAAAGAGTGACTGAATGGGTTGCTATATTTCTAGAAAATAGATCTCAGAGAGTTAGAGTAGGTGAAGCTTTGTTTGACCCTGTAATAGTTGAGAGGGGAGTTCCTCAGGGCAGTGTTATCGGACCTTTATGTTTTCTTATATATATAAATGATATGAGTAAAGGAGTGGAATCGGAGGTAAGGCTTTTTGCGGATGATGTTATTCTCTATAGAGTGATAAATAAGTTACAAGATTGTGAGCAACTGCAACGTGACCTCGAAAATGTTGTGAGATGGACAGCAGGCAATGGTATGTTGATAAACGGGGCTAAAAGTCAGGTTGTGAGTTTCACAAATAGGAAAAGTCCTCTCAGTTTTAATTACTGCGTTGATGGGGTGAAAGTTCCTTTTGGGGATCATTGTAAGTATCTAGGTGTTAATATAAGGAAGGATCTTCACTGGGGTAATCACATAAATGGGATTGTAAATAAAGGGTACCGATCTCTGCACATGGTTATGAGGGTGTTTAGGGGTTGTAGTAAGGATGTAAAGGAGTGTGCATATAAGTCTCTGGTAAGACCCCAACTAGAGTATGGTTCCAGTGTATGGGACCCTCACCAGGATTACCTGATTCAAGAACTGGAAAAAATCCAAAGAAAAGCAGCTCGATTTGTTCTGGGTGATTTCCGACAAAAGAGTAGCGTAACAAAAATGTTGCAATGTTTGGGTTGGGAAGAATTGAGAGAAAGAAGAAGAGCTGCTCGATTTGTTCTGGGTGATTTCCGACAAAAGAGTAGCGTTACAAAAATGTTGCAATGTTTGGGTTGGGAAGAATTGAGAGAAAGAAGAAGAGCTGCTCGACTAAGTGGTATGTTCCGAGCTGTCAGCGGAGAGATGGCGTGGAATGACATTAGTAGACGAATAGGTTTGAATGGCGTTTATAAAAGTAGGAAAGATCGCAATATGAAGATAAATTTGGAATTCAAGAGGACAAACTGGGGCAAATATTCATTTATAGGAAGGTGAGTTAGGGATTGGAATAACTTACCAAGGGAGATGTTCAATAAATTTCCAATTTCTTTGAAATCATTTCGGAAAAGGCTAGGAAAGCAACAGATAGGGAATCTGCCACCTGGGCGACTGCCCTAAATGCAGATCAGTATTGATTGATTGATTGATTGATTGATTGATTGATTGATTGGATTGATTGATTGATTGAACAAAAGTCTCCTTGGCCTGAGAGACGCGAAACCATCTAGGAGGCCTGCCGTATTCTGACCGGCTACAGAATGAAAACTTTTACCCAGCCCCCAACCCCAAATAGGTGTGCCGCTGCTTAACAGCATAGGAATCTGGAGACTATGCCACTCAGTTAGCATAACCCTCAGCTATGAAGAAAAGTGGGGGTGACAGTTTCACTTTTGGCCATCCCTGAATTACGCCTCCAACTTTATATCCAGGCGAATGCTAGACTTGTACCTTACATGTAGTTCATGACTCTTCTCAAATGTAGCTCTAGTTAAGTACAAATAGGCTTATCAGTGAAAAATTATCGCACAGACGTGTTATCACACCGATATCAGTATCACTAAGCGTATAGAGCTGTTGACAAAGATTTGCTAAGCACCTTTCATGAAGTAATCTTTTCTCAATTATTTAGGTTCCGTATTACATGTGGATTAAGCCTAGATTTACGGCGTGGTGCCTGTCCTGACTCCAAACCTATGTGGACCGATGTATTCACTATTGCGTCAGTGGTGAACGCCGGTGTTATGTGTACTCCTACTACTGCTACTACTACTACTAAATGTTTTCATTTCTCCCCTGAAAGGGGGGAGGCGGGCTTCCTAGACGGTGACCCAGTCTCTCAGGCCAGGAGTTCTATATCTGAGAAGGTAATGTGCGGTGTAGGTGAGAGGGTTGGGGGCCATGGCCTATACAGAAACTGTCCTGGCATTCGCCTTACTTGCAGAAGAATGGAAAACCACGTAAAGCCATTCTTAGGACAGCCGATGGTGGGGACTAGCCCCTCGCCGTCTTCCGAATACATAGGCGCAGAGCCATGGTAGAGCCTCTGCTCGGTTGGCCGGTCGGAGTGCAGAGCTGTTGGACCACGGACCAGCCGTGGCCACTTGTGGGCCGAGACCCACTCTGCATCCATCGACAAGTGTGTGTTGTATGCAAATGAAGAGGTTTACTAAGACAAAAACCCAGACTCCGAGCTAAAGGGTGGCTAAACAGAGCTCGATAGCTGCAGTCGCTTAAGGGCGGCCAGTATCCAGTAATCGGGAGATAGTGGGTTCGAGCCCCACTGTCGGCAGCCCTGAAGATGGTTTTCCGTGGTTTCCCATTTTCACACCAGGCAAATGCCGGGGCTGTACCTTAATTAAGTCCACGGCCGCTTCCTTCGAATTCCTAGGCCTTTCCTCTCCCATCGTCGCCGTAAGACCTGTGTCGTTGCGACGTAAAGCAAATAGCAAAAAAATAAAGGTGGCTAAAATCTTAAGCCTGGGAGAGAATCCAACCCGGGGCCCTTTAAACCAAGTAACCGAACAAGCAACAGCATCACAGTGGTTAAAACTGCATTACCTTCCTCAGATAAGGCATTTGGATTCAGAATATGCTTGCTGAAGGAGTTAATTGGTTGAATTTGAAACACCGAGTAGTTTTTGCTCTTAAACCCGAACTCAATTGTGTGATTGCTTGTCTGAATATTCAGCGTAGTGACCTTCGCTACCAAGCGTGTCTGGTTATTTACATTGTCAACAGGGTATCTGTGATACACTCTTCCTCATTTATACATAACACACTCCACAAGAACGGGCAATAATCTAATAGATCCCTCCACATAGAGCTGGCGTCAGGAGGGACATCCGGCAGTACGAATAGGCCAAATCCGTATGTGCTACTCATATCCCACCTGAGATTTCATCACGGTGTCCGAATGAATTGTGACACTTGCACGGAGATGGAAGGTGTTTGACATTTGCACTAAACTCTAAACATTAGTAACACTTGCACGGAGGCCTAAGTAGGGTTGGAATACATAATCAGGGGAGGGGAAGGTCCACCCGATAGATAGATAGATAGATAGATAGATAGATAGATAGATAGATAGATAGATAGATAGATAGATAGATAGATAGATAGATAGATAGATAGATAGATAGATAGAAAGATGTTATTTATTTCGACTTTCCCCAACTGGAGATTGCCCCTGAGGACAAAGTATACAAAAAGAAAAGATTAATATTAAAAGTAATTGTGAGTTGGGTAGCACATTTGGCATACTGTCTGTTGTTGCATTAAGAAGTTTGTTAGATACAGTACGGTTCTTCAGGATATGGATGGAATATTTCAAGGCAGTCTCTGCAATATCTTTTATTAATGCCTGCTTGAGGTTAAATGATTTGCAGAACCGGATAAAAATGAGAGAAATGGTACCTCTAATGCCAACCATTAATCCTGTGACTTTGATATCATCCAGCTGGTATTGTCGTTGATTGGTAGATAGATAAGAAAACAGATAGAAGCCTTAAGAGTTCATTGCTACAGTTGATACTGATGACTAACGTACCGTGTTGAATTGGCGATAGCTTATTTGTTCTGCAGCTATAGAGTTCACCAATCCCACCAAGGGGAAGCCTTTGTTGATTTAGAACAGACATCAGTACACTGTGGACTATACCAATAAAGTTCAACTGACTTATTTGCGGTGTGTAGTTTTCAAGGAAAGTAAATGTAAAGGAAGAATAGCAAGAAAAATTAATGCAATGTTAGGCGAGACAAGTCGTGTTTGCGTTCCGAATGAAACGGCGAATGAAGTAAGTAAAAATGTAGCAGATACAAAAAACAAACACAAAAAAGTGAATTACACTGAAGAAGTAGGCCACTCTTCAATCTAGGCTATGAGAAGTACTGCACGCGTCTGTTAATACTAGAGTATATAAAAATCGAGGCTCCGTGCATGTGTTTTAACTAGTGATGGGATAATCGAGTAGTTTTAATAATCAAATATTCTCCACACGATTATTTAAATAATCGAATATATAAAATATATTTCAGTTTAGTGATGGAATCATCGAATACTTTTAATAATCGAATAATCTCCATCAGATTACTTAATTACAGAAGTACACTGACTGACAGAGCAAATGCAACACCAAGAAGGAGTGGTTCGAAAGGGATGAAAGTTGGGGAAAAAACAGAGACGGCACGGACGAATAATTGATGTTTATTTCAAACCGATATGCAGGTTACACAATGCGCACGGCATCGACTCAGTAGGATGTAGGACCACCGCGAGCGGCGATGCACGCAGAAACACGTCGAGGTACAGAGTCAATAAGAGTGCGGATGGTGTCCTGAGGGATGGTTCTCCATTCTCTGTCAACCATTTGCCACAGTTGGTCGTCCGTACGAGGCTGGGGCAGAGTTTGCAAACGGCGTCCAATGAGATCCCACACGTGTTCGATTGGTGAGAGATCCGGAGAGTACGCTGGCCACGGAAGCATCTGTACACCTCGTAGAGCCTGTTGGGAGATGCGAGCAGTGTGTGGGCGGGCATTATCCTGCTGAAACAGAGCATTGGGCAGCCCCTGAAGGTACGGGAGTGCCACCGGCCGCAGCACATGCTGCACGTAGCGGCGGGCATTTAACGTGCCTTGAATACGCACTAGAGGTGACGTGGAATCATACGCAATAGCGCCCCAAACCATGATGCCACGTTGTCTAGCGGTAGGGCGCTCCACAGTTACTGCCGGATTTGACCTTTCTCCACGCCGACGCCACACTCGTCTGCGGTGACTATCACTGACAGAACAGAAGCGTGACTCATCGGAGAACACGACGTTCCGCCATTCCCTCATCCAAGTCGCTCTAGCCCGGCACCATGCCAGGCGTGCACGTTTATGCTGTGGAGTCAATGGTAGTCTTCTGAGCGGATGAGCGGACGCCGGGAGTGCAGGCCTCCTTCAACCAATCGACGGGAAATTGTTCTGGTCGATATTGGAACAGCCAGGGTGTCTTGCACATGCTGAAGAATGGCGGTTGACGTGGCGTGCGGGGCTGCCACCGCTTGGCGGCGGATGCGCCGATCCTCGCGTGTTGACGTCACTCGGGCTGCGCCTGGACCCCTCGCACGTGCCACATGTCCCTGCGCCAAAAATCTTCGCCACAGGCGCTGCACCGTGGGCACATCCCTATGGGTATCGGCTGCGATTTGACGAAGCGACCAACCTGCCCTTCTCAGCCGGATCACCATACTCCTCGTAAAGTCGTCTGTCTGCTGGAAATGCCTCCGTTGACGGCGGCCTGGCATTCTTAGCTATACACGTGTCCTGTGGCACACGACAACACGTTCTACAATGACTGTCGGCTGAGAAATCACGGTACGAAGTGGGCCATTCGCCAACGCCGTGTCCCATTTATCGTTCGCTACGTGCGCAGCACAGCGGCGCATTTCACATCATGAGCATACCTCAGTGACGTCAGTCTACCCTGCAATTGGCATAACGTTCTGACCACTCCTTCTTGGTGTTGCATTTGCTCTGTCAGTCAGTGTACATAATCGAATAATCGGATAAGTCATGAATAAAGTTTTCGATTTAAATGTATTGGATGAATAAGTGAATAGATGAACTCATACGAAAAACAGATATACGTCTTTTTCTTCCAAATGAATCTTCACATGTTGAAAGTAAATGAGTGAATGAACTCTCTTCATCTTTAAAATCTGTAAAATACAGTTCCTTATTTAAGTTAACGCCGTCCCCTGAGTGCCAACCGACAATTTCTTTTACTTTGCAGCGGGCAATATGCCTACTTTAATTTTATGTCAAAGGGAAAAATTATCTATATATAAAAATAATATAAAATAACAAGCTTTACTTCACGAAATGCAGGATATTTTTTTGTGAATATATGGATAAATTTTACCAAACAGGCGGCATGATGACGTCAGAATGGAATACCGTAAGGTGGTTATTGTTAAATGTTCATAAAAGTATTGAAAAGGGCAGCCAAAACAATAGGACTACGACAGGCATATCAAGACGGAGCAGCATCGGTCCTCTAATATTAGTTTTAAGATCACAGCAAATTAATATGATGATAATGGATGATGACGATATTGCAGGTGTCCCATTCACCAATCATCACTTTCCCCTGTTGGTTTTGGGCAAATGACATCATATGGACTACTTTTCATTCTATTATTTGGAAAGCATTCTCTATTCGATTGCCTCATTCCGTCGAATGGAATTTCGAATAAATAATCTAAAAATAATCGAACGGAAAAATAATCGAATAACCGAAAAAATAATATAATGGAAAAAATAATAGAACAATCGAATAAAATTAAATAATTGAATTAGCTAAAAAATAATATAATGGAAAAATAATCGAATAATAGAACAAAATGAAATAATCGAATAACCGAAAAAAATAATCTAATGGAAAAAATAATCGAATAATCGAATATTGCAGCTGTCCCATTCACCAATCATCACTTTCCCCTGTTGGTTTTGGGCAAATGACATCATATGGAATACTTTTCATTCTATTATTTGGAAAGCATTCTCTATTCGATTGCCTCATTCCGTCGAATGGAATTTCGAATAAATAATCTAAAAATAATCGAACGAAAAAATAATCGAATAACCGAAAAAATAATATAATGGAAAAAATAATAGAACAATCGGATAAAATTAAATAATTGAATTAGCTAAAAAATAATATAATGGAAAAAATCGAATAATAGAACAAAATGAAATAATCGAAAAACCGAAAAAGTAATATAATGTAAAAAATAATCGAATAATCGAATAAATGAAATAATCGAATATACGAAAAGTAATATAAAAGAAAAATAATAGAATAATCGAATGAAATGAAATAATCGAATAACCAAAAAATAATGAAAAATCGAATAATCGAATAAAATAATGGAATAACCGAAAAAGAATATAATGGAAAAATAATCGAATAATGGAATGAAATGAAATAATCGAATAACCGAAAAAATAATATCATGGAAAAATAATCGAATAAAATGTAATAATAGAGCAAGCGATTATTTTGTATTCGATTACACCACCACTAGTTCCAACTCCGTCCGATAGCGGATGAGGAGGAAGACCTTCACTCTATGAACACAATTTCGTTCTCAAGATGATGAATATCTCCTCGATTTCTACAAGCGTAAATTGACATTTACTTTGCCCACGGTTCACGGAATTTCACATTTCCAGGAATAGATACAAGATCGTGTAGTTTACTGGAAATTTACCGAACAAGCTAATAATATCAGGTTACTAACAATGAGGTTTACAAGGCTAATTAGGTTAACTGTGTTTACAATGCCCTGCAGTCATACAAAAGTAACCTTGTATCACATACATGTATACTGTTAGTAACAAACTCAGTGTATGCTCAACATACTATTGTAACATCAATTGTTCTAGATATGCGAAGATTAATATTTTTGAAATAACATACCTTTGTTCCATTTGATCACTTTTTTTAAATACGTCAACAACAGTTCATATTATCATTCCACGTGCACAGGCTTTCACACGTACATTTTCGTTAAGGACGTTTGGTGTACAATTTCGTTACGGACTTTTGTCAAAGCAAAAAATCAAGTATGTTTGTAGTTTGTTTACTTCGTGATATCGTGATAATAGCCGTAGGACCTCTACTTTCATACAGACATGATACATCATTTCATAAGGAACCCGCGAAGTTTGACAGGCTCAAAAAGGTCAACTTTCGTATTTCAGCTTTAAAGGTCACCAATTTTTTTCTGAAGAATTTTCTGTATCAGTTATTGTGCTGAAGTTGTATTTGAGGAAATAAAATTAGGTTCAAACATAACTCTTCACGCTGAATATCATTAGTAGTCAAACATTCCTTTTGGATTTTCAGTGCGTCATATTTTTTGAAAATGTGTGTGTACCGTTTACTCAGAAACTATCGCATCAATGTATTTGAACCTGGGTAGTATCGTGCACAATTTATACCTGCTTGTGGAAGTAAATTTAATAAGATACCTTGATTATTTCATGCAGGCCAGCTTTTTTGTTAACTGCTTTACGGCACACCGACACAGATAGGTCTTATGGCGACGATGGAACAGGGAAGGGCTAGGAGTGGGAAGGAAGCGGTCGTGGCCTTAATTAAGGTACAGCCCCAGCATTTGCCTAGTGTGAAAATGGGAAACCACGGGAAACCATCTTCACGGCTGCCGACAGTGAGGTTCGAACGTACTATCACCCGAATACTGGATACTGGTCGCACTTAAGCGACTGCAGTTAGAAGGCCAGCTTGAAAGCACTGAAAATTTTACAGAAAATTACAGTTTTCAACTAGGATATAAAAAATAATAATTTCTCAACTCCTGTAAATATTATGACAATAATTTTACTTCAGAAGGTCAAAACCATCTAAAATATTACGCATGCAAAGGTTCCTGGGTCTGGTTTGAGTATTTTCTCAGAGAAAGGTACATCAGTTAAGGGAATTTTTTAACAATATTTTTTAAAAAATATTACTTTTGTTAAGTTATTCTGACAAAACATATTAAAAACAGAGGCTTCGTATTCTATCCAAATAATGACAAATGTATTCTGAATATATTAAAGGAGCATTCAAGGAAATACTTCTTTTAGTTTCTGCGATATGTATCTAAACATCGGTAGTTAAATTTTTCTATCGTTTCACATTTTCCTTTAAGATATTCCTTATCTATTGAGCAAGATTCGAGTTGCAGTCCTATTGGTGAGAAACCAGTCACGAATTACAAGTCTCACGCCTCTCAATATCAGTCCGCAAACGCCTGTGATGAAGTAATCCACTGCATAATCCTCCTTCTTAGAGGTAGCACACTGCAATATTTCCTTCCAAGCAACTAGTCTTCAAATCATTCAACACTGTGTTTTACATTTATGATTTAATTATGATTGTTTTTAATGGGGCCTAACATCCAGCTAATCGGCTCCTGAAAGACTGAAAAACCTTCTGTATTTCTTACCGCCCAAGTTCTTCATTCCCCTTGATCATTTATTCCCTCCCACCGCCTCACCCCATCAACACCTCCAATCTGCCACATATGATATCATTTTCACACCGTTTTCCAAGGCAACATTTCATTTAAACATGCTGACTTCTTCCTTAGCCTTGTCTCCAAATTGTGCGTATGTCTTCACCATTAGGCGTTCGCACCTGATAGTTCCATTCGTTATTTTCTCGCAGTTTGAGCATATTACCTCGATTTTATGAATAAATGACTAATTAAAATTAATTAATTACTTAAATAAATACATAAATTCTAAAAATATCATTTAAAAAGTATATTCTTTAATCCTCATCTGACACAATATACGTAATAGCAGTTAACCGTGTACACTATATTTTTTTATTCCTAGTTGCTTTACGTCGCACCGACGCAGATACGTCTTATGGCGATGATGGGATAGGAAAGGCCTAGGAGTTGGAAGGAAGCGGCCGTGGCCTTAATTACGGTACAACCCCAGCATTTGCCTGGTGTGAAAATGGGAAACCACAGAAAGCCATCTTCAGGGCTGCCGACAGTTGGATTCGAACCCACTATCTCCCGGATGTAAGCTCACTGCCGCGCGCTCCTAACCGCACGGCCAACTCGCCCGGTACATTACATTTTAGCACTCATGAAATGTAATTTAAAGCAATGACTGATTAATTTGTCCGTATCTGTGGTGTAGGGATTAGTATGATTAGCTGCAACCCTCGGAGGACCGGGTTTGACTCCCGGCTCTGCCACGAAATTTGAAATGTGGTACGAGGGCTGGAACAGGTCCACTCAGCGATGGTACCTAACTTAAGGCCACGCCGCTTCCTCCCCTCTTCCTCGTCTATCCCTTCCGATCTTCCCATCGTCCAACAAGGCCCATGTTTAGCATAGCAGGAGAGGCCACCTGGGTCAGGTACTGGTCTTCCTCTCCAGTTGTATCTCACCGACCCGAGGTCTCACGCTCCAGGACCGTGCCCTAGAGGCTATAGATGTGGGACCCCTCGCTGAGTTCGAGGGAAAAACAACCTTGGAGGGTAAACCGATTAAGAAAGGAAGAAATAAAGACAAAGTTTAATCCCCAACCCGATCGGGAATCGAACTTAAAAGGCATTCTGAACCGGAGACCGGAGTTGCTGCATATAGGCGACCAACGGGTCTGCGAGGATAGAGTCCTACCAAGGACTATTTTTAATGTTACAGACGGCTCAAACACCCAGCCCCCGAGACGGAGGAATTAACAAATGGAAGTTAGAATCCCCGACCCGGCCTGGAATTGAACCCGGTATCCCTTGGACCAAATATCGGCAAGATAACCATTTAGCTATGGAGAAGGACATTTCGTATGATGTAATAATAATAATAATAATAATAATAATAATAATAATAATAATAATAATAATAATTGTCTGACTCATTGGCCGAATGGTCAGCATAGAAGCCATCGGTTCAGAGGGTTCCGGGTTCGATTCCAGGCCGAGTTGAGGATTGTAATCGCGTCTGATTAATTCTGCTGGCTCGGGTAGTGGGTATTTGTGTTTGTACTAACACGTTCCTCTTCATATTAAGACAACGCATTACACTACCAACCACTGCAGAAACACGCAATATCTATTTCATCCCTCCGTATATAGTTGGTATCAGGAAGGGCATCCTGCTGTTAAACAAAGCCAAATCCACCTGTGCAACGCAGTGCGCACTCGCGAACCCACAGATATGGTAAAAACGGTAAAATAATAATAATAATAATAATAATAATAATAATAATAATAATAATAATAATAATAATAATAATTGTTACGTGTTTTGGTGGATTGCAGAAAAAGGTGAAAGAATGTGCGAGTGTTGGATGGGTCTAACTACGATATCAGAAATGTGAATTAAAACTTTAAACATAGGTTATATTTCTTGCAAAAAAAAAAAAAAAAAAAAAACTTAACAAATTTTCACTAGGTGAAATAACAATGAAATCTCAGGTACAAAATAGCAATCTTAAAACAAGACTTGGACAATCCAAGATTAGTGAATATTTACAGATTTGTGGCTTTAAGATCTTAGTTTACAAATTCTGAGATAACGGATCCAGTTCACAAAGTTCCGAAATCTCAATGTCCAGACAAGGACAGAAATATCCCAATTTAAGAGCACTTGCTCAAATATTTACAATATATAGCCTTCCAGAGGCACACCTTTACCATAACAAAAACTTAGAAAAGAGCTTACATGTTCTTTATTTCTTACAGCCTACTCAAGGCGACATTGCATCAATATTTTACAATAGTTTTACACAAGGGTATCTAGTTCACAACCTACTGGGCCTTCGTGGAAAAGGAATAACAGTTTGAATAAATGGCCCAAACACAAAATGGATGGAGGCGTATCCTTGCACTCCTCAATGAAAAGCAAAATCCTAACAGAGCTCTCGGCCCACGATACAGGGGCTAATCCCAACCTACTGAAGTGACTCCAATGAAAGCTACTTTAAGGCATTACAGAAAAGAAGGAAACATTTACAAAATCGTATTCGGCTCGAACCAAGTTGAAGGGGAACTCGAGAGGGTAACGCACTCTCAATCCCCGAATTACAGTTAAATATTTTATGAAATTTTTACATTAGCCGAAGGAAAATTTACAATTTAGAAAAGGTTAGTTACATAGTTACAAATTCGGACCTTCCCCTAGGGTAAGTTGTGGAGACAGCTACAGAAAACAAAGTCTGGTTATCATTACCTGGCTCATGTTCTGCCTGCCGAAGAATGAGGCGCCTCGCCTCCTGCCTTAACACACACACACACTCAGAAAGACGACGATCAATGAGACAAGGTAGTCAGAGCAGCCGCAGTTTATATACCCTAAGAGAAGGTTCGAGAGGATTCTGGACTAGTCCGGGCACACCTTCTCAATTTTATTGGTAGTCACAAAAGTTACACGGAAAGAACCAAAAAGAAGCCTGCGATAGGCTGAAAAATAATTACAGAAAATTCCAGTTGGCTAATTTCAAAACTGGCGGACTGAGAAGTGTTACAAACCTTGAAATATATCAGAAAAACAAATGAAAGTTAATTTACTAAAGAAAACCCATGAACAAAAATTTCTTTCAACAACAACTTCCTTTACCTTGCAGCAGAGTGCATGACCATAGTTTTTTGCTAGTGACATCTCTGGAAAAGTGTCCAAACTTCTTGATGTACAGCAAAAATCAAACCAAAAGAAATCCAATCAGTTTAGGAAACTTCACAATAACATAATTACTTAAAACTTCAGTAGTGACATCTTCTGATTAAAGTTCCAACTTCCTGTAGTAGCAATTTACCGTTTTGGTTCGCACATTCAAAATAAGCGCCTTAATGAACTCCTCTACCGACCAAACGTGAAATTGCTACAACATAAAGTTGAGACTTTAATCAGAAGATGCCACTACTGAAATATTAAGTAATTGTGTTATTGTGAAGTTTCCTAAAGTGATTGGATTTCTCTTGGTTTCGTTTTTGCTGTATATCAAAAAGTTTGGATATTTTTCCAAAGATGTCACTACCAAAAAAGCTATGGTCATGCACTCTGGTCCAAGGTAAAGGAAGTTGTTATTGACAGAAATTTTGTGTTTATAGGTTTTCTCAACTTTCACTTGCTTTTTTTTTTTTTATGTAATTCTAGGTTTGCAACACTTCGGTCTCATTCCGCCAGTTTTGAATCTGGCCAATTAAAATTTTCTGTAATTAATTTTCAGCCTATCACAGGCTTCTGGTTCGGCTTTGAGTGTAACTTTTGGGTTCAGCCAAGAAAAATGAGAGGACGTGTCCTGATTAGTCCAGAATCCTCTCGAACCTTCCGTGAGGGTATATAAGTTGCGGATTTTCAAATTTCCTTGTCTCTTGATCGTCGTTTTTCTGAGTGTTTGTGTTAGGCAGGAGACGGTACGCCTCATTCTTCGGCAGGCAGTACATCAGCCAGGTAATGGCCACTCAAATATCTTACTTATCCGAGGGAAAGGTCGAAATGTTTAACTACAGTATGTAACAAAACTTTTCAAAAATATAAATTTTCTTTCGCCTAATGTAAAACTTCATAAAGTATTTAAATGAGTTACCCTCTTGAGCTCCCCTTCATCTTGGTTTGAGGTGACTACGATTTCGTAACTGTTTTCTTACTGTAATGTATTAAATTTATTTCCATGCGAGTCACCTCAGTAGCTTGGGACTAGCCCCTGTTTCGTCGGGCCCAGAGCCTGTTAGGGTGTTAATATTTCATTATCTAGGAGCGCAAGTGTACGCCTTCATTCAGTTTGTGTTCGAGCAATTTATTTAACTTGTTCTTTTTCCGCAAAGGCCCATTAGGTTGGGTACTAGATACCCCTATGTAAAACTACTTCCATTTGTAATTCGTGCCTTGTGAAGCCAGAGAGTGTAAGATTGTGATGTAATGTTGCCTTGAGTGGGCTGTAAGAAATCGAGAAGTAAGCTCTTTTCAAAGTTTTGTAGTAGTTAAGGGTGCCTCTAGAAGGCTAAATATTGTAACTTTTGGAGCAAGTGCTCTTAAATCGGGATATTTCCGTCCCTGTCTAACCGATGAGATTTCGTAAGTTTTGTAAACTGGATCCGGTATCTCTGAAATTGTAAACTAAGGGCTTGAATCCCTAAAGCTGTAAAATTCACTAAGCTTGGATTTTTTCATGTCTTGTTTCAAGATTCCTAATTGAACTTGTCATGTTGTTATGTTCACTCAGTGAAAAAATTGTTATGTTTGGTATTCTAAAAGAAATGTAACCTTTTTAAACTTTTAATTCAATTCTTGATATTGTAGTTGGACTTATTCAAGCCCACACCTTCTTTCACCTCTCTGCGTTCCACAGATACCCCGGAATAATAATAATAATAATAATAATAATAATAATAATAATAATAATGATGGAATTTCTTTTACGTCTCACTGACCTCTTGACGCTTTTCGGGGACACCGACATGTGCAGGAATTTTGTCCCGACATGAGAATGGCGTACAGTATTTGAACACCTCCTAATTTCACCTGACTGAACCAGGATCGAACCGGCCAATATGGACTCAGAAACCCGGCGATTCTACCGTCTGATGATTTTGATAATAGACTGGTATGCCTCATAACATTTAGTCTGAAATCCCTTAACTATGGCTCTCCACAACCACCTATTCACAACTAGCTACGTGGCTTGCTGTCGTTTAGTTCCAGAATTGTACCTTTAAGTTATTGAACATTTATTCTAGTCATGATCGCCTTGGGTTCGCTCAGCTTCTCAACCCCCACGGCGGAGTTCATTCTAGGTAGCATATACTTTACCATTCACCTCACATGACCGCAGTACCAAATCCATATTATACACCGCTACATCCATTAAGATCATTCTTTGCACTCTTCTGCAATAGTTCCCAACTGCTGTAACCGCAATCGTTCTCACTACTTGCGTGGCTGTTACTTCCATCTTATGAATGTGATAGTCTTTGTCCATCCAGCTGTTACTTCTGTACAATAAAGTCAGCCTGAAAAGAAAGTAAGTTAAAGAGAACTCTATTCCGTCTTACAGAATACCGTTAATCATAACTGCGAACTTCGGTATCTCGAACTGCTTGCGGAGGTCTGACAATGCTTCGAGTTATGGAAAATTCGAGATATCGAAAAATATGGATAATTTATCCCAACAAAAAGGTATAAACTGCAACGTTATTTACTTCGTAATGTTTGTAACTAATTCTACTATTTGTTTCTACTACGATTTTTTTTTTTGCTAGTGGCTTTTCGTCGCACCGACACAGATAGGTCTTATGGCGACGATGGGATAGGAAAGGCCTATGAATTGGAAGGAAGCGGCCGCGGCCTTAATTAAGGTACAGCCCAAGCATTTGCCTGGTATGAAAATGGGAAACCACGGAAAACCATCTTCAGGGCTGCTGGATTCGAACCTACTATCTCCCGGATGCAAGCTCACAGCCGCGCGCTCCTAACGGCCAACTCGCCCGGTACTACGATTTTAATATTATTAGATTTCGTTTTAAGAGTCAGCGTACCGAGAGAGATACCCGTATGGTTAGGGTCACGCAGCTCTGAGTTTGCTGAAGATGGTTTTCCGTCGTTTCTCGTTTTCACGCCAGGGAAATGTTGGACCTGTACCTTAATTAAAGCCACGGTCGCTTCCTAGTCCTACCGCTTTCCTCTCCGATCGTCGACACAATACCTGTCTGTGTTGGTGTGACATAAACCAGCAAATATAAAGCATTCCATTGGGAAACGAAAATTCCTTTGAGTTATGGATGTTTGACTATATATATTTCTTCCCGTTTGATTTACTTCGCACCGACACATGACGATGGGATAGGAAAGGGCTAGGAGCGGAAACGAAGCGGAACATGACTTTAATTAAGATACAGCCTCAGCAGTTGCTTGGCGTGAAAATGAGAAACCACAGAAATATATTTCCAGGGCTGCCGACATTGAGGTTTGAACCCACTATCTCCCGAACCTACGTGATTCAAACCACGCAGCCACTTCCTCAGTATGTATGTATGTATGTATGTATGTATGTATGTATGTATGTATGTATGTATGTATGTATGTATGTATGTACTGTATGTATGTATGTATGTATGTATGTATGTATGTATGTATGTATGTATGTATGTATGTATGTATGTATGTATGAAGCCAAATCAAACCAAACGAAACGAAACCAAACCAAACCTCTTGGCGCTACAGCCTTCATTGTCCTTGGCTATGAAGTTGCCGCTGTTCAGTCCGAAGACCTGCAGATTATGAGATGAGGAGTCTTTAGGGCGACAAATTCTCTTGTCTTTTATTCTTTGCTTTTTGGACCGAGACAGCTATCCCACCATCAGATAACACCTCCTCATGTAGGCTGAGTGGACCTCGGACCAGCCCTCCGATCCAGATACTCATGCAACACACAATAGGCCACACTATCAATCACCATGGAAACACGCCGTAGTGATCACGTGATCACCTGTTAATTCGATCGAACTACGTGTACATGTATAATTTCGGAGAGCAATTAATCGCATGTTTTGTTGCTCATAGGTTCGGCTGCTGCACGCATTTCAGCGGAATTGGTATATTGATATGTAACGGGACCTTCTAGCTCGGTGATGAAAAAAACGGGAAACTAGCTATTTCTCATTTGCCAAGTAAAGCTCTTCAGTAATGTTAGGCTACATACGATAGCGTATGGTGGATCCGTTGAGGATTAAACCAGCCTTCGAGCTGAATTCTCAAAAACATTTTACCTATTTAATTTGCAATAGCTTGTTAACCGGTCCTTCTGACACGATTGTATATAGACGTGTTAGATAAGTCACTCCCTTTACATAAATTGTTGTTAGTATTTTATTAGTTATCTGATTTTATTCATACAAAGACATTGCCCACACAGGATTATACGGTTTTGTTTGACACAACGTTTCCTCCTTTTCTTATTCATTCTTCTGCCACTTTTCCTACACATGTGGTGTCGCGGGTGTGAACTGCGTCTCACATGTGGACTTAGGCCTGTTTTACGGCAGGGTATCCTTCTGACGCCAAACTTATATGGAATGATGTAATCACTAGGGCCCGGATGTTTACGCAGTAATAGGTTAGAATGCAAACTTACTGAAGCGAGTAATAAGTAGAGTCTACCCGCACGACGGTAATGCTATGAGGTTTGCATAAACATTAAGGGTTCGGCCCATTAGAACCCCTAGAATTTATGTAACACCCACTACGTTTCGTTAGAACGGGCTAGTCGACATTTCCTACTAACAAAATTATTTAGTAACAAAATTACTTAGGAGGAAATGTCGACTAGGCCGCTCTAATGTAATGTAGTAGGAGTAACATAAATTCTAGGGTTTCTAATGGGCGGAACCCCTAATGTTTATGCAAACCTCACAGCATTACAGTCGTGCGGGCAGACTCTACTTATTACTCGCTTCAGTAAGTTTGCATTCTAACCTACTACTACATAAATATCCGGGCCCTAGATTCACTATTGCGAGTTCCTCTGGTGGTTGGTAGTGCGGTTTGAATATGAAGAGGAAAGTATTGGGGCAAACACACACACTCAATCATCGAGCCAGAAGAATTAATCTGACGCGATTAAAATCCTCAAGTCGGCAGGGAATCGAACCCGAAATCCTGTGAACCGAAGGCCTCAACGTTGACTATTCAGCCAAGGAGCCATTACGTTTCTTTTTTTGCTGTTGAATTACGGCGCCTAAGTTGTGTGGAAGAGAGATCCAAAATAACTACGCGATGTGCGTTTGGGAATCTGTGATAAGCGTGCAATGGTCTGGGCTGCACGCAGTATTAATGTAACGTTACATGCAAAGAACAACTAGAAGTTGTCATTGGAAGCTGTTAACAGCGGGCAGTGTCAGTGATGCGTGGAGATCAGGAAGAGTCAACCTCTAGATCAGATGCCAATATTGCTACCGTTACTGAGATGTTGACCAGAGTCCACACAAGTTATTGCGTCAAGGGCTTGCGGAAGTGGTCTAACAGCTCACGCGTTTAGAACCATTCTGATAAAATGCTACCTCTTGGAGGACACGGCATCCACGTTACGTCGAGGTATTGTTCCCTGAAGACTGTGACCGCAGGGTGGAATTTTCAGAGATCTTTTTCTGGGATGGCATAATGATTGACAAGGACTGTCCAACAGCGTTTTGTGGTCAGATGAGGCTGAGCTTCACGTCGGCGGTTTTGTATAGACATAATTGTCATTATTGGGCGAGTGAGATTCCGCACATTTGTGTGGAACAGACGCAGGAACGTCCGAAGCCTACTGTGTGGTGTGAAATTCCTTCGGCTTCCATTTTTGGTCCATTCATTCTTCACACAACAACGAATGGCAAAAGGTATCTGGAAATAATTCAAGATCGTGTGTGACCACTAATTGCTCAGTGGGACGTAACTGCACAACTTCACTTTATGCATGATGGTACACTCCTCCATTTCGTAAATTCCGTTTGCGAATGGTTGCAGGAGCATCTGCCACATTGGCAGAAGTGGCCGACACGAATGGCGGCCTAGCAGTCCAGATCTTACGCCGTGCGACCTTTCCTTTTGAGATGGGGAAAGGAAGAGGAATACTAAGAGAAATCAAGAACGTTGGATGAATTGGAAGGGCAATCATCGCTGCGCTCATGAGCATTCCACGCGATATGTTGAGAGCGCCAGTTGCAAGCATACCGGATGTGTTACGAAAATGTGGTACCATTGCAAGGGTTTATATAGAAATGTAGCCAGTGGCAAACAAAATCTTAAGATCCCTGTGTGTACTGCCTTGGTTTCAATAACAACAGATAACTAAATGAAAAGTTACTACAATTTTAAAATAGGGAGTAACTTATCAGACACACTGTACATATTACAATTGTTATTTCTTTTTGCTATACGCATCCAAGAACACAAAATAATCTCTGTTAATTTTAATTTTGTTAGCCTCTGTAGCGTAAAGGTTAGCGCTATTAGCTTCCGCCCTCAGAGATCCGGGTTTGGTTCTCATTAATGTGAGAGATTTAAGAATGGCAGGAGAGCTGGTATATGACTGAAGTGCTACATGCAGCTCACCTCCGCTGGAGGGGAGTCTGGAAAGAGCTGCACCATCTGCGGACGAGGACACGAGTTTGTCCGGCTGCTTAACTGAATGGTCAGCGTAGTCACCTGCGGGTTCGACTCCCGGCCGGGTCGGAGAATTCAACCTTAAATGGTTAATTCCCCTGGTTCGGGGGACTGGATATTCGAACTGACCCAAACACTCATGCAACTCTCACAACACTATCCTCCACTACAATAACACGCAGTTTACTTTACACGCTAGATGCCGCCCACACTCACCGGAGGGTCTGTTTTACAAGGGCTGCACCAGGCTAGCATTAGACAACGAAATAATCCTCTATATAAATAAAATGTTAACGACCGTGTGTCTGTACTTTGACTATACTGGCGAAATTTCAGTACAGTTATCCGTTTCAGGTGTAATAATGACCATCTGCATAATTTTTAGTTTTGGTGTCTGTATATCTGTTGTTTTTGTTTGTTTGTTTGTTTGTTTGTTTGTTTGTTTGTTTGTTTGTTTGTTTGTTTGTTTGTTTGTTTATCCTTCTATAACTTTGAAAATTACTGGATATATTTCCAACAAACTTCATATGTAGAATCCACTTGTCATTGGATAGGTTTTAGGGCAAACGTTGTTTCTAAATCCCTGAAATGACTGGGGGTTTATACGAAGTCGAAACCGTGATTTTTCACTCCCTCAAAATATACACAACCAAACTTAATAGAAATCTACCTGCCATAATGAATATTAATTTCTAAACCTCTTTTCTCGTGTGCATCATTTCGATAACACGATTAATAAGGGAAATATCATTAACGGACCGTTTTTCCGGTACAAGTCCCACAGGACTTAACGCAAGAACGGGTGCCTGTAAAGCGTATTTCTTACAACTTGAAATCTACTGAATATATATATATATATATATATATATATATATATATATATATATATATATTGCTAGGGGCTTTACGTCGAACCGACACAGATAGGTCTTATGGCGACGATGGTATAGGAAAGGCCTAGGAGTTGGAAGGAAGCGGCCGTGGCCTTAATTAAGGTACAGCCCCAGCATTTGCCTGGTGTGAAAATGGGAAACCACGGAAAACCATCTTCAGGACTGCCGACAGTGGGATTCGAACCTACTATCTCCCGGATGCAAGCTCACAGCCGCGCGCCTCTACGCGCACGGCCAACTCGCCCGGTCTGAATATTGTGCCCTGACAGCAGTCCCTGTCACCATTTTGTAAATTTTAATTCAGTATCTCAAGGTTGGGTTAAGCCGCGGCGAAGCAATGCAGTCGGAGATCCATGAAGGCTCCACTCAAGGGACGTGCAAGTCCGACGAGTTGGGACACAGGTTAAATAAGTGGACTGTTATCATCGTGGCTTTTAACGTGGAATGTAATCATCATTTTCTGCCTAAATTACGTGAATGTTCCACCATAGAGTATTAAGAGATCGAAGATATTGGCATATTCGACGAGACACATTGACCAACATTTTATCTTATCCTAAATTAAATAACTATCCTAGTGTTCCTACGCTACTTTAAATGAGAACTCCGTAAAATGTTTTAATTATGGAAGGATCTCCCGTTTAATGACTTTAAAATAACTTTAAATGCATCAACTACATTAAAAACAAATTATTGGCAACACAAACGGATATGAAAGGAAAATATTATGTTAAATTGAAAATAAATACCTAACTTCAAGCTCTTGTTACAGATAAATACAACATCGTCAATCGAAACAAAAGAGACAAAGTGTCCCTCTGCTGAAGGCTTACATGGAAAGATCAGTTATCAATCTCGCATTTTTCAAAAAATAAATCACTGGGAATCATAGAATCATCCACTTCAGAATGCTATTTACTACCCAAATATCTCAAAATATTCCGTCATTTCTCTTTTTAAAATCACCGCATATATGTCGGTATCTGTCTATCTAGCAACTTGAAAAATACCGTTATTCTAACTTCATCAAATCACCATAAATGCAATAGAAATGTTTGAAAAACACAGGATCGTAACGTAATATGACATCCATCAAAATCATGCTTTACAAGACAGACTCGATCCTCCCGTACATTCATCGGTGACTGCACCTAGATTAAAACATCAAGAGACATTGCAACGTCTACGATAACCTTGTCTAACTACGTTGATTCTGCGCCTCTGGATACCACTGCGATGTTGACCTGGAATACTACAATAGCACTAGGCGTCAACTCAAATGATCTACAAAATCCAACTAGCAAAGAAATGGTTTACTTACCATAGAAGATCATATTTCTTTTACGACATGACCTCAATATCTTTTCGTTACCGATTATCTTGCGAAGATCCTAAACATCCCTTTAAAATCGTGCGCTCTGGTCAATCTTGTATTTAAATAGGATAAATGTGACGACCAACTACTAGTGTTCGTGAGTGCAACATCCTATAACATTATTCTAAAAATACGGCCTCGTACCTAAATAAATTATTCATCACGACAACAACAAAATTCACGCATGACCAACTTAATTCCAACCGTCAATACCATCATCAGGACCTTCACATAACATCATCATGAAATTCGCAATCCTAATGACACGTCTATAATCATCACATCACTCTTTCCACGTAAATATTTTCAAAGATCCTACCGCAACTAACACCTTATTACATCGCACAACTCGTCATGCACAGCGAATTCACAATATTAAAGAACAATCTATTCAGGCAATTACGTAAAATTACTAAATACGTTGCCGCAATAATTCCATATCACCACAATAGTATCACACTTCTAATATCAAACACTGTATTCCACACAAGCACATAACGTTTTGAAGACCATAGAATCGCACGTCGCAAAATACCGAGCTCCTCCGAGGTATTCTGAGCTACAGGTTAAAGTTAACGTTCATTACCATAACACCATTACGGTACCAATAACATCCATGTCGAAGGAACTTTCGTAAAACCTTGCTAGCAAACATTAAAGAAATCTTACACAACTATCGCATATTTTCACAACGTAATCTGGCTCACCACACTAGACGTAACGATCATAAATATTACAACGCAATGTTCAACAAATAACGGTCGCTTTCAAGTTAAAATTGTTCATGTCAAAATTGACAACCAAAATAAATACTACTCTACAACTACAATAAGCAATTACGTGGCGGAATATGTATAAGATATTCAAGTACTCATCCTGGGTTGTTGCTCCACGACGGTGTCACCTTCCGAGTTCAGCTCTCACTCAATAACATTATCAAGTATTGTCCATCACATTTCAGATCAGATCCTTTGAGGTCCCTCTATTTTAGTTGTTCATGTTGATACGTGCACACACAGCATTTGAATAATTATCTGATGACATTTCCATATTACCTGAAACTTAGAGATATCAATTAGAACAAGGTCATACACCTTAATACAATTTTAACAGTTCAAGTGATACACTTGCCTTTTCATTCAATAACAAGATATCTTGTTTTACAATATTGTATGTTTATAATATGCCAATATCTCTTTAGTAACTCCTTTCAATACAATCTTTTCCCTATGAATTCTTGCTTCCGATCGTTCCGAGATGCAGATTGAGAGTGTCAACTTCTTCAGAGACAAAACAGATTCTACTACAACATAATAATTGCAGACGGTTTGCTTTTCAGAATTCTTCTCAGCTTCTTGCTCCCATATGTTTCTGACAATTGGAAACATTTGACACATAATGTAAGACGATCTCGTACAAATCAGCTGTATTAGTAAAGGAACTTATTTAATAATTGCCGCCTCGTATTTAGGTTAGTAATCGACAGTTTCCTTTCTTCATCTCGATCGTTGGATCGTGCGAGACTAGATGTACAAGGTATGGCCCTCTCATATAAATTTATTGTTTACATATTTCATGGCCCTCAGTAACATTCTGTCGCAGATATACTGCCGTTCATGCATTCCGGAAACTTACTTGAAGAATGCGTATTATTCATATAATCCTGCCCTATGTTTCACAATATTTAACTTTCTGCTAATATTTCCGAGATACCACGGGGTTTAGAGCTGGTTATCAATCTGCTGATATCTTCAATTCGGCGATGCCGTTCACGTAATTAGACAAATCGACTGCCTTCTAATTCATCTGGAGGTGTGATAACCGGACATAAGATTTCATTGACGTTATTTCTCGACATAAACTTCCAATGTGTTCACCAATCTCATCCTGACATACATTGGAAGGTTATATTCCTCCTCTACTCAAAAATGAAATTTCGTATGAAAGGAGAAATTTCATATTCATGCCAGATCTTATCATAATTTTCTTCTTCAATGAAATCTTCTTTTATCATGTCTGAAATGAACGAAACTAACTCTGGTCTTGAGATACTGTTATTCCATATCCTGTCTTCGAATCCTGTCTGGACTTCATCATTCGTCATCTGATCCATCGGTCAGCGAATAAACATCCCAAACATCTCCGTTTCTTTCGTCTTCCACGATGATATTAACCTCCTCCTCTTCAACGATCGGGAAACTGTACTGCTTAAGACTTGAAGCATTGAAGATAGCAATGTTGTTGGACTCCAAACTCTGTATTTTATATGCGTTATTACCCAGCACTTCAATAACCTTGAACGGCCCGATATATAAATGTGCAAACTTGGAATAGAATTTTTCCGTAGGACAAGATACGGCTGGTTTTCTTACAAGAACATAGGTTCCAACCTCCAAAGGTTCTCGAAATTTCTTATGCCTCAACTTCTTTAGACGTTTTTCGGCCTGCCTTTTCATACATGCCTGAGCTTGCTTTATGTTCTCTTCGATGCTAGGACTTTCTTCGGCTGGCCTAGCAATGATCTCGTTCCAAGGACGTCTTGGCTGCTCGTTCGTGTGAAGAACGCTTGGAATATTGCCGATAGACTCGTGCCATGTAAAATTTATACAATCGGCTATTGTCGGTAAACACGAAGTCCATGTCCAATGACGTTCATGGCAGAAAATCCTACAATATTTCGCAATTTCCTTCATGACCCTTTCAGCTGCATTGGATTCAGGGTGCCTTATGGAACTAAACCGGTGTTGAATGTTCATTTTCCTTAAAGCTTCCGCAAATTCGTTTGACGTAAACTGTGTTCCATGGTCCGTTATTATGCATTTTGGTTTACCCATCTTTGGTATCGTTACTCTTTCTAAACTCCTAATTATGGACTTAGAGTTGGCCTTCCTAATGGGCTGAAGTGATACAAATTTTGACATCACATCGAGGACTACCAATACAAAACGGTTTCCACGTTTACCTACGGGTAAACTCCCATACAAATCCATGGCATATACTTCCCTAGGTCGGTCTGGTATTACAGCTATCGGTGGTTGATATAATAATACGGAGTTGTGTTTCACCCTCTGGCATATATCACAGGTTTTTACTATTCTCCCTATGGTTCTCCGGAACCCAGTCCATGTGAAAGTCTCTCCTATTGTAGCCGCTAGTTTATCTAGACCACCATGACCAATCATTCTATGGATGTACCATATGAGTTTACATCTTAATTTGCGTGGCACCACCACTCTTAATTTCTTCCGATCTTTGTCTATGTACTTATACAAGATGTTATTCGTCAGCACATAATCATCTATTTGATCTTCGGGTCCATCATCAGCTGACCTTCTTAGACAATACTCAATAATCTCTTTCAGAGATGAATCCTCAAGTTGCAACTCCGGCAATCGTTTTAAGCTTTCCAAGCATTCTTCATCCTCTTGAGTTATTTCAATAACATTGACCTCCAGAGGCTCTTCTGTTGGATTTCGGCTTAGACTGTCTGCCAACACATTACTTTTACCTGGGCAGAACTCAATTCTTAAATTAAATTGCTGCGCATAAAGTGCCCATCGTGATACTCTCTCGCTGGATAATGTGGTTTTTAACACAAACGTTAATGCTTTATGGTCCGTCCTAACAACTACCGGATACCCATACACTATTTTCCTCCACTGTTGTAATGCGTAAACAATGGCCAACATCTCAAGCTCAGTGGTCGTATACTTAAGTTCATGGTTTCTTAATTTTCTACTAACGAAGGCTAAATAGTTTATATTATTCTCCCCATTACTCTCCTGATACAATACAGCTCCAACTCCAACTGCTGAGGCATCAGATTGTATGATAAATTCACGATCGAAGTCCGGATATCCAAGTTTTATACTGTTAGCTAGTAATTCCTTCGCGTTAAGAAAAGCTCGATCATGACTCTCATTCCACCGCCAACGATTATTGGTCTTCAATAAATCTTGTAGGGGAGCTAATATCTCTGTATACCTTGGACAGTGGCTAGCGAAAAATCTCGTCATTCCCAAGAATTGTCGGATATGCTTAATCCTTCTGGGCTTCGGAAAGTTACATATGGCCTGTATCTTAACTGGGTTTGGTCTTATTCCAGTTCCATCAATTACATGTCCAACAAACAAGATTTCAGATTGGCAGAACTTTGACTTGGATCGATTGATTTTAAATCCAGCCTCATCTAAATTTCTTAGCAGCTGTTCCAACTTGACTACATGCTCCTCGAAAGTTGCTGTCGCCAGTACGATGTCATCAACATAAATGGTTATAAATTCTTTTACTTCCGGTTTCAAGTTCCTGTCTAAAGCTCGTACCAATGCAGCCGCAGAGTTAGAAATGCCGAATGGGAGTCTTTCAAAGATATATGTTTGATTATCAAACATGAAACCAGTAAATAGCTTGGATTTACTCTCCAAAACTATGTGGAAGTATGAGGAAGTCAAATCTAAGATCGTGAAAAATCTCTTGTTCCGAAATCCTCTTATTATCTCTTTTATTACTGGGGCTTTATCATACTCAGGAATTAATTTGGAGTTGACCTGTCTCGCATCAATGCACACGCGAATTGATCCGTTGCTTTTTCTTACCACTACCAGAGGGCTAACGAATGGTGTATGTGCTTTAGATATTATGCCATTATCCATCATCTCCTGTATTACCTTCCTAGCCTCGGGCATGAATTTATCTGGTATAGGGTATGGTTTAATCTTAAACGGCCTCCAATCTTTCACTAATAACTTGTACTCGAAGTTCTTTATTGCTCCAGGCTGGCTTTTAAAAGCATTGCTATACCTTTTCAGCAGATTCTCAATTATCCCTTGCTGTTCAGGATTTCCTCCTATTCCACTGTCGATTGTCTGTCCACATACAGCGTCTTCTGTGTCGTATCTTTCCATTATCTTCTCGGCAACATGTGCAGCTTCATTTATTGAAATGTTCATGGTTTTCTGTAGCTCACTCGTTTCCTTGTTTTCTATTCTAGCTGTGATGTCCTGTCCTCTTTCACCGTCACATCTGATCCTTATTTCTTCTTTCTTTAAATCAATTACTATGTTGTTTTCTCTGATAAAATCTGATCCAATAATTAAGTTATATTGGATTTTGTCCATGACTACAAATGGATGTTCCATTAAATTTCCTCCGATTTCTATTGGCAAATAAGTTTGTATCTTGCATTTCGTGACCTTGTCTGGAATTATGCCCTTGATTTTCATGTTGGCAATCGGAATTACAGGCAAGTGTGCTTTGTCTTGCAACTCTGAGAACAGTAGTTTGGAGATGATACTTATACTTGCTCCAGTATCCAATAATGACAATACTCGAATACCCAATATTGTGACGTAAATAACGGGCAGTCCTCTCTTTAATCTTGTTCCTTCAGGTAGACCGTCTTCGTGTAGCAATTCCTCGGGTTCAAATTCCCACGATTCGATTCCTGCTATGACCCATTCGTGCTGCCTATAATTTGGATTTAACTTACTAATTCTATTATTTGTCATTGATTCCAAAACGAAGTTTTTTTTTTTCACCCCGTCATTGCCTTGATTATTCTTGTCAAATGGTGTGGCTGCGGGATTTAACGTTTTATCAGCGCTTTCTTTTCTTTGTTCTTGCTGATACAACAGACTAGTCGCGCCCACGCAATCAGCGTTCATATCTTGATTCAATATCGCTCGTTCCCATTGCCTGCATTCCTGCTGCTTTCTTAATTCGCCAAGGTACCTTTCTCTTTCCTTGTTTATCTCCTCGTCCTGTCGAATATCTGATTGTCTTGAATTTTCTCGATACCTATCTCTGCGGTACGGCCATTTATCTCTGTTTCGACTCCACCTTGTATTTCTGTAATACCTAGGATATCTCCGCTCTTCGTTTCGAGACGGTGCCCACTTCTGGCGCGTCTTGTCACTCTTCTCATCCCTATGTTCCACTCTTCTGTAGCCTTCATTCGTCCTAGGTCTATCTCCTTGACCGTGACTATTGTATCCCTGGTTTCTTTCTACATCTTCATCTCCTGCTGGTGTTACCACGTTTACCGTCGGATCGACGTGTCTTACTATGCGGCTATTAGTATGTGTTGACGTGCTGTCAATTTGCCGAAGTATCGACTCTGCTTGCACGGCTGATTGAATGTTTGCCGCCGTCAATAATCTCTGTATATCCGCAGGGAACTGTTTGATTATTGCTCGTACCATTTCTGTTTCTGTAGGTGGAGAATCAAGCTCCTTCAGTCGATGAAATTGTATCGTGAAGTATTCGGCAAACTTACTCGGTCCTGCTAAAGAATATTTCTTCGAGTATAGATCGAGTCTGATTCCTTGCTGTACGTCGATTCCCCAGAATTTATCCAAGAAAGCTTGTTTAAAGCCTGCATAATCCTCAAAAACGTAGCGAAAAGCTTTAAACCAAATGAGTGGTGCACCTTCTAAGTGTTTCTCCACTGTCTTTAACTGGCGCTCTGTAGATACCTTTGTCTCTCTAAAATATTCCTCAATCTCTCTTAGAAAACCACGAGGAGTCATACTGGATCCTATATTTCCGTTAAATTTCTTAGGCCTATCTTCATAAGTGCGTATAATGTTAACAATCTGGGTTCCACTTCCCGTTTGAACTGTCCCGTTGTCATTAATATCAACGCAAAGCTGTGGTATCTCAAATTGACTGTTTACTTCAGTCTTCCTTCCATCCTCAATTATCGTCTGTCGGTCGTTCAACGATGATACCAAATTCCTATTTGTTTCGTTTTCAATTCTTAGGTTCTGTACGTCCTTTTGAATAGCATTTAAGTCGTCTTTTAATCCTTTTATTTGTTGGTTCATCAAAGCTTTATTCTCTTCAGTTTCTTCCGTTATCAAATTGAACCTGTCATTGATCTGCTCTCTTGCTTGGGTTATCTCTTTCCGAATATTCTCATTGGTGATAATGACTTCATCCGATACCTTCTTGAGTTTTTCATCCCAACCATTATCAGTCTCTTTTATCTTCTCCTGCATCACATCCACTTCTTCCTTGAGCTCTTTAAGGTCATGGTCGACTTGAACTCGCAACTCTTGGATGCTTGACTTAAAATCATCCTTCAATTCTTCGAATTTTTCTTGAAAATTCCTCTTATTCTCGTTCATCGCTGCATTCACTTCTTCTTTTAAATTTAATACTTCTCCTTGTACTTCAGCGACTTTCGATCCTAACGATACAATCTCTTCTTGCATCACCTTCATATTTTCTTGCACCATATCGGTGATTCTGTCGAAAGTTCCTTGCATTTTTTCGTGTGATTCGTGAATTTCTGCTCTAGTAGTCCTCTGTGATTCCTGTATTTTCTTCTCGGTATTTTCTTGCGACTCTCGTACTTCTTGAATCTTTTTCTCAGTACTTTCTTGTGATTCACGTACTTCTTGAATCCTTTTCTCAGTACTTTCTTGTGACTCCTGAATTTTCCTTTCTGTATTTTCTTGTGCTTCCTGAATTCTTTTTTCTGTATTTTCTTGCGCTTCTTGAATTCTCTTTTCTGTACTCTCTTGCGATTCCTGCATTTTATTCATTTTTCCAGCGAGCTCCTCCAATAACAGTTTTACTTGAGCAAGAGACGCCATCGTAATTTCCTATATCGTTCCTTATTGATAATATATCACCCTCAATCTCACTCTACAGTCTTAGTCCAGTGTTTCCACCACACCTATACCTGCCTAGCACTTCACGAATTAGATTCAATAAATGAACGTATGGGTCTCTCCGGATCTGACCCGAAATATGACGGACATCCAATAATAAGTGACACGGAACAACCTATCGCTCTATCCGAGTTAAATGACTCATTATCCCGATTAACAAGAGCTGAAACTTTACGGAAAATCCTTCCATAATGTCATAAAATAAGACTAAGTAAAATCGTAGTATTAATTAACGGTCAAATCCTTCCAATATTATTCATAAAATATATGATTAAATAAATATCTCAAACATTCTTCACTAACAACGTTGTAGATTCAATGTTCTCTGATTACCAATGTCTTTTCGAGTTTTCCTTTCTTTAAGTCCACTGCCACGCGATAAATAATTCGACTCTAGTCGTTCAGTAATAAAACAATTCAACTCTGGCCCCACAGTTGGGTGTCAAGTAAAATTATATAACCTATATGTGCCCTGACAGCAGTCCCTGTCACCATTTTGTAAATTTTAATTCAGTATCTCAAGGTTGGGTTAAGCCGCGGCGAAGCAATGCAGTCGGAGATCCATGAAGGCTCCACTCAAGGGACGTGCAAGTCCGACGAGTTGGGACACAGGTTAAATAAGTGGACTGTTATCATCGTGGCTTTTAACGTGGAATGTAATCATCATTTTCTGCCTAAATTACGTGAATGTTCCACCATAGAGTATTAAGAGATCGAAGATATTGGCATATTCGACGAGACACATTGACCAACATTTTATCTTATCCTAAATTAAATAACTATCCTAGTGTTCCTACGCTACTTTAAATGAGAACTCCGTAAAATGTTTTAATTATGGAAGGATCTCCCGTTTAATGACTTTAAAATAACTTTAAATGCATCAACTACATTAAAAACAAATTATTGGCAACACAAACGGATATGAAAGGAAAATATTATGTTAAATTGAAAATAAATACCTAACTTCAAGCTCTTGTTACAGATAAATACAACATCGTCAATCGAAACAAAAGAGACAAAGTGTCCCTCTGCTGAAGGCTTACATGGAAAGATCAGTTATCAATCTCGCATTTTTCAAAAAATAAATCACTGGGAATCATAGAATCATCCACTTCAGAATGCTATTTACTACCCAAATATCTCAAAATATTCCGTCATTTCTCTTTTTAAAATCACCGCATATATGTCGGTATCTGTCTATCTAGCAACTTGAAAAATACCGTTATTCTAACTTCATCAAATCACCATAAATGCAATAGAAATGTTTGAAAAACACAGGATCGTAACGTAATATGACATCCATCAAAATCATGCTTTACAAGACAGACTCGATCCTCCCGTACATTCATCGGTGACTGCACCTAGATTAAAACATCAAGAGACATTGCAACGTCTACGATAACCTTGTCTAACTACGTTGATTCTGCGCCTCTGGATACCACTGCGATGTTGACCTGGAATACTACAATAGCACTAGGCGTCAACTCAAATGATCTACAAAATCCAACTAGCAAAGAAATGGTTTACTTACCATAGAAGATCATATTTCTTTTACGACATGACCTCAATATCTTTTCGTTACCGATTATCTTGCGAAGATCCTAAACATCCCTTTAAAATCGTGCGCTCTGGTCAATCTTGTATTTAAATAGGATAAATGTGACGACCAACTACTAGTGTTCGTGAGTGCAACATCCTATAACATTATTCTAAAAATACGGCCTCGTACCTAAATAAATTATTCATCACGACAACAACAAAATTCACGCATGACCAACTTAATTCCAACCGTCAATACCATCATCAGGACCTTCACATAACATCATCATGAAATTCGCAATCCTAATGACACGTCTATAATCATCACATCACTCTTTCCACGTAAATATTTTCAAAGATCCTACCGCAACTAACACCTTATTACATCGCACAACTCGTCATGCACAGCGAATTCACAATATTAAAGAACAATCTATTCAGGCAATTACGTAAAATTACTAAATACGTTGCCGCAATAATTCCATATCACCACAATAGTATCACACTTCTAATATCAAACACTGTATTCCACACAAGCACATAACGTTTTGAAGACCATAGAATCGCACGTCGCAAAATACCGAGCTCCTCCGAGGTATTCTGAGCTACAGGTTAAAGTTAACGTTCATTACCATAACACCATTACGGTACCAATAACATCCATGTCGAAGGAACTTTCGTAAAACCTTGCTAGCAAACATTAAAGAAATCTTACACAACTATCGCATATTTTCACAACGTAATCTGGCTCACCACACTAGACGTAACGATCATAAATATTACAACGCAATGTTCAACAAATAACGGTCGCTTTCAAGTTAAAATTGTTCATGTCAAAATTGACAACCAAAATAAATACTACTCTACAACTACAATAAGCAATTACGTGGCGGAATATGTATAAGATATTCAAGTACTCATCCTGGGTTGTTGCTCCACGACGGTGTCACCTTCCGAGTTCAGCTCTCACTCAATAACATTATCAAGTATTGTCCATCACATTTCAGATCAGATCCTTTGAGGTCCCTCTATTTTAGTTGTTCATGTTGATACGTGCACACACAGCATTTGAATAATTATCTGATGACATTTCCATATTACCTGAAACTTAGAGATATCAATTAGAACAAGGTCATACACCTTAATACAATTTTAACAGTTCAAGTGATACACTTGCCTTTTCATTCAATAACAAGATATCTTGTTTTACAATATTGTATGTTTATAATATGCCAATATCTCTTTAGTAACTCCTTTCAATACAATCTTTTCCCTATGAATTCTTGCTTCCGATCGTTCCGAGATGCAGATTGAGAGTGTCAACTTCTTCAGAGACAAAACAGATTCTACTACAACATAATAATTGCAGACGGTTTGCTTTTCAGAATTCTTCTCAGCTTCTTGCTCCCATATGTTTCTGACAATTGGAAACATTTGACACATAATGTAAGACGATCTCGTACAAATCAGCTGTATTAGTAAAGGAACTTATTTAATAATTGCCGCCTCGTATTTAGGTTAGTAATCGACAGTTTCCTTTCTTCATCTCGATCGTTGGATCGTGCGAGACTAGATGTACAAGGTATGGCCCTCTCATATAAATTTATTGTTTACATATTTCATGGCCCTCAGTAACATTCTGTCGCAGATATACTGCCGTTCATGCATTCCGGAAACTTACTTGAAGAATGCGTATTATTCATATAATCCTGCCCTATGTTTCACAATATTTAACTTTCTGCTAATATTTCCGAGATACCACGGGGTTTAGAGCTGGTTATCAATCTGCTGATATCTTCAATTCGGCGATGCCGTTCACGTAATTAGACAAATCGACTGCCTTCTAATTCATCTGGAGGTGTGATAACCGGACATAAGATTTCATTGACGTTATTTCTCGACATAAACTTCCAATGTGTTCACCAATCTCATCCTGACATACATTGGAAGGTTATAATATATTTAAACCAAACTTCATATTTAGCATCCACCTGTCCAAGGGTAGGTTTGTTTGGTGTCTGCATGTCTGTTTGTTGGTTTATTTGCTTTTCTGATTGTCGGTCTTTCTATAACTTGAAAACTTCTGGATATATTTCAACCAAACTTCATATTCAGAATTCACCTGTCCTTGGGTAGGTTTAGAACAAATATAGTTTCTAAATCTCTGAAATGACTGGGGGTTTATACGAAACCGAAACGGTGATTTTGCACTCCCTCAAAATATACATAACAAAACTTAATGGAAATCTATCTGCCTTAATGGAAATTAATTTCTAAATCTTTTTTTTTCCATGTTCATCATTTCGATACCTGGATTAATATGGGAGATATCATTAACGGACCATTTTCCGGTACAAGTCCCGCCGGACTTAACGCAAGAATGGGTGTCTGTAAAGCGTATTTTTTACAACTTGAAATCTACTGAATATATTTGAATCAAACTTTATATTTAGCATCCACCTGGCCAAGGGTAGGATTACAGGACAATACAATTTCAAATTCCCGGGATAGACTGAGGTTTTATAGGGAACGGAAATGGTGATTTTTACTCTCCCACAATATATGAAGTTCAAGACCAACCTGACTGGAAATATACTAAATTTGAAGGAAATCCAATTCTATTTTTTTTTCACATGTGCATTTTCTCAACACGACGATTAATGAGGGAGATATCATGAAAGGTCGATTTCTCAGTCTAAGTCCAGCGGACGTAGCCAAAGGTTGTTATACGTGGAGCAGATTCCTTATCTTCTATACAAATAAATTCGTAACGACCGTGTGTCTGTACGTTGACTATTTTGGCGAAATTTCCGTACAGTTATCCGTTTCAGGTGCAATGACTATCTGCATAATTTTTAGCTTTGGTGTCTGTATATCTATCTATTTGTTTGTTTGTTTGTTTGTTTGTTTGTCCTTCTATAAATTGAAAACTACTGGATATATTTCCACCAAACTTCATATTTAGAATCCACCTGTCCTTGGGTAGGTTTTAGGGCAAACGTTGTTTCTAAATCCCTGAAATGACTGGGGGTTTATACGAATCCGTAACCGTGATTTTTCACTCCCACAAAATATACACAACGAAACTTAAAGGAAATCTTCCTGCCTCATTTTTTCTCATATACATCATTCTGATAACACGATTAATAAGGGAGATATCATTTACGGACCGTTTTCCTGTACAAGTCCCACCTGACTTAACGCAAGAGCGTATTTCTTACAACTTTGAAACTACTGAAGATATTTGAACCAAACTTAATTCCTAGCATCCACAGGTCAATACCATTTCAAATTCCCGGAATGGACTGGGGTTTTATAGGAACCGAAATGGTGATTTTACTCTCCCACAATATATAAAGTACAAGACCAACATGACTGGAAATCGACCAAATTTGATGGAAATCCAGTTCTAAATATTTTCTCACGTGCATTTCCTTAACAGGAGGATTAATAAGGGAAATATCGTGAAATTGCGGTTCCTCAGGCTAAGTAAAGCGGACATAGCCCGAAAGCTGTTATACGTGGAGCAGATTCCTTATCTATATAAATCAAATCGTAACGACCGCGTGTCTGTGCATTGACTACATTGGCGAAATTTTTGTACAGCTTTCCGTTTAAGGGGTAATAATTACCATCTGAAGATTTTTCAGCTATAGTTTCCTGAAAGCCCTAAATTTTACACCCTTCTCCCAACATCAAGGTTGCTTCACAATCTGCCACACAAGCTATAAAATTGAAATTAAGCAAATCATACGTTTTAGACGGTAACCTACGGAAAATTCCAAGATCTTCAAATTTTTCTATTTTTATGCCGAAGAATATCGAAATACGGTGGCAATTTAACGCCGGTGAAGACCTTCGTTTCGAGGTATTTCGTAGCTAAACGGCAAGTTCTATCACAGAACGGATGTAAAATGCTCCGTTCAATTGGGAGTGATCTACAACTTTGGACCTGTGACATTAAGTCGTCTATCTCTCTCGCTCTCACTCTCTTTCTCTCTCTCTCTCTCTCTCTCTCTCTCTCTCTCTCTCTCTCTCTCCCCGTTATAGGGTAGATTTGGCGGTATATTTCGATTGTTCGTAAATTTTGTGCTTTTTACACGTATGTTACTTCGATTGACACAATTATAGAAAATATAGAATCATCGAACTTTGCACGCACAATGGCATGACTAATGTCTATATGCGAACCAAATTTCATGATTCTAGCTTCCACATAAGTATGTGAAAAATAATGTAACATGTTAAAGATGTACCCAAATTTCACCCCATTCAAATATCGTAACTCAATCGAACCCATAAAAATGGGAGGTACTGGGATATGTTTTAAGACCAACATGTAGAGCGATAAAAGGGACGTCTGAAGGTGCAAACCGTTTGTTGGTGTGATCTACCGTTTAGGAGCAGTATATCTCGAAATGACACTTACAAACGAGGCCATGCTTATCTGTCATCTATATAAATATAATCGTAACGACCGTGTGTCTGTACATTGACCATTTTGGTGGAATTTCCATACAGTTATCCGTTTCAGGTGTAATAATGACCATCTGCATATTTCTTAGCTTTGGTGACTGTTTGATTGTTTGAAAACTACTGAATATATTTCTACCAAACTTGACATTTAGAGTCCATCTGTCGTTGAGTAGGTTTTAAGGCCATTATTATTTCTGAATACCTAAATTTACTGGAAGTTTATCCGAAACCGAAACCATGCTTTTGCACTAACTAAAATTATGCACATCCGAAATTAATGGAAATCCACAATCCTTAATGGAAATCCATTTCTAAAACGATTTTTCTCATGTGCATTTTTTGAAAGGAGGATTAATAAGTGAAATATCGGTTTTGCATGTTAAGACCAGGGGACATATCCCAAAAGGTGTTTTACGTGGAGCAGATTCCGTATCTATCTACAGATAAATAAAATCGTAACGACTGTGTGTGCCTGTACATTGACTAATTTGATGAAATTTACGTACAGTACCCATTTGAGGGGTAATAATGACCATCTGCATATTTGTTGGTGTAATTTCCTGAAAGTCCTCATTTTTAACCCTCTCGCAGAAAATCCATATTGCGGCATCACCTGCCAGACGAGCAAGAAAGTTGAAATTTGGCAAAATTATACGTTTTAGCCTGTAACGAACGGAAAACTTTCAAGATATTTAAATTTTTCACTTTATATCCCCGACCAATATCGACATTTGGAGGCAATTTTAATAATGGTGCAGATCTTCTTTTCGAGGTATTTCGTGGGATAAACGTGAATTCCTGTCACATAACGAATGGCACAATCTCCGTTCAATTTGGAGTGAGGTTCAACCTTGGTCTTATGACTTTTTGTCGTATCTGTTTCCCTTATACGTTAGATTCATCTCTATTTCTCAATTTTCAGTAAATTTGGACTTTTTACATGCTTAATCCATACATTCAATCACTTATAGGATTGATAGAACCATCAAACTCTACACGAACATTGGCCCACTCAGTACCCATATGTGAGCCAAATGCTATCTCACATAATTATCCGAAAAGTAATGCAATGTAAGATAATCGTACCCAAATTGCACCCTATTCAACGTTTCTAACACAACATGACAGATGAATAGATGAGATGCGAGAAAATATCATAGGAGCAGCCATTTAGGCCGCTAAATACTGCGCCTTACGGTACAATCCTTTGTCGATATAACATACCTTTCAGCAGCAGTTAATATGTAAATGAAGGTCTGCAATATTGTAAATATGCATATACTTTCGTATATTATTATATCATAATATATATTTATGTGGAACTGGCATTAGTTATGAGGGCCTAACATTATAATGAATAACTCACTTCTCGATTTGACTTGCAGAAGGCAAGGGAGCATGCAATTTTGTTCAAAACTCCCCTACCTGATTGTGTACGGCTGTAGGCCAGGGTGCCCGCCGTTACAAAATATACCCATCTAAAATGTGACTAGCATTAGGCATAGTGGCCTGCTATTTTAACAGAAACTCACCAACTCTGCTTGATTGGCAGTAAGCTGGCGCAGAAGGAAAAAGGGCCTGTCATTATAATATGAACTGCACAACTCAATTTTGACTGGTAGTAGGGAAGTTGCCTGCCATTATAATAAAAACTCCTCAACTGTAATCTGTCTGGAAGAAGGAAAGGGGCCTGCCATTGAAACGGAAACTCCCAAATCGATTGTGACCGCGCAACAGGCAATGGGGCCTGCAATTATAATGCAGATTTCCCAACTCGATTATGAATGGCAGTGGGCAAGTGAGCCTGCCGTTATCATCACAACACCGAAAAAACACCTTACTTTGGAAACAACGTATGGGGACCTCCCCATGCTATTTCTCGGATAGCGCTAAGAGGCATGCAATGTTAAAACAATATTTTTTACTGTACGTATAGTATTTACTTCGGTATCCGTATACAATGTAGAATGCCGTCACGAAGCACGGGTACATTTGCTAGTATATTATAATTATATATTCCTTCTCGATATTGGTTACTGCATCGTGAATTGAATAACAGTAAAACTGGGTCAGTATATCGCGGGTAATAAGTGGAACCGCGGAGAACAATGCTAGAAGAAGATAATAGACCAGACCTTCCATTGAAATCTCCATCCGAGAAGGTTTTCTTCAAAGCACAAAGTTTCTTAGAATTAAAGGTCTTTATCCCAGTCTCCCTTACCCGCGGGTCGAGAGGAGGAAGAGAAGGAAAAGTAAGCTTCGACTGTCGTCCTGAACTAAGTGAAGGGCTCTGTTTAAGACTCCGATATTCTTTAAGAGATTGAAGTACTGCAACTATGAAGTTCATACCGGAGAGCTTGAGGGAGGTTTGACAATAGGTTATATATTTCCAGCAGCGACTGTGGCATACTTTTATTTAATAATAATAAAAATAATAATAATAATAATAATAATAATAATAATAATAATAATAATAATAATAATAATAATAATAATAATAATAATAATAATAATACTTTAGTTATCATTTGAAATAGAAAATCAAATGTTTTAATTTCAAACATACGACAGAGGCTTTTTAATTTCATGTAAATCATGTGTGTTGTTAATCATGTTATTGAGATAATCATTAAAATGTTAATGTTTGTTTCATTCCACTATGAGACAGCGGCCGCAATACATCAAATCATTTAGATTCGGCCGTATCAAATTTATGGGTTCGTGAATGATTTACCAATAATAAAGTAAAAATTATTTTATGGTCAGAATGCCTTTACTGGCAATACCTAGTGTTTACAGTGCACTATGTCTTCTTGTGTAGGCTAAAACAAATTTGTTACTTTCATTGACCTGTCTCACTCCCATCCTTGACTTTGACAGCATGAAAGTGACCGAGATATGAGTGATCCTAATAATGCCATTCCTTATGCACCCAATTCCTGTTATTAATGGTGTGAAAATTTTGCTCATTGAGTCCGTTGATACGGGCATTTCAGTGGGTTTTGCAGACTGAGATTTAATAGGAACTTCTGGCTCAGTGAGGAAAGCAACGGGAAACTATCTCACTCCTCATTTCCCTAGTACGCCTATTCAGTGACGCCTGGGACACCTAACGGCTGATGGCTGAGATGTTGAGGTCCAAACCAGCCTCCGGGATAAGCACTCAACATATACTGTACATACATGGTGACGTTGAGCTCACACACAAAGCACATAGGTACTCAAGAAAAGGGTAGTAAGGCAGCACTTGTTCAACTGAAGTGGCCAGATACAGTAATACTGTTGGTGCAAGGTTGCATACATTTAGCTGTGAGTTTCGAAAACTGAACAAATAAATTCATTTTCATTCATTTCCACGAAGACTCTCGAACTATTCATCTAATGCAGGGCCTCTCAAACGCTCAAAATCTCACGCGTGCATATCGAGGCGCAGAGACTCCGTGCACTGTGCATCGTTCCGACTCGGCTCAACTCGGCTTGACTCGGATGGTGTAGTGCGTTGAGAGCGACGAAGCGTTCTGTGATAGACGGCTTGTTTATCAGTGCAATGGATAAGCGCAAGACAACAATATAATAATGGAGCAACCTGTTTCAAAGAAAGCAAAGACTTCCGAAAGTCCATTTCAATCGAACTGGGAACTTTCGTATTTCTTTGTCAGTCGTGACGATAAAGCCAAATGCTTAATCCGTGGGACAATAATTATGTGATAAGTTAATCAAAAATAACTATTTTCCAATACAAGGGCTTTGCTCAAATTCTATGAGAATTTATCGAAGGAAGATTTTCCTAAGCCGCATCGAGAAACAGCTAAGATTGTTTCTATATTTGGTTCCACAAGCATATGTGAAAGGTATTTTTTTTCCTGCTTTAACTTGTACGAAAACTAGATTGCGTGCGAGTAGGCCTATTTCTGATTGTAATTTAAAGAAGGCTCTCAATTTGCTGTCAGCCGGTCCCTTGTTGCAGGATAACTGGTATCATTGCAAAGATAAAGGAAAATAAGAGCTAGAGAAGATAAATTGTCTGCTCAAACCAAATTGAAAGAAGAGTGTTTTAACACCGGTAACGTTGCCCCGTACAACAGTGTCCCTGCTCACCGCATATAATCATTTCGCAGTGAGGGGAGGATCAGCGGGGAAGGTGGAGAAGGCGAAGACAGGTCGAACGGGTGAGAGAGGTGTAAGGGAAATGGAGTGGGGGTTTGCACTCTGGTCAACCTAGTGAAGTCGTCTCCTGCACCTTGCGCCCGTGCACTGCACGGCGCATGCACCCTGAGAGGCCCTGATCAAATGCTTTGAAGAGGACACCGTAGTGCCTTCTAAATATATGTATTTTAAGGATAGGTTGATAGAATACTAAACTCTTAAGACTTATTATTGTATTGTATATCATGTTATTTTTATACTGGTAACGAAATGAAGGTCCCACTTTTAATAGTGTGTCCATAATATTTCCGTAAAATGTTCAGTGTTCAGAAAATATTCTATATTCAATATTTAATATAATGAGCGGTGAACAGGAGAAGCTGAATTTGCGTAGAAATGAGTATAATCAATAACTTATTTTTCTAGACTTTACTTCAAAACGAAAATAATTATGGTTTTTTTCAGTACGATTAATTAATTATTGTCTGACAGATGAAATGATATAATATAGGAGAGCGTTGCTGGAGTAACATGAAAAACAGGAGTACTCGGAGAAAAGCCTGTCCCGTCTCCGCTTTGTCCATCACAATCCCACATGGAGTGAACGAAATTTGAACCACGGAACCCAGCGGTGAGAGGCCGGTGCGCTGCCGCCTGAGCCACTGAGGCATGTATTCGCAATTGTTCTTAAGTTAAGAGATGAATCTGGAAATCAAGCTCGTGATGTCAACTAAAGCTGTAAACATTACTGGTGTGATAGCGTTCTGTGAACTCGGGGCGTGAAATATCGGAGGGCTAAAAGTGGTTTAAAGCTCAGGCTGAGTTGAAGTACAGTATCTGTGGTCTCCACAGGCCAAGATGATTCAAATGCGATCGATAGATGCGCTCAGCTGGAAAGAGCAAAGAAATAGAGAGGACATTTCACAGCGATTGGTAGCTGGTTTGGTTTGGTTTGTTTGTTTACTTTCGTGAACACACAACTCGGGCATGCTGCTCAAATACATTACAATTTAAGCGTTTCTAAAGAGTAAACGTAACACTCGAACATGACAAAGACTCTACATAAAACACTTCGGGTTTATAACGCTACAAGATGTTGCGTAACTGTATTTCTTGGCAGCAAACTAATACATAAAAGCTGAACAACGGTAGATAATTTTTAGCACCACGACTGGATGAGAAAATCTCATGTTCTATGAACTAGTCAAAAATAAGTTGAATTACAAAGCATACAAGTTTGTATTATAAGTAAACATTCTTTCTTCCTTCCTTTCTTAATCTGTTTACCCTCCAGGGTTGGTTTTTCCCTCGGACTCGGCGAGGGATCCCACCTCTACCGCCTCAAAGGCAGTGACCTGGAGCGGGAGACATTGGGTCGGGGATACAACTGAGTAGGATCACCAGTACCTCGCCCAGGCGGCCTCACCTGCTATGCTATGATGGGGGATAGGAAGATTGGAAGGGATAGACAAGGAGGAGGGAAGAAAGTGGCCGTGGCCTTTAGTTAGGTACCATCCCGGTATTTGCCTGGAGAAGAAGTGGAAAACCACGGGAAACCACTTCCAGGATTGTTGAGGTGGTCAGTTGACCTCCCGAGGCTGAGTAGACCCCGTTTCAGCCCTCGTACCAATTTTCAAATTTCGTGGCAGAGCCGGGAATCGAACCCGGGCCTCCCGGGGTGGCAGCTAATCACACTAACCACTACACCACAGAGGCGGACAGTAAACATTATTAATAACTTAATATGATGACTCGATATGGTGAATGGGTGGGCTAAAGTTTCTAGGAAAATAGGGTACGCGACCATGAAGGAAGATAAAGGCAATGTTGGTTGGACTTGATTTTCATGATTGAAAAATGTTTCGAACTAATAATGAAATATGTCCAGCGGTCCTCGAGTTATAACGGTTTAGGTAGTGCAATGCCAACCCTCACTAATGTTCTTTCCGTATTTAGAACAACGTTTCTACTGGTGAAAAACATACAAACTGTTAGTGTGGGCGACCTTTTGAAGACAGATACGTGATCTCCAAGACTACATTGTAGAACATTTTGTGTTTTTAATTCTTATGCAGGCCTATACAATTTTTGAGTACCTTCAACGCCTTAGGCAGTATATACTGATAAATTTCGCAGCGTGGCGTGACTATCTTCCAGTTTTTTAGTGAGATACAGAAAGATCTGCAGGAGATTGGGATCTCATTTGAAGATATCCAGGAGCGTGTCCCACTTAAGAAAAAACTCCAAGAACATCAGAGTTTCCTACCAAAGCCGAAGATGAAAACTGGAAAGGCATGGACGGAAGAGCGAAAGGAGCAACACCGTATACGAATGAAGGAATACTGGACCAACATTAAAGCTCAAGGAAAAGACTTGAAATGACGTGGTCCTTAGTTGGCCGAAACGAAACAAGAAGAGAATAATAATAATAATAATAATAATAATAATAATAATAATAATAATAATAATAATAATAATAACAATAATTGTAACTCCCACCAACTAATTTTACGATTTCCGGAGACACCAAGGTGGCATATTTTTTTCTCGAAGCAGTTATTCCTCGAACGTGCCGGTAAGTGTTATCGTATTTGAGTACCTTCAAATGTCAACAGATTGAGCCGGTCTGGAATTGACCAACTTGGTCTCAAAAGGTAGCGTTCCGCCGTCGGAGTCACTCTTTCGGATTATAAGGTGAAAGTGAGTTTTCTTTTTCCTCCTTGTTTATATACTGATCAGACTGAACATTTGACCACCTACCTAATAGCCGGTATGTCCATCTCTGGCACGGATGAAAGCGGCCAAGCGTCTTGGCATGGAAGCAATGAGGCGTTGGTAGGTCGCAGGAAGGAGTTGGCACCACATCTGCAGACACAAGTCACCTAATTCCCGTTAATTCCTGGGAGGAGTGCTATGACCTCTGACGCCACGTTCAATCACATCCCAGATGTGTTCGATCGGGTTAAGATCTGGCGAGTTTCGGGACCAGCACATCAATTGCAACTCGTCACTATGTTCCTCGAACCACTCCATCACACCGCTGGCCTTGTGAAATGGCGCATTATCTTGTTGAAAAATGCCACCGCCGTTGGGAAACATGATCGTCATGAAGGGGTTTACGTGGTCTGCAGCCAGTGTACGATAATTCTCCGCCGTCACGGTTCCTTGCACGAGCTCCACTGGACCCATGAGTGCCCACGTGAATGTTCCTCAGAGCATAATTGAGCCGCCGCTCTGCCACTGCCCCAACGTGCAGTGACGATGGTCGCGTGCCCATTCAGTCGTTGTTGCCGATGTCGTGGTGTTAACATCGGCACATGCAAGGGTCGTCTGCTGCGGAGGTTCATCCTTAGGAGTGTTCGGTGCATTGAGTGTTCAGACACACTTGTACTCTGCTCATCATTAAAGTCTGATGTTAGTTCCGCCACAGTTCGCCCCCCTCTCCTGTTTTACCAGTCTGCCCAGCCTACGACGTCCGACATCTGTAATGAAGGGTGGCCGCCGAACCCTGACGTGGTTTCACCTTAGTTTCGCCACTTGTTGCAGACACTCACCATGGCACTCTTCGAACACCCGACAAGTCGTGCAGTTTCCGAAGTACTCGTGTCGAGCCTCCTTGCCATCACATTCTGCCATCAGTCAAACTCAGATAGATCGCGCAGCTTTCCTATTCCACACACGGACAGCACGCTCACTGATAATACATGAACCGTGCGTGTGTCTGACTAGCAGTCATTCCTCGTCAGGTGACGCTGCTATCGCCTGAACGGGTTTATATCGATTGTATGTAGGTGCACATAAAGTTCTGGCTGATCAGTGTATTTAGTTTGTTAATAGGAGTTGATAATCACGCTGTATTTTCCCCTCAAAAGAAAAATCACCATCACCACCTCATTTTGTTGACTGCTCCTGCTGGAATGCTCGTCGAGAAATAGTTGTATTCATGAATTACAAATCAAGGTTTACTTATGGTATTTCCGGAACACATTTCCCGTGGTCAGGTGGTAGAGCGCTGGCCTTCTGAGGCTAACTTGGCAGGTTCAAACCAGGCTCAATCAGGTGGTATTTGAAGGTGCTCAAATACGTCAACCTCGTGTCGGCAAATTTACTGTCAGGTATTATTATTATTATTATTATTATTATTAGGGCGAGGTGGCCGTACGATTACGGGCACGCAGCTGTGAGCTTTCATCCGGGAGATAGTAGGTTCGAACCCCACTGTCGGCAGCCCTGAAATTGTTTCCGTGGTTTCCATTTTCACACCAGACAGATGCTGCTGCTGTACCTTAATTAAGGCCACGTCCGCTTCCTTCCCACTCCTAGGCCTTTCCTATCCCATCGTCGTCATAAGACCTATCTGTGTCTGTGCGACATAAAACAAATTGTGAAAAAATATTTTTTTTTATTATTATTATTATTATTATTATTATTATTATTATTATTATTATTATTATTATTACATTTTTCTTGTTATCTATTATGTAACCGGGTGCTTGAATCGCACGTTGATATGGAACCCCCTTTTCATCAGCCATTCAATCAATAACCATTTATCTGCATTTAGACCTATCAATCTTGTGGCAGATCCCATATGAGTTGTTTTACCTAGACTTTTCTTTAATTATTTCAAAGTAATTGGAAATTGGTCAAATATCTCCCGTAATAAATCATTCCAATCCCTAATTCCTCCTCGAGTATTTGCCCCAATTTTTCCTCTTCAATTCCAATTTCAACTCTATTTTATGACCTCTCCTACTTTTAATATCTCCACTCGAGCTTATTTGTCTACTAATGTTATTACAAGTCATCTCTCCACTGACAGCTCGAAACATTTCGATTAGTCGAAATGCTCGTTTTCTTATTTCCATGTCTTCCGAGTCCAAGGTTTGCCAGATTTTCGTAACACCAATCTTTTGTAGAACAACTCTTTTTTCAGCGTACACACAATCGGCTACCGGTGCCCTATCACTTTGCTGAGCTCCCTGATGAATATTAAAATCAAGACACTGGTTTGATGCAAACAGTTCCATAACAAGCGAGGTAAAATAAATATTGATTTCCCAAACATTAGTTATTCTGTACCCACGTTTTTCAGAACACGTCACTACCTACTATTTGCTCTTTAAAAATTTCACACCGACTACTCTTCTATGCAAGTAGGAGTCTCGTGCCACTTCATACTGTAACACGTTCTTCAGCCTTCCCGCAGTACTGCAGTCTTCAATTATGGTTAAAACGTGCTGCATACTGCAAGACGTTCTTCGGCCTCTCCGCAGTACTTCAGTCTTTAATTATGACTAAAAACGTAGATAAAAGGGCTGGATTCGTTTGTTGTTCAGACAATTTTATCCAACTACGTGTACAGTCTCTGCCTTTTGTTCCAAGAAATAACAATGACTTACAAGAAATATTTAATATAACCTTCTTGATCCTCCTTAGCCCGCCTGGTTATTATGATCGCTTTTATGGTCTGACACAGAGGTTAGTTTGTTCGAGCCCCGTTGGCGGAAAAACATTTCACCATCCTGGAAGGCGAGGTAGTTTTATACACTCTCTAACCACTAAATTGCGTGCCGAATGTTTGGGTTCAATTCCGAAGTTGTCCTCAGTGTTCAGTGGAGTGAGGGCATATGATGCTGTTGATGGCAACTCATCTGTCGGATGGCGATGTTAAACTCTGCGATAGTAGCGATGTGTCGACACCGGATTTCATCATCTTCTTTCCTTCTGATTATTATTAGTATTATATTTGTCACACGCACAGAGGCATAAAGGTAGTCCATGGGAGTCAAGTAGAAAAATCTGCACCACGCCTTTCCGTATGCCACACTACACCACATGTCATTCCTATTTAACAGTGAGGTTGCGATCATACAGTGACATTGTCACAGGCTTGTTCCCAAGACGGTTGGTGTGAAATCCGCCCAATCCATGTGGGAATTTTCAACAGGAAAGCTACGTCCTTTGGTTTGATTCCTCGTAAAACTACCGGGTAAGACCTAGAAACAAACAGATTCCTTATTGTTCATTTCTGATTTATCTGGTTGGTTAGTGGGTTAATTCTTTTGTACTTCCTTAAAGAAATAATTATCATGATTTATTATGAACGTGAAATCAAAGCTATTATTTCTCTATACAACATTTCCCAATATTCCTGGCAGCTTTCCTCCACTTGGCCCGGTCGTGTCATTCACCAGTTAGAGGTATTTACAAGAGTAACGTTGTCCTCACAGCGGGTCTCCGACCGACAGTCGTTACCTGGACATGGCAATGCCTTATAATCTTAGCTGAAGGGTCACCCCTTTCATTTCGCTTCGCACGCACCAACGTCACTTGACACAGCTGTTATAATTATGAAAGTCTGGTTCGAGCACACGTCTGCTGATTATCACGCCGCACGTATGTGTTGCACTTGCCTTGACTCCAGACAAGACCAATTACTCGCACTATCAACTCATGTGGCTACTCCACACACTGAACTCTTAGCTCACGGCTCAACACTGATCACTCACCACAACACAACTACAACTCCTGTTCGAGGCGAGCTCGTTTTTATATTCCTGGTCATGAAGTTCTAGTATCTTCGACGTGCGGCCAGAATACAAGTGTTCTCCTTTCAGAAAATTCACGGAAACATCGGACGAAGGAAATAATGAAAGCAAAGGTCGTCACGTGGCTGCAGGCCGGTAGCTCGCTGATCTGGATCACACATCCCTTCCAGGAAGAACTATAGGTAGTTTAAAAAGGGATGGCAGTCGCATTACCACGTAACAGAATTAATGTGAACATCAGTAATGGACACAGGAGGAAAGCTGTCGATTTATGGCTGAACGAAGGTAACACGTCTACAGAAACTTGTATACATCATGTCACCAGTGCGCGACAACATTATTTGTGGACGAAACTAGTTTCTATTACGTCGCTCAGTCGTCTAGAACAGCGCCTCTCATATGCCAAAAATCGCACGCGTGCAAACTGAGGCGCAGAGATTCTGTGCACAGTGCATCGGTCCAACTCGGCTCCACTCGGACTAGCGCGTCGTCTCTGGGAGACTCGGCTAAGCTCGGCTGAGCTCGGTCCGGATTTGGAGCACTACGGAGCAAGTGAGGAAGAGGGAGACGGGCGGAGTGAGCGAGGCAGGCGTGGGGAAAGAGAGAGACAGCGCCATTGCTCCAAATTGAGGAGTGGGGGTTTGCACTCTGGTCAACCAAGCGAAGTCGTGTTTTGCACCGTGCACAGCGCAATGCACTGGCGTATGCACCCTGAGAGACCCTGGTCTAGAACGTTAAAGAAGTAAATGTTGCAAAAACTCTACTCCACTTTTAGGAACTATGAAGAGCAGAATTAAGTGTGAGAACTGAAGGCTTACGACACTAAGCTTTGGAAACTTCACAAGAACTCAAATCCGAAAATTCTGATTTCTGTGCATAACATGCTTTGATCAGATGGTTCATGAATGAAACAAAAAGTCAGGAGCAGGAGCATCAGGAATTTCATACCCCGCTCCCATGCATTTGATGTGCAGTAAAGGACAAAGCAACGGAGAAATTTCTTGAACCTTGCAGGGAGCTACTTTTTCACTGAACTCCCTCCTCCATATGTTACACAGACCAAAGTGGATTTGAGCATGGAATGCGATGAAGCCTGACTCTGTATTTCGCTGAAGGAAAAACACTTCCATGGTATCCCAATCAGTTAGGGACCTGCACTTCCAAAATTCTTTATTGTGTTTCCGGAACCAAGAGAACATTTGGTCCCATAGTTCATAAAATATTATTTAAAGCTCATACCATTGGTGTTACTGCCACAAAATCGGGAACAAATGGGAAAGGGAGAGTTGAAACAATGGTTTATAGAAGCCTTGTTCCATTCTTCTGAAGACAACTGTCCTGTTTTTCGATTCCTGGACTACATACAGTGACATGACTTCTCTCAAAAATATTCCTCCATGAAAGACTATAACGTTGTTCCTGATTCCTTTTGGTAGAACGGTAAAATTCCAGTCACTGAATAAGTTTTTTCTATCAGCGAAAATCTCTTCATAGCCATGCAACAGTAATAATGTCGTCAGATGAGAAGGTTCATGAAGAGGTTTTTCGCAGAGATTGCATCTTAAAATTACAATAATTTTTACACTGAGTTATCAACCCCCCCACCGTCACAAACATGATGAGTTACTCCTGATTTTTCAAGCCGATATACACCAGAGGAACATTCAGAGTTTGATGCGACTGTAAAATATTGCCTGGAGACAAAAAGGAAAAAATACAGTGTGGCAATAAACTAATTATACGTTGTGAATAATGCAAATAAATTAATATTAGCGAAATTCTCTTTTCTTTTATCGTTGATTTAGGTCTACAGAGACTGAAAGCAATTTAAGTTTTTAAAAATTGCTGCTTCGCGTCTTCCTGCGCAGTACCTTCGAACTTCGCGTTTCACTCCACTTGAAGCAGGGATGCCTATCTACAAAGCATAGAATTGCCGTTGCAGGTTTCAGGCTTCGATTTCGGAACCTTGTAGTTTAAGGCATAAGCTATATTTTGGGTTTGGATATGGCCTTCTTATGGTACATCACACTTCTGCCAATGAAATTTCAAGGTAAGTTTCGATATGAGAGGTGTGATAGTTCCCTTGTCAGTCTTATTTACGGCTGCGATTTTAAGGGTGGGGCTGAGTAATGATAGTCGTAGCTCGACAAGTGGATGGTTTTCTCATAGGATTAGTTACGCTGTAATAGCACTTTCTTGCTCAGTGAGGAAAGCAGTGACTATCTACTGTACTTTACTCCTTACTTTGCTAAGCTCACCTTGTTATAGCCCTGTTATTGATTTTTGTGTTTAGAGTCCACTTCCGTTCTGAAACGGTTAGCCCATTTAGGTGCCGTCCTCGGAGGTCCGGGATCAGTTCCCTTTAATTTCACAGATTTAAGATTGGAGGGAGAGTTGGTATGTTGTTAAAAATGTAAATGCAGCTCACCTCGCTTAGCCGGTGTCCTGAAAAGGGCTGGACTTCATCGAGAAATACGAAATACGAGAAATTCGGGGTGATAGTTGAGGATCCAATTAACATCCAAGTCGATGAATTAACAGAGACATATAGGATGGATGACCACTGAGTCCTATACCTCATTTATGAAGATACGACGCTATTTTTCTTAGTTATATCACCTAATAACTTAATCCCGACTACTGAAACTACGGTAGCGTAAACTTAGCAGTAGAACTGAGATTCGAACTACGGTCAACCAAGTTAGTAGCTAAACTCCCAGGATACAATCTGATAATTGTACAGTCTCGATGAGCCTTAGCATACTCTCATCTCAAAGGCCTGTAAATTACGAAATGACGCGTGGTCACTGTGGAAAATCTTCTCGGCCGTTACTCTTGGTTTTAAGACCGCGTCCGCCATCTCACCGTCAGATAGACCCCCAGTTGTTATCTCACTGGATGAGTAAAGCTAGAACCAGTCGTCAGATCCAGGTAAGAATCCCTCACCTGATCGGAATCGAATCCGTGACCTCGTGGTATAAAGCAAACTGACTAACTCTCGACCATGGAGGTGGCAAGAAACTATAAAAAATCATTATACAGTCGAAACCGTTCAATCAATCAATCACTACTGATTTGCATTTAGGGCAGTCGCCCAGGTGGTAGATTCCCTATCTGTTGTTTTCCTAGCCTTTTCTTAAATGATTGCAAAGCAATTGGAAATTTATTGAACATCTCCCTTGGTAAGTTATTCCAATCCCTAACTCCCCTTCCTATAAACGAATGTTTGCCCCAATTTGTCCTCTTGAATTCCAACTTAATCTTCATATTGTGATATTTCCTACATTTAAAGACACCATCCAAACTTATTCATCTACTGATGTCCTCCCACGCCATCTCTCCACTGAGAGCTCGGAACATACCACTTAGTCGAGCAGCTCGTCTCCTTTCTCCCAAGTCTTCCCAGCCCAAACTTTGTAACATTTTTGTAACGTTACTCTTTTGTCGGAAATCGCCCAGAACAAATCGAGCTGCTTTTCTTTGGATTTTTTCCAGTTCCTGAATCAAGTAATCCTGGTAAGGGTCCCATACACTGGAACCATACTCTAGTTGCGGTCTCACCACAGACAAATATGCTCTCACCTTTACATCCTTACTACAACCCCTAAATACTCTCATAACCATGTGCAGAGATCTGTACCCTTTATATACAATTATATTTATGTGATTACCCCAATGAAGATATTTCCTTATATTAATACCTAGGTATTTACAATGATCTCCAAAAGGAACTTTCACCCCATCAACGCAGTATTTAAAACTGAGAGGTCTTTTCCTATTTGTGAAATTCACAACCTGACTTTTGTCCTCGTTTATCAACATACCATTGCCTGCTGTCCATCTCACAATATTTTCGAGGTCATTTTGCAGTTGCTCACAATCTTGTAACTTATTTATCACTCTGTACAGAATAACATCATCTGCAAATAGCCTTATCTCTGATTCCACTTCTTTACATATATCATTTATATATATAAGAGAACATAAAGTTCCAATAATACTGCCTTGAGGAATTCCCCTTTTAATTTTTATAGGGACAGATAAAGCTTCACCTATTCTAATTCTCTGAGATCTATTTTCTAGAAACAGAGCCACCCATTCAGTCACTCTTTTTCTAGTCCAATTCCACTCATTTTTGCCAGTAGTCTCCCATGATCTACCTTATCAAATGCCTTAGAAAAGTCAATCGCGATACAGTCCAATTGACCTCCTGAATCCAGGATATTTGCTATATCTTGCTGGAATCCTACAAGTTGGGCTTCAGTGGAATAACCTTTCCTAAACCCAAACTGCCTTCTATCAAACCAGTTATTAATTTTGCAAACATGTCTAATATAATCAGAAAGAATGCTTTCCCAAAGCTTACATACAATGCATATCAAACTGACTGGCCTGTAATTTTCAGCTTTATGCCTATCACCCTTTCCTTTATATACAGGGGCTACTATAGCAACTCGCCATTCATGTAGCAAAGTTCCTTCGTGCAAACAATAATCAAACAAGTACTTCAGATATGGTACTATATTCCAACCCATTGTCTTTAGTATATCCCCCGAAACCTTATCAATTCCAGCTGCTTTTCTAGTGTTCAACTTTCTAGTTTCCAACCGTTTACAGCGACATATCTTTAGCGACGAATTGGATATTATGAACACTGTATTTAAAACAAATTGCTTAGCACGACATCGCTTATTACGATATATCGTATAAAACGGCGTACTTTTATCACATTTTCGGAGAAATGTTTCGACTATAATGTCCAGTGTTCTAGTTTGTTACGCGCTTGGGGACTGCTGACAACAATGTAAAGCTTATTTTCAAAATCTTGTTTTCAGTAGATTCTAGATTTTAAATCAGTCTCTGTGTTAAATAAACTAGGCAAGCATCGCTATGAAGATGTCTCAGAAGAAAGGGAAGGTGTTTAATATTGAAGAAAAGTTACAAGTAATATAGCGAGTTGGCCGCTCGGTTAGGGCCGCGCAGGTGTGAGCTTGCATCCGGGGGATGGTGGGTTAAAACCCCACTGTCAGCAGCCCTGAGGAAGGTTTTCCGTGGTTTCCCACTTTCACCTCAAGCGAATGCTGAGGCTGTACCTTAATTACGGCCGCGGCCGCTTTCGTCCCACTTCTAGTCTTTTCCTATACCACCGTTGCTATATGACCTATCTGTGTCGGTGCGACGTAAAGCAGATTGAAAACAATGGAGAAACAAGCGTGAGAGCCATCAAGGAAATGAGTGTATTATACTCAACGATTTCTACAATTTGGAAGGACAGAAAAACCATGTCATTTATTAGCCAAGACCGAGTGCGATATTATTGATTAAATTACTTTGTTGCTTCTTCCTTCCTCACTCATTACTGGATATTTTTCTCACTTATTATTGGTGGACGTTCTGTGTACATATTAGGCCACAAATATTGTATTTCACTTTTGCTCTTTGAATTTTTATCTTTAATGTGTTCATTATTCATCTAAGTAAGCACCCTAAAACTTACAGATAGGACATTTTTAGCCACAGCAAAACACCGTTTTGTGCAACTATCGCCTATAATGACCGTTAATTGACAGTCCCTTCGGCGTCGTTATAACCGAGTTCGAATGTAATCATAAAGTCGATTTGATGCTGACGAATTTACTAATCCATGTCATTCTTAATAAATATTTTACACTCAAACCGTGTACTTCGCATTGCGATCTTCAACTCGACTATATCCGACAAGGTAATTATGAGCCAAGTGAAATTCAATTTAAGCGACATTGGAAGCGAGGTTAGGGAGGGAGTAGAGAAATATGATTTCCCATCCCAACTACATTGTTCCCCCCCCCCCCTCCTTAAATTAAAGAGAACGCCTCGTGCTTTCAAATGTATCTGTAATTGCGATTGATGTCCCCATCTTCTCAAGTATATGAATAACTAACATTATAGAATATCACATATTGAGAGTTTTGTATCCCATAAAATACGGGGGGAATTGAATTATAACTTCTAGAAGCCACTTTTAAAAATAGGTGATATAAAGATAATCCTACAGGCGTACAGAATCCATGCAGCAATCAATCAATCAATCAATCAATCAATCAATCAATCAATCAATCAATCAATCAATCAATCAATCAATCAATCAATCAATCAATCAATCAATCAATCAATCAGCTGCATTTAGGGCTCTCGCCGACGAGGCCGATTCCCTATCAATTGTTTACCTAAAATTTTCATAAATATTATCAAAGAACTTGGAAGTTTATCGAACATTTTCATTGATCCCTTACTTCTCGTCCTATAAATGAACATTTTCCCCAATTTGTCCTCTTTAATTCCAATTTTCTCTTCATACATTTCCTACTTTTAAAAGCTGCCCTCAAGCTCATTCGTCTACTTACGTCTTTCCACGTTTACTCTCCTGCTGACAGCTCGAAACATACCGCATAGTCGAGCATCTCTTCTCGTTACTCCAAAGTCTTCCCAGCCAAAAGTTTGCAACATTTTCGTAACACTTACTCCATTCTCGTAAATCACCCAGAAGAAACCGTACCGCTTTCCTTTGATTTTTTTTTTCTATTTCTCGTATCAAGATGTCCTGGTGAGGCTCCCATGCACTGGAGCCATACGCTAACTGCCGTCTTACCACAGATTAATACGCCGTTTAGCAAGGCCCATGAGTCACTCGGACCGATCGTCAAAGTTTTAACATAATGAAGTTGATCATAATATATGATACGTGTATATGGGTAGAAGGTTTTATATTGTGTTGACGCCATTTTTATTACAGAAGCACTTAAGGAATAGGCTGGACACACGAAAAGCATGTAACATAGAGTTGCAAGAAATATGGTCAAACCTCATACGGAGGTAAGGGACTAAACTCTTCGTTGGTACTTCCCTGCATTTTGCTCTATGGTACAATTTAGCGATTTATTCTCTACAAAATTAAGCTCAATTCCACAAATGATTCGGACGGGTCGTAGAGGTATTTAAATCGCCAAAGATTTCATGCAACTGGTCATTATACACATCCAAACACCATGAAATAAGGAATGTAGAAGACGAAAATTTTTGCAATATATTTGTTGAGGTAACATATTTCAGTGATTAAAGGTAAAAGACTACAGGTTAATATCAGCGAAAGAAAAGCCATCGCAAATGTGCCATGCTGGTCCATTAATAACCGGTGTAATCGCCTGACTGTTGAATGCAGCCACGCAAACGTGAATGAGTTGTGTCATACAGCTGCTGGATGTCAGCTTATGGGATGCGATTCCATACCTGTTGCACTTGGTCTCTCAATAAAGGGACAGTGAATGCCGGTTGTAGATGACGCTAGATTTGTCGTCCATCGATGTCCCATACGTGCTCGATTAGGGACAGATCGGGGGATCAAGCAGGCAAAGGCAACATGTTGACACTCTGTAGAGCACGTTGGGTTACAACAGCGGAATGAGGGCGTGCATTATTCTGTTGGAAATCACCCCCAGGAAAGCTGTTTTGGAATGGCAGCACAACAGGTCGAATCATCCGACGGACGCGCATGTCTGCAGTCAGGAGATGTGGGATAACCACGAGTGTGCTCCTGTTGGCATAGGAAATTGCTCCCGGTGTAGGTCCAGTGTGTCGACGCCGCAGACAGATGGAATGCAGACGCTCACCTGGCTCCTCCTAACCAACACACGGCCATCACTGGCACCAAGGCCTTCATTAGAAAACACAACAGACCTCCACTCCATCCTCCAATGACTACTGGCTTGACACCACTGAAGGCGCAGACGGCGGTGGTTTGGGGTAAGTGGAATGCACACCGAAGGGTGTATGCCTCGGAGCTGTCCTTCAGGTAATCGATTCCGAACAGTTCGTTGCATCACTGTGGCGCCAACTGCCGCACGAATTGTTGCTGCAGACGCAGTGCGCCGCGCCACAGCCATAGGCTGAATGCGGCGGTCTTTTCTCTCGGTGTTGCCACGGGAACGTCCGGAGCCCGGTCTTCTTGCGAGCGTACCTTATCGTGATCACTGCTGCCAGCGCGTGACAGTGGAGACATTCCTGCCAAGTCGTTCTGCAATTACACGGACGAAACGCCTTCATGTAGCCCTATAATACGGCACTGTTCAATCGCAGTGAGCTGTTGATACTGGCCTCTTCGTCGTCGTAAAGGTATTCTTGACCCACTACTAGTCACTCCGTCCAATCTTACAGGTAACTAACGCACTCACACAGTACAGCCCGTATTTAAAGCAAGCCCGATGTGCAACGTCATAGGGCCGCTACTAGCGCCACGCTAATGTGATTTGCGGGAAATCTGATCCAACGTTAATCTAGTACAACCCGTTCTTGGTATCTGTCTACTTATTTTCCGGCAGTGTACACTGATCATCCAGGGCATTATGTCCACATACCTAATAACCGGTATGTCCACCTTTGGCACGAATAAAACCGGCGAAGCAATGAGGCCTTGGTAGGTCGCTGGAGGGAGTTGGCACCACATTTGCCCACACAAGTCACCTGATTCTCGTAAATTACGGGAAGAGGGGCGATAAGCTCTGATGATATGTTCAATCACATCAGAGATGTGTTCGATCGGGTTAAGATCTGGCGAGTTGGGAGGAAGGGGTGCAGCACATCAATTCCAACTCACCACTGTGTTCCTTGAAGCACTCCATCACACTCCTGGCCTTGTGACATGGTGCATTATCTTGTTGCAATATGCCAATGCCGTTGGAAAACATGATCGACATGAAGGGGTGTACGTGGTCTACAACCAGTGTACGATACTTCTCGGCCATCATGGTGCCTTGCGCGAGCTCCACTAAACCCATGAATGAACGCGTGAATGTTCCCGAGAGCATAATTGAGCCGCCGCCAGCTTGTCTCCGTCCCTCAGTACAGGTGCCAAGGAGCTGTTCCCCAGGAAGACGACGGATTCGCAAACTCACATCGGCAAGATTAAGAAGGTATCGGGATTTATCAGACCATGAAACGCTCTGCCACTGCACCAACGTCCAGTGACGATGGCTACGAGCCCATTTCAGTCGTAGTTGCCGATGACGTGGTGTTATCATTGGCACATTGGAGGTTAATCCTTAAGAGTGTTCGGTGAACTGTGTGTCCAGACACACTTGTACTCTGGCCAGCATAGAAGTCTGATGTTAGTTCCACCAGTGTTCACCGCCTGTCCTGTTTTACCAGTCTACCCAGCCTATGACATCTGTTATGAGGGGAGAACCGCCCAAACCCTCGACGTTCAGACGTGGTTTCGCCTTGGTTTCGCCATTGCTGAAGACACTCACCACAGCACTCGTCGAACACCTGACAAGTCGTGCAGTTTCCGAAATGCTCGTGCCGAGCCTCCGGGCCATCACAATCTGCCCTCGGTCAAACTTAGGTAGATCGCGTGCCTTCCCCGTTCTACACATGGACATCACGCTCACTGATAATACATGAACCGTGCGTGTATCATTAGTCATTCCTCGTCAGGTGAAGCTGCTATCGCCTGGACGGGTTTATATCGATAGTGGGTAGGTGGTCATAATGTTCTCGCTGATCAGTGTATATGATATACGGATGGAATGTTTTATGGCTTAACGCCATTTTCGTACCAAAATTCTTAACGAATAGACTGAACAAACAAACAGCATGGACCGTAAAATAGCAAGGAATTTCTATGATACCATCTACGATTTATTCTCTGGAAAATTAATCTCAATTCCATAAATATTTTAATTAAGTTTATTTTTGCAGTTATAATTCTGTTACCATATGTTTTCTTTTTCAGATACGTAATAAATTTTATGTATTCAAAATTAGTTTCGGCAGACTGAAAAACCTAACAGTTATACTTTACATTTCTTAACCTCAGTTCTATACGTGAGTATCAAATGATTGTTCAATGATACAGCATAGCAATTTATTGTCTGGAATAAGTATTGAATGATTGCTTTAAGGCGTATTTACTTGTTTACTTATTCTAACCTATACAGACTTCGTATATCGTAGATTAGATTACTGTATTACTTCTATACTATATACCACAGTATTTCACCAGAGACAATTCTTGTATATTATTTCATCACCTTGAGCCTTTGCAAGTACGTCCATGTGGATATTAATGAACAACATGATTCATTACAGGCTTCCATGTAAGTGTTTGTTAAAAGTGAATGTATAGATACGAGCTCGTCGGATTTCAGTGTCTACTCCATATACCAAACTTCGACATCGCAAATTTAAGTACAGAAAATGACTGTCTAACCAAACGCTCCGGGCTAATGTAGACGCACCACAGACAAGTTTCCGACCAAATCCTGAAGAACTGTACCTCCCAAACTCCCGAACTGCACCTAGTCACCATACAGTATGTCAAATGTGCTAACCAACTCACAATTACCTTTAATATTTATATTATCATTCAGTATACTCTGTCCTTAGGGGCAATCTCTCGTTGGAGAAAGTCGAAATAAATAAAACAAAATCAGTAAGTATCCGAAATTGTCCACTACGATTATTCAAGTCCAAAATATATCCGTATTAAAGTTATGGGTATGTATAAAACGGACTCATTAGAAAAACCATCCTCCAAGAAATATCATTACGTGTTGAGAAACAATTACTTGTTACTTTCATTATTTTTTTTTAAATATTGAGGGTAAGGGGATAAAATGTTCACTTTGAAATGTACAAGGTGTGTTGAAGCCACGACCGCAGGTTTTTTGTGAGCAAAATACGCGGGCGTCTCGAGTTGATAATAAAAATACGTGAATATTCAGAGTTTAATTTTTTATATCTTTTGGCTGGACCCTTATCTTGCGAATATTGTTAGACGTGCTAAAGGCGTCATAGCATCTCCCGCGAGAAAAGAGGGAAGTCTACCTGCCTGCATTACTGATACTGTGACTGTTTTCCGTTTGACCTGCAATACAATCTCATCGTAGCATAAGTGCAGAGTGGCGAGCAACGTCACCAGTTCTTTAACTTTCCACACGGCCGAAGATCAGAGTATCAAACAGTACTTCCAATCTCGCTCATGTGAATGACGTTGATCCACGAAATATCATTGTAATATTTGTCACAAAGGGTAGATTATCATTGATTTTACTAAAATGAAGTCTCAAATGGTAGGTTGATTAAGAAATACCGTCGTAACAGGCAAGAAATATGTATACGTACTTACGGGTTGTAAACAGGACTCAATTACGTTGCATTCCGCTGCTCGCGCCGTCTTTTATTTCATTCTTGAGGTCCAGGGCTGGCAACGATAAATGGGAGTGCTATGTCGGTGAATTCCCATTATCTTTGTCCATATAACTTGCATTCCGCTGCTCGCGCCGTCTTTTGATTTTTCAAATGTGGATAATTTGTTGAAAGAAAAATAGCATGATCCCTGGACCAATATATATATATATATTAAAGGAAAATAGCATGATCCCTGGACCAATAAATCGTTTAATGTATCAGTTAGGGCACATGAAGTGACAGCGCATCAAATTACATCGAATGAGAAAAATCAATAAAACGAAATCAAATAATTTCAGTGAGAAAAGACATCACACACGACACTGTTAGACAAACAAAACACTTACGGAAGCGCTGCGACGTAGCATAAATAGTAGTAGTAAGGCAGTAAAGTATGTATTCTCTAAAATAAAATATTTCGTATTATTTCTTAATCAGCCTCCGATTTGAGACTTTATTTGAATAAAAGCAATTACTCTCTTCCATTTGTGACAAATATTATATTACAGTGATATTTCGTGGATCAACATCATTCACGTAACCTCCAACCTCCATTGACTTGACATTATCTTCAATGTTTTCGGGCGAACGCATCCTCAGAGGCTAGATGTGAGTAGTAGACGTACCCGGTTATGGCTTATGGTGCTCGACGTCTCAACATTTTTATGTCGTGTATAAGCTTTCTTAAACTCAGACGCGAATATTTTGCGCTTATTCGATTCTCACTAACTATACTCCTTTCCATTGTGGTATATCAAGATATTGAAACATTTTCCAAATTTTCACATTTAAAATTATGTCACCATTTTTCCTGCACCTAGTCAAATATTTTCAAAAGTACTCTTTCAGATATCGATAGATCTCACATAGGCAAAATGGAAGGAATCACACGGGACGTGCTATCTTGTCGCGGTCCCGAGTTATACTAATTTGATCGCAAGACCCGAGCTCCGATTTCATTCCAAAATGGCGCGCCTCACTATTTTCATGCCATCTGACCTTCAAAGCTATTTGGGAACCTTCGTTGGATCTTCATCTTTTCGAACCAATTCAGTAGTATAATGCAGGGATACGGCGGCCTCCTCCCGCGGGAAATTTGAATTCTGGCGGGATATTTGAATTTTGGCGGGAAATTTGAATTTTGGCGCGAGATTTGAATTTGTAAACAAAGCCACGTGCTTTTTGACAGCTGTCATCGACAACAACGCATCGCTAACCTCACTGCTGCCATCTTGACGGGCCTAAACCTCGGTAGTGCCAACTTAACCTAACTAGCGCGTGGTAAACAAAGCCACGTGTTTTTTGACAGCCACGTGCTTTTTGACAGACAACAACGCATCGCTAACCGCAGTACTGCCATCTTGACGGGCCTAAACCTCAGTAGTACCAACTTAACCTAACTAGCGCGAGGTAAACAAAGCCACGTGTTTTTTGACAGCCACGCGCTTTTTGACAGACAACAACGCATCGCTAACCTCAGTACTGCCATCTTGACGGGCCTAAACCTCAGTAGTACCAACTTAACCTAACTAGCGCGTGGTAAACAAAGCCACGTGCTTTTTGACAGCCACGTACTTTTTTGACAGCTGTCATCCGCCATCTTTAAACCACAGAGCACTGTGCTGCATTCTTTATCGTAGTAGATGTAAAATTCGTCACCTGTCATCGGCAGTGCTGCCATCTTGGCGGGCCTAAACCTTAGTGCTACCAACTTAACCTCACTAGCTTGAGATAAACAAATCCACGTGCAGCTGTCATCCGCCATCTTTAATCCATAGAGCACCGTGCAGCCCTCTTTAGCTACTTACCTTTGAAATGTGGTACGTCACAGCTGTCATCCGCCATCTTTAATCCAAAGAGCACCGTGCTGCCCTCTTTAGCTACTTACCTTTGAAATGTGGTATGTCATAGCTGTCATCCGCCATCTTGCATCGCAAACCTCAGTGCTGCACTCCTTAGCTAGATACCTTTGAAATGTAGTGGCGGCAAATTCCACGTGCTCTTGTTTGGAAACAAAGCCACGTGCAGCTGTCAACCACCATCTTTAATCCAGAGAGCACCGTGCTGCCCTCTTTAGCTACTTACCTTTGAAATGTGGTACGTCACAGCTGTCATCCGCCATCTTGCATCGCAAACCTCAGTGCTGCACTCTTTAGCTAGATACCTTTGAAATGTAGTGGCGGCAATTTGAAAAATTCTTTATGCTCCTGTTTGGAAACATACCTATGCGCTTTGTTGTCAGCTATCAACCGCCATCTTTAATCTAGCGAGCACCGTGCTGCCCTCTATGTGGTGGTGGTAAATTCTACGTGCTCTTGTTTGGAAACAAACCCATGTGCTTTTCTGACAGCTGTCAACCGCCAGAGAGCACCGTGCTGCCCTCTTTATGCCGGTGGCAAATTCCACGTGCTTTCTGACAGCTGTCATCCGCAAGAGAGCACTGTGCTGCCATCTTTAGCTAGATACCTTTGAAATGTGGTGGCGGCAAATTCCACGTGCTCTTGTTTAGTAAACAAAGCCACGTGCTTTTTTGACAGCTATCATCCGCCATCTTTAATCAATAGAGCACTATGCTGCTATCATGCGGGTAATTTCGTCAGCTGTCATCCACCATCTTTAATCTACAGAGCGTCGTGCTGTTCTCTGTAGTAGCGGGCAATTTGAAAAGTTCTGTTACTTGTCATCCGTCATCTTTAATCAACAAAGCTTCGTACTGCTATCTTTAGCTACATACATTTAACATGTGGTGGCGGCAATTTGAAATTCTATCTAGATGCTATCTTTAATCAACAGAGCACCGTGCTGCTATCCCTTTGAATTGTGGTGACGGATAATTTGAAATTCCGTTAGCTATCATCATTAAACATTAGTGCATTCGCTAACCTAACCTCTCATCTACTATCTTGACGGAGATTATACGACACCTCCTCTACCTCCTGCTCTTCCTCCTCCTCCTCCACCTCCCCTACCACCTGCACCTCCTCATCCTCTGTCAAGGCATAACTTTATCGAACACGCATCGCGAAGGCAAGAGTGTGCAGCGATATGCATGTTTAGACTTGCGGATTACGAAAGAAACATAACAAGACTTGAATCGAACCCTGCACTCGATGTCGTTAACTTCAACATGTGATTAAAACATTGTCTGGTGTGTTCAGAACACTACATAAGTAGAATCGAACGCTGTACAACATGTTAGGGGATATCTTTGTTCTAAGAAGATCAGATTGAAACATAACAAGACTAGAATAGAACACTGCACTCGATGTCGCTAACCTTAACATGTGATCAGAACATTGATTGATGTGTTCAGATCACTAAACAAGTAGAACCGAACACTGTACAACATGTTAGGGGATACCTTTGTTCTAAGAAAATTAGATTGCAACATAACAAGACAAGAATCGAACACTACACTCGATGTCGTTAACCTTAACATGTGATCAGAACATTGATCGATGTGTTCAGATCACTAAACAAGTAGAACCGAACACTGTACAACATGTCAGGGGATACCTTTGTTCTAAGAAAATTAGATTGAAACATAACAAGACTAGAACCGAACACTGTACAACATGTTAGGGGATACCTTTGTTCTAAGAAGATCAGATTGAAACATAACAAGACTAGAATTGAACACTGCACTCGATACAACATGTGATCAGAACATTGATTGATGTGTTCAGATCACTAAACAAGTAGAACCGAACACTGTACAACATGTTAGGGGATACCTTTGTTCTAAGATCAGATTGGAACATAACAAGACTAGAATCGAACACTGCACTCGATGTCGTTAACCTTAACATGTGATCCGATAAAACATGTTAGGGGATACCTTTGTTCTAAGAAAATTAGATTGAAACATAGCAAGACTAGAATGGAACACTGTAAGAATATTGTTTGATGTGTTCAGAGCAAAAGTACAACTTCAATGATTTACCTAGTGTAAAAATCAAAAACACACACTGTGCACATATCGCATAGCTATCTCGCCTATCACTTGCCTAGTATGAAAATCAAAAACACACTGTGCACATATCGCATAGCTAACTCGGCAACACTTCAAATGATTTGCGTAGTACGAAAATTAAAAAAATCTATGCGTAGCTAACTCGTTCATCACACTGCTAAGACGCTTGGTAATTGCAAATACACTGATATATGTCATACGAAAATCAAGAAAGCATACTGCGTAGCCAACTCGCTCGGGTCACTCGCTTAGTAATTGCAACACGACTAGAACACTGATACACGTTATTTTTTTCTCGAAACACACACACACATACGGATAAGAAAGTTCCGAGATACTACATACTTACATGTTTTTTTTTTTTCAAAATAATAGGGGGATGAAAGATCATAAATTATACGTACACATGTTGTCTCCTCCAAGTTGTAAGACGAAATAGACGCAGTACTGCGAGTTTCCGCTCTAGCTAGCGAACGGAAGTAAAATGATATCTCAGCAAAAAAAAATACGCGTGAGCTTGCATACATGCAAGTCAGACACAATGATGGATACCGCGATTCAAATCCTGGCATCCGGCGAGCATCTAGCTGTAAATCCCCGATTCTCATGTTAGAAAGGGCAACTTATTGTAAAACATTCTTAATCCCAGTTCTTTGACGTCAGGAAGGGCAACCGGTCGAAAACAATAGTGTATGATGTAAGAGGCTAGATACTGCCAGTTTTGCGTCAGGAACAGCAACTAGCCTTAAAACAAATTCTTGCGATTTAAAATCTTAGTTTTGCGTCAGGAAGGGCATCCGGCTGTAAAACAATAGTTCATGATACAGCTATTTAAAATGTAAGATGAGCATCTTGCTGTAAATCCCCGATTCTCGTGTTAGAAGTTGTAAAACAGAGTCTTAATCCGAGTTCTTTGACGTCAGGAAGGGCAACCGGTCGAAAACAATAGTGTATGATGTAAGAGGCTAGATACTGCCAGTTTTGCGTCAGGAAGGGCAACTAGTCTTAAAACAAATTATTGCGATTTAAAATCTTAGTTTTGCGTCAGGAAGGGCATCCGGCTGTAAAACAATAGTTCGTGATACAGTGATTTAAAATCTAAGAAGTTCATCTAGCTGTAAATCCCCGATTCTCGTGTTAGAAGTTGTAAAACAGATTCTTAATCCTAGTTCTTTGACGTCAGGAAGGGCAACCGGTCGAAAACAATAGTGTATGGTGTAATAGGCTAGATACTGCTAGTTTTGCGTCAGGAAGGGCAACTAGTCTTGAAACAAATTATTGCGATTTAAAATCTTAGTTTTGCGTCAGGAAGGGTATCCGGCTGTAAAACAATAGTTCATGATAGAGAGATTTAAAATCTAAGAAGAGCATCTAGCTGTAAATCCCAGATTCTCGTGTTAGAAGTTGTAAAACAGAGTCTTAATCCGAGTTCTTTGACGTCAGGAAGGGCAACCGGTCGAAAACAATAGTGTATGATGTAAGAGGCTAGATACTGCCAGTTTTGCGTCAGGAAGGGCAACTAGTCTTAAAACAAATTATTGCGATTTAAAATCTTAGGTTTGCGTCAGGAAGGGCAACCGGTCGTAAAACGAATTCTTGCGATTTAAACTCATGCGTCAGGAGGAGGCACTCGGCGTTAAAACATATTTTTAATCCCGGCCCTGCTACGTTAGGAACCACATCTAGCTGTAAAAGCAGGAGCTTCAAACATTTACAGTTTTAAGCTTTAGGAACGGGTTATGGGTTACATTTTTTGTTCTACTGCATAGAACACTATCTTTGAAGTTGTATCGGTGCAGTCATTCAGAGCGAGGTATGGAATGCATGTGTTGGCTGAAATTGTACACTCGGCTTCCGGCTGTAGTAACCTTGAACGAAGACACTGCATGCTGATGAGCGACTTGTAACTCACGTAGCCCGTGTAAGCTCCTAACATAAATTATCATGATTGTACGGAGAGGTTAAAACACACAGTGCTAGCATATAGTCCCCCTCCTATCGAAAGAGCCTGCACGGCGCCGGCATGTAGGCTACTCCTGTTGAAGGAGCCTGTACAAGGTTTAACACCCCTCTATCAACAGCCCTTACTTAACGCTAGCTTTTTTTTTTTTGCACACCCGCCTCTTAGATCATACACCATAGTTTTACGACCGTTTACCCTTCCTGACTAGGATTTTAAATCGCAGTATACGCGATAAATTTGTTATAGCGGGTTTTATAACTAGATATCCCGGTACCGGCACATAGCCTACTCCTACCGAAGAAGCCTGCACAAGGCTTATTGCCTCCATCGGAGAGATGAATCACCATCAACATCTTGTACTCAAAATCATTTTCGAAGGAGTCTGCACAAGGTTTAACGCTCCCTATCAACAGCCCTTATTTATTACTGCCTTTTTTTGCACACCCCGCCTCTTAGATCATACACCATAGTTTTACGACCGGCTACCCTTCCTGACTAGGATTTTAAATCGCAGTATACGCGGACAAAATTTGTTTGTAGCGGGTTTTATAACTAGATATCCTAGTGCCGGCACATAGCCTTCTCCTACCGAAGAAGCCTGCACACAGCTTAACGCCTCCATCCGACAGATGTAGGCTTCTCCTGTTGAAGGAACATGTACAAGGTTTAACACCCCTCCATCAACAGCCCTTACTTAATACTAGCTTTTTTTGCACACCCTCGAAACTGCCTAAGAATGTAATATACTACCGTAGGGAGAGGGTAAAACCCAGTGCTGGTACATAGCCTACTCCTACCGAAGAAGCCTGCACACAGCTTAACGCCTCCATCCGACAAATGAATCACCCTCAACACTCTTGTACTCACAATCATTTCCGAAGGAGTCTGCATAAGGTTTAACGTCCCCATCAACAGCCCTTACTTAATGCTAGCTTCATTGCACACCCCGCCTCTTAGATCGTACACCATAGTTTTACGACCGGTTGCCCTTCCTGACGTCAAAGAACTCGGATTAAGAATCTGTTTTACAACTTCTAACACGAGAATCGGGGATTTACAGCTAGATGCTCTTCTTAGATTTTAAATCGCTGTATCACGAAATATTGTTTTACAGCCGGATGCCCTAACTGACGCAAAAGTAAGATTTTAAATCGCAATAATTTGTTTTAAGACTAGTTGCCCTTCCTGACGCAAAACTAGCAGTATCTAGCCTCTTACATCATATACTATTGTTTTCGACCGGTTGCCCTTCCTGACGTCAAAGAACTAGGATTAAGAATCTGTTTTACAACTTCTAACACGAAAATCGGGGATTTACAGCTAGATGCACTTCTTAGATTTTAAATCACTCTATCACGAACTATTGTTTTACAGCCGGATGCCCTCCCTGACGCAAAACTAAGATTTTAAATCGCAAGAATTTGTTTTTAAGACTAGTTGCCCTTCCTGACACAAAACTAGCAGTATCTAGCCGCTTACATCATATACTATTGTTTTCGACCGGTTGCCCTTCCTGACGTCAAAGAACTAGGATTAAGAATCTGTTTTACATCTTCTAACACGAGAATCGGGGATTTACAGCTAGATGCACTTCTTAGATTTTAAATCACTGTATCACGAACTATTGTTTTACAGCCGGATGCCCTTCCTGACGCAAAACTAAGATTTTAAATCGCAAGAATTTGTTTTAAGGCTAGTTGCCGTTCCTGACGCAAAACTGGCAGTATCTAGCCTCTTACATCATACACTATTGTTTTCGACCGGTTGCCCTTCCTGACGTCAAAGAACTGGGATTAAGAATGTTTTACAACAAGTTGCCCTTTCTAACATGAGAATCGGGGATTTACAGCTAGATGCTCACCGGATGCCCTTCCTGACGGCATAAGTTGCCAGGATTTGAATCGCAGTATCCATCATTGGGTCTGACTTGCATGTATGCAAGCTCACGCGTATTTTTTTTTTTTCTGAGATATCATGCTACTTCCGTTCGCTAGCTAGAGCAGAAACTCGCAGTACTGCGTCTATTTCGTCTTACAACTTGGAGGAGACAACATGTGTACGTATAATTTATGATCTTTAATCCCCCTATTTAAAAAAAAACAAGTAAGTATGTAGTATCTCGGAACATTCTTATCCGTGTGTGTGTGTGTTTCTAGAAAAAAAAGAGTAACGTGTATCAGTGTTCTAGTCGTGTTGCAATTACTAAGCGAGTGACCCGAGCGAGTTGGCTTCGCAGTATGCTTTCTTGATTTTCGTATGACATATATCAGCGTATTTGCAATTACTAAGCGTCTTAGCAGTGTGATGAACGAGTTAGCTACGCGGTATAGATTTTTTATTTTCGTACTAAGCAAATCATTTGAAGTGTTGCCGAGTTAGCTATGCGATATGTGCACAGTGTGTTTTTGATTTTCATACTAGGCAAGTGATAGGCGAGATAGGTATGCGATATGTGCACAGTGTGTGTTTTTGATTTTTACACTAGGTAAATCATTGAAGTTGTACTTTTGCTCTGAACACATCAAACAATGTTCTTACAGTGTCTTGCTATGTTTCAATCTAATTTTCTTAGAACAAAGGTATCCCCTAACATGTTGTATCGGATCACATGTTAAGGTTAACGACATCGAGTGCAGTGTTCGATTCTAGTCTTGTTTTGTTTCAATCTGATCTTCCTAGAACAAAGGTATCCCCTAACATGTTGTACAGTTTTCGGTTCTACTTGTTTAGTGATCTGAACACATCAATCAATGTTCTGATCACATGTTGTATCGAGTGCAGTGTTCAATTCTAGTCTTGTTATGTTTCAATCTGATCTTCTTAGAACAAAGTATCCCCTAACATGTTGTACAGGTTTCGGTTCTAGTCTTGTTATGTTTCAATCTAATTTTCTTAGAACAAAGGTATCCCCTGACATGTTGTACAGTGTTCGGTTCTACTTGTTTAGTGATCTGAACACATCGATCAATGTTCTGATCACATGTTAAGGTTAACGACATCGAGTGTAGTGTTCGATTCTTGTCTTGTTATGTTGCAATCTAATTTTCTTAGAACAAAGGTATCCCCTAACATGTTTTACAGTGTTCGGTTCTACTTGTTTAGTGATCTGAACACATCAATCAATGTTCTGATCACATGTTAAGGTTAACGACATCGAGTGCAGTGTTCGATTCTAGTCTTGTTATGTTTCAATCTGATCTTCTTAGAACAAAGGTATCCCCTAACATGTTGTACAGCGTTCCATTCCACTTATGTAGTGTTCTGAACACACCAGACAATGTTTTAATCACATGTTGAAGTTAGCGACATCGAGTGCAGGGTTCGATTCAAGTCTTGTTATGTTTCTTTCGTAATCCGCAAGTCTAAACATGCATATCGCTGCACACTCTTGCCTTCGCGATGCGTGTTCGATAAAGTTATGCCTTGACAGAGGATGAGGAGGTGCAGGTGGTAGGGGAGGAGGAGGAGGAGGAGGAAGAGCAGGAGGTAGAGGAGGTGTCGTATAATCTCCTTCAAGATAGTAGATGAGAGGTTAGGTTAGCGAATGCACTAATGTTTAATGATGATAGCTAACGGAATTTCAAATTATCCGTCACCACAATTCAAAGGGATAGCAGCACGGTGCTCTGTTGATTAAAGATAGCATCTAGATAGAATTTCAAATTGCCGCCACCACATGTTAAATGTATGTAGCTAAAGATAGCAGTACGAAGCTTTGTTGATTAAAGATGACGGATGACAAGTAACAGAACTTTTCAAATTGCCCGCTACTACAGAGAGCAGCACGACGCTCTGTAGATTAAAGATGGTGGATGACAGCTGACGAAATTACCCGCATGATAGCAGCATAGTGCTCTATTGATTAAAGATGGCGGATGATAGCTGTCAAAAAAGCACGTGGCTTTGTTTACTAAACAAGAGCACGTGGAATTTGCCGCCACCACATTTCAAAGGTATCTAGCTAAAGATGGCAGCACGGTGCTCTCTTGCGGATGACAGCTGTCAAAAAGCACGTGGTTTTGCCACCGGCAGAAAGAGGGCAGCACGGTGCTCTCTGGCGGTTGACAGCTGTCAGAAAAGCACATGGGTTTGTTTCCAGACAAGAGCGCGTAGAATTTACCACCACCACATAGAGGGCAGCACGGTGCTCTCTAGATTAAAGATGGCGGATGATAGCTGACAACAAAGCGCATAGGTTTGTTTCCAAACAGGAGCATAAAGAATTTTTCAAATTGCCGCCACTACATTTCAAAGGTATCTAGCTAAAGAGTGCAGCACTGAGGTTTGCGATGCAAGATGTTGGATGACAGCTGTGACGTACCACATTTCAAAGGTAAGTAGCTAAAGAGGGCAGCACGGTGCTCTCTGGATTAAAGATGGTGGTTGACAGCTGCACGTGGCTTTGTTTCCAAACAAGAGCACGTGGAATTTGCCGCCACTACATTTTAAAGGTATCTAGCTAAAGAGTGCAGCACTGAGGTTTGCGATGCAAGATGGCGGATGACAGCTGTGACGTACCACATTTCAAAGGTAAGTAGCTAAAGAGGGCAGCACGGTGCTCTCTGGATTAAAGATGGCGGATGTCAGCTGTGACGTACCACATTTCAAAGGTAAGTAGCTAAAGAGGGCAGCACGGTGCTCTATGGATTAAAGATGGCGGATGACAGCTGCACGTGGATTTGTTTATCTCAAGCTAGTGAGGTTAAGTTGGTAGCACTAAGGTTTAGGCCCGCCAAGATGGCAGCACTGCCGATGACAGGTGACGAATTTTACATCTACTACGATAAAGAGGGCAGCACAGTGCTCTGTGGTTTAAAGATGGCGGATGACAGCTGTCAAAAAGCACGTGGCTGTCAAAAAGCACGTGGCTTTGTTTACCACGCGCTAGTTAGGTTAAGTTGGTACTACTGAGGTTTAGGCCCGTCAAGATGGCAGTACTGAGGTTAGCGATGCGTTGTTGTCTGTCAAAAAGCACGTGGCTGTCAAAAAACACGTGGCTTTGTTTACCTCGCGCTAGTTAGGTTAAGTTGGTACTACTGAGGTTTAGGCCCGTCAAGATGGCAGTACTGAGGTTAGCGATGCGTTGTTGTCTGTCAAAAAGCACGTGGCTGTCAAAAAACACGTGGCTTTGTTTACCTCGCGCTAGTTAGGTTAAGTTGGCACTACTGAGGTTTAGGCCCGTCAAGATGGCAGCAGTGAGGTTAGCGATGCGTTGTTGTCGACGACAGCTGTCAAAAAGCACGTGGCTTTGTTTACAAATTCAAATCTCGCGCCAAAATTCAAATTTCCCGCCAAAATTCAAATTTCCCGCCAGAATTCACATTTCCGCGGGAGGAGGCCGCCGAATCCCTGCATTATACTACTCAATTCTTATATGTTCGCTCTTTTCTGGCTTTTATGGAAAAAGTCTGCTGAATATTATTTTGGACACAGTGATTTATATCGACAGACCTAGTACTGGAAAGAAATGTCCGGCTCAATGGCTTAATGGTTAGCATGCTGGCCTTTAATCCAAGTAGTCCTCGGTTAGTTTCCCAGGCGGGTATTGGATTTTAAGGTCTGGTTATTTTCTCTGGCTCGGGGGCTAATTGTGCCATTTTAAGCATTAAAATCCTCACAGCCACGCAGGTTTTAAGGCGTGAACTCTTAAGACCTGCACCAAGTCTTCCTGCGAGTTACACGCGATTATTATTATTATTATTATTATTATTATTATTATTATTATTATTATTATTATTATTATTATTATAACGAAATGATATACGTATTCTACCTTAAAATCTCATAACATCAAGAATGGCATCAGGCCTCAAATAAGGGCAAATACTGAAACTGAGCCAGGCTGACTCAAGATTATCTAGGATAAATTTAAGACCCTCCTTCCTCTTTTAACAAGTGGTAAATATAGAATCTTCTCTAGATTAATTAAAAAATTTTGACATATGTCGCAGTCCATTCCGTGTTATATTATTTTAGTGGTGGTAATTTTTGTTTTAAAGAGAAAAAATAACCGGAATATATCAACCTGTGTTTAGAAAGCAACCACACGAGCTGTTTAACACGGTTTTTGGCATCATAGGTATAACCTTAGACTATAGATTTACGTGGAATTCGAATAACAATATCGTGACGTTTCTTTGCAAAACTATCCCCCCCCCCCTTACATCAGCTAAGTTTCGAATTTAGGGCTCTTTGATGAAAAGCTAAGGACTTTAGCCTTTACACACGGTAATCATGTTCCCACATCGTATTTACACTTCTTGGAGATACTGCATATAACTTTCTGCACTAAGTCATCCCAAGCCTACACAAAGAGGTAGCTGATCCGGACTTCTTAGGACTGGGTTAAACTTTAACGTATTTCCACTTGGCATCAAAGGCAGCTAATGCCGGAGAGGATATAGGACGGGGACTTGATTATCGACACTTCAATCAATCACTTTCAAGTTAAGTGATTGGTTTGGTTGAGGTTAGCAGCTCCGAGGTTCATTAATAATTCGAAACCGTTATAGTAACATTGTGTATATATCTCCCCTACGCTACTTTCTCCAATATAATTTGGAACAGATCTCAAGTGAATTCGATCGCGTTATAGCCCTGAAGGGTCTTAAACTACCAAGCGACCACTGCTCAGCCCGAAACCTGCAAATTATGAAGTGACGCGCCCTAGGGTCAACACGATTAAAATATTGATCTCTTTCTCTCTCTCCCTCTCCCTTTCCTGTATTTGTATGACTATAATATTCTCCTTCTTCTTCTTCTATTACTTTTCCCACATTTGTGAGGTTGCGGGTGCGAACTGCGTCGCACATGTGGATTTGGCCCTCTTTCACAGCCAGATGCCCTTCCTGACTCCAACGCTATATGGAGGGATGTAATCCACTATTGCGTGTTTTTGTGGTGGTTGGTAGTGTAGTGTGTTGTCTGAATTTAAAGATAAAAGTGTTGGTACAAACAAGAAACGCCAGACCCCAAGTCAGAAGAATTAATCGGTTTATGTGACTTAAATATTAATAATTGTACCAGAGGATAACCTTCCCCGGTCAGTTAAAATGCGCGCCTTCTGTATGGCCATCTATGAAAACAAACTGGAACTTGTGTACTAAAAGATACTTTGTTCTTCAACTGTTAGATGTCTCTATCGTTGGTTTAATTGCTCCCTCTAGCGCCATGAACTATAATTATTTCATAAAAGAATTTTTATTTTTGTAGTTGGCAAACCGTAGGTTTTGAGGATTGTTTTGTTTATGTATCGAAGTTGTCAACACTTCACGTGGTTCCTTCTTCAATTGTAATCAACCTATCGGTAACTTGTAAATATTTTCTCCAGCAAATTAAACTTGGGTTGTGTACAGGAATCCAGCATATCAGTAAAGAGTTATGAAAGCTTCCCCCTAAAAATACTATAAAATCAGGACGCTATAGGGCCTTATTGCCTGAATTGCTCCAGTCTAAGGAGAGTGAATTGACGTGAACCAGGAGGCAGGGCCGCGGCCAGCGACTCAAGGTAATGGAAGAATTTTCATATAGATGTGATAGCTTCTGCAGATAGTTTAAGTGGAAGGTTTCAACCTCTTTTATGTAATGTTAATTTCTAAATTTGCTAGTTTAAATGTCGAATTTTCGGCAAGTCTGAGGACTCTGTACTATTCCCTACTGGGAAATATGTAATGTAAGGCAGCAAAGAGTGATTGCCCTCTGTTGGTTTCTATTCAACTTGGCGTGGGGTGACTAAATTTATTTTAAACTCTAAATTTCTTAAAATCTTTTGGCGTGAATGTTTCTCATTTATTCACCCCTGTGTAGAATAAGATTAGCCTCTGTATCGTTGGGCCATAAGCCTACTTAGGGTTTATACTATTTCTATAAGGAGGGAAAGTGTTTCGTCTCCTAGTGTTTTGTTTATGACCAGTCATGTTCAATCTTTTCTTTTTACACTAAGGCCACTTAGTATGGGCAATTATGCCCTGTACATTTATTGGTGTGTGTGGAGTTTTGCTGGTGTTAATTCACTTTGGGAACAGTGAACCCTATAACTGTTGAGCAATAGATAAGCCTACGCCGGGGCAACTGTGTATAAATAATTGAGGACAAGCGATAGGTTATCAGGTGGAACTTAAGTGCGCCATAAGAAAACTGATGCCTCTGCGAGGCTGGACTATGATATAGTTCGAGCGCAGATTACAACAAAGTATATTTTCCCTGGAGCATTTCTTGCTCTTATAAAATGTTGTACCTGGCAACAGCAATTCAGCTCTTTTCTATATAAATAACATTTGTGATTCTCTCAAGTTTTGCACCTGATATTCGAACTTCTAACTCCACTGTATTGTTAGAGCTGACGAGCTCGTTAATATTGTTGTTATTCATTCAGATTTTCTACTTATCAGTTTTTAAATTGAAAGAAGAGGAAAAAAATAACGTTTCAAAATGTGTTCTGTTAAGTTCTGCTCTAGTTAATTCCTTGTCTAGCCATTCAATCCAGGCGCTTCCTATCCCTCCACGGAAATACCGGAATAATAATAATAATAATAATAATAATAATAATAATCGTAATAATAATAATAATAATAATAAACGTCGACAACCCTGAAGATGGTTTTCCGTGGTTTCCCAATTAGACACCAGCCAAATGCCGGGACAGTACCTTAATTACCACGACCGCTATCTTGCGTCCCCGAAAAGCTTCATCGTGTCACAGCGTCGTTAAACCACTAGGAAGAAGAAAAGGAAGAAGAGGAATTATTTAAATTCAAGACAGCATTATACATGAAATAAACTTCCAACTTAGTAAGTCGTATCTATATATAAAAAGTAGCTTGTCCTGACTGACTGACTGATTCATCATCGCCGAGCCAAAACTACTGGACATAAAGAAATGAAATTTTGGGGATATATTCATATTAAGATGTAGGTGCTCGCTAAGAGAGGATTTTTGGATATTCCGTCGCTAAGGGGGTGAAAATGGGGGTGAAATTTTAAAATGAGTGTGTTTATATCTCAAAATTTTAAAAGTTTAGAGATGTTAAAATTGGTATTTAGAATCTTCTTTAAAAATAAGGAAACACGTATTTTTTTGTTTTCAGACAATCCCAATAGGAGGGGTGAAAAAGGGTGAAAAAGGGGTTGAATGCCTAATCAGGATACCGGTGCTTATATCTCAGAAACTGAAGATATTACAGACCTGAAAATTGGTACTTTTGATCTCTTTTAAAAATAAAGAAACATGTATTTTTTGTTTTTGGAACATCCAATTAATGGGAGGGTGAAAAGGGGGTGAATTTTAAAAATGAGTGAATCTATATCTCCAATTTTTTAAAGTTTGCAGATGTAAAAATTGGTATTTAGAATCTTCATTAAAAATAAAGAAACACGCATGTTTTGTTTTCGGAAAATCGCAATAGGAATCGTGAAAAGGGGTGAAAAAGGGGTTGAATGCCTTTAATGAGGCTACTTATATCTCAGAACCTGAAGATATTACAGACCTGAAAATTGGTGTTTGGGATCTCTTTTAAAAAGAAAGAAACCCGTATTTTTTTGTTTTTGGAAAATCCAATTAATGGGGAGTGAAAAGGGGGTGATTTTTAAAATGAGTGTATCTATATCTCAAAACTTTTAGTGTATGGATATAAAAATTGGTATTTAGAATCTCCTTTAAAAATAAAGAAACACGTATTCTTTTGTTTTCGGAAAATCCCAATAGGAAGGGTGTAAAAGGGTGAATAATGGGTTGAATGCCTTTAATGAGGCTACTTGTATTTCAGAACCTGAAGATATTACAGACCTGAAAATTGGTATTTGGGATCTACTTTAAAAGTACAGAAACACGTATTTTTTCGTTTTTGGAAAATTCAAATATTGGGAGGTGAAAAGGGGGGTGATATTTTTTTTAAATGAGTGTGTCTACATCTTAAAACTTTAAAATTTACAGATGTAAAAATTGGTAGTTAGAATCTCCTCTAAAAAATAAAGGAACACGTATTTTTGTTGTTTCCTGTAAATCCCAATAGGAGGGGTGTAAAAGGGTGAAAATGGGTTGAATGCCTTTAATGAGGATACTTATATTTCAGAACCTGAAGATATTACAGAACTGAAAATTTGTATATGGGACCTCCTTTAATAATAAAGAAACAAGTATTTTTTAGTTTTTGGAAAATCCAATTAATGGCGGTTAAACGGGAGTGACAAATTGGGGTGATTTTTTTGAAAGGCTATATCTACAGAATATCTTGGAAACGTAAAATGTTACAGACGTAAAAAGTGGGTGTTTGGAATCTCCTGTAAATGTAAAGAAACATAGGTGATTTGTTTTTGGAAACTCCACTTAAGGGGAACTCAAAAGGGGTGAAATTTTAAAATGAGAATTTTTACAGTATATCTAAAAAAACTTAACATGTTACAGAAGTGAAAAATGGTATGTTTTACCTCTATTAAACGAATCGTGTAATTTTAGTTTTCGGAAATACCACTTGGGAGGTGGGGGGTGGGTAAAAGTGACTGAAAATGGTGTTGAATTCTTTTAATTAGGCTACTGATATCTCAAAAATGAAGATGTTACAGACGTGAAATTTGATATTTGCAATCTGCTTTAAAAGTAAAGAAACACGTATTCTCGGAGAATCCAATGAAGTGGGGGGGGGTGAAAGAATTGAAAATTTAATTGACTTAATTGTATGAGAATGCATACATATAATAAAAACTAAAGTTGTTATAGACGTGAAAATTCGTATTTAGATCTCCTTTAAAAACAAAGAAAAACGCGTTTTGGTGGGGAAACCATCTTGGAGGGTGGGAGTGTAAAGGAGTTGAACTCCTTTCATGGGGACACATAAATCAAAAACTGAAGAAGTTAGAGTCGTGATAATTGGTATTTAGAAGATCTTTTACCATTAAAGAAACAAGTATTTTTTGCGGGAAAATTCACTTGGGGGGGGGGGGGAAGAGTAGTGTGCAATGAAGTGAAAAAAGTAAATTATTTTTATGGGAATACTTATATCTCGAAACTGAAGGCAATAGACGTGAACATTGGTGTTTGGAATCTCCTTTAAACATAAAGAAACAAGCCTTCTTTTATTTTTTTTGGGGGGGGGGCGGGGGTGGCGGTAAATAAACTTAACGGCGGTGGGGTGTAGAAGGAGGTGAGACCAATTGATTTTACTGTTCTTAATGTACTTTAAGTATCCTCCGTTGCTCAGGCGGCAGCGCGCCGGCCTCTCACAGCTGGGTTCCGTGGTTCAAATCCCGGTCACTTCATGTGACATTCGTGCTGGAAAAACCGGAGGCGGGACAGGTTTTACTCCGGATACTCCGGTTTTCCCTGTCATCAGCCCTTCCAGCAACGCATTATAGTAATAATAATAATAACAATATTAATAATGTTCCGGACCATCGTCAAATGTGCGGACCAAGCTGGAAACGGCTCCTGGACGGGTAATGACTAAGAATGCAGTCCGGTCGCGGGTTCAGTGCCGCCAAAGCACCCAATATGACACCACGCCGGATCTCCTGAAGGATTTTATATTATAGGAAAAGATGGCTAAGATTTACGGACCCAACTGACCGGGAGGAATACTGAGCCTAGACCGGGAAGTACGAAATCGATTGCTGGAAAGGAAGATTGAAAAATGGGGGGAAACGTGCCGTAATCTAATAGAAAACGAGTCAGATCGGGAATTTCAGCGGATTATATATCTAAAACAATAAGCATTCAATTATAAATTTCAGTATAATACCGTAGCGAAGCACGGGTATCTTGCTAGTTTATTACATATAGTACATATCGAACAGATGTTAAGTACAGAATAAAAATTGCCAGCCGAACACCATTATTATTATTATTATTATTATTATTATTATTATTATTATTATTATTATTATTATATTATACCAAGCGAATGGCTGCGTGGTTTGGGTCATGTAGCTGTCAGATTGCATCCGGGATATAGTGGGTTCGAACTTCAGTGTCGGCAGCCCTGAAGATGGTTTCCACTGGTTTCCAATTTTTCACGAGGAAAATGCTGGGGCTGTACCTTATTTAAGATCACGGGCACTTCCTTCTCGCTCCTAACTCTTCCATATCCTATTGTCGCCATAAAACGTATCGGTGTCGGTGCGACATAAAATAATTGGTTTATTATTATTATTATTATTATTATTATTATTATTATTATTATTATTATTATTATTATTATTATTATTATTATACAAATGGGGATAGGTAAGGGACTGTCTTGAAGAAAGTCTGGCTTAAGGTGAAATGAAAGGCATGTTGGGTAATGAACTCGGTACAAATTTGTTTTGTAGGTGACCGATGGTAAGAAATGAACAACACCGTAGTGCGTAAGATTATTGTTATTATTTAGTGTCAGAGCGTTGATAAATTCAAATACACATAAATACAAATAAACATAAATGCATATAATACTTACTCTAAATATAGGGCACTTCATTGAAATAATTCGTGTGGTCACACTGAGAGTGAGCAAGATGGGTGGTCGTCCAGAGACACGGATGGATAATAATACAGTCCGATTATGTGTGACCTTTACCACTCAGTATTATTCCATACCAGTCAGCACGTGCTCATATTAGGCCTTCCAAAACCAAACCAAACCCCATGGCGCAACAGCCCCGAAGGACCGTGGCTTACCAAGCGACCGCTGCTCAGCCCACCGGCCTGCAGATTACGAGGTGTCGTGTGGTCAGCACGCCGGATCCTGTCGGCCGTTATTCTTGGCTTTCTAGACCGAGGCCGCCATCTCACCGTCAGATAGCTCCTCAATTTAATCACGTAGGCTGAGTGGACCTCGAACCAGCCCTCAGATGCAGGTAAAAATGCCTGACCTGGCCGGGAATATAATATATAGACCTTCGCTGGAGGAAAATGAAAGCGAACACCAAGAAAGAGTTGTGCTAGATAAAATAATTTCGGGAGGCGTGGTTGTACACCTGAAAGATGACGTGTATTGAAATTTGCGCGCTAGTCGAAGAAGATTGGTACTATATAGTAGCGCCATTAAGATCCTTAAAAAGCGCATTTGCTTTAAATATGCTTTGTGCATTTCGTGAGAGTTAGTCATCGTCCAGTGTTGACGTTGTGAGGTAGGTGTGAGTCAACCGTGCCTATAAGGAGACGAAGAAGTTAGTATCAGCAGCTTACTGAGTTCGAACGAGGTCGTCTGACAGGGCTACGAGAAGGTGGAAGTTCCTTCCGCGATATTTGCAAGACTAGGCATCGGTGTTGGCAACAATAGTCCTTGGAAGGCAATGTCTCAAGAAGACTGGGGTCCGGACACACACAAGCCACTACGGGGAGGAAAGACAACCGTATTCGCCGCATTTCTGTAGTGGATCATACTAAATCTGCAGCAACCATTTGAGCCTCATTTGGCACCAGAGTGACACAGCGAACTGTAACAAATCGATTACTTGAGGGACTGTTCCGAGCCATACGTCCCGTAGCGTTCATGCCACTACATTAACTCCGAATCACTGCCATTTTTAACTTCACTGTTGTCAAGCTAGAGCTCATTCTAGGTTGGAGTGGAGATCCATTGTGTTCTCAAATGAGGGTCGGTTTTGTCTTAGTGCCAGTGATGGCCGAAGTTTGATAAGGAGGTCAGGTGAGCGCTTGAAACCAAGCTGTCTGTGGCGTCGATACACTGGACCTACACAAGGAGTTATGTTGCGAGAAACGATTTCCTTGACAGCAGGAGCACTCTTGACGTTATCCCAAGGACCTTGACAGTACATTTGTACGTCAAACTCATGAGTGAACCGGTTGTGCTGCCATTCATTCGCAGAATTCAAGGGGGTGTTTTCCTACCGGATTACGCTCGTCCTCATACTCCCGCTGTCACCTAAAGTGCTCTAGAGAGCGTTGACCAAGTTTCCTTGACCTGGGAGATCACCAGACATTGAGCACGTATGTAACATTATGGGACGACAAATCCAGCATCATTCAGTACCAGCATTAACCGTTGCTAATTTGAAGGACAATGTGCAACAGGCGTGGAACTCCATGCCACAACATCACATACGGCACCTGTACGACACCATGCATGGACGTTTGTATGCTTGCGTTTTAGATCGAGGTGTCTACTGCGCTATACCACCATGTCACATGTCTTTTCTTCAACCTGTGACCTGGAAACTTTAATCAAGTAAATATTTTACCTAGGAAATTGCTTAGCCGAAATTGTCTTCCTCTAAAGTAATGTATTCTTTGTGGTTGGATTTCATTTTCCGCCAGTTTACAATAAGTCGTATAATTTCACGCGGTTATAATTTTGAAGTTACCGAGCGAGTGGCTGCGTGGTTGGGTTACGTAGCTGCATGCATTCGGAAGATAGTGGGTTCGGTTTTTTGCTATGGGCTTAACGTCGCACTGACACAGATAGGTTTTATGGCGACGATGGTATAGGAAAGTCATAGGAGTTGGAAGAAAGCGGCCGTGGCCTTAATTAAGGTACAGCCCCAGCATTTGCCTCGTGTGAAAATGTGAAACCACGGAAAACCATCTTCAGGACTGCCGACAGGTGGAATCGAACCCACTATCTCCCGGATGCAAGCTCACAGCCGCGCGCCCCTAACCGCACGGCCAATTCACCCGGTAAATAACTCCACTCTTGGTATCCCTGAAGATGGTTTTCTGTGTGGTACGAACGTCTTGAGATCAGTGAGAGCTTTCTAGTGGTACACCATACGAGGAGTCGCGATTTATCTTTAGACCGTCAACTTTTCCGAAGCAATTCCAAATTCAAATTTTAGGGCTTTCCACTGTCATGTTATCCTTTTGCGATTCGGAACATTCTATTATACGAATATAAGGCGTCAAATATGCTATGTTTAAAAATATAAATTTCGGATTAGTCGCATGCCTCAAATACGACACCCTTTCAAAATGCTCTCTCCACTCCGTGTATTATTGAGGCCATGGCCGTGCTACCTATGTGAAGCCTATTGACTATCATATTTTATGTAATGTCCCAGAATTCCTATCGGATCGGATTGGATCAGATCGGAGTCCAGACGTGAATTTGAACCCATCATTTCGTTACTCTGAGGTTCAAATATACACTGACTGACAGAGCAAATGCAACACCAAGAAGGAGTGGTCAGAACTTTATGCCAATTGCAGGGTAGACTGACGTCACTGAGGTATGCTCATGATGTGAAATGCGCCGCTGTGCTGCGCACGTAGCGAACGATAAATGGGACACGGCGTTGGCGAATGACCCACTTCGTACCGTGATTTCTCAGCCGACAGTCATTGTAGAACGTGTTGTCGTGTGCCACAGGACACGTGCATAGCTAAGAATGCCAGGCCGCCGTCAACGGAGGCATTTCCAGCAGACAGACGACTTTACGAGGGGTATGGTGATCGGGCTGAGAAGGGCAGGTTGGTCGCTTCGTCAAATCGCAGCCGATACCCATAGGGATGTGTCCACGGTGCAGCGCCTGTGGCGAAGGTGTTTGGCGCAGGGACATGTGGCACGTGCGAGGGGTCCAGGCGCAGCCCGAGTGACGTCAGCACGCGAGGATCGGCGCATCCGCCGCCAAGCGGTGGCAGCCCCGCACGCCACGTCAACCGCCATTCTTCAGCATGTGCAAGACACCCTGGCTGTTCCAATATCGACCAGAACAATTTCCCGTCGATTGGTTGAAGGAGGCCTGCACTCCCGGCGTCCGCTCACCCGCTCAGAAGACTACCATTGACTCCACAGCATAGACGTGCACGCCTGGCATGGTGCCGGGCTAGAGCGACTTGGATGAGGGAATGGTGGAACGTCGTGTTCTCCGATGAGTCACGCTTCTGTTCTGTCAGTGATAGTCACCGCAGACGAGTGTGGCGTCGGCGTGGAGAAAGGTCAAATCCGGCAGTAACTGTGGAGCGCCCTACCGCTAGACAACGCGGCATCATGGTTTGGGGCGCTATTGCGTATGATTCCACGTCACCTCTAGTGCGTATTCAAGACACGTTAAATGCCCACCGCTACGTGCAGCATGTGCTGCGGCCGGTGGCACTCCCGTACCTTCAGGGGCTGACCAATGCTCTGTTTCAGCAGGATAATACCCGCCCACACACTGCTCGCATCTCTCAACAGGCTCTACGAGGTGTACAGATGCTTCCGTGGCCAGCGTACTCTCCGGATCTCTCACCAATCGAACACGTGTGGGATCTCATTGGACGCCGTTTGCAAACTCTTCCCCAGCCTCGTACGGACGACCAACTGTGGCAAATGGTTGACAGAGAATGGAGAACCATCCCTCAGGACACCATCCGCACTCTTATTGACTCTGTACCTCGACGTGTTTCTGCGTGCATCGCCGCTCGCGGTGGTCCTACATCCTACTGAGTCGATGCCGTGCGCATTGTGTAACCTGCATATCGGTTTGAAATAAACATCAATTATTCGTCCGTGCCGTCTCTGTTTCTTCCCCAACTTTCATCCCTTTCGAACCACTCCTTCTTGGTGTTGCATTTGCTCTGTCAGTCAGTGTATGTAGCCTGAACTTACAGACGTCGTCACGTCGAATTAATGTAAACCCCAGCATCCTATTTAAATGTAGAGGTTGGTAACTAACTCATTGCCTCTACCTATGTAAACGTTGGCATTCTTTTTAAGGCACTTAACTTATCTGAGGGACTTCCAGTAGATGAGACAACTAAGTGGAGGGAATGCCAGAGAGGATAGAGAGATATATAGGTAGATAGATGTATAGATATTGTATTTAACCTGTCAAATTTAGGCACAAGTGTCCCAGTCTTAAACAATCAGTACTGTTAATACACAAGTAAGATGAAATATGAACCTGATTCTTATCCTACTATACTATCATAGGCCTATACATAAAATATCTAATATATCTTACTACTTAATATACAAAATTAAAGGGCACACTGCCTGCTAAATACGAGTACAACAATGAAATAATGCATATGTACAAATTAACAGAAAAATTAACAGTAATATTATTTTTAACTCTTTTTTTTTTTTTTTTGCTATTTGTTTTACATCGCACCGACACAGATAGGTCTTATGGCGACGATGGGCTAGAAAGGGCTTAGGAATGGAAAGGAAGCGGCCGTGCTCTTAGTTAAGGTACATCCCCAGCATTTGCCTGGTGTGAAAAGGGAAACCACGGAAAACCATCTTCAGGGCTGCCGACAGTGGGGTTCGAACCCACTATCTCCCGGATGCAAGCTCACAGCTGCGCGCCCCTAACCGCACGGCCAACTCGCCCGGTAGTAATATCATTAAGGATAGTAATAATAATCTTGATAAATGTACTATACTTCTTCATTTAATGTTAAAAACCTGAGATAAGGATTATTTAATTGTGAAACCACAGCTCAGTACTACTGTTACAATTATTTTTTTAAAACAGCGACATTAATGATAACAAGAAGAAGACGAAGTATAAAAAAAACGAATAAGGAGAAGAAGAAAATAAGGAGGAGGGAGAGAAGAAGAATAAACGATGACCTTCTGTCGTTGTACAAGTTTACTCCATGATCGTTATTTTACTTCTTTCTGGGCAGCATATTCCTTATCCTGTCGGGATCCAAGGTATAAAATGCTGTTACACACATGTGAACTTCAGCCAGATTTACGCCCAGATGCCCATCCTGACTCCGACCCTACGTTGGAGGATTATTCAACTATTACGTGTTTCTCTGGTCCATATCATGGCAAACAAAACCCAATTCTCGGGGAGTAATCGAACCAAGGTCGTTCTTTATAACAAAATTAAAGGTCTTATTTATCACTAATTTCTGTTACGGTTTTCGGAGACACTGAGTTTCCAGAATTTTTTTCCTCCAGGAATTATTTTAGGTATCAGTAATATTATTCGTTTTACTTCCCACCAACTGCTTTTATCCTGAAACGCCGACTTGCTGAAATTTTGTCCCATGGAATTAAATCTACCGACACGAGGCTGGCATATTTGAGAAATATCAAATACCACTGGACTGAGCCGGTATCGAACACATCATCTTTGTCTCAGCGCTCTTCCGTCTGAGCTACTTAGATGGGGTATTTTGATACTTTCGTCATTTAGTCAAGGAGCCGAACGGACGTTACATATTTCATGTTCCACTAAAAATAAAAATTACCAGCACCATCTAGGGCTAGGCACTGCAAGATTTCGATAAGGGACTCGTATTTACCTATGCCGTTCCAAAAATGTTGAACCCTTGGGGTAGTGAGTGAGAGAATTACTGTAGTTTCACGAAAAAGGAGATGTGACACGAGAGACCAAGTGGACCATTAACGCCTGTAACTTCGAGTGAGAAATACGTTATTACATTAGGAACACTAATGCTTGTGAGAGTGCGGGAGGTACGGTCGAAGCGGAAGAGGAAGTGATAGTGATAACAGTCCGTATTTAAACGTTACTGAAATTATAGTGAGCTTAAGGGTCTCCAAATATGATTATTTTGTTCTAAAATATGGACTTTTCGTGCTTGTAAATCTGCTGATATTGTTCAATCTTCCTCTTATTATCATTTTATCGCTTTTACCGTGTGGTGCGGCAGGTGTGGACTGGATCGCAAATGCAGATTTTGCCCTGTTTTACGGCCGGATGCACTTCCTGACGCCAACCGTATGAGGGATATAATCACTATTGCGTGTTTCTGTGGTTATTGTTGGTGTAGTATTTTATCTTAATATAAGGAGGAAAGTGTTGTGACAAACACAAACACCCAGTCCCCGAGCCAGAAGAATTGAACAGACATGATTAAAATCCCCGACCCAGCCGGGAATCGAACCCGGAACCCGCTGAACCAAAACCCTCAATGCTGGCCATTCAGCCAGTGAGTCGGACTGATATTGTTCAATCTCTTATATTGAAATTCACCTACAAACTGTGGTGATACTCAGTCGTCCTAGGCTACATAGGTCAAACATCCATTCAGATACGTCATACAGCCGTCTTAATCGTCGATCCCCTTGTGTAGAGATTATCATTACAATCGTTGAAGTGTATTGGGATTCATTACATCTCACACAAAGCTTTCACTGCAACTTAATAGGAAAGGGCTGTAATATCATTTGAATATCATTCACAAAAATGTTTAAGGTAGAAGTGAACAATATTCTGTTGGCGCCGATTTCAGTAATAACTTATACATTGCTCCCCGATCTGTGTACTTCCTTTCAGTTCTTCTAATCGGTCTTAATATTGTGTCAGGGGCGTGGTTGGTAATCTAACTGGGTGGGAAACTCTTTTTATCTTCTGTTTTACGGCCTACCGACACAGATAGGTCTTATGATGATGATGATGATGATGATGATGATGATGATGATGACAACGATGTAATAAGAAGGAAGCGACCATAGCCTTAATTAAGGCACAGCTCTATGTGAAAACGGGGAACCACGAAAAAACATTTTTAGGGTTGCCGACAATGGAGTTCAAACCCAGCATCTTCGTAATGCAAGCTCACAGCTATATCATCCAAACCACGCAGCCAGTTCACTCTGTAGGGATCTACCGAAACAGATACCGCTTTCATGCAGGTGTATCAAGAAACCAAATAATGTTTTTGGTTGAAAGTTAATATGATTGTTTCAAATACTAATTTCTAAAAAACCTCATTCTATGACGGATAGTAGGCCTATACGAAAATGCACCCGTACAAACAAGTCATAACCTCTAAGATTTGACGTTATTCGCTTGGTCATACTGAGATTACTGTAGTTGTTGCTAGAAATATAATTCAAATCCTTGCTTTAAGCGTCCCTTCACCGGGCGAGTTGGCCGTGCGCTTAGAGGCGCGCAGCTGTGAGCCTGCATCCAGGAGATAGTGGGTTCAAACCCCACTGTCGGCAGCCCTGAAGATGATTTTCCTTGGTTTCACATTTACACACCAGCAAATGCTGGGGCTTTACCTTAATTAAGGCCACGCCCGCTTCCTTTCCATTCCTAGGCCTTTCCTATCCCATCGTCACCGTAAGACATATCTGTATCGGTGCGACGTAAAACAATTTCTTTAATAAAATGTCCATTGATCACTTGAAGATGATTTCCTGGATTATAACTTCTTTGGCTTTGCGTTGCACCGGCACAGATAAGTCTTATCGCGACGATGGGATGGGAAGGAACCGGACCTAACTTACTTGACTTATTTCTTTTAATTCCCAGGACTAAATTTATCCAGCTGTTTCTGTCTGCTGCAAATGCCTTCACCTCCCTCTCTGTCTTGTTAAACCCAGCTATCTCCCTGTCTATGGTTGTCTTCCAGGTAATCCTCGGTCTGCCTTGCCTGAGACTACCTTATGGATTCCAGCTCAATGCCTGCCGTGTTGTAGTCTTCTCAGGGTGTGCCCAGTTCATCTCCACTTTCTTCTCACTATCTGCTGAATGGGACTTTCACTTATGGTCTCCCAAAGGTCTTTGTTTGAGAAGGTTTGCCCACCATATTCTCATAATATACCTCAAATAATGATTTATAAATGTCTGTCACCTTTTAATAATGCCTTTGGGCACATTCCAGGTTTCACTTCTATTCAGTAACACCGATTTAACATTTGAGTTGAATATCCTTAGCTTCATTTTTATGTGAATGTTAGGGGATCTCCATACTGACCTTAACTGCGGAAAAGCTATCTTGGCTTTATTTATGCGACTCACCACCTCTCAAAAAGCACCTCCATCCTGGCTTACCATGCTTCCTTCTTTATCTGTTTACCCTCCAGGGCTGGTTTTTCGCTCGGACTCAACGAGGGATTCCACCTCTACCGCCTCAAGGGCAGTATCCTGGAGTTTCAGACATTGTGTCGGGGATACAACTGAGGAGAATGACCAATACCTCGCCCCGGCGGCCTCACCTGCTATGCTGAACAGGGGCCTTGTGGGTGGTTGGATCGGTTGGAAGGGATAGACAAGGAAGAGGGAAGGAAGCGGCCGTGGGCTTAGGTACCATCCCAGCATTTCCCTGGAGAAGAAGTGGGAAACCACGGAAAACCACTTCCAGGATGGCTGAGGTGGGAATTGAACCCACCTCTACTCAGTTGACATCCCGAGGCTGAGTGGACCCCGTTCCAGCCCTCGTACCACTTTTCAAATTTCGTAGCGAAGCCGGGAATCGAACCCGGGCCTCCGTGGGTGGCAGCTAATCACACTAACCACTACACCACAGAGGCGGATTACCATGCTTCCTAAGCAACAAAAATCCTCTTTCTATATACATTCCATGTAGAGTCAAACTAGATTTTTTTACGATGTTTTATGGGCATTCCCTTAGTCTTTGTTATTTATCTTTAAGGCTACTTGTTTAGCTTCTATTTTAAGACGTTCAGTTTGATTCCCATGTCTTGAAATCATTCTGCAAGGAGACAGAGATCATCCGCATAATCCAGTGCTTCCAATCGGTTATTTAATTATCACTGAATGCCACGTTTTCTATTCGTTGCCTCTCTCGAAATACAATCCAGTGTCATTATAGACAAGATTGGCGACCGTAGACATGCTTGTCTTACCCTAGTTTTGACAGCAAGGGGTTCAGACAGCTTCCCGTTATGCTCTACTTGACAAGTATATCCATCATACATTGCCTGTGTAAGGGATTCGAGAAGGAAGTGGTCGTGGCCTTAATTAAGGTACAGCCCAAGCATTTGCCTGGTATGAAAATGGGAAACCACGGAAAACCATCTTCAGGGCAGCCGAGAGCTGTGTAATGATTTAGATGTGCTGGTGGAAACTTAATTCCTACTTGACATTCGGAAGAACGTATCTTCCATTGTAACCTCTGTCAGGAATTTACAATATAACGGAATCAATTGAGCTCCATAAATATTATTGAAGCTTTGTCTGATCCGAAGAGAAAATAAATTTGTGTAGTGAGCTGATATTTTGTTCACAGAACCCTAAGTTGTTATTACTCCATACACATTTCCTGGGTGTAGCTGCGGATACTTCCCAACACAGAAAATGAGAGAACTCTAACATGAAAAAGATTCAGCGTCAAACTCTATGTACCTTATGTACCTTTCGTGATATTTTTTGTCTTATTCTTTAATATACATCTGTTCCATAATTATTTTGCCATTAAACATACATTGTTCGATTATGCTAGGAAAGTGACAAATTAGCAAGCAGCGTATCAAGGCACTTTGTGTCAATGTTAGCATTTATTCTAAAATCTTCCAACTTTACTCCTTTACTGACAAATCGTATATGAGAAATTTATGTGATTACGTGCTTCTTTCTTTCGGCCTTGCATGTGTTCAAGGCCTTAACAAATTTTTCAGTCGATCACATTTAGTGCCAGGAGATGTATAATTGAGAACAAAAACTCTCGCCCACAGAAGATGCCGATTTAGTTTCGGGGTCCACCCTCTCCAGTCCCAAGCTACATTTCCCTTCTGCGTGCTTCTAGTGACATGAATGCCAGCCTACCTACCTGCTCACAGAAGTTGAGTGGAGGACAACACGGACCCCTCCTTCTACAAGTTAGTTTTTTTACAATTTGTTTTACGTCGCACCGACACAGATAGGTGTTATGGTGACGATCGGATAGCAAAGGCCTAGGAGTGGGAAGGAAGCGGCTGGGGCTTTAATTAAGGTACAAACACAACATTTTTCTGGTGTGAAAATGGGTAACCACGGAGAACCATCTTCATGGCTGCCGACAGTGCGGCTCGAACCCACCATCTCCTGGATACAAGCTCACAGCTTCGCGCCCCTAACCGCACAACCAACTCGCCCGGTACATGTTAGAGTCTCGCAGAGGCTAAGTTGACGGAAATTTTGCCTCGCAAGAATATTTTTGGGCGGGGGAGGATGGTAGCAATACAGTTATTGGTTTTTCGCCCTACTATATTTTTGGTTTGCGGAGAAGCTGAGGTGCCAACATTTTGTCTCGCATGAATTCTTTGACGTGCTGGTAAATCTAGCGGACACGAAACTGGCGTATTTGAGTATCATCAAATACCACCGGACTGAGCTGGGATCGAATCCACAATCTTGGGCTTAATATCTCAGTGCTCTACCGTCTCCGCTAGCCAATTTCTCTTCACTTGCTCTAGTCATAGCAACTTTCATCAAGGGAAACTATTTCTGACTCACTTTACACAGAATTTAACACCGTTCATTGGTTTGTAGGCTATTTACAGTATTACTCCGGGTTTTTCAAACCAAGCAGTAAAGGCTGGCTAAAATCACGTATTATGTAAATACAGAAATCTGACGGTTAGCACTCGAAGCCACCGTCACTCTGAACCGAAATCCGCTACGCTAATCATTCAACTATGGAGGCAGACAGGTGATATCCCAGACTAAGCATCCTCTATCTATAATACGTAATTAATAACTTTCACACGTACGTATCTACGATAAATTATTTCTGCGTTATGATATATCATTCTGTAACCATCACCAAATGAGAAACGCAGCCATTAATTCCGTAAATTTTAACTTGCTCCCTTCTATGAGGTTGAATGACACGATAATGCTATTCTTGCTTACACTCTCCATTTATCACGACGGATACATTTTCTCAGCGTTAATATTTGACGGTCAAAGTATCGTGCTTAGTAGATTAGGAGCTAAATATAACTCAACTTTTAGCGCAGTTCTCCAGCAACCAGTGAACAAAAATAGACGGCTGAGGTTTCATACTGAAACCTGTCTGGTATTCATGAAAAATTTAATATTATCCCTCCATGCAATAAGTGGCTTACGAATGCATTGTGAAATGGTTGGTCGTCATTTATATTCTGACGTACGTTCTGTCCCCTAGGTATCGACAAGGTATTCCAGAGGACAGAAAGAAACTATCGATTAATGTGAGTAATGAAATGGCGTATGGACTTTAGTGCCGCGAGTGTCCGAGGACAATTTCGGCTCACCGAATGCATGTCTTTAGATATGACACCCGTAGGCGACCTACGCGTCGTGATGAGGATGAAATAATGATGAAGACAACACATACACCCAGCCGTGCCAGCGGAATTGACCAATTGTTGTTAAAATTCTCGACCCTGCCGGGAATCGAACCCGGAACCTCTGTAACCAAAGGCCAGCATGCTAACCATTTAGCCACGGAGCCGGACATTAGTATGAGTAATGCGGGTGAGCGAAAAATTGCTAAGGACGGTTATCTACAGTTAATTACAGAAAACAATTCAAAATCTATTCAAGTGTCAATTATTCATCTAGTTCCTGACGCTTGCTCGTAATATCACCCGTTCTTAATCGTTGACAAATTTACGCAACAAAAACAATATATCCGCCTCTGTGGTGTAGTGGTTAGTGTGATTAGCTGCCACCTCCGGAGGCCCAGTTTCTGTTCCCGGCTCTGCCATGAAATTTGAAAATTGGTATGAGGGCTGGAATGGGTCCACTCAGCGTTGGGAGGTCAACTGAGTAGTTGGAGGGGGGCAGGGGGAGTTCTATTCCCACCTCAGCCATCCACAAAGTGGGTTCCCAATTCTCCTACAAGCAAATGCTGGAATGGTACCTAGCTTAAAGCCACGGACGCGTCCTTCCCTCTTCCTTGCCTATCCTTTTCAATCTTCCCATTCCCCCACAAGGCCCCTGTTCAGCATAGCAGGTGAGGCCACCTGGGTGAGGTACTGGCCGTCCTTCCCATTTGTATCCCCCAACCTAAAGTCTCACACTCCTGGACCACTGTCTTTGAGGCGGTAGAGGTGGGATCCCTCGGTGAGTGCGAGGGAAAATTCAATCCTGGAGGGTAAACCGTTTAAGAAAGAAAGAAAGGAAGAAAGAAAGAAAGAAAGTAAACAATATTGTACATATACAGGCCTACGAATGATTATAAGTGTTTTAATAGAACCTAAGAATGTTCTTGTAGAACGAAAAATTTAATTCTGTTATTAATGTGTTCTTTTACAGGTATATCATAGTGTTATACATTTTGTTTTCGTATTTTTTATTGCTAGTGGAATCATTACAACAAACAGATTAGGAAGGATATTAGATGTGATAGCTACGTAGCAATGAAATGATTGACCTAGGATAGGGTGGTATAGACCAAACCAGACCAACCAAGTATCAACTTAATGTTCATGTCATCTCCTCAGATGCCCGTTATCAATATACGTGGGTATTTACGTAAGTCATTGAGAGGTGAAATGCGTGATGACCTAGGTGAGTCATGGAGAGTTTGCCTGGTTCGCTCAGAGAGAATGGCACTATGAATCTGGAGAGCCGAACGCTCTGTACTGATAGGTTAGTATGTAGATTAATTGGCAGATTAGTGTGGGACAAAGTAAGGTGATATGGATTGGAGAACAGCAGTATATCAGACCAGTCCGCGTAAGAACTACTTACTTAAAAAATGATGGAATCACCAATAGCGAAAATACAAATTTCTCCTCACATTAGTCCAGTGTGTGAGGAGTTGCATAAATTGTGGAAATCATATATTTACATTATTATTTGCTCGCACAAGGCAATTAAATTTCGATCTCCACCCAAGATCTCTTCAACACGTACTATGTGTACATAACACGGCCTAATAGGTTGAAAGTCGATTTCGATTACATTGCGTTCGTGAAAATTCAACAATCGTTGACTTGGCACACAACGGGCGACTTGCACACACTCTACATTACGTAGGAAGTAGTGCCAGACCTGTAGCTTAGATCCTCTCCAACAGAACAAACACGACCTAGGCCACCATAGCTCAATGGTAGAGCAACCGACGCGAAATCCGATTCTACTGGTGACCGGTTGGCTATTTTTGTTCTCTACTTAACAGCTCCTCGACACGTACTATATGTACGTAATACGACTAATACGACCTAATAGGTTGAAAGTGCATTTCGAGAAGAAAGGCGAACTAGACAGTAAAGATCTACAGAATACGGTTAAACATTGGGGTGGATCCACCATGATATAGGGATGTATATCGGAGGCTATTGTAGGAAAACTTCCACTTAATACCTGGAACAATGGATGAGGTGGTGAATTTGGACATTTTAAAGCAGCATCTGAATTCCAGTGTTGAAAAATTAGGGATTGCAGGTGAGTACTACTTCCGAAATATACATCATGGGTCGTTATGCACTGGCTATTTTGCAATACAACTCATGTGCTGCAAACACCCCTCAGTCGGCAGATTTAAACCCCGTAGACCATTTATGGACGGAACAAATGCAGAGACTGCAGCAAAGTAAGGAAATCTGGAAGGAAATATTTCTTGAAGAGTGACAGGTCCAGGAATCATGGCAAAACTAGTCCAGTTCATGCCGAATACGCTTCAAGCTACAATTGCTGCCAAAGGAAATTCGACAGGATACTGAAAAGAGTTATTCGTTGTATGACTTAAATGCGTGTGAAATACAAGTGGACGATTACTTTTCCTACACTACTTGTCGGAACAGACAGCTGCAGAAGTCACTATTTTTCGGCATATTTTGTTTTTATTTGATTGTTGTAATGGTTCATGTTTGTGGGTTACTGTAGTCACGTCCTAGTTCGTGAACCATGGGCAACGGCTGAGTGGCCTAGTAAGTGGTCCTGAGAGTCGGGATACCAGTTGCTATGGAATGGGAGTGGGCATCTCGGACATACTCTGAGTCGTGGCCCTCCTTGTGCTCAGGCGGCTAGGACTATACAATTCACCGGTGGTCCATAACCCGTTAGAGGAGAGATCCTCACTTGGACTATGTGCAAGTAGGGCAGCATCCTGCTTCATGAATTTGCCGAGCTCAGAACACTTTAAGCAAGCCTCGGACCTATGGGAGTAATGGAGTCCCACTCCCATTTGACAGGCGAGGGACTCTTTGGAAACAACTTGGCGAACGAAATGGAATTCGATGGGGAGCTATCAATATTAATGGGGCTTATGGAAGAAAGAAGGTAGAACTGGCTGAGTCACCAAAGAGGATGCATCTGGATGTGCTAGGAGTAAGTGATATTCGGGTAAGGGGAAATAATGAGGAAGAGATAGGAGATTATAAAGTGTACTTGACTGGTGTTAGGAAGGGAAGGGCAGAGTCTGGGGTAGGGCTCTTTATCAGGAATACCATTGCACGCAAAATAGTTTCTGTTAGGCACGTAAATGAGCGAATGATGTGGGTAGCTTTGTCAGTGGGAGGAATTAGGACAAGAACTGTGTCTGTGTATTCACCATGTGAGGGTGCAGATGAGGATGAAGTTGACAAGTTTTATGAAGCATTGAGTGACATCATGGTCAGGGTCAACAGCAAGGATAGAATAGTGCTAATGGGCGATTTCAATGCGAGAGTTGGGAATAGAACTGAAGGATACAAAAGGGTGATTGGTAAATGTGGGGAAGATATGGAAGCTAATGGGAATGGGAAGCGTTTGCTGGATTTCTGTGCTAGTATGGGTTTAGCTGTTACGAATACATTCTTCAAGCATAAGGCTATTCACCGCTACACATGGGAGGCTAGGGGTACCCGATCCATAATAGACTATATTTCAACAGACTTAGAATTCAGGAAATCTGTTAGGAATGTACGAGTTTTTAGCGGATTTTTCGATGATACAGACCACTATCTGATCTGTAGTGAACTAAGTATCTCTAGGCCTAGGGTAGAGAAAGTGAAATCTGTCCGCAAACGAATAAGGGTAGAAAATCTCCAGGACGAGGAAATTAGACAGAAGTACGTGGATATGATTAGTGAGAAGTTTCGAACAGTAGACAGTAAACAGGTTCAGGATATAGAAAGTGAATGGGTGGCATACAGGGATGCTGTAGTAGAAACAGCAAGGGAATGCCTAGGAACAACTGTGCGTAAGACGGGAAAAGGCGAACATCTTGGTGGAATTATGAAGTGAGAGCAGCCTGTAAACGTAAAAGAAGGCTTATCAGAAATGGCTCCAAAAAAGGGCCAAGGCAGACAGGGATTTGTACGTAAATGAAAGAAACAGGGCGAAACAAATAGTTGTTGAATCCAAAAAAAAGTCATGGGGAGATTTTGGTAATAACCTGGAAAGGCTAGGTCAAGCAGCAGGGAAACCTTTCTGGACAGTCATAAAGAATCTTAGGAAGGGAGGGAAAAGGAAATGAACAGTGTTTTGAGTAATTCAGGCGAACTCATAATAGATCCCAAGGAATCACTGGAGAGGTGGAGGGAATATTTTGAACACCTTCTCAATGTAAAAGGAAATCATCATGGTGGTGTTGCAAACAGCCACGCTCATGGGAAGGAGGAAAATGATGTTGGTGAAATTATGCTTGAGGAAGTGGAAAGGATAGTAAATAAACTCCATTGTCATAAAGCAGCAGGAATAGATGAAATTAGACCTGAAATGGTGAAGTATAGTGGGAAGGCAGGGATGAAATGGCTTCAAAGAGTAGTAAAATTAGCGTGGAGTGTTGGTAAGGTACCTTCAGACTGGACAAAAGCAGTAACTGCACCTATCTATAAGCAAGGGAACAGGAAGGATTGCAACAACTATCGAGGTATCTCATTGATTAGTATACCAGGCAAAGTATTCACTGGCATCTTGGAAGGGAGGGTGCGATCAGTCGTTGAGAGGAAGTTGGATGAAAACCAGTGTGGTTTTAGATCACAGAGAGGCAGTCAGGATCAGATTTTCAGTGTGCGCCACGTAATTGAAAAATGCTACGAGAGGAATAGGCAGTTGTGTTTATGTTTCGTAGATCTAGAGAAAGAAAATGACAGGGTACCGAGGGAAAAGATGTTCGCCATACTGGGGGACTATGGAATTATAGATTATTAAAATCAATCAAAGGCATTTATGTTGACAATTGGACTTCAGTGAGAATTGATGGTAGAATGAGTTCTTGGTTCAGGGTACTTACAGGAGTTAGACAAGGCTGTAATCTTTCACCATTGCTGTTCGTAATTTACATGGATCATCTGCTGAAAGGTATAAAATGGCAGGGAGGGATTCAGTTAGGTGGAAATGTAGTAAGCAGTTTGGCCTATGCTGACGACTTGGTCTTAATGGCAGACTATGCCGAGGGCCTGCAGTCTAATATCTTGGAACTTGACAATAGGTGCAATGAGTATGGTATGAAAATTAGCCTCTCGAAGACTAAATTGATGTCAGTAGGTAAGAAATTCAACAGAATTGAATGTCAGATTGGTGATACAAAGCTAGAACAGGTCGATAATTTCAAGTATTTAGGTTGTGTGTTCTCCCAGGATGGTAATATAGTAAGTGAGATTGAATCAAGGTGTAGTAAAGCTAATTCAGTGAGCTCGCAGTTGCGATCAGCAGTATTGTGTAAGAAGGAAGTCAGCTCCCAGACGAAACTCTCTTTACATCGGTCTGTTTTCAGACCAACTTTGCTTTACGGGAGCGAAAGTTGGGTGGACTCAGGATATCTTATTCATAAGTTAGAAGTAACAGACATGAAAGTAGCAAGAATTTTTTTGGTACAAACAGGTGGGAACAATGGCAGGAGGGTACTCGGAATGAGAAGATAAAGGCTAATTTAGGAATGAACTCGATGGATGAAGCTGTACGCATAAACCGGCTTCGGTGGTGGGGTCATGTGAGGCGAATGGAGGAGGATAGGTTACCTAGGAGAATAATGGACTCTGTTATGGAGGGTAAGAGAAGTAGAGGGAGACCAAGACGACGATGGTTAGACTCTGTTTCTAACAATTTAAAGATAAGAGGTATAGAACTAAATGAGGCCACAACACTAGTTGCAAATCGAGGATTGTGGCGACGTTTAGTAAATTCACAGAGGCTTGCAGACTGAACGCTGAAAGGCATAACAGTCTTTAATGATAATGTATGTATTTATGTTGATTGTTGTATATCAACATATTCACATTTTCAAACAAAACCTGTCTCTCCTAGGTACCTTTCGGCTACACCAGTCATTTACAGTCACACCCGTGAACCTACAGACAATTTCGCGACTATCTGTACTTCCTCTTAGGAGAATGATGGCCAGCAAAAAGCGCGACCGCAAAGATATGCAAAGCTATGCTGCTCAAAACAGCGTCTAACGAGGACAAGTTGATAAAATGAATACCTCTTGCTGGCGATAACTCATTTATGCTAGTTCTTTATAAAATTCAGTGGCTATGTGTCTCTTGGTGGTCAAAGACTCGTTTCGACATTTTTCGATATCCTCCCAGAGAATGAGCATACGTTCTTACAGAAAAAAAAAAACACTGTAGGTACGGGCAGTACAATGTACCCACGGTATCCCCTGCCTATCGTAAGTGGAGACTAAAAGTGGACTCAGGTGGTCTGAACAATAGAGCGTGGGTCGGAGACCAGGGAGCCCTTAGCTGAGTCGTGGCATTGCTTCCACTTACTTGTGCCGGGCTCCTCACGTTGATGTATCCTATCCGACTTCCCTTGGTCAACTTTTATTCTTTTCGACCCTGACGATAATACGTTGCGAATCCTAGGGAGTCTTTCATGTACACGCCCTTCATGGATCTTGTCTTCCTTTGGCCGACATCTTCATTTTTTGAAGTGTCGGATCCCTTTCATATTTTTTCTGGAATTAGTGTTATATAGAGGCTGGTTGCCTAGTTGTAATTCCTCCTAAACAACCATCACCACCACCACCACCACCACTCTTATAGATAAATCAGGTTTTTACACTCCCGGCTTGGAGCCTCTTGTATCTTTCGTAATTATGCCCTCAAACCATTTTGGATATATACTCATTCATTACCAACCCTCCTAGGTCCATACTATTCAGCAAAACACAAGAATACGTCTCATCGCATTACCGTGAGTTCGAAGTTTCTTACTCAGTGGGAATATCTTAATCTATGTTCAGAAGTATCCCATTGTTCACAGTCACCTAGAAGAAGCATTCTCTCATTTGCGACGCAAGTCTATTCCAAGAATTAGAACGAACATTTCAAGTAATTATCTGAGAAAATTAAGTTGTCCTTCATCTCACTCTGGAAATCGTTAATAGAAATTACTCAACTAGAGAACTTAGTAAATTGTGTCTTTGTCGCTTTGAGGAAACTTACCATGAGAGCTTTGTCCAGTTAATTCGCTTGCAAATAAGGTCGTTACCGAGCACAAGATACCAAAGTTACAATAATCCTGTATTTCTCGACTGAGAAATGCAACTACATCCTTTCCAGCCAATGCAGTGAATAGTGGGGGTGGAGGTGTTTATTTGTTAAAATGAAGTACAATTGGACAACCATCGTCTATTAACACTAATCAGAAGTAAAAGAAGAGGTCCGACACTTGAAAAAATGAAAGTATAAATAAAAGGAAAAGGGAAGAGCCATGAATGGCGTGGAAATGAAAGACTCCCTAGGTCTCGTGGTATGAAGAGAACAAGAGTTGGACCAAGAGAGGTCAGACGGAGAAGACTAAAATGAGGAGCCTCACAAAAGTAAGAGCAAGCAATGCCAGACCCGTAATAATAATAATAATAATAATAATAATAATAATAATAATAATAATAATAATAATAATAATAATAATAATAATAATAATAAAGGAAGCGTGGTTTTCGCCTGACTTTGTCATTGGTTTCCCATCAAGGCGGCCTTGACTCAAATTCCTGCAAATGTATGCAAGATTGTAGAAATAAAAAGTCACGTCCCAGCATTTCGGATTCCAAGTAAAAGTAGACCTCATTAGCACGATCACAAAACTGAAAAATTAAAAGGCTTTTAACAATATCTATGATAATGACCCGCTTCTGTGGTCTAGTGGTTAGTGTGATTAGCTGCCACCCCCGCAGGCCCGGGTTCGATTCTCGGATCTGCCACGAAATTTGAAAAGTGGTACGAGGGCTGGAACGGGGTCCACTCAGCTCGTGAGGTCCAGTGAGTAGAGATGGGTTAGATTCCCGACCTCAGCTTTCCTGGAAGTGGTTTTCCGTGGTTTCCGACTTCTCCTCCAGGCAAATGCCGGGATGGTACCCAACTTAATGCCACGACCGCTTCCTTCCCTCTTCCTTGTCTATCCCTTCCAATCTTCCCACCCCCTACGAAGTACCCTGTTCAGCATAGCATGTGAGGCCGCCTGGGCGAGGCACTTGTCATCCTCCCCAGTTGTATCCCCGGACCCAATGTCACACACACCAGGACACTGCCCTTGAGGCATTTTACTCTTTTCGATAGAACAGATAATAAGAGAGTTTATCGCCAACCATTGGTTTCATGAGTCTTCATCACAGTGCCACTGCCGGTTTGAGATGAACAACCGTATGTAACCGCGAAGTAGGGAGAATTATGCACAACTTCAGACCAGGTACTATACCGTTCAATAAACTCTGTGATCATCCTCATTCTGTCTCCACTTTGTTCTGCTTTATCGTACTTCATGTTACTGCCACGTACTTTCGTAGAAGAATATCAGTTTAACATGCCGTATTAAACGTTTGAGTACAGGCATGTAACTTCGCATAAATTCATGAAGGAATCGTGAAATCGATTACCAATTCCCGTGGGAAGGACGGGTACATATGCTAATAAGAAGAAGAATAATAAATAGGATTTATTTGCTACGAATTACTTTTACATTATTCTGAGACGCTGATGTGTCGGAATTTTGGTCCCGCAGGAGTTCCTTTACTAGCCATTAAATCTACCGACAAGAGGCTGACGCATTTGGGCACATTCATATACGACCCGACTGAATCACGGTCGAACCTGGCAAGTTGGGCTATCGTCTGAGCTACACATCGCATTGGATGGTGGTGGTATACGGTGTGGTTTGGTAGTTATCGTTGTTTTACAAGGAAGTACAACTAGACAACTATCCCCTATTATCACTAATCAGAAGTAAAATGGGATAGGCTCAACACTTCGAGAAATGAAGGTATAGGCCAAAGAAAGAGAAAAGTCACGAAGGGCTTGAACATGAAAGACTATTTAGGCCTCGAAAACCTAATACCGTCAGGATCGTAAAGGAACAAGATTTGACCAAGGGAGGTCGCATAGAGGAGCCTCATATACATAAGTAGAAGCAATGGCAGACTCAGCTAGGAGATCCGTGGTCGCCAACCCATACTCCCAGTTGAGAGTCCCTGGTCCTCCTTTTTAGCAGTGTGATGTGTTATATGTAGATGAAAATAAGTGTCTCAAGAGAAATACAAAAGCCCAGTCCCAAACCACTGGAATAAACCACACGCAGTTAAAGTCATCGACCCGGCTAGGAATCGAAACCAAGTCTCTCTAAACTGGAAGTCAGTACGCTGATCATTCAGATAAAAAGGAAAAGAACAACAGCATTTTAATAATAATAATACTAATAACAATATAGGTAACAATATAAAAGAAGCAACAACAGAGAGAGATTTTTAGAGTAATGCGGTAAAAATGGAAAGATTCCAAGGTCGGGAGGGAAAGGAACAGGCTCAAAGTGGTCCTAGGAGAAGAAAAGGAGAGACAGTGAGCAGAGGAAGGAGTATTGGAGGAAGAAGAAGGAACAAAGGATGAAGCATTGAAATTGTCACATGGTCCCTGGAAGACACTAACGGAGAAATAAATAAATAAATTAATTAATTCATTCATTCATTAATATTAATAATAATAGAAGTAAAATTTGCTGGGCTGTACTGCCTTGGCCGAAAGGTACTCATTATCAAAGATGTCGCGTCTGCACTGACGTACTGGTATCGTATTCAATTAAAAAAAAATAGATTCACGTTGTATGCTATCAATAACGTTAAAAATTGCTTAGAAATTGTGTCATTAATTTACTTACTGATAAGTTCCGAATGGCTCAAAAGTCAAGTGGAAACCAGGGTTTTAAGTGGAAAAGATGCTTATCGCACTGAAGAAAAATGCATACATGCTCATTATAGACTGATATGCCATGCAGCGTTTTGTCTGCAAAGCCTCTATGAATTTACCAAACGCCTCCACCATCCTATATTTGTATCTGGCTCTGTAGGCTCATTTAGTTCCGTACCTTATCTTTAAATCATTCGAAACCAAGCCTAACCGTCATCGTCTTGGTCTCCCTTTACTTCTCCTATCCTCCACGACCGAGTCCACTATTCTCCCAGTTATTCTATCTTCATATGACTCCACCACAGAAACCAGTTTATGCGTACAGATTCATCATTCGAGTTAATTCCTTTATTAGCATTTATCTCCTCATTTCGGATTACCCTCCTGCCATTGTTCCAAAATGTTTGAACCAACGATCATTCTCGCTACATTCATGCCTGTTACTTCTAATGATTAAGATATCCTGAGTCCACCCAGCTTTCATTACCATACAGCGAAGTTGGTCTGAGAACAGTCCGGTGTAAGGATAGTTTCGTTTGGGAACCGACTTCCTTCTTACAGAATGTTGTTGATCGCAACTTGGAGCGCACAACATTAGCTTTGCTGCACCTTGAACCAATCTCATTTACTTACTAGATATCCCTGGCTGGGAGAGATTAAGTTAAGTGGAAATGTAGCAAGTAGTTTGGCCTATGCCGACGACTTGGTGTTAATGGCAGACTGTGCTGAAAGCCTACAACCTAATATCTTGGAACTTGAAGCTACGGGCAATGTGAGTGATATGAAAATTAGCCTTTTCAAGACTGAATGGTTGTCAATAGAGAAAGAACCTAAGAGAGACTGGGTGACTTGGCCGTGAAGTTTGGGACACACAGTTATGAGCTTGCATCCAGGAGATAATGGGTTTGAAACCCACTATCGGCAGCCCTGAAGATTGTTTCCCGTGGATTCCCATTTTCACACCAGGAAAGATGCTGGGGCTGTAAGGCCTACATTAATTAAGGCCATGAACGCTTCCTTCCCACTCCTAGGCCTTTCCTGCCCCATCGTCGCAATGAGTTCTATCTGTGTCGGTACCACGTACAGCAATGTAAATATGAAAAGAATTAAGAGATTTGAATGTCAGACTGGGAATACAAAACTGGAACAAGTAGACCATTTTCAAGTTGTTAGGATTTATGTTCTCCCAGAATAATAGTGATATTGAGGAAAAGTAAACACCAAGCTCGATAGCTGCAGTCGCTTAAGTGCGACCAGTATCCAGTATTCGGGAGAAAGTGGGTTCGAGCTCCACACTCGGCAGCCCTGAAGATGGTTTTCCGTGGTTTCCCATTTTCACACCAGGTAAATGCTGGGGATGTACCCTAATTAAGGCCACGACCGCTTCCTTCCTACTCCTAGCCCTTTCCTGTTTCATCGTCGCCGTAAGACCTATCTGTGTCGGTGCGACGTAAAGCAAGTTGTAAAAAAAAAAGTAAACACTTAGAAATTTGAGGATATCTATCACAAACAATTATTCGAAATTGCACTAAAATACATTAATGTTAAATACAGTTTGTATGAATAAAATAGTAAATAAAATAGTAACATCTTTTTCATTTTTTCGCCAATTCAAGTTTATTAAATATTTCATACATATTTGGGATGGAAAATCGACTCATGTTCGAGTTTTTCCACAATCACGTAAAAAGCACTTAGGACATTTTTCGTTCAACTTGGTATTTAGACTAACACAGCCAGTCATTTACTACTAGGGTGCATGCCTTTCCAAATTGAAATTTGAACAATAAGTTATAAGGAAACCTGAAATTAAAATATCTAAATATCAAACTGGAAAGAAATGAAAAGAAAAAAGGATTAAAACGTCATTTCATACCATTCTTCTGTGCATATTTTTGTTATGGTGAAATTTTCGGTTTCAGAAATACAGGGCAGCAGTAAGACGATCGTGCTTGATTAAGCAGCTGGATTGCGTTCAATTAATCGTCAAAGGCTCGAAATGCCAAAATGCTGGTACTATTGCTTCTGGATCACTATCCCTCTCCTACATACATTTATCTACCTACTGTATATATTCGAGGCGCTAGCTCTGGCATAGCTGTGGTAACATCAAGGAAACTACACTGTTGAAGGAACTTAAACTTCAAAGGTGTTATTAAAATTGAGAAAACCGAAGTAGAACGAAAGACTGAATGAGATAAATGCGGTGCACAGTACAGCGCACCTATATCATGGTTGCTATGAACAGTGGAAAACTTTGACGCAGAAATAATAGAAATAATAATATTGGCTTTACGTCCCACTAACTACGTTTACGGTTTTCGAAGACGCTGAGGTGCCGGAATTTAGTCCCTCATGAGTTGTTTTACGTTACGGTAAATCTTCAGAAACAAAGCTGACGCGATAACGTCAAAAATATAGCGAAAATGACAGACGCGTAAGTGTAGAGCAACACTACAGTTGTTTCTCACACGGCCTGCTTTACTCTTCCTTCTCCTGTGTTATTAGAAGCCCATTCCCTTCCATTGTCCAGCTCCATGGCTAAATGAATGGTTAGCGTGCTGGCCTTAGGTCACAGGGGTCTCGGTTTAGATTCTCGGCAGGGTCGGAAATTTTAACCATCATTGGTTAATTCGCTGGCACGGGGGCTAGGTGTATATGTCGTCATAATTATCATGTCATCCTCATCACAACGCACAGGTCACCTACGGGAGTCAAATGAAAAGACCTGCACATGGCAAGCCGAACATGTCCTCGGACACTCCCGGCACTAATATCCATACGCCATTTCGTTTTCATTTCCCTTTTGCCCAGATCAGGGTACAACAGAAACATTTTGTCTGCCTGACAGTGTTGAGTAGGAATTTCTAGGTAATTTAGTATCAATCAATCAATCAATCAATCAATCAATCAATCAATCAATCAATCAATCAATCAATCAATCAATCAATCAATCAATCAATCAATCAGTCAATCAATCAATCAATCAATCAAACAAACAAACAATCAAACAATCAATCAACCAATCAATCCGGACCTGCATTTCGGGCAGTCACCCAGGTGGCAGATTCCCTATCTGTCGTTTTCCTAAATGATTTCAAAGAAATTGGAAATTTATTGAACATCTCCCTTGGTAAGTTATTCTAATCCCTAACTCCCCTTCCTATAAATGAATATTTGTCCTCTTGAATTCCAACTTTATCTTCATACTAGCTGATGTACCCGTGCTTCGCTACGGAATTCAAAACTGTAGGCTATACAGAATTCTAGGTTAGGTAGTGTAAATGGTGTGAGCAAGATTGTATTAAGTTGCATAGCTCTTAACGTTGCCCTAGAAACACGACGGGGAAGTCACCAACGTCCTTTCTCATATGAAGACTGGGTTAGGGAATTTTCATTGTAATGGTAGGCCAGCTTGCCTACCATCAGTCACAATCAGGTTGGGGAGTTTTCATTATAATGGCAGACACTCACTCTCCACCTGCCTTTATAGATTCTCAGAAAGACTCTCTTAGCGGTTTCCCCAACTGTAACATGGGTCATTACAATGACGTCAGTAGGAATGGCGTGATTAAAAGCAATGCTTTCATATGAAATACTCGATCAAATAAAAACCCACACATTTTCTCACTTTTAACGAACAGTACTACGCTGCAGAACTAACAGCCCAAAGCTACAGAGCTGGAATGACCAAGACGCAGACATCCGTGAACAATCGTCGTCTTTTTTTCGGCGAGGAAGGGGAGGGGGGTGTTCGAATAGGGGATAGTCCCTGGACAAAAACTATGCCCGTTTACTTATCTGTTTCCTGGGAGTACCCGATGAGTCGGAAATCTCAATTCACCACACTGGCGGGGGAAAGAACTATCTGACGTGGAGGCAATTTTTCCTCCAAGCCAGAGAAGAAACCACATCTTCGCTGCTAATTTGGAATAAAATGAATGTAGATTTAATAAAAGTGAAGAGGAAGAAGCTTTTCTTAGGAAACGGCTCTTTTCAAAGTTGAATTTTGAATTATTTAGTGAATTGTGGTACTATAATTTGGAATAGGCCTAAATTGTAATTCTAGACCAGTTCATATTACTACTACTAACTGAGCCTCTGACTTAAGTGCGCACACTGCTCATTCAAAACAGCGCGTCAAAGTAGGTATCGAATAGCTGGAATACTATAATGAACCAGTGTGTTACCTACCAGCAGTATCAGAAAATGTATGAACCAGAGGAATGGCATGCTAAAGAAGAAAGTCATCTAACTCCTCAGCTATTTCCCGCCAATATTCAGTTGGGCTGTTATACTCGGTACGCAGCAGTAATCCCATCTATCGGAGTTGAATGTCAGCATAAGAGACAAAGAACATTACAGGAAACAACGGTCAGTGTAATGTTACTGTTGATCAATGTTACGCGCTTTCGATATTGTAGGCCTTCACATTGTTAATTGTCTTCCGGTTCTGAAATGCCGCTCTTATCATAGTCAGTACGGTAAAAGTGAATAAAACATATCGGAAAATGCATTTTCTTTAACTTCTGTTATGTAGAACTTTTCTATAGGACTAAGAACATAGGTATTTAAAAATGAAATTTTAAGTGCCTTCCACTAAGCTACCATTTCACTCAGGCTGAATACCATTGTTTATAGCTTAAACTGTAGCTTCTTATTCCCCGACTCAATATACTGATTTTCATTAAATTCTGTTCACCCATTTTGTCGGGGCTCGGCGTTGATCTGGACTTAGGAACAAAAATCCAAATTCATGAATATCTGTCATCATAGCCGGTACGGTAAAAAGGCATAAGACGTAAATGATCGGAAATTAAATTCTATATAACTTTAGTTATGTAGTATTTATCGATATGACCACTAATAATATAAATATTTGAGAAATAATTTTAGTCCTTCCCCTAAACTACCATTTCACTCAGCGTGAATAAAATGATTTATAGCCTAGATTGTAGCGGCTCACCCCCCGACTTTACATACCAATTTTTATTAAAATCCCTTCAGCCGTTTTCTCGTGATGCGTGTACAGACAGACAGACAGAAATTACGGAAAAGTAAAAACTGCATTTTCTTGTTACTGTGGACATGATCGATACAGAAATACCATTCTTTTCAAATTCTGAGCAATGTACAGACAAAACTCTTATTATATATATATATATATATATATATATATATATATATATATATAGATTGTGATCTTTCCTGCTTCTAAACACGCCACTCAAACTTATTCGTCTACTGATGTCATTCCATGCCATCTCTCCGCTGACAGCTCGGAACATACCACTTTCTCGAGCAGGTCATCTTTCTCCCAAGTCTTCCCAGCCCAAACTTTGCAACATTTTTGAAACGCTGCTCTTTTGTCGGAAATCACCCAGAACAAATTGAGCTGCTTTTCTCTGGATTTATTTTCCAGTCCTTGAATCAAGTAACCCTGGTAGAATTAAATTCGTGTCCTCATCCCGAGGTGGTGCAGCTTTTTCAGGCACACCCCCATTGGAGGTGAGCCGCATGTACCATTTGGACCACATACCAGCCCTCCTGCCAGTCTTAAATTTCTGGTAGTACCGGGAATCGAACCCAGGCCTCCGAGGACGGCAGCTAATAACACTCACCGTTACGCTACGAAGACGGACAGTAATCCTGGTGAGAGTCCCGTACACTGGAACCATACTCTAGTTGGGGTCTTACCAGAGACTTATATGCCCTCTCCTTTACATCCTTACTACAACCCCTACACACCCTCATAACCATGGGAAGAGATCTGTGTCCTATATTTACAATTCCATTTATGTGATTACCCCAATTAAGAGCTTTCCTTATATTGACACCTAGATATTTTCAGAGGTTTTAGGCTGATCCCCAGCTCTATGATATATGTCATCATTCTGGTAAATTGTTGTCCCCTGGATGCTGACTTGAGAAGACGCAATGTGATCAGTCATCAAATCTGTTTTCTCACCCTCATCAGGAATAAAAGGAAGAACAATTAAACCTAAACAACAAAAGCAACAACAAATAGTACTATTAGGGGCGAGATAGTTAATGGGTAATTTGAATGGCTTCTCACCAACGCGGCCGTGGTTCCAATTATGGCGAACGCATGAAAACTTACATCCATGCGGCTCAGATTCCATGTGAAACTGGAGTTACTATTATTATGTCCGGCTCCATGGCTAAATGGTTAGCATGCTGGCCTTCGGTCCAGAGGTCCCGGGTTCGATTCCCAGCCGGGTCGGGGATTTTAAACTTTATTGGTTAAATCCATTGGCTCAGGGGTCCCCAACGTCCCTGCAACTCACACTCCACATACAGCACTATCCTTCACCACAATAACACGCAGTTACCTACACATGGCAGAATACCACCCACCCTCATGGGAGGGTCTGCCTTACAAGGGCTGCACGAGGCTAGACATATTATTATTATTATTATTATTATTATTATTATTATTATTATTATTATTATTATTATTATTATTATCTTAAGTCCTTATCGGACACTTTGGTGGGGTTGCTGGTGCGAACTGTGTTGCACATAATGGATTTGGTGCCGTTTTCAGGCCGGGTGCTCTTCCTGACGCCAACAGATATAATCACTATTGCATGTTTCTGTGGGTGGTTAGTAGTGCGATGTGTTGTGTGTATACATGAGGAGGATTGTGTTGGAGAGACAGAAATACCCAGTCACAGATTCAAGTTAATATGGGATTAAAAACCCGACACGGTCGGGAATCAAACTGAAGACGTCGACGCTCACCATTCAGACAAAGAGCCACGGATGTTCACAATGTCATCAACACGTAAAATTACAAGCTTGCTTTGATTAATTATTATTTATTACTAATGCAACATACATCCACCTTATGTTTCAACGTGACGTCTTATCTCTGAATCATTAAAACTGAGTCTATCCGTCGTAACCTTGTTCTTCCTCTACTTCTCTCACCCTCCAAGGTCGAGTCCTTCATTCTTTTAGGTAACCTATCCTCCCCCATTCGCTTTAAATGACCCCACCGCCGAAGATCGTTTCTGTGTATGACTTCAGCCATCGAGTTCACACTATGAAATGTAGGCTACGGCTCAATTGGAGGAATGATGGCATTGAGTTACACAGAAAGCAAATGGCGTTTCATTTTGGAGAGATCTACAACATTTGCCCTATGACTTTTCGTCGTATTTCTATCTCTAATGCGTTAAATACAGCTGTATTTCTCGATTTCAAGTTGATTTTGTACTTTTACACGTATATGTTATCATTTGGCACACTTATAGGAAAGGTAGAATCATGACATTCGGCACGCAAATTGACATGACCATTGGCCATGTTATAGCCAAATTTTATTTTTCGAGCTGTCACATGAGTATCAAAAGTATAAAGTAGTATGTGAAAACTGTACAAAATTTAACCCCATTCAATGACTCTAACTCAGTCTAACCCATAAACATAGGAGATACGAGAAGATGCCATAGAACCAGCCATGTAGAGCACTGAAAGGGACGTCTGATGGTGAAGTCCGTTTGTAGATACGTCGTACAGTTTCAAAGCAGTAACTATCGAAATAAAGGTCTGCACTTCTAGAGTGTGTCTGTACATTGACAATTTTGGCGAAATTTCCGTACAGTTATCCGCTTCAGGTGTAATAATGACCATCTGCATATATTCAGTTTTGGTGTCTGTTTGCTTGTTTGTTTGTCCGTTTGTCTATAACTTGGAAACTACTGGATATATTTCCACCAAACTTGATATTTAGAATCCACCTGGATTTTAGGGCAAATGTTGTTTCTAAATCCCTGAATTGACTGGGAGATTATACGAAACCGGAACCGTGATTTTGCATTCCCACAAAATATACACAACCAAACTTAATGTAAATTTACCTGCCTTAATGGAAATTAATTTCTAAGCCCTTTTCCTCATGCGCATCATTTCAATACGAGGATTAATAAGGGAGATATCATTAACGGACCGTTTTCCGGTACAAGTCCCACCGGACTTAGCTCAAGAACGGGTGCGTGTAAAGCGTATTCTTTACAACTTGAAAACTACTGAAGATATTTGAGTAAAACTTTACATTAACATCCACCTGTCCAACGGTAGGTGTTAATCGTCGATAACATTTCATGTTCCTGGAATGGACTGGCGGTTTATAGGGAACCGAAATGGTGCCTTTACTCTTACACAATATATACAGTACAACACCAACGTGACTGGAAATCAACCAAACGTGATGGAATTCCATCTCTAAAACATTTTTTCATGTGCATTTTTTCTACAGGAGGATTAATGAGGGAGATATCATAAACGGTCCGTTTTTCAGGTTAAGTCCAGCGGATATAGCCCAAAAAGTGTTGTACGTGGAGCAGGTTCCTTATCTATCTAAATAAAATCGTAACGACTGTGTGCCTGTACATTGACTATTTTGGCGAAATTTTCGTACATCTACACGTTTAACGGGTAATAATGACCATCTGAATATTTTTTGGTTTAGTTTCTTGAAAGTCCTAATTTTTACACTCCTCACCGAAAACCCAGATTGCGGCATAATCTGCCAGTCGAAGAAAGATATTGAAATTGGGCAAAATTATACTTTTTAGCCTGTAACGGACGGAAAACTTCCAAGATCTTTAAATTTTCCCCTTTTTATCCCGAAGAATATCAAAATATGGAGACAATTTTAATGATGGTGCAGACCTTCGGGAAGTATTATCACATAACGGATGGCACAATACCCGTTCAATTTGGAGTGATCTACAACCTTGGTCTTACGACTTTTTGTCGTATTTCTATCCCTTTTACGTTTGATTTTTCTCTGTTTCTCGATGTTAAGTAAATTTGGACTTTTCACGTACATAATTCATACCTCCCTTCACTTATAGGAAAGATAGAATCATCAAACTCTACACGAAAATTGGTCCACCCAGTAGCCATATGTGAGCCAAATGCTATGTATGTAGCTGTCAATTATCCGAAAAGCAATGTCATGTGACATAGTCTTATACAAATTTTACCCTATTCCACGTTTCTAACTCAATCTGACCCATGAATAGATGAGATATCATAAGACCAGCAATTTAGGCCGCTAAATCTAGCGTCTTATGGTACAATCCTTTCTCGATATGACGTACCGTTTATCAGCAGTTAATCTGTAAATGAAGGTCTGCAATATTGTAAACAAGCACATACTTTCGTATGTCGAACTATATGTATTCACTGATGTCGATTTTATAGCGATCGAGAAAGGGTGTGTCTGCTATTGTAATCAGTACTCCCCACACCGACTTTGACTGGCAGTAGGAATGGGGTCCTTCTCCAATTCCTGTGTAACTGGAATTAATAAGGCAGGCCTACCATTGTGATGAATAATTCACTTCTGGATTTGACTTGCAAATGGCAAGGGGGCATGCAGTTTTGTTCAAAACTTCCCTTACCCGATTGTGTTTGGCTGTAGGCAAGCGTTCCTGCAGTTATAAACAGATGTACCCATCTAAAATGTGACTGGCATTAGGCATACTGGCCTGCTATTTTGATGGAAACTCACCAACTTGGTGTGACTGGCAGTAAGCTGGCTGGCAGTTGGAAAATGGGCCTGTCATTATAATGATAACTGCATAACTCAATTTTTACTGGTTGTAGTGAAGTTTCCTGCCATTGTAGTAAAAGCTTCTCAATTTGTAATACGTCTGGAAGTAGGAAAGGGGGGCTGTCATTTTAACGGAAACTCCCCAAATCGATTGTGACCGCGCAGTAGGCAATGGGGCCTGCAATTATAATGTAAACTTCCCAACTCGATTGTGAATGGCAGTAGGCAAGTGAGCCTGCCGTTATCATCACAAATCCGTAACAAGCACTTTACATTGGAGACAACGTATGGGGACCTCTCCATGCTATTTCTCGGATAACGCTAAGGGGCATGCTATTTTAAAACAATCTTATTTACTGCATGTACAGTATTTACTTCAATATTCGTATACAATGCAGAATACCGTAGCGAAGCACGGGTACATTTGCTAGTGAATTCATATATTACAAGTACAGTATTATATTGTCATATCACGCACTTACCATCACAGCAGTGTGCACTAGAATTGATACTCCTCAGCTCATGCTGATAGGTTTAATGTTGTAACAGGGTGAATTTCGATACCCATCACGTTGTGAAACCTTATATTCACACACAAAAACACTGGAACACACAGGGAAAAAGGAGATTATTGGACCGAATATGCATACATACAACTATTATACGAAAACATAGCTGATGTCCGGCAATGATGATGTTTCTGCTGTTTTAGGAACAAAAGAGCGAGATCAGAAGTACCATAGCGGATGAATTTACGTACTGCCTCATTTAACATATGAAAACGTATGATATAAATGATAAACTAAATTTAGGTCTTTGTCTTCCCCGTCTAGGGGTAGCTAAGTAAGCAAGCAACTTTGAAGATTTACACTGACTGACAGAGCAAATGCAACACCAAGAAGGAGTGGTCAGAACTTTATGCCAATTGCAGGGTAGACTGACGTCACTGAGGTATGCTCATGATGTGAAATGCGCCGCTGTGCTGCGCACGTAGCGAACGATAAATGGGACACGGCGTTGGCGAATGGCCCACTTCGTACCGTGATTTCTCAGCCGACAGTCATTGTAGAACGTGTTGTCGTGTGCCACAGGACACGTGTATAGCTAAGAGTGCCAGGCCGCCGTCAACGGAGGCATTTCCAGCAGACAGACGACTTTACGAGGGGTATGGTGATCGGGCTGAGAAGGGCAGGTTGGTCGCTTCGTCAAATCGCAGCCGATACCCATAGGGATGTGTCCACGGTGCAGCACCTGTGGCGAAGATGGTTGGCGCAGGGACATGTGGCACGTGCGAGGGGTCCAGGCGCAGCCCGAGTGACGTCAGCACGCGAGGATCGGCGCATCCGCCGCCAAGCGGTGGCAGCCCCGCACGCCACGTCAACCGCCATTCTTCAGCATGTGCAAGACACCCTGGCTGTTCCAATATCGACCAGAACAATTTCCCGTCGATTGGTTGAAGGAGGCCTGCACTCCCGGCCCCGGCGTCCGCTCAGAAGACTACCATTGACTCCACAGCATAGACGTGCACGCCTGGCATGGTGCCGGGCTAGAGCGACTTGGATGAGGGAATGGCGGAACGTCGTGTTCTCCGATGAGTCACGCTTCTGTTCTGTCAGTGATAGTCACCGCAGACGAGTGTGGCGTCGGCGTGGAGAAAGCTCAAATCCGGCAGTAACTGTGGAGCGCCCTACCGCTAGACAACGCGGCATCATGGTTTGGGGCGCTATTGTGTATGATTCCACGTCACCTCTAGTGCGTATTCAAGGCACGTTAAATGCCCACCGCTACGTGCAGCATGTGCTGCGGCCGGTGACACTCCCGTACCTTCAGGGGCTGCCCAATGCTCTGTTTCAGCAGGGTAATGCCCGCCCACACACTGCTCGCATCTCCCAACAGGCTCTACGAGGTGTACAGATGCTTCCGTGGCCAGCGTACTCTCCGGATCTCTCACCAATCGAACACGTGTGGGATCTCATTGGACGCCGTTTGCAAACTCTGCCCCAGCCTCGTACGGACGACCAACTGTGGCAAATGGTTGACAGGGAATGGAGAACCATCCCTCAGGACACCATCCGCACTCTTATTGACTCTGTACCTCGACGTGTTTCTGCGTGCATCGCCGCTCGCGGTGGTCTTACATCCTACTGAGTCGATGCCGTGCGCATTGTGTAACCTGCATATCGGTTTGAAATAAACATCAATTATTCGTCCGTGCCGTCTCTGTTTTTTCTCCAACTTTCATCCCTTTCGAACCACTCCTTCTTGGTGCTGCATTTGCTCTGTCAGTCAGTGTAAATAGGTGGATCTTTTCTACATCCTTAACGTCTCACTAATACATCAAAGGTTTTTGGGACGGAAGGATGGGAAGTGGCTAGGACTGGAAAGCTTTAAGTACAGTACAGCCCCAGCATTTGGCTGGTTTGAAAATGGGAAACCATGGAAAACATTAAAATAATAATAACAACAATAATAATAAGGACCACTGAAAATGGCAATGAAAATAAATCATTAGCTTCAAGTATTCAGAAAATTGAAATTGCTTTTCAACACCCAAAGAATGTGTATAACAAAAATACTTGTCCTGGGACAGTAACAATCGTCATTACTTAACAGTGATCAAACTTGAAGCTGAAACGCTTAATCTTAGGTCCAAGAATTAAAAATGGAATATATTACCCCAAACCCAACTCGGAAATATATTTCAAAATTTACTGATACAGTGAGACTGCGACGAATTCAGTTTTTAATCCATTTGGAAAGAATGAATAACAACATGTTAGCAAATACAAAAATGTTTGCAAATCAAACGTACAAGATAAAAATGGTATAAGCAAGTAGAGAAAGACCTCACTGAATTAGGATCACCAAATCTGCAGCATAGAAATGTAAGCAGGGAAATTGTTCACACAAGGGGATTTGAACACGACGTACTTGGTCGGAGGAACAGGAATCACAACAATCGAAGAAAATGCAGAACTACTGGACAAAGAGGAAATCTCGACAAGTGTTGCTTTCACGTGGTCCTAAGTAAATTCGCGCAGCAGCGGAAGACTTTTACATCCCTTTAACTACTTTTACGCTTTTCGGAGAACCCATGATGCCGGAATTTTGTTTTGCAGGAGTTATTTTACGTGCCGGTCAATACATCTCGACACGAGGCTGCCGTATTTGAGCACCATCAAATACCATCGGACAGAGCCATGATCGAGTCTGTCAGTTCGGAGACACAAAACCAGCGCTCTACCGTCTTAGCTAATCGCCAAAAGAGAAGAAAGGACCACGGAGAACTTAGAAATTAAAGACTTCCTGGGATATGGAAACGTGATACCATCAGGATCCATGCCATTGGCACAGATATAATGAAATATTAAGGAAAGTTAATTCCAACTTGATTTCCTCCTATTATTATCATGATCAGCATCAAATAATATTTACTATAAATTCCCACTTTCTTCTGAATACAAGCATAAGGTTTACTTCCCTGATACAGAAGTCTACACACGCGGTACATGAAATCCCTTCTCCCTGATAATAGAGCATTTTAAAGCATATTAAGTAAAAATTGTCTTCCTTTCCAGGCGTATGAATTTTGTGCTACTTATTTCAACACTTGAACTCTTCCATGGGAATGATTACTTCGTTAATGCCCCCTAAAAAAATTCTACTACTACCATTTTATTTTATGTCTTTCATTTTAGTCTCTTGTAAATTGTACAAAAGCTATATTAGTTACTTTTCTTTGTTTTTCAATTTTGTAACAGGTGTGTCACATTGTTTACACTTGCCCTAATTAATCTAGAAATTTATCACTTCCTGACCACGTATGTTAATAGAATGGATGCACATGTTTATATATCAGCCCGTTGCTTGGCCTTCATGACCGGACCCGCTGCATCTCGTATCAGAGAGTTCCTCATCTGATCTCAACAGACTAAGTATCAAAATCCCTAAACTGTTCAGGAATCGAACCCGGCCCCAAGGTGAGGGGCAGTCATACTACCCCTGTACAATGGGCTGGCAAATACTTCCTTTAGAACATACAATTAACTATTCCCATGCACCAAACCAGACAATAACATGATTGCATCACATCAAACCCATAATTAATACACGCATATAAAAGCTAATATTCACCAAAACAAACAACACACTAGAACAAACAATTCATGAACAAGGAACTAATTAAACAGACCCAACAGAAGGATCAGTTCATTAAATAACTCCATAAACCCAAATTAAAAAATGATTCATCAGGATAAGCAGCGCAGAAAATTGAAGAAATTCGTTTAAACAAACAATAATTTTTACCCATGCATTCGGACAAACAATTAATTAAATAGACGTAACAGAATAGGCATTTATAAGAAAAACATCAGCAAAATAAACAAATCAACAATACAGGTATGTGCAATCACACAGGGCTAATAAAACATATGCACGAACTCACCCCTAACCCAAGATTTCTCTTAAAGAATATATAAATCAGACTAATGGTATCAATGTCTAAAGGGAGGACTTCAACAGTGGTCAGTTTTATCGGACATCCTTTCCAAGATGTATTAGCAAAAGACCAATTTAATCCTGTTTATGTATGTGGTTTATAAGTATTGAGAGCATTCGTTCCAACCAAGGGAAATCTTTGCATTATTCCAGAGCACGGCTTGCTCCAATTTATCCTAAAGTGGTCCTTACAACAAAGTGAACAGAGTTCCAGTTGCTTCATGCAAGAAAACTTGAATCTTCCCCAAAGAATAATTCGCTTAGAGGATAGTACTGTTCTTCCAGCCTCATTTTGATCCTCTACAAGTCTACACAGTGCTCGTTCAAAAGGCGACGCTCATTAAAATACTATCCTTGATGTTACCTCTGAGGTTTCTCGATAATGAGGTAGCTTTACACGAGTTTTATAAGACTGAAGCACGAAAATTTGATTAGAAAACAAAACGTAATTATACAAGGGATTACATTGCTGTTTTTAGAAATGGCTTCACGTCGCACCAGCACAGATAGATCTTATGGCGATGATGGGATAGGAAAGGCCTAGGAAGTGGCCATGGCTTTAATTAAGGTACATCCCCAGATTTTGCCTGTGGTGAAAATGGGAAACCACAGAGAACCCTCTTCAGGACTGCCGACAGTCGGGCTCGAGCCCACTATCTCCCACATGCAAGCTTACACCTGCCCGTCGCTAACCGCACGGCCAACTCGCCCGGTGATTCTACTGTTGTCACAATGATTATTTAGGAGTGTATAGGTAAGAGAGATACCAAAAGAAGACCCACGGTAATATTTTGGGATATCTCAAGACAACATTTATGTTATCATCCTTAAATCAAAAGGAATTTTCAAAAATTAAGTTTCCGGAAGTAAACCATCATTTTAGTCTAATACAGAAGGCAAGTATTTATACAAGTTTAGGCACATGCTTCCCCTAGTGCACCGTCACTGCATTGTCGTACATAGGTGGCTTGTAGTGGTGTCGCAAAGGCGCACTAGCTGACAGCGTCGTGAAAAATGTAGCAATCCAAACGATGACCCCACTGCTAAACTGAGCGAAACGCTGGTAATTTCAAGATTGACAGAGCCTAAAGAGGTTAAATGTTTTCAAGAAAATTAATAATAATAATAATAATAATAATAATAATAATAATAATAACCCGTGTGGGGATTTACCGGTTACCTCCATCGGGCGCGTCCCATTGGAATTGGGGAAGCTCGCTGGCTCTGCCGCCAGCAGAGTCAGAGGGTAGTAGGGAAATAAAATACCACCCTGAAAAAAAACTCTTCCCTTGCCAGGGTTACGGCGAAGACTGGTAAATGACCAGAAGCCAGAAAACATCTTGAGGCAACCTCTAGGGCTAACAACCCTAGTTGTAAAAGGATGGGTACCCGTCCACAGCAAAGTCAAGTCAAAAAGCATGATGGCACAATATTTCAAGAAACATACCCCAGGGGGTAAATCTTCGGATAAATCCCTCGTCCTGAACGCCACGGGGCACGAGTCTCGTTCGGATTCTGGGGGAGACTCAACATCATGCAAGAGATGAGTCGGAGCGTCTCGGTGTACCCCGAAGAGTCAAAAACTCAGGCCAAAATCTAAAACCTTTCTAGCAACTTTCAACATAAATTCACTTACACAAACTGGCAAGCTGAAAACCGTCACCAAAGCTCTTCACGAAAATCAGATATTCATAGTGGCCCTACAGGAAACAAGGTACCCAGATGAAGAGATTTTTGAATCTGAAGGCTACCGATTTTTCAAGAGCAAAGCGCAAAGAGGAATCCTCAATGGAGCTGTGATGCTTGGAACCGCGTTTGCTCTTAGAACCAAGATCCTTAAATCGGTTGCAAATTTCGAACCTGTGAATGACAGATTGTCTATACTCACAATTAAATGCGCGAACAAAACCTACGTCCTAGTTAACGCACATGCTCCTACAAACGGTAAGAATAAGTCTGATCCAGACGAAGTTGATAATTTCTGGGACCTACTGGATGAAAAATTGAACAAAATCCCCAAACGCCATGTCAAGCTTCTTTTGGGTGACTTCAATGCCCAACTAGGTCGTGAGCAGAAGTACAAGAAAGTTATAGGAAATTACCCTGCTCACAAAAGAACCAATCCCAACGGCAAAAGACTGGTGTCCATTTGCGAAAATCACAACCTGCAGGTCATGTCGACCCACTTTCGCCATCTACGCAGAAAGCAAGTGACTTGGCGTTCTCCCGTCCAAGCTCTCGGAGAGTTCCAAATTGATCATGTTGCAATCTCCAGGAGAAACAGCCCTGAGATTATGAATGTCAAGGTAAAGAAAGGCATCAATGTGGCCTGAGATCATTATATGTATCTTATCAAATTCAAACCAATTCCCGCAAACACAAGGAAGACAACCAAACAGACACGCTTCGACAATGATAAACTTCGGCAAAGGATCGAGGAGTTCCAGGAGAAGGCTAGACCAAATGACTGTGACTTTAACAACGCCAAAAGTCTCCTTGTTGAGGACACCAAAGACGTTGCAGAAATCAAGAGAAGCAAAAAGCATGCCTGGTGGAATAGTACCTGCGAATCAGTCCTCCAAGAAAGACTCAATGCGTGGAAACAGTACAACTCTACGAAATCAGAAAATGATTGGGAAACCTACAAAACTCAACGTGCCCAAGCAGCTAGGGTGTTCAGAACTGAGAAACGTAAATACGAAAAATCTCTCATTGAAAAGATAGAACAAAACTTTAGGAAGAATGAAAGCAGAGAGTACTACAGAGCCTTCAAACGCAAACTCACTGGCTATAAACCACCATCTCTATGCTTTGAGGGAACGGACGGCACACTGGCGACGTCAAATGAAGAAAATTGCAGCATTCTGGCAGATTACTTCAAGAATTTACTTAATTGCTCTAAACCGCAAAGCGCCATTGAGACCAAGGAACCCTTACTCAGGTACCCAGATTCCAGACCACCCGACAGAGATGAAATCAAGCGCCACATTGCCCGTCTCAAAAATAACAAAGCGCCTGGGGAAGACTCAGTAGTAGCAGAACTATGGAAATATGCCCCAGAAGAATCAGTTGATATCTTGCAAAAGCAAATAGAAGAAATTTGGAACAAGGAGACCCTACCCGAAGATTGGAAAACAGCTTTGATCCATCCATTACACAAAAAAAGGCAGCATGAAGAACATCAACAACTACAGAGGAATATCTTTGCTATCACTTGCCATCCTGGAGCGTTTGGAAGCACAAGTCGAATATCAAATAGGTGAATACCAAGGAGGGTTCAGAAAACGTCGCGCAACAGCTGAACAGATCCAAAATCTCAAAACGATCATCAGATATTGTACACTAAGGTCCAAGCAGTATGTGTCTGTCTTTGTGGACTTTAAGAAAGCGTACGACTCCATTGACCGGGAAGTCCTGCTAAACATCTTAAATGAATTTGGAGTTTATTTTAAACTGCTGGCATTAATTAGAGCCACCCTGACCTATACAAAATCCAAGGTGAAGTTCCACGGATGTCTTTTGCATTCCTTTGACATCAAAACAGGAGTCCGACAAGGTGATGGGCTATCCCCCATACTCTTCAACTGTGTTCTTGAAAAGATCATCAGAACCTGACGGGTGAGATTACAGGAAACCAACTACAGTCCATTGAGAATAGGAACCAAATCCAAGGGGATCGCAACAGACTGCTTAGCATTTGCCGATGATATTGCTGTTCTCTCAACCGACATAGAAACCGCTAGAGCTCAAGTTGAAATTTTAAAGGAAATTGCCGAACAAACTAGTTTGCAGATATCGTTTGAGGAAACAGAAGTAATGACTAACATCAAAGAGGCTCCACCAAAACTCCATAAAAAATACGGGGACATCACCCGAGTAGACAAATTCAAATACCTGGGTGAGATCATCATGAAAAATGGACTGGACAAAGAAGCACTTCAGGAGCGAGTACGCAAACTGGAAATAGCCTACCAAACATCCCGCACAATCTACAACAAAAAATGCCTTTCCCAAAACACCAAGATACGTCACTATGAAACAGTTCTGAAGCCAGTAGTTCTATATGCAGCCGAAACCCTGTCTCTAAATGCCAACAAAGGACTCCTTGAAGAACTGGAGAAAAGAGAACGAAAAATTGTGAGAGGAATCTTGGGATCAAAGTACAGAAATGGAATCCATCAAAAGAGATCCAACAAGGAAGTCTACAGCAAAATAGAGAAAATTACCGACACAATCAGAAAAGGACGGGCACGATTTTACGGTCATCTGAAAAGAATGGACAGAAGAAAGTTAACTAAAGAAATCTTTCACTTTTTTTATTCAAACCCCAAAACCACAATTCCCTGGTTTAGAAATACCACAGAAGACCTGCAAATGCTACATATCTCAGCTGAAGACGCCTTTAACAGAGATCTCTTCCGTAAGAAAATATTGACCAACGGGCTAAACCGAGATGAGCAACCCAAGAGAAGACACGGTGCCCCTTGGACAGAGGAGCGTAAGCAGGCCCACTCACAAAGAATGAGGGAAATTTGGGCTCTAAAGAAGGCCAAGTTCAGTGTCAAATGCAAGAAGACTTAACGTGGTCCTTGATGGCCCCAGCGAATTATATAATAATAATAATAATAATAATAATAATAATAATAATAATAATAATAATAATAATAATAATAATAATAATAATAATAATAATAATTGTACCGGGAAGTACACCCCAACGCTGCGCATTTAAATCTTGCGCCTAAAATAACTCATTTACTGAAGAAACCGTGAACTTGAAACTGGACCTACTTAAAACTTCACTCACAAGATGTCACCACTAAAATCTGATGGAATTTTGTTATTTTGAAGTTTCCTGAACTGACAGTATTTCTACTTGTTTTGTTTGTCATTCTTCAAGAAGTTAGGACTTGCTTCCATGGAAGTCACTGCAAAAAAGTAACTATGATCATGCACCCTGGTACGAAGTGAAAGAACCCTTGACTTACAGAAATTTTGTGTTCATAAATTTTTTCTTACTAATTGATGTTCATTTATTTTTGGGTTGGCAATATTTATAGTTTCTTTCCGCCAGTTTTGAATCTAGCCAATCCCATATTTCTGTAATTAATTTTCAACCTATCGCAGCCTTCTTCTTCGATTTTGAGTGTAACTTTTAAATCCACCAATAAATTGAGAGGGTGTGGCTGGTTTGTTCGTGAAAGGTCTCGAACTTTCCCCGAGGGTTTATAAACTGCGGATTTTCACGCCTCTTGGTCAATTGATCGTCATCTAACCTAGTGTGTGTGTCAAGCAGGAGGCGGGAGGCGCCTCTTTCATCAGGCAGCGGTACTCCGACAAGGTAATGGCCACATAACATCTTTATTTCTTGCTTGCTCCACAGTTTAACCTGAGGGAAAGGTCCGAAACATTAACTATGTAACCTAGATCTTTAACGGTAAATCGGGGATCGAGTGTGATATACCCTCTCGAGCTCCCCTTCATCTTGGTTTGCGACCTCAGTAGTTTGAGATTAGCCCCTGTTTCGTCGGCCAAGTGCCCTATAGGTCTTTTTTTTTTTTTTTTTTTTTTTTTTTTGAGCTCAATCTTTGACTCCATTCATGTTGTACTCGGGCCATTTATTTAACCTGTTCTTTTTCACTAAGGCCCTGTAGGTTGGGTACTAGATACCTCTGTGTAATACGATTTCTAATTGTAAATGGTGCCTTGTAAGGCCAGTAATTATTGTGTTTTCATGTTATGTTGCCTTGAGTAGGCTGGGAAAACTGAGAACACGTTAGCTCTTTTTCAAATGTATAAAAGTGCCTCTGGGAGGTCTGATATTGTAATTGCGGGAGCAAGTGCTCCATGGATTAGGGGATTTCTGCACTTTGAACAAATTTGTGCTCGTTTGTAAATTTGAGCTGGGAGCTCAAAAACTGTAAAACTAGGGGCTTGAAGCCCAAGAGTGTTAAAGTTCTGAAATCTTGGATTTTTTCTCTTTTGTACCTGAAATGTCATTGTTATCTCACTAAGTGAAAAGTTGTTAAGTTTGTTGTTTTTCAAAAATATAACCTTCAGTTTAAGTTTTAAATTCTTTTCTTGACATTGTAGCTAGACTCATTCATCCCGGCACCTTCTTTCGCCTCTGCGTTCCACGGCTAACCCCGGTATAATAATAATAATAATAATAATAATAATAATAATAATAATAATAATAATAATTGTTACCGTGGTTTGGTGGATCAGCAGAGGTGGAGGAAGGTGCCGGGGTGAACGGGTCTAACTACCAAATCAAAGTTAAGTTAAAACTTTAACAAAGGTTATATTTTCTGAGTTTTAACAAGTAAGAATAACAAAATTTAACAAGTTTTCACTAGGTGGTATAACCACGATACAGCAATTAAAAAACAAGGCTTAGAGAAATCCTTGAGAAACCCTTGAGCTACCAAGCTAACCAAGCAACAATTTGTTCAAAAGGGCAGAAAACCCCTGATACGTGGAGCGCTTGCTCCCAATTACAACATCAGGCCTCCCAGAGGCACTTTTACAACACAAGAAAAGAGCTGACACGCTCTCAGTTTTTCAAGCCTCTTCAAGGCAATAGTAGACTTTACAATTACTTGCCATTAAGGCACCACTTACAAAATGAAACAGGGGTATCTTGTATCCAACCTACTGGGCCTTAGCAGAAAAAGAACAAGTTAAGTAAATGGCCCGAAATACCAAAAGGAATGGAGGCGTGTATTTGCGCTCCTACACATGCATTCTTAAAACCTAAAAAGGCACTAGGCCGATGACACAGGGGCTATTTCCAAACTATGGAGGTGACCCGTATAAGAAAGAGATTTAAAACATTCAGGAAGAGAACCAGTTACCAATACGTAGTACCTCAAACCAAAATGAAGGGGAGCTCGAGAGGTCAAATCACTGTCTATCCCCGAATTACACTTGATTTTATGAAGTTTTAACATGAAACAGCCGAAAATTACATGTTGAAAAGATAGGTTACATTGTAAAGGTTTCGGACCTTTCCCGCGGGTTAAACTGCTGAGCTAGCAAGAAATAAAGATGTTAAACGGCCATTACCTTACTGAAGACCTGCTGTCTGGTGAAAGAGGCACCCCCGACTCCTGCTACACGTCCACACACTAGGTTAGATGTTGATCAAGGGGCCAGGAGACGTGAAAATCAGCAGTTTATATACCCTCGGGGAAAGTTCGTGACCTTTCATGAATAAAACAGCCACACCCACTTAATTTTTTTTGGTCGCTTAAAGTTACACATCAAATCGAAGAAGAAACCTGTGATTGGTAGGAAATTAATTACAGAAATTCTTGATTGGTTAAAATCAAAACAGGCGGAAAGACAGGATAAATATTGACAACCCAAAAATGAATAAACGAAATTTAGTAAAGGAAAAACTTATGAAAACAACATTTCTTCTGAAAGGTTCTTTCACTTCGCACCAGGGTGCATGATCATAGTTTTTGTAGTAACCTCTATGAGAGAATGTCCAAACTTCTTGCTTAATGGAAAACAAAACAAGTAGAATTTCACACGGTTCAGGATACTTCACCAAAAATCTTTCTACGGTAGTGATATCATCTGAGAAAATTTATAAGTTGGTCCAGTTTTAAGTTCCGATTTTCTCCTGTAGAGGACGTTTTATTGGCGCAAGATTTGAAAGTGCGGCGTAGAGGTGTACCTTCCGGTACAATAATAATAATAATAATAATAATAATAATAATAATAATAATAATAATAAGAATAATAATAATAATGTTATTTGCTTTACGTCCCACCAACTACTTTTACGGTTTTCGGAGACACCGAGGTGGCGGGATTTAGTCCCAAAGGAGATCTTTTACGTGCCAGTAAATCTACCGACACGAGTCTGACCCATTTAATCACCTTCAAATACAACCCGACTGAGCGAGGATCGAACCTGCTCCGTTGTAGTCGGAAGGTCAGCGCCTCAACCGTCTGAGCCACTCAGCCCGGCCAAGAGGAATTAGTTGGCGATTCCAGTGAATTGCAACTACAGTAATTGCAGCTCTAATGATATGTCTATGAAAGAGACTTTAGAATAGATTCATCAGACATTAAACCGAACGTCAATTACCTAATTGCTACGGAAACAACTTTATCGTTCACCATGAGTTTAGTGTGCGATTATAGCGGAGGGTCGGGAGGCGAGGAAACCGGCGAAGTGAGCAGGGACGAAGTAATTGCAAGTGTAGTTTCATAGTGTAGTGGAGAGGAGAGCACAAGTGAAAGATGTCTATAACAAGTATAACAACGGTTGAGAATGAAACAAAGTTATCTGTTTCACACAGCGCTGACTAGCGGCAAGGTCGCTTTCGCTTGACATGCGGTTGTCAGGGCCCTCATTCATACAATCACCTACACCACCTCCAGAATGAGTTTTTCGTATTTTTTCTTTGTTCGGCACGAAACATCTATTTCTTATCTTGACCTTACGTACTTTCCTGAAAAATTATATTAGGGTATATACAGTATATTTCACAGATTTGTTGTGAAAATATTTTCATTTTAGTAAAATCAAACCGAGCTCGATAGCTGCAGCCGCTTAAGTGCGGTCGGTATCCAGTATTCGGGAGATAGTAGGTTCGAACCCCACTGTCGGCAGCCCTGAAAATGGTTTTCCGTGGTTTCCCATTTTCACACCAGGCAAATGCTGGGGCTGTACCTTAATTAAGGCCACGGCCGCTTCCTTCCCACTCCTAGCCCTTTCCTGTTCTATCGTCGCTATAAGACCTATCTGTGTCGGTGCGACGTAAAGCATCTAGCAAGCAGTAAAATCAAGATTACAGTATTTTAAATTTTTCCCAGATTCTCGGCAAAAGGAAGACTTTTTTGAGACATCCCTCGCATTTAAACTCACTATTACTATAGTGGAAAACACTGCGGAGTCAATAGTGAAAGTAATATAGGATTGTTTGCACCATCATATGATATCAACGAACAACGGAAGAATTCCATTTTTTGACATCTTGAACATTACAAATACAATTTGAACAACAGACGTCAAACACATTCGCCTTTATTTTATATTTTATAACTTTTACAATTTGCTTTAGGTTACGTCACAGAGACAGTTTTTTTTTTTTTTTTTTTAGTGGCTTTAAGTCGCACCGACACAGATAGGTCTTGTGGCGACGATGGGATAGGAAACGCCTAGGAGTTGGAAGGAACCGGCCGTGGCCTTAATTAAGGTACAGCCCCAGCATTTGCCTGGTGTGAAAATGGGAAACCACGGAAAACCATCTTCAGGGCTGCCGACAGTGGGACTCGAAACTACTATCTCCCAGATGCAAGCTCACAGCCGCGCGATCCCAACCGCACAGCCAACTCGCCCGGTACAGACAGTTCTTATGGAGAAGATTATAGAGGAAAGGGATAGGAGTGGGAAGGAAGCGGCTGTGGCCTTAATTAAAGGACACTCCCAGAATTTGCCTGGTGTGAAAATGAGAAATCACGGGAAACCATGGCTGCCGACAGTGTAGTTCGAATCTACTATCCCCCGAATGTAAGCGCGCAGCAGCGCGACCCTAACCGTACAGACAGCTCGCTCGGTGAACATGCATACGTTCAAACAATGGCTAACCAGTGTTGCCAACTCATATTTTAAAGATCCGCTAAATACTACTAAAAATCCGCTAAAATTCCGCCGAGAAATCAGATCTCAAATAATGAGCAATAATAATAATAATAATAATAATAATAATAATAATAATAATAATAATAAATGTCCGCATTCATCTGATCTGTGAGTTTCACTGGGATTAACCCCCTGCCAGCGAGCCGGCGAGCCGGCGAGCTAAAATTTGTGGGCGTTTTAGGGCCGGGTGCAAACTGGGTGAATCCCCTACCTTAAGAGCCGCACATAAAACAGGCCATTTCATTAAACGGTCTTCCTTCATAGCATAAATATAAATGCTACTCTCTCACAGTTTCATTATACGTTGGCATTCGTCAACTAAGAGAAAAGTACCCTTTCCCCACGCATTACAAATTTATGATACCATGATCTCATAACATCAAATCCAAATAACACGTTTTCCTAATGTGACTGCTAAATTCTGATAAGAAATACGGAATGGCTTGGAGACAGACTGGAGTACAAATTTTTAAAAAACGTAAAATGGAAAAAACACTAAATTCCGCTATAATAAATCTAGAATTCCGCCAAAAATTCCGCTGTCCGCTAAATGATATATTTCTCCGCCGACAGACTTCTAATTCCGCCAAATTTAGCAGAAAATCCGCTAAGTTGGCAACACTGTGGCTAACTACGGCTACCGCATTGCGAAGACGGTATTTATCACTTAGACATTATCTAAAGCCAATGTTTAACGGGGAAGGTTTAAACATTTCCTAGGACACAGTTTAAGCTCAAATTTTAAGAGCGAATCACAATCGGAGCTTCCACAGTATGAAACTTATAATTTGTATTGTTAAGCTGAAACGATTCCGGTGAAAACGGTTATTCCGACGGCCTCCGGTGGGGCGTCTGCTGCGAGTTCGTAGCAATTCATTTGAAATATACGGGCAGGTACAGTTTAAAATGCGATTTCACTTCTCAAGAGATTATTATTCATTATTACAAATTTGGTTTACGTCGCACGATCACAGATGGGGTCGGCCTCTGTGGTGTAGTGGTTAGGGTGATTAGCTGCCACCTCGTGAGGCCCGGGTTCGATTCCCGGCTCTGCCACGAAATTTAGAAAGTGGTACGAGGGCTGGAACGGGGTCCACTCAGCCTCGGCAGGTCAACTGAGTAGAGGTGGGTTCGATTCCCACCTCAGCCATCCTGGAAGTGGTTTTCTGTGATTTCCCACTTCTCCTCCAGGCAAATGCCGAGATGGTACCTAACTTAAGGCCACGGCCGCTTCCTTCCCTCTTCCTTGTCTATCCCTTCCAATCTTCCCATCCCCCCTCAAGGACCCTGTTCAGCATAGCAGGTGAGGCCGCCTAGGCGAGGTAATGGCCATCCTCCCTAGTTGTATCCCCCGACGCAGAGCCTGAAGCTCCGGGACACTGCCCTTGAGGCGGTAGAGGTGGGATCCCTCGCTGAGACCGAAGGATAAACCGACCCTGGAGGGTAAACAGATATAGAAGAAGAACACACAGAGGTCTTTAGCGACGATGGGATAGGAATACTAGAAGTGGGAAGGAAGCGACCATGGCCTTACTTAAGATACACGTTGATAGTTATCGGACTGCCCCTTATGTCAAGCTCAAGAAACAAGTCCCTTATTATCTCTTGAAATAAGAGCAAGTGGCTGCACGGTCTGTGTTATGTAGCTTACAGCTTGCATTCGAGAGAGAGTGGGTTCGAACCCCACTGTCGGCAGCCCTGAAGATGGTTTCCGTGGTTTCCCGTTGTCTCCCCAGGCAAATGCTGGGATATTTTTCATTCATAGACCACAGCCAATTCCTTCCACGTCCTTGCCCAATTTTCATTCATCATAATTCATTTCATCTTCGTTAGCTCCTAAACTGAGGTTGGCGTTAGGAAGGACACCCGGCCATAAAACATACCAAATATATTCATCTCACTTCATCTCCGACTCCGCATCAAGAAACGGGACTAAGGTGTGGGCAAACAAATAATAGGTCCCATCGATTACAACCATATAAGAATAACTTGTCCCTATCGTCTAATATCACTTGTCCAACATTTGTAGTGCGAACTGTGTCACATATATATATTAATTAATTTGGCTCTGTTTTACGGCTGGATGCCCTTCCTGACGTCAATCCAATATAGAGGGATATAATCAAAATTGCGTGTTCCTGTGGTGGTATGTACTGTAGTGTTTTGTCTGAATATGAAGAGGAATGTTTTGGGACAAACACAAATACGTTTTCCCCGAGCCAGAAGAATTAATCTGACGCGATTAAAATCTCCGACCCAGCCAGGAATCGAACCCAGGACCTCTGAACCGAAGGCCTCAACTCTGACCATTCAGCCAATGGGTTGAGCCCACGAGATATTCTATTACATTGTTCTTTTTTTACTAATGGCTTTACGTCGCAACGACACAGATAGGTCTTATGGCGACGATGGAATAGGAAAGGCATAGGAGTTCGAAGTGGCCGTGGCCTTAATTAAGTTACAGCCCCAGCAATTGCCTGGTGTGAAAATGGGAAACCACGGAAACCCATCTTCAGGGCTGCCGACAGTGGGATTCGCACCCACTATCTCCCCGATGCAAGCTCACAGCCGCGTGCCCCTAACCGCGCGGCCAACTCGCCCGGTAGATTGTATTTACTGCCAAGTAAGTACACATAATAATGAAACTATACAGCTGTTTTCCTCTCTTCATTTTATTATTGATCTAACTCAGAAGGGTTTCCGACAACGATGAGACAGGAAAAGGCAAGAACTGGAGAGGAGTGGCAATGGCCTTAATAACGATGATGATGTTGCTTGTTGTTTAAAAGGGCCTAACATCTAGGTCATCGGCCCTAATGATACGAAATGAGACGAAATATTATGACAATTTGAAAATCAAGAATCCTCCACTGACCAGATTCGAAAACGTGAGGACGAAGAATGAATGGATGGATATGAAGTTAAAACAATCAGTGGATCCGACCCGCAATGCCCCACATTCCCAGAAACTAGCGTTAAATAATAGTATTACTGACCAAGGGACTGCGTCAAAAGCACAATACTGAATCGATTATGCTTGTAGTGCTTGTAGCAGAAACGGGTCCAAAATCCAGTTCATCGGCCCCTCAGAATGGTACTTATCGCTAGGAAAATAGAACAATGCTATTAGTCATGTTGGGGTACTAATCAAAAGTACCGGAGACTCACGGTATTCCACACATTATAGTATTACACAGACCTATGGTGTTTCGCACACTGCGGCGCTATTTACAGACAACGCAAACCTATGGCGTTCCTCACATAAGTGGACTAACCACAGGGACCCGCACTATCCCGTGGTGTTCCTCACATAGTGGGTACTAAGCATAGGCAAGGCAGAACCATGTCACTCATCCCATGGAGTCGCCCATTCCATGGTGTTGCTCACATAGGGGTACGGATCACAGGTACTGCAGAAGCCGGCAACGCACTGTATTGCTACTAATCACAAAACTATTTGGTACCTAACATAGTGGTACTACGCGCAAGTAAAAGCGACCCATGATGTTCCCCGCGTGCTGGTACTAATCACAAGTAGTCTCATGGTTCTAATTTGATCATCCCTTGGTCCCCTTTTAGTCCCCTCTTACGACAGGCAGGGGATACCGTGGGTGTATTCTTCGTCTGCGTCCCCACCCACAGGGGGTTGGGTGTTTGGTCCGCGAGAGGTATTTTATTTCCCTCAAGTCCGCCGGCAAGCCGATTAGAACCCCCCTATCCGCCACCTGGGACGCGCCACGTGGGAGTATCACCTCTCCCCCTGCTACGCCAGCGTAGTAGGTTCGTGGCCTTAATAAGGATCCCAGTATTTTTCATAATATAAAAATAGTGAAAAAATGGTGATTTTTACTGCGCATCACCACACAACTATTCCGACTACACTCACCCTTTCGACAACACTATAATCAAAGTTAGCCTGAAACAAATAAATTAGAAAATGTCAAAAACAGTTGATATTCACGCTCGCCAGGAGCCAGGGAAACACTGACAACGGGCGGAAATCTCATTTCCAAACTTTGGTCTCGAGTGAGCCACACGCCCGAACGTAAATATAGAATACTGTGTAAAGAGGGCTTGTTAGGTAGGAGATCGCTTCAGTAAGGATGACATGGATATAATGAATGAGATTATCGTAAATTTCAAAAGCAGAATACTACTCCATCTTCCTCAAAAAATAATTACATTAATGACCATAAACCATAAATTGCGTATTTTTCTTCGCATCTCTGTACACAAACACCCACAATGAACTTTGTCTGCCCCTGCCGTTTTAACCGTCTACGCTTCATTCAAGAACCGAAAGAACAAGTCCTCGTTGTCTTAAGATGTCTTCCGGTCGAATTTATCCAAATCGATCTCCTCTCAACAATTCGATTTAGTATCTCCTCATTCAATCCGCCTGCATGGTGTAGTTGTTAGTGTGATTAGCGGCCACCCCCGGAGGCCCGGGTTGGATTCGTGGCTCTGCCACGAAATTTGAAAAGTGGTACGACGGCTGGAACGGGGTCCACCCAGCCTCGCGAGGCCAACGGAGTAGAGGCGGTTTCGATTCCCACCTCAGCAATTCTCGAAGTGGTTTTCCGTGGTTTCCCACTCCTCCTCCAGGCAAATGCCGGGGTGGTACCTAACATGAGGCCCTCTTCCTTGTCTATGCATTCTAATATTCCCATCCCCCCAACAAGGCCCCTGTTCAGCATAGCAGGTGAGGTAGCCTGGGCGAAGTGCTGGTCCTACTCCCCAGTTGTATCCCCCTGCTCCAAAGTCTCACACACCAGGACAATGCCCTTGAGGCGGTAGAGGTGAAATCCCTCGTTATATCCGACGGAAAACCAACCCTGGTGGGTAAATGGATTAAAAAAGTAATCTCATCCGTGATTCCATTACCAATCTTCCTTCCACCATTCTTCTGTAACACCACCACCGTGGCCTTGAGTTAAGTACCATCCCGGTATTTGCCTGTAGGAGAAGTGGCAAAACATGAAAAACCACTTCGAAGATGGTTGAGGAGGGAATCAAACCCCCTCTACTCAGTTGACCTCCTGAGGTTGAGTGGACTCTGTTCCAGCCTTCGTACCACTTTTCAAATTTCGTACCAGAGCCGGCAATCGAACCCGGGCCTCCGAGGGTGGCAGCTACTCCAACTAACCACTACACCACAGAGGCGGTTTAAGACTTCACTTACTAATTTAATATTTCCTCCATCACCTGAGTTCCACTGCAATCCATTACCTTTCTTTTGGTTTTATTTATTTATTTATTTATTTATTTATTTATTTATTTATTTATTTATTTATTATTTTCATCCTGTACTCTTCCAAGACCGTGTCCATACCATTCATCAGATTCTCAAGATCTTCTTCAGACTTTTCTTCCGAATAACATTTAACATTAAGTTCATAAAGTATTCATTCATCATCCTACCAACATTATTTTCCTAGTGATCTTACAGTCGCACAAACACATCAAAGGCTTTTGGCTACAAAGAGTGGGAAAGGGCTATGAATGGGAAGGTAGTGGCCGTGGCCTTAATTACGGTACATTCCCAGTATTTTCCAGGTCTGAAAATGGAAAACTACGAAACTACGAACCCACCACCACCCAAAAGCAACCTCATAGCTACACGACCCTAACCGCACGGCCAACTAGCTTGGTATACCATGTTTCATGGCAATCGACTGAGTCCAAACAATTCCATGGTCAGCCCAGGTTTGTATGAGTACTTCCTGTTTCTTCCTTTATTCCTGTTAGGTTATTCAATCTGCCGAAATTAATAATAATAATAATAATAATAATAATAATAATAATAATAATAATAATACATCTACAACGAACTTGGTCTGCCCCTTCAGTGTTTACCGCCTACACTTCACTCAAGAACCGATGGAACATGTCGTCGTCGTCTTGAAGACGTCCTCTATCATTGTCTTCTTCTGGTCAAATTTATGCAAATCGATCTCCTCTCAAAAATTCGAATCAATATCTCTTCATTCAGTCCGCCTGTGCGGTGTAGTGGTTAGTGTAATTAGCTGGTACGGAAATGGAAAACCACGGAAAACTATTTTCAGGGTTGCGGACAGTGGGGTTTCGAAACTACTATCTCCCGAGTGCAAGCTCACAGCTATCTGACCCAAATCTCACAGCCAGCTTGTTCGGTAAATGTACCAACACGAGGCTGACGTATTTGAGCACCTTCAAATAACATCGCACTGGCTTGGTTTTGTACGAATTTTTATCTGAGTCTAGTGTTAGAAATACTGTATATACTGTAAATCTAACTATCCCGTTGGTCTTATCTTATAGGTAGAAGAAACTCTCTTTCGTCTTAATTGGATAACTTATACTTTTCCACACTGATCAGCAGCTAATGGTGTGGTGTTTTTTTTTTTTACGTCGCACCGACACAGATAGGTCTTATGGCGTCGATGGGACAGGAAAGGGCTAGGAGTGGGAAGGAAGCGGTCGTGGCCTTAATTAAGGTACACCGGGCGAGTTGGCCGTGCGCGTAGAGGCGCGCGGCTGTGAGCTTGCATCCGGGAGATAGTAGGTTCGAATCCCACTATCGGCAGCCCTGAAGATGGTTTTCCGTGGTTTCCCATTTTCACACCAGGCAAATGCTGGGGCTGTACCTTAAGGCCACGGCCGCTTCCTTCCAACTCCTAGGCCTTTCCTATCCCATCGTCGCCATAAGACCTATCTGTGTCGGTGCGACGTAAAGCCCCTAGCAAAAAAAAATAATTAAGGTACAGCCCCAGCATTTGCCTGGTGTGAAAATGGGAAACCACGGAAAACCATTTTCAGGGCTGCCGACAGTGGGGTTCGAACCTACTGTCTCCCGAATACTGAATACTGGGCGCACATAAGCGACTGCAGCTATCGAGCTCGGTAGCTAATGGGTTAGTTCCCTAACTTCACAATCTTCAGTCTAACACTTCACTCATGTCCATAATAAAGGCGAAAATTTCACTAGCTTGACATACCACTCAAGTTGCAATAGAGTGTATAAGGACAATGACACCAAGAGCTAAAGTAAAGTAAACTCGTGTCCTCATCCCGACGTGGTGCGGCTCTTTCCAGGCACACTTCCATTGGAGGTGACCTGCATGTACCTTTTCAACCACATATGTTTCTTTCTTTCTTTCTTTCTTTCTTTCTTGTTTTCTTTCTTAAGCCGTTTACCCTCCAGGGTTGGTTGGTTGTTCCCTCCGACTCAGCGAGGGTCCCACCTCCACATTCCTAAGGCCAGTGTCCTGGAGCGTGAGACTTTGGGTCGTGGCAATACAACAGGGGAGAAATTCCAGTACCTCACCCAAGCGGCCTCACCTGCTATACTGAACATGGACCTTGTGGGCGGATGGAAAGAATGGAAGGGATAGACAACGATGAGGGAAAGAATCGGCCGTGGCCTTAAGTTAGGTACCATCCCGGCTGTTGCCTGGAAGACATGTGGGAAACCACGGAAAACCACTTCGATGATGGCTAAGGTGGGAATCGGACACCCCTCTACTCAGTTGACCTACCTCCCAAGGCTGAGTGGACCCCGTTCCTGCCCTCGTACCACTTTTCAAATTTCGTGGCAGAATCGGGTCTCCGGGAGTGGCAGCTAATCACACTAACCACTACACAACAGAACTACATACCTGTCATGCTTAAATTTCTGGCAGTACCGGTAATCGAACCTGGGCATCGGAAATGGCTGCTAATAACACTAACCGTTACGCTACGGAGGTGGACACCAGGAGCTTACTACTATATTGAAACGGTGGTATGGAAAACCAATTTAATATGGTCAAACAATCCGAAAACGACTCATCACAATAGCAGTTATAGACTGAGTGGCTCAGATGGTAGAACGTTACCTTTCTGTGCCCAAGTTGTCTGTTTTGATCCGGGCTCTGTCCAGTAGAATTCGAATGTTCACAAATATAACACCCTCGTGTCGGTATATTTAATAACACATAAAAGAACACCTAAGGGATGAAATTTCGCCACATTTAAATCTCCTAATAAAACAATACTTGGTAGGACGTAAATATATTATTATTGTTGTTGTTGTTGTTGTTGTTGTTGTTGTATTTAACATTGAAGGTGTCGGTCCCAGATGTATTAACGCGGTAATATTCCTCGCAGTAATTGGTTTGGATAACGATGAACCATCTACTGTATTATACAGCCATCAGAGAATTTCGTTTCGAAACAGAATGGACAGAATGGTCTCTGAATATTTACTAGATTACCCTATTTGAAGAAATATAATGGGATAAAATGTCGACATTTATTTCTAGTCTAAATATGAAAATAACTAGAGCTTTAGGAATCTGTCTCTAAAACGTTTAAATCCACGATTAGTGTATGTTCTATTCCGACATTTTCTTTTTACAACGTGCAGTAGCCTGCTTACTCTTTCCATCTGCCTAACTTCAGTTACTGCCCCTTACATATAAAATCGAACCAACATCTTCTTTTTCTAAATGGATATGTTCTTTGAACATTGCCAAGACTATTTGAATTAGTAAATTATTATATGAAGTATAATGTTCATCCCGATGAATATCCCCCTCGTTCAATGCATACAATTCTAATGCATTCTGAAAGTCATCCTCCCGATAGCAAAGGACAGAAAGTCATGGCATATTAGGTAACTTTGGCATATTTCCTGTAAGAACAGAACTATTACAACTAATTATCCTGACATTTCATAGATGTGATAGAGTTGTTTTTTTTTTTTGTTACTTACAAGGTTAACGTCCTGGGGCACGGCACGTAACACACGCCTCACTTCCTCATGTACCGACAACGCGTCAACTAGCACTGTTGATGTTCTCGACTGACTGAATCCTCTTACTACTCAAATCAATTTCTTATCTTTGTTTCCTAGTGAATAGTCCATATTGTATTCAAAATTAATTTTTCAAAATGTCAAGATATTGTATTCTGGTAAGTGAAACTTCCTGCTTTTGTGACTGATATGTATTCATATTGAATTAAGTTGATACTATTTGAACTATGCATTGAATTGGACGAAAGTATCACCGGATTACTATAGCAAATTCTTTCAAACTCTGTACTTAACGTTTCATAATTCGTTCCTTGTTCTTAGTCTAAACCCACAAGAATTATCATATGTGTCATACTGATTATGACTTTAATGGAATATTATTGGTCACATTTCCTTTGAAAGTGAAAATCCACAGCCTGTTTCCACTCATTCGACCAGGTCAGGAATGAAGCCCCGTCTAGCGGCGAGGATAGGAATTGTGCCGGCTTAGGAAGCCTTTCACACTCCTCTGGGACAATGATTAACGACTGACAGATGAAATTAAATTATATTGGAGAGCGTTGCTGGAATGAAAGATAACAGGGAAAACCGGAGCACCCAGAGAAAAACCTATCCCACCTTCACTTTGACCTGCACAAATCTCCCATGGAGTGAACGAGATTTGAACCACGAATCTAGGGATGGAAGATAATAATAATAATAATAATAATAATAATAATAATAATAATAATAATAATTTCGTGTGGCTATTGCTAGCCGAGTGCAGCCCTTGTAAGGCAGACCCTCCGATGAGGGTGGGCGGCATCTGCCATGTGTAGGTAACTGCGTGTTATTGTGGTGGAGGATAGTATTATGTGTGGTGTGTGAGTTGCAGGGATGTTGCGGACAGCACAAACACCCATCCCCGAGCCATTAGAATTAACAAATGAAAGTTAAAATCCCCGACCCAGCCGGGAATCGAACCCGGGACCCTCTGAACCGAAGGCCAGTACGCTGACCACTCAGCCAACGAGTCAGACTGGGATGGAAGGTGGGGAAAAGGCAAGCCCCACATACACGGAAGTGCCTCCATCCCCACGTGTATGTTTACATAAAGTCTACTGTATATTTACATACAGTATGTGTAAATAATTTTAAATTTGCATATTTACACTCCAACACTGTACTTTTAGAATAATAATTATTTTGATTTATGCATATAATGTATATGAGGAGAAAGACCCAGTCAATTATATCCTCACTCATGTACCCCTGTTCCCACACTCAGTCACAACCTCTCGCACACCCGCACACATACACATTCGCCCACATTCAATTGTACTTGCATACATCATTCTTGAAGTTCTAATACAAGTTATATACATCAGATATGGGTTTCTATTTACGCATACAGTTTCTTTGTTGTGTGGAGGAAGTGAGGAAGAGGAAGCAGTTTTATTCAAACACTGGAAGTCCCATCTGTATAAAGGAGGTCTATTTATAGCCAAATTACCAGACCATAAAACGAGACTGAATAAAAAAAAATCGATCTTTGAGACCTGTTCACAACTTTCTCCCCTTAAAGATAAGATATATGCAACTTGTCGGGCTGAGTAGCTCAGGCGGTAGAGCGCTGGGCTTCTGAGCTCAAGTTGCCGAGTTCATTCACGGCTTTGTCCGGTGGTATTTGAAGGTGCTCATATACGCCAGCCTCGTGTCGGTAATTCACTAACACGTGGAAGAACTCCCGCGGGACTAAATTCCGTCACCTCGGCGTCTCCGAAAACCGTAAATATAATTAGTGGGATGTAAAATCAAATATGATTTTTTATTACGTGTGAAAGTAAACGAGGCCACGGAACTATTTGTAAGTAGAGGATTAGATACGCCCGTAGTTCATTCACACAGACTCACAGACTGAACGCTGAAAGGCAGAGATAGTTGGATTTTTACATCTAATGCGACGTCAGCATTGAAGATTTTCTGGGGATACATTTGTTATTTTCCATAAAAAATAATTAAAACCCAATCATAGATCACCCAACAGAGATCCGTCGAAATTGATTCGCAGGAAGCCTAAATGGCGTCAATTCAAATGCCTGCACACGGTAGCTTAGATCATATGATTAGTAGTACATTCCCCATGGTGTAAGGGTAGCGTACGGCTGAAATTATTCGTCGTTTCGACCACACAACATCTGAGGATGGTTGCCCAGTTGTACTTCCTCTTAAAACAATAATCACCACCACCACCACCACACAACACCTCGTAATCTGCCGATCTTCGTGTTGAGTAGCAGTCTCTTGATAGTCCAGGGTGTTCTGGGGGCTGTTGCGCCATGTGGTTTGGTTAAATAGTAGTAATAGTAAAATTGTTATATGAATCACCTTACCTTAGGTTGAATATTTGATTTTTCCTATATACCACTCCTTAAATAAAATATTGGCTTAGTCATAAATGTTAATCCAGAAAAAAATATTCAAATTAATATTGGAAACAGAAGTTTAATTGTTGCAGTCATTTTAGAAACGATTGTTCATACGAATAATCATAATTATGACCAGGAATTATCGAGTGCAGTAAAGAAATGGTTATCCCTGAACTGTAATAACGTCATAGCTCCACAAGTAGCTCTCGCACTGATCTCCATTCCAAACTCTTCTACGATCTTGTTTCGTGTTTGGTGAGGTTAATACAAGACCTCGTAATTAATCATTGTTCATGGAATATCGTAGTACCTCGAAAAGAAGAAAAAAATGCTCTCTCACTGTTTTCAAGTTAATATGCAACAGCCATATCCCTATAGTCTGATATTATTAGAGTTATGAATTGGTGATGGCAGAGAGACCCGACGCTTGGCTGGAAGATCAGTGTAGTTGCCTTCGAGTCGGAGAATCTCAGTGGACCGTCTGGAGATAAAGGGATCTTCCTTGCCGAGGTGGTAAAGGCATGCTCAATTCACTCGTAAGGACGCGGGCGTACAGCTAACCACTCTACCCCACCAAGTGCTGAGGTTACGGATAGTGGAAAACCTTACCTTCCACCTCTCCAAGGGCCTTCATGGCCTGTACGGAGATGGCGTTGCTTTGCTTTTGTCTGGAGATAAAACTGGAGAAGTCAGTAATTTTTCTGAAAAATGCGCGGTCTAAAAATGTGTAGGTAACGATTCAGTATAGATAAATACATCTTTCGTTTTCCACAAATTTACATTTCGAGTTTCATTTTTCATCTGTAATCTCCTCAATATATAATACGAGTTTGTCTGTACATTGCTCAGGATTTAAAAATAATGGTATTTTTGTATCACTCGTGTCAACAGTAACCAGGAATTATACTTTTTAATTTTCTGTGGTTTCCCATTTTAAAACCAGGCAAATACTGCGACAGTACCTTAATTAAGGCCACGGACGCTACCTTCCCATTCTTCCGTCGCCGAAAGCCTTCGATGCGTTAGCGCGCAGTTACGGAAGTAAAAAGAAAAAAAAGAAACTATGCAGCTATGGAAAATCAGTTTTAATTTGACCACCAATAAGATTTTAGACTGATTTTCTTCACAAACGTGTTGTCAAATCTATTATAAATGACTGACAAGGCGATCTTCGTCGTGGCCAATGGAGAAGACCTATCATTAGGGCTTGGAAGTCGATGACCTAATAATTGTCTAAAAAGGACCTTAAAAGACCTAAAAAATCCACAAATTAGGATCTAAAACTGGTAAAAAAAGACGTAAAAATGCGATCCAATTTCATTCAAATTTTAGTTTTAATTGCATAGTTAATGAAAGAATATCATGTTTCAAACTGGAAAATTCTGGTGGTATGCAATTGGTAGCACTGATGTCTGCGATGATCACTTGTCCAAAAAAGTAAGGTGTCAAGATGACAGCTGTCAAAAAAGCACGCGGATTTTAAATTCCGCGCTACTACGTGCATACGGTGGTAGCAATGAGGTTTAGCCCCGTCAAGATGGCAGCAGTGAGGTTAGCGATGCTCACTTGTCCAAAAAGTGAGGTTAGGGTCCGTCAATATGACAGATGTCAAGTTGAAAGCTGTCAAAAAACAGGTGCAAAAATAGGGTATATGAGTGAAATACTTATTTCAGACATTGCAGTATATACTTTTAAATTAATTTAAAAAAGGAATTCCGTGTTTATTAAAAAAGTACTTGTGGAATTCAGAATGATTTTTTCTACCTAGAATGAATTCCGCGAACCTGCAATGGATATCCTGGAGAAAGAAATATAAATTAGTATAACTGGAATCATATTTGGCTAAATCACACTAGGGTTACAGGAATTGGAATTGGCAAACCTTACCTCAGTTGGCTTTGGATTATATTACAATGGTCATCTCCAGGTCCTTTTTTTTGCTAGTGGCTTTACGTCGCACCGGCACAGATAGGTCTTATGGCGACGATGGGATAGTAAAGGCCTAGGAGTTGGAAGGAAGCGGCCGTGGCCTCAATTAAGGTACAGCCCCAGCATTTTACTAGTGTAAAATTGGGAAACCACAGAAAACCACAGCCGCACGCAGAAACAACTTATGAAAATAGGAAGGTGTACTAAATTCCAAACAAATTAATGAAAGCCCTAATTGCGTTTAACTCGTAATACAGTTTTCTTAGCAGCAAAAGTCAATAATGAATATCTTTTGAATTATTGTAGATGGAAGCATGAACACAAAAATCTAAAAAATTCAAAATCCGACTTTAGGTCCCTTTCCGCGCAACGGGTCACATATTTGAGAGAAATTATACTTTTCCCTCCTAAAACGTATGTAACCCACCTCACATTTCCTGAAATAAAATAGCAGGCAGCTGATGAATTAATTTCTCTTTACGATATGCCTGCCTGAATTTATTTCCTGCAGGTAGTGCATACATTGCACAGTAACAATAAACTATGCATCAAATAGATGCTGTGGACTAATATCCGCCTAACCCCTATAAGAACAATGATGGCTTGTACAGTTAATATCAATCCTCATATATTACCGCAGAGTTAGAAATGATGGCAACCAATGGCAACGAGTTGATAATCTATACGGATAGACAGAGGTGAGGAAATGAATCTGTTTCCATGTCACGTGACCTGTTTGACAGATATCGGGTTAGTTATGACCTGTGATGAATGCAACTACAATATTGAAAGGGTTATCCAAGCAACAAAACTAAGCCTTGATACGGGTGCTAGTTTTAAAATGCTATTGGATTGCAGACTATGCTTACGACCCAGTTTGTTCGATGTTCGTTTAAAAGGTTAGGTTTGGCAGAATCCGACGTTAATTAATGTTCCGCTCGTGCAACATTATCGCAGTGGATTATGTTCCACAACACTGCATTGCGTTACATTACATAACATTGCATGGGCTGACTCTGGCAAGTAGACAGGTCAATAAATCATTGCTTCTAGGCAGAACGACGGAATATTTTCATTCAATAAACTAGTGACTGATCTATAAAGGAAGCTGCAGAGCCCATGGATTAGTATAAAGAGAGCTGCGCAGGCCATAGATTAGTATAAAGACAGCTGTGCGGGCCATGGATCTGTATGTCATTGCCATCCATCAATACTTTACATCACAGCATGCACAGTTGCTAGGTAACCTCGCGTCGCACATGTTTATAACCATTTGATTTTTCAAATGGAAATTTAATATTTCTTTATAACTTTATTTTCTTCCAATACATTTTACAGCATCATATTTAACATAATGATAGTTAAATTAAAACTCTCCTAATGGCTCGTTGGAACAACAGCCGCAATTTATTGAGAATTAGTTATCATACCTGTCTATAACAGATCGATCATGTAATGTAGGTGGCTCATGTCGATGGAGAAAAGCGATCTGACTCTTGGCTGTAAGCTTCCTTTTCCTACCAGTAGGCTACAACCATAATACCAACCGAATAATTCGAATAACGAATAGCCTACTAATATGGATCAGTGTAGAAAGTGGCAAAGGATACCAAAACATGTATGACACAGAGAAATTGGAAGATAAAAAATTACATTTTATAAATCCTCAGTTTCTCCCCACCGGTAATCAGAGAGAGGCTGTTTCACTCAGCGACTCTCCTCGCCTGGATTGCATGTCACGCTCACGACCCGCTTGGGGACAAATAATACATTCAAGTATCGGGACCGGTAACATTTCAACAAAGAATGTTTTTGGGAAGGAAGGAAAATCAGAATGTGCTACACCTTCTCCCTTAATTACAAAGGACTCATCGGGAAGATTAAAATTAACAACGATAGGACACAATAATTTTAAAAATTAGTAAATATTTTCCTTGTTATTCGGCGCAGGATCAACGTACCGTATATTGCACATAAGATTGGATATTTAATTATTTACAACACTGTATGTGGCATTTATCGAGAGGACCCGTATTAAAAGCGATATTTCAGAATTACATTTTAGACCTTCCCCTGAACTATTACTTCATCCAGCGTGAATAAAAGTAATTATAGCATAGATTGTAGTGTAGTGCCTTAAACACTGATTTTTGTGAAATTCTTTTTAATCGTCTTTAGGGGTTAATGAGCTTGCATACAAATATACAGGGTGTTTCAAAAGTACACGCCATTATTTTGGGGTTGTATTCCTTACATATAGAGAAGAAAACAGTGTATATAAACATGGAGACGCCGTGGCCTCTACGATCACCTGGTCTTCACCCGTTGGACCTCTTTGGGCGGGGTTATGCAAAGTCTTTGTTATACACCACTGTTGTGGAGGATAAAATAACACTTCATGGTTGAATTGTAAGATCCACTCAAACAATACCTACAACACCGGGCATATGAAATTAAATACGAGGAAATATATAATGCCTACTTTTTGTTTCACGTCGCACCGACAAAGACAGGTCTTACTGGTGACGAAAAGGATAGGATGGGGAATGAATTGGCCATACACTTAGTTAAGGTACACCCCCATCATTTGCTTGGTGTGAAAATGATAAACCATTGAAAACTACCTTCATGGCTGTCGACAGTGCGATTCGAACCGACTATTTTCCAAATTCAAGCTGACAGCCACGTGACCGAAGGCGCTTAGCCACTCGTTCGGTGAATATATGACACCATACGCTCATTATTATTATTATTATTATTATTATTATTATTATTATTATTATTATTATTGTCTTCCTTTTTGAGATAATCCGCATGCATATCTGTCTGTTTCGTCATCACCCCGGAGGCTGGTTGCATCCTCAAATAGCACCACCAAATGTTATGTAGTTATAGGGAAACGGCAAAAACGAATGGCTGTACCACATTACAATAAAATTAGTGTCGGTCTGAATGTATCATTCATTTTTATTGTCAGACTCCGTGGCTAACTGGTTGCAACGCTGGCATTTGGTTCGACTCCCATCCAGGTCTGTGCTTTTGCCGTTTTCAACATTAGATCTCATTCTACTGTATGCATGACCCCATTCTTACAGACACGCAGGTCACCCTGGGTGTCAAATATAAAGACCTGAACCAGGTCTGAAGAAGGCTATACGCTATTATTATTATTATTATTATTATTATTATTATTATTATTATTATTATTATTATTATTATTATTATTATTATTGTTGTTGTTGTTGTTGTTACGGGGTTACCCGTGGAGCAGAAGAGGTGAAAGAAGGTGCCGGGATGATGGGTCTAACTACAATATCAAGAAAAGAATTTAAAAACTTAAACTGAAGATCATATTTTCGAAAAACAATAAAACAACTTTTCACTTAGTGAGATAACAATGACATTTCAGGTACAAGACTTAGAAAAATCCAAGATTTTAGAACTTTAACACCCTTGGGCTACAAGCCCCAAGTTTAAAAATTTTTGAGCTCCCAGCTCAAATTTTACAGACGAGCATAAATTTGTTCAAAGGCCAGAAATCCCCTAATTTCATGGAGCACTTGCTCCTAAGATACAACATCAAGCCTTCAAGAGGCATACAGTAATCTTACTTTGGAACAGAGCTAACAGGCTCTCAGTTTTCAAGCCTACTCAAGGCAACACCAAAAATATCTTACACCTTTTGGCCTTCCATGGCCCCACTTATAAATTGAAACAGGGGTATCTGTTACCCAACCTATAGGGCCTTCATGTAAAAAGAAATAACAGTTAAATAAATGGCCCGAACACAAAATGAAAGGAGGCGAATGCCTGCACTCCTAGATAAAAACACTTAAAACCTAAGGGGCACTAGGCCGAAGAAACAGGACTATGGAGGTGACTCGTATAAGAATAAATTAAGACATTACGAAAGGGAAGAAAACCAGTTACAAAACGTAGTCACCTCACACCCATATAAAGGGGAGCTCGAGAGGGCACATCACTCTCTATTCCCGATTTACCGTTAAAGATTTTATGTTTTTACATTAGCCGGCAGAAGTTACATCTGTAGGAAAACTAGGTTACATAGTTAAAGAATCGGAGCTTTCCCTCAGGTTAAACTGCGGAGCTAGCAAAAAATAAAGATGTTATGTGGCCATTACCTTGTCGGTGTACTGCTGCCTGATGAAAGAGGCGCCTCCCGCCTCCTGCTTGACACACACATGACGATCAATTGGCCAAGAGACGTGAAAATCTACACTTTATAAACCCTCGGGGAAAGTTCGAGACCTTTCACGAATAAACCAGCCACACCCTCTCAATTGATTGGTTGATTTAAAGGATACACTCAAAATCGCAGAAGAAGGCTGTGACAGGCTGAAAATTAATTACATAAATTTGAGATTGGCCAGATTCAAAATTGGCGGAAAGAAAAGATCAATATTGCCAACCCAAAAATAAATGAACATCAATTAGTGAAAAAACTTATGAATACCAAACTTCTTTAAATCAAAAGTTCTTTCACTTCGCACCAGGGTGCATGATCACAGTTTTTTGCAGTGACATCTATGGAAGAATATCCAAACTTCTTGATGAAGGGCAAACAAAACAAGTAGAAATTTACACAGTACAGGAAACTTCACAATAACAAAATTCCATCAGATTTTAGTGGTGACATCTTGTGAGTAAAGGTTTAAGTAAGACTAGCTTCAAGTTCACGGTTCCTCCAGTAGAGGAGTTCTTTTAGGCGCAAGATTTAAATGTGCGGCGTAAAGGTGTACCTCCCGGTACAATTATTATTATTATTATTATTATTATTATTATTATTATTATTATTATTATTATTATTATTATTATTTTAGGAACGAAGTGATTGAGGTAAGTCACTTTCGTAAATTGATTTGTTCTCTCTTTGTTTTAGTCCCCTAACAATACCGACCAATGTTTTGATTTTAGCATAGCGGTGCTCTGTATCTCTGAAACATCCTATGCTGATATAAACAACACGATTAGTGTAACACGCGACGTAGTTAACTTCATACGTTCGGTGTCCGACCTTCGGTTCCTAAGTGTAAATAGTACATTAAATAGATTAATGGCTTTAAAATCGATGACTTGAGTTGAACCCGCGACCAGACAAACTCTCCACTGTCCTTCACCGAGATAGTTTCTACCGTGTCGGTACCCATTTAACATTTAAATAAATAAATTTAAATAAATTTTTACATGTTGTGGTGCTCATAATATTGTGTTCTGCGTGTGTAACATTGATTAACGCCGTGTAATCATTTTAATCAGCATGCATAATGTTACAGTCATTCCATGTTTGGCTGAATGGTCAGCGAACAGGCCTTCGGTTCAGAGGGACCCGGCTTCGATTCCCGGCGGGGTCGGGGTCTAATCGCGTCTGGTTAATTCCTGTAGCTCAGGTGTTGGGTTATCGTGTTTGTATTAATACACTCCTCCAGATACATACAACACATCCTGCGACAAGCCATTAGAGAAACATGCGATTGTGAATGAATCCCTACACATAGTTTTGGCATCAGGAAAGGCAACCGACGGTAAAACTAGACTAAATTCATTCCATTTTCCGACCCCAGCTTATTGGGAAAAGGCCGAGAAGAAGAGTCTACTGTAACAATCCCCAAGAAGCGAGTACAGTCGTATGTATTCTGAGAGAAGGTACTTGGCATAATGCAGCAATACTTATTGACAATATATTGCCATCAATGTTTTCATATCTGAAAGCAGTTAATCACTTAAAATAAGTTTCTTACTTCAGAAATTTGTTGCCATCTCGCCAGATAATCAAGTGAGAAAATAGCTGCTGCCGCTAATTGATAAGAATAGTTTTGTGGAATAGCCTTGGTTAAGTCTCCTAGAAGATTGTTTCTACTGCTCTCCAATCGGCAGGCTTTTGGAGAGTACTGTAATGAAGACGAATGTAAACAGATCTATTTGTGAGTACAACAAAGTCATCGCATCCAGAATTTGTTTGAACGCGAGATACTAATTCGAATAAAAATATAGAAATTTCTTTAAATAAAGTCTACGAGTTCCTGAATTACCATGCACCTATCAAATATTCCAATCTAGTCAGAAAATTTCACACCAAAGAGAATGATTAAAAATAGACGTCACTTTGTACAAATTCAACTCACCTTTGTAACCAAGTACACTGACTGACAGAGCAAATGCAACACTAAGAAGGAGTGGTCAGAACTTTATGCCAATTGCAGGGTAGACTGACGTCACTAAGGTATGCTCATGATGTGAAATGCGCCGCTGTGCTGCGCACGTAGCGAACGATAAATGGGACACGGCGTTGGCGAATGGCCCACTTCGTACCGTGATTTCTCAGCCGACAGTCATTGTAGAACGTGTTGTCGTGTGCCACAGGACACGTGTATAGCTAAGAATGCCAGGCCGCCGTCAACGGAGGCATTTCCAGCAGACAGACGACTTTACGAGGGGTATGGTGATCGGGCTGAGAAGGGCAGGTTGGTCGCTTCGTCAAATCGCAGCCGATGCCCATAGGGATGTGTCCACGGTGCAGCGCCTGTGGCGAAGATGGTTGGCGCAGGGACATGTGGCACGTGCGAGGGGTCCAGGCGCAGCCCGAGTGACGTCAGCACGCGAGGATCGGCGCATCCGCCGCCAAGCGGTGGCAGCCCCGCACGTCACGTCAACCGCCATTCTTCAGCATGTGCAAGACACCCTGGCTGTTCCAATATCGACCAGAACAATTTCCCGTCGATTGGTTGAAGGAGGCCTGCACTCCCGCGTCCGCTCAGAAGACTACCATTGACTCCACAGCATAGACGTGCACGCCTGGCATGGTGCCGGGCTAGAGCGACTTGGATGAGGGAATGGCGGAACGTCGTGTTCTCCGATGAGTCACGCTTCTGTTCTGTCAGTGATAGTCACCGCAGACGAGTGTGGCGTTGGCGTGGAGAAAGGTCAAATCCGGCAGTAACTGTGGAGCGCCCTAACGCTAGACAACGCGGCATCATGGTTTGGGGCGCTATTGCGTATGATTCCACGTCACCTCTAGTGCGTATTCAAGGCACGTTAAATGCCCACCGCTACGTGCAGCATGTGCTGCGGCCGGTGGCACTCCCGTACCTTCAGGGGCTGCCCAATGCTCTGTTTCAGCAGGATAATGCCCGCCCACACACTGCTCGCATCTCCCAACAGGCTCTACGAGGTGTACAGATGCTTCCGTGGCCAGCGTACTCTCCGGATCTCTCACCAATCGAACACGTGTGGGATCTCATTGGACGCCGTTTGCAAACTCTGCCCCAGCCTCGTACGGACGACCAACTGCGGCAAATGGTTGACAGAGAATGGAGAACCATCCCTCAGGACACCATCCGCACTCTTATTGACTCTGTACCTCGACGTGTTTCTGCGTGCATCGCCGCTCGCGGTGGTACTACATCCTACTGAGTCGATGCCGTGCACATTGTGTAACCTGCATATCGGTTTGAAATAAACATCAATTATTCGTCCGTGCCGTCTCTGTTTTTCCCCAACTTTCATCCCTTTCGAACCACTCCTTCTTGGTGTTGCATTTGCTCTGTCAGTCAGTGTATTTAAATAACCTTCAACGATAACCACCAAGCTTGATCACGCAGAAAGTTATGATTCGAATTTCGAATAATAATGACTTAATCTGCATTACAGACAATAAATCACATGTTAAATCCTTATTGGTGGTTGAACTTCTTATAAAATTGTACAAAATTGTGTTGATTATCCTCCTAGTCAGTACAACAATATTTAGATCCTATCAATATGAAACTCTGCATAGACAAGTTTCGACCCGGCATAGGGTCATCCTCAGTAAGACATATAAAATGAATTTAAAACATCAGACACACAATATGAAGTGCTTGTTAAAATATTTTCCCTTAAAAACGTGTTGAAAGTTAATATCGGACTAAAATTTCGGGTTAGATCCTTCCAGATGAGCTAGCTGCAACCCAAGGAAAAATTCCAAAAGTGGAAATTTTTCATATTTAGCCCCACTTCCGCCCAATCAAATTATCGGACTGAAATTTCGTGTTTGACCCTTCCAGATGAGCTAGGAACTTGAAATTCGGCAATCTGATACCTGTTAAGTTCTACGGACACCTACAACGAATGGACAGCAACAGGCTTCCCAAGAAGATCTTTTCTTTGGTTAAAAGCTACAAGACTGGAAGCTTGTGGCTTAATGAAGTACAGAAGGACTTGGATTCGGCTGGGATTTCAGATATTGATATAAAAGATCGTTCCAAATTTTGTGCTATGGTACAGTCTTGGACCCCACCACCTAGAGTTCTTAGAAGTCGGAAGCCCCTTTCACAGGAGAGAAAGGAGAAATTATCAGCAGGGCTCAAGAGATGTTGGGAACAAAGAAGAGCATCGAGGAAGACCTAGTCACCAGCGCTCCTTAGTGGGCTTAAATCAATAATAAATGTTGAAAGTTAAAAAATATGAGGTGGTGATCTTAAAAACAGTTCTGAGCTGAAGGCCTCTTTATTTCAATATTTTCGTTTTCCCCTGATGTAGTTCACCTGATATCTATACACTGTTAGCTTAATTATTATGTTCAGTCATAGGCTGATATACGTAAGTTGTTATTGAAGTTGAACGTCTGTTTTCTAGTGTTACGTGGCCCGCTTGTATTACCGTGTTCTCTGACTACGGAATCCAGCTCTATTCGGAAACTAGAAAAGAGACGGTTCAAATTCAATAAAAATTTACGTACAGCCTCTTACCCGGAGGCCCCGGGTTCAATTCCCGGCCAGGTCAGGGATTTTTACCTGCATCTGAGGGCTGGTTCGAGGTCCACTCAGCCTACGTGATTAGAATTGAGGAGCTCTCTGACGGTGAGATGGCGGCCCCGGTCCAGAAACCCAAGAATAACGGCGGATAGGATTCGTCGTGCTGACCACACGATACCTCGTAATCTGCAGGCCTTCGAACTGAGCAGCGGTCGCTTGGTCGGCCAAGGCCCTTCAAGGGCTGTAGCGCCATGGGGGGGGGGTCAGCCTTATGACTGAACATAATAATTAAGCCAACAGCGTACAGATATCAGTTGAACTACACCAGGGGAAAACGAAAATATTGAAACAAGGAGGCTTCCAACTCAAAATTGTTTTAACGATCAGCACCTCACATTTTACAATTTTCATCATGTTTTTTAAGGAAGATTCTTAATAAACACTTCATTATGTGCTTATGGTATTTTTAATTTATTATATACCGTATGTCTTACTGAGGATGACCCTATTCCGGGTCGAAATATGTCTACGTAAATTTACATCTTAATTGGATGTAAATATTGTAGTATTGACTGGGAGGATAATCAACACAATTATGTAAGTTAATCTGCATTGCTGTAACAATGTTTGGCCATCTTTGAATGTAATAAATATTGACACATACACTTCGTTCAAATATGTGATTAGCCTGGTCCTGAAATTTCAGACAATAACAGATAAGAATTCATGTCTGTTTAGGGTATAACAAGTTTTTCTGATCTGCTCTATCCTTGTGTACCGAAAGTAGCATAATTAATGAAGACCCTTAAAAGCTGTTCTCCGAGTACTGACGGAAGTGTTGCAGTTGAAGGGACAGTAAAAATCGTGATCATTAACATCTCCTATCTCTGGAATGAATCTATATATGCAGTAACAACGGCAACACCAATTTCGAAGTTATGAATTTTCGCAAGAATATATTTAATAATGTTCGGACCGGGCGAGTTGGCCGTGCGCGTAGAGGCGCGCGGCTGTGAGCTTGCATCCGGGAGATAGTAGGTTCGAATTCCACTATCGGCAGCCCTGAAAATGGTTTTCCGTGGTTTCCCATTTTCACACCAGGCAAATGCTGGGGCTGTACCTTAATTAAGGCCACGGCCGCTTCCTTCCAAATCCTAGGCCTTTCCTCTCCCATCGTCGCCATAAGACCTATCTGTGTCGGTGCGACGTACAGCCCATAGCAAAAAAAAAAAAAATAATGTTCGGGGTCAGGAATGCCTAAATTACTAGAAGAAATTCGGCCCAGTCTAGAAGTTTTCATTGGCTGGTGGTAGTGATGGGTATTTTATTAAAGATGTTAAACTAAAAGGTAATCATTCCATTTTTACTCTAATCAGAAGTACATTCCCTCAAAAAACGGAGGTATAGATAAAGGAAAGGGGAGGGCTCCATCTGCGTGGAAATCAATTTTTTCCTTGGGTCTAAAACCTAATACATTACAGGACTGCATCAGGGTTGACTGACGGAGATCGTACAGGAAAGGTAAAGTGAAGGACATGGCAGAAGCGTACAAGTAAGTAGAATCAATGACTGACTCAGGTAGAGGTTATGTTGGATCCAACCTACGGTCCAAGTAGAAAGCCTCTGGGGAGAAAATATTCATGTTATCACGTCTTTAAATACATATATTTACTTTGTAACATGAAGGACAAAACATTTCCACGACCACTAAGAAGTTCATGTTTGTTTCAGGAGTTCGTTGTATTCAAGATGATATCAGCTGTCATACGTTTCCCTCAAGTTACTTGGACACTGTGCGCGAGGCAGAGGCAAAGTTTTGAACTCAATATAATTCATCATTGCGCGTGTTGACTTCTCGGTAAGTGATTCCATACTTTGTACAACACGACTTTAATATTTGTACATGTGCAAATTTGGATTAATGGATTGAATTGATGTCTGGTAGACCTCTTTTTAATATAGTTCAATGTTGAAGCATTTCTATTCTATTATACAAGTTGGCTGCTGCACTCACTTTTTTTGTTATTGGCTTTACGTCGCATCGACACAGATAGGACTGGGAAGGAAGCAGCCGTGGCATTAATTAAGGTACGGCCCCAGTATTTTCCTGGTGTGAAAATGGGAAACCACGGAAAACCATCTTCAGGGCTGCCGACAGTGGGTTCGAACCCACTATCTCCCGTATACTGGATACTGATCGCACTTAAGCGACTGCAGCTATCGAGCTCGGTACTGCACTCACTTGCCAGCCACTTTCAATGTATATAATATGTTTACTTTTCCAAGTTATAAGAACATAGCAGAGTAAATAAATACTCCCTGAGATTAATCAATAGATGGAGCTCGATTTTACATACTAAGTCAAGCCAAAAAAGAGAGACAAACTTATGACTGTATTGGAGTTTTAGTCATTGGATTTGAAACAGCAAGTTTGATGGTTGTTTTCCATGTCAGCCATCGAGATTAAGGTCAAACTTTGTGTGGTTGAGTATGCATTTTTGTAGTAAATATTTCTGTATTTCATTTTTCTCTTAGTTAGCTAAGACGATATTTCCTAAAATGACTATTTATCCTTATAACTGCTAAAGGTACGCAGTAAAGTTATTAGACATCCATTTTTGGCCATATTCAGACAAATAATAGGCATTTGTTTGCGCTTATAGAGTCCTACTGTCACTCTTAGTGCCTATTATGCACTGAATGTCTATTTAAGCGTCTTTATTTCTAATTTTTATATTTTGATTTTATTTTGCTTCAATAAATCTCGTTGCTCGTCAGAGAGCATAGTCCGAGAACATCGTGTGAGACTGAGAACACATTCTCTCAATTTAGAAGACTGAAATGAAGTATATACACCAGAATAAAACTGAAGAATAGACAGAAGCCACTGTAATGTAACTGGAGAGTTAGTTGTTTCTGCAGTTTAAATGCAGTTTCATCTGTCGTCGCGTAATTGAGATCAATAACAGAGTGGGAAGCCTCCGTGGCTCAGGCTGCAGAGCGCCGGTCCCCCACCGCTGGGTACGTGGCTCAAATCCCGGTCACTCCGTGTGAGATTTGTGTTGGGCAAAAGGGAGGTGGGAAATGATATTTCCGCGTACTTCGGTTTTCCCTGTCATCTTTCATTCCAGCAACACTCTTCAGTAACCTTTCAAGTGCCAGTCATGAGTCATTGCCCAATAGGAGAGCGACAGGTTTCGGCAGCCGGCACAATTCCTTTCCTCGCCGCTAGAGGGGCTTCATTCATTCCATTCCTGACTCGGTCGAATGACGTGATACAAACTGTGGATTTACATTTTCAAGAGAGTGACACTTCCAAATGCAGAAAAATCGCTATTTAAAATTGTTCAGGAGAAATTTTATATAGATGAGTAATTAATACTAAAATCGGCTCCATCCTGAATTGTCAGCGTTGAGGCTTTCGGTTCATGCGTTCAAGGGTTCGACTCCCGGATTGGTCAGGAATTTTACCGCGTCTGTTTAATTCCTCTGGCTTGGATACTGGGTGTTTGTGCTTGACCCAACACAGTTCTCTTCAAACAACGATGGTTTCAGAAAGGGCATCCAGCCGCACAACAGGGCCAGTTCTACATGTTCATCACAGTTCGCATCCATGGCCCAATCAGGGTGTAGGAAAATTGGAGAAAGAAGAACAAGAATAAGTTAAAATACTGTGAGCCGGTGACCTAGATGTTAGGCCCCTTTAAAAACTAGCATCACCACCATTAATATACATTTTGATATTTCCTAAGTTTTATGACTGTTTTAACCTATTATCTGACCCCGTGGTCAAGGGCAAGTGTGCGATTCCCAGTCAGGTCAGGGATTTTTATATGGCTCTGAGGGCTGGTTCAAGATCAACTCAGCCTAAGCAACTGCAATTGAAGAACTATCTGAAGGCGAGATAGCGGTACCGGTCTAGAAAACCAAGATTATCGGTCGAGAAGTTTCGTCGTGCCGACCACATGACACTTGGTAATCTGCAAGCCTTCGGGGTGAGCAGCGGTCGCTTGGTGAACCAAGACCCACCAGGCTGTTGCATCATGGGGTAATGATTATTTAGGAAGCCTATAACAGGATTTAAAACCTGAATTTCCTCGACTTATTATGCAGTATATATAAGTTAAGCTAAGAAAAAGGTTCCAGCATTTCCGATGGTCTAATAGGTATGATACGATGGTGGTGATATAACTACAGCATAAACAAACTTAATCTTGAATCTAACCTAATTATCACATGCCATAGATCATGTTGCACGAGTCTAGCCATGAACACCACACACAAATATTTACCTTGCTTCTGTATACACGGCGACCTTACTGCTGTTTGTATAATGAGAACAGCTTCCAGTACCGACTATTACAACGTGAAGTGGTCGTGCAACACCCATCGTACCACCACTACAAGAGAATTGTTACTCGAGAATAATGGGCAAAACAACCAGATCCAGCTCCAGATAAAAACAGAGCAGGCAAACAAGTTTATAGCGAACTACAAGGACGCGATATTTTATTACAAAAATCCCGCAGAGTCTCGAACCACGGCTACCTTGGTGAGAAGCCAGTGACTATGCCCCTCGACTTTTACGCCCCTAAAGATCCATTCATCGTTAACTCTCAGTGGAAAATCATCATATTTGTATCAGATAGAGAGAAGATAACGTAATATATATATATTGTCTTCTTCTTCCCCTACTACAACATTTCCTATACCATAGCGGGGTCATGGGATCGAACTATACCGGATTTCTACCCTGTTTTCCAGACGGCAACCTTATTGTATTCTTCTGCGGTGCTTGCTAGTGTGTTGTGTTGTATGAATATAAAGAGAAGTGTGCTGGGGAAAACAACAACACAGAGACCCCTAATCAGAGGAATTAATCTGACGCGATTAAAATCCCAGGTCTAGCCAAGAATCGAACCTGCGACCGACTGAATTTAAGACTTCAACAAATCTCAGGAGCCGTCCAATGAATAAACATACATTAGTGACATAAAAATATGCTGCCCAAAGAGATCTTGATATTTTATGGGCCTAAAACAGCTGAACCGAACAGATGAGACGCCAACAGTACTTCAATCCCCTGATATTGAAAGAGAAGAAGTTGATAACAACGGAATACAACTACGTTCCTATAATAATAATAATAATAATAATAATAATAATAATAATAATAATAATAATAATAATAATAATAATAATAATAATAATAATAATAATAAGTGACTTAATCCTGAATCTAACCTAATTTTCACATGCCATAGATCATGTTGCACGAGCTTACCCATGAACATCACACGCTAAACCAAACTGATATTATTTTGTAGATTTCAAGAAAGCATGTGACTCTATAGACAGCCAAACACTTTTCAAGACTCTAGAAGGATTTCAAGTGGATAAAAAGAACAAGGGCATTAATCAGATAAAAATTAACAGGCACTACTTCAAAAGTTAAATTCCTAAGTGAAATAACTGATCCTTTAAGTATTAAAACCGGGGTCCATCAAGGAGACTGATTATCTCCGTTACTGTTCAATCTCGTACTTGAGAAAGTAATCCGGACCTGGGAAAGAGAAATTAAAGGAATAACCCTCAGAAGACTACTTTAAGATAGAATTCACTTGCACTTGCCTTTGCGGATGACATAACTATCCTTTCCAATAACAGGCAAGAAGAAGTTAATTCCATTGAAAAATCTCGTATGAGAAAACCCGATACATGGAAGGAGCTTCACGATATTTAGATGGACAACCTATGATAACTAAATTCGTCAAAATCTTTCAGGTGAACCAATTCAGATATTTGGGAGAAATTATTCCGCCCTCTGGTTTAAACCGCGAAACAAATAAAGAAAAAAATTCCAAGTTACAGAAAGCTTACAGGATCACTTGGAACGAGTCCAAAAAAAATCAATATCCCGGAAAGCAAAACATAGACACTATAAAGTACATTAATCAAACCTGAGGCGCTGTATGCTTCATAAACCTTAGTCATAGATGGCGGGTATCTAACCAAAGACATAGAGAAACAAGAAAGGGAAATTTTAAGAAAAATTTTCGGCCCAGTTTCTATAGAGGGAATATGGAGGAAAAAATCACCTCAGGAAATATATTGTCTTTATGAAAAAATAGCTCACACTTTTCAGAAATGACGACGGAAATTTGATGGACACATTATCAGAATGAACAGTAACAGACTAACTAAAATAATTCTCAACCTAGCCCTCTTGCTTCGTGAAATTGACACAGACCTCCAGGAAAACAATATCTCAGAATACAATATACAGGACAGATGTAAATTGAGAACCAAAATCGATAATCACCAGTTTGAAAACAAACCCAAAACCGGAGCAACTCTTACTTGGACAGAAGAACGAAGGAAGAAGCTCAGCGAGAGGATGAAGAGATATTGGGAAGAGAAGAAGGCCAACACATCAGCCAAGCTGGTTCAATCGAGCTCCTCTGTAGGGCACAACGATATAAAAAAAGTGGCTCAGCCGGTACAGACCACATTGGTAGGTTCGAACCTCGCCCAGTCGGGTGGTATTTGAAGGTTCCAAATACGCCATTTTGCATCATTCGCTTAACACACTTTTAATAGGACTCCTTCGGGACAAAATTCTGGCACCTCGACGTCTACGAAGTCCGTAAAATCACTTTGGTGATTTTAAATTAATAACATTAATAAGTAGAAGAAAAAGAAGAATAGTATAGCAACAGTTACTTTGAATCTGCTTTTCGTAGGGTACCTGTGTGTCAACTTTCATTTCGTCGATTTGCTCTGCCATATGAAAGAGATATCAGAATTTTCTTTGGTGTCCTATTGTTTTTTAAATATTTTTTTCGGGCAAACACCAAATACTTTAACAGAGATCTTTTATTTGCCGACATCATAGGACACATAATGCGAAAGGGACTCTTTTCCGACCTTGAACCTATGACCATGGGATCCAGAGGCTGACACTCTACCACTGATCCACAAAGAGGTCTTAGGTTCGGTCGACCTTAGAGGACCTACAGATGTAGCTCCGAAACCGGGATGACATCGGCGAAATCTTGATCGAAAAGGGAGGAGAAGGTAGTGATATAAATCATCTTCGTAGTGGCCATGAAAATTCTTGGTTAGGTGAAAAGTAACGGCTTCTCCTGTTCGTAAATGAGGCACTTTCGTGAAGTTCCTCATGGGGAACGCTTCAAGTACCTAGGTGTTAATATAAGGAATGATCTTGTTTGGGATAATCATATTAATGAGGTTGTTAAGAATGGTTACATACCACAGAAACATGCAATAGTGATTACTTCCCTCCATATAGGGTTGGCGTCAGGAAGGGCATCCGGCCGTAAAACAGGGCAAAATCCACATGTGCGACCCAGTTCGCACCCGCAACCCCACAGGTGTAGGAAAAAGCGGTAGGAAAAGAAGAAGTTAAGAATGGTTACATGGTTATGAGAGTATTTAGGGATTGTAGTTAGGTTGTAAATCAAGGAGCGTATAGGTCTCTGGTAAGACCACAATTAAAGTATGGTTCCAGTGTGTGGGACCTACACCAGCACTACATGATACGAGAACTGGAAAAGATCCAAAGAAAAGCAGCACGATTTTTTCTAGGTGATTTCCCGATAAAGAAGTACCTAGTGTTACGAAAATGATTGATTGATTGATTGATTGATTGATTGATTGATTGATTGATTGATTGATTGATTGATTGATTGATTGATTGATTGATTGATTGATTGATTGATTGATTGATTGATTGATTGATTGATTGATTGATTGATTGATTGATTGATTGATTGATTGATTGATTGATTGATTGAAGTTGTGCGTTCGACAACCATTCCCTCCACGAATATTAACCTGATGTTCATGTTCATTGTTGATTGAGTGAGCCTTTTGGGCTATACGCTTCGTCAGATTTAGTACATTTTCTGACTGGGATACGACCCACCTACATACATTCAGGAGAACCAAGCTCTATACAGAGTTTTACGCGGTGTCTGCGTTTGCTGGAAGGATCCCCTGTTTCTTCAGGTTGGTCTTGCATTGAGGTTCGCCCACTCTTAAGCGGTTGAGGGACCTCCATACAGGGTAAGGTAGGTCGGCGCCAGGAGCTAGTGACATGTCTGTGGACAGTGGGCTCCTCAATTTGTTAAGACGAGTTGTCTCTGGTGTTCCCTCCAGCGGCAGAGTCCTAACAAGGTAGCTCTTGTGGGATCTGAGACGAGAACTTGTATTTGATGAACATGGAGTGGATATCGATGGTCATTCTCGTGCTTCGATCTCTCGCCATCTGCAGCAGTGGCCCTCCGGATGTTGAGTGGGGCTATTCCAACAATCGGGGACAGTGGATCAGAATAATTTACTGTGCATCCACAGAAAGAAAAGGTTGAAATAGCTTCGGTTAAATCAGGAATATTTACTATAGATCCAAAGAAATAAAAAGAACAGTATCGTGAGTAAATCTAGAGAATTTACTGAATATTAATAAAACGAAAAGGAAACATTAACATTGTTCTGGAAAAATGAGAATTAATTTGGAGCTCTAAGGGATTACTAGGTGGAATTCGGGAATATTTTGAAATTTAATAAATTTAATGTAATCTAATGGGTCACAAACTGGACACTTTTTTCTCGTTCCAATTACAAGCCTATCTCTGCGGGCTCTGTTGCCTATTAAGACTGTTAAAGCAATCGAAATATTTAAATTGTGTGTGAATTTACATGTTATTGCCTCATAGTATTATTGTGGTCACTACTTGTAATGTAATAGTTTGCAAATTTTGGGTGAATTTCTAAATGCCTGCCTTTTAATTACGTTGCTCTACATGTAAGAGTATTTTAAGTTATAATTTCTTATATGTTACCCTACTCATATGCTATTTTTAACTGTCAGTTGTTTTATGTTTCCTGCCTGAATGTACTTATTCTCTATTGTTCTTTTTTATGGTGAAATGTCTCATTTCGATATGATACCTTGTAATATTTGGCTTTCATGGAATTGTTTGTTGTATTTTTGTTGTTGTTCGGTCATTTATGATTTAATGTTACTTCGTCATTGTACTACTGTACGTGGGCATTGTAACTGAAAGATCTTCCAATTGTAATATATTCGTTAACAACAAGAAGAAAAATCCTACCTGATACCAAAGCAATTGTTTAGGACGACTCGTGGACTGAGTTACGAGTGGCGTGTATACCCCTCTAATGCAGCCGCTGTCCTGGTTCGTTATATTTATTTGCAATGAATAAATTTCATTTATGTAAACCGCACTGAAAATAATTTTTCTGCAACCTCATTCATGTAGTATAATTAATATATATCAAACTAGATTAAATTAAATTAATTATGTAGTTATGTAATCATATATTAAATTGAAACACTTCCATATTTCTCGTATTATAATCTTTAAAAAGACTGATCTGAACTAATTAATAATAATTAGATGTTCATCTCTGCCCCTAACTCGTATTATGACGTTACTTCGAATAACAAAGAAACGAAACAAGAATAAATATATTATTTCCTTGCAAGTATAATGCTTGTTTACTGTAGAAGACGTGCTATTTCATGTTTCCTTTTCAAAATCATTGTAGATCATTGTATATGTGCTATAGTAGACAGTATATTATTCCTAACATGCATACTCATTCAGATGCCCTTCGTTTTAATAGAATAAAATCACTAACTTCGTTATTATTCTTGTAACAAGCAGAATAGGCCTTGGAGTTACATGAAAGTGAGATGTTTTTATGAAACAGGAGAGTTTTACCATGTATTATGACGCGTTAACTTCAAATTGAGTGTAACATTCGAGTGAGATGTTAGTAGAAAACAGAGAATTGTGTATTGTGGTGCGTTAACTTCAATTTGTGAGTATTCCATGCGTGGCATTTAAATGACCTGTGCCTTTTAAACGAACACTACTCTAGCAAGAAAAAAAATCATTTTCGAACTTGCGCAGAAATATCCTGGAGTATCGGTCTATAATTATTGTGTACACGCAATATTACTCCTCGAAGTCTCCGCGAACGTGACTTGTCAAGTTTAATTTAGTTGAGAGCTGGCTGATGTGTTTACTTAACTCCTCGGAGGACTTGGTCTCTTACTAAATGAGGAATCGAGATGAGTTATCTTGTGCACCATTTCCTGTCTCCAAGTTGGACTAAGCTCAGGGTAGAAGCGCATGGTAATGTTCGAAAATAAAGGGCAACAGGAAGATCTCTAATTAAATCATACCAATAGCACATACAGTGTAAAAATGGATACAAATCTACTGAATAACACACGAGTAATAGGGTACAGTGGATTTATTATCCCAAAAACATGTATATAGCTCATGCTAATTTATATAAAACTTTACGAAAAATGACGTAAAACGACCTGAAACGGACTGTAATTTTGCGCTCACCGAAATAATTACATAAATAAAGGAAAATCAAACAAAGCAACACGGGTACGTCTCACAAATTAAATCGTAAATACATTATATTTACACTGGAAATTCGGATTTGTGCTACATTCGATTATGGTGTAGAATGGTCCGTTAAGTTCCTCTGTCAATAGCCCTAAGGCGCGATGTGATACCGCCCTTATGAATGCACGCGTAATAATCGGAATAACTAGCTACATTTTTTACAGTCCGACAATTCGGATACACAAAATACCAGCACTAATTCAGGGATGTCCCTCACATATCCCTCCATTTTACACAGATTATATTAATGGGCGAGTTCCCATTGGAAATGGATCAGGATGGGAACCTGAACTTACCTCAATTTAGCCTTGCGGGCTAATAATCCCCTTATGCAACACTCTTCTGGGACACAAAGGGCATCATCCTCATTGACTGGCTAGAATTTGGGACCTCGATTAATAGTGCAGCATATGCGGCAACCCTTAAGCGCTTATGTCGTGCCATTCAAACTAAGCGGCCGGGAAAATGGGCTGAAAGTGTGCTTCTGCAACATGACAATGCCCGGCCTCAGACCAGCCGAGAGACTATCGCTACAATTGATCAAATGGGACTCTCGGAGCTGCCACACACACCATACTCTCCCAACTTAGCACCAAGTAATTATCACCTGTTCGGGAACACGAATAAACCTCTGCGTGGTCACCGTTTTGCGGATTTTTTCAGAACTGGGCACAGATATCGGGGCATGGGTACGCAGCACTGCGAAAGAATGGTTTCAGGAAGGTCTGGAGAGACTGACACATGGATAGCAAATGTGCATACACCGAGCTCGATAGCTGCAGTCGCTTAAGTGCGGCCAGTATCCAGTATTCGGGAGATAGGTGGTTCGAACCCCACTGTCGGCAGCCCTGAAGATGGTTTTCCGTGGTTTCCCATTTTCACACCAGGCAAATGCTGGGGCTGTACCTTAATTAAGGCCACGGCCGCTTCCTTCCCAGTCCTAACCCTTTCCTGTCCTATCGTCGCCATAAGACCTATCTGTGTCGGTGCGACGTAAAACAAATAGCCAAAAAAAAGTGCATACAGTAACAAGGAGATTATATTGAGAAGGTGGACGTAACAACTGATGTGTAATGTACTTCATTTGGGTAGAAAAAATAAAGTGTATAACAATACAGTACTCCCTACGTATATCGAGAGTGTGAGAGGAAAAACGTAGCCGTCGTTGTTGATGTCATTGGCTTCTGTTTGAACACATCCTTGAATAAGCCCTTATTCTAATGTCACTGGTAACGAAATTATTTTAATTAACAACTCTGTGAATTAATTTCAAAACGTAATTGGTTTCAAGCTACAGCAAACTCCGCACACTCTGGTATCCAGTCTGTGAATTACCATGACCTACAAAGAACCGGCAATTGAAAATGATGGACCAGACTTCATAAATTTATTCTGGGAAATCTAATAAACATATCGTAATGTGAGACACGTGCTAAAAACGGTAAACTTTCAAAGTTGTCTTCAGTCATACCACAAGTGTTCTATGTGACCACCTCGCGTAACACGACACACATCAAGCCGATAGTCTATCTCCTGTCAAACTTTGTGTAGTGTGTAGTGTGTCCCGGCCAATCTCTGCGATGGCTGCTGTGATGCGGGCACGAAGTTCGTCCAATGTTAGTGGAAGAGGTGGTACGTAAACATGATCCTTTACGAAACCCCACAAGAAGAAATAACATGGGGTTAAGTCGGGGAAACGCGGTGGCCAACGAGTGAGAGTTCGATCTTCCAGAGATGCACGGCCTATCCAGCGTTGTGGCAATATCTCGTTGAGGTGGCTCCGAACGTTGCCATGGTAATGCGGAGGGGCACCATCCAGTTGAAGAATGAAGTCTGCACTATCCTCTTCGAGCTGTGGCAGGAGCCATTGTTGCAGCATATCAAGAAAAACATTTCCTGTCACAGTAGGTTCAATGAAGAAAAAGGGTCCATAAACCTTCTCATGGGAAATGGCACAAAACACATTCACCTTGAGAGAATCGCGTTGGTGTTCCACAACTTGATGGGGATTAGAAGTTCCCCAGATACTTACGTTGTGTCTATTCACAGTAACGGAAAGGTGAAAAGTCGCTTCATCACTGAAAATTACCCTTTCGGAGAACCCATCCTCTTCCATTAATGCGAGAAAATCAGCACAGAAGGACGCTCGAGCAGCATAATCAGTGTCTTTTAAGGCCTGCACCAGTTGCAAGCGGTAGGGTTTCGTAAACGTTTCCGCAGAATGCGCCAAGTTCAAGTTGCCTCGCTGCCCGGTAGGTGGACTTCTGCGAACTCCGCACGAAACTGACGCGAACACGTCCCACTGCCTCTTTCCCGGACGAAGGACGCCCAGTAGACTTTCGCTTACAGATGCAGCCCGTGTCTCTGAATTTTGCATACCACGCACGAATGGCTTTTCCACACCTGGTACAGAAATGCCGTTGAACACTAATCATAGACTTATTTACACGGTAATCAAGCACACGGAACGACTTCTGCTCTCCGGCCGTAGCCATTTTGTTTACTCGCCTCCTGCGCGCTCGTAACACCTGAAAATGAAACCACGTGGGATGAAATCTAAACTCAACTAAACTTTAAGAGTTTGCCTTTCTTTGCGCATATCTCACAGTATGATATATTCATTATTCATAGAATACATTTTTGAAATCGGGTCCATCATTTTGAACTGCCCTGTATAAGATCATGGACATTGTTTGACCAAATTCTCAGAACATGTAACAGTTCTCTCTGAGAGTACTTCTGCAAAATTTCAGGAAATTTATTCCAGGATGTTGATTCGGAAGACGGGGACATGCAAAATAAAACTGTCCCAGAAAATAGTTATAATAGAACTGACGCAGTATTGACCCTTATTAATGAAAATCACACAAGATGGTGGAAATGACGTCATCTGAATTAAAAACTGAGGATCAAAAAGTCCTGACTCCTCTTCACTCAGAAACCACCGGCAGAACTCAACACGCGAAGGTATGTCTCAACGCTTTAACGCATGCATTACAGTCAATTTGTAAGAATACAGTTGTAGGTCGTTTTATGGTAATGTTTCGACCCGACGATATCTTTAATCCCACTCCCACAGATAAACGGCGTTGAGATTTCGTCGGACTTCATTCCAGGCCATCCTGCGCTCAAGCATTGTTTTCTGGTGTTCGCCGTCTTTTCGGATAATTACGGTTTTCATTCGCTATAGACCCCGGTTCACACAATTTCACCACTAAGTTTTGCATTGCAGACCTTGCTGGACGTTTTGCCAAAACACTTCCAGTCTTAAACTATTGCGCGAACAGGTCCGCAAAGATTTTCCACGAATCGCGCTTCAAATATCACTCGACAAAGAACACGCGCTGTTTTATCGTGAGCACCATTTTGTGCTGAATTCAACTGGTCACTAAACATGTCTCCTCCTCTCACTCACTCACACCTAATTGCACAGCGACGTACTAGCAAGATGTGCACCCTCAGACATGTGACAGCAATCATTGGGGCATCGAAATTACGGTTCCCAGGATTTCCGGTAATGGAAAGTTCTCCTGTTCATTAACAAAGGTTAATTCCGCGTCAGTATTACAAAACATTTTCCCCTGTCAGTTTTATTTTGATCACTTTGTACAACAATATTGCCTCTCTGTCTACACTTCAAATATTTGGCAAATACAAAACTCACGAGTTTCAAAACTCACGAGTCTCAAAACTCACGAATTCCATGAAGAGGATTAGTGAGAACAAGTTTCTCTACCTGGGCCAGTCTCAAAACTCACGAATTCCTGGAAGAGGATTAGAAATAGTAAGTTTCTCTACCTGCCCCAGTCTCAAAACTCACGAGCAAGGCCAGTCCTTCTTTGAATTGTCAAATGTCCACCCTATTAGTGATGGGATAATCGAATACTTTAATAATCAAATAACTTCCATCCGATTATTTAAATAATCGAATAAACAATCAAATAAAATAATCGAATGAGTTTCAAATATCATTCAGTTATATCGCGCGGAATAATAGGATGCGACACGGATATTTTTTTCGGTTTAAATGTGTCTGGTAGATAACCGACTGAAGTAAGCGAATAGATGAACGCTTACGAAAATTAGAAATACGCCTTTTTCCAAATAAATCTCCAAATGTTGAAACTAAATGAGTGAATTAACTGGCTTGACATCTAATATCTCTAAATAAAATTCCTTATTAAAGTAAATGTTGCCTTCTGGCGCATTATGGAGCTAAGCCCCAGTACTAACAACTGACAGTTTCTTTTCACTAGCAGTGGGAAATATACCTACTTTAATTTTATGTCGTCCAGCTGCATGCATAAATGGTTTAAATGGTTAGCATGCTGGCCTTTGGTCCAAGGGGTCCAGGGGGTCCCGAGTTCGGTTTTCGGCCGGGTGGGAGATTTTAACTTTCATTAGTTAGTTCCTTTGGCTCGGGGGCTGGTGTTCGTGCCGTCTTCAGCATTATATTTCATCTTAGGTAGGGCTTCATCCTCACAGTCGTGCAGGTCACCTATACGGCGTCAACTCTAAAGACCTGCACCAGACCACTCCGGAGGCCACATGCCAGTATTATAAATTTATGTGAAAGGTAAGAAATGCATTATATTTACTTTGAGACAACAGCAAAATATTTTTAAAATAATGATAATAATACACCTCGGTCTCTTTCATTCACTAACAATTATTTTTCCACCGTCGGTTGGGGTGGCAGAATAACATTCACAGTAACCGCTGCCTGTCGCAATAAGCGACAAAAAAAAGTGGCCCCAGGTGCTCTTAAAGTATTTAAGAAAAGACTAGATAAACAACTGATAGGCAATCTGCTACCAGGGTGACTGCCCTAAGTCGATGGAAAAAGGGAAGCGTGAGTCACCGTACACCTCATCCCTCCTGCAGTCATTGCTAGTACCTGCTGTCCGGAGTCGTGAATTTTGCGACTCATTAGAATGTTTACTTTAGCTACCAGTTTGTATTCGTGAGTTTTGATACTACTGGTCACTAATTATAACCCGTGAGTTTTGAGACGTAACCGAAAAATTCGAACATTGATTTAGTTTGTCATTTCATGGAAAGGTCACCGTTCCCGCGGTCTAGGGGTAGCGTACCTGCCTCTCACCATGAAGCCCCAGGTTCGATTCAACGACATGTCAGCGACCTCAACTTGGATGTGAGAACTGAGGGCTGGTTTGAAGTCCATTCAGCCCAGGTGATTAAAACTGAGGAGTTATCTGACGGTGAGATAGCGGCCCCGTTCGGAAAAATCAAGAATATCGGCCGATAGCATTCGCCGTTGAGACCACATGTCACCTCGTAATCTGCAGGCCTTCGAGCAGAATAGCGGTCGCTCTGTAGGCGAAGGCTCATCAGAGCTGTGACGCCATGGTGTTTCGTTTATGGAAAGATCACGCCAAATTTACAAAAGTGATATGATATGAAAGTTGTGATTTGAGTAGAAGTTTTGTAGGAGAAAACTGAGCTGCAGAATTTCACAATGTTGCTTAGTAGAAGAGGATTCATATAATCCTACAACGCTTAATCTGAGAAAAAATAAGGCTTTTAACGGACGTAATGGGAAAGAAGAAATTTGATCACCTTTCGTTCAATTAATTTTCTGATAGGAAGAAAACTTTTTTTATAAGTTTCCCATTGTAATCTAGGCCTACGTAATAATAATAATAATAATAATAAGAAGAAGAAGAAGAAGAAGAAGAAGAAGAAGAAGAAGAAGAAGAAGTGTTCTCATTAGACCTGTTTCCTGATACGGGGTCGGGGATGAAATTGTATGGCAGGTTTTTATGGCCGCATGCCCTTCCTAACGCCAACCTCTGCTGAGGAACTTATGAAGATGAAATGAATTATGATGACTGAAATCGGAGAATGAGGTGGAAGGAATCGATTGTGGCCTATGAATCTGAACTGATCCGGCAATTGTCTGGAAATGAAAAATGGGAACCACAGAAAGTAATACTCTCAGGGAAACCGACGGTGGTGTTCGAACCGACTTGTCATTTGAATGCAGAGCTTGACTCCATAGCTGCAGCGCATTAACACGCGCGGACACTTGACTGGGTAATTTTGATAATAATAATAATAATAATAATAATAATAATAATAATAATAATAATAATAATAATCGTTTGATGTCCCTACATCGAGTATGGATTCTCTCCTGAAGTATTCCACACACTCCAGGATAAAACTGACGATAGTTGAAAGTCGAGGAATTATCTTTGATCTGTAAAGGAAGCCCTTTGCTAGAGGAATTATGAAGAAACGTCTCCTTCTTCTTCTTCTTCTTCTTCTAATAAAAATAATAATAATTATAATAATAATAATAATACCGAGCAAGTGTCTGCGCAGTTCAGATCACGTAGCTGTAACTTTGTATTCGGGAGATAACGGGTTCGAACCCCACTCTTAGCAGGCCTACAGATGGTTTTCCGTGGTTTTCCATTTCCACACCAGGCTGTACCGCAGTTAAGGCCACGGTCGCTTCTTTCCTACTTCTATACTTTTCCTAACCCATCGTTTCCATAAGACATATCTGGGTTGGTGCGACGTCAAATTAAAATAATAATAATAATAATAATAATAATAATAATAATAATAATAATAATAATAATAATAATAATAATAATAATAATTTCTATTGCAGCATTGGGATTGTCTTTTCTTCGTACTGTGGCTTTTGTTATTAAGAAATATGTTTTTCGTTTAAAATAAGAATAAAAATATTTCTTAGTTCTGAGGATGTCCAGAGAAACACTAGCATGAGGCGCCCATGTCTTTCCTCTCTTTTGGATTATTCCTTTACCTTACCTGCTACCAAGTGGCATCAAAATTAACTGTTTTAGCAGCCTGTCAGTGTGATGACGTGGCATAAAAACGAAGTATCATATCAGCTTGCGACCTATTGCTCAGAGAAATTTCCCATAATCCTGTTTTTATAGCTTTTATCTCCACTTAGGGCTTTCATTTTTCAGAAAGTAAATATAAATAAAGTAAATATAACTAGAGAAAATAAAATGGAAAATGGTTACAAACTTTGACGCTCATTCTTTTATAGGAAATTGCACCTGAATTTGTGTTAAGAAATGTACAATTTCGGTTAAATTTAAATACGTATCGATAACATCATCAACGAAAATAACTATTTGAGACAGAAATGTTCTTTCCTCTCTGAATACCAGCACGTAAGATCATTGCTTTAACCTTTTGCTGCAATATTCGCAGCACGTTGTTTCGTTGAACATTACCCCTGTAATACTTTTAGGTCAGATTTTCGTACGGTACCATGCCATTTATTTCATGCTCCCTCGACTTCAACCCTCCATTGTACGGAGTTAATCAGCCTGTCATCTCCTGTCTTCAAAATCTTTTGTTCTCAACTCTGCGTGCAAGAACAAGACGATATAGTCAAAGCTGCAGTTCCTAGAAGAGCTCGCAGACTTTACTCAGGGTTGTAAAAGCCGCCAATGAAGATCGTGAAAGGAATATTGGAATCTAGACGAGATGAAATGATAATTCCTTTATATATTATACTCGTATCTTATTAATTCCTGGAATACATTGATAAACATGGGCTACGGAGAGAGAAGGGAAATTAAGAGCAGTTCGAGTAAGTGAAGTATGTTAATTTTAGTTCCTAAGCAAACTCTGAAGTCTCTCGATAGAAAATGGTAAAATTTAAGAAATCAAACCAAATTTTTAAAATTGAACGGTAGAACGCGTTCTTTTTATAACACTAGAATTACACAATGAAATATTTTAAATATAATATTTCATCATCCGATTTTACTCGCCCTGTTTTTTTTTAGAAGAAGAACTTACACTGATCGCAAGTAGCACTTACCAAAGGATGAAACTTGTATGTTGCTGTTTTATTATACATATAACATTTATCCGCATGACGAATAAACACTTACCCCAGAAGAAGACTGTAGAAATGACAAAGTATACTGAGTCCACTGACGTAATCTTCAAAAGAAGTTATTCGATAGAGATTTAATCTATTATAGAGTCATATCCTATATTTTTGGGTATAACTGGTAGTTCTATTAATATAGATGATTAGAGCAGTGGCATTCTCTCAGGGTATGTAAATTGTGTGTCAACGCGAAAATAAAATCGAAAGAAAAATTATACATTATTTCAAATGTTTAAATGAAATATTACATTAGAGTGCGTTTTTCTTTCGTTTTTGTTCGTTCCGCTCCATACACCATAGTTAGTCTCAGCACCGCCCGTAACCGTCTGCTACGCCGCCAGGGTTTTGGTTCTGATTCCAACGACTCGGCAGCTTCACTCCCTGGAATGGCGCATGTGCGCATACGCTCTCAGTACACTTGCATCATGCTTGCTAAATCTGACCAAGGCGTTGTTTGAGTTTCAAAAGTACTGTGTTGATTTTTGTTTTTGACTTCCGCGCGAATGTATTATTGCTTATGCAATCAATTTGGAGGTTTAAATGTTTTAATATGGGTAGTGTAAGCATAGTAAAACCATTTTTAAACACTAGTTTTTCATCACTTTCTTATAGAGAAAAAAAAAACAAGTGATTGACCGTAGCCGACCATGATCAGCAATTTTCTGCACGCCGGGCTGAGTGACTGAGACGGATGAGGCACTGGACTTCTGACCCCAACTTGGCAGGTTCAATCCTGGCTCAGTCCCGTGGTATTTAAAGCCTCGTGTCGGTATATTTACTGGCACAAGAAAGAACTCCTGCGGCACAACATTTCGGCAACTTGGCGTCTGTGAAAATCAAAAGAAATTGACTATGAGAGAAACGTATCAGTTAATATCAACTAAAGGGTAGCTCAGTTCATTGGGAAAGACGTGGGTTTGATTAATGTCAGTAAGCTGAAGATCTTAGAAACGAAATTCCCACTTCTTGAGAGGTTCACTCAGTATACTTAAGAAATGATAATCATGGCGACAGAGGCAAATAAATAAATAAATTAAATTAATAAATAAATAAATAAATAAATAAATGTTTTACTCAAACACTTTTATAGAAAATCAGCTCACCTCATCGCCGACGCCGTAATCCTTAAACGGGATTACGGGGTAGGCAGACATTTTTCCATTTGTTTTCACGTTTCCACTTGCATTAAAGCATTTCCATTTTTCTCTCTCTTCGATTAAACGTTTCTTCACATTTTCGTTCTCATTTCACTGCCAAATTTGGCATCCTCATTATCTTCCTCACTAATAGGAAGTAATGACCTCAAGTTTTGCAGTTTATAACAACAACAAAATCTAGGCAATCATAAAATCAACATTTAGTTCGTTACCATGACGACTGACAAATATTTCCACGTCAATGATGCTCGCTGTTGATGAGACCTAAATTCATTAATAATTCCATTATTATTCGCCGTAGGCAAACATTCTTGCAATAAACAAGTTGGGAAATTGTATTTTACAGATATTTTATTATGTATTCTTACAGTTTCTCGATGCACGAAATATTAAGGGAAAATATGTCACTTTCTGTTTTCGTTCCTTGAGATTCCAATGCCATCGTACGCTAAACAAATGAGCTAGCATTGGGGACTTAAGGGGTTAGAACCCCACTGTTAGCAGTCCTGAAGGTGTATTTCCGTGGTTTCCTACTTTCATACCAGGCAAATTGTGTGTTGTTACCGTAATTGAATTGTTTATTTCAGAAAGCAGTCAAGCGCCAAGTTTGTCAATTTCGGGAAAACAAAACAAATTGTCTAGCATCAGACAAAATGTTTTGGTAGGGGTTTCAATACTTTTTACTGAAAATAGTATATATTTAATAATTTTTATCTATCGAAATTGGTTTGATACTTTCTAACTTTGGTGTAAGAAAGAACTTTTTCCCACTTAACTGGTTTCTGCAATAAACAAGTGATGTAGACGTATTATTATGGGATAATTCCCAAATATTTTAGGATTTTGTCATAGAACCCATATTTGTGGAAAAATAAAATATTTATAATTAGGTTTAGACTACATCGCCAGTATAAGAAACACAGCTTTCTCCTTTTACTCTTGCATTGCGAATAGTATTACGTTTGTATGCTCTTTCTTTTATTACTCCCCGTGCCCTTTTAGGCAGACGTTCGTCTTCTGAGCTATCACTACGATTTATGCCTATTGTAATTATTACAGTAAAACACTGCGCTAACCACAAAACACCTTTCAATCAGTTGGTCACTAAACAATGAACGTTCGAAAACCGAAACAATTGATTCCATAAGCACAGCAAAACACTGAACAGCTGACTATTCTGAATTCAGAGCAGCAGTGAAAGCGGACAAGGTGCGACACAAAATCACGAACTGCACCTGCAGTTTACTGCAGAAACCAGCCAAACAGTGTTGCTTGACTGGTTTCTAAACTAAACAGGAAATTCAATATAATGTCTGACAATTATAGTAAAATGTCAGCACCGAGCTCGGTAGCTGCAGTCGCTTAAGTGCGGCCAGTATCCAGTATTCAAGAGATAGTGGATTCGAGCCCCACTGTTGGCAGCCCTGAAGATGGTTTTCCGTGGTTTCCCATTTTCACACCAGGAAAATGCTGGGGCTGTACCTTAATTAAGGCCACAGCCTCTTCCTTCCCAGTCCTAGCCCTTTCCTGTCCCATCGTCGCCATATGACCTATCTGTGTCGGTGCGACGTAAAGCAACTAGCAAAAAAATCTCAGCAGGGAATAATCAGGCATCTTATCTTCCTCTTCCTACGTTTTTCGTTCATTCTTGTGGGGTCCCGGATGCGAACTATGTCTTATATATTATTTGGTCCAGTTTAACGGGCCAGATGCCATTGCAGATGCCAAACCTATATGTAGCACTGTATTCACTATTGTGTCACTAAGTGAAAACTGTTTCCAGCATTAAAATGTGCGTATATCCTCATAGGAACATATTCCGCCATTAACTATTTTTTGCTTTGCTGGTTTCTGAAATAATCGATTATGGCCACGGTCCTTTCTTCTCACTCCTATCACCCTCCTATTCTGTCGTCGCCTTAAGACCTGCCTCTGTCGGTGTGACATAAAACGAATACAAGTATATTTATATCCTAGAACGCAACCTAGCTTTGCTTGAAGTTAAGTACAGAGTTTCGAGGAAATATGAATTGTTTTCCTGTGATGTAGCAAGAGTTTCGAGGAAATATGAACTGTTCTCCCGCGATGTAGCAAACAAACAATCAAACAAACAGGAACATACACACAAACAGCAGATGGACATAAACTGAACTAAAAAATTTGAGTTTTGTGTACCTAATCAATGATATAAAAGAAATCTGATGCAAAACATTTAAAGTGTAGAGACAATTTAACTTATTTATATAGATATGAAGACCCTTATCTCAGTCCAAAAATATAAAGTAACTCTAACATCAAATGAACATTACAGAAAGTGCGAGTTTATTTTTGAAGTGAGCAAGGATTCTTTTGTTGGATATATGGTTGTTTCGTGTACTCACTTCCTAGAATATCATAAAATAGAATTGAAAATAACATCCTCCAAAGGAGACTTGTGTATCTGTAACGAGCACCGCTGTCCTTGCTGTATTTTTCAAAGTTTATAACTTAGGTAACTTGTTCAACAATGACCCGACTCCTGTATTCAAGGAGGAAATCCTTGATTCCTATGCTTGTTAGCCCGAGTTGCAATCCATGCTACAAAGTTGAACATTTATGGCAGGCATTCTCCATCCGCCAAACCGCTTATATGATGTGTATGTATGTTGGGTAATCAGCCCGAAGGCTGGTTTGATCCTCTGCAGCTTCGCCAACAGCTGTCATAAATAGCCTGGGCGTCACTGAAGAGGTGTACTAGGGAAACGAGGAGTGAGGTAGTTTCCCGTTGCTTTCCTCACCGAGCCAGCAGTTGCTCTTACATATCAGTCTGCCAAGCCCACTGAAAGTATGCACCAACTGACCCTATGAGCGATATTTTCACACCATTCATAACAGTTACTGGCTGCATAAGGAATGGTATTACTAGCATCACTCATACCTCAGTCACTTTCATATTGTCAAAGCCAAGGATGAGACTGTGACAGGTCAATGAAAGTAACAAATTTGATATAGCCCATACCAGAAGACATAGTGCACTGTAAACACTACATCTCGCCAGCAAAGGCATCTTATATGATAATGTTGAAATATAATAGAAATAAGCTGAATGAAATACAGTATATTTAACACTCAGAACTCAATAGTGTGATGTATGTCTAAATCCTCATTAATTTCGTCAGGTAAACAAAAAATGCACCACCAGAGATTTTACACATGTTGACATTGTACAACACTAAGTGTCAAATGGACCATTTTCTGGCTTTCAAATATTCGGATAGTTCCTCCGGTTTTGAATAAACGATCGGAAGTCAACACACTACAACAGATCCAGGAGATATGTTCTGTATTATCATTGGTAGTGATTCAATCTAAATTTACTGAACCGGGTAACAAGTATAGTCTATCCTAAACAAAAATTATGGTATGGGCTTTGCATAAACTTTATGGTTACGGCCCATCAGCACCAGCTAGAATTTATATTACTTTCGAGACATAAAGGAAAAACGGGCTAGACGACACTTCCTAATAACAAACCAACTTCGCTTTCTAACCTATTACTGTCTAAAACCCCGGGACATTGTTGTTGTTAATAATTGTTAATAATGTATTGTTGATAAATAATATTGTTGTTTATACCGATTGTTATATTTTACATTTAATTAAAATTATTATTATTAATGTAAAATGGCCCTCCATAGGCTGTATCTAATAAATAAATAAATAAATAAATAAATAAATAAATAAATAAATAAATAAATAAATAAATAAATAAATAAATAAATCTTTCAGCGACTTTGGAAAGAGTTAGGAAAGTACTGTACCACACAGTCAACGTGTGTACCTGCACAGAATGAAACATATGTTTGTGTGAAAGCAACAAATCTTCTTTCCTGGCTCTTCTCCCACTTATCAGGAGTCGACACTATCATAGATTACACCTTGTTTTACGGCCGGATGCCCTTCCCGACCCCTAATCTTGTGGATTGATATATTAACTATTGCGCATTTCTATGATGGTCTGTAATGTATATGTGTAAGTAAAGGTGTGTATTAACACGATCATGGACACGCATTCACCGATCTAGAGGTATTAACCAAACGTGATTAAAATCCCAGATGGGTCCCTAACCGAAGGTCTCTTCATCCGACAGATAATTAAAATCACTCATTTTCTCATGCCTCTTTATTATTATTATTATTATTATTATTATTATTATTATTATTATTATTATTATTATTATTATTATTATTATTATTATTATTAGTCTTTTTCCCAATTATCTTGGGTCGACACTAATGTTGAATTTCCAGTTTCCCGGGCGGATGCCCTTTCTAATACCAACCCTATGTGGAGGTATGTATTGACAATTGAGTGATTATTTTTCGCGGTTGGTAGTGTGATGTGATGTATGTAAGCGTACTGAGAAAATATTTGTTGATGCGAATGCAAACAAATAACACAGGACCTGGAGGAATCCAACCCAGGGCCCTAGGAACCGAAGGTCACCGCGTTGACCATTCACTCAAGGAGCCATAAGGTTTAGTTCCAACTCACAGAACGTAAAGTGCTACTGTCTACACAGACGGACAGACAGGCAGGCAGGCTGACAGACAGACAGGTCTTACTTCATCTAGAGAAAGCCTCAAGCAACACTTCTACTTGCACTCGCTGACGTCTCGATGAATGGAACAGAAAAGGAGAATTCCACCCAATTCCCACCAGCTATATCCCTATTAAGTCACCAGATACTTCACACATATATAATATAAGCTACTTGGTCTCTGTCACTATTCGTCGTTTCATCCTCTGGAATAACAATTTTTTGAACCAAAGTTGAAGGCCATCGTTCTCCTTTCCTTATTCACAGAGCGTTTAATATATCGTCGCTGGAAAGGTAAAAGGTTGTATTCCACAAAGCTCTTCCTATCAATCATTCTCCTTAAGACTGGTCACGCCTCCCAGCCACATATGGATACGCATTCCATCAGGACAATGTCCGTTGTGTTCGTTTTCCTATGTCGACGATTAAACGAAAATGAACCTTACATGCATTGTACACTAGGAGTGCGTAAATACGTAATGCAAACGTACATTCCTACAGTACGGTACTGTAAGGTTCATTTTCCTTTACACATGGGCACAGGAAAATGAACACAAGAAAATTTGTTCTGATGGACTGCATATCCATACGTGGCTGGGAGGCGTGACCAGTCTTAAGGAGAATAATTGATAGGAAGAGCTTTGTGGAATACAACCTTTTACCTTTCCAGCGACGATATTTTAGAGGAGGCTTAAGTGAGTCATTTGTAACTGTGATCGCACAAAATTGAAAATCAATATTGGGAGCCAGGAGGTAAATTTCCAATTAAAAATAATTCGGAAATAAAATACATCACAATTGAAGTTAATAGAACGCAGGCGATGTCTGATGATTCAGGAATAGAATTTTATTGGATGGCTAATCGTAGACATAGGCAGAGTGGGGGGATATAAGGAAATATACCCTCCATCCCCGAAATATTTATATATTTTTAAATTGTTATGGACACTGATTTAAAGAAGTCATTGCTTTTTGCAATTAGTATTATTCGTGTATTGTATAGTACATAAAAAACATACATCAACAGAAATCATTAATATAGCCTACATCAGGGATGGCGAACCTATGCCACGCGTGTCATTAGGTGACACGCGAACACGATTTCGGTGGCACACCACATGACCATCTTAACATTTTTATGTACGTTTTGTACTCTAGACTATACATATCTCATCCATCGTATAGTCATAGTGTTTCAGGTTTAAGAAATAAATACCGAATATCTAAATTCTAGTTCCGTTCGAACGTGCATTATGGCAACACTACAACACCCAGAGGTCCTGAAGTCAAGTGAAATAAATGTCAGATGCAGCCGACGAGCCATTCGCTCACCCATATCAAGTGAATTAGTGAAATTTGGCTTGTGTGTGGTTGCCAGCATCGCGTAGTTTTTCGTAGTGAGTAACTGTTTATTGTTGTGAATTTTGTAAGACAAATAGTTGCCAAGAAATTATCCCAATATTGAGATATGGAGAAAGTATCGCACTTTATTTCCAAACCTCATATTGCACAAATGACTTTTTTTTTTTTGAATGGTTAGATATTGGCAGTTTAGAAATGGAGTTGACTGAATTTTAAGAAAGCATGTATGGGTGAAAATTTCGTACTATTTGATGAAGCATTAGTGAAAATCGGGTGTGCTGTGGATGGTGAATACTCTCTCCAGAAGCCGGAGAACTTAATACTTGAACAGTGGAACAGTCTCCCACAAAAGAAACTCGCTACAGCGATACTTACTTTGTTTGGGTCATCATACGCCTGCAAGCAGATATTTTCTACAATGAACGTTGTGAAGACAAGTTATGAACCTAACATAAATGACAAAGCTACTAACTATTTTTGCGGTATTCGCAAAATACGACCATGAAACATGCAATCACATGTATTTGGTATTTTACAATATATATATGTAATATATTATGAAACACAATTTGGAATTAGGGATGGAATTCGGTGGTAGCGGTGGTTAGTAGGGGTAGAGGTTGTATCCATTACAAACGAAAATAACAAGTGGCACAGTAAACAGTTGAGAATAATAATCCAGACCTAAAATGGCACACTAGTTGGAAAAGGTTCGCCATCCCTGGCCTACATTATAAGTACAAAATATACACATTATAAAAGCTGAAACTATCATGCAAGCAAAAGGGTGTTCAAATATTTAGATCTAAACTTTCTAGCCTTCGTATGGCCTCAGTAGAAGCCATCACGAAGTCCTGTGCTGATCCAACGAATGCCCTGACAATATGGTCGATAGTCTGTTTAACTGAATCACAAACACAGGCTGGAGAATATATCATACCCTACTTAAACATCATTGATCCGCATCTCCCATGGTTAGTATAGACTCTGTTGAGGGTCAACCACATCTTGCAGGACAAATCTTCTTCTTTTTTTTTTTTTTCCTAGTGGCTTTGCTTCGCACCAACACAGATAGGTTTTATGGCGGCGATGGGATAGGAAAGGCCAAGGAGTTGGTGGTAAGCGGCCATGGCCTTAATTAAGGTACAGCCACAGCATTTGCCTGGTGCGAAAATGAGAAACCACGGAAAATTATCTTCAGGGCTGCCGACGGTGGAATTCGAACCCACTATCTCCCGGATGCAAGCTCACAGCAGCGCGCCCTTAACCGCACGACCAACTCGCCTGGTACGGGGCAAATCAAAGCCAGCTGTAACATTCTCAAAGTTGAACAGTGTTTGCCACTGAGTCGGAGCTACACTGTTCCACTCTTGTTGCCAATCAGTTTTTAGATTGCTATTCGTCGTACGAATAGGAGATCATGATTTTAGGCGTCTGAATCTGATTTTAACGTCTTCATGGATGGGGAAATTAGCATTGGTCATAATTTTGTTCTATTCTCTGCTACTTCTAATTAATTAAGCAGAAGAAAAGGGATGGTAATGTTTCGACATTTAACTAAACGCAATAAATAAAGATTAGTATTAGCATCAGATTTCCTTAAATCCTGCGGGTTGCAGATTAGGCTTCGACCTACACGTTGACAAGGTCCAATAACTCTGCACTCCGACCGACCAGCCGAGCAGAGAACCAGTGGCTGCGGCTCTACCGTCGCTCTACAACTCTGCATTCGGTAAACGGAGAGGGACTGGCCTCCATCGTTGGCTGACCTGAGATTAGTTTCCCATGGTTCTTCATTCTACTACACTGAGACGAATGCCGGGAAAGTGTAGGCCACGTCCGCCAACCCTCTTATCTTCCCAGTACAAGAGAGGGAATATCGCGTTGACTCAGCTCAAGTGTGGTGGCCATGGACTTGACACGTTTATTCCTTATATTTTTCTTTTGTTTACATTTCCTCTACGTCGCTGATGAAGAAATCTGTAGTGTTGTAGAAGGAAATAAAGATATGATATGATATGATATGATATGATATGATATGATATGATATGATATGATATGATATGATATGATATGATAATTACAATTTCGTGTGGCTATTTCTAGCCGAGTGCAGCCCTTGTGAGGCAGACCCTCCGATGAGGGTGGGCGGCATCTGCCATGTGTAGTTAACTGCGTGTTATTGTAGCGGAGGATAGTATTATGTGTGGTGTGTGAATTGCAGGGATGTTGGGGACAGCACAAACACCCAGCCACCGGGCCACTGGAATTAACCAATGAAGGTTAAAATCCCCGACCCGGCCGGGAATCGAACCCGGGACCCTCTGAACCGAAGGCCAGTACGCTGACCATTCAGCCAACGAGTCGGACTGATGTGATGTGATGTGATGTGATGTGATGTGATGTGATGTGATGTGATATCTAGCAGAACATACCCGTCATTTACGGGTCGATAGTTGGTGATATGACTGACTTCTGTTTGTACCAGTCGTTCACGTGTAAGCTACCGGGTGCGGATTATTAAGGTATGAAATCAATAGCCTAGGCTACAGCAACCTTCGGACAATCTGATATCCATTCTATGATTACTATAATCGGCCAAGTAACAGTCGAACAACGAACCATTTGCACTTTATTCTGGTTTTATCGCATAAAATATAAGCACATTCAGAAAATTCCCAAAGATAATTACTGAAAAGAATTAATAATAAGCCTGTAAATGATCTAGGAGAGACAGAAGATACACAGAGGATAGCTACCCTTGAATATGTTACCGTGAAGATACAGCCTCATAATTCCTTTTTAATAATTCAAACTATTTTGAGCCGCCTCTGTGGCGTAGTGGTTAGTGTGATTAGCTGCCAACCCCGGAGGCCCGAGTTCGATTCCTGGCCCTGCCACGAAATTTGAAAAGTGGTATGAAGGTTGAAACGCGTTTCACTCAACCTCGGGAGGTCAAATGAATAGAGAGGGGGGGTTCGATTCCAATCTCAGCCATTCTCAAAATGGTTTTCCGTGGTTTCTCACATTTCCTCCACAAAAATGCCGCGATGGTACCCAACTTAAGGCTATGGCCGTTTCCTTCCGTCTTCCTCGTCTATCCATTCCGATCTCTCCATCCCCCACTCAAGGCCCCTGTTGAGCATAGGAGGTAAGGCCACCTGGGCGTGGTAGTTGTCCCCCTCCCCAGTTGTATCCCCCCGATCGAAAGTCTCACACTCCAGAACACTAACCTTGAGGCGGTAGGGGTGGGACCTCTCGCTGGATCCGAGGGAAAATCCAAACCTAGAGGGTAAACGGATTAAGAAAGAAAGACTTTTTTATATTGTATATTATTTATCGTTTCTTTTTCTTTCTTTTTTTTTTTTTTTTTTTTTGCTATTTTGCTTTACGTCGCATCGACACAGATAGGTCTTATGCCGACGATGGGACAGGAAAGGCCTAGGAATGGGAAGGAAGCGTCCGTGGCCTTAATTAAGGTACAGCCCCAGCATTTGCCTGGTGTGAAAATGGGAAACCACGGAAAACCATCTTCAGGGCTGGCGACAGTGGGGTTCGAACCTACTATCTCCCGAATAGTGGATACTGGCCGCACTTAAGCGACTGCAGCTATCGAGCTCGGTATTTATCGTTTCAGCATTTTTTTTAAATACCCCTATCCAATAATGGAAATTTCTTTCCTTTATAGGAAAGAACTGAACGAGTGGGTGCGGCTTTTGGGTCACGTAGCTGTCAGCTTGATTTCGGTAGATAGTGAGTTCGAACCCCACTGTCCTGTCGACAGCCCTGAATATGTTTTTCCGTGGTTTCCCATTTTCACACCAGCCAAATGCTGGGGTGTACCTTGAGCAATGTACTGAAACGTTCAGCCTGACTTTCTTAATCCGACGATGCTACCATTCTCAAACTACTCAAGCTGGTCAAAGGATTGTCGAATGGGGCGTCAGGGCATGCTACGAGTTCAAGCTTTGTGGCTCACACTGCTGTTGCGATCTTACTCTGTGCTTTGCAGCTATGCATGAGATAGTGATATTTATGCTCTCCAGTGCTACTTCGGCGTAAACAAATCAGCTGGACCACATGTCACCTAATGATGATACATTAGCAATGAAATTTATAAAATTATTTTTCTCTGAATACCCGGGCCTGAGTGGCTCAGGCGGATGAGGCACTGACATTCTGAGCTCAACCTGGCAGTTTCGGTACTGACTAAGTCCGGTGGTATTTGAAGGTGTTCAAATACGTCATCTCCACGTCCGCAAATTTAACGGCACTTAAAAGAACTCATGCGAGACAAAATTCTAGCACCCCGGCATCTCAGAATACCACAAAAGGGGTTTGTGGGACGTAAAACAAATAACATTATTACCATATTTCTCCGAATATCTAAAATATTACTTAAGAACATTACGGTTTTCACTCATTCATATATAAATTATTCATATGAATGATTGCTGTGAATTAATAGAAGCCTGACATTGTATAGCTGGTCCCGCTATTTAGGAATAGCTTGCCTTTTACCCAGATGTCTCGGCTTCGATTTCTGGCCAGATCAAAGACTTTTACCTGGATCTGAGCGCTGGTTTGAGGATCCCTCATCCTAAATGAGAGCAATTGAGGTGCTATCTGACGGGGAGATAGCGCCCTCGGTCTAGAAAGCCGAAATTATCGGCCGAGAGGATTCGTCGCGCTGACCACGCATCGCCTCGAAATCTGCATACCTTCGGGATAAGCAGCAGTCACATAGGAGTCCAAAGTCCGTCAGAGCTGCAGCGTCATTTTTTCTGGATATTACCATGCATATGTGAAATGTTAATGAATTATGACAAATGGGATATCGAATCCTTACGTAACTTATCGTCACTCGAATAGATAATTTGTTTTAACCTTTAACCTAAGAATGACATGAAGATAGTCTGTTTTACGTTAACTGTATTATCAAGTCTATGGTAGGATTTGCCTGCTAAGAAAGGTTAGTGGAGGAAATATCACGTCATATTTGATGTATATTTTTTCTGCTTGTACACAAGACAGGTATGCTATGCTTTGAAAAACTTTGTCATATCATTGCAGAGGAAGGCACGTTTAAAGCAGGCTTGGTTCTTTGATGCCGGTAAACAATGTAGATAAAGTGCTTTAAGCTGTCTAAGGGCTCACGTTGGAAATCCGTTCGTTGAAGAATTTCGCAGCTGCCACGGAGAGATATGCAATGCCTCGAACAGGAACAAGCTCATGATGGCTGGCCTCGAACATATTGTACTCAAAATACAGTCTCCTAAACCACCGTTGGAAGACTAAAAATGCATTACATTCAAAATACTGCGACAGAATGGCATAGAATGTAGTAACATCTCTTCCAAAGTAAAGTATCACCCACCAATACTACACAGAGTCCGTATTGGAAAAAAAAATAGTATGGTTTGCTTTGACAGTGTTGTCAAGTTCAACGTAGGATTTGGCTGTTAACCAAGGTTGATATGTTGTTTACCTATTTGTGCGCAGTTTAAACAGATAAGCTAAGGGAAACCTTTAAGAATACAAACTAATAATAATAATAATAATAATAATAATAGTCCGACTCGTTGGCTGAATGGTCAGCGTACTGGCCTTCGGTTCAGAGGGTCCCGGGTTCGATTCCCGGCCGGGTCGGGGATTTTAATCGCTTCTGATTAATTCTTCTGGCTCGGGGACTGGGTGTATATGTCCGTCCCAACACTCTCCTCATCATATTCAGACAACATACTACACTACCAACCATCACAGAAACACGCAATAGTGCTTACATCCCTTAATAGAGGGTTGGCGTCAGGAAGGGCATCCGGCCGTAAAAACAGGGCCAAATCCACATATGCGACGCGGTTCGCACCCGCGACCCCACAGGTGTGGGAAAAAGCAGCAGGAAAAGAAAAAGAATAATAATAATAAATTTAATGTTTTGTTTTAGTCATCAGTCTATGTAACAAAGGCTTTTCAGTCTGTCAAACACACAACAAACAATGAAAATTAAAACACTATAAACATCTTGTTACATTTAACTAACACTGGAAAACATGGCTTCATTTTTAACAAATCATCAGTCAATTGAATATTTTTGATGCAGCGCTCCATGCCAACCTATCCTGTGCTAAACTTTTCATTTCTACGTAACTGCTGCATCCTGCACCTGCTCTAATTTGCTTTTCATATTCATACCTTGGTATACCCCTACCTTTCTTACCGCCTACACTTCCCTTAAAAACCCACTGCAAAAGTCGTGGGTGTCTTAAGATGTATCTTATTATTCTATCACTTCCTCTGGTCAAATTTAGCCAAATCGATCTCCTCTCACCAATTCGATTCAGTATATCTTCATCTGTGATTCGATCTATCCATCTCACCTGCAACATTCTTCTGTAACACCACATTTCAAGAGCTTCTATTCTCATTCTTTCTGAGCTAGTTACCGTCCATGTTCACTTCCAAGCAACGCTATAATAATAATAATAATAATAATAATAATAATAATAATAATAATAATAATAATAATAATAATAATAATAATACAGTACGTAACACGACCTAATACGTTGAAAGTCTGTTTCGATTACAATGCGGTCGTGAAAACTCAATATTCATTGACATGCCCCACAACGGGCGACTTAAACGCACTCTACAGTGTGCTAGCAGCAGTGCCAGACCTGTAGCTCAGATGCTTTCAGACAGAACAAAGATGGCCTAGGCCACCATAGCTCAATTGGTAGAGCAACCGACGCGAAATCGGGAGGTTGTGGATTCGGATCCCACTGGTGTCCGTCCGGCCATTTTTGTTCTGTACCTAACATCTCTTCAACACGTACTACATGTACGTAACACGACCTAATACGTTGAAAGTCTGTTTCGATTACAATGCGGTCGTGAAAATTCAATATTCAATAATTATAATAATAATACAAGGATGCGCAACTACTGGGCAAACATCAAAGCCCATTCCAAAATGCAATAGTTGAATGTCGTGGTCCTTAGCTGGCCTATACGAAACAAGAAGAAGAAGAAGAAGAATACAGCAGTATATCGCTGTAACGAACGCCGGTAAAGAGAAACATTCAGAATTGCGAAAATACTCTTAGGTCTCTTCAGTTTTCCCTATTTAATGTGTGCTGAAACATTTTAATGAATTGTAAATTACTTTGGTGGCCGGCTTCTTTGGTAAAATGTCACTCCACGGGCTTCACTTCAGAGGGCTTAGGATTCGACTCTTGGCCGGGTCGGGAATTTTAGCTGTCTGGTTCATTTCACTGGCTAGGTTAGCTGAGCGGCTCAGACGGTAGAGCGCTGTGCGCTTCTGAGATCAAGTTGGTGGGTTCCATCCCACCTCAGTCCAGGGGTATTCCAAAGTGTTCACATACAGCAGCCTCGCGTCGGTAGATTTATTGGATTGTAAAAAAAAAAAAAAAAAAAAAGAACTGCGGGACAAAATTTCAGTAGTTCAGCGTCTTCGAAAATCGTAAAAGTAATTAGCGGGAAGCAAAACCTTTGATATTTTTATTACCTCTGACTTTTAAAATGTTCTTGTGTTTGTCTCAGTGTACATACACCCCTTCAGACATACAAAACACACCGCACTACCAACCAACACCGAATAACTAATATCTAAAGTTCAATTATTCCAAAATGCAATTTGCTGTCCATCTCGTTGGGTGTATGGTCAGCAACTTTACCTCCAATTGAATGTGTCCCAGTTTCGATTCCAGGTCGAAATCGGAAATTTTAGCTGCATCTGATTTATTCCTCTGGCTCGGGAACTGGGTATTTGTGTTTTTCTCAATACACGACTCTTCATGTCCCATACCTCAGCAGCTTCCATAGTCTGACAGTCATCAATGAAACTGGAACTTCGGTGGGAGCTACATTTTGCTCTGGCCTGTACCAAGTGACAGAAGTAAAATTGCTGCATTCATCAAGAAATGGTATCAGGAAGATTTCACCTGTCCGAAGACAAAAGGGGTGCTCCGTTCACCTGGGAGGACGTGCGTTCGATTACTCAGCAGGAAGACGCGAAATATTTGGAAGTGAGACTTTGACTAACTTGTGTATAGTTGCATAGATCTGAGGCTCACTCAGCCTTCAATAGAAATGAGTGCCAGTTTAATTCCAGGGGACATGGTGACAAGTTATAGTGTTATCTGAGGTTCACTCAGCCCTCAATATAAATGAGTGCCAGTTTAATTCCAGGGGACAAGGTGACCAGTTATAGTGTTATCTGTGGTTCACTCAGCCCTCAATAGAAATGAGTGCCAGTTTAATTCCAGAAGGCACGGTGACCAGTTATAGTGTTATCTGAGGTTCACTCAGCCCTCAATAGAAATGAGTGCCAGTTTAATTCCAGAAGGCACGGTGACCAGTTATAGTGTTATCTGAGGTTCACTCAGCCCTCAATAGAAATGAGTGCTAATTCCAGGGGCCAAAGTAGCCAGTTATAGTGTTATCTGAGGTTCACTCAGCCCTCAATAGATATGAGTGCTAGTTTAATTCCAGGGAGCAAGGTGGCCAGTTATAGTGTTATCTGAGGTTCACTCAGCCCTCAATAGAAATGAGTGCTAGTTTAATTCCAGGGGGCAAGGTGGTCAGTTATAGTGTTATCTGAGGTTCACACAGCCCTCACTAGAAATGAATGCTGGTTTAATTCCAGAGGGCAAGGTGGCCAGTCATAGTGTTATCTGAGGTAAACTCAGCCCTCAATAGAAATGAGTGCTAGTTTAATTCCAGGGGGCAATGTGACCAGTTGTAGTGTTATCCGAGGTTCACTCAGCCCGTAATATAAATGAGTACCAGTTTAATTTTAAGGGGCAAGATGGTCAGGTATAGTGTTACCATTCTATTCCAGTTAGTTTCTAGGCTGCGAATGGTGGAAGGTACAGGTGCCATCATGTCCTATAGAGAAATGGCCTCTTCCTTTAAGTTGTTTGATTAAATGTAGGCAGAGCTGGCAACTTTGAAAATAACTGACAGGACAATCAAGAAGTAGCACCACTGTATATTTAGGTGTTTGTCGTTTTAATTAGAACGTGGTCAGTCTGAGACACGCATCCGCTAAGTAGAGGAAAGTGCTGAAGCTAAATTCGTGTTTGAACGTTACGTTCAAACGATAAGGCACGTGAACACGCTATTAACACAACAATGGGCGGTCAGCGTTGTTTTCGCTGGTGTCTTGTGAATCACTCGCCTTACAGCGAAGATATCTCCTGATTTTGACAGTCATGTCCTTGATCAGCTAAGGAAAGTCCATTCGGGATATAGTGGGTTTGAATCCCACTGTTGGCGGCCCTGAAGATGGTTTTCCGTTGTTCCCATTTTCACACCAGGCAAATTCTGGGGCTGTACCTTAATTCAGGCCACGGCTGCTTCCTTCCAATTCCTAGGCCTTTCCTATCCCGTCGTCGCCATAAGACCTATCTGTGTCGGTGCGACGTAAAGAACCTAGAAAAAAAAATGAAGAAAGTCCCGAAGAGCAAGCGTTTCGCCATCGATCAAGCAGTTCCTGGTGGTGTAGAAGAATGTTTTAACCTTTCTTCGTAGCGGGTATAAAACATTCTTTTCAGCGTTGGGACAGATGGCTGAATAGTGGGGCTGAATATCTATAGACACTCTCCCTCCAATATCAGTGTGGTGTCGCTTTGACATAGTGTATCCTCTATGTTGTCCAATACATATGGTTAGTATTTAAGTTTCTTGGCATCAGTCTATATTTCAGTTGGACAACAGCCCCTGGAATAAGCCTCTCTAATATATCTCTCAACCCTTATCTTCACCGTTGCACGGATACTGAAATTTGTATCCTATTGAAAAAGTTCTTCACATAATTTTGTAGTTCTAGAGGAATAGTCTACACAAGCGACCTCTGTAGATAGATAATCCCATCAGCACGTAAACTTGTGTTTCCCTAGCAGAAACATGAGTATTTTAAAACCAGCTTTAACTAAAAACTACTTCTAACTTTTGCACCTCAAAAGTAAGTCTGATTACGTTGTAGTTGTCGTTTAAATGAACAGCTTAGTACTTGAAATCAATTTTCGGTTAATTAGATTGTATTCAGTACTTGTACATTCCACAGAGATGATATCTACAGGAAGAAATGACCAATCGGCGACCACTAGTAACCGAACCCATGACCTCCCAATTTCACGTCAGATACTCTACCAATAATAATAATAATAATAATAATAATAATAATAATAATAATAATAATAATAATAATAATAATAATAATGTTGTCCGCCTCTGTGGTGTAGTGGTTAGTGTGATTAGCTGCCACCCCGGAGGACCGGGTTCGATTCCAGGCTCTCTCACGAAATTTGAAAAGTGGTACGAGGGCTGGAACGGGGTCCACTCAACCTCGGGAGGTCAACTGAGATGGGTTCGATTCCCACCTCAGCAATCCTCTAAGTGGTTTTCCGAGGTTTCCCACTTCTCCTCCAGGCAAATGTCGGGATGGTACCTAACTTAAGGCCACGGCCGCTTCCTTCCCACTTTCTTGTCTATCCCTTCCAATCTTCCCATCCCCCCACAAGGCCCCTGTTCAGCATAGCAGGTGAGGCCGCCTGGGCGAGGTACTGGTCATCCTCCCCAGTAGTATCCCCAGACCCAGAGTCTGAAGCTCCAGGACACTGCCCTTGAGGCGGTAGAGGTGGGATCCCTCGCTGACTCCGAGGGAAAAACGGAACCTGGAGGGAAAACAGATTACGAACGAACGAATAATAATGCTATTGGCTTTACGTTCCACTAACACTTTCACGGTTTTTGGAGACGCCGAGGAGCCGTAATTTAGTCCCGCAAGAGTTGTTTTATCTACCAGTAAATCTACCGACATGAGGCTGACGTATTTGAGCACCTTCAAATACCACCGGACTGAGCCAGGATCAAACTTGCCTAGTTGGGGTCAAAAAATCAAACGCCTCAACCAGCTAAGCCACACAGGCCGGCGGATTCTCTACCGATTGAGCAATAAAGTGAAAGTTTATTTCAAGTAAAAGTAGTAATTTGAAGGTTGTGAATAATGTACGTTTTATTCTAAGTTACGTTGATTCTAATGTAAACCTACAGCTTTAAATTTGATTTACTTTTATGATATTAATTTAGTAAGTAGGCCTATGTACTTAGATATGTACCTTCTGTGTATGTGGTTCGAAAACAGAGCTCGATAGCTGCAGTCGCTTATGTGCGACCAGTATCCAGTATTCGGGAGATGGTAGGTTCGAACCTCACTGTCGGCAGCCCTGAAGATGGTTTTCCGTGGTTTCCTATTTTCACACCAGGCAAATGCTGGGGCTGTACCTTAATTAAGGCCATGGCCGCTTCCTTCCAACTCCTAGACATTTCCTATCCCATCGTCGCCCTAAGACCTATCTGTGTCGGTGCGACGTAAAGCAACTAGCATCTCCATCATCTGCGGTTCGAAAGATTTTTATATTTGGTGGCAAGTAAACTATGTAAATAAACGAAAATGTAACGCATGGCGTATATTTAGGTTCACGCAACTGACGGAGATGGAAATCAGAGGTAAATATTTCTGCTAGGGACTGTTGAAGGGTGTCAGGGTATACAAACATCAGACATTTAGGCCAAATATATTAACTAGTTTAGGATGAGCTATCAATCGATGCCTGCGTGCTAACTAGTTGATGGATGTAATCATCAGTTTAATTAGCCTGCAGCTCCTGGCGGAAGATGCACGCTTAGGGATTATCGAACGTCATAAGACGTTCCGCTAATAAAGTTACACGCGGTAACTTTCTACTTGGATATGACTAAAGATCAGACACTCTAGTTTACCTTTGCTGGGAGTAGCGCGTCAGTATTTTACCTGGAGGCCCCAAGTTCCATTCACGGCCAGTCAAAGAATTGTAAACCTGGTCTGAGTGTTATGTGGCGATTTAAACTTTTAACAGAAGTAAAGTACAACTTGACAACCATCCTTTCTTAACACTTTATTATTATTATTATTATTATTATTATTATTATTATTATTAATATTATTATTATTATTATTATTATTATTATTATTATTATTATTATTATGCTTATTCCGCTTTACCGACACCTATGCGGTCACGGGTGCGACTGAGTCGCACATGTGGATTTTGTCCTGTTTTACGACCGGATGCTCTTCCTGACGCCTACCCTATTTGGAGGGATGTATTCACCATTCCATGTGCGTTTATCGAGTGAGTAGACGCGCAGCTGTGAGCTTGGAATCGGGAGATAGTGGGTTCGAACGCCACTGCCGTCAGCTCTGAAGACAATTTTCCGTGGTTTCCCATTTTCATACCAGGCAAATGCTGAAGCTGTACGTTAATTAATGCAACGGCCGCTTCCTTCCCACTACAAGCACTTTCCTATGCCATCGTCGCCATAAAATGTATCTGTGTCAGTGCTACGTAAAGCAACTTGTATAATAATAATAATAATAATAATAATAATAATAATAATAATAATAATAATAATAATAATAATAATAATAACGTTTCTCTGGTGGTTGGTAGTGTAGTGTGTTGTCTGAATATGAAGAGGAGAGTGTTGGCACAGACGCGAACAACCAGTCTCCGAGCCAGAAAATTGAATTAATCAGACGCGACTAAAATCCCCGAACTTATCGGGAATCGAAGCCGGGGCCCTCTGAACCGAAGACCTCAACGCTGACTATTCAGCCAAGGAGTCGGACCTTCTCTTAACACTAATCAGAAGTATGAAATGAAATGGCGTATGGCTTTTAGTTCCGGGAGTGTTCGAGGGCACGTCTTTTGAGTTGACGCCCGTAAGCGACCTGCGCGTCGTGAAGAGGATGAAATCATGATGAAGACAACACATTCAACCAACCCCCGTGCCAGAGAAATTAACCAATGATGGTTAAAATTCCCGACCCTGCCGAGAATGGGATCCGGGGCCCCTGTGACCAAAGGCCAGCATGCCAATCATTCATCCTTGGAGCCGAACTAATCGGAAGTGAAAAAGGAAGAGGAAGTAACATAACGACCAGGTTAAGGCATGAAACTTTTTCTTAAAAGTAATTTTTAAATGCCCTTCGTTAGCATTGATACGTGCATCAACCCACCGTGGCATTGAATCCTCAATGCGCTGATGTATCCCTGGGGTATTGCGTGTGCTAACGGAGGGCATTTTGAAGATTTCATGTCAGAATGATTTCATACGTTTCTGTTCGTGTGTGTTTCCCATGATCAATGTACTATGCATCGTAGAAAATTAATTTCTAACATGAAAATAAAGCGTTTTCGGAGCCAAGTCCATAATACGCATTGTATGTATGCTCAAAATTTGGCCGCACCTTACTGTTATACTCTGTATGAACGTGCATGCTATTAATATAACAGTTTATTAGTACACAAGAGGAAATGCTTGATTCCTGTTCAGAATCATCAATTGTACCTTGCTTTGGACATCGTGTGTATCAGCGCCAAGCATACTGCGGTGTTCTGATATTGTAGTTGATCCTCATACCAAGTTCTGTTTAAAACTGGAGCATAAATTACTGAAAATCTACAGTCTGCTTCCAGTCATTTGACCGGGTCAGGAATGGAATGAATGAAGCCCCAATCTAGCGGCAGGGATAGGAATTGTGCCGCACTCCTCTGGAGCAATGATAATGACTGACAGATAAAATGAAATGATATTGGAGAGTGTTGCTGGAATGAAAGATGATAAGGAAATCCGAAGTACAAGGAGAAAAATCTGCCCCGCCTCCGCTTTGTCCAGCACAAATCTCACATGAAGTGACCGTGATTTGAACCGCGGAACCCAGCCGTGAGAGGCCGGCGCGCTGCCGTCTGAGCCACGAAGTGGTGCATAAACTAATATTTTTCAAAATTATCTTTATGTTAAAAGAGTGTACTACAGACAGCTTTGGCAAATCCGTCCATCCGTTCTACTGGACCGATTTTGCCTCATGTTAGTACTGTTCTCTCCCGAATTACCCGCTGGTGAATCATGAGACATTGATAGGTCTCTAGGTTCAGCCAACTTTGCATACTCATAAAATTAAATCATTAAATTATCACTCCAATAATTGTAGGTGAAGGCTTACCCTAACCCGCGATACATTCTGTACTTAGCAGGTTGCTAAGCTACTAACACTTTCATGAATATTCTGATACTAGCAAATGTACCCGTGCTTCGCTACAGTATTCTACACTGTATACGGATTTCTCTGTAAATTACTGTAAAAGCAGTGAGTAAAGTTATATTAAATTGCATGCCTCTTAGCGCTATCGTAGAAACAAAACAGGGATGACGCCATACGTTGTTTCCGATATAAGGGTGGCATTGTGGAAGTATTGAGGATAATGGTAGGCCACATTTCCTACTGCCAATCACAATCGAGTTAGGGAGTTTCTACTATAATAACAGGTTCACTTGGCAACTACCAGTTACAATAGAGATGGAGAGTTTTCATTGTAAAGACAGGCCCTTTTTCCTAATGCAAGTCACTATCGAGTTCGAAAGATTCGATTATAATCGATACATCCAGCGCTATCTAACGTATCAACAATCGAGACACAACAATAAGTCATTGGACCAAAGTTGATGATCTCTCCAAATAGAACGGCCGTTGTGCTATCTGTTTTGTAATACGACTTACCATTTAACTACCAATAATCCTGAAATGAGGGTCACCACCTTCTTTAAAATCTAACCATATTTCAATATTTTCCGGGGAAATGTTATACTTTTGAATAGCTTGGAATTTCTCCTCAAAGAATAGAGGGTCCAGGTTTGGAATTATCACTCGCATATATACAGAGTAATTAGGAAAGAAAGAAATACAGTTAAGAAATTTGAAATTAATAGGATATACGATTTTAACTGAGGACAGCCGGATAGGATAAATATATAAATACAAAGTGGGTATATCGGAAAATCAAATGTACCTCAATAAATTATGATCTATGAGTTACGGATATAAGGAAGCGGTAACACAGGAGAAATTTAGGCGCAGGGATTCTGACGTAAACAGATAAGAAGATGACTTATGGTGTTATTACTTAAGCTATTCGAGGACGGTTATAACCTCCAACGATATTCCGCCAATATCCCGCAGAATGGCCGATTGACATCTACCCAAGGAACAGGAATGATGACGAAAATGTCAATACGTTACTTTCCTCCTGACGAGAGTCAGAAATGTTGCCATGGTAACCTGTAGGTTCGTTGTCGGCCTGTCGGTCACCCAATGCAGAAACAATAGTAATTTTCTCCGTCATTTGAAGAGTAACCTAAATTATGAACATAACAAAAGTTGAACAGATGTTTCACATACAGTCCACGGATTTTACAGGAAATCAATAGTGTAAGAGAAAAAGGAGGAAATTTGTTCTAGTTTTCCCATAAACCGTCCGTCTGTTCAAAGATTTTAATATTTTCATAAAATAACCTTCCCCGGGATAAGCATACTCTAAATATGGCGTTTGGTTGAGATATATCCAGCAGTTTCGCCGTGATGGTGGAACAAACAGACAAACAGACACGAAAAATAGAAACCACCCAGTTGACTTAAAAACAGATAAACATCTGAAAAATCGGTAAAACAAACGAAATTACAGACAGCGGACCCCTTACAACTTAATTTATGTAGATATGCGATGTTAATGCTTAGTAATGCCATTGCGTGCAGCCATGTTTGATTACTAATTGTGAAGCCAGAGAGTATAAACTTCTTCCGATGATGGAAGAATACTACTGTACTAGGCAAGTTTTGCAATAAGCAAAAATGGTTGCCTGGACACCCCTGTTATGGTGAGGGATGAAACGAGGGGTGAAAACCGGTCTAGAAGACAGAAAAATGCCCGAAAGGATTCGCTGCTGACCACACGTAATCTGCAGGTCTTCGGGCTGAACAGTGTTTATTTGAAAGACTAAGGCCCGACAGAGCTCCAACTCCATGGTTTTTTATTACACTTTATTTTTACAATTCGCTTTGCCTTGCACCGACACAGATAGGTCTTACGGCGACGATGGAATAGGAAAGGGCTAGGAGTGAGAAGGAAGCGGCCATGGCTTCAATTAAAGTACAGCCTCAGCATTTGCTTGATGTGAAAATGGGAAACCATGGAAATCCGCCTTCATGGGTGCCGACAGAAGGATTCGAACCCACTGTCTCCCGAATGCAAGCTCACAGCTGCGCAACCCTAACCGCACAGCCATTTTCTCGTTTCTTAAATTGCATAACCTAATACAAGAATACCTGAATTAAAGCCACGGCCGCTTCCTTCTAACTCGTAGGCCTTTCTTATCCCATCGTCGCCATAAGACCTATCTGTGTCGGTGCGACGTAAAGTCACTAGCGAACATTTTCCTTGATAACTTAATTAAGGTACAGCCCCAGCATTTGCTGGTGTGAAAATGAGAAACTACGGAAAAACACCTTCAGGCCTGCCGACAGTGGGTTTCGAACCCACTATCTCCCGAATACTGGATACTGGCCGCACTTAAGCGACTGCAGCTATCGAGCTCGGTCGATTAGGATATTTTCTGATTAAAAGTTCATGATATTTTTACTTGTTAAACCTTCAGTAGTCTAACTCAATGGCTGAAACAACACCATCCAGACCTTCAAACCATAGCCTTTTAGATTATAGATTTGACCGGGTCATTGGGTTTTAACCACATAGCGTTAATTCCTGAATTTTTATCTCTAAAACTACCGCAACACACACAACACCCGCTACAGTGAATATATACACTGACTGAGCAAAAGTCATGGGATAGCGGAGCACTGATGCGCAGGTGTGTTGTATGCGCACCACACGCCCCCTGTGCCAGCGGCAGTTGTATAGGAGACCTTGTGAGCAGTGGATGTGCATGTGACAGGTGTAACATAAAACGTTGTCCTGAGCTGACACCGTTCGAACGGGGTATGGTGGTCGGTGCCCGACGGATGGGAAGTGTGATTTCGGAAGTGGTGCGGGAATTCGGCTTCACACGATCAGCCGTGTCCAGGGTGTATGGTGAATGGTTGAATGCGAGTGTCACCGTCCACAACAGACGAACGACCAGACGCCCAGCCACCCTCGATGAACGTGACCGGCGACATCTGAGACGGATTGTCAATAGTGACAGACGGGCAACCGTGCAACAAATTACGGCTCAATTCAACACTGGCCGTGATAAACACGTCTCCCAGTGGACAATCCGTGGCGTAACGTGATATGGTCGGACGAATCACGATTTCAACTGCACCATGCCGATGGGAGGCACCGTGTATGGCGCAGACCACATGAAGCGATCGATGGATCCCGCCTGCCTCGAAGGTGTGGTCCAGGGCGCTGGTGTCTCTGTTATGGTCTGGGGTGCATTTTCCTGGTATGGAATTGGCCCCCTAGTTGTTCTGGAAGAGACTTTGAATGATACGCGGTATGTTGAGCTGCTCGGAGATCACCTCCATTCATTTTTGGCCTTCCAGCGCCCAGACGGTTCTGCGGTGTTTCAAGATGATAACGCGCCGCCACATCACTCCCACATCGCCCGGAAATGGTTCCAGGAACATGCAGCAGAGGTCCAACGACTGTCATGGCCACCCAGGAGCTCCGATGTGAGCCCTATCGAACGTATCTGGGATGTCCTGGAACGCAGGCTCCGTGCCATCGATCCTGCACCCACGAACAGACCAGCATTAGTGGCTGCTCTGCAAACGATTTGGTGTCAGCTGCGTCCAGAGGACTACCAGGACAAGGGACTTGTCGACTCACTTCCACGGCGTCGCACTGCAGTTCGCAGGGCCAGAGGAGGCCCCACACGCTATTAGGTGACTATCCCATGACATTTGCTAAGTCAGTGTAGTTCACTGCCAATAACAGACGCCATCAACATTAAAACGTTGATCACCGGGCGAGTTGGCCGTGCGCGTAGAGGCGCGCGGCTGTGAGCTTGCATCCGGGAGATAGTAGGTTCGAATCCCACTATCGGCAGCCCTGAAAATGGTTTTCCGTGGTTTCCCATTTTCACACCAGGCAAATGCTGGGGCTGTACCTTAATTAAGGCCACGGCCGCTTCCTTCCAACTCCTATGCCTTTCCTATCCCATCGTCGCCATAAGACTTATCTGTGTCGGTGCGACGTAAAGCCCATAGCAAAAAAAAAAAAAAAAAAAAAAAAAACGTTGATCTAATTCTCCGCTTTGCAGGGGCTACATCAGGCTATAACAGCCGCAAGCAACTTTTATTGTTGTTGTTACCATCATCAGCTCTTTAGAAAAGTCGTCTCAGTTTTAATCACTGCGTTGATGGAGTGAAAGTTCCTTTTGGGGATCATTGCAAATATCTAGGTGTTAATATAAGGAAAGATCTTCATTGGGGTAATCACATAAATGGGCTTGTAAATAAAGGGTACATATCTCTGCACATGGTTATGAGGGTGTTTAGGGGTTGTAGTAAGGATGTAAAAGAGAGGACATATAAGTCTTTGGTAAGAACCCAACTAGAGTATGGTTCCAGTGTATGGGACCCTCACCAGGATTACCTGATTCAAGAACTGGAAAAAATCCAAAGAAAAGCAGCTCGATTTGTTCTGGGTGATTTCCGATGGGAGGAATTGAGAGAAAGAAGAAGAGCTGCTCGACTAAGTGGTATGTTCCGAGCTGTCAGCGGAGAGATGGCGTGGAATGACATTAGTAGACGAATAAGTTTGAGTGACTTTTATAAAAGTAGGAAAGATCACAATATGAAGATAAAGTTGGAATTCAAGAGGACAAAGTGGGGCAAATATACATTTATAGGAAGGAGAGTTAGGGATTGGAATAACTTACCAAGGGAGACGTTCAATAAATTTCCAATTTCTTTGAAATCATTTAGGAAAAGGATAGGAAAACAACAGATAGGGAATCTGCCACCTGGGCGACTGCCCTAAATGCAGATCAGGATTGATTGATTGATTGATTGATTGATTGATTGATTGATTGATTGATTGATTGATTGATTGATTGATTGATTGATTGATTGATTGATTGATTGATTGATTGATTGATTGATTGATTGATTGATTGATTGATATTAGTAATGTGTGGATGGAGAGTATGTTTCTGGTACTTGAGTGCACGGCCGAATAACGTTTGTTATCATTGGCTTTAGATTCCAGACCAAACAGCCAACTACAAATACATGGGAATACAACATATAATCAGTAAGTAAACATTTAGAATACACAGACGCGTATGGATCTTTCATAATATTGTAATGGATTTTGTAGTGTTAAGAGATCTGATTTCTTACAGAACACACACACACAGAGAGAGAGAGAGAGAGAGAGAGAGAGAGAGAGAGAATGAAGAAGAAATTTAAACACTGCAACACTGTAGTATTTTACGTTATTTTTTCCGATATTGTAGTACGTCAAACTTTATAGTCTTAAATCGGTGTCTTTAAAAATTTGGCAAATGCTTTGAACACCTCTGGTTGCTGGGATGATAAAATGTACGGTATATTGAGTAAAAGCAGAGCAAAGTAAAGTCATCTCCGTACAGGCCATGAAGGCCCTTGGAGGGGTGGAAGGTAAAGGCTTCCACTATCCGTAACCTCGGCACTTGTTTGGGTGGAGTGGTTAGCTCTACGCCCGGCCGCCTTTGCTCCCAGGAATTAACCTGGTACCTACTCATTTTTTTGCAGGCTGAGTGAACCTCAGGGCCACGTGCACCTCCGGATTTCTTAAATTTTACGACTTCCTGACGGGGATTCGAACCCACGTCCTTCCGGGCGAACCGAGCACGCCTTTACCGCCTCGGCCAGGCAGCTCCTACGGTATATTGAGTGTTAATTGGAAATTGATTGAAAGGGAAGTTGTTAATAAACGTTTTCCGCAGCACATTATAAAGATGGCACGAGAAGAAGATGTGTTTGAGGTCAACGATTGCTTAGCGATCACAGTAACAGTAAGGTGAGTTTAGGACTCGTATTCAGTAGAGATGGTTTGCAAAACTGTCTTGATTGAATATTATGCGAATAAGGGAAATGACGTAACGGCGACAAGAATTCCACTTGGAGAACTAAAGTGAGTGAGGCGGTTTGGTTGTACAACAGAGTATTGTTTTCCACGTTGCGTTTTTTAAAATACCATATTCTTCAATTTTCGTTCGGGAACACTGCTTCATACGTGGCACATAGTCTCGAATTGCCCGAAATAACCTTACCAATATTCGTCTAATAATTTTTAAAATATCTTTCTCCGATACTTGGCAATCTTAGCGGCATTTCAGGTTAGAAATATTGAGAAATTTGCTCTTGCACGCTTTAAAAATTCCCAATAATATTGTAATTAGAGAAGTTTCAATAATTGCCACTAAATCTTCCAGTTTATACAACGAACATCAAAGAGTGAATATTTCGTTGACGTCGTTTGCGAATGGAATCAGCTTGTTTCTTATTGACTTAAGTGAAGTCATTGGTGGAGAAATAATGAGAGAGATAAAACCAGAGGGAGAATTATAATGTACTCAATAAAATGGCATTGCGAATATATTTATCTCAGGTATGAAATGCAGGCGTTATTATCAAAATATCATTTCCTCCTACCTGTCAATGCATATGATTAACATTTTATCTCATTGAATTCTTCACAAGTACAGTTGTTAATTATTTTGAATTTTTCTTTACGTCGCGCCGACACAGATAGGTTTTATTGCGACGATGGGAAAGGAAAGTGCTAGGAGTAGGAAGAAGCGACCGTAGCCTTAATTAAGATAGAGACCCAGCATTTTCCTTATGTGAAAATAGGAAACCACGGAAATCCATCTTCAGGGCTGCCGACAGTGGGGTTCGAACCCACTATCTCCCGAATGCAAGCTTACAGATACGTGACTCAAACCGCGCGGCAACTTTCTCGGTTAATTATTTTAATTACATACTAGAAGTATTCTTGCAAAACTTGTGACTAGGTTTCTGTAATGTTTTGTAGGTAAACATAGGTCAAGATTAAGAAATACTACTTTAATTTTATTTCGACTTCGCTCCTTAACTTTTCAACTTAATGTTATGAATAAAACACTGCCTCTTTTAAATTTAATTCAGGTTGATCCAGTTAGCACACACATACACACACACAATTATATTAAGCCACGAATGTTCACCCTCCACTAATTTAAAAATCCAGAGTTCTGCAGGCAAGCAACTCAATGATGAAAACATCCGAGGGATATGAGCTACGAATTTTTAGGTAAATAAAATATTAAGAAGTCTGTCTGTTAGGTCATCAGCCCAGAGGTTGGTTGGATCCTCAAATAGCACCACCAAAGGTTATGCAGTTATAAGGAAACCCCAAAAACCTACGGCAGCACCAAAATGAGGCATACTAGGCAAGATGAGGAGTAAGGTAGTTTGCCATTGCTTTCCTCACTGGGTCAGAAAGTACTATTACAGCACGACTGGCCCTATGAACAGCACCTTTCATAACACTCAGATGCACTAGTCATGTTCTGAATGCCATTACTCAGCACTACCCATACCCCAGCAACTTCCATATTGTCACAGCCATGGATGTTGACTGGGACTTCGGTGGAAGCTACACTTTACTCTGGCCTGTGCCAAGAGATGGATGCAAAAGTGCTGTATCCATCAAGAAATGACAGCAGGCAGCTTAATAAGTATGAGTACTTTCTTTATATATTTCTAACAGTTACAATCCTTTCCTTAATCATCGTTATCCGGTCGATTAGATTAGCAGTTTGCCTTTTTCTACCACTACGAGCGCAAATGTGAATCAGTGCATTGTTTCACTTAAGCACCACTACAAGCGCTAATGTGAGTCAATACAGAGTTTCACTTAAGCCCTTGCAACAACATTGGGTGTAGACATTTTTCAAAAAAATCAAAAAATTCCTGAGATTTATTGAACCGAACAATACATTACAGAAATAATTATGACCGGGCGAGTTGGCCGTGCGCGTAGAGGCGCGCGGCTGTGAGCTTGCATCCGGGAGATAGTAGGTTCGAATCCCACTATCGGCAGCCCTGAAGATGGTTTTCCGTGGTTTCCCATTTTCACACCAGGCAAATCCTGGGGCTGTACCTTAATTAAGGAAACGGCCGCTTCCTTGCAACTCCTAGGCCTTTCCTATCCCATCGTCGCCATAAGACCTATCTGTGTCGGTGCGACGTAAAGCCAATAGCAAAAAAAAGATAATTATGTACATAAGTTAATTTGGATAGGATTTGAATACAAAAGAAAACGAGTAAAGAAGCACGCTATTTAGGCTGTTTTCTGGAACTGCATTTAGACCGAAAGTGATTTTCGAGTTTTAAAAAAAATGTTTGATAGAGCTATCGAAGAATCACAACTGGAAAGCTTTTCGGACCCTTTAGCCCTTCAACTTTTGGCACACTTGAGGAAATTGCTTAATTTTATGTTTTTTCTTAGTGTGGGGACCCCTACTTTGTCTGCTAAGACATGTTGTCGAAATTAAAACTCAATTTCAGAAGCTTATGTTCAACTTCGTGTTCGTCAGTCGGTTATTTAAATAGAAGTATGACACTAGCACTAAGACTAAGTCTCTATTTCTCGAAATAGTCTTCTAGAGTGGGCATGTCACTTGTTAGGACTTTTGAGTTTTGAGGTCTTGGTGATGTGTGACAAGTGCAATATCATCAGGGTAACATAATTTCCTGCAGTTTGACTCAGGGAGATCAGAAATGTATAGATTGAACAGCAGAGGGGACAGAGAATTCAAGAGGACAGAATATGGAAAATATTCATCAATAGGACGAGGAATGAGGGATTGGAATAAGTTATCAAGGAAAATGTTCGCTAGTGACTTTACGTCGCACCGACACAGATAGGTCTTATGGCGACGATGGGATAAGAAAGGCCTACGAGTTAGAAGGAAGCGGCCGTGGCCTTAATTCAGGTACAGCCCCAGCATTTGCCTGGTGTGAAAATGGGAAAACCACGGAAAACCATCTTCAGGGCTGCCGACGGTGGGATTCGAACCCACTATCTCCCGGATGCAAGCTCACAGCCGCGCGCCTCTAACCGCACGGCCAACTCGCCCGGCAGAGAAATGTTCGATAAATTTCCATGTACGTAGAAAATATTTAAGAAAAATCTCATCTGAGCGACAGACCTAAATGCAGATCATTGAGGATCGATTGACGCAAATCACGTGGACACTGGCTCGGTTCTCAATTATTTTAATGGCGTACGAGAAACAATTTTGCAAAAATTACGAGTAAGTTTCTGTAACGTTTTGTAGGTAAACCAGTGGCGTATGCTGGTATCAAGACATGGGCTACCACTATATTTAGGCTACCCCTTTTCGATAGCTGGTTTAGGGAACATCAAGCCTTAAGCATTTTGAGCTGCATCCTACAGCCAACGAAGCTGCCCTCTGTGTTGTCAAGGCTGCTTCACAAGCTACTGCCCTAGCCTATGCCACCGCCAATACTCGACACCTGATCAATCGAGATGGTAGCCTAAGGTTTAGCAAATTGAAGTCCAGCTTTGAGGCTAAATGGATAGAGTGCTTGCCTTTGGTCCGACGGCCCCGGTTCAATTTTCAGAATCAACCCCCTCATACTGTTAATTCCCCGGCTTGGTAAGTGGGTGTTTATGACGTCTTCGCCATTAATTTTATCCTTTTTAGGTCATCACCAAGCCCATGTAGATGCCATGCACCATTATTATTATTATTATTATTATTATTATTATTATTATTATTATTATTGTTATTATTATTATTACTATTATTATTATTATTATCGTTAAATAACAATGTTGAATTTTACAGCGGCCGTACTCACCGTTCAATGGTTAATTATCTTCCTCGGGAGATCAGTGGTGGTGTCCGACCCATCACGGGTTCGATTCCAACCAACAAAAGAGAACACTAAACCTGAAAGTTTGCGTTTCATTTTAGCAGATCTACCAATAAAAAGAAAACTATATTACTCCTATAACAGCAGCCCTGCAGTGTCTTCCTACAAGGATGTAGAAGTAAACGGGAGTGAAATACCAGCACTCCGTTATCTATATATTTAAGACAGATGAGGTGAGGAAGTATATACGATGAGTAACGCATGGTGATAGTTAGCAGTGGCGATCTGACGGACCGAAGCCTAGCACAGCTATCCTCCGCCGGTCCCCGCACCTGCAGGCAGACAGCAGCAAGCCGCGTGTGGCCAGTCGATGGGAGGGACGAGAGTCTGGGCTGCAATATCAATCTCCGAAGCCTTGATCTCAGAAATACGTGCGACGTGTTTTCTCATCGCTTTCAAGGTTTGCAAATGGTACAATGTGTCAGATGTTTACAATATAATGTGCTTTAGATTTCCATAGCTCGCATTTGAGGTTTGGGCTTCACTGACAGCCTTGGTAGCCCTCAGTATACGCCACTGAGGTAAACATAGGTCAAGATTAAAACATTACTTTTATTTCGGCATCGCTCATTAACCTTTCAACATAATGTTACGAATAAAACATTGTTCGTTTTATTTAATTTAGGATGACCCAATCAGTACACACAATATTATTATTCAATCATGAATGACCATACTCCACTGCGATAATTCTGATTGACAACTCGCCTTTCACTTTACTTCACACGCTGTCACTTCACGCAGCGGGTACACGTTGACAGGTTCGAACGTTGGGCTATCGACTACTGTATCACAACATACGACGACTGGTCCTTGGCTCGACTCCAGCTAACTCCATTAACTCTACAACTGAAAGCTTTTATTACTTGCTCCCATTCAATACAAATATCCATCTTTTGATGGAATGAATTTTAGTGGAAACGAGACTTCTATACCCACATGATCACGCCGTTCGAGAGGGCAACTACTGAATAAATCACATATGGTCTTTATAAGATCTACATATTTACGGTTTCCACTAACTGAGTCACACAACACTGTACCAGGCCTTTGTTTCGCATAAACTGGCTTCTGTTTCCCTCCAGATCATATGCATACATTACATATTGAAGATGGACTGTTCCAACCTTATAATTGGAGATTTTACCCTCGTGAAATGAAATGGCGTATGGCTTTTAGTGCCTCGAGTGTCCGAAGACATGTTTGGCTCGCCAGGTGCAGGTCTTTTGATTTGACTCCGTAGGCGACCTGCGTGTCGTGATGACGATGAAATGATGATGAAGAGAACACACACACCCAGCCCCCGTGTCAGCGAAATTAACCACTGATGGTTAAAATTCCCTACCCTGCCGGGAATCGAACCCGGGGCCTCTGTGACCAAAGGCCAGCACGCTAACCATTTAGCCATGGAGCCGGACTTTACCTTCGTTTTAGAGTGGCATAAATACTTTTAGACATAAAGGCTCCCAACCTCGCTATAACCTTGTTTGTTTTAAATATATCATTTTGTCTCACTCGGATTTTGCACGCTCCTTCACATTGTATTTAGTATTACTTATTCAACATTAATTCATGTAACTTTAATACATTTTCACTGAAGATGGCTCAAAGATGGACGTATGTCTTGAATAGGAGGACGTAATAAGAGCTTTTCTATTGTAAAGAGTAACCCGTCAATTCGGAATGGAACTAATATCTTGTAACCCAAAAACTCACACAACCACAGTCACAGTCAACGTGGCCGCCCTTCATAGTGGACTACTCAGCACGTATTACACGGCGGGATATCACTGAGTCTATTGGAACACCCACCACACACTCGAAACTCCAAAACGACAACAACAACAGTAACTCCTCGGTCGTGGTGGCCCTGTATTTATATCTCCGGTGATAAAGTACTGGAATCTTCGATGCACTGCTAAAGATGGAATATTATCGTTTCATTTTCGAGAAGGTCCACGGTTTAACCACATGAAAGGACAGTAGAAAGAGAGGCCATAGCATGTCCTCGGCCGACTGGGAGGTCTGAGGCGGGGCTTACTCTTCCCTTCCAGGAAGTACTGAAATATTCTTCCAGAAGGCTGGCAGTCACCTGAACATGTGACAACAATCCGCAAAGTTACTGATGCACTTTTCATGACATAAAATGGGAGTGCTTTCCATGACGATAATTAGCATGTGGCGTCTTCAATGAACACATCCAACCAAAGCTAATGTTATTAGTGTTACGCCCGACAAAATACATTTACGGTTTTTGAAGACGTCAAGTTGCCGGTATTTCATTCCACGGGAGTTCTTTAAAGTGCCGGCAAATCTACCGAAAATAGTTGGCATATTTCAGCACCTTCAAATACCACTGGACTGAGTCGAAAACGAACCCGCTAGCTTGGGCTCAGAAGGCTAGCGGTGTTACTGTCCCAGCCACTCAGACCGATTCAGCTACCCAACTTTTCTCCCGTTCAATTTCTCCGTTGTCATTAAAGACTGCGTCTGCTGTTGATGGACTCTTCAACTTTCATTGACGTTCGAGCCTCTGCAAATTCATAGCAGCATGTGCACACCAGTAGGAAAGACATAACTTTCTTTCTGTTAACAGACACGGTTCTCTTTGAATGCTGATAAGCTGCGTGCTTTTGCCTGCAAAAAAAAAAAAAAATAAAATAAAATAAAATCATTATTCGGACCTCCTCCTGAGCTCAATCATTCTGTAACTTCGCCAATTTGCAACTGTTGCTGTGGAAGGTACCTGGTTTACCGATGTGTGCACTTGTGCGCCATCTGTCGGTGTCACTACAAGCTATCGGGTACATTAGTGAAAGTGAACTCTGTTGCTTGGTTTCCGAGTAATAAAATAGGGGCTCGAATCCCACTGTCGGCAGCCCTGAAGATGGTTTACCGTAGTTTCCCATTTTCACACCAGGCAAATGCTGGGGCTGTACCTTAATTAAGACCACGGCCGCTTCCTTCCCATTCCTAGGCCTTTCCTGTCCCGTCGTCGCCATAAGATCTATCTGTGTCGGTGCAACGTAAAGCAAAAAAGAGAATATAGAGAAAAAAAAGGAAAAAGGACTAAGTGGAGTTAGTTTTCATTGAAAAGAACTACATTATACAGTCGTATTTTAATGTTCAATATTTTAAACTGACCGTTGTAGACCACTACCACAGTGAAAATATACTGTGCCTCTCGCAAATTTACAGGATCATCAATCTTGCGTATATGATGTAATTATCTGACAAACGGAGATCTTAATTAACTTTTTCCATGACGTTGAGCACACAATAGCTGGTGCGCGTGATAATTTTCTTTTCGGTCGGGGAGTTATCTTGACTAACATAGGATGGCTCAGTAAAAAAAAAAAGTTTAATATTTCACCATTTTGGACATCACACACTTAAGTGGAATACCCGTAAGCTTGTATTTTAACTTCCAAGTAATGTAAAGCTTGTATTTTCTTGTGAGTTTCATATTTCCTCCTCTCTCTTCGTTGAGGTGAGATATCGGTGAGATCCAGTGGTTAGTGTACTACCTTTCCGGCTGATTGCCCAATGTTCTTTTTCCAGCTTTGCTACGAAGTTACAAATAATACAGTGTGTCTCTTGCTACCGCACCCGGTATTCCCTCAATAATTCCAATACGGATTAAGATATTGCAACGAAATTTGAACAGGACTCACTTCATTTTTTAAGATATGTGACTTCATAATACGTGCTGGAAGTGGCTACCATTCGCATCCAGACAGGATTGAACATGGCGCGCCATATTCTGGAAAGTCCTTGCCAGTATGACTGCCGTCACTGCCTGAATTCTTTCGACATATTCAGACGAACTTCCGCACGACCCAGAGCTTGGGCATACATAGAGGATATCAGCCTCCAAACTTTCTCAGAAATTTATCAACTCTGTTTTCCAATAACACCCGCTCCCCAAGAGAAAGCCAATTCATTGTCCAACTATCCTGTGTGGACTTACATACACACTGCACTGCACTGATACTCACAAACAAAAAAATAAATGTACGATGTTATGTGGACACTTTAGCCAAATTCAAATGACAAATGACAAGAAAGCATTCTTGTTCAAATTAGACTCTACACGTATTTCTTTCCCTTCTTCGAATTTATCTTCATTGGTGTTGGAATTATTGAGTCCGACTCGTTGGCTGAATGGTCAGCGTACTGGCCTTCGGTTCAGAGGGTCCCGGGTTCGATTCCCGGCCGGGTCGGGGATTTTAATCGCTTCTGATTAATACTTCTGGCTCGGGGACTGGGTGTATATGTCCTTCCCAACACTCTCCTCATCATATTCAGACAACACACTACACTATCAACTACCACAGAAACACGCAATAGTGCTTACATCCCTCGATAGAGGGTTGGCGTCAGGAAGGGCATCCGGCCGTAAAACAGGGCCAAATCCACATGTGCGACGCAGTTCGCACCCGCGACCCCACAGGTGTGGGAAAAAGCGGCAGGAAAAGGTGTTGGAATTATAGAGGAAATGCTGCGTTCCGTAGCGAGTACGACACACTCTATATATCATTGTTGTGAGGAAACGCGAAATGTTACAATGTTCTGACGCAAGAGACTGTTCCTGTCTCATAATTCAATTACACAGAGTTCTAGCATTTAAACACGCTGAAATACCTCCGGTATTAGTGGTAGTGGTGATTATTCTTTTTTGTTTTGTTTTGCAATTTGCTTTACGTCGCACCGACACAGATTGGTTTTATGGTGACGATGGGATAGGAAAGGCCTAGGAGTGGGAACGAAGCGGCCATGGCATTAATTAAGGAACAGCCCCAGCATTTGCCTGGTGTGAAAATAGGAAACCACGGAAAACCATCTTCAGAGCTGCCGACCGTGGGGCTCGAACCCACTATCTCCCGGATGCAAGTTCACAGCTGCATGCCCCTAACCGCACGGCCAAATCGCCCGGTGATTATTGTTGTAAGAGGAAGTACAAGTGGGTAACAATCCTTTCTTCACCGGCTGGCATCAAACTCACTACTTCTGGAAAAAGATGGATAATATTGGTAATTGTGAAGTGGAACTGGGAAACGATACAAGTGCCGCAAAATGCAAAATGCGTTTTTTTCGCTAAAAGTGATCTATGTGCCGTCGCCTATAATATGGGAAAGGATATAAGTTGAACCAGCCTCCCTTTGTAGTTCAAACTCTCTCCGATAGATGGAGCCTGATACAAGTCCAACGGAATTTTTGTAGGGAGTGATACAAGTGCCAGCGCACTCTGTGGAACTGTTTGCACGCCAACGAGTTGTTTACTTGCAGAAAGTTAGCAAAATGCAAGCTGCGAATGGTGGGACAAAAGCAAAACAACGGATTGTTAACAGAGAACGTCGCATTCATGGACGTCCTTATCTTAATGGCAAAGGTGAAATGCAACCAGGGAAACTTCCGCCTCCATCTACGGTATGTATGATATATTTTTCCGTCTGCAGCCATGCATTTAGGTTATGTATACATTCACGACTTCTAACAAAATTAAATTTCATTAAACCTCTTTCCCATTTAAATTCGATTATCGTGATCACGTTATCTAAATTAAGATTTCATGATTATAATCCTCATTAGCTTGTTACAGGCGAGCTGCAAATGTAAATACAAGTGCCGAGACCTGTCGCAGGAGCAGAAAGAACGTCTCTTTTTAGAATTTTACGAGCTTTCTAATGAACAACAGGGAACATACCTCATGAATCGCATAGCCATTGTGAACATTGCTAGAAGGCGACATGGAACTTATTCGGATCCCAGCGAAAGCAAGCGACAAGCGACTGTGTGTTATTCAGTTCCGAGTGGAAATGGTCTTGTCCAGGTATGTGCGAAAACATTTAAAGAAATTTTTGGTGTGTCCAACAGAAGGCTACAAACGTTGAATATGAAGAAGAAATTGGGCAACAGTGCCTACAATGATCAAAGAGAAAGAAACCCTTTGTCTCACATCCAAAAGGTACAGTATACTGAAGAAGACCATAAGCTCGTTCGCGAGCACATAGAGTCATTTCCGAAAGAAGAGAGCCATTATGGAATGAATGCTAGTAGCAAGCTGTATCTGAGTGCTGATTTAAATGTCAATCGCATGTATCATGCATTCCAGCTCAAATATCCTGAATCCCATGTGCAGTACAAGTTATCAAGGAGTTTTAAAGAACAATTTTCCGAATGTGTCATTTGGTAAGCCTAAAACTGACACATGCCGTACCTGTGATCATATGCATATTCAACTTAAAGCATCTCCAGCTACAAAGACTGCAATAGAAAAGCAACTTGAATTACATCAACGTAAGGCTGAGAAAGCACTTTCTTTACTAAGTGAAGATAGACATGCATCACAGATGCCTTTAAGTGACATGTTATGTGTATCCATGGACCTGCAGCAAGTTCTTTTCACACCAACCCTAACACATAGTGCAATGTTCTATTCAAGGCAGCTCTCAAATTTCAATTTGTGTGTTAATATTGGCGATACTGGTGATAGCTACATGTGCATGTGGCACGAGGGTATAGCAGGTCGCGGAGGCAACGAAATTGCTTCATGTCTCTTCCGTGTTCTCACATCCCATAACACTACTAAGATGAGACTGACACTCTGGTGTGATAACTGCGCCGGACAAAACAAAAATAGAATGATTTTAATGGTACTAGTGTACCTAGCAACACAAAAGCAGTTTGAGTAAATAGATATGAAATTTCTTGTCAGTGGCCACAGTTATATGCCATGTGATCGCGATTTCGGTGTGATCGAGAAACGTAAGAAAGTGTGTAAAGCCATGGTGCCGGAGGATCTCCATAACATTGTTAGGTCGGCCAGGATTAAGAAACCTTTCAAAGTAATAGCTATGCAAAGTAGCGACTTCCTCGATTTTGCTTCTAAGGCCGATGAGTTCTTGAATATTACGAAGGTACAAATAAATAAGGTTTCATGGATTCAGGTTTCCTCCACTACTCCCACGACTATCAAAACTAGGCGCACATTCAATGCTATGGACGAGTGGACAACACACCAAGTTCTAAAAAAAGGGAAGAAAGTGCAAGACATTTTAACTTTGAAGTTTAGCCCTTCCAATTCTGGCAGCAAAATTTCAGCAGAGAAAAAAAAGATCTTCTGGCAATGCTGGAATATATGGATCCAAAGTATCATGACTTTTATAAAGAACTTTGTAAGTGAGAAATGCTGGGAACCTTTGTGTAAGAAATGTTATGAATGAACGATATTAGACCTACTTTGCTGTCTCATATTTTTGTCAACAGTTGCATAGTATAGTATGTTCTTTAATATATGCCGTTCAACAACGTAATAATATTGTCATTGTCGATATCATGCTCCCTGCTCCTCACACTTGTATCACTTTATAAAGACATTTTTCATGGCACTTATATCTTTCCCAAAAACTGTACATTTGTTGCACTTCTGTGTCTCAATGAGCAGAACTGTACTACACTGTTCTATATCATTATCTTTCTTTTAACTTAAATGATACCTGGAAATTGTCAAAATGTAGTAAAACATATTAGTTTCAACGTAATATAGTTTTCTTTAATTTCCCACGATTTTTGATTTTGGCACATATATCGTTTCCCAGTTCCACTTCACAATTATAAGTTATGCAGACCCATACTGTACTACGGTTAAATATAAGAAAGGGCCTTGACCATAACTTCGCCACAAATAAAGACATTGTCTATCTATTCCATGGCAACGCTCAGATAGGCAAGTTTCTCCAACACTCTAATCGTTATAATTCCCATTGTTAATAGTATATATTTTATGTCCGCCTCTGTGGTGTAGTGGTTAGCGTGATTAGCTGCCACCCCCGGAGGCCCGGGTTCGATTCCCGGCTCTGCCACGAAATTTGAAAAGTGGTACGAGGGCTGGAACGGGGTCCACTCAGCCTCGGGAGGTCAACTGAGTAGAGGTGGGTTCGATTCCCATCTCAGCCATCCTGGAAGTGGTTTTCCGTGGTTTCCCACTTCTCCTCCAGGCGAATGCCGGGATGGTACCTAACTTAAGGCCACGGCCGCTTCCTTCCCTCATCCTTGCCTATCCCTTCCAATCTTCCCATCCCCCTACAAGGCCCCTGTTCACCATAGCAGGTTAGGCCGCCTGGGCGAAGCACTGGTCCTACTCCCCAGTTGTATCCCCCGACCACCGAGCTCGATAGCTGCAGTCGCTTAATTGCGGCCAGTGTCCAGTATTCGGGAGATAGTAGGTTCGAACCCCACTATCGGCAGCCCTGAAAATGGTTTTCCGTGGTTTCCCATTTTCACACCAGGCAAATGCTGGGGCTGTACCTTAATTAAGGCCACGGCCGATTCCTTCCCACTCCTAGCCATTTTCCTGTCCCATCGTCGCCATAAGACATATCTGAGTCGGTGCGACGTAAAGCAACTAGCAAAAAAAAAAAAAAAAAAAATATCCCCCGACCAAGAGTCTGAAGCTCCAGGACACTGCCCTTGAGGCGGTAGAGGTGGGATCCCTCGCTGAGTCCGAGGAAAAAGCCGAACCTGGAGGGTAAACAGATGATGATGATGATGAGGAAGTAGAAGTGGGTAACAATCCTTTCTTCACCGGCTGGCATCAAACTCACTACTTCTGGAAAAAGATGGATAATATTGGTAATTATAAGTTATGCACACACATACTGCACTACGGTTAAATACAAGAGAGGGCCTTGAGCCATAACTTCGCCACAAATAAAGACATTGTCTATCTATTCCATGGCAACGCTCAGATAGGCACGTTTCCCCAACACTCTAATCGTTATAATTCCCATTGTTAATAGTACTCTATTAATTTTTAATACAAATTAAACCAATTTAAACAGTAGTGTAATTGAAATTTTGTAAACCCATTGTTTCAATCTCAGTTTTAATTTTCAGGCTTTCAGAATAATATTCCTCTGCCCATGACACAGATAATTACTGTACATAGATACTTCGTAGTTAGGCGTTTTTGAACTGGCCAAAGGGGGATGGGATATGGTCTTCTCGCGATTTCCATATTCTACAATAAGTTAAATTCTAAAATGTATACAATTTACAGCACAATTCTGATGAACACGAAGAAGAGGTAGGCAGAGTTTCACTATGCACTGATCAACTTTAATACCAGTAGTAACCATTCACAGTGCACACATGTAGTCGCGATATGACTGCCCTTCGTGACAGCGCGCTGCACAAGGCTGCCAACTTAGAAATCGCATTGTTATTGCTGCATTCCCTAGGGCGACAACAGCGCATTCTGCATTCGATAGTGTCAAAAAGTTGAATTAATGAAGTATTCCGAATAGTGACAAAGCCATTGGTCATGATTGGTTACGTCCGCCTGGTGAAAAAACTATTGGTTGCATAGGTAGGGCCTCGCCGAGTGCAACGCGGTGGCCAGTGTCGGCGGTTTGTTAGTGGGTAGAAAAACATATTTCTTTGTTTATTCAAAGCTGTAGTTGTACGATATGGTATTTTTTAAATGCTGTTTGTTCGGGGCGTCGACTACAAAGATCTTTTGCCCCTGCTTGCACCATGTGTTATGAACCTGCGTGTATTGGCATATTGCGGAAGTGTAAAGTGTTGAACGTGACGAAAAGAACGTTAAGGACGTCACAAACACCCACTCCCCAGGCCAGGGATATTAATCATTTACAATTAAAAATCCCTGACCCGGCAGTGAATCGAACCCGGGGCCAGCGTGGGACAGGCGGACACGTTGCCCCCTACACCGCGCGGCCAGACACGACATGAGTTAAAACCACTGTGCCCTATTGTGAAGCTGCTAGTCTAGTGAGCTATAGGCTACCTTGTACTGCGTGAAGGTAACAGTCAAAGCAAAATATTCTTGTTATGCATTCCATATTGTTTCCTTTGCGGACTTTATTTATTGTGCTTTCTTTTATTCTGTGAGGAATCTGTGTGCGTTAATTTCTGGGAATGACGTCATTTCCCATTACATGCCAGCCAATGGCTACTAATGGACAATGGCGCGTGCAACCTTTCACTGGGTGATAAATGTAAAGATACTTTATGGACCGGATTTCGTGGATCTCTGGCTATTGCAGGGAACACGTCTCTCCTCTAAAAGCAATTCCAGGTAACATTTGCATAATTTAAACTGCCCTATAATGTTATTAATGTGTATCAAGAGATGGTGAAATTCTGCTAAGAGGAAGTATTCTGCAGGAGGTCCAATCATGTGTGAAACAGTAAAAGTATTCTGTAGGCTTATACAAGAACGGAAATATACAGAATGCCTCATATTTTAAAAAAACTAATTTTATTGCATAAGGTACATCACAGTAAACTGGTAGGGATTGAAATAATTTACCAAGGGACCGTAGAAAACTGATAGGGACTGAAATAACTTCATCGTCTTCTTCTTCCTTATCGGTTTACCCTTCAGGGTCAGTTTTTCCCTCGGACTCAGCGAGCGATCCCACCTCTACCGCCTCAACGGCAGTGTCCTAGAGCTTCAGACTCTGGGTCGGAGGATACAACTGTGGAGGATGACCAGTACCTCGCCCAGGCGGCCTCACCTGCTATGCTGAACAAGCACGTCGCTGGGGATGGGAAGATACGAAGGGATAGACAAGGAAGAGGGAAGGAAGCGGCCGTGGCCTTAAGTTAGGTACCATTCCGGCATTTGCCTGGAGGAGAAGTGGGAAACCACGAAAAACCACTTCCAGGATGGCTGAGGTGGGAATCGAACCCAGTCTGTGAGGAATCTGTGTGTGTTAATTTCTGGGAATGACGTCATTTCCCATTTTATGCCAGCCAATGGCTACTAATGGACAATGGCGCGTGCAACCCTTCACTGGGTTATAAAAGTAAAAGTCTTTTTTGGAACAGGTTCCGTGGATGTCTGACTATTGCAGTTAACACATCTTTTCAAATTTCGTGGCAGAGCCAGGAATCGAATCCGGGCCTACGGGGGGTGGCAGCTAATCACACTAACCACTACACCACAGAGGCGGACTAGGGACTGAAATAACTTACCGAGGGATATGTTCAATAAATTTCCAATGTCTTTGCAATCATTTAAGAAAATGCTAGGAAAATAATAAATAGTGAATCTGCCACCTGGGCGACTGCTCTAAATGCAGATCAGTAGCGATTGATTGATTGATTGATTGATTGATTGATTGATTGATTGATTGATTGATTGATTGATTGATTGATTGATTGATTGATTGATTGATTGATTGATTGATTGATTGATTGATTGATTGATTGATTGATTGATTGATTGATTGATTGATTGATTGATTGATTGATTGATTGTAAAAGTTGAAAGCTCATTATGTCATTCTCAGTTCTTAATTCCGAGGCATTTCAACGAATAGTGAACTCCTATTCCACTCCCCTGGCTCAGATGGCTAGTCGGTACATCGCCACTGTTTACACGGTTCATGTCTCGGTAGCTCTATGAGAAATGTTGTTTTTTTTTTTTTTTCTATTCCAAAAACATTAATTTGCACTCAACATACCACGCTACCAAGCACTAGAGAAACACGTGATAATGATTAGATCCCACTACATAGGATTGGCGTTAGGGACGGCAGTCGTCCGTGAAATTGTACTCAAAGTGTAGGAGTATGTTAGGCGGCCGAATTGTTGGCATATCTTAGCTCTAGTTGAGGTTTCTTCACTCGTATCTAATTCAACACTTGGCTGGAAGCCGATAAAGTCGACGAATATGACTAAATTTTCTTTATCTTTGCAAAATCAGAATAAAGTGTGTTATGCTTTCAATAAATTCAAATTGTATTTTCAAAACTAACGATGATCTTCCAAAATTCCTTCAAACCCAGGGTACACTATGAAATCATTATCTTTTCTAAGTAAAAGAATTCAAATAATCCCTGCAAGGTGATTTTATTTCCACTTGATGAAGGTATTTGTTTGAAACTAGTCTAGTGTCATAAGCCTTAAATGTGTCAAGAGCCATATACCATTTCGAAGCACCGCACCGGACTGAGGAAATGAAATGCCGTATGGCTTTTAGTACCGGGAAATACCAGGACCGGTTCGACTCGCCAGGTGCGGTCTTTTAATTTGACTCCCGTAGGCGACCTGCGCGTCGTGATGAGGATGAAATGATGATGAAGACAACACATACACCCAGCCCATGTGCCAGGGAAATTAACCAACGATGGTTAAAATTCCCGACACTGCCGGGAATCGAACCCAGGACCCCTTTGACCAAAGGCCAGAACGCTAACCATTTAGCCACGGAGCCGGACACCGGACTGAGGAGCTCGGAGGGTAGAACGCTGGCCTTCTGAGCCCAACTTGGCAGGTTCGATCCTGGGTCAGTCCGGTAGAATTTGAAGGTGCTCAAATATGTCCACCTCTTGTCGGTAGATTTATTGGCACATTAAAGAACTCCTTTGGGACAAAATTCCTGCACCTCGGCATCCCCCAATAAAAGTAGTTAGTGGGACGTACAAACCTCTTCTTCATTATTTGCTTTACGTCGCAACGACAGGATAGGCCTTAATGGAGACGATGGGAGAGGAAAGGGCCGTGAATTGGAAGAAAGCGCACATGATATTAAGTTACAGCCTCAGCATTTACTTGGTGTTAGAAAAGGAAACCACGGAAAGCCACCTTCAGGGGTGCGGCCAGAGGGGATCGAACCCACTATCTCCCGAATGCAAGCTCACAGCTGCGCGACCCCATCCGCACGGCCGCTTGCTCGCGTACGTAAAACCTTATTTTTATTATTATTACTATTATTTTAAGCATCCGGCTCTTTTTCTGAATGGTGAGCGTAGTTGTCTTCGATTCAGAGAGCCCCGGATTCGATTCCCGAATGGGGTCCACTCAGCCTCGGGAGGTCAAATGAGTAGAGGTGTGTTCGCTTCCCACTTCAACCACCCTGGAAGTGGTTTTCCGTGGCTTCCCACTTCCCCTCCAGGCAAATTCCGGGATGGTATCTAACTTAAGGCCACGGCCGCTCCCTTCCCTCTTCCTTGCCTATCCCTTCCACTCTACCCATTCTCCCACAAGGTCCCTGTTCAGCATAGCAGGTGAGGCCGCCTGGGCGAGTTACTGGTCATTCTCCCCAGTTGTATCCCCCGACCCAATGTCTGACGCTCCAGGACACTGCCCTTGAGGCGGTAGATGTGGGATCCCTCGCTGAATCCGGGGGAAAAACTAACCCTGGAGGGTAAACAGATTAAGAAAGAAAGAATTATGATTATTATTTAAAATATACAAACAAACAAACCCACCTGTCGAGAAAACCGTCCTTTAAGGGGCATGCCTGCCGAGACGACTGATGCTCAGCTTGATGCCTGCAGATATTACAGTTTCACGTGGTCAGCCCACCGACATTTTTAGCCCTGTTGCTTTCTTCACCGGGTCTGATCTTTATCATATCACCCAGTTCCTCAGTCGGACTCATTAAGCAATGTAACATAATAGTGTTGTCCTAGTATCCAGCCCAGGATTAAAATACGTACTTCGATACACTGAGAACTGCACCGGGTGCCTCAATGCAAGACGCAGGTACATTTCCCCCACATTATGGGGGTTGGCTCCAGTTAGCACAATATACTCTAAAGATTTCATAATACGGTAGTTTTGTAGTGCCTGTTACTTACTACCTGTTTCGTCGGCCCAATAACTGAGTGTCGTCGCTAGCTTTTCGGTTGGAAATCCGGGATGAGATTTTTGAAATGGAAATTCTCGCACTTGTCGTTCATATTCCACATAAAGTTGGAGGTCATACGTCTATGATCACTTTATCAATAGTCACGTAAAATTTGCTTATTTCCTATTGGTTCCGACGATCAGTGAATATTAATCAAATAATTGTCTATTTTGCAATTGCTTCAAATTCTGGCTGCCTGTTGTGGGATCAAATACTTGTACAAAAGCTGTGAAAACCGTCGTGATTGTGGAACATGTGTTAATTTGAAAACTTAATTGATTTTAATATATATATATATATATACACAACTTGCTTTACGTCGCACCGACACATAGGTTTTATGGTTGAGGATAGGGCAGATAGTGGCTAGGAGTGGGTGGCAATCGACCCTGGCTTTGCCTGGTGTAGAAATGGGAAATCATTAAAAACCATCTTCAGTGCTGCCGTCAGTGGGTTCGAGCCTACAATCTCCCGAACGAAAGCTGAAGCTACGCGTCAGCGGACCGCGCAGTCCTATGACAAGAGCAGTATAGAACTCCTTGCACAATGAAGTAACAACAGAATAGATCCATTAGGCTACTCTTGAGAATATTTTAAAACATATTTCGCATGCATGAGTCAGTGAATCTAGTGAGAAGTTACTGATATTGGTGGGAGCAGATTTCCATATACGGGACAAATACTTTGTTCTATGATAAAGAAAAATATATTCATCAACACATTGTAATTACCTTTATAATATCCCTTGAATGATGTCCATAGGGGGTTGGTGTAGTGATGATTTTGATGCGTTTCGAGGGGACGTTGTTGAAGTGCCTTTTCGGGAAGACTACTCGCGCGTTTTGCATACGAACTACAGCAGGCTTTGACTGTGACCTTGATCTAATGTGTTGTGTTCACTAATACTACCCTGGTTGGGTGGGGAGAAACTTGTGGTGTGAGTGGCGAGCTGAGAAAGACGAGGAAACCTGTACAGCTGTTATGACAGACCAGTTGGGTTGATGCGCCCTAACGTGTGTGAACAAATGCCTAATACTGCAACCAGTAAAAGTGTATTGTGTATTGTGCTGTATTCCTTATGGACCACGTGAAGAACCTGCAGAAAGGTAAGAGAGCTATAACATGAAATGTAGTACTCCTATAGTAATTCGTCTTACTAATACGTGAACGCTCGTTGCTCTTCGTTATGGATCGAGGGTTGTAGATCTCATCACGAAACTGCAGAGTTTATTATTATTGTTAGTATTATCAAGGTACATAGTAGATACCACGGTGGCAATGACTGTATTCAGAAGAACGGAAATTAAATTAAATAGTAACAACAAATATACAGCAAATAGTTAAGTGTACTGTATATGAAAAAAAATATGTCGGTAAATTATAGGCTATAAAAACAAAAAATCATGAAAACGACAAGAAAATAAAGCAAAGATGTAATCAACCTTAAGACCAAGACATGAAAAGTGCATGTAAATTGCAGTTATTTACGAGTAGCGTAACAATAATGAAGATCAACTGAATAGAAAGTCGGGCAAAATTGAAAGAAAATAGGGTAATATTTTCTTACATATAACACAACATGTTTACAACCCAGTCACTCAGAAATTAATTGACAAGATGAAGACATTCGAAGAGATACGTTAACCTTCAGATAGCACCCTTGTTTCCAGAACCACGTTCGAAGTCTCAAATGTTTAACCCTCCGATAGGCGCGTGCAATGCATTTCCTTTTTTTTTTTTTTTTTTTTTTTTACAATTGCTTTACGTCGCACCGACAAAGGTCTTATGTCGACGATAGGACAGGAAATGGCTAGGAGTACGGAGGAAGCGGCCGTGGCCTTATTTAAGGTAAGCATTAAGGTAATTAATTAAGATATAGCCCCGGCCGTGGCCACAGCTCCAACATCTGCCTGGTGTGAAAATGGGAAACCACGGAAAACCATCTTCAGAGCTGCCGACAGTGGGATTCGAACCCACTGTCTACCGAATACTGGATACTGACTAGTGGTGGGGATGGAGCGAGTAGACCTGTAGAGTAACACTATTCTTGAGGGTACATGACGTCACAGCGGAGCACCGATTCAACCCGAATACTCCGTATAGCGCTGCGGGTGCTTCAGTAAACCTTCCAGCCAGGCTGTACTCTCAACACCACTGTTATTCAGATTCCAGACTGAGACGTCTGTTCTATTTGCATGTTTCCTTATACATATATCTTTGTTTAAAGTTGTTGCGCTATATTTTCTATAGATATTTGTAATAAGAAAGAACCAATTATACCACGAAAGTCCTCCCAAGCATGGCAGTATTTTGCTAGCAGCCCAGGTAGAAAATCCGCTACTTTTAAAAATTGCAATCAAATTTGTTGTACAGGTGGAGGAACGCCAAATTTATGGAATCACATAAAACGGGCGCGTCGTAATGACATGGTACAAGATACAATTGCAAATCGTGAAAGTAATTCCATTCTTACGTATGGAAGAGAGAGTGCGGGAAAAAATGAGTTGCATAGGAGTTTGGCTACTTTTGTATACGGGGGTTATAGAGGACAGAGGATAGAGCCAGATCTGTAGCTTAGATCCTTCCCAACAGAACAGAAATAAACTAGGCCATCTTAACTCACTTGGTAGAGCTACCAACGCGAAATCATGAGGTTGTGGGTTCGGATCCTACTGGTGTCCGATTGGCCATGTTTTCTGTACATAACATCTCTTCGACACGTACTAAATATACGTAACACGACCTAATAGGTTTAAAGTCGATTTCGATTACAATGCGGTCGTGAAAATTTAATATTCATTGAGTCTTAAGTGAACTTGCTCTTGCTCACCTCAGCGTACTTGTTACATCTGTGCCCGCATAGAAGGTGTTTTCATGTGATGGACAAATTCTTTCAGACCGAAGGTCATCGCTTTCTGCAAAACGAGCTGAATCTCTGATATTTCTGCATAGAAATTCCTCCTATATAACACCTGTTCCATGCAATACAGAATACTAATGGTACTTCCCATACTGTCTGTGTGCAACGTGTTGTGTTTGATCTTAATGCTTGTCGCAAGATGAAGAATTGAGTTCATTTGTATACTTTAATTATTTCCATTACTGATGTTATCTTAACAGATTTGTCATTTAACTCCGTATACCACATAGTTGTCAATGAAATGTTTGACTTTATATCAGTTAGGCACATTTCAAAGAATTATATTTCGTTTCGTCATTTATCACATTATGGAATAAGGCACGTTTATCCATATGCATTAATAATTATTTTATTTTATTTATTTATTCATTTGTATGTTTATTTATATCTACTTGATATGCCTCATATTAAGCACAAATTTTTAAATATACTGTTTGTTATGTTATGTGTTAAATTTATATTACATTATAAAAATTGTGCAAATAACCAATAATGGAAATTACGTAGCATAGTACCGCTGATAATAATTGATAATCGTCTTTATAAAATTTAAACTGTAGCTTAGAAGGTCAATATAAAGTTTAAATTTACCACTATAAAGTTGTACTCGGTTCTGTAGGCGTTTTAACCGAGTAATGACGTCATATTACTTGCTCCGAACCGAACCGCTCGTGGATGACACCTGTCATCCATTCTGTAACTCATGTTGTATGAGTAACTTACTAACCGGAGAAAGTTTACTAATTATTTATTAACTACAGTAACCCAACCTAATACCAGATAGCGTCTATTTTAATACAACATATCTGATCAATCAAACAATATGATATTAAGGAAAAGACAAAAAAATACATGGAAATACTTTTTTCCTGACTACTAACTTCATTTTTTGATGCTAAATATGTCAAATTTTCAGATAATGTTAAACATTCCGTGAATACAGATGTTCAGCTTTGGCTGCTCTTGAAAATAGTCGCCACAATTGTCCATCAGATAGTCAGTGCAGGTCCAGGTATGACACTTTGTATACCACCTTCATGTTGTCGTGTTCCGACTTCGCCCTCATTGATGACAGCAGCCTCTATTAACTCCGACGTTCCTTGACCGGCCAACCAATCGTCATTCCAAAGAGTAACAGAGTTCGTTTCCTTATATCATTGGGAATTTCAGGATTTTTCGCTCTCCTTTCAGTTTGAGGTTTCAGCAGCGCCCAAGGAACGTTCTATAAAAAGTCTGTCCTCACTTTCTCGTCATTGTGGGTTTACAATACTTTTTCTGATAGATACTTCAGTAAAGCAACCATGATAGTACAGATGTGTTCTGTGCAACAATAACTAACTTGCAACGTACTGTGTAGAGAATCCCGCAAAGAAGAGGACAGTTTGCATTCAATCAGTGTAAACTTACCAAGGGCCGAACATGGGTGCGTGGATGACAATGGTCCTCCAAGCAAATATACCGGCTAACAGTGAAGTCAGTGTAGCAGTATTGCAGCTGAGACTCAAATGGGTGTTTAGATAAGAGATCGCCAGAGGAGTACACAGAGCCGTGCATGTGTAGTTGTCCAGAGTTTTAAACAACCGTTGTGGAAAGCTGACTGGATGACACCTGTCATCCACGCGCCTAACCTACGGTTAAAGACACAAATTTATACAGATAGCATTAGCCTAATAGTTTATAAAGGAGTAATGCTTATGACACTTTCTTCCAAGTGGCAGCATGTAGGAGGCTGTTTATATATACTGTAACTATGGGTATACAAACAACCTCTACTTCTCAATATCAATCCACATCGCAGACAAAGAATCTAGCGTGTCCAAGAAGCAGATTATCCCTGAAATGATTTTATTCAATAATTATGCAAAATTTCTTCATCTCATACTGGTTATTGATTAGATTTTCTCTCTGAGGTGATATATTTAATATTCACTTATTCATATATTCATATATTGTTAAAAGAAATCTCGCGCGCTGTTGATTCTAGTCTTTTACTTATCAAGAATTCTAATTAAAGTACGGGGACAAGATCTAGAGAGACGAACAAATGATAAAATCATTAAAGCAGACTAATGGAGGTCTGGAGAAAGTCCCGAAGCCGAACTTCACAGTTCGAGTTGATTTACGTTAATTTCAGGCCTCAAATTTAACATCCTCGATTAGGTTCCTGTAAGTTCAAAGTTCACCATCATATTAGGTAGTAATGATATTTCCCTATATTCGCTATATTACTGCAAACAGCCAATATCCACATGCAGTTTGAACGGAGTTTTCAAGTTCGCTGAACATACCACTAGCCTAAAATGTTGTGAATCTTTACGCGGCAAACTGAATGGGCAGTCCTACAATCTAGAACCTTAATATATTTAAATTGGCAGATGTTCTCAAGGGAATTCCGTGCGACACTTACATTAAATTAAGGAGGAAAGATTAAAGCAGAATTAAAAAATATACATATATTGCAAAAGGAAAATGTATGTAGGAGGCAGTGGCGGCGCGTGGATAAAACGTTTGGGCATTCACTGCTTTGGAAAATAACGTGTTCAGATGTATTGTTACTTGATGTTTACAGAGACGTAAAGTAGTGGCATTGCTTGATTGGTAACGCGGCTTTCCTTTTAAGGCATACGACTGCAGTTCGAAGTTACCAAAACAATGAGTAATCATAGAGAGAAAGAATATGGTGCAATTACTTTAAGCTGATCCAGTTTCCTCTGATTTTGAAGACTTTGCTTGCGTAGGAATAATTGCTTCCAGGAGGTGTTAGTAATTAAAAGTTTCATTAATCACGTAAACTTAGACTACATACGATCGGGCGAGTTGGCCCTACGGTTAGAGGTGCGCAGCTGTGAGCTTGCATCCGGGAGATAGTAGGTTCGAACCCCACTGTCGACAGCCCTGAAGATGGTTTTCCATGGTTTCCCATTTTCACACGAGGCAAATGCTTGGGCTCTACTGTACTTAAAGCCGTGGCCGCTTCCCTCCCACTCCTAGGCCTTTCCTATCCCATCGTCGCCATGAGATTTCTCTGTGTCGGTGCGACGTAAAGCAAATTCTAACAAAAAAGACTACATACGCCTGTTGGTGTTATACAAACCCTAGTTAATCAATTATTCCGGTTCATTGCGGTTAATTATATCAGAATCCCAAAACCGTGAAATTAAAATCCCTTCAAAACCTACCACATACGGCAAATGTTAACCGTGCTCTCCGACAGTCCCTCAGCTAATTTAGGGTCTGCTCGTGTCTAAAGTTGGTCCACTCGCCAGCGATTTCTGGGCATGTTCTCCTTGCTCTTCATGACACCTCGCCCTGCGCACCCTCCGTACGTCCCGCAGCTCAGTACAGATATTGAACCTCTTCGCTGGTTCGGGAGAGCAACCGAGTGTTGATGACAAAATTATCGCTGCGTGCGTGAATGCACAGAGCTTATTAAAGGAATAGCCCCTTGATAAACAATTTCACCAAGACTTATCTATTTCTAGGAGGTTCACTGAACCACTGAACATACAAGCTACAGTACAAGCGCCACGCCTGATAGGAAGGGATTGGGAGATTAAGAGAAGGCAGTATAACTAGACGATCATTATAGCAACACATTGATGACTAAAACGTAATTTTAGACTTAAGCTAATTTTAAATGTATAATTCATTTATTCTACCTCAGAGGTGGGGTATTAATTTTGATACTATATAACAATTTTTTAACCATACCTAGCAATTCTCAATCTATTAACAGTGGGCTAAAAAATGTTCATTAGTTGGGAAAACACTCATGTACTGACCTATCAAAGGTCTGGAAACCAACTGGAGGTTCTCGTCGAAAATGGTTGCCGACCAAATCCACTCCAGCCAACTGAAAGACCACTTAATGATTAAAATTACTTCAAAATTTGTAGTTTTAAAAGCTAGACGGCTGTAGCCTTAGTAGGCCAAAAAGACGACAGTAATACTTAATGTTATTAGTTTTGCGTCTCTCTCATTACTTTTACAATGTTGTAAGGCACAGAGGTGCCGGAATTTGTCCCTCAGTAGTTCCTTCATTTGTCGATACATCTACCGCGAGGCTGACGCAATTCAAATACCGCCGGGCTGAGTAGCTCAGACGGTTGAAAGGCTGGCGCTCTGACCCTCATTTGGCATGTTCGATCCTTGCTCAGTCCGGTGGTATTTGAAGGTGCCTCGTGTAGGTACATTTACTGGTACGTAAAAGAACTCCTGCGGGACTAAATTTCGGCATCTCGGCGACTCCGAAAATCATTAAAGAGTAGTTAGTGGGAAAGAAAGCCAATAACACTATTATTATTATTAATTCAAATACCACCGGACTGAGCCAGTAACTTATGGAAAACACCAGCTTGGATTCAGATGGTCAGCGCCTGTACTGTTTAAGCCTCTCATCCCGACTCTTAACCAAAAAATAACGTACGAAAGTGTAATATACCCTATTTAAGGTATCATTTTTTTAAAAATTTCTACATCACGTTTCCATTTCTTATTGAGATTGATTAGCTTTCCCGCTGCCATGCGCTGCTTCTCGTGAAAATCCTACCGGTTGTCACCGGGATTCAAACCCGGAACACTAGGGTTGGGAGTCGAGTGGCTAGACCCTTGTTTCACATTGCCCCACTTATTTACCTCAGTTTATGCCCGTTATTTACGAAGCCATTGCGTTTTGGTCGGGGCTTTAAAAACGGATGCCCTCCCTGTCGCCACTTAAATTTTCAGGCGATAATTCCACTCTAGGATCCTCCGGGATACCAGCCACGACCATATGAGTGGAAAGCCAGGAGTTTAGCTATTTTGCTTAACACGCCCTCTGCTGGTACTGGTTCTGTTAATCAGTTGATTCCCAAATAAATTTCTAAATAGAAACACTTCTGGATTATTTTCTCCTTCTTAATGGGTTCCGTTAAATCTCGAGAAATATTTTTTTGAGTTTTTGAATCAGGAGGACTTTTTTAAAGTTTGAAATCACTAACAGATAATGATATGCAGTATTTTGAGTATAATTCATTTTACTCTGTTAATCAGTGATTAGAGCTGTAGGCACGCTATTCTAGATGTATCTTCTTTTCCTGGTAGTGATGGCAAGATTATTCCGTTATCATGATGATATTATCTGTATGCTTAACATCACGTTACCTGCGTAGATAAATACAACGCTAATCTACGCAAATTTATCTGTGTACTTCAAATATTTAACTCGTGCTTCGTCTGTATCTCGGATTACGTATACAATACAGTAGTCACAACTAATTTCAGTTCAATTTTTTGTCTGTCTGTTGATTCCATTTGTTTGTTTGTTTGTTTGTTTGTTTGTTTGTTTGTTTGTTTGTTTGTTTGTTTGTTTGCTTGTGGCGATTTCAAGGCAAAAACATACGAACAGAATTTCTTGAAACTCGGTATTATTTTTACATGTTCGCCGCCGATGACGACACACGTGCGTCATGACTCCACCTTCACGTAGTGCCGATGACGACACACATGCGTCACACTCCACGCCAAATATTAAAGCTCATATTTCCGCCAGTACGTATGTAAACAGAGTAAACTAGCAGACCACTTCTGTGTGCACTGTTAAGATGTTGTTAAACATAAGCTCCAACCGGGCAACAAGTTAATTACAATAATTGTAGTCGTTGCAATTCGGCATAATTTTTTGCGATGTCAACAGAGAATAATGAGGTTACAGGGTGTTCTCAGTGGAAGAAACACCGCCTCGTAGGCTCCCAAAACCTATCATATTGCCTACTATTTTCGATCATTTTTATATTCCACTCCCCACTTCACCCCCACCCTTAAGGGTGCTAGGGGTGTCTTTCCCCCACGCGGTTAGTCTCCTGATAGTAAGTCATAAGTGTACAAAGTTAGGTTCAAGTCGTCCCAGTAGTCCTGAAAACAATGGATTCGGCACTATTATTAATCGTTTTAATTTTTATCTGTATTTCAGACCTTCCCCTAAAGTTTCTAGGGGTGCCTTGTCCTCAGCATTTTTCACACACACAGTAAGTAATATTTGCACCAAATTTGGTTGACAACGATGCTGCAAAATACACACACAGCCTACATCCATCATCCCGGTCATTTTGGTCATTTTACTTTTTCACCCTTTCTCACCCCTTATGCCAATGAAGACTGATCTTGGACTTATAAAGAATCCGGAGTATCACTATTCATCTCAGCAACCCCGGAAAGTATGGATTCGACACTATTTTCAATTATGTTTAGGCCTATATATCACTCCCCCCTCGCAACCCCCCTCCCCTCACAAAAAAAAAGGATGCTGAACATGGACTTTAAAGAATGCTGAGTGTCAATATTCATTTCGTTGACCACGAAAACTATGGATTCGACACTATTTCCGATTATTTTTATACCTCACTCCCCCCTCGCACCCACCCCAACGGATGATGAACTTGGAATTATAAAATATCGGATTGTCACTATTCATCTCAGCGACGCCGAAAACTGTGTATTCAACACTAATCTCGATTATTTTTATATCTCACACCCCTCGTTCCCCACCCGCAAGGGATAAAAAATATCCGGAGTGTCACTATTCACATCAGCGACCCCGAAAAGTACGAATTCGACACTGTTTTAGATTATTTTTATACGTCAATCCCTCCCCCCCCCCCTACCGATCTTATGGGTGCCTGTGGTGTCTTATCCCCGCATGGTTTGTCTACTGATACTCATAAGTGTACCAAATTTGGTTGAAATCGCTCCAGTGGTTTAGGAAGAGATGTAATACATACTGTACATACCTACACAACGACGTTGTATATATAGACTTATAGTGGTAAATTAGAGAGATTCGCCTTTGCTCGTTGGGAACCCCCGGTTTCTCTTCGTTACGAGAGGGTGAAAACTCGTGTCATTCCACTGTTGATATTCTATATTTTTCACAGTTAAATATTTTACACATGTAATACACAGCTACATTCTTCAAACTGGGCAGACCTAGCAAAGCTGGTCCTATGACATGAAAGTATATCTCGAACACGGCATGATGGATTGCTATTTCCAAATAATAGGCATAAGAATGAACCTCCTATCAAGAAGGGTACTCTATGTTCGACGACGCCGAAATATACATATTATATGCCAGAAAACTGAATCTTAATGAAGCTCATTATAGTTCAAGTTTAATTATGATACAGGTTCTCCAACAGTCACAGTTCAGATTTTCATTACGATACAAATGTTTGACCAATTCGGTCAGGATAGCATCGCACCTGCGCTCATCGCACTAGCTGCGCACTTGTTTCCACAATCAAACATGTCGCACACAAGTGACAACAGTGAACTTACACCACCGGAAATTTCCGCAAAATCTCTGAATGTGACTAATAAATTATTGCCCTAAAAGTCACTAAAAATGTACGACAGTTCATGGATTGGAGAAGAATAAAAACACGTAAATTCTTTTTCAGAAAATATATTACTGGTATACTTCAAAGAACTGTCACTTACGTTGAAATCATTAACCTTGTGGACCCACTACTCGATTTTGCAATCACCACTAAATATTAAGTACCAAATTGACATATCAAAGTATTGCAAGCTGTCCACCTCATGGCCGTATCGATGAGTATAATCAACAAATTAATCTAAAAAGCCATCTAATCGATACTTTAATTAAATCGATATTTAAATAGATATTTAAATCGATACTTTATATTTAAATAAAGTATCGAATAGGTGTTTTTTAGATTAATTTTTTGATATCAAAGTACTCCAAATTAAATGCCCTACTAAAACGTAGATCGGAGGGATATAGAGCGAAAAAACCCAAAATATTTTCAGCTGCAGAATTGAAGGCATTCTTAAATAACGCACCAGATATTGGATACCTCAAGATAAAAGTAAGTAAATTTTCGTTTAACTTCAGCAGTTTTACAATTGCCATAAAAGTAGAAACAGTTGAGGCAAAAATATAACGTTATTAATATTGTTACAGGTAGCAACAACTTTTGGAATTATAGGAACATGCCGAAGACATGAATTGCATGATTTGAAAGTTGATAATGTAAAGGTTATCGGATCAGTAGTTACAATCTCAAACACAGAGACAAAATCAGGACGAGCCTTTACGGTAACAGGAAAATACTATGAAATATGCAAGAAATTTATGAATCTACGTCCAGAAGTTTGCAACACTCCATCCTTCTTTATAAATTACCAACATGGAAAGTGCACTCTCCAAAAAATTGGCATATGTAAACTGCGGAATATGGGAAAAGAAATAGCACCCTATCTTAATCTCCCCAACTCCAATGTGTACACAGGGCATTGCTTTCGTAGGAGTTCGGCGACAATTTTAGTGAATGCTGGTGGTGATATTACGGCACTAAAACGTCATGGAGGCTGGAAATCCACTACTGTAGCCGGGGGATACAATGAAAAATCAGTCTAAAATAAAATTGAAGTCTCCAACCCAATATTAAAATCAGCAGAAAAACATAACACATATTTTAACATCAATGCACATTCTACTTCCAATATTCCATAACCATATGGCACATTCCCGCAATTTCACTTCACCAACTGTATAATAAACAATTTGAATTTGAAATAACCTTCTATCAATGTTTTTATTTCAAAGTTTTGAAAACGTATGACATTGTCAAGGTCTCTGATCCATTCACGGAAAATCAATAACCCAGCGCATGCGCTCTACGCTCTGTTCAGTAAACAACTGTCAAGCGACATCTCGACAGAAATTTATGAATATTTAAAAATAGAGTTATAATTATCGTCGAGCATACAGTAAACAGTCGTATGCAACTCGCCTATAATGGTAATTAAGACACGTGTATGTTTAAAAAATGAGCGAAGCGAGTTTTTAAATTTCCATACGAGGCTTGCTCCATAATGTACTATCATAAAACATGGCGACGTATTCCTGTCCTCTTATATACAGCACTAGCTGTAGCACCCGGCGTAGCCCGGGTCGTTTTTGAATGTTTAACCTAATCTCGGTTAACTGATGCGTGAAATGATTGTTTATAGAATGCCTTTATGAGTTTGTTTATAGAATGCCTTTATGAATTGTTGATTTTACGATATAGTATGGAGTTTTGGAGTTATTTAGATATGTTTGATTTCAATTTTTAGATTAAATTTTATAGTAAAACCTTGTCCTTGTGGAAGCTCGAATAGACTGGGAAGTATTTGATCCTCTCAAAAAAAAGTCATAACTATATCTACTTACCCGTCGCGCTATAGATACGAAGTACGCGATTTCAACTGTCAATGAAACTGTCACCCATCAGCCTTACGACCCTAAAAGCAGTGGAAGCGGTGGAATCACGTTCATCAGTAGGGCTGTGGGTCTCCTGAATCCGCTGAGTCAGCACTTTTTTGCTGCAACAGCAGCCGAGGTCATAGACCCCTTGCATAGTGTACCTAGTTCGGTTCCGACTCCGAGGTCATTGACACCTAGTAGGCTAAGCCGATTTGTGAATTTTGCTTAAGAGAGCGAGCCTAACCTCACAGTCGCCATATTCAGGGGCGTAACCTCACTATAACGGCTAGTTGCCCTTCCCGACGCCTAACAGAGCGAGCCTAACCTCACACCCGACATCTTGAAGGGACTATCCTTAGTTTTACTGCAAGATGCCTTTCTCGACGCTAATTGCACAAGATGGCGGCTATACACAGCTCCTTATTAGACGGCCTAGGGGTGCTTGTGCAACATGGCGGCTATACACAGTCTTATAGGCGATTGCGCAAGATGACGGCTATACATACGCTCTTACGGTGAAAGATGCCGGCCACGGGCGATTGCACAAGATGGCGGCTATATACAGGCTCTTATGGAGAAAGATGACGGCCATGGGCGCTTGCGCAAGATGGCGGCTATACGCGGCTTCTTATGCTAGTTGCTTTACTAGTTGCTTTACGTCGCACCGACACAGATAGGTCTTATGGCGACGATGGGATAGGAAAGGGCTAGGAGTGGGAAGGAAGCGGCCATGGCCTTAATCAAGGTACAGCCCCAGCATTTTCCTGGTGTGAAAATGGGAAACCACGGAAAACAATTTTCAGGGCTGCCGACAGTGGGGTTCGAACCTACTATCTCCCGAATACTGGACACTGGCCGCACTTAAGCGACTGCAGCTATCGAGCTCGATGGCTTCTTATGGTGAAAGATGCCGTCCATAGGCGATTGTAAAAGAAGGCGGCTATACATGGGCTCATATAGCGAAAGATTACGGCTATGAACGATTGCGCAAGATGGCGACTATAGATAGATGGCGGCCATGGGCGATTGCACAAGGTGGCGTTTATACATGGGCTCTTGTAGAAAAAGATGACGGCCATGGGCGCTTGCGGAAGGTGACGGCTATACACAGGCTTATAGGCGATTGCGCAAGATGGCGGCTATACATAAACTCTTATGGATAAAGATGCCGGCCATGGGCGATTGCACAAGATGGCGGCTGTACATGGGCTCTTATGGAGAAAGATGACGGCCATGGGCGCTTGCGCAAGATGGCGGCACTACACAGGCTTACAGGCGATTGCGCAAGATGGGGGCTATACATAGGTTCTTATGGAGAAAGATGTCGGGCATGGGCGATTGCACAAGATGGCGGCTATACACAGGCTTATATGTAGAAAGCTAGCTTAGAGGCTACTGCGCAAGATGGTGGCTATACACAGGCTCATATAGAGAAAGCTAGCTTAGAGGCTACTGTGCAAGATGGCGGATATACATAGGCTCTTATGAGACGGCGTAAGGGCGCTTGCGAAAGATGGCGGCTATACACAGGCTGTTATGAGAAAGCTGGCTGAGGGAGGGGGGGGGGCTACTGCGCAACATGGGGGCTATACACAGGCTCTTATAAAGAAAGCTAGCTTAGAGGCTACTGCATAAGATGGTGGCTATACATAGTCTGTTATGACTTCCTCCTCCTCCTCCTCCTCCTCCTCCTCTGTTAAGGCATAATTTTATATATGTACTGAATACCCAATATAATTAGTAAAAAATAATGTGGTGCCGGAATTTAGCTCTGCAAGATTTTGCGTATTATCAGAAATACCGAATACCTACACTTCACGTTCGATACCTCTGCAGGCCTAACGTTGCGCTGACCACCCATTAACCTCCTATGACTTGACATGGTACTAGGGAGATGGTGTAAGACTTAATACATATGCTTTATTTATTGAGGCGTAACGCTGAAAGGCGATCTCAGGTCTTGGGGAGTTGAGTGATCGCGCAAGGTATCAGCCAAAGAAAGACAAGGGGTACGAAAGGCGTGAAAAAATTAAAGAATACTTAGCCCCCGGTAAACCTGATAGCGTTGGAGTCGGAAGAGACCAAGGAAGGTCGGACAGGATAGATAAAAGTAGAAGCAATGTCAAGATTTATCTAAGGGCTCCCGTAAACGCCAAACCTACGCTCTTCAGTTCGGAAATATAATATTTGAATCTTTTGGCATGGGTTATAAGCATGTAGCTCATGCGGAGCGTGAAATAAGGAATACATTGCTTACATTTAAGCCCCGTGCTATTATTCTGTTTTTAACTTGGAGTGATGACGTTATCATGGTTATGCATGTTTAGACTTGTTCGTTATGAAGTCACTTACTCAAGCCTTTATAGATGGAATGAGTATGTGTAATGGGGCAAAGGAATGCAATAAGTACAACATTTTGAATGCAATGAAATAATGATTTACAAAATTGAAACAATCTTATAGAACAGTCTTCGTTTTGCTGCTGACAAGGTTTCTATGCTTTTTAACAGCTTTCTACGAAGAGGTAGCATGCTTCCGAAATTGTAATGCCTCCTGCAACATTCAAATAAAACAAAACATTTAGTGTTTATGAAATATTTTTTACTATGTATGTTATGCTTTACAAAGAAGATAATGCACTCCTTATCTTGTTGTTATTCGTGTGGTTTCTTCCTTTTCTGAATTATCTTGATCATGTAGTGAAATGAATGGAAAACGTTTTCCATACCCTCGGAATCCTCGGATTTGATCCATCACAATCATCATCGTCATTTTGTCCGTGATGCTTTTAATGACGTTGACAGCTTCTGCATGAAGCTACATCGATTGACATCTTACTATGGAGAGGAAGGATGTCCAGAAAATTATTTACGAAAGGAGCAGTGTACGTAGATAAATATCCTGGTGGTAAATATTAAATCAGATATTTCGACATCTGAGATAAGGTTCCATATTTATAGAACATCTTAATAGCCTTACTTATTGTGTGACATAAATAAGATGTTGCGTATTAGCGTGCGAACGGCATGCACATTGACAGTTTTGTTTGTTATTAAGACGATTGTCTGTAACCGTGTATACCTTTCCTTCTTTCTGTCTCATAGCATCCGATGTCGAAGCACACACTAATATTGATAATAAAGGACTACTCTTTAGAAGGAGGGATTGAGCTAACCTCAGTTACTAACCTCAGGAGGAAGAGGAACGTACCTGACCTGTGAGGCGGAGGAGAAGGAACACGGTTATGTCCGGTCGGAGGAGAAGGAAGCTGTTATCTTAACAGCTGTTACATAAAACAAAATAGTGTCGGAAAAGGATTATGTTACACAATAATACGCTTACGGCGTAATTCATCTTCTATTTCTTGAATCTCTCGTATATACACTGCGTATCCAACATCTTGATAAGCTCGTAGGAGTTGTAATCGTTCAACGAGTAAGTTAACGTCTTTACAGTATCTTACATCTGCGTAGGGTAACAGAGTTTTGCTAATACGGGTATACAGTTGATGTGTAGAAAACGGAATAACTTGTTTTGATACGTTATGTGCTTCTGCAATGTTATTAGCAGATAAAAACTTAACACGGTTTGATTGAAAAGAAGCGGTTAAATCTTCTTTTTCCTTCTACTGCTGCATCTCGCTTCTCTTCTTGAGATGTTTGCACAGCTACAGAACATGTTGTTGGCTTAGAAAATAAAGTAGAATGAAAAAGCTCTGATGGAAAAGAAACGCTTTTTTCTTTATCTTCCTTATGCATCTCCTCTTTATTTGGTGGTGTGAGGTTAGTAACAGAACATGTAGTAAGCTGAGACAATGTTATATCGTTTCGATTACGCTTTTTTATATCGCGCTTTCGACATTTAGTTAATGTTTCTATGCGTTCTACTGGTAAATTATCTAAACAAATGTGAATAGAATTTACATGGTGTGCGAGATTATTACGTCTGTTGAATATAGCAGTACATTGTTTGCATACATACATTTCGAAGTTATGCTTTACAGCTTTATGTCGTTGAAGATTGTCAAGTCTTGAGAACCTCACACTACAATGATCATACATAAATATAATAGATGCTTTACAGATAGATATGATGTATAGTTTTACACTGTAACCAGCAAATGACAACTGCCTATCTATCTGTAAAACTGCGTCTAATATGGAGGAGAAGGAGGAGGAGGAGGAACTATGCCCTGTCTGAGGAGGAGGAGTAGGAGGAAGCTGCTATACACCCTACTACACTCGGTTTTCCAAGCAAACGCTGGTATGTTCCTTAACTATGGCTACGACCCTATTACCCTTATAGTAACATAATTTTGATAAAAAGCACGTGGATTTTAAATTGCCTGCCAATACGTGCATAAGATGGCAACAGTGAGGTTTAGAGCCGTCAAGATGGCAGCAGTGAGGTTAGCGATATTCTGGTGTTTAAAATTCCGTGCCCATGTGGTTAAAGATGACAGCTCGGTGTCCCATTAATTAGCTTTGAGAAATTCATCACATATATCTATTATCTATCTGGTCATACTAGTGAATAATTGTGCTTAATTTGATTATCTGTCAGTAGTTTCTTTTGTTGTGATCGATTTAAGGACAGGTTATTATTTTAAAGGAAGGTATAGAGAAAGAACATCTCCCTCCCCTAGAAGAAGAAGAATTACATAAGGGAGAAAAGTCATATAACGTAGTAATTAGAAAGACGCCCTCGGCCTCATAAAATTTCCCCCGCAGTAGTTGCAGAGAAAGAGGATTCACCCAGGAAAGCTGGAGAAAATTATGACAGGTTTTATCTGACGTTTGTAAGTAGAAGTAATCCAAGACTCAGCTAGAGTCCTGTGATGAGCGAAGAATTTTCTACCTCGATATTTACTTACATTCCATTCACTATTTCCGCAGACATTGTTGTCGAAACGACTTTTTGCTCTACTGTATTAAACAAGTATAAGTAATTTTGTTTTTCATTACGTGTGAAATCACTAACTTTAGGTTTTTGTGTACCGTCTGATTCTAAATTTAATGAATTCAAAGTTCCTTTCATAAGATATTCTCTCAATTCTTTAACTACCAGTTTTATGAACATTGCAACGAGGTTTGGAGTGAAATAAATCAATAAAAGCAAAGTCGTCTCTGTACAGGCCATGAGGGTCCTTGCAATGGTGGAAGGTAAAGGCTTCCATTATTCGTAACCTTTGCACTTGATGGGTAGAGTGTTTAGCTCTACGCCCGACTGCCTTTGCCCCCAGGAATAAACCTGGTACTCATTTTTGGTGTAGGCTGAGTGAACCTCAGGACCATATGATTCCGGAAGTGGAAATAACGTTTTTTAAATTGTTCGACTTCGACGGAGAATCGAGCCCACGTCCTTCCAGATGAACCGACAACACCTTTACTGCCTCGGCCAGGCAGCTTCTTTGAAGTGAAATGTTTTAGCTTAGTAAGAAATGTTAGACGTGCAGACTGCAGTCTAAAAAATTATTCTGATTCGTGTACATTTTTTCCTCTTAAAATAGTAATCACCACCACCACCTCTTTTTAAGAGAAACGGTCTTCAGATGTGTACCTCGCTGCTCTATAGGGGAGTTATTGTTCTTGTAATTCCAACAAGGTACAGTACGAAATCTCAGCCACCATTACATTATTCACTGTAACGAAGACATGTAGACCCTCCAGTCCCATTGCAATCAGTGGCGAGCCAATATTGATGATCTGTTCTAGGAAAGAGAAATCCCCATGCCATGACTACATCGAGACACAAGGAACTTCGCTTTTATCTCAAAAACTGGTTGTAGCTCCAGGCTCTGCTCGGGTACTTTCTTAGAATGCTTAATTTTAGAATTTGTATTACTTGTTTGAACGTTGATTGCTAGTTTATAACCTCTTTTGCAGATTTAGAGTTATTATTATATGTTTAATGTTAAGTTTTAGATAATTTAATTTCGGGTGAAAATATTTCTTTATGGCAGTCCAGCTTGTCTGGGAAGTAGTTGATCCTTTCAAACAGGTATTAAAATTAAGTTAAAACTGTATATATTTATGCATTGCGTTAGTAATGTGAAGTAGACGATTCCAAAATTCAATGGGACTCTCACCAGTAAGCCTTGGGATCCCGAAAACTGTGGACTCAACACAAAACTCTGTCACCGGGCGAGTTGGCCGTGCGGTTAGGAGCGCGCAGCTGTGAGCTCGCATCCGGGAGTTAGTGGGTTCGAACCCCACTGTCTGCAGCCCTGAAGATGGTTTTCCGTGGATTCTCATTTTCACACCAGGCAAATGCTGGGGCTATACCTTAATTAATGCCACGGTCGCTCCCTTCCCATTCCTAGGCCTTTCCTGTCCCATCGTCGCCATAAGACCTATCTGTGTCGGTGCGACGTAAAGCAACTAGCAAAAAAAAAAAAAAAAAAAAAAAAGAAACTCTGTCATTTAGGAAAATTTTCTTTCACACCCCTTCTCAGCCCCTTGGCCGATGGAAGCTAAATTTGGACTTAAGTGGCATCCAGAGTGTCACAATAAATCACAGTGACCACGAAAACTATGGATTCGACTCTAATGTAGATCGTTTTCGCTTATTTTTACATGGTAACCACTCCTCTAGGGGTGCGAATGGTATGTTACCCCACAGTATTTTTCTCCAGATAGTAAGTCATAAGTGTACCACGTTTGGATGAAATTGCTACGGTGGTTTAGGAGGAGATGTGGAATATACACATATTCATTTTTATGTAAATAGAAGATGGAAGATAGATTACTGAATGTTACGTACAGTATCCACTACCGGTCTACCGATCAGTTTTAGAATTGATATATATACTGCTAAAGCACGCCCAAGAAGTCAATGGCTCTTTAGTAAAGTATATTTATTAGGGAATCAAATACACACAGGCACTGGGAATAGTACATCGAAATTTATGACGCCAAGAGTTAAGGTTACCGGTACTGTAAAATCTTTCAAGAACTGGAGTAAGTCGTAGCCCAAAGGCAAACGCGTGTTCTTATTTAAGCAGTACCTACTCCAGTAAATAAATGGATCCGAGAACACCAGGATTTTAATGCAGTGAACGGAGAGAAAACATTGAAATGACCACAAATGCGTCCATTGTCCGTAGTATACCAGCAGATCCAAAAACGACAGCCTTCGTAAGCGTTGCCACAGAGAAGTTGAAACAATTGCCTATGTTATAGGAGCATATCCACATGGTAAACTTACGGAACTCATGTCATCATACAGACAGATCATCCATCGCTAGTGCAATGAAGGAGAGAAAGGTTTAATGTGTATGAAGAGGTACATGGTCTCTTCACTGATGGCAGAAATAGGCAAGCTGACATCAACGCCTTACAGCTACAGTGCATTCTCCCCATGGATACATTATAGACACCACCATTAGTTGCGAGATCCACGAGATCCAACCTGAAAAATAACCAACCACAAGATAAATAAATAAATAAATAAATAAATAAATAAATAAATAAATAAATAAATAAATAAATGTACTTAACAAGTAAAGGATTGCTACAGAAGTACAGAAAACCCTGAGGAAGATTTTAGAACCTACATATGTTCTTGGACAATAGACAATGAGACCATACGTAAAACTGGAAAACATAAAGGGAAAGAATTGTCGATTAGGAAGAGACGAGTACATTCTTAGGCACATCTATTCAGGATGAACCATGAAAGGCTTACACCAAGATACTGATCCAAGATTTATAAAAATCGGCTACTGTTATCTTCCTACTTTTACATAGGACAATGACTTGCTTTATACAAGGATCATCCAGTACAGGACAGATCAATAGAGCTATGGGTTTTGAGAGGCGCCGCGTTCATATACGACATTTACATCGGCTGACCACAAACCCCATTTCTGAAAATTTGTTTTGTATATACTACTTTTGATCGATTCTCCGAGTTGTGAACGTCTATTGGTGATCAAGATTCACTTAAACTGTGTGTACTGGTGGTCAGTTGTCTTTTTCCAATTTATTATTCTTTACGCTTCTGGTGTTCTTTCTGAAGGCTGCAATGTATACGTAAAATTTCACTATATTCGAGTCGTCAGGTCACGTATACAGTATAACAGGTGGCGGAGTCCGGCTCCATGGCTAAATGGTTAGCGTGCTGGTCTTTGGCCACAGGGGTCCCGGGTTCGATTCCCGGCAGGGTCGGGAATTTTAACCATAAGTGGTTAATTCCCCTGACACGGGAACTGGGTGTATGTGTCGTCTTCATCATTAAGACGCGCAGGTCGCCTACGGGAGTCGAATCAAAGACCTGTACCTGGCGAGCCGAAGTCTTCCGACACATCCCGGCACTAAAAGCCATACGCCATTTCTTTTCATTTTTTACAGGTGACAGAGCTGTCTCTCTGCAGAATTGCAGCAACTTCCCTCCGAGTTCAGGCAAGTCACGATAAACTGAGATTAACTCTCGCTAGAATTCGTTATTAACGTTTTTTGTTGACACCATACTAAACCCACACCTTTGCTGACAGGATGTAGTGTTTACAGTGCACTATGTCTTCTGGTATGGGCTAGAATAATTTTTTTACTTTCATTGACCTGTCTCATTCTCATCCTTGGCTTTGACAATATGAAAGTGACCGAGGTATGAACGATGCTAGTAATGCCATTCCTTATGTAGCCAGTCCCTGCTATTAGTGGTGTGAAAATATCGCTCATAGGGTCAGTTGGTGTATGCATTTCAATGGGATTGGTAGACTGATATGTAAGAGCAACGTCTGGTTCAGTGAGGAAAGCAACGGGAAACTCCCTCACTCCTCATTTCCCTAGTGTGCCTCTTCAGTGACACCTAGGCTATCTGTGACAGCTGTTGGTGGAGCTGTAGAGGATGAAACCAGCCTTCGGGCTGAATACCCAGCATACATATATACTAAACCGGACTCAGGTAGATGCAGGAAAGATCTTCACACGGCCAAATGTCGTCAAACACTGCCATAGACGTTCATACCGCTTGTCAAGTAGAGAGTGTTGCGCAAATTATTTCGGTCTCTCCCGATTTGCTTCAAACAGTAGTGCAACTAGTAAATCAGTGCATTATCACAATATTTGTGCAAAACCCTTTGTTGCGCAAATTGCTTGATCGTGTATGGGGGCCTTATACAGTGCTGTGCCCTTGCGGGACGAAATTCCCAGCGTGATATCTCTGCTCTAGACATTCGTATTTATTGTTGTCGGCGGGTGGTACTGCCTAACAGTTGAATCGTCGGTCCTTAAGGAGGAAATTGAGAGAACTTCTCTCAAAATATTATTGCACTTGGGCAAGGAGGCATTAATGTTAGTTTATCGCAGTGTGTAGGCGTAGGGCAGGGCCTCTACAAACGCCCAAATACTCACATGCAAACTGCGGCGCAGAGTTTCTGTGCACAGTGCATCGGTCCCACTCAGTTCGGCTCGGACCAACGCTTCGTCTCTGGGCTACTCGGCTAAGCTCGGCTCAACTCGGCTCGGATTTTGGAGCGCTACGGAGCAAGTGAGGAAGAGGGAAACAGGGGAAGCGAGCGAGACAGGCGTGGAGAAAGGCAGAGACAGCGCTATTGCTCCAAGTCGAGGAGTGGGGGTCTGCATTCTGGTCAACAAAACGAAGTCGTATTTTGCACCGTGCACAGTGCATGGACCCTGAGAGGCCCTAGCGTAGGGGATAGCAGGGAAAACAGCGTACACTCAGGGGACCGAATACAGTCATCAAACGAGTCTTGCATTATCGACAGGACAAGATGAATATTTTACAGAAACATATTTTTAAGTGCTGCAGACGCAAAAAACAATAGAGCGAAAACATACTTTAAAGTTAACACACAATGTAATAAATATACAAACACGGAATATTAAAGCGGAAGGAACCACTGTATAACCTAGATCTCATCAACTAACTATTGTCATAGATTCAGCGCGCAACTGTACCTGGCGAAAGCTGGATGACAGAGCACCGGACGTAAATAAGCAGAAGTTTTTGGCCAGACCGAGTGCGATTTTATTATTTTAAACGCGCAATAAATCGGTACCCTGACAACTAGAATAATTTCCATGTCAGCGATGCTTGGTGTTGGACTTGCCAATAAAAATACAAAATCGTGATTATCACCATTATCATAGCTCATACGGTAAAAATGTACGAGACTAAGGGATTGAAAATTAACTACTTTGTTGTTTACTGCATTTAGGCGAAACTAATATTGCTCACTTCCTCGGTTAATGCTCTCATGGTGAAGCTCTACGAAGGACAAGGTATTATAAATGTGATCTACCAAGGTTCAACCGTTAAGGAAATCGAGCTCTGCTGTCTTCGAGGAGGTTCGTGGTGTCTGTTGCAGGCAGCACCAGTTGAGTTGACACGTTAGCCTTCAAAGACCACCGACAGGGCTTCATAATAGGTCCGACGATCAGATTTGAAAAGTCTGAAACACAACCCAATGAGGTTCAAGAGGAAATGAAAACAACATATGAACTAACAATCTCATTCTATGAACAGGAATACTAGTTGGATGATATCGAAGTCATTGGATTAATGGTTGCCTCCGCGCTAGAGGAACAATTCCTCTATTTTTCGTCCAGGTCTCTGCAAAATTGTTTTATCTCGATCAGGCATTAACAAGAGAAGTTGGAGTGACTGCCTTAAAATATTCAATCCAAATCCTGAAGAACCGTATTTCCCAACAATGAAACGACATGTGTCAAAACGAATATTTATAACCCCCTTCCCTCGCATGGCACTACAGCCCTGAAGGACCTGGGCCTACCAAGCGACTGCTGTTCATCCCGAAGGCCTGCAGATTACGAGGTGTCATGTGGTCAGCACGACGAATCCTCTCCGCCATTATTCTAGGCTTTCTAGACCGGGGCCGCTATCTCTCCGTCAGATAGATATTTATTCAGCTCATAATTCGTTTTTAAATTTCTCTTATTTTACAGTATACTTTGTCCTCAGTGGCAATCTTCAGTTGGCGAAAGTCGAGATAAATTAATTAATTCAGTACGTGCCGTCTTCATCACCATTTCATCCTCATCACGACGCGCAGGTCAACTAAGGGATTCAAATCAAAAGACCTGCACCAGGCCTCTCCGGAGGCCAAACGCCGTTCAATTCAATTCTCTACTAATTTGAATTTCATCCTATAATACAAGGTTCTATATCCATAAGTACTTAAGTGTTCATATAGGAATTGCTTTGTATAGATATTCCGACGTTCTAAAAATTCTCTTCAAGTAGTTCTAAGGCCCTCTACTACGTATCATGTTGGAGCTGATATCATTCCTACCAGCGATATGACGGGGGATCACCTGTTTCAAGCAGTAGAGTGTTGGCGTACTGGTAAGACGGTAGCGTGAAGTTACTGCGAGTTGTGTGTGACATGGAGCTTTGTTGTTACGAACTTACGAAGCCACCTTCAACATATAAATTTTACTGACAATGAATGATACCCTTTCCAAAATCATCGGATGAATCAAGAATTAAATACAGGCCCTCCACATAAGAGGCAGATATGCTTCACCTTCTCCACGTGACTGAGGCGCATCGTTCCTCGGTGGGAATACATCCTCGGTATTCCCTGTCTGTCATGTCGTAAAAAAGGTCATAAAAAGGGGAGCCAGGGACTTTTATATTGGGAGCGTGGGTTGGTGTTCATGGATCTTCTAGTTGAGTGTGGTATTTCTTCCCCTTACTTGTGCCAAGCTTCTCGCCTTCTTCTTGACTACACGTCCTCCCTCGATCAACTCTTGCCATTTCTGACCCCGAAGGCATTAGGTTTGTGAGGCGTATGGAGTCTTTCATTTTCACTCCCTTCGTGGCCCTTCTCTTTCTTTTGCTGTTACCTCCATTCTTCGAAGAGTCGGACGCCTCCCTATCTCATTCTGGTTCGTGTTTATAGAGGATAGTTGCTCATTTTTTCTTCCTATTAAAACAATAATCACCACCGCCTGATCGCAACATTGATGCCAAGTGGTATTGCAGGTTTTTAATATGATTCTAGGTCAACGAGCCATACTTCATTAAAGAATGAGTCGAACCACTCATCAATACAACTCAGAAAATCATGGCGATGATGCATGTTATTTAAAGGGGCCTAACATCCAAGTCATCGGCCTCTAACTCAGAAAATAAAAATGAGCCGGGCAGAGTGGCTCAGACGGTTGAGGCGTAGGCCTTCTGACCCCAACTTGGCAGGTTCGATCCTGGCTCATTCCGGTGGTATTTGAAAGTGCTCAAATACGTTAGCTCCGTGTTGGTAGATTTACTGGGACGTAACAGAAATTGAGGCACCTCGGCGTCTCCAGAAAACGTCAACAGTAGTTAATGGGACGTAAACACAATATTAAAATAGAAATGATGGTTTTCCGAGAGAGATGGCTGCGCCGTTCGGGACGGGCATCTTAACAGCTAGCCTGTATTTTCATTCGGTATGTTCGGACCCCAATGTCGGCCGCCGTGAATATGTTTTCCGTGGTTTCCCATTTTCTCACTAGGCAAATGCTCGGGCAGTACTTGTATGAAAACGACGGTCATTCCCGTTCCATTCCTTACCCTGTCCTATCTCATCATCACCATCAGACCTCTCTGTGTCGGTGCGACGTAAAGCTAATATTAAAAATAAAGTTTATTGAATGAGTTGAGATTAAAGTAATGTAATTTGTCTAACAACAATATTTCTGCATAGTAATTCGTCACACTTCACTTTACCACTTAGTATTCCATTCTGATCGACAGAAATACATGTGATATATTCTTGGCACGAATTGTGTTTATGCCAGTATATCATGTGACAAGTTAGCGAATAAATTTCGTTTAATCCATCGCTATTGATCTAGGTAGAGCGTGTGTACGTAACCTACATAACATAGGTTGTCACCAGCTGTATGTTTACCTTGCTCACGGGATGTGCGAGTGATTTGCACAAACATTCTGACTGGCATAAGACCAAAAGTCAGCCAACACTGTACAGTTGATACATACACCTGTAAATTGCAACCAAAACTAGGGGAGAGAGATCTGATCTGAATACTGTACTTGAGGGCCATTAAAAGGAACGTTAATATTTAAATACACTTCCTCGGTGTTTTCGTGGTAAAGTGTCGATATGCACACGGCCGATTTGATGCGTCGCTCTAGGTAGTTCCTTACCGGCCTTGACAATCGGGTTCACGCACTGTAATCTGATTAGTTTCATAGTTCGACACGTGGCGCTAGCGGCCTAAGTTTGCGGTAGAAATGCATACTCTTCTGTGGAAAAGATATTGACTTTGATTGATGATTTATCTTAATTTAGAGGTATGGAGAACGTTGTACAGGTCAATTCTGTTAATATTATCAATCCTAAGGGCTACTTTCGTTGATATTTGCTAAAATAATGTCGTGAAATGAAAGTGCGGAGAGATGGCGTAGTCCAGATGACGTTCCTCAACTGTGAGGAATAATAGTAATCACTTTTATTATTCATAATAGTATTTAGATACATAGTAGAACTTACTACATGGATATTGTTCAATACTTTTCTCTTCCGATGTTAATTTTAAGATTAAGCATCGTTGTTCAATATTAGTTTTTAAATTCTTCAAGTGCTGCTGTTAGGAAGGGACCGTGGTCGAAACTTAAAATTCTGATTTTTTTCCTACTTAAATATTCGTTGTATGGATAACAGAAATACTTTGACTGAAATTTGTTTAAATTTAAATTTCAATGCTTCAGATTACAATTTCTTTCATACATTTTACTAGAATTTTACATAAATTTTATTTTGAGTAACTACTTGGTAAACTGTTCATTACACAGGTAACTCTTAGATTCATACGTTGGTCTTACTGTCATAGCAGTAATGGATGGTTCCTACTTATCTGTGTTTAAATGTTGAAAGTTAAGGTTATCTTTGATAAAAGTGTGTTGTGTTGCTGTCATGTGGCAAATATGATTCCGCCTAAAGGTTTATGCAATGAAATATAATTTAGAGGTAATAAATACCCAAAAATAGAAAAGGAAAACTAAGATAAAAGTTCTAATTCATGGGTGGTAGTAGGAAGCTAAAATGAAAAAGAAAGAACATGGTATTTTATAATAATTTATGGAACGGCCCCTTAACACAAAACACAGTCCTCGATTGGTGATGGTCCAGTCTGTGGGTTTGCTGCCTTCATTTAGTAATGCATGTGCCAGAATCACTGTCACCGGAACACCCTACACAGAGTTTTCTTGGATGGTAGTTTTAAGAATCCTCTGGTGCATACATGTGAATAACTTTCAGGTGACATGTACTGAAAAATAATGTATTTCCTAATGATACCACTACTCCAACTTGACCTCGACAGCATATTTCTTCAAGATCTCTAAGGCCGTGCGGTTAGAGTGAGCAGCTGTGAGCTTGCATCCGGGAGATAGTGAGTTCGAATTCCAATGTTCGTAGCCCTGAAGATGGTTTTCCCGTGGTTTCCCATTTTCACACCAGGCAAATGCTGGGGCTGTACCTTAATTAAGGCCATGGCCGCTTCCTTCCCATTCCTAGGGCTTTCCTATCCCATCGTCGCCATAAAACTTATCTATATCGGTGCGACGTAAAGCAAATGGCAAAGAAAAAAACTCTAATGCCCTGTATAAAGTATCGTTTTTGTCATGAAGTTTTATTTTTACCCTTGTCAGTTCTTCCTGCTTCTCTTGTAAAGCACTGTTCAGTCGAATTACCTTTACACGCAACCGGATCATAGTTATTCTCATTTCAATACTTGAGGCATCAGTCTGGGTGGATGTGTGGCTTACCCCTATATCAATTTTAAATTGAAAATTGAGCCTGTAAATTTCTCGTTGGCTGTTGGACAGCTAGCATCAGGATTTTGAAAATCAAGAGCAGCTTCAATATTTTTGCTTTTCTTGGGTGAGGGTGGTGCGGTTTTAGTATTCATTTCTCCTGGGATTCTTGGTACTAGTCACCTTATAGCTCAGATACTTAGAAAAAACTGATGGTACAAAACTTTTCTTTTGTTCTCTTCTACTGCTTGCAAATGAATAATCATGCTCTTTGAAATGGCTACAGACAGCAAAAGAAGCAGACTTGGTGTTAGGGGCAAAGTTATCCCGAGAAATTGCTTTGAGCCATTCCTTAGTTTTGTCCTGGTCTACAAGGAATTCGTGAAATGACAGTGTCCCTTCGCTCTTTTTCCTGTCTGAAGTACAAAAAGGTACTCAGCAATACATGTTCGAATATTTGCAAACACAGTTAAAGAAAATAAAATCTCTACACTACACAATTTAAAAAAGTTAATCAGCACATAAGGGAGAACTCTTGTTTAGAACGAAGTTACAGCAACAAATTATTTTGAGACACTCATTACATTTGTTCTTGTTTGCAGGAAATTTCTGTTCGAAGTACAAAAAGGCACACAGCAATATCACATATTTCAAGATTTGTAGCACAATTTAAAAATACACTTCGCATTTAAAAGCAACCTAATTAGCCCATAACTGTCAGCTTTCTATAGTAAACAAACAAACATCTCATTACGAACTCATTACCAACAATTACGATAGCAAAACAATACAAATGAAACTGGAAATATGATAATTTGCGGTACACAGCTTCCTGTCAGTGCCATAGGTGGCCAGCGCTCCAGCGGCATTATGGAGAACCTTCCCAGTTACAGCTTTATAAAGAGCTTCACAATCGATTGTCAAAGCCGGTACAAGGAGCGCAGTGAGGAATCCAGTCAGCTGTGGTATATATCCAGTAGTTTGTAATCACACCGTTACATTGTGCAGGTGCACGCGTCGGTATGTCTGAACCTTAGCCAGAACCTTTGCACGGCGATTTTTGAAAATGGTGAAGTTACTGAATGAGTAACAAATGTTGAAACGTTTTCTGCAGGCAAGAGAAACGTATCAACACTCGTGAGGGGATTACGTTTGTAAACGGAAGAAAACTGAAGCCTTGCCAACAAATCTGGAAATGGTGACGTTTTTTTTTTTTTTGCTAGGGGCTTTACGTCGCACCGACACAGATAGGTCTTATGGCGACGATGGGATAGGAAAGGCCTAGGAGTTGGAAGGAAGCGGCCGTGGCCTTAATTATGGTACAGCCCCAGCATTTGCCTGGTGTGAAAATGGGAAACCACGGAAAACCATCTTCAGGGCTGCCGATAGTGGGATTCGAACCTACTATCTCCCGGATGCAAGCTCACAGCCGCGCGCCTCTACGCGCACGGCCAACTCGCCCGGTGAAATGGTGACGTGAATTTTGCAGAGGCATGAACGACTGGGAAAGAGTAAAAGAGAACTGGTCATCGATTAACATGGCGTATGGTCTCCGTGGAGGCCTGACGCAGGTCTTTCGAGTTGACGCTCATGGGTGACCTGCGCTTCAGAGAGAATGATACCCTACCTAGGATGAATTCTAACGTTGAACACGGAACACACACCCAGCCTCTGAGCCATAAGAATTAACGAATGGAGCGTAAAATCCCCGATCCGGCCGAGAATGGACTCGGGACATCTTGGAACTAAAGTTAGCATGCTAACCAGTTAACAACGGACTCGCGCAATTGGAGGTGTTCAATTAACTGGACACCACTCTGTATCGCCACGGAAAGGAGACACTTATTTTACGCTGACAAATGTTCCAATAACTTTGGCGATTATGTCCGATAATAGAAGAGTGGTCCACGTCCATGAAGAAAAAGTCGACTAACCTTCTACGGACACATGACCCGCAAGAACCCTGCTGACTCACTCACTCAGTGACAGGTAGAGGGGAGGCTTCCAAGATCAAGTTGATCACCTCTGTAAATTCAGACCTGGAACAGCTGAAGTTTTCATTAGAGACCATACAGGTCCGATCCCATTTCCGACAGATCCTTCTACTGTCCCTCACCAGCACAAAGTGCACAGGGACCAGTAGACCCAAGCTGACCCAGGATAGAAAGCAGGCACATAATCAGGACCGACTCCGACGGTATTAGGTTTGCGAATCTTAGGGAATCTTTTATTTTCCCGCCCTTCGTGGCCCTTGTAGTTCTTTGGCCGATACCTTAATTTTCGTGAATGTTATGTATATGTTATTTGTACTGTTCGTATTGAATATCAACGCTCTGAAACGAAACAATAGTAGTCTAATAATAATAACAATAATAATAATAATAATAACAATAATAATAAACCTGAAGAGCATTCTCAGAAGAAGAGCTTTGAGAATCGAGAACACCGTGGTAATATTTACTGATTTTAAGAAAGCGTATGATTCAATTGACAGGCAGACTCTATATAACGCACTAGGGGAATTCGGAATTGACAGGAAAACAACAATGTTTATAAAACAAACCCTGACAGAAACTTCCTCAAAAGTCAATTTCTAGGGTGACATTTCTGAACCATTTGAAATGAAAACGGGAGACAGACAAGGGGACTGCCTATCGCCAATTCTCTTTAACATTGTTCTAGAAAAATCATTACAACCTGGGAAAAAAAGCTTTGGAAATGAAAGGAATGAGGGGAATACATTTAAGGAGGAAAGGAAATAATTTGAAAATTAAGTGTTTGGCTTTCGCAGATGACCTTGCCCTCTTGGCTCACAACCGAGAAAATGCCCAAATTATGCTGAATACTCTACCTGAGATCGCTGAGGAAACGGGTTTCAAAATCTATTATGAGAAGACGGAATACATGGAATGTGGACATCAAGGGTATAGACACTTAGAAGTGAAGCATGGGACTGTAAAAAGAACTGAGAAATTTAAATATATAGGGGGATGAACCTAACGGATTGGATAAAGAGGCAAATAGAGCAAGAATTAGAAAACTAGAGTTAGCTTACACGCTAACCCAGAACAGATGCAACAAAAGAGCAATATCTTACAAGGCGAAACTTGCACACTACATCACAGTGGTAAAGCCAGAGGGTCTCTATGCTTCAGAGAGCCTGACAATGAATAAAAAGTATGAGCTCCAAGAACTCGAAATAAAGGAGATGAGAATCTTAAGGAAAATTTTAGGACCACAGAAAAATGCTGATGGGGAGTGGAGAAATTGAAAAGTAGATGATCTCTACAAATACACCGGAAAAACCACTGTCACCATGCGAAAGCGAAGGCTAAAATTCAAAGGGCATCTAGAAAGAATGGATTCGAAACGACTAAGAAAATATTCAAGTACATCTCTGGACTGAAAGCTTCGACGAAGTAGGTCGAAGTGGTAAAAAGAGATGCAATAGAAAGTGGACTTACTGTGGATATGGTTCACAACAGAAAATAATTTAGAAGCCGAGTGGACAGCATCAAAACATTCCAGGAGAAAACACCAAAATGTAGACACAAATTGGTCATATCTGAGAAAGAATGGAAGATTAGAAGTGAAAGGATGAAGAGGTTCTGGAAGAGGAAGAAGAAGAAGAAGTAGAAGAGGTAGCCTTAGGTTCAATGCGGTCCATAGGCGGCCAAATTCTGAAACAAGAAGGATAATCTTAATTTTTCGAAATGTCGGACCTCTTTCATTTTTTCTCTCTAATTAGTGTTATATAGAGAATGTTTCCCCAGTTGTACTTCACCGTAAAACAAGATAAGGTTCAATAAAACACATAGCCAGAAAATGGGAGTGTTCTGGGTCACAAATCATTATAAGGCCCTAATGAAGAGCCTCATGATCCTCAGTAGGCTCCAACAACCGGAACGAACGAACGAAGGAATGATACCGAAACAAAGCAGAGTGCTTTATCTTGATCTACAGTATGTTTACCTGTTCACCTACAAAACATAAGGGAACATATTTTCTGACTTACTGTTGTATATCTGACGGTCTCTAGATGGATTCTGTGAAAATCTTGTTCGTAGGGTCGGTTCGTGCATGCATTCCAATATGCTTAACAAACTGGTATATTTTAGCACCTTGAGGTTCAGTGAGAAAAGCAACGGGAAACTATCTCACTAGTACAGCTCTGCACTGACACGTAGTCTGTCAATGGCAACTGACCGTGGAGCCGTAGGGGATCCTGCCGGCCTTCGGGCTGAGGACTCAACATTCAGAGTTGGCTATCCATCCACTACAGGGTTTTCCGCATAAAACCTGACCGCTCGCGCGGCTGAGCCAAGGTAGCCGAATGACTAGCTGGCTGGCTGGCTTCCCCCACACCCACAGCCCACCTGGCTGTCTGGCTCCTTTCCTGTCATTCACTTCATACGCTGCAGTCAGTAGTTCACGTTCATCTGCGAAGGTGGGAGGACAGTTACCTTTAGAGAAACCTTTAGAGGTTCCTCGGGCAATTGCCTCCTTCCAGAACTTCTATTCACGATTTGTAAATACGTTTGAGACTACTGGTCCAATGCTACAACAGAAACACACGCGAAGACGTACATTTTTAACAGAATGAAAATTGGACGAAATTGGTGCAAAACTTCTATGTTCACTGTGAAAACCACCACCAAAATATCCGCCTCCGCAGCGTAACGGTTAGCATTATTAGCTGCCGTCCTCAGAGGCCCGGGTTCGATTCTCGGTATTGCCAGAAATTTAAGAATGGCAGGAGGGCTGGTATGTGGTTAAAGTGGTACGTGCAGCTCACTTACATCGGGGGTGTGCCTGAAAAGAACTGTACCACCTCGGGATGAGGACGCGAGTTTACATTTACTTTACCATCAAAATAAGCACAGCAAGTTGGAGTTGCAGTGACTTCTGCACATTTAGCAACAGAATTATCAAAACTCAAACCTTATAAATTCACTCGTGTTCATAATTTAAAATCAGCTGATACCACAGCACGTGTGCGTTACTGCGGGTGGTTTCTGCCATTAGTCAATCGAAATGGGTTTACTCGTACAATGACTGTTTAGCTGCGGAAGGACGACTTTTCCCAGCATTTGCTATGTATGTTGGGTATTCAGCCCAAGGCTGGTTTGGTCCTCTGCAGATCCGTCTACAGCTGTCATAAACAGCCTAGTCATCACTGAAGAGGCGTACTAGGAAAATGAGGAGTGAGAGTTTCCCGTTGCTTTCCTCACTGAGCCAGCCATTGCTATTACATATCAGTCTGCCAAGCCCACTGAAATGCAGCACCAACTGACCCTATGAGCAATATTTTCACACCATTCATAACAGGAACTGGCTGCATAAGGAATGGTATTACTAGCATTACTCATACCTCAGTCAGTTTCATATTGTCAAAGCCAAGGATGAGACTGAAACAGGTCAATGAAAGTAACAAATTTGTTATAGCCCGTACCAGAAGACATAGTGCACTGTAAACAATTTGTTTTTATGTCCATACTCCTAGCTTTAATACTATTTTGAAGCATGGTGACCCAGAGACTTTCACTCTTGTATCACATATACAAATTTCAGTTTAGTAATAATAACACACTTTGCTGGCAAGATCTAGGCATGCATTTGCTATAAGGTGAGAATTTAGTTGAGTTTCTTACAGTGTATATGCAAATTTACATATTTAAGTCTCGAAGACAGAGTGCAGGCCGGCTGTGGCCAGGTGTGCGGCAGGTGTGGCGGAAGCCGGCCTCGCCTCAGCCACGTGCAAGCGGTCAGGTTTTATATGGAAAAGAATCCTTTACAGTTCCGCTTTCGTTGCTAGACGGCAGCACAATTGGAATATCGAAATTAGTAGGTAGGCCACTGTGAAGCTATGGGCATGCGCTTCTTCTTCTTCCTCTTCTTCTCGTTTTCCTTCTTCTTTTCATTATTATTATTATTATTATTATTACTGGGTTTTCCGCGGAGCGGAGAGGGAAAGATGCGTGAGGGGTGAATGGCTGGACAAAGCACAAGATAAGGTTCAATAAAAAACATTAAAAATTTTAAAAAATCTGTATTTTCTTTTCACACCAATATAACAAAGTAACAAATCAACAGAAAGAGAGCGGGAAGCTCAGACAAAAATAGCGAGAGCCCAAGGCTTAGCAATATTACAAACGTGAGAAGACACTAAAACTGGAGGTCGATAACTCTTAAGTTAATTTTACAGGGGAGCTCGAATGCTTGGAGATTACTTACAAGAATGAGCTCTGCGGCTCAAAGTAGTTTACAATACATGAGCACAGAAGCTGAAATGTTTTGCAAAGTGAAAATGAAATGTCGTATGGCTTTTAGTGCCGTGATATCCCAGAACGGGTTCGGCTCGCCAGATGCGGGTCTTTCTATTTGACTCCCGTAGGCGACCTGCACGTCGTGATGAGGATGAAATGATGATGAAGACAACACATACACCCAGGCCCCGTGTCGTAGGAATTAACCAATTAAGGTTAAAATCCTCGACCCTGCCGGGAATCGAACCCGGGACCCTCTGAACCGAAGGCCAGTGGGCTGACCGTTCAGCCAACGAGTCGGACTTTTACAAAGCTATGTGCCCTGAAATACGTCGTTATAAAGGGAGTTAGGTTAGTCTGCACAATTTAGAAAAGGTGTATTAAATACGATTCAAGAATGAAGCCATAGCTTCGAGCCTCAAGCCCAGTAGTACAAGTTACATGAATTTACTAGATGGCCTCATTTGGGCTGGAAGATAACGTTAACATCAGATAAAGCAACAACACGTTGCTTGAAAAGCATCTACAGATCCACGGTAAACAGGTACAGAAGACCTATGCTACTCGGCTACAAAAGTAGAATGAATAAACGGTTAAAAAAAAAAAGAAAATTGAAATAAATGGAGGGAAAAACCCAAGCAGGCCAGAGAAAATATCCACATTATCTTACTGACCCGACGAAGCAGAAGCTACTACTTGGTGACTAAGTAAAAAAAGAGTTTTTGTTTTGCTAGGGGCTTTACGTCGCACCGACACAGATAGGTCTTATGGCGACGATAGGATAGGAAAGGCCTAGGAGTTGGAAGGAAGCGGCCGTGGCCTTAATTAAGGTACAGCCCCAGCATTTGCCTGGTGTGAAAATGGGAAACCACGGAAAACCATTTTCAGGGCTGCCGATAGTGGGATTCGAACCTACTATCTCCCGGATGCAAGCTCACAGCCGCGCGTCTCTACAAAAAAAAAAAAAAAAAAAGAGTTAAAGTTCGAAAGGAAGAGATTCAATTTAACAGGTAGAAAGCTTGTCTGTCTGTTAGTTTATTAGCCCAGAGGCTGGTTGGATCCTCAAATGGCACCACCAAAGGTTATGCAATTATAGGAAATCTACGAACACCAATGGCAGCACCAACATGAGGCATACTAGGCAAGATGACGAGTGAGGTAGTTCGTCATTGCTTTCCTCACCGGGCCAGAAAGTGCTATTGCAACACGACTAACTCTATGAGCAACATTTATAACACTCAGACGCAATGGTTTTGCTCATAATGTCATTACTCAGCACCACCCATACCCCAGCATCTTCCATATTGTCACAGCCGTGGATGAGGCTGGGACTTGGTTGGAGGCTACAATTTGCTCTGGCCTGCGCCATGAGATGGATGAAAATGTACCGTATCCATCAAGAAATGACAGCAGGCAGCAGACAGCAGCTGGAAAGCTTAATCACCAAAATCTAAGTTGAGAGGAAGTTTAACGAGGGTACATCACTCGTGCTTCCTTATATTTTACAAAATCCCCTCTGGAATAAATTCAAAGTCCTAGGACGGAGAACGGATACCTAAATTGAATTTAAATTTTACCAGAAAAACTCTGGATGTCCTCATCCTGTTTTCAATCATTCGACCGGGTCAGCAATAGAATAAATGAAGCTCCCATCTAGCAGCGAAAGTAGGAATTATGCATGCTGCCGAAGCCTGTCGCACTCCTCTGGGGCAATGATTAATATCTGACAGATGAAATTAAACTATATTGGAGAGTGTTGCTGGAATGAAAGATGACAGGGAAAATCGGAGTACCCGGAGATAAACCTGTTCCGCCTCCCCTTTGTCAGGCACAAATCTCAGGGAGTGACCGGGATTTGAACCACAGAACCCAGCGGTGAAATGCCGGCGCGCTGCCGCCTGAGCCACGGAGGCTCTTACCAGAAAAGACTCTACGTTATTAAAATTTTAAAGAGATCTGAAATTGAAAATTTCATTATAAAAGGGGTCGTAGAAATCTTCCCCAAGTACCCGCGCAGATAAAACATTTAATTCGTATTCTGCCTACCTTAGTGTACGGCTAAAAATGCACAACACTGATTTTAATGGGACTGGCCACACTTGCGGGAAAAAGACGCTGCGGTTTTGTTCGTGTTTAAAACTTAGGAGAATGTTATACAGTGAACTGATAATTTTGGAGGTACAAAGATACCCATGCCTTAACGACAACTTAATGTCAATGCGAGTTTTTCTTCCTCAGGAATACATTCCCGCAGCCTTGTGTTTCTTTCGCTGATAGCATTTTTCAACATACAGAAAAGCAGTTCAAATAAGGTCACGGACATTCTGTAATACTCAAAAAAATTATCTTGGTTGTCTTTTAGTATAGTGTAGGAGCACAAATTGTCCATTTGATGACCTGTCACTTAATACAGGATGGATCCAATGTTTTCTTTGACGCTGACGACGGCGAAGAACAACCAAGCACATAACACAACAACGGAATTATTATTTAAAAATGGAATGCCTTCCATATGAAGAGCAATGGCGATGTTTTGCTACTCACAATATACAACCAAAACCAAACCCCATTGCACTAGAGCCCTTGAAGTGCCTTGGCCTACCAAGCGACCGCTGCTCAGCCCGAAGGCCTGCAAATTACGAGGTGTCGTGTGGTCAGTACGACGACTCCTTTCGGCCGTTATTTTGCGCTTTCTAGACCGGGGCCGCTATCTCACCGTCAGATAGCTCCTCAATTCTAATCACGTAGGCTGACTAGACCTCGAACCAGCCCTCAGGTCCAGGTAAAAATCCCTGACCTGGCCCGGATTGTGGTGGTGATGATTATTGTTTTAAGAGGAAGTACAACTAGGCAACCATCCTCCATATAACACTAATCAGAGGGAAAAATGGAAGGGATCCAACACTTCGAAAAATGAAGATATCGGCCAAAGGAAGACAAGGGCCACGAAGGACGTGAAAATGAAAGACTCGCTAGCCCTCGCAAACCTAATAGCGTCGGGGTCGAAAAAGAACAAGAGTTGACGAAGAGAGGTCGAATGGGATAGATGAAAGTCAGGAGCCTGGCACAAGTAAGTGGAAGCAATGCCAGGACTCAGCTGAGGGCCCCGTGGTCGCCAACCCACGCTCCGGAGTTCAAACCCTCTGGGTCCCCTTTTAGTCGCCTCTTACGACAGGCAGGGGATACCGTGGGTGTTATTCTACCGCCCCCACCCACAGGGGAGCCTGGCCGGGAATCGAACCCGGGGCCTCCAGGTACGAGGCAGGCACGCTACTCCTACACCACGGGGCCGGCATCACAGTATACAACACACTAATATAATCACGCCGTACAAACACGGAAGTGTGGCCACGTGTTGGCAATTTGGTGAAAAACACGCAAAAATCCAGCGTGAACAAACCGCAAGTGTGGCCACCCCCCTCGCAGGTCGTCCAGCTGCGTGAAAAACACGCAGTCCCGCTGCGGGAAAACACGCAAGTGTGGCCGTAGTCTTACAACTGTTTCTTCGCGCCGGCCGTTCACCCACCTTCATTACCTCCCCTTTCCGAGGAACCCATCTCCCAGTTGCACAATACAAGCTTCACTGCCGCCAGACAAGGGCAAGAATACAGAAAATCTCGCCCATTAAATAGCTAACCAGCAGTAGTTACTAGAAGGAGAAAAGAAAGAGAAGACGTGATTGGATGATAGGATTCAGGAGAGAAGCAATATGATTGTAGGATTAGTTTAATAGTAGGGATGGCAACACACAAACAAAGGAATACGGATTACATTATCAAACTTACTTTGTTGATGATAGTTAAAGTCTTTAAACACTAGGCTGTGCTAGTAAAACAATAGTAGAGACTTCTGTTCCTTAGAGTTGGAACTTCTTCATCAGCGAGTTCATAAGTTTTGAAGTAAGCTACGCTACAGTAGAGCTGGCGGACGATTTGAATAGCCGGAGAAGCCTCAAACACGGTTGATGTATTATTATTATTGTATGTTGGGTATTCAGCCCGAAGGCTGGTTGGATCTTCATCATGTCCACCATTAGCCGTCTTAGATGGCCGAAGTGTCACTGAAGAGGCGTACTAGGGAAATGAGAAGTGAGGTAGTTTCCTGTTGCTTTCCTCACTGAGCCAGAAGTTACTGTTGCATATCAGTCTGCCAAGCCCACTGAAATGCGTGCACCAACCGATCCTATGAGCGACATTTTTACACCTTTCATAACAGGGACTGGCTGCATAAGGAATGGCATTACTAGCACCGCCCATATCTCAGCCACTTTCAAATTGTCAAAGCCAAGGATAAGACTGAGACAGGTCAGTGAAATTAACAAATTTATTCTAGCCCATACCAGAAGACGTAGTGCACTGTAAACACTACATCTTGCCAGCAAAGGGTGTTGAAAAACCTACAACCTGTTTTCCGGTCATTGACCGGGTCAGGGATGTAATCAATGAAGCAGATATAGGCTGTTAGTACGATGGGCTCGCTACTCCCAAAGTGATTTATTAATGAATGAAAGTTGCTATGAAATGAGAATGGAGAGTGTTGCTGGAATGAAAGATGACAGGGAAAACCGGAGTACCCGGAGAAAAACCTGTCCCGCCTCCTCTTTGTCCAGCACAAATCTCACATCGAGTGACCGGGATTTGAACCACGGTATCCAGCGGTGAGAGGCCGACGCGCTGCCGTCTGAGACACGGAGGCTCTAGCAAGGGGTGTTATTATTACTAAACTGTAATTCGTATATGTTATACGCGAGTGAAAGTCTCTGGGTCACCGTGCTTCAAAATAGTATTAAAGCTAGGAGTATGAACGTACAAACAAATATTAAACAATGCATATCCAACTAATATTCAATAATTTAATTCATTAAATTCAATTTTCATACCACTCGTAGTGATATCTGGTAGCTGGGATCTATTCAAATAATTTCCGCGGTTCAACGGGCAAGATAAGTGCTTGGTTAGCATTGCTAACATATGTTAACACATTCATTTGGTGGCGAAATTTACGACATCAGCTCTGATGTTTGTTTAGCGCTCAGCTTGCTCACAGCTTAGCAGTTTGCTTGTTCGTCGAGCGGAATGCTAGGCTACATTTGATTCCAGCCGCCTGTACCCCGTCTGGCTAGCTATCTGGATGCAAAGACCCTTCAAGACTAAATATTATTTCAGGCATGGAAAGTTTTACTCCATGTAACTTTTCTTCATATTGAGACCACACCATCAAGAGATTTTGTTTACACAGAGAATATCCTCTGTTTGATGTCTCAGCGAAGTTTACTTAAGGAAGTAAACCCATTGCGAAGAAGTAACACTTTCCTCGACTTTAGGAGCAATATAAAGTGAATTTCAGTAAATTATAGAGCTCAACCAGATGGCGTCGATTTCTCAAACTCGACGCACCGTGCTCTATCGTAAAAGCGAATGACAGAGGCTATTTGAAGAAACTTGTTCATCAACTGAAAGTTATGTAAACTTATGTATTTGTCTTTTTTTTTGCTAGGTGCTTTACGTCGCACCGACACAGATAGGTCTTATGGCGACGATGGGATAGAAAAGGACTAGGAGTTGGAAGGAAGCGGCCGTGGCCTTAAGTAAGGTACAGCCCCAGCATTTGCCTGGTGTGAAAATGGGAAACCACGGAAAACCATCTTCAGGGCTGCCGATAGTGGGATTCGAACCTACTATCTCCCGGATGCAAGCTCACAGCCGCGCGCCTCTACGCGCACGGCCAACTCGCCCGGTGTATTTGTCTTCAACAGAGACCTATGCTCGTAATGTATTTCTCAATATAACCTGATGGCAAAATAGAAGCGGGCAAGCTTATTGTTTTACATGACGGTTGATATAGTCATCAAACCCTCCAGACCTCTAGTTTTACGTGGAAACCGAACCAGAGGCGCGTGACTTTTCATTTCGAAAATCCCAAGTGCATTCTCCGAAATTCGAACCGCAGATGCCTTAGTGAGATTAAAAATGTTATTGGTTTTACGTCCCACTGACTACTTTTACGGTTTCCGGAGACGCCGAAGTGCCAGAATTTTGTCCTGCAGGAGTTCTTTTACGCGCCAGTAAATCTATCGACACGAGGCTGAGGTATTTTAGCACCTTCCAATACTACCGGACTCAGCCAGGATCGAACCTGCCAAGTTGGGCTGAGAAGGCCAGCGTTCTACCGTCTTAGGTACTTAGGTCGTCTCTTGGTGCGAAGCCAGTGACTATTCCACTCGGCTATCACGCCCCTCATCCCAGTGATCATGTAATGTAAGGATTTAACCTAGACTGAAGCAGCATTAGAACTTTCGACATCCCTTGGTCAACTCTTGTTTCTTCGAGACCCCAACGCTATTAAGTTGCGAGGGTTAGGGAGTATTTCATTCTCACTCCTTTCGTGGCCCTTGTCCTTTTCTTTTGGTCGATAGATTCATTTTTCGAAATGTCGGATCCCTTCCATTTTTTCTCTCTGATTAGTGTTATTTAGAGGATGGTCACCTAGTTGTACTTCCTCATAAAACAATAATCACCACCATCACCACCATTAGAACCTTACCGTAAAAGAAATTTTTGAGGTGGTCATCTCTTAAGCTTGCGATGGCGTGATCGAATCTGTCTGCAGTGGGTTGGTATTGGACAGTGTCTAACTCGTAAATAATCATGTGGGGTTCAAATGAGTCAAAAATGTATGATTTCAGCCATCATATTTTTATTAGATCAGATAAAATTCGTTGCTCTTCTCACACCTTATTTACACGCCAAAGACGAGAGTGCACTATAAATGTATACAGGAAAATTATTGGATCGGGACCAATCACTGAAGTTATCAGCTAAAATTGTCATTGTTTGTCATATCCATTACATTCTAAGCGAAAAGAAACTATATAGCAGTTGTGCGTTGGCTGCCAGAATAACGGTCCAGAGTGTCTTTCCCCGCAGCACGTAGTCATCCTGCGTATGGGAAACCTTTATGTGAAAAACCAGGGAATTGTTTTGCAACACTGATATGCTGGCACTTTCGATTTCGGATACCTAGTGGGCGGTTGTCTTCATACGCCGGTGTTTAATCAGTCGATATAGAACTTTAAAGTTAGTAAACCACTTTTAAAAGTGAGCTGTGAGAAGAGAATTATATAAGGTCACCAAAATGGCGCTGGAAAACAAAGTACAAGTGAAAGCAAAATTCATCATCATCAGCCAATTCTGTAATTACACAACATGGCATCTTTAAATCGTGAACTCAGGTAAGTCTTGAGCAGAATTCTCCAGGTAGAACGGTCCCAAGCAGTTCTCTGTCAGGTAGCACCAGCTATTCTCTTGATGTCTTTGTCCCATCTGTCTGGCGGTCTTCCTCTGGGTCTTTGATAATCTCTTGGACTCCATTCTAACACTAGCTTCGTCCATCTGTCATCCTCCCTTCGAGCAATATGTCCAGCCCATTGCCATTTTAAGGTGGCTATTCTATCAAGAATGCCATTAAATTTAGTGACTGATCTGATGTAATGTGCTCTCTTCTTACCTTTCGTTGTAAAACCCAGCATTGACCTTTCCATGCCTCTCTGCGCTGTCCTAAGTTTCCCTTTCGTAATTTCGTTCAGTATTCAGGTCTCACAGCCATAAGTCAGCACAAGTAGAATGCACTGATCATAAACTATTTTCTTCAGATTTACTGGCTATTATGAAAATATTACACATTACCCGATTTCCTCGGTCAGAGGACACACTTGAGTCAAATTCAGTTAAAGAAGTTAAGGTGTTAAAAATCGCATTATATTCAGCATAATAATAATAATATCTAAGAATGCATATAATTTAGTCTCCTCTGTTTAGCAACAATTTACAGCAGTACGATTTTTTTGTTTTTCTTTCTTCGCCTTTCACATTCACAATTCCTTTTTAGATATATACATACACAGTTGCTAAGAATAATACGCAATTTGTCATTTATGTTCTTGTACATATTTTTCTTTCTGTTTACTAGACGTCGTACTGACTCAGGCAGATAGATAACGTCTTTATACGTGGTGAAGTTAGTGTTCAATGTTCTCTCTCACACACTTATAAAAAAAATACCATGACAAAATGAAATCGAATCATTCTAGGAACTTGCACCGTTATTTATTGCCTAATATTGTAGCCTCTGAAAGCACAAACATTTAGTCCGGGCGTAGTATAGGCAAGTACCAGCAATTCTGGCAGCTCAGTGTCACGGAGTATACTACCGAGACACCACTACGAGTCACCTGTGCAGCACAATGTTGTGAAAGAGCACCAGGAAAACACATACTTCCACCTGTTGTAAATGCCCAAGAATCTTAAATACGTTCAATTCTTTTAGAGTGAATTCTTTTGCTATTAGCTTTACGTCACACCCACACAGATAGGTCTTATGGTGACGATGGGACAGGAAAGGGCTAGGACTGGGAAGGAAGCGGCCGTGGCCTTAATTAAGATACAGCCCCAGCATTTGCCTGGTGTGAAAATGGGAAACCACGGAAAAACATCTTCAGGGCTGCCGACATTGGGGTTCGAACCCACTATCTCCCGAATACTGGATACTGGCCGCACTTAAGCGACTACAGCTATCGAGCTCGGTAGAGTGATATTGTCAGTCGGTAAAATTAAATTATGGTTCCGTAATGGGGACTGTATTATTATTATTATTATTATTATTATTATTATTATTATTATTATTATTGCGAACCATGTGACCTTGCCGCGGTGGGGAGGCTTGCGTGTCCCAATGATGCAGACAGCCGAGCCGCAGGTGCAACCATATCGGATGGGTATCTGTTGAGAGACCAGACTAACGAATGGTTCATCGAAAGGGGGGTAGCAGCCTTTCGGTTGTTGCAAGGGCGGCAGTCTAGATGATTGACTGATACGGCCTTGTAATAATACTCAACATGGCTTAGCTGTGTTGATACTGCTACACGGCTGAAAGCAACGGGAAACTACAGCCGTAACCACCTCCCGAGGACATGCAGCTCTCTCTGTATGAAAGATGTACTGATGATGGCTTCCTCCCGGGTAAAATATTCCGGAGGTAAACTAGTCCCCCATTCGGATCTCCGGGTGGGGACTACACGAGAGGGGGCGGTCATCAGGAAGATGGATACTGACATTCTGCGAGTCGGAGCGTGGAATGTTAGGAGTTTGAATCGTTGTGGTAGGTTAGAGAATCTGAAAAGGGAGATGGATAGGCTAAAGTTAGATGTAGTTGGTATAAGTGAAGTACGTTGGCAGAAAGAACAGGATTTTTGGTCAGGCGACTACCGAATTATCAACACGAAATCAAACAGGGGTAATGCAGGAGTTGGTTTAATAATGAATAAGAAAATAGGACAGCGGATAAGCTACTACGACCAGCATAGTGAAAGAATTATTGTCGCCAAGATAGACACCAAACCAATGCCCACCACAATAGTGCAGGTCTATATGCCTACTAGTTCAGCGGATGATGAAGAAATTGAAAGAATATATGAGGAGATAGAAGATTTAATACAATATGTCAAAGGTGACGAGAATCTAATTGTGATGGGAGACTGGAACGCAGTGGTAGGCCAAGGAAGAGAAGGTAGCACAGTAGGAGAATTTGGATTGGGACAAAGGAACGAAAGAGGAAGTCGGCTGGTTGAATTCTGCACTGACCATAATTTAGTCCTCGCCAATACTTGGTTCAAACACCACAAACGACGGCTGTATACGTGGACGAGACCTGGAGACACTGGAAGGTATCAAATAGACTTCATTATGATTAGGCAGAGATTCAGAAACCAGGTGTTGGATTGCAAAACTTTCCCAGGAGCAGACGTGGACTCTGACCACAACTTGTTGGTCATGAAATGCCATCTGAAGTTGAAGAAATTGAAGAAAGGAAAGAATGCAAAAAGATGGGATCTAGACAAGTTGAAAGAAAAGAGTGTGATGGATCGTTTCAAGGAACATGTTGCACAAGGACTAAATGAAAAGGCCGAAAGAAACACAGTAGAGGAAGAGTGGAGAGTCATGAAAAATGAAGTCAGTAGGGCTGCTGAAGAAATGTTAGGAAGGAAGAAAAGATCAACTAAGAATCAGTGGATAACTCAGGAGATACTAGACCTGATTGATGAACGACGAAAATACAAGAATGCTAGAAATGAAGAGGGCAGAAAAGAATACAGGCGATTAAAGAATCAAGTGGATAGAAAGTGCAAGGTAGCTAAGGAAGAATGGCTGAAGGAGAAGTGCAAGGATGTCGAAGGCTGTATGGTCCTGAGAAAGGTAGATGCTGCATACAGGAAAATCAAGGAAACCTTTGGAGAAAGGAAATCTAGGTGCATGAATATTAAGAGCTCAGATGGAAAGAAGACAAAGCAGAAAGATGGCAGGAGCATATCCAACAGTTGTATCAAGGTAACGATGTAGATAATTTCGTTCTGGAACATGAGGCTGTTGATGCTGATGAAATGGGAGACCCAATTTTGAGGTCAGAGTTTGACAGAGCTGTGAGTGACCTAAATAGGAACAAGGCACCTGGAATTGATGATATTCCCTCTGAATTACTGACTTAGGAGAAACTAGCATGGTAAAGTTATTTCATTTAGTGTGCAAGATGTATGAGACAGGAGAAGTCCCATCCGATTTTCGGCAGAATGTTGTTATACCTATTCCCAAGAAAGCCGTTGCTGACAGGTGTGAAAACTACCGCACTATTAGTTTAGTATCTCATGCCTGCAAAATTTTAACACGTATTATTTACAGAAGAATGGAAAAACAAGTTGAAGCTGAGTTGGGGGAAGATCAATTTGGCTTCAGAAGAAATGTAGGAACACGTGAAGCAATCCTGACTTTACGTCTGATCTTAGAGGATCGAATCAAGAAGGACAAGCCCACGTACATGGCATTCGTAGATCTAGAAAAGGCATTCGATAATGTTGATTGGACCAGGCTATTTATGATTCTGAAGATGATAGGGATCAGATACCGAGAACGAAGAATTATCTACAATCTGTATAAAAATCAGTCTGCACTGATAAGAATCGAGGGCTTTGAAAAAGAAGCAGCAATCCAGAAAGGAGTGAGGCAAGGCTGCAGTTTGTCCCCTCTCCTTTTCAATGTTTACATAGAACAGGCAGTAAAGGAAATCAAAGAGAAATTTGGAAAGGGAATCACAGTCCAAGGAGAGGAAATCAAAACCTTGAGATTTGCCGATGATATTGTTATTTTATCTGAGACTGCAGAAGATCTCGAGAAGTTGCTGAATGGTATGGATGAAGTCTTAGGTAAGGAGTACAAGATGAAAATAAATAAGTCCAAAACAAAAGTAATGGAGTGCAGTCGAACGAAGGCAGGTGATATAGGAAATATTAGATTAGGAAACGAAGTCTTAAAGGAAGTAGATGAATATTGTTACTTGGGTAGTAAAATAACCAACGATGGCAGAAGTAAGGAGGACATAAAATGCAGACTAGCACAAGCAAGGAAGAGCTTTCTTAAGAAAAAGAAATTTGCTCACTTCAAACATTGATATCGGAATTAGAAAGATGTTTTTGAAGACTTTTGTGTGGAGCGTGGCATTGTATGGAAGTGAAACATGGACGATAACTAGCTCAGAAAGAAAGAGAATAGAAGCTTTTGAAATGTGGTGTTATAGAAGAATGCTGAAGGTGAGATGGATAGATCGAATCACGAATGAAGAGATACTGAATCGAATTGGTGAGAGGAGATCGATTTGGCTAAATTTGACGAGAAGAAGAGATAGAATGATAGGACACATCTTAAGACACCCAGGACTTGTTCAGTTGGTTTTTGAAGGAAGTGTAGGTGGCAAGAACGGTAGGGGTAGACCAAGGTATGAATATGAAAAACAGATTAGAGCAGATGTAGGATGCAATAGTTACGTAGAAATGAAAAGGTTAGCACAGGATAGGGTGGCATGGAGAGCTGCATCAAACCAGTCTATTGACTGATGACTCAAACAACAACATTATTATTATTATTATTATTATTATTATTATTATTATTATTATTATTATTATTATTATTATATCTGTGGACCACTGGAAGAGTGTCGGCCTCAGGATCCTAAGATCGGAGCTTCAAACTCGGCAGAGGTAGAAGGCTTTTTAAGGGCGGAAGAAAGTTCGTGTAGTGCAATGTCAGCATTTAAAAATTCTCTGGTGAGACATTTCATGTTCACCTGACAAAATTACTACTGTTAAAACTTAACCATACATCCCCCAACAGATATCCATTTCTCTACAATCTGTGGAAGTAAAACAGTACGCCGAAATGTAAGGCAGGAAGTCATGGTGGCTTCCAGTCAAAATACCTGCACATGGTAGCTGATGCCATACTATTATTATTATTATTATTATTATTATTATTATTATTATTATTATTATTATTATTATTATTATTATTATTATTATTATTATTGTATGCCTGCCCTTTAGTCCTGTTTCTTCTGCCATGGGATCGGGCATAATGTGAAATTAAATTAAATAGCATATTTTTACGACCCTGTGCTCTTCCTGTCCCCAGCCACATTTCAGGAGATAATGGCGATGAAATGAATTATGGTGAATGAAATGGGGTAAGGAGGTGGAAGAAATCTGCTGAGGCCTATGTATAGGAACTGTCCCAAAATATGGCTGGAAGGTAAAATAGGCAACCACAGCAAACAATTATCAGGACAACCGACGGTGGGATTCGAATCCACTTGCCTCTCGAATGCAGGGTTTTTCTCCAAAGCCGTAGCGTGTTAATACGCGCAACCACATTATTATTATTATTATTATTATTATTATTATTATTATTATTATTATTATTATTAGTGATGATAATACAAGTAGTAAAATGGAAAAACCGCGTAAAACACTCTTCAGGACGGTCGGTGCTCGGAATCGAACGCAACTTCAAAGGATTCAGAATCCACCTGCTTGGCAAGGTTAACTATTTCGGCGGCATTGCGCTTGAAGTTTCATGCGTTTGTATTTGTCCTGTCCAGTCGACAAACTTGACGACAAACTCTACATTATTTGCATTCTTTTATCGGTAATATAATGCATATTTTAGAATGGACATCACAGTGCAATATGCTATCAAAGAAAACTTCGATCTATAGATGCACTATGTTTCATATTATTATTATTATTATTATTATTATTATTATTATTATTATTATTATTATTATTATTATTATTATTATTATTATTATTATTGAAATGAAAACCTACAACCTGTTATCCAGTCATTGACCGGGTCAGGGATGGAATGAATGAAACATATATAGGCTGTTTTTACAATGGGGTCGCCACTCCCAAGGTGATTTATTAAGGAGTGATAAATGCTATGAAATGATAATGGAGTGTTGCTGGAATGAAAGATGACAGGGAAAACCGGAGTACCCGGAGAAAAACCTGTCCCGCCTCCTCTTTGTCCAGCACAAATCTCACATGGAGTGACCGGGACTTGAACCACGGTATCCAGCGGTGAGAGGCCGACGGGTTGCCGTCTGAGCCACGGAGGCTCCTATTATTATTATTATTATTATTATTATTATTATTATTATTATTATTATTATTATTATTAATATTTCTTTCTTTCTTTCTTTCTTTCTTTCTTTCTTTCTTTCTTTCTTAATCTGTTTACCCTCCAGGGTTGGATTTTCCCTCGGACTCAGCGAGGGATCCCACCTCTGTCGCCTCAAGGGCAGTGTCCTGGAGCGTGAGACTTCGGGTCTGAGGATACAACTGGGAAGGAGGACCAGTACCTCGCCCAGGCTGCCTCACCTGCAATGCTGAACAGGGGCCTTGTGGTAATGGGAATATTGGAAGGGATAGCCAAAAAAGAGGAAAGGAAGTGACCGTGGTTTTAAGTACCTTTCCAGTATTTGCTTGGAGGAGAAGTGGGAAACCACGGAAAAACACTTCAAGGTTGGGTGAGGTGGGAATCGAACACATCCTTACTCAGCTGACCTTCCGAGGCGGCTTATTATTATTATTATTATTATTATTATTATTATTATTATTATTATTATTATTATTATTATTATTATTATTATCATTATTATTATTACCGTGGTTTGGTGGACCAGCAGAGGTGAAAGAAGGTGCCGGGATGAATGGGTCTAACTACAAAGTCAAAGTTAATTTAAAAAGGTTATATTTTCAGAAGAAACAACAAAATTATAACAACTTTTCACTTGGTGAAATAACAATTTGGAAACAGGACTTAGAAAGATCCAAGATTTCAGAATTTTAACACTGATGGACTACAAGCCCTAGTATTATAATTTTGAGCTCCTAGCTAAACTTTTACAGGCGAGCACAATTGTTCAAAGGGCAGAAAGCCCCTAATCCCTGAAGCACTTCCTCTCAACTTGAAATATCAGGCCTCCCAGAGGCACAGTTACCACACTAGTAAAGAGCTGACACGCTCTCAGTTTTTCAAGCCTATTTAAGGCGATACCAGAAACTTACAATTATTTTCCATCAAGGCACAACTTACAAAAATGAAACAGGGGTATCCTGTACCTAACCTACTGGGCCTTAGCAGAAAAGAACAGGTTAAGTAAATGGCCCGAAACACCAAATTGAATGGAGGCGTGTACTTGCACTCCTAAATATGCATTCTTAAAACCTAAAAGGCACTAGGCCGATGAAATAGGGGCTATTCCCAAACTATGGGGGTGACTCGAATAATAATAATTTAATGTATTACGGAAAGGAAGCAAACCAGTTACAAAACGTAGTCACCTCAAACCAATATGAAGGGGAGCTCGAGAAGGTGTGATTTCACTCTCTATCCCCGAATTACCGTTACAGATTTTATGAAATTTTCACATTAGCCGGCAGAATTTACATTTTAGAGAAGTTGGTTACATACTAAAGTTTCAGACCTATCCCTCGGGTTAAACTGCGAAGCTAGCAAAAAATAAAGATGTTAAACGGCCATTACCTTGCTGAAGAACTGTTGCCTGCAGAAAGAGGCACCTCCTCCTGCTTCACATACACACACTTAGTTAGATCTTGATCAAATGGCCAAGAGACGTGAAAATCCGCAGTTTATAAACCCTTGGGAAAGGTTCGAGGCCTTTCATGAATAATCAAGCCACACCCTCTCAATTTTATTGGACTATACAAAATTTACCCTCTAAGTCGAAGAAGAAATCCAGGATTGATCAGAAATTAATTACAAAAATTAGCGATTGGCTGGATTCAAAACTGGCGGAAAGAAAAGATAAATATTGCCAACCCACAAATGAATGAACGAAATTTAGTAAATAAAAAACTTATGAATACAAAATTTCTTCAAAAAAGTTCTTTCACTTCGCACCAGGGTGCATGATCATAGTTTTTGTAGTGACATCTGTTGTAGAAAGTCCAAACTTCTTGATAAATGGTAACCAAAACATGTTGAAATTCACACAGTCCTGGAGACTTCACAATCACAAAATTTAGGTAGTGACATCTTCTGAGTAAAAGTTTAAGGAGGTCTAGTTCCAAGTTCACTGTTCCTCCAGTAGAGGAGGTTTTATTGGCGCAAGATTTAAATTGCGGCGTAGAGGTGTACCTACTGGTAAAATAATGATGATAATAATAATAATTGTCACTATTATTATTATTATTATTATTATTAAGTGTTATTTGTTTTAATTCCTACTATCTACTTAGGCCCTATACGTTTCTCGGAGACTTCGAGGTTTTGGATTTTTGTCTCGCAGGAGTCGTTATACGTGCTGGTAATCTACGACACGAGGTTGGCATATATGAAGACGTTCAATACCACCTGACCGAACCGGGCTTGAACACGTTTGTAAGGCCAGGGCTCTTACCGTCTGAGCCACTCGGACGGACCCATGTACTAGCTATGCGGTGATATTGAATAAGTCTGAAGCACAACAATATCGACGTAAAACCTTGCAGATCATTAAGAAACGTCGTTGTCCCAGGGGAAGTCACAAGCTCGTCATTCATTGTAGAGCTCTTATTATAGCTTATTATTGCTGAAGTAGGAAAAAACCAAATCGAACGGCAGGCGTGGTGATACTGTCAAATGTCTGAATAAAAACAATTAGAAGGCTGTGAATTAGTGTGAGCATCTAAGACAGGACGTATTTTTAATGCGATTTCTGGGTTCGGATTCTGCACCGGATCTACCACTGGTTTGGGGACTGGGTGTTTGTGACGTCCTTAGTCTTCCTTTCCTCACACACAGCATTACACACTACCGCCATTCCAATTACACGAAGGTTCATACAATATTGTGCCAGTAGGGGCAAGAGATGCACATGGTTCGACGCCCCGAAGAAATAGCATTAAAAACATATAAGAAAACAATCCTAAGGAAAAATACAACGAAAATCAAAGAATTCTTTTCAGTAAAATAGGAAATGTCCACCTCTGTAATGCAGTGTTTAGTGGGATTAGCTGCCATCCCCGAAAGTCCGAGTTCGATTCCTGGCTCTGCCATGAAATTTGAAAAGTGGTGCTAGGGCTGGAACCGGGTCCACTCAGTCTCGGGAGGTCAGCTGAGTAGAGGAGGGGTACGATTCCCTCCTCAGCCATCCTCGAAGTAGTTTTCTTTGGTTTCCCACTTCTCCTCCAGGCATATGCCATTATAGTACCTATCATAAGGCCAGGCCCACTTTCTACCCTCTTCCTTGTCTATCCCATCCAATTTTCCCACGCCCAACAAGGCCCTTGTTCAGAATGGCAGGTGAGGCCGCTTGGACTAGGTACTGGTCCTTCTCCCCAGTTGTAACCCCGACCCAAAGTCTCACGCGACACTGCCCTTGAATTGGTAGAGGTGGCATCCCTCGCTGAGCGGTAAACGGATTAAGAAAGAAATTGGTAGGTGCACCTTCTAAAATATTGCAAAGAAACTAGAGAAATTTGAGAGAGATATATGAATGAGAAAGGTGTGTATAAAATAGGAAATGAACTGAATTTTATGCCGTGAAGTTATTAAACAGAGACTGGAAGGAACCAGAGAGAACTGCAATATTTCGCAAATGTTCTCTAACGAGAATAAATATACAAGAAGCTAGTAGTAAGGATACGCGTGAGGAAGTATCCTAGACTCTACGACTTAGTTGAAGCCTAGAAAATAATTCATATAGTCTATGTTACGTATCAGACATACGTCCAGGAACCATTTCATTTAAATTATATTTAAATTGCTCTTTGTAACATTTGTTTGTTTAATTTTTTGTTATAAGTACATATATCAGTGAATAATATTCTCTACCAAGTAGCTAGTTATCCATGATTGGGAGAGCGGAGTATTCTGTTCACTCCTTCACCTTAAATTAAAGTGGAATAGCAGGGGAATCCTCTTCTAAAGATTCTTGTCGGTTTTAATTTGAATCTCTTTCTGCTGTTTGTTTTACGAAACATGATGTAGTCTTTCTTAAGCCTTCAGACTGGGATTGAAATCCTTCATAACCTAGCCGGAAATTGAACTTGTGTAAACTGGAGAAAAGGAGAGTGATAGCGGCATGCCGTTGTGTAGGGAGGTCTAAATCGACCCGGAGAACTCATTATTAGACTTACAATGTTTGTACAGAGATTGAAGATTTAGGTTACACGTAACTTGTTCCAAGTGGGGATCTCTAAAGTCTGGGTTTGCTCGCCCGCCCTTTTGGTCCTTATCTGAACTCCGTTGGTACAGGCAGTGGTCAGCCCATTTTTCCATATCCCTCTCTCTACACTTGCAAACAAGTGTAAATCGAATATAATGTTAAATGACTTATTATCAGTATTGCTCAAAAGCCAAAACCAAACCCCATGCCGCAAAATCTCCGAAGGGCCATGGTCCACCAAGCGACTGCTGATCAGCACGAAGGCCTGTAGATTACCAGCTGTCGTGTGATCGTCACAACGAATCCTCTCGGCCGTTATTCTTGGCTTTCTACTCAGTTATGATCACGTAGGCTGATTGGGCCTCGAACCAGTCTCAGATCCAAGTAAAAATACCTGACCAGGCCGGGTATCGAACCCGGGGCCTTCGGGTAAGAGGCAGACACGCTACCTCTACACCCCTACCCTACGAAACACTAACTCTAATATAAATAGTATATATCGTGCATTATTGTGTAATTTTTTACTCAGGCTGGTGGTTGTAAAAGCTAGGACATTGAAAACACGGAAAACCACCTTTAGGGCTGTCGACAGTGATGTTCGAACCCACTATCTCGCGATTGCAAGGTGACAGCTACGTGTTCTATCCTATCGTCGCCATAAGACCTGCCTGTGATGGTGCGACGTAAAACTCTCTGCAAGGGATCACTGTTTTAATTTAGAAGGGAGGAATTTTGCGGCCAGAGCTTTCGCTCGTTCGTTATTCTCTTCTCACTGTGCAAGCTGAAAGTCTACTTTGATCATTTTGCGAACTCTGACGATGATCACTCTGTGAAATGTAACTCTCCAGTCTCCTAGCGACCGGGCGAGTTGGCCGTGCGGTTAGGGGCGCGCAGCTGTGAGCTTGCATCCCGGAGATGGTTCAAATTCCACTGTCGGCAGTCCTGAAGATGGTTTTGAGTATTTCCCATTTTCACACCAGGCAAATGCTGGGGCTGTACTTAATTAAGGTCACGGCCGCTTCCATCCCATTCCTAGGCCTTGCTTATCCCATCATCGCCTTAAGAACTATCTGTGTCGGTGCGACGTAAAACAAATAGCAAAACAACGTCTCCTAGCGACTATCTTCCTAATCTGAGACAGGCACTTTTTGTACCACCTAAACTCCTCTACTCATTTGTTTCTCTTCGCCCCTCCCCTTCTTTACCGTTCCCAAAGATATAGCGTTACAAAGCCCGGAGAGTTACCGTTCATTTCAAACGCTGTGTCTCAAAAAATGCTATGAAATAAGTTAGAAGCTCTAACGGCCACACCTATTCGCTCCCTATTAAAAAAACGCTTCTTTTGTTTCCTTGTGGTCAATATTTTCCATTAGCAGCTAATATTGGTGAACAAAACGTTGCGTGGCCCTTTGAACGATATCAATAACCTCGACCTCGAAGTGGAATAGGTTCCATGTGAGTGAACTTAACTGTTCGTTGTACGCAAATTGCCAACCTGGTCATCACCCAAACCAGTATGAACGTACGTAAAAAGAGGAAAAAATATGACTAAACTCAGCGTAATCCAGCAATTTCCACACGGGGAATTAAATTGAGAGGTAGTTATCTAGTTAAACTTCATTTTAAAATAATATTCGAAATCTCTGGAGTCAAATTATTACGTATTTTGTGCATATGTTCGTGGACCAGGGTAAAATATTTTCACCTTCTAATTCATAATAGTATACACGTGGCCGAAGGAAGCCTACCTATATTACCCTCTGCTGAGATACGATGTTTACAATGCATTATGTCCGGCTCCATGGCTAAATGGTTAGCGTGCTGGACTTCGGTCACAGGGGTCCCGGGTTCGATTCCCGGCAGGGTCTGGAATTTTAACCATCATTGGTTAATTTCGCTAGCACGGGGGATGGCTGTATGTGTCGTCTTCATCATTTCATCCTCATCACGACGCGCAGGTCGCCTACGGGAGTCAAATCAAAAGACCTGCACCTGGCGAGCTGAACATGTCCTCGGACACACCCGGCACTAAAAGCCATACGCCATTTCAATGCATTATGTCTTCTGGCATGAGATAGGAAAGTTTTTGGAACGATAGTTTTCCTGTATGTTTGTCAAATAAAATGAGACCAGCAGCGAAACTTAACATTCCGCGGAAACATTATTTTTTCCTCATCAGAAATGAACGAAGACCGATTATGACAGCCGAAAAGTTTGAAAGCAATTCACCGTCACTGTGTTGATGAAAAGGTACCTGTATTTGGAGAGGCAATGCATATTCCCCTTATTGACACACATGTTTAGATTTCACAGCCGGTCTGAGTGGTTCGGATGGTTGAGGCGCTGGCCTTCTGACCCCAACGTGGCAGGTTCGATCCTGGCTCAGTCCGACGGTATTTGAAGGTGCTCAAATACGTTAGCCTCGTATCAGTAGATTCATTGATGCGTATAAAAACTCCTGATGGACTTATTCAGGCACTTCGGCGCCTCCAGAAACAGTAAACATTATTATCATTATTATTATTATTATTATTATTATTGTTAGATTTCACACTTGTGACTTAAAATAGACTCAATAAAAGAACAGGGAATGCTCCATAAAAATTAAGTGCAATTTCAAATAGTTTAATAAACTGGAGAAAATAGAAAAAGGATGAGGATGAAGAGACGATAATATAGTATATGGAAAGAATAGGTAGAAAGTTAAAGGGACAAAAGACAGAAATGTAAATTATAGGAATGTGCCATACTGTTTGGATTTTATGCAATATAACATCAAACCCTACTTCATATACTGAAGTATAAACTGTAGACATTGAGTGAGCCATCTAGTAGTTGGAAAATTACAAATTTTGAAAACTGAAATGGAAACTATGAACGAGAATGAAGATAACTCCTAAACCAGATAGGCTCCTTAATGCCTGGTTACCAGGTAGTGCTTAACAGATGGATTGTGTGTGAGTGTGTTTTAATTATTGGTATTTTTGCGTATTTCCTGTATAATACTAGACCTATTATGAGTTGGAACATGGTATCATGATCTTAAGATAGGGTGTACTCTGTTATTGCCAATTTTTATGGCTGACTGAGAGAAAGGTTTGCTGCTTGGTGCAAGACCGACGATGTACTGTTTGCCGTAAGTAAAGGGAATTTCTTACTTTTCAGGATATGCTAGTGGGAAAAGATCTATTCTCATTTGTATATAAACGACGCCCATTCTTTGGGACAACACAAAAAGCGTGCCTTTCCTAGCGAAACCTAGTGATTACAGGGCACTATGCCTTCTTGTGTGGGCTAGATTATTTGTTTTACTTTCTCATATGCTGGTGGTGATTAATGTTTTGAGACGAAGTACAACGAGGTAACCATCCTGTATATAACACTAATCAGAGAGAAAAAAATTGAAGGTATCCGACACTTCGAAAAATGAAGTAATCGGCCCTATGTGTTGTTTTCCTAGACTTTTCTTAAATGATTTCAAAGAAATTGGAAATTTATTGAACGTCTCCCTTGGTAAGTTATTCCAATCCCTAACTCCCCTTCCTATAAACGAATATTTGCCCAAATTTGTCCTCTTGAATTCCTAATTTATATTCATATTGTGATCTTTCTACTTTTAAATACACCACTTAAACTTATTCATCTACTAATGTCATTCCACACCATCTCTCCGCTAACAGCTCGGAACATACCACTTAGTCGAGCAGCCCGCTTTCTTTCTCCCAAGTCTTCCCAGCCCAAACTTTGCAAAATTTTTGTAACGCTATTGTTTTGTCGCAAATCGCCCAGAATAATCGAGCTTACTTTCTTTGGATTTTTTCCAGTTCTTGAATCAAGTAATCCTGGTGAAGATCCCATACACTGGAATCATACTCTAGTTGGGGTCTTACCAGAGACTTATATGTCCTCTCATTTACATCCTTAGTACAACCCCTAAACACCCTCATAACCATGTGCAGAGATCTGTAGCCTTTATTTACAATCCCATTTATGTGATTACCCCAATGAAAATCTTTCCTTATTTTAACACCTAGATACTTACAATGATCCCCAAAATGAACTTTCACCCCATCAACGCAGTAATTAAAACTGAGAGCACTTTTCGTATTTGTGAAACTCACAACCTGAATTTTAACCCCGTTTATCACCATACCATTTTCTACTATCCATCTCACAACATTGTCGAGGTAATTTTGCAATTGGTCACAATCTTGTAACTTATTTGTTACTCTATACAGAGTAACATCACCCGCAAAAAGCCTTATCTCTGATTCCACTTCTTTACTCATTTCATATATAAGAAAACATAAAGATCCAATAATACTGCCTTGAGGAATTCCCCTCGTAATTATTACAGGGTCAGATAAAGCTTCGCCTGCTCTAATTCTCTGAGATCTATTTTCTAGAAATGTAGCAACCCATTCAGTCACTCTTTTGTCTAGTCCAACTGGGCTCATTTTCGCCAGTAGTCTCCCATGATCCACCCTATCAAATGCCTTAGGCAGATCAATGGCGATACACAAAGACGCACACACGCGATATTGTCAATTGTGTACAGTGTTTTATTATTATATACAGATTGTGCACACACATTCATAAACCATTATTTTGAATAAACACTGGACTGCTACATTAGCAAGTCAACCAACTACCAAGACAACAAAACCACAACATGAGTTCACACACTGAATTCGACTAGCGACTTTCACGAACCGGTCGACTCGACTCCCAAGATGGTCTTTTATATACCTTGCTTGGCAAGGCTTCTAGAAAAGTATGACACAACATGCTTTCTCGTTTCTTCTCGAGTGTCCAATAACCCAAATACAAATGGATAGAATATTCTGTAAAGTTCTAGTGACAAAGGTGCGTTGTTCTGGACTATTGCTCTGTGTTCCACAACATTACATTGGATTTATACATCATATTTACAGGTAATAATAAATTATATACTATTAGTTACGTGTTCTTACACTAAATAAAATCTTATTATCTTACCATTGCAGATGTACCGGCATGTAACTACAGGGTCTTTATTTATGCTTGGCAAGGACTTTCTCGCTTGACCTTGGCCACCGATGACAGGGCGCTACCGACCGCTGGCGCGCGCGGTTTCCGGCACTTCCTGCAGTGACTGAGAGCTGAGCTCCGAGTTAGTGGGGTGTTCAATGAAGCCACGGTAGCTATATGATTTTTCACGAGAGTTTAATCCTGATGTAAACAAGGCATGTCCACGCCTTAGTCAAAGAAAGAGTTGTGATTCGCTGAGCGTGTAGTATCGACCTCCGCCCCGTCAACGTCTTGTGTTCGGACGTACAGTGCTGCGCATATGACCTAAAATAGACGAGGAACAGTTTTTGAGCTGTGTGAAACTAAACGGAGGGGTTTGAATGGACATCTACTGCTGATGATTAGGGCCTACGTTATTTATTTTGTTTTCTTGGTTTCCTATGGCAATTTTGTTTATGAGTGGTGGGTCAGTAAACATGATTACTGTCTTTTCAAAAGATATTCCAAGACCAATTTTCTGTGCTATTTCCTGTGGTGATATAACTTGTTGTCTGATTTCCTGAATATTGTTGGACAAGAGGGCAAGGTCATCGACAAAACCTAGGCAATTTAAACTTATGTTGTCTTTGGGTCTTCCAATTCGGATGTTCTTTGGGTTACTCTTGTACCATTCCCTCATTATATATTCCAAGGCACAGTTGAACAGCAGTGGTGACAAGCAATCTCCTTGTCTTAAGCCTGTTTTTATGATGAATGGCTCAGAGAATTCCCCCCTGAACTTGACTTTCGATGTAGTGTTGGTTAAGGTGAGTTCAATCAATTTGATTATTTTGGATGAAGCCCGAAATTTCTTAAAATTTTCAACATTGAAGGTCTATGGATACAATACTTGTATGATACTTATAACAAAAGGTTTTGAGTTAAACTTGATCAATAAAACTCTGTCCGGTAATGGAATGACGGCTTTGACTGCATTATTTTCTTGCTTACCCAGTATGATCCAAACTCCATTTAAATGATTTGGCTCGTTGTTTCCTGAGTGATAGATACAATGATCTTTGATTCTGCAACTACCTGATCCTGGCCATCGCATTTCGCATGTTTATTTTAAGCCTTTTCACTTCTTTGATGGTGTTATAGACCTTTCTTCCTTCACACATACTTCTTACATTCCAATTGCATATCTTCATTACGGCCGACCCGAATATTCTTAGCACCCCCTGGCCACTGAAGGCCTGCCGGGGACTGGAGGCCGAGTTATTTGTTTTTTCAGCCATACTGATGATATCCTGTGGAAAAGTAACTGAGGTGGTTTTCCGTTGCCTTCCTCAATGCCATTTTAGACCATTCATCATCGGCCCTGCTCATAGGGAACAGACACTGTTGTAGCCTCCTCTCCGAGGAACAGACGCTACGGCTGATACCTGCTTCCACCTTGGATACAGATAGCTTTCACTCAACCCGAGCGCTGGGCTGCCTCTTCCGCCACCGACACCGTACGGAAGCCCTTCTTCTACGCTGTGAGTACCGTTGAGGTCGTCACTCGTAACCCAGGGCTGGGATGCCTACCAGATGCAACACACCGGGTTAGTGTGTTCTGGGACTCGCATGGGCAGGGTCGCCACTCCCTGAGTAGAGCTGTCTCGAAATATGGTCTCGACCTGCTACCAACGTCAACACCTCAGATGAAGATAATTATGAGCGCTGTGGATTCCTTGGACACAAGTACACTGACTGACAGAGCAAATGCAACACCAAGAAGGAGTGGTTCGAAAGGGATGAAAGTTGGGGAAAAAACAGAGACGGCACGGACGAATAATTGATGTTTATTTCAAACCGATATGCAGGTTACACAATGCGCACGGCATCGACTCAGTAGGATGTAGGACCACCGCGAGCGGCGATGCACGCAGAAACACGTCGAGGTACAGAGTCAATAAGAGTGCGGATGGTGTCCTGAGGGGTGGTTCTCCATTCTCTGTCAACCATTTGCCACAGTTGGTCGTCCGTACGTGGCTGGGGCAGAGTTTGCAAACGGCGTCCAATGAGATCCCACACGTGTTCGATTGGTGAGAGATCCGGAGAGTACGCTGGCCACGGAAGCATCTGTACACCTCGTAGAGCCTGTTGGGAGATGCGAGCAGTGTGTGGGCGGGCATTATCCTGCTGAAACAGAGCATTGGGCAGCCCCTGAAGGTACGGGAGTGCCACCGGCCGCAGCACATGCTGCACGTAGCGGTGGGCATTTAACGTGCCTTGAATACGCACTAGAGGTGACGTGGAATCATACGCAATAGCGCCCCAAACCATGATGCCGCGTTGTCTAGCGGTAGGGCGCTCCACAGTTACTGCCGGATTTGACCTTTCTCCACGCCGACGCCACACTCGTCTGCGGCGACTATCACTGACAGAACAGAAGCGTGACTCATCGGAGAACACGACGTTCCGCCATTCCCTCATCCAAGTCGCTCTAGCCCCGCACCATGCCAGGAGTGCACGTCTATGCTGTGGAGTCAATGGTAGTCTTCTGAGCGGACGCCGGGAGTGCAGACCTCCTTCAACCAATCGACGGGAAATTGTTCTGGTCGATATTGGAACAGCCAGGGTGTCTTGCACATGCTGAAGAATGGCGGTTGACGTGGCATGCGGGGCTGCCACCGCTTGGCGGCGGATGCGCCGATCCTCGCGTGCTGACGTCACTCGGGCTGCGCCTGGACCCCTCGCACGTGCCACATGACCCTGCGCCAACCATCTTCGCCACAGGCGCTGCACCGTGGACACATCCCTATGGGTATCGGCTGCGATTTGACGAAGCGACCAACCTGCCCTTCTCAGCCCGATCACCATACCCCTCGTAAAGTCGTCTGTCTGCTGGAAATGCCTCCGTTGACGGCGGCCTGGCATTCTTAGCTATACACGTGTCCTGTGGCACACGACAACACGTTCTACAATGACTGTCAGCTGAGAAATCACGGTACGAAGTGGGCCATTCGCCAACGCCGTGTCCCATTTATCGTTCGCTACGTGCGCAGCACAGCGGCGCATTTCACATCATGAGCATACCTCAGTGACGTCAGTCTACCCTGCAATTGGCATAAAGTTTGACCACTCCTTCTTGGTGTTGCATTTGCTCTGTCAGTCAGTGTATATAGGAATCCTTTGGTGGTGAGCACGATATTCTTTTCGAGGATAAAGAAAGCAGAAGTGGAAAGGTACAGTACATAGTGGAATGGTACAATATATATAGTCATTGTTCGTGACCATTAAACGGAATCTGAGCAGGAAGAGGAGGAGGGGAAAGACACATTGGATGAAAGGAGCAGGGTGAATCGCCGAGGTTTTATTTCAACGAGTGGGTAGTAGCGGAGGAAGGAAACGCATACAATCACTTCTCGAACCGTTCGATACCGTACAGTACAACATTTACCAGGGTGCTTAAGTTCAAATTGTCTGATTTTTGTATAAAATTTTGCGGCTTAAATGTATGAAATTGCAGTACATTTTCGTATTTATGTCTTCATAAATATATAATAAACCATGTTATACATGAAGGAACTATTATCTATATATAATTTGAACTTGTAACGCAATATTGTGAGAAAACCGCTTTACTAACACCTATGTGTTATACATCAAAAGAAAGATCCCTATCTCAGGATTACAAAAACGTATTAATTTCATTCTTGTATTTGCATAAAGTAGTCATTTATTCGAATAATACGACGCTTAGGTGTTTGCAGTTAACTGTAGATGGCCGTATGAAAGTTGTCTTCGCTCATCTTTCTATGTCAGCCCGATAGATGGCTCTATGAAAAGTGTTTATGCCGATCCTTCTATGTTAGTCTGATAGAGGGCTCTGTGAAATCAAGTTATCACCAGAAAATTGTAGCACGTTTTATTCCACAGCTTCATTATGGCACATTTGACTATTTCTTCGTAGGAAAAGCGCCATTGCGTCAAATTTGGAATGCAGTGACGGAGGGACGTATTATCGATTGCTGGGTATTATGTGTTTCTGTCCTATATGATCTCAGTTTTCTTTTCATGGTTACTTATTCCTTGACTGAATATCCTGCTATCCAGCAGAAAATCAAGTATTATTCTGTTCTTCAATTTTAGCGTTTTTAAAATTTCGTTTTCTTAAACGTGAAATGAGTTCTGTTCCTAGGAGAGGACACACATGAAGGCGTGCTGTTTTACGAACCACTGCAGATGTCAGAGCTAGAATTATTAAAGTGATCAAATCATGACTGTTACAAGAATACACAAGAATTTACGATAGGGCATTTGCCAAGGTTCAAAAATTCCATATGTATAGTCACAACGGAAGTGTAAATTCAAAGGCAATAAAATTAATGGTCTTCCGGGGTTCAGTGTATTTTCCGTTACTTTTTTCTCGCTTCTTTTCCATGTTTTATTTTATTCTTTATTCGCAACTATTGGTGCGACAGGCAACTAGTAAATACTGTATTTCATTTCGAAGTACCATGGATACATTTGATGAGACTTTTCTCCCACGCGACTGCTTTTACTATCAAAGAACACGCGCCTGTTCTAGAGTTAATTATTGTTAAAATATAATTCACCTCCCATGCAGACGTAAACCCAGCGGATACCCACAGCAGACATTATAGCTATAGGTTCAATTCATTATGATAAATGTGTACCTGCGAGGAATTTATATATACGCTCAAGGTTGTGCCCAGGAATATTTTTCGGAGAGGTTATTATTTGTGTGTGGGGGTGGGGTTCTTCCGAAAAAATAGTATTTTTTAACTTTCAAATAGGTTTCATAGAAAGAAAAGTTTGCAAACGTTTTAGAGCAGTACCTTTTACAACTCAGCGGGGGAAGTAGAACGTAAATTCATAGCGGTCTGGTGGGCAGAACACGCTTTAACTTTAACACGTGCGTGCAGTGCGACACAAAGGTTTGTTTAAAAATTGAGGTAACAGTTTGTTTCATGGTAAGTATTAAAAATATTTAACAAAAACTTGTAGCGGCTCGATGACATGAAAAAATTTCTATATGTTTATTGAAATTGATTTTTATGGTGCAAAATATATTTAGAACATAAAAAACAAACAACCCGTATATCTGGGCAAAATTCAAATTTCCATTTATGCTTTCAGTACATTTGTTAACTATAATCGTAGAGAAACATTTCAAGATGGCACAAATTATTATTTGCAAATGCTTGTTTCTATAATATTTCTATTTATTGTAGGCTATTTCAAAACCCGTATATGCTGTTTAAATTTGTCAACTTCACTTTTATTTCTGATGGGGATTGAACCCCTCTAACCTCACCCCTCGGCACGGCCTCGCATACGCTCATTCATTTTTCAGTGACAGTACCTTTTCAACCGTAATATCAGGTGGAATTCTTCGCAATCTTTATGCATGGAACCAGTTCGATAAGCTTTGCCCTCGTACAAAAAATTTGACATCCCGTTTTTGACGATCTTGAACTTTCATGACCCTCAAGACACATAAATAGTTGGTTTCGCAACATAACTGAGATTTAAAACGTCGTGGCTTCTCTTGAGGAAATAGGAGCGTAAACTTCGTCTAAAACAACATTAAATTAAGCACCATATTTGAATCTGGATAAATCTTGTGAATTCTTTCTTGATCTGTTTACACTCCAGGGTTGGTTTTCCTCTTGGATTCAGCGAGGGCTCTCACCACTACGTCCTCAAGGGTAGTGTCCATGACAGTGATATTTTGGGTTGAGGGATACAACTGGAGAGGAAGACAAGTACCTCGCCCAGGCGGCCTCACCTGCTGTGCTGAAGATTGGAAGGGATAGACGAGGAATAGGGTAGGCAGCGGCAGTGGTCTTAAGTTACGTACCATCTCGGCAGTTGCCTGGAAGAGAAGTGGGAAACCACGGAAAACCACTTGGAGGATGGCTGAGGTGGGAATCGAACCCTTTCTGCTCAGTTGACCTCCCGAGGTTGAGTGGACCCCGTTGCAGCCCTCGTACCACTTTCCAAATTTCGTGGCCGAGCCGGGAATCGGAGCCGGGCCTCAAAGGGTGGCAGCTAATCAACTTGTGAATTGCAGGTTGATTTCAATCCTCATTTCTCGAGTATCACGGAGTGGTACGGAGCGTGCTCATAACAATTGTTGACTCAGCGGAAAAATGTTTCTCAACCGTGAATTCCCAAACCACGTAGCAGCATTCATCTCCTCATGGTAGTCACCTGATTTCTTTGACTGAAACTCGAGGAGATTATTTGGGAAAAGCCATGAAAACTGCCCGCATGGAAGACATTGACATTTCCTACCCAAGGTTGATATCACTGTGCACTGTGCAGTCCGGTTAGTCCTCCCTTTCGTTAATGTATGGCTGTCATTAATGCATGTCACGTCCAGCCTGATAATACTCTGGAATTTCAGCCTCTTCACTGTCTTCAAACATCGACAGAACGGTAAAACTATATTTCTTGTACTGGAACTCTATAGCTACCAAGCTGAGGCGGAGGGGAGATTTACTACCCTGAAAAAGTTCAGTTCCTTGGAAGGTCAAATGCAACTTTTAAGCTCCAGCATTTCTTTCAGCTAGTCATAAGAATAAATATGTTGGCAAACAGCATCTTACTTAAAACATAGCTTTCGGTAACGGTTTCTGGGCAGTGTCCCACTTCACCTGGTGTTTGCAGCAGCGGACGTGAAGGCCCAAATTCTTCGCCTCCTTCCTCATCAATTTCTCCTTTATTTCTCTTCCTTCTCTTTGCCTATATACTTCGATACTTACTTTAAGAACAGCTGCCATTCTATCCGTCACTTCATTAACGTCTGTACCGAGCAAGTGGCAGTGCGGTTTGGGTCTCGTAACTATCAGCATGCATTTGCGAGATAGTGAGTTCAAACCTCTGTCAGCAGCCCTGAATATAGTTTTCCGTAGTTTACCATTTTCACATCAGGCAAATGTTGGGTTGAACCTTAAATAAAGCTCTTTACTCTCCCATCGCCGCCATAACACCTATCTGTGTCGGTGCGACATATCCCCGTTCTGTCTTTCCATCTCAAACTATGCTCTAAGCATACACACCATTTCTCGTGCATGATTGTGAATCGCTCTTCCTTGCGTACTCTTCACTGTCTTTTTCTTTCGGAATGTATTTGATGCCGGCTCCTTTTATATGATTCCGAGTTTCGACACACTGAGTTAGCAAGCAATAATCGGTCGCACCATGTGTTCAATAATGAGAACGAAATTAAAACTTCAAATATAAGACATAAGCGGGGGGGGGGGGGGGAGCTGGGGAGGCTAAGGAGTGATGGGGAACAGCGAGCAAAGTGGTCAAGCCGCTCGACATCCAACCCCAGTGTGCCGGGTTTGAATCCTAGTGACGTCGGGTGGGATTTTCAATATGACTGATCTGTAAAGAATGGAGGGGAAATCTAGCCTTAAACATCAGGTCAAGAGCAAGTTAAGGCTGGAGGCTCTCTCAACCCTACAAAACATGAAAAGGTGGTGATCTAAAAGGAAATCTGAAAACATACGAAGAGGGGCGCATCACAGGTAATTGCTATATTTTTACGATATTTGACCTTCGATTCTGATATCACCATTACCACCGAGTCAGTTCGCCTTGGAAGACTTTGTTTCTTACCCTGCTAACTAAACTTAATGGGATAACACCGTACGTTTAATGCCAGTTGGAGGCATTGAATTAACATTATTTTCGAACTGCGTAAATGGTACGCAGTTCAGGCTATGTAATATGTCGAGTTAGATCTTGTTTCTATATACAATCATTTGCTTTTCATGTCCAAGCCACGTGGGATGGTATTCGGCGTTCTATTGGACGAAGGATGAAAACAATATACACATTTTTTATACCCTTTAATTTGCATTTATAAACGAGAATTGATGAAAACAAAAGCTTTATGCACGGATTGCTGTGAAGTAAAATGCATGTTTCTAAAGCGACAGTTTTCAGAGCTGTATGAATTCATGGATTGTGTATTAGGTAGAAAGCAGCATGGTTCAACGAAGCACGCGTTCAAACTGACAGGAGTCCGTATTTTTATAGACATCAGGGACTTCTGGTGCAGCTGCAAGATAAGACTCCGATGTGACAACTCAGATAAAACCGATATGCCCCTCTCCCGTCCGTCGTAAAATAACACGTGTGTTGTCAGCAATTCAAGTGCACGAGGTGTACGCTACATTAGCTCAGTCCTGTCAGAAACGGCCATTGGTGGCTTTTGTTTCCGTTTTGTCACAAACCTGCGTCCATAGATCTTCGTGCCCCGAGCTGGAAAGTCAGTCATCTCGCCATGTCTGTTACATGACGTCAGTGAGGGAAACTTAACACTGTGAAATAATGGCTACATCCTTCCATTTCATGCAATAAATACAATACGATTTCCTTCTAATAATAATAATAATTGTACCGGGCGGTACACCTCTACGACGCAAGTTCAAATCTTGCGCCAATTGAAACTCCTCTACAGGAGAAACTATGAACTTTAAAAACGGAATCAACTCAACTGTTTATCAGAAGATGTCACTGTGTGTATTTCGATTTGTTTCTGTTTCTCAATGATCAAGAAGTGTGGACATTCTCTAACAGGTGTCTCTACTAAAAAACTATGAAAATGCACTCTGGTGCGAAGGAATGAACTTTCTTGGAGAAATTTGATATTCATAAGTTTTGTCTTTACTAAATTTTGTTCTTTAATTTGGGGGTTGGCAATATTAAGCTTTCTTTCCGCCTGTTTTGAATTTAACCAATCCTAAATTTCTGTAATTAATTTCCCACCAATTAGGTGTTTCTTCATCGATTTGTGTGTAACTTTCGCTGTTAACCAATAAACGTTTGTGGGCGGGTCTTAATCATTCATGAAAGGTCTCGAATTTTCCGCGAGGGTATAAAAACTGCTGATTTTCTTGTCTCCGCGCCACTTCAGTAACATCTAGCTTAGCGTGTGGATATGTAGTAGGGAGCGGGAAGCGCCTCTTTCTTCGGGCAACAGATCTTCAAAAAGGTAATGGCCATTTAACATCTTTTCTTGCTTGCTCAGCATTTTAACTCGCGGGGAAGGTACGAAACCATTAATATGTAACCAACCTTTTCAAAATGTAAATCCCATTTCAGTCTATGTAAAAACTACAAATTTCTTTAACTGTAAATTGGGGATAGAGAGTGCTTTACCCTCTCGAGCTCCCCTTCATTTTGAAGTTGAGGTGACTACGTTTTCATAACTGAGTTTCTACTCTTCCTTATGGTGTTAAAGTTTTCCCTATACGAGTCACCTCCCTAGCTTGAGATTAGCCCCTGTGTTATTGCCCTAGCGCCACTTAGGTATTTCAGAAGCGTTCATGTAGGAGTGCAAATCTCGCCTCCTTTCACCTTGTTTTTGGGCCATTTATAATTAATCACATATTTTTCTTGTAAGGCCCTGTAGGTTAGGTACAAGATACCCCTGGTTCTTTGTAAGTATGCCTTGAGGGCAGTTAGAAGTAAAGTTTGTTGTGGCCTTTGATAGGCTTGTAATATTGAGAGCGGGTCGGCTCTTTCTTGTATTTTCAAGTGTGCTTCTAGGAGGCTTGACATTACGAGGTGGGAGCAAATGCTACATGTAATTAGGGGTTTTCTGCCCTTTGGTATTTTGTGGCTGTGAGCTGAGGGCTCAGGAATTGTAACTTGGGGCACGAAGCCCAGAACTTGTTAATACCCGAAACTCTGGTTTTCGTTTGTAAGATCATTATTGTACCTGAATTTTCATTGTTATTTCACCTAGTGAAAAGTTGTTAAATATTGTTGTCTGTTGAAAATATAACCTTTATTTAAATTTTAAATTCATCTCTAAGACTTGTAGTTAGACCCATTCCAGCCCGCACCTTCTTTCACCTCTGCCTTCCACGGAGATTTCCGTAACAACAACAACAACAATAATAATAATAATAATAATAATAATAATAATAAAATAAAAGTCACCTCCGTACAGCCCATGAAGACCCTTGGAGGAGTGGAAGGTAAAGGCTTCCACCATTGTTAACCTCGGCACGTGATGGGGTAGAATGGTTAGCTCTACGCCCGGGCGGCTTTGTCCCCAGGAATTAACCTGGTACTCATTTTTGGTGTAGGCTGAGTGAACCTCAGGACCATACGCACCTCCAGAAGTGGAAATCTCGTTTCTTAAACTTTACGACTTCCTGACGGGGATTCGAACCCACGTCCTTCCGGGGGAACCGAGCACGCCTTTATCGCCTCGGCCAGGCAGCCCCTAATAATAATAATAATAATAATAATAATAATAATAATAATAATAATAATAATAATAATAATTCACCGAGGTGGAAAAGGATTTACAAGAATTGGGGTGTTACCTCGTGACATCCTGCAACGTGACCCTTTAAAGAAGAAACTTGAAGGTCTACAGAGTATTCGAATGAAACCCAAAATGAAGACGGGCAAGACGTGGACCGAAGAACGGAAGGAAGCTCACCGACGAAGGGTGCGGGAGTACTGGGTGAGTGTTAAAGCTTAAGACAGAAGACGGTTGAAATAGCGTGGTTCATAGCTGGCCGGCACGAAAGAATAATAGTAGTAGAAATTATAAAACAGGAGTGATCAGTAGGACCTATGTGTTCTGTATCTCAGTTTCCCGCGCGAGACTGAATGTGTTTCTTCTTCTTCATTGGAATTGGCCAACTAAGGAGCACGACGTTCATCATTTAATGTTTGCCCAGTAATCTCGCATTCTCTAGGTATGTTGTACCTTTCCCTCCTTCGTCCAGAGGTTGCCTGTCGTCTTTCGTGGAAGTTTGTCCCTTCTTAATACCTTTCTGACAGATAATCGGTCTGTGATGTCACCTTCTATTACTTCTAGTTCCTTCTAGTCTTTGGTCACTTCTGTTAGCCAGGATGTCTTGATCTTTCTATTGTTCCAATAGGTAAGAAGCTGGTTATTCAGTCTGGTTGGATTCATCGTTGAGATATGACCGTAGAAGGTTACTGTATTCGTTGCTTTCTTTAACTGGTCCCAATATTACCTGTAATATCTTTCTTTCCTGGACCTACAGTTTGTCCATCAGTCCTTTTCTGTTAAATAACAGACATCCAGTGGCGTACAGGGTTTCTGGACGGATGACTGATATTCCCAAGTATGATTTCGTGCAAATAATTTGATTTAGCCATGTGCATGAATAGCAATTTAATTGATTTTTTCAGGTATAAAATCACACCCAATTACACAACAATAAAGCATCCTTTAAAATTCACTGGATTACAAAACTGTCTTCCGGGGTATTAGGTAACGAGCAGCCTGCTGGCCAGCCAGGCACAGAAAGTATTGACGTCATGTTCAGCGCTCGCAGTTGTACTGTATATCCGCATCAGTGGCTGAGATTCGAGGAGAAAATTGGAATTTCATTTCATTTAATTATCCGTTTAGCTTTCAGGGTTGGTTTTCTCCCGGATTCACCGAGCGATCCCGCCTGTACTGCCTCAAGGGCAGTATCCTGGAGCTTGATATATTTGGTCGGGGATACAACTGGGGAGAAGGATCAGTACCACGTCCAGGCGGCCTTACCTGCTATGTTGAACCGGGGCCTTTGGGGGATAGTAAGATAGGAAGGGATAGACAAGGAAGAGGGAGGGATGCGGTTGTGGCCGTAAGTCAGGTAGTACCATCCCGGCATTTGCCTCGAGGAGAAGTGGGAATCCGCGGAAAACCATTTTGATGATGGCTGAGATGGTTTCGAACGCCCCCCCCCCCCCCCGCTCAACTCATTTAACCTACCGAGGCTGAGTAGAACCCGTTCCAGTCGTCGTACAATTTTTCAAATTTCGTGACCGAGCAGGGAATCCAACTCGGGTAGGGGTGGGGGTGGCAGCTAATCACACTATCAAAGAGTTTTATAATTATTAACGTACGGTGGTCTGCATTAACAGTATTCCGCGAAAAATAATGACGAAATATCAACCCAGTAAGAAAGAGAAGTTAAAACTCTACATTTATAGGGTATCTTAGGAATTCTGATAGCAGAAATTAGGGGTTGCATAGCCGAAGAAGTGGTAAAGGCGTGCTGGACCCTTCATGAAGTCGAAAAATTTAGAAATGAGGTTTCTCTTCCTGGAGAGGCACGTGGCAGAAGGTTCACTCAATCTGGACCAGGAATGAGTGCCGAGGTAATTCCTAGAGGCAAAGAAGGACGGGCACATAGAACTAACTGCTTTGTCATTGTTAGTGCCGAAATGTCCGGTGTAGCGTGCTACCCTTTGGTCCAAGGGGTCGTAGGTTCGATTCCATGCTGTCTCGGGTATTTTAACACATTAATTCATTCATCTGGATAGTGAGCTGTGTGCCTGTGCTTTCTTAATCATTAGAATTCATCTTAGGTAGGGCTCCATCCCCATAGAAGCGCAGGTCCCCTAAACGTGTCAACACAATAGACCTGCAAAGGACTCTCCAGAGTCACATGTCATAAATTAAATGTCGAAATTACCGTACGTATATTGAAAGTCTTTGCCTTCCACTCCTCCAACGAACATCATGGTCTGTACAGAGATGGGTTTGTTTGTGCTTTATCATGGAGGCGCCTCCTGGCTGATGTAGTAAAGGCGTGTTCGATTCACCCACAAAGACGTAGTTTCGATTCCCCCTCAGAAAATCGAAAAATTTAAGAAACGAGATTTCTACCTCCTGAGGTGCACATGGCTCTGAAGTTTACTCAGCCTACACCAAAACTGAGTACCAGATTAAATCCTGGGGGCCAAAGGCAGCTGGACGCCGAGCTAACCACTCTACCCCACCAAGTGCCGAGGTTGCGAATAGCCCTCCCAGGGCCTTCATGGGCTTAACGAAGATGAATTCGCTATTTTTTTAATATTCTTGATTTATGATGGCAGCAATTGAAATCAACGAAAACATTTGGTTCTCTATTTTTAAACTCTTCGCCAAGATTTTTATACAAATGAAATAGAGATAATTTTTATTCGAAAATACATGACTGGAAATATTAGACATTTTTGTAATATTTTAAGTAACTAACGGGTAATCGGTCGATAGTCTAGTGTATACAGAGAGGATAAATATATATCACGGTCTCATCAGTTAATTCTGTAGTTTAAAGTGTAGGCAGGCATTTCTGGCACGCAGTCTAATTGAAGACCTGTGTCTATTTAAATTAAACAAAGCCGTGATTTGTAGTTCATCTCTCGAATGACCTAGCGCTTTCCTTCCAGCGTACCTATATAATTCCGACTGGTTTTCATTAAACATTATCTCACGAAGCACACTTCTGATCCCGGAATTAATACTACTAATTACTCCATCAAAAATTAAGATCCCGTAAGAAAAAACTTTAACTTATGATTTCCGATTGAGATCATCAAATGCATTCAGGTAGCTAAATCGTAAGAGTATCAGTGCGGCTTGCCCTATTAGTTGGAAAGGGAACCTCTCCAGAACACTGGCTAGGTAGTACAGCGTCGTGATACCACTCAAAGCTTCTTGTGACAAGCACGACGCAGCGCTAATGTACTAGGGGAGTGGTTGGAAAAAACGGAAGCCGGGTATATCAGCAATGTAACTGTTCGCTCTCCTCATCAAGACACTTGGGGAGATGAAAGTTATTACCGTGGGACACATCAATATCAAATAAACTCTATGTAGCTTGCCCGCAAATTGCCACGCAAATAGAAACAATTAACATTCCATGGTTTCCCATCTCTCTATGTGATGTATGGGCGCCAGCGTTACAGTTTTAAACAAAACTGTAAAGAAAAATTTATATTTACTAGCATACAGACTTATACTTAAATCACAGGGGTAGGATTTTAAATAATTAACCATTAAGTATCGTTTGAGAAAGAAAATTAACGCAATATAAAATACAAATGAATTTATTATACAGAAAAAAATGAGATGAATCGGAAAAGATCCTTAAAGCGTGGAGGGATTTAGAATTTACGTTACTCAAATTACTATTGCTTGCTTTATCTAATTGAAGCTCACTAATTGCAGTTTCCGTTGAAGTCATCTGGTTTCCGTGGTTACTCGTTCTCTTCTTCTCGATGTAGAATTGACTCCGTGAACATCCTTCCTTCTCTGATGCGGTACGGGCTATCTGGACTAGCACTCCCTAATTGCCTAGTCTTTAAATTAGACATTGGCCGTATACTTGTAAAAACTGATCAGCGTTGATCGTATGAGGAGAAATTTAAGAGAGATGAATTTTTCCATGTTAGTAGAAATCTCAATCCAACTGAGCTATACTATTTATACGATACAAACTTGTACCAAATTCCATGGACTTGAACTAAACATAGTTCTTCGTCCAGAAGATTTACTGAATATAACACAAGCCGTAAGCTTGTTTCGTCTCACGCAGATCCGATAACATAACCGCAGCTAAGTACTGTATCGAGGCGAGCACATACCGTCTCAAAATCAATAACGTCGTTCAAAGTAGATGTTCACAGTAGAAGTAGCGATGTGTGTGTGTATCCGTGACTCCGTGTTAGATAATATCACCGGGCTCTCCCCACTCTTGGTAGCAGCTCAATCTCAGATCTCTATATATCTGGGCTCACCCGCACTCTAGGTAACAGTTCAATCTCAAAACTCATATACAACGAAGTATCTGATTCGTAGATCGAATTATCAACCCCCTTCCTCTTCTGTCTTGACAAGTCCAGTAGGCGTGGCAATGATGTAGCTGACCAGCTTACAAGCCTCGCGCGCGGGTCGCTGTTTACTAGCCTTGGCTCATGAGTTAAACCCAGTGAGTCATGTAATTTTCCACGCTCAAGAATAACCTTTTCCGTATACACAAATATGAGATGAAATGACAACTATATTTCAACATATTAATCAAATCCAATACATAATAAATTCCTATCGTTCATAATATCATTATAAATAATAAATGATGTTATAATATATACAATATGATTGCAAAAACCTTATTTACAAATGCTTGACGTAGAATAAATATGTTATTACGAATAATTCCCGATGGCGGATAAACTTGATATCAAATGATATCGCGTAAAATGATATTATATTAAATTAGTAGGGCTGGAAAAGCCTGGACGGTTACAGCATTAAGGGACTGGTTTTACTGATAAACAATTTGTAAAGAATATTCGATATCACACCCCATTGTCATTTTATCTGCTGCTGAAGTTAGCCAATCAAATCGCTTCGCGGGCGAATTAAAATGGACTTTGTGAGTCCGTTTTTCTAGAAACGCACGCGGCTTAAGACCGACTTGAGGGAACCAATCGAAAGAAAAACTTCGTTCTGGGAGAGATTTGAACACGGACCTCCGAGCTGTCATGATCGCACCATAGAAAGTACGCCAGGGTAACTCGCGCTGAAACGCACGGTGTGTTTGTGTCTGATGCCGATTTCTCGGCATGGCTCTCAAGCAAAAGGTACCGGTAATATTATTCTCATATTAAATCCCATTTGTGCAAATACGTGTTCTGGCTCAAAAAACAAAATGTCGGCACACATACACTTCCTAACACATTTATTGCATTCAAAAGACTCTACATTTCGAATTTCTATTCCTCGATGGAAATATTGTTAAGAGATTCACATCTAATAATTTACTCGCCCCGTTAAGCATTTAGAAGATCCTTTTACATTCTTTAAAGTTATTCAGTATATTATATATATCACTGCCTATATTGCGTTTAACTACGATTACTACAAGCTAAAGAGAGAAATCATGGAAAGGAAAAGAATGAAGAGGAAAGTAAAACAAGCCACTTACCTTAATGCTCCCGTCGATGTTGTCAGTCCGATATGTGGGTTTAGTTATCAATGGTACACATTATCTTCCTGAATTCCATATTAGTCCCCCTTTGTGGTGTAGTGGTTAGTATGATTATGCCTTCCCCGGAGGCCCGCGTTCGATTCCCGGCTCTGCCACGAAATTTGAAAAGTGGTACGAGGGCTGGAACGGCGTCCATTCAGCCTCGGGAGGTCACCTGAGTAGACGGGGTTCCATTCCTATCTCAACCATCTTCGAAGTGGTTTTCCGTGGTTTCGCACTTCTCCTCCAGGCAAATGTCGGGATGGTACCTAACTTAAGACCAGGCCGCTTCCTTCCTTCCTTCCTTCTTCTTTGCCCAACCCTTCCATTCTTCCTATACCCCACAAGGCCTCTGCTCAGCGTAGCATGTCAGGCCGCTTGGACGAGGTACTGGACCTCCTGCCCTATTGTATGCCCGACCAAAAGTCTCAAGTTCCACGACACTGCCCTTGAGGTGGTAGAGGTGGGATCGCTCGCTGAGATCGAGGGAAAAACCAACCCTGGTGGGTAAACAGATTAAGTAAATAAATAAAATATATTATCTTCCTCAGTTGCGTACTAGGGCTTGGCTTCCCACGTCGGTACAGAGTACCTGGAACTTAAAACTATACATCAATATTACGCCAACCATTGCCGAACAAATTAATGTTGCATTTCATACAGTACACTCGCCTTGTTGAAAACACTGTTGCGAATTTGCAGTCGAACTGTGTCGTAAGCAAGTATACGATTTCGTTCTCTTTGCCTAAACTTTATTACATTTTGAACTTTAGTATTTTAACCCGCCATCGGTATCGTTGTTAGGTAGCCCCTAACAAAAACATTCCTTATTAAGAAAAGTTTTTTGGTTTGAATCATCGCGTAACGAAGGAAAACATGTGACTCATAAACTCATTTGAGAATACCTGGAGTTTGAAAAGTTTGAGTCTTAAACCAAAAAACTTTTCTAATAAGGAATGTTTTTGTTAGGGGCTACCTAACAACGATACCGATGGCGGGTTAAATCGACAAGTCACAGAACTGTACTTGAACAACTTTTGCTTCAAAGTATGCTTGAGTATATCTTAGCTTTTTACGAACTGCATACTTTCACTTCCAAAGGTAGAGTAGGAACAGAATAGCCTACGCTTACAGTTCATTAATCGACGAATTGCACAGGGTAGTCTCCAATAGACTGAGCTCGATAAATGCAGTCGCTTAAGTGCGGCCAATATCCAGTATTCGGGAGATAGTAGGTTCGAACCCCACTGTCGGCGGCCCTGAAGATGGTTTTGACACCAGGCAAATGCTAGGGCTGTACCTTAATTAACGCCACGGCCGCCTCCTTCCCACTCCTAGCCCTTTCCTGTCCCATCGTCGCCATAAGACCTACCTGTGTCGGTGCGACGTAAAGCAACTAGCAAAGAAAAAGTCTCCAATAGTAGAATACCAGTAGGATAGTTTCGTTTCCTGACTTCTGTAGAGTAATTTTACCGCCATCACAGTAAACGACACAAAAGGTCTTAGGTTCACTCCCGATTCCACACAAATTTCCCGACTATGTACGAGTATTAACTTCTTTCTCAATTCCAAACTTCATTAATGTTATATAAAAGCAATATTTTGTCCATTAAAACATTATTCACACTTCATAATTTAAAACAGGTATTTAAGCGCCTACATTCACGTCACAGTCTTGCTTGTTCAGGAAGCGCTCTATTTTAACGGTTCCACTCCGCTCAATGATAGCAATGACAGCTTTAAGTAATGTAAATCGAACTATTCGACCTTATTCATTTCATACATTATTTCACATGCACAACCCTTATTATTTAGTTTCCATATACAGGTTTAATTTAATCAAAACTCAGTTTTACTATCTCGCAGCAAGCTGTATTGTTTAAATCTTGGTGGTTCATCAACGCGACCTGTTTTTTCTTTTTTTACACAATTGGCTTTACGTCGCACCGACACAGATAGGTCTTACGGCGACGATGAGATAAGAAAGGGCTAGGAGTAGGAAGGAAGCAGCCGTGGCCTTAATTAAGGTACAGCCCCAGCATTTGCATGGTGTGAAAATGGGAAACCACGGATAATCATCTTCAGGACTGCCGACAGTGGAGGTCGAACCCACTATCTCCCGAATACTGGATACTGGCCGCACTTAAGCGACTGCAGTTATCGAGCTCGGGCGAGCTGCTCTTAGTCAGCTATGTTTACGCCTGCCTGCCATAAGTATTAGTGTGTGTGTGTGTGTATGTATGTATGTATGTATGTATGTATGTATGTATGTATGTATGTATGCTTTTCAGGAAATTTATTTTAAATTCATGAAACACTTTTCTTTTTCCTACTATTTTACTTTATGTCGCACCGCCACTGACAGATCGCACCCACTATATCCCGAATTAAAGCTGATAGCTACGAAACCCAAGCTGCACAGTCACTTGCTCGGTATTCATGAAACGCGGAATTCACCTTTTCAGATTCTCTTTCTGTTGAAATATACTTCATTCGGTATGGCCATTAATACATATTCTTCTTTTTCTCCTTTCGTATAACATTTGTTCACTACACCAGGGCTGTATTGTAGACGTCGTCAGGGTTGAGATCCACCTCGCGAATGTTATAGCCATCCACCTAACTGGTGGTCTACGTCTTCAGGTTAGCGCATGTCATATCCATCTACCTAATTGGTGGTCTACCACGGGGTTCGATGTCTTCCAGGATCAAGTTGGAGTGCTGTTTTGGCCACAGAATCGTCGTTCTTTCTCAGGATGTGACTGTAACACCTGCTTTCTGCGCAACTGGGACTACATCAAGCTTTTTGACACACATTGCCATTTGGTGCACGGTCGTAGCGAGTCAGTCCAAGAACTAACGCAGCATGTTTATCTCTGTCGTGGGGAGAGCCTGATCCTGAATTATTTTTGTATATGTGTGTGTGAGCCGCCATTCTATCCCGTAGAGGGTTACTGGGAACACCACTGTTTTATAAAATTTTGCCTTCAGATGTCCAGGCAACTTTTTGTTACAGAGAATACTAATGACTTATCTCAAGTTTACCTATACTGCATTGACTCTCGTCCGGGTGTTCAGGGTGGAATCGTACAAGGATGTTATTAGAGATCCAAAGTAATTGAACTATGTGGTTTACATCGAAACCTGGTCGTCGATATTCATGGTACCGGTGGTCTGATGGCCACTTTCAGATAATTCGTTTTTTGAAGATTGAGACGCTTGTCATTCTCCTTTTCTGCATGTTTTGGTCGGATTTTGGAATGCCAGATGGGTGCCCTGAGTGAGTACCACGTCGTCTGCGTACAGAAGCGTCCAGGATGAGAGAGCTGTATATCAACCGTTACTGTGTCCATGCAGAGGATGAACAGTAGTGGAGTGGGGGCTGAACCCTGATGGGCGCCAACAATGACTTTTAAGAGATGGAGAGATCCCTGCGGGACTCCGGACTACACTTCATACATTTCGATAGAGAAGCTTGATCCAGCTCACGCACACTTCTGGTATTCGCACAACTCACCAGATCAGATCATGCGGAACTCTATCAATGGATTTCTCTAGGGCCAATAATGCCATGGGCACAGTCATCTTCTTTTCTGGGTACTTGCCTCTCTTTATCTTGAAGTTTGTGCTTAGTAACAGAACTTGTAGCAGGCCTAGACAACAAGGGAGGATTAAAAACCTTCGCAGAGGTGTACTTTTTAAAAATAAATCAGCGTTCGCTTGAATACGGTTGAGCTCTTTGTATTTTGTTCTCGATGAAGCTACATTACACGCGGCTTCATGACGTTCGAAAATAGGTTGGTTTTTCCGGATGAACACTATCCTGTGTCGATGACATGTCGCATGCATTTGCAAAGCTGTTTGTTTTATTTATACAGCCCACCTGTGTAAACAGGTGTTCACATTTGCTCTCACTAAACGATCAAAGCTTGTGAAGCACCTAGTAAATTAACGGGACATCAAAGAAATGTTTGATAACTGTTGCTATATAGCATTATAACGCTACCTTTTATATTTACGCAACTAAATCTGGCCATTCATTTTAGAATGCTCATTAACTATTTAGGACGTGTACCATTTAATATTAGCTCATTGACATTACAACTTCCCACCGAGTTAACAATATTATTAATATGCCCATCTCTTTTCCTCTTCTTATTATTATTCTCCCACTTTCTCAACACTATGTGGAGTAATGAGTGCGAACTGTGTCACACATGTGAATTTGGCCGCGTTTTACGGAAGGGTACCCCTCCTGACGCCAACTCTATATGGAGGATGTATTCACCATTGCATGTATCTATGGTAGCTGGCAGTGTGGCGTGTTATGTGTGTACGTAGTGGAGAGTATTAGGACAATCTCAAACGCCAAGTCTTCGAGCAAGAGGAATTAATAATACGGGTTAGAAATCCCATACACGGCCGGGAATCGAACCCAGCCCCCTCTGAATGAAAGGCTGCTACGCTGACCATTCAAGTAAGGAGTCGAACATATGCTCATTATTTCCTGAATGAAAATAAAACACATTTTGTGATATTATGAAAATAACACAACGAATATTGAAGAGACACTTGGATTGTTTCAAATTCCATTGTCATTCATTCTCGAAATGACTTCCAAAGTCTTCTAATTTCATCCTTCTAAGGAAGAGCACGTGCCACTTGACTAAAATCGTCATTAGCTTCATACAATGGCAGCCGCGGTTCGAATTCCTGTTAGTACAGGTGGGGAATGTTTGGAAAGAAGTAAACCACGTCCTGTGTTTTGGATTGTGAGTAAAATTGGCAGGTCCTATGACTACGATCTCACTATTAATAACACCGAAAGTATGCTTCCTTTCCTGATTAACATGTCTTAAACTAAATGCTTCAGCCGATGAAAAAGATTAGCAATAATAACTACGAGAAATGTTATGATAAAACATGTTTAATTATGTTTAAATTTTTGATTGCAACGTTTCCAAATCAATATGGTTGTTTACAAAATATTTACAAAATACAAAAATTACACTGTCCCCCTCTCTCTCAGCCCCAATCTTTCCCTTCAATATTGTAATGCCAATTAGTTCAGAATCTAAATGAGTACAATTCAAATATATGCAAAGTTTCATAAAAGATGGTTTTCCGTGGTTTCCCATCTTCACACCAGGCAAATGTTGGGGCTGTACCTTAAGTAAGGCTACGGCCGCTTCCTTCCCACTCCTAGGCCTTTACTATCCTATCGTCACCGTAAGACCTAACTGTGTCGGTGCGACGTAAAGCAAACTGTAAAAATCATTATAAAACAGTGATTAAACATGAAGCCACCACTATACGCAGCAGGAACACTAAACATGAAAGTAGTATAATTGGGGGATTCGGCCGCCTCCGCCTCCACAGGGCTCCCAGGGGCCTCCTCCTCCGCCGCCGCCCGGGAGGCCTTTCCAGGGGCCCGCTCCTCCGCAGCCAGGGGCCTCTTCCAGTGCTGCCAACTTAACCTTACTAGCATGAAATTTGAATTTGTAAACAAAGCCACATGCTTTTTGACAGCTATCATCAACAACAACGCATCGCTAACCTCAGTACTGCCATCATAACGGGCCTAAACCTCAGTGCTGCCAACTTAAACTCACTAGCGCGAGATTTGAATCGGTAAACAAAGCCTCGTGATTTTTTGACAGCCACGTGCTTTTTGACAGACAACAATGCATCGCTAACCTCAGTGCTGCCATCTTGACGAGCCTAACCCTCAGTGCTGCCAACTTAACCTTACTAGCGCGAAATTTGAATTGGTAAACAAAGCCACGTGCTATTTTGACAGCTGTCATCCGTCATCTTTAATTAACAGAGTACCGTGCTGCCCTCTTTAGCTACATATCTTTGAAATGTAGTGGCGGATAATTTGAAATATGCTCTTTGACAGCAGCCATCTTTAATCGACAGAGCACCGTGCTGCACTCTTTAGTTACATACATTTGAAATGTGGTGGCAGGCAATTCCACGTGACAGCAGCCATCTTTAATCAAGAGAGCACCGTGCCGCCCTCTTTAGCTACATACCTTTGAAATGTGGTGGCGGCAATTTGAAAAATTCTACGTGCTCATATTTAGCAACAACCCCACGTGCTTTTCTGACAGCTGTCATCCGCAATCTTTAATCAAGAGAGCACCGTTCTGCTATCTTGCTGGCAATTTCGTCAGCTGTCATCCGCCATCTTTAATCAACAGAACACCGTGCTGCTATCTTTATCGTAGTAGCGGGCAATTTGAAAAGTTCCATTAGCTGTCACTCGCCATCTATAATCAACAGAGCACCGTGCTGCCATCTTTAGCTAATACCTTTGAAATGTGGTGACGGAATTTGAAAAATTCCACGTGCTCTTGTTTGGAAACAAACTCACGTGCTTTTTGACAGCTGTCATCCGCCATCTTGCATCACAAACCTCAGTGCTGCGCTCTTTAGCTACATACCTTTGAAATATGGTGGTGGATAATTAAAAAATTCTACAGCAGCCATCTCTCGACGCTAATTGCACAAGATGGTGGCTATACATGACTCCTTAAAGGTGCTTATGCAAGATGGCCACTATACATAGGTTCTTATGAGACTCCCTTGGGATGCTTGCGCAAGATAGCGGTTATACAAGGCTCCTTATGAGACGCCCTAGAGATGCTTGCGCAAGATGGCGGTTGCTCTTATGAGGCGGCTTAAGGGTCCTTGCACAAGATGGCTAGAGGCGCCCTAAGGATGCTTGCGCAAGATGGCGGACGCAAGATTGCGGCTATACACGACGCCTTTAGGGTGCTTGCGCAAGATGGCTGCTGCTCTTATGAAGAAAGCTAGCTTAGAGGCTAACGTGTCGTGCTAGTTCGATTCATTAAATTTGGGGCTTAAATGCAAAATGTTAAATATCTCGAAAACGGTGCGTCGTAGAGCAAAACGGAGAAAACTTTTCTCTCCACGTAGGTTCGCAGTATCAGGAACATGATAGCATAAGAAAAAAGTAGTCTAATGATGAGATAAACGGTTCGATTCCTACTTATGCCCTTTGGCGTTGGCAGCTATCTAATTCTACAAGATGGCGGCTATACATAGCTCCTTATGAGGCGGCTTAAGAGCGCTTGCACAACATGGCTGCTGCTCTTATGAGACACCCTAGGGGTGCTTGCGCAAGGTAGCAGCGACGAGACGGTGACTATACACAGTTCCTTATGATACGGCCTAGGGGTGCTCACACAAGATGGTGGCTGCTCTGATGAAGAAAGCTAGCTTAGAGGCTACTGAAAAATGGTGGCTGCTGTTATGCATACGGTGGAGGGCAATTTGAAATTCTACGTGCTCTCGTTTGTAAAATTCCATGTGCTGTTTTTACAGCTCTCATCTTTAATCAACAGAGCATCGTGCAGGTATCTTTACAGCACCAAACCTCATACCTTTGAAATGTGGTGGCGGGTAATTTGAAAAATTCTACGTGCTTTTTCTTGACAGCAGCTATCTTTAAACACTTAGCGGCTATACATAAGCTGTTAAGACCTCATCTTATGTCAAGGCATAGCTCTATCGAACAAGTTTAAACCTGCATCGGGATAGCTAGAGTGAGCACGTGCTGCAGTGATGACGTCATTGTGTATGTTTAGACTTGCAAATCAGAAAATAAGTGATTGAAACATAACAAGACTAGAATCGAACACTGCACTCGATGTTGTTAACTTTATCATGGGATCGGAACATTGATTGAAGTGTTTAGAAGACTTAATAAGTGTTAAGACTAAAATAAAACACTGTACTCGGTACAACATGTGTTTAGAACATGTCAGGGGATACCTTTGTTCTAAGAAGCTTAGATTACCGCACATTCCTTGTAGGGCTAAAGGGCTAATAGGCTAATATGCTAAAGGGCTAATGGGCAAAGGGCTAAAGGGCTAAAAGGCTAGGGTGCCTCTCCTCTCTTTATCCGGGCTTGAGACCAGCTCTACAACTTGAGGCGGAGTTAACACCCTAAGGAAGGGAGAATGTTGGAAAATAATCTATCCGAATATAGCTACTCGATCGACTATATACTACAGAAGGATGGCTTAGGTGGGGGTAAGCGCTGGGATTGTGGGAAGGTGTTTAAGCTGTTGTACTGTCGAGAGAGAGCTATTACTTAATAATACCTACACGGCGTAATTCATGCTCTATTTCAAAAATATCTGCTTTGTACTGTGTGTAACCAGCATCATGATAGATTCATAGCAGTTGTAAAAGTTTTACGAGTACGTTGGTGTCTTAACAGTATTTTATATCTACATAGGGTAACAGAGGCTTGTTGTGAACTTTGAGTCTATGTGCAGACAGTTGATGTGTAGGGTCTTGTTTTGATGTAATACGTGCTTCAGCAGTAGCGTTTCTAGGTACAAACTTCACTTGTTTCGATAGCAATGAAGCGTTGAAATTTTCTTCTTCTTTATCTTGCATCTCTTCTTGAGATGATTGCACTGCGACAGAATGTGTAGTAGGCTTTTGAAAAAGTAAAATCATCAAGCTGTAACGGCAATGAAACGTTAAGATTTTCTTCTTCTTCTTCTACTCCCCCTTTACTACTGTTTTGAACATCATTATCCTTATTACCATAATCATGATCTTGCCTCTCTTTATCTTGAAGTTTGTGCTTAGTAACAGAACTTGTAGCAGGCCTAGACAACAAGGGAGAATTAAAAATCTCTCGCAGAGGTGTACTTTTAAAAAATAAATCAGCGTTCGCTTGAATACGGTTGAGCTCTTTGTATTTTGTTCTAGATGAAGCTACATTACACGCGGCTTCATGATGTTGAGCGTTGTATGCGTTCTTGAACTCTCTTCTACAATGTTTGCATTAAAATTTGTCCTACGTGATATCTCATGACGTCTCTTGTGTTAGCTTCGGGAAAATGCTTTTCCACACTCTTCGCAAATATACTACACCCTTCCGGGCGTCGAATGGATGACCCACGCATAAGAATGCCTCCACGTAACGGGGTAAACGCCTACGGATGAGATTTGATTGAAGAGCGGGTCGAATTGCTTAACGAGCTTCGAACCGCCCCCCTTCCGACTTTCTGTGCCGGCCCGGCAGCCTGAGCACTTGGGGGAGTGGTACGTTCGAAAGAAAGACAAAAAAAAACAAATACTTAAGATGGAGCCTTATGTCTATAATATGAAAGTAGGATCTCTGGGTTCAAATGCCTAGTGGATACTGCTTAGCACTGCTACAAATGACAAGAATCATAAAATAGGGGTTACGAATACGAATTTATTCAAATACGACATATTAAAGAATTTGACACAGCTCTATACATATGGGAGGAAAAGAAAATAATGAGATGATCTGATGTCCATATTCACAAATTACTTGTTGTTCTTAGCACGAACATAACCGGTGCCTACGCTACATAATTATCATATTAAAAGAAACATTTACATGATACACAAACAAACACACATACCATTTAGCTAAACCCCGGACTCCTCATCTATCACCAAGACCACGCAACGTGCACATAGGTTCTGTTTGAACTCAAAAATAGATGCACATAATTACGAAACCTACACAGATATACGGATATATACACTTCATGCACAAAGGAGAGCCATTCCTAGAAAGAAACAGCATGGTTATCAATGTCTCCGGTCCAAGGCGCACGCCTGGAGCAGCTCGCTCAAGGGCGCCATCATAATCCGGAGTCGAACTGGCCGACTCCCGACCGAGAGGTACTGTGGGTTTCTGTAGATCCCTAGAATAGCTATAGACTCATATCTCCGGATATCTGGGGGAGATCCCTACTCATTTATTGAATACCTTTAAAAATCACCGTGATATTATCATTATACAAGTATTCTTAGCTAAGCATTCAAACCAAACAGAAGAGCACGGGTAGACCCAGAGCTCCAAGTCTTAATACAACGGTACAGAGGGATCCCTCTGTCACGAGGGCGAGAGCCAGACATTCACAAAAAAAGGAAGGGCGGCCATTCACTTCGCACGGCCATTTCTCATTCGTGGCCACGCCAGATTCTTCTCTCCCTCACACGTCCACCCTCTCATCCCGGGGACACATATCCATGGCCCACTTCATTTGTTTATTCATATTATCGTGGAATTCCCCTGAAATACTCTTTTATTCTCTCCCTTCTCATTATTATCGCTGAGCGCCGACTGTGGGCACGATCACTTCTAACTCATCTCATCGTAAATGACTCGGGCATTCGGCCCTCTCACTACGTCTCATATCGCGTATCTTCTTCCCTTGGGCATAGGGCTCTCATGGCTCCTCGTACCTACCACAGGAAATATACTTTTATTTAAATCTTCTGACCAAAGATTAGGGACTTCTGCCTCTGGGCCTCACCCCGGCTATAGATTAAAAAGAACACTCCAAACCATTCTGGCCAATTACTCAAAAATCACGGGAGACTTGCACATGGTTCCTCACACCTACCTAAATAACACAACATATACCTCTCTCGGTCGGGATTTCTTCTTTCTTGCTGTACCTGCACTGATTATATGTGTAAGCTAGGCATGCATTGACTGACTGACCCATGAGTTTCCCCGGCATATACGACAGCCACGTGGGACAGTAGCTACCAACATTTTGACATGGTTTTCCCTGCTCGCCAGCACTATTGTTCCAACCACCCCTAAGGGAAACTCAAATATTCTCCTAACCTTGTTCCCATATTTGCTAGGGCATTCTACATATTACTAGAAATATAACCCTCACGATAAGCTAATCATTAAGAAAAAAAATGAGTCGTCCGGGAATTTAGCTCCCTTGAATTTACTCCAACATTATAAAAATCAATAAAATTTCCATATAGGACATGCATTATCTTACAACATTTTGATATTTACAAAGAAAGCTAATCCTATCCCCCGGTTATGTTATCATGCTTAGAAATTAGATTTGGACATCACTCATCTGTTTGGTGGCCGTTGTTTCTCCTTCCACGGGAGACCCATGGTGGAGCTTTAGTGCCGCATGGCTCCGCGGTTGGCGGCGGGCGTGCAGTCCTTCACCCCTGGTCCATACAAGTCCGACATCCTGGGGAACTCGTTCACAGCTGAAATCTTACAGTAATCCAAAATGGGTAACACTTTACACTCGTCACACGGCCTCTATTTCCAGAGTTTACACCACGAAGAAGACGGTCTTTCAAATCACGGCGGGCACGTTCACAGCAAGAATCGGGTGGCTCACGAAACTCGAGCCCCCTGATTCAGAGTAACACTTTGGGTGATACCAAATTATGAATTTCACTGACTCATTAAGGCCGGCACTGTCTCAGCCGTATTCTGCTACTCGTTTGTAAATTATGCTCGCGGATTAACTAGTTTGACACGTAGCACAGAGACAATTCACCTAGGCTCGTTTGGCCTCCCGTTCACTTCACAAAGGCTTTGTACTACACAGCGTCGCGGGACACAATAACCCTTAGTAGCGGTCAATGGGTTCGGACCGTAGAACTAGAGCACCGCAGGACACAGTGTCCTTCTCAACGACCCGCAAAGGAACAACTGTCTTCTGTGATGGCCAGCCCGGCCTATATTATCTTGCCTGCCGGAAGCCTGGGGGCGTAAACGTTCACGGTTCATTAAGAACAAGAGCTCCTTTCGTACCAAGAATTGAAGACATTTAAATAGTGCATCTTGTAGCCCTCAGTCTCCTCTTTCATTTGAGCAAGGCGTGCTGGACCTACGATCGGCAGTTTTTATGCAATTTGCTTCCCGCCTTTGATTAATTCATAGCGTCCCTCGGGGGGTGGAGTCATCTTTTGAGCGCGACTCTTAGCTTGGGTGACGCTCTTGTATTCACATGTGTTAGCGATATGTTACATCTGGACAGCTGGTGACCTCATTTCTTCCCCTGAATAAGTTATTACATATTTTTAGTCTGGAAAACGCAGAAAATTCCGCTCTATTCAATGGTGTGTCTCACATAATTTTCCTATGTATGGATCAAAATATCATCCCATTTTTACGTGCATAAAAAACCGGAAGTTCCTTATGTTAGTTTGGAACTCTGGGAAGCTAAGCCACACCTCGGGGCGTATCTGACTACTCCAGCATCGCGTCCCCTTCTACCTCTCTCTGCAAGTTGAGAGGGTATTTCCGTGGGGGCTTGGCTCTTGCTCTGTCTTCCCTTTGTTTTGCAGGCGCTCTTTCGCGGGTTCCGTTCTGGCCGGACGCCGCTCGATCCCCATCGCCCATACTGCTACCAATGACGCGACCTTTAGGAGTAATTTTAATGGAGTAGAAAGGCACATATCATTCCCATGAACTGTACAGGACACTGTACGGTTTCAATACCTAGATATAGGTTTTTCCATGACGGACTTTTATCTCCTGCTAACAGATTCTTCTTTAAATCTACTTGACACCTGTTACTCTCTACTTCGATGATGCGAACAGCTTAGCGATTAACAGTAAACTAACACAAAAGCGTATAACCAAGGTAGCAACTGTAAGGTTTAAGCCCGTCAAGATAGCAGCAGTGAGGTTAGTGATGTTCTGTTGTTGGATTTTAAATTCCGCGCTACGACATGCATAAGGTGGCAGCCTTGAGGTTTAGCGCCGTAAAAATGCAGCAGTGAGGTTAGCGATGTTCTGTTGTTGGATTTTAAATTCCGCGCTACAACTTGCATAAGGTGGCAGCCTTGCGGTTTAGCGCTGTAAAGATGGCAAGAGTGAGGTTAGCGATGCTCTATTGTCCTTTAAAGTGAGGTTAGGGTCCGTCAAGATGACAGCTGTCAAAAAAGCACGTGGCTTTGTTTACCAACAAGAGCACGTTTGCTGGCAGGACCTAGTGTTTACAATGCACTATGTGTTCCGGTATGGGCTAGAGCAATTTTGTTACTTTCATTGATCTGTCTCTGTCTTATCCTTTTCTTTGACAATATGAAAGTAACTGAGGTATGAGCGATGCTAGTAATGCCATTCATTCTGCAGCCAGTCCCTGCTATGAATGGTGTGAAAATGTTGCTCATAGGGTTGGTTGGTGCATGCATTTCAGTGGGCTTGGCAGACTGATATGTAATAGCAACTTCTGGCTCGTTGAGGAAAGCAATGGTTAACTTCCTCACTCCTCATTTCCCTAGTACGCCTCTTCAGTGATGCCTAGGCCATCTATGACAGCTGATGGCAGAGCTGTTGAGGATCCAACCAGCCTTGGGGCTGAAGACTGAACATACACATTCAAGGTTAAGTTGGAAGCACTGGAAGAGGCCCGTGGCTGCGGAGGAGCGGGCCGCTGGGAAGGCCTCCCGGGCGGCGGCGGAGTAGGAGGCGCCTGGGAGCCCTGTGGAGGCGGAGGCGGCCGAATCCCCCAATTATACTACTCATGAATTTCAAAGGCCAGATGGAGGAACTCGATCTAAAAGAAAGGAAATTTTTAAGATAGATCAGTGGACCAAAATTCGAAACGGAAGGATAAATCTTTGCGGTCGTCTTCTCACAATGAACTATAATACTAGATTAACAAAACAAATCTTTGACTTCTTCCGAAACCGCAAAACAAAACCCAACTGGTATAAAGAAATCGAAAGAAGACCTAGTGGAATTAAAAATTACAGAAAATTCACTATTCCGTCGAGCAACTAAAGTAATAACTAAAGACGAAAATTTAAATTTCCAAACAAATCTACTTTAAAAGCTAAACCTATTATCTCGGAAGACGGGAGGAAACGAAGATCAGAAAGAATGAAGAAATACAGGGCACTAAGAAAAGAAAAACACAAATATAAATGATTGATTGAACTTACCTCAAAGAGGGTGAAACGAAAGAAGAAGAAGAAGAAGAAGAAGAAGAAGAAGTAAAGCAAACAATTTTTAAAATTTCATTTATAGATAATAAAATAATTTAAATTATATTCATAAGTAAATAAGTCTTCTGCGCCGCCTCAATGGCCGTCTCATGGAGCTTGAGACTCTGGGTCGGGGGATACACCTGCGAAGGAGGAACAGTATCTCGCCCAGGTGGCTGCACCTGCTATACTGAACATGGGCCTTGCGGAAGGGGCATGGGAAGGTGCAAAGGGATAGACAAGAACGAGGGATGGGAGTGGTCGTTGCCTTAATTTAGATACCAACCGGGCATTTGCCTTGAGGAGAAGTGGGATACCACGGAAACCACTTCGAGGATGGCTGAGGTGGGAATCGAACCCCCTCTGCTCAGTTGACCTCCCGAGGCAGAGTGTACCCCGTTCCAGCCCTCGTACCACTTTTCAAATTTCGTGGCAGAGCCGGAAATCGAATCCGGGTCTCCGGGGGTGGCAGTTAATCACACTAACCACTACACCACAGAGGCGGGTCAATTAGTCAAGTAAATGGATTGGTTGTTTCATACTCTCTGTGAAATCTGCTTTGCATTCTGCCTACAAATCCAGGAACATTTGAGCAGTACAATGTTTCAGGGCCTCCCAACCGGTTGAGCGTAACTTCAGTGAATAGACAGGTCAACGAAATTAACAGAAAGGTGACCATCAGTTACGTCTCACTGAAGATCAATGGGCGGGATACGCGTTTTGAATCCTCAATCTCATCCCTTAATACTTCCAGAGAGGTCCAGTGTTAATGACAAAGGCATTCATATTCCCCTGATGTTCATTAGACAAGGCCATCAAACTATTTCCTCGCAGGTCAGCAACTATACCAATAATCCTCGGAGGTTTAGAATGAAGTAAAATTGACGATCTCGTACTATAAAGCATGACCATAACGCATAATAACACGTTACCCCTTTTGTGACTCTCTCAATTTTCCCGAGATGAGTCCGTTCTGAGTCCACTTTCTCCTGGAATGAATGCCTTTCGTCTACTCCAGCTATGGCAAACTCAAATGCTAACAGAATGCATTCAATACAAGAGTGGGAGTTCAGGGCAGACGACGCAACAGCAGCAGGTCCAGCCAATAGAGACAAAGTGTAGGAGTGCTGCAGGTACGGTTCATTTTGACGTTGTAATTTACATCACTGTGTTTGATAATAGAATTTAGCTCTCTTCCAAACGCTTTCATTCAATAAATGCTGTCGTAGGATAAAGAGATATTTAACTGTTGTTCTGTATTCAGATAATAATAATAATAATAATAATAATAATAATAATAATAATAATAATAATAATAATAATAATAATAATAATATGGAGAACTGGAATCACATTATGGTATTGCAGTAAAAACGTTAGATATTATTAATAATACTGTTATTTACTTTACGTCCCATTAACTACTGCTTTTTACGGTTTCCAGAGACGCCGAGAGGTCGGAATTTAGTCTCACAGGAGACCATTTACTTGCCCATTAATTCTACCGACAGGAGGATGATGTATTTGAGCACCATCAAGTAGCACCGGATTGAGCCAGGATCGAACCTGACACGTTGCGATCAGAAGGCCAGCGCCTCAACCGTCTGAGCCAGTCAGCCCGGCATTGGGTGTTGTTAATTAATTCAAAATATGGAAAAGTCCATGGTTCAATTCCAAACCAATGCATGTATATTTTAGGAAAAGGAAATCGTTATATTGAGAATTGAATTCTGCTAAAAGTTGTACCTCACGTGACCTATCAATAATGATAGCCATGAGATGTCCGACTCGTTGGCTGAACGGTCAGCGTACTGGCCTTCGGTTCAGAGGGTCCCGGGTTCGATTCCCGGCCGGGTCGGGGATTTTAACCTTAATTGGTTAATTCCAATGGCACGGGGGCTGGGTGTATGTGCTGTCTTCATCATCATGTCATCCTCATCAAGACGCGCAGGTCGCCTGCGGCCGTCGAATAGAAAAACCTGCACCTGGCGAGCCGAACCCGTCCTGGGATATCCCGGCACTAAAAGCCATACGACATTTCATTTCATTTCATAGCCATGAGATATTGCGTGCTTTGCTTTCGTGCAGTTTCTACACACTTTGGAACACGACTGTCACACGTACAAAGTAATCGATTCAAGAGACATGAAAATACGACAGCTCCTCACTTACTATATTGTTGTAAATTCTCACTGATGCTGGTCTCCATTCTCTGTCTAAAGTGTTGCTGGGTCAGGTTAAAATCAGTCAAGTCAACCTGCGCTTTCCTGACAGAAAAATAACATCCGCTTGAAATGATTTATGATACGTGAGTTTTAATATGAGTTTCCTTTGTGTGACAGTGTTGGAATGTCGGCCTCCCGAACTCAAGATCAGCGAGTTCACAATCTGCAGATGTAGCCAAATTTTTGAATGGCGGATGATTTTGGCATATAAAAAGTCTGTTGTGACACATTTGGTGTTCATCCGACAACATTCATTTAAGAAGCTCCCCATAAAATTTCAATTTTGTCTGCTATGAATTGGAATACAGCGGAACATCGAAATAGACGCACAAGCAGCTTAAATGGCGTCAGATCCAAATGTGTGAATGTGGCTGCTAAAATCATACGATTAATTTTATTTCAATTCAATGGGGAATTATTCACATGCATACATTTTAAGTGTTGAACAATAAGTGAAGATTATTTGTCCTCTCTTTTATTGGATAGCCTTATATTTACGTCTTCGGGGGCATGACAACTATTATTCCTACTGAATAGTACGTCATAACAGCCTCCGTGGCTCAGACGGCCTCTCATCGCTGAATACCGTGGTTCAAATCCCGGTCACTTCATGTGAGATTTGTGCTGGGCAAAGCGGAGGTGGGACAGGTTTTTCGCCGGGTACTCCGGTTTTCCCTGTCATCTTTCATTCCAGCAACACTCTCCATTCTCATTTCATAGCATCTATCAGTCATTAATAAATCATTTTGGGAGTGGCGACCCCATCGTACTAACAGTTTATATGATTCATTCATTACATCCCTGACCCGGTCAATGACTGGAAAACAGGTTGTAGGTTTTCATTTCAGTACGTCATACTGAGTAAGACTTCAGGAGATGCTTGGCTAAGGTGGTAGTGGCATTTTCGGTTCACTCGGAAGGTCGTGGGTTCGATTCCGCGAGGAAGTCCACTTGTGGACAGGCACATGGCCATGAGGGTGGTTTACTTAACTTTCAACAAAAGTGAGTACTTGGTTTATTCCTGGGGGAGGGCAAAGTTTATAGGCCATAGAGTTAACCAGTCTACCCTAATCAGCGGCGAGGTTACGGAGAATGTATATTTTTTTGGATAATGACTGGCGTTACAGCTCTCTGTATTAAAATAATAGTTCAAATTGAATAAGACCATCATTGGCAACCCACATAGAGTAAAATCCCACTTATCCGACGTAAACGGACCGCCGGGGTATCAGATTAGCGGGAATGTTGGTTAACAGGGAAAGAGGGAAAGGCAATATCACAAGAGATCACAATAGTATAATAATGTTAGTGGTTTTACGTGCACTAACTACTTTTACTGTTTTCGGAGACGATGAGGTGCCAGAAATTTGTGTCGCAGGAGTTCCTTAACGTGCCAGTATATCTTCTGATACGAGTCTGACGTATTTGAGAACCTTCAAATACCATCGGACTGAGCCAGGATCCAACCAGTCAAGTTAGGCTCTAAATACCAGCACTATACGGCCTGAGCTACCCAGCACGGCACGAGTGATTACAGATGCGTTAATTGTACAGTTGATATATACATTCTCATACCCCTCAATGCCTCGCCACACCCACAGTAAGTACACTCGCGCTCCTTAGCCATTCTTTACGGGGAAAAAGATGAAATTAATAATAAAATAACTTATTTGCAAAAAATAAATGAACGGAGGGATATATTGTCTGGGATAGTAGGCATCTCGACGTAAATACTGTGCGTGCAGTAAATGAGATTGTTTTAAAATCGCATGTCTCTTAGCCTTATCCGAGAAATAGCATGGGGAGGTCCCCATACGTTATTTCCAATGTAAAGTGAGGGATGCGGAGTTATGATAACGGCAGGCCCCATTGCCTACTGCGCGGTCACAATCGATTTGGGGAGTTTTAGTTACAATGGCAGACCCATTTCCTACTTTCAGACAGATTACAGTTGAGGAGTTTTTATTATAATAGCAGGAAACTTCCCTACCAGCAGTCAAAATTGAGTTGTGCAGTTATCATTATAATGACAGGCCCTTTTTACTGCTGCCAGCCAGCTTACTGCCAGTCACACAGAATTAGTGAGTTTCCATGAATATAGCAGGCCACTACGCCTAATGCTAGTCAAATTTTAGATTGGAACATTTGTTTATAATGGCGGGCACCCTGGCCTAGAGCCAAACACAATAGGATAGGGGACTTTCGAACAAAACTACATGATCCCTTGCCTTCTGCAAGACAAATCGAGAAGTGAATTATTCAATAAAATGGTAGGCCCTCCTTACTAATGCCAGTTACACAGGAGCTGGAGAAGGACCGCATTCCTACTGCCAGCAGTCAAAGTCGGTGTAGGAAGTACTGATTACAATAGCAGACACACCCTTTCTCGATCGCTACAAATCGACATCAATGAATATAAACAGATGGACATACGAAAGTATATGCATGTTTACAATATTGCAGACCTTCAATTACAGATTAACTGCTGCTAAACGGTACGTCATATTGACAAAGGATTGTACCGTAAGGCGCAGTATTTAGCGATCTAAATGGCTGGACCTATGATATTTTCTCGCATCTCATCTATTCATGGATCAGTTTGAGTCAGAAACGTTGAATAGGTTGAAATTTGTGTAAGATTATCTTACATTGCATTACTTTTCGGATAATTATGTGACATAGCATTTGGCTCACATATGGGTACTGGGTGGGCCAATGTTCATGTAGAGTTTGATCATACTATCTTTCCTGTAAGTGATTGAAAGTATGAATTATATAGGTAAAGAGTCCAAATTTACTTAAAATCGAGAAATAGAGACGAATCTAACGTATAAGCGATACAGATACGACAAAAAGTCATAAGACCAAGGTTGAAGATCACTCCTAATTCAGCGAAGATTGTGCCATCCGTTATGTGATAGGACTTCCCGTTTATCCCACGAAATACCTCGAAACGAAGGTATGAACCATCCTTAAAATTGCTTCCATATTTCGACATTCTTCGGGGATAAAAAATGAAAAAATTAAAGCTGTGAAGTTTTTCGTTCGTTACAGGCTGAAACGTATAATTTTGCCAAATTTCAATTTTCTTGCTTGTCTGGCAGATTATGTTGCAATGTGGATTTTGGGTGAGGGTGTAAAAATTATGACTTTCAGGAAATTAAACCAAAAAATATGCAGACGATCATTATTACCACTCAAATGGGTATCTGTACGAAAATTTCACCAAAATAGTCAATGCACAGGCACACACAGTCGTTACGATTTTATTTATATACAGTAGATAGATAAGGAATCTGCTCCACGTACACCACATTATGGCTACGTCCGCTGGACGTAACCTGCAAAACCAATCGTTCATGATATCTCACTTATTAATCCTCCTGTCGAAAAATTCACATGAGAACAAAAGTTTTAGAAATGGATTTCCATTAAGGATTTTAGATTTCGATTAATTTCGGATGTGCATATTTTGAGGAAGTGCAAAATCATGGTTCCGGTTTCGGATAAACACCCAGTAAATTTAGGTATTCAGAAATAATATTGGCCCTCAAACCTACACAAGGACAGGTGGATTATTAATATCAAGTTTGGTAGAAATATATTCAGTAGTTTTCAAGTTATAAAAACTCATACAATCAAACCAACAAACAGACACAAAAGTTAAGAAATATGCAGATGGTCATTATTACAACTGAAACGGATAACTGTACGGAAATTTCGCCAAAATAGCCAATGTATAGTCAGACGGTCGTTGCGATTATATTTATATAGATGGCAAATATGCATGGGCACGTTTGAAAGTGCAAACCTTCATTTCGAGATTTACTGCTCCTAAACGGTACATCATACCAACAAACGGTTTGCACCCTCAGACGTCCCTTTTATCGCTCTTCATGTTTGTTGTTAAAACATTTTCTCGTATCTCACATATTTATGGGTTCGATTGAGTTACGATATTTGAATGGGGTGAAATTTGGGTACATTTTCATCATTTTACATTATTTTTCACATACTTATGTGGAAGCTAGAATCATGAAATTGGGTTCGCATATAGCCATTGGTCGTGTCAATGTGCGTGCCAAATTCGATGAATCTACCTTTCCTATAATTGTGTCAAACTAAGTAATACACGTGTAAAAAACACAAAATTTACGAACCATCAAAATATACAGCCAAATCTACCCTATAAGGGAGAGAGAGAGAGAGAAACGACAAAATACCATAGTACCAAAGTTGTAGACCACTCGAAATTGAACGGAGATCGTGCCATCCGTTTTGTGATAGGACTTACCGTTTATCCACGAAATACCTCGAAACGAAGGTCTGCACCGTCATTAAATTGACTATATTTCGTTATTATTCGGCATAAAAAGTGAAATATTTAATGATCTTGGAAGTTTTCCGTAGGTTACCGGCTAAAACGTATAAATTTGCTTAATTTCAATTATTCAGCTCGTGTGGCAAATTGTGAGGCAATCTTGATTTTGGGCGAGGAGGGGGGGGGGGGGTTAAAATTTAGGACTTCCAGGAAACTATAGCTAAAAATATGCAGGTGGTCATTATTACCCCTTAAACGGAAAGCTGTACGAAAATTTCGCCAAAATAGTCAATGCACAGACACACGGTCGTTACGATATGATTTATCTAGATAGATAAGGAATCTGCTCCACGTATAACACCTTTTGGGCTATGTCCGCTAGACTTAGCCTGAAAACCGACCTTTCATGTTATCTCCCTTATTAATCCACCCGTTGATAAATGCACATGAGAAAAGAAATTAGAACTGGATTTCCAAACAGTTTGATCGATTTCCAGTCAGGTTGGTCTTGTACTATATAAATTGTGGGAGAGTAAAAATCACCATTTCGGTCCCCTATAAAACCCCAGTCCATTCCGGGAATTCGAAATGGATAAGCCTTAAAACCTACCCTTGGAGAGGTGGATGCTAAATATAAAGTTTGGTTCAAATATCTCAGTAGTTTTCAAGTTGTAAGAAATACGCTTTACGCGCACCCGCTCTTGCGTTAAGTCCGGTGGGACTTGTACCGAAAAACGGTCCATTAATGATATATCCGTTATTAATCCTGGTGTCGAAATGATGCACATGAGAAAAAAAAGGTTTAGAAATTGATTTCTATTAAGGCAGGTAGATATCCATTAAGTTTGGTTGTGTATAATTTGAGGGAGTGCAAAATCACGGTTTCGGTTTCGTATAAACCCCCAATTAGTTCAGGGATTTAGAAACAATATTTGCCCTAAAACCTACCCAAGGACAGGTGGATTCTAAATATGAAGTTTGGTGGAAATATATCCAGTAGTTTTCAAGTTATAGAAGGACAGACAAACAGACAAACAAACAAACAAACAGACACCAAAGGTAAAAATTATGCAGATGGTCATTATTACACCTGAAACGGATTACTGTACGGAAATTTCGCCAAAATAATCAATGTACAGACACACGGTCGTTACGATTTTATTTATATAGATGATATGAGTAAAGGAGTGGAATCGGAGGTAAGGCTTTTTGCGGATGATGTTATTCTCTATAGAGTGATAAGTAAGTTACAAGATTGTGAGCAACTGCAACGTGACCTCGAAAATGTTGTGAGATGGACAGCAGGCAATGGTATGTTGATAAACGGGGTTAAAAGTCAGGTTGTGAGTTTCACAAATAGGAAAAGTCCTCTCAGTCTTAATTACTGCGTTGATGGGGGTGAAGGTTCGTTTTGGGGATCATTGTAATTATCTAGGTGTTAATATAAGGAAAGATCTTCATTGGGGTAATCACATAAAAGGGATTGTAAATAAAGGGTACAGATCTCTGCACATGGTTATGAGGGTGTTTAGGGGTTGTAGTAAAGGAGAGTGCATATAAGTCTCTGGTAAGACCCCAACTAGAGTATGGTTCCAGTGTATCGGACCCTCACCAGGATTACCTGATTCAAGAACTGGAAATAATCCAAAGAAAAGCAGCTCGATTTGTTCTGGGTGATTTCCGACAAAAGAGTAGCGTTACAAAAATGTTGCAATGTTTGGGTTGGGAAGAATTGAGAGAAAGAAGAAGAGCTGCTCGACTAAGTGGTATGTTCTGAGCTGTCAGCGGAGAGATGGCGTGGAATGACATTAGTAGACGAATAAGTTTGAATGGCGTTTATAAAAGTAGGAAAGATAACAATATGAAGATAAAGTTGGAATTCAAGAGGACTAACTGGGGCAAATATTCATTTATAGGAAGGGGAGTTAGGGATTGGAATAACTTACCAAGGGAGATGTTCAATAAATTTCCAATTTCTTTGAAATCATTTAGAAAAAGGCTAGGAAAGCAACAGATAGGGAATCTGCCACCTGGGCGACTGCCCTAAATGCAGATCAGTATTGATTGATATTGATTGAAGATATCGAGTAAAACATACGGTTTTCATTCAACAGTTGGTCAACTAATGGAGTTCCAGTTCCTACGCCATCTGGTAGAGTAAAATGGAAATTTAAAATTGACACATAGGCTGGCTAAATTGTGTAAAATCAAAATAAATAAATAAATAAATAAATAAATAAATAAATAAATAACAATAATACTCTTTCTGACACAAACCGACTGTGGAGAAATGTATTCATTAATGATTGTTTCTATGGTGGTTGGTAGTGTGGTGTGTTGTATGTAGATGAACAGAAATGAGTTAAGAAAACACAAACACAAGTTCCATAGTCAGTATTAATTATACGCCGTTAGAATCCTTGCTCTGCCGGAAATCGAACTCGGGATCCTCTGAAACGAAAACGAATTATTATTATTATTATTATTATTATTATTATTATTATTATTATTATTATTATTATTATTATTATTCGGTTGCGATTGGCGTAGTAGCTTAGCTGATAGCTTTCCATCCTCAAATTCCAGTCGATTGGTTTAAATTCCTTTTACCTGAAGTAACGCATGTCGGAAAATACGTCCAGCTATAAATCCCTCACCAAATCACCCCCCCGTAAGTGGGGAGTGGTAGAATAATTCCTACTGTAGCTCCTGCCTGTCTTAAGAGTCGAGTAAGAGGAACTCCAAGGGCTCTTAATTTGAGAGCGTGGGTTGGCTACCACGGGGCCCTTAGCTGAGTCCTGGCATTGCTTCCACTTTCTTGTGCCAGGCTCCTCACTTTCATCTTTACTTGATCAACTATTGTTCTTTACCGAAACCAACGGCATTACGTGTGGAGGCCTAGGGATTCATTCGTTTTTATGCCCTTCGTAGTCCTTTGGCCGATACCTTCATTTTTCGAAAGAGTCGGCATCTATTTCGTTTTTCCCTCTGATTAGTGTTAATAGAGAATGTTTTATCAAGTTGTACTTTTTCTTAAAACAATAATCACCACCAGCAACGCCTGACCAAATACTAAACTGTGCCAGGCTGCACAGTGCGTAATTTCAGGAATCTAGCCGGCCAAAAATCGTATCTCGGAAACTAGTAGACCGATTTACATAAAACTTAGTAAGTAACTGCTGTTATTGGAGATAATTAAGTGTGTGGTCAATCAAGTACAAAGAACAAATTACTACGCCAGGAATAGAATTAGAAATCTTTGTAATTTTAATCATTTTTCGTTATAGCTTTAAGAAATTAAATAGGTGTTAATAGTGGAACATGCTGTTTAGAATGTTTAAAAGCAGATACAGGAATACATGTACTTGCCAAACAATGTATTCATTAGATGCAGTTACATTAGAATCGCTATCGTCAGTGTCATTATCTCCTTCGGCAGAACCAGATACAAGAGGCTCAGACAGTAAGTTGAGCACTTCTCGTGAAAGCGGAATCTTCTTCCTCCTCCTTGATTTCCCTAAGCTGATAATATAAGGGTCCGATGTTATAAGAAGCCTATGGAAAAGGTCAGTATTTGTGTCTTTCTGGAAGGTTTACTGTTATCTTTATTCCTGGTCTCCTGGGCTTCCTCGGAGAGTTGTCCAATAGGTATAATACAGTGCCTAATGACCTCCTCTCCATGAACCAAGAGTTTATGCAAAGTTACAGGCATGTAGTGCGATATTGTTTTTGTAAGTACAGTACAATTGAAGCAGGGAGATCAAAAACACACTAACTCCAATTTTGGGCAAAATTGAGTTATTGGCTGGATGGGGCTTTTTAGTGTGTTTCGCATGTATGGAAGGCAATAATACCCTAATTCCGTCATTCATCCGCATACAGGAGGTGCTTTCAGAATCCATGGAAAGCAAAACACCTCTTATTCCATGGAATTAGAGAGTTCTCGCTTTCCATGCTTTATTTCCAGGTAGATGGCAACACCATCGCTTAACCAGCTGAGCAGATTGAAACGTTAAAATGGAATCGATTTAAGTTCCGGAAGGAAAACAAGTGGGAAGAAACGAATAAATGACGGAAAATGGAAGCGAAACAGTATTTAAAGGTTTAAAGCAAAGGGCAGTTAGCTAACCTCAAATGTTTAATTTGATATTGTATTACCCGAAAAGTTGAATATAAACAATGTATCACTGCTGAGATGTGAAATAGGAGTTTTCTTCTCGTGTATAAATGTTATATATACATATACGCTTTAAATAAATGCGTTAATGTTAGCATTCGTAATTTTCTAGGTGCAAAAAGCAGTGCTCTTCCAAATATACTGATGGAGTAAAGCAACACATTACTGAAACGAGAAATTCCTCATATCACAAAGTAAAGTAATACGATATTCGACATCCCACAAAAATGAAATCCATGTGAGTAAAACTCTGAAAAGTACAATATGGAGTCGATTTAATATCCAGAGACCCAACACAACTGCGTATTTTCCCACTCAACAAAAGTACAACACACACTTGCCGCTAAAAATAGAAAAGCAAAAGGACAAACAATTCAATGAATTTCACTTCGGAGTAAAGTTGGATGTATTACAAAACTTTGTTTGCTGACAGTAATAATCCTGATTTACAGACTGAAGAAGAGAATGAAAGTGAAACAGAATATCTGTAATGAAAGTCTTTAAGTTTATTTGTGGTTTTATATATGTATTTTGGTATAATTTAGATTACAGTATTTAATGGATATCAGCCTCACGCTGTACCTTTGAAATTTAAAAATGTAACCATGCTAATTTTAATAAGGAACTTTCATATTCTATCGTTTCATACGGTAGTTGTTGTATACTGGCACTTGTTCTGTCACACATTTTTTATATTTCATTATTTCATAGGCTCCGGAAGTCAAAAAACCCCTAACTCCACCACTATTTAATTCTAATCGTAGCATTAAATAATATAAACCTTTAAGTTATTAAGCATTTAATTGATAAAGAATAAACTTTTACTTAATGTGAGCACATAAACAAATTAGATTTAAAATCAATATATTAGATTATCAGTTTTTTCACTCTCCTGTAAAATTAAGGTTTACTTGAGTTAGTGGGTTTGATTTCCCTGCTTCAGTTGTACAGTTTCCTTCGTGTAAATGCCAAATGTCACTTTATCAATGACATACTCACACGAAAGAGTTTCTACGTTGGCACGTAAATGGTTTATTGAATTTATATCTACTCCAGTAATATCCGCAGAAGTGGAAGCCTCCCTGAAGAATCTTCTAGCGGTTTCCATCATTGGTATTGCCAGCACCTTGCTTCGGATATCAACCAATAGACGCGTTTCCTCCCTGAACTTCTGCAGTGAAGTCATCTACAGTATTTATTTATTTATTTATTGTGTGTGTATTTTAGGCTTTAAATCAGTGCGTAAATGTTTTGTGTTGAGTGAGAGTTATGCGATAAGCCTACGTGTATGATTTATTTCTTTGAGATAAATACTGTGATCTTTTGTAGTCATCTGCAGTGTTTATTTATTGCGTCTGTTTTCTAGCTTTTATTGTCTGGATAAATTTATTAAATTCAGTTAAATATATCCCCCGCCCCTCGAGCCCATAAAATTATTTGTCTATTTTCTCTCGCAATTTGTCTTATATTTCAGTGCTGATGTTTCTTACGTGCCGTAGTTTACCTCTGATTCTGTAGAAACCAAAAGTGACCCCTGTAAACTATACGTCCCCTTTAGTTCATATAAGTAATTTGTAGCTTAGTTTCTTCAGCCTTTTGTCTTGAATTTACATACTGAATTTCACAAATTTATGTGCCGCTGTTTCCCCGTGATGGCGTTGAGCGGAGCCGTTCGATATGGCAACCGTGTTGTCATAAGAACAATACTGTTTTCTTAACATGGAATGAGCTATAGTACTGGCAGGCTCATTCTGATGCACGTCCTTCTGCAAGGCTCATTCTCTGCTCGAACAAACTTTTATTGTACTTCAGTAATTTGTCCCTTTTTCTCCTCTATTTTTTGTCCGGCGTGATCGAATTTTAGCACACAAAATACTGACAGATTTCGTCACTGACTTGGATATATCCTCGGAACAATCCTCAATGTTCAAATAAAACATTCGCAATATCATCGCTCCGCTTATATTCCCTGCTGTTCCTCAACAGCTCGAAAACCGACCTCCGGGTTACAGAGTACATGGCTTCTGAAAAAAATTTATTGCTGTCATGGTCGCACCTGGTCGCAGCAAAAAGTCACAGTTTTCTATTCATTATAGTATAGATAACTCTTCCAAAAGACTTTCATTGCAGAAATCAAAGGCAATCCATTTTGAAAGTCAGCTCAAATTTTGTATAATTAGATAGCGCGTGGTCACCGTGTACCTGAATTTTAAGTGCGTACTCCGCACAGGAGTATAGTAATTTTCAGAAAATGCTACATACTACATAAAATACATGACTTCATCTAATATAATCACATTGCAAGTTAAAGAAATATTTAGTTCTGACGTCTTCACTGAGCCCTCACCTAATACTAACTGCGCGCTCTCCTCGCCAGAATATGATGCCCTAACGGAGGAGAGCCACTTTAGACCTTCGGTGAGATTAGATAATCAGACAGCGCGACTTTTCAATCCTTAATTAGTGTACCCAAGAGTCTTATAAACACGACTCACAGAAAATGCGCACCAAAGACAAGGGTTGAAAATATTATTTTTGACCGGCTGGATGCTAGAAATTATCCACTGTGGGCTGGCTTCAGTATTTCCCAAAATGTATAGAATAAAGTTAAAGAACGTAATCACTTATTATTATTATTATTATTATTATTATTATTATTATTATTATTATTATTATTATTATTATTATTATTATTATTATTATTATTATTATTATTACTTCGATTAGGCCATCTTCTTCTCTTCCAGAAACTTCTTCATCTATTCTCGGTGTTGTTAGTTTTCTTTCTTCCGTACATTTACTGCGTTGGCTTTCTCCGGAAATTTACTATCAAATATTGCTTTCCTAAATTGGGTGATATTTGCAATTTGTTCTTTTTCTAATGTTGAGTAGTTCCAAATCTTCTTCGGCTTCTTCGAAAAATCCTGTTTTTATTTATTTATTCACACAGTGTTCAAGAATTTGTTTTATTAATCTGTCTTTGTCCATTCTGTACAGGTGGCCATATAATCTTAATCTTTTTTATCCTGGAAGTATGATTTTTTTTCGATGCTTTGTATAAATCTGGTTCTGGTCTAAATTTTGTATATTCCATACTGCCAAATAGGTTCCATACTTTTCCTTAGGATTTTTTTTTCTTTTACCTGAGAGGATATTCAAACATTATTATTATTATTATTACTATTATGATTATTATTATTATTATTATTATTATTGTTACTATTACTATTATTATTTCTTCATTATGCGCATTCAAGGAGCGCGTTTGATCTTGTTCGTTCACCTTCTTATCCTCCCAAGATCTCTTCAGGAATGTACTGTGTTGCATCTTGTGTTCATTCTATGGACCACTCCCTACCAGTTTTCTTTTTAGGTTTCTCCACGATTTTGAGCTTGGCTACTATTGTACTAAAGGCTCCACGATCTTCTATGATGTCGTCCGTGATATTCATTTCTTGGTGGTCCGCCTAATTTTTTTTCTAGCCAATTTTATTTTGACCTTCTTTGAGTTGATTACTCTAAATAATCTTTTGGTGAGTCTGTCGCTGTCCATTCTATAGATATGGCCATTATTATTATTACACTATATGTATACATTCCGCATTAATTCGGCTATATTTAAAAATAATAAAATAGTCTGATACAGCAATACAATGGGTAATAACTCTGCTGTGTGTTAAAGGGTGTAGCTACTTGAAGGGAGCTACGAGTAGATTTTATGCAGCATCAATGGTTCACAAGAGCGTGGTGATAATGGGTCCTATATCAGTGACATAAAGGTCAAATGCTTTTGTAGGAGTGGCTATTGTCTTGCACCGCTGACGTTAGTGAGATGGTAATTATCGTCAGAGAGAAGACAGAGGAGTGGGTGGAGTTGATCCGGGTATCTGAACACGAGAGAGAACATGGCTCAAACCGTGCGATATAGAAACAGTTCATCGTACTTGAAACTGCTGCAATCCGTTCAGATATCAACTGCTGCCCTAACACGCAAATTTTACATTTACGTTTGTGAGTAATGTATCATAACAAGATTACAGTCTTCTTCTTCTTGCTTGCCTTGTTCCAATTTTATTGGGCTCAGCAATGGATATCAGGGATGCCCTTCCTGACACCAACCGACTGTGGAGAAATGTATTCATGAATGATTGTTTCTATGGTGGTTGTTAGTGTGGTGTGTTGTATGTAGATGAACAGAAATGAGTTAAGAAAAACACAAACATTAATCCTATAGTCAGTATTAATTATACGCAGTTAGAATCCTTGGTCTGGCCGAAAATCGAATTCGGGAAAATCTGAACCGAACTCTAGTACGCTGGCCATTCTTCCAAGGCAGCCGGCAATTTCAAGATTGCTGTATTTCAGAATTACCCCAACAAGGAAGCGTGATAGATTCTCAACGGCAGCACAGACAGCCCACTCGGACTTTTGTTTACGCACAGGAATGGAAACGTAGTGGGTATGATGGTCACGATTTTGGTATCTGGAGGCAAACTCTATACCACTGATCCACACAGGAATTTTTGCAGTCGGAGGCCATGGCAGAGGAGCATGGTGAGGACGGTGAAGCCTCTGCAGTTAGTTAGGAAAATGTAGATTAGGGAAGTGTCATCTTCTCCGACGAGATATGCATATCAGGTGACTGACATGATGCTGTCAGAGTTTATCGTGAGACTCATTCCAGATAAGAACCGCGCTATATTAACCGACGTCAATGATCAGGACGCTTTAGCGTGTCATGTTGGGGCTGCATATCTCGCGATAGCACTGGCGTAATGGAGCGCACACACGGCCGGTTAAAACGCCCATAAATATTCTGGTACTGGGCGAGTTTGTCGTGCGGTTAGGCCGCTATTAGCCGTGGGCGACTAGTGGCGCAACTAGTTGCTCTGGCGAGTCACGGACCATTGGATGAAATGGAGCCTATTAGCCGCGGGCGACTAGTGGTACAACTGAGCAACTGGCGACTTTAGTTGCTCAACTGCGTGACGGGGCATTGCAGTAAATGTAGCCTATTAGGCCGCTATTAGCCGTGGGCGACTAGTGGCGCAACTAGTTGCTCTGGCGAGTCACGGACCATCGGATCAAATGGAGCCTATTAGCCGCGGGCGACTAGTGGCGCAACTGAGCAACTAGTTGCCGGCCGTCATCTGAGGCGGCAACTGCTCTGGCGACTTTTACTTGCTCAACTGCGTGACGGGGCATTGCAGTAAATGTAGCCTATTAGCCGTGGGCGACTAGTGGTGCAACTAGTCGCCGGATGTACCTCTCCGCGCGTACGGAAACGTCACTCAAGTTCGTGTTCTCACACCAGTTTGACGTAATGCGGACGATGGAACGCAATTGAATCAGCGATCCACCTAACCATTATCTTTTTATTCATTACCTTGTTTGGTCTCGTGCTGTGGCAGAGTGAATATTTTACTTATTGTGATAGTTTATTTATTGTTCATGGAGACATCAATAAACTACAACAGCAAATGAAGGAGACGGCAAAAAATTTGAAAGCCAAATAAATAATGAAGACCCTTTTTGACTTAGAATGAAAACCGGTTACTTGAGATCCCAGAACTGAAGCTTAGGCCTACACTGACAAAATAAAAACACTAAATTCTTGGAACAGCATTTTAAAGAACTTTAGGTGAGTATTATATTTTTTTTTTTTTGCTAGTGGCTTTACGTCGCACCGACACAGATAGGTCTTATGGGGACGAGGGGATAGGAAAGGGTCAAGAGTTGGAAGGAAGCGGCCGTGGCCTTTATTAAGGTACAGTCCCAGAATTTGCCTGGTGTGAAAATGGGAAACCACGGAAAACCATCTTCAGGGCTGCCGACTGTGGGATTCGAACCCACTATCTCCCGGATGCAAGCTCACAGCTGCGCGCTCCTAACCGCACAGCCAACTCGCCCGGTGTGTATTATAAAACGTTTACTACTCTTATATGGAAATACAGTATGTAATGCCCATATAAATTCTATAATCGTTTACATTTACAAGTACCATTGATCCATTATATGGCTCTATTAGTGAATTACAGCTCAACTGGGAAACACTTGTTTAGTCCTATGTCGTTTCCTGTTATTTCTTCTTTTATGTGGCCAAGCAGTTCGCAATAAGACGACTTTGACATGCGCAGGTAATTGAAAAAATTACTATCATCCTCATTTAGACCGTCAAACAATGTATAATAACATCCTCTAGTCAGCCGAAAAACAAATATAGGATGTTTCCGAACTTTCCTAACCCTTCGGTTTTTCCATTATAATAGAAGAGCAAGAAGAAGAAGTTCTTCGTAGGACGCCATTCTCTCAACTGACTATTCCCCGGTATGAACCGAGCAAGTATTCACAAGTTGCGCCACTGATCGCCCGGTACTTAAATCCACTGGCAACTAGTGGCGCAACTAGTCGCCCGATGTACCTCCCCGCGCATACGGAAACGTCACTCAAGTTCGTGTTCTCACACCAGCTTGACGTAATGCGGACGATGGAACGCAATTGATTCAGCGATCTACCTAACCATTATCTTTCTTCATTACCTTGTTTGGTCTCGTGCTGTGGTAGAGTGAATATTTTACTTATTGTGAGTATTATAAAATGTTTACTACTCTTATATGGAAATACGTAATAACCATAAAAATTCTATAATCGTTTACATTTACAAGTACCATTGATCCATTATATGGCTATATTAGTGAATTACAGCTCAACTGGGAAACACTTGTTTAGTCCTGTGTCGTTTCCCGTTATTTCTTCTTTTATACGGCCAAGCAATTCGTAAAATAACGACTGTGGCATGCGCAGGTAATTGAAAAATTTACTGTCATCCTCACTTAGATCGTCAAACAATGTATAATATAATCCTCTAATCAGCCGAGAAACAAATATAGGATGTTTCCGCACTTCCCTAACCCTTCGGGTTTTCCTTTTTAATAGAAGAGCAAGAAGAAGAAGTTCTTCATAGGACGCCATTCTCTCGACAGGCTATTCCCCGGTATGAACCGAGCAATTATTCACAAGTTGCGCCACTGATCGCCCGGTACTTAAATCCTCCGGCTTAAATCCCACGGCTAATAGCGGCCTTAGGGGCGCGCAGCTGTGAGCTTGCACCTGGGAGATGGTGGGCTCGAACCCCACTATCGGCAGTCCTGAAGATGGTTTTCCGTGGTTTCCCATTTTCACACCAGGCAAATGCTGGGGGTGTACCTTAATTAAGGCCACGGTCGCTTCCCTCCTATTCCTAGGCCTTTCCTATCCCGTCGTCGCCATAAGACCTATCTGTGTCGCTGCGACGTAAAGCAAAGAGCAAAAACAAGACCGCATTCCTGCCTTTCGCCCCGAAACGTTATTCATAATAATTTTTTCAGAAGGATAACGATCCGATACATAAAGCCGAAGGGGTGGTTTCGGAGAAGTCCGGAGATCATGACTTTAGATTGGTCTCCGAAGTCACCGGACCTGGGTGATGGGTGATGGGTGATGTAAAATCTAAGGAAGAATGACATGTATCCACCGAGGAATGCAGACCCATTGTAGCATCGAGTTCTCAGAATCTGGGAAGATCTCGCTAAGGACGAGGACTAGTTCCGTAATTTCGTGGACTTCTTGCCGCGGAAGTATCCAAAGAAATCGAGAATTCCAGGGCATGTGTACAAATTGTTAAGTCCGCATGCCTGTTTTTTTATGCTTGATGTTTATTCCACATTCATTTTGTATACGGAAGACTGTTTTGTCTTCCAAATATTAATGTTACTTGGCGTTACCCTCCTCTCTCCATGGGTCAGATAGGGTATGAAACTAACCGACATGTTGTTGGGCACGAATACCGCATTTATCCATTTTTGTTCCCGGTTGTTATAATATTGTTACCACCGGGCGAGTTGGCCGTGTGGTTAGGGTCCCGCAGCTGTGAGCTTGCATCCAGGAGATAGTGGGTTCAAACCTCATTGTTGGCAGCCCTGAACATGTTTTTCCGAGGTTTGCCATTTTCACACCAGGCAAATGATGGGGCTGTACCATAATTAAGGGCACGGCCGCTTCCTTCCCACTCCTATTCCTTTCCTATCCCATCGTTGCCGTAAGACCTATTAATGTCCGTGCGACGTAAAGCAAATAGCAAAATAAAAACCAAATTTGTCTGTAATGTTACTAAATTGTTAAAGGAAGGATTGGAGTTCGAGCTCGCATCTTTCGGCGTGAAAGACATACGTTACATTTACACGTTCTTCATCTAATTTTACAGCGTGTATACCAAAACTGCCCGTAGCGTTAATGTAGATTTATCCCGAAAATGTCCCTGTGACGGCTATAATGCCTAGTGTAACATTCGCCAAGGGATTTTTGCGACTGCAAGATATGGGCCTTTAATTATTTCTAGTATTGTAGGTATGTTTTTAGAAGAAATACTCATGTTCTTTTATGCAGTAATGCTGCTGGTAAGACCTTTACATGGACAGTCTTTAAATTCCTAAGGGCGATTTCTGGGTTCAGTGACAAATGTCCATAATTTTGACGGATTCCCTCCGCATTTGTGACTTTCTTCAATATCGCACATAATCTAAGAGTTGTTTCTGTATTCATGCTTATTCTATTTCGAAAAATGTTCACAACAATTCATGCTATTTTATTCTTTCCTTTCAGATTTATATCCAGAGGTAAGTTTGCTACAAGACAATTCTAGTTCACCATCAAAAGACTAACTTCTTCAATGCTGCTGTCTTCATTGTTCTGAAGTATACCTTCTTTTGCCTATTGTCAAGCTCTTGTATCCTTTATCTGTATGTCTAGTGAGAATAACGTGCTGAGATGATATATAGCAGATATATATTCTTAACAATTTCTCGTAAAACACTGTAGCCTGTAGATTTTTAATACAGCATCGGAGAAAATTTTGTAGATATCGGTTTTAAATGCAGTGCCACGTTTCTTCTATCCTATCTCTAACTAGTTACAGAAAGACTTTATTTATTTATTTATTTATTTATTTATTTATTTATTTATTTATTTATTTATTTAATTTATTTATTTATGTATTTATTTATTTATTTATTTCATTTCCAATGAATGCGACATGTTCAGAACATTGTTTATTACACTGTGGCACTTAACTGTCTACTTTCACATGAATATGTCTTGAAGTTTGGGGTCATCCGTAAATTTGCGTGACGTGACAGACTGTGTAACGTAAGTGACGTCACAAAATGTTCTACCTACCAACAGTGACCTTGAGAGGTGCACGGGCTGTGGATTTGTATAAATAAATCGTTCGTTATCAATATTTGAGTTTCATTTATTGAAAGACGTTTTTTTTTCAAGTACATCCACATTCACAGTGGATGGGCTATATCCGTAATTTAAAGTAACTTTTACGAGAAACCACCAACGCAGAAATATTATATGCGAAGAATAATTCAGATTTACTCTCAAAGACAAAACTGTCTACAACATGCAACAAAACGAGAGCAGCTACGTTAGACGCTAATAATAATAATAATAATAATAATAATAATAATAATAATAATAATAATAATAATAATAATAATAATTGTACCGGGCGGTACACCTCCACGCCGCTTATTTAAACTTTGCGCCAGTTGAAACTCCCCTATTGGGAGAAGTCTGAACTTTGTCTTATGTATTAATTTTCAAGTTACCCTGAAGATGCCACTACTTGGAAATTTTGAAGTTTCTGAACTGTGTTGTTTTCGATGTATTTTTGTTTTGCTTGTAGTAAGAAGTGTGAACATTCTCTTCTAGAGGACACTACTGAAGAACTACAACGGTGCACCCTAGTGCGAAGTGAAAGAACTGTTTTTGTTGAGAAAATTTAATTTCAAAAGTTTGTTCTTTGCTAAATTTCTTTTAGTCATTGTTTAAGTTGGCAATATTAACCCTTTCTTTCCCCTTGTTTTGAATTTAGCCAATCCCGAATTTCTCGAATTAATTTTCAACCAATAATATGTTTCTTCTTCGTATTGTGTAGGGGGTTTCTTGATGAACCAATAAAATCCTGGTGGGAGGGTGTTCTCATTCCAAAAACGCCTCGAACTTTCCGCGAGAGTATATAAACTGCTGATTTTCGGGTCTCGGTGCCACTTCAGTACCATCTTTCAGTGTGTAAAGTACATAGCAGGGGGCGGGAAGCGCCTCTTTCTTCGGGGAGCAGTTCAACACCAAGGTAATGGCCTTTTAATAACTTCTTTTCTTGCTAGCTCAGCAGTTTAACTCTCGGGGCGGGTCCGAAGCGTTTCTACCATGTAACATTCCCTAAAATGTAAAGACTCTTAGCCTCTATTCTCTTTCAAAACTACATATTGGGATAGAGAGTGCTTAACCCTCTCGATCTCCCACTCATATTGCATTGAGGTGAACTTATTTTCACAACCGTTTCTTCCCTTCTAATGTAACGTAAATTGTTTCCTTCTAAAAGTCACCTCTTTAGTATGGGATTAGCCCTTGCATTAACGGCCTAGTGCCAAGTAGGTTTTAAACAGGGTATTAGGAGTGCAGATTGCCTCCTCTCAATTGTTATTTTAGAGGTCAAGTAATTAACCTTTTTCTCACTTAATAGACCTCAGTAGGTTGGGTACGCTACCCCTGTGTATATGTCCTTAGAGGACAACTTGAAGGTGGAATTTGGTGTGGCCTTTGACAGGCTTAAGGTTGAGAGCGAGTGGCTCCTTTTGAAAATTGAGTGTTGTATGCCTCGAGGAGGCTTTTCTGGGTAATTCGGAGCAAGTGCTCCTGAGCATGAATGGGGTTTTCTGCCCCTCTGTTAAAACTTATTTTGGAGTAAGGTCGGGCTGATTGCCCAAGAATTGTGAGTTAGGGGCTCGAAGCCCAAATCTTGTGAATACTGTATTTGTAATTTGTTACCTTGCTACTCTGTACCTGCCATTCGTGTTATTTCTTAATTTTGAAAAGAAAATATAACCTTGTTAAATTTTAAATTCACTTTAATTTCGTAGCCTGAGACCTGTTCACCCCCCGCACCTTCTTTCACCTCTACCTACCACAAAAACACGGTAACAATAATAATAATTTTATTTGCATTACGTCCAGCTAACTATCTTTACGGTATTCGGAGGCGCCGAGGTGCCAGGATTTAGTCCCGCAGGAGTACTTTTGCGTGCCAGTAAATCTACTGACACTAGGCTGACGTATTTAAGCACCTTCAAAAACCCCCGGACTGAGCCAGGATCCAACCTGCCAAGTTGGGATCAGAAGGCCAGCGCCTCAACCGTCTGAGCTACTCAGCTCGGCTGACAAAAACTTGGAACATAGATAACTGAACTGATAACCGTTAATGCAAGGACAAAAGTCCTTGTCATCGGTAACAAATTTTTCCTATATTAAAATACTTCGTGACTTTCTTTTAGGATATTAGGCTGCAAGATGTCGCATCTCACATTGTTTTGGAAACTGAAAAGAAAATAACATTTTTTTGTTACTCCTTGGTGCTCCCGTGTAGAAGCCGGGGATGCCCAGGGCGCCACAGCGTACATTTCGGAAACCATTGCTCTAGAACGTTGAGAAGGACACCAAAAGCTGGCCATACTAAATCATTCTCCCGCGAATCCTCACTGATCTGAAAATGAGTGTGATTCAGCGACATGGACATTCCAGTTCTCACAGAGTATCTGTCGTGACTGTATGAAAATGAATAGATAGGAACGGTACAGACATTCCAATCTCCATTTGAATTGATCTCTCCTCCAGTATCATGCTGATAGCTGCTTTAATAATAATGCCTCAGCTTTCTCTCTAATCAAGAGTTTATCTAACTGCATTACATAAATGTAGCGTACTAAGATGCCATATACAATATAAAGTAACATATCTAATAACTTTTTTAATTTCTAAGGGAAAGGCGTTCGTGTGTTCGAACCAGGAACTGCAGTCTTCATTTTTCATTTCTATAAATCTGGAACACCACGGCGCTTGCAAGAACGAAACCTGCAGAGCTATCATTTCTCTTTATTACTTCTCCCCTTTACCGTGTTATATCTTCCCTGTAACTGCCGACCTGGGACTGACTTATTGCCTTCGGTCACGGATGACCGCCGATAAGCTCCTACTTCCATGGCTTAGAAGTATGACACAGAAGAATATTTAAACTATTAGCAAAATGATGCACAAATCATCGTGTCTGAATATTGTATGATATCCCTGTTAAAGGTCCAGTACGTCCAGTGGGTGGCGCGTAGAATACTTTATGTTATACCCTGCCTGTCGTAAGAGACAACTGAAAGGGTACTCCACTGGTTCTCAACTTCGTGGCATGGGTTAGCGTCCACGGAGCCTCTGTCTAAGATTGGCATTGTTTCATTTACTACCACACGAGATGGCCGTGCTGTTAGGTGGTGTAGCTGTGAGCTTCCATTCGGGAGATAGTGGGTTCGAAACCCACCGTCGTCAGTCCTCAGCCCGATTTTCCATGGTTTCCCATTTCCGCACAAGACATATGCTGAGACTGTTCTTTATTGAAGGTCACAGCCACTACCTTACCAATCCTATGCATTTCCCATCCTTCCGCAGCCGAAAATGTTCGATGTGTTAGTGCGACGTTGAAACACTAGGAAAAACACTTACTTAAGCCAAACCCCTCATTTTCATCTTCCTTATTCGAACTATCACGCTCATGTCCCGTCCTGTTCCGACCCCGATGGTATTAGGTTTTTTAGATCTGGAGAGTCTTTCACTTTCGTGCCCTATGAGGCCTTTCTTTAGCCAATACTTTCATTTTTCGAAGGGTCCAAACTCTGCCATTTTTCACTACTAATTCACTATCAACGGTAAATTCTCCTGCGGAAGATCATGACAACGTGGTAACACACACTAGGCACAGAGAGAAAGATCGCTCAGCTAGAACTGGATCCCTCACCAAGAGAAGAAATGAATCGCATACCACACTCCCCTCCAACACAATAACACGCAGCTTCCCATCGCGGCAGATAACGCCCACCCTCACCTTAAAAAGGCTGTATCCTTGTTTAACAGTTGCAAGACATTTACATTCATGTTCATAAAAACCAGAACATCTTGAAAGACTAGAGATAGGATGTTCATATTCACAGGACATGTGCATTCGTATGTTCTAAAGAAATGATTACCATTTGAACCATCTCGGCCCTCAGGTTCAAAGTCCACATCTATATCTCTGCGCACCATCACAGACTGACAAAATGCACCTACGTCTCTCGTTGTCACTATAAATCGAAGGTAATAGATCAGTGTGACTTGAGCAGACGTGGAGGATGCCTCGCAGGCGTATGCGAGAACCGTACCGTCAAATGAGTGAGTTTGAAAGAGGACGCACTTTTGTCATGAGAGAACGTGATGCATCCATCCGGGAAATCGCTGCTCGTGCGGGACGAAGTGTATCGGCAGTGAAACAGGTGTTACAGAATGGTTCACAGAAGGCAATAGAACACGCCGCACCACCCAGACCACCCCCTGAGAAGACTCACACCTCATCCGAATGGCATTGCAGGAGAGATCTGCGTCCTCCTCGGCTCTGGCGCAACAGTGGAACAGTGTAACACATCGTACACTATCAGAAATGACAGTCCTTCGCCGTTTATTACGGTCTGGGTTACTGGCGCGTCGCCCAACTTCTCCGCCTACCTTTGACTAATGTGCATAAACGTTCTATACTGCAATGGTGTATGGAACGACGTTGTTGGGGTCAGGAATGGCACCAGATAATGTTTTTGGACGAATCCAGGTTGTTTGTTTAAAAATGATGGCCGCATTTTTGTTCGCCGCAGACAGGGGCAGATGCATCATAGTGGCTGCATTCGCACAAGATATACAGCGCCAACTCAAGGCCTTATGGTGTGGGGTGCTATTGGGTACAACCATAAATCACAGCTGGTCGTGTCCAGGGCAGTGTGACCAGTTTGGCCGACGTCAATGACATCCTGCCACCCGTAGCCATACCCTTTCTGCACGACACCCCAGACGCTGTATTTAAGCTGGACAATGCGCGACCACATGTTGCTGCACAAACACGTGACTTCTTGTTGTCACAGGATGTCACCGGACTTATCACCAATCTAAAATTTCTGGGATATGGTGAAACGACGAGTGCGGCGCTGTGACCCAATACCAGCCACCAAAGATGAACTGTGGAAACAGGTGAATGCAGCATTGATGGCTATACCCCAGGACTCCATTCGCGCCTTATACGCGTCGATGCCATCACGCATGGAACAAGTTATCAGTGCCCATGTAGGACCCAGTGCCTACTAGGCAAAAGAACACATGCTGATCCTAGGTGACTGAAATGCTAATCGTTTCTGCAGAACATACTAATGAACATGTCCTGTAGATATGAAGTGCATACCTCTAGCCTTTCAAGGTGTTCTGCTTTTTATGAACACGGGTGTACAAATTAAATACGGCTAATTACTAATACGCGGAGGTCCTGGGTTCGATTCCCGGCCAGAGGGGTTTTAAAAATCTGGATTTTAGGTCCACTGGGCCTACGTAATTGCAATTGAGGAACTACTTGACATTAAGGTAGTTGTCTCGGTCTGTAACGCTAAATATCGGAAGGGATCATCAAGCTGACCACGCATCACCTCATAACTTGCAGGTCATTCACGGATGTAACACCAGCAGTAGCACCATGGAGTTTGCGTCCTTAATTTAGATGTGCTTTTTTTTTTTTTTTTTTTTTTTTTGCTGGACTGTTGTAGTCCGCGATGTTAGTTAAGATATTTACCAACTGTATCCACCCGTATTGACGAGTTACTCACAATGAAGGTACAGTTACACTAAACGGAATATTCGAAAATAGAACTTAAGATAGACATATTGATACACACAAAAATACGTATCTTTTTCGTTGCTGACGTACTGAATTTCAGGCGCTTATTTGTGAGGTCAATTTGTATTAAAAATATTTGAAGCCTGTCATTTAATCTAATGCTTCTTTGTACACCACATTCGTCGTTCTGTTACCATGAGCACAAATGAAGTGTGATTTCCTTCTATTAACACGGGAGTATGCGACGTTGAGTTAGCAGGTTGAGAAGCAGCTCGACCCGAGGTCATGCTCTGCAGTTCTCGGAGTCTGACCCTGTGACTTGTTGATAGTCATCGCCAAGCACGGTCTTACGGATAACTGCAAACGGAAACTGGTAGACACCCAATTTTGTCATATTATGTGTGGAAGTGTTTGCTGCTGTTACTGAGTGTAGGGATAGGGTAGGTGCTTTGGTAATCGCAGTGAGATACTATCTAATCATTTCCCTGTAATATGGGGACACCGCATAAAATTACCACTGACAACGGTCGGTATAGGCGTCCAGAATTTAACTTCGTACCTCCCAACAGTACGGCGAATAAAGACATTAACCAGAAAAATAAAAAATGTTCAGTAGATATCCAGTTATAAGAAATCAGTAGTACGCTGGAAATAGATTTCCATTAAGGCTGATCATATATATTTTTGGGAAAGTAAAATCACTGTTCCGGTCTTTCTATTAACCCCAGTCCATTGAGGGATTTTAAGATGGCATGGACACTAAGACCTACATTTGGATAGGTGGATTCCAAATTTGAAGTTTGATTTAAATATTTCCAGTCGTTTTCGAAGATATCTGCTCTACGAGCACCCGGTTTTGGGGTATTTTCGCTAGGACTTAGATTCTAAAACATTCCGTTAGTGATATCTCCTTTTTTAACCCTCCTATCGAAAAAATGTATACGAGAAAAATGTTTTAGGAATAGATTTCCATTAAGGTTGGTCATGCAAGTTTTGCAGGAGAGTAAAATCACGGTTTCGGTCTTCCTATAAACCCCCAGTTTCTTCATTGATTTCGGATTGATATTCACCGTAAAACCTGTCTGTGGATAGGTACTACAGTATCTCATAATTGTGAAGTTTGGTTGATATATATCAAGTAGTTTTTCAGTCATCAGAACTCAGGCAGACAAACATACAGGCACCAAACCTAAAAGTTATGCAGATGGTCATTATTACATCTGAAAGGGATAACTATAAGAAAATTTCACCAAAATAATAAACGTGAAAACAAACAGTCGTTACGAGTTTATTTATATAGATTTTCTATATGGAAATGTATAACCAAAGGAAAGCATCTTCAGGCTACCGACGCGACGGTGAGGTTTCATATGTTTCTACCCAATATCTCCAGAATGCAAGCTCACAGCAATACGGCGCATATCACGTAGCCAACATGCTTGGAAATTTTTTGTAAGACATTGTACTGAGTAACTGGTAAGTGGAGTGGAATTAACGTCGGAATCGAAAGCTGCTTATACCCCTTGTACTTAATTATTTGATCAAGTATTAATAACAGCAGAGCCCTGATTTGAGGCGGATTGGTAGCTGTAAGGAAATGAAAACTTCTTTCTTACTGTAATTTGTTTATCCTCCCGGGTTGGTTTCTCCGACGGACTCAGAGAGGGATCCAACCTCTACCACCTCAAGGGCAGTGTCCCAAAGTGTGCGAATTTGGGTCTGGGGATACAACTGGGAAGGATGACCAGTACCTCGCCCAGGCGGCCTCACCACGGAGGATGGGAAGATTGGAAGGGATAGACAAGGAAGAGAGAAGGAATCGGCCATGGCCTTAAGTTAGGTACCATCCCGGCATTTGCCTGGAGGAGAAGTGGGAAACCAAGGAAAACCACTTCGAGGATGGCTGAGGAAGGAATCGAACACTTCTCTACTCAGTTTACGTCCCGAAACTGAGTGGACCCCGTTCCAGCACTCGTACCACTTTTAAAATTTCGTGGCAGAGCCGGGAATCGAATCCAGACTTCCGGGGGTGGCAGCTAATCACACTAACCACTACACCACAGAGGCGGACGGAAATGAAAACTACCTATGATAAATCACAATGCTGAAGTTGACAGAAACATCCAGTCCCCGAACTATGTAAATTAATCAATGAAGGTTAAAATCCTTGACCCGTCTGAGAGTGGAACCCGGGACACCTTTGACCACAGGCCAACTCACTATAGAGCGTTCCAACCTTAAATTGCAGTACAGCAGTAATGGGATAATTTCGTCTCTTTCCTTCTCCCATGTTTTGCGGGTAGTGCTGTCCTACTCTAATGCAGTGAGTTTGCCAAATATCCGTGAATCAGAATGTTATCGGTTAAAATGGGTGAATATCGTGTTATGTACAGAATTTCAAGGCGCATTTGATGCCGTTAACAAAAAAAATGTAAAAAAATAATTTAGTGTGAAAATGGTAATATAATGGATAGTTTCGCCAAATGCAAAATCTTCATTGCATAGAACTTATCATGCCATAACTCCTATTTTATATTCATTACTAGCAAGATACCCGTGCTTCGCTACGGTATTATACTGAAATTTATAATTGAATGCTTATTGTTTTAGATATATAATCCGCCGAAATTCGCGATCTGACTCGTTTTCGGCGAGAATCCACCAAAATTCGCGATTGGACTCGTTTTCAAATAGATTACGGCAAGTTTCCTCCCATTTTTCAATCTTTCTTTCCAGCAATCGATTTCGTACTTCCCGGGCTAGGTCCAGGTATTCCACCCGGTCAGTTGGGTCCCTAAATCTTTGACATCTTTTTTCTATAAGCATTTTTAATATGGATCAAATCCTTCAGGAGATCCAGCGTGGTGTCGTCTTGGGTGCCTTGGCGGTACTGAACCCGCGGTCGGACTGCATTCTTAGTCATTACCCGTCCAGGACCCGTTTCCAGCGCGGTCCGCACATTTGACGACGGTCCAGAACATTATTATTATTATTATTATTATTATTATTATTATTATTATTATTATTATTATTATTATTATTATTATTAGATGTTCTGAACCCCACAGCAAGATGCAAGACCGCTACTTGGCGGTAAATTACATCTGCTGCCATTGTCATTGTTGACAATGTGACCAGCACCATTGTCGCGCGTAGGCAAGTGTGCGAGATTTCTGGCGATACGAATGACATACTTCCGTGTATTATTGATCTTATTATAGAGGTGGACAATTTGACGGTCAATTTCATTCCCATCGTTCATTTCAAATGTGTTTAAATTTTTATTTATATGCCAGGAGGAATCTACTGTAATCTAAGAATCTCCGAAGGAAAAGATGGCTGTTAAAAACGAACCCAGGAAAAATTAAAAATGATCGGTTTATGATCAGAATAAGTACATCGAAAATCTGCAGCCCGTTTCCAGTCATTCGAAAGGGCCAGGAATGGAATGAATAAAGCCACATCTAGCGGCGACGATAGGAATTGTGCCGGCTGCCGATGCACACCTCTGGGGCAATGATCGATGAATGACAAATGAAATGAAATATTGGACAGTGTTTTTGGAATGAATGATGACAGAGAAAACCAGAGTATCCGGAGAAAAACCTGTCCCGCCTCCGTTTTGTCCAGCACGAATGTCACATGGAGTGACCGGGATTTAAACCACGGAACCCAGCTGTGAGAGGCCGGTGCACTGCTGTCTGAGCAACGGAGGCACCTTATAAGTACATTATGAACAGTAAAATCAATTGGTCTCACCTCCTTTTACACCCCACCGCCGTTGAGTTTATTTACCCCCCAAAAAAATTAAAAGTAGGAGAGTTTCTTTATGTATAAAGGAGATACCAAACACCCTTGTTCACGTCTATTACCTTCAGTTTTGAGATATAAGCATCCCCATAAAAATAATTCCCTTTTTTTCACTTCCTTTCACACTCCTTCCCCCCTCCCCTAAGTGAATTTTCCGGCAAAAAAAACCTCGTTTCTTTAATAGTAAAGGATCTTCTAAATACCAATTATCACGACTCTAACTTCTTCAGTTTTTGATTTATGTGCTCTCATGAAAGGAATTCAACTACTTTTCACTCCCGCCCCACAAGATGGTTTCCCCCTAAAACGCGTTTTTCTTTGTGTTTAAAGGAGATCCAAATACCAATTTTCACGTCTGTAACAATTTTAGTTTTATTAAATGTATTCTCATACAATTAAATCAATTAATTTTTCAATTCTTTCACCCCCAACCCCCTTCATTGGATTTTCCGAGAATACGTGTTTCTTTACTTTTAAAGCAGATTCCAAATATCAAATTTCACGTCTGTAACATCTTCATTTTTGAGATATCAGTAGCCTAATTAAAAGAATTCAACACCATCTTCAGTTACTCCCCCCACCTCCACCCAAGTGGTATTTCCGAAAACTAAAAATACACGTTTCTTTATTTTTAATTGAGATAAAAAATACTATTTTCACTTCTCTAACATGTTAAGTTTTTGAGATATACTGTAGAAATTCTCATTTTAAAATTTCACCCCCTTTTAGTTCCCCTTAAGTGGAGTTTCAAAAACGAATCACCCATGTTTCTTTACATTTATAGGAGATTCCAAATACCCACTTTTTACGTCTGTAACATTTTACGTTTCTCAGATATTCTGTAGATATCATCTTTCAAAACATTCACCCGAATTTGTCACTCCTGTTTAACCGCCATTAATTGGATTTTCCAAAAACAAAAAAATACGTGTATCTTTATTTTTAAAGGAGATCCCATATACAAATTTTCAGTTCTGTAATGTCTTCAGTTTCTCAGATATACGTATCCTCATTAAAGGCATTCAACCCATTATTCACCCTTTTACACCCCTATAATTGGGATTCACGGAAAACAAAAAATACGTGTTCCTTTATTTTTAAAGGAGTTTCTAAATATCAATTTTTACATGTGCAAACTTTTCAAGTTTTGAGATATAGATACACTCGTTTTAAAAATCCACCCCTTTTTTACCCCCCACGCTTTGGATTTTCCAAAAGCAAAAAAAAAGTCTTTATTTTAAAGGAAATCCCAAATACCAATTTTCAGGTCTGTAATATCCTTAGTTTCTGAGATATAAGTATCCTCATTAAAGGCATTCAACCCCTTTTTCACCCCTCCGATTGGGATTTTCCGAAAACAAAAAAGACATGTTCATTTATTTTTTAAAGAGATTCTAAATACCAATTTTTACATCTGTAAACTTTTAAAGTTTTAAGAGGTAGATACACTCATTTTAAAAATTAATCCCCATTTTCAGCCCCCATTATTTGGATTTTCCCAAAACGAAATAATGCCTATTTCTTTATTTTTAAAGGAGATCCCAAATACCAGTTTTTAGGTCTGCAATATCTTCAGGTTCTGAAATATAAGTAGCCTCATTAAAGGGATTCAACCCATTTTTCCAGCCTTCCTGTTGGGATTTTCCGAAAACAAAAAAATACGTGTTTCTTTATTTTTAAAGGATATTCTAAATACCAATTTTTACATCTATAAACTTTAAAGGTTTTCAGATATAGATACACTCGTTTTAAAAATCCACCCCTTTTTCACCCCCCACGCTTTGGATTTTCCAAAAGCAAAAAAAAAAAATTCTTTATTTTAAAGAAGATCCCAAATACCAATTTTCAGGTCTGTAATATCTTTAGTTTCTGAGATATAAGTATCCTCATTAAAGGCATTCAACCCCTTTTTCACCCCTCCGATTGGGATTTTCCGAAAACAAAAAAGACATGTCCATTTATTTTTTAAGGAGATTCTAAATACCAATTTTTACATCTGTAAAGTTTTAAGAGGTAGATACACTCATTTTAAAAATTAATCCTCATTGTCAGCCCCCCATTATTTGGATTTTCCCAAAACGAAAAAATACCTATTTATTTATTTTTAAAGGAGATCCCAAATACCAGTTTTCAGGTCTGCAATATCTTCAGGTTCTGAAATATAAGTAGCCTCATTAAAGGGATTCAACCCATTTGTCCAGCCTTCCTATTGGGATTTTCCGAAAACAAAATAATACGCGTTTCTTTATTTTTAAAGGATATTCTAAATATCAATTTTTACATCTATAAACTTTAAAGGTTTTGAGATATAGATACACTCATTTTAAAAATTCACCTTTTCATCCAACCCCCATTAATTGAATTTTCCAAAAACAAAAAATACGCGTTTCTTTATTTTTAAAGGGGATGCCAAACACCAATTTTCAGGTCTGTAATATCTTCAGTTTCTGAGATATAAGTATCCTCATTAAAGGCATTCAACCCCTTTTTCACCCCCTTTCACCCCCCCCTATTGGGATTTTCCGAAAACAAAAAATACGTATTTTTTTATTTTTAATGAAAATTCTAAATACCAATTTTTACATCTGTAAATTATCAAAGTTTTGAGATATAGATACACTCATTTTAAAAATTCACCCCCCTTTTCACCATCCCATTAATTGGATTTTCCAAAAACAAAAAATACGTGTTTCTTTATTTTTAAAAGGGATTAAAAGTACCAATTTTCAGGTCTGTAATATCTGCAGTTTCTGAGATATAAATACCGGTATCCTGATTAAAAGCATTCAACCCCTTTTTCACCCCTTTTCACCCCTACTATTGGGATTTTCTGAAAACAAAAAAAATACGTGTTGCCTTATTTTTAAAGGAGATTCTAAATACCAAATTTTACATCTGTAAACTTTCAAAGTTTTGAGATATAGATACACTCATTTTAAAATTTCAACCCCCTTTTCACCTCCTTAGCGACGGAATATCCAAAAATCCTCTCTTAACGAACACGTACGTCTTAATATGAATGTATTCCAAAAATTTCATTTCTTTATGTCCAGTAGTTTTGGCTCGGCGATGATGAATCAGTCAGTCAGTCAGTCAGTCAGTCACAAGAAGTTATTTTATATATATATATAGATTTTCCTAATTTTTTCACTGCTGGTAAAGAAACATTTCAGCTCGATGTAGATAAGTTTATTTTTAAATTGAAATGATAACAAAATGCAGTATATGCGTTTATTTTTAGTCATGTTCAGTGATTTTTATGTGCAGGCACGAAAACGTCAGTCGCTGGCCAGCGTTTTTCCTATTGAATTTGCATGGGGGGTCAAAGCGAGGCAAATGGTCTTCAGATATGGAAGTTATTTTTAAAACAATCCCGAAGTGCCTATCTTGCATAGTTATTAATTTGTGACAGGAAGAATATCTCCTTAAATTTTGGTTTCGCGCGTGACTCGGCTGGCTGTCTGGCTGGCTGGCTGAAGTACCGGTAGTGATCTCCCAAACATACGCTTTTAATATTTCCAGACAGTCGCATGCAGTGCAGTGCTCATTTCGTCAGTAGTATGTATAATACTGATTAAATACATATCAGTGACATATGCACAATTCTTGAGGGAAAGTGTATTTCATTTGTGTGGTTCGTGAGTTCGTGCTCGTGCGTGGGGATCTAATTTCGAAGAAAATGTGCAGAAGGATCATGGCGTGGTTAAATCAAAGCAAACGCTCTTCGAATATGGAAGTTATTTTAAAATCATACCTCAAGTCCCTATCTCGTTATCTCTTAATTTATGACAGGGAGAACGTCTCGTTTGTTTACGTTTCACGGGTGACTCGCTGGCTGAGCTTTTAAAAATACTGGCAGCCGTGTGCAGTGGTGTTCATTTTGTATTATAGGATTAATGAAATAAAGATCAGTTATATATATATCGGGAATCGAACCCGGGGCCCTCTGGACCAAAGGTCAGCACGCTATATATATATATAATATTTTATGGCGTGTGGCCTCCGAAGAGGCCGAGTGCAGGTCTTTCCAGTGTTGACGCCGCATAGGCGACCTGCGCGTCTATAAGAATGGGGCCCCTACCTGTGATGAATTCTAATGCTGAAGACGGCACACAGACACACACACACACACACACACACACACACACACACACAGCCCCCGAGCCTTTGGAATTAATCAATGAAGGTTAAAATCCCCGACCCGGTCGGGAATCGAACCCGGGGCCCTCTGGACCAAAGGTCAGCACGCTAACCATTTAGCCATGGAGCCGGACAAGATCAGTGATAAATGTATAGTTCTTGAGGACAAGTTGATTGTGTTTGTGTAGTCTGTGTAGTTGTCAGTTCGTGCTCGTATGTCTAGTTCTTAGTTCGAAGAAAAAGTGCAGAAGGATGTATAATGGATCATCAAATTAAAAAGAAACGTTCCGAAGGTAAACTCAGGGGAAAAGAACGCAATATTGTAATGAGTGTCCTGGATTATTTTTTAAAGACTATGAATATGAGCAGTGCAATCAGTGAAACAGCTAAAGCTACAGGTTGTTCCGAAAGAACAATCTATGCTATAAGGAAGGAACACACACATAATCCTTTGCGAACTCTCGAAAAAAAAAAAATGAGAAGGACGACAGAAAAATGAAATATGATGAAATTGTTAGAAGTGGATGCGTCGGGTGGTTAACTCTCTTTCATTTGCTAACATACCACTGGCATTGAACGTGATTTTGAGTCGCGTAAATGGAGAAGATTATTTGCTACGATTTTCCAAAACTACGTTGTATCGATTCTTACGTGATATAGACTTCCGTTATTTAAGACAGGATAATAAAGCAGCTTTCACTGAAACCGATGAAATTATTAATTGAAGGCACAGATATCTCAGGGAGATAAAACGTTTGAGGGCACAAAATAAAGCTATAATTTACACAGATGAATTGTGGGTAAATATATGGCAGACAGTGACAAGAGAATGGAAGGATACGACAGTGAAAAGTGCACAGCAGGCCGCTTTTGAAAGGGTGAGTTCGGGATTTAGGCCACCGAAAAGCCGAGGACCGTGATTTGCCTTAGTCCACGCGGGTAATGAACATGGTTTTGTTCCAAATGCTGAACTAAAATTTTTATGCCATAAAAACATGAGACAATTGGGCAAATTACGTGAACGAAGTAAAGAAAAATGAAAGAGTTTTGTGGAAAGCAGACGAATTACAGGACGATGTCGACGATGAAAAGTTTTTAATATGACCCGTTTCATCCAAAGCGTGAACATCAGGCCTTGCAGAAATGTTAGAAGGTGTACATCCAATGTTTGAGAGCAACGCCAGTGATTAAGGTATGTTGTATTTATTTTTACCATCCTACAAATATTAATTTATGAATGAATGAACTTAAAATTACAAAATTACAAACGAAAAATGTGGAACTGTGACGCCCTGTTTGAGTCACACTCGAGCGTGATCTTCGAGAGTCGATTTCGCAACAGCGCGCTCCATCTACGCTGTGCTGCAATTTAAGGTTGGGACGCTCTATAGCAATTTAGTCATGGAGCCAGACATATAGTGTGATTCAGCAGCCCCTTCCAATATAATTTGCTGCAGCCCAACGTGCATGTGGTTATAGGGGTACTACTACCCTGCAGGCGTACTGTATGGTACTAATGTTCAGTGAGCATATTTTGCATGCGATTCTGAACCCTAGTGAAATGTTATATCACTCGTTCGCAAAACATGACGCCTTAAAATCATTTAGCAACGTCCTTTTACCATGTACTGTGTTAATGTGTCGTGCATCGTGACCGGGTGTAACGAATAGGGGAATCTATACATAAAATTAAGTAACAGTCCAGTAATTAATGTCTTGATCACTGAACTGGATGGCGTATGTATTCTGCTCTCGTCATACTACCAGCATGTTCCCAGCAGTGTAGCGTAGCGGATGTGGTTAGGCGTTCGCCTAGCAGTCCACGGAATGTGCCAGCCGCGGTTCGAACCCTGCATCGTTCAAATGTTCTTGCATCGGTATGATACTTTAAATACAGGCCCACGTTTGCCACATTCAAACAGTAGAATTACGCTGTTATTCATATTGTGCCCTGCGCACACTCCACTGGTTAGGGCCTGAATGTCCTGTTATGTCTGCTGTCATTCGGCAAGTTTTCCACACAGGAATACGTTGACATGCTCCTCATTTATGGGGAAGCAAAACAAATCGCGTGCGATGCACTACGCCTGTATCAGGAACGGTATCCCGACAGGCGACACCCGGCTGCTATGACATTCCGCCGTGTTGAAGACGCCTAAGGACAACAGGCGTGATTTCTAACCAGCCACTAATCCGCGATAGCCCCGTTATGCCGCGTGAAACAAGAGAGGCCGTCCTGGAGGCAGCTCGTAGTAATCCACACATCAGTACATGGGCGATTGCACGACAGGTGAACACCAGCCAGCCGTCCGTCTGGCGAATACTGCATGAACATAAACTTCACCCATACCATCTTGAGCTACACCTAGAGATCCATGGGCGGGATTTCGAAGCTCGAATGGAGTTCTGTAGGTGGCTATTAGGCAGGCTGGGCAATGATGCAGCATTTGTATCGCATATATTTTTCTCGGAGGAATCGCGCTTTCACAATAACGGGAACGTCAATCGCTACAACGTGCACTATTGGACTCAAGATAATCCTCACTGGGTGCGACAGGCAGCCCTTCAAGTACTATGGGGAGTGAATGTTTGGTGTGGAATCTTGGGGGATCACCTGATTGGACCTTATTTCTTTGAGGGCCATTGAACGGGCCCAGGCTATCTGCACTTTCGCCGTCAGGAACTCCCACTGCTGCTGGAGGGTGTGCCCTTGCACGATCGTTTGACGATGTGGTTGCAACAGGATGGAGCTCCACCACATTCGACTTTGCCCGTTCGTAACCATCTGAACGAGGAAATGGCAGGGAAATGGATAAGACGAGGAGGCCCTGTTTCTTAGCCCGCCAGGTCATCGGATTTAACGCCGTTAGACTTCTTCTTGTGGGGATATTTGAAGAATGTCTTTTAAATTCAAGCGCCGGAAAAACGCGGCGTCATCACGGACGCATGCCGAGCAATTACACTTGGAATGCTTCAGCGCGCATGACGATCTATTGGACACAGGGCCCGAATGTGCACAAACCAAAACGGTCATCACATCGAGCATTTGCTGCAATAAAACTTTACCAGGACAGTTGTGTTCCTATTATTTCCGGTCTGCATGTGTCTAGCCTGGTAACTAATCGGCCCTTCTTAATTCCACAAACACATTCATTCGCACACAATTTGCATGAAAGCGGGTATTGTACTTGCATTGCGTGCGGTACGTATTAAACTTATATTTCAAACATTTGTAATCTTCGCCCCGGACTCGAAATTCCCACCTAACATGCAAGCCCGCTCCGCCGCGCCTTTACTAACTACACTACGGTTCCATACGGCAAATGGGCAGCTTGTAGTAAGTATTAGGTTTAATGCGGTCACAATATCAATTTAGTATTTTGCCGGCGTGTAAGGTTCATATGATCTAGAAAGCACACACATGTCTTCCAGTGTTTAATTCGAGAATAACATTAGAGCGTCCTGTCATGGTGAGGTGGTAAATACCAAGATATCCGGTTGTGTCGTCTGAGCATACCGGCAAGGCAGATGTCTTCAGAACGGTATAAATATTGTGGGTTGCATAGAACTATATTGGAAGGAGCGGCTGAGTCATGCTGTATACACAGAATATATATTTTTATTTCAAGTAATCACGAGTAGTGTATCTGTTGAAAGCTATCGGGGCAAATTGCCTACTTTGCATTCTTTCATAGTAGTCTTCAGTATGGAATTCACCGGGCGAGTTGGCCTTACGGTTAGGGTCGCACAGCTGTGGGCTTGCATTCGGGAGATAGTGGGTTCGAACCCCCCTGTCGGCAGCCCTGAATATGATTTTCCGTGGTTTCTCATTTTCACACCAGGTAAACGCTGGGGCTGCACCTTAAATAAACCACGGCCGCTTGCTTTCCACTCCTAGCACTTTCCTTTCCCATCGTCGCCATAAGACTTATCTGCCGTTGCCACGTAAAGCAACTTGTAAACGCAATCTCAAATATCCCCATTAATGCTGGCCCATCGTGGCCTATCGATAAATAATGCACAGCAATTTTATAAATTACCTTTTCCGATCCCTTGCGCACTAAACAATGATCTAATGATAATATAATAACCGATATTATTTACGATTTTGTTTTTATTTCCGACGCCCTTCCGTTGTTAATCTTATCAGAGAATTCTTTCTAAGAAAGTGGAGAGGAATAGTACAATCGTCCGTGTCTCACACATTTTTATCATAATAGAAGGATTATGGATTTTCTTTCCGTAAACGGTCCGTGGGTGGACGTCTGTATGACGAGCGATCTGGAGGAGGTACCTCGCCTAGTGAAATATATGGGAGGATGAGCTGGAGAGTTAAATACAATTCTCATTTTATGTTACAATTCCTCTGAACTGTACATACCTCAGATAAATACTAGTAGGCTGCTTGACGCAAAAGTCTGTCATTGTGTTAATAGTCAACTCACTAAAGAGACCATCAAATACATACTTTCACTCCAGCCGCGAATCAGATTGCTTTTCTCCATTTATTTGAACCATCTACTGTACATGGGCGACCTGTCGAAGGCAGGTAAGACATATGGTCAATACTATAATTTTGCAGGTTTTGTGAGTGACGCTGTGCCAGACGTGCAATCCTCTCTCTCTGTGTGGGTGGTGGGGGTGGACCTTTACTAGACCATCACTGTCAATCCCGCAATAACGAGAAGCTCGTGGGGCGTCCGTCCGTCAAGTAACTCAATAATGCAAACCCTCTTTAATACCGTATGCTGACAGTATAGTGCTCTTCCCTATCTGTGTAACACAGGCCCCACCAAAAATCAGTTTTAAGAGAACAGTATGGCCCTTTCTCTAAATATTTTAATAGCCAAACGAGTTGACTTTATCTTAAAAACTGTGTTCTTCTTTTTCTTCTTCTTTTTGAGCCTTATCCTCACAGAAGGCAAATTCTAATCGAGTAATGTGTATGTATTTCTTTCAAACCTTACACACAAGTATATACAGGTAGGGATAATATTTCTTTCTAAACCATATTTCCCACTAGATTGTTCAAACTTTTACCATGCGTTTGTGTAAACTTTGCGTTTCTCCGTTTCAACTGGTTTATGTGCCAATAACGACCAACAAAGTGCAGGCCTTGGTTGAAAATGTTAACATGTATCCGTCCCTGTCAAGGGATACAACAAATGATTTCAGAAGATCAATTTATAATTACCGTATAGTGTATTTGAGCCAATCAGAGAATGAAAAGTGACTTTTGAAATCTCATGAATTGATGTAAATCCTATGTCACTCTTAAAAATGAAATACTTGAGTAATGTATTTCACTTAATTGTTAAAATTTGTCTTAAAAACTGTTAAAAATAAATGTTTTAAAAGTAGAGGAGTTGGGGAAAGTTACGGTTATTACCTATAAGGGGAAGTCAAATAAAAACCGAACACAAGCCTTAACACACATTTTCTCGCGAAATGTGGCAACACTGTTGTTTCGATCGATACTGCCCTCGCTGGGGTAGGAGAACTGCATAGTGACAACTTGCAGGTAGGGATGGGCTGCGAATGGAGTTGCGAAGAGTCGAGACTGCTGCGTCTGGAACCGACACACTCGACTCCACTGATGCACTAACGCAATCTAACAACTGTTTTCGGAACTGCTTGGAATTATTCCTCCCTTGGCAACTTGTGATACGATGAATACAAGATGATTATTAGCCAACAAACATTAAATATTGTTTTGAGTTATTATCATTGATATTGTTAATGTTGTAGATCTATTTTGGCGACGATGATGATGATGATGATGATGATGATGATGATGATGATGATGATGATAGTGACGGTAATAGTAGTGGTAATAAAAATCCAACAGTATACTTTTAAATAAATGCCAATATTGACTTCAAAGACGTAAAGCAGGAAAAAGGCGAGTGCTTAGAGTATGATTTTACAACACATATTTTACCAATTATTGTGCGTCATATAAGCCGCTTCTGCAGTCTATGGAGGCCCCGGGATCGATTCCGGCCAGGACAGGGATATTTACCTGTATTTCAGCTTTCGTGATGATGGTGAAATATGCGCGAATTATATACGGGCGTCATTGGTTGAGTTCATTCGTGAAACGTCTTTTGTGGATGAATATTATTCAGTGTTCATTGTCGCACTGTATAGCCATCAACATGTGTGGGAGACAACATTAGCGTTTTTTATTAAGGATTCCTTCACAGAGTTTATTTCTAATGGTTTCATCTATGTTCGAAATATGTAAGTGGCTTTAACCACATTAGATTTGTTTTCATCTTTCATGTGCAATTCATAATGATTTACCATCGATATTTGTTTATCAATTTCCTGATCACGACAAATAGTAAACTCGTGTCCTCGCTCCGAGGTGGCGCAGCTCTTATCAGGCACATCCCCATTGGAGGTGAGCTGCATGTGCCATTTTAACCACATACCAGCCCTCCTGCCATTCTTAAATTTCTGGCAGTACCGGGAATAGAACCCGGGACCCCGAGGAATCACGTCAAATAAAGACGTGAAATGAAATGTCCGTGGTCTACTATGCCGATACTTTCTGACTTTGCACGTTTTATTTCTTTTCAACTACACCATTACGCTCGTTGTCTTCGCTAACAATATCGTACTTCATTCTAGAATACTCTTAAAAATCCCAGTGGAAAAAGGGCAGAAACATGTAAAATATTTCATGTTATTTTCCGAGCTTCGACATGCTAGCGGCCCCGCAACGAGAGTCCAGTTTAGCTTGGAGTCGCGAGGCTTCATGCGAAGCGACCGTGCAGCCCCGCAATGCGCATCAGGTTAACCTGGAGTCGCGAGGCTTCATGCGAACCGAGTCCGGTGTTCGGAGTCGATGGCGTCGACACTCTCGATTCCAGGCTTCAGTCGCGCCCATCCCCACTTACAGATGCACGCAGTTCTTGGGTTATATCGTTGTTGGTGCGCGGACTGCTCTAGTGTGCTCGTCCAGCTGTAGGACTGGAGGCAAGCAAAGAAGAGCAGAGAAGTGTGGTTCGTTTTCTGGTCACTGAAGGTGCTGGAGTACGCGCAACTCATCGTCGCATATCTGCTGTGTATGGCGAACATTGAATGTCCATGAAGAGTCTGCACGAGTGGCATAGGAGATTCCGAGAAGGGCGCACATCACTGCAAGACGATGCGCGCCCAGGACAGACCCATCAATCCTTCACTCCTGATGTGATAGGGTGGATTGATGGCCTTACCCGGGAAAATCGACGAATCATGGAGAGGTCGACATTAGCCATGGTTCCGTGCATGCTATTATTAAAGATCACTTGCATTTCCGCAAATTTTGCGTGCGTTGGGTTCCGCATCAACTGACGGAGGAACGGAAGATTGACAAAATGGCGTCATGTCTGAGATATCTGCAGTGGTACCACGAGGAAGAGTATGCGTTTCTGTCCTGTTTTTGGTGATCTTAAGGAAGACATTCTTGGACGTCGGTTTCATTTGGAAAAGGAAGTGCAAGAGTAGGGGTGGTTGTGGATCCGTCAGCGACCTACCTCTTTCTACAAAACTGGAATTGATCGTCTCGTTTCCCAATGGGATAAACATATTAACGCTTTTGGTAATTACTTTTGAGCAAAACCATTCCTTAGACACGTTGTAGCGGGTGTTCGGTTTCCATTAGACTGTACTTAATATTCACACAAATATGTTGGTCATAAATTTGTGTTAAAAGACATGTATTAATTCTGTTTTATTTCCCTGTAAACTGTCCGTTCTTTCCAGCTTGAATATAGAATTCATCTTTGTATACATTTTTCTTCGGGTCTGAAAGGGTTAGATTATATAACCTATAACGTATACGAATCTGATCGATTAGCTTCAGCACCTGATAAAAAGTCGCAGGCGCGGGATAACGAAATGCTTTTCAAATTATGTATCTGTATGACCAACGCTCTAAATCTCATGTATCTGGTTCACGTTGTTTCTGAACACACTGTATATGAAGCCAATGGTCCGTATATAGATACTTATTTTCATTATTGTAATAGAATACTCCCATCTCCTAGTTCCGGTTCGCTTGGAACTGGGGAGAGAGTAATAATTTATTGCAATGCATGTTATTCTGATACATGCATGCTTTTCTAAGTACATTTACATTTATCTACTACTACCTTAAACATTACACTTACCCCTAAATCCTATTTCCACCTAATTTATAAATTGAAATTTTAAAAATGAAAACTATTTCTTTTTCTCCCAGGCATTAAGAGTGTTTTATTGTCTAGGACAACATGTAACTTACTGTTAATTGGCACGAGTATTTGTTTGTTATGAGTCCGAACAGATTTCTACCCAGCTTACAATAGACAATATTACAATATTACAATATTCTCGACCTACAGCAACGGAATTCCGGCAGCTGAGTAAGACACAGTTCATCTATTGCAAGCTAAGAAGATTCACGTGCAGTTTAACACATTAACAGTGACAAGAACATTACAACGACGATTCTAAACGTTGACTTTGTTCTTGGTTTCTCTTTACTCTTTTAGTAAGTGCTAATCTCTTTTCATTTCCTTTCGCCGCATACTTCTTAAAATGCAAAATATCTTTGTTATTCGTCGTGATGTGATCCATTCCTCCTTCAACAATTTAGCTATTGTAAAGAATTCCTTCTCTCTTTCTATACTTAATTTATATTCACCACCAAAATATTTAATTCTAATTGCATCCGTTCCCCTACATACTCTGTAGATGAGCCTCTTCCATTATTTATCCACAGAGTAAACGATGATTTTCATTTCCTCTCTCACCCCCTTAATGTTGTACATCCCCATTAGCCCCCACACCACACGTCTTAGTTGTCTATTTGGGAGCTTTTTTCCTTATTCACTTATTCTGGAAAACTTCACAAAATCTGATAATGTTCCTTTAGTCTCATATTTTGCCCTAATCAACTGTTTTCCAGTGTCCTTCACTCTGACCATTACTCTTTTTTATGAATCTCTTCTCTTTAATGTGCATCTCTTCATCCCAGTATTCTCCCACACCAATTCTGTCTAGCCAATAATCATCATCTAGGCGTATCATCTGGTGTTGGTATGCTAGGTTCAATATTTCCCTCCCATTTCCCCTTCTTAATCTTAACCAATATTTTACTACTTTCCTGGTTATATCTGCTTGGATGCTGATATATTCGCATAGTCTTTTAGCTCCGCTATTTGCTGTACATTCTGGTGATTCATTATTACTTTGCAGAATTTATTACTTATTACATCGAATTATATTTTTTCTACTTCGATACCCCACACTTCTGCTCCATACAGTGCTCTTGATATCACAAGAGAGTTTAAAATGTGTTTGTGTAACTTGTATTCGCTATTTGGCATCACATACTCTAAAGAACTTGTACTTGATAAGGCGGCCAATCCTTTCATTTTGGCATGTCTTATTTGTTCCTTCCACATCCCAATCGATGTTATTATAATTCTTAACTATTCTGATTTATTTACAACTTCTAATTCTAAATCTTCTAAGCACTAGCGCCTTTCGTTTCTCTTTCATTTATTTCCTCTTTTACAAACCACTACTTTTGTTTTCTTGATATTGATTTTCAAAATCCATGTTCTGCCACATTCAGCAGTTTTCTTAAGACTGTTTTGCATACCAAGCGCTGGCTTACGTTTCTTTTCTTCGTTTCTCCCTGGGTTGTCTTGCCTCCTAGAGACTCATTCTTCTTCTTGAGTTGTTTTCCTAGATTGAGGAGGTCTGCTTTCGAACGTCGAGTCATCCAGTTCACTGTCCCTGCTTTGTTGATTAATACACACGACCGCTGACTCAGGTCTGTTGTCGGCCGCTGCCGCACCTTCCCTTGATGAAAACGTAATGTTATCAAATTTTCCATTTTGCTTGATCTAATTCTTGTTTAATCCATATTTTTGTTCCCTTCAAGCTCTTGGCACTGTTCAAAATTTTTCAGGTCTTCAAATTTGATACCATACTGTACCCATACTGGGTCATTTAGGGCAACTATTACATAATTTGGTTTCAAAAACAAATGTATAGATGGAATAGTTGGATGAGAACCTCCAAAAGTCACTTACCAGGTTTGAAGTCTCGTCCTCCCTACTTTCATTTCGTCACCGGCTGAACTCATAGCGTACGGGCAATGGAATGTTCGAAAAAAGAAAAAATAGGCACTAGATAAAATATAACGAAAGTAGGATTCTATCACGTGAGAGGAATACACTAAATTTATTAAATGAGAAGATTCTTCGTTAAAATATTATTTGCTAAACATTTTATTTATACTGATAAATCACACGAGATGGTGCCATACTACAACATATGAACAAGAAACAGTCAAGAATAATGCAACAATTATATATAGTATGCTTTCGTGTCCTTGTAGTTTATTCATAGTTGTAGTTAGTCCTCGGCATACCTCGAATCATTCGATTATATTCTTGTCATGGTTTAAAAAAATATAAGTACGTTTTATTTAAAACACGAGATTGCATCGCCGTATATCAAACACATGGTCCATTTGACAACAACAATTATGTATTTACACTGAACACATACGTGTATCCTGGGTTTACCTAACGAATTAAATTCAAAGAAAAATCAGCCAACGCTGGAATCGAACCCATCACCATAGAACACTTTGGTAAATAATAAAACACATAAACACATTACATAAAACATATCAAACTTATATCACACAATAAATCTCGAAGATTATGGCTTAACAAAGCCATGGTATCTGGTTAAATTCTTCGCTCCAACATGTGTCGAACACAGGTACTTCAGCTTCCAGGGTAAAACAAATTTAAACTCTAATCACGAGTTAATTCAATGCATAACATGAGGAGGAATTTATCCTTCGCAAAATCAGAAAATTATCCGCATTACTTAAAACGTATCATTAGAATGGAATTGAGACTGCTCTGGTGAATGAAAAGGTTCTCGCCAGTAAACATTAGCCTGCTGGAAAACGACAAGCATTCCTCCGACCCTAAGTCCACCCAAATAAACCTGTCAATCATGACAACAGCTGTGTGACCATCTCTCTGGCTACAAACACAAAATCGTCGTTCTTTCTTTCTTTCTTTCCTTCTTTCTTTCTTTCTTTCTTTTTCTTTTTCTTTCTTTTATATATCATCTCAGCTTATTCTCCAGTACGTATTCATTTGAGAGCCATTCTTATTATTCATTAATTAGCTATATATTCAGCCCAATTCAATAAATCACAATAGCCACAATTATTATTATCTTTTATCATTCCAACAATACAACATGTTACAGCTTCACCCTTCCATATCATACCACCGCATCTCAAAATCCGATTTATTAATTCACAGAGAAGACTCCGTTATTACAGGTTATTTAATTCTTCTCGCATATCTCTATAATTCGCAAAATACCTCGGTATGGGACATCTTCAATGACCATCTATTATCATACAGGATTTATAATAGCTGAACCACCCTGAACCGAACATACAATTTACATTTAAACTACTATAAAATTCTTTATCAGATAATAACATTACGAATAAATTACAAGTTTAGCTAAGTCGCTATTCTTCCCAAATACTTGCTTCATATACACTACGAATTTAAGGGGATCTAGGCTATATAATAATTCGTGCAAATAGACTTGCTAATATATCAAGGATTATTTTTAAATCATTTTAAAATCCTAACTAAAATAAATCTTTCCCGGTCACACACGTATGGTGTTCCCTACATTTTTAATGATTAATTACACATTTTTAATATTTACAAAATAAAAACTGCTACTGGCATGCAAATCTCGTGGTTTATATATTCAAAATATGTACTTATCACAAGCTGCGTATGGTTTGCCGTCATCTCGAGGCACATCTTAGGTTTTTATTCCTTCATGATGAGCGGTCTTCTCTCTGATAGTCCTTAGTTCCTCTCCATACTACCACGATCCAAGTCACGAACTGTGGTCTTCTTAGTTGAGTCTCTGGATGTTCCCTGTAGAAATGACTGCAGGCACTTAGCCGCGACTCTTGTAGGCTCCAAATCTTGGGTTCGACGATCACTCACGAACATAAGGAAAAAATGGGAAATTATTTATTGAGCACTGTTTATGTATTTTCACAAGGGATGAACTGCTGGCACGATACACCGACAATTTTAAATAGATCAATGCAAATAGTGGCAAGTTTGTATAAATCACTGTTCATTTCCCCATTAATCACACAGTCTATTACCACGAGTGTCCATGGAGTATGCAAACGCTAAAATTTGTCAGGAATAGTTATTTAACTTTGTTGAATGTCACTCACTCGTAAAATGCTTTGGATCGGTTATTACTGATTATTGTATATAGTTAACTGTCTCACTACCTCTAAACAATCTGACGCGTTTCCCCTTTCATTGATGATTGCACCATGAGCTGCAACTGACTGTTGTTAACCATTAGAACGTTAAATATTAAAATAAGGCTTTTATTCACTAATAATGTATATTGTCTGGTACCACACGGCTTATTCCGCGACATCTTTCACCGCACTGATGTGCTTTCTTTTATGACACAACTCTCCATAAACTGATATCCAAGTTCACTCCTAACGTGTTAGTACCGCAGCTACACAAATGACAATGAGGTACCGTATCTAGGTCCTGGCTCTACTTATAGCCTCCGGACAAAATTATCAGGGGGAGGTAAATTATGCCCCTGCTGAATTTGAAGGTCCGGTAATCGGAATCTTTCAGCGACGTGAAAACACTCAAATTATAGCTTGTAACCTCTACTTTTTACTGGTCGCATATAAAACTAAAGCGATCAGTGGGTCATTCACAATCTCAAAAGCGTCCTTTTAGAAGATCACGCGTCATGGTTCATCACGCCAGATCTCCAACATTTTTCCACACGTTGTCAGATTTCAGCAGTCGTTTTTACTCTGCGTACTGCTATATGACAAGCGTCATTTCCGATCCAATATTCAAGTATTGCATTTATATGCATAAACAATTAGCATTAATTACATCGGTTCGAATGAGACCTGACTCATAATTTTCCAAAAATTATTTCAGATGAAGGTGTTCTTATTCTTCCTCTTTTTAGTAAATTATAGTGAAGTGATACTAGTGAATGCGGTGTTGAATTAGTAGAGGACATTTATTTCTCAGGGGTTAACACACCTTAACTCAGCCCACTCTCCGACAACCTACATCTCCACGCGTAGCGTCATCTTCCCTTCTCGCTTCCTCGGAAAGAGAGCGCGATTTCAAGGTTCAGCGGTACTGCGCTATCCTTTTCTCGTTACAGCGCAGAAAACTGTTCCCTTCGGGCTGGGGTATCGCAAATCACACCCCGGTTCGGCATGTAGACTGCTAATTACTACATTATATGTCACAGAATGTTGCGGAAAACGTTATATATAATTTACTAGACCTCCTAACATGCCTATGGCATGGTGATGAACGGTTACAATACATACTTTCACTGGTCTTCTTTCTCCCTAATCTAAAGGCACTATCAACATCAGTCTCATTACACTCGACCTTCAGTTTCTCCCTAATTAAGGAAAGTACTCGGTCTAACATATCATTAAAGTTCTCTTTGTAAGTCTCTACCAGTCCGTATATTATTCTGTTTCTCTTCCTACCTTCCCTCACTCATGTCCGTTCTTTTTAATCGAGTTTTCTTAGCCTTTATTCTAGATCCAGGACTTTATTCCTCATTCATCTATCTCGTTCTTGTTCGGCAGTAGGCTCTCCTTGATCTTTAAATTCTGTTTGTATGAATATCTTCAAATCCTTGTATATTATCTTTTGTTCTATTAACATTTACTTGGTCTTCTCTACTTGAAATTCTTGCAAGACATCCTTAAGCTTCTCTATATTTTTCCAGGACAGCCCAGGATCTGGGTTTAACACCACCCCACCCATCACTAGTAGCACCATCACAAAAAGTTTATTTTATTTCGTGTGGCTATTTCTAACCGAGTGCAGCCCTTGTAAGGCAGACCGTCCGATGAGGGTGGGCGGCATCTGCCGTGTGTAGGTAACTGCGTGTTATTGTGGTGGAGTATTGTGTTATGTGTGGTGTGTGAGTTGCAGAGATGTTGGGGACAGCACAAACACCCAGCCCCCGGGCCATTTGAATCAACCAATTAAGGTTAAAATCCCCGACCCGGCCGGGAATCGAACCCGGGACCTTCTGAACCGAAGGCCAGTACGCTGATCATTCAGCCAACGAGTCGGACATCACAACAAGTAATGATACCATTTGCGTGATGTTGAAGCTATTGTTCACCATTAGAGTAGATTTCACTTTCCACCCGCCCTGCCACCTGCCTATAGCACATCTATATTACTCAATTGAAACTCCCATGTTAGCGCACTCACACACTTATTACTCGCTCAGTACATTCCATCCTTTCACCTCGCAAGCTGAAATGCAACAGATTTATTATAATAAACCGATCCATCAAGAGATCAAAAGAGATCCAACAAGGAAGTCTACAGCAAAATAGAGAAAATTACCGACACAATAAGAAAAAGACGGGCACGATTTTGTGGTCATCTGAAAAGAATGGACGAAAGAAAGTTAACTAAAGAAATATTTCACTTTTTTGATTCAAACCCCAAAATCACAATTCCCTGGTTTAGAAATACCAAAGAAGACCTGCAAATGCTACATATCTCAGCTGAAGACGCCCTTAACAGAGATCTCTTCCGCAAGAAAATATTGATGAACGGGCTAAACCGAGACGAGCAACCGAAGAGAAGACACGGTGCCTCTTGGACAGAGGAGCGTAAGCAAGCCCACTCTCAAAGAATGAGGGAAATTTGGGCTCTAAAGAAGGCCAAGTTCAGTGTCAAATGCCACAAGACAACGTGGTCCTTGATGGCCCCAGCGAATTATATATACATAAGCCGATAATATATTTGATATTATCCGAACTTTTCCGGGTAAAAATTCTAAGCATACCCATGGGGCCTCACGAAAACTAACTACAACGTCGAAGAAACATCACATGACGTTTTAAAGGAATACTGCCGTATATTACTTTATAGTTCAAATTATCGCCTCTGTGGTGTAGAGGTTAGTGTGATTATACCTGCCACCCCCGGAGGCCCGGCTTCGATCCCCGGCTCTTACAAAAACTTTGAAAATTGGTACGGCGACTGGCACGGCGTCCACTCACCCTCGTGAGGTCAACTGAGTGGAGGAGGTCCGATTACCACCTCAGCCATCCTTAAAGTTCGAATATCCCCACCTGGTAAAAATTCCTGTCCTTGTGTGTTCAGCCACGTTGTCGTGAATTGTTTTACCTGCTCATCAGCCTATTAGGTGCTTCTTCAGGTGAGCAAAGAGGTGAAAGACGCTTGGAGCGTGGTCCGGGCTGTAGGGAGACTGATCGATGATGTCGCAGCGAATCTGCTCCGACAGCGTGGTTGTCTGCTGAGCTGTATGAGGTCACGCGTTGTTGTGAAGGAAGATGACACCCTCGGGAACAAGTCCTGGTCGTTTCCTCCCGACTGCTTCAAGGAGTCGTATCAAGGTCTCGCAGTATCGGTCGCAGTCACTGTGTGTCCTCTTTCCAAAAAATCCACGAGTGTGACATCCGCGCTGTCCCAGAAAAATATGGTCATCACCTTTTCGGCAGACGGGGTCATCTTAAACTTCTTTGTGTTTTCGAGAGGAGGTGTGTATCTACTCCATTGACGACCGCTTACTCCTGGGGGTGTAGTGGTGGATACATGTTTCGTCATCCGTGACAAGGCGGTGAAGAAAACTGTTCCCTTCCATGGAGAACCGTTGCAGAATTTGCAGACTTGCCTCCATGCGCTGCTCCTTGTGTTGGTTGGACAGATTTCGTGGAACCCATCTGGAACAAACTTTCCGGTACTGCAGAATATCGCAAACGATGAGGCAAACGCTTCCGAATGACATTCCCAATTCTACCGCCATATGCCTTAACGAGATCCTCCTGTTGTCTTAAATCAACTCCTCACCGCGAGCTGTGTTCATGTTTGTTGATGGCGATTCTGGTTTGGCCACTGCGATCCTCTCCGGTGACAGGCCGCAAACGTTGGACACCATTCTCCGACATGATGATGAGACATTACAGTAGCTCCGTAAACCTCTACCAACTGCCGGTGAATTTCAGCCGTGTTTCGACCGCGGAAATCGAATAACTGAGGGGATTTCTTCGCGAGACCAGTTTTCCAAACGATACGCAATTTGTGTTTGCCTACAACTAGCGCTGTAGGTGGCGGGTGGTTTAAACTCTGCACAGTTGCCAACCACATTTATTAGCCTTACCGCACACTACTAATTTCTCTATAACATACTAAACTCTAGGAATATCGGCCTCGTGACCTTAGTTTTTGATCATCCCTTGTATTATTGTTTCCCTTTCTGGTTATTTTATGCGTTTTATATGCAGGGCAATCTTTGTTTAGCTCAGGACGGAAATATGATATTTTTAAAAATTCCCACGACATACGAAGGAAGTTCTGGACTCAAAACTGGCCTCAAATGCTTTACCTCTGAATGGCGTGGAAATTAGTGAAATGAAATCCCCTTTACTTTCCTGCTCTTACTTCTGTAGTGCGGCACAAGAGAGCGTACCATTTTAGCTAACGGTCACCTAAGACAGTTAAACATCATTAATTCTCCTGTATACTTAGAAACGTACGTGCATAATAATAATCATAAAGATGAAATACCGCCTCTGTGGTGTAGTGGTTAGCGTAATTAGCTACCACCCCCAGAGGCCAGGGTTCGATTCTCGGCTCTGCCACAAAATTTGAAAAGTGGTACGAAGGCTGGAGCGGGGTCCACTCAGCCTCGGAAGGTCAAATCAGAAGAAGTGGGTTCGATTCCCACTTCAGCCATCCTGAAAGTGGTTTTCCGTGGTGTCCCACTTCTCCTCCAGGCAAGTGCCGGGATGGTACCTAAGTTAAGGCCACGGCCGCTTCCTTCCTTCTTCCTTATCTATCCTCTTCAATCTTCACATCCCCCTAAAGGCCACAGTTCAGCATAGCAGGTGAGGCCGCCTGGGCAAGGTACTGGCCATTCTACCCAGTTGTATGTCAGACCCAATGTCTCACGCTCTAGGACACTGCCCTTGAGGCGGCAGATGTGGGATCCCTCACTGAGTCCGAGGGAAAAACCAACCCTGCATGGTAAACTGATTCGAAGAAGAAAAAGATGAAATACACTTAATATATTTGAACTTTATAAACCCACGTACGAGTACCTTATGTTTCTAAAACGTGATACTTATTCAGCTGTAGCTAACGAACTCGAAACTCGGAAAACACAGACACTTCATTAAACGCTATAAAGACGTATAACAAAGCAAATGCTTGTTTAGTGAAATTCAAGAGGCTGTCAAGTGTGACATTCTACTAGCGTTCCTGGGATAAAAACGTCAACTACATGCTGTTCGCTGTTTATCTGTAAGTGAAAGCAAATGGGAAGGCGTTATTAAGAATAGCAGACGGCGGTGCGCTGACTGAGTATTGTTGTTACCTGAGCTCAGATGACATTAATGATGCAATTATCAATGACGGGCACACAACAGCTAGTTCATTACATAAAAAAGAATAAGTCGTATTACAGGCAAAATACGATTGTACCGAACAAGTTGGGCGTGCAGTTAGGGGTGCGCAGCTGTGAGCTTGAATCCTACCGAGCGAGTTGGCCGTGCGGTTAGCGGCGCGCAGCTCTGAGCTTGCATGCGGGAGATGGTGGGTTCGACCCCCACTATCAGTAGCCCTGAAGATGGTTTTCTTTGATTCCCCATTTTAACACCAGGCAAATGCTGGAGTTGTACCTTAATTAAGGCCACGGCCGCTTCCTTCCTTAGGCCTATGCGTGCTTCATAGCTGAAGACTTGTACGATAAAAGACATATATTGTTCTTGCTAGGAGTTTAAATTTTGATCACTTCAAGTCTTTTGGTAACAATGGAACAGGAGAGGGTTGCGACTGTTAATGAAACGACCAGGCAAATTAAGGTACAGTCTCAGTATTCGCCTGTTGTGAAAGGAGGAAACCACGGATAACTCCACCGAGCGAGTTGGCCGTGAGGTCAGCGGCACGCAGCTGTAAGCTTGTATTCAGGTGATAGTCGGTTCGAACCCCACTGTCGGCAGCTCTCAAGATGGATTTTCCTATGCAGATCAGGCAAATGCTGGAACTGTACCTTAGTTAAGGCCACGATCGCTTCCTTTCCACTCCTAGGCCTTTCCTGTCCCATCGTCGCCATAAAACCTATCTGTGTCGGTGAGACGGAGGACCAACATTGTTACAGATAATCCTCTTCAGGGTTGCCTATAGTGTTCAAAGTTACCATCTCCGGAGGAAACCACCTGACGGCCATGATCGCCTATGGTTTGATACCACGCTTAGCCGGTTCGAGTATCGTTGGTGTAAAATATTTCATCATCAGAATGCCGGCCGGCAGGTTGGGAGAGGTGATTGTATAAGATTTATAATCACTAGATTGCATGCTAAAAGTCTGGGTTCAATGCCAAGTCTTCCCGCACTGTTCGTATGGAGTGAGGGCATATGACGATATTGATGGTCTGATGACAGCAGACACCCAGACGTTCAGGTTGCCCATATGTGTTAAATAGAGAGGCTTGTACCAGACTTATGGAGGGACCACAGAAGATTACATTATCTTCCGAATGAGAGCTAGCATCTACACAGTCCGAATACCGCAGCCTGTTCCCTCTGTAACAAAGTCGAAGCTGTTCTCTTCCAATCAAAATTTCTGTTCTAATTACCGATACCCGACATTTCACAGTGATTGTTATTCATCATCACCATCACAGACTTGTTGATGCAGCCATGAGTTTCTGTCCTTATCTAGTCGCTGCGACACTGCGTAACAATTTCTCTTCAAGATTTCAATTAACGGGAGACTCCCCCCTAAAATCCGGCTCCATGGCTAAATTGTTAGCGTGCTGGCCTTTGGTCACTGTGGCCCCTGGTTGGGAATTTTAACCATCATTGGTTAATTTCGCTGGCTCCACGGCTGGGTGTATGTGCCGTCTTCATCATGTCCTAGGACACTCCCGGCACTAAAAACCATACGACCGGGCGAATTGGCCGTGCGCGTAGAGGCGCGCGGCTGTGAGCTTGCATCCGGGAGATAGTAGGTTCGAATCCCACTATCGGCAGCCCTGAAAATGGTTTTCCGTGGTTTCCCATTTTCACACCAGGCAAATGCTGGGGCTATACCTTAATTAAGGCCGCGGCCGCTTCCCTCCAACTCCTAGGCCTTCCCTCTCCCATCGTCGCAAGACCTATCTGTGTCGGTGCGACGTAAAGCCCCTAGCGAAAAAAAATACAAAGAAAACCATACGCCATTTCATTCCACCCTCAAACCTGATCTATAAAATAATAATGGCTATTTCAGATCTTTGGAGTACTTATTCTTAAATCCGAAAAGGATTTTGCTATACTCGAACTACAAATGTGTCTAAAAAGTATTTGAAAATAGAGACTGATGAAGGGCGTAGCACACTGACAGCTGCCAAAAGTTTTTATTTCTTTCGCCGTACGGTCAGGGGACTGCGGCTGTGAGCTTGCATCTGGGCGATCGTGGGTGCGAATCCCACTGTCGGCAGCCCTGAAGTATGAAGTAGGTTTTCCGTGGTTTCCCATTTTCACACTAGGCAAATGCTGGTGCTGTACCGTAATTAAGGCCACGGCCGCTTCCCTCCAACTCCTAGGTCTTCCCTCTCCCATCGTCGCAAGACCTATCTGTGTCGGTGCGACGTTAAGCTACTAGCAAGAGAAAAAAAAAGAATATTTCTATCGCTACCAAACGCGATCATCTTCAAACTTTTTAGTCCAATAATCGCCCCTTGTACTTCGTAGAAATGTAGCGATTCATAGTAGCAGAGATAAACTGCACTAGTTACGTAAAATTTAAAATTCTGCCTCGCCTCCGCCCCCCCCCCCCCTACAACAATTGCATTATGTTTATATAAACTAGAGAACCCGAGCTGCTCTGCAACATTTGTTATAAATATGTCAGATAACTCGTCTTGGTATGCCTGTCGTAGCCATGTTGTTTCGCCTGCCCTTTTCAATACATTTATGAACATTTAACACGATTATGTAGATTATAATACTTCATTCCATACAACATTCTCTGTGCTTCGACCATTCGGCCGTATCTGGATCTTAACATTTTCAAACGATCTTGCCCGAGATAGTTCAACATACAATTGGCCGTAGCTGAATACTGGTTCGGATAAGTAGACTACCCATTTTTTTCAAAAGTTTGTCCCTGCGTTTTATCAATGGTCATACAGAAGGCTAGTCGACGTGATAACTTCCTGTCTGTACGTACGTAGACTGTGTTCTCTTAGCAGCATGTAAGTATTTAAGAACGTTATGCCATCTGCTGAGTACATTCAGAAACTGGGGAAGGTCAGAGAATCAAAGAGTATTTAGCAGATAATAATATTCGTCCATCATCAGAGGGATTGTCTTCTCTCTGGCTTTACAGGTAGTAATCAAGCATGGCTTCATGGAATGACATTACTAAGGATGATAATCATATATATCAGAGTATTAATAAAAGTGTTAGTCGCTTAGCAATCTGCTAAGTACAGAATGTTGTTTGGGTTCAGGTAAGCCTTCGCCTGCGATTATTGGAGTGATCATTTGATGACTTGATTTTATGATTTCTCAAAGATGGCTGAACTTAGAGACCTATCAATGTTTTGTGATTAACCGGCAGGCTAATCCGGAGAGAATAACACAGAAATGAAGCAAATCGCTCCAGTATAACGGACGGACGGATTTGACAAAGCTGTTTTTGTAAACTCTTTTAATATATAGATGACTGCCAATATAAGTTGTTATAGTCGTGGCTATTATAGTAGTGAATACGAAAAAAGTGCCTGTAATTAGTGCAGTAGTAAACACGGTAGAAGTGTGTTCCAGAGAGTGACAGCGACACGTGGTCTCATTGTGTAAATTGTAGCTTCTATTACTGCTGTTAATGTAAACAGTGTGAAGTAGTGGCTGTCATTGTCTTGAAATTACAGAAGCAGTCCTACAAAAGGAGGAAGTGAAAACATATTGTGCTAGAGAATTTTAATGGGTATGTGACTTGAACTAGCATTCATTTATTAAAATACACTTTCCCGTAAGTCATTTCTAACCTGAATATCAACTTTTTAAACCTAAATGTTTACCAGCCTCTCTGACATTTTTGTAAGATGTAGTCGTGATATATGTGCATCCTTCTATTAACTAATATTATAGGAAATGAAGTTTCTTTGTTTTATTATGATATTTATGTACCGGTAATTACAGAAAAATCTTATTAATAAATTAATAAGATTTCTCTAAAAGTGAATGCATAGAACTGTTGCACTATATCTTACTAACGTATCTAACAAATCTGGAATGAAAGAATTGAAGTCTGAATACCAAAAGTTTTTTTTCAAAAATGCTAAGAAAATCATATTAAAAATTCAAAATGCAGTTCTGGACTTCAAGAGTTGGGCATTGCTACATATTTCCATGATAAACATGATTTCAAAACTCTCTTAGTCGTCCACTTCTTCTCTTCCTAGCGAGGAAGTTGAAAATCAAAATCCACAGCCGGTTTCCAGTCATTCTACCGGGTCAGGAATGGAATGAATGAAGCCTCCATCTAGTGGCGAGGATGGGAATTGTGCCGGCTGCCGAAGCCTGTCGCACTCCTCTGGGGCAATGATTAATGATTGAAAGATGAAATGAAATGATATTGGACAGTGTTGCTGGAATTAAATACGGCAGGGAGACAGGAGTACCCGGAGAAAAACCTGTCCCGCCTCCGCTTTGTGCAGCACAAATCTCACATGGAATGACCGCGATTTGAACCACGGGACCCAGAGGTGAGAGGCCGGCGCGCCGCTGCCGCGTGAGCCACAGAGGCTCTTAGCGAGGAAGTTGTGTCGCAGAATGTGGCTGAGGTTCTCTTTACTTTTCTGGATAACAATAATGAAGCTCCTCTTTTCTTATTGGTTATGTCTCTCAGTACTTCACTGTTGCTTGTCGTATAGGTCCGATTCAATCTCCTCTGTATCCACATTTCCGCTGTTTCTATACTTATCTCGTTATCCTAACGTCCAGCCGTCATTCCCGTACAGAATCACTCCCGGATTTTTTATTTACAAAGGCCTTCCTTGTTCTTTTGCTTATGTGGTGGTTAGCCAGGGATGGTTTCTTATCTTGGAAAGTTGTTATTGATACTTTTCTATTGACATAAATGTGTCATGGCTGGGGATTATTAGTTAATTATTCACCTCAATGGCTAAATGGTTAGCATGGTAGCCTTTGGCCCAAGGGGCCACGGATTCGATTCCCAGGCGGGAACCTTATTTGGTTAATTCGTCTGGCTTGGGGGTTGAGTGTGTGTGAGGTCTTCAGCATTAGAATTAATCTCATCCTTACAGACGTGTAGGTTGCCTATAGGCAGTCTGCTAGAAAAAGACCTGCGCCAGGCATCGCAATTATTATTATTATTATTATTATTATTATTATTATTATTATTATTATTATTATTATTATTATTATTATTATTATTATTGCTAAAATCTGGGCCAGGAAATTAGTGTTAAAGTGTGTGACGCGATGTTACCTAGCAATCGTGCAGGCTGTGAAGTATTGATGGATGACCTCATCTCATCATATTCTAGAGAAGTGATTATTACATTCGTATGGAGCGAGTTGGCTGTGTGGTTAGGGTCCCGTAGTTCTGAGTTTGCATTCGGGAGATTGTGGGTTCATATCCCAACGTTGGCAGCCGTGAAGATGGTTTTCCATGGTTTTCCATTTTCACACCAGGCAAATGTTGGGCCACAGCCGCAACCGGCCTAATCCTAGCCTCTTCTCTTTTTTGCATTGCCGATATCCTTTGACGTGTTAGTGCGACGTTAAACCACTGGCAGAAAAATAATTTGTGGTAGTTTCATTGGCCCTGAGTAAGTTCCCCTCTTTCTTACACTTGACGACTCCAAATAATTCCACACAGATGTCTTCCGAAAACGATTCATTAGCTGCAAATGAATTAATCTTTATTAATTTGAGTTTCATTTATTCCAAGGCATATTTATGACAATTTTACTTTTCCGAAGGGAAATTCGAAACCATTTTCCTTCTTCAGATATGCTTCTGTTATCGTGACTGATTCTGTCCGTGCTAATCAAGCTGGTTTACTGTGCTTGCTCGAGTTCATCATATCGTGTCTTGTTATTAGCTACATGTGTTTCTATGGGGCCATAATAACTTGCTTTTAGTCTTCTTTACATTCATTTTGAAATTCCAATTTTTAACGTTTCCCCTTAATTGTATTTTAAAAATCAAATCCCTAAACTTGTCTTCATACTTTCCCAATTATGAGGTTAATAATGTCGATGTTAATCGTCAGTTAAAACAGGAACCAAGATATAAAATGTTATTTCTTTGGTAGGCCCTAATGTTTCAAGGAACATTATTTCCATGATCAAATCTTTTGCTGAGTGGCTGCATACAGAATATCGTGTAAAATGCAAAGGAATTTATTGATTTACTAGCTGACATGCCCGTGCTTTGCTGCGGAATGAAAATCCGTGAACACTCCTCCGCCGCATTCCGTCACTGCTCACTCCAATCACACCCTTGAGTGGGGATCGAATAGCTGGAATACTATTATGAACCAGTGTGTTACATATCAATAGTTATAACAAAATTTATGAACCAGACGAATGGCATACTAAAACGAAGAAAGGTAGGTCTGTCTAACTCCCAAGCTATTTCCCGCCAGTATTCACGTAGACTGTTTTACTCGGCAAGCAGCAGTAATCCCGTCTATCGCTGATGAATGGCAGCGGAAGAGACAACGCACATCACAACAAACAATGGTCAATGTAATGTTATTGTTGATCAGTTTAGTGAGATTTCAATGTTGTAGGCCTTTACATTTAGTTTTCTTCCGACTCTGTGATATTAGGCTATCTAATGTAAAGAGATTTCTTCCATCTTACATGACTCCCTCGCGTCTTATTCTTCAAGCGATCGTTATTCTTAAAGGGATCGTTCATTTAATATTTTTTCTCATTTTTATGACCATCTTCGGAATATTTCTTGTCGACATGGACCAATGACCACGCGACTTTACACTTTAATATAATCATGACAAAAACCATCGCCAGTTAATATGATTAAACAATATTTCCGTGTTAACAATGCTCGGTGTTGATATGAACTAAGCAACAAAAGTCTAAAATCATGAATTATCTTATCAAAGTCGATACGGTAAAGCTGCATTAACACATAAATTATCGGAAATTGTATTCTCTATAACTTTTCTTCCATAGTAATTTTCGGTAGGACGAATAACATAGGTATTTAAAAATTAAATTTTTGGTCGCTTTCCCTTAACTACCATTTCATGCAGCTTGTGTAAAAGTATTAACCTAGACTGTAGCGCCTTATTACCCAACTTAACATACCAATTTTCATTCAATTCTGTTCATCAATTTTCTCGTGGTTGGGCGGTGATGTGGACTTAGCAACAAAAACCGAAATTCATGAATTTCTCGGTTATCATAGCCGGTGGGGTAAAAATGTATAAGGCATAAATGATCAGAAATTTAATTTTATATAACTTAAGTAATATACTGTAGGACCACTAATAATATAGATATTTGAGAATTAAATTTTAAACTGCCATTTCGCTCAGTGTGAATAAAATTATTTATAGCCTAGATTGTAGTGGCTCATGGACTGATTTTACATACCGATTTTCATTAATTTCTGTTCAGTCATTTTTTTCGTGATGTCCGTATAGACAGACAGACAGACAGACAGACAGACAGACAGACAGACAGACAGACAGACAGACAGACAGACAGACAGACAGACAGACAGACAGACAGACAGACAGACAGACAGGACCGAAAATTAAAAAGTGCATTTCCTTGTAGATGTGGACACGACTGATACCAAAAACAGCATTCGTTTGAAATTCTGAGCAATATACAGAAAAAAACGCTTATTTTATATACATAGATAAGAAAATTATCGATTTTGTATCGGTCGTGTCCACAGCAACAAGGAAATGCACTTTTTAATTTTCCGTAATTTCTGTTTGCCTGTATGTATGTTCGGGCATCACGAGGAAACTGCTCAGGATAATTTGATGAAAATTGGTTTGTAAAGTCGGAAAATGATGCACTACAACCTAGGCTCTAAATAACTTTATTCACGCTGAGTGAAATGGTAGTTTAGGCCAAGGCCTAAAATTTATTTCTCAAATATCTATGTTATTAACGGTCCTATCGATAAATACTACATAACTAATGTTATATAGAATTAAAATTTCAGTAATTTATACATTTTTACCGTACCGACTATGATAACAGAGATATTCGTGGATTTCGATTTTCGTTGCTAAGTCCATATCAACGCCGAACCTTGAGAAAATGGCTGGACAGAATTTAATACAAAATCGATATGTAAAGTCTGGGGAAAAGGTGCTACAGTTTTCTCACGCTGGATGAAATGCTGGTTTAGGGGAAGGTGCTTAAATTTGTTTAAATGCCTAGGTTATTGGTCCTGTCGAAAAGTACATAACAAAAGTTATAGGGAATATAATTTCCGATCATTTATGTGTTATTCAGTTTTACCGGCTGTGATAAGATTTGTGGTGGTGATTATTGTTTGAAGAGGAGAGGAGCCAGGCACAAGTAAGTGGAAGCAATGCCAGCACTCAGCTAAGGGTCCCGTGGTCACCAATCAATCAACCCACCCACCTCCCAAGTTCAGAGTCCCTGAACCACATTTACTCGCCTCTTACGGCAGGCAGGGGATACCGTGGGTGTTATTCTACCGCACCCACAGAGGGACGACTGTAATAAGAGAATTCATGAATTTAGATTTATGTAGATTTTTGTCATTTAGTCCATATCAACGCCGAGCATTTCTGACACGGAAATATTTTTCAATCGGTTAACTGATGACGGATTTTTTTCATGATTGTGATAAGGTGTAAAAACGCATGGTCATCGGTCCACATCGACAATGAAAATTGTGAATATGATTATGAAAATGAGAAGAAACCGTAGAGGAACGATCCCTTGAATAAGAAAGATATGAAGGAGTCGTGAAAGAAAGGACGACTCACTTTGCATTAGATGCCTTAGTATCACAGAGTCGGAAGAAAACTAAATGTAAAGACCTAAAATATAAAAACCTCATAAAATTGATCAACAACATTACATTGACCCTTGATTTTTGTGAGGTATGCTTTGTTTCTTCTGCTGCCACTCATCTCCGATAGATGGGATTACTGCTGCTTACCGAGTATAACAGCACGCCTGAATATTGGCGAGAAGTAACTGGAGAGTTAGATAACTCTCTTCTTTAACATGCCATTCCCCTGGTTCATAAATTTTCTGATACTGTTGGCACGTAACACACTAATTCATCATAGTATTCCAGCCATTCGATCCCTAATCTGGGGTACTCATTAGAATGAGCAGTGTGCACACTTTACGGAATAATGGCAGAGGACGGTGCACGGTTGTATGCGTCCTGGTCATTGCAGCTCTGGAACTTTTGGACTGTTAGATCGGCAGCGTAGTACTGTTCGTTTAAAGTGAGAAAATGTGCGGTTACCCATTTGATCGAGTATTTCATATGATAGCATTGCTATTAATCGCCACATTCCTACTGGCGTCATTGACTTCAGTTGGGAAAACTACAAAGACGTTCTTTCTGAGGATGTACAAAGGCAGGTGAAGAGTGAGTGTCTGCCATTATAATGAAAACTGCCCAACTCGATTGTGATTGACAGTAGACAAGTGGGCCTTCCGTTACCCTGAAAATTCCCTAACACAGTCTTCACATGAGAAAAGACGTATGGTGACTTACCCGTCGCATTTGTGGGGTAACGGTAAGAGCTATGCAAATTAATACAATTTTATTCACAACGTGTACACTTCTTAACCTATAATTCCGTAACGAAGCACGGGTACATCATCTAGTTTTATATATATAGATGAAACACTACTGGTTCTTGACCTCCGCGCAAACTCCAGGTGATGGCACTACATGAGATCGGTGTTCATCGGCCCGTCGTTTTCTATTTCGTAAATAATAATTGCAAATATAAAAGAAATATAAATAGCTGAAAGTAAAATCTTGTAATTTATATGTATTATTTTTCTACTGTAGTCTAAGGTACATTAAAACCGTAACCAGTATTTGTCTATGAATCAGCCACCGCCTAAACACACATTGCCCTCCATCTAACGCTTCGTTCCAAACTATTTGGTGTTGGGTGGCTTTGACGGTTGCTTATCAGTACTTCGGTGTTTGCCCATAACATCTAATTATGATGTATCCCCTTTCATCCCCACTCACTAACTCTCTTCTTTCTCATCTCATTGTAATCTCTGTCAAAACATCTCTCTAGGTGTAATTTAATCTCATAATTAACTCCAGGTTTACTTGGCAACAAAAACTTCATACTCTACGTTTCTCAAGATAAACTAGAATATTGTGTTTCCTTTAAAAATCATGTTCTCATTTAAGCTATATATTTTACCTTGAATAAAGCTGTTCTACGCCGTCATTGTAAAAAAAAAAGGAGTACGTGTTCACTGCTCGCAACGGCTTTAAACGAGATATTTCCCTAAAAGCTGTCATTTCTGCAGGGTGTTCTGAAGAAGGGTTCCAATATTTATATGTATGTGATAAAATGCATCAAAACAAGGAATATAAGTCCTACAAATATGAGTTCTAGCATTCATATCTCTTGAATAAATATTTACCATTGCTTTAAGAGCAGCATATCCCCTACTGAGAGATCTTTTGGCAAAAAAACAAACAAAGGAATAGAATGCAGCCGTTTATTACAACATATTACGCAACATACCTTTGTTTTTGTTTATATTTTTTGTTTGTATCAAGAGGACGCGTTAAAAGTTCGTAATACGTAAAATTACTCCATACTGCTAAGTAATGGGTGTATCTGTTGAGTCAAAACGTGTTTTGTCGTAACGGTAATACAGGGTCTCTCATATATGGTGTTTGTACTCTGCGCTACGACAGCTGCCTCAGCCGAACTTATGTCTCGCGCGGCCGCCCTGATTTTTTTTTTTTTGCTAGGGGCTTTACGTCGCACCGACACAGATAGGTCTTATGGCGACGATGGGATAGGGAAGACCTGGGAGTTGGAAGGAAGCGGCCGTGGCCTTAATTAAGGTACAGCCCCAGCATTTGCCTGGTGTGAAAATGGGAAACCACGGAAAACCATCTTCAGGGCTGCCGATAGTGGGATTCGAACCTACTATCTCCCGGATGCAAGCTCACAGCCGCGCGCCTCTACGCGCACGGCCAACTCGCCCGGTGCCCGCCCTGATTTCAGCGTGTAAACAATCTTATATGAAATCTTACCTTATAAAATATGCTGAAAGTGTCATCCTTCCAGGGTTATATAGGCATTGTATCTGGTAACCACATTCTGGCTGAAGGGAGCGTGTTCTGCCACTGTAAACTTTCTGATTTCATTCCTAATGTTTTCTTTCAGTTCCTCCAGTGTGTGAAGATTTTTTCGATACACTTTTTCTTTCAGTTTACCCTATAAGTAAAAATCACACACTGTTACATCTGGAGAACGAGAGGGAAATAGACCAGCACGGATCTGCAAACACTTTCGAGATTGTACGAGCTGTATGAGCAGGGACTGAATCTTGTTGTAACCACCCACGCGATTTTTCTTCTTTCGTTATCTGATGGAAGAACGGCGCCAAATGTCACTCTGGTACCTCTCTGCTTTTATTGTCGACTCGAGAAGAGTAGGCACAGCACACAAGACACCATTCTTCCTATCATAACGAGGGACTTCATAAAAGCCATTAGGATTTTCTGCACATCAATACAGACAGTTATGACTGTTTACACGACCATTAAGATGAAACCAGAACTTTTACATTCCAAACTATGGTGTTGGAATGAAAACTGTCTCACCATATTAACATCTGATTCAGACGGGTGACTCATACTTGGCAGATCGAGCACGTGCAGACTGCTTGCAAGGTCGATAACCATGCGCAACTGTGCGCACGCCTCCCATACTGCAGTTGTCATAGCGCACAGTACAAACGCCGTGCATTCGCTCTGAGTTTATATGAGAAATATTGCACGTGCTGTTGTTTTCCTTTCTGTAAAATGATTTGGCAATTGAATTATTTAACTCTTTTCTCTGGCCTTACAGCATACGAACACGTAAATAAATCCTATAATGACCGATCGAGTTAGTTACGCGGTTTGGATCACGTAGCGGTGGAGGTGGTGGTGGTGGTGGTCGAGCTGGTATTCTGCAGGAAGTTCCAACCTCGCTGTCTACAGGCCTACATTCAATAAAGGCACAGTCGCTTCCTTCCCAGTCCTAGTCCTGTGCTCACTCATCGTCGACATAAGACTTGTCTGTGATGGTGCGACATAAAATACATAACAAAAAAGATTCATGTTATTCCAAATAAAAAATGACTAATATGATTTTATGCTATGAGGAAGAAAAACGGAAGCAAATTACAGACACGTAAGTTGTATGTTGAAAAATATGGAGCACGCATCTATGAAGATCTTTGACCATCTGAATATCAGTTCCGATCCCTTGTGTGGGGTACCGTTAGAAAATTCTTTCCGATCCCGACACGATGGCACAATGTTGCTATTTGCTTTACGTCGCACCGACACAGATAGGTATTATGGCGACGATAGGATAAGAAAGACCTAGGAATGGGAAGGAAGCGGCCTTGGCTTTAATTTAGGTACAGCCCCAGCATTTGCCTGGTGTGAAAATGGAAAATGCACGGAAAACCATTTTCAGGGCTGCCGACAGTGGGGTTCGAGCCCACTATCTCCCGATTGCTGGATACTGGCCGCACTTAAGCGGATGCAGCTATCGAGCTCGGTCAGGCATAATGTTACGTGGTGGTCGAACATATTAGAATTTCTCCATTTACTTCAAATCAACTTCCGAATTTAAGTACCGGACCATGGCGTTTGTATCACTGAATCTTGAATATTACGTGCGACATACCGGTACAATTGCGGCAGAATAATTAGATGGGAACTTATATGGTGTACGAAGTTTCGAAAATTCCCAAATATTTTGAACTATTAGCATCATTGGAAAGAGGAATTAGAATAGGATTGCCATTATGACTCTGCTCAGACTTCAACTTTACAACTTATAAGAGCACGGAATCGTACAACTTAAGTAAGTTCACGCGCCGAATGGTACAGAATGATAGGGAGTGGTACGGTTGGCGCACGCTATGGCTGCGTGATTTTAGCCATCCGTGTCGCTAGGCAACCAGTCCGATACATTACCTTTCGCCCTACTATTCCGTTCGTCGCTTACTTTAGTTATCAATAGCCACTTGTTAGTCAACTGTTCTATTTTTCTCTTACTCTAGTTATCAATAGCCAATTGTTAGTCAAATTGTATAGAATTATTTATCTAACGTGTCACCCTAAGTCGGGCTTGCATCACGTGACACTGTCACGAATACCCAGCGCGACTCTCCTTCACCTGTCCCCGTCCGCAAGTAGAAACGTCTCGCAACAACCGTCGACCCCCTCCACACTGTGAAGAAACAACGATGTAGGACTGAGGTGCTCGCGCTGGGCATTTCGTCCCGCGGGCGCACAGCACTGTAAGCGGGCGGGCAGGCGATGAGCGTATGCTATTCAAACACAGTGACGTAGTGGTTACGTCACAGGAAGTGAAGTTTGGGCGAAGTTCTCCCAATCACTCTTGATCATTGAGGCGATGTCCGACTCGTTGGCTGAACGGTCAGCGTACTGGCCTTCGGTTCAGAGGGTCCCGGGTTCGATTCCCGGCCGAGTCGGGGATTTTAACCTTAATTCCAATGGCACGGGGGCTGGGTGTATGTGCTGTCTTCATCATCATTTCATCCTAATCACGACGCGCAGGTCACCTACGGGTGTCAAATAAAAAGACCTGCATCTGGCGAGCCGAACTTGTCTTCGGACACTCCGGGCACTAAAAGCCATACGCCATTCCATTTTTTTTCATTGCGGCGATACCCGAGTTTGAAGTGGAGGCAGAAAATAATGAAATTAAAAGGGCAGAAATCCACGTAGTTTTCAATTTACGCTGTAAGAAATAAGCTATTGATGTTCAATGCATAGTATGTATTTTGACCGGACACAATAAAGGAGTTAGGAACACATCAAATATTTTTGAAATGTACGTAATGAATTACAATTTTCACTATTATATTTTAAGAGGTGCTTGAGAAACATTTCTAATATAATAAGAAGTTAAGGTGATTAAGCTGTGGCTTGTGATTGCTTGAGTTTAAATTATGTGATAAACTCACCAACAATCCAATCATGCTTTCCGGGAATAACAAAGGTTATTTATTTGAAGGCATACTGTACATTTTCTTAGTAGATGCATTTACATTGTTGTTGTACATTAATCTTGGGCAGTAAACGTCTATGCCCTCACTGTTGATGAAACTCCCTTGCCATTTCGAGGATATCTATTGTCATCGGACGCCTGGTAAGGTTTAAAAACCATTTTCAGAAATTCAGTGAACAGGGGAAGTCCAAAGTCACACAACACTACAACACTGTGCAGAATCAAGCAGTAAACTTGTTGAGTTATGAAAATATATTATTTTATTCGAGAATGAATAACAGGTAATTTACTTTACTGTCATTCCAATCCAAGGAATTGTAAATCGTAGCCTTTACTTGTAACTTTGTAAACTGTAGCAAAAAAATTACAACGTGTCAGTTTTCATTGAGTGTATCTAGGTATAAATATAAGAAAATAAAACTGACTATTTATATCGAGCACAGTATAAATCGAATTATATCTGGAAACGGTCGATTTTTTGAGATTGTAGCTTTATTTTTATATGTACCCTAATCAGCACTTTGCTGAGTAGTGGAGGAAAGGTTCGTAATCACAATCGAACGTCACTGCTCCCTTCCTCCCAAAGAGTGTTCGCTCTCTCGCTTCACTGTGACGTATGCTTGCTACGTAAGCTGCCTGCATTTATGTCAGGCCAGCCTGGCCGCACTGAGACAGCCTCATCGGGTGCCCAGCTGAGCCGCTCTGATGTAGGAGAGGAACTGAGATGTTAGTTAGAAACCCATTAAACGGGAATGCTAAGGGCTGTATAATATATTGTATACGTATTGTTCCAGCACTGAGTGAAGTGGCCACGCATGTTAACATGTATCAGCTACAGTGCTTGGCTCTACATTCGGGAGAAGCATGGGTTTGAATCCCACCATTAGCTGTCCTGAGAATGGCTTTCTGAGGTTTCGCATTTACATTTCCAGAATATTACCGGGACAGTTTGTATTCATATACCACAGTCGATTCCTTCCACTTCTTTACCCTATTTAATACACAATCATTCATTTCATGTCCTTTACCTCTTCAATTGAGGTTGGCGTCAGGAAGGGAATCTGGACGTAAAACATGCCATATAATCTAAATTTCACCTCCTCCGCGACCCCCTATCAAAACACGGAAAAGGGGTAGACATGCATGCAATTGTTATATCTATGGCACGTATGATACTGAACTCATATGCCACACAACATTTAATATTACGTGAAATGTTTCAATGTGTTAATAATTAAAGGCGGGTCTACACGTTGACGTCATGATTACGCCGATAAAGGAAAGAATATTTATTCTGTGAAGACTTTCGTTACCTTGTTGACCCATAGCAACAAAAGAAAAGCATTGATCAGGAAGGTATAGATTTCTGTTATAAGAGGGTTGAATACATTTTACACAATATACTCTCTCACATACTCCTAAAAGCCTCTGTGGCTCAGGCGGCAGCGCGTCGGCCTCTCACCGCTGGATACCGTGGTTCAAATCCCAGTCACTCCATGTGAGATTTGTGCTGGACAAAGGGAAGGCGGGAAAGGTTTTTCTCCTGGAACTCCAATTTTCCCTGCCATCTTTCATTCCAGAAACACTCTCCAATGTCATTTAATTTCATCTGTCAGTCATTAATCATTTGCCTCAGAGGAGTTGGAAAGACTTCGGCAGCCGGCACAATGCCTATCCTCGCTGCAAGGCGGGGGCTCTATTCATTCCATTCCTGACCCGGTCACTGACTGGAAAACAGGCTGTAGGTTTTTCACTCTCTCGCATCTCATTCGCTTGTAGAACGTTGAACAAGCACCTTCTCTAGCGCATATTTTAATGATCTATAGATGCTAGTTGACTGAGAAAAAGTTAAATATGAATGTCGTAAACGCTAGGAATGTTAGGACAAACTTTTGTTGTGTTGCTTAGGCCTCACAAACCAATGAACAAGCAAAGTTGCAATTTTCAGATTTATTATGAAGCAATGTTATTATGCCCAGATCCAGGGACGTAACGTTAGGGCCTGTAGGACCTGCTGTGCAGGCGGGCCCGGGCCTTTATGGGGCCCCGCAGACGCCTCACGATATACAGTATATACCCTAATGTCACTCTGGACGGAAATGGTCCGAGCAGTTTTTTACAATCAGTCTAAATAGTTTGTTTTACAATTTGTACGAACAGAAATCGCGATCTGCTGGGGCTGTACCTTAATTAAGGCCACGGCCGCTTCCTTCCAACTCCTAGGCCTTTCCTATCCCATCGTCACCATAAGACTTATCTGTGTCGGTGCGACGTAAAGCCACTAGCAAATCCATCTAGCAGCAGTTATTATAGCACAGCTGTAAACAATACTTGCCCTTGCCATCTCTCGGCATACCGCTTACAAAAGTCCTGTACCAAATTATTTAAAAATAATTACAGCAATGAAAATTGATACCAAAATATTACATTTTTGATAGAAAATGATACTTTCTTGATGTGTAGTGCATCTGAGATAGTATTATTCACACATTTTGCTGAACTATTATCACACATTTATTCGACAACACTCTATAAAGCAACTAAGAAGTAGGTGTAGTAACACTTAATCAGTTCAGTTTCGAACAAGTTCTCTTTGCGCGAACGCGTATCAGTTGAGCCGTTTGATATTTTTCAAATTTTATTTCAACGTTTCTTGATTTACTTCTTTTTTGTATTTTCTCTGCGTTGTAATCGAATAAAATAGTATAACTGATACTTTGGTATCGGTTACAGAGTATAATTCCGTAGTTACTGTAAAATAAAACAAATTTTAAGCCACGGAGGCAGCCAAATCTATTTATATAACATGTCCTGACTGACTAACTGACTGACTGACAGATTCATCATCGCCCAGCCAAAACTACTGGACATAAAGAAATGAAATTTTGGGGATACATTTATATTAGGATGTAGGTGCTCACTAAGGGAGGATTTTTGGATATTCAATCGCTAAGAGGGTGAAAAGGGGGGTGAATTTTTAAAATGAGGATATCTATATCTCAAAAACTTAAAAGTTTACAGACATAAAAATTGGCATTTGGAACTCCCTTAAAAATAAAGTAATACGTCTTTTTTGTTTTAAGGAAAACCATTAAGGGGGGGGGTGAAAAGGGGAGGAAAGGGGTTGAACACCTTTAATGAGGAGACTTATATCTCAAAAACTGAAGATTTTACAGACATGAAAATTGGTATTTGGGACTCCTAGAATTCTCTTCAGATACTTGGCCTTCACTTGCTCCAATTCTTTCAGCTGTTTGTATGTGAGGTATTCTCCCACTAATTCTAGGCCATATGTCAAAACAGGTAGTATCTTCGAGTCCCGCAGAATGCAAGATCGAGGCTAGAGTATGAGCTTACCAGGGAGACCTTAATAGAGGATCTGAGATGCGAGCTCATATTTCCAGTTAGTGCCAGCTTTAAACAGTTTATGCAAGATCTGAATGAGAAGAAAAACAACATACCAAAGTACTTCTATGCAACATGTGCTATGCAAGACAGGACCTGGATGGAAGCTAACTATGCTATACGACACGTGACGACGAGACTGGCGATCCATGGTTTTCACCACAAGGTGTGTCGCAACAAATTATATCACGAACCAAACGACGCATGTGTGTGTGAGTTATGCTTGGAACTCTGTGATAGATACCATATTATAAAATGCAGGAATAGGCAGAAATCCATCGTAGCTTATAGCAAAGGAAAGTAATGTAAATGTAATGTAATGATTTCTTATTGCACGGCATGTGTGCGTTTTCAATAATAAAATAAAATTGGTATTTGGAATCTGCTTTGAAAATAAAGAAACACGTATTTTTGGGTTTTGGTATAATCCGATGAATAGGGGGTGAACAGGAGTCACAAACGGGGTGAATTTTTAAAAAGATTATATCTGAAAATTAACTCAGATACGTAACATATTACAGATCTGAAAACTGGTATTTGGAATTTCCTGTATAAGAAAAGAAACACAAATACTTTTTCGGAAAATCCACTTAAGGGGAACTGAAAAAGGGGGTGAATTTTTAAAATAACAAATCTGCAATATATCTCAAAAACTAAACACTTTGCAGACGTGAAAATTGGTATTTGGAATTCCTTTAAAAATAAGGACACACGTATTCTTTTGTTTACGGAAAAACCCTTAACGGGGGAGGGGGTGAAAGAATTGAAAAATTAGTTGAATTATTTTTGTGAGAATATAAATACCAAAAAATTCTAAAGATGTTACAACTTGATAAGGGAGGGATGAAAACGGAGATGAATTCCTTTTACGAGGATACATACATATCAAAAACTGAAGATGTTACAGTCGTGATAATTCGTATTTGGAAGCTCTTTTAAAGAAACGGGTACTTTTCGTTTTTGGAAAATTCACTTTAGTAAGGAGTGTGAAAGGAAGGGAAAATAATGAAATTCTTTTTCTAGAGAAATGTCAAAACTGAAAGTTACAGACATGGAAAATGGTATTTGGATTCTCCTTTAAAAATAACGGAACACGCATTTTTTCGGTGGAGGGGAGGGGGGACCAACTTAACGGGCGGGGGTGGAGTGAAAAAGGAGTTGAATTATTTTCATGAGGAGACTTATATCTCAAAAACTGTAGATGTTACAGACATGAAAATTTGTATTTGGAATTTTTCTTTCAATATAAGGAAACAAGTAATCTTTTGTCTTTGGAAAATCCACTTAAGGGGGTGAATTAATTGAAAAATTTGTTTAATTCTTTGTATGAGCATACATATATCTAAAAAACTGAAGATGTTACAGACGTGAAAGTAAGTATTTCGAATTTCCTTTAAAAATAAAGAAACACGCATTTTTTGGAGGGGGAGTCAACATGGGGGCGGAGTTTAATTCCTTTTTATGAGGATGCATATATCTCAAAACTGAAGATGTTACAGTCGTGATAATTGGCATTTAGAAGCTCCTTTATAAATAAAGAAACAAGTACTTTTGGTTTCCGGAAAATTCACTTAAGGGGAGAGGGTGAAAAGAAGTGAAAAAATTAATTCTTTTTATGGAGAAACTTATATCTCAAAAACTTAATGTTACACGCGTGAAAATTTGTATTTGGAATCTCCCTTAAAACTAAAAACCACGCACTTTTTGGAGAAGGGAATGAATTCAACGGGCTGGGGTGAAAAGGGAGTTGATTTATTTTTATGAGGATACTTATATCTCAAAACTGAAGATGTTAGATGTTAGAGGCATGAACATTTGTATTTGGGACCTTCTTTCAAAGTAAAGAAACACGTGTTCTTCTGTCTTCAGAGAATCCACTTAAGGAAGCTGAATGAATTGATATTTGAATTATTCGTACGAGGATACTTATATCTCGAAAACTAAAGATGTTAAGGACGTGAAAATTTGTATTTAGAATCTCCTTTAAAACTAAATAAACACGCATTTTGTTGGGCGGGGGGGGGGGCAATTCTACTTAACGGGATGGGGTGAAAAATGAGTTGATGAAAAATGAGTTGATTTCCCTTATGAAGATACTCATATCTCAAAAGCTGAAGATGTTCCAGACGTGAAAATTAGTATTTAGAATCTCCTTTAAAAAAGAAACAAGCAATTTTTCGGAAAATCGACGTAAGGGGTGTGGGGTTTAAGTAAATGAGGAGTTGAAATATGTTTATGAGGGTATTTTTATCTTAAAAACTGAAGCTGTTACAGACGGGAAAGTTAGCATTTTGAATTTCCTTTCAAAATAAAGAATCACGTATTTTTTTGTTTTCAGAAAGTCCACTTAGGGTGGTGAGTGGTGGAAAGAAGTGCAGAAGTTGAATTATTTTTATGAGGATATATCTCAAAAACTGAATATGTTTCAGACATGAAAACTGGTATTTGGAATCTCTTTTAAAAATAATTAAATATGTACTCTTTTGTTTTCGGAAAATCCAATTAAGGGGCTGAAAAGAATTGGAAAAGTGCGTGAATTTTTAAAGACGGTGGGTGAAAAGAAGTGAAAAATAGTTTAATTAATTTTTATGAGGACACATATCTTAAAAATTGAAGATGTTGCAGACGTGAAAATTGGTACTTGGAATCTCCTTTAAAAATAAAGGAACGTGTATTTTTGTTTTCGGAAATGGGGATGGGGCTGCGGGAAGGACTGATGAAGTGGTTGAGTTCTTTTTATTGAGATACTAAAGTGTATCTCAAAAACTGAAGATGTTACAGATGTGGGAATTGGTATTTGTTATCTCCTTTAAAAATAAAGAAAAATGTATTTATTTTTTCGACCTGAAAACAGACTGTTTCCCACATGTACAATTATATGCCGCATGGACGTCTCAGCCCCAAAAGGTACCTAATACAACGAACATGGTTTACAAAGAATTTCTGGGGTAAATCAAAATTTATGTGTGAGTTTTTATACTTTAAGAATTTTCAAATAATGTCTTAGTACAATGGCGAGGAACGATTACTTTGATCAAATTATGAAATCCACGTGAGCGGAGCCGCGGGTAATTGCTAGTCAACCATATTGAAGTTATTTTATAATTGCATATAATCTACTTGCTGTAATTCAATTTATATCAGTTGTTCATTGGTTTTACATTTTATGTGAGGGGGCCCGAATTTTTTATTTGGAAGGCGGACCCTTATCACATTCGTTACGCGCCTGCGCAGATCCATCATATAATACAAATAAATGCAATCCCAGCTCCAGATGCTCTGCAGATAAGTAATTTGCTGTTAAATTGCAAACGAATTAATCGATACAATCTGGAGCTCTCGTTTTATTAATACGGATAAATCTTATCCTAATTATTTTTACAGCAAGTTCTTAAAGAGGAGATATAGTATAGTTTTTTTATAGATTTTGCCAATACAGTCGTACACTTTGATGCTTTTAGAATGACTGAAGGCGGAAGCAACACCTTTGGGGATCCAAAAATTGCTTTTTTCAATTCTTTTAATATTGAAAACATTTCTTAGGAGACAAAGTAGTGGTCCTCATACATCGAAAAACGTAAAATTAAGCAATTTCCTCAATTGTGGCGATAGTTGAAGGGCTACTATCAAATTAAAGAAATAATAGAAAATCACTTCCGGCCTAAATGCAGTTCCGCAGAAACAAGTTCGAATCGTTTGCTTATTTACGCATTTTCTTTTCTAATCAAGTCCTAGACAAAGTAAGTTATTTAAATAATTATTTCTATAATGTGGTCCTTGGTTCAATACACTACAGGCGTTTTTTATACTTTTTTAAATATCCGTACCGAATGTAGTTATAAGACTTAAGTGAAACTCTGCATTGACTCACATTAGCGCTCGTAGTGGTAGAAAAAGGCAAAATGCTGATCTAATCGACTGGATAACGATGATTAAGAAAAGGATTGTAATTATCAGGTGTTTTTTTTACAATTTGCTTTACGTCGTACCACACAGATAGGTCTTACGGCGACGATGGGATAGGGAAAGCGTATGAGTGGGAAGGAAGCGACAATGGCGTTAATCTAGGTACAGCCCAAGCATTTACTTGGTGTGAAAATAGGAAACCACAGGAAACCATATTCTGGGCTGCCGACAGTGGGGTTTGAACTCACTATCTCCCGGATGCAAGTTCAAAGCTGCGCGCCCCTAACCGGTAATTTTCAGGAATATATAAAGGATATATTCTAATACTATATTATATTTTATTTACCTAAAATTCGTAGCTCATATCCCCAGGATGTTTTCAACATTGAGTTGCTTGCCTGAAGTGCTAGAACTGTAGAATTTTTCATGTACTGTGAAGATTGCAGGGCCGTCACTCAAGTTAGCCATTTAAATTCTAGTAATTTTCCAACACTTGAGTGTGTTTGTCGTTAGTTTTCTGTAAAACATGTTTTTCACATCTGTTTCCCTGATAACTCACGGAGTTATTAAGATATTCAGTTAAAATGTTGTACTCTTCTGAAGTGTATAGATAAGAAATACCCGTAGGAGTAATGAATCTCTATTTTAAAGTTTAATTTAATGTTTTCTTTTGTATAAATTTGAACTACTTTTTTTGCTTATTAACAACTTGACAAAAATTAATAATTCAAATAATTATCTTATTTTGCTAGGGCTTGCATATAAAACAATGGTAAGTAGATTTAAAAAATCAATGAAAAATGTTCATATTCATAAATGTTTGAAGGAAAATGGCAAATGTGTGTACATTATTCAGCCGCCATTCCGATAGGTCTCATGGCGACGATGGGACAGGAAAGGCCTAGGAATGGGAAGGAAGCGTTCGTGGCCTTAATTAAGGTACAGCCCCAGCATTTGCCTGATGTGAAAATAGGAAACCACGGAAAACCATCTTCAGGGCTGCCTACAATGCGATTCGAACCCACTATCTCCCGGATGCGAGCTCACAGCTGCGCGCCCGTAACCGCACGGCTAACTCGCCCATTACGGCCATTTTAAATACCTGACTTTCTGTAATGACATGCATTACTTGACGTTTACATTTATAATCATGCTGCGAAACAATTGCTTATTTTGCTCATCAAATTTTATTTTAGTCACCCCTTTTGATGCCGAGAAAGAAAGAGGAAGTCGTTACGGGTGTTGGTCCCCTTCCTTAAAGTAATATTATACGATGCAAACTGCACGAAATGCTGCTTGACTCTTTTCTAGCATAATAACACTGCGAAAGTTTCTTGTCATTGATTATATTGGACACATGTATATTATTTAAAGACAGAGGTAAGGAATATTTTGCTTCGAAAGATCACAACACGGGACGAGGTAAATAATTTTGACTCTGATTATTGCACACAAAGAAACAGCTCAGTTTCTGTGTTAGAAAGCGCCAGAAAATTTAACAAACTAGGTTTATTACGTGATATTCGACTAGAAATTAGTTTTCTGCAACTTCAAATTTATACCTGAAAATTCTCGGTGTAACACACCTCATTTTGTGAAGATTAATGACTCTCGTTAAGAAAGAGTTACATATTTTATCCAGTTACTGGATGCAAAGCAGAGATTTTAATCTGAAGACTCATTAATCATGCGCATGTTTGCATGGCCTAAATAATTGAGGAACCCGATGACAATTTATAACCTTCACTCTTTATACCTAAGGTGGATTACGTTAATAAAGAGGAGAGCAAGAAATTGAGGCGGTACAAACAGTTTCTTATAGTTCTTCAATATGCATTTTAATGAATAATTACGAAGTACTATTGGAAAATTTCAGGCTTCGGCTAGGTCATATTTAAGCAGTGTTACAAAAATCCATTAAATTACTTCTCTTTATTCAAGAGAATTACACAAAAAGGAATTTAATGAACATCACCGATTTTCACGATAATATATCAAAAATTTCTTTTTCAATATTTGATGCATATTTGACATTTGATAATTCGCGTGAGTATACTGAAAATTATAAACCAGTAGAGATCTCAATTGAATATAAAACTAGCTGAAGATACCCGTCATGGGCAGGCGCATTGTTTACAATGTCACTGACTTAATTATCACGAGAAACATTTCTCTCTCCGAGGTCGCGAAAGCACAATGTTATTGATATCAATAGGTATCGTAATATAAATTCCTTGTCCGTGTTATTAAGGCTAAGTAAAAGCAAAGAGCATCTAAAAAGTTTATTCCAACATTTTCCCAGGGTTGACGACTTCATTTTCTTCCCGGATTCAGTACACCAGTGTACCACACTTCTCATGATGATGCTTTTCTGGAATTCAGGAACACTTTTCGATTCGTTCGTCTCTTGCAATAACGACTGATAGTGCGTTTTGAGGCATTCTGTTACATCTTGGACCAGGGACTGGATCAAATTCGTGACATTTTCGAGTAAGTAAAGGCAAAGATCATCCAATCTTTTAAATAATTACAGTAGAATCTATGTTAACTGACCAAGGAGACGGGAGGGGGTTTCGGATAATCAAAATTTTGGATAATCAAAATTTCGGATAATAATTGAAATGTCATTTTTGGAGGTTAACAATCTTGTTTTGAAGGTTTAGATGAACTTAAATGAAAACAATGGGTTACATATATAGTACATTGTTGACAGAATATGTTATTACTGGATATAAAACTATTTTTGTAGCCCTACTATTCTTTTCTGAAAAGGTCTTCTACTTCCCTTTGTTCATTTTCTTTTCCCGTCGCTTGCTAATCGGTATGTCACGCCAATGTTTCATTATCAGCATGTCAGAAGACTTTGCTTCGTCATATCTTTCGACAAATGGTAATGCTACCTGAAAATATAAAAAAAACTTTGTGAGAAAACTCTTATTCTATGCAGCCTAATTTTATCAACCCATACTTTATTTAAAACTCTTAACTCGAAGGCTTTGAATATCTCGTCTGTGGTGTCAGGACTGGTGTTTACTGTTAGGTTATCTTCTTCGTCGTCTGCTGTATTGTTGTCTTGTGATTCGTGGAGTAAAATGTCAATAATGTCTTGGTCACTGAAGTCAAATTCCGAGTGATCACCATTTACCCTTTCACTCATTTCACCTTTGTTGAACCCTTCCCATCCTGGTATTTATACAATTAGTTCTGAAAGGTTTTCTTCTTTCTCAGTGACGTCCTCAACAGTAGCGGCGATTAGGGCGGAGGGGGCGGAGGGTGCCATCGCCCCACCACTTTATGGAGAAAAAATATTCCATTTTTGCCACCTAAGTTATTTTTTGAAAAAATCGCCTGAAACTACGAATTATAAAAAAAAGCAATTTGCACAATCCCTATTGTTTTTAGTTAATTCCTGCCTTTAATTTCTTTAATTATTAAGAAAAATAAGTGCAAAATATCGTCCGTTGCGCCTAACCGATTCGTACAGCATCACAGCAAGTAGTGGAGACTCACACAGCAACGTGTAGCGTGTGCTGTGAGGAAGGGTAGCAGGGGTATATTTTTGCCAAGGTCATGGACACTGAGGTATAATTCATCCACCTTCCGCGCGCATTCGTCAGTCTGGCAGTCTCATCCATTAAACGTGTCTGTGCAGTTTTATCTAGTGTCTGTTACTTTGCTACTGTGTAGTCAAATACTAAATGACATTTTAATTGTATAATCACGCCGAACTTCTACTTAGTACATGTGTAATTATTCTACCTTCGGTGAAAGATTTATTGTATAGTATTGAATTATTACCACAATAAATTTGGTAGACACAACGTCTCTATCGAAATTCGCTCAGATTTTTTTTTTCAATTTTGATGTAGTCCCTTCTCGCTACTCCTCTCGCTATAGCCCTCAGATTCTGATACTTTTTGTTATCCATACATTTCTTCTCTTCCCCCACCCCCCAATCACTGGTACTGGTCCTCAATTACAATCCCGTCAAAAAGTATACCCCAACATTTTTCCAGGATAAACGATTTAATTTTCGTCCCGGATTTAGCACACCAGTATACCCCATTTTTCATGTTGATGCACTTCAGGATTTCAGGAACACTTTTTGATTCGCTTGTCTCTTGGAATAACGACTGATAGTACGTTTTGAAGCATTGTACTGCGTCTTTATCTATGGGCTGGATCAGACTTATGACATTTGCGAGGAAAAATTGAACAAATATATCACCATCCTGCACACTCTGTGGGTATCTAGGTGCATTATCGATTAACAACACTGCTCTTCTTGTAATTGCTTCTAACTTTCCTTCTATCGTTACTACGCCCCGTTTCCGCTTGGTTGACATGGCGTACAATAAAAAATAAAAATAAATTCACTTAAATGTTCGATCACCACCGCACGAACAGGTACTGTACTACCGCACGACCAATGTGAACAAAAGAGAGGATCAAAGACATCTGTGTTAGCACATGTGACGGCAGTCCTGATCAAATTCCACGCATTTCGTTACTCATCCCCCTTGTGTACAAGGGTTGTGGTAGGGTGGGTGGGGCTTTCCTCACTCACTTTCTATAACATATAAAGGGATTCCATTCTCTTGAACGAGCCCAAGTGGCTCAGGCGGCAGCGCGCCGGCATTTCACCGCTGGGTTCCGTGGTTCAAATCCCTGTCACTCCATGTAAGATTTGTGCTGGACAAAGCGGAGGCGGGACAGGTTTTTCTCCGGGTACTCCGGTTTTCCCCTGTCATATTTCATTCCAGCAACACTCTCCGATATAATTTCATTTCATCTGTCATTCATTAATCATTGCCCCAGAGGAGTGCCACCGGCTTTGGCAGCCGGCACAATTCCTATCCTCGCCGCTAGATGGGGTCTTCATGCATTCCATTCCTGACCAGGTCGAATGACTGGAAACAGACTGTGGATTTTCATTTTTATTCGCTTGAAACACAACTTACACACAGAATAACACAACTAACGATGTTTCCTTAATTCGTTTTGTGTACCGGGCGAGCTTGCCGTGCGGTTAGGGGCGTGCAGCTGTGAGCTTCGGGAGATAGTGGGTTTGAACGCCACTGTCGCAGCCCAGAATATGGTTTTCATGGTTTCCCATTTTCACACCAGGCAAATGTTGGGGCTGTACCTTAATTAAGGCCATGGCTGCTTCCTTCCTACTCCCAGGCCTTTCCTATCCCACCGTCGCCATAAATCTATCTGTGTCGGTGCGACGTAAAGCAAATTGTAAGGAAGAAATAGTTTTTATAATCGAACCATTTTATCGATCATGTTTGTTGAACGATAGTTCGATCCAAAGTGTTTCAGATAACGGAGGTTCTACTGTATTTCCAATATTTGGCCCAGTCATCCGATCTAAGACGAAATTCCCCGCGATGAATATCACAAATATGACCCAGAAACCGGAAATCACAGAAAGAAAAAAAGATTCTGACAAAGATGATTTGGCTTGGTCAGAGAAACAAGCGAGTACGGATGATTGCACCATCACGAACGGACACGATTCGGACATGGATTGCTTCTGTGGTGGCATGATCGATGTTTATCGTTACAACGCGCTCCAATGGTCCCCCCTAAAAATGTAAACACGCCGGAACAACTCGTCTCCTCACTGCCGGTACAATACGGCGTGTTAGGCTATCGATACAACTGGACGAAATGTCAGCAGTGACTTTCAAGAATTCTAATCATAATGGAATGAAGCCTCCGTAGAGGCAGGTCTTTTTCAAGTTGACGGCCTGTAATCGACCTGCGTGTCAGTGAGCATAAAGCTCTACCTAAGACGAATTCTAATCAATGAATACGACATAATCAACCAGCCAATGAGCCAGAGGAATTAACCAATTGAGATTAAAATGCCAGATCCTGCTGGGAAACGAACTCGAGACCCTTTGGACCAAGGGCCAGCTTGCCAGCCATTTAGCCGTGGAGGCTGACTTTCAACTTCGTTTAATGTCTCTGAGTTGCCGATATAGCTCTAATAAAAGAGGTTTCGTTTTTTGGAGATCAATTTTACAATTCCTATCATTACGTGTGAATATCTATTCAGGTGCTGAGGGAAATACCGAAACACAAATCCAGATTCGCGAATCAGTACAGCAAACATGGCTGCGAAGGAGCAACGATAACGTTTGTCATGTTGGATGATATTTGACGCAGCAAGTAGAAGTCATTAATAGCACCTGTAGCTCAGAGCAACGATAACGTTTGTCATGTTGGATGATATTTGACGCAGCAAGTAGAAGTCATTAATAGCACCTGTAGCTCAGAGCAACGATAACGTTTGTCATGTTGGATGATATTTGACGCAGCAAGTAGAAGTCATTAATAGCACCTGTAGCTCAGGCACAGGGCGCCGGTCTCTCACCGCTGGTTTCTGTGGTTTCTATTCCGGTCACTCCACGTGAGATTTGTGCTGGACAAAGCGGAGGTGGGGCAGGTTTATCTCCGGGTACTCCGGTTTTGCCTGTCGTCTTTCATTCCAGCAACACTCTCCAATATCATTTCATTTCGTCTCTAAGTCATTAATCATTGTCTCAGATGAGTGTGACAGGCTTCGGCAACCGACATAATTCCTATCCTCGATTTCATTCATTCCATTCCTGACCCGGTCCAATGATTGGAAACAGGCTGTGGTTTTTCATTTGCGTAGAAGTCATTAATAGTAAAATGTAAGTTGCATAGTTCGTAAAACAAATCGGTCTGTGCACATGGAAATCTAAAAACATGGTACAAATATTAATCGTAAAAATTAGATTATTAAACACTGCTATATGTTGTAACTGAAGGTCTATTCTGTGTTGTAGTAGTGACCTGTTTTCTGAAGACTATGGAGTGTTTGAGCCATCGGTCTTGTGCGTATTGTTATGAATCTGTTTATATTTAGTGCAGTGATCGATATTCCACATGATGAATGAGTCCAGCGAGATTGGCCAACCGGCTCCTTTTCTTTTTTCTAAACAAGAAAACTTCGGAGCATCGTTCGCCGTGCGGGAAAGGCATATTCAGGAACTCTGTACACCATAACATAAAGATAATAGGAGTTTCTAGAAAAGTCAAAAATGTGGACAGAAGAAATAAGCACCAAATATGAAACTAAATAGGGAAATATTGAAGTTGAACGAAGAAATTTTAAGTAACGAGGTCCATATATGACCGAAATAAAAAGATACTACTACTACTTTTGGCTGATAGAGAAACGGTACATTTAACAGTGCAACACCTAATATTCACTCTTCGTGCTTAATGCAAATTCCATTACACCGTTAAATTGAATTTCTGTTCCCATTGTTTCCAGTGAATCTTCACCTATTAGAGAAGGAGAGTGGTTTGCTAAACTGAATAAACTGATGCAAGCAGCTCTTATTCTGATACTTCTCTCTGTTCTCTGAGAAATGATAATCAATAGCTCTGTCAGTGCTCAAAATTTTATTCTCTAAGTAAAGTTTAAGATATATTTTAGAAGGAACGTCATTATGACAAAATTCCTATGTGTAGAATGTACAGGACTAATTTTATTCAGGTGAATTTAATTAATTAATTTTATTTATTTATTAAGGAAACCGAAACAGCGAGATGCCAAATTACAAAGTTTCCACTGAGAAATATATTTGAGAAATAGAGTTGCACAATGCAAACTTGAAAAGACAAAAAACTGAAAGACCAACGAAGAAAAATCAACTAATGACAAAATTGGGGAAGACAATTAAAACTAGTAGTGAAACAACAATTAACAGTAAAAATAACGAGGAAATTAAAGATTGAAAGTAAGACGAAGAGAACTTATAGCTAGGCACAGTAAGATAAATACAAATATGGATTAGATATGTAGGGTGTAACAATAAGGTATGCTAAGTTTTCAGGGCAAATCCCTCTCACGTAGAATAAGAACATGGGTCTGGAAACCCTTTCTATTTCCATTTTAGAATTAAATTCATGCTCGATGGTGCCACAATATAAATATCATATGGCAGAAAACTGAATTTTAATGCGGCTCATTATAGTTCAAGTTTAATTATGATACAGGTTCTCCACCAATCAGAGTTCAGAATTTCATTATAATACAGCTGTTTGGCCTATTAGCGCACCTGCGCTCAACGCACTAGCTTCGCGCTCGTTTCCACAATCAAACATGTCGGACACTCATATTAACATTAATGCACCTTCTGCTTCCAGTATTCCACAACCACATGGCACATTCCCGCAAATTTACTTCACCAACTGTACAATAAAAAAAATGTATTTGAAATAAAGCTAGGTTATAGTAACCTTCTATCAAAGCTTTGAAAACATATGACATTGTCAAGGTCTCTGAACCACTCACGGAAAATCAATAAATAACCCAGAGCATGCGCCCTACGCTCTGTTCATTCAACTCAACAGTCAAGCGACAACTCGACAGAAATTTATGAATATTTAAAAACTAGAGTTATAATTATCGTCGAGCATAAACAGTCGTATGCAACTCGCCTATAACCGTCGAAGTCTCGCTACGAGACGTTTCGGATCCCGGCTCAAGTGCTATCGTCTCGCAGTGAGACGATTCGTAAAATCGTTATAACAACTCGAAAAGTCGGTATAACAATCGATTTTACGAATATTCTTGCTATAAAATGAAATTATCTATCTGGTAGGCAGTGCAAGTAAGTCTTTAGTTGGGGAAGGAAAGCAGTTAGCGGCGATCTTGTCAGATATTAACTGGTCTTTGTTTACGTTTACTCAGACTGTCCAGTTGCTTCGAGCGTTTGAAGATTATTGTTTGCTAGCCAATTTATGATTTTTTGTGCCTCATTTACTCTATTTTAATTAGTTTATTTTAGTTTAGTGATTAATATAACTTAAACATGATTGAACTAAGTGGTTCAAGTGCAATTAGAGAAGCATTGGAGGAGCTTGGGAGTGATGAAAGTGAAGACGACATTGGTAATATAGAAGATTTTCGTGATGATTTATCATTAGATGACTTTTCTTCTGGAAGTTGGGAAGAATATGACCCTAATTTAGATACCCGGGACTATAGTGATGCGTCAACTAGTAATGCTGACAATACAAACGTGCTAACCCTATCAGGCACATCTAGACCTAATGACCCACCACAACAGGCTCTCTACGAGTCTTTTTACCCATGAAGTTTTAATTATTCATTGAAGTTTTTATTGTTATATATCAGTGTTCTTGTAATGAAATTTGGCATAGTTTGTATATTTTGGAAATTAATTTCAGATAATGTAGTGCTTGCGACCAACTACAAAATTTGGAATATCTGTTGATTAGTTTTTAAATATGACTAAACATCCATTATACTTTTACTGGAGACTTGTAAGTAAAACATCGTACTATTATCATATTCTCTAATTCTTCCTGAACAGATTGATATAAAATATGCCATATGTAGTTACAAATTTGTAATTATTATCATTTTTTAAAATGTATCTGCACGCTGCCTTAAGAATGCTCAGCACTTAAGAGTGAAACGATAAGCACTTGGAGGAATAATGGTAATTAAGACACTCGTATGGAAATTATGAAGCTCGCTTTGCTCGTTTTTTAAACACACTCGTGTCTTAATTATTGCCATTATAGGCTTGTTGCTTAATGTACTATTATATAACTGTACACAGTTCATTAATCATGAGAAACACACAGGAACAGAACGTACAAGCATACCATACGAAGCACTTTCTTACATGAAATTTTCAAAGTATCCTCCGATAGCATTGATACATACATCAACTCCGCCGCCGTATTGAATTCCGGATGTGCTAATGTATCCCTGGAGTAATGCGTGTGGTATCGCAACCTTCCACAATACGAACACGAAGAGTCTCTGTGTCTTGTACCGGCGTTCGTTGCACAAGACCTTTCAAATGCCTACACAAATAAAAGTCTAGTGTGTTTAGATCCGGAGAATGTGGAAGCCAGGTAATTGGTCCACATCTACCTATCCATCTGGCACGGAAACTGTTGTTTTGAAGGCGACGGAAAATAACACTGGAATGAGGAAAAGTGCCGTCGTGCATGAAGTGAATGTTCCGTCACACTTGCAAAGGCAAATCCTCTAGCAGAACAGGTAGAGTATTCTCAAAGATATCATGGTAATTTTGTCGGTTGAGCCTGGGTGGATGAACATAAGGCGCTAACAAACAGTCACCAACACTTGCGTGAGGATTTCCGTCAACCCATTTGTGCTGATTGTGAATATTTACAATCTGATTACGATGAAACGACCGTGAACAGCACAGTTGCTGTAAATTCAGATTTGGCACATCGTTGAATTAACGATTCGAATAAGTGTACCCTGGCGGCTTTTAATATTGCCTGCACACGCTATAAATTATGCGGATACAGCCGTTTCTCAGACAATCATGTGGTCAACATTACTTGTTGCAGCTACTGTAATTGTAACGATCTTACAATGAACTAGGGTCGTCGTCAACCGCATGAAAAATTGTCTCCTCCAATCGTCGTTCTAGACCAGGGATGGCGAAACTTTTCCTACTAGTATGCCATTTTAACGCTTGTTTATTATCATCTGTTGACTGTGCCACTTGTTGATTTTTATTTCCATTACGGGATGTCCACAACCTACAAGCACGCCCCCCACCCTCGAGACTTCCTTTCTAAATTCCCGATTATGTTTCACAATATGTTATTTATTTATTCATTTACTGATTCATTCATGTATTTATTTATTTATTTATGTATTATACATATATCTTGTAAATACATTTGATTGCATGTTCAGTGAGGCTGTACCTCAATTATGGCCACGGCAGTTTCCCCACTCCTAAGCCTCTCCTATCCCATAGTCGCCACAAGACCTATCTGTGTTGGTGCACTTAAAAAACAAATTTAAAAAAATAATTATTAGATATAAAAATCAAAAAGTACTAATATTGCGAATTGACTTCACTACCTCCATTAGCTTCATTATCTTTCCATGTTGTAGTTTCTACGCTCAACAATTAAACTAATTTCTCCTTCATCTCATTTCCATAAGGAAATCTATAAATAAATAAAAAGCAGCCATCCTTGTTTGTAAAGTCACATTCATGATTTCATCAAAACATACTGCATACATGTGGGAGTTATCCAAATTAGCTCTGAACTGCTCCGAAACTTCTTCACTCATTTTTATTATTATATACTTGACAGCAGTTCGGCTGGGTGGCATTCCTTTAATTCTGTTAATTATTAGTTGTTTGTTAGGAAAATTTTCAAATAATGTGTCGAACGTCAATAAGAAACTTTCTTTCAACAACTCACCGCCAGAAATCTGTTTCCCATACATGCTGTACTATGCAGTGAGAAAGATAGAAACAGCCGCACTGATATTATTCCTTGGCCGGAAAGATGATACAGAAGAACTAGTTTGATTTGTGTAATGTTGGATATTTTGTGAGACAAACTCTCTTCTTTCTTCATTTGAAATGGAACCAACATTTGAATGACCAGTCTCGAAATTGCGCTTTACATTAAATGTGGGGGATACAATTGTTTTCGAACACAGACAACACATCTTTTTATCAGTCCGAATTCCCTTAGCCAGAGATCTAAAAAAAATACGGTCACCACCTTTGTTAAGTTTCTGTTCTTTTCGGCTCCGAAATCATGTTTGCGATGTCCGTATACAAAACCACAAGAAAACGAGACTATCTCACTTGACTTCCGGACGTATCAGTGTAGCAATTGCCATATTGCACGTCCGAATGGAACTAGTATGGAGATTTTCGATATTTATTTCTTACACGTGAAACACTATAAGGTATGCATTGTCTGTAGTACAAGACGTATATATAAAACATTATGTTAATGTGGCGTGCCACCGAAATCGTCACTAGGTGACACGCGTGACAAAGGTTCGCCATCCCTGTTCTAAACCATGCATGGAAAACGTTTTCCAACTAGCGTGTCAGTAAAGGTCTTGTTTATTACTCTTTACTATCTAGTGTGCCACCGTTATTTTCCTTTAAATTCATCATAATACCCCCTCATTTGACTTAGTTTATGTATTAGATTGCATTACATATAAATCGATTCTACTGCATGTTTCGTGCATGCTTGCCATTGCTCTCCATGTAAAGCGGCCCGTCTTGACACTTCTGGACCTGACCGAAGTATGTAGAGACCTCGTGGAGAAAATATCTTATCACTTTCTGCGGCACTTTCTGGTCTCAGCCGAGTGGCTGACACCGCCGTAAATCGAGGCAACTACATTGGCACTTGTGTCTAGGGAGCATATGCTGTGAGAATATTTGGTAAATTACTTGCATACACCTGGGAGGCCACCTATGCTTTGCAGACCCGTGTTTCCCTGTTCAGGAATTTGGCCTGGGTTTGATCTGTCGTGCTACCGGTTTTGGAAGTGTAGTTTTTCCACACTTTGTATGGTCCCAGGAGTAGGCGTGCTGACCCCAAGTAAATTTGAGAGTATCTAATTGAAATGAGCAGATACGGCTAGAAAAGGGGAAGAGGAGAAACTTTTCCAAACGTTCCTGTTCTGTATTCTCTATATCATGTACTATGCTATGATATTTGAAGCATTATTTAGCACAAGCACTTCAATAAAGAGATCTACTGGTTGATTTCAGCGTAAAAAAAATTCTTGTAAGTACACGATCAAGACGAGAATCATCGTGCTTATTCTTGTTTACCTCCTTCAAACATTACGTCAGCACCCATACTACTTGGATCAAAGACAGATCTTTGAACCACTGATGAAATGGAAAAAGATGGGGTATTACTAATTATTATGAGATGTGCTCTTGAGACCATTCAAGCGTGCTTCCTCTTGTACTCCATTGAACTTATTTTCTACCTCATTTATTTCATCTTCCTCAAAACAAAGCTCTTCCTTCCAAACTCTCTAATTCCTTTTCTCCCGTGGAAAATATTTTATCGAAGATACCCTCCCCCACTCCCCACCCAGTTCATTTAATCAATCAAAAAAAAAGTTACAGGCCTACACTTCTCTTCACTGAAGTACTTTCCTTGTTCTTGTTCTTGGATGTAATGAATGAGCTCCACTACGTGCCATGTACAGTTGTTCAAACAACAATGAGCGCAATATATTATATACGTTCCTTGCAGCTTCTCATTTCTCAGAAGCAGTTTAATCTATTCATGTAATATTTCTTGTGGGTATCCACGAAGTTTGCACCTTCATGGCAGGTGAATTATATTTTGATAACTAGCTGATCACTCAGGGAAGCGGAAAGACTGGTGCCAAGTAGACGTTCGCACGAATTGGCGATCTTATAAGTCATCATCGAGCACATTGTGGAGAGAGGACATGCAGGTGTAAAGTATATAATAGAGAATTTCCAGCTGGCAAAGAGCTCAATAACAGAAAAGACACCTCCACACAGAGTCTGAGCAATGAAAAAAACGAAATGCGCAGGGGTATGCTTTCACAAAGAAGGAATCTCAACTCTCCCTGGGGAGAAACTGAACTCATGTCAAGAATGTAATAATACGTTTACACGAAGTGCTGATCTCGATAGATACCATTACACCCACTCGGAGGTGAGGCAACACAAGTGCATAGCATGCAGTAATTTTTCACGATACAAACTAAGAAATAACCAATATAATAATGCTCCCCAGGAACTGATGAGTTCAATTGAGCACTGTCCCTGCATCGCAGAAGACCATAACCCTTAGGAGATTTACAAGGCTATTTTTTATTTTATTTACTGTATTTTATTTATTAACTGGCTGTAGTATCCGCCGTTGATGGGGCTATCACTTAGCATGCGATGTATTACATATTTGCCCACCTGTCGCATTGTTCCTCAGATTCCGATGAACCTAAGTGGGCAAGCCTTAGGGCTTGACGTGGCGTACTCGCTTCTTTGTTTTCTGTGACCCTTTGCAGTTTCATATGTATTCTTTCATTACTGATGATCCTGAGACTAGAGGGCCTTGAATTAAGATCAGATAAAGATGTGCTGAGAAGTTTATGGATTTATTAAGAACTAATGCCTCAGTTGTGGTTTTCAGAGCTATCCGTGGTGTGTTTATATCTGATGTCCATGTGGTGGTGTTATCTTGTGAATACATTCTGTTACAAGCGATATTAAGTTCGTATTTTTACTATATTTATGTGCCCTAAGTGTCAGACATCTTGTTTTCCTACAATCCATCCATAGTAAACACTAGTCAGAGGGGCAATTTATTGTTCTTTCCTTATTTCTTTTTTTCTATCACTCTTACTGCCCTAAATGTCGGCCATTTTACACAGCCATGGAAACCACGATGCAGATGGGAACTCTACCCTACATTTTATGCGTTGCCTAGGCCACAGAGCTTAAATTGTTTATTTACACCTTCTGCCCTTACTTAGTCAGCCATCTTTAGAGCGGGGTTTTCGTTGCTACACGTCCGTAGGTTTAACCTCATATTACCTTACACGTGACCCCTGGGTGGTGCTAAGAGAGCAACAACTTTGGCCGCTGGACCCAAAGCTCTTCTTTGTGGATATCTCAGAAATTCAGAGGATTCATCAACTCAATATGAGAAAAATGATTAAAATCGTGGGACAATAAAGGATATCCACGAGGCCAGTGATGAAGCTGTGAGTTGGCTAACAAAACTGGACATTCAGCTTTAGCAGCAATGCAGATATTGATGAGCTCAAATGTATAAATATAGTTTGTTTATTACGTACTTGTTCTGTGTGTATAGATGAAACTGTTTTTCGTGTAATTGTACATATTTGTTAATAACCAAATTGTAACAATGTATCCTCATGCCATACGAAATATATATATATATATATATATATATATATATATATATTTGATCTCTACCTTCCGGTATAAAAGAAAGCTAAGTATCGGATTAATATTAAAAACTACTGACATTTCAGGTCTTTTCCGACTTCACTAAGAGAAGGCGCCAGCGAACAGTATGCAGCGTATGAACTTAACACATACGTCAGTTTGTTCCCCTAACATTAACACAAGTTGAGTCCTCCAAACACTAGCGTCTGTGTTGTATCGTTCAGTGATCATGTCGATGTTTGTGCCTGAGAAACAACATTTGCGGCACGCATTTCTTTTCTTATTTAATCAAAATAAAAAGACTGTGAAAAGTCATCGTTTGCTGGTATAAATATATATTAAACATGCTTCATCGATTAGAACATATGAGACATGGTTTCGTCAATTTAAATGTAGTGATTTCAATGTGAAAAGACATTGCGCAGTGGTAGATCACAAAGGTGCGAAGACGAGCAATTGGATGATGACCCAACTCAAACTCAACGCTCTTGTCAAAAAAAAAAAATTAAATCACACATTGATCAAAAGGCGACCGGAATGGGCCAGAAGACATGGCAAAGTGGTTTTGTTACAAGAAAATGCGCCGTCTCACCCATCAAAACCAGTGAAAGGCACTTTGAAATCGCTTGGATGGGACATCCTTCCGCACCCGCCGTACTGCCCCGACCTGGCGCCGTCTACCACCTCTTCGCATCAGCTCGCAGAGCTGCACTTCAGAAATTTTGAGGAAGGTGGAAAATGGGTCGACGAATGGTTTGCCGTAAAATGCAAGCAGTTTTTCTGGCATGGTGTTCATAACTTACCTGAAAGATGGGCGAAGAGTGTAAAATACGATGGCCAATATTTTGAATAAACAAAATTTGAATTTCCCTTTAAATTTACGTGTTTTCTTTACCGCAGAAACCGGCAAAAACTTATGCATACATCTGGTATATCTAAAACTTTGCCGGAACGATAAGCATAGCAATTGTGTTAACAGTCTATAGAGATGTTACCAGCTCTTGGATTTACATTTCCACGATACTGTCACTGATATTTCCTTATTTTTAACTCTATCGGATAGACGTTTGGAACGAAAATTCGCCTTCGGCCATTTTCGTGTAAAACCAACCATTAGGGTGGTTCTTTATGCTTTAAATCCCTTCTTAGGCATCTACACCAACTAAGATTCTACTCGGTCTTACTCTAAACTGAAATTCATACAAATCCACCCCTACATTTTCCCGTTAGACACAAAGAAATATTAAACTGAAGTCAACATTCGTTATTACAATGACGTCAGTGTTCTTGTTAGAATACAATATTAACCGAGTTGAATATCTTGGTTAAATACTGCTATCATCATGAAATGCTCGATCAAATGAAAAACAGCACACATTCTCACTTTTCACAAACAGTACTACGCTGACGTTCTAACAATGCCAAGCTCCAGAGCTGGAATGACCCGTCCACAGACAGCTGAGAACAATGTAAGTGTGCACACTTCCCCTTGCTATCAGAGCCTCATACCAAGGGTAGAATAGCTGGAATATTATGATGTGATAAACCAGTGTGCCACGTACCAATAGTTATCAGAACATGTATGAACCAGAGGAATGGCATACTAGAAAAGGAAGTTAAATAACTCCCCATCCACTTCCCAGTAACATTCAGGAAAGCTATTCTACTCGGGTAGGAAACTCCCTGAACTCACGCCAAACAAAGAGGGAATGCCATCCATCGGAGAAGAGCAGCAACAGAAGAGACAAAGCACATCCCAACAAACAATAGTCAATGTACTCGTAATGTTATTTTGTTTTACTTTCTATATTGCAGGCTTCAAATTTCGTTTAAAGGAGTCCGTCTTCCTCCTTTGATAACTTCTTGTATTATTCTTCAAGAGGTCGTTTCTTGACAATTTTTTCTCATTTTGTTAGTCATCTTCACATTTTCTTTGCCGTTATGGGCTGATGACTACGTGGTTTTGACCTTAAGATAATCACGACAAAACCCACCACAATTATCAATTAATAGGATTTGAACAATATTTCCCTATAAGCGATGATCGACGTTGATATGGACTAAGCAACAAACACAATTACTCCAATTTTGAGCACCGAGCTCGATAGCTGCAGTCGCTTAAGTGAGGCCAGTATCCAGTATTCGGGAGATAGTAGGTTCGAACCCCACTGTCGGCAGCCCTGAAAATGGTTTTCCGTGGTTTTCCATTTTCACACCAGGCAAATGCTGGGGCTGTACCTTAATTAAGGCCACGGCCGCTTCCTTCCCACTCCCAGCCCTTCCCTGTCCCATCGTCGCCATAAGACCTATCTGTGTCGGTGCGACGTAAAGCAACTAGCAAAAAAAAGGTAGGTACCATCCCGGCATTTGCCTGGAGGAGAAGTGGGAAACAACGGAAAACCACTTCCGGGATGGCTGAAGTGGGAATCGAACCCACCTGCACTATTTTGACCTCCCGAGGCTGAGTGGACCCTGTTCCAGCCCTCGTACCACTTTTCAAATATCGTGGCAGAGCCGGGAACCAAACCCAGGCCTCCAGGGGTGGCCAGCTAATCACACTAACCACTACACCACAGAGGCGGACACCAAAATTCATGCAGGCAAAATATGGCAAAATTATACCAGTATCACAAAATTGAAATATCTTGGTGAAACAAGTCAGGAAAATGGACTCGAAACAAAAGGCAAAGAAGTTAGATGCCAAAAGATGGCATCTGCATATCGTTTAACCCAAAATATCTGAACAAAAAAAATTACCTCCAAGCACACAAAACTAAGACATACAGTCACTAAACCAGAATGCCTGGATGGATCAGAGACGCTAAGTTCGAACAGGAGAGCAGACATTGAAAACAGTGAGAAAAAGGAACGCAGAATCATAAGAAAAATTCGAGGCCCAAACCTCACCGACGGACAATACCAACTTAGAGGCAGACAGAAAATCAAACAATACACACTCATTCACAGTAACATTAGAAACCTCAGCCTAAGATTCTATGCGCATATGAAAATAATGCGTCCAGCGAACAAATAATAAAATTCTATGAAAACAGGAGTGAAGATAAAACGGACACAATGAAATGGACTGGCGAAATCAAAACTGATTTGAAGCAGGTAGGAATTACACCATCAGATTCCAAAACAGGGTAATCTTCAAATCCAAAAATCACAAATGACAAGTTGACAAGAGGAAATACCAAAGAAGAAGACTGGACCAACCTGGTCTGAAGACAGAAAGGGAGCCCACAATAAGAGAATGAAAGAAATATGGGCACAAAAGAAGGCATATGCACGTCTTTAAGTACTTCGTGTAGTCTTAATGGGCGTATTAGCGTATATTATAATAATAACAATAATAATAATAATAATAATAATAATAATAATTCCTCAAATATTTAGTCTTATTATTTCCTGGCCTCTTGTTACCAATTCTCTGGTGGCGGCACTAATGTGAATTTGTCCCACGTTTACGATCAGATGCTCTTCCTGTTGCCAACACTATGAGAAAGGATGTATTCACTATTGCGTGTTTCTTTGGTGGTTTGTAGTGCGATGTTATTTTATGTAGATGAAAATGCGTATCAAGACTATCATGAACACCGAACCCCAGAATTGGAATGATTAACTAGATTTTGTTTAAACCTCCGCACCGGCCGGGATTTGGACCCAGGGCCCTTTGAGCCGAAGGCTTCGGCACTGCTCATTCAGCCAAGGTACCTGACTTTATAAAGAGTTATTCTTTGACGAATACTTTAATTTGAATCCCTACTTTAATACATGGACATTTGAGTGTAATACCGTTGCAACATACGGAAGTAATGGAATATATCCACCAAAAGTACTTACTGAAGTCGATATTATAAGGCAAATTTTCGTGAACAGGAGCGATCCTTCCTCATATCGGTGTTAGCGTAGCCTTGTTATCTCAATTAATTTGATGCATGCATGGAAACGATTTTAATTACTTCAGATGTTGATGGACACCCACGTATATCTGCATATTCATATATTCAAAGATCCGCTTTGAAACCGGAGATTGACTAAGGTTTACATTGCAGATTTCCTCAATGCTTGATGAGAAACTGCATTTCCATCTAGCTGGAAGTCTACTTCATTTATGTCAAAGAACAAGCCACTCGCGTTGTTTATTCAGCGTAAATGGTATTTACACTAAATTCATTAGCATCATGAGTAAGATGTGGAAGAAATGTGATCTTTCGAATTCACGAGGGGAAAATAATGTACAGCATAAGGCTCATAAAAGTGATACATTTGGAACTGGAAAGTAACATAAGTTAACCAAGTTATTAAACAGCCGTTTCCAATCTGCCCCATGCATGCTCAATTGCAGTTCATGTCCGGTGGATTAGCAGGCCAATTCATATGGTTGATATCCGTCTCTCTCATGAAGTACCTGACTGATGCACGTCAATGAGAGTGAGCAGTGTTGTGGACGAAAATTAATTAAACCTTAAAGGTTTGTACAAACGTTCGAAGAATTTCTTTGGTACAGGCTGAGCAGTTTACGTCCCTCGAATTCGTAGCAGAAGTGTACAACGGCCAAGCATAATCCCAGCTCAAAACATAACACCACTACCTCCAAATGCTTGCATCTCTTGAACATGTTGGTACTTTGCTCCTAGACGTCTCCACACACTTTTTCGTCGTGTATATGGACGAAGTGTTATCGGTGTCTCATCCGCAAACATAACATTACGTCAGACATCCAACCTCCAATTAAGAAATTGGATGCCCCGACTTCTCCTCTCAACACGTCGAATCGGTCGAAATGACGTTAGTTAGGCACGATGCATCCGATTACATACAGTTTATGCAAATACACGGACTCTAGTTGCCCTCAAGAAGTCATCCCGTAATTGTTGAGCAGTCGAAGTTGGTCTCTTCTACGCCGTTACGCGGTATACCGATCTTGTCGTGGCATTGTCGCCCTCGGTCGACCTTCCCTCGGCCTTTCATCATTGGTCTCACTGTGCCTTTTCCACGTTTATGACACTGCACTTTGGGTAATCCCTACGATGCTTGATACTGCTAAATCAATGTCACAATTATTCTGGCTAGGTCCAACTGGGAATTGCATTCGGCAGATAGTGGGTTCTATGCCATTCTACTTTGTGTGTTCTATATATTTACAAGTTTTTGAACTTACACTGCATATGTTTTGATGTTTATTCCTCCACTCCCTCCCACTGAAATTTGATTGGTCGCCATATTGGATGCTTATCTGTTTCCTTCACTGTCGTCATACGTCATCGGCTCAGCTGTTTGTCATGCTTATACTTTCTAGAATCGTCGCTCTACCTATATATTCTCGCCACCCTGCCTATTTAGGCAGGTGGAATCGAAACTGGAATGAGCACAGGAGCTCGTCGACGCATAACTTTCTCTGCCCATCACTTTGCTGTTGAACCTTGAGGTGAGAGGCATGGAGACTACCCTAAATAAATTTCTGCGGGCACATTGGCGGGAGTTGGGGGAGTGGTCTGCACGTTGTGGACAGTCTAGGAAACCGTCGCTGAAAATTTGCATTATCTATGTCAAATTACAATTATGGAACTGAATGGCCGTATACCATAACGTCTATACGTCTGACGTAATCTCGCGTCGTGGTTTTTTTTTGTAACCTATTTCTCCCATCCTGACTCATTATACCATAGGTTGTACTAGCTTTGTATTTTCTATAAATTTACTCTTCGTGTTTCATATCTTCACACACCGTCATGTTATTATGGAAATTGTTACGATCACTATTAATTTTAAGCATGTACTATGAAATGAAATGGCGTATGGCTTTTAGTGCCGGGAAATCCCAGGATGGGTTCGGCTCGCCAGGTGCAGGTCTTTTGATTTGACGCCCTAGGCGACCTGCGCGTCGTGATGAGGATGAAATGATGATGAAGACAACACATACACCCAGCCCCCGTGCCAAGGAAATTACCCTGCCTGGAATCCAACCCGGGACCCCTGTGACTAAAGGCCACCACGCTAACCATTTAGCCATGGAGCCGGACAGCATGTCCTATGATCCCAAGGAATAAGTGTTTCCTTCACGCTTCACATCTTTACTTACACTTATGTTAACGAGTAAGTTCTTATAACCACAATTTCTTCTAAGCATGTACTTTGATTGATTGTAATGATTTTTGTGCTTATCACATGCTTACCCATCATTGCATTTATCAAGCAGCTCCTTACCATTAGCATTGGCTTTAGCTTTAATAATTATATTCGGAAAGGTTATTATTCATCTGTGAGCGTTAGATACAGTATATTTTCTTCAAGTTGGTACTCCTGTTAGTTATCAGCTGTGTTTTCAGAATTAAGTTATATCCTAAATTAATTTATATCTATTTGTACACTCCATTCTCACTGTACATTCTTTCTATTTGTATTCGAAAAGCTTACCAAATATTAATTTATGTCTATTTGTACACAACAGTCTTTCTATTTGTACTCAACAATCTTACCAAATTGTTCTTGCCAGAGCATAACTTGTTACAACTTTCCACTGGTTCGTTCGTTCGAAAAGAGAATATATATACAGATATTTTAAATTCCGTTATCTTGCTTTACCCTTATATTCATCGGTCCTGACGGTCCTCTTTATCTGCCGTTGAGTCCCTCTTAATTTCATTCCACTACGCACTTATATATATATTTATGGGGATTTTACTGATAATCAAACTTTGTTTACATTTGCGTTACCCCTATGGTGACGTTACGATTGGTAGCAGTACATCACCTACAATTTCGTAACAGTTCGAACCTCACTGCCGGCAACCCTGAAGATACTCCATCGTGATTTCCCATTTTCACACCAGAAAAATGCTGGGGCTGTACCTTAATTAAGGCCACGGTCGCTTTCTTCCCACTCCTACTCCTTTCCCGTCGTTTCGTTGCCATATACTTGTGTCAGTGCGATGTAATGCGGATTAAAAAACGGGGAAGTAAGCATTGCACATGATACGTAAACAATAACTGAAGCTCGTATTGTACTGTGTACACTACTCCCAGTCTTCACCGAAATGGAATAGCTCACACCAGGCTCAGCACAGACCGAAGGCAGCGACATCTGCTGTATTGCAAAGAAGCGATTGAATTACTTGTGTGTATACAACGCCCTATACCACTTACACACGTCTTTCCACATAACATGCCTAATCCCGCAATATTGCAAACGTTTTTGGGTGTATCACCTTGTGCAAAAGACTCTAAACATTGTAGTTTACTTAAGTAAAACACGAATGGAGATGATTTGTTAAGTATTTTCCATTTACTGGAGAAATATATTTGCAGCATTCAACAATCATGCTTTTTTATTTGTATAAACTTTGAAACTCTCAACTCGGGAGCTTTCACCTATTCACGGACGAGATGTTACGGATACATGGCTATAGAAGTAAAATTCCAGATATTTAATTACATTCAATCTTTAGATTATAAGATCTAACAGAATCGTGTTCTAAAGAAATGCATTAACTCATAACCTAAAGGAAATAAGTTGAATAAATGAAAACATCTGATAAAAATCTTGCTCGCTACATGAAAGGTATGCAGAATGTCCTAACTCCTTTGAAAAGAAACAAAAAGACGGCAACAGGATCCTATTGAAGGTGATTATGTCTTTAAGCAGAAGTATGAATGAATTGGTAAGTAAATAGAATACTCTTCTCTCCCAATCACGGATGACCAGCAACTGGGGCGCTTTACTTATAGCGAGCCTGCCTCTTACCCGATGGCCCCAGGTTCAATTCTTGGCCCAGTGATATTTTTTACCTAGGTCTGAGGGCAGGTTCGAAGTCTACTCAGCCTATGTGAAAACAGTTCAGGAGATATTTAGTGAGGACACAGCGGCCTCTGTCTACAAAGTCGAGAACTATGGCCGAGAGGATTCGTTTCACAGCCTACGTGTCATCTCGTAATCTGGCTGTTCAGCGGAAGCTTGGTAGGCCAAAGTCCAACAGGGCTGTAGTGCCATGAACTAAATTAATACACAATAGACATAATAATGAATGTAGTGCATGCGTGTGATATATGTACTATCATAGCCATACGTGTCGTGTTTCTTATAGGCCTATCCTTGGTAACATTTGTAAATGATGTTAAGCGAGTTTCTGAATAAACGAAGAGCAAAATCAATCATAGCATTTTATTTCGGAAGACCACGTAGACTTATCCATGCCTAAAACGCTTGCGTCTGTATTCGTACAGCCTAAGCCCAACATATTTGACTACGGCCTGAGATTTACCACCGCAGGAAAATTTTCCATATCGACGATTAAAGACACCGATTCCCGTGATATTACATTCTCATTCATACATCACTTTAAAACAAGCTCATAATAATTATTTCGCATTAATTAAATTTATGAATAAAAAGATTTATTTCATTATCTTAACAGAAAAATAGGTAATGAATAGCTCACTCAAGCTGATACGATTGGAACCCATCGTTCCGTAAAGGATTTGTAATATATAGGTAGTAAAAGGTCAAATATGTTATCGTCATAATAGAATTCCTGATTTATAGCCCGTTGGTACAGAAGTGAGCAACGATGCGTGATATCGTTTCAGTAACTCATTTACCGTGAAGCATTTTAAAGTCAAGCGCATGCATGGAGTGAAGTAGACCACATATCAAATCTAAAGCATATAGTACTTAAACATTTATTCCGTAAGTTAGAAGAATTATAGAATGAAGAGAATGCGTACGTTGGTTAGCATGATATTTAAAATTTACTTTCATAGAACTCGATTTATTTAATGGTGTACCTGGAAGCTCTTGAACGCTATTGAATGTTGTGTATTTGAGAAATACAAACGTGCTGCTACATTTGCAAAGTGATATTCGATTACGTCTTTCAGTAAAGTTGGGAGAAATGGAGTATTATGGAGTTCATGTTTTAATTTGACTACCTATCACGCGTTTGAACCAGCGATCTTCATATCCAGAAACCGACACTTTACCACTTTTAAGGACATTAAGTTGTTAAAATTATTACTACCGTTTTTTTCATTACTGATGATTTATTTATTTGTCTTAATCTTTCCTTATACTCTTTGCTTAAGGACGACACACACACCCAACCAATGCAAATGACCAATTAAGCTTAAAATGCCCGACCCGCGGGGAATCGAACCCGCGGCCCCTTAAACCAAACGCACGCTAACCATTTAACCATGGAGCCGGCTATACTTAGTTTGGAATACTAATGTGTATTGGTCACGTTTACGCCTTAACGGCACTTCTTTCCCAGAAAAGTGGAGACATAGCCACACACATGTATAAAATACTTTGTGAATGGTCTGGATAATGTCCTATTATTGAATCGATTTGCTAAAGTAAATTGTATGTAATATCTGGTTTTGGATTCAACATCACACTAACTAATATGGGTTTTCGGCGATTGTGGGATAGGAAAAGGCGGAGATTGTGAATGAAGCAGTCGTGGCATTAATAATAATGTGGGGCCGATGACCTTAAATGTTATGCCCCTTAAAACAACAAGCATCATCATCAATAATAATGTACTGCCCCAACAAGTGCCTGCTGTTAAAATGGGAAACTACGGAATATAATTTTCTGGACTGCCGTTGTTGGGACTCAAACCCATCATAACCCGATGAAATTACAGCTCCCCGGTCCGTACAGCGCAGCGAACTCACTCGCCTACTATTATTATTATTATTATTATTATTATTATTATTATTATTATTATTATTATTACGAATAAAAAACTGTTTGTTTATGTATTCAATTTCATCTAGGATGACTCACTTAGAAAACACACCTACACATACACACATTTCTCTGGATGGCGGGAAAAATCACAAGAGTAAAAAAAAATCTCATGTTTAGTTTATTTCACCTATATCATCTGTAGCATCGAACTCACATTGTGGTAAAAGCAGATATGTTAGTCTGGCTTCTTATAAGTTATAAGAAAACACTCACCGACAGTATTTTATAACTATACAAGAGTATGGTAGAAAAAAAAACACACTTAAGTCAAATTATGTTTTTGTGCTGATTGTCTTGAGCCCGTTTTGCTACGGTACTTGAAAAATCACTTAAGTCAATTTGTGTCCTTTCTTCTTCCCTATTACTCCAGTCTTGTGTGACTTAAAGTGATTTCCACTTGTTTACGAACTCCACATCTTTGTAATATCATTATTTAGTACGAAATTACCGAACTATCCCTAAGAATATAATTTAACCATGGAAAACAAAAGCCATCTAACTCCACTGTTTGTCATTTCGATGTTATGATGGAGAAATATTTCAAACCTAACCTACTATCCATGTACAGTATAGTCTAAAACACCCGAATCCAAAGGTAACTAGTCAGCTACAAGCTGTTTATTTTTTCGTGGAAATCGCTAACCAACTTATTCCATGAAGTTGGCGAGTTTCTGTTTTCTATAAATAGTCTACTACTAGTTGGCAGCACTATCGCAAGCCAACAGAAAATGAAAATGACACTGAAAACATAACTTTCGAATTCCACCGAAATTTCCCTGTTCCCATCACAAACGTTTGTGATAAATTCTACCTCAGGCAGATGATTTTATGAGCAATTTTCTTGTAAATCCAACCATAAAGGAGCTTCGGAGTGCGCGTGAACCATAAAACTCGATCTCTCTCCCTTATGGTTGGTTTTACAAAAATTATAAATGTAAAGGTGATTATAATAAAGCAATAGTACGCGAATTTTCCTTTCGAAAACTCACAGGAAAATTTGCAGCTGAACTGGCCGATGCTGACGTCAATCAACAGTTGTCAAACAAATTGCTTCTTTTCTTTTTGTTAGTGCTTTAACGACGCACTAACACATCGAAGCTTTTCGACGGGCGAAGCAAGGAAACGAAATGAAGCGGCCGTAGTATTAAATAAGGTACATTTCAACATTTTTCTGGTGTAAAGATGTCATATTTCAGAAAGGTCTCTTCACGGCTCCCGACGGTGGAATTCAAAATTGCATCTCTCAAAAGCAAGGTCAAAGCTACGTGACTCTAACCGCTCGGCCAACTATAACAAATAGCTCACAAGAGGAAAATTTTCCCTGAGATATAAGGACATACGATTTCCTTCAAATATCAAACTGCATGAACCTTATAGTGAATGATCTTTGCCATGCATGCAATGTAGAACAACTATCCACGGACTACGAAGGCAGGCACGTTCTCGTAAGATCGAACAGTTGCCATCAAATATGGTTTGGTCACACCAGTGGAACCGTACTACACGAACAAGCCGACTAACGAACTGAATCATGGAACTACCTAACTCCTTTCAGTGTTGTGGTGGAAAATATTGCAAACGTAGCCTACTATCCATGTGTAGTATAAAACACCCAAATCCGAAGGTAACTAGTCAGCTATGAGCTGTTTATTATTTCGTGGAAATCACAAACCAATTTCTTTCATGAAGGTAGCGAGTTCCTCCTTTCCATAAATATTCTACCACTAGTCGGCAGAATGACATAAAAACTTTCGACTTACAGCGAAATATCCCTGTTCCAATCACAAAATACTGTAGTCAATTCTACGTCAGGCAGATGTGGGTGGATAACATTGGTGTACATCGAATGTCAGACAATAAATAAGTAACAAGTAGACGCCCGGAAATGGTGTTCTCATGTTTGCAGTTTGTTAAGACACTATGGAAATCAAAAACCACCTAATTTAAGGTGCATATAATATTCTTAAAATTAAAAACTATCAAAATATCGTTATTTTTATATTCATTGTTTATTCTAAGGTAGTACTTCAATTTGGAAAGTATCAAAATGACTTAATAATGGGAAATATTGCTGTAACGTTCATTGTCCCCCCATGTAAAATTTGGTTTACTGGAGTAGGTTTTTGATTTCCATGATTCAATTTTATACGCGTAGATTACACAGCGACTAAATTAGCAATCATAGAATTATTCATTGTTACTGCAATTCAAATCCCGGCGTGTTCATGGTGTTTTTGATATCAAAGGACACATATTTATGGTTGAGATTCCGTATAAACTGCAGGTTGTGCGGCTTTAATGCCATAGGTCACGTAAAACTACAATCTTGCCTTCTGTGTAAATTCATAGAGGTACCATATACAAAAATTTCATTGTTTTTCGAACAGTTGTCAACAAATAGAACAATAAATGGAAATATTTTCTACAAATTTCCACTGTTCAGAATTTCATGGAATAATGAAGGGAGAATTTTGATCAGAGAATTCATCATGGCCTTTGCGTTCTCCCGACCCTAAAGTGTATGACTGATATCTGTGAGTAACTATAAAGAAAAGAATGTCTACATTCATTGGAATAACCCGCTACTATAGAAAACATTACATAAGCCTATATGTCAGGGCACAAAGTAGAATTACGGAAGCAGTGCTCTCGCGAGTGTATGCAAGTTTCATTAATCCATTAACAACAATTATTTTTACAATTTGCTAAATTTTATGAGAAAACCACTTACTATTGTAAGACGAAATTTTGAATAATATAGTTCCTTCGGGCACAGCAGTCGTCCTTAAATAGTATGCTAGAACTTATTGTAGGTGTACCAGTATACCTTTTACTTCAGCTAGAAGTCTGTGCCGTTTTCTTCCAGTAGCAGAATGCGTGGTTAGTGCATACTATTATTATTCATGTTAGGAAGCACACATAAATTGTGTTACTATTTACATGATAATTGAAAGTGGGAAATTATGATTCAGACGAGAGTGCAAGTGAATGTGTGGTGATGGAAGTATGAGATATATTAAAGGCTTCAACCACATGATAAGTTAACGATGAAAAATTACAAATGCCGTGCTTATTATTGAAAAACGAACACATAATTTACCAAAACAGCGCTAAAAATTTCACTTCATTCGATTATTCAGGAAGGAACGTACTGATTATATCTGAAATTGCTTTTAGTGTTGTGTTACTGACACATGTTATTAAGTCGCGTCCTGTATATAAGTTATAGATAACGTATCGTGATTATATACATAACTTAAAGCGTCTAGTAATTGAAATTTGGCATTAAAATATCAGGCTTGATAAATGATTTATTCCATTTCAGAAAATATACAAACAAACGACTAATAATAACATACAAAGGGCACCAGGAAAATTTAGTAGTACGCAAAAACGGTTCGCTGGACACCCCTGTTATGGTGAGGGACGAAAAGAGGGGCGAAAACCGGTCTAGAAGACAGCAAGGCGCGACCTTCACACCAGTTGTTACCAAGCAGTGGGATTGAAAGCAAGTTAAGATGTCAGTGTGGTCTAAAGGTGAATATCGCGCAATTATCCGCTACAATTTTCCTCGTGGATTAACTGTTGACCAGTGCCTGAAGGAAATGACTCCTGTGCTGGGGAAATACTGTCCACATCGGACAACAATTTTCCGCTGGTACAAAGAGTTCCAGAGGGGAAATTTTGGGTTTGAAGACGATCCTCGTTCTGGGCGACCATCTGAATCAGTGACTGAGGAAAACATTGAAGCTGTGAGGAGAATGTTGCAGAAAGAGAGGCGGTTGACATATCGGCAGGTAGAAGAAACCCTGCACATCCATGCACTAGCTATTCATTCATTTCTACATAACCATATGCATTAGAAAGGTTTCTTCTCTCTGGGTGCCCCATTCACTTTCAGAGGAACAAAGGACACATCGAGTGAAATGGTGCCGGAAAATGCTAAAACAGTTTGAAAATGGGACTTGGCGTAACGTCAATAGCGTCATAACAGGTGACGAAACTTGGCTATATTATTACGATGTCCCAACAAAATCCCAGAACAAGGTGTGGCTGTATGAAGATGAGGGTACTGCTGTGACTGTGCGAAAGTCAAGGTCAGTGAAGAAAAGGATGATCGCAGTATTCTTCACTAAACGGCCTGACTCGGGTTGTGCTAGAAACACAAAGGACAGTTACTGGGAAGTGGTACTGTGAGACTTGTCTTCCTCAGGTCATCCAGGCTCTCAAGCAGCTCCGTCCATGGTCACGGTTCAACACCTGGCTCTTGCATCACGACAATGCTCCAGCACATCGTGCTAATGTAACAATGGATTTTCTTGTCAGATCAGGGTTGACTGTGCTTGATCACTCTCCATACAGTCCTGAATTTACCCCATGTGACTTCACACTCTTCCCAGAAGTGAAGCTGAAAGGGCGGCGTTTTGCATCCGACGAGGAGCTTCTGGCAGCATGGGATCAAGAGTGCGAAAATATAACCGAAGAAAAGTGGCAGAGTTGGTTCAGTGACTGGTTTTGACGTATGGAGAAGTGAATTAAGTGTGGTGGAAATTATTTTGAAAAAGTCTAAAGCCTTCACTCACATTGCAAAACTTTCCTAGTGCCCTTTGTACATTGTTCGCTGGATGGTATCGTTTTCAGTAACATCATCTGAAAGTTATAAATCACATATTACTTCGCAGAAAGTTTTCAAACTAATATATATTTGATTGAAATGGCGTATGACTTTTAGTGCTGGAAGTGTGCGAGGACATGTTCGGCTCACAAGGTGCACGTCTTTCAATTGACTCCCGTAGGCGGCCTGCGTGTCGTAATGAGAATGAAATCATTATGAAGACGACACATACACCCAGTCCCCGCGCCAGCGAAATTAACCAATAATGGTAAAAAATCCCGAACCTGTCGGGAATCGAATACGAAACCATTCAGCCATAAAGTCGGACTATATTTAATTTAATTATTATTACTAACACTTACTTCTGGGATGTGACTTTACTCCTCTGTTAAGTATTTAATCATTGTAGCAAAAAAATGCTTCGAATTCGGCGTTTGAGCCAGATAAACATACTGTGAGTTTATTGGCAATTGCAAGCGTTGAACAACAAATATTTAGAACTTTCAGAATCAACAAGCTGCTCTCTCACCTCCAAATCTTACACAGTTAATTTTTCAGATTTTAAATTGTGTGTTATTACTGACTAAACATTATTGATAATTCACCAAAAATCTCACCTAGGTGCAGATACCAGCACAAAATGACTGTCCTGTATCACAAATCTTAGCTATAATTTTGAAATATTTATTGGTTAATGAAATTAACTTCCAAATTTTGACACAGAGGTACTTCTGTTAACTGAAGGTAAGAGGGTTAGATGTTTTGGGGTAACCGAAATTTCAGATGGTATTTAAATATTGATTTTTGGCGTCTAAAGGTAGAAACTGATTCATTAAATAGTTTAAATTAAAATAATGTTTCAGTTAACTGGATTTAAAGAATACATACAGTATGCCAAATCATTGTTTGTTTTTCTGAAAAATCGTTTATTTTCACAGCGTTCCTTGTGACAGTATAGCGCCTTTATTTTATATTACGAAGAGCTTCATTGCGTTGTTCAACAATGCATGAAACTACCTGAAATATATTTTTCAGAAGAGCTCGTTCTTTTAGATAAATTACATAGGCAGCAATTAGGCCCATAGTAAGAGGAAAAACACTTACCTCTAACGCATTAAACACACAGAATACTTGATGACAACGCGAAACCAAACCATATTCACTCAGACAATCTTACAAAGAAACTTTATTGAGAGTCTAGAGAACACTAACCAGGCTTACGTGATGAGACACTGGCTAGAAAGTGACTCAAGTCTAAGTGCATCTGTGACTCACACTCATCCTTGATCATTTCTTTTCTATTGGAAAGACAAACATAACATTTTCTTCTTAAAACTGAACCAATCGTCATTGAGCCTAGGAAAACGGCTTAGAACTCTGACAAAAAATGTTCGGTCATCTAAGGTACAGTATTGCATGATGTCAACGAATTTTCGTTTAAGTTATGCAAATGCTGCGGGTCAGTATTTCTCCCCTCAACATTGTCACATAACGGTATTTCGAGGCGCAACGGCGAAATATTATACTTACATAAAAATGGCAAAAAAACGGGTCTTTGGTTAATAGGATTTCGACAAGAGGGAAGGTTTGCTGTGTATCATAAAACTTCATTCTAACTAAAGGAATGTTTGAGTGGAATATATAATTCAAACAGTGAGAATATTTTTGCTACAATTTTGGTTCTGTGGTTCCCTTCAGTTACTTGCTCCTGAGAAAAATTGGATTTGAATGTTATTATTCTCTCATTGCCAATCAGTGCCGTAGCCAGGTAATGAATTTGGGGAGGGCTCATCCCGAACTTGCATGCGAGGTTTTAATGGCTTTTGGCTTGGCTGCATTCACAAAGAACGACGGAGACTCCTAGATCAGATTGCTGTTTCCGTATTTTCTGCGACTTCTTTTTACTTTTTTCTTTTCTTTCAGTAAGCATTATCATATGATAGACGTCTCGGGTAGGTGGAGATGACAGCAATGTACCCTTTCAATAGGCGGGTGGAAACCGATTCCTTTCCATTGGGATGCTGCCTCTGATTAACAATACTGATATTACAAAGGCCGAAGACAGATCCGAACCTCCGCAGAGGTGTACCTGAGCCGGAGTTTACGTACGGTAGGGTGGCCAGTTCCATTCCCCTCCACCATTCCCTTATCCCCCAACAACAGTGCGTGGCAACCCATCCACTTCTCGATCACACCCAATGTTGCGTAACTTCGGAGATCTCACGGGATCCGGTGTGTCAACACAGCTACGGCCGTTGGTCTAGTGTTCCAGTTGAAAAAAAAAATACATTTGCCGAATCGGACGTACGACAAAAGTAATCTACGTTTATATGCCACTTGTGATATTACAGTACGTTCAGTTTCAGATTAAGATCCATAGCCTCAGCGACTGCTAATGGACTCTCTCTTCAGTGAGGTAGAAACACCAGAGATGACTTATGTATTCATGCCTTAAATCTGATTACAGTTGGATCATATTTCTACAAGAATGGATGGGGCTTCGTGTGGATGAACCCCACTCTGCTATACGCTACTCTTGCCAATATCTCTTCTTGATGAGAAATTATACAGTCTGTATTATGTGGCTTGAGAGATATAGGTACAAATTGTATTAAAAATACCGAATAATACACAATAAAGCGCTGAGTTACAAACCAAGCACCTCGCATTAGGCTGCCTTATTTTTGTGGCATTGCATGCAACCAACGTAAATGATAAAACTGTTTTTATATATTGATTGAAATCAAAGTCTTCTCTCTCACTTGATTTTGGAAATAAGGAGGTTTCAAGAGAAGCGTACTAAAATATTAACATTTGCTACAGCTTAGAAATATCAGAATCTTGTTTCTGTAACTATCTGTTTTTAGATAAAGCGCTTACCAATTTAATAAGGAAATCAATCATTTCTTTGTGGGACGATCTAAAAAAATGTCAAAATTTTATATAACCGTGTACTACGTCTGCTTAAAATAAGAACAGCAATATCCCTTCTGGCATGGAAATTGATCGCATGTAACGTTGTAATTATTGATTTTGTTCAATTTCTATACATTGTGTAATAATATGAGTGTTATTTTTGGACTTATAATGAATCTTACGCAGACAGTGAGCAGAAAATTTATAAATGGTGGACAGACACCAAATCGAAAACTTCCTGGAATATTCGTAGTTTTACAAGCAAGACACTCTCACTAATATTACTTCTGGGAAAAGGAAGTTCGAAGGCTTTCAGTAATTCATTTACAATATGTTCTCTCAGAAATAGAATATTTCTCTGTAAAATCATGCAATGGATTTGTTAGGGCAACTCAAATAGTTCTGTGTATCTGAAATTGTATTGATAGGTTTTATTAGAATGAAATTCCTATCTTGAGACTTAACAACGAAAAGGGAGGAACATAAAAAATGCATTAAGTGAATCGAGTGGAAAAGATCACATGTCAAAATCTCAAAAACTGACTTATTGTGTTTAGCTTTTACACCCACGAGTGTGAGTAGTCACTGCGAAATACAGTCAAACCTCGAATTACCTCGGCAGCTGAATTTTATTTCGAGTCATTGACATTTCGGGATATAGAGAATTCCCGCCTTTGAGGATTGCACGTAATCGAATCACATGTAACTTCAGCTTGATGCTGTCATAAGTTTTACTTAACCATATAAAAAGAAACTCGAAATATTCTGCATCTTCTTATAGCAAGTCGTTGAAGATAGAATACATACAGTAGAAGGATATGTAACATACCTCCGTTAACACCTTGGAAAAAATTTATTAGTTGCTTCTGTTTTCCACTCTCGACTGACTCTCTATGTAGGATCGAAGAATAGTCAAGTCACTTAACGCCCGGTCTAGTGACGATCCAGGAGAGGGTTCATGCAACTCCTACTGCCTATGTTCAAATCACCAGGGGTGGACAAATAAGCTGCTATGTAAACATACTGAAGGCTGACGGGAAGATGTACTGAAGTACGGTAAGGAACAATAACACACAACCTTAAATGATGTAATGCACAGCTAACGTTGTGCAAAATTCGAGTTACAGAATATTTTCAGTTTCTATGGAGTAAATCTTTCCTTCGAGAAATGGAGAAATTCGTATAATCGAATTTCAAGCGATAGAGAAATAAATACACGTGAAGAATAGAACAGATGTCAGGGAAACTGGAATTATTTCGAGGTCTTAGAAATTCGAGTTATGGAGGTTCGAGATATCACGGTTCGACTGCAACAACATTATTCTAGACACCCTACCTTTGATCAAGGTTATGAGGGTAAAAATTCAAGGAAACTCGTCCATCGACGTAGTCGGTGACTGGCGTGACCTTAGACCAGCGGAGGAAACGCTCAGCTGTCGGCGAAAGCCAAAAACCTCCAAACATGATCAAAATCCAAATTCAGGTACGAAAGTGTTACGTGACACTAGTGCGCGATCTCATTGGTCTGACGTCATCGTCCAGGTTGACTGTATTAGCAGACGAAATTACACATAGTGTGCTTTGAGAAACATGATACAGCTCACGTATTTCCCCGTTATGTTAGTGTTTGATGCAGCTAAGTTCAATTTCTATACATTATGTAATAATATGAGTGTTATTTTTGGACTTACAATGAATCTTACGCAGACAGTGAGCAGAAAATTTATAAATGGTACACAGTTCCGATGCGCACTAGTACATCGCATACCAGCGCATTTTTTATTAATGTGCCAAAGGACCGTAAAACTAGGAAGAAATGGATTTTGGCTAGCCGGAGAAATTCCGGTGGTATATTGGATAAGTATACTGGTTATTGCTGTGAAAATCATTTTAATGTACGTTGAATTTTTTTAACTTTTTATCACTTTTCCATGTCTGCTATTCTACTGGTAAACCATTAAATTTGAATCTATGATGCTTTAATTAAATGCTACAATTACATCTTGGGATATGAAGGTATTCAACAGTGCGTAAGTTAATGCTGATTATTAATATATTCTCCAAACCTAACCCAAGTTTTGGGTGATCCCTGTCAAATTAATAAACCAAAGTGTTTATGAATTAAATTGATTGCTCTAATTATAAAAATTGTTTTATCTTGGCATATGGCAATTGTTTATTTATTTATATGGAGGGTAATAGGAGTAGAGGGGAGTCATCAGGACTATTTTTGGATCCAGTTTCTATAGATTTAAAGATAAGAGATCTAAGCGAGACCACAGAACTAGTTACAAATACAGGATGTGGCGGCGATTAGTAAATTCACAGAGGCTTGCAGACTGAACGCTGAAAGATATAACAGTCTATAATGAATATTTATTTATTTATTTATTTATTTATTTATTTATTTATTTATTTATTTATTTATTTATTTACGAGCTTACATTTTTAAACAAATTTAAGCTACAACTAAATACTCTATAATATAATCGAAAGCAAGTGTGTACGTCATGAAAAACAAAATGAATTTAAAATGAGCAAATGTTTGTCTCTACTAACCCATTGCTTAATGGTTGGAGTTGTCTCAGGCTTATAAGTTAACCATGCTCATTAATAATAAGTAAAATATTATTAATGAAATAAATAACATAATTGCGCACGCTGCAATTAAAATATATTACTAGAAATAATAGTGATGTTTGTGTTTAAAATACTGTCCAAACTTAGCCTAAGCTTTAGATAACAATATTATGTATTTGACTCCCGTAGGCGACCTGCGCGTCGTGATGAGGATGAAATTATGATGAAGACGACACACACACACACACACACACACACACAGAGTCCCCGTGCCAGGGAAATTAACCAATGATGGTTAAAATACCCGACCCTGCCGGGAATCGAACCCGGGACCCCCGTGACAAAAGGCCAGCACGCTAACCATTTAGCCATGGAAACGTACCGAGCTTTAGATTATACATGCCAAATAAATTACCCAAAGGGTAAAAACCACAGCACCCTAAGACATTTCTATATTGAGTTATTAAAACGTCACCAATAAACTGTTCTTGTTGGATATGCTCAGCTTGTGACAAATTAGAGAAATAAATTAAATATATTTAATCAATCTATATTTTTCAGGAATGATAGGTTATCCGGGTTCGATTCCCGGTCAGGTTTGGGATTTTTACCTGGACTTCAGGGCTGGTTCGAGGTCTACTCAGCCTGCGTGATTAGAATTGATGGTGAGATAGAGGCACCGGTCTAGTAAGCCAAGAATAACGGCCGGGAGGATTCGTCGTGCTGACCACACGACACCTCGTAATCTGCAGGCCTTCGGGCTAAGTAGCGGTTGCTTGGTAGGCCAAGGCACTTCAAGGGCTGTAGTGCCATGGGGTTTGGTCTGTTTGGTTTGGATAGGTTATAGAATTATAGTGCTATAATTCTAGCCATATTTTTATGTTTGCGCCGTAGTCCGGCTTGTTACGTTAGAAATAGTGAAAGCCCAACAATTTAACGTATTTTCTATTTGGGAACCAATCTATAAATAAATTGTTAATTTATTTCTATTCATGTTCCTTGTTATTCTAATACTATGAAGTACAGTACATTGCACGTACATAAAAGATGCCAATTACCAATTTGCTTTTGATCCCCGAATTCCCGCAGGCCCAAAACAGTCACTATTTTTCTAGAACGATGCCACCATGATGGCATCCACACATGGTAGATTGCCAGACTTTGCTCTTTTGAACCCTTCTGCCATTTGGAAGTTACTCGCGATCACGAACAATACGCATTCGGCTTTTAGTAACAGCTGATGCACAGTGGCTGGTAGAGCTTCATGCTCCGCCTACATCACAGGACGTTCTACTCACCTTGCGGAAGGAGAATTTTAAATATTTGTTTAACGAACCAGAATGTGCTATTGTAGCACGACTGGCTCTATAAACAACACCTTCCAAAGCATAAAGACGCACTAGCCGTGCTCTGAATGTCATACACATGACATGACCTATTCAGCTTCCATACCGTCACAGCCAGAAAAGAGAATTAGACTTCATTAGCTGTATTTTGTTCTGGGCTACACCAAGAGACAGATGAAAAAATACTGCATTCATCAAGAAACAGCAACTGCTGTATTTTTAAAATTATTATTCTGATAAATGAAGATATTTATAGGTCCGTACTTCTAAAAGAAAGAATTATACTGCGGAGGTGACCCGAGAAACTACAATTTCATTAAGCAATCAGGATCTTAATGGATGATAGTTGCGTTACAGATTAAAAAGTATTTATACTCAAAGAAGTTTGAAGAAATGTAACACTACTACTATTAAAATGTTTTCATTCCTCCCCTGAAGGGGGAGGCGGGCCTCTTAGACGGTGACGCCGTCTCTCAGGTCGGGAGATTTGTTACGGTGAAGGAGATCTGTGGAGAAGGGTGAAAGGGTTGGCAGCCGTGGCCTATACTAGGAACTGTCCCGACATTCGTCTTAGTGCAGGAGAGTGGAAAACCACGGAAAACCATGCTTAGGACAACCAACGGTGGGGTCCAGGCCCTCTCCGTCTCCCAAACGCAGAGGCGTAGAGCCACGGCAGAGCCGCGACCAACCTTTCTCTGCTCGGGTGGTCAGTCGGAGTCCAGAGTCGTCGAACCAGCCGAAACCCATTCTGTAACCTCTGACCCGGAAATGTAATATAAAATGTGACCAATTATGCAGAAATGATTTTTTTTGGTGGGGGGGGGGGACTTTTGTGGTTCTAAACTTGGAATAAGATATCGAGCAATTTTTAAAAATGTTAGTGCTTCTAGGTGCAATAGTGCAGAAGATATTAATTACTGACTCTTGCCATTAAAAAAGCTGTATTTTGAAGGAAAGCATAATTAGAGGTTTCCCCCCCTTTTTTTAACAATTATACAAAGTTTTCACGATATCTAGTGGCAAAAAATTGAGCTGCTGCGTAACTTAGTTTGTTAAGACCACCCAAATAGGTAACGCAAGAAGTCGAAATATATAAGTCCAATGTTTAACCCCAGACACTTTCCCTCAGTTCTGCTGTAAAATTTCCATTGCCGACTTCGGGGCCCCTTCTGTGCAAGTGGTCACAAATACAGGGTGTCCCAAGAGGAATGGTTAATATTCAGGGATATGACAGGAACGATAATTTGAAGCAAAAACCTTCATATGGACATATGTCCTATTCCGAATGGCTTCTGAGAATACAATGTGCATTTGTTTTTGGGCTAGTGTCGCCCAAACTCTTTGACGTTTTATTCTAGCCCATCCTACCTCGTTGCTTTCAACCTCTTTGATCGGGATGTCTCTTTGCCTTAAAGTCCATGGTGTGTTGTGAGTGTACTGTAGTAGTGTGAGGGAATGAGTGTGTATCAGAGAGAAGCATCGGTTAACTATGGTTGTAGACGCGCTGGATAAAATGCCACACAGCTACACTAAGGAAGAATATGGAGATATGGCGAATGTTCACGGCTTATGGGATGGTAGTGTTCCTGCTACTGTCGAGAAATACCGTCACGTGTAATACTTGGTCGTAGAGTGTTTACTAGAGTTTTCAGCACATTGCGTGAAACAGATATTCTTCCAAGTTCCCACCTTCTGAATGTGTAGTTCAACAACCTGCGCAGGAACAACAGCGCATTGTTGAAATGGTGCAGTGTAGTCCTACTACCAGCGCACGGTGAGTTTCTGCACGTATCAATGTTCCACGAACACGTATATGGCGAACATTACGTGCAGAAAACTTGTACCCATTTCAAGACGGGCCTAAAACAAATGTACGAGGGCTGATCAACAAAGACTGAGACTAAATTTTTCATAGATATTTATTACTCCATTTCAATGTTTACATGATCTTTTACAAAGTAGTCCCCTCATACTTCAATGCACTTCCTACAGCGTCTCTGCCAGTCCTTGAACACATGCTGCAGACCATTCTTTGTCAGGTCCTTGAGAATCGCCTCACTTTCCTTGAGCACTGCTCCAGAGTTCTCAAATCTAATGCCCCTAAGCTTTGCCTTTAATGATGGGAATGAAAAACCACAGGGCCTAAGATCAGGGCTATAAAGTATATGCGGTACACAGGTAATGTTGAATCAAGCCAGAAACTGCATGACTTGATTTGCGAAGTGAGGCCGTGCATTATCATGATGAAGTCGCCACCCAGTCCGAGAAAGCTCTGGTCGTTTCTTTGCAATGTGCTTCCTCAGTTTAGCCAATACTGACGTCTAGTATGCTGCTGTAACAGTAGTGTGTGGGGGGGAGGAATGCATGCTCATTGTCTGGTATGTGAAATGCACGTAGTGTCTGCACAATACAGCATTACTACCAACCTACCGATACGAAAGTGCTGCCGTCTACGGACATTATACATAAAAAACCGCTATTTTCAAATATTTATGTTACACATAGGAAACTATTACGGATGCTACGTGAAAAAAACCGTCTCAGTCTTTGTTGATCAGCCTATGTACATTAAATTTGTTCTATCTCGGAAACTAATCGGAATAGGCAATATGTCCATATGATTTTTTTCTTCAAATTATCATTCCTGTCATATCCCTGAATATTGACCATTCCTCCTGGGACATCCTGCGTATATATAAAATTTTGAAATATTGAAATATCATTACATAGCGAAAAGTTATATTCTCTCCCTGAGTGAATTACAAATTGATATGTTCTATACATTGCTTGATTGTTTTTCAGATTCACAAGGCAGAGAGCCGGAGAGTAAAGATCTTGATAATATTCTTTGATACATTTGAGAGGAATCTGAAGAAAGCAAGAATGCATTGTTTAAAACGATTAGCTAGAAATACTTCAATGATTGCGACCATTGATATTCGTAGAACCTACAACTTATAAAAACGAAGAATGCCTGCGTGTGCTTCAGCTTCAAGGCTCAGAAATGCAATAAGCTTTAAATTAAAGTCCAGAGTACTGAGGATGCTTACTAACAGACCACGCAGAAAAACATTCTTTGAGGAGAGGTTTTCTCTGATTTTTAAACTGAACGTGTTGACTGAACGAGTTCAGCAAACGAATGGCTATACGCGAAAGATATTCTAGCTATGTAGGAATAAAATGACAGTGACCGTTCTGGCAAGCGTGATGCCTGTTTCTGTTCCAACGAATCCCTAAAATCAGTAGTATTAATTTATTTTAATTCATTGACTTGGTTAGTGCCCGGTGCGAACTATTGCGTGTATATCAAATGTTCAATTTTAACACTTAATTTACATGACTTACATGACTCAATTCCTCCTACTATGTACGGACATACATACTGCCTCGCATAACGACCTCCATCTGACTCTGTTAATGACCATGTTCTTCAGTTCAACCCACGATTTTCCATCACTCCGCTCTTCTTCGTCAATAGTAAGTTTCTAGGTTCTGTCGGCAGTTCTCGTCTTCGAGCGTGTCTAGAGCCACCTTCTCCACTGCTACATCGGTTTCCAGAAACACATGTCTTTGTTGGATATAACTTAGAATAGAATACTCCCATCCCCTAGTTGCGGATCGCCAGGAAGTGGGGAGAAAGTAATAATGTATTGCAATCAAAATTATTTTGATACATGCATGATTTTGTTACAATTAATTTGTCTATTACTACCCTAAATATTACAATTACGTCTTGTCACTATTTACACCCGAGCTCTAAATTGTAGTTTCTAAGATTTCTTTCTTTCTTTCTTTCTTTCTTTCTTTCTTTCTTTCTTTCTTTCTTTCTTTCTTTCTTTCTTCCTTTCCTTCTTAATCTGTTTACCCTCCAGGGTTGGTTTTCCCTCGGACTCAGCGAGGGATCCCACCTCTACCGCCTCAAAGGCAGTGTCCTGGAGCGTGAGGCTTTGGGTCGGGTGATACGACTGGAGAAGTATGAGCAGTACCACGCCCACGCGGCCTCACCTGCTATGCTCAACAGCGGCCTTGTGGGGGATGGGAAGATTGGAAAGGATAGACAACGAAGAGGGAAGGAAACAGCCGTGGCCTGAAGTTAGGTACAATCCCGGCATTTGCCTGGAGGAGTAATGGAAAACCACGGAAAACCACTTCCAGGATGGCTGAGGTGGGAATCGAACCCCTCTACTCAGTTGACCTCTCAAGGCTTAGTGGACCCCGTTCCAGCCTTCGTCCCTCCTACCGCCGGGTATCGAACCCGGGCCTCCGAGCGTGGCAGCTAATCATACTAACCACTACACCACAGAGGCGGACAGTTTGTACGATGTAGTCATGTAGTCTAGGACAACATGTATCTTACCTCTATTCATTTGTGTTAGTGCAAGTATTTAATTGTGTCACGAGTCTGAACAGTATTATCCTTAACTTATAATAGGCCTATGCATTATGAATTAGTTGAATGAATGAATGAATTAATTAATTAATTGCCTGATTGGATTGTATTCATGCATGCATGAGAGGATAAACACTCCTTTCTTCCAATCACTGATAGCCACCAACAGAAGAGAGAGCATTCAGTAATGGATGAGTGACTGAATACTTCAATGAATTGTATGTTCTCAGCTTACATCTATAGAACTCCAGCAGAAAAGGTGAGAACATTCCATATGCATGAATACATGACAATGAGTCAGTGAATGAATGAATGAATGAATGAATGAATGAATAAATGAATGAATGCTCTCAGCCTGTATATAAGGAACTCCAGCGGAAAAGGTGAGATTATTCTGTGTGGATAATTGCATGAATGAATGAATGAATTAATTAATTAATTGAATTCATACATGCATGAAAAAAAGGTCTCTTCCAGTCACGGATAGCCACCAACCGGGGAGACAACTCTTATCTTTAAATGATTTAATGAATGAATGAATCAATCAATCAATGTCCTCAGCCCACAGCCGCGGCACTCCAGCAACCGAGGAAGAAAAATTTAAACTATTGTAACCTAAGGAAATTCACATGCAATTAATACATAGATATAACGTCAAGCTATCTTACATTCAAGATACGGCACAAATAGCGACAAAAAACCTGGAGGCGCGTGGCTGATGGTGTTGAAGTTGGTTCATTCTGTATTCATCACAATTTTTGTAAGAAAAATACTACTCTATCAGCAAGATTAAGACTGCATTATTTGGAGAGGTGTGACTGTTATATTTCAGGGGAATTGACTTCCTGTTTTTGGAGGATCGAATGCAGGATATCTTAACATATCATAATATAACAAATATCATAAAGGGTGAATGCATGCCTGTGTCGGTACATTTACTGGCAAGTTAAAAGAACTCCTGTGGGACAAAATTCCGGCATATCGGCGTCTCATAAAACGTAAAAGTAGCCATGGTACGTAAAACCAATAATATTATTAAATACACTCTATTTTACATGTTACCGTGGTTTGGTGGATTAGCAGAGGTGAAAGAAGGTGCGGGGGTGAACAGGTCTCAGGCTACGAAATTAAAGTTAATTTAAAATTTAACAAGGTTTTATTTTCTTTTCAAAATTCAGAAATAACAAGAATGGCAGGTACAGAGTAGCAAGGCAACAAACGTACAATTACAGTATTTACAGGATTTGGGCTTTGAGCCCCGAACTCACAATTCTTGGGCAACTAGCCCAACTTTACCCCAAAACAAGATTTAACAGAGGGGCAGAAATCCCCATTCATGCCCAGGGGCGCTTGCTCTAAATTACACAGAAAAGCCTCCTCGAGGCATACATACTCAATTTTCAAGAAAGAGCCACTCGCTCTCAACTTTAAGCCTATCAAAGGCCACACCAAACTCCACCTTCAAGTTGTCCTCTAAGGACATAGACACGGGGGTAAAATACCCAACCTACTGAGGTCTATTAAGTGAGAAAAAGGGTAATTACATGACCTCCAAAATAACAATTTGTGAGGAGGCGATCTGCACTCCTAATACCTTTTGTTTAAAACCTAATCTGGCTCTAGGCCGCTAATGCAAGGGCTAATCCCATACTAAAGAGGTGACTTTAGAAGGAACAATTTACATAATGTTAAGGAAGAATCGGTTATGAAAAATAAGTTCACCTCAAAACAATATGAGTGGGAGCTCGAGAGGATTAAGCACTCTCTATCCCAATATGTAGCTTTAAAAGAGAATAGATGCTAAGAGTCTTTACATTTTATTGAAAGTTACATGGTGGAAACGCTTCGGACCCGCCCCGAGAGTTAAACTGCTGAGCTAGCAAGAAAATAAGTTATTAAACGGCCATTACCTTGTTGTTGTACTGCTGCCCGAAGAAAGAGGCGCTTCCCGCCCCCTGCTACGTACTTTACACTATGAAAGTTGGTACTGAAGTGGCGCAGAGACCCGAAAATCAGCAGTTTATATACTCTCGTGGAAAGTTCGAGGCGTTTCGGAAATGAGAACACCCGCCCACCCAAAACTTTATTGGCTAGGGTTAAGCAAGATATTCAAGTTGGAGAAGATACATCTGATTGGTCAGAAATTAATTAAAGAAATTCGGGATTGGCTAAATTCAAAACAAGGGGAAGGAAAGGGTTATACAGCCAACTTAAACAATAACAGAAAGAAATTTAAAAAGGAACAAACTTTTGAAATAAAAATTTCTCCAAAAAAACAGTTCTTTCACTTCGCACTAGGGTGCACCATTGCAGTTCTTCAGTAGTGTCCTCTAGAAGAGAAAGTTCACACTTCTTACTACAGGTAAAACAAAAATACATCGAAAATGACCCAGTTCAGAAACTCCAAAATTTCCAAGTAGTGACATCTTCTGAGAAACTTGAAAATTAACACAGTAGATAAAGTTCAGACTTCCTCCAGCAGAGGAGTTTCAACTGGCGCAGAGTTTGAATTAGCGGCGTGGAGGTGTACCGCCCGGTACATTACATATTACAAAATATTAGTTATTCAAAATTATTTCTTTTCTACAACGTAAGAAGACCTGTTTCTTTTTCATATTGTTTCACAGTTTAAAACAGTTTAAAATCAAAGTAAATAAGCGTAGGCTATAACTGTACAGGGTATATTCTATCCTGGCGCAAGATACACTCTGACATACTCGTAGAATGTTCAGAAAACTTTTTTCAATCTTAAAAATTATTGATATAACTTATTCTAACTTTTTCTCCTACTCCTACTTATTTTTTCTTCCTGCCCTGTCTGGAGTTATGTATTCACTATTGCGAGTTTCTGTGGTTGTTAGTGCTGTGGTGTATTTTGTGTTGATGAAGAGAAGTATATTAAGCCGAATACAAACACCCATTCCCCGAGCAAGGGGAATTAATCCTACGGAATTAAACCCAAAATATTCTTTAAAATGCTGGAAATCAACAACAAGGAGCTATCACATTTAACCAATCTTTAAATGACAACACCCTCAGCCAAGGGCCATTTTATCTTTCCAATACGAGACTGATTCAGCCCATACTGTTTCTTCTTCTTCTACTACTACTGTTTCTTCTTATTCTTCTTCTTCTTATTATTATTAGGGGCCGAGGCGGTAAAGGTGTGCTCTGTTCACCTGGAGGAACGCGTTTTCGATTCCCCGTCAGAAAGTTAGAAATTTAAGAATCGAGATTTCCACTTCCGGAGATGCTCGTGGCCCTGAGGTACATTCAGCCTACACCAAAAATTAGTACCAGGTTAATTCTCGGGTGTAAAGGCGGCCAGGTGTAGTGCTAACAACACTGCCGCAACAAGTACCGAGGTTACGGATAGTGGAAGCCTTTATTTCCACCCCCACACCCCCTCCCCTCAGGGTCTTCATGGCCTGTACAGAGATGACTTCGCTTTTTTCTAAATTATTATTATTATTATTATTATTATTATTATTATTATTATTATTATTATTATTATTATTATTATTATTATTATTATTATTTAGAGAAGGGCGTGATCAGATCATTGGCTTAATTGCTCGTTTCCGTAATGCTGAGGTTGAAATACCTTTGGTCCAGTGTTGAGACTTTCATCTCAAAATATCCTGTGGCATCAGGAAGGGCATCGGTCTTAAACCCTCGGCCAAAACCAAAACGAGCCTGGGTGACTCCAACGACCCCAGCACTACCTAGTATAAGCTCCTTCTTGTTATTATTATTGTCATCATTGCTATCATTTTGTATTTTGGGCGGTGGTTTGTCGTTTTTGGGATTTGCTTAATTAAGATCCGAGTTTTTTTTTTTTTTTTTTTTTTTTTTGCTATTTGTTTTACGTCGCACCGACACAGATAGGTCTTATGGCGACGATGGGACAGGAAATGCCTCGAAATGGGAAGGAAGCGTCCGTGGCCTTAATTAAGGTACAGCCCCAGCATTTGCCTGGTGTGAAAATGGGAAACCACGGAAAACCATCTTCAGGACTGCCGACAGTAGGGTTCGAACCCACTATCTCCCGAATACTGGATACTGGCCGCACTTAAGCGACTGCAGCTATCGAGCTCGGTGATCCGAGTTTTAACGCCTTGAAAATAATGTTCCGAAACCTCCAACTGGTCGTATAACAATACTGTATATAGATGGCTACCGCAGAATACGATCACCAAGGGAACACTGAGCAGAAACTAGATATCGGAAGTTCTTTCTGAACTTCATGGAACTTGGACATATCTTGTATTTCTCTGGATAGCGGGGAGGGTGCCATTTCTAAAGTGAAAGTCATGACTTACTTGAATCTAACATTCCAAGCAGATGAGAGAGATACATATCTTGAAAACCATGCGAGAAAAGGCGTTGACTAGTTCAAGTCCAATTATTCTGTGTTGGATTAAATGTCGTACCGTAATAGTAGCTTTCGGCAGTTACTACGAATGTGTGCATGGTTATAACTATTACTGTGCTGTAGTACGGCGTTGTCATAAACGCTACTGGTGGTTTTCACCCTCGGCAACGCACAGTGGAAACCTTGGGTGATTATTTCAAAGGTCTGTAACCAGCGGAGACCTGTCCTTTGTACGTAATCTTGTGTATTTGCTGCCTATATCATAATAAAACAATGTTTACCAATGACCTGTGTTTTGTCACTTTCCTACGAGAATCTCCTGCAGTCAAACTTTGTTTTCAGGCACTATGCATAAGTACATGCCCTATATTTCCAAATGCATGTCTTAGATTTTCCGTGCTGTCTCCTGTTCGCGAGATAAAGATAGTTGCCATGACTTATGACTCGACCCTCTTATTTTCGTGTTCCGACCTCGGAGATCGGTCCCCTCATCACACCAGCTGCAAGGTGGCAGCGAGTGGAGGCTTCAGTTTTCAATTTCTGTACAAAGTTGGAAAGTATGCAAAACGTAGAAAATCGACCATGGGGACTTCTTGTGTTGTTTTCGAGTGTACTAACAATTCCACTCCACGATTACTTCCCACATATTTGGGAACGCCTTGTATACTACTGTTTTGGAAATCATTCCTTTTATGCACTATCTACAAAAATGTAATTGGGCACCTGTCGGCAATGTTTGTTCGTTTGAACGTTAGAACTTCGTATGTAGCGCCACCACTTGCGACTATATCGCCATGTTCTCGACAAGAGTGTACAGGACATTAACAAGGATTCGTCGCTATTTCCCCTGCAACCTATGCGAGGGATGGTCAATGGATTTTGGCCCCCCGAGACCCCGCCCGGCGGCCCAGTTCGTCTAAAAGATGTTTTATTGGATTGAGGCCGGGATTCTGGGCGGGCCATTACAATCGGCGAACATTTTTGTCAGCGAACCACTGCATGGTAGCCCCCGAAACATAGCATCTAGCATCCTGGAAGAAACAAGGGTACATTCCGTAAAAGCGCCACATTGCTGGGAGCATTTCACTATAAAAAATGGTACAATATGCTACTGTGTTCTTGCTGCCAGGGGAAATCCCCCTCCAAAGTACAACAAACAGCCCTACACCACCATCGAATTTCCTGTCTGGCAATATACACTCCGGCAAAAGATGTTCCCTGGGTAGACGCCACACCAATGTGAATTTAGACCCACCGGTCCACACAACCGAATTCTACTGGTCCAATGTCCACTTGCGATGTAGTTTTATTGCCTTCCATGATATGGGCCTTATTTGCCGCTGCTCTTCCGTAATATCCACGTTTATGGTCCTCTATACACAGTGGTCCAATGGAAACAGGTACTCCTGTTGCTGCATGAAACTCCTATCGGACAGTAACCATCGAGCGTGCCCTATTTTTAATATATGCTTATTTCAGGATTATGTGACATGTCGGGGCGAATGACTTGCATCTGTTTAACTTCACTGCAATCGCCCTGTTAGACAGCTCACCGAGGTGGCAGCTCACAATCATGCCCTTATCCGAGCCTGGTAGCTATCTCCTCGTCAACTTGTTCTCGTACGTCCTGAATCATATGTTTGCCGCACAGGTCAACTGACGTGTTAAATTATCAAGCATCATAAATTCTCAATTACTTTTTGATGGATAGTGTATATTCTAAGCAGAATTTCTCCCAGTTTTTCATAAAATAACGTGGAAAACATATAGTAATCAACATAAGTAAGTCTCTAGCTGTATGAGATATATCCTATCCAAATACTCGTACTTGACGTGTTGATAGATAGTTCAGAAAAGTACGCACTACATGAAGATATTGAAATGAACTAATGTGATGAAAATAATCACAAAACTAAAGAAATCCTGGTTGCTGATGGGATATAATAAAACTGCAAGTGAGAGTGATGTTTGTTCGGCCGTAACTCAGAAACGGCTTGAAATATTTTAAAGAAATTATACGAAAATTTAGGTGCTTTTGTAACTTAAATATTAGACTATAAAAATTAACTCAAAAAGCGCGTTCATTGAAATAAAATGTAGGACAAGTCAGCAATACATTTTTGGCCTTGACCTAGAAAAGTTCTGACATTCCCAAACGACTGCAGATAGAGAAAAAAACAGCGAATAAATGATTTCTACATCTTGACTAGATATTCAAATAGGTAAGCAAAAGCATATGTCTCTCTCAAATAAATTTCTATTGCCACGAACCTACTACGCTGGCGTAGCATGGGGAGAGGTGATACTCCCATGTTGTGCGTCCCAGGTGGCGGATAGGGGGATCGTAACCGGTTTGCCGGCGGACTTGAGGGAAATAAAATACCTCTCGCAGACCAAACACACAACCCCCTGTGGGTTGGGGACGCAGACGAAGAATACACCTACGGTATCCCCTGCCTGTCGTAAGAGGCGACTAAACGCGGCGACTAAGGGATGATAAAATTTGAACCATGATACTACTTGTAATTAGTACCACCACGCGGGAAACACCATGGGTCACTTATACTTGCACGTAGTACCACTATGCTGGGTACACAATAGGTTTGTGATTAGTAGCAATAGAGTGCGATGGCGGCTTTTACAGTACCTGTGATTCGTACCCCTATATGAGCAACACCATGGTTCTGCCTTGCCTATGCTTAGTACCCACTATGTGAGGAACACCACGGGATAGTACGGGTCCCTGTGTTTAATCCACTTATGTGAGGAACTCCATAGGTTTGCGTTGCCTGTAAATAGCGCCGCAGTGTGCGAAAAACCATAGGTCTGTGTTACATGTGCGAATTTCATTACATGTGCATAGTACCAAACTGTGTGGAATACCGCGAGTCTACGCTACTTTTGATTAGTACCGCAACATGACACGTAGCATGGTTCTACAGTATTTTCCTAGCGATTAGTACCATTATGAGGTGCCAATGACTTGAATTTTGAACCCGTTTCGACTACAAGCATCATAGAGTCTGTGTTGAGCTTTAGAAGCTGTCCCTTGGTCAGTAATACTATAGTTTAACGCTAAGTTTCTGGGAATATGGGGCATTGCGGATCGGATCCACTGATTGTTTTAACTTCACATCCATCAATTCATTCTTCGTCCTCACGTTTTCGAATTCTGGTCAGTGGAGGATTATGGATTTTTTAAATTGTCATACCATTTTGTCTCGTTTTGTACCATTAGGGACCTAAGACCTAGATGTTAGGCCCCTTTAAACAACAAGCAAGATTTCTCTTATTTCCATACATACCATTTACACAACAGTAAATGTTCTGGTGATTGCTACAAAAACCTGCGTCTCTTCATGAAAGTAACCTGCTCAATAGGAGAGAAAATATAATGATGCTGAAAAAGCGTTTTCTAGTCTAAAAAACCAAGTATAGCAGCCGCGAGGATTCACCGCACTAACCATGCGTCACCTCATAATCTCTAGGCCCGTCAGGGCTGGAAGTGCCATACGTTTCTTTTTGAAAAGGCGTTTTGCGGGAAGTATTTTGACTGCATTATTTTGAGATATCGCCTCCGAAAATCACTTGGTAAATAAACCGTCCAATAAGAGCAGGTGGATGGCTGGAGACCATGTTTATTTCGAAGGAAAAGTTTTAAAAGCAACAAGAGTCACTTCTAAATTTGCATAAATACTCTTAATTTAAGCAGTTAAAACTACTGCCGCGATAATTTGAACAGTTCAACGGTGATATGAGCGTTGTTTATGTTATTTCTTCTTCTTTCCTTACGGCCTCTGTAGGACCAAGGGCGGCATTGTTATGGTTTGGATTTTTTTTCTTCACCTCCAACAACCTCTTCATCCTCTCTCCCCTTCTCTCCATTCTTGAGCTGGTATTTTCAATATTCTCTTCTCTTTTTTCCCCACGGGTCCTTTTCTATCCTTTTCCAGTACCTTTCTTTGTCATTTAGCTCTGGAATATTGGTTGGTGTATATTTATTTCTCCAGTTCTCTGTCCCTTCCATCTTGATCCCCATCTCAGCCTAGTACTTCCAGAGTTCGACAACCAACGTATTCCCGTCTTTTCTCTCGTTCTACCCGTTGTCTTCCATACTCTTTTTGTCATTCTCTCGATGTCCTTCCTGATCGCATGTCAAGAAAATTTTATTTTTTGAGTTTTATTTCTTCGGAGACCGTTCTCATGTTTCGTTACAGTTCGTCCCTAGATTTCCGTCCCCATCTTTAACCTCCTCTTGTGATCCCAGTATCTTTCTCAGATTTTTCTTCCTTCCTTTTCATTTGCTCTGCCCCAAGCCTTCCTAATGTCATCGTCTCGGCTGTATACAATACCGCGTTCCTCACGGTTACCTTGAAGTGCCTGAGCTTTGCATCTATTGATAAGTTTCTTTTATTTTACACTTGTCTGGTCGCAAGGTAGGTATGTTATTTATAAGCATACCTTGCCTTGCAATATGTAGCTTCCACCGAAGTATCAGTGGCATTTATGGCTGTGAGATAATGGAAGTTCCTGATGTACAAGTCATGATGAATAATGTCTTTCAGAGCACGACCAGCAGGTCTGATTCTTATGAAATGTACTGGCCCTAGAACTGATCGTGCTGCATTAGCACGTTCCTGCTCAGTGGGAGGAAAGCAGTGAAAAACTATGTCTCCCATCGTCATGCTTTGTACGCTGGATTATAGCGTCGACATGATCTTTGGATGCAGCCAGCCTCCGCGCTGAAGACTTAGCAGACAGACCAGATCATACGCGGTCGAAGCAGTGAGGAACAACTGGTGCGTTAAATATGACACTATCTTGAAATACTGATTCACATCGGTCAAAATTTGAAGAGTGAATCTTAGTTTTCTGCTCATTAATGTGAACATTAATTTGGGCTGTATTTAAATTGTGCTAGTATTGTCAATTACTGTACAATTTCTTAGCAAGACTACATTCAATTGGAAATGTTCAAACATCTCTACTTATTCCAACTACAATGCGAAAATTTGATCTGCTATTACAACTCCTGAAAGGTAAATCTTCCCACTCATTTTTCTCATAAGATTTGCTACCGTATATGAAGAGAAATCATAAAACTAATACAAGATATCTAATTTACTCCAGAATACTCGTTACTCATTAGCTACAGTACAAATATGTTTACATAACATTCTTAATACTTTATCGATAAGGTTAAAGAATCGAGAAAAAATCCAAAGGAACCTTCTTGAACTTTCAAATAGAGATTCATTTAGATTGCATAGGCGACCTTTCAACTCCGTAAGAAAATATGTGATCACTCTGTATTAAGTTTACTTCAAGAGTGAAACCCAGTCAACATTTTCATTTTACAAAGTTCCCGTTTCCACAGAAACTTACTGACATGTTATGCAAAACATTCCAGCGAACTACTCCAACGAATGTATAGTTTCAGAAACTCTGTTTTATTAAGTTATTTAGTTATGGTAATTAATTTCCATCCTACTCCAAAAGGAGTAATTAAGTTTCTTAATTAAAATGTTCACATTACTTTTGGATTTATTTCCTAATAATCCTAAAAGTAGAGTTAGAGGTAAACATGGATAGTAATATACTTCACGCTAACACACATGCCAATCCCGCGGTACAGGCGTCTTATTCTGATAACCCAGGTTCGATTCCTGGATCGTCCATGGTCTGAAATGGGATTCACTCAGCCTAGTGTTGTTAACGGTGGGTACTGTCTGATAGGAGGGGCACTGGCCTAATCAAGGAGCCGAATGAGAATGTGGGCACACTGGCCACCTGGTAGTCGAATACCTGCTGGCCATCTGACTGGGTAGCAATCGTTTAGGCCAGCAGAAACTTTTGATGTTCTTCACAAATACAGTCCGTGACATCCAATTATTATTATTATTATTATTATTATTATTATTATTATTATTATTATTATTATTATTATTATTATTATTATTAGCAAAGGGGTCACTTATGACCACGTGGAATCAACATTTGTTGGCTTTTTCTGTTAGCCAGGTATTCTTTCATACGTAGTGAATGGGTGTGTTTTCGTTGCAGGGACCATATATGTCGGATAATCTTTCTTTCAACAGCTTCCAAACCCCGTGTGAATGTGATTTTTCTGATTTCATCTCGATCGAGTAGATTTGGTGATTCTAATTCTTTCAGGTCTTTCTCTCTCTGTTTGTACCAATTTCATCTACTGGTTTTATGTTTTAAATACGTGTAAATTCTGTGAGCCAGTCTGGTTGATCCCATTCTTTCTAAGTGCCTCATGTATTATTATTATTATTATTATTATTATTATTATTATTATTATTATTATTATTATTATTATTATTACTTCGTATGTCCATGATTAGTCTGGTGCAGCCTTTATAAGAAAGACTCTCCTACCAGGATGAATGGCGTGCGCCTTAGTCTGATAGGGGGCACTGTTGTGTGAGTCACAGGAATACTCGGAACAGCAAAAAACTCCCTGTCCCTGAGCCAAGTGAATTAACGGTTCATGATCTCAGCTGAATGTTGTAATAAACATGCTGGCATTATAGTGATTGACAGAGAGCAGAACATTGTTTTAGTAAGTGAACGGCGATTTAATGAATATGATACATGGGCAACAGTGGTACACTCTGGTAAAGAGAAGTGAAGCACTGCAAGCCATCTTTCATTCCAGCAACACTCTTCAATATCATTTCATTTCATCTGTCAGACATTAATCATTTCCCCAGGGGAGTGCGACAGGCTTCGGCAGCCGGCACAATTCCTATCCTCGCCGCTAGAAGGGGATTCATTCATTCAATTCCTGACCCGATCAAATGACTGGAAACAGACTGTACTTTTTCATTATTATTATTATTATTATTATTATTATTATTATTATTATTATTATTATTATTATTATTATTATTATTATTATTATTATTAATATGTTTTTGTTTGTTTAGCGTACTTTCAGTTCTCATGCCTCAAGCTTGTAGATTTAAAGAGACAATGGATGTCGGTATTTTATCCCGCAAGAGATCCTTAATATGTTAGAAGCCATCGACATGTATTTCGCATTGAAATGCTGTAAAATGCAACCGATCTCAATTGGAATCGGAACATTTATTAGTGTGGCCAGTATCCAGTAATCGGGAGCTAGTGGGTTCGAACCCCACTGTCGGCAGCCCTGAAGATGGTTTCCCGTGGTTGTACCTTAATTAAGACCACGGCCGCTTCCTTCCCATTCCTAGGCCTTTCCTATCCCATCGTCGCCATAAGACCTATCTGTGTCGGTGCGACGTAAAGCAATTAGCAAATAGAACATTTATTTTCATAACTGACGAACAACCGTTAATCGACATTTGCACTAAAGTTCATGTATTTTAGTAATACTTGAATATTGTAGCATTGTGAGTTTATCATTTTATTTATTTATTTATTTATTTTATTTTTTTATTTATTGATGTCTTTATTTGTGGCGAAGTTAGGGCTCTTGGCCCTCTCTTACACTTAACCACATTATGCGGCTTAATACTGAATCCAAACTTAATATTCAAACTTAACACAGTGTATATAATATAATAGTAATATAACTTAATAAACTCTAAAACTAAAAGATTACATCCTAAGTCTAAATTTAGAAAAATAAATTCAATATTAACTACTCTAGGTGGAAATCATAAAATATAACAGTAATTTATGTAAACTTTTGGGAACTATTTACTCCAGACATTCACTCTCACATTCACACATAACTACATGATATAGCCTACGTATTCAAGAGGAAATCTTTAGACTGTCTTTTGAAGGTAATTAATGAGGAACAACTTCTAATTTCAGGGGGTAAAGCATTCCATATTCTAGCGCCCGACACAAGGAAAGAATTACTGAAGGCAGATGTATGATGTGGAGGTATTGCAATTGTTGACCCAGATCGCGTGTCACGGTCATGAAAGGAGGATAGAAAACGGAAATTACTGGAGAGATATTCAGGTATATTTTCGGTCAAGAGTCGATAGATAAGGGTTGATACATGGTGATTCCTCTGCTGCTCTACTTTCAACCAAGAAAGTTGTGCATAAAAAGGGGATACATGCGAGGCAAAATTCAATGAAAAAATAAATCTAATGCAGGAGTTTAAAGCTCTCTGCAATTTCCTATTTTGTTCACTGGTAGCATCCAGCAACACAACATCACAATAGTTAAAAATTGGAAGTATCAATGTTTGAACCAGTTTTATTTTTAAGTTGAGAGGTAATACGGTCTGGTGAATCTTAAGGGGTTGAAGTGATGAGTGAACTTTCCTGCATACGTTAGTGACATGCTCACCCCAGTTTAAAGTTTCATTTATAGTGACTCCAAGGCTTTATACTGATTTACAGAATGGGATAGCAACGTCATTTAGTTTAATGACTGGAATTTGTAGACTGTTCTCATATGGCACCCACTCTCACCAGATCAGCACACGTCGGAATAACTCTCTAATTGAATTCTAATAGACATCTACTTTTCTTCACTTTTGTGCTTGCATTTTCAATTTGAACCAAACTACTAATAATTGTATACTTAACCTATCCAGTATGAATTCAATGCATTATCCTAAGAGTAACTGACGTAATTCGTTATTTTCAAAGTGCATGAATTATTGAACTTTCTCGTGATGTCCGTGGGTGTGCATGTCTTCATATCTTGTGAATTAAGTCTAGATGTCGTGTTTGATGGACTCCGTTTCGTTCTGTGAATAGCATTTCTCTTTCTACCTTCCCTTCATTAACACAGGAGTGAACATTAAACATAAAAAAGAATAAATACGGAATAGGGAAGGAAATAAAATGTACAACATTTAGACTACAGTATTAAAGAAGTTACCTTATTTTGAAACGAATGTAGTGTAATTGCCTCCGTACATGAACATCATTAGATAACATGGTGTTTAAATACGAAAATACAATTATTTATTTATTATTATTATCATGCTAAAGGTTTAATGTCACTCTAACACTTTCATACTTTGGTGACGATGGGATAAGAAAAGGGCAAGGACTGGGGAGGAAGCGGCCGTGACTTTAATGAAGGTATAGCCCTTTGATTTACCAGGTGCGCTAATGGGAAAACACAGAAAATCATTTCACGGCTACCGACGGTAGAGTTATAACCCACCATCTCCCGAATGCTAGCTTACAGCTACCGTGCAGTCAATTCACTCGGTGTATAATACGTTCACGTTGCATTGTCCACTTATGACTACCTCATCTAACTCCAATGACATTACATCCCTGCTGAGGAAAATTGTGTGGATAGGAAACAGTAATAAAATGTTTTCCAATGCAGCTCCATTAAGAAAAATGTAATGTTTTCATTTGAAAATTATTCCAGGAGACATCCCTGCTTTCATTTTGAATTTACCCAGTTCAAGGAATTAATTGTTCCATACTTTATACAAATTAGTGGAATGCAGCTCCGTTATCATTGCCATAATCCGAAGCTGAAAACTCTACAGATAGGCACGTTAAAGCAGAGCATAATGTTTCTTCGCCTTCTTCTCCTCAGCCAGTTGTGCGGTAGGCAGCATTGAAATGACAGGGTTTGGTTTTCCTCCCTTGTTGCTATCCAGGTAAGATGTTCCGGGCCTTCACCTATCTCGCCTGCTGTCCACTGTGCCATCCAGTAAGTTCGCACACTTTTTAGTATAATACATTAGATGACCGATTTTTCTGTTCTTTCCCCCCTGTTTGGCTTCCGGTAGAGTGAAGATTTCTCCTACCATTCGCAGAACCTTTTTCGCTGTACAGGTAACATTGATCATTCGACACCACCACCACCACCACCACCACCACCACAATTTCGTGAACTAACTTAAACTAGCTTTCTCCAGTTTTCTTCTGATCTATATGACCTAAATTCCCTACACATGTTTTCTGAATTGCTTCCTTCCTATTAGCATTATGTTAGATGACAGGAAGCTCCTCCACTTCTTTCAATTTGCCAAGGACCACTGTAGTCACCACACAACTTTTGCAACTCCCATCTGAAGCAAAGTCTTTCTAGGTAAGCGCAAGGATTTCACTGGATTCAGTATTTCTCCTTCAACCTCACCCCGCTACCCTCATCGTATAAACTCCCATTTTAATAACATCTAGAAAGTATCATAATTAATGATAACTTATTGGTATGCGACCTTCTTATCAGCTCCCCACTTGCATTTTTTATAATGCTTACTTTATTTTTTATTTATTCTCAAAATGTACCTTACCCTTAACTTCTTGCTTAGATTTTACAGATCTTCATAGGAATGTTGTTCAGTTTCTGTCACAAAGCACTCATTACAGAGAACTGAAAACACTTTCATTGACACTTCTATGTACTTCTTGCAAAGCGAGATAAAGCATAACCTTAAGTGTAGAAATTGTTTCTCTGCATGCAACAATGAAGTGATGAGGGAGGTTGGTAAATAGAAGAATTGTATGTGTGTTGGTTATTCAGCCCAAAAGCTGGTTTGATCCTCCATATCTCAGCAAACAGCTGTCATAGGTAGCCTAGGTGTCATTGAAGAGGCATACTAGGGAAAGGAGGAGTGAGATAGTTTCCCATTGCTTTCCTCACCGAGTCAAAAGTTGCTATTACATATCATTCTGCCAAGCCTACTGAAATTCATGCACCGACCGACACTATGGGCAGTATTTTTGCACCATTCCTAACAGGGACCGGCTGCATAAGGAATGGTATTACTAGCATCCCTCATACCTCGGCCACTTTCATATTGTCAAAGCTAAGGATGAGACTGAGACACGTCGATGGAAGTAACAACTTTATTCTAGCCCACACCAGAAGACATAAGCAAAGGCAAAGAGAATAATTATAACAATGAAATGGAGAACAATAAACGAAACCACTTTTCCCTTTGCGAAAATCAAATGATCATAAATATGTCTCACGGTCATGGACATCCATGAACGGCTGCTAATTACATATAGCAACCAGTCATATGACATAGCCTTCGCGGTTGCTAGTTAACACTGTCTCACCATCCATTCCTACCTTACATTACTACCTGCACGGTTGCTCTGGGTACACTTCTGTCACACATTTTGTCGCGCCAGTTTACGCAAATTTTCAGATGATCAGTTGCCATAAGACATATTTATGTCAATAGAGGAAAGTGCGGTTTGTCAGTCATATTGTGCGGTACAACGGCTTTAACTTCTGTGAAGAAAGAGTTGCTAGGAAAGGGGAAAGAGGACGACAGCGATGGCAGGGGTTTTAAGGAGAAATACAACTGGAGAGCCATCTGCACTTTACACTAATTGTAATAAAAATTTAAGTTTTCAGTCCTTAAAAGAGTGAAGGAATCGGCGATAAAAAGGAAGCGGCCACATAGAATGTGAAACTGATAGACTCTCTAAGTCTCTCAACCCTATTATCGTTGGAATCGCAATAAAGCGTGAGTTGATCAAGGGAGTTTGGATGGGAAAGACGAAATTGAGAAGGCTAGATGCCCAAGGCTTGGTACTGAAGTAATGTTTCCAAGTTGAGAACCCTAAGGGGGTGAAAAATGAAAAAGTGGATGATAAGGTTGATGAAGGCCATTTCTAAAGGAGAAATACGATAAGACTACCATTTCTTATTTGCGCTAATGAGGAAGGAATAATAAAGGGGTCTTATCCTTCGAATATATCGGTAAAAGTAAGGGGAGGATCAAGAAGCGCATGAACAGGAAATACTCCCTAAGACTTGCAAACGTTGAGAGAGAAAAAAGTTGACCAGGTCAGATGTGAAATGTGAAAGCGAGGTGGCTAGCACAAGTAATTGGAAGCAATGCGAAACTCCGCTTGATATGACTGAAGAGGATGCACTTAGAACAGGGTCAGCCAACTGTGTGTACGTGTGATGTCAGGTAACACGTCACACACTCTGCTCGGGCAGCGAAACGAAGTACTTAGTACTGTAACTGAGAAGTGAAGGCTAGAGGGGCGAGGGGAATCACAACGGCATTCCTAGCGGGAGGCCCAAGGGCTGCAAGTAGTACAATGCGATTATCTGTAGTACATATTTCTCTCGACATAATTTATTGTAACGTAACTTTGTAATGAAGTAGTATAAAAGGTATAAAGCAACTTTATTTTTACATATACAACCTAAACTTGCTTTTTCCGGTGAATCTTCGGAACTTATATTGAACACAAAATTGGTGTGTTTTACAATATCACCCACTGTAAAAATAGTGCTAATAATAACAAACAGCACAGTTTTACAACAAAAATAGTACAGAGAGTAATCTGTAAACTCAAAACATACGTTTTACCTCATGATATCGATACTCAGTTGCCACACGTGGGTTTCGTTGATTTTTGTAGTCTTGTTTCGTTGACTAGTTTTGCAATATTTGGAGTTAATGTTTGAAGAAACACTAAGTTTAAGAACACACTTCAAATCGTGACCTGATAACTGGCTTCTCTGTTTTGGTTTTGTTGATTTAAAATAGAAAAGGTTCGTTCACAGGCTTACGTGGAACCGAAAATACTCAACATTCTCGCTGCAAACCTATGCAATCGGGGAAACCTTTAAAAAAAACTTATGAGCCCAACTACTCCAGAATTGCGCCCTACCATAGAAGGTGCACCATCTGTTGCTATCGAAATTAGTTTGCTCCATGGCAAAGAAGCATTTTCAACAACACTTACAATGCAGTTGAAAATGTCGATGCTTTTCGTGGTATTCTTCATAGACACTAAATCCAGTATTTCCTTCCAAATTGTAAAGTTTTTGTCAACCCCTCGTATGAAAACGGCTAGCTTGGCCGTGTCAGAAATATCTGTGCCCTCGTCAATTGCTAAGGAGTATGCCCGGAAGCTTTTTGTCAGTTCTAATAATTGTAGGTGGACATCATCAGATAGATCTTGAATTTTTGTCGACACTGTTTGCGCGGACAAGCTGGTAGCTTCGAACTCTTGAATGATATTTAGACAAAACTCCTTACCTGCTAGAATTAAACATTCCTTTACTAATTCACCACCACTGAAGGGTTTAAGTTTCTTTGCAATTAAATATATAAAAAACTCGTGTCCTCATCCCGAGGTGGTGCAGCTCTTTTCAGGCACACCCCCATTGGAGGTGAGCTGCATGTATCATTTCAACCACATACCTGCCCTCCTGCCATTCTTAAATTTCTGTCAGTACCGGGAACCGAACCCGGGCCCCCGAGGACGGCAGCTAATAATAATAACCGTTACGCTACGGAGGCGGACTGTAATTAGATATGAAATTTTATAACTCAGTCGAACTGCTGACTCACTGATCGAATGCTCGACATGGTTATTTAATTTACCTTTTAGTTCTGTAATTACACGTACCCTTTCCTCGCCCTGATACTGATCATAATCTGCAGCGTGATACAAACTGTAGTGGCGTTGTAAATTATATATTTTTACATACTGTAGTTCTTTCCTACAAACTAAACATTTATCTGTAGCAATTGTATCATTTTCAACAAATAAATATAGATCTTCCCATAAAGATAAAAAGATCGGAGGCGTAGATAGCTTCTCGCACCGTGATGTGCCCGGTTCGTCCATACTTATGTACTGTACTGTACCACTAACACCATACGGCTGAGGATATTGATAGGTATGTCAAAATCATTTAAAAAAAACTTTATTCGGAACCTGATCCTAGATTTAACAATTTGGTGTATCTGGAAACTTATATTGAACTTTTAACCACGCCATTTTCAGTTGTTGCAGATATCGTTGATCTAGACCTACAATTAGAGTTATTAGATTTACTGTGTGATAGAGAACTAAGAGATCAATTTGTAAACAAGAAGGATTTGTGTGGCTTCTTGTGAAAAGTGTATATAAAAGCCGTAGCCACCAGCATGTATGGCACTTCACGTGTTTACTACATAGCGAGGCTGTCTCTTCGTGTCACTCTATGACAGCGGCTCCCCACCTTCTGCGCTCTTACGTCACATGGGCTCTCCGACGTCACTCTGTCTCTCTTACATCACACACCAGCCAGTTGGCCGACCCTGACTTAGAAACTTATGTTGAGTTGAAAAGACTTGTTTTAGAGAAAACCTATGGCTGAAGGGACAAGTCTTGCGTTAGAATATGTCGATAATTATAGTTTATAACTTGTCAAGTAGTTGAGAATACGTAACAGAAAGACATACTTGATTTTTATTTTGCTACTTGTTGAACACATCGAAGGTTTTCGACGACGGAGGATGGGAAAGGACTAGGATTGAAAATGTAGCAGCTGTGGCTTTAATTGAGGTACAGCACCATCTTTAGCCCGGTGTGAAAATGTTAAACTACGAAAAGCTACCTTCGGGACTGCTAACGGTGGGAATAGAACCCACTGTCTCCCGAATGCAGGCTTACCGCTGCGCGACACTAACCGCACGACTAACTCGCTCGGTGAGAAACATGTTGTGTACAGACTACTTATTGTGAAATAAATAATACCGACATAGGTTCTCGATCTTGAAAGACTAAGCGGATACTCACACGCGAAATGTCCCCCTTGTATTGGCATGTCACGTGATCAGCATGAAAATCTTTCGCAGTTATATTGCTCGGCTTCCTTGACATTGGTTCGCTATTCCTATATCGGACAAACCCGTAGCTAAATTCATCAGGTAGATTAAAACTTCTTCAAACCCTAATAAAATTACTAGGATTCTTTAACAAGACGGGGGAGACTTTATCCGTATAGGATTGGATAACCATCCGTGTAATAACTTGAAATAAAATCCATCAGATATCATCATTTAAGCTCTTCCTATTGGCAAGTTGTAGATATATTAAACCAATACATTTTACGAGAGCTCTCACTGAACCAGTACTGTGAAGATCAAATTCGTTCGGATGTCAGACGACTTCGAAGCAGCAATTTGAGAAATTGCTTCGTATATATAGGTCTCGTGAGAAGTCTTTAACTCGCCCTGCCTAAATTACGATCCTCCGGTGATTTAGCGCGAGCTATCAAAGTGTTCATTTCAATTCCTGTACATTCTCTCGTTCTCTCCAGTGACTGCAATTACAAATAGAAACTGTTATTTACCCAGCTCCTGGACTGAAGTATAATTAAAGCCATGCAATAACATTTCCTTGAGACTTTAAAGATATCAAGGAAGTGTTATAGTGAATATACTTACGAAATCGCTTTCAAAACGAGCTTCAGTAAAATGGCAAAAGATAAGAAACTTAAAAATCCTGAAATGCACGATAATATTAACGAATGAGTGAAAGCGTCTTTTCTTCAATGTCCCCCTTGTCTTGGCATGTCACGTGATCAGCATGAAAATCTTTCGCAGTTATATTGCTCGGCTTTCTTGACATTGGTTCGCTATTCCTATATCGGATAAACCCGTAGCTAAATTCATCAGGTAGATTAACACAGTAACGTGTCTGTTCGTTAGTTTTTCGCTCAAATTTAATATTTTATTTTTTACAATTTGCTTTACGTCGCACCGACATAGATAGGTGTTATAGCGACGATGGGACGGGAGAGGGCTGGAAGTGGAAAGGTAGCGGCCGTGGCCTTAATTAAGGTACAGCCCCAGCATTAATTTAAGATTTTTACACCCTTCAGACATAACAAGTACAAATGATGACAGAAATTGATTCATACATGTTGACAAAAGGTGATAGGTGGTGGTGATTACCGTTTTAAGAGGAAGTACAATTAGGCAACCATCCTCCATATAGCACTAATCAGAGAAAAAAATGGAAGGGATCCGACACTTCGCAAAATGAAGGTATCGTCGAAAGAAAGACGAGGACCATGAAAGGCGTGAAGATGAAAGACTCTCTAGCCCTCGGAAACTTAAAAACTTCGGGGTCGGAAAAGAACAAGAGTTGATCGAGGGAGGTCGGATAGGATAGATGAAAGTGAGGAGCCCGACAAAAGTACGTAGAAGTAATGCTAAGACTCATGTAAGTGATCCGTGGTCGTCAGCCCACGCTCCAAAGTTCAGAGCCATTGGGGCCCCTTTTAGTATCCTCTTACGATAGGCAGGGGATACCGTGGGTGTTATTCTACCGCCCCACCAGCAGGGGGGCAAAAGGTGGGGGAATTAGACATTGGGGTAGGTATCGGTAACTGAAAACCAGCCTGTTGGTGCTTTGAATATTGGGGAAAATGAGTGAACAACGGAGGGGAAGCTTGTGACATCATGCATGCCGACTGACAGAATACGATACTAAAATTAAAGGTAATTTTGAATACACACAAAAAATTGCAATGAGTTTTATGTTCGTTTTCTATAGTATAGATTGTTTAGGTTGTACAAACTTAATACAAATACGCTAAGTCTGTTCGAATCCACCTACTGTGTTTGCGCGAACAACTGTTTTCATTAATGAAGCTTTGTGCATCCAGGCTCTGAACACTCCCGTATAAGGATACCAACCTGTTGACGAGATGGTTGCTCGATTGGTCTGGACGGACATGGTGTGTAGTAACACTCCATAGGTCTAAATCGTCAGGGGTGCGTAGTAAAGAGACTCTTCCGGCACTGGGGCTCTTCTACTACATCATTTTAACAAGTGCCTTGGGGCATTTATTGTGCGGCAATTGGAGATCACATCTAAGTGTGCTGAATTCCGTGAGCGTCGCCATACTTTATAAATCTCAGTCAATGGCAGGGACTGTGGACGTGGTATGGAGAATGCCGTATGATTTACTTCATTGTAAAAGAACAGGGCGCCACGCATGTTTCGCCAGATCCGACCTTCGCTGCCTGGCTAGGCTGGACCTGGCATCTAGCGGTTGACGGACAAAGCGGGCGATTTCAATGAAACGCTGTACCACACCATTTGACAGTTAAACTGACTGAACTTGTCAGACATGTGGTAGCAGTATACGATACAGTAGAGAGCGGTGGATTTTTTCATTGAGACGTATCTTTTAACGAAGAAGTAATATGAAAACTGTGTACGTAAGTTTTACCATCGTTATCCGGAGGCTCCTTGCCATCGAAAAGTACTGTAATGCGGTTGTCTAAGAAGTGGAGACAAACAGACTCTGTTTCGGGCAGAAAAAACGGTGTCCTGAACGAGGTCTCATGATACCCGAGGGAGGATGGAACTGTGTCCGAAATAAATCTATCCGGCGGCTCTCCCAAGAATGTGGCATGTCCATAGAGTCTGCCTGTAAAGGCCCTAAAATTACCACGTTTCAACCGTATAAAATATCAGTGATTCATAAATCAGGTGGGAATGAATTCCAATACAGTAGTTTTCAGTCTGGTAGATGATATCGCCGACTTCCCTCAAGTGCTACCTCGGTGAGGCTGTCCGCGTTGTCCACCATGCAGCGGAGGCCATGTCCGTTGGAGCATGCGTGGTCTAGGTTCTGAACGCCCAGTAAATATATTTATAAGGGCGGGCGGATTGGTTTCTGATCTTGACAAAGAAGACATCACTCTTCTACAAGTAATACGTAGTCATCTTTAAATTATTTATCTTTTAAAACTACGTCATTTATAGTGGAGCAATTTATTACATACACTAACGTTTGTGAAAATTGCAGCACCGTGAAAGGAAGGGCCGAAACTCTGTGGATGTGTAGAATGGTGTGCCAGCAGTAACTAATTAGGATTGCTGAGAGATGGGGTCCTCTTGTGTGCCGACAAGGTCAGTGTTACGCCTAGTTTAGTCAGAGACTAGCTGTCAAGCAAGGTGGAAATATGAAAGTCAGTGGCAGTATGACTCGTCGATGTCGAAGGGCGGAATATGAGCATGTGAGTGAGTTGGAACGGGGCGGAACTATCAGTCTCCCGGGAGCGGATTTGTCGTACCGTGACTGGGCATGCTGATACGACAGTGATGCGTGTGGGGAAGCAGTGGGTAGAAGAGGGTCGGTCGAATGCACCGACGAGCGGGTACTGGACCACGCATTTTGACAACAACACGAGATTTCCACCATCTTATCCGCATGGATATAACGGACCATACAGATTCGTCAACCGTGTTGGCTCGACGCTGGAGCACTGCGACAGGTGCGAACCAGTCTTTATCAACGCTTCAACGTCGTCTACTGCGGACTGGAATCGTTACACATATGCCATTGCGTTGGCTTTCATTTTTCGACGCTGCCGTGGTAAACTCAATCTGACAGCCTGCATTGAGTGGCACGGCGGACAAGCACCAAGTCTGATGGGGAACCATTGGGTACAACAACCTATCTCGTCTCCTACTTATTGAGGGCAATCTGAAGAGCAACCGGTGCATGAGGGAGGTTTTAGAGCCCGAGATACTCCGCCTCCTTCAGGCAACTCCACATGCCACATTTCAGCAGGCGAGGAACGTCCAAGTTGTCTTCTAAGAACGACGGATACCATTGCTTCCCTAGCCTGCATGTTCTCTTGACATGCCTATCGAACATGTCTCTGATATAGTTGGTCGGCAGCTTGTTCGTCACAGTCCTCCAGAAACCAGTATCGATGATTTGTGGACTCGCCTAAAATGGCCGAGAAGGAGATTTCCCAGAAGCATATCTGGAATATGCCATGACATTTAGAGGCTCTGATTGCAACACAAGGAAAGGACACAAAATACTGAATACAGCTCAGAGGTCATGCACAGATCTAAAAATGTAATCGTTCGTGAGCTCTCATGTTCATAAATCTGTGGTATAAAGTTTCAGTCACGTATTTCCTTCTTGGTGTTGGAATTTTTATAACCGTTGGTGTAGTTTTACACAGGGTATCTCATCTTGGGGGTAGGACGGGATAGCGGGTCGATAACATCGAGCTACACAGTTAAGTCTCATATTGCTTCAACTTCAGATTCCTCACTTCATTCAATCATCAGCACTTGTTCTCTTCTAATCCTAATGTTATTAGGTTTGCGAGCCCTAGAGAGTCTTTCATTTTCATCATCTCGCGATGTTTCCCTCTTTTGTCGATACCCTCATTACTTTTAAGGGTCGTACCTTTTCCATTTTTCTTCTGATTGGCGTTAAGAGAATATAATAATGCTCCACCAAAAATCGGTTGTTGATTCCCTAATTGACTGAGAATGTCTATAAAATCAGAGCTAATACAAATTAAATCCTTAGTGTAACGAGGTCTTGAGGACACATTTAGGCTTATAGCTCCAGAACTATGATCCGATACAAATGATTGAGGTACCGTTTAATTAAAAACGTAGCATGTGGGAGAAAATATGATACTCGATTGATCTCAGTGAAATAATGATAATGTTATTGGCCTTATGTTCCACTAACTACTTTTACGGTTTTCGGAGACGTTGAGGTGCCGGAATTTTGTCCCACAGGAGTTATTATACCTGTCAGTAAATCTACCGACGTTAGGCTGACGTATTTGAGCACCTTCAAATACAATTAAACTGAGCCAGGATCGGACGAAATATGAGGGGTGGGTGGAGTATTTAAAGAAAGTGACGATTTTGAGGCATGTCGTTTGCAATGAATAACTCCAATAAAACAACAATGACCTTGGAAGTATAATGTCTTTTTTTTTACAATTTGCTTTACGTCGCGCCGACACAGATAGGTCTTATGGTGACGATAGCGGAGGAAAGGGCTAGGAGTTGAAAGGAAGCGGCCAAGGTCTTAATTAAGGTACAGTCCCAACATTGTCTGCTATGAAATTGGGAAACCACGGAAAACCATCTTCAGGGCTGCCGACAGTGGGGTTCGAACCCACAACCTCCCGGGTGCAAGCTCACAGCTGCGCGCTCTTAACCGCACAGCCAACTTGCCCGGTGAAGTAATTAAGATGTTATAGACATTATAATATAGCTTTTAAGTTTTTGCCGTGTCAAGGAAACAAGTTGAAATTCTTTACGTTTCGCAGAGAACTTCAGAAGAAAATCTCCACTGTTCACGAGAAAGTAGTGACGGGACTATCGAATGAAAATTATTGAATTATTCGATAGTCATCAACTACCGTTACAACCGATTGTTTCCGTTTGCATTCGGTTTTTCATTCGGATCGCAAATTCCTATTTTTTCCACTTGTCGGCGCTGAAATCGACCCCGTCTTTCACAATGGAGTAAAGTCACAGTTGATAGCCGACTATATACTCTTTGGCATGAACCCCTTGACTGGCGGGAATTATGATGTAAACATAAACTAATAAAGCGAGTAATATTTTCGGATTTATTTCCCCCTCGCAGACTCTGACTCAAATTTGTAGAGTGGACAATGAAATTTTATTATTGTGCACTTTATCAATAGATAATCAGGTTATAGTTTTCATAAATGCTTTCCATGTATTAACCATTAACCTATAATGATTACACATTAAACTTAACTGAATGGAATGATTCTTTAATCAATATATGCAGTATTGCGTGTTCCTATGAAAATATGTTGTCTTTTCGTTTAGTGTAGTTTGCTGTATTCACATTACTTTAATGTGGGATGTCATTACGATAAGGTGTAAACCTAACCTTCGTTTGAAATTAACTAACATTTGTTATTTTATGAACAGACGATCATAGATTTATTAACTTGTGGTTAGGGATACAAAAATTTATTTTGTTTAAAATGAAACATAATGACCGCAATTACTTTAATCGGGTATTTTTATCTTATTTTATAGACTAACGTATTTCAGTTTACCGAGAGAGTTGGCCGTGGGGTTAGGAGCGCGCAGTTGTAAGCTCGCATCCGGGAGATAGTGAGTTCGAACCACACTGTCGGCCTGAAGATGGTTTTACCTGGTTTCCCATTTTCACGCCAGGCAAATGCTGGGGCTGTACCTTAATTAAGACCACGGCCACTTCCTTCCAATTCCTAGGCCTTTCCTGACCCATCTGTGTCGGTGCGACGTAAAGCAACTAGCAAAAAGAAAAAAAAAAAGAAAAAAGGAAAAAGTATTTCAGTTTCCAATCACTTCACTCGAACATTGTGTAACGTTTCATTCGATAGTCATGCTTCACAATAGGTAGTTTACCGATCTAAGTATACCGTTGCTCTGTTGTAAGTGGTACGCACGTTCGTCACCAGATGGCTCACTGTGCGCTAGTCTTTTGAGTGGGAACTGACGACGCCATCTTAGCTCCAATTTATTGTCTGTATTGGGTAGTGAGTGAAAGCTTTCACAAATATTTTCTTTACTTTGTTCATTCTAAGCTATACAGACTTTGTGTTAGTCGTAGATTGGTTTACTGTACGTGCTTCAATCGTATGCACCAAAGTTTTCCATTCACCTTCGTTTCTTATTTCTAAAACGATATCTTTGTTAAGTATGAATTTTCTTGACTAAACGCCCAGGTGTTTGTTGGTGCAGGGCGTATTTTGTTCACACCTTGTTGCGAGCTGTTTGTGCTTACCTTACAATTAAAAAAAAAAATTCTCCCCTTCGAATTGGTGCTCTTTTCTCCGTCTGCGGTTACGAACTGTCTGCTTCCCGGCTGCTTGTATTACTGCTGTCACTGCTTGCCTGTATGGCGCATCCACTCTGACGTCACGCCTATAGTATGTTCTCGATCTACCCCGCTGGCATATATATATGGCCTTGTGTCGTTCATTCGGCAGGTCAGTTGTGGTATAACCTTGTTGAAGACAGTGGGAGCTGGAACTCTCCACACGGCTGGACCGTGTCCATTTTACTTGTAAACTTCGTACTGGACTTCTGTCAAGGGTGAGCAGACACTGTTTTCTTTCTATCATTTAACGTGCCCTACCTTCCTATACTTGGGCTTCGCCGTAGTAACGAAAATTGAACTTTGCTCCCTTCAGGATACATCTGAGTATTCATGCAGCGCAAATGTTCTGCCTTTTGGACATTCATATTCCTAAAATGTGGTGTAAATGGTGTACTGGACAGCTGATCTAATATTCTAGTCCATAAACATTCCTTACTTTTGAGATGAACTTTTGCATCGCGTCTATTAGTGCTGGGGACTTGGCGGCTTGATCCTTATCCTATCCCATTCCTCCGTTTCTTATTTCCTTATTCTATCCTTTATCTTCTATCTATCTTTATTTCTTTCCTTATCCCATCTATCTGTTAATTGTGCGTAAAAATGGCGCTTGCTCAAAAGATGTGGTCTGCTAATTTAATTTGTATGTTCATCGGTTAGCTTCTCTTTTATTATCGCTTCTGCGCATGTGTGTGTGTTTTAATCCCTTCTGGGATCATTTGTTAGAATTCTTTTTTTTTCCTTCTAATCTACCAAAAGGATCAATTCTGAATCTCTTGAATTGTTTGGCATGAGGTTACATTACAATGTCATATTGTAAATATTGTATCAATTTGTGAGCTTATCTTGCAACTTTGTATTCTACTGGCACGAACCTGAAACTTTATTTGATGTACCTCCCTTCTAGCGTATTGTGTAATATAATGCAAAGAAACTGATTACAGAATCTATGGGTTCCCCCCCCCCCATTCTTTTTCTTTTTCCCCTAATTGCAGTGTCGGAACATATGTCCAAAGATTGTAGTGATTGGTGCTTAGGAATTCGATTATGACGATGTAATTAAAATTTGTATCACCTACGTGTCTTAAAATCGAACTTAACGCTTTTATTACGCCATATGCTGGTTCATACTATTTGTTCTGATGTAAATATAATTTGTTGCCCCTTTGAGATTGGTATAATATATTTGTTATTTCCAAACTTATTTTCCAAAATTCTCTTTCACGAGTTCCTTTCCCCTATTACTTCTGTTTTCACTGGTACCTACTACGGCAATTCTCTTGGGTAGCGGCCCTTTAACTTGTTTATGCACATGTATGGAGCTCTAAATTGCACTGTTTACGGTAATGTTGACACGATGTATTGAACTGTTATATTCTCATGTCGCACGCTTCTCGGCACTCTGCGCGGTTGTGTACTGTCAGTTCTGGGTACTTTGATATCTTGTTGTTTAGTGTCCCGATCAAGGGCACTTTTTTAAAAGCAAATCTCAATTACAACGCTATTTCTAGCAAGTTGATAGTAAGCAAAGACACTATCAAGTACAAAGACCGTAACATATGGTAGCAGATTGCCCTTTACTTTAGTCCTTTTCTTTTATTATTCTGTATATCATGGCTTGTTTTTCAGATAATTTCCCTTTAGGGGATGACCTTTCTTTACTATCTTCACCAATTCCTCAAAATTTGTCACTTCCAAATCCTTCTGTTCCCAATTTAATTTCGTTTTCTTCTTCTTCCTCAGTCTCTCCGTCTTCTACTGATCATGCGCCTGATGTAACATCTGATGAGAGTAAACCTCCTCCCTTCCGATACCCTATATCCCCTCCCCCCTCCATACCCTCCCTCCCCTGTTCTTCCTACCACTTCCGTGGATAATTCTCTCAATATTCAGATTATTAAACAATCTTTACTTCAAGTCCCCGAGTTAACGGCAACAGATCCTCGTAGTCTTACAATTTGGTTATTTTCAGCCCGTAAATTTTTAAATATTAAAGTAGCTTCCTTTCCTCAACTGATTGGTCTTCTCTCCACGAAAACCACGGGTTTTTTCTCCACATTTTGGCTTGATAATATGTCCAACTTCTCCAACTGGTACGAATTGAGGCACGCTGTTCATAATTATTTTCTACCCCTGGAAGTACGTTATAAATTGAGTAATGAATTTATCAGACGACATCAGTTACCTAATGAACCTGCTCATGATTATCTTGACTCTATCATAACTTATGCCGATGTTTTGAATATATCACATAATACCCAGGAATTAATTTCCATTATACAGTTTTACGCGGCTCCCTCATTTCGCATGCTATTTAACGTTCTAGCTCCTCCTGTTTCCCTTCTGCAACTTTATAATTTAGCCCATCAGCACACTATAAATTCTTTAGGAGATCGTTCGTTCTATTCATCTGTTCCTCCTCCGATTATTCCTTCTACTTCTTCATATTCTGCTTTACCCGCACCTTCCCTTCCCGCTGTCCGCCCTCCTATCACTTGTTATCGGTGCAAACTGCCCGGCCACCTTGCTCGTCAGTGTACTACTCCATTTTCGGGAAACGCATTCCACCCGCGTCGCTAGGCAGTAGACGCTTTGATGGGGAAAATGTGCCTCCTTTATTAATGGCATCTTCCCAATCCACTTCAAATCTGGCTTCATTTTACCTCCCACTTGTCATGTCTTAGTTACTGCCAATAACTCTCCTTCCGTCGCCCTTCTCGATTCAGGTGCCGCTGTTTCTCTTATCAGCTATCAATTCTATAAATTGTTAACCGAACTAGATCCCCATTTACATTATCTTCCTACCTCTACACGTTGTCTTTCTGTCTCCAATCAGCCTTTGAATATTATTGGTACGGTTTCTTTGCATATTAAAATGCAGCATTTTTCCTGGCCGTTTACCTTCCTTATCGCTGAATCTTTATCTCTCCCTATCATTTTGGGGTATGACCTTTTTGCTTATACTGGTCTTCTTCTTGATTTCGCGCATTCTAAAGTTTCTTTTCCCTTTTCTGATAAATCTGTTCCCTTAATCCATACTCTTGACTACCCTTCTCGTTTCTATTCTCTCCTTCCTATAATTAATTCTATTCATTCCGATCAAGTTCAAGCTTTGCTCACTGAATTTTCCGACGTCATCAACCCTAAGCTCGGTACTGTCAAGGATTTTTTTGCCCATATTGATCTGAATGATACCACCCCTGTTCGCTCCTCCCCATACTTCCTTAGTCCTCCTCGGATGAAGGTTTTAAATCAGCTAATACAGAAAAAAAAGTCCCTTTCGGTTTGAATTTAGGTTCCCAAATTATGCAACGCTTCGTCGACTCCCTATTCTCTGATATTAAGTACAAATATCTTTTCCCTTTTATTGATGATATTTTGATTTTTCTCCCGATTTTGAATCTCATCTGTCCCACATTCGCGAAGTCCTTACACGTCTCCGCAACGTCGGCTTAACCGTAAATCCGTCTAAGGTTTTGATCGCTCAAACCTCCATTAAATTTCTGGGTCATATTTTAAGTTCTGATGGTATTGCTGTTGACCCTGAACGAGTTTCTGCTATTACTAGAATTCCGCCTCCCTCTAACTTAAAACATTTACGATCTTTTTTGGGAATGGTCGGTTTCTATGCCAAATACATCCCAAATTTTTCTGCTATTTCTGAACCTTTGAATGCTCTTAAACGTAAAGGTGTTAAATTCCATTGGTCTTCTCAACAACAAATTGCCTTTGACCTTTTAAAAACTAAATTATCTCATGCACCTCTTCTCCAGATTCCTGATTTTAACGTCACCTTTGAATTGTCCACTGATGCTTCTGATATTGCTATAGGCGCCGTTCTCCAACAAACTATTAATGATTGCACACTCCCTATTGCATATTTTAGCCGTCTATTATCCCCTGCCGAACGTAAATATTCTACCTACGAAAAAGAGGCTCTTGCCCTCATCCTCTCTATTGAACACTTTGCTGATTATCTTGACCACCGCCCATTCATTGTTAGTACCGACAATCAGGCTCTTTCTTGGCTCCTCCATAATGCCCCGAAAATTGGTCGTACGGGTCGTTGGTTACTCCGCCTCTCACGATTCAAGTTTTCTCTTAAATTCGTCTCTGGATATAACAACTCCGTTGCCGATGCTTTATCTCGTTTATTTGAAGAACCTCATTTCCAACCCTCTGAGCTCGATTCACTTCCTGTTAATTGTTTTTTCTGTTTCCTCGTTAACTAATTTTCCGCTTTCTTTTCAATCGTGTTTACAACATCAACAGCTTGATCCTTACTGCCAACAAATTTTTCGTGACCTGGTTTCCCCTAATTATTCTGGCCCGTTTCGTCATCAGCAGCAACTTCTCATTTTTAAGCCTACTCCCAAGGTCACTCCTCGCCTTGTTCTTCCTTCCAGTTTACGGTCCATGGTTTATCAATACTTTCATGACTCTCCTGTAGGGGGACATTTTGGGAGAGCTAAGACTTATGCACGCCTTGCCTCCCAATTCTATTGGCCCCAAATGCGCAAGGATATTTTTTCATGGGTGCGTTCTTGTGCCTCTTGTCAACGCCATAAGCCATTGAATCACCTTCCTTATGGCACCTTTGCCGCCTCTCCCGCTACCTACACCTGTGAGAAATATTATGTTGACATTGTCGGACCTATTGTCAAATCGTCTAAATCAAATTCTTATATTTTTACTTTATTAGATGGTTTTTCCAAATTTCTCATTGTTCGCCCATTGCGAAATATTTCCTCTCAAATTGTTATAAATCTTTTGTCTAACCATATTTTTCCAATTACTGGCCTCCCTAAATTTCTTATTTCTGACAATGCATCCATTTTCACGTCGAAATTATTCTATAATTTTTGTTTTTCATTAGGTATCAAAAAAATCTGTACTTCTCCATATCATCCTCAAGCCAATACTGTTGAACGGTACCACAGGAATTTGAAAACCTTCCTATCCATTTTTCACTCCAATAATCAGAAGCTATGGGGTACTGAACTTCCATCTTTTGTGCTTGCTTTAAATTCTACCATCAATTCCTCTACGGGTTTTTCCCTGCTAAACTTTTTCTCGGTCGTGAATTGAACACCCCTTTGTCTCTTACGTGGGATTTGCCCTCCCTCTTGGACACCCCCTCTCATCGCCTCAGCCATTCCCAATTGCAAAAGGCATATGGCAAGCTCTTTCAGGCGAGGAAAGTACATAGGAAAGCTTGTAAAACTCGGGTCTCTCAACCTAAATTTAAGATGTTTGACCAAGTTCTTATGAAAAACCATCCTCTTAGTTCCGCTTCACAAAATGTTTCTGCTAAACTTTCCCCACTTTGGTTAGGCCCTTTTCGTATTCTTTCCTTTCCATCCCTTAAAACTGCTCAGCTTCAATCTCTTCATACCCCCACGGACATTAAAAAAGCTCATGTTTCTATGTTAAAACCGTTCCATTCTTAAGGCCCCCCCTCCCTTTTTTTTCCTAGGGTGGGAGTTGGGTAGCGATCCGGCCTGCTATACCCTTTTTTTTGTTCCTTTGGTATCGTTTGCTGTCCAGTCCTCCTTTTTCTCCTCATTTTTTTTCTGGTTTCTGCTCTCCCTACCTCCAGCTCCCACTGTCTAATCTTTTCACGCCTGACCTCCTCTCATTATATTCGTTATCTGTGTTACCTTCTTTATATATATATATTTATTGATCAAGTTTGTCCTTTTATTGTAAATATTTTGATTGCAGACCACTTATCATTGTATTATTGTTATAATACGATCCGGATCGTTCCTTTGTCCTCCTCCTTTCCTCCCCCCCCCCCTTTTCCTCTTTTTCTTGTTTCTTCTTTCTTGTTACTCATTCTTTCGTTCTTTTCCTTTCCTTTTGCTGCTGCATCCTGCCGGGCCCCGGAGATGGCGCCACGTCTGGACTTCGTCGGATCTGCGTCTCTACGTTTCTCCTGCCTTCTTCTGTTGCTGCTTTCATCTGTTCATCGTGGCATCCGCGCTGCATCTTCACCATCCTCATCCGTGCTGGCTCCACCATCCATCGTTTGCTCGACGTGCTTCTTCATCGTTCATCGCACCAATCCTTCGGATTTTTCCCGTGTGGTGGGAGTATATGTTGCGAGCTGTTTGTGCTTACCTTACAAAAAAAAAATCTCCCCTTCGAATTGGTGCTCTTTTCTCCGTCTGCGGTTACGAACTGTCTGCTTCCCGGCTGCTTGTATTACTGCTGTCACTGCTTGCCTGTATGGCGCATCCACTCTGACGTCACGCCTATAGTATGTTCTCGATCTACCCCGCTGGCATATATATATGGCCTTGTGTCGTTCATTCGGCAGGTCAGTTGTGGTATAACCTTGTTGAAGACAGTGGGAGCTGGAACTCTCCACACGGCTGGACCGTGTCCATTTTACTTGTAAACTTCGTACTGGACTTCTGTCAAGGGTGAGCAGACACTGTTTTCTTTCTATCATTTAACGTGCCCTACCTTCCTATACTTGGGCTTCGCCGTAGTAACGAAAATTGAACTTTGCTCCCTTCAGGATACATCTGAGTATTCATGCAGCGCAAATGTTCTGCCTTTTGGACATTTATATTCCTAAAATGTGGTGTAAATGGTGTACTGGACAGCTGATCTAATATTCTAGTCCATAAACATTCCTTACTTTTGAGATGAACTTTTGCATCGCGTCTATTAGTGCTGGGGACTTGGCGGCTTGATCCTTATCCTATCCCATTCCTCCGTTTCTTATTTCCTTATTCTATCCTTTATCTTCTATCTATATTTATTTCTTTCCTTATCCCATCTATCTGTTAATTTTGCGTAAAAATGGCGCTTGCTCGAAAGATGTGGTCTGCTAATTTAATTTGTATGTTCATCGGTTAGCTTCTCTTTTATTATCGCTTCTGCGCATGTGTGTGTGTTTTAATCCCTTCTGGGATCATTTGTTAGAATTCCTTTTTTTTCCTTCTAATCTACCAGAAGGATCAGTCGCTGAAACTGGAGATTGGTTTATTTCAATTCTGAATCTCTTGAATTGTTTGGCATGAGGTTACATTACAATGTCATATTGTAAATATTGTATCAATTTGTGAGTTTATCTTGCAACTTTGTATTCTACTGGCACGAACCTGAAACTTTATTTGATGTACCTCCCTTCTAGCGTATTGTGTAATATAATGCAAAGAAACTGATTACAGAATCTATGGGTTTCACCCCCATTCTTTTTCTTTTTCCCCTAATTGCAGTGTCGGAACATATGTCCAAAGATTGTAGTGATTGGTGCTTAGGAATTCGATTATGACGATGTAATTAAAATTTGTATCACCTACGTGTCTTAAAATCGAACTTAACGCTTTTATTACGCCATATGCTGGTTCATACTATTTGTTCTGATGTAAATATAATTTGTTACCCCTTTGAGATTGGTATAATATATTTGTTATTTCCAAACTTGTTTTCCAAAATTCTCTTTCACGAGTTCCTTTCCCCTATTACTTCTGTTTTCACTGGTACCTACTACGGCAATTCTCTTGGGTAGCGGCCCTTTAACTTGTTTATGCACATGTATGGAGCTCTAAATTGCACTGTTTACGGTAATGTTGACACGATGTATTGAACTGTTATATTCTCATGTCGCACGCTTCTCGGCACTCTGCGCGGTTGTGTACTGTCAGTTCTGGGTACTTTGATATCTTGTTGTCTAGTGTCCCGATCAAGGGCACTTTTTTAAAAGCAAATCTCAATTACAACGCTATTTCTAGCAAGTTGATAGTAAGCAAAGACACTATCGAGTACAAAGACCGTAACAACCTTCTGATATAAACTTCGATACTTAGGCGCCAAGACCAAACTCCATAGAGATTACAGAGGTACGGGACTAAACTGTTTGTTGGGTGTATTTTATTCACACATTCGTATATCATCTTTGACACTCAGTCACCGTGACCGAACTTCATAGAAATTACAGAGTTACTGTGCTAAATTGTCTGTTTGTGCAAGGCGTGTGGAATATATACATAACTACTTGGAATGGAAGAAAAGCACGACGGTTATGCGCATCTTATTTTCGTGATTTACATCATTTCTAAATTAATAAATCAATGGACTGTGACCAGATCATCTTCAGAATTGAAATTTTATCACATTTAAGTAGATTTCAAAACAATCCTACAGTTACTTCCTCTTGACAATGTCTTCAGCCCGGCCGTACATTGTCGCAATTGGAAAGTGTGCTTCCACCTCAACTCCATCACTAGGGTAAATCATAACTACATTATAAATAGTATAAACTGTTGCAAGTTTATGATATTGTACTACAGCGTAACGAAATTTCTGTTTACACGTATTTGGTTGTGGGACATCAGTCATACACATTGACTCCTCCTTGAAGGTGTCAGGTGTCTGATTAACCAGGTTAATTGAGGAAAGAAGAGGACCTCTTGCCAAATTTGTCTGATATTCTATCTATCAAATCTAAAAATAAATAACAATGTTATTCTTTCTGCGTCCAACTAACTACTTTTTGATGGTTTTCGGAGACGCCGATGAGCAGGAAGTTTGTCCCGCAGATATTTTATGTACTAGTAAATCTACCGACAAGAGGCTGCCGTACTTAAGCACATTCATATGCCAGCAGACTGAGCCAGGATCGAACCTGCCAAGTTGGAGTCACAAGGCCAGTGCCTCAACCGTCTGAGCCACTCATCCCGGCCTTTATCAACTCTTTTCTTAATTTATTTACGTCACACCGACACAGATATGTCTTAGGGTGACGATGGGATGAGAAGGGCCCAGGAGTGTCAAGGAAGTAATCGTGGCCTTAATTAAGGTGCACCCCCAGCATTTGCCTGGTTTGAAAATGAGAAACCTCGGAAAACCATCTTCAGGCCTGCCGACAGTGAGGTTCGCACCCACTATCTCCCGGATGCAAGCTCACAGCTGCGCGCCCCTAACCGCACGGCCCATTCGGCCGGTCTCTATCAAATCTACACACATCCACTCACCACTACCGAAAGTTACACCAAGCTGCATGGAACCCTCGGAATGGTCGTACGGTTTGTTATATTGTACACGTTTATTTTATTTGTGTACAATTTGTTATACGTCGCACCGGTACAGATACGACTTATGGCGACGATGGAATAAGAAAGGGTAAGGAGTGCAAAGGAAGTGACCATGGCCTTATAAGGTACAGCCCCAGCATTTGCCTGGTTTTAAAATGGGAAGCAAAGAAAAACCATCTTCAGGGCTGCCGACAGTGTGGTACGAACCCACTATTTCCCGAATGCAAGCTGACAGCTATGTGACCGTCGGTATCTAAATTTAATTTGAGCTCCATGTTGTAAAGGAGTTAAAAACAGTACATTTTTAAGGGTAAACAAAACAAACATATTCAAATACCTACGTTGATATTTGGGTTACGAAGAATTGTTTTCAACATACAGTATGTATAAGAACTCCGAGGAATTTATACTGTATATTTACCCTCCCAATTATGTGACACGTAAAGTTGTTTGTTCTGCGGCAAAAAGTTAATAATTTCACAGTTAGAAGCAATGTATAAAATTACGCATCGAAATCAGAAATTCGTAAAAAATTCAAAAAGTTAAAAAGCTCCAGAAAAAGAAATGTAATTCCAGTTCAATTTATGATATATTTTCAAGTATTTATTGATATATTATTATATTCTATTATCACAACAGATCATGAGTATTATTCCACTACCTCGAAACTTCGCAATTTTGCAACATGAACAAAGCGATGTACCGAGCGAGTTGGCCGTGCGTTTATGGGCGCGCAGCTGTGAGCCCGCATTCGGGAGGTAGTGGGTTCGATTCAAGTATGTATGAAAAATTGAAGTGTAGAGACAGCAATAAATTATAATATATTTTATAAAGATCACTGTACTCCACTAGCCATAATTTCGCCACTGCTAGAGACACAAATAACTAAATAAGTGAATGTATAAATAAATGAAGAATCACCGACTCCATCAGGAATAGTCGATTAAAGTTCTATGGTCACATTCTCAGAATGAACAATGAGAGGCTCACAAAAAGGATTCTCAACCTTGCCCTCTCAATGAAAGTCAAGAACGAATGGCTTAGTGAAACAGGAAAGGACCTTCAGGAAACTGGCATCCCGCAGGAAATTGTTCAAGATCGACTCCAGTTCAGAAAAGCATTCAACAACCATCACTTTGCTGAGAAAATGAATACTAGGACCAATAAATCATGGACTGAAGAATGAAGGAAAATTTTCAGTGCCCAGATGAACAGATTTTTGGATTGGAAAATATTTACATCTGTTAAATAATTTCTATCGCGCTCCACAGATGGGCAAAACGTCGTGAAAAATAATTAATTAATAAATCAATAAATACTCTTGAATGTTAACTATTTCTCTTGCTTTATTTTGAATAACATCGAAGAGGTTTAATTGGAGGTAGAGACTTGTTCAATACAGGTCATGGATTGTTGTCCCTTGTTTGTTCATTCTGGATTTAAAATGTAACAACATTCCTGAGTAGAGTTAATGGGTATGGTTATTAGCAGGATGGACTTTTCGTGTCAGTAGGTTTGTATTTCTCAATCAATACCTCGTCCCTAGTCGGGCCCAACTGTCCATGAATAAAGTATACATGAGTTCCGTAACGATACGGTATATTGTTTGTGTTCGTGTGATGGATGATGACTCAGGGAACAAGCTCACTCGTATACTACAGTGATATCACTCATTTCAATATTTACTGTCCTATGTAGCTAATGACTGAGTATGCTATGTACAGTTGTAATATCCTGTAATGATCACACAATCAAATGACCTCTAATGGTTCTAGAGACGACCAGCGCTTCATTTTAGAGTACATCAGATCATTTTTTGATCATCTTCAGCAACACCGGGTCAAAATATTTCGACCTAAAAACTTATTTCGCTTTCAACCTTAAATCAAAGCGCTGACGCATTAGAGAGAAGTCCATATTATTATTATTATTATTATTATTATTAATAAAAATAATAATAATAATGACGCGTGGCTTCTAAGAGAGGCCTGGTGCAGGTCTTGCAAGTTGACGCCGTACAGGCGACCTGCACATCTGTGAAGATTATGATCAATTTCTAATGATGAAGACGGCACAAACGTCCAGCCCCAACCCATAGGAATTAACCATTAAAGGTTAAAATCAAACGCCCGGCCGGGAATCGAACCTGGAACCCCTGAACCAAAGACCAACACGCTAACCATTTAGCCATGGACCAGGAAATAATAATAATAATAATAATAATAATAATAATAATAATAATAATAATAATAATGAAATGAATGAAAATACACAGCCTATTTCCAGTTTCAACCAGGTCAGGAACGTAATGAATGAAGCCCCCATCTAGCGGCGAGGATAGAAACTGTACCGGCTGCCAAAGCATGTCGCACTCCTCTGAGCCAATGATTATCACTGACAGATGAAATTATATTGGAGAGTGTTGCTGGAATGAAATATGACAGGGAAAGCCGGAGTATCCGTTAAAATCCTGTCACGCCTCCGCTTTGTCCAGCACAAAGCCCACATGGAGTGACCGTAATTTGAATCACGGAACCAAGCGATGAGAAAGAAAGGAGAAAGCAGTTGAAATAGCGTGGTCCATAGAAGACCGAAACGAGAAGAAAATAATTGCTTTGCGTCGAACTTATTTATACGGTTTTCAGAGACGGCGAGGTATAGGAATTTTGTTCGAGATGATTTCTTTTAACATGCCAATAAACCTACTGACACGAGACTGACGTGTTGGGCGGTACGGTAGGCATCTGCCTCTGAATCGGAAGATTTATGGCAAATGTTTGTTACATCTCACAAATAGGCCATCGTCAGAGGTCACAAAGTAATGAAAGACTTATAATTTGTCCATCAACAACCAATGAGGATCAAATCCCTGCAGTTAAACACAAAACTTGACCGTCTGAAATCAAAAGCAGATTCCTTCAGGAATGACATACCAATATACTGAGCGTGTTGGCTGCGCGGTTTGAGTCGCGCAACCTTTAGTTTCAGGAGATATTGGTTCAAGCCCCCACTGTCGACAGCCCTGAACATGGTCTTCCGTGGTAAACCATTTTCACACCAGCTAAATCTGGGGCTGTAAGGCCGCGTTTTTTCTATCCAACTTTTAGCCCCTTCCTAGATCATTGTCGCTATTAGAACTGTCTTCACCGTTGCAACGTAAAACAAACAGAAAAAGAAAAACAAATCAAATAATCACGCTATACAAATATGATCTTTCGTAATGGTTTACCACACCAAAGGAATCTCCTTTTAATTTAGATAGATTGAACTTTTGTAACCAGTGCAGTGATTTGCTATTCATTCGCCGCTCCTGATGGAAGTTTAAAGTTTACTTTGATCATTTTTATATCTGACAATGACCACTTTGTGAAATATTACTCAGATCTCCCACAGATCTGCCCATTCAAAAACAGATCCGTAACCACACTACCAAAAGGTAAATTTCTATCTTTCTGTTGACAAAATTTTTCATTAACAGTTAATATTGTTCACAAGGCGTTTCTAAACATATAAGATAGTGTTTTCATGACCTCGAAGTGGGATAAGTTGTTCCTAGGTGGGATACAGTCGTTAACCGTACACTGGACCATCCCCGTACTGCCGGGTGAACCGATAACGCCTTTACTGACTCGGCTAGATTGCCATCCCCCTCCCCTACTATCATCATCATCATCATCATCATCATCATCATCATATTATTATTATTATTATTATTATTATTATTATTATTATTATTATTATTATTATTATTATTATTATTATTGTAGTACCTTCTTCATTACTGAAGGTGGTCCACAATCACAGCGAAGTCTGTACGATGTTTGGCTATCCTCATCAGTCTACTCGAATCTAGTCTTGTCCAATCCCTTTGGTTCCTCAGCCAGAGTGTTTCCTTCGACAGAGACATCTACGTCCATCAGATTTACCCTGCATTACTATAAGCGCTTACACATTTTAGTAATAATAGTAATAATAATAATAATAATAATAATAATAATAATAATAATAATAATAATAATAATGTTATTTGCTTTACGTCCCACTAACTACTTTTCGGTTTTCGGAGACGCCGAGGTGCCGGAATTTAGTCCCGCGGGAGTTCTTTTACGTGCCAGTAAATCTACCGACACGAGGCTGAAGTATTTGAGCACCTTCAAATACCACCGGACTGAGCCAGGATCGAACCTGCCACGTTGGCGTCAGAAGGCCAGCGCTTCAACCGTCTGAGCCACTCAGCCCGGCCTTATACATTTTATGTACATTTATGTCTTCGAAACGCAACGGAAGACAAAGATGCAATAGTTCTTTCGTAACTCTCCTAAACAATACACCGTAGTGAATATTATGGATCACACAGCGAACTAAACATTACGAAATATGGATGGAAATGTTATTACTTATAAAGTTTCGTTTATTGACTTTTTATCCATGTCCCCCCCGCCCCGCATATTAGTGGGGTATTTACGAAGTACCCAGTTAGGATCAGTTTGGGTCTTGGTAGCCTTCCTGCCCTTTCACACTGATATTTGTGAAGATAAGGCAGTGGGGTTCTGAATCGGAGCACGAAGGTGAGAGAACTTGACATGCCTCCCTTCTCTCTCCCCCTCGCTATCAACGCCTAATCTTCCAAGATGCAATAAGTGTTTCAATAATAATATTAGAGAGCGTGCAACTATGAATATAATAATATTAACCGCAAAATAATTCGGTAGATTAGGGGGGTAAAATCAAACAAGATACGATATTAAAATATTTAATGGATTTTCTTCTTAATATTTTCAAATTACATAGTAATCATCGCTTCTAAAAGTTATCTCTGTTCACTATTCTGATTTTCTGTAACGATGTGCCGTGTGTCGAATTTAACTTGAACTGACACTAAGATACGTCCACGTTCCGCAGATGCCCACGAACGTAATTGGATTTGGTAATACCCTTAATGCGTACATACCATAATTATACACTTCACATGACGCCACTGTCGATCAGTTATCACATTATCTCTGTTGATTTAAGCTCTACTGGTTATCTCTTCGTGCAATGAAGGCGCCGCCCAGTATAGTCCCAATCACCCTATTACCGCTCACTAACCTGTGCCACCAAACGAAAGTGGTAGGATCCATGTTGTTGTTAATAAGGCCTAACTGATATAGTGTTGTCATAGTTTCATAAATTCTCTGTAAATGAAATTTACAAATTTTTGGACATTGTGAAAATGATAATGTTGATTGACTATATCACCATGTAATATAAAAACCTCAGAGACTATTGGTTCAATTACTGTTTGTAGGGATGTATGTACGTACATATCTATGTATGCATATGAGTGCATGATTGCTTTTTCGAGTATCAAATGAAAACAAAAGAGCAAAATTAACTGGCGTACCGGTATAGCTTTTAGTGCCGGGAGTGTCCGAGGACATGTTCGGCTCGCCGGGCGCAGGTCTTTTGATTTGACTTCCGTAGGCGACCTGCGCGTCATGATAAGGATGAATTGATGATAAAGACGACACATCACCCAGTCACCGTGCCAGCGTAATTAACCAATGATGGTTAAAATTCCCGGTGTCCGGACATTTGCGGTCATCACAAAATCACGGACATTTGCGGTCACTGAGACAAACTTGCGCCCACTCACAGAAATTTCCCAATTGCCACAGGACATTTGCGGTCACTGCAACAGGGGTTGGGCCTCATTAGCTTAATCTCGCGTATCCCCACTAACCTGCCTGAGCTCATGCTCGCTCCTTGCAGACAAACATTTTTCTCTCATAGGCATTATTTAGAGACTGATACCTTCAGACACAAACACAATTCTATATCGAAACTTCCTGGTGTAAGTACTTACTGCTGTGTGTTGTAATGGATTTGACAGTTACTGATAAGGCAAATGGTTATATGTACAGAAAGTACAGGGAAAGTCAACATGAAATCGTCACTTGGGTATGTCTGAAGGAGAAGAACAAGTCATGCCATGTTGTTGGTAACGTACAATTCTGTAGATGATTAAATATATTCCATTCTACTTCTTATCCGGCCTCTCTTGGTCAACTCTTGTTCTCTTCCGACCACCACGGTACGATGTTTGCCAAGCCCAGGCAGTCTTACATTTTCGCATCCTTCGTGGCTTTTCCCTTCATTTTCCCTAAAAGGGGGTCGGACCTATTCGAATCCTTTTCTGGTTAGTTTTAAGGGAGGATGGTGGTACCGTTCTTCTTTCTCGCAAAAACAGTAAACACCACCATCACGGAAACGTCCCGTGGCTACCACGATATAAACAGTCACGCAGGTGTACAAGCTCGTATTTAAACTCTATTACACCACAAAGTGAATTTTTATATACAAACACCAGAGGCTAATTCAAAAAAATAAGTTTCCTATTTATTAATCGTGGAATAATTAAAGGTAGGTCAAGATAAAAGACATTGTTTTATTCCGCACCAGTCTTTCATTTTTAGAAAAACAAAAGTTAATCCATCGTTAATAATTTAATTAATTTATTTCTTTATTTCTAGTAGTCGAACGTCACGCTAACATACTTTTCGGACAAAATGGGATGGTAAGCGTCGTTATAATGGTGTTCCTTTGTGCATACCTAGTTACATTAGGATTACCTGAAGCAGCAAGAAGATTGCGCTAGTTTTTCTATGTAAGAACTTACCTTTAAGCAGGACCTGATGTCACTGGTTTCTTCATACTTCTTAAGGGTTCTTTCAATTCTGTCATCTTTCTTCACATATTTCGTCTTCCTCCTCTTACCTTCAAGATTGAGCTACAGCACGCAATCTATATATATAAAATAAGAGTTTTGTCTGTACATTGCTCAGAATTTGAAAAGAATGGTATTTCTGCATCGGTCATGTCCACAGTAACCAGGAAATGCACTTTTTACTTTTCCGTAATTTCTGTCTGTCTGTCCGTCTGTCTGTATGTATGTATGTATGTACACGCATCACTAGAAAACAGCCAAAGAGAATTTAATGAAAATCGGTATGCAAAGTCGGGGAGTAAGTCGCCACAATCTAGGCCATAAATAATTTTATTCACGCTGATAGAAATGGTAGTTTAGGGAAGGCCTAAAATTTAATTTTCAAATATTTATGTTTTTAGTAGTCCTATCTTCATAAAAATTGGAATGCAAAGTTTAGGAATACGTTGCTACAATCTAGCCTATGAATAATTTTATTTACGCTGAGTGAAATGGTAGTTTAGGGGAAGGCCTAAATGTAATTCTCAAATATTCATATTATTAATTGTCGTATCGATAAATACTACATAACCAAAGTTATAGAGAATTAAATTTCCGACCATTTATGTCTTATACATTTTTACCGTACCGGCTATGATAACACAGATATTCATGAATTTGTATTTTTGTTGCTAAGTCTATATGAATGCCGAGCCATGAGAAAATGGGTCAACAGAATTTAATGGAAATCGGTATATAGAGTAGGGGAATAAGAAACTACAGTCTAAGCTCTAAACAATTTTATTCATCCTGTATGAAATTGTATCTTAGGGGAAAGCGCCTAAAATGTAATTTTTAAATACCAATGTTATTGGTCCTATCGAAACGTACTATATAAAAAAGTTATAGAGAATACAATTTCTGATCATTTACCTTTTTATTCAGTTTTACCATACCGACTATGATAAGAGTGGTATTTCAGAGTCGGAAGAAAACGAAATGTGAATGCGTATAATATCAAAAGTGCATAACATTGATCAACAATAACATTACATTGACCATTGTTTGTTGTGATGTTCTTTGTCTCTTATGCTGCCTCTCAACTCCGATAGATGGGATTACTGCTGCGTACCGAGTATAACAGCCTGACTGAATATTGACGGGAAATAGCCGGGGAGTCAGAAAACTTTCTTCTTTAGCATGCCATTCCTCTGGTTCATACATTTTGATACATCTGGTACGTAACACACTGGATCATCATAGTATTTCAGCTATTCGGTCCCTACTCTGACACGCTGTTTGAATGAGCAGTGTGCATACTTTAGGCAAAGCCTCACTTAGTGGTAGTAGTAGTATGGCCTGGTCTAGAATAACAATTTAGGCCTTTTCCAAATTATAGCACCACAATATTCACTAAATAACTCAAAATTCAACTCTGAAAAGAGCCGTTTCTTTCTCTTCACTTTTATTAAATTCTACATTCAATTTATTCCAAACTAGCAGTGAAGAGGGGTTTTCTCTTCTGGCTTGGAGGAAAAAATTGCCTTCAAGTCAGATAGATTTTTCCGCCGCCAGTGTAGTGAATTGATAATTTCCGACTCATCGGATATTCCTAGGAAACAGAATAGTAACTGGGCGTAGTTTCTGCCCTGGGAGTCTCCACTATTCGACCCTCTACCCGCCGAAGAAAGCCGAAGAGTGTTCACGGATCACGGCTGTCTGCGGTTTGTTCATTCCAGGTCTGTAACTTTGGACTGTTAGATAGGCAGCGTAGTTCTGTTCGTTAAAAGTGAGAAAATGTGTGATGTGTAATTTGAATGAGTATTTCGTAATATGAAAGCATTGCTTTTAATCGCGCCATTCCTATTGACATCATTGTATGTTCATTTGGGAAAACCACTAAGACAGTCCTTCTGAGGATGTAAAAAGGCATTATAATGAAAACATCCCAACCTGATTGTGACTGATGGTATGAAATTGGGTCTACCATTACAGTGAAAATTCCCTCAGTCTTCATATGAGAAAAGATGTTTGGTGACCTCCAGCCGCGTTTCTAGGGTAACGTTACGAGCTAAGACAATCTTGCTCACAACATGTACACTACCTAACCTAGAATTCTGTATACAACGTAGAATTCCGTAGCTAGTAGTATATACAGTACTCACACCAGGAAGTTTCGGTATGTAATGGTGTTTGTGACTGAAGGCATCAATCTCTAAATAATGCCCGCGAAAGAAAAATGTTCATCTGCAAGGAGCGAGCAGGTGCTCAGGCAGGTTAGCGAGGAAACCCCGAGATTAAGCTAATGAGGTCCATCCCCTGCTGCAGTGACCGCAAATGTCCTGTGGCAACTGGGGAATTTCTGTGAGTGGGCACAAGTTTATCTCAGTGACCGCAAATGTGCGGCGACCGCAAATGTCCGTGACCCCAATTGTCCGGCAACCAAAATTTCCGACCCTGCCGGGAATCGAGCCCGGGACCCCTGTGACCAAAGGCCAGCACGCTAACCATTTAGTCATGCAGCCGAACAACAAAAGAGCATACTTTTATGAATAAACAATCAACAAATTCTTGTCAGTATTAGTGAAGCTCAGTATAGTTTGTTGATACTTATACTGTACAGTATGTTGCAAAACTATCTTTACAAATGGTTAGAGAAGTTATTGACCACCTGTTATTTTAGAGAGGAATTTACGTCCAATGTTAACTGTTGGCACTAGAGAATGCTTTCGAAGCTGCTGGTGGATCACTTTAGGTCAGGTCAGTTCCATTTGAAGATTTATATATCCTTAAAATGGAGAACGCAGCGAGCCGGCCGCACAGCTAGCGTCATGCAGCAGTAATCTCGCACCCAAGAGAGAGTGGATTTGAACAACACCATCAGCAGCCCGGAAGATGAATCTCCGCGGCCTCCAATCCTCAAATCAGGCAAACTCGGAAACTTCGCTACTTATTTATTACAGAGTGTGATCGAAGTCCCAACGATTAACATCAATGCATGAGTTGCAGTGTCGAAGTATTCATTTTCGCACTCACTCGGAAACTCACGGCATGTCACGAAGGGTTTCAGTGGCTACAACAGTTCTTGGAACAGGGTCTTCTTCTGATTCAACGGGTGCTCCGCATAGGAGCTGTCAGAAACGTTCCCAGAAGAAACAATCGAAGCATGTGAAATAGGATGATACCACTAAAGCAAACATGTTTCAACATAAACAGGCCCAAAATAACAGTTTAGTGCAACTAGCGTCAACTCAGGGCGAAACCGCTTCGGAGCAGATTTGCTCCCCGCCGTTGAGGAGAGACAGCAGTTGAACGAGCATGGAGGGGAAACGCATGACGTAATACGTACTGAAGGCCAGTGGGGATGCACGTTATTTTCGCAACACACGACGTTCTAGTCTCTATTTTCTTTCAATAAATGCAAGTATCCCAACACTTTTGTTTCTTAAACGTGAAAGTGTATTTATTAAGCACATATTGCACGCTACTGCATTTTTCCTTTGCATATTTTCTTGCCCTGTTGCACCCTATAATCTGTGTCTTTCGTTCCGCATGATCCATGCTTCAATTATTATTATTATTATTATTATTATTATTATTATTATTATTATTATTATTATTATTATTACTGTTCCGAGGTATCTGTGGAACAGCAGAGGTGAAAGAAGGTGCGGGCTGGAATGGGTCTAACTACAAGTCCAAAAGATGAATTTTAAAATTTAAATAAAGGTTATATTTTCAACTGATAACAATTTTAACAATTAACAATTTCCACTAGGTGAAACAAAGAAAATCAGGTACAATGCAACTTTACAAGGAAAGCACCAGTTAAGGGGTCTTTACAAATTCTGGGCTACGGGCCCACATTCATCAATCCTTGAGCTCTCAGCTCACAACCACAAAATACCAAAGGGCAGAAAACCCTTAATTACATGGAGCTCTTGCTCCCGCTTAGTAATGTCAAGCCTCCTAGAGGCACCTTCCAAAATACCAGAAAGAGCTGACCTGCTCTCAATTTTACAAGCCTATCAAAGGCCACAACAAACTTTACTTCTAACTACCCTCAAGGCACACTTACAAAGAAACAGGGGTATTTGTACCCAACCTACAGGGCCTTCGCATGAAGAAAAATAAACATCAGGTTAAGTTACTGGCCCAAAGTACAGAAAGGACTGGAGGCGTGAACTTGCACTCCTAAATACACATTTTTAAAAACCTAAGTGGCGCTAGGCCTATACACAGGGGCTAATCCCAAGCTAGGGTGGTGACTCGTATGAGAAACTTTAATACATTAAGGAAGAGAAGAAACGGTCACGAAATCGTAGTCACCTCAATTTCAAATGAAGGGGAGCTCGAGAGGGTAAAACACTCTCTATCCCCGAATTTAAGTTCAAGAAAACTGAAGTTTACCAGGAAAAGGGTTTACATATTTAATAGTTTACATATTAAAGGTTTCGAACCCTCCCCGAGAGTTAAACTGCTGAGCTAGCAAGAAATAAAGATGTTAAAAGGCCATTACCTTGTTGAAAAGCTGCTGCCTGAAGAAAGAGGCGCTTCCCGCCCCCTGCTACATATTCACACACTGAATTAGATGTTATACGAGTGGCCCGGAGACAAGAAAATCAGCAGTTTTATACCCTCGTGGAAAATTCGAGACCTTTCAGGAATGAGTAGACACACCCAGTCAATTTTTATTGGTTGACTAAGAGTTACACATGGAAATTCGAAGAAGAAAGCTATGATTGGAGGAAAATTAATTACAGAAATTACTGATTGGCTAAATTCAAAACAGGCGGAAGGAAAGGATTAACATTGCCAACCCACAAACCACAGAACAAAATTTAGTAAAGACAAAACTTATGAATACAACATTTCTCCAAGAAGGTTCATTCCTTTACACCAGAGTGCGTTATTATAGTATTTGGTAGAGACATCTGTTAGAGAATGTCCACATTTCTTGATCAATGAAAAACAAAAGCAAATCAAAAACACACAGTGACATCTTCTGATAACCAGTAGAGTTGATTCCTTTTTTAACGTTCAGAGCTTCTCCTGTAGAGGAGTTTCAATTGGCGCAAGATTTGAACTTGCGTCGTAGAGGTGTACCGCCCGGTACAATTATTATTATTATAACATTATGTCCGTGCAGTTACTGCAAGTACCGCCTCGGTATGCAGCCGGCATGTCTGCTGCTATCTTCTCACGACGCATTCAGCGGTCCCGAGCGGAGCTAGTAGCGCCTACTCCCTAGAGCAACCACTGTACCTGATGACGTCTGCCTTTGTGAACATCCTCTAGTACAAAAAACTGGCTAAGTGGTCATACATTTCCATCTACAAGACTTTTTCTTGGTGTTCTACAGCTTCTACTGTATATCAATCCATACAGATAATTTTACTGTATACTTAGTTACTCAATAAAAGTGCTCCCTTCAAAAAATAAAACCGTGAAATACGAGGGTTGGAACTTATAGTAGCAACACGGCTGTGGAGACGCTATGCAACGGAATCTGATGTCGCTGATAGTACACGTTGGTGACATACCTACCTTACCTCAGAGCAAATGGACTCGCCCTTCCCACATCACCTGCGTGCGCACAAGAGAGAGAAACACAGTCACTTGTGAGCTAGCGGTCTAACGTAACGTTGTCACTATGTTTTCCGAACAGGAATAACGGAGTTGGATCAAGATTGAATGTGCCAGAGGTCGTACAGCACGACAGTGTCATCAAGGTCTTCAAGAGACTTGCGGGGAATCTGCATTGCCTTACGGAACGGTGGCACGTTGGGTAAAAGCCTTCATCGATGGTCGGCAAACTGTGGCGGATATTCATCGGGCAGGTCGTCCCACGAGTGAAGAAGAAGTGCATGCTCTTGCCGCGTTACTGGACAGTAATCGAAACCAGACGGTTCGTGAGCTCAGAACTGTTGCAGAGATTCGACAGGCAGTAGACCGCTCCATTCACACCATCAACAGAATAGGCTCTGCTGAAGGTATACTACGACTTCCACATCGCTGGCAACGGGTTATACACAACGCTGGTGACTATATTGAAGAACAGTAAAGGTTGCTAACATGTAACTCTTTTGTGTCTGTTGTATATAAATAGTTGCCACTCTTTAAGTTCCAACCTTCGTATATAGAAAATTTGATTTAATTTGAATAATGGTAATAAGCGGTTCATAACATGAAGTGCAGTGGTTAAGTGCAGTGGTTTTCCAGTGTGCCAGTATCTACTGAGATAGCGGTATCACATACTGCTTATCGAGACAAGAAAATTTGTCAAATTTACTTTTGGGAAAATCAAGATATCATAAATATCAATAAATGAAAATCAAATTAACGATTTATTTATTCGCATCTAACAAATCGATGTCGTGAGACATCTGTATGCAATTTGGATTCGAGAAGTGTAGGATTCAGTACATCGAAAGGGGGAAACAAACTGAGGGCCTATGAAACTGCCACAAATGAAATAGCCAGTTCTCTAGAGTTCAGTGCGATGATGCGCCTTTGATAAAAGAGCCTTCCATATGTCTCTCAGTCATAACCATCCATCAATACTTTACATCGCGGTCTGCACGGTTGCAAGGTAACATCACGTCACACATTTTGTATCACTAATTCAGATGACCCGCAGACATAAGGCATGTTTACATCAATGTCATGCATTCAAAGATAGTTATATCACCAGTTATGGACTGTCATGGTCAAGGTGACTGCTGCCCAGCCAGATGGTGTGAAAACATTGGATTGCTATGTGGTCAGCATGAGAACATCCTCAGCCGTATTGCTTAGCTTTCTCTAGTACCAGACAGCTTGTCAGTTCGTCCAAGGAGACCTCTTCCAACCCTCAGACGTGGATTAAAGTTCACTTATTGGCTCCGAATTAAACCCGAGTATCCGGAGTAAGAGGCAGACACTACGCATACACCACGCGGCTGACATATTATATTGTCAAAACATGATAGAAATGGTAGAATATTTACTTTCCTTGAATCCAAACAAATTATCCTATTGATACGGCTGGACTATTCTGTAGTCTTGAGGAGGCGCCGAAGATTCTCAGAGGACACGCGAAAACGTTGTGTAGTTAACAAAGAATGGTTTTTGACGGTCAATAAAGGAGATTTATAAAGCTGACATACATAAAACTCATAAAAAGCAGGTAAGTTACATAATTAACTTTATATAAAAAACAAACGATCTGCAATTCACTTCTTTAGAGGTTTGCTAATTTGGCTCTTTGTCATCATTTGGTACGATCATGAGTACAGAATTGTCCAAGTGTATCGATAGGGTAATTTGTTTCGATTCAACGAAAGTAAATATTGTATTATGTTTTGACATTATAATATGCCAGTTGATGCCAGCTGCGTGGTGTATGGGTAGTGTGTGCCTCTTACTCCTGATACCTTGGTTTAATTCGGAGCCAATAGATGAACTTTAATCCACGTCTTAGGGTTGGGAAAGGATACACGCAGCTTCCTTAGACCAACTGACTCAGGCCTACTAATCTGAGGTCGTTGTACATGGTACGAATCCAGCGTTGCTTTGGTCTTCCTACTGATCCTTTACCATCGACTTTCAGTGCTCTCTCCCACAATTGACTCCTCTGCTCAAAGTACGTGACTGTGCAGCGCAGACGGCTTTCACTCATATTCTCTATGAATGAATTCACTTCATATCGCCCATTTTTTCCCCACTTACCGGAAAGCATTCTGTCAGTAAAGATTTGACAACCAGAAGAGAAAGAGGAGAGGTATTATCTTCAATTACATTAAGTAGCCATGATGGAGCAAGCCTTTTATGTACAAATATTGGTATTAGGTGACTAAATAAATACAAAAGAAATATAGTGCACGAGTATCCTATCACTGGTAGGCTTTTCTTCCAATTTGCTTTACGTCACACCGACACAGTTAGATCTTATGGCGACGATGGGATAGGAGTAGGAAGGAAGCGGTCTTGGACTTAATTAAGGCACAGCCTGGTGTAAAAATAGAAATCATGGTAAAAACCATCTTCAGGGCTACGGACAGTAGCGTTCGAAACCACTATCTCCCGAATGCAATCTCACTGCTGCGCCTCTAACAGCACGGCCAACTCGCTGAGTATGTTTACCCCATAGTTCCGCTTCTTGATACGGGGTATGGGATGAGGTGAGATGAATTTATATGAATTTATATACCGCCGGATGTCCTGGTTCCAGCCTCAGTTGAGGAGCTAATGAAGATGAAATGAATGGTGGTGAATGAAATTGGGTAAGGAGGTGGAAGGTATCGACTGTGGCCTCTGAATAGAAACTGTCCGGGCATTTGCCTGGTAGTGGAAATGGAAAAAAAAAAATTCTACATGAGGATCCTATCACTGATTGAATTTTAAAAGCCCATAAGGACCTGCCAGGAAGACTGCTGTGCAGCTGGATGACCTTCAGGTACTGGACTCCTGCGTAGTCAGCGTAATGACATCCACAGCCGTGCTGATTGAATTGGCACCTGCTAATGAGATTACAAGGAGCCTCCGTGGCTCAGGCGGCAGCACGTCGGTCTCTCACCGCTTCGAGTTCCGTGGTTCAAATCCCGGTCACTCCATGTGAGATTTGTGCTGGACAAAGCGGAGGCGGGACAGGTTTTTCTCCGAGTACTCCGGTTTTCCCTGTCATCTTGTATTTCAGCAACACTCTCCATTATCATTTCATTTCATCTGTCAGACATTAATTATTGGCCCAGAAGAATGTGACAGGCCTCGGCAGCCAGCACAATTCCTATCCTCGCCGTAAGATAGGGGCTTCATTCATTCCGTCCCTGACCCGTCAATGACTGGAAAACAGGTTGTAGGTTTAATGAGATTATAAGATCCCGCGGCCTCCGAAGATGCCTAGTGCAGGTCTTTCTCGCTGACACCCATGGGCACCTTGCGTATCAGGGTGTGTGATGATCATGATGGTAATGGTGAGGTAGGGAGAGAGTAAAATCTGGTGTTGTCACATAGCCTACACCAAGGGGTCCCTTCAGTGATTAACGTCACCATCTGACGGACGAATCACAATAAACAGATTCAACTCGCTCCGTATGAACACTGCAGAGAGTTTTTGAAACGCAATCTAGTGACTGAACATTTTATACCGCCACCTCTCGAACCCTGTCGACCAAAATTCTGATGGTGAGTTTCTTTCCACCGACAGTACTCGAATCAGCTACCAATGAATCTAATCATAAAGACTTGACGCAAGGGGCGGGAGGCAGTTTCCTCACTGGCTGTAGCATATCAAACGACCGTCGCTCAGCTCGAAGGTCTGGAGATTGCAAATAATAATAATAATAATAATAAGAAGAAGAAGAAGAAGAAGAATACACTCATGTTAATAAAAAAGAGAATGCCTTGAAAGTCTAGAGATAGGAAATTCATATTCACAGGACATGTTCATTGGTATGTTCTGCAGAACCAATTAGCATTTCAGTCACCTAGGTTCAGCATGTGTTCTGTTGCCTAGTAAGCATTGGATCCTCCATGGGCACTGATAACTTGTTCCATGCGTGATGACATCGACGCGTATTAAGGCTCGAATGGCGTCCTGGAGTATAGTCATCAATGCTGCATTCACCTGGTTTCACAGTTCATCTTTGGTGGTTGGCATTGGGCCACAGCGCCGCACCCGTCGGTCACCATATCCCACACATTTTCAATTGGGGACAAGTCCGGTGATCGGGCGGGCCAGGGCTACAGTCTGGCATCCTGTGACAACAAGAAGGCACGTATTCGTGCAGCAACATGTGGTCGCGTATTGTCCTGCTGAAATATGGCGTCTGGGGTGTCGTGCAGAAAGGGTATGTCATTCACGTAGGTCAAACTAGTCACAGTGCCCTGGACACGCACCAACTGTAATTTGTGGTTGTATTCAACAGCACCCCACACCATAAGGCCTTGCGTTGGCGCTGTATGTCTTGTGCGAATGTAGTCAGTGTGATGCCTCTCCCCCCGTATGCGGGAAACCAAAATGCAGCCATCATTTTCAAACAAACAGAACCTGGATTCGTCCGAAAACACTATCTACTGCCATTCCTGTCCCCTATGACGTTGTTCCATTCACCATAGCAGTGTAGCATGTTTATGCACATTGGTCATAGGTAGGTGGAGAAGAGGACGATGCGCCGGTAACCCAGACCGTAATAAACGGCGATGGACTGTCACTCCTGATAGTGTACGATGCGTTACATGTTCCACTGTTGCGCCAGAGCCGAGTAGGACGCAGATCTGTCCTGCAATGCCATTCGGATGAGGTGTAGATCTTGTCGGGGGTTGGTCTGGGTGATGCGACCAGACCCGTCTTGTCGCGTTCTACGGCCTTCTTTGAACTATTCTGTAGTGACTCGTTGCACTCCCGACACACTTCGTTTATCACGAACAGCAACTTCCTAAATGGATGCATCACGTTCTCTCATGTCAATAATGCGCCCCCTTTCAATCTCACTCATTTGACGGTACGGTTCTCGCATACGTCTGTGAGGCATCCTGCACGTCTGCTCAAGTCACTCTGATCCATCACCTTCGGTTTATAGCGACAACGAGAGCCGCAGGCACATTTTACTCGTCAGCCAATGTGGACCTTGAACCTAAGGGCCGACATGGTTCAGATGCTAATCATTTCCTCAGAACATACTAATGCCCATGTCCTGTGAATATGAACTTTCTCTCTCTAGTCTTTCAAGGTGTTCTGGTTTTTATGTTTATGATTGGAATAATAATAATATTTTTACGTCCCGCCAACTACTTTTTCGGCTTTCGGAGATGCTGAGGTGACAGGATTTTGTCCCGTAGGGGTTCTTTTACGTGCCATAAATCTACCGACACGAGACTGCCGTATTAGAGTACATTCAATTGCCAGCGGACTGAGCCGCGACTGAACCTGCCTTGTGGGTTCAGAAGACCAGCGCTCTACCGTCTGAGCTAGTCAGCCCAGCAATGCAGATTACGAGATGAAGTAACATTTTCAACACTGCTTCCTTGTCCCTTACGTTTCAGTTCTGTACAATTAAGGTAAGCGGATTGGGGCTCGGCAGGCTCTTTCCTGTCAGGTGCTCTAATGCTCGTTTCCAGGACTTTAAATCCGACATCAAAGTAGGATTTAATAACGTGATTATAAGGGAAATGCGTGTATACACCAGCGCCTATTAAACATCAAAGGAATGCATGTTAATAAATTGAGAATAATAATTTAAATTGCGCCTGAAGCCGAGGTGATAAACATTCTTTAGACTTATCAAAAATTAAGTTCCCAGGTGGAAATCATGATTTAATTTCATGGATTGCAAATGCTAAAACATTCAAGATAGGCTTTTTAAATCATAAAATTAACAGCATTTCCTCCAAGTATAGCAGTGGGCTCGTTGGTTGGATTGCCACACCTATGCAAAACGCTGGCGATTAGTGCGCCGCTGAGACACAACGCTGATGAAAAAAAATGCTTGCTACATCATTCGTAAAATTCTTTATGACTATCTACTTCCTGGTCCATAAGAATATGTCTAATAATAATAATAATAATAATAATAATAATAATAATAATAATGTCTTTGGAAAGCCTGCCATCCTGGGCCCAATATGTGGGAAGCCAGGCTCTCTCTGTCACAAGCCAGGACAAAGTGGGGAGAGATAGAGGAGTAACACCTCTTAAAAAAAAACCTTGGTCCAGCTGACCCGACTGGTAGTACCTTGTGAGGGTCCCTACCAGGGTTACGGTGAAGATAGTCAACGGTTTGGAAGGCGGAAGACGACAATCAAGTCCCAACGCCGGATAAAGCGGATGAACTATCTTCATTCAAGCTGCTTTTCTTTGGATTTTTTTCAGTTCTTGAATCAAGCAAATCCTGGTGAGGGTCCCATACACTGGGACTATACTCTAGTTGGAGTCTTACCAGAGACTTATATGGCCTCTCCTGTAGATGAAGACATAATGGACATTGAGGGGTATAGGATTTATAAAGACAAAAGGGCTATGAAAATAGGTAAGAACATGCCTTTACTTGGCACAGCTTTTGTTGTTCATAAGAAGGTTGTCAGTTCAGTCGTGGACTTCTTCAGACCCTCTGAGAGACTTTCCATTCTAACTCTCACTGATCAATGTGCATACACCGATCAATGAGGACAACGGACGTAATCCTGAGAAAGTCGAACAGTTTTGGGACATTCTTGAAGAATCTAAGAACATCAAGACCTTATTAGGTGACTTTAACGCTCAGCTTGGAATAGAACCACAATTCAGATCAACAATTGGAAACTATCCTGCTCACAAAATTACTAATAGAAATGGTATAGGACTCGCCAGTCTGTGTCGTACCTTCAGTCTTCAGATAATGTAAACATTCTGCAAACACAAGCCAAGCAAACAAAAAAAATCGGCGATCACCAGGCAATGTGTATGGAGAGAAACAGATTGATCATATAGCAATATCCAGGAGAGCGATTAAGGAAATAATGAACGTTAAAGTGCAGAGAGGTCCCCAGTTTGATTCAGATATTTGCCTCTCCAAGATAAAAATAAATTTCATTCTTCTCAATAAGGCCCTGAAACCAGGAAATAGAATTTATAAATACGACCTTGGAAAGTTAAAAATCAATCAAAATGTCTTAGAACAATACTACCAGAAACTGACATTTGAATCTCACAAATGGACGGACATCACCTTAAAGATCCAACAAGCAGCTAATACTGAAAACCTGACAGCTAAGAAGAGAAAGCGTAGATGGTGGAATGAGGTATGGGGTGAATTGCTGATCCATAGAACAAATGCCTGGAAAAAGTGGAACTCGACCCGAAGATCTGAAGATTTCGATGTGTTCCGTGAAGCTGGAAAAGAAGCAGCCAGAACTTTCCGAAGAGCCAAGCGACTATATGAGACACAGCAGTTAGAACAGATCGATCAGAATTTCCGGAAAAAACAATTCCAGAGACTTCTATCAAACATTCAAGACTAATTTGAGAGGGTACCAAGCCCCTAGCCTTTGTTTTAGAGATGAAAATGGAAAGCTGGGCTTGACCAACAAAGAAAACTGTACGATCATGTCTCGGTAATTTGAAAACCTGCTTAATTGTGATGAACCAAAAGAAAGATTCCCTGTGTCGAGCCGATCCACCCCCTCCTTGTAAAGAGGAGATCAAACAGATTGTAAACAGCTTAAAGAATAATAAGGCAGCTGGTGAAGATTCGATAGTGGCAGAACTACTGAAGCTGGCGAACGATGAAACTCTAGATGTACTAGTCAAGCTGTTTGAATATATCTGGAGAACTGGGATGATACCAACTGAATGGCTGTCGGCACTAATCCACCCTCTGCACAAGAAAGGTGATAAAAAGAATGTCAACAACTATAGGGGCATCTCATTAGTATCTGTTCCCTATAAGATTTTCTCCAAAGCAGCGGAACAGAACAGAAGTTCACCTTGAACAACAGATTGGGGAATACAAGGCTGGCTTCAGAGAAAGTCGTTCGTGCCCAGAACATATCTTTAACCTGAAGAGCATCATCAGGTACAAGAAAACAGGACACAGCTACATGGTTGTGTATGTTGACTTTCAGAAAGCATATGACTCCATTGACCGCGAGTCATTGATGAATATTTTGGGAGAGTTTGGAGTGGACGATACGTCAAGAAATTTGATCAAACAAACTCTAACCAACGCAGTGTCGAAAGTAAAATTTATGGGTGAGATCTCAGAACCGTTTATAGTCAGAACGGGTGTCAGACAGGGAGATGGACTATCCCCACTCCTCTTCAACTGTATTTTGGAAAAAGTCACTCGAGAGTGGAGGAAGTTGTTGTGACCAAGAAGAAACAAAGGGAGATCAGTTCAGAGTTGGTTCTAAGCACAAAGGGGTGTACGTTGACTGCCTGGCCTTTGCGGATGATCTGGCCATTTTTGCCAACAACATAAATTCAACAGTCAACAAGATCAATAGGCTGTCAGAATTTGCTGAAAAGGTAGGACTCCAGATTTCTATTCCGAAGACAAAATATATGACAAACATCTATGATGAACCTGAATGGATGATCACTAATCTTGGAAAAATCGTTCGAGTCAAGAATTTCAGATATCTTGGTGAAGTCATCACGCAGAATGGATTAGAAGAGGAAGTAATCAATGTCAGGATGAGGAAGTTAGACCAGGCATACCAGCTGACAAAGGATATCTATAATAAAAAGTCTATGAGTATATGGGGCAAGTTCCGACACTATAACACACTTGTAAAACCTGAGGGATTATCTGCGTCTGAAACTTTGACCGTAAGTAGTAAAGGTCAAGCTGACCGGCTGGAAAAAGGATACTAAGAAAAATCCTAGGTAATAGATGGGTTGATGGACAATGGCGAATGAGACCAAATGAGGATTTGTACAGCAAGACAGAACATCTCACAGAGTCAATAAAGGAGAGACGGCTACTATTTTACGGTCACCTCTTGAGGATGACTCATGATCGACTAACAAAAATATTGTGAAATTTTATTCAATCCTAGGCAACAAGGCCGAGAGGGTTCCAGGAATGCGAAAAAGATCTAAGGCAGGTTGGTATTTCAGACCAAGAAATTCCTGACAGGAATGCATTCAGAAGGTTGGTGAACAACTATCAAGGTTTCAAAATGGCATCAACTTCCAGAAGACGGAGTGGACCTTTGTGTGAAGAGCATAAACAGGCACTCGTCGCTGGGCTCAGAAGATACTGGCAGGAAGTCGAAGCCGGAACAAGAACAAGACCTAGATACTAATGAAGTTGGTTAATACCACGCAGTCCATACAGGCTCAACTCGATGTATATTAAAAAAAATGTGTTTGGAACAAGAAGTCCACAACAACAACAACAACAACAACCTGGATTCATGAAATCAAGAAAGATTTGGAAAGAAACAGTATAAGAAAAGAAGCAGCAACAGAAAGACAGATTTTTTTAAATAAAGTGTTAAAAATAGAAGGATTCCAAGGTCGGGAGGGATAGAAAACCGTTTCAGAATGGCCCGAGGAGAGACAAAAAGACACATAGTGAGCAGATTAAGGGGTATTGGAGGAAGAACAGAAGAAGAAGAAGAAGAAGAAGAAGAAAAACAACAAAGGATGAAGCACTGAAATTGTCTTGTGGTTCCCAGAAGACCCTAACGGAGAAATAATAATAATAATAATAATAATAATAATAATAATAATAATAATAATAATAATATTTGCTTTACGTCCCACTAACTACTCTTTTACGGTTTTTTGGAGACGCCGAGGTGCCAGAATTTTGTCCCGCAGGAGTTATTTTACGTGCCAGTAAATCTACCAACACGAGGCTGACGTATTTGAGCACCTTCAAATACCACCGGACTGAGCCAGGATTGAATCTGCCAAGCTGGGGTCAGAAGGCCAGCGCCTCAACTGTCTGAGCCACTCATCCCGGCAATAATAATAATAATAATAATAATAATAATAATAATAATAATGTTATTGATTTTACGTTCGCACTAGTGTTTTCTGGGACGCCAATGAGCCAGAGTTCTTTTACTTGCTGGTGAAGCTACTGACACGAGGCCTGCGTATTTGAACACCTTCGAATACCACCGACTGAGCAGGAGTTGAAATCACCGGTCTAGCGCTCTACCGCCTGAGATATTCAGCCTGGTCTCCAATAACGAAGGTCTATTGTCTCAACCTTATGATTAAAATTAGATCATAGATTCATAGGGAAAATAAATATGTAGACATAAGTATGTCTTGGTCATCCATCTATAGTTCACATTACAGCCTGGATTGTTGCTTGGTAACATCGTGTCACACATTTTATTGGAAAACATATTAATGCTCATTTCTTCTGCTACTGATTTTCCCACACCTGTGAGGTCGGGGGTGCGAACATATATGTATGTATGTATGTATGTATGTATGTATGTATGTGGATTTAGCCAAGTTTTACGGCCGGATGCCCTTTCTGACACCAACCTTATGTGGAGGGATGCGATTACTATTACGTGTTTCTGTGATGGTTGGTATTGTGGTGTGTTGTTTGAATTTGAAGAGAGGACTGTTTTTTTTTTTTTTGCTAGGGGCTTTACGTCGCACCGACACAGATAGGTCTTATGGCGACGATGGGATGGGAAAGGCCTAGGAGTTGGAAGGAAGCGGCCGTGGCCTTAATTAAGGTACAGCCCCAGCATTTGCCTGGTGTGAAAATTGGAAACCACGGAAAACCATTTTCAGGGCTGCCGATAGTGGGATTCGAACCTACTATCTCCCGGATGCAAGCTCACAGCCGCGCGCCTCTACGCGCACGGCCAACTCGCCCGGTAGAGAGGACTGTTGAGACAAACACAAACAGCCATTTCCGAGCCAGAAGAATTCGACGCGATTAAAATTCCCGATCCGACGGTAATCGAACCCGGGACCCTATGAACCTAAAGCCTCAACGCTGACCATTCATCCAAGGAGTCGGCCATACTTATGATCATTTGATTTTCTCAAATGAAAATGTAATATTTTTTTAGATCATTTATAATCAGTACTATTTTATTACTATGATCTTGCACTTGTGCAGCACACGTTTTAGCAAAGGTCACCACAAAATTAAACGTAATAACGGACGTTTCTTGGAGCAAATTCGGAGGTCGTTAATTAAGTCATACCATCCATATTATGTCATCCGAACACGAGGCAGCACGCCAAGCCCCTGTACACGTACAGCTCGTCAGGCAAGTTGACATTATGTTCAAGGGGGTCGGCAAGCAAGGGGTTGCTTGTCAAATTATATTCCTTCCATGAAGGGTTTAGGTGGGTCATCCAGAGGGTTACGCCCTTTGTCTGATCAAGAGAAGCGGGCTGACGTAGGTAATGTGAGGAACTGAAGGAGATGATTGTAATGGCTAACGGTTTGTCGTTCTGTCAGAAGTTATGTAGGCCACTTTTATTAATTTGAAGCTATTTCTAACTCAATTGCTCATCGGTTTTAAAGCTGCCTCTGTGGATCAGTGGTAGAGTGTCGGCATCCGGATCCCAAGATAGCGGGTTCAAACCCGGCAGAGGTAGTCGGATTTTTGAAGGGCGGAAAAAAGTCCATTCGACACTCCATGTCGTACGATGTCGGCATGTAAAAGATCTCTGGTGACACATTTGGTGTTTACCCGACAAAATTCATTAAATCCCAGCCATAGACGCCCAAGAGAGTTTCGGTTTACTCGGTCTGCCATCTAGTGGGCCTAGAGTAAAACGGAACGTCGAAATTGACGAGCAGACAGCCAGATGGCGTCAAATTGAAATGTCTGCACACGGTAGCTGAGTCCATACGATTATTATTATTATTATTATTATTATTATTATTATTATTATTATTATTATTATTATTATTATTATTATCGGTTTAACTCTTTCCGATAGCTTAATTTTCACTTAAAATATATGTTTTAATTTCGATGTTATTCTGCTATATGCACGTGGGGTACATCCCAATAGCAATGTAGTCTATTTGTTAAGTATAGCGAGAATTACAAAAACAACATCTGAGGCCTCACAAATACACTGTTCCAGAGCACTGTTAATTTCCTAATGTGCGGCCAGTATCCAGTAATCGGGAGATAGTGGGTTCGAGCCCCGCTGTCGGTAGGCCTGAAGTTGGTTTTCCGTGGTTTCCTATTTTCACACCAGACAAATGCCGGGGCTGTACCTTAATTAAGGCCACGGCCGCTTCCTTCCAATTCCTAGGCCTTTCCTATCTCATCGTCGCAGTAAGACATATCTGTGTCGGTGCGACGTAAAGCAAATAGCAAAAAAAAAAAAAAATCCTAATGATGTACAGATAATTCTCAAATAACAACTTAAGTATTTCCAATACATTAATACTACGTTTAAAGTGGACTGAGGGGTATATTTACTTACTTACTTACTTACTTACTTACTTACTTACTTACTTACTTACTTACTTACTTAGGTACTTATTTACTTACTTACTTACTGCCAAATTTAAGTTGTAAATCTAACACTGTCACATAGAAATTTACAAAACAATGACAGGGTATTGGAGTATTGACTAGTGCACCTTACATTTTGGGGGAAAGACTGTAACACTGCTATAGGTAATGCCTCCAGATTATTACTTCCAAAATTCGCAAGCGAATATTTTGCCGTAATTGGTTGCCTTTGTCATAAGAGTACAAAGTGGAATAAAATTTACTCTCCTCACTGCATTTGTTTTTGCTCACGTTTACACTTATTATAAAGTTATTGCAAATGTACATAGGTCTGAACTTCTGTTGTCATTTATACTATCTGCGCACTTGTTAGCGATAGATTCCTGTACGGGTTTGAGGAATAAGAAGGGAGCGCTTCCGGTTCCGTAAGTACCACCAACTGCATGGAAATGAAATCTGGTATGAATCGATAATATGATCGATCGATATGAATTTTCTAAATCTTTGTTATTTTAAGTCAATAACTGTGTCACACACACATTATATAACATTTCTCGATGCGAATCTTATTCCTAGAGTGAATTCTATATTTTGGGTTTGCTGTGTAAATAACAACAGTACTAGTACGTAAAGTGTACGCCAGATGTCGCACAGCGATGCATAAGCGATTCATAGTTTGTGTTTCAAAGATTGCCAGTACGAATCTCGAAGATTACCGAGGTCGACCGCTTCAGCTCTAGGATGTAAATCTATTGCTAAAAAGTGCGCAGATAGTATACTGTATTTAATTTCAAGTTGCACGGAATTATAGCATAGTATGTTATGAAAATTCGGTAGAGTTCATCAGCCATTCCTGCACACAAGAAACAAACAAGGAACTACTAAAAGGAAAGGAACATTACTAATTCGAAATTTACTTTTTTCAGGTGATGTAAGGGCTGCCGAAGCGAAATCGACTATCTCCACTTGATCCAGTTTGACAGGTACGTTGAAATTCTAAAACTGTCTAAGTGATTGAGGTAAGTTTACAAATTTTGTCCTATAATCAAGTGATTCTTTCCTTGTCATGCTCACTCAACCACACAAAAATAGGCCAGAAAAGAAATATGTAAATCAAATTAAAAATTATATGTACATATTCGAAACGCGAGGATATTCTTAAACTGCGGATAGCTGGTGGCCGAAGAGATTATACTTGGAATCCTACCACCTGCACAATTTGTTGGTCCTATTTCAAACAAGAGGATTTTGAAAGGATGTAATCTCCTGCGATGGACAATTTTTGTTCGGTTGGTTGTACATGCATTAGAGAACCACTGTCTACAAAACATCTGAATATCACATTAAGATATTCTATTCAATTTTTTCTAATTACCTGTTTAACAACTTACATATTGATAATTCTCACTTTGGACCTAATATACCGTGGAGATTGCTAAATTTACAATTGGATTACGTGAAACAAGCGGAATAAAAGATCAAATAAATTGTCCCGCAAAATTAAAATATTAATTTAAAAAATAATAGAATAATAAATTATCTAGTGACCAATAAACCTATATTAATATATTCGATGGTTGAGCCAAACGTGACTCCCCTGCTAGGCAAAGAACTAGTCAAGACAACTTCCTGAAACATTCTATTGTATCATGTATCTGCCAGACAGGAGAACACAAACATATTCAACAAAAGCAGGGCAATATTTACGAAGGTCTCAACAATTCAACACTGTTCGTCGTTTTGTAAACACTGATGTTTGAATTTATTGAGATTTATGATTGTTCCTATGGCAGGTCATGTTAAGTTTGAAGAAGATTTATTTTTTATCTATTTTCAGCATATATTTTAGTTGAGCTCTCCTTTATAGACTACACGGGCACTACCGGCGTACAGACAGTTTCCAGTTTATGGAGAATTGTACATCGTATCACTGAGTAATATTTTTGTACGCTCCTGTCGATAAAGTTTCAAGGACTTGTATGAGAGGGGTCAGAAAGTCCGTCCGTGACATTAATAGCATGTTATCGAAGTTGACACACTCATCTCTTTTCATACAATTTCTTTTCCCGAAGGTTAGTTTCCAGCGCAGCAATAACACATTTGAATCACTTCACCCGAAGCAGCATTAAGATCTCTCTATATTATTTTTATCTGGTTTACGCAGCGGATGATCTTTAACGGTATTGGTGATCAGCCATCTTTAGAATAAAAATCACCGCCTAAAGATATTATGTCATAGAGATACTGAAGAATAAAATGCCCCATATTCAGTGTGTACATATGTGTTAGAAAAGGTTTGTTCCAAAATGTATATTTACATGGGGTTGTTATTTTATCCGGATTATTACTGAATAGGAACGAATGGCTCGAATGGTACTTTCAATGACGTATGTACATATTCTACATCAGGTACCTTTAGTATTAGGAATATCAAAATATATCTAAGGAGTATGTTGCTGATGAATTGTCAGTCAGAAAGCTGCTTGGATTCCCTATAATTTCACAATCAGCTGTCCGAGAAAGTTTCGGCGTCATTGAAGACATGTAACGGGAATACAAGAAGAGAGGTAGTTTCTCGTTGCTTTCCTCACCGTGCCAGGAGGTACTATTATTTAACAGTCTGTTAATACTATTGGAATGCATACACTGAGAATGCAAAGCAGTGGATTTAACAATGCTATTTAAATTTTCACGACCGCATTCCACTCCAATAAACTTTCAACGGACCAAGCGAGTTGGCCGTGCGGTGAGGGGCGAGCAGCTGTGATTTTGCATTCGGGAGGTATTGGGTTCGAACCTCGATGTCGGTAGCCCTTAATATGGTTGTCCGTAGTTTCCCCATTTTCACACCAGGCAAATGCTGGGGTTGTACTTTAATTAAGAGTACAGCCGCTTCCTTTCCAGTAATAGCCCTTTCTTATCCCATTGTCATAGGATCTATCTGCGTTGGTGCGACGTAAAGCAACTTGTAAAAGGCATAAACTCAATGTATTAGGTCGAGAATGAATTTAGCACCTCATGTGTTAGAGATATGCTAGATTTTTCGATAATATAAGTCATTAAATTATTTCTATTTAGCCTGTTGGTTTTCAGTGACGGTGGTGGCTGTTAGGAATGAAACAATGTAATAACTTTTTTTTTTTTTTTGCTAGCGGCTTTACGTCGCACCGACACAGATAGGTCTTATGGCGACGATGGGATAGGAAAGGCCTAGGAGTTGGAAGGAAGCGGCCGTGGCCTTAATTAAGGTACAGCCCCAGCATTTGCCTGGTGTGAAAATGGGAAACCACGGAAAACCATCTTCAGGGCTGCCGATAGTGGGATTCGAACCTACTATCTCCCGGATGCAAGCTCACAGCCGCGCGCCTCTACGCGCACGGCCAACTCGCCCGGTAATGTAATAACTAGCTACTTGCTTGTCAGCCTGCAGGGTGAACCAAAAGTCGGCTGATCAGCATTGTCATAGGAAAGGCTGGCGTGTTGGAAGTCCAAATTAGCCATATGCGATGTTCCTGGTGGGAGGGAGGTTATAAACCCAAGGGTACAAGTAACCAAGCTGGCAGTCATCTTGGAATCCGCCAGCTTGAACTCAACTTGAGTTTGTTGAAAGAACGATAAGCATACAAAACATTGTTCCCACTTTTTTTTATTGAGGAATTCATTGCCACTAACTGTTCTGTCCTATCGTGAACCGTTATCTAATTATGTTTTTTATCCTCTTATTTTTGCATCTAACAAAGGTTGTATGGTGGTGTTGATGACCGAAGAACATGTAGAGATCATCCTCATGTATGGAAATCGGAGCTCGCGTGTGATGGCTGCAGAATTTGCTGCATTACACCTCTATAGGAAGCCGTCTCCCGGATTCTTCTGATTAGTTTGCCCACTCCATTTTGGAAAATTGGCTCCGTACTGTACGAAAGTATGTTTGCATGACATACAGTATTTACGCGCTCCTGGAGTATGATGTATTAAAGGTTGATTTTCCTTTACATATTTGCATAGGAAAATGAACTCAAAGAAAATTGTTCTGATGGAGTATATATCAATATGTGGCTGGGAGGCGTGACCAGTCTTAGGGGAAATAATGGATAGGAAGAGTATTGTCTGTTACATACGCGGTTTTGGCATAGGAGTGAAGATGTGTCTTTGGGTTTGCTCCATCCCTTCCAAACATCATATATGGCCAATGTAGACTTCAAGCGCACCAGCTTTCCTATGACAATGTTGTCACCTAACTTTTGGCTCAACCTGTATCATATATTTCTTTTTGGAATTTGCTTTGCGCTGTCCAGACACATATAAGTCTTACGGCTACGATAGATTAGGAAAGGGATAGCAGTGGGAAGGGAGTGACCGTGACCTTACTTAAGGTACAACCCGTTCATTTGCTTGTTGTGAAAATAGAACCACGGAAAAACCCCTTCAGAGCTGCCGATAGTGGGGTTCAAACCCACTACCTCCCGATTGCAACCTGACAGATTCATGAGTCAAAACTAACAGCCACTCGTTCATTACCTTGTATATATATTACATACATACTGCACCCATAACGTTATACAAGGGTACAATACATACATACATACATACATACATACATACATACATACATACATACATACATACATACATACATACATACATACATACATACATACATACATACATACATACATACATACATACATACGAGGCGTGTTTTTAAGTAAGGGCCGTTTGAAAGTAACTACACAACGAAAGACGATTTTCAAACACCACATTTATTTTCAGATTCTTCATATTTTACTCTATTTTTCATCATGGCCGCCAAGTTTGTTTAAACACTTATCATACCTCACAGCTAAATTTCGAATATCCTCTTCATAGAAACTTGCCGCCTGATCCAATGTCCAAGAGTTCTTGATCTTGATCGTGCGCTGCGGCAGAGTCTGTATGGCTTTCACCTTTACAGGCGAATGTGTGTGTCTCCATTCCATGCCTGTTGCTTCGATTCGGACATGATATGTGAAACCCATGTGTCGTCTCCCGTTACGATCTGACTCAACATGTCGTCATCTTTTTCGGCATGATGAGTCAAAAACGTAATTGAACTCTCACATATTTTGTTTTTGTGGGCTTCCGTTAAAGATCTTCAAATAAATGTGATGTTTGAAAATCGTCCTTCGTTATGTAGTTATTTTCAAATGGCCCTTACTTAAAAAGCACGTATCGTATATACATACATACACATACATACATACATACATACATACATACATACATACATACATACATACATACATACATACATACATGTTACATGCATATAAATCACTGAACTCCTACTCTAACTATCGTACCTGTGACTTTCTCTACTTGTCTTACCCTACATTGCCAGGCCATAATTCTCTCATATAGCTAAATCAATATCTTCTCTATTGGTACGTGAGTGTGACAGATGAATAACTGGACACTCACTAAGGAAGGTGACGGTGATTCGAATTCATTCATATTCAAGTGGGATTTTTAAAAGGATTAATTTTGCTGACGCTGCAAGGGTTCCATGTTAAACAGGAGATACCGTGGTTACGATCGCAATATCAATCTTCGTGCAAGATAACAATATTGTGTGCTTGTCAATTAAATTCAGCTGTACTTCTTGTGAATGCCATCGTGTCATTGTACTTGCAAGTAATTATTCTCACTATGGTACCTGATAATTTGGCATCGTATTTACATGCTGTATAAATCACCAATATAAGCATGCAACTATGCTGCAAAAAGTGATGAAATATCCATTTAAGTATGCACTTATTTTCATGCTATTGTCCGGCTCCATGGCTAAATTGTTAGCGTGCTGGCCTTTGGTCATAGGGGTCCCGGGTTCGATTACCAGCAGGGTCAGGAATTTTAACCTTAAATGGTTAATTTCGCTGGTACGCGGGCTGGGTTTATGTGTCGTCTTCATCATCATTTCATCCCCATCACGACGCGCAGTTCACCTACGGGTGTCAAATCAAAAGACCTGCACCTGGCGAGCTGAACATATCCTCGGACACTCCCCGCACTAAAAACCATATGCCATTTCATTTCATGCTATTAAACACTTTTATAAATGCAAACGTAAGATTCCTTTACTATACTCAACGCGATTCACCCACACTAATACATAAAATCATGATCACGAATAAACTCAATGGCAAACAAATAATCTCTTTTTTTTGCTATTTTCTTTACGTCACACCGACATAGATAGGTCTTTTGGCGACGATGGGATAGGAAAGGGCTAGGAGTAGGAAGGAAGCGGCCGTGGCCTTAATTAAGGTACAGCCCAAGCATTTACCTGGTGTGAAAATGGGAAACCACGGAAAACCATCTTCAGGGCTGCCGACAGTGGGATTCGAACCCACTATCTCCCGAATACCGGATACTGGCCGCACTTAAGCGACTGCAGCTATCGAGCTCGGTACAAATAATCTCACTCTACGTACAGGTGTGGTTGTTCCATTAGTACAAACAATGTGCACAGTTCGTGAGAAGTATCGATCTATCAGTGCTCAATGTTAAAACATATGCACCGAGCTCGATAGCTGCAGTCGTTTAAGTGCGGCCAGTATCCAGTAATCGGGAGATAGTGGGTTCGAATTCCACTGTCGGCAGCCCTAAAGATCGTTTTCGGTGGTTTCCCCTTTTCACAGCAGGCAAATGCTCTGATGTACCTTGATGAAGGCCATGGCCGCTTCCTTCCCATTCCTAGGCCTTTCCTATCCCATCGTCGCCGTAAGACCTATCTGTGTCGGTGGGACTTAAAGCAAATAGCAAAAAAATCATATGCACACTCTCCTAGATAAGACATTGTGTGTTAATCAATACATATTTTAAATCAATTAATAAGGTTGTAATAAAACACAAGCGCAAAGAAATACACTTACATACACATTTCTCTTTCATTTTACACTGCACACGCTACTTTTCCCGTCCTTAATTTGCTTTGCAGTACACTACAGCAATCTTCTCCAAGTTTCCTTGTAAAAATCTGTGGCGTTAGTCTTTTAAAATTAGCTTGAATGCGGAGAATGATCTCTCTACATCCACGGATGTGGCGGGACAGCATTTGAATTCGGGAGTGCACGCTGAGCTCTTCTCTTGGCTTTTCCTTGAAATCTTACCACAACTCTAATATTCCTTCAGAACAAGGTCACTCCTTCCGCGAGAATTCATGGCATTAATTACATTTTCGTCCGCCTCTGTAGCGTAACGGTTAGTGTTATTAGCTGCCGTCCTCGGGGGCCCGGGTTCGATTCCCGGTACTGCCAGAAATTTAAAACTGACAGGAGGGCTGGTATGTGGTTGATATGGTACATGCAGCTCACCTCCGATGGGGGTGTGCCTGAAAAGAGCTGCACCACCTCGGGATGAGACACGAATTTACTTACTTTGTCCGACTCGTTGGCTGAATCGTCAGCGTACTGGCCTTCGGTTCAGAGGGTCCCGGGTTCGATTCCCGGCCGGGTCGGGGATTTTAATCTTCATTGGTTAATTCCAATGGCCAGGGGGCTGGGTGTTTGTGCTGTCCCCAACATCTCTGCAACTCTCACACCGCACATAACACTGTCCTCCACCACAATAACACGCAGTTACCTACACATGGCAGTTGCCGCCCACCCTCATCGGAGGGTCTGCCTTACAAGGGCTGCACTGGGCTAGAAATAGCCACACGAAATTATAATATATATTACATTTTCTTGAAGAATTCTTGTAAAAAAAATTAAAATATGCATAATAAAAGTTGAAAAAATGCACAATAAATCCGAAATTTGAAATGTATGCATTAATCTCACTATTAAACTTAATAATTCGTCCAATTTCGCATTCAAACGCTCTTCCTTGTCGGCAAACAAAATATGCATTTGAATACATATCCGATGTCTACGTGATAATTCCTTCATTTAGAGTCCACTCGGCTTTCACACGTTTACAGCGAATCTGGCTGCCAATAAAGCCATACATTTCGTGTATTAATTCACTTAATTCTCATAGGATAATGGTGATGACAATTGGGAACTCACTGGATTTATTTTATATTGTCTATATATCATGAGCCGGCCCCGTGGTGTAGGGGTAGCGTGCCTTTCTCTTGTCCGGGTTCGATTCCCGCCCAGGTCAGGGATTTTTACTTGGACCTGAGCGCTGGTACGAGGTCCAGTCAACCTACGTGATTAGAATTGAGGGGCTATCTGACGGTGAGATAGCGGCCCCGGTCTATAAAGCCAATATTAACGGCCGAGAGGATTCGTTGTGCTGACCACACGACCCTCGTAATCTGCAGGCCTTCGAGCTGAGCAGCGGTCGCTTGGTAGGCCAAGGCCCTTCAAGGGCTGTAGTGTCATGGGGGTGTATATATCATGAAATAAGTCCGGCTCTATGGCTAAATAGCATGCTGTCCTTTGGTCCAAAGAGTCCCGGCTTCGATCCCCGTCTGTATCAGGGATTTTAACTTTCATTGGTTAATTCCTACGATTTGGGGATGAATGTATTTTACCGTCTTTAATATTAGAATTCAACTTAGGTAGGTCTCCATTCTCACAGACGCGCAGGTCGCCTGCAGGGAGTCTACTCGAAGACCTGCACCAGGACTCTACGGAGTCCACAAGTCGTTAAGTATTCATGAAATAAAATCTAACTTCCATGAATTATGCTATAAATGACCGGCTTAATTTGTCTTTGAACTTTTAGAAAGCATTTAGTGAAACTGGATACAATATTTTATTAACTTTCTGGAAAATACTTGCAGATTTTTAATTAATTTTTTAGTACATATACTGCTTTTACGACGGTTTCTATTTCATTCTCGAAACAATATGTGAGGTTAACTTTATATATGGTAAACTAAATTACTTTTAAATTAGTTACGGTAAATTCAAAACTTGCAAGGCTTGATGCAATCTCAGCGTTCAATTATAACACTGTATTCATACTTCCAGAAGCAATATACTTCGCATATAAGCTAAATTACCAATATATTTCCGTGTCTCAGAGAGCCTATTTCATATGTGCAATTAAAATCGAAGAAGGTAAACTGACGACTCATTGGAAGAATCTATTATTTTTAACGATCTTGCGCTTTCGCTTGTATATTTCTCTTGTGAGAACGTCAAGGTGCTCCTTGCAAAATGGAGTATTAATCGTTATTATTCCTCGTAGGATTAAACACATGGGAAATAGAAGATCGGAAATTTCATTTTGCGAAACTTTTACTGCGTCAAGTTTTTCAGTACAGCGGAGATATTTGACGTTTCACATTTTGGACCTTTTAAAATTTTTACGCCACTATATACTAATTTAATGTTCACTAATCAAATTAATGTGGAACCCGGCTCTCTCTGAAATTATATACTGGATTTTGAGACGTTATTTTAAGCAATTTTAACATGATGTAACAAAGTAATAGACAGACAGAGAGACAAAAATGAACTAAATCTAATTTTAAATTTTCTATACCTAATCCGGGATAAGTATGAAAGAAAAATTGTAAGAATCACAATACTATAATGTACTTGATTTTACGCCCCAATAACTACTCTTACGATTTTCCGGGACGCTGAGGTGTCAGAATTTTGTCCCGCAGGAGTATTTATGTGCCAATAAATCTAGTAAACATTTTAATAATAATAATAATAATAATAATAATAATAATAATAATAATAATAATAATAATAATAATAATAATAATAATAAGTTATTTTCTTAACATCGCTTTAATTATTAATGATCTTAATAAACGCTGCAGTTTCGGAAATCTGTCTCTCAGGATTCGTTAATGTGCCGGAAGCCAATCACACAGAGTTGCAGTATTTTTACACCTTCAAGTAACACAGACTCCAGCCGGGATGGAATTCGCTATCTGGGGAACAGAAGCACAGTGGTTACCAATTTGTCCCAAGAATATTGGCTCATATAAGCACACCCAGGATTTTATGCACTAATAGATTAGAATTAATTAGGTTTTTAGAAAGTGTCGTTCAGCCAGTTCTTCCGTTATCTTGCGAGAATAATATAAATCCTAGGGGTTCTGATGGGCCGTTTTGCAGGATAGACTATACTTGCCTAAAAATCCCGGCTCTACTTACAACTAGGGTTGCCATACGTCCTGAAAAAGCTGGATTGTCCTGTATTTGAGCATGTGTCCCGACGTCCTGACTGAATTTTTAAAAATCCCTAAATGTCCTGAATTTTAAAAATCAGAGCAAATTATTTAAAATTCTGCTCAAATGTTTTCGAAAGGGAATGGAATTCTTTTGGTTGGTCATCCTAAAGCAGAGTCTGACGTCATTACCTGACGTTGTCATGGTAACAGGCTTGACGTACGCTAACGATATATAGGCCTACTTCCGCCCGGAAGCAGCGTGTTGAATAATGATGAATATTATTTTGTATCCATGTTAGCTAGTTTTTAAAGTAATGTAAATCCAAAGGAAAGCAAAGCAAAGTCATCCCTGTACAGGCAATGAAGGTCCTTGAAGGGGTGGAAGGTAAAGACTTCCACTATACGTAACCTCGGCACTTGATGGGGTAGAGTGGTTAGCTCTACGCCCGGCCGCCTTTGCCCCCAGGAATTAACCTGGTACTGAGTGAACCTCAGGGCCATGTGCACGTCTGAAATTGCAAATCTCGATCCTTAAATTTTACGACTTCCTGACGGGGATTCGAACCCACTTCCTTCCTGGCGAACCGAGCACGCCTTTACCACCTCGGCCAGGCAGCCCCTAATATAAATCCAGTAAGCAATATTCTGAATTGCTTAAATTGGCTCAGTTCTATTTCTGTTTACCTGGCCATAATGCATGTGTGGAAAGACGTTTTTCTTTAATAAATTCACAATGGACAGATGACAGAAATAGACTGAAAGTAGAATCTATTAAATCAATATTATTGCTGCAATACAATTTTAAAGAAATATCTTGGCAGGAATTTCATGGTTTCATTTAAAACAAAAATGATGAGTTGCTAAAAAGTGTGTCAAGTTCTGAAAAGTGTGATTAGTATCAGCATCAGGGCACTTCTGTGACATAAATATCTTTAAGCAAAAGTAAAGAAATGCTGCTTTTAGTTTTCACTTATCCGTGTTATTGAGACATGAGTAATTCCACGTGAGATGTCCCATCTGTTACTTAAAAATCTATGCAAATAACATTGAATATTAGATAATTTTGGAGTGGTCTGTAAAGTAGCCGGCCCCGTGGTGTAGGGGTACCATGCATTACTCTCGCCCGGAGACCCCGGGTTCGATTCCTGACCAGGTCAGGGATTTTTCTCTCGACCTGAGGGCTGGCTCGAGGTCCACTCAGCCTACGTGATTAGAATTGAGGAGCTCTCTGACGGTGAGATGGCGGCCCCGGTCTCGAAAACCCAGAATAACGGCCGAGAGGATGCGTCGTGCTGACCACACGGCCCCTCGTAATCTGCAGGCCTTCGGGCTGAACAGCAGTCGCTGGGCAGGCCAAAGCCCTTTCAAGCGCGTTAAGTGCCGTGGGTTTGGGGTTTTTGGTTTTTGGTCTGTAAAGTAGGTGTTTTACATAAAGTATGCTTTCTTATTATTTCTCGTGTAACAAGTGTATGTTGGTACGGACGGGACAGTTCATATTGAAATACCCAAATACAGTCATTGGAATCATAGGCGCCACTTTTAGTCTTGAGCACTGGGGCAAGGATGAAAATATAAAATATTCTTACGGGAGCAAAAACATGATTGAGGTCCCGTACCACTATATATATGGTGACTAGTGCTCTCGTGGAGTCGGCGTCTACCGTTGGAACTCGTCGATGTTGGTGTCCTGAATTTCATCCTGCAACTTTTGGAAACCCTACCTATAACAGGCTTTAAAGTATTGGCATATTATTCTTCGAAACATAATCCTTGCCAGGAAGTGTGTGATATCAGCCACGTGCCATTAAATCTACCGTCACGAGTCTGACGGTTTTGAGCACGTTCAACTATCATCGGACTGAGCCGAGATCGAATCCGTCAACGTGAGCTCAGAAGACCAGCGCTCTCTATAAACTGAACTACTCAGCCCGGCACTCTGAACAAACATAAATGAACTCTTGTATAACTCACACCCTAAGGAGGTCACTTTACGTTCAAAAGAATTCACGTCAATAATTCCTCTGGGTATGATCAATCAATCAATACTGATCTGCATTTAGGGCAGTCGCCCAGGTGGCAGATTCCCTATCTGTTGCTTTCCTAGCCTTTTCCTACATGATTTCAAAGAAATTGGAAATTTAATGAACATCTCCCTTGGTAAGTTATTCCAATCCCTAACTCCCCTTCCTATAATTGAATATTTGCCCCAGTTTGTCCTCTTGAATTCCAACTTTATCTTCATATTGTGATCTTCCCTACTTTTATAAACGCCATTCAAACTTATTCGTCTACTAATGTCATTCTACGCCATCTCTCCGCTGACAGCTCGGAACATACCACTTAGTCGAGCAGCTCTTCTTCTTTCTCTCAATTCTTCCCAACCCAAACATTGCAACATTTTTGTAACGCTACTATTTTGTCGGAAATCATCCAGAACATCGAGCTGCTTTTCTTTGGATTTTTTCCAGTTCTTGAATCAGGTAATCCTGGTGAGGGTCCCATACACTGGAACCATACTCTAGTTGGGGTCTTACCAGAGACTTATATGCCCTCTCCTTTACATCCTTACTACAACCCCTAAACACCCTCATAACCATGTGCAGAGATCTGTACCCTTTATTTACAATCCCATTTATGTGATTACCCCAATGAAGATCTTTCCTTATATTAACACCTAGATACTTACAATGATCCCCAAAAGGAACTTTCACCCCATCAACGCAGTAATTAAAACTGAGAGGACTTATCCTACTTGTAAAACTCACAACCTGACTTTTAACCCCGTTTATCAACATACCATTGCCTGCTGTCCATCTCACAACATTTTCGAGGTCACGTTGCAGTTGCTCACAATCTTGTAACTTATTTATCACTCTATAGAGAAAGCCTTACCGATTCCACTCCTTTACTCATATCATTTATATATATATAAGAAAACATAAAGGTCCAATAATACTGCCTTGAGGAATTCCCCTCTTAATTATTACAGGGTCAGATAAAGCTTTGCCTACTCTAATTCTCTGAGATCTATTTTCTAGAAATATAGCAATCCATTCAGTCACTCTTTTGTCTAGTCCAATTGCACTCATTTTTGCCAGTAGTCTCCCATGATCCACCCTATCAAATGCTTTAGACAGGTCAATCGCGATACAGTCCATTTGACCTCCTGAATCCAAGATATCTGCTATATCTTGCTGGAATCCTACAAGTTGAGCTTCAGTGGAATAACCCTTCCTAAAACCGAATTGCCTTATATCGAACCAGTTATTAATTTTACAAACATGTCTAATATAATCAGAAAGAATGCCTTCCCAAAGCTTACATACAATGCATGTCAAACTTACTGGCCTGTAATTTTCAGTTTTATGTCTATCACCCTTTCCTTTATACACCGGAGCTACAATAGCAACTCTCCATGCATCTGGTATAGCTCCTCCGACCAAACAATAATCAAATAAGTACTTCAGATATGGTACTATATCCCAACCCATTGTCTTTAGTATATCCCCAGAAATCTGATCAATTCCAGCCGCTTTTCTAGTTTTCAACTTTTGTATCTTATTGTAAATGTCATTGTTATCATACGTAAATTTTATTACTTCTTTGGCCTTAGTCTCCTCCTCTATCTCGACATCATCCTTGTAACCAACAATCTTTACATACTGCTGACTGAATACTTCTGCCTTTTGAAGATCATCACATACACACTCCCCTTGTTCATTAATTATTCCTGGAATGTCCTTCTTGGAACCTGTTTCTGACTTAAAATACCTATACATACCCTTCCATTTTTCACTAAAATTCGTATGACTGCCAATTATGCTTGCCATCATGTTATCCTTAGCTGCCTTCTTTGCTAGATTCAATTTTCTAGTAAGTTCCTTCAATTTCTCCTTACTTCCACAGCCATTTCTAAGTCTATTTCTTTTCAGTCTGCACCTCCTTCTTAGTCTCTTTATTTCTCTATTATAATAAGGTGGGTCTTTACCATTCCTTACCTCCCTTAAAGGTACAAACCTGTTTTCGCATTCCTCAACAATTTCTTTAAACCCATCCCAGAGTCTGTTTACATTTTTATTTACCGTTTTCCACCGATCATAGCTACTTTTTAGAAACTGCCTCATGCCTGCTTTATCAGCCATATGGTACTGCCTAACAGTCCTACTTTTAAGACCTTCCTTTCTATCACATTTATTTTTAACTACCACAAAAACAGCTTCATGATCACTAATACCATCTATTACTTCAGTTTTCCTATAGAGCTCATCTGGTTTTATCAGCACCACATCCAGGATATTTTTCCCTCTGGTTGGTTCCATCACTTTCTGAATCAGCTGTCCTTCCCATATTAACTTATTTGCCAGTTGTTGGTCATGCTTCCTGTCGTTCGCATTTCCTTCCCAATTGACATCTGGCAAATTCAGATCTCCCGCTACAATCACATTTCTTTCCATGTCGTTTCCCACATAGCTGACTATCCTATCAAATAATTCCGAATCCGCGTCAGTGCTACCCTTTCCCGATCTGTACACTCCAAATATATCAAGTTGCCTATTGTCTTTAGAAATGAGCCTTACACCTAGAATTTCGTAGCTTACAAATTCTTCTTTCACCAGAATGAACACTCCCCCTCCCACCCTTCCTATCCTATCTCTACGATACACACTCCAGTGCCGTGAGAAAATTTCTGCATCCATTATATCATTTCTCAGCCATGATTCAACTCCTATTACAATATCTGGTAAATATATATCTATTAAATTACTTAATTCTATTCCTTTCCTTACAATACTTCTACAGTTCAACACTAACAATTTTATATCATTCCTACTTGATTTCCAGTTCCCTGTTCCCTTATGATTATGAAATCATGTATTTTTCCTTTTGTTTGCAATCGCAATAACTGGTAAATCTCCGAGTTCTCTAGTGACGAGGGTGTCTTCCATAGCTGAATTCTTTTAACAAGACGTTCACAAGATGGTTAGTCCGTGACAGAAATTTTGTCTATGCCGCAAGGTATAGGAGAATGTCTCAAAGGCAGACGACTGCGTACAGCCGATGACAAGGCTCATCCAGTCTTGATCAAGCAACGGAAGTAGAAAGGAGACAAAGAAGCATGTGACACTATTTTATCGGGATGTACTCACTGTGGGGCAAGGAAGAACGTGTCGACCAAAGAGATAATGTGCGAATTTATCTCGCAGCTGCTGACAAAGGATGGTTTTGAGGAAAGCGCAGTAGAGCATTGTACTGTGATAACAAGTTCGTTCTTTCTGAAAGGGAGACATCTCTTTTACTTTGATGGACATAAAATAAAAGTTCCAAAATTACTATTGTCTTCAGAGCTAAACTGTCGATACGATTAAAATAATAATTACACCTTGTCACAAAAAATGACATAAATTAATATTAAGCACTCACGTCATAATCTGCAAACATACATTACGACGTTTCTGTAAACCTTGCCATTTTTTCTGTCGTTTCAAATGTAATTTCCTCCAGTTTACCTTAAAGGTATAGCACGATTAGCATCACTTATGCTTCTTTTTTTTTGCTATTGGCTTTGCGTCGCACCGACACAGATATGGCGACGATCAGACAGGAAAGGGCTAGAAGTGGGAAGGAAGCGGCCGTGGCCTTAATTAAGGTACAGCCCCAGCATTTACCTGGTGTGAAAATGGGAAACCACGAGCATCACTTATGGTAAATATTCACAACAGAGAGATACTTTCTGGAATATACTTGGAAAGTGAAAGACACATGACATGCTGTTGAAGGTTCCATTCTTATGATGTGTGTCTTTATTTTAGCCTGATAACGTACTTTTTTAAGATGTTATTTAAGTGATTTCTGGATTAACTTGTGAATAATGCAGTAACCAACTGACGTTTCCTTCAAAACATGTCTTTCAATACCAGAATGGGAAATTAAGATCCAAGTAGCTCTTTCTTTTTCCAGTTCCTAAGATAGTGTTTCACAGAAATCTTCCACTAGTTAGGAATAGATTACATTGAGTAAAAACATTTGATAAATTTTATTCTGACTTCGATCATGGTCTTGGTTGTTATATGAAATTTCTGAAGGAAGTTTACGTTGGAAGCAATTACTACATATTATGTTTAATGGGCAGTCTTGCAACGGAATAAATTCATTATGCATGATTCGTTTTTTCTTAGTTAGTTGGTAAAGTAATTAATTTATTTTCGATAAGAAAAACATGTCTTCCCCTGGAACTCGTGGACGTCGAAAGCATGTGTAGGGTAAAGGGAGGTATGTTCATGATACAGGTAAGTTCGTGATAAATCTTTGAATAAGTACCATGTATCACGATCATATGCAAGTAGCTACAACTGTTCATAACTTACGGAACAAGCATTAATATCCAACTACTTAGTATGCTGTAGGGAAGTACATGATATACTGCCTGAAAAAAATTGAAGCACCCAGAAGAAATGGTCGGATGTTAATGTAATTTCGTACACGTACACATCATAGGCAGGTATGTAAACGATTAGAGTTGCAATTTTCTGCGACAGGTAGAAAGGTCACCAGAGTGCTGTTGGTGTTTAGTGTTGTTGCCAGGCCTGGTAGGTTATATAAAGGGCTTGAACAGCGTCAGATGTTGAGTGATCACTGCGAAGGACATGCAGATGCCGCTTACTCGTGAGAGACAGCGTTATCAGCACCTGACAGAGTTTGAAAATGGCCTCATTGTGGGTCTCCATTTGGCTGGCTGGTCGAATCTTGCAATATCCAGATTTTTGGGATATTCGGATGTGACAGTGGTGTGATGTTTAGACTGCATGCGAACGTGAGAGCAGATATACACGTCATCAAGGTTCCAGTCGAACATGTCTGACCACCACAAGGGAGGATCGCCGTATTGTGCATCAAGCACTACGGGTCACAAGTTAGACTGTTTTAACTGTTGGTTTGTCAGTATATCTAAGGGAGAAAGTAACTCGGGCTTCAGGACTTTTGAACACAATTCTGGAATCTACCTGTTGGATATGAATAACGTAAGATAGGTGTAAATATCAATGAAAAATTTGCTGCTGAGGCTCCTCAATTTTGTTTAAATCAGGTGAAAATGATGGCATTAATGTTGTAAACATTCTAATTTGCTCGATAGTTTCAACTAAACATTTTATCCGAATTTCTTCCGTTACTCATTTTTACAACTGGCTGAATCAACCAGGAGCCGTCTAAAAAGCCGGGACAATTCTAAAACCCCTGTCACTCACATAAAAACCGACCAAGTGACCATGAAGTTAGGGGCGCACAGCTGTGATCTCGCATTCGTGAGATAGTGAGTTCGAACCCAACTGTTGGCAGCCCTGAATATGGTTTTTCGTGGTTACATATTTTCACACCAGGAAAATGCTGGGGCTGTACCTTAATTAAGGACCTACTTGTGCCCGTGCGACATAAAGAAAATTGTGAAAAAAGGAACCTAATATAAAATATCTACCGATGAAATAAGCGGCTAGTGTAGGCTTTAGGTCTTGTTGCAGAATAACTATCTCACCACAGCTATAACAGGCCGCTTATTTAATATCGGTGCTTATTTCACTGGTCAATTTTTTCACATTTCTTGTCACTGCTCGGATAGAGCATCCCAGTTCGAAAGCTACTTCCCTTACCTGTTGAGTCACCAGAGTAAAGACTAAGTAGGAGGGAGGATAATCACTTCCTTCCTCACTGATGGTAACTGCTTGGTTCCCAGATTGTAATTACATCCATTCACCTTACAAACAGCAATCTGAAATCAAGCCAAGTAATTAACTTGACGCTCATCACAGAAAGAAACCTCTTATCTGTTTTTCTTCTTGCTGTTAGGGATCGTTAAGCCTTAAGCTTGTTGAAAGTGTACGTACTCCTTGTCCGCCAGTGTGTGTGGTTATATTGTCTGTAACGATCTGGAACTGGTATAAGTTCTCAATGACTTGAAATTGGATGGCATCACACTTTTTTCTTAAAGTCTGTTTGGTAGCTCCCGCACAGAAAATGCCCTCGCAATCAAGTCCTAAATGCGTCGTCTTGCAAACAGAACATTGTCTCCTGTGTTCTCAGTCGAAATGGAAGAATATCGTTGTTATCGTCATGTACTTCAAACAAAATGAAAGTGTCGAGAAATGGAAATAGGGCTTCCTTCTTTTCCTCAGCTTTCGCAACTTTTCCAGTTTCTTAGGAACTGTATATTTTGAGGAATCAAAATGCCTTATTGTTAAAATGATGGTTTTAGTAACATTGGTAATCAGATCTCCTCTCCTATGGACAAGATTGTAAATCCTGATGAAATCCATTGCTGTTTAAGGGTTCTTAAATGCGAAAGATCCGTATAGTAAATTGAGTACCACACTAAGGAACCCCTTTCAAGGGCAAAATCATGGCAATGCAGTGAGTGTAGCTGGGAATATTCAATATTGTCTGGCCTCAGCTTAAGCAGGAAGCAGATCAGTGCAGGGCAACCGCGGCTTATGGATCAGCTTCAATGATTTTTTTTAGTAAACACCGAATAACTCACAAGAGATCTTTTATATGCCGACTACCGAAGGGATTTTTATTCCTCCTTCAAAAGTCCTACAACCTCTACTGAAATTAAGCGGGCGATTTGGATCCAAAAGCTGACGATCAATCATTGATTTATACAGTGAGTTGGTGGTGGTGGTGACGTGTGTTCTAAGTAAGTACAAGTAAGCAACCATCCCCTCATTATTTTAACAGCCGGACACAATTACACCAACGGCAGAGCACTGGTTTCTGAGCCCATGTTGGCGGATTCGACCCGGGTTCGGTTCAGTTCTGTTTGATGGTGCTTAATACGTCAGCGGTAGATTTAACGTCAAATTTAAAAAAATCTGCGGTACAAATCTCCGGCCCATCGACATCTCCAAAAACCGTTAAACTGCTTCGTGGGACGTAACACCATTATTATTATTATTATTATTATTATTATTATTTTGCTAGGGGCTTTACGTCGCACCGACACAGATAGGTCTTATGGCGACTATGGTATAGGAAAGGCCTAGGAGTTGGAAGGAAGCGGCCATGGCCTTAATTAAGGTACAGACCCAGCATTTGCCTGGTGTGAAAATGGGAAACCACGGAAAACCATTTTCAGGGCTGCCGATAGTGGGATTCGAACCTACTATCTCCCGGATGCAAGCTCACAGATTATTATTATTATTATTATTATTATTATTATTATTATTATTATTATTATTATTATTATTATTATTATTATTATTATTATTATTATTATCGTTCTACGAAGAATAAACCTAAGAGGCCCAACGCTTCGCTGAATGAATATTTCCACGATAGAAAGAGAAGGGCCACGAACGGCATACGGATTAAATAATCTTTAGACCTTGAAAAGCTGATACCGCCAGAGTCGGTAAAAAACATAATATGTTAACCAATTGACGTTGGATAGAGAATTTGGAAGTGATGAGGTTTGCGCTTGTTAGTGGAAGCAATGTCAGGCTTACCTAAGGGACGTGGGATCGTCACTTTTCGATCCCAAGTAAAGAGTCCGTATGATATAATTTTAGTCACCTTTTACAGACAAGGGATACCGTGCATATTTTTTATACCACCACCCACAGAGAAATATCCGCTAATGGAGCTAACGTAATATTGGACAATAATTCGCTGGCGCCATCAAGGACCACGTTAAGTCTTGTTGCATTTGACACTGAACTTGGCCTTCTTTAGAGCCTAAATTTCCCTCATTCTTTGTGAGAGAGCCTGCTTACGCTCCTCTGTCCAAGGGGCACCGTGTCTTCTCTTCGGTTGCTCGTCTCGGTTTAGCCCGTTCGTCAATATTTTCTTGCGGAAGAGATCTCTATTGAGGGCGTCTTCAGCTGAGATATGTAGCATTTGCAGGTCTTCTTTGGTATTTCTAAACCAGGGAATTGTGGTTATGGGGTTTGAATAAAAAAAGTGAAAGATTTCTTTAGTTAACTTTCTTCCGTCCATTCTTTTCAGATGACCATAAAATCGTGCCCGTCTTTTTCTGATTGTGTCGGTAATTTTCTCTATTTTGCTGTAGACTTCCTTGTTGGATCTCTTGTGATGGATTCCATTTCTGTACTTTGATCCCAAGATTCCTCTCACAATTTTGCGTTCTCTTTTCTCCAGTTCTGCAAGGAGTCCTTTGTTGGCATTTAGAGACAGGGTTTCGGCTGCATATAGAACTACTGGCTTCACAACTGTTTCATAGTGACGTATCTTGGTGTTTTGGGAAAGGCATTTTTTGTTGTAGATTGTGCGGGATGTTTGGTAGGTTATTTCCAGTTTGCGTACTCGCTCCTGAAGTGCTTCTTTGTCCAGTCCATTTTTCATGATGATCTCACCCAGGTATTTGAATTTGTCTACTCGGGTGATGTCCCCGTATTTTGTATGGAGTTTTGGTGGAGCCTCTTTGATGTTAGTTATTACTTCTGTTTTCTCAAACGATATCTGCAAACCAGTTTGTTCGGAAATTTCCTTTAAAATTTCAACTTGAGCTCTAGCGGTTTCTATGTCGTTTGAGAGAACAGCAATATCATCGGCAAATGCTAAGCAGTCTGTTGCGATCCCCTTGGATTTGGTTCCTATTCTCAATGGAGTGTAGTTGGTTTCCTGTAATCTCACCCGTCAGGTTCTGATGATCTTTTCAAGAACACAGTTTAAGAGTATCGGGGATAGCCCATCACCTTGTCGGACTCCTGTTTTGATGTCAAAGGAATGCGAGAGACATCCGTGGAACTTCACCTTGGATTTTTTATCGGTCAGGGTGGCTCTAATTAATGCCAGCAGTTTCAAATCAACTCCAAATTCGTTTAAGATGTTCAGCAGGACTTCCCGGTCAATGGAGTCGTACGCTTTCTTAAGGTCCACAAAGACAGACTCATACTGCTTAGACCTTAGTGTACAATATCTGATGATCGTTTTGAGATTTTGAATCTGTTCAGCTGTTGAGCGACCTTTTCTGAACCCTCCTTGGTATTCACCTATTTGATGTTCGACTTGTGCTTCCAAACGCTCCAGGATGGCAAGTGATAGAATTTTGTAAGTCACGGGTAGCAAAGATATTCCTCTGTAGTTGTTGATGTTCTTCATGCTGCCTTTTTTGTGTAATGGATGGATCAAAGCTATTTTCCAATCTTCGGGTAGGGTCTCCTTGTTCCAAATTTCTTCTATTTGCTTTTGCAAGATATCAAGTGATTCCTCTGGGGCATATTTCCATAGTTCTGCTACTACTGAGTCTTCCCCCGGCTCTTTGTTATTTTTGAGACGGGCAATGTGGCGCTTGATTTCATCTCTGTCGGGTGGTCCGGAATCTGGGTACCTGAGTAAGGGTTCCTTGGTCTCAATGGCGCTTTGCGGTTTAGAGCAATTAAGTAAATTCTTGAAGTAATCTGCCAGAATGCTGCAATTTTCTTCATGTGCCGTCCTTCCGCTCAAAGCATAGAGATGGTGGTTTATAGCCAGTGAGTTTGCGTTTGAAGGCTCTGTAGTACTCTCTGCTTTCATTCTTCCTAAAGTTTAGTTCTATATTTTCAATGAGAGATTTTTCGTATTTACGTTTCTCAGTTCTGAACACCCTAGCTGCTTGGGCACGTTGGATTTTGTAGGTTTTCCAATATTATTATTATTATTATTATTATTATTATTATTATTATTATTATTATTATTATTATTATTATTATTATTATTATTATTATTATTATTATTGTCAACGGCCGTAGCTGTGTTGAAACACCGGATCCCGTGAGATCTCCGAAGTTAAGCAACATTGGGCGTGGTCAGGATTTGGATGGGTTGCCACGCGCTGTTGGTGGGGGGTAAGGGATTGGAGGAGCGGAAAGGAACTGGCCACCCTACCGCACGTAAACTCCGGCTCAGGAACACCTCTGCGGAGGTTCGGACCTGCCTTCGGGCAGTATAACCCTTACCTTACCTTATTATTATTATTATTATTATTATTATTATTATTATTATGTCCGACTCGTTGGCTGAACGGTCAGCGTACTGGCCTTCGGTTCAGAGGGTCCCGGGTTCGATTCCCGGCCGGGTCGGGGATTTTAACCTTAATTGGTTAATTCCAATGGCACGGGGGCTGGGTGTATGTGTTGTCTTCATCATCACGACGCGCAGGTCGCCTACGGGAGTCAAATAGAAAGACCTGCATCTGGCGAGCCGAACCCGTCCTGGGATATCCCGGCACTAAAAGCCATACGACATTTCATTTCATTATTATTATTATTATCATTATTATTATTATTATTATTATTATTATTATTATTATTATTATTATTATTATTACATTTTCTGGATCTCTCACAGTATATATTTTTACCATTAATTTGCTGAGAGACAAACAAATTAAATTTACGCTCTCGAAATTGTATAAAACTGTTAATGCTCTTTAAATTACAGCGTTCGCGTATTAAATTCGAAAAAGTTATTCCAAAATATAGGATAATCAGGCTCAACAGTACAGAAGACACTCAGTTATTTGGTTATTATATGATGATACTCATTGCTTAAAATAAAATTTATCAGTTACCTTTCTGCTATTGACGTTCAAATTGGCTATTGACATTCAAATTGGTGAATATAAATGCAACATTTTTATCTAACTTTCACTGATCCACTGAAAACAAATCCATGGACTCCAGTTTTAGATATCCCTGATTTAGAAGGTTCACCACTAAAAGTGTAAGGTTTACAACAACAGCTTCAGTTTGGAAACCGACTGTATCCCTGCGGTCGCTCTCTGGTTGACTGGGTGAACTCGCTCATTCGGTCGAGAGAACTGTGCGGTCACTGAATATGCTAAATGAGGGTCCTGTGTACAGGACACATCTTGACATAAATACGTCTTATGGATCGAGGTCATCTGACAATTTGCGTTGCAGAAGTTAGCATGGCGGAAGTGTAAGCCTAGCAACCGTACAGACTGTGATGTAAGGTATGAACGAATGGCTAGACAGTGTTACCTAGTAACCGTGCAGGCTATATCTTACGGTTGGTGGTCATCTGAAATTAGCAGCCGTTCATGGTTGGCCATGAGCGACATACATTATTTATGATCATTTGATTTTCGCAAAGGGAAATGTGGTTTCTTTTTAATGTTGAAAAAAATTCTTAGCAAAGTAGGAGTACGTAAAATTAAGCAATTTCCTCAATTGTGCCGAAAGTTGAAGGGCTAAAGTACGGCAAAGGTTTCAAATTCTGAGTCTTAAATGGCTTTATCAAACTAGAAAAAGCGAATTTCGAAAATCACTTCCGTCCTAAATGCAGTTCCGGAAAGACGGCCTAAAATAGCTTGTTTCTTTACTCGTTTCTTTTCTTGTTCAAATCCTAGCCAAATTAACTTATTCACATAATTATTTCTGTAATGTGTTCCTTGGTTCAATATCCTCAGGCTTTTTCGATTTCTGAAAAATGTCCACACCGAATGTATGTAATTATAAGGGCGTAAGTGAAACTCTGCATTGACTCACATTAGCGCTCGTAGTGGTGCTTAAGTGAAACAATACATTGACTCGTATTAGCGCTCGTAGTGGTAGAAAAAGCAAACTGCTAATCTAATCCACGGCCGGCTTGGTGCGTCGCTCTAGCTCTAGCTAGCTCCTTACCGGCCTTGACAATCGGGTAGTTTCATAGGTCGACACGTGGCGCTGGCGACCTATGTTTTTGCGGTTGAAATACATACTCCTCTATGGAAAAAATATTGACTTTGATTTATCATAATTTAATACTCTTTAAAGGATTAATCCGAAAGGTTACTGTCGTTTATATTTGTCAAAATATTGTCGTGAAATGAAACTGCAGAGAGATGGAGTAGTCCAGCTGACGTTGTGATATTGACTCTGACAGCCGATTTATCTTAATTTAGGGAATAAACGAGCATGTTACATTGACTAATACTGTTAAAATTATTAATCCTGAAGGCTACTTTCATTGATATGTTCCATAATAACATCGTGAAATCAAACTGCGGAGAGATGGAGTAGTCCAACTGACGTTCCTTAACTGTGAGGAATAATAGTAATCGCTTTTATTATCATGGCATTTAGATACATAGCAGAACTTACCACAATAATTTTATGTTCTGATGTTAATCTTGAGATTAAGAGTCATTATTCAGTTAGAGTTTAAAAATTCTTCGAGTGCTACTCTCAGGAAGGGGGTGGATAGCATAAATATTTTGACTCAAACATGTTTAAAATTGTAATTTCAACATATATAGAGTATAGTTACAGATTACATTTCATTCATGCCTTACACTAGAATTGTAAATACCGGGCGATTTGGCCGTGCGGTTAGGGGCGCGCAGCTGTGACTGTGCATCCGGGAGATAGTGGGTTCGAACCCCACTGTCAGCAGCCCTGAAGTTGGTTTTCCGTGGTTTACCATTTTCACATCAGGCTGTACCCTAATTAAGGCGACGGCAGATTCCTTACCACTCCTAGCCCTTTCCTATCCCACCGTCACCGTAAGACCTATCTGTGTCGGTGCGACGTAAAACAAATAGCAAAGAAGAAGAAGAATTTTAAATAAAAATTCAGTGAGAATTTTTTTTGAGTATATACATTGTAAACTGTTCATTGCTCAGGTAACAACAATTCATACGTTGGCCTTGCCGTCATAACAGTAATGGTTCTTACTTGTCAGTGTTTAAATGTTTAAGTTCAGATTATCTTGGATAAAAATGTGTTGTGTTTTTGTCGTATGGCAAATACGAGTCCCCCTAAAGGGTTATTCAATGGAAAAAATTGGGGGTAAAAAATACCCCATTAGCTTGATTAGCTTCCACCCCCAGAGGCCCGGGTTCGATTCCTGGCCCTGCCACGAAATTTCAAAAGTGGTACGAGGGCTGGAACGGGTTCCACTCAGCCTTGGAGGTCAACTGAGTAGAGGGGGTATCGATTCCCACCGCATCCATCCTCGAAGTGGTTTTCCATAGTTTTCCACTTCTCCTCCAGGCAAATGAGGGGATGACACCTAACTTAAGGCCACGGCCGATTCCTTCCCTCTTCCTTGTCTATCCCTTCCAATTTTCCCATCCCCAACATAAGGCCCCTGTTCAGCATAGCAGTTACGGCCACCTGCGCGAAGTACTGGTAATCCTTCCCAATTGTATCCCCCGACCCAAAGTCTCACGCTCTAGGACACTAACATTGAGGTGGTAGAGGTGGGCTTCCTCGCTGAGTCCGAGGGAAAAGCCAACGCTGGAGGGGTAAAAAATTAAGAAAGAAAGTAAGAAAGAAAGAAAAAGAAAGAAAGAAGGTAAGTACCCGAAATAGAAACGGAAAACAAAGATGAAAGTGGTAACTGCTTTGAGCCACTCCGTAGTTTTGTCCTGTTCTACAGAGAATTCGTGAAATGATAGTGTCCCTTTGCTCTTTTTTCCTGTTCGAAAAACCAAAAGGCACACATATTCGAATATTTTCAAACACAATTAAAGAAAGGCAAATCATTACACCATTAAAAAACGAATTAGTGCATAAATTAATATTCTTGTTTAGGACGAAGTTACAGCGAGAAATTACTTTGAGCCACTCATTACATTTGTTCCTGTTTGCAGAAAATTTCTGCTCGAAGAACAAAAAGGCGCACAATAATGTCACAAATTCTAAGATTTTTAAACACAATTTAAAATACATAATCACCACACTACAGAATAACAAATAAAACTCACTAGCGCACAACTATCAGCTCTCAATATAAAGCCAGCAAGTACCTCACTGCGAACACATTGCCAATATTTACGACAGCAAAACAATATAAATAAAACTGGAAATGCGGCAATTTGCGGTATACAGCTCCAGCGGCATTATGGTGAAACTTTCCAATTACAGCTTTACGCTGGGCTTCAAAAGCGATTGACAAGGCCGGTGTAAGGAGCGCAGTGAGAGATCCAGTCTGCCGTGTCTAATCGACCGGATAATAATGATTAGGAAAAGGATTGTAATTTTTAGAAATAAAGAATTTATTTTCATAGTTTATTATATTTTATTTACCTAAAATTCATAGCTCATATGCCCAGGATATTTTTAACACTGAGTTGCTTGCCTGAAGGGTTGGATTCTCATTATTACCATATCAACATTTCCATGTCTTCTTAACGATTTATGTCTTGTCAATATGAACTCTAAAAACTCTTTGGACAGGCAGCAGACCACTTTTTATTTCTTTCTGACAGTTTTACTAAACAAAGCTATGAAGACAGTATAGAGAGTGATATATGAAAAGCATTTTTTCAACTGAAATAAGATAGAGAAATAAAATGTTTCATATGAAAGCAAGACTGCGTTTCTCTGCTCAGATACTGAAGTGTAATAGAAGGTAAAACTGCTCTTTCTGAGGAAGCAATATTTTCCGCAACATATATTACCAGTCAGTGAATAAAGAAGCGAATGTTTGATAAAGCAACGCTTCCTTGAATAAGAGTTGGAAATAGCTGGGTAATATATCTTGAATCAAGTTCCACTCGGCGAGAGCGTATACGAGGAAGGATTTTTCATAATTCAACATGCTTCTGTCTTCGTGCAGTGTTTAGACTTAAATAAAATATTCATAAACAATGGCGCGTGCACTGCTCATATTGAAATCAGAATTAGAAATGGAATTTGAACACCCTTGGTAGTAATAGTGAACAGTCCAGAAAAAATCATTCATCCCAGGGAATAACAAGATAAGTCAACGTTCTCAGGGGGGGGGGGCATTTTTTGTGTTTAAACAATACTAAATCATTGATTCACCAAATGTTGTCAGACCATTCTGCGATATATGAAACAGCTTTTTAAATACTGCTTTGGTTAGATTTTTTAATTCAAAAAATTTTAATTCAAAAATGAATGAAATATTTTCTTATGTGTACCAGTAAAAACCTAAGAGTGTGGGACACATTTGTGTATTGTTGGCTGGTAAAATTTAATAGTTCTATTTAACAGAAGTAGCTGTGTAAATTCACTGCCAATAGACAATAATATCTACGTCCAAAATAACCACAGAAAATGTATTACATATAAGAAAAACTGACTTACCTGCTTGGTGCCACTTTTACCAATAATATTCAGAATATCAACAAGCTAACTCAACTTGTCTGGTTCTTACCGGAATGTATGTGTGTTTCTACCAGTATAGCCCTCATACAGTATTGGTACACATATGACTTACTACTATCTGAAAAATATACTGTTGGGGTAAAGCACACATTGGATGCTGGTTAAGTCATACTTAAGCCGCAATCAGAATGGAGGTTGAGAAGGGGTGAAAATTAATGTATAAATAACCGAGGTTATGGATGTATGTATGTATGTTCTAGAATAGCTCTCAACGAAACTTGGTACAAACTTGGATGGGGGAAAACACCGCTAGCATTCCTAGGGGAGGGGATGAAATATAAAAATAAACGAAAACGACGGATATTAATGTCGAATCCATTTTACCAGGTAGCTGAGTTGAACTGTGGAACTCTGGATGCTGGTTAAGCCATACTTCATCCACAATTAGAATGGAGGTTTAGAAAGGGTGAAAATTAATGTAGAACTACCGAGATTATGGATGTATGTGGGTATCTTTCAGAATAGCTCCCAACGAATCTTGGTATATATACGACTTACATCCGGAAAAAGTATATACAGGGCCTACTATGGAGATGAACCATCCCAACCCCCGATAGAGGCGGGGAATGGGAGGGGGTGACATGTAAAAATAATGGAAAATAGCGTATGTTAATGTCGAAAGCATTGTTTATGAGTCGCTGAGATGAATTGTTACGCTCTGGATAACGTTTAAGCCCGCCTTCAGCCTCCATTGACACGGTCGGCTCAGATGGGCTTAAAAGTAAATAGTCTAAAATAGCAAGGAGTAGTGTTGAATTCACTACTTTTGGGGTCGCAAGGCTGATTGGTAAAGGTTCCATTCGTAGTTGAAATTGTGTACATCGTATCTATAGCGCGGCGGGTAAATATATATCAGTATTTAACACGTTTATTTTTTGGCAGGATCAAACAATTCCCAGTCAATTCGAGCTTCATAAGGATGAAGTTTTACTCGAAAATTAAATAATCGAAAACTTGAAATCAAACACACCTAAATAACTATGAAACTACATAATTGATCGTAAAATATCATTCAACATGTCAAAATGGAATTGTATAAAAATTCACTTCACACATAACTAATTCGTAAGGAAAACATTCGAAAACTATCCGGGCAACGCCGGTTACTGCAGCTAATAAAATATAATTAAGTATGAGAATATATTCTTCATCTAGGAAATAAAGTTGTAGGGGGTCCGCTGTCTGTAATTTCGTTTATTTTGCCAATTTTTCAGGTATTTATCCGTTTTAGGTCAACTCAAGACCGGATCAGTGGATTTTATTTTTCGTGTCTGTTTGTTCCACGGCGAAACAGCTAGATAGATCTCGACTACACTTCACATTTAGAGTATACTCATCCCGAGGGAGGTTTCTATATGCATATGACTTAAAAATGTCTGAATAGACGGGGAGTTTATAGGAAAACCAGAACAGTTTTCTTCCATTTTCTCTTACAATACTGATTTTCTGTAAAGTCCGTGGACTATATGTGAAACATCTCTTCATTATAAGCAACTTTTGTTATGTAAATAATTTCGGTTACTCTTCAAATGACGGAGAAACATACTATTTTCTGCGGGTATCATGCTCTGCATTGAGTGCCCGATAGACCGACAACGAACCTACAGGTTACCATGGCAACGTCTCTGACTGCTTGCCAACAGGGAAGTAACATATTTCCATTTTCGTCATTATTCCTGTAAACTCGTGGTTGTTCTTTGGGTAGAAAGCAAGAGAGACGTTAATCGGTCATTTTATGGGATATCGGCGGAATACCGTTGGAGGTTACAATTGTCCTCCGATAACACTAAGGGGCGTTGTTAATATTTGAACATTACTGCGGAGTGTAGCCCATTATTTCACACCGTAAGGAGTTTTCTGGTATTTGCTATAATTTTTACTGTGTTTCTATTCTTCTGTTTTCCGCTTTCGTTTCTTGCCTCTGCCTTGTCTCTTTAGGCTTAAGTCATCCTCTTATCTGTTTATCTAAGAATCCATGCGTCTACATTTCTCCTCTGTTGCCGCCTTCTTATATCCGTAACTCATACCATCACAATTTATTGAGGGTTAATTTTTTTTCCAATACATCCACTTGGTATTTACGTATTAGTTTGTCCTATCTGACTGTCCTCAGTTATAATCCCATTTCCTATTAATTTCAACTTTCTTAATTGTATTACTTTCGTCCTTAATTTATCCGTATGTATGTAATTGCGAATCCCAAAACTTGGACACTCCGTTCTTTGAGAAAAACTCAAAGCTGTTCAAGTGTAGGCTATAACTTTTGGCACCGGAATATATCCAAATATGGATGCATTTTAATGACGGTGCAGACCTTCGTTTCGGGGTAGAATTTTCTAAACGGTAAGTCGTATTAAAAACTGATAGCACAATTGCAGTTCAATTTGGAGAGACCTACAGCTATGGTCATATGATTTATTGTCGTGTTTCAATTGTTGATACGTTAAATAGCGCTGTATTTCTCGATTATAACCAAATATCTCCAACTCGATTGTGACTGGCATTAGGAAAAGGGGTCTGTCTTTATCTCTACTGTGAATGGCGGTTGCGAAATGAGCCTGTCGTTATAGTAGAAACTCCCATACTCGATTGTGATGGTAGTAGGTAATGTGGCTTGCCATTATTGTCAAAACTTCCCAATGCCTGCCTTACATCGGAAACAATGTATGGCGTCCTCCCTGTTTTTTTTTTTTTTTTGTCGGATAGCACTAAGAGACATGCAATTTAATATAATCTTACTCACTGTCTTTACAGTAATTTACTGAGAAATCCGTATACAATGTAGAATACCGTAACGAAGCACGGGTACATTTGCTAGTTTATTCCTGAAAATTACAATCCTTTTTCTTAATCATTTTTTACCGTTCGATTAGATAAGCAGTTTGTCTTTTTCTATCACTACAAGCGCTAATGTGAGTCAATACGGAGTTTCAGTCAAGCCCTTAAAACTACATTCGGTGTGGACATTTAAAAAAAATCAAAACCGCCTGAGAGTACTGAACCACGTAACGCATTACAGAAAGTATTGTATAAATAAATTAAGTGAATTTTTTTTAGTTTGATAGAGCTATCCAAGACTCACAATTTGAAAACTTTCCGGGCCCTTTAGCTCTTCAATTTTCAGCACAGTTGAGGAAAATGCGTAATTTTACGTTTTTCGTATTATTGGGACCCCTACTTTGTCTGCTAAGAAATGTTTTTCAGCATTAAAACCGTAATTATCTGACATTCTGTTAGTCGAAAGTTTAACTTGAAATTCTATATGCATGGCCCTTCTTTCACATAACTAATATTCACCCATTACTTTGGTGTTCACCATAAACGTCATGCGTGAAAACACTGAGCGGCATTTTTGTTGGGTAAATGATAAAGTTAGGAAGAAAATACTAATGATTTGTTTTCTTTTTGTGTGTAGACTATATCTCTTTCTCGGTAAACCCGGTAGGTTGTAATTCTTATTAGGCCCAGCAGTTAAGGCAGCGTACTGACTTTTGAGGGTCCCACTACCTGTTCCTCTGATAATCTAGCACATAGCCTCTAATAATTTGTAGGACCTAAGTTTATTTTTCACTACAGTTTGCATGACGTCGCACCGAGACAGATAGGTCTTTTGGCGATGATGAAGTAGGAAAGGCTAGGAGTGGGAAGAAAGCAAACGTGGCCTTAATTAAGGCACAACTCCGTCATTTTCCTGGTGTGAAAAAGGGAAACCACGGAAGTCCATCTTCAGAGCTGCCGACAGTGGGGTTCGAACCCACTATCGAATGCAAAGTGTTAGCTACGTGACTCAAACCATGCAGCTATTTGCTCGGTAAGATATAAGTTGTCTAAAGGCGAAGGAATACTGAAATCGGTTAAGTCGTTCCCGAGATTAGTTTCCACGTACAAACAAATACACAAAATGTATATTTTTAAAGTGCTAGTATAGATATGCCAATTCACGCTCAGAACTCCATTACTTCCACTTCCTCCTTTACCGCGTGCTGCTAAGATTTTGAATATTCTTCGTTCATATACGCTATGTATTAAACAAAAATACAATCAAATAAAAAATAATACGCCTTGGTGTGGGCATACCGAAAGATTAGTCTAATATGCATTGTTATGCATATAGGCTACATATCGGAACACGTTGTTTAGAATACGGGTCACTAGAACTAAATATTCGGCTAGGAGATTTTTTTTTTGCTTGGGGCTTTACGTCGCACCGACACAGATAGGTCTTATTGCGACGATGGGATAGGAAAGGCCTAGGAGTTGGAAGGAAGCGGCCGTGGCCCTAATTAAGGTACAGCCCCAGCATTTGCCTGGTGTGAAAATGGGAAACCACGGAAAACCATCTTCAGGGCTGCCGATAGTGGGATTCGAACCTACTATCTCCCGGATGCAAGCTCACAGCCGCGCGCCTCTACGCGCACGGCCAACTCGTCCGGTACTAGGAGATTCAAGAAAGATGGAAAGGATTTTAAGGCATTGGACTAAATCGGAAAGTCACGTGAAAGCCAACAAAGCACAGATTACAGATCAGTACTTTGAGGGCCTCCAGAAAGGGCAACACCAGAATAGCAGACGGACAGAGGAAAGAAACGAAATTACAGTTCATGGAAACATTCAGTTATGATCTTAAATATCAATTGCCAGGCTAAGCATCTCAGACTGTAGAATCCAAGTTGACAGATTCGATCCTGCTTCAGTTCGATGGTATTTGAAGGTACTGAAAGATGCCAGCGTCGTGTCGGTAGATCAACCAGCACCTGAAGGAATTCCTGCAGGACAAAATTTCCTGCACACTAGTTACCCCTGGAGATTCTAACAGTAATTTGTTGGAACGTGAAACTAATAAAATTATTAAATATCAGTTGTTCGTAGTTTAAAGACTCCACGATAGGATACAAGATTCCGGTTCGATTCAGACATGGCTATCCTGAAAGTGGATTCTCTTCGGATATCTCCACACACAGATACATCTCAGAAACGTGTTAGATATTCATTATTTTTAAATATATTTCTGTCTTTCCTTCTTTCTTTCTTAATACGTTTACCCACCGGGATTTGTTTTCCCTCGGACACAGCGAGTGATTCCACCTCTACCTCCACCATCCTGGAGCGTAAGACTTTGGGTTGGGGATACAACTGGGGGGAGGACCAGCACTTCGCCCAGGAGGCCTCACCAGCTATGTTGAACAGGGGCCTTTAGGGGAATGGAAAGTTTGGAAGGAATAGATAAGGAAGAGGGTAGGAAGCAGCAATGGCGGCCTTTCTCTCTCTATTTCTTTAACAATTTGCTTTACGTCGCACCGCCACAGACTTGTCCTATTGCAACAGTGGGTTAGGAAAGCGATAGGAGTGGGAAGGAAGCTGCCGTGGCCTTAATTAAGGTACAGCCCCAGCATGTTCATGGTGTGAAAATGGGAAACAAAGGAAGAACTTCTTCAGAACTGCCGACAGTGTGGTTCGAACCCACTATTTCCTGAATGCAAGCTCACAGTTGCGCGATCCTAACCGCATGTCCAACTTTCTCGCTAAAATGTAATATATTTTATTTTTATGTTCATGTATTATTGACCCGTAGTATCTATTGCAATGTAGGCCTACTGTCTGAAGGTCAAAGTGAAAGATTAAAAGGAAGTAGAAATGTTTAGTTAAAAAATCAATTACAAAATACTTATATAGATGTGTGCTCTTGTGTTCATGCTGTGCATTTGTATTACAGTGGAAACTTCCTTTATGAGTACGTGAAGTGTATGTACATGGCTATAAAAAATACACATTTTTCTTTCTAGAAAATTGCTAATACTTTATATCACTCGGGTCTTGTTGAATGTTGCATTTCAAAGGGCAGTTTATTTAAATTCTAACACTGAATGAATTAGTGATCGGACGAGTTCGTATTGTTTAACGAAGGGGAGGTTTAGATAAAAGGGAATCCATGCGGTCAGAAAGGCCTGACCCGGGTTGTTGAGGATTAATGTATTGTTTATGACACTGGGTTGCAAATTATCACCTTCTTCTTATTCTTCTTCTCTTCTTGTCATATATGTACCTTTGAACTTTAACTTGTTGATGGCCAGATCTCAGAGTATCAGAATCCAGTTCAAAGCAAAGTAGCCATATTCAAGTAGCCGCCTCGCTTATTGAGTGGTGCCTAACATGCTGCTCAGCCCACAGAGTTCCAAGATATCTCTTTCTCACCTGGTCTCATACGCGCCTTTTCACTTATTTTTGCTGTTCTTCCTGGTTTCTTCATTTAACATAAGTGTTACGTTCGGGTTCATCTTGAATTTTACCTATCTCTTTCCCATCTACATTATTTCTTTGCAGTCTGTGTGCCACTTCCATTGGATTTTGTGTGTGTGTTGTGTCTTTATGCTTACTTCCTCCCATCAACCACCAAATTCCCCCACAAATTTTCTGTTATATTTATATTTCAATCTTTACAGCAATATGTTTACTTCTTTTGCAAAATTCTACTTGTATTCTCTTTTTATTTAGTTTGTCTTTGTGTGCCTCAAACTCCTTGGACCACCTTACACAATCTTACATCATCCTTTTGTAATATTTACCAATAGTAACCCGTTTCTATGTTATGTAGTAGTTTCTTCACTCCATCCACCCAATAACCCTCATTTTCAATGTCTCATCAGACGTTGGTACGCTGTCTTCAGAATATCACCTCCTGCCCCATCATTAATCTGAACCAGTACTTAAATATTCCTTTAACGTCAACTCTTACGATGACAGCTTTGTAAAATATGTCTTTTCTCCTACAAATCACCATATTATTCAGCGATATACATTTTTTACCACCAAAAGGTAAATTTATCGTTGTCCTCCGGAGGAAAAGATTTCCTTTGGCAACTAATGTCGTGAATACCAACTAAATGTTATGGGACGCTGTCAACGACATCAGTAATACTGCACTTTCTCAACTGCGAAACAAAAGGCTAATAATATTTATTTATTTATTTATTTATTTATTTATTTATTTATTTATTTATTTATTTATTTATTTATTTATTTATTTATTGTGGCTCTTTCTAGCCTGTTGCACCCCTTTCAATTCAGACACCCCCCTCCTCCCGATGAGGGTAGGCGCCGTCTGCCATGTATAGGATACGGCGTGTTACTGTGCCTAGTAGTATTGCGTGCGGTGTGTGGATTGATAGAATGTTGGGGACAGTACAAATATCTCGTTCCAGAGTCAAATAAATCAACCACTTTACGATTAAAATTCCACGGCCGAGTCGGGAACCCGTGAACGCAAGGAATTAGACGCTGACCACTCAGCCATGGAGCCGGGCGAGGATTGGTTGCTCGTTAATAGAATAGAATAGAATAGAATACTCCCATCTCCTAGTTCCCGATTATCTGAACCTGGGGAGAGAGCATTCTTTTATTGGAATTCATTAAATTTGATACGGTACATTCGTAACATTCTCCTCTTACACTATTTGACTATTACTACACTGAATATAATTTATTTTGTCTTAGACGTTCACAATGTTATGTAGTCTAGGACAACATGTACCTTCCCCTTACTTAGCTTATTTAGTGTTACTTTCCCATGGCTAAATGGTTAGAGTGCTGCCTTTGGTCACGGGGGTCCCGGGTTCGATTCCCGGCAGGGCCGGGAATTTTAAACAACGTTGGTTCAATTCGCTGGCACGGGGGCTGGGTGTATGTGTTGTCTTCATCATCATTTCATCCTCATCACGCCGCGCAGGTCACCTACGGACGTCAAATCAAAAGACCTGCACTTGGCGAGTCGAACATGTCCTCGAACACTCCCGGCACTAAAAGCCATACGCCATTTCATATCAGTGTTACTTTTGTGTCACAAGTCTTACGGAGTTATTCTAGCATTACAACACACATTATGACTGAATTGAATAAGTAGATTACTGCATGAATTGGTAAATGAATCATTTCATAGTTGAATTGTGGTCGTGCATGAATGAACAACACCCTTCTCACCCGGTCACAGATAGCCTCTAACTGGGGAGAATTGGACGTTAATAATTGTTATATTTTGGAAAGTACAGCTTCCGAAGGCATGCCATCTCTGTTGCTCCAGATTGTCTAATGTCTCTAAAATTGTGGTCGGTATTTAGACGGGAATTCATGTAAGGAAGTTGTATCTGGCTCTGGGTACTTAATCCAGATTTCGGTGAGACAGTTTACACTGTAACACGCCTTCTGATATGAGTTAGAACAAGTCTGTAACTTTAACCAATCTGTCCCACTGCCAGTATTGATCTCAACTGACGATTAAACATTCATAAGTTCATCTTGTTTCTATTGCTACAAACATTACTGAATAATGTATTACACAACTCCGGTGGGTGGGTATAAAATGTATCGTTTCAAATCATATTGAAATAAGAGAGTTAATTGAACCTGATAAAACCGATGGTTAAAGGGTGTGAAGTGTTATGGAGGGAGAAGTTATAAGTTCAATTTATGTGTCAGAAAGTTCCACTCAAAGGAAAAATGGAGGAGGCTGAGAAATGAGGAGAGAAATGTGAGGATTATATGGCGTTCCAGCGCACTGTAATAATGGTAGTAACACGGGGAAAAATTCCACAAGTGTGATCGTTTGTTCCCAAAGAAAAATAGTCTCATTTTGAACCCTCATCAACTAGAGCAACTAGATCATATTTCAGCAAGTAAACTTTCATTTCTCAAGTCAGATAGTAGCCAACACTATGGTACAGATCGTGGACCCACTGTCATTTGACTCATATCTACGACATGGCCAATCGATTATCACTTAAGAGTGTTTGGATGGGAGTGACCTAGGTGAGTACTTTGAACGGACTAGTTGCTGGATCACCGGGCGAGTTGACCGTGCGGTTAGGGTCCCGCAGCTGTGAGCTTGCGTCCGGGAGATATTGGGTTCGATCCCCCTTGTTGGCACCATACAGATGGTTTCCGTGGTTTTCCATTTCCTCACTAGATAAATGCTGGGGCCATACGTTAACTAAGGCCACGGCCGGTTCCTTCCCACTCCCAGGCCCTTCCTGTCCCATCGTCGCCATAAGACCTTTCTGTGTTGGTGTGACGTAAAGCAAGTTGTAAAAAAAAAAAAAAAAAAGTTACTGGATCTATTTGAGCCCAACATTCCGGTATTTTAGAGTCTGTGAAAACCATCATAAATATTTAGTTATGTTTAATTTAATTTAATTTAATTTAATTTAATTTAATTTAATTAAAGCACCATGAGGAAGATGGAGAATTCAAAATGTCAGTATCGTAAAAGTACCCGTAACATACACAGACGGTTACGGGTCTTGGCTTGCTAATATGACTGTTGCTCTGCCGAAGGACTTAGGGGGAGTTGGGAAGCACTACCTTGGCAATGTTAATTTGACAGAAAAATTTATTATTATTACCATTATGGTTAAAAGTTTGAAATTTTAACAATTATTAATTACAAACTTCCCATAGGTACAGAACTAGAATGAAGTAGATTGAGTGAACAGCTGTACATTTATTAGGTTTTAATCTTCCATATTTAAGGAAAAGATTATTAAAACTGCTCTAAATTTGAAACCAATCATGGGAAATAATTTTTTCCACTTCAGTAGCTGCATTAAGGCATAAAGTAACTCTCGGAAGAAAATGATCTCCTTAGCTTGTGTACTTCATGAGATAATGGGCTAGACATGTGAATTAGGTCAATTTTCAGAAACTAAGTTCAGTGTAAGACACAATGCCCACTCACACATTTACCCATGTCAGCACCTAAAAACAGCCTTACCGGGCGAGTTGGCCGTGCGCGTAGAGGCGCGCGGCTGTGAGCTTGCATCCGGGAGATAGTAGGTTCGAATCCCACTATCGGCAGCCCTGAAAATGGTTTTCCGTGGTTTCCCATTTTCACACCAGGCAAATGCTGGGGCTGTACCTTAATTAAGGCCACGGCCGCTTCCTTCCAACTCCTAAGCCTTTCCTATCCCATCGTCGCCATACGACCTATCTGTGTCGGTGCGACGTAAAGCCCCTAGCAAAAAAAAAAAAAAACAGCCTTCTCCATAGTCAGCATTATCTGAGTGTTTGTTATGACAGTGCAGCTTCTTCACACGTAATTCTGGACGCGAAGCTGTGAGCTTGCATCCGGGAGATAGTGGGTTCGAACCCCACTGCCGGCAGCCCTGAAGATGGTTTTCCATTTTTTCCTATTTTCACATCTGACAAATGCTGGGGCTGTACCTTAATTAAGGCCACGGGCGATTCCTTCCCACTCCTAGGCCTTTCCTATTCTATCGTCGCCATAAAACCTATCTGTGTAGGTGCGACTTAAATCAAGCTGCATAATTCTGGAACAGATTGATGGAAACCACAGCCTTCTAGAACAAACGGTTACAGAAATAGGTAACTTCAAAGAGAAGCATGCACTTGTGCATTGAAGTCTTCTTTATGCAATTTTTACGGTTAGCGTATCGTAATAAATTGTACACCATTTCATTCAGCAGAGTTCAAATAATGTTATGAGACAAGATTTGGAAAAAATCATTTAAAATGCTTTCCCACTTCACTTACATATTGTATATTGGAATACCACGCAATCAGTTTGACGATATATTTAGCCGTATTGCTTGGGTTTGATGATGATGCTTGTTGTTTAAAGGGGCTTAACATCTAAGGTGTCCGTCTCCATGGCTAAACGGTTAGCGTGCTGGCCTTTGGTCACTGGGGTCACGGGTTCGATTCCCGACAGGGTCGGGAATTTTAACCATCATTAGTTAATTTCGCTGGCAGGGGGCTGGGTGTATGCGCTATCTTCATCACGACGCGCAGGTCGCCTATGGGTGTCAAATCAAAAGACCCGAACCTGGCAAGCCGAACTTGTCCTCGGACACTCCTAGCACTAAAAACCATACGCCATTTCTTTTCATTTCATCCAAGGTGATCGGCCCATTGCGTGGGTTTTCTGACTGCTCATCTGTCTCTCACAGCTTCTTTGCTGGACTTACGAGACTGAGCCTTCGCCCGAAGCCTTAATCAATTATTAGAACCTTTGTCCTATCCGGGAATTGAGCCAGGGGCCTCCGAGTAAGGGGTAGAATAGTTCCTATACAACCAGTGGCTGGCTTTCAGTGATCATCGAGGATGGAAATAAACCGAAATCGCTGCATGGGTACTCCATGAAATTTATAACAATACTACCTATTTAAATACTACTACTACTACTACTACTACTACTACTACTACTACTACTACTACTACTACTAATAATAATAATAATAATGGGAGATAGTAGATTCGAATCCCACTATCGGCAGCCCTGAAGATGGTTTTCCGTGGTTTCCCATTTTCACACCAGGCAAATGCTGGGGCTGTACCTTAATTAAGGCCACGGCCGCTTCCTTCCAACTCCTAGGCCTTTCCTATCGCATCGTCGCCGTAGGACCTATCTGTGTCGGTGCGACGTAAAGCCCCTAGCAATAATAATAATAATAATAATAATAATAATAATAATAATAATAATAATAATAGTTAGAGCATCCGTGGCTCAGACAGCAGCACACCGGCGTCTTACCGCTGGGTCTGTGGTTCAAATCCCGATCAGTCAATGTGAGATTTTGTGCTGGACAAAGCGGAGGCAGGACAGGTTTTTCTCCGAGTCCTCCGGTTTTCCCTGTCATATTTCATTCCAGCAACACTCTCCAATATCATTTCATTTCATCCATCATTCATTAATCATTGCCCCAGAGGAGTGCGACAGGCTTCGGCAGCTGGCAGAATTACTATCCTCGCCGCTAGATGGGGGCTTCATTAATTTAATTCCTGACCTGGTAGAATGACTGGAAACAGGTTGTGGATTTTCATTTTCATTATTATTATTATTATTATCATTATTATTATTATTATTATTATTATTATTATTATTATTATTATTATTATTTCTTCGCTGAGGCAATCGATGACCACGTTGTCTCGTTACATTTGGAAGTGAATTCTACCCTCTTTTGAGTCCAGAATTCTCTTATCTTTCTGAGTGGACTTGCTTGCCTTCCTCTGTCCAAGGTACACCAGTCTTCTTATCGGTTGTTCGTCTCGGTTTATCCCGTTCGTCACTACCTTTTTTTTTGGGAAGGGGGGGGGGGGGGGTGAAAGATCTCTGTTAAACGCGTCTTCCAGTTTGATTTGTAGTATTTGAAGGTCTTCTTTGGTGTTATTGAACCAAGGCATCGTGGATTCGTGGTTTTAGGATGTGAATTTAAGAAAAGTGTAAGATCAGTTTGGTCAACCTTTGTTCCGTCCATTCGTTTGAGGTGACCGTAGTAATTTTCTCTATTTTGTTATAGACAGCGTTTCGGCTGTATACATAACTACTGGGTTCAGAACCGTCTCATAGTGCTGCCTAGCCGAGACGGTAAAGGCGTGTTCGGCCCACCTGAAAGGACGTGGTTTCGATTCCCCTTCAGGAAGTCGAAAAATGTAGACATGTATTTCCAACTTCTGGTGTAGCACATCGCCCTGTGGTTCATTCAGCTTGCACCAGAAATGAGTACCCAGGTCAATGTCTGGAGCTACAGTTCCGCGGACATGAAGCTAAAAACTCTATCTCATCTAGTACCGAGGTTATGGGCAGTGGAAACTTTAACCTTTCCCTCCTGCATGAGCCTTAATAATAATAATAATAATAATAATAATAATAATAATAATAATAATCATTCTGGTAAAATTACGGATGTAGTCTCTTTCTTACACTTAACCAGTCTTAGCCTAGAAGACTCTTAGTAGTAATTAATGATGACAATATTATGAAAACAATATTAACAATAATATCAGTAATGGTATTAATAAAGTAACGAAGCGTAGTGACATTAAGGAAGAATCATATCACACATAAAAAACAAATCGTATCATCTATATAATACACATTGTACTCGTGCGTAGATTACATTAGAAATATATGAATAATAAGTACTGGATATACTGCTTAAAAGAATGTTCCAAAAATATGTAGATTTCAAGAAGATGCCGAACGCCTTCAATTGAGAGGTGAAGAGAAGGTTTAGGAAATAGATGAAAAAGATTATCTGTGAAAGGAAGAGGGAAATAATCAAGAAGAGGAAGTAGGAGGAGGTGTTTTCAGGTCAAAACTTGATGATTCATGCATGTTTAAAAGTTGAGCTGCTGGACCTGCTTCTGACTTCCACTGGTAAGAGATTCTATTGTCGGGCTGCATTTAACGGCGAATGATTTCGTGCAGATTATTGTTCTGTGTACAGGAAGGGATAAACACATGATGCTGCAGGATCGGGTATTTTTGTTATGGTCTGTAGATAGGAGTTTGATGCGGTCACGGAGATAGGCTGATTGGGAAGCCTTAACAATATTATGCAAAAAGCAAAGAGTATGAAGTGTGCGTCGTTCTTGCAGGCGAAGCCATCTGAGCCGCGTGTTCGACTGTGTGACATGGTCAGCGTAACGAACCCCACACAAAAATCTTACACAAGCATTCTGAGCACACTTTAATTTCCTTTCCCATTCTACTCCTAGGTTGTTGTGAACATATCGCAATAATCAAAATATTCTGTGCGACAATGACTTTAGATTTGCTAAATGTTTGTAAAAATTATCACGTAATTCTAAATACACAGGGCTCTAAATATCATTCTGTTTCAGAGGCCAACTCAGCGATAATAACGTCCAATTGACGGCGGCCGGGTAGTGTCAGTAATAAAGTCCAAAGTACGTGGGGTAATCAATATTGATTGAGGCATTAAAGAGGAAGGTGGTGATGTTGGCAGAAAATTACACCGTACGCTGTTCAACACACCCAGGTCCATGGAAGCAAACAAGTTCGTGCAAATAAGCTCGAATGCGCTCACGGCAGCTGTTTGAACTGTATGTCAAAGTAGAAAATTTTTATCCTCTGAGAAGTTCTTTGTGTTTGGTCGTGATAGAGTAAATAGAAGAAGCCACATCAGATGACTATTGTGGATGCAACATCAAAGGTGGATATCAATATTTTGTTGGTCAGTCTATTTGAATCCATACCACTGGACTGAGTAGCTCGGACGGTAGGGCGCTGGCCTTCTGATCACAACTTGGCAGGTTCGATCCTGGTTCAGTTCGGTGGTGTTTGAAGGTGCTCAAATATTTCAACCTCGCGTCGGTAGATTTACTGGCATGGAAAAGAACTCATGTGGGTAAAAATTCCTGCATCTCGGCGTCTCCGAAAACCGTCCAAATGTAGTTAGTGGGATGTAAACACAATACCATTAATATTTAATCCATGCTCTTTATATGTTCGCGGTACTCCAGGCGCTATTTTCTTATGGCGCAAATGAGGGGTTCAATGTAGACCTATTGATATGTGTCCATATTGCTCATGATGCTCCACTCTTGACCATGGTTCATCCTGGGCCCTAATATCTTGTATCCCTATTATTATTGATGTTGTTGTTTAAAGGGGCCTTACATCTAAGGTTATCGGCCCAGGTATTATTATTATTACTATTATGATGTAAAATCTAATCGAATTGTTTTTACACTGCTGGTACAGTTAAAGCAATCATATGAGGATAATGACTATAATCTCGTCACTCACTAAAATAAAGGAAAGGCGGTTGCTGTAAATACTCTTATATTGGACTATAAATGAAGCCTCCATCCTACTATAATATTAAGTTTCATAGAGGATATGTGACTAATAATAAAATGTTGATTATATGTCTTCTTGGCGTTAAATCTCATATAATTGGTCATAAACATTGCTTAGTAATAAAATCCATTTACAGACATTATATGAGAATCCGGATGATAATTTTATTGTATCGGACGTGTAGCTACGCGATCTGCTTCACGGGGCTATCAGTTTAATTCGATAGGTAGTAGGTTAGAATCCTAATGATGATTTTACGTAATCATTAATTAATTATTCACCATTAAATAGTTCATTTCTTTAAATTGATACCAACTACATATTATTACAGTATCTTATCAGGGACCAAGACATTTTTAAAAGAAAAAGAGCAAGCGTCGAGCGAGTTGGCCGTGCGGTTAGGGGCGCGTAGCTGCGAGCTTACATTCAGGATATAGTGGGTTCTAACCCCACTGTGGCAGCCCTGAAGTTGGGTTTCCGTGGTTTTCCATTTTCACACCAGGCAAATGCTTGAGCTGTACCTTAATTAAGGCAATGGCCGCTTCCTTCCCACTCGTAGCTCTTTCCTATCCCATCAACATAAGACCTATCTGTATCGGTGCGACGCAAAACCAGTTGTTAGAAAAAATAGCAAGTCGGAAGAAATATTAAAAATGGATCCTTAAAAGTGTATTTAGGATTCATTTTTCTACAAAATTACCTCATAGGAATTTCCCTTCTACAATTTTCCGGCAAAACATGCTTTCCTGTGGTTTAGCGATTCCATTATCCGAGAAACTCAAAAATTCGGTTAAATAGTTAGTTTTACAAACAAAAGGAGCATACACGCATGTTTTAGAATTAAATCTATATATATAAAATAAGAGTTTTGTCTGCACATTGCTCAGAATTTGAAAATAATGGTATTTCTGTATCGGTCATGTCCACAGTAACATGGAAATGCACTTTTTACATTTCCGTAATTTCTGTCTGTCTGTCTGTCTGTCTGTCTGTCTGTCTGTCTGTCTGTCTGTCTGTCTGTCTGTCTGTCTGTCTGTCTGTCTGTCTGTCTGTCTGTCTGTATGTATGTATGTATGTATGTATGTATGTATGTATGTATGTATGTATGTATCTATGTGCTTGCATCACGAGAAAACGACTGAAGAGAATTTAATGAAAATCGGTATGTAAAGTCGGGGGATGAGCCACTAAAATCTAGGCTATAAATCATTTTATTCACACTGAGCGAAATGGTAGTTTAGGGGAAGGCCAAAAATTTAATTCTCAAATATTTGTAGGCTATTAGTAGTGATTCTGTCGATAAATACTACATAACTAAAGTTATATAGAATTAAATTTCCGATCATTTATGTTTTATACATTTTTACCGTACCGGCTATGATAACACATATATTGATGAATTTGTATTTTTGTTGCTAAGTCCATACCAATGCCGAGCCACGAGAAAATGGGTGAACAGCTAGAATGAAAATGGATATATAGAGCCGGGAATAAGAAACTACGGTCCAAGCTATAAACAATTTTATTCACCCTGTATGAAATTGTAGTTTAGGGGAAGAGGCCTAAAATTTTATTGCTAATACCTATGTTTTTGGCCCTATCGAAAAAGTAATGTTTTGAATGAGCAGTGTGCACACTTAAGGCAGAGGCTCACTTAGTAGTAATGTGAGCTGGTCTAGAATTACAATTTATGCCTATTCCAAATTATAGCACCACAGTTCTCTAAATAACTCAAAATTCAACCCTGAAAAGAGCCGTTTCTTAAGAAAAGCTTCAACCTCTTCACTTTTATTAAGTTCTACATTCATTTTATTCCAAATTGACAATGAATAGGGGTTTTATCCTCTGGCTTGGAGGAAAAATTTGCCTCCAAGTCAGACAGACTTTCCCGCCACCAGTGTAGCGAAAAGAGATTTTCGGAATCATCGGGTACTCCTAGGGAACAGATTAGTACAAGGGCACAGTTTTTGCCCTGGGACTCTTCACAATTCGACCCGCTCCCCTCTCCCGCCGAAAACAGGCGAAGAATGTTCACGGATCATGGCTGTCTGTTGCTTAGTCATTCCAGCTCTCGAACTTTGGACTGTTAGATCGGCAGCGTAGTAGTGTTCGTTAAAAGTGAAAAAATGTGTGGTTTTTCATTTGATCGAGTATTTCATATGTAAGCATTGCTTTAATCGCGCCATTCCTACTGATGTCATTGTAATGATCTATGTTCATTTCAGTTGGGAAAACCACGAAGACAGTCTTTCTGAGGATGTAAAATGGCAGGTGGAGAGTGAGTGTCTGACATTATAATGAAAACTCCCCAACCTGATTGTGACTTATGGCAGGCAAGCGGGCCTACCATTACAATGCAACTTCCCTACCCAGTCTTCATATATGAGGAAAGACGTTTGATGACTTCCCCGACGCGTTTCTAGGGTAACGTTAAGAGCTATGTAATTTAATACAATCTCCCTCCCAACGTGTACACTACCTAACCTAGAATTCTGTACAGAATGTAGAATTCCGTAGCGAAGCAGGGATACATCAGCTAGTTTCTTATAAAAATATTGATATACAGATTCTTCGTAACTAAAAGTTTCGCCGAATATAACGCTTGTACATGCGGGCTAAGACGCTAACTTCATTTATTCCATTGGGAATACGCATATTCTTTGAAACGTGTTCTTAAACAACAATGGTCAAAGATTACCTGTAACTCTAGCAGTTGTCTTGACGTCTGGGTGACCGTTTATTTTTATTTCTTGCTTCCTACTGGCACAGACAGGTCCTGTAGTGATGATGGCCTAGGATTGGGAAGGAAGTGACCGTGACCGTGGTCTCAATTAAGTACATTTGCCTGGTGTAAAAATGGAAAACAACAGAAAGCCACCTCTTCAGGGCTGCCGGTAGTGGGGTTCGAAACCATTTATTGGTAATCTGGAGAATACAATATTAACAAAAGGAGTCAAAGGCAATTTTTCGACTATCGGAAATCATAGTGTTTTTTAAAATAATTAATAGATATTTCATTCCTGAAAAATTCTAATCACTGCAAACCGACGTGTTCAAATTGTAAGCTTTGAAAGAAACAGTTGTATTTTATTAAACTTTAATATTAAGGTTATTCATATTTTCTTATATTGTATCTATAGAATATTAGGAGTTCTCAATGACATAATAATAATAATAATAATAATAATAATAATAATAATAATAATAATTGTACCGAGCGGTACACCTCCACGCCGCTATTTCAAACTTTGCGCTAGTTGAAACTCCTCTACTGGAGGAAGTCTGAACTCTATCCATTGTGTTAATTTTCAAGTTACCCAGAAGATGTCACTACTTGGAAATTTTGAAGTTTCTGAACTGGGTCATTTTCGACGTATTTTGTTTTGCTTGTAATAAGAAGTGTGAACTTTCTCTTCTAGAGGACACTACTGAAGAACTACTATAGTGCACCCTAGTACAAGGTGAAAGAACTGTTTTTTTGGAGAAATTTTTATTTCAAAAGTTTGTTTCTTGTTAAATTTCTTTCTGGTATTGTTTAAGTTGGCTGTATTCCCCTTTCTTTCCCCTTGTTTTGAATTTAGCCAATCCCGAATTTCTTTAATTAATTTTCCACCAATAATGTGTTTCTTCTTCATCTTGTGTAGGGGTTTTCTTTATCCACCAATAAAATGATTGTGGGCGGGTGTTTTCCTTCCTGAAACGCCTCGAACTTTCTGCGAGAGTATATAAACTGCTGATTTTGGGATCTCTGGGCCACTTCAGTAACATCTTTCAGTGTGTAAAGTACATAGCAGGGGGCGGGAAGCGCCTCTTCCTTCGGGCAGCAGTTCAACAACCAGGTAATGGCCGTATAATAACTTCTTTTCTTGCTAGCTCAGCAGTTTAACTCTCGGGGCGGGTCCGAAGCGTTTCCACCATGTAACTTTCCCTAAAATGTAAAGAATCTTGGTATTTATTCTATCTTTTAAGCTTCATATTGGGATAGAGAGTGCTTAACCCTCTCGATCTCCCTCTCATATTGCATTGAGAGGAACTTATTTTCACAACCGTTTCTTCCTTAACGTAATGTAAATTGTTTCCTTCTAAAAGTCACCTCTTTAGTATGGGATTATCCCTTGCATTAACGGCCTAGTGTCAAGTAGGTTTTAAACAAAGTGTATTAGGAGCGCAAGTTCGCCTCCTCTCAAATTGGTATTTTAGAGGCCAGGTAATTAAATTTTCTCACTTAATAGGCCTCAGTAGGTTGGGTATCTTTACCCATGTGTTTATGTCCTTAGAGGACAACTTGAAGGTGGAGTTTGGTGTGGCCTTTGATAGGCTTAACCTTTCAGAGCAGATCGCTCTTTTGAAGTTTGTTTCTGCGCGCCTCGAGGAGGCTTTAGAATGCAATTGGGAGCAAGTGCTCCTGGGCATGATTGGGGTCTTCTGCCCCTTTGTTGACTTCTGTATATTGTAAAGTTGGGCTAATTGCTCAAGAATTGTGTGTCTGGCTCTCGGAGCCCCAAATCCTGTAATTGTACATTCTCGATTAGTGGTTTTGCTACTCTGTACCTGCCATTATTGTTATTTCTTGTTTTTTGCTAAGAAAATATAACCTTGTTAAATTTTAAATTCACTTTAATTTCGTAGCCTGAGACCTGTTCACCCCCCGCACCTTCTTTCACCTCTAACTACCACGGAAAACTCCGTAACAAGTGGTAGCAGAGCGTGGTTGAATGGGTCTCAATATAGCCCCTTTTGACGGCTAAACATTGTTTTGATTCGAACTCTAACAATTTTCTCTATTGCTGGAAATTTTGATTTTTTTTTTTCAAAATTGTTCTGTCATCATGCCCGGCCCTCGCGATGTTCTCCATCTCAACTATTTGCGCAAGGAGGAGTTGATCTATGAATTAACTATTAGAAATGTGCAATCTGGAGGCACGGTTGCAGTAGACACAAACAAGCTTAGAGAGTCCCTTGATTTGCTCATTTCCATCCCCACTTTGGGAGAGAAAGAAATTGACGACTCTCTTTCCACGATCACCGAGAATACTACTGGCCTAGCATCTGTAGTTAGTTTTTTTGACGAAAATGATCCTTCTCCTAATCAAATTAAGCGCGTGCAAGCCAGGCTATTTCATTTATCAAATAGAGTTAACGATCTTTTGTCTCTGAAGTTGAATGACGTTCAGAGGAAGGAAGCTAGTACGTTGCTTGAAAGTATTTCTGAATTATCCAGTAAGGTTACCCAATTGTTAACTGGGGAAGTTCCTCCCAAAATCGATCAACCCACCACGGTGAATGTAGGTAGCGAGGAAGAGCCTCCTAAGGGAGAAGACAATAGGATAACCGTTGGAGCTCAAACAATCTCTGCCCCATTGGACAACGAGTCTGAACGCCGCGCATCGTTGAATAATGTACGTTCTGAATTAACTTCTTTGCCACTGAAACCTTTACCTACGATGTCACCTGGGTTCAGCAGCTTGCCTCATCCATTGGCAATGTTGCTCAGAGGTATCTCGAAGTTTTCGGTTAACACTACCAGTGAAGTTATCTCTTTTTTAAGGTTTTTAGTTGAATTTCAGGATCATGCCCTTGTTTTTTCTCTTTCTCCATGTCAGATTTTGCAAATCATCTATCCCTATGCAATAGGTATTCTCTCGGACAAAATAGTAAGAGCCATTGCTGAACAGTCATGTATTGAAGATTTTCACGCACACTTGCTTGCAAATTTTATTCCTGCTCGCGCGAGGTCATCTCTGATTCAGAAGTACTATTATCGAGTACAAAGATTGGATGAAAATCTGGCTGATTTCATACAAGACATTAAGTTTTATACTAGGGTGTTTGCTCTTCATTTTCCTGAAGATCAGATTGTACAGGCTATTGTAGAAGGAATTTCACCATCCTATAGGTCATATTTGTGTTTCGCGGCGTGCCCGCAAACCTTCTCTGAACTTGAAGCATTGGCCGTCTCAGCGGAAGGAGTTAGATACGCCGATTCCTTGCGTGTCGCGAAAGAACCCCCGCCTTCTTTTAGTAATACTCGGCCTCCACCTCGCCGATCAATCACACCTCGTAAATGTTACGCTTGCGGGTCGCCTGACCATCTTCGGAACAAGTGTCCATTGATCAAATCTAGGAGGGCAAATAATGGAGCTGGCTCATCACAAGGCTGTTTTAAATGTGGGGCTTTCTCACATATCGCCCAGAATTGCCCAAATTCAAATAGCACCCCCTCCTGCTCAACTTCTGGTGCAACTTCCACCAATGTCACTAATAATAAGTGACTAGCGGCTTCGGCTGAGTCGACTAATTCTGCTTCCCAAGGCTCAGCCCCTGGCAAACAGGTCGTAAATTCAGGGAACATTCAGTCTTCAAATTCATCTTTTGAATGCCCCAAAGAGTGTCTTAGGATTGCGGCGGATACCCCCGCACCTGTTCCTTTTCTTAAAATTGAGTTAGATAATGAGCCTATAACAGCTCTATTAGATTCAGGCAGTGTTTGTTCAATTATTTCGGATCAATGGTATTCAAAATTGAAATCGGTTTGTAAACTACCTGACTATGGTTCATCTCCCGTTCAATATGTTTCGGCTAATTCATCTCCATTAGAAATTCTCGGTTCTGTAAATGTCAAAATTCGTATTTTTAAATTTACATGGAAAATCAAATTGTTTGTGGCTAAGCACTTGTCTTGCCCCATCAAATTGGGAGCCGACTTTATTTCTCACACGGGTCTTGTTCTCGATCTTCAGAGTAAGTCGTGCACATTCAAATTTGCTTCCAATTGTAAAATCCCCTTGTTAAAATGTAATTTTGCGTCATGTTCATCTATTTCGCCTACCCAGGATGAGATTTTGTTAGACCTTAGACATCTACCTGAGGAGCAGGCTGATAGTATTCGTAACTTGTGTCAGTCGTTTCCAGAGGTGTTCTCTGATACTCTTGGTGTTACTGACCTTATCGAATACAAAATTGAGGTCACGGATTCGATTCCTGTCCGTTTTCCACCTTATAGGCTATCTCCACCTAAAATGAAGGCTCTGAAAGAAATCATCGATCAGATGTTGAAGGATGGTATTATTAGGCCCTCTAAGTCGGTGTATTCTTCACCTATTTTTCTAGTCCCGAAACCCCAAGGGGGCTTCAGGCCTGTCATTGATTATAGGGCTCTCAATCGGAAGGTGGTGTTACAATCTGTGCCCCTTCCCGACCTTCATTCTTGTTTTTCATGGATCCGTAAGGCCAAGTTCTTTACTATCTTGGATTTAAATCAGGCCTACAATCAAATTCCCCTAGCGGAAGAGTCTAAACATCTTACAGCGTTTGCCACGGATTGGAATTTGTATGAATACAACCGCGTGCCTTTCGGGCTCCCCACGGGAGCAGCTGTACTCACTAGGCTGCTAGATAGGGTCTTCTCCGACATCAAATTTGAGTACTTGTATCACTACTTGGATGATGTCGTCGTATTTTCGGAGACTTTTGAAGAACATCTAGATCATCTGCGAGAAGTTCTTAATCGCCTTCGTAAGGCTGGGTTAACTGTTAAGTTGTCCAAGGTTGCCTTTGCGAAGCCCTCTATGTCATTCCTAGGGCATATTGTGTCACCTGATGGTGTTGCCGTCGATCATTCTAGAACACAGGCCATCCGTGATTTTAAACCTCCCAAGGACATTAAAGGTATCGCCAGGTTCATTGGTATGGTGAATTTCTTCAGGAATTTTATTCCTAACTTCGCTAATAGAGCGGCGCCCTTAAACCTTCTTCGTAGGAAAGGCATCAAATTCGAGTGGGGACCTTCTCAACAAGCCGCTTTTGAAGATCTTAAATTAGCTCTCTCTAATGCCCCTGTCCTTGCTATGCCTGATTTCTCAAAGAAATTCATCGTCCAAACCGACGCGTCATCGTCGGCGGTAGCTGCAGTCCTTCTTCAAGAGACTGAACTAGGGAGGCGACCCATCGCCTATGCATCTAGGACTCTATCGGCTCAAGAAGCCAAGTATTCCATCTATGAGCTCGAAGGTTTGGCAGTCTTATTTGCCTTAGAAAAGTTCCGTCTCTATCTGGAACATGTCAAATTCGACCTGGAGACAGATAATCAAGCCTTAAGCTGGGTCTTAGGTAGGCCGCGTCGTACTGGTCGTATAGCCCGTTGGGCCATCCGTATTTCTGCCTTCCAATTCGATGTCAGGCATATCCGAGGTACCGAAAATATTGTTGCTGATGGACTCAGCCGTATGTTTTCCAACGAGGTCGAGACCCATGATCCGGTCGATAGATCTTCACCTCCCGAGTCCATGCTATCTGATGTTAATGCCATCTTAACAGATGCTCCCATGCTCTTTAGGGATATCGAGAAATACCAACGTGAAGATCCGACGCTGGCTCCGATAATGGAAACCCTTTCTTCTGGGGAACATGTCGTCCCTTATGTTCTGAGGAATGGTGTTTTATGTTGCCCATCAAGGCATGATAAGATGATGAAGGTTGTCGTTCCAGCTGTTCTTGTACCTATGATCTTCAAGTACTATCATGAGACCCCATTAGGGGGGCATCTTGGAATCTTTAAAACTCGTGAAAAGATTCGTGAAAGGTTCATCTGGAAGGGTATGGACGGTGAAATCCGTGAACTAGTAAAAACTTGTAAATCTTGTTTGCTTAGTAAACCAACCATGTCCACCAAGGTAGGCCTTCTGTCTTCGCATCAAGCGTCGCGCCCCATGGAACGCCTGTATATTGATTATGTAGGACCCTTCCCCCAGTCAAAGGGAAATGCCAACAAGTTCATCTTTGTATGTGTAGATGGTTTTACAAGATTTTCCTGGTTATTTCCGACTAAGCTGGCTACCGCTCAGTCCACCATTACTTGCCTAAATTCTATTTTTGCTTCTTTTGGTCCGTGGCAATATATTGTGTCTGATAATGCTAAGGCGTTCACATCAAATCTTTTTCGTAAATTCTGTTTTGACTTGTCCATCTCTCATGTGACGACTTCTGCTTATTACCCTCAACCATCTCCGGCTGAACGGGTTAATCGTAATCTCAGGTCCGCGCTTATTGCCTATCATCATGAAGATCATTCCAGGTGGGACACGTCCCTGCATTGGTTAGCTTTTGCTTTGAATTCGGCGGTTCATGAATCACATAAATTTACTCCAGCGTCTTTGATGTTCAAGTTTGTTCCCAACACGCCGCTCTCTAACCTCTGGTCTCTGAGTGACATTCTACCTGAGACAATAGACCCGGACAATATCAAAGATCTTTGGAAGAAAGCTAAAGCCAATCTTAAGGTGTCTCATGAAAAGGTTAGGGAAAGATATGATCGTGGACGGAGACCCACCAATTTGAAGGTAGGTGACCAGGTGATGGTCAAGAACTTTGTTCCCGCGGGCAAGCTTGCCCCCAGATTTCATGGGCCGTGTATCATTCTCGATTTCCTTACGCCGGTTACGTTGTTATTAAGTAATCCAGCCACCGAGAGGATATTTAGGGTTCACCTTGTGATGTTTGGGACATCACTGTATATTTTTAATTATTGAACTATATATTTAATTGATAATATGTATATATTTAATCACTGATAGGTTATTTTAAATTAATATGTATATATATAGGGCTTTTATCATCCATTTCAATCATCATTTCATTTCTTTGTAGCGCGGCTATAACGTATTCTGAACGAAAAAATTATTGGGTAAAGTATTTCAACATCACGCATATTTATAACTTGCAGTAAATTTTCCAATAGCCGTTGTGAGGTGACCAGAGTCAGCAGGCTAATTTCAGCCCAGTTCCAGGAAAAGTACATCATCGAGGTTACGAGAGACCTTACCCTCTCCACCTCATGAAAAGACAGTTGATACATTATTAACACCCACTTTTCAAACTCAGCTTCGAGACGCTTTATTTCAGCGGGAAAGTTCAGCCTATGTGAATGAACGTAATGAAGCAACGTGATGGATGCACAAATATACAAGGGAGAAGGGATGAGACCTCGAATCTTACTGGACCATGTGATATGGCTGATGGAAGGAGACTTTTGAACCAATATATACCACCGACAAGGGCTGGAGAGGACACTAACATTCTCATTCAGACTCACATTCAGATTCAGATTCGGAGATTCGGACATTCTGATTCTGATTCTCACGCTTGGAAGATACTCTTACTACGATTCTACGTCTACACATCGGAGAAGATTTTAACTTAGTTCACTTCGCATCTGAGTATATTCTACTCAAAAGTTACTCTCATTGGGACTTGTTATCTCAATGACGAGAGGTAGTCAACGGGAGACCGGTTCTGACTGGTGTAGGGGAGGAGAGCTTTTATTATGAATTTAGCTACGCTACTGTTCCGTAATACGGAAGAATACGAACGTATTCTCTCCATGAACATAACCCATGGTGTTTTTGCAGTTAAAATTAGGACTCATTACGACTTTATGTAAGGAGTACAATAGGAAGTGTTAAAGACAGGAAATGTGGATGTAGGACTGGAATCCAACAACAGATGAGGCAGCCTGTACGAGAAATCCACCCATCTTCAGCTTCAAGACAACAGAGTCTACATTTGGTGAGCTTATGGCATAAGTTACTGCAAGTCTTCGCGCAACAGTTCATTTTCTTAAAGTTAATTTCATTCACTTTTTCTTTTGCTTCCGTAAGTTCAGATTTCTTTAATACGCCGTTACGTCACGTTTTCATCTTAATAAATAGCTGTTTTAATTTGTATTTTATGAAATGATTATTAATGATCCTTAAATTCCAAGTTAGTGTACTTAATGATTTGTGTTCCGTTCACCCCACCCCTGGGAGTTTTTTGAGTCTCATTACGTATTTTTATTTATTATTATTATTATTATTATTATTATTATTATTATTATTAATTATCTACTTTTGTTTTCAAGCCATAAGCTTGAAGACTGGCGCCCTTGGGATACTGTTTCTGGAGAAACCATGACATATCATTTATTTATTTTAATATTAATGTGACCCGCCACGTTATAAATTTGTCATACATCTGTGGGCAAAGTGGGTACGTCACATATTGTCGCCACAACTGAGGGGCTCGTAAATCATTAAGTACTGGTATAGAAGGATAAAATAAGTAGTTTGGGGTAACTGTTGTGTATCCACAGTATATTTTACCTGTGTGTTTGATTTTGGGGGTAACATGGCTGGGCAAGAGGAGAAAGACATGACGCTGCGTAGTGGACACGTGCTGAAGGGTAGTACTTTAGGTAATTCTAAGGAAGAGTTAGATAAATGTGTAGAGGATGAAACTGATATTAGGAGCGAAGATAGCGAAGGGAATAAGAGTAGGAATGACGAAGTTACGTTAGATTCAGACGATAGTACGATGGGGGGCGAGGCGGAGGTTAGCCCTAACATTGAGGGTAATAATACTCAGTTACTTGAAATGATGCAGTTAATGTTGAGTAAGATAGAGGACAGTAAATCTGAAGTAAAAAATGAAATGGAACAAAATAAATTTGAAATAAAAAATGAAATAAAAAAGGAATTGGAACAAACTAAATCAGAATTCAAAAATGAAGTAGAACAAACTAAACGAGAATTAAGTAAGGCATTGAATGAACACAAGGTAGAAGCTAATAAAAGATGGACGAACATAGCAAACAGTTACAAGAATTATTCAAGCAGAATGAAAGATTTAACAAGCAGATAGAGGAACAGAAAGAGACAGCCAAGCACAACAAACAAGAGGTAGAAAAGAAATTTGTAGAGCAGAGGAGTGAGTTGTTGGGATTAATGGAAAAAGAAAGCAACAAAACTAGAAAGGGGTTAGAGACACAGGTGACAAGTATTAATAATAAAGTTGAGATCCAAAAGGAAGAAATAAAAGAATTTAAAGATGAGGTACAAAGTAATATCGATACCGTTAAGTGTATAATAGAAGACAACACTAGGGAACAAAGAGAAAAGTTTGCGATGGTAGAAGGCAATACAGTGGAAATTAAGAAGTTGAAAGAAAAACAGAACACTGTAGTGAATGAAATTGAAAGAAGAGATAAAGAGGTAGATAACCGCATAGCGATGGCAGAAGCACGCATTCGACGAGAAGTAAGAGAAAGGCAAGTTAACACTGAGAGGCAAAATCATGGAGGGATTTGCAGTAAGGAAATCGAATTACCGAAGTTCAATGGGAAACAAACTAATCCACTAGAATTTCTGAAAATAGTAGAAAAACGGTTTGGGAAACGGATTGAGGAATGGTTTATGGACTGGGAAGAGGCGATCGACATTATTGATCATGCTTTTGTGGGAGAGACGCGTTCCTGGTTTTCAGTCTATAAAAGTAACATGAAAAGACTGGAGGAATTTAAGACGAAGTTCACAGACAAATACTGGAACGAAAACGTTCAAAGCCGTGAAAGAGAAAGGGTAGTATTTGGGAAATTCAAACATAATGAATGTGTCTCTATGACTGAGTATTTTTTGTCACATGTTATGATTTGCCAGAATTTAGACGGAATCACGGCTGATTCAGATGTAGTCAGATTACTGTTACGACATTTTCCAGACAGGGTACGCGAAGCAGCGTGTATGCAAAGTATTAAAACTATTCAGGAAATGGAGCAGTTATTAGAGAGTTTTGATGCGCTAGGAAACATTGGGCATAGAACAGGAAACTCACATAATTTTGTTCCTCATAGTGAACCAAGGGACAATAGGAGACAGCCAAACTACGAGAATCGTAATCAGTTTCAGCCAAGGCATAACGGTAGGGGTGGCGCACCTGAAAATAGAACGGGAAATACCCAACAAGTCAGAGGACAAGGTACTAAAGAGCCAAGTGTAGGTACACGATCGCAACCTTTAAACTAAATGCAGGCTGTAATGATGGGTCAGAATTCCAGCCTTACCAGGAAGTAGTTAGGAATTGTGTTATGAAACTATTGCCATATGACCTAGATGTTAAGGAAGACCTTATGTGTGAACCAGATAATAATTATTTAGATTCGGGTGATGAAGTGATTAATCCTGTGGTTCAATTAGAAGTTTGGGGGGCGTATGTTCACGCGTTAATTGATACTGGAAGTCAGAAATCATGTATTAGTTCAGAATGGTATGACTCTTTAGTTAAACAGGGTATTATGATGGAAGAGATGCCAGTTAAGTCTACATTCATTATTACAGCTCTTGGTAAGAAGTCGAAAGAAATATGCAAGCAGGTTGCGGTGCCGATTTGTATAGAGGGGTTTATTTCAGTACAGGTATGTTTGGTTATTCCTCACCTTGTATTTGATCTCATCTTGGGATGTGACTGGCTGACTTTAAAATCGGCTCAGCTAAATTACGATGATGCAACGGTAAATCTGAAGTGGGATAATAAGTATGTCAAACTCGAACTGAAAAATGAAATTCAGAGGAAAACGAATGTTTGTTCTATGTGGAGTGTTATTGAGGTTTCTAGATATGAGGAAAAACCCAGTGAGGGGTTTAATTTATGCCAATTGTGGTTGAAAGAGGATCAGAAGGATGCCTTATTTGAAGCTGCGAGTAACAGTAAATTAGAGGAAGTCCAGAGGGACGAATTGTTGGCAGTGTTATGTGAACACGCTGAGATTTTTTCTAAGAAACCCGGTAAAACACATGTTTATGAACATTCTTTTTCAGTGCTGGATGACAGTCCTTTCAGCGGGCCACGGTATGCTATCCCACACAAATATGCCAAGGCAGTTGACGATCAGATACAAGCTATATTAGCTGATGGGATAATTGAAGTGTCTAATAGCCAGTATGTAAATTCTTTAATCGTTGTGCCTAAGAGTGATGGGAGCGTTAGAATTTGCATTGATGGGAGGGATATGAATAGACGTATTTGTACTGACCAGTTAAAATCACAGACTATTGAAGAGTTAATTCAGGGCTTTGAGGGTAAAAAATGGTTTTCATCTGTTGATTTAAGAAGTAGTTTTTGGCAGATTCCTTTGAGAGTAGAGGACAGGCCTCTGACAGCATTCAGTCATAAGTACAGCTTGTATCAGTTTCAGCGCGTTCCCTACGGGACGAAGACTAGTTCTGCAGCCTTAATTAGAGCATTAAATATTGCATTAGGTGATGATACAAGTGATTTCGCTATGGTTTTTATGGGTGACATGGCTGGAGTTTTATTTCAAGGACCTTATCGTATACATAAGAAACTAGGACATTGTGCTTATAGATTATCTGACGGTGATTGCATTTTAATGGGTACGTACAACATTAGAAGTTTACGTAAATATATTACGAGTCCTGTGGATTTTCCATAGTGCTGGAATATAGGTCAGTGAGCCAGGCCACACTTATCTCTTATATAATATACACCTGTCGCAGCGTGGAGTGACTGCTCTCTGGTAGGTGGAGTTTCCCAAGTTTTGTTTTGCTTGCTACACGATGTGTGTGTATACGATTGACACGAGTTCATTACCAAGGTTACGTCTGTTCTCTTTACGTAATGCCATGTATGGGTAATTTAGTATTTGATTTTATATAACGAGGATCATTAATATTGCAGTTTAAAATTTGTAAATTCCCCGTAGACTATATTATGTCTTCATAAAGACTTGCAATAATTTTACCCTAGGCTAAAACCACGTGAATGTGTTAGCGTGTGTGAAGTGATAGTCATACAGCAAGAACGTATAAACACTTGAAAGAGTAATACGATGCATTTTGTTTGTGTACATTTTGTACAGATCTAAATTGAATTGTCAAGTATTGCAAAAACTGGATTCATGAAATCAGCAAGAGATGACGAACATTTGAGAAAGTGAGACATCAGAAACTCGCTAAGTTGTAATATTGTGTTTTAATAGAAATTTTGAAGTGTTATATATTATTTGTTATTAAGTTGTAGGTGGCATCATCAAGTTGTAATTTTGTAAAATAGTGTTATGTTGTATACAGTAATGAATGAATGTACAGTTGTTTTGAAAGCAAGTGAAACGTAAGTGGCAAAGTGTAAGTGTGAGCCCTCAACGAAGTACTACTTGTTTCAGGCTCAGAGGGGCGAATGTGATGTTTGGGACATCACTGTATATTTTTAATTATTGAACTATATATTTAATTGATAATATGTATATATTTAATCACTGATAGGTTATTTTAAATTAATATGTATATATATAGGGCTTTTATCATCCATTTCAATCATCATTTCATTTCTTTGTAGCGCGGCTATAACGTATTCTGAACGAAAAAATTATTGGGTAAAGTATTTCAACATCACGCATATTTATAACTTGCAGTAAATTTTCCAATAGCCGTTGTGAGGTGACCAGAGTCAGCAGGCTAATTTCAGCCCAGTTCCGGGAAAAGTACGTCATCGAGGTTACGAGAGACCTTACCCTCTCCACCTCATGAAAAGACAGTTGATACATTATTAACACCCACTTTTCAAACTCAGCTTCGAGACGCTTTATTTCAGCGGGAAAGTTCAGCCTATGTGAATGAACGTAATGAAGCAACGTGATGGATGCACAAATATACAAGGGAGAAGGGATGAGACCTCGAATCTTACTGGACCATGTGATATGGCTGATGGAAGGAGACTTTTGAACCAATATATACCACCGACAAGGGTTGGAGAGAACACTAACATTCTCATTCAGACTCACATTCAGATTCAGATTCGGAGATTCGGACATTCTGATTCTGATTCTCACGCTTGGAAGATACTCTTACTACGATTCTACGTCTACACATCGGAGAAGATTTTAACTTAGTTCACTTCGCATCTGAGTATATTCTACTCAAAAGTTACTCTCATTGGGACTTGTTATCTCAGTGACGAGAGGTAGTCAACGGGAGACCGGTTCTGACTGGTATAGGGGAGGAGAGCTTTTATTATGAATTTAGCTACGCTACTGTTCCGTAATACGGAAGAATACGAACGTATTCTCTCCATGAACATAACCCATGGTGTTTTTGCACTTAAAATTAGGACTCATTACGACTTTATGTAAGGAGTACAATAGGAAGTGTTAAAGACAGGAAATGTGGATGTAGGACTGGAATCCAACAACAGATGAGGCAGCCTGTACGAGAAATCCACCCATCTTCAGCTTCAAGACAACAGAGTCTACATATGGTGAGCTTACGGCATAAGTTACTGCAAGTCTTCGCGCAACAGTTCATTTTCTTAAAGTTAATTTCATTCACTTTTTCTTTTGCTTCCGTAAGTTCAGATTTCGTTAATACGCCGTTACGTCACGTTTTCATCTTAATAAATAGCTGTTTTAATTTGTATTTTATGAAATGATTATTAATGATCCTTAAATTCCAAGTTAGTGTACTTAATGATTTGTGTTCCGTTCACCCCACCCCTGGGAGTTTTTTGAGACTCATTACGTATTTTAATTTATTATTATTATTATTAATTATCTACTTTTGTTTTCAAGCCATAAGCTTGAAGACTGGCGCCCTTGGGATACTGTTTCTGGAGAAACCATGACATATCATTTATTTATTTTAATATTAAAGTGACCCGCCACGTTATAAATTTGTCATACATCTGTGGGCAAAGTGGGTACGTCACAACCTGTCACAGGTGAAACCGGTGTAATTTCTGTGTTAACTTGCTTCATATTATTTTGAAAGAAATAGGAACGTTATATTTTTTTTTTCTCTGAGAGGTTTCACTTTTAGGCCTTCTGCCCTTGCAATCTGTTTCCTTTAAGCGTAATTATTTTTTGTAAACCTTCCCCGATTAGTTAAACTGCCATCCTGTCCTTGCCACGGCCATTACCACGCTCCCGTCTCCTGCTCCACAACACACAGTGGCTTGTTTATGAAAAGAAATTCTGCACGCCGCTGGCCCCTCAAACTCTCCACAAAGCCTGTGCCCTCAAAAAGATGATGGTCCAACAAAATTCTGCCGCCGAGCTTTAATGTTTCAGTGCCTCCGCAGCAGCGCGCCGCCGTACCGTTCCTGAGGCAGGGTACGGGCCCGCCCTTCCCCAGTGAGGCCAACCTGTGTACGGCGAGCCGGAGCCCTCCTCCCGGCCAAGGCTGATGTGCGGCGCACGATCGGCTACTGGCCCGCAGCCTGTATATGTTCACCGCGGGCGCTGCGTGCTTCAACACCACTACTCCCCTCATGGTGCGGGCGAGCGGTATCTCAGGGTACTTGAGGCGTCCGTGCGGCCTCCTCTGAATTCGAGCAGCGGCGGCTGGTCTGGCCGTCAAAATTATCAACGTTTGAAGTACATATCCAACTACATGGACATTTACTATCAGCAATTACTACACTTGGGAATTCTACTGCAATATTTGGTGGACTTTGAAAATATTTCTTCACTTTCAAGTATTAAAAGATTTTCTTCTGAATTCAATTCCTACAAACTTAAAGACATTACTTCAACGGTTACTACAAGAATTTTGAAACTGGATCAAACCAAATTTAGAAATTTTTTATAAATACTTCTGCGATTAATCTCCAAATCAACATCATAACTTTGACCTGGTTTTCAAACAAATTTCATGTGTCACCCCTGGAGGGACTTTTGGGGGGGGGGGGAGGTCTGTACCGGGCGGTACACCTCCACGCCGCTATTTCAAACTTTGCGCCAGTTGAAACTCCTCTGCTGGAGGAAGTCTGAACTCTATCCATTGTGTTAATTTTCAAGTTACCGAGAAGATGTCACTACTTGGAAATTTTGAAGTTTCTGAACTGGGTCATTTTCGACGTATTTTGTTTTGCTTGTAATAAGAAGTGTGAACTTTCTCTTCTAGAGGACACTACTGAAGAACTACTATAGTGCACCCTAGTGCAAGGTGAAAGAACTGTTTTTTTGGAGAAATTTTTATTTAAAAAGTTTGTTTCTTGTTAAATTTCTTTCTGGTATTGTTTAAGTTGGCTTTATTCCCCTTCCTTTCCCCTTGTTTTGAATTTAGCCAATCCCGAATTTCTTTAATTAATTTTCCACCAATAATGTGTTTCTTCTTCATCTTGTGTAGGGGTTTTCTTTATCCACCAATAAAATGATTGTGGGCGGGTGTTTTCCTTCCTGAAACGCCTCGAACTTTCTGCGAGAGTATATAAACTGCTGATTTTGGGGTCTCTGGGCCACTTCAGTAACATCTTTCAGTGTGTAAAGTACATAGCAGGGGGCGGGAAGCGCCTCTTCCTTCGGGCAGCAGTTCAACAACCAGGTAATGGCCGTATAATAACTTCTTTTCTTGCTAGCTCAGCAGTTTAACTCTCGGGGCGGGTCCGAAGCGTTTCCACCATGTAACTTTCCCTAAAATGTAAAGAATCTTGGTATTTATTCTATCTTTTAAGCTTCATATTGGGATAGAGAGTGCTTAACCCTCTCGATCTCCCTCTCATATTGCATTGAGGTGAACTTATTTTCACAACCGTTTCTTCCTTAACGTAATGTAAATTGTTTCCTTCTAAAAGTCACCTCTTTAGTATGGGATTAGCCCTTGCATTAACGGCCTAGTGCCAAGTAGGTTTTAAACAAAGTGTATTAGGAGCGCAAGTTCGCCTCCTCTCAAATTGGTATTTTAGAGGCCAGGTAATTAAATTTTCTCACTTAATAGGCCTCAGTAGGTTGGGTATCTTTACCCATGTGTTTATGTCCTTAGAGGACAACTTGAAGGTGGAGTTTGGTGTGGCCTTTGATAGGCTTAACCTTTCAGAGCAGATCGCTCTTTTGAAGTTTGTTTCTGCGCGCCTCGAGGAGGCTTTAGGATGTAATTGGGAGCAAGTGCTCCTGGGCATGATTGGGGTCTTCTGCCCCTTTGTTGACTTCTGTATATCGTAAAGTTGGGCTAATTGCTCATGAATTGTGTGTCTGGCTCTCGGAGCCCCAAATCCTGTAATTGTACATTCTCGATTAGTGGTTTTGCTACTCTGTACCTGCCATTATTGTTATTTCTTGTTTTTTGCTAAGAAAATATAACCTTGTTAAATTTTAAATTCACTTTAAATTCGTAGCCTGAGACCTGTTTACCCCCCGCACCTTCTTTCACCTCTAACTACCACGGAAAACTCCGTAACAATAATAATAATAATAATAATAATAATAATAATAATAATAATAATAATAATAATAATAATAATAATAATAATAATAATAATAATAATTCTAGTGTTGGCTTTACATCCCACTAACTACTTTTAACGTTTTAAATGGTTTTAAAGGTGTTCCGAGTCACCGAGGTGCTGAAATTTATTCCCGCAGGAGTTCTTTTACGTGCCAGTGGATCTACCAACAGGAGGCTGATGTATTTGAACACCTTCAAATATCACCGCACTGTGGCAGGATTGAACCTGCCTCGTTGGGGTCAGAAGGCCAGCGCTTCAACCGTCTGAGCCCTTGGGCCCGGCTTCAAACAACATAGCAAAATTTTCTGTAATAGGGCCTATGTTCTAGAGAATCGGGCTGTGCTCTGTTTCCAGCTACACACTATTGACGCGCTGTCACTTCAAAATGCAAAATACAGCTGTTCAATTTTATTACGGCCACATTGATGACTGCAGCAGTAAGAATATGGGTGATAGACCTGATTTTGCCAGCAAAGTATTATAAATGGGCATACTATGAGAATGACAAATGAGGAAAATACCTTTTTCGTCCTGGGAACTGGAAACACAGACCAGAGTTATACGGTTAATGATTAAATCTCCCTTGGGTTTTAACGTGTTTCGCTTCTTATTGCTATTTGTTTTATGTCGCGCCGAGATAGGTCTTATGACGACGATGGGATAGGAAAGGGTTAGGAGTGGGAAGGAAGCGGCCGTGGACTTAATTAAGGTGTAGCTCCAGCATTTGCCTGGCATGAAAATGGGAAACCACTTAATACCATCTTCAGGGCTGCCGACAGGGGGGTTTGAACCCACTATCTCTCGGATGCAAGCTTACAGCTGCGTGCCCTAACCACACGGCCAACTCGCCCGGCTTACGTGTAACGAAGCGCACGTTACCGCTAATTCTTATATATTTGTCTGCATTCCTAAATTTAAAATATACTTTTCACAGTGAATAGCAATGGAATGCTATTTAGTCTACTTGTTTTAAACTGTTTTATGAGTGTTTTTCCATTCTTTTCATGATAAAATATCCCTCCTATTTGTAACTTTGTACCTTTGCACTGTTTATTTGAGAGGGTTTAGCACGAGTAGTCATTGCTAGCAACCAGTGTACAGAGAGAAGAGCACGCAATAAGCGAGAAAGCGTGTTGGCATCCCCCACCCTTATCAGTGGAGTTTGGGATGGACCACTGAATTACGCTTTTGTTAGCTCTGCTGTACGTCATCACAGTAGAGTATTAAACATAAAGCACAGAGATAAGCGTACGTCTATCGTCAGCACGACTAGGGAGCTAAATCCACTTCAAACAGAAGGAAAGCAGGTGGGAGCCGCTCCTGAAATAATAGCTACTGGCTCTGGAAATGATGGGAGATTTCAACTGAGAGCACTGACAAGTATGAACAGGCTTTATCTATGTGGGTTTTTTTGAGATTCAGTGTAACTGGTGTATTTTCGTTTTATTTCGTGATGATTGTTTTAAGAGGACGTAGAACTGGGTAACTCTCCTCTCTCAACACTAACCAGAGCGAGAAACGAACAGAACTGGAAAGCACTCAGAAAGCGGTAACTTATCTGCTGGTTTAATAGACTAAATTGCCTTGTTACCGCATGCCTTTGTTATTCACTATGAAAAGTATATTTTAAAGCGGCAAAAGAAATGGAAGGACTGCCTGAGTATGAAGCACTCTCGGTGTCTCCGAAACCTAATACTGTCAGGAATGGAAGAGAACAGAATATGAACAAGGCAGGCAGGAAATGAAAGATGAAAGTGAGTAGAGTAGCACAAGGAGGTGGAAGCAATGCTAGGCTCAACTAGGGATCACCTGGTCACCATCCAACGCTTCCAAGTTAACAGCTTCTGGGGTCCCCATTTAGTCACCTCTTACGACAGGAATGCCGCCCGCTACGACAGTGCTCTAGAGCGATATTTGTCCACTGTGAAAGTGGAAGATTTATCTTAATTCTTACAATTTTTTCCTTCTTGGCCCTCTACCAATTTTTCAAGGTCAGCACTACATGTGAATTTGGCCTAGATTTATGATCGTATGCCCTTCCTGATGCCAACACTACTGTATGTGGACGGATGTACTCAATATTGCGTGTCTGTAATGTGATGGGTTTTGTGTATATGAAGTGGAATATGTTGGGACAAACACAAAAACCCAGTAGACACAGGAATTAACCAGATATGGCTAAAATCCTTTACCCGAATAGTAATCTAACCTAGAACCTATGAACCGAAGCCAGCTATGCTCACCGTTCGTCCAAGAAGCCACGAACCTACTACGCTGGCGTACCAGGGGGAGAGGTGATACTCCCATGTGGCGCGTCCCAGGTGGCGGATAGGGAGGTCCTAACCGGCTAGCCGGCGGACTTGAGGGAAATAAAATACCTCTCCCGGACCAAACACCCACCCCCCCTGTGTGTGGAGGAGGCAGACAAAGTATTCACCTACGGTATCCCCTGGCTGTCGTAAGAGGCGACTAAAAGTGGCGACCATGGGATGATCCAATTAGAACCATGAAACTACTTGTAATTAGTACCATCACGCAGGGAACACCATGGGTTGCATTTACTTGCGCGTAGTACACTATGTTAGGTACGCAATAGGTTTGTGATTAGTAGCGACAGTGTGTGAATCAGGAGGTGGGTCCTACAGTACCTGTGATTCGTACCACTATATGAGTGACACCATGGGATTAGCGACACCACGGTTCTGCCTTACCTATGCTCAGTTCCCACTATGTGAGGAATTCCACGGGATAGTACGAGTCCCTGTGGTAAGTCCACTTATGAGAGGAACGCCATAGATATGCGTTGCCTGCAAATAGCGCCGTAATGTGCGAAACACCACAGGTCTGTGTTACATGTGCGCATTACACTACCTGTGAATAGTACCATAATGTGTGGAATACTGCGAGTCTCCGCTACTTTTGATTAGTACCGCAACATTACACATAGCATGGTTCTACTTTCCTAGCGATAAATACCATTATGTGGGGCTGATGACCTGGATTTTGGACCCGTTTCGACTATAAGCATAATCGATTCAGCATCGCGCTATAGAAGCAGTCCCTTGGTCAGTAATTCTATCGTTTTGTGCCATCTTCTGTGCATGTGATGCACTGTGGGTCGGATCCACTGATGGTTTTAAATTCATATCCGTACATCCATTCATTCTTCGTCCTCATGCTTTGAATTCTGGTCAGTGGAGGATTTTGGACTTTTAAGTCGTCATTTTATTTCGTCTCACTTCGTACCATTAGGGGCCGATGACCTCGATGTTAGGCCCCTTTAAACAACAAACATCAATAAATCATCCATCGTCCAAGAAGCCAGACTTCTCAGGTCTGTTGAACGTAGTTCATAATAGCAACTCTCATTTTTCTGTCAAGGGACGATGTGGTCAATAACTTGACAATATGTGTATTCTGAGATAGTAGTTAGCATATAGCGGTTAATGAAGGACCGAGCGAGTTAGCCGTACGGTGAGGGGCGCGCAACTTTTAGCTCTCATTCGGGTGATATTGGGTTCGAATCCCACTGCCGGCAGCTATGAAGATGGTGTTCCGTGGTTTCCCATTTTCACACCAGGCTGTACCTTAGTTAAGGCCACAGCCGCTTCCTTCCAACTCCTAGCCCTTTCCTGTCCCGTCGTCGCCATAAGACCTGTCTGCATCGGTGAGACGTAAAAGAATTGTAAAATAAATGTTAACGAAGAAGGTTGATATTTTGTTAATGAATGTAGAGTAGTTCATTCAAATAAGACTGCCAGACTGTTTGCTCATTAATAAAGCTATGCTATTCACCTTACGTCCTACTGTCTTAACTTCTTCATCGTATCCATTCCTTCCCGATGAAATGAAATGGCGTCTGGCTTTTAGTGTCGGGAGTGTCCGAGGACAAGTTCGGCTCGCCAGATACAAGTCTCTTGATTTGACTCACGTAGGCGACTTGCGCGTCGTGATGACGATGAAATGATGATGAGGACGACACATGCACCCAGCCCTCAGCCAGCGAAATTAACCAATTATGGTTAAAATGCCCGACCCTGCCGGGAATCGAATCCTGGACCCCTGTGGCCAATGGCCAGCACGCTAACCATTTAGCCATGGAGACGAACACCTTCCTGATGATTTAATTCAACGTCTCTCACAAGAAAGGCTCAATGATAGCCCATTATTTACAATTTATGTTTCTTGTTGTCATGATTATTAATTTTCGTTTTGTGACACTGTGACAGAAAGTCTGTGTTTTATTAGGTTGAATCTAATTATTATCTGTCTTCTAGTTGATATTCCGTGACGGTGAGAGGTAATAATAAGAATAAATAGTTGCACAGCACGAGGTCTTTGACAGACTTCTTTCCGTTGCCTTCTCACCATCATGCAACGTCGTGGTGAAATACCAGGTTACATAATGGGATCAGGTGTTATTCAATACTCTGAACGTGCGGAGAGATATTGTACGTAGTTCCTTACACTTTTGAGCTGATGCGAGGTTACTTCGATACGACTTTCTTTGGCCAGTGGATTTGTCGAAATGGTCCAGTTCAGTGGACCAGTTACCTCAATATGGCCCAAAAAATATAAAAATCCAAATCAAGTCCTCGGGCCGGCCATATGAGGAAAATGGTGTACATAAGTGAATTGCATGACCTTGACGACTCCTTAAGGCGCACATTTTGTGCTGTAGCCTCAATAAGAAACAACATCACGACGTGTGGACGTGTAAGATGAAGCTGGCTTCGTCGCTGCAAAATATTATAAAAAATAAATTTTAGGGCATTTTGAAGTAATGTCTTAGAAAACAAAGTAATAGGAGATATTTATTTCTGCTCAATGGCAGCTTCCTCTATTCAACACTCTTCATTAAATTACTAATTGCTACTGTCTTAACTTCTTCGTCGTATCCACTCCTTCCCGATGATTTAATTCAACGTCTCTCACAAGAAAGGCTCAAAGATAGGCCATTATTCACAATTTATGTTTCTTGTTGTAATGATTATTAATATTCGTTTTATGACACTGTGACAGAAAATCTGTAATTTATTAGGTTCAATCTAATTATTATTATCACCGGGCGAGTTGGCCGTGCGCGTAGAGGCGCGCGGCTGTGAGCTTGCATCCGGGAGATAGTAGGTTCGAATCCCACTATCGGCAGCCCTGAAAATGGTTTTCCGTGGTTTCCCATTTTCACACCAGGCAAATGCTGGGGCTGTACCTTAATTAAGGCCACGGCCGCTTCCTTCCAACTCCTAGGCCTTTCCCATCCCATCGTCGCCATAAGACCTATCTGTGTCGGTGCGACGTAAAGCCCCTAGCAAAAAAAAATATTATTATCTCTCGAACCTTGATATCTCGAATCGCCTCGGTAGCTAAATTTTATTTCGAGTTATCGAAATTTCGAAATAGATTGAAATCTCGTTTCTGAGCATGTATAACTGGTCTATAATTATGCATTTACGATTTTAAATAGCATCTAGTGACATTTAACTATACATTTCAATTGCAACACTTATCACAGCAACGTGTCGAATACAGAACACATAAGCACACAGTAGAGGAACATGAACCATACCTCCGTTAACACAGTGGGGAAAAATCACTTAGTTCCTTCTCTTTTTTGACTCTTAAGCTTCTTTTCAACAACAGTTATTGCTATGAAAACACTATAAATTACATTCGACGTACTCTGTATGTAGGATCGAAGAATAACCACTGCACTTAACGCCTGGTACAGAAGAGGACTGTAGAACAACAACAAATAAACCTTAAATGCTATATTGCATAGTTAACGTTACACAAAATTCCAGGTTCAGAATATATTTTCAGCTTCTGGGGAGGAAGAGTTTGCTTCGAGAAATCAAGAAATGATTGTAGGCCTAATGGAATTTCGGGTAACAGAGAAACAAATGCTCGTGAATAAAAAGACAGACAGCAATGAAATTGAAGTTACTTCGAGATACTGAAAATTTGATTAACGAAGGTTCCCGATATCGAGGTTCAACTGTAGTATAGAGGCGGCCTAGCTCAGTCGGCAAATGCATACTCGGTTCACCCGGATGGACGTGGGTTCGATTCCCCATCAGGAAGCCGAAAAAGTTTAGAAACGAAACTTCCGGAGGTGCACATGAGCTACACAAAAAAGAAGAATATCAGTGCAAGGTTAATTCCTGGGGGCAAAAGCAGCCGAGCGTAGAGCTAACCACTCTACCCCCAAAAGTGCCGAGGTTACGGATAGTGGAAGCCTTTACCTTCCATCCATCCCAGGGCCTTTATCATATGTTCGGAGAAGACTTTGCTTTGGTTTTCTTTGATTTCCTTTGCTCTGCGTTGCTTTGGAAATAGTATATTTTTCCGATATTCAACATTTTACGGAAATACTATAACCATTGTATAACGGATAATACATTCATTTCTTCATAATTTTAAGGATAATAATAGAATACAACATTAACCTGTCTTCAATATTTATTAGCGTCTTCTGAAAACATATTTACTAAATTCAGCTCACTTCGCCGAACTAAAAGTCGCTGCCGATTCCTCGTCGAAGCAGGAGACGGATTGCGTTTGTAAACCTTTGTGTGACTTCCTGTATTACTGTACGGAAGTAAACGTATTTGTTCAGTTTTGGAGACCCGCGCCTGGAAATTATGCAGTCCTTAAAGAACTAAAGTCGGCGCATTTGAGTTGAACCATTGTCTACCTGGAGTAATAAGGCCTCCGCATGGGAGCTTACACAGCGCGAAATACGTTCTAGTTCCAGACACGCCACTAGACTTTGTGTTAGTCCTCCACTGTTTAACACTGACGTATATGGAAATCGTGAAGCAAAAAGTTAAGTTAGTGAGTTTTTAGGTGAGGTAGACCTTAAAAATAATTATATAAGGTATTGATTTGTGTATTCAGCTTGTAGGGAGTATATAGTTTCTATTTAAAGGTAAGTTTAAGATAATTTTTGGTGCATAGTTATAAATATACGAGGTTCTGTATTTGCCACCAAGAGAGCATTTATTGTAAAAGCCCGATTTTTTTGGCTGAATAATCAGTGTTGAGGCATTAAGTTCAGAGGGTCCTAGGTTCGATTTCCGGGTTGGGCGCGATTTTAATCGCGAATTTCATATTATATTTTTCTGACTCGGGGACTGGGTGTTTGTGTTTGTCCCAACACTTTCCTCTTTATACAACATACTATACTACCAACCACCGCAGAAAACACGTAATAGTGATTAGATCTCTCCATATAGGGTATAAGGTTGGTGACAGGAATGAGGATCCGGCCGTAAAATAGGGCCAGGTCCACACGTGAGACACAGTTCGCACCCGCGACCCCACAAGTGTGGGAAAAAGCGGTAGAAAAAGAAGAAAGAAAAGAAGAATATTTATTAAAAACCTTCAATTCACAGGATGGTAATTGCGCGTGCTAAACAATTGTTAATTGCTGTGTACCATTCTGAAAATTAAACTTCACGAAGGTGGCGGAATTTCTTTCCACGAGTTCCCAGCAAATACAGAATGACGAGAAAAATGGGTCAAAATTATATCATGTCAGCTTGACGAGAAAAATAGCATGTAACAACGTTCCTCGAAATCTGTAGTATGTAGTGAACATTTTGAAAGAACGTGCTTTAGCATTCTGCTAAAACCGGACGCTTTCTTCCATATTCAATTCCAACACTTCTTCCAGGGTTTCCATCGTATTTGCATGTCAAGGGCAGGCATAATAAAACGCATAAACTGCCCAAGAAAAGAAGGTATGCAAATGCATTCTCGCAGGCAAACACCCAAATGTTTCAAACGACATACAAGTAGAGCGTAGACAGTGGTGCTGGTGATTGTTTTAAGAGGATTGTAAAGAACTGTTTGAAGGTACATGATAGTGAATTTGCTTCAATGGTGTGGCTCCCACATAGTCCCGATATGAACCCCATTGAACACTTACAATTCGACTTGGAGAAGCGGGTTCGTGCTACATCACCACCGCCCAGCTGTTTACGTTACGCTTGTTGTACCAGATACCCTAGAATACCTTCCGCCACCTCGTTAAATCGGTGTCTCGCCGAGTGGCTGCGGTTTGGTGGCAAAAGGTGGTCTTGTACCGTATAAGGTAAATGGTCATAATGAATATAATGGTCCATCGGTGTACGTGGCCTCTGCGGAAAGCTGTTTGCAGGTCTCTCTTGTTGACTCCTCTGGGCGACCTGCACGTTTGGTTGCTGCTGCGGTGGTGGTGGTGGTGGCTGTTATAATGATGATAATTAGATAGGGACTCAGTGTCGGTACATAGCCTACTCCTGTTGAAAAACACCAAAGAGCCTGTTCAAGGCCTTACGTTCCCATCCGACGGACGAATCACCATCAACAGTGTCATATGTCCTCAGTCCACATGAAAACTGTAGAGAGGCTTGGAAATGAACCCAGGACTTTGGCTAGTAATCTAGTGATTATAAATTGGATGCCATCCCCTCTCCTACACCGCCAGCCAACATTCCCTTGGTAGTTCTTTTTCCGCCAACGGGACTCGAACCAGATAATCATGGTGTCGAAGCGTAAAAATTTGATGTCTTAGCGATCATGGTTACAAGACAGACTAATAATAATAATAATAATAATAATAATAATAATAATAATAATAATAATAATAATAGGAGACTAGGTGAACAAACTATTTGTTTCCGTGGAAGAAATGCTTTCATTCGAGAGACCTTTGTATATTTATATATTCAGTTTGCTTTGAGGCTTTGAAGTATCAATGGTAGGAGGATGTACAAATGTAGTGCATTTCAATTAAATGAATGCGCAACTATACATACATACATCCATCATCACTTTATAGCCTTCAATTAATGAAACCGAAAAGAGCTTCGGAAGAAATGAAAGCGACGTGTGTTTTATAATTCAAAGTACGCCTGGTGGAGAAAGGCTAAAGTTGATTCTGTGAGAAGGCCTGTAGCCCCGTGTATTATTACTCGGCGAAACACACATTCCTTTAATGAGCCTGTGAAGTGAAGGGGGAGGCTTAAGAGGTAAAAAATATATATATATGAAATGAGTAGGCTGTAGAGTATTCGTCATACTGTGGAGTGTGTTCATGTTTAATATTGCATCGTCAAAGCTCGTCGTTATGATGAATGCCGTTCATTAGTACGCCTATAAGAAACATGGAATAGTCTACACCCTTACAAAATGTCACCGTATCAAATTAGTTTTCTTTTTGCACTCTAAGAATAGTTACGAGTTCAATTAACTATATTTACGCTATAAGGAAGTAATTTCTTAGGAGAATTGCATAAATAATATATGTTCGGTTTTGTGGTCCCTTCCACTACTTTCACATTTGCTGTTTTGATGATAAGCAGAGCCCGCATATTGTTGACATGTCGTCTTTTAACTTTTTCATCAGAGACATTGCCGACTTGTGTAAAATGCAACAGGGCAATGCATTCTAGCAGAGTGTAAGAAACCGTGTCTGGAATAAGGTAGTACCAAGGAAGTGCAACTGAGCTCCATAGCTGCAGTCGCTTAAGTGCGGCCAGTATCCAGTATTCGGGAGATAGTAGGTTCGAACCCCACTATCGGCAGCCCTGAAAATGGTTTTCCGTGGTTTCCCATTTTCACACCAGGCAAATGCTGGGGCTGTACCTTAATTTAAGGCCACGGCCGCTTCCTTACCACTCCTAGCCCTTTCCTATCCCATCGTCGTCATAATACCTATCTGTGTCGGAGCGACGTAAAGCAACTAGCAAAAAAAAAAAAAAAAAAAAAAAAAAAAAGGAAATGTAAAACGGTAGTGTACAAAATGTGTTATGCACCCATATTGACTAACGTGGCTGAGAACTGGACAATGACAAGTAGGGTGGTGAGTAGATTTTAAGCCAGCGAAATGAAATACCTAGGAAGTGTGATAAGGAAAGACCAATTGAGAAACGAAGATGTAAGAAAGTAGGTCGGAATGGAAAACCTAAATGAGACAACTCATGAGGGTAAACTAAGATGGTTTGGACATGTAAAGAGGATGGAGGAGAAAATAATACCAAATGGAGATGAATCTCGAGAGAAAGAGAGCGAGAAGGAGATCTAGAACAAGTTGGATCTACTCAATGAAGAGGAGGTGCAAGAAGAAAATCCTGAGATTACAGAAACGTGTAGGCCTACTTATTTCCCAATTTTTCGTCATTATTTGCCATTTTATTTATAAGCAATTTCTTCAAATATTGATTAATTATTTTGCACGAAATTGAGTTTAAAATACCTAGGGAGTGAATTAGTGCAGAATACAAGGCTGGACATTGTCCGACTCGTTGGCTGAATGGTCAGTGTACTGCCCTTTGGTCCAGAGGGTCCCGGGTTCTATTCGCGGCCGGGTCGGGGATTTTAATCTCTTCTGATTTATACATTTCTGGCTCGGGGACTTGAGTGGGTGTTTATGTTTTTAAAACACTCTTCTCTTCATATTCAGACAACACACCACACTATCAACCACCATAGAATCACGCAATAGTGATTACATCCCTCCGTATAGGGTTTGGCGTCAGGAAGGGTATCCAGCCGTAAAACAGAGCCAAATACACATGTGCGACACAGTGGAATAAGGCAGTGTGCAAAATGTATTACACGGCTGAGACCTGAACAGTGATAATAATAATGTTATTGGCTTTACGTCCCATTAATATGCCGAGGTGCCGGAATTTAATACCGCAAGAGTTCTGTTAAGTGCCAGTAAATCTATCGACACGAGGCTGACGTATTTGAGCAGTTTAAAATACCATGGGACTGAGTCAGAATCGAACCTGCCAAGCTGGGTCAGAAGGCCAGTGCCTCAACCGTCTGAGCCACTCAGCCGGGTTCTGGATAGTGACAAGTAGGGAGGTTAGTAGAATGTAATCCAGCAAAATGAAATACGTAATAAGTACGATAAGACAGACTGAGGAACGAAGAAGTGAGAATGGAGGTCGGAATGGAAAACTAAAATGAGGGAACTGATAGCAGTAAACTAAAATAGTTTGGGCATATGAAGGGGATGGGGGAGAAAAGAATACCAAAACAGATGATGGAGATGAATTTCGATGGAAAGAGAACGAGAGGGGGGCCTAGAACAAGGTGGATCGATTCAATAAAGTGGAGTGAAAGAAGAAAAACCTGGAATGGGTCAAAATAATGGAAGAGGAATGGTGGAAGGAGAAAAGAAGGTGAAGTGCCATAAATGCCCCGACCCGGTAGAACTGGGTAAGGGGAAATGATGATGATAATGATGATGAAGATGATGTGTAGCTATTTTCAGTACTTATTTTATTAATTATTTATTATTAAGTCAAACTCCTCTCTTCTCTAGCATTATATAGCATTACTATAGGAGCTTAAGCGTGAATACTAAATCTTCTAAGTTTTCAATGTACCAGAATGTGGTTAGTTCGTTGTATGTTAATTTCTTATCGGGTATTAAAGAATTGTACTTAGGAAGCAAAATGTTCATTTATTTTGTGTATTATGATAGATATTTTATGTACAGTAGGATACATAGTAGCATAGTAGTTTGTTTTAGTCTCTTTTTCATTTATTCAGTATTTTAATATTTTTATGTTATTTATGTTATTTCACTGGTTAAATGTAAGACACGGACACGTATTCCTAACTTTACCAGTTAAAATAAATACGCATAAAATTAAAAAAATTGGGGTCAGAAGACCATCTGAGCCACTAACAGCCCTGCAACAACTAAAGAGCTGTGTGATATGAGAGGTAGCGAATCTGGTTGTGAATATCAAGTATTGTAGTCACGCTTAGTACATGGCACTCCTATTTTTGACGGCCATCAGACTTGTTGATGGATGGAGGAAAACTGGATCAATTAAAGGAATTCAAATATCTAGGAAGTCTGATAAGGATAACATCTGACGGAAAAGGTATGAGAAAACTAAACGCTGGTATTGCACAGGTAAAGGGAGCTTCTTAAAAAAAAAAAAAAAAAAACAAGTCTCTACTGAAAAAAAAAAAAACAAGTCTCTACTAACATCTGCGTGGAGGTACGACAACACTTCGTGAAAAGCTTTGTAATATATGGCCCAGAAACATGGACCCTCCGAAAAGCGGAAGTGATGAAAGACATGGCCTTTGAGATGTGGCGCTGTCGTCGACTATTAAGAACACATTGGACCGTCAGAGTCACAAAAGAGAACATTCTCAAAAGAACAAATGAGACACGTACCTCGGTTAAAATCTTGAGTAAAGTAAATAGCTTCGTGTGCCGCTTTCTTCATCATTCTGATTGGTGCAGCAACCTGTATGAAGTGAAAATGGAAGGTAGAACGACCAAAGAGTGCAATATATCGACAACAATAAAGGCAAGCATACCTATTGCCACTTGAAGCTGCTGGGGCGAAGTACGGAAACGCTTGGAATACATGCTTGTTATCCACCAACCTTAGGGGTGGAGAGAATAAGAAGACGATGCCCATGCCGTGGTTTATTCCTTACTATTATTGTCCTTTTTTACATCTATATTTACCATACTTCCTGCTTTGGTGAATAGTGTGAGAATTTCTATAAGCCGGTTAAAGAATGATATGTCATCAAACTCTCGGTCCTGATTATAATCAAAGTAGCAAATATTGTGAATAGGTAGAAGGAACGCAAAATCGAACATAAATCATTTATGGAACTTTTCTTGTAAATTACTTCCTCATGGCGTAAATGTAGTCAATTGAACTCGTAAGTGTACCTAAGAGGACAAAGAAGAAAAATGTCCTGACACGGTGACATTTTGCAAGCGTGGAGACTAATGCCATGCTTCTTACGGACAAATGTATGAAAGACATTCATCACAACGACACGCTTTAACGATGTAATGTTAAACATTAAAGAACTCCACAGTAAAACGAATACTCCACAGCCTACTTATTTGAGATTTCTTTTTACCTTCCAACACGTGAAAGGACTTTTGCAGGGTGAAATTCCGGCACTCAAACATTTCTGTAGCAATTGAAGGGACGATAAGTAAGGAATATTATCAACCTAATCCACGAACGTAATTCACTATTCACCAACTTCAGTTAAGGAGACAAGGGTCATTTCGGGATAAAAATGTCTTTTGTCCGTTCAGAACTAAATAGAAGGGTATTTCTGTATCAATCGGGTCCGAAGTAAGAAGAAAATGATATTTCTAATTTACCGTTATATCTATCCGCATGTATGTACGTGCGTTACGAGAAAATAGCTGAACAGACTTTAATGAAAATCGCTATGTAAATTTAGTACAATCTAGGGCGTAAATACTTTTATGCGCGCTGCGTGAAATGGCAGTTTAGGTGAATGTGGTGGTGGTGACTATTGTTTTAAGAGGAAGTACAACTAGGCACCCCTCCTCTATAAAACAGTAATCCATATGGAAAAAAATAGAAGGGATCCGATAATTACTTCGAAAAGTGAAGGTATCGGCCTAAGAAAGATAAGGGCCACGAAGGGCGTGAAAATGAAGGACTCCCTAGGTCTCGACTACTCTAATATCGTCGGGGTCGGAAAATAACAAGAGTTGACCGAGGGAGGTCGGATAAGATAAATGGAAGTGAATAGCCCACCACAAGAAAGTGGAAGCAAAGATAGGACTCAGCTCAGGATTCCGTTGTCGCCAAGCCACGGTCCCAAGTTGAGAGCCCATGAGGCCCCTTTTAGTCGCCTCTTACGACGGGCAGGGGATACCGTAGGTGTTATTCTATCGTCCCCACACATAGGGGAAGGTTATAATGATGATCACTGCTCACTATAGGCAATTAGTGTACTTACGTCATATAGAGCTCATATGAAGGTATGCCGTTAAAAATAATGACTGTTGTCCAGACTTCTTTGATCTAACTAACTAGATAATGGCACTCACAGTATTGGTAGATTTCAAGGCCGTACCAGGAAAGATTTACGGACGTGGTTTGGATGGGGGGGGGGGCTCTTCAGAAAACAAAAACTATAGTAACAAATATTTTTTACATTGAAATAAACTTTACAGAAAGAAAAGTTGTAAATAGTTTTAAATCAGTACCTTTTACAATTCAACGGGAGATGCAGAAAGGTAAATTCATAGCGTTCTGCTGGGCAGAACGCGTTTTAACACGTGCGTGCAGTACGACACAAGGATTACCGTCATTTGTTTAAAAGTAGAGGTATTAATATGTTTCACCGTAAATATTACAAATATTTAGAGATTTGATTCGTTTTTTTTAACAAATTGTCTAGCGGTTCGGTAACATGATAAAATATTGAAATTGATTTTTATGGTGGAAAATGAATTAGTATAAGTGGAAACAATCTGTACATTTCACCAAAATTAACATTTACATTTATGTTTTCAATAAACTTGTTAATTATATTCATAGAAAAACACAGATTTATAAGATAGATTCAATTGTTTATTTTACAAATGCTTATTTTTATGATATTTCTAATTTATTGCAGGCTATTTCGGAACCCTTATATGCTGTTTAAATTTGTCACCTACACTCTTATTTCGGAGGGGGTTTAAACCCCATACGACCTTGGTAGATTTGATATCCTCTCTTTCCATTGTTCCATTGGATACAATCAAATTTTGCCATTCCTACTTACAGTAAGTTCAATCCTATTTATAAATACGATAATCTAAGATTAAACTCACACAATATTGTAATTATGTGAAATGTAATTACGGTTGGCGCCGTTTATTGCGACATCGCTTTTAACAACGTGTTAGATACAGCAGCAACATCTAACGGTCCCGTCCAAATCCTATATGAAGACTGTATTTAAAAAATCGCTTAGTACGAAGTCGTTTGTAACGACATCTATCTTCTATCCAAGGAGTGTTTTCTATACATTGCTCAGAATTTAAAAAGAATGGTATTTCTGTATCGGTCTTCATCACAGTAACAAGGAAACTTTACGTTTCCGTCATCTCTGTCTGTCTTTCTGCCTGTCTCTATGTACGCGCATCACGAGAAAATGCCTAAATATAATTTAATGAAAATCTGTATGTAAAGTCGGGCAATGAGTAACTACAGTCTAGACTATAGATACACTAGGGTCGCAAAGTAAGCATAAGTTACGAGTAAGCAGGGAAACAGGAAATAAACCGCAAATCACACGACATATGCACCTATCAACCTTACGTGTTCGCTCTTTATAGGAAAGGAGTGTTCCCTGCTTTGATTAGAGGCGTAATCGCAAGGTAAACACAGCCAGTGCCTGCGCCCCATATTCCCTCAGTCGTGTTTGCCCTGTTATAGTGTGTGGAGTGTAGCCTCGTGGTGAACGTGTCAACATAATGGCACAAGGACGCCAATTGGACCCCGTTTAGCAGGGTAGAATACTCGGCTGCCTAGAAGCAGGCCAGACACAGACCGAAGTCGCCGTATCCTTGAATGTGCCACAAAGTGACATTTCCAGGCTTTGGAGACGATTTCGAGACACAGGAGATATTAGTCGTAGACCAGTATCAGGTCGACCAAGGGTAACCACCCCACAGCAGGACCGATATCTGGCCTTAATCACCCGACGAAATCGGAGTGCACCTGCAAGACAATTGACGGCGGAGCTTGCAGCCGTCTCAGGGGCGGCCGTTTCCCAGCAAACACCGGAGGCTCAGAACAGCAGGGCTGTTTGCCCAACGTCCAGCGGTGTGCGTCCCGCTCACTCCAGGACAAAGACGGACCCGTTTACTGTGGAGCCGTCAACATTGAAACTGGACCATGAATGAATGGAGGCATGTGTTCTTCACAGATGAATCCCGCTTCAGTTTTCAGAACGATTCCCGTCGCACATTAATCTGGGGAGAACCGTGTAGCCGATACAACCACAGGAACATCGTGGAACGGGACTAGTATGGGTGGTGGTGGCGTCATGGTGTGGGGTAGCATCAAGTTGAATGGTCGTACTGACCTGCACACCTTGATGGGTGGTCTGAGGAACAATCATAACGCTTAGAGATACGGGGATGAGGTACTGAGACCACATTTTCGACTTTTCAGAGGTGCGGTTGGTCCAGACTTCCTCTTAATGGACGATAATGCCTGACCGCACCGCGCTGCTCTGGTGGATGATTTCTGGCAGGGGAAGACATTCATCGCCATGGACTAGCCTGCGCGGTAAGCGGATCTGAATCCCATAGAACAAGCCTGGGATGCATTGGGGAGGCGAATGGCATCCCGTCAGCCTCCACCATGGACCCTCCACGACCTTCGCATTGCCCTTTCTGAGGAATGGGACCGACTGCCACAAGAGCTCTTGGACTATATGATAGAGAGCATGTCACGTCGCTGCGAAGCATGTGTGGGCGTTAGGGGTAACCATACACCATATTAACAGCACATTTTGTTGTGGAAGACATTGCCAAGTTTTGTTACTTGTTGTCAAATGTGTACCTTAGCTATCAGAACCTTTCTGACACTGTTTTTTTGGACAACTTGTGTGACATATGGTGTGTAATTCAACTTCCGTCTGTTCAGCAATCAGTCCGACATTCTTGTCAGGCGGTATGGTCTCGTTTAGTGATAATGCTTTACTTTTAGACACGTGTAATTTTATTCACACTGAGTGAAATGATAGTTTAGGGGAAGACCTAAAATCCAATTCTCAAATATTTATGTTATTAGTGGTTTTATCGGTAAATCCTACATAACTAAAGTTACAAAGAATTACATTTTTAATCATTAATATCTAATGCATTTTTAACGTACCGGCTGTGATAACAGAGATATTCATGAATTTCGATTTTTTGTTTGTTGAATCCATATCAATGCCGAGCCACAAGAAAATGGGTATACACAATTTTAAAAAATATCGGTATCTGAAGTCGGGGTATAAAGCACTACATTCTATGCTATTCATTTATTTTCGCTGGATGAAATTGTGGTTTGGGGGAAGGTGCCCAAAATTTAATTTTTAAACACGTATGTTGTGTAATTTAACATTCTAATTCACAACGTGTATACGACTTCATCTAAAATTCTGTATTCAATGTAGAATTCTGTAGGGAAGAACGGGTACGTCAACGGGTATAAAACGACATATTGTATCACATTTTGGGAGAAATGTATCGGCTATAACGTCCAGTGTTGATTTGTACTTCTTACGTATTTGGGGGTTGATGACAACAATATAACGCTTATTATTGCAGATTTCAAGTAAGTCTCTGCAAAGATGTCGTAGAAGGAAGGGAGTCACACATTATATGGCGATTAGGAAATGAGGAAAGGAACGTCAGCATCCCGAAGGAATTGGGTATATCACACCAAACGATTTCTACAATTTGGAAGGACAGAGGAAAAATACAGTGTCTTTTCGAAGAAAATTGTTTAAGAATCAAGTGGGCCAGTTTATATCTCAATACAAAAATAATGAGGAATCTTTACTTATTAAAGTATGAAGGCTTTCACGGCCGGTGTCAATATAATAAAAATCTTCCGGGCTATTATGCCGTGGTCCACTCCTCTCGCTTCTCCCAGACGTTTCGACTACTGCTGCGGCAGTCATCTTCTGTGGCGCCGTGCAGATACGCTTTCCTGTATCCCGCTAGCGACTGCGAAAGCTGTTTTTTTTTTGTTGCAATCTGGTAGTTGGGAGTCCCGAGGCACATTGGTCGGCCTCTCTACTCATCCGTTTCAGCGACATTGAAGACAGCAGGGAGTAGTCACTAGCGTGGAAAAATCGATCTGTCAATGGTGGAGCAAGTCCGCCATGTCAGAAATGAAAACCCCTCTTCGCTGCACTGTTACAAATTCAAATAAACTAGTGCTAGGGGGCAAGGCTAGAAGAAGATGTTAATTTTGTTTGATTGTGTGAGAAGAAGGCATATTTCAAGGGAGGCAAGGTTGGCAAGGCGATGTTACTTCGTGAGGTGGCTAGGGGACTAGTATCTGTCGGGAGGGCATGGCAGGGACGAGAGGGGGAGAGTTAGAGAGGAGAAGATTGAGAAGTAGAAGAGAGAGAGGAGAAGGGTCTAGAGTTGCTTGGTTGGCGGGTAGGGGTGGCGAAGGAGTGGAGTGATTGAGATGTGGTGGTGGAGGGGTTCGATGGTTTAAGTGCCTTGCTCGCCTGTAGTGTTCTCTGATGGCCCTCTTGATGAATGGACATCCGGGAAAGGAGGCGGCATGTTTCCCTTCGCAGTTAAGGCACTTCGCCTGGTCACGAGGCACCGAGCAATCGGTATGGTGGTGGGTGCCTCCACATCTGTTGCACCTGGTGGAGTTGGTGCACATCGCAGCGGTGTGGTGTAGCTGGAGGCATTTGTAACATTGAATGACCAGGGAAGGGTGAGGGCTGTGGGGGGCGGGGGTTGGAGCGCCAAGTAGACTTCGGAGCAGGTGTCCGGCGATGTTTTCTTCTTCTTCTTCGGCGAGTCTGAGTGGCAGTGGAAGACAGGTTTATTGATGCAGGAGGGGGTGGGGGGAGAGGAGAGACAGGGTCAGTATCAGCTTCCTGAGTACTGGTGAGAAAGGGTTCAGTTTGGGTGTGAGTGTCGTTGGTTTCCGGAGCTTGAGTACTGAGGTTGTAGGTGTCATCGTGATAAGAGTTGTGGACTGGATTGATTTGGATTGGTGAAGGGATGTCAATATGCTGCAGTGACTTGAGAATGATTGGAATTGGTCTGTTCTTGAAGGGGGTAATAAGGAGATGGTTATTATGTGTCTCCTCAATTACCGCTATGTGCTTGCTGATGATGGGAGTGAGTGATTCAATGACTGATTTCCTGAGAAGAGGGATGGGACCTGGGTTGATGAGTGGAATAATGAGGAAGCTGGACCTGGCCGAGATGGGGAAAGGAGTATTTTTGGAGGTATAATGGAAGGGTTTTTCGAAGGGGTGTTCTTCTTCTTCTTCTTTTGGACCGTCATTCGCAGAGGTGTAGTCTTCCTCCGTAGACTCTTCTGCGCCGTTGACCACTTCCATGAACTCCAAAAGTTCCTGAGGGACAGGAATTTCGTTGGAGGGGGAGAAAGGGATGAGATTTTGGAAGAGGAGGTCTGAAAGGGTAGTGAGTTCTTTCTGGGCTGTCTGGAGTACGAAGATGTAGTGCTCCTCCTCGTTTTCATTAATGATGTGGATGTACTTGGTAGCACGGAGGAGGGCAGAGGCAATACGTTGGTGGTGGGACTTCAGAGAGGCTGGTGAGATGTCATTAGGGGGGAGGGGATAACCAGGTGGGTGTCTTAAATACAGGGAGGGTAGCCATGAAATTCTATAGTGAAAGGGAGGTTGAAGTCATGATATGGGCCCCAGCTCCTCAATCCACCAGGGTTTGCCATATCTATGGAGTAGAGAGAAAGAGAAGAAAAGGTAGGAAAGAAAGGGGGGGGGGGCTTGGCTGGGAGTCAGGAGCTAGCACTAGTTTGGTCAAACTCCGAAGAGGACCAAAGTTGGAAAGCAACTCGGGAGGTACCAGTCGTGCCAGGTGTAGTTAAACGGATCGCGCCGGGACAAGGCACGAACAGGCACCACCGAGCGCGCGACAAATTGCTCAAACGTTATTGGCTGGCCTGAAGGGGCTAGCAGACTGACTGTTGGCTTGGCTGGACTGGTGGACTGGCTGAGAGCCGGTCGTAATATGGTGGACCGCAGAAAGCCGACCTCCAGAGTATATCCGAAAAGTCGGACCGCGCTGGGAATGGCAAGATGGCGGCCGCAGGCGGGCTACTCTCGGTGTGGCTGACGGCTGAAGGTTGGGGGCGAGCCGGGGCTCGCTTAGCAGGACGGCCGGTGGAGCGCTCCAAGCGATGAAGTGCGGTACTAGGGTGTACCGCGAGTGAGCAAGTGACCGGGAGACGAAGACGAGCTGGCGGCTGGACTGGGTGCGTGCTCGGGCTTGGACCTCTGAGGAAGTTGCTCCTTCAAAGCATCAACTTGGAATGCCTAGAAAGTGGCTGCTGAAAGCTGTTTGGGAAGCAGCTGTATTTATATGTAAGTGTGCGGCCTCCAATTGGTTCGCGCCGTGCAATCCAACATCTGATTGATTATCTGAAAGCACGACCTCCGATTGGGTCGCGCTGAGCAGCCTGGCGTTTGGTTGGGTCTCTGAGCACACGACCTCAAGCCATAAATTTCGCGGTCACTGGGGCTCTGTCCCCGAGATTCGAGATCTGACTGTATTAGCAGACGGACGTATAGCTTTTTGCTGCTAGCCCGGACTGTGTGTTGTGTGATAGTGCGAGTGTGGTTGGAGATTGAATACTGGATATTGGTTATTGGAGATTGGAGATTGCTGACCCTGCTTCCCACTGGTTTTTGACTTGGTTCTGTGATGTCCGAACCCCCACCTGGTGGTGGGGTCCCGACCCCCCGGCCAGCCAATCAGATGACAACCCCTGCTACGACAAATGACAACGATTGGGTAAAGTTGGCGGAGGCTGCTGGCTCACAACCCAGCTCCTCTGTGATAAATTTGCTCCCTGATGCTAAATCCGTAGAAGAACAGGCCAAAATCCTTGCTGCCATTCAGAAACCGTACGACTCCCAGCTTCAGTGGACAGTCGCACGCAAGCTGAAAGGAAAGTCTAGACCCCGCTTTGTTTTAAAGAAAGTTTCGGCTACGTCACCTAGCAAAATTTTTAATAAAACCAGTAATAAATTTGAATCTCTTTCGGCATTGCCCACCAGTGGCAGCACTGGGCTAGAGGCACTAGTGCCTGCACAGTCTCAGACACCACGGACAGAGACTGCTGCCGCCCCCTCTACGAGTGCCTCCTGTTCGGCGCCACCACGGTCTGTGAGTGACGGGAATGGGACTGCCAATGCCACAGCTCCTGGTGGGGAGGTCGAGGACATGGAAGTAGTTCAAACCACCCCTAAGAAAAAGTCGCTGCCGCCGGTTGTGGTTCATGACAAAACCAACTACCAGCAGCATTATCGATACCTTAAGCAACGATGCACTGGCGAAATTAGGGTAGTCAACACTAGGGATGCTCTTAAGTATCACGTTGACTGTGAAGAAGACCACCGGCTGTTGACCCAATATTTTGAGAATTCCAATGCTAACTTCTACACCTATCAGCTGCCTAGTCAGAGGTTGCTGAAGGTGATTATTCGAAATATCGTCTCAACAGTCGATGTTGATTGGGTTAAGGAAGAGCTGCTTGCCCTCGGGTACGACCCCAAGGACATCTATCAGTACACCAAACGGGGTGCCACCACCAAAAAGGTTATCCCTATGAGTGTTTTTAGTGTCACCCTACCTAATGATGAATTTAGCAAGACTATCTACTCGGTTCGCTCCGTTTGTGGTGCCCGAGTTACGATTGAGGCTTACCGGGGCCGTGAGGGGCCTTCCCAGTGTTACCGATGCCAGCGGCTGGGCCACACCGCTAATTATTGCAAGATGTCCATTAGGTGCGTCAAGTGTGGAGAGAACCACTTGGCGGCTGCCTGCCCGCTTAAGCCGGAGACACCCGCCAAGTGTGTTAATTGCCAAGGGGAACACCCAGCTTCGTGGCGAGGGTGCAAACTTTTTAGAGAGGCCATTGCTCAGAAGCAAACCGCACAGCAACTCAAAGCCCAGAAAAAGAGTGCTCTGCCACCCTCGCGACCTGTCACTGAGGGGATCTCGTTCGCGAGCCTCTTCGGTGGCGCTGCTGCCCCTTCGCCATCTCCCGCTGCCACCACTTCAAGTAGCACTGGGACCTCCCTTCCCGACCTGTCCGGTCTAGGTGACATCATCGGTCTGCTTCGGCAGATTGATTTTTCCAGACTCATCCCTATACTTAAGGATACCTTAACAAAATTGAGCTCGTGCACTAGCACTTTTGACAAAATCTTGGTGCTGATTGATGCCGCTATGCGGTATTTCTCAGCCCCTTAGACGACGCGACAGACGCCACGGACTATGGACTTAAAGGTTGGTGCTTGGAATTGTCAAAGTGTTGTCGGTGAGAGGTACGAGCTTGATGCTTTTATCTCTGACCATAACATAGACATCATGTTGCTGGGTGAGACGTTTCTGAAAGAGCATATGCCCTTTAGAATCAAAAATATGGTAGTCTACCGGAAAGACAGAGCCGGGATGAAGGGTGGGGGCGTGGCCGTGCTGGTTAGGTCTAGCCTTACCCATCACGTGCTCGACCCCCTCCCCCACTCCGTGCTAGAATCCCTCGGGATTGAAATCCGACATCGGGACTATCATTACAGAATTTTTTCGGCTTATTTACCACCTGATGCTCCTCTAAATCTCGTAGAACTAAATGCTCTTTTAGAAAACCCTGGCCACGTACCCACCATAGTGGCTGGTGACCTTAATTGCAAGCACCCCGACTGGAACTCTAGGGTTGCCAATCCAAAGGGGAGAATCTTAAGTGCCTATATGAGAGACAGTGACGTCAAGGTGTGCGCTCCCACGGAGCCCACGATATACCCGGCTAATGGGTTGCCTGACGTCATAGATGTGACAGTTGCAAAATATTACAGTAGAAATATTGATTTTGTTGTTCCATGTGAACTAAATTCAGATCATAATCCCATTGTTTTCAATCTTACCTGGGAGCGTCTAGAGGGGCCATCTCGTTCGACCCCTCCTTCCAACCTGGACTACCACAGGTTTACTAAACATGTGGACAGAAATTTAAACACTTTTGATATCCGCACTCGGGATGATGTTGACCGCGCGGTTGAGCACCTTACGCGTAAGATGCTCAATGCTCGGAGACACATCCATGAAGTTGCTAGAAATTCTCGTTCGACCCGCGGTCCACAAGTTGAGGAGGGTCTTCCCGATCTCCTCAAGGATTTGATCATGATTAAGAATCGCTATCGGAAGAGGTGGCAACTCTTCCGCGATTCTGCTGACCGGGCAGAATACAAGGAACTTGCCAAGGTCGTCCGCCAACGCCTGCTGGAACATAAGATTGAAAAATGGGAGGAACTCTGTCGCACTCTCACTGAAAATGACTCAGACCGCGAGTTTTGGAGGGTTACTCGTAGTCTGACTCGAACCCGGGAACCTAGTCGTGCTCTTCATGGCCGACGGGGACTCGTATTCTCCCCCTTGGAGAAAGCTGAAGCTTTCGCTGACTCAATTGAGAGTCAGTGTGTAGTACATTCTACCCACCACGATGACGACCGTACAGACAGACAGATTGAACGAAAAGCTGCAGCTTTCAGGCAAAGTAGGACGCCACGTGACTCTGTGACTGACATCACACCTGCGGAGGTCCGCAAGTGTATTAAAGGACTTAGTGAGAATAAGTCTCCCGAGGCTGACAAGGTCACTACTAGGGAAATCAAGTCCCTCCCCTATAGGGCGGTGGTATTCCTGGCCACCATCTTTACAGCCTGCCTTTCCATGGGCTACTACCCGTCGGCCTGGAAGACGGCAAAGGTTTGCCTTATTCCAAAGCCGGGGAAAGACAGGCTGTTTCCTCAACATTACCGACCTATCAGCCTTTTATCGCACCTCTCTAAGATTTTCGAGAGACTTATTCTCAAACGCCTCAACTCGTACCTCGGAGCCAATAGGATACTGAGACCGGAGCAGTTTGGTTTCCGGTCCAAACGATCCGCTCCATTGGCAGTTTTGCGCCTGGTTCAGTATGCTACGAGATCGTTCACTTTACGGCGTAGTGTGCCAGCGGTGTTATTTGACGTAGATAAAGCATTTGACACCGTCTGGCATGAAAATCTCATTGTGAAACTGGGGGAATTATAACAAGTCCCCCTTTATTTGGTAAAAATCATTGCGTCATATCTACGTCATAGGTACTTTTTTGTTACCTGCGAGGGTGAGAACTCCTCCCTTCGGCCCCTACTTGCAGGGGTGCCACAGGGAGGAGCACTGTCGCCAACCTTATACGCCCTATATGTGAACGATCTCCCTAGGGTAGCAGGAATAGAGATCCAACAGTTCGCAGATGACATTGCAGTTTTTACCGCCCAGCGAACACATTGCGATGCCATCGCGAAACTACAAGCCTGGATTAACCACTTTCTATACTGGTGTACCAAGAATAAAGTCAAAATCAATCCGGACAAAACCCAGGCTATCCTTTTCTCGAGAAGGCAGCCGAGGTTTCCTCATCTCACCATTCGGAGGACAGAGCTACCATGGCTGACCAAGGTCAAGTACCTTGGTTTGATTCTGGACAAAAAACTTACTTGGAAATGGAATATAGACCAGGCATTACAGCGTGCCAACGCCCGGACAGTAGCACTGCGCCCTCTGCTGCTGAACGGGCATCTAAGCGATAGCATTAAGAGGACTCTGTACCTTGCGTGCATTCGCCCCATTATTTTATATGGCTGTGAGGCCTGGTGCTATATTGCCAAGACGCACATTCGACGACTCCAAGTGTTCCAGAACAAGGTGCTACGGCGCATGACCCGTTCGCCATGGTACACGTCCAATAACAAGATTCTTCAGAATCTCAATATGAGAACTATTAATCAACAGATTAGGAGGATTGTTGAGATGACGACATTTCGGATTACCTTAGCCCAATCAAGTGATGCGGGAATCGGCCTGCTAAAACGGGTCATCAGGACCAAGAAGCCTAATACACGTTACCGCATTCGTGGCCCTTGGCTCCTGTATAACAAATTATAAGTTTCGGCCTTTTTCCAAATTGACAACAATTTCAGGTATTCATTAATCAGGTACAAAATTCCGTCTCTACAAGTCTGACCCACTTACTAGTTGAGTATTTTTAGCCCAGCGATGAGGGGGTTTCAATTCTGCCCTACCAATCCCTAGTAGGAAAGAGTAATTTTTCCCCCGCCAGTGTAGGTAACACGCGACTTTTTCTGACTCATCAGGTAACCACGGAAACAGATGAGTAAGAGGGCATTTTTTAGCCCTGGGGCTCCCATGTACTCGATTACCTTGAAAAAAAAAAGGCTCTGTCCCAGTACCGACGAAAGACGGGTTCGTCGTCGTCGTCTGGTTGGTCAGCATCATTCGAGATCTGACTTCTGTTGAGTGAGGATCTACCTGTGTGTTGTGCGCGCTTTGTTGAGTGTTTTACGGGCGAGTACGGTGTGTTGCGGGTTGCTGGTCATTCACCCCGCGCTGCGATTGGCTGAACCCTCTGAGTGAACAACCCAATCATGGCTACGGATGGTCCCCCGCCCGGTGGCGGGGACACCAAGAGGAAACGGTCCCCGGCTACCCAGATGACGACTCCGGCTATGGACATGGACTCGGGAATGGTAAAGTTGACGGAGGTCTCTGGTCCCTCTACCAGTACCTCTAAGATTACTTTGCTACCGTCTGATACTACTATTGAAGAACAGGCTAAATTATTGGCTTCTTTTGCTGCCGCCAAAGCTGCTAATAATGATAACTACTGGCAAACGGCTCGGAAAGTTAAAGGCAAATCCAAACCTCGGTATGTTTTAAAGAAACGGGCTGCAAATGGCCAAACCTTAATTTACAATAGAGCTCTAAATTCATACGCACCCCTTTCGGCCCTACCCACCAGTGGTAGCACCGGTCCAGAGGCACTAGTGCCTGCCCAGTCGCCTACTCCCCGGACGGCGACCGAGGCCGCCCCCTCGACCAGCGCCTCCCGTTCGGCGACACCACCGTCTGTGTGTGACGGGAGTGGGACTGCCACGCCAACCGCTCCTGGTGGAGAGGTCGAGCATATGGACACCACGCCCCCCCCCCCCTGCTAAGAAAAAGTCGCTACCGCCGGTATTTGTCTTTGACAAGACCAACTATCAGCAGCATTTCAAATATTTGAGACAGCGGTGCACTGGCGACCTTCGGGTCATCAACACCAAGGACGCCCTAAAGTATCATGTCGATGAAGAACAGGACTACCAACTGTTGATAAAATATTTTGACACCGCTAATGCTAATTTCTACACTCACCAGCTGCCCTCACAGCGGCTAATAAAGGTCATAATCCGGAATATTGTGTCAACAGTTGATATCGATTGGGTCAGGGAGGACCTGATTGCGCTGGGTTACCAACCTAAGGATATATACCAATACACCAGGAGGGATGCCACCACCAAAAAGGTTATCCCTCTTAGCGTAATCAGTGTCACGCTTCCAAATGAGGAGTTCTCAAAAACTATTTATTCAGTTCATTACTTGTGTGGATCCAAGGTAAAGATTGAGGCGTACCGAGGCAGGGAAGGACCTTCCCAATGTTTCAAGTACCAGAGACTGGGGCACACTGCCAATTACTGCAAAATGCACTTGAGATGTGTAAAGTGTGGAGAGAACCACTTGGCTGCGGCCTGCCCGCTTAAACCGGAGGCTCCCGCCAAGTGCGTTAATTGTCAGGGGGAACACCCAGCTTCGTGGAGAGGGTGCAACCTCTTTCGGGAGGCTGTTACGAAACAGAAAACCGCGGTGTAGCTCAAAGCCCAGAAGAAGAGTGCACTGCCACCCTCAAAACCTGTGACCGAGGGGGTCTCGTTCGCGAGCCTCTTCGGTGGCGCTGCTGCCCCCTCACCAACTCCCACTCCCTCCCCTAGTAGTACTGGAAACTCCTTCCCGGACCTCGGTGGTTTAGCTGAAATTGTTGCTTTGCTACGGCAAATCGACTTCTCCAGGCTCATCCCTCTCCTGAGGGAGACTCTGACTAAATTGAGCACGTGCACTAGCACATTTGACAAGATCATGGCGCTGACTGATGCCGCTATGCGGTATTTCTCAGCCCCTTAGACGACGCGACTGACGACACGGACTATGGACTTAAGGGTTGGTGCTTGGAATTGTCAAAGTGTTGTCGGTGAGAGGTATGAGCTTGAGGCTTTTATCTCTGACCATAACCTAGACATCATGCTACTGGGTGAGACGTTTCTCAAAGAGCATATGCCTTTCAAAATTAAAAATATGGTAGTCTACCGGAAAGACAGAGTCGGGATGAAGGGTGGGGGTGTTGCTGTGCTGGTTAAGTCTAGTCTTACTCATCACGTCCTTGACCCCCTCCCCCACTCCGTACTGGAATCCCTCGGGATTGAAATCCGACATCGGGACTATCATTATCGCATATTTACCGCATATTTGTCCCCTAATGCACCCTTTAATCTGGTGGAACTAAATGCTCTTTTAGAAAACCCTGGCCACGTACCCATCATAGTGGCTGGTGACCTTAATTGCAAGCATCCAGACTGGAACTCTAGGGTGACCAATCCTAGGGGGAGAATCTTAAGTGCTTACATGAGAGACAGTGACGTCAAGGTGTGTGCTCCCACGGAGCCCACAATATACCCGGCTAATGGGTTACCTGACGTCATCGATGTGACAGTATCTAAATATTATAACAGGACTATTGATTTTGTTGTTCCCCATGAGTTGAATTCGGATCACAATCCCATTGTTTTCAATCTTGTCTGGGAGCGACTGGAGGGGCCCACTCATTCGATCCCTCACGTCAACTTGGACTACCACAAGTTCAGGAAACATGTGGATAGAAATTTTCGACCTTTCGAAATACGCACCCGGGATGATGTTGACAGGGCTGTTGAGCATCTTACTCGTAAGATTCTCAACGCCAGGAAACACATCCAAGAAGTTGCCCGAAATTCACGTTCGGCCCGTGGTCCACAGGTTGCGGAGGGTCTTCCAGATCTCCTCAAGGATTTGATCAAGATTAAAAATCTTTATCGGAAGAGATGGCAACTCTATCGCGACCCAGATGACAAGGCAGAATATCAGGAACTTGCCCGTGTCGTCCGCCAACGGCTGCTGGAACACAAGATTGAAAAGTGGGAAGAACTCTGTTGCACTCTCACAGAAAAAGACTCAGACCGCGAGTTTTGGAGGGTTACTCGTAGTCTGACTCGAACACGAGAACCCCGTCGTGCACTTCATGGCCAACGGGGTCTCGTCTTCTCCCCCTGGAGAAAGCTGAAGCTTTCGCTGACTCGATCGAGAGTCAGTGTGTAGTACACTACACCCGCCACGATGACGACCGTACCGACCGACAGATTGAACGAAAAGCTTCAGCTCTCAGGCAAAGTAGGACGCCACGAGACACTGTGACTGACATCACACCTGTGGAGGTCCGCAGGTGTATTAAAGGACTTAATGAGAATAAGTCTCCCAGGGCTGATAGGGTCGCCGTTAAAGAAATCAAGTCCCTCCCCTATAGGGCTGTGGTCTTTTTAGCTGCCCTCTTTACGGCCTGCCTTTCCCTGGGTTATTACCGAACGGCCTGGAAGACGGCAAAGATTTGTCTAATTCCTAAGCCGGGGAAAGACAGACTTTTTTCGCAAAATTACCGCCCTATCAGTCTTCTCTCCCACTTGTCCAAAATTTTCGAGAGACTTATTCTTAATCGCCTCAATAGTTACCTTGTGTCCAGTAGGATATTGAGACCGGAGCAGTTTGGTTTCCGGGCCAAACGCTCAGCTCCATTGGCGGTATTGCGCCTGGTCCAATATGCTACGAGATCGTTCACATTACGGCGTAGCGTGCCAGCGGTCTTTTTTGATGTCGATAAAGCTTTTGATACCGTCTGGCACGACAATCTAATCGTGAAACTGGGGAAATTTTACAAAGTCCCCCTTTATCTTGTCAAAATTATTCAGTCTTATCTGCGTGAGCGACACTTCTTTGTCACCTGCGATGGTGAGAACTCCACCCCTCGGCGCTTATTGGCAGGAGTGCCTCAGGGAGGAGCACTATCGCCAACCTTATACGCCCTATATGTGAACGATCTCCCCAAGGTAGCAGGTATAGAAGTTCAACAATACACTGATGGCATTGCAGTTTTTACCGCTCAGCGAAGATATTGTGATGCCACGGCGAAAATGCAAGCCTGGATCAATCAATTTCTATCCTGGTGTACCAAGAATAAGGTCAAAATTAATCCGGACAAAACCCAGGCGATCCTATTTTCGAAGCGGCGACCAAGGTTTTGTCACCTTAAAATCCGGCGTACTGAGCTGCCATGGTTGACCCGTGTCAAGTACCTTGGTATGGTCCTGGACAAAGCCCTAACCTGGAGATGGAATGTGGACCAGGCATTACAGAGAGCCAACGCATTGCGCCCTCTGCTGCTGAATAGGCACCTAGGGGGATGCATTAAGAGGTCTTTGTACCTTGCGTGCATTCGCCCCATCTTTCTCTACGGCTGTGAGGCCTGGTGCTACATGGCCAAGACACACATTCGGCGACTCCAGGTGTTCCAGAACAAGGTGCTCCGGCGCATGACCGGTTCACCATGGTACACCTCTAACTTAAAGATTCGGCAGAATCTCCAAATACCAACAGTACAGCAACAGATTTTCAAGCAGGTTAGGATGACAAGATCTCGGATTACCCTGGCGCAGTCGAATGATGCGGGGATTTCCTTGTTCAAACGGGTCATCAGGACCAAGAGGCCAACAACACGTTACCGCCACCGCGGTCCTTGGCTCCTGTATTCCAAATTGTAGTTTCGGCCTTTTCCAAATTTGACTACATTTCAGGTAACCACTAAAAGGTACTAAATTCTGTTTCAATAAGACTGACCCACTTCCTAGTTGATATCAAGTTATGGCCCAGCGATGAGGGGGTTTCTATTCTGCCCTACCCTCCCCGGTAGGAACGAGTGATTTTTCCCCCGCCAGTGTAGGTAACACGCGACTTTTTCTGACTCATCAGGTAACCACGGACACAGATGAGTAAGAGGGCACATTTTTTCGCCCTGGGGCTCCCATATACTTGACCTCACCAGAAAGAAAAAAAACCTCTGGTTGGTTCGCGGCGTGCAGTATGTCACCAGGTTGAGTATATGAGGGCATGAATTCTGACTGGGTCGCTCCGAGCAGTCTGTCGTCTGATTGGATCTCGGAGTGCACGACCTCCGATTGGGTCGTGCCGAGCAATGGATCCTCTGGTTGGTTGACTGTAATGTCCCTCATCTTAGTAAATCTTTACTTAGATGGTTTCAGCAGCCAACAATAAATAATATCCTGACCAATCAAATTCCTCGCAGCCCACTCCATAAGTACAGTACTTATTTCACTTATGGTTTTTGATGTTTTAACTTATTGTTAATTAACCATGTTCATGTGCAGCCTAGAACTTACAGATATGACAATTTTAGCAATAACTAAAATCCTGTTTGTGCGACTATCGGCTATAACGAGCATTGATCCTTATAAGAGATTTCGACTTATTTTTCCTTTAACTTGAAAATATGGCAAAGCGACGTAGCAGAGAAACATGATCAACATTTAGGGTTACGTTTCACTACTTCTGGTTGTCAGGAAAGCGAGATTAATCCCACACCAGTTCACCGAAACTTTTCTCTCTATTTGATAATCATAGTCAAAGTCGCTCACTTTCTAAATTTTCTGTAAAAAAAATAATACAGATACGATGTTCTCAAATGGGGACAATGGGAACTAACCGGTTAACGAATTACAGTATTTCCAAATTTGTACGAGAAGTATTACCAGGCACATTCCATGTCAAATTGCTGTCGCCATGTTGGTGTACCAGCAGGGATACTTATTTCTTATAGATTACAAGAAATTCTTAAAATGTAATTCATACGCCTGAATGCACGCCCGAACAAGCCACCTCATTGGTTGTCGGGCACGCTCGAACACTTCCGACATTGCTGGTATTCGATTGCAACCTTGTTTTGTAAGCTGACGAAGTACTGCAGTGTCCGCAACGACATGCCTGACTCCAGACTTAATCCAGAACACCATACCAGATAATAATTAAAACAGGCGTAGCTCAGAAGCGATCGGCCGTTGAACACATCGATGGCCTTCTTTTAAAACCTCGTTAAGTTATGTCCCAATGCTCTTCCTTATCGCTCATCGCTGGGCCATAACTTGATATCAACTAGGAAGTGGGTCAGTCTTATTGAAACAGAATTTAGTACCTTTTAGTGGTTACCTGAAATGTAGTCAAATTTGAAAAAGGCCGTAAGAATTATATTCCGTAAGACTGGCCACGCCTCTCTCTTTAAATGCAGTCCATCAGGTGAGTTCCATTTTCTTTTAAACATCGGCATAGGTAAATGAACACAGCGAAAAATTATTCTGATGAACTGCGCATAAATATGTGGCTGGGAGGTGTGGCCAGTCATAAGGAGTATTATGGGCAGGAAGAGCATTGGGACATACGAGGTTTTAAAAGAAAGCCATCGATATGTATTTTGTGTTGTTTTAGGGTATACTATCCGTCTACTGTCTATGAGGTGCACGACTTCCTACACGTTGGGTCCACTATCAGTATACGGCAAGTACCGGGCGAGTTGGCCGTGCGGTTAGGAGCATCCGGGAGATAGTGGGTTCGAATTCCATTGTCGGCAGCCCTGAATATAGTTTTCCGTGGTTTCCCATTTTCACACCAGGCTCTACCTTAATTAAGGACACAGCCGCTTCCTTCCCACTCTTAGGACTTTCCTTTACGATCGTCGCCATAAGACCTATCTCTGTCGGTGCGACGTCAAGCCACTTGCGAAAAAAACATATATATACGGCAAATTCCGAGAAGGAAATAAGGAGAAGGATTTTGCTAGGACGAGTCCAGTAGCGGCGCTAAGCAGCTCACCGCCAATCCCTCTCCCCCGCAATAATTGAAAATGGGCCCCTCATTCCTGATAAGGAAAATTACAAGTTTATTTAGTAGTACAAGGTTGTATATTACAACAATGAACAGCAACGACGATAATAATAATAATAATAATAATAATAATAATAATAATAATGTTAATAATGGCGCATGGCCTCCGGAGAAGCCTGGTGCAGGTCTTTTTCTAGTAGACGGCATATTAGGCGACCTGCATGTCCGTAAATATGAAGATGAGGGCCCTACCTAGGATGATTTCTAATGTTGAATACGCAACACACACACACCCAGCCCCGAGCCATTGGAATTAACCAGTTAAGGTTAAAATCCCCGACTCGGCCGGGTATCGAACCCGGGACCCTCTGAACCGAAGGCCAGTACGCTGACCATTCAGCCAACAAGTCGGACAATAATAAGTTACACACTTTAGTTTCCAAATCCGAAGAAATGAAAGTAATACACGCATATGGTACGAACACACACACACACACACACACACACACACACACACACACACACACAAGAAAAATTACAGTAACGAAAACACCTTGACCGTCACAATATCTATATAAATAAATTTGTAGGGGATCCGCTGTCTGTAATTTCGTTTGTTTTGCCAATTTTTCAGACATTTATCCCCTTTTAAGTCAATTCGAGACTGAATCAGTGGTTTTTATTTTTCGTGTCCGTTTGTCTGTTTGTTCCACCATCACGGCGAAACGGCTGGATATATCTCAACCAAACTTCATATTTGTAGAGTATACTCATCCCGGGGAAGGTTACAATATGCATATCGTTTTAAAATCCTTGAATAGACAGGGGGTTTATAGGAAAATCAGAAAGGTTTTCCTCCATTTCCTCTTATACTATTGATTTCCTGTAAACTCCCTGGACCGTACGTGAAACATCTCTTCATTATAAACAACATTCGTTATGTTCATAATTTACCTTACTCTTCAAATGACGGAGAAATTAACTATTTTCTGCGGGTATCATGCTCTGCATTGAGTGACCGACAGAACAACGAACCTACAGTTTACCATGGCAACGTTTCCGACTGCTTGCCAGCAGGGAAGTAACGTATTGCCATTTTCCTCATTATTCCTTTAAATTTGTGGTTGTTCCTTGGGTAGAAAGCAAGGGAGTCGTCAATCGGCCATTCTGCGGGATATTGGCGGAATATCATTGGAGGTTATAACCGTCCTCGAATACCTTAAGAAATAACACAAATATTCATCTTCTTATCTGATTACCTAAGAATCCCTACGCCTACATTTCTCTCCGATTACCGCTTTCTTATATCCATAACTCACACCAGCGTAATTTATTGAGGGGCATTTGATTTTCCAGTACATTCACTTGGTATTTACATATTTTTCGTCATCCGGCTGTCCTCAGTTATAATCCATTTTCCATTAATCTCAACATTTTTAACTGTATTATTTTCTTCCTTAATTACTTCGTATGTATGCGAGTGTTATCCCGAAAGCTGGACACTATTTTCTTTGAGGAAATATTCTAAGCTATGCAAATGTATAACTTTTGGCCCCAGAAAATATCGAAATATTTTAACGTCGGTGCAGACCTTCGTTTCGGGATAATTGGTGGCTAATCGGTAAGCGTATCACAAAGCAGAAAGCACAATCGCCTTTCATTTTGGAGGGATCTACAACTTTGGTCCTATGACTTTTTATCGTATTTCTGTCCGTTATACATTACATAGAGCTGTATGTCTCGATTTCAAGTTAATTTTGTACTTTTACACGTATATGTTTTCATTTGACACACTTAGAGGAAAGTTAGAATCATGACATTCGGCACGCACTTTGACATGGCCAGTGCTCATGTGATAGCCAAATTGTATGATTCTAGCTGTCACATGAGTATCAAAAATATGTAGTATGTGAAAACTGTACAAAATTTCACCCCATTCAATGACTCTAACTCAGTCTAATCCATAAATATAGGAGATACGAGAAGATGTCATAGGACCAACCATGTAGAACACTGGAAGAGGCGTCTGATGGTGAAGTCCGTTTGTAGACATGTCGTACAGTTTCAAAGCAGTAACTCTCGAAATAAATGTCTGCACTTCTAGAGTGTGTCTGTTCATCAACTATTTTGGCAAATTATCCATACAGTTATTCGTTTCAGGTGTAACAATGACCATCTGCATATGTTTAGCTTTGGTGTCTGTTTGTCCATAACTTGGAGACTACTGGATATATTTCCACCAAACTTCATATTCAGAATCCACCTATCCTTGGGTAGGTTTTAGGGCAAATATTGTTTCTAAATCCCCGAAATGACTGGGGGTTTATACGAAACCGAAACCGTGATTTTGCACTCCCACAAAATATACACAACCAAACTTAATGTAAATTTACCTGCCTTAACGGAAATTCATTTCTAAACCTTTTTTCTCATGTGCACCATTTCGATACGAGGATTAATAAGGGAGATATCATTAACAGATCGGTTTTCGGTACAGTCCCACCGGACTTAACTCGAGAGCGGGTGCGTGTTAAGCGTATTTCTTACAACTTGAAAACTACTGGAGATATTTGAACGAAACTTTATATTTAGCATCCACCTGTCCAAAGGTAGTTTTTAAAGGTCAGTGACATTTCATGTTCCCGGTATGGACTGGCGGTTTATAGGAAATCGAAATGGTGTTTTTACTCTTCCACAATATATATAGTATTAAACCAACCTGACTGGAAATCGTTCAAACTTGATGGAAATCCATTTCTAAAACTTTTTTCATGTGCATTATTTCGGCAGGAGGATTAATAAGGGAGATATCATGAACGGTCGGTTTTGCGGGTTAAGTCCAGCGGACATAGCCCAAAAGTTGTTGTACGTGGAACAGATTCCTTATCTACATAAATAAAATCGTAACGACTGTGTGCCTGTACACTGACTATTTTGGCGAAATTTAAGGTGTAATAATGACCATCTGCATTTTTATTGGTTTAGTTTCCTGAAAGTCCTAATTTATACCCAACTCGCCCAAAATCCAGATTGCGGCATAATCTGCCAGACGAACAAGAAAATTGTAATTTGGAAAAGTTATACGTATTAGCCTGTAACGGACGGAAAACTTCCAAGATCTTAAAATTTTTCACTTTTTATCCCCGAAGAATATTGAAATATGGAGGCAATTTTAATGATTGTGCAGACCTTCGGGAAGTCCTATCACATAACGGATGGCACAATCTCCGTTCAATTTGAAGTGATCTAGAACCTTGGTCTAATGACTTTTTGTCGTATCTGTATCCCTTTTACATTTGATTTTTCTCTATTTCTCGATGTTAAGTAAATTTGAACTTTTCACATGCATAATTCATACTTTCAATCACTTATAGCAAAGATAGGATCATCAAACTCTACATGAAAATTGTCTCACCCAGTAGCCATATGTGAGCCAAATGCTATGTATGTAGCTGTCACATAATTATCCGAAAAGTAATGCAATGTGAGATAATCTTACGAAAATGTTACCCTATTCATCGTTTCTAACTCAATCTGACTCATTAATAGATGAGATATCAGAGGACCAGCCATTTAGGCCGCTAAATCCGCCTTCTTATGGTACAATCCTTTGTCGATATGACGTAACGTTTAGCAGCAGTTAATCTGTAAATGAATGTTTGCAATGTTGTAGGCATGCATCTACTTTCGTATGTCGATCTATATATATATATATATATATATATATATTCACCGAGCTCGATAGCTGCAGTCGCTTAAGTGCGGTCAGTATCCAGTATTCGGGAGATAGTGGGTTCGAACCCCACTGTCGGCAGCCCTGAAGATGGTTTTCCGTGGTTTCCCATTTTCACACCAGGCAAATGCTGGGGCTGTACCTTAATTAAGGCCACGGACGCTTCCTTCCCATTCCTAGGTCGCCATAAGATCTATCTGTGTCGGTGCGACGTAAATTAAATAGCAAATATATATATATATATATATATATGTGTGTGTGTATATATATTCACTGATGTCGATTTGTAGCGATCGAGAAAGTGTGTGTCTGCCATTGTAACGAAAACTCCCCAAGTCTATTGTGGCCGCGCAGTAGGCAGTGGGGCCTGCTATTATAATGTAAACTTCCCAACTCGATTGTGAATGGCAGTCGACAAGTGAGCCTGCCGTTATCATCATCAATCCGTAACAAACACTTTACATTGGGAACATCGCATGGGGACCTCCCAATACTGTTTGTCGGATAACGCCAATAGACATGCAATTTTAAAACAATCTTATTTACTGCATACATACTGAATATAATGTAGAATACCGTAGCGAAGCACGGGTACATTTGCTAGTTAAGAAATAATCTCGTTCCTACGACCAAATCATTTACTACTATTTAGAAATCGACCGTCCATCGTAAGCCTACTTAGCTACACTGACCGCCAAGAGTTATAAACAGGCTCGAAACTTCATTATATTCCGTAAGACTGTCCACGACTCCCAGCAACGTATTTATATGCACTCCATCAGGTAAGGTCAACTTTCCTTTACACGTTCGCATAGAAAAATGAACACAACGACCTGGAGAAAATCTAATCGTGGAAGGGAAGGTTGAGGGCAGTATTCTAGCGGGAAGGACTGCAACCACGTGGCTCTCCTTGTTATTGCATCTTCGCTCACTACTGGGTTCTCAGAACTGGCCGATTACTTCAAAAGCCTTGTTGGTTGTTGTGAGTGGCAGGAAGGGATGGTTATTATTGTAACACGTTGGCAAACACACATTCTTTCAGAAATAACTACCGTACTCCTACTGACGAACGAAACTCTGCACTACGACGGCCTAAGTTTGGAATAACCCTCTGTATTACAAATATTACTGTGTTGTGGGCTGTAGCTTTCTCAATATGTAAAATCACTCTTCAGCTACTGAATTAAGAAACAGTCACGGCCCCAAACAAACCATGCTCACCCCGAGCCGGCCGGACGAGTCGGACACCTGTGAAGATGATCTAGAGATTCGGAGCCTTTTTTCCCCCAGATGTTTTCGAACACCATTTTGGAAGTTGGGAAGAAGCTGGAAGACACCAGCGGTCTCTCAGCCAAAGGAAGGAGGTTATGAGGACATAACCAATCAACAAAGGAGAATTCATTCAGTCTTGACCTAACGAATGCAGCAAGTTGCAATGGTGGCTACCATTCAGAGAGTAAGGGGGGTACGCACAACAGTACGAGGCTTCAGTCGTCCCCGCGACTCGGTCGCAGACTGATCCTCAGAGCAGATCAACAGTTCATGATCTGATCTGGAGTTCCGCTGTCACCCCAAGGACAACACCAAATACGATGAGGGTGTATTGCTTCCTTGACCTAATGCAGGAAGCTTTCTTAGAGGTGATGGCTCCTCCCAGCCATCACCCGTGGCGACCATCCGGTAAGTCGATGCGCTTTGTCGCCCCCGGAATCCTTTCGGACGCGCACCTCATCCCGTGTATTTGCTAATATCTCAGAGGTTTCAGTCGTTCCCGACACTCGGAACTGAATCCTCTAACAGAGAAACCTCTGTTCTGAGGTGCAGTGACCTCGTGTCGAATTCGACTGTCACCCCGACGATATTAACAAGTACAGTGGGGGAGTACCAGCTACGATCGCAGCAGGCTTCCCCGTAGTGATGGCCCCTCCCCGCCATCAACCGTGGCACCATCCAGAGAGTCAGCACGCTTGATCGCCCCTGGAATCCTTACGGACGCATGCTGGGAGAACGGGGAATAGCGAAAACATTTCTTACCCTTCTTAAGTTAACTGAATGCGGACTGCACAGTAAACGACCTGTTCAATAATGGTATGTTCCTGTCGTGTCTTGGTGTCGACTGTGCACCGAATGTGTTGTGACTCTAGAGCAGAATGAAGGCTTCTCCCAAACCCATTAACTCCTAACAGATCTTAAAATTATGTTACACCAAGGAATAAGGTCGTAAGATAAAAGAACTTATTTTATTTCGTGTATTATATTGTTTCCTACCGGAGGATTGTTGAATTGGGCTGTGAAACTCCTGATTTTGCATTCTATTCTGGACACATATTCCCTTATGGATATCAAATGCTGAAGTAGTGTTACTACCTCAATCCTCTAGATGATACATCACGCTCAATGATCAGTGATTACTACGTATCGCATGTATTACAAGCTGCCATTTTCTCATGCAGTACATTAATACGTTTTTTGTCAATAATAAGTTTGTACGTTTCCTTAGAAACAATTCCGACATATCAAGCTTCCAAAATTGGACCATAATATTATTTCCAGTTATTCAGAGCACTTCCTTCGTGATAATATACAGGCCGTATCGAGGCTTACATCATCCGGAGAGTCCACATGCATGTCCCATAAAATCTAAATATCCATTACATAGCTACAAAAAATTTCCCTCTCACCTTATACATGAAGCAATCATAAATAACATGTTCAGTTTAACGTAATTTTAACATAATATGTACAGGCTTGAGTTCTGGCTTATTAGTTTATTTTTAATAGTCATTCAGTAGTCGTAAATTAATCCATTCTTTTCGGTTAGAACCTGTGAATCTTATCGTTATACAAGAACATGAAATCCCCAGGGGCTCTTTACCTGAGAGCATGGGTTGGCGACCACGGTTCCCTTTTGTGTCCTGGCATTGTTTCCACTTACTAGTAAGTGGCTCCTCATTTTCATATATCCTATCCGACCTCCATCGGTCAACTCTTGGTCACTTCCGACCCCGACGGCATTAGGTTCCTAAGGCCTATGAAGTCCTTCATTTTCACATTCTTCGTGACTCTTGTCTTTCTTTGACCGATACCTTCATTTTAGACGTGTCGGATCCCTTCTATTTTTCTCTATGATTAGTGTTATATTGAGGACGGTTGCCTAGTTGTACTTTTTCTTAAAACAATAGTCTCCACCACAAGAACACGAAAGTAATTAACATCATATTTTTTGTTCCATTCTTTTGGTGGTGGACCAACTATTCAGTATCTACAAGAAATATTATATGTAAGGTTGGTAATGTATTTGCGTTTCGAAGTCTTAAATTTAGCATTTTTAGCGTTTATTCATTTATGAATGAACTCGTGTTCTGAAGAAAGGCAGAAATTTGAGTTCACTCATTAACGTGTAAATAAAAACTGCAGTTGCATAGAGCTGACAGTAAAATAAGAATGAATAAAGTGTAGTAGAACTATACATTCATTTTAAATTGATATAGACTAAAGCATAACAAAGAAAAAACAAACTGACTAACAAATGTACCGTGCTTCGCTATGGTATTCTGTATTGTATACGGATTTCTACACAAATTGCTGTACACGCAGTGAGAAAGATTATATTAAATTGCATATCTCTTAGAGTTATCCGAGAAAAACCACGAGGACGACCACATACACTGCTTCCGATGTACGGTGCGCATTGGGAAGTTTTGATGTTAAAGGCATGCCACTTTTCCTACTGATATTCACATTCGAGTTCGGACATTTTTACTACAACGGCAGGCTTACTTGCCTAATGCCCTTCAAATGGAGATGGACAGCATTTATTATAAAGAGAGAAATACACCGCAGAATGGTAGCTTGGCGTCTCTCTTGCATTCTAGCCAACGATCAACCACGAGTTTACAGGAATGACGATGGGAACGGCATTACATTACTTCCTGCTGGTAATCAGCCAGAGACGTTGCCATGGTAACTGATAGGTTCGTTGTCGGTCACTCATAGATCAACATGAAACCCGCAGAAAATAGAAATTTTCTCCGTCATTTGAGGAGAAAGTGAAATTATGGACATAACAAAAGTTGTTTGAAATGAAGGGGCGTTTCACATATCGTCTACGGATTTTAGAGGAAATCAAAAGTATAAGAGGAAATTGAAAACACCTGTTCTGGTCTTTCTATAAACCCCCAGTTCATCTCACGATTTTTAAATCATATGCATATCTATACCCGCTCCTGGATGAGAAAACTGTAAATATGAAGTTTGGTCGAGATCTAGCCAGCCGTTTCGCCGTGATGGTGGAACAGGCGGAGAGACGAACAGACACGAAAGCTTAAAGCCACTGATACGGTCTTGAATTGACCTAAAATGGATATAAATATCTGAAAAATTGGCAAAATAAACGAAATTGTAGACAGCGGACCTCCTACAACTTTATTTATATACAGTAGATGTAGAAACCAACTGCAACAGAGAAAGCTATTTTAAATAACTGATCAACCGTTGAGTGAGTAAAATAATTCTGATGTTTTACTATAGCTGTGGTGTGGATTGTACAAGTGTATTTGTGTGAGGAGACAGGATAAAGAAGGTGTATGTAACAGTAATTAAGGTAGATTAAGTGGGACTGTAGTTAAGAAGAAAAAGTTGGCAGTATAGAAACTATGAAAGTAGGTCAGAGGTTAAAAAACAACAACATTGTTTTAGGTGCCTCGATGAGGGATGTAAAATGGTTGTTAGCTGATGTTTAAGTCTTAAGTTTAATAAGGTGGACGAACTGGGATAAGTCTAACGGTTTGATGTGTGTGAGTGTAGTGCTGTAGATTGAGAAGACTGAGTGAACTAATGGACTAGGAATGGAAACTGTTTGTCTGTGTGTAATTGAGGTGAAAAAAGGTTAATTGTTTTAGGTGCGTTGATGAGGGATATAACATGGTTGTTAGCTGATGTTTAAGTCTTAAGTTTAATAAAGTGAGATGTAGTGAGCGGAAGTAGTATGTTTAAGTCTTAAGTTTAATACGGTGAGATGTAGTGAGTGGAAGTAGTATGTTTAAGTCTTAAGTTTAATAAGGTGAGATGTAGTGAGCGGGGGTAGTGTGAGAGAGGAGAGGGTGACGTATCAAGGGGAAAGGGAGGGGTGGGGACTTGACCCACCCCAAAGAAGTTAGGCTTGAGCATGTCTGCACGGGAAGAAATAGGAGAGGGAAGGTATTGCGCTCACAATGGACAAGAGTATGTGTGACGTACATAGCGGAAGTGTGCTTCAGGCCACCTGTTGGGCCTGGTTTCAGCCAAGTTGCATGTCACCCATAGTAGGGCAGGAACACAGTATCAGCGAGTGTCGGTGAGATATGATATCAGTTCTCACGTGGCGAGGCTGGTGGCTGCTGTCGATGGGTTGGTGGGCGTGTGTTCCATACCAGGGCTGACGCAGCGACCAGTCTAATTTTTTTAGGTGGTAGGTAGGGATTGGGTTTAGAGGGTAGTTAGTAGTGCGGTAGCATCCTGAGTGTGTGCTGGCTATCCGCGTACGTGTGGGATGATACTGAGTAGATGTAGAGGTAGTTAATGTAGTTAAGTAGTTTTAAGAGAGATGTAGTTGCTATTGTGTTTGTTTTTTTGCCTCGCTCTGTCTTTATTATCTGTAAGCCGATGGTGTATACTAGGGTAAGCAATAAAGATATGTATGTATGTATGTATGTATGTATGTATAGCTGTGGTGTACAGCTTTCTTGCCCTTGTGATTTTGCATTTCCTTAATATATACAGTGGTATATTGAGACATTTAAATACTTAGAAGTAATTTAATACAATTACTTTCCTGTTTCAATTGGTGAAAAGCCCTTCTAAGTTACTCGTTACACGCTCGTTCATCTTTAATTTGTCACTTCACGAGTGGGTCTGAAACGTATTTCTGTTACACCTGCAACCCTGATGGCAAAGCATTAAAATGTTTCATTAGATATTTTTTATCCGTTATTTCCCTTCTCCTTCTTTGGCTACTTTCACTTTACATTTCCTGATCATGCAACCGCTCGTTTTCCTCACTTAGGTGGTGAATGAGGCACCCGATATATTGTAAGAATAATTTTTTTCTTTAGAGACTTACACTAGGTGTGCCTCCGTGGCTCAGACGGCAGTGCACCGGCCTCTCGCCGCTGGATTCCGTGGTTCAAATCGCGGTCACTCCATGTGAGATTTCTGCGGGACAAAGCGGAGGCGGGACAGGTTTTTCTCCGGGTACTCCGGTTTTCCCTGTCATCTTCACACTCCACCATCATTTCATTTCATCTGTCACTCATTAATCATTGCCCCAGAGGAGTGCGACAGGCGACAGGCTTCGGCAGCCGGCACGATTCCTATCCTCGCCGCAAGATGGGGGCGTCATTCATTCCGTCCCTGACCCGGTCATTGACTGGAAAACAGGTTATAGGTTTTCAGAGAGTTACACTTGGGGGTTACCACAATATCTACCAAGTGCAATATATTATGAAAAATTAAGAGCGTAAGTGGTCCTTATGAATTACAATCAATGTATTGACTCGTAACACTGCCACTTAAATACGTAGAGGAGAAAGTATCATGCTTTATTTACCGCTGGATTTCTTACGTCTAACATCTAGCAAGCAGTGGAGTGAGGTCTGGTGGTGGTAAAGTCGTTATTTACTCAGCATGGATGTTGCAATAAATGGGGGATAAACCTGAAGCTGCAGTCGAGTTTATTGAACCGATATCATCCTGTGGAGAGATGGGAGCGCTATTTCACGCCTTGTTGGCGAGTGATACCTCGCTCTCTGTTTCCAGCGGCTGAGATAGCTCACTGTCAGCGTCACATGGTAGTAGCTGTTTACACTCCCAGTAAAGCAAACTCTCTCGTTAAATATCTCTTCACATCACTCATTGCACTAATGGCACCCGCAAGGCCAACATTTTTGTCGGTCCATGTTAGGTCAACAAGATCTATTGTTACACCTTGTGAAGCAGCGCTGCTGTAAATTTGCTTCCAATCTAACTAGTTCTGTCATTGTTCACTTAGCTGTTAAGCATGTTCCTTGAATTTACTTACCAGAAAAATATTCCATTTCGAGGTAGGGAAGTTGACGTGGTCGAAAGCACCGCACAAAGTCTAGTTCGCGTGCTCAGTTTTAGCTGCTAACATTGGCGCCCGCAGGCTCTTTTCGAGGGGGGGGGGGGCACATTAACACTTTCCTAGATCGACTTTCCTGCTATAAAGAAGATACATTATTTCGTTTCATTACCTACCCAGATGATACGCAACCAGCCCCACTCCTACCCATTTTCTTACTTGCTTCGTCGAATGCAGCGCTTCGCTGCTCTGAAACCGTTGGCTGCTTTATGGCCGGAATGGATGAATATTTACCCTTTAATTCAGAGATTTTGACCATAAAATGTTGTGTTTCCTCTTCTGGGATTCATTATCAAAAGGATGAGTTATTAAAATGGATACCAATGATATAATGATCATGTCCTATTTCCAAAAATTAGAAATCAAGTAACTCTTAAAATGATAATGTTAACCAATTTGGCGGATTTTCTAAACAAATGGATATATTTTGAGATAACTCCAATTCACTATGTTAAATTAAACTGCAGAAATATCTCTAAAACTCAATATGGCTAATTATTCGAATAGCACACACAATGGTATAATTTGTCAGTTACTTAAAAATAATGTTCCCAAATATTTTTTAAAAATTTAGTTCTGTACTCACCGTTACAACGGATCGTTATGTTTTTCCTCTTCTTCACGGCTAATGTTGAATATCTTGCAGTGCTCTTGTTAGAATAATGAAACACTTGTACGAAATGACAACCTTTGTTGTGTTCATTTTATTTCCTCACACACTTAGTTTCACGGCAGTGGTAAAATGCACTGTCTACGCAAATGTTCTGTCTACTTTAAATCAGTAAAAAAGTACGAATCAAAATATCTGTACTGATTTAGCACCGTTACGAATATGAAGGCTTAGTTTCGTAATACGATTTCCGGCATACACATTCATTCAATCAAAACATATCTATCATTTGACAAATATTATCCATTATTTGTATATAAATGCACTTAAAACACGCTTAAACCTGATTAATAGTTCAAATTACTTCTTATATAATAATTATGTCCTTAAATATCAGAATCAGGTAAGAGAAGTTGCATTCTTCTACGAGATTCTCTAGAAAATCGTGTAAGAACATTTTTAATACACTCCTGTTTGTCCTCTGCGATTCTTTCACGGTGTAAAGACAGCATGCAAATTCCACTAAGTCTATCGTTTGTCATTGTTGATCTAAGCGAAGATTTCACCTTGCGAAGCGTGCTGAAACTCTTCCCCGCTGTGCACGTTGTCTCGGGCAGGGAAATACAAATTTTAAAACAACACCGACGCTTGGGTAAAAATCATTACTTTCTTTTAAAAGTTCCAGGAATTTCATATCTGTTTTACAGTCCTTGGTTTGCCACACGTCATACCACAACTCTGCGTCCACCGTTGACCTGTCTATTTTGTAGATATTAGAAACAACTTTCATGGAATCAAAAGGTCTTCATTTCTTAATGTCTTCATAACACAAGGATGGAGAGAATACAGCATCAGCATGGTCTTGTTTTGTTCTCCAAAACACGATTCTAGAGACTGTATCAGTGAGTCCATGTAGGGAATGTAGGGTGGACTGAAACAGAGTCCTGCAGCCAGACCCACCGCGCAGCACTTCGAACCCACGGGCTCCGGCAGCCCAGTTCGTGCAGTGCCTTTCTCTTTCTGACGTGGCAGCGTACTGGCCCACAGCACTGGGCTCATACGGCCCACCGCAGTCCACCGCACTGGGCGGGCTCCATGGAATAACCTTGAGTAGTCCTCCTCAATAACATGTGCGCCGTGCACAACGAAATGTTCACGTCACACTACTATTCGGATCATTTACTCTACGAATTCCGTACGCTACTAACATATTACAAAGTAGGCTAATCGCATTTTGAAATTAAACGGTAGATATTTCTCCTGCATTATAATAATAATAATAATAATAATAATAATAATAATAATAATAATAATAATAATAATAATAATTGAAAACAAACAGAAACTTTATTATAAACTAATATTCGTTTGCAATTGACATCAAGTTAACTGAAAATGAATCTAAATAACACGAAGCATATTCATAGGACTTCATTCGCGTTTACCTCAAAATAAAATATAAACAGAAATGACGTGCAATTTGCCAACAACAAAAACAATTCTGAACATAGCTTTTAGTGTGAGTAGTTTATTGGTCATTGTTAATGTGGTGGAATGGAATTACTGTGAATGAAAAGAAGAGCATCAGCATTGTCGTGCGTTGATAATGAAGCCCTCTGAACTGCAATTTATCTCTGAAGCTGAACATGATGCTTGCATACATATTACTTTCTTAGCGATCTGGTGAAATTTTGGATAGTTTTGTCCATTTGTTCTCCAATAGGATGCTATATCTATCTTCTTGCATTCCACAATTTTGCTTTAAATATCTTTCCAGCTCATCTGTTGGAATAGGAGCATCATGAACGTCAGTCTACGAAGAAAATTTAATTACTTTGGCGGGTCGTGGAGTCTGATGAAATGGCGTATGGCTTTTAGTGCCGGGAGTGTCCGAGGACATGTTCGGCTCGCCAGATGCAGGTCTTTTGATTTGACTCCTGTAGGCGACCTGCGCGTCGTGATGAGGATGAAATGATGATGAAGACGACACATACATCCAGCCCCCGTGCCAGCGAAATTAACCAATTAAGGTTAAAATTCCCGACCCTGCCGGGAATCGAACCCGGGACCCCTGTGACCAAAGGCCAGCACGCTAACCATTTAGGCATGGAGCCGGACACGGAAACATTAGAATGCTCGTCATTCAAGCACACCTCGTTCATCGTATGTTTTTATCTAATCATAAAAAAGACAAAATCAGTCCGACTCCTTTAATCTACACTAACATAATAAAGAGAGAGCGCGAATTTTGTTAGTTTGTGTATATCTGGAGGGTAATCTCAGAAACTACTGGACCGATTCTAAAAATCCTTTTACTAATGTAAATATACATTATCCCTGAGGGACATGGGCTGTATTTTATTTTCAGAACAATTCGAGGTGGGGGCGACAGGGAAGGCATAAAAATAATAGGCTAATATAGGCAAAATATCTAATTTGTCGTACAAGGACAACACTAAGCTCATTTTAAGCCCCTTGACCCAAAGAACAAATCTCGGTATGCCCTATGGGCCCGAAAACTATGTTTTACGGCCCTGAAATCGACCGTTATGGAGATATTGACACCAAACTACCCCTGCTCTCGGAATCGGATAAGGAAATGAACAGCAGCGCGATTATGTGTGCACGTTTGGACATAGCTGCCAACCAAAATTTGTATACATAATCCCTGAGCATATCTACAATATATCTACAAAAATTAACATGTTACAGATGTGAAGTGGTATTTGTAATCTCTTTCAAAAATAAAGAGACATGTCTCTCTTTTTTGTTTTTGGAAAATCCACGTAGGAGGGGGTGGAGGAAGGGCTGATAAAGGGGTTGAACTCTTTTTATGCGGATACTTATATCTCAAAACCTGAAGATGTTACAGATGTAGAAATACGTCTTTGTAATCTCCTTTAAAAATAAAGAAACGTGGTTTTCTTTTTACTTGAGAGAAGACGTTCTCACGTGTACAGTTCTATGTCGCAAAAGGCCCAAAAGGCAATACGACAAACTTTGTTTACAAAGAGTTTATGGGGTAAATGAAACTCAATTTTTCAGTGAGATTTTGTACTTTAGGGATTTTCAGATAATGTCTTAGTACAGTACCGAGGAACGATTACTTTCATCAAATTACGAAATCCACGCGAGAAGCCGCGAGTAACTGCTAGTATGTACATAAAGTTCACCGCAGATCGTACAGCGCACAAAATTAACGTATTTCCCATCACCGTCAACTGCAGGCCTGAATACCAACCAAATACGACTTTTAAGTTTAGGATCCGGTTCAGAAGTCTTGTATTGTGCGGTTTTTAGTTCGTTTGTTGCTTCTTTTTTTACTTCACGATTTTTTGTCACGGTTTCTTTATTTTTTTTTTCCTTTTGGAATTACAGTCCATATTCGTTTCCGATAACAGGATAGACGGAGAAGTCAAACTGAAAATCACAGCAAATTTGATCGGCTCCACTCGACCGTATTGCAACGCACTCCGGTGACACGCAGTACACTGTACACATTGAAGCAGTCAGCCCATAGAACTACCACAGCGCAGTCCTTGGCTCACCGCGTACGAGTGACATAGCGCTGGCCCAGATCGGCCCGTGCGATGACCTCACGGGCTTCGTTTGTTCGAGCCTTTCAAAGCCCATTGCAGTGTACTGCTGAAGCAGCTCATTGGCTGGGCCTCGCTGCAGGACTCTGGACTAAAACTCTGTAACAGTCCTCAGGCCTAGTTTCACTGTGGTCCGTCCTGTGACGCTGCTTGGCAGCGAGGCGAGGGAGTGTTATTTCAAGCCCACTATTGGAAGCCGCGTCCTCAGCATCTACCATTATTCTTTGAAAGTGAGTAATTGGCTCTGATCGTTGCTTTTTAAACGGTCCAGTAGCAACAAGATATGTTCTCTAACTTTGAAGAGCTCCAGTCCATCCGCTTGAAGGGAGTTTGTTAAGGGCTCTAAAATGCCACGTGCATTGCAACAATAAAGGCCGAGTTCGATGCTGAACAGTGAAGGTTGTGTGCACGTTGTCGAGTCTTGGAATTGACACTTCGCCAGTCAGGAATATTTTCGAGAGCCTTCATGATACTGGAAAAGTTTTCTGAAAAGAGCCTAATGCTTTCGTACTTTGAGGACCATCTTGTTTCACAGAAAAGAGGCAAGTTACAGATCTGCTTCCTTTGGAGTGGACTTTCAAGAAAAAAGTGAATTATTTCCTTGATGGTACGTGCCGCATTATTCACAACAGAGAGTTCATTGAAGTGGTTTATTACCAGGTTAAGTTTATAAGTAGCACACTCACAGAAAACTGCCTTTTGGTACCTATCTTGTATTAATATTTCAACTCCACCTTCAGGTCCTGCCATAGTAGCACAATCGTCGTATCCTCGACTACATAGTTTGGTTAAATCCAGACCAGAGCTTGTTAAATATTCAAAATTGAATTTGCGATTGACGTGGCATTCATTTCTTCCAAAGGCTGAAACCAAAGGAATTCATCACATACTTTCAAATCATCACTAGATGTATTCTTGACGAACCGAATTCCAATACACAGCTGCTCGGTTCCAGATATGTCAGCTGTCTCGTCAGCAATAACAGAGAAAGCATTGCAAGAATTTGCTTCCGTAAGCAGTATCTCTCGTAATTCCTATTCACAAAATCTTATCATTTTATTTTGAATTCGATGGGAAGTGTACTTGGCATTTTTTGCAGAATTTGAGAGGTGATGTTTTTGTAGAGCATCTCCCGCCTCCAGGCGGAATTCTAATAAATCATGGAAAATTCCGCTGTCTGACGTTTTCCCTCGAAGTGAGATATCGTGGGTGCCACAAAAAATGATAGTTGACAAAATTGGTTCCAGCTTCTTTCTATTTTGTTCAGTCTGATGGTGGAGACTACTATTGATTTGATCAGCTATCGTGAGTTGCCTTCCTTCATAGATGTCCACAAAGTTTTTCATCTTTTCTGATGATTCTCTATGCCAATTTGATTTTATATGGTCTTTGGCGCTGGCAGTGAAGTCCTTATAATTTGTGAAAAGTTTCGTAATGAATGAACCTTGAAGACCTCTTCTAACGCTCGGCTTAAACAGAACACACGTTTGGCATAAAGCGCCCTTCAGTTCACGCGGAGGAGTATTTCAGAACACTATGTCCTGTTACAATCTCCGTAACTTATTTTCAGACAGGTATAGTTCTTTTTACAAATACGTTCACTGCTATACTGAGATATTCTGGGTTCATGTTGTTCTGAATTTGGTTTAAGCTTATTTCAAAACATTCTTCATCTCCTTGCTATTTGCCTTCTTTCTTATTGTACCAATAGATTACAGCAAAGTCCCCTCTCGTGTGTAAGATATACTTTTCTTCCCGTTCTCGTGTGTAAGATATACTTTTCTTCCCGTTCTCTCCTACCTATTATTCCTTGACGATTTTTGCCCGACAAACGAAAAAGTTGTTGCTTTAGCACACCAAATAACCTTTTTGTGCTAATTTGATGTATTTAAGTGGTTTAAAGATAATTAATTTAAGCAATTTCACGGATTACCCTAAGTCTGTATGTTTTGAAATCCTGTGATGCCGTGAATCAAGTCATATGTTTTCTTTACTTTCATATGACTAATTATTTACATATTTTGCTTGTTGGGCTTTTGTTGGGGTCTTCTTTTGATGTTAGGCTGATCATGGCATTTGACTACCCTGCTTTAGACCATGCATTGGACCCTTTTATGTAATTTTACTTGGTTCTCTTGTCTGATTGCATATGTGACTTTGCGTCGTAATGATTCCCTATTTGAATTTAGAGTGTATTTTTCTCTGTAGCTTAATTCCTCTTTCTGTAGCGCATAGTATACATTTATTTCGGTATACATGGATGCCCATTCTATTGTACGTTTCGAGATGTGGCTTTGGGAGAAGCATTTTTTAGGGTTCTCTGTGTCAAGATTTCTTATAAGCTCGGTTCGTAGACCGATATTGGTATTTTTCTCCAAGGCATGATTTGAATATGACCTGTATGGTGTAGTCGACGGAGCTTATTGTGAGGAGCAAGGTACTGATATTATGCATGCCTCGATAATGTCTACTCGAGAAACGTTCTGGGTACGATACTGTCTTCGAGAAGTACACTGGTTCGACGGTAAGTGTTGTTGGACAGACCGCAGACTTTTGTATTGCTGAAATTAGTGAGAACCTTTCATATTATGTGATGCATATTAATGGCACTGTCATTTCAGTCGTGGTCTCTATTTGCATGAGGAGTGTAGGTGACATAAACCGTATGTCACAGGTAACTGCGAGGAGGAATTTTAGTTTAACTTCTTTCTCTTTCATTTATCCTCCTTATTATTTGATTATGTGTTTGTTCTTTCCCTGGATCCGTATTTGGTTCATTTAAGATTTATTTTTATACGCAGCACCATGTGTTCGTTGAAACATGGAGGCATATGGCACACTGATACTGATGTTGCTAGTACGGAAATAATACCCCACTACTGAATATCTTGAACGTACATGTGTGAGTACCTTTCTGTATATAGTTTTATTTGTTCATCTTTTTGGTTTACCTGAATTATTTATTTTTTAATTATTTGTTTCAATAAATCTCGAATTTTTTTACCCTTCTCTTTTTCATTTAGTATTTTATTTTTTATTAGGTAGTTTTATTTCTAGCTTAGGAGATACGAGTTCAAATTCGAATTGTTTTCTTGTTCGCTCTGTTTGGAAAGTCCGCGGGCCTTTCGTTTTCTCCGTTAGCTTCAACTGCGTTTGTATCTTTGCTGCGTTTTGGTAATTGTTTTTTCTTGGACAATACATAAGACTTCATTTTTCCGAAATTATATATTCAACATAGTTGCGTTTGGATGCTTTTATTCCAAGAGTCCGTATGAGCCTTTTGAGAGTTGACATATTATTCTCCCACCTTCATTGATTGGCTACAACTGCTTGATAGATTCAAACATAATGTATAACAGTAGTACACCTGAAAAATTATAATACAGGCCCTACAAGATAAAAATGTACGACATGGTATATGTCACTGTGCCACAGCATAGAATACTTGCATATCCGATAAAACGTTCAGTTGATTTTGTTCCAGAGCAGAGGATGTACGTCATCATCACTGCAGAAAAAATGTTAACTGAATAGAGCCTCTATTAATTAATTATATTTCCCATATCCCTGAAACATTCAGCTCACCGCCTCATGTCTTTCGTTACTTTAATAGTTTTGTTCAGGCAAAACAATGGCTAAGTTGTTATATCAAAAAGTATTATTCATTTAGCTATTATAAACTAAGTACAGTTCACAACGCTTTTATTCGGCCGTATTCTTTTTTAAATAATAAAAATCAAAATGTTTTGTTTTCAGTTTCTGTGTTGCTTTCGTGATTATTATAAATGACAAATATACACTGGGCCACATATTAGTATCTGCCAGGCAATGTGGCTGGAGGACCGACATTTTGAGACCGCTGATTTAGATTAACTTCTTATTAAATTAGTAGTAGTCAGATCATAGTTGAATATACAATATAGAGATATGTGTGTTTGAATAATGCTACCATAATTGGGACATAATCTTACTGTAGATGCAATCTACACTACAGACGCTGGTTTTATTGAGTATAATAGGTACATCACACGTTTTATGTTTTGTATGGAAAACTACTTTTCAGGGCAGGAAATATATATATGTATTTCGTAAAGATAATTGTATTTTCAATCATATGTTAAAGCGTACAATTTTATTTCATTTCAATGTCATATCGGCGTATATTTGCGGCAGATAACAGTGAATTGGACACTAACCTCGTCGGTAAGAGCAGACTTGTGACAAAAGTAAATAATAATTTTTGTGACAATTTGGGTTCCTCTACGAGATTTTGGAAGGAAACAAATAAAATAATTCTGGTATACGTTTGAAATCTCTGTCTATTAATTATAGTTAACCTCTTGATCTATCACTAAGTGCAATTTTCTCTGCTTTTAGATTAAGAAATCCTGGCGACATTCCTTGGTACGTTCTAAGTTACGTCCATAGAGCTTCTAGACAAAATTTCTGTAATTGGTAAGTAGATGACAACTTTCTGTTCTTATTCACTTCTTCATTGTTAGCATTAATGGCATAAATATCGTAATCCTGATCCCAAATAAATTAATTGTAAATCTACTTTATTTTCCTCCACTAACTTTAAAGGATAAAGAACGTTTTATTGAATAATAAATAAAAGTCTTCATTATTTGCTTCTGTTAGTGAACAAAACCTGAAACATGAATAAATTATTGGGTTCTTTTAATAATTTCGTGTAAGTTTCTCCGTGCTGAGTACATCGATTTCGTACTCGCGTACTTAAACTAAATCTTCTAAATTTTATAGAAAAACAAACAAAATCCCATGGCGTCACAACCCTGATGGGTCTTGGCCTACCATATGACCATTGCTCAGCCGAAAAACCCTGCATATTGGGAGGTGACGCGTCGTCGGCACGATGGATCCTCTCGGTAATTACTATAGGCTTTCTAGATTAGGGCCGCTATCTCAACGTCGGATATTTCATCAGTATATGTTATGTTCTCAAATAGGCTGGTTTAACATCAGACCAGCTCTCAGATCCAGGTATAAAAATTCTCAGACCTAGCCACGAATCGAACCCAGGATCTCTGGTTAAGAAGTAGACTAGCCACCCATGGACTTCGGGGCCGGTTCTGTGTTTGATGCTGGAGTTAAATCCTGGATCTTAATCAATTATACAACTTTAATACAGTAATTATCGTACTAGAATAATTGGCTTGTGAATGTTAGATTTTTTTCCTAGCTATTCAATCACATGGATAAGACGTACTATATCTAGTGGAATTTTGTAGTCCGTGACTCTGCAATTATCTGCAATGACATTGAAAATATTTCCCAATAACTTGAAATATTGTATATTCGTGGGCAGCTGCTGTTGACAGTGAGATTCAAAGGTAGGTTTATTTCCCAATAACTTGAAATATTGTATATTCGTGGGCAGCTACTGTTGACAGTGAGATTCAAAGGTAGGTTTATTTCCCAATCATGCTGACGAGGAATCGCGATTGCAACTAGGTTGTGGGTTATATGAAAAGAATCGATGTATGGATTACAAATACGCAAGGCATATGTGCCATCGTCCATTGCATTGGAAGTTAGAGCGATTTGTTGTTTCACTCCAGGGACTATGCCTAACATGATACTATAACTGCAGTTCATTTAGACACTGCACACATATCGAATCTTGCTGATTCAGAATGTGTGTTGGTATGGTCGACATCGGCGACACCAAAGCAAAGCAAAACAGAGTGAAGTCATCTCCGTAGAGGCCACGAAGGCCCTTGGATGGGTGGAAGGTGAAGGTAAAGGATTCAACTATCCGCAACCTCGGCACTTGATGGGGTAGAGAGGTTACCTCAACGCCCGGCCACCTTTTTCCCGCAGAAATTACCCTGGCACTCATTTTTGATGTAGGCTGAGTGAACCTCAGGACCATGTGCACGTCCGGAAGTGGAAATCTTGTTTCTTAAACTTTACGACTTGCTGACGGGGATTCGAATCCACGTCTTTCCGGGCGAACCGAGGACGCCTTTACCACCTTGGACAGGCAGCTGTACTGTATAAATGGCCTAGACGTTAACAATACCGCCTATCTGGCAATGGTCTTCAAGTCCATTATTTTCCTTAAGACTGGTCAGGCCTTCCAGCTGCAAAAGGACATGCAATCCACCAGGACAAGTTCTGTTGTGTTCATTTGTGTTGTGTTGTTCACATTTAATGTTGTATCACCATCAATTTGAATTATCAAAATATAATCCACCTCCCATGCAGATACAAACCTGTGGATGCCTACGTCGGACAAACGTATCTACTGGTGCAATTGTTTCTTAGAAAAAGTGCACCTGCGAGTAACTTGTACCATACCAGGCGTTCATCCTTTTTTTAGTAACTTAGCAATTATGTTCATTAAATATTTACAATATACTTAACAGTGAGGCAAAAAAGTATGGGACTGGGGACAGAGAAGGGACTATTTTTGTGGGAATGCAAGTCTGACGTTTAGTGAAAAAATACTCGTTAGACAGTTGATTCAGGACAATAAATAACTAAAATGAATAAATCAAAATGGCGTCAGATTTCTATGCGGGAAAATCAAATGATCATAAGTATATCTTTCAATAAATGAACATAAATTGTTTAACGATAAATCTAAAGAATCGTTTCTGAAAGCTATATGCATGGAATTTATTATTTATTTCCTCGGATCAAACCAATTGATCCTTTTAAAGAACACATTAACTCCAACCTAAACTATATATTAGTAAAACTAACATTAAATTAAATTATATTAAATTAAATTAAATAAGCGGACTACTAAAATAAGATAAATTAGGATAAATAATTGTCACCACCGCAAAATGGCCCCTGGCCAACTCTTGTTGGAGATCTGCCCGCAATGGCAATACGTCACCAAACTAATATAGTAAAACAAAATTTGAATAATTGTAATTTATATGGAATTTCGAGTCGATAAGTGTAGGATTCACTGCATCGAAAGAAGGAAGCTGACTCAGGACCTATCAAATTACCACGAATTCTCTAGAGCGTGACTAGATGAGGCGTCTTAAAAAACCTTATATAGTCTATATCTCACAATCATGGCCCATCCATCAATACTTCACATCACAGCCTACAAAATCACATTCACTGTCTCTACTATCTGTATGGTCATCTATCAGTACTTCACATCACAGCCTGCACGGTTGCTAGGTAACATCGTATCACACATTTTGTATCGCTAATTTCGTCACGCAAAATTTCCAGATGACCCCCCAGCCGTAGGACATATTATGTCAAAATCCGATTATCTGATTATGTTGTTATTTTCAGTTGTTGTGTTATCGATGTTACTTATGGTCGACTTACTTACTGTATTTGACTGGTCGCCTAGCGACTGCGTCTGACGAGAAGTAGGCACGAGTATGATACTACACCCCTAGCTACAAACATCAGTCGTGATAGACCACTTTGAAACTACACAACAGCGATAGCCCGAGTATGCGCGAACCGTACCGTACCACTCCGTACCAATCCGCACCAGTCAGCGCGTACGCTGCCGACGTAAGTCGTATGCTTTCGTACAGTCACAATTTGTGAAGGTGAAATCTGGGAAGTGTTATGATTGCATATTTCAGTTCTGTTAAAAGTTCTATTTACAATAATACCAAACAGGATAATGTTTCAAAATATTTGGTAATTTTTGACATAACATGCAGCATGGACTCACTAGCTGCGTCTGACGAGAAGTCGCGGCAGCTTGCAGGTACGGTACGAGTAAGATACTACACTCTTAGCTACAAACATCAGTCGTGACAGAGAGTGCGAGCTCTCTGAATCAATGAATATTCATTATCAAACAGTTCATTATGCAGTACATACAGTAAACGTGTATCTAATGCACAATTGAAACTACCTGACAGCACCTCAATTCGGAAGAGTCACAATGGGAGGAAAGGATGTTTATTGTCAGGTCTTGAGACATGAGCTGGGCGCATGCGCAGCAGCCATGCTTACCCCTCGTACTTCTTACTTCTTACCCCGCATCCACGCGACTACTCGTCAGACGACCATAGTAACTTCTGTCATATAAGTCGCAAGTCCACCGCTATGCTACCGTTATGTCGATCTTGAGACTAACTCATATACACATTGCGGATTGGAATTTCAATTCAGAAGTCAATATGAAGCAAAATAATAAAATATCACATATTCGACCCGACGTAATTTTGCCCGTAAGGATGGTGGGGCAAACGTTGTGGTAAAGTCATATCGGACTTACAGACAGCTTTTTAATGGTGCCCTACTTGGAAAGTTGTAATTGACATGTAGACATCAAATCTCCAATGTTTCAAAAACTGACTTCTGAATTTGGGCCCCACGCATGCTGGTTTGTTCCTTTGGGATTCAGACCATTTTATTAAGTGAATTTGTCTAAAATTCGCGGTCTTCAACCTCCGTACGCAGCTTCGTAGGCTATGCCTTTTAGTTTCGAAGTTGTTAAACGAAATCATACTTCTAAAACATATACCTCTATATCATTTATTTTTAAAGCCCTTTACCTTCACCTCATGTATTTTTCTGAGGGACAGAAAATGTCATTTTTATAGGCCAGTTTTGAGTCAAGCGCTACCTCAAACATTCCGGTCGGATCATTAGTTCCCGGAGTTACAACCCCGCTGGGGAGCAAATAATTTTGTTACACTGCTCTGCCACGAAATTTGGAAAGTGGTATGAGGGCTGGAATGGGGTCCACTCAGCCTCGGGAGGTCAACTGAGTAGAGGTGGGTTCGATTTCCACCTCAGCCATCGTGGAAGTGGTTTTCCCTGGTTTCCCACTTCTGCTCCAGACAAATGCCGGGATGGTTCCTAACTTAAGGTCACGGGCGCTTCCCTTCCCTCTTCCTTGTCTATCCCTTCCAATCTTCCAATCCTCCCGCTAGGCCACTGTTCAGCATAGGAGGTGAGGCCGCCTGGGCGAGGTACTGGTCATCCTGCCCGGTTGTATCCCCGACCCAGAGTCTCAAGCTCCAGGATACTGCCCTTGAGGCGGTAGAGGTGGGATCCCTCGCTGAGTCCGAGGGAAAAGATGACCCTGGAGGGTAAACCGATAAAGAAGAAGAAGTTCAAATTGAGTCGGTTAGTTCCATATCTCAAAATGTCCATGTTAAAGTGAATTGAGAGAAATTAAAAATACTGTTATCAGTGTTAATAAAAGGATTAAACCGATGAGAATATGTATTATGATAAAGGCAATGGTTATGTTTGAAATAACAACAATAACAATGATGTAGGAATTTACTACAGTTTAATATTAATGGCGTTTATAAAAGTAGGAAAGATCACGATATGAAGATAAAGTTGGAATTCAAGAGGACAAACTGGGGCAAATATTCATTTATAGGAAGGGGAGTTAGGGACTGGAATAACTTACCAAGGGAGATGTTCAATAAATTTCCAATTTCTTTGAAATCATTTCGGAAAAGGCTAGGAAAGCAACAGATAGGGAATCTGCCACCTGGGCGACTGCCCTAAATTCAGATCAGTATTGATTGATTGATTGATTGATTGATTGATTGATTGATTGATTGATTGATTGATTGATTGATTGATTGATTGATTGATTGATTGATTGATTGATTGATTGATTGATTGATTGATTGATTGATTGATTGATTGATTGATTGATTGATTGATTGATTGATTGATTGATTGATTGATTGATTGATTGATTGATTGATTGATTGATTGATTGATTGATTGATTGATTGATTGATTGATTGATTGATTGATTGATTGATTGATTGATTGATTGATTGATTGATTGATTGATTGATTGATTGATTGATTGATTGATTGATTGATTGATTGATTGATTGATTGATTGATTGATTGATTGATTGATTGATTGATTGATTGATTTAATGAAGGTTTGTTGGACATGTTGCGTTTAGGAAAGTAAATATGTTCAGTACTGGAACAAACAACAATGGTCACAATGTAGTTTGGAGTGGATTCTGAGGGAAGGTGCATACTTAATACAATTAAACATTCTTATTTTCACTTTCAAGGTAGCTCTTATTTGATGACAATGCTATATTTTACAATTAGGAAAAAATGGGAAAATTTTCATCTTCAATGATTACTTCAACATTAAGAGTAAATTAATATTGTATTCTTGGAAAACACTCTCAAATAACATCGCATTGGCTCATCTTACTCCTCCTGTTGTTCTTCTTGCTATTGGAAGTTCACTGTCTAGAATTTGCCAGCTCCTTTTAGAAGCTGAGACCTACATTAGATTCTCATTCACTACCATAATGCTTTTCGAGTAGATTTAGAATTTCACTGACATTTGTTATATGCGAAGGAACATCTACGACAGCACACTCGAAAGAAAACATATTCATTTACTGCTGGACAGAACATGGCTGTATTATTTCACTAAATATTTGATTTATGCTCTTGCCTCTTTTTCAAACACCTTTCGGCTCACCCAGGTTAGTGAAATATGTTGATTTTCCTTGAATGGATACTGTGGTTTTGTTCCTTTGTATTGGTGGGAGCAAATTTGAAATGCCACTTAAGAGGTGGTTTTGAAACTTCACTGACCGCTCTCTTCTAGTTTTAAAAATTATCGGGACAGATTACAGTTCCAAATTTCTGGTAAAGTCTCTATAATCCCATTGTTTTCCAATTACTTCCCGTCTTAGGGTTTCTTTTTTAGTGCGACAAAATATTCTGTCTGGTGGCATAAAGGAATGGCCTGGTACCTGAAAAACTAAAAGAATTGATTTGATGTGATTTGGAGTGTTACTTTTCAACCACATACGCATCAGAACTCGGTGTTTATTTTGCGCCCCGCAATTATCGACGAAAAGGCGAATAGTGTACACAGACCCAGGGAAAACCGTGTTATTTAAACTGTGATGAACATAAGAAGTTCTTTCGTTGGAGCCTTTAAAACAGCCATGATCTGTCCAGCAATAAATGAATATGTTTTCTTTCGAGTGTGCTGTCGTAGATGTTCTTTCGCATATTGCAAAATTATACATGTGAAGCTGGCGACTGTAGTAGGAAGCTTGGTCGGGACGCTTTTGCAACACAGCGTTTTTCTGACAGAAGGAGTAATTTCAGCCCCATTTGGTGTTCACAAGAGTTTGTAAATGCCTTCGCCCGTAGGCCTAGTTCAGCTAGCAATTTATCTTTCAGTGATATAAGTTTTTCTACCATGTCGTGGCTCGGCAGCTATAATGCCGTTTTCATAGACTAATCTCCCGTTCATCCATTTCACTAGTTATAAAAGATATGTGAGTGTGCACATGACTTCCCTATAATGCAAGAAGTCACTGTCGATACATTGAACTACGCAGTACTGTTGCCTACGTGATATACGTGTATATTTCGTAGGCAACAGCAATACTAACAGCAAACTTTTCTTACAACAATAAGCTTCTTTCCCTTACCAGGTTACTTTTTGGACATGTCAAGTTATGGAACAGAACATGTTGTGGACATACTCAGTTTTGGAACAGAACTGAAACTTTAAAGTTTAATATCTAATTAATAAGAAAGAGTTATGGAACACAATATTATTACGTATTAAATGGAGAGCCTTAAATAGATTATGAAACATAAATTATCTCATTTCTCTTATTTTTGTGGAAATGTTGACTTTGGAACTAACCGACTCGTATGTAGCTTGATGCTATGGACGTTGTCATATCAATATGTGCATATTCATAACCTACATGTTAATCCTGCCCACAAAAACTGAAACTGAATTGTAATCACAATCGAAACTTGCTCTCCTTCGCAATTCCCGCGTGAGAGGAAGTTCATGCTTCGATGATGAATATGTAACTTTTCTTTCTTTCTTCCTGAGGAACTCTTCATTATTCTTTATCTTTCCTTACAGACTAATGTAATGTGACGATATAAAATAGCTTACTTTCCTTTGATGTTACGTAGATTTCACCCGCCACTTCGACCCTCAAATTCTTGCTTAAGTATGCAGATAATATTTCCGCCTTTCCATAACGGTATTGCTCTAAAATACAGGTGTGTTCGATAATTTGCTTACCAATAAGGCAATTACCTCCTCCTTTTCTTAACTTGATTTCTAGTTCTTCTACGGCTATTAGAGATATTTATACACATGACCACCTGTTCTGATGTAAGGGAACCTTTTTTTTTTCAAAGCACCGCCAGTATCATTGCAGGCTGCAAAATGAGAACCTCTTTATTCAAACGAATAAGTAGTATTGCCAGAATAAGGTGAAGTTGAATTTCAATGAGTTTTGTGAGTTAGTTTGTGAATATAATAGACTTTGAGGAAACTTCTTGTGATATTTTGACGAGAACAACGTAAGGATTAACGTGCGTAATGTTGCAAGTAGTTCTAGTGTGGTTCTAGAACAGGTGGTCAGATCAGCACAAGCTAGCGACGGTGGACTCCAGCGTATCTCAGTATAATTCTGGGTAGAACTAAAGACGTGGTGAGAATCATGATGCTGAGTGAAGATAACTTGTCAAAAATGGGAGTTAACATCAGCACAGGGAATATTTACATGACGACCAATAATAGTGTCGAATCCATAGTTGTCAGGACTACTGGGGCGATTTGAACAACACTTGGTACACTTATGACTTACTATGAGGAGACTAACCGCGTGGGGGCAAAACACCCCTAGCACACTTAGGAGTGGTGGTGAGGGGTGTGGAATATAAAAATAATCGAAAATAATGTCGAATCCATACTTTTCGGGGTCGCTGAAAAGAATAGTGACACTCCGGATGTCGTTTAATTCCAAGTTGAGCCCCAATCGGCAGGAGCGTGAGAAGGGGTGAAGAAAAGAAAATGTGAAAATGACCGAGATTTTGGATGTTGTTGTGTATGTTCCAGCATAGGTGTCAACTGAACATGGTACACATATTATCTACTATGTGGAAAAAATACTGTGGGGGCAAGACCTCCCTAGAAGCCCTAGGGAAGGGGGTGAAATATGATTATAACTAAAGACGACCGATATTAGCGTTGAATCCATACTTTTCTGAACTACGGGAGAGATTTCAACCAAACTTGCTACACTTATGACTTACTATCAGAAGACAAACTGCGAAGGGGTATGATAAAGCACGCCTAGGGGTGTGGTGGGAAGGGCTGAGATGTACAAATAATCGAAAATAATGTCGAGTCCATAGCATTCGTGGTCGCTGAGACGAATATTGATACTCAGGACGTCCTTGAAGTACATGTTCCGCCCACATCAGTATGGAGATGAGAAGGTGTGAAAAAAAATTTGTCCAAAATGACCAAAATATTACGGATGTATGTGGTTTCTTTCTACATAGCCCTCATACAAAATTGGTACACATATGACTTAATATCTGGAAATAAAACTACTGTTGGGTAAAACACCCGTAGCACTCCTGGCGGAGGTGGTGAAATATAAAAATAAACGCAAATGGCTGGTATTAATGTCGAATACCATCGTTTATGAGTTCGCTGGGTTGAACTGTGACACTGGTTAAGTCATATTTCACCACAATCAGTATGGAGGTTGAGAAGGGGTGAAAATTAATATAAAAATAACCGTGATGGTGTATGTGGGTATGTTCCAGAATAGCTCTCAACAAAACTTGCTACATAGATGATTTACCATACGGAAAAGAAAAAAATACTATGGAGATGAAACATACCAATCGCCACTAGAGGTGGGTAATGGGAGGGGATGACACTTAAAAATAATGGAAAATAACCGACTTTTATGTCGATTCCATTGTTTATGTGTCGCTGAGACGAATTGTGACGCTCTGAATACCGTGTATGTCCACGTTCAGCCTCCACTGAGACGGGACTCTAAAAAGGGTTTAGTAGTAAATAGTCTAAAATGACCGAGATTAGTGTTGAATCCACTGCTTTTGGGGTCGCAAGGCTGATTGGTGAGAGTCTCAATGACAGTTGAAATCGTGTAGATCATGTCTATATAGCGACGGATAAGTATATGTAGTTATCATTTATGATTTTTTTCAAAGGTTCAAATACTCCCCAAAAAATTCGAGCTTCCACAAGGACAAATTATTACTGGAAAATGAAATAATCTAAAACTTGAAATCAAACACATCTAAATAACTCAAAACTACATAATATATGGCAAAAAACAATATCCCAAAAAGGAAATCTGTAAAAATTCACTTCAACATAAGTAACTGATAATCTATATAAATGAAATCGTAACGACCGTGCGTCTGTACATTGACCATCTTGGCGAAATTCCCGTACAGTTATCCGTTTCACGTGTAATAATTACCATCTGCATATTTTTTACCTTTAGTGTTTTTAGTTTGTTTGTCTGTTTGTCTATAACTTGAAAACTACTGGATATATTTCAACAAAACTTCATATTTAGAATCCACCTGTCCTTGGGTTGGCTTTAGCTCCAATATTGTTTCTAAACCCCTGAACTGACTGGGGGTTTATACGAAACTGAAACCGTGATTTTGAACTCCCACAAAATATACTCAAACAAACTTAATGGAAATCTACCTGTCATAATAGAAATTAATTTCTAAACCTTTTTTTCTCATGTGCATCATTTCGATACGAGGATTAATAAGGGAGGTATTAACTGACCGCTTTCTGGTACAAGACCCACCGGACTTAACTCAAGAGCATGTGCGTGTAAAGCGTATTTCTTAAAACTTGAAAACTACTGAAGATATTTCAACCAAACTTTATATTTAGCATCCACCCGTCCAAAGGTAGGTTTCAAGGTCCATACCGTTTCAAATTTCCGGAATGATCTGGAGGTTTATAGGGAACCGAAACGGTGATTTTACTCTCCCACGATATATATAAGACCAACCTGTCCGTAAATCGACCACACTGGATGGAAATCCATTTTTAAACTTTTTCTCTCATGGGCATTTTTCGACAGGAGGGTTAATAAGGGAGATATCATGAACGGTCAGTTTTGCAGGTAAAGTCCAGTGGACATAACCCAAATGGTGTTGTACGTGGAACAGATTCCCTTTCTATCTATATAAATAAAATGGTAACGACCATGTGTCTGTGCATTGACTATTTTAGCGAAATTTTCGTACAGCTATCCGTTTAATGGGTAATAATGACCATCTGCATATATTTTAGCTTTAGTTTCATGAAAGTACTAATTTTCCTCCTCGTCCAAATTCAAGATTGCGGCACAATCTGCCAGACGAGCTAGAAAATTGAAATTAGGCAAAATTATACATTTTATCCGATAACCGACAGAAAAATTCCAAGATCTTTAAATTGTTCACTTTTTATCCCCGAAGAATATCGAAATATGGAAGCAATTTTAATGACGGTGTATACCTTCGTTTCGAGGTATTTTGCGGCCTTACGGTAAGTACTATCACAAAACGGATGGCACCATCTCCGTTCAATTTGGAGTGATCTGCAACGATGGTTCTATGACGTTTCGTCGTATCCCTGTTCCTTATATGTTAGATTTGTCTCTATTTCTCGATGATACCTACATTTTTCTCTTTGTACACGTATAATTCGTAGTTAGAATCACTTGTACGAAAGGTAGATTCATGTAATTCTACACGAACATTCGCCCACCCAGTATTCATACGTGAGCCAAATTCTATGTTTGTAGCTGTCATATCAGTACCCAAAATTCATGCACTGTGAGAAAACCTTACTCAATTTTCACCCTATTCAAACGTTTCTAACTAAGTTTTACCCATAAATAGATGAGACAGGAGAAAAAATCTTAAGACCAGACATTTAGACCGCTAAATGTGGCGTCTTAGGATAAAATCCGTTTGTCAATATGGTATATCGTTTAGCAGCATTTAATCTGTAAATGAAGGTTTGCAATATTGTCAACATGCATATACTTCGTATGTCAATCTCTCTCTCTATATATATATATATCATTGAAGTTGATTTGCAGCGATGTAAAAAGGGTATGTCTCCCATTATAAGTAACATTTTACAAATCGATAGTGACTCTCAGCAGGAGGTCGTCTGCTATTGCAATCATCACTCTCCACGTCGACTTTGACTGGCAGAAGAAATGGGATCCTTTCCTAACTCCTGTGTAACTGGCATTAGTAAGGAGGGACTACCATTTTAATGCATAATTTCCGTCTTGATTTGACTAGCAGAAGTCAATGGAGAATGCAGTTTTATTCAAAACTCCCCTAACAGATTGTGTTTGTGAGTAGATAAGTGTGCCCGCCATTGTAAACAAACTTACCCATCTAAAATGTGACAGACATTAGGCATAGTGGCCTGATATTATATTGGAAACTCACCAACTCGGTGTGGCTGTCATTACGAAAAGGGGCCTGTCATTATAATGATAACAACAAAACTCAATTTTGACTGGCAGTAGAGAAGGTGACTGCTATTATAATAAAAGCTCCTCAACTGTAATTTGACTGGAAGTAGGAAAGGAGGCCTGCAATTGCAATGAAAACTCCCCAAATTGATCGTGACCGCGCTGTAAGTAATGGGGGCTGCTATTACAATGAAAATTTCCCTACGCGATTGTGAAGTCAGTAGGCAAGTGAGCCTTCCGTTGTTATCACAACTTCACAACTTGCACTTTAAAATGGGAACAACTTATGGGGACCTCCCCCTGTAGTTTCTGGATAACGCTAAGATTCATGCAATTAAAAAAAAAATCTTATTCACAGCATGTACAGTAATTTGCTTCGATATCCGTATACAAGGTAGAATACCGTAGGGAAGCACGGGTATATTTGCTAGTACTAATTTTAAAAGTAATCATTCAATCACCAAACGGGCAACGCCGGGTAGTACAGCTCGTTATAATATACTGCAATATCTATAAGTAAAGTTGTAGGGGTTTCGCTGTCTGTAATATCTGTTATTTAGCGATTTTTTCGGATATTTATCCATCCTAGGTCAACTCAGACCGTATCAGTGGTTTTTTAGCTTTCGTGTCTGTTTGTTCCACCATCATGGCGAAACGTCTGATTAGATCTCGACCAAACTTCATATTTAGAGTATACTCATCCAGGAGCAGGTTTTGATATGCACATGATTTAGAAATCACTCGATAGACTAGGGGTTTATTTGGCTATCAAACGAGTTATTTAATATATTTTTTTACACATACTATTTATTTTCTGTAAAATATGTCGACTATGTATGAAACGTCCCTTTATTTTTTTTATCTCCCTAATTTGGATTACTCTTGAAATGAAGGAGAAAATTACTATTTGCTACGGGTTTCTTGCTCTGCGTTGAGTCACGGACACCCTCGCAGAACGACAACGTACATACCGTTTACCATGGCAACGTCTCTCGCTGCTTGCCAGCGGAGAAGTAATGTAATGCCATTTTCGTCAGCATTCCTGTGAACTCGTGGTTGTTCGCTGCGTAGAAGGCGAGAGAGACGTCTGGCTGCCATTCTGCGGGATATTTGTGGAATACCGTTGGAGGTTACAATCGTCTTCGAATAGCAATGAGGGTGGCTGTCAATATTTCAAGAGTACCACGGGGTGTAGTCCATTCTTTCACATCGTAACGTGTTGTCTGGCATTTACTACACGTTTTACTGTATTTGTCGTCTACTTTGCCTCTTTAGGTTTAAGTAATAACACCACAATTAATCTTCTTATCTGTTTACTTAAGAATTGCTCGGCCTAAATTTCTCATCTGTTACCAATTTCTCATATAATCACGATTTAGTGAGGGTCATTTCATTTTCCATTACATCCACTTAGTATTTACATATTTGTCCTATCCGGCTGTCCTCATTTATTATCCTGTTTTCAATTAATATCGATTTTCTCAACTGTATTATTTTCTTTCTTAACTCCGTATTTATGCGAGTGCTAAGACCGATGCCTGGACACTCTTTCCTTTGAGGAAAAATTCCAAGCTGTTCAAATATGTAACGTTATGGCCCCTAAAATTATCGAAATATGGAAGCAAATTTAATGATAGCGCAGACATTCTTTTCGGGTAATTTGTGGGTAAATGGTAGCTCGTATCCCAAAATACATAGCATAATCGCCGCTCAATTGCTTGAGATGTATTACTTTGCTCCAATGACCTTTTGTCGTGTCTCGGTCCCTAATACGTTACATAGAGCTACATTTCTCGATTATACTCAAAAGTCCCCAACTCGATTTTGAATGGCAGTAGCAAGGGAGCCTGCCGGTATAGCAGAAACTCCCAGACACACGATTGTGAATAGCAGTAGCCCTGCCATTGTCATCAAAGCTCCCCAACGCGCAGCTTATTTCGGAAACAACGAATGAAGACCGTCTCGTGGTGTTTCTCGAGTAGCGCTAAGAGACATGCAATTTAACGTAATCTTACTCATTGCGTGTACAGTAATTTACTTAGAAATTCGTATACAGCGTAGAATACCGTCGCGTAGCACGGGCACATTTGCTAGTAATATAATATATAATTTTGGGGATGTTAGATTGTCTAATACTTACTATAAGCTGAAGCGTTTCGAATCTGTAACCAGGAGACCTCTAGAAAGGCTCAGCTGATAGAAGACCTGGCATTTGATGGGGATACGGTGATTGACGTTTACTGGTAGAAAATAGGGACAGATGGTATCTGTAGTGAGTATGGCCAGAGCTTCAAGTGTCTGGGAGTTTTATTTATCCCAGACATCCTCGTTAAGTAGAACGTTCTGAGCAGCATCAAAACCGCTGAAACCACAATCTTCTCATGCAAATCCCTGTTTCAGTCGCACCTCCTATCTAACATCAAAAAAGTACGGTTCTAGAAGACTGTTGTCCAACTTGCCGAACCTTGTAACTCGGAGACATGGTGTCTCAAGAAGATCGGCTGACATCGCCTGGTAGTCGTCGAAATTGCGGTGCTGTGACAAATTTCTGGTCCCAGTGTTGCCCATGGGGTGTGTAAAATGATAACGAAATGAACACATCTATACAAGATCGGTAACATTGTCCGCAGCATAAAGCTTCAGTAGATCGATCATACAGAACGGATGACTGGTAACACAGCAGTAAAGAGGACATGGGAGGGAAGACCCCAGAAAGAAGAACAGGAATATTATATTATATACTGTAACAGTGAGGATGCTAGTTAGTGTAATACTGTTTACAAGCTGACATGTTTCCAACCTGCAACCAGGATCGTCTTAACAAAGATTTCAGTTGCAACTGTCACTCCAAGGTAGAGGGACCCTGTTAGAAATGTAGTTCGTTCCAGGGCCTCTAGAATCAAGATAAAAGATGTTGAAGTGTTAACTATGGAGGGTAGCCATGATTTACTCAGTAAACAGCCGTCCCCTTTGGTAAAATTATTTGGGTGCTTAGCAGTTTCCACTATTTCACAAATGATTCATTTTTGATGCAACTTCTGTCATTTTAAAGATAAGTATTTTATAACTAGTACACTATAAAATAATCTTGCGAATATGATTTGTATTTTTTATTTGTTTTATACTGTGCTGGAAAGTTTGATAACAGCTTGGCTCGAAATTTGTTTACGGTACCATTTTAAGATGTATTTCAGCACACAACGAATAACGATGGAGCTGTACTAGAAATTTGAGTCTAAAGTTTTCGACACACACATAGTTTTTTAAAGACTATATGTAGAATATTCAGAATATTTTATGAAGGAAAGATCTTTTTCATATAATTTTATTGACAATTGCAAAATTGAGGTTTCTAAAGTTAATCCCGTTAATGGGAATGATATGAGTTATTAGATGATGAATTATAGCATTATGCACATTTTTATTTGTAAAATATTATATTGGTAGTATGTGATTTAATCGTCTGCAGAACATTTTGTGAACATTTTCTCGCTCATGAATAGAATGCAATGGTGTCTCGAAACACATTCGATAGATTAGATATGTCTGTCTGTTAGGTCGTCAGCCCATAGGCTGGTTGGATCCTCAGATAGCAACCACCAAAGGCTATGCAGTTATAGGAAAACCACAAAAACCAATGGCAGAGCCCAAATGAGGCGTACTAGGCAAGATGAGGAGTGAGGTAGTTTGCCATTGCTTTCCTCACTGGACCAGAAGGTGCCACTGCAGCACGACTGATCCTATGAGCAACACCTTTCATAACACTCGGACACTATTTGTGCTCCAAATGTCATTACTCAGCACCACTTATACCCCAGCAGCTTCCATATTGTCACAGCCATGGATGATTGGGACTTCGGTGGAAGCTACACTTTGCTCTGGCCTGTGCCAAGAGACGGATACAAAAGTACTGCATCCATCAAGAAATGGCAACAGGCACAATTAGATATGTATTAAATAGTTTCTAATTATTTTTGATAAGGTGGACAAACAACATCACCTGTTTCTTTTCGGTGTTGTGATTATTAGAAACAAGTCAATACGGACACAAATAGACCATAATGGTCAAAGTAAGAATAATGTTGGCTTTTACGTCCCAGTAACTACCCTTTTAAGGTTTTCGGAGGCGCCGAGGTGCCGGAGTTTAGTCCCGCAGGAGTTCTTTCACGTGCCAGTAAATCTACCGACATGAGGCTGACGTATCTGAGCACCTTCAAATACCCCCGGACTGAGCCAGGATCGAACCTGTCAAGCTGGGTTCATAAGGCCAGCGCCTCAACCGGCTGAGCCACTCAGCCCGGCAGGTCCAAATAATGTTAGAGTCAAGTTCTTTGTATTCTTACGCCACACGAACCCTCCCCTATCCGAACCAAACATGTTGAACTTGTTATCATCAGAAAACATAGCTTTTTTTAGAAACGTAACGGTTTGTTGAGATATGAAGGCACAATTACTAGTCTTTTCACCCTATTGTGCTCGCTGTTGTGCAGCCTGTATAGTCTATGCTCCAGTTATGTGGAGCACTTCAACAGCCTGCATAGCCTTTGTCCTTTGTAGCCAGCTTTATGAATGAAGTTTCTTACTGTCCGTGGTATCACTTCCATGTCCCTTGTCGTCGCGATGTCTTCAGCCAGTGTTCGAACTCTAAATCGCCAGTTCTTGCACTCTGTATATCATGATTCCCTGTCTATCTGAGTTCTAGGTGGTCCAGAGTTACTCTCAATTGTAACAGATCCCGTATATTCCTCCTCCTCCTCCTCTTCCTTCTTTTTCTTCTTCTGCTTCATCTCTTACCACTTTCCCGACACCTATGGGGTCGCGGGTGCGAACTGTGTTGCAAATTTGGATTTCGCCCAGTTTAATGGCAGGATGCCCTTCCTGACGCCAACCATATATGCAGGGATGTGATCACTTTTGCGTGTTTCTATAGTCGTTGGTCGTGTGGTGTCTTAGTATGAAGAGGGGAGTGTTGGGACAAACACAAACAGCCATTCCCCGAGTCAGAACAAATAATCAGACGAGATTTTTTAAAATATTTTTTTAATCATATGGCCTCAGCTACCGTGTGCAGACATTTCGACTTGACGCCATCTGGCTGTCTGCTCGTCAATTTCGACGTTCCGTTTTACTCTAGGTCCGCTAGATGGCAGACAGAGTAAACCGGATCTCTCTTGGGCGTCTATGGCTGAGATTTAATAAATTTTGTCGGGTAAATACCAAATGTATCACCAGAGATCTTTTACATGCCGACATCGTACGACATGGAGTGTCGAATGGACTTTTTTCCGCCCTTCAAAAATCCGACTACCTCCGCCGGGTTTGAACCCGCTATCTTGGGATCCGGAGGCCGACACTCTACCACGGATCCACAGAGGCAGCTATCAGACGAGATTAAAATCCCCGACTGGCCGGGAATCGAACCCGGTACTTTCTGAAACAAAGGCCTCAACGCTGACCATTCTGCCAAAGAGTCGGAGAGATCCCGTGCTTTCGAACGTACTAATTACCAAGAAGGAGTATTACGCATACTCAGCATCTCAGTTATGAGTTAATTTGCCATGACAAACGCTAGCGTACACATAATGAGAAAATGGTGCGTATTACAGTATTACTGCAATATAATTATGCTCTCAAATCTATGTGTGTGTGATTACTTATTTTTCCCACTCTACAGAATGACCGGAAAGTTCGTTAAAATTTGACGAGGCAGTACTTCACCGAATATTGGAGGTAGAGAGCTAATAATGGACACAAATTGTTGGCATGACGTGGGGATTTATTGACACGAAAATAAAGTACGCACAATCAATCAATCAATCAATCAATCAATCAATCAATCAATCAATCAATCAATCAATCAATCAATCAATCAATCAATCACTAGTGATCTGCATTTAGGGCAGTCGCCCAGGTGGCAGATTCCCTATCTGTTGTCTTCCTAGCTTTTTCTTAAATGATTGCCAAGAAATTGGAAATTTATTGTACATCTCCCTTGGTAAGTTATTCCAATCCCTAACTCCCCTTCCTATAAACGAATATTTGTCCCAATTTGTCCTCTTGAATTCCAACTTTATCTTCATATTGTGATCTTTCCTACTTTTAAAGACACCATCCAAACTTATTCGTCTACTGATGTCTTCCCACGCCATCTCTCCACTGACAGCTCGGAACATACCACTTAATCGAGCAGCTCGTCTCCTTTCTCCCAAGTCTTCCCAGCCCAAACTTTGCAACTTTTTTGTAACGCTACTCTTTTGTCGGAAATCGCCCAGAACAAATCGAGCTGCATTTTGGATTTTTTCCAGTTCCTGAATCAAGTAATCCTGGTAAGGGTCCCATACACTGGAACCATACTCTAGTTGGGGTCTCACCAGAGACAAATATGCTCTCTCCTTTACATCCTTACTACAACCCCTAAATACTAAATACAAAAAGATGGCGCTTCATACGACATACAAGCAATAATAGCCATAACAGCCGAGGTTTAGCAAAGACGATGTTCTTTTTAACACATCCTCAACAAGTCGGACGCTATTCATATACAATACCTGTAGTAGAGGGACAATATTGTGAACGGCAATGTACAGCATATCCGTATGTATGGTGAGAAATTGCCGTCGGATGTTATCTTTTAGCATCACTAACGAGTCGGACGATCACGGTAGACTTGCAATATCAGGTAACCGCACAACCAATAATCACACGGATTGAGATTGGTGGACCGCAGAGGCCAAGCGTGACATGCCGCGATTACAGACTCATCTGACGCCCTCTCTGACGACAGTTCCTTTTGTACAATACATGGGTCTCATGCGATATCACTGACGTATTGCTGTTAAGCGCCACCTGTTGGCTTGTTTGTACACTCGTTGTTGGTGTCAATAAAACCCCATGTCTTGCCAAGAATGTGTGGTCATTTGTACCTAACGTGTTGCTGTCCAACGCTATCTGTTGGTCATTTTGTGTACTTAATTTGTTGTCAATAAAACCTCATCTCATGGCAATCATGTGGGTCGATTATTACCTATCTACCTCCAATATTCCGTGAGGTACACAGTTTGAAACCTTTCCGGGCTTCTTAGCCTTATCTGGTCAAATGTTTACGGACTTTTGGGTCATCCTGTCTTTTGTATGGCTGACTGTCTGATGGGAAGGGGGAGTGCTGGAGAATGAGCTGTTGATGATGGTAATTTGTATGTAGATATATAGTATTTGTGTCGCATTCCGGCTAACCATTATTAACCTTTGTCTTTGATGACAACAATGTCATGTATCTTCCATGAAGTTAACTAATATCGCGGTCTTCTACAAACTTCGTAGAAGTCTTAATGATCTGCATGCCCTTTGTATGGAAAGCATTCCATCGCCTGTCCGTCTCAGTCAGATGTTACCACAGAATTCGCCTTGAAGATTCTCAATTAGAATGGTTTCACCTTTATCGTGGAATGAACGTTACCTAAGTAACCATGAAATGCTTTGTATTGCATTTACTATAGTCAGCACCAAAAGAAGGGCAATCAGGTCCACAACTTACTTTCCATTCCTAGTCCAGCTGCGTTCTCACAATACTTGCCTGCTTGATATGGGTATATAATGTAAACTTCATTGATACTATAGATGTTTGCCAAAATATTATTATTCATTCATTCATTCATTCATTCATTCATTCATTCATTCATTCATTCATTCATTCATTCATTCATTCATTCCTCGATACCACAATCTGTGGGCCACGTTTACACAATTTACTTGCCCTTCTGTCACGCAGACTAGTGCCCTTCCCTTTGCACTTTAGCAGAAGATCCTTAAGTCTTTCGCTTCTCCTTTTTCTTTCTTCCGCTGGGATGTTCCATGGCTTGGCCAGTGGCTTTTCGGGTGCATCCCTCACTCCCGCAACCTGTTTCCTAAATGTTGTTCTGTTCTGTATCTCTTCTTCCTTGACACCCGTTCCTGCTAGGTCTTTATGCAGTTGTGTAAGCCACCCAGGCTGTGTTTTCTACTTTTCTTGTAGAAGGAATATTTTGTTGGCCAACCTCTCTTGATTCGTCCTTTTAATCTGTCCATAAAAAGGTCAGTCTTCTTTTTCCTCATTCTTGTCCTAATTTTTGGTATTATTATGATTATTACTATTTATGTCCGACTCCTTGGCCGATTGGTCAGCGCACTGTACTTCGGTTCAGAGGGTCCCGGGTTCGATTCCCGGCCGGGTCGGGGATTTTAACCTTCATTGGTTGATTCCAATGGCCCGAGGGCTGGGTGTTTGTGCTGTCCCCAACATCCCTGCAACTCACACACCACACATAACACTATCCTCCACCACAATAACACGCAGTTACCTACACATGGCAGATGCCGCCCACCCTCATCGGAGGGTCTGCCTTACAAGGGTGCACTCGGCTAGAAATAGCCACACGAAATTATTATATTACTATTTATGAATAATAATAATATGTAATTTTGGCATAAGATATATTGTATTTTAAAGGAAAATCTCGGGAGATCATGTGAAGCGAGAGGTGGAAACAATGGCAAGAGGGCACTCTGAATGAGAAAATGTATTGTAAAGTGTAGGTGTGTGGTAAATGAACACACGACTGACAGCGTTTGCTATAGGATTTATTGAATAACACTAATTGCTACACAACGACACAGGCACACAAATACACTAGTTCAAGGTCTCTCTCTCTCTCTCTCTCTCTCTCTCTCTCTCTCTCTCTCTCTCTCTCTCCATCTCTCTTCTCATTGTTCAGTCACACCAGTTATTCGTCCTGAAACTTACAACTTAAGACAATTACCCTACAAACACTTCTGCAACTGTATTTGGACCCTAGGGCAGTTCACGTTTAAACTCCCTGCACAACTATCGCGACCTCTCACTTCACAGTTCGCGCGCACGCAACACCGTCTCAAAATTCTGAACGTGACACACAGCCCGTTCACTCACGGCTGTCACACACATCAGTCCACAACACTGTTTCTTTTAGAACTGAACCGTCTAGATCACTAGCATAACTGAACCGCTGAATCTCATCCGGACTGCCTTAAATAGGGACGACTGCAGTAGTGATGGCAGATGGACTGGCCTTGCGCGCCTGACTCGTCTCTCACTGGTTGCTGTAGTCACGAGAGACCTTATATTAAAATGGCGGACAATGTCACAGTGTGTTTGCAAATAGCTCGATGGATGAAGCTACAGTAATGGAATCATTTGAGGTGATTGGACGTATATATGATACATAGAAGAATAACGAATAACGAACGTCGTTATTCGAAGAAGGAGAACAATGCCCATGCATCGGAGGATTGCTACGTACGGTATGTCATGAAGCTGGTATCATCCGAAAGTGTTTTTTGCTGTTTGTACGTTCTGACATTTACTGTCATATGAAGACTGTGCATGGGAATGAGTATTACCACTCTGTACAGCGTTCAAACAGTGTTGGGAATTTCATCACCGGCTGGTAAGGACGTGCCAAAACCACGTCAGGTACAGTGGGCAGCCTGAGAAGAAAATTAAGAAAATTACGATGGCTAATCAGAACGTATGTTACACTAGTTCGCCGCGAGAGCACGCTGTGTGTCGTGACTGTGACCAATGCGTAGCAAGCTACATTAACTGCTGACACGTGGGATAGGAAGGTTGGTGTGTTATCCCGTCGTGTTGTGTGTGTGCAGAGCGGGCTAAGCTCAATGGCGCGTCAACTGGATGTCCATTCCAAATTGCAGATGCGTGCAACAATCAGACTTCTATGCGCTAAACGGCTCAATTACACGGACATTCATCATGAAGTCACTGCTGTATATGCTGAGCGTGGAATTTCTCGCCGAGGTATTGTAAATTGGTGTAAGCAATTTGACGCTGGAAGCACGGTATTTCATGGACGAATATCGCGAAGGCAAGCCCGCAAAGTCCAATACCGTTGCAGTTATTGACCGTGTGGATGGGAACATTAGATAGAATCGGCGCATAACACTTCAGAAAATTGCAAGTATGCTGAACACTTCGTATGGCAGTGTATTTTCCAATGTTCACTAGCACCTTGGATTTCGTAAACTGTTCCAAAAATGGGTTCCACGTCTGCTCACCGATGTTCACAAGGGACAACGTTTCCAATCGTCACTGGCATTTTTTCAACGGTAGTTTGTGGAGGGCAACGAGTTTCTGCGATGAATCATTACAGGGGATGAAACGTGGGTCCACTTCTTCACTCCCGAAACAGAGAGAACATCGATGGAATGGGTGCATACCACATCACCACCACGAAAGGAGGCCAAGGTCCAACCTTCAGCAGGAAAGGTAATGTCGACACTGTTCTTTGTCATTGAGGGTGTGGTGCACATGGAATTTGTGCCAAAAGGCTCAACAATCAACTCGGCTCGTATTATCAAACGTTGAACCGGTTGCGTAAGGCAATTATAGAAAGGTGAACGCCAGTGTGATTTTGTTGCACGATAATGCAACGCCTCACACGGCCCGCCAAACGTCCGAACTGCTGCAGAGATTCAAGTGGGAGGTATGGCAACGCAATACACTCAGAACAGTCCAGACTTAGCGCTATGCGATTATCATATGTTCGGTAAGCTGCAAAAGGATCTCGGTAGACGTCGATTCCGAAACGATGAGGGGATGATAGCAGCTATCTCCAGGTGGTTACATAGCGCTGGAAGTTATTTATACGCATCCGGAATCGAAAAGTTGGTTGACCGTCCCGAGAAATGTTTACAGTCTGTTATGGACTAAGAGGAAAAGTGAACTTTCTTTGTATGTTGTCATAGCTGTGTTGCCTATGTGTAGGTGGTTTCATAAATGGCCATAACTCGGAAGTGTATCTTACTTTTTGATGCCCCCTCATAAAAAAAACATCAATCAAGGGATGCCTGTTCACAAGCAATGGTAATTCTGAGACGCCATTGAGGAATAGTTCAACTGCTCACTGGGGATATCCGTCATGAAGTGGACCACTGGGACACTTTCTTGAATCGGCAAGGCGAATATATTTAGACAGTTGATATCACCCACACATCACATTTTACTTCTTGTATGTTCACGTATTCCGAACAATAAAACGTTAAAGAAATCAACAAAAACCTCAGTTACATTTGGGCAACACTTATATTAACCGAAGTGCATTCAAAATTCTTATTTGTTGTAAACAAGTAAATTAAATCATCCTATAAACCTCTCTTGTAATTATAGTGAACATTTCTGTAAATCATAACGATGATCGTCTACTCGCTTCATTTAATTCTGACTTCGAAACGTAGGTTTCTTATGATATAAACTGAAACATGGCGCACTGAGTATCCCATATTTAAAATGACTTCTTTTTTTTGCTAGTTACTTTACGTCGCACCGACACAGATAGGTCTGTTGGCGACGATGGGAGAGGAAAGGCCTAGGAATGGGAAGGAAGCGGCCGTGTCCTTAATTAAGGTACAGCCCCAGCATTTGCCTAGTGTGAAAATGGGAAACCACGGAAAACCATTTTCTAGGCTGCCGACAGTGGGGTTCGAACCTACTATCTCCCGAATACTGGATACTGGCCGCACTTAAGCGACTGCAGCTATCCAGCTCGGTAAATGACAATTTGCGTTATGTATCCTGCAGTATTCGAACTGAAACATACTATAACACTTATACTACTTAACGAACATCCACGAAATATTATTTTCAAAGGTCATACTTTCAACAATAATAAATCCAAATCTGCATAGGTATCCCCATTATATCGTTGGCCAGCATCTTGTTTAATCAGCTGTGCAATTATTTCTATTTTAGAGAAATTTGCTACATTGCCCAACATACCAGCATCGATAAACAATCCCAAAGCACTGGAAATTGTTTTCACGACCTTAGAATGGCCTGTAGGACAGAGTCTAATGAACACAATATCACGCCTCTATGTTCTTCCAGCTTTCGTATGAGGTTTGGATGATGATCGATGACCGTTCTTTCCTTCCATTTAGCGTGCCCGTGGAATATATATATATATATATATATATATACAGTCCTCTTCCTCGTAGTCGTCAATCACAGCGTACTCCTTTTCGTCACTGTGAATGCGTGATGTTCCATCTACACTCTTCCCTTCGTCTGCCGTTATCAGTAACTTTCGAATATAGTCATCTTTCTCAGTAATAAAAGCCTTTTCCGGTCATATTATTAATCTGTAAGTATTCAAGAAGTCCTAGAAAACAAATCCATTATGTTTCCTTCAGGAGAAATAATGACAGTTCTAAAAATAATATAATACTTTGAAGAACAACAAACTTACGTAAACTGAAACGTGGGATACTCCATGCCCGAAAGCTACCACAGAGCACGGAAACAAAGCTCTGCACACTAACAAATCGTTATATTCCAATGCTGACTCCCTCCGAAAAAAGTGATGCAATATGGTGTTTACGGATCAAGAAAGCAAAGCCATCACCGTACAGGCCATGAAGGCCCCTGAAGAGGTGGAAGGTAAAGGCTTTCACCATCCCTAACCTCGGCACTTGGTGGGGTAGAGTGGTAAACTCTACGCCCGGCCGCCTTTGCCCCGAGGAATTAACTTGGTACTCATTTTTGGTGTAGGCTGCGTGAACCTCAGGGCCATGTGCACCTCCGGAAGTGGAAATTTGTTTTCTTAAATTTTGCGACTTCCTCACGGGGAATCGAAACCACGTCCCTCCGGGTGAAACGAACACGCCTTCACCGCCTCGGCCAGGCAGCCTCTGGTAGTTACGGATAGTATCAACATAAAATGATTCCGAAAATAAATTTCTCTGCCCCATATTTCCTTTCCAGGATTCATAACCAAAATATTATTAACTAACAAATATACCCCTGCTTCGCTACGGTATATTATATTGTATACAGAGTTTTACTATTCATGTCACATTATATTAAACTGCATGTATTTTAGCGTTACCGGAGAATTACCACTGGGAGGTCTCCATACTCTGATTCCGATGTAAGGTGCGCGTTGGGGAGTTTTGATGATAATAGCAGGCCACGTTTCCTACTGCCATTCGAAATCGAGTTCGTGAGCTACTATAACGGCAAGCTCACTTCCCTACTGCCGTTCACTATTGAGATGGTGAGTTTTCTTTATAATGGCAGGTTCCTTTTCCTAATGCCAGTCACAGTCAAGTTGGGGAGATTTCATTATAATCGAGAAATGCAGCTCTATCTCATGTATAAGAGACCGAGATACGACATAATGCAGAGCACGAAAGTTGCAAATCTCTCCAAATTGAGCAACGATTGTGCTATATGTTTTGTGAGACGACCTACCGTTTAACCAGCACTTACCCCGAAACGAAGGTCTGCACCGTCATTAAAATTGTATCCATTCTTCGATATTTTCGCGGCCGAAATGTTACACATATGAACACCTTGGATGTTTCCTCAAAGGAAAGTGTCCAAGTTTCGATATTAGCACTCGCATACATACGGAGAAATTAAGTAAGAAAGTAATACAGTTAGAAAGTTGAGATTAATTGAAGATATGAACAGCCGGATAGGGCACATATTACATAAATACAAAATGGATGTATTGTACAATTAAATGTCCCTCAATGAATTGTGATGCTATGAGTTACGAATTTAAGAAGTCAGTAACAGAGGAGAAATCCAGGCGCAGGGATTCTTAGGTAATCAGATAAGAAGATGACTTATGGTGTTATTTCTTAAACCTAAAGAGCCAAGGGAGGAGCAAGAAATGAAAGCAGAACACGGAAGTAGAAAACAAATATAGTAAAAATGATACCAAATGCCAGAAAACATCTTACAATGTGAAATAAGGGGCTACACTTCGCGGTACTGATGAAAAATAACAGCCACCCTTAGTGTTATTCGAAGACGATTGTAAAATCCAACGGTATTCTGCAAATGTCCCGCAGAATGGCAGCTTGAGTCTCTCTCGCCTTCTACCCAAGGAACACCCCGAGTTTACAGGAATGGTGACGAAAATGTCATTACGCTACTCCCCTGTTGGCATGCTGCCAGAGACGTTGCCATGGTAACCGGTAGGTTCGTTGTCGGTCTGCGACGGTGTCCGTCACCCAACGCAGAGCACGAAATCCGCAGAAAATAGTAATTTTCTCCGACATTTGAAGAGTAAGCGAAATTACGTACATAATAAAAATTATTTAAAATGAACGTACGTTTCACATATAGTCCGGAAATTTCAAAGAAAATGAATAGTGTATGAGAAAACATCAAGTAACTCTAGGGATCTCGCAATAAACCCTCCAGTATTTTCCGAGATTTTAAGTAATATGCATATCAAAACCTGCTGCTGGATCATTATACTCTAAATATGAAGTTTGGTCGAAATATATCCAGCCGTTTCACCGTGATGGTGGAACAGACGGACAAACAGACACTAAAAACCACTGATATAACCTTGAATTGGCCTAAAACGGATTAATAAAAAATGGCAAATAAACGAAAATTAAAGGCAGCGGACACCCTACAACTAAATTTATATAGATTCTCGCACAGTTCATTAAACCGAGACGAAGTTCTTAAACTAATCAGACTGATAGGCCCTATCCATAGTTCAGAGTTTTAATTTTCGTGTATATATGTATGTTTGTTTTATTTATTTCGGACCTGTTTCTACAATTTGATGCACTAATAACTGTCAATGGCCAATTCCGATATTTTTCTCTCAATGAGACCCATTCTTTTGCACTGAAATATTTCGTTTATCATGTTTATTTCTGTATCAGTACGTTTTTGCACTTCTAGCAAAAACAGCTTTAATACAATCCGAAATGTGTTTTTGTAGTTCTGTTTGGTACATCGCCTTTTAAATGTTACATGCAACTCATCAATTAGTGAAGTACTTGTAAACCTACGCACGGAGATTAACGTCCGTGGGAACAGTGCTATTCAATGTTATACCTAAGGCTGCAGAGTAATTGCTAATTGCTTTTGTCACACTGGACGGTTTGCGGGAATATTATCTGATTTACTTGGTATCTGACCGCATGCATTCCCGACGGGTAGGGAGTGAATTCATTCTCTGCTTCTGTCTACACATTAACCCTTTATAACACTGTAACAAGTGACACTGTGCTCTTCAATCTATATTGAACATCGTTTCGTTCATTTCATGACATATGAGTCACCAACTTTCGATTGACAAAAAGAGGATTCCATCCGGCCTCAGGTCGGATGAGAAAGTTAAAATGTTATTACCCAGTTTTCTGGGCTGTTGTATGTTAAAAGACTTTGGAAGAACAAAGTTACTACAACTGGCAACTTTTGTGACCGCTAGTAGTAAGAATGAACGTTTAGCAAATGCAATTATTAAACAGTGTTATTATCAGATCATAGAAATCACAAGAATTGTATGACCCCATTACAAGAACCATTGTATATGCACAGATTCCCCCATCGAGTTAGCTCCCTGTATAGGTTGGCAGTAGAAAGTGGGCTTCGGGTCCTAAGATAGCGGGTTCAAACCCGACAGAGGTAGTTGGGTTATTGTGGGGTTAGTGAAGTGCAGTCGTGCCGTTGTTCCGACCTGTGTGTAGCAGCAATCATGATCACTCTTCCTGTTTATGGAAATAGTACAACACTCTTCTACATGTTTACTATTTGCTTCGATAAGTTCAGATATGGCTTAGTAAATGGAAAATTATCCACGCTTGTGCTGGCTGTACTATTCACTGCTTTTAATCCTATAAGATCTGGGAATGCTCGATCTTTGTACTCCACGTGAACTTGATGAATGGCTGTCACTTTTACATCTAACACCTGTTTGGGAGCACCGTGTTTCCCATTCCTTATAAAAAGCAGTCTGGTATCCATTAGATAGATGAAAGGGAACAATATGTCTGGTTCTCCGCAAAGTTGTAGTCGTGGGTAGTTTGCTTCATATAGTATATTAGCGTGCCATTAAATCTAATATTACCTCCTTAGATCAATATTTGGAAACATTATGACGCCAGTGGAGTATTCACCGCGCCTTGCCTGAAGGTCAAAAGTATATTTTCTGTCCACAGTAATTGTCATAAGTTTGCACTCTCTCTTGGACAATGGAACTACGGTAAAGGTCGTTAGTTCGTTTATCGCTGGAATAGTGAGGAACGAACCGGATCGAGTAATACTGTTAGGGATGTTTGAAAAGAAAATTAAATTTAGGGGAATTATTTGTTAACAAGTATAATAATTTAAAAAATGATATCATTGGAACGTAAGCTGCCTCTGTGGATCAGCGGTAGAGTGTCGGCCTCCGGATCCCAAGATAGCGGGTTCAAACCCGGCAGAGGTAGTCGGATTTTTGAAGGGCGGAAAAAAGTCCATTCGACACTCCATGTCGTACGATGACGGCATGTAAAAGATCTCTGGTGACACATTTGGTGTTTACCCGACAAAATTAATTAAATCTCAGCCATAGACGCCCAAGAGAGTTTCGGTTTACTCGGTCTGCCATCTAGTGGGGGCCTAGAGTAAAACGGAACGTCGAAATTGACGAGCAGACAGCCAGATGGCGTCAAATTGAAATGTCTGCACCCGGTAGCTGAGGCCATACGATTATTATTATTATTATTATTATTATTATTATTGGAACGTACTCCGGCCGCAATGCTCGCTTAAAATAATAAAATAAAACCATAAACCAGGTATAAACATAAGTTAAAACAAGATACAAAATGTTAATAATGATATAATTAAATAATTACAAGTAGTGTTACATAATAATAACAACACAATTGCAAAGATGTGTTCATATAACTAAAACGATTCCAATACTTTAAAACCAAGATTCGCAGTGCACATAACGGTACAATGACTTGAAGCATTAACTCACAAATTTTCTTTCAGTAATTTAAAATGTTTCGTAAATTTCTCCATGCATCTAGTGGTCAGGAAAAGTACACCGATTGCACACTTTGAATAACTACAGTATAATCTATCATGAGCCACAAGCGGGAATCAACCATGACCATATCAATACGAAGTCTCTTTTGAAAATAACATTGCTGTGATCCAAGAACTATAAGGAACAAAATAATATCCTTAAATTATAGGTTGTCTGCATAACAACATGAGATATAGCTTTAAAAAGTACACAGGAGGAATTATTGAAAAATATTCTTTCTACAAGTAACATTCCACACAAGCAATATATTTCAAACAGTCGAACAATCACTTCACGAACATTCTTGAGCAAGATATGGAGACAACGGAAAGAAGAAATCGGCACTGCCAAACTAACGATTGATTACCAACCGATGCAACAAAAAATGCCCCAGATGGGAATCATGACAGTTAATGGGTTATATTACCTGAGCATCGTATTTACAACATCATCACATAGAAATATATACAGAATTACCAGGGGATTTAAGTCTTTCCTTGAAGCGTCTGACATTTTTGATAATAGGCTTCCAGAATGCTTTTAGTAATGTATCCCTATGAACAATTTCCTAATTGTTTTCTACTATCTTTCTTTTATCATACAGTGTGGTTTTGTCTAACTCCTTGGCCCAATGGTCAGCGTAAAACGCCTTCCGTTCAGCTATTTCATATCACTCGACAGCAAGGAAGATATCGATAACAACACTGAAATTAACAAGACCTTTGGTATGATTATCTCAGTAATGAAACCGTGCTTAGTCTAAAGAAGCACAAAAACATTTAGAGATTATTACCCAGACCAGTTCTATTGTACGGCAATGAAGCTAGGACTATCAGGAAGAGAGATGAAACCTGAATCATAGCTCCTGAGATAAGATTCATGAGACGTATGAAAAGATACATAAGGTGAAACCACGCGACAAGCGAGGAAATACAGGAAGTCGTTCGGGATTTCTAGTAACGAGTTTGAAGGCGACTGGCGGTGCTGTTATCAACTTGAGCACGTTCGAACGGGGAGTGATGATTCACGCCCTTTTCAATGCTAAATATAGCTATTCTTCAGTCCAAGAAATGCGCAAGAACCGTGATTTCGTGATATCCAAGAGCGAGATCAGCGCTGTGTTGAGTGAAAAAGGCAAAGACCGACTGGGCTTAATTCCAGAGGTGAAGAAACAGACAAATCCACGACCATCCAGCAGACGTACACCGGAAGTGGTGAGGAAGGCCCTTGTTTCGGGTGATAACCCTATCCCCCAAAGGACTGTCGCACGTAAATCGGGAGCGTCTGTTTCAACAGTTAACAGGACCTACAATTATAAAAGTGGCATAAGCGCCGAGTTCAAAAGCTGTTGCCTCGTCACATTTCGGAACGTCGTACTAAAGCAAGAAAGCTGCACGGGGGGCTATTTGGCAGGGGAAAGATGGAAAAACGTAGTGACATTAGACGAAGCATATATTTACTTTAGTTGCTGTAACGGACCCCGCTCGATTTACTATCGCACTAGAGAGAGAAATAAAGAAAAATCAAACATTGTATAAGGAATTCCAGAAAGGTTTTCCAAGGTGTTTCATGTTCATCGTTGGATATGCTACAGTGGCAAGTTAATCATGCGCCGTGTAGCTAATAATATGACGGTTACCTCTACAAACTATCAGCAAGAGGTTTTAACACCAATTTAGAGCACATATATCCCAGACCTCAGTGGGAGGGCGGAAAGTTAGATATGGGTACATCAAGATAAATCATCCAGCCACACATCTAGTTCGACTCGTCTGCTCTTAGAGACAATGGAGATGGAAACTGGAATCCGTGCAATTCTTCTTACTGACATTCCGGTGAAGGCACCTGATGGGTCACCCCATGAACTTCTGTGCATTTGGACTCTTATAAAGTGCTTAAGAAAATAGGCGTCCACGCACTATCAGTGGCCTCTTCCATCAGAAGGAGTGGGACAAGATAGACAGGTTAGCTCTGTGAACAAGTCTGCTGCAATGGAAATTACGTTGTAGGACTATAGCTAGCAATGCTGGCTTTCCAACTGAGCGCGCTCGTTGATGGAGACATGGCTTTCCGTAAGCTAATTACACTTCACATATCGCCCCCAGAGATCCCGAGCGACCTTCTGTATTGAATGAACTGAAGGCAGAAATATCTGAGGAAATACCAGGAGAAACACGATGATGTGTGAAGAGAATGGCTAAGGAAAGTATCCTAAAGCTTACGGTACCAGCGCAAAAGAAATCGCTAAGAGATGCCTCGAGACTGTAACAGGCCATCTGGCATAATGCCGGCTTGTATTGTCACTTCCTAACTGTTTGACTTACTTTACAAACATATATATAAAACTCTGCATTTAATTGAAAAATCTGAATATCTGCGTTTAACATGAAAATTATGAAAATTAATATTCATTAAATAAAATACACACTCGTCGAACCTTGTACTCACACTTACTTGCTACCTGCTTACTTACACATACGTTATTTGAAGGGCGCCAGCTGTCACTCAGTACAGCAATAATAGAATGAGACTCTTGACCATATCTAGGGTGTGGGGTAATAAGCTTACTTTTGACAACATACCATATAAGTTCTGGGAAAAGGAGATTGGCGTTCGGTTTCCTCATTAATTTTGAGGTTAAGATATTTTACTGTCATTGAAATAAAACTATGAATTCGTTTGATAGAACAAAATATATTCTTTAAATAATATATAAAAAATAGTGAGTCTTGTTGCGATAAAACAGATGGGAATATGAAATTATGACATTGTAACTGAAAGAAACTAGGCATGAATTTGAATTCTTCTTGACCGAACATTTAACAATTTATACGAAATATTTCCCTCACTGATTCACTTGACTGTACCTTTAACACTTTGAGTGTAATTACGACGTAATCCATTGCTCTGGTGTTTACTGTAGATGTGTCACGCCTAACGTGGTGATACATCCTTGAGACTGCTTCTTCTCCATATCATCTGACTTCTTTGTAAGTCAATATGGTATGACCTCTTGGTAGGTCCAGGGTTGCCCTCTCTGACTCCTTGGTAAGCCTTGCGTCCGCGTCTTCCACTAAGTGACGGACCAACCATTTGGTCTCACTCTCTCAATGACCAATAATGGCTCACTGAGTCTTCACACTGGTTGGCTGACCACCTAAGGCCTCTTGATCTAGTAGACTACTTCACTGTACTGCATCCGTATAAGTAATGACTGACGCTACAATGTGCATCCACCTTATATAGACGTTGGTTGACACAACTACGTAATCTCCAGAAATAACAATGACATACTCCCACCTACGCGACAGATATTACAAACAGTGGTGAAATAGCCCTCGGGCGGTCGACTCCGTGAGCGCATTTCTAAATAAATACGATGACATAGCCATGGCTTGGCGATGACTTGGCAGAATCTCCACTAATCCTGCACAATGTCCCATCATCACATCTAATCTCTGATATATACAACAATACTCACTGTACAGGTATTGAGTGTTATACTACACATACGTATACATGTATACATCTAAGTGCAATCTTGCAAGCAACAGGCAATTGCAAAATTGAATAAAACGGATAATTACAATAATAGTACAATATCACAGATAACATAATAATAATACTGACATAATAATAATAATGATAATAATAATAATAATAATAATAAAACACAGATAAAATCATGGAATAATAAAAATACAGATATCATCTTGTAACGGGATTTGAACCGTTACAGTATGATGATGACGATGAAAATATTATTTAAATATTTTAATTTGAAAATGTTACAACAGAAAATGGAGATATTTTGGTTAAAAAATTGCTGAGATTATTTACAGAGGCTTTTGAATGAGTAGTGAAATCTTGACAATCTATAACTTAATTAAAATGTATACAGATTATTTTCAACAAAGTAAATACTACGACGGTATTAATATATAATGTGAATATATTAAACATGGTTAAACAACTGTGCGGAATAAAGTCACATTTATGCCATGTATATTGAATGCTGTGTTTGCGAGATACTACATTTATCAGAGCGTTATACATGTTTCATTCGACATCATATTTACATCGAGCAATAACACGGTACTGTAGTGTAAATCTCACACGCTATCCCGTCTGGAATTTAAGCGACTGATTCACAGATTACTCAATTTTATAAATATAACAGTAGATGTAAAGTGAGGAAGCTTCATAGTATATGACATGGTATCGTGAGCGCATGAAATTCCTCAGTTCTGGGTAGACTGCGACCACACCTATATTCAGTTAATTATCTCCCCTTTGACGTTATAATTTCCTAGAACGCAGAACCAGAAATAGCCTAACATATCTGACTAATTGCAGTTCAAACACACATACTGAAACCTCTCTTATTTTCATATATCTAGATCTTTACCTTCCTGTCATTAAATGTTCCCGCCTAACACACGATCATATTACACAAGGTTAATCTATTCTACCCAAGCACTCTATCTAGAATTCACAGACGAGGGAGTGGCGTTTCCTTGAAAGATAAAAATTCATTACCGTCCACTCAAGAGGAATTCAGGTATGTTGAACACAAAATTGTTAACTAGAGTAGAAAACCGCTATGACGCGTTTGTTGAAGAACATACTTGCCCGCACGTTATAGTTCAACCACCGTACATCGGAATATGACCTGTACAGTGACAAATGAAAGTGGGGAGGGGATGCAAGGACAAGAGAGGTTGCTACAACATTCTACCCGCGTGATAAACTTGCCTTTTACTCCCCATTCTTCACACGATCATTTTGACATTTTCACTCACAGACTATGGTTTTTTTCAGCGACATCATGCACACCCAGCGAACTCGGAATTCAACACTATGCGCAACTAAACTTCTGCCTGTTTGTACCGTTGCCTACACTTATTGACGGAAAGAGAGACGTAGTAAGGGCTTTGCAGGCTGGTTATAAGAATATCGCCGCTTGCCTGGACAAGGATTCATAGAAAAGCACAAGCTGCAAATAGCTCAGGAATTTGTTTCCGGTTACTTCTGTGATATCCAAGGAACACAGTCCTACATCCCATAAGACCAAGGCTAAATTATTTATTGTAATGTATTGTTTTCTGATTTCTGTGTCTTTCAAAGGATGAAATAATTGCTTAGTTAGAACGTAAGCGTGATCGTCGTAGTGAAATGAATGTACACCAAATAGTTAAACAAGATGTTTTACCGACCACCGTTGATCAGGACGTTGATACTCTGTCTGGAACTACTGAATGCAGAGTAGGAATCGGGGTAAAGTGAGTTCTAACAGTATGTTAGCAATCCTGGAAATTGTATTTCGTCGTTTTTCATTATTAAGCTGACTAATTCACTGACGTTCGGATATAAAATTTCAATAATAAATTTATGGGTAATGTTAAATGTTATTACCCATAAATACAAAAGTGTTAGCAGCTTCTTAATGAATGCCAAGAAGATGATTATTATTTAACAAAGATGAAACAAAGAAGATACTGTACATAGCAAATAGGAAATTCCACACACACTCTCCGCAGTGACATCGGCCATGTGTTTTCGAGGGAAGGTGATCTGTCAACCTGATCTGGTAGTCCGTGAGGAAGGTGCACAAACTTTGCTGTCAGCTGTTGTCTGCTGGATCTCACAGTGTTTGATGGGGAACGTGATGGAATAAGCAGAGTGGTTCAATGTGATGTGTCTCCCACGTTGTCTTTCAGAATGAAGGAAGGTTTCAATCGATCGATGCTAATTGTTTGTTTTCCTGATGACATCTCCACTTCGAAGTGCTTGTCACTGTGAGATAGAGCTGGATATGGCCCGTCATATGTTGGCTAAAGGGGTGTTCTAACAGCATCATGTCGAACGAAAACGTACTTGCTTGTCATCAGAACTGGATGAATCTTCTTCTGGTCATGATGATCAATGGGAACTGGCTTTAGGCTGCTCATCTGTTCTTTCAATTTGGAAACGAAGGCTGGGATGTCAGTTACTAACATTTGTTAATTGATAAATGCTCCTGGTAACCTGAGTGCTGAACTGTAAGTCATTTCCGCTGGTGTAGTGCCAACTTGTATAATGACGTACGAGCGAAGGCCTAATAAGACTAGAGGAAACTTCAAAACCCAGTCGGCATACATCTATGTTTTAAAGCAGACTTCAATTGAGGGTGCCACCGTTCAATTCTTCCATTTGCCGTTGGATGATATGCCGCAGTTTTGATGTGGACGATGGACAGTGCGCTAGTGAGACATTTGAATAGCTGACATTCAAATTGCCTTTCATGGTCCGTAATTATGGTTTGAGGCACGCCGAAATGCGAAATCCACGTTGACAATATAGCAATTGAAACTGTTTCGGCTGTGATGTCAGGGAGTGGCACTGCTTCCGGCCATCGTGAGAAAGTATCAATAATTGTTGGCAAGTAGTGATATCCTTGCGATGGAGATCAGGGTCCAACAATGTCAACATTAATATGACTGAACCTTGTTGTAATTAAAGGATACCGTCCTACTGCACTGTTGGTGTGCCTCCAGACTTTACATCGTTGGCAAGGTATACATGCTGATGTCCAAGTCTTCAGGTGCTTGTTTAGTTATGGTCAAATGAAGTGCTTTCTAACTAAATTGATGGTAGCTTGATCGTGCATCGAATTTAAAATTGCTTGTCGGAGGTGTTGAGGTACATATGGGCGAACTCTATATTCTGACATGTCGCAAACAAGTTCATTTCCATTTGGTAACGTTATTGTTTGAAGTGCAAGTGACGTAGAATTCTTAAGGTGTGTAAGCTCTTCATCACATTGTTGGCTCTCTGCGATATGTTCCTTGGTGATGGCTGGAGGTATAGTGATTTCGTTAACAAGTGTCATCTGCGATGTTTTCCTTTCCAGTATATAACGTATGTCCGTGGTGAACTGACGAATAAAACTAATGTGGCGGATTTGACGTGGAGAATCCTTGTCTGAACGTTGCTTGAACATGAAGGTGAGTGGCTTGTGGACGGTATAAATCAGAAAATCACGTTCTTTGAGCATGTACTGAAAGTGCGTTAGAGTACAGTAGGCAGCGAGGAGTTCCCTATCACAGGTTGAGTAGTTTTACTCTGTGTTTGTCAGTTTCCTGGAGCAAAATGCTAATGGTTGCAAATTATTGTTTTTGATTTGCTGTAGAGCTGGACCGATGGCAAAATCTGAAGCGTCAATCATCAAAAGTAGTGGTACATTTGAAGTTGGATGCGTCAGAAGTTTTGAGTCTGGAAAGCTGGTTTTTAGGACATTAAAGACATGTCGAAGATTTTCTGTCCAAACAATTTTCCTGTTATCGTTCTTCTTAGCTCCATGGATAAGGTTCAAAATCTCTGCTTGTTTGTTGGCTGAGTCTGGGAGTGCTCTTCGCTACAAATTAACCTGCATACCGGCTGAAGTTACATCAGGCCGTAACACAGAAAAAACAAGGCGGGCATCGGTGGGCAATATTAGAGTTTGAGGACTAGGTTATGCGTGCTTTATTCCTAGTTAATTAAAGGAAACGTCACAAGTCGAACGTCATGAAGTGCAAGTAACTAACTCAAAATATGAATAATTATACACCAAAAGTAGCGTTATCGCGTAATTCTACTGTAAATCCAATTTTAATTTCAGTGGGAGAATTACTTTATTAACGCCAGGTTGAAACAGACTCACCATATAATATTTTCAGATATACAACTCCGGACGGCAAATAAGATAAATAGGTGTCAAGAAATAGCATTATTAACCTTACATCAAATACCATGCAACCACACAAGTACCAACATCCCATTATGTAAGAAAAACATGTAAAGAAATACATTTCCCGTAAAAAGTCAATAATAATAATAATAATAATAATAATAATAATAATAATAATAATAATAATAATAATAATAATAATAATAATAATAATAATAATAATAATAATAACAACAATTAATACAGAAAAGTAGAGATTACTTAATCGAAATATTTACCTTAGTACTGGATAATGCATCTACTTGCTGCTTAGTTTCATCTGTTTGCGTATCTGCAGTTTCAGTTCATTAGGATCATCAACTTTCCTTTTCGATTTTCGGCTTGCTAGTTTCCTGGCCATGTTTCTAGAAGCACTGTTTCCTTCTAAGACTTGAATACAATCCTTTATAGAATTGTTAGAGAGAATTTTGATGCATTTCTTAATAATATATTTTAATGGGGTACCACATTTGCAGACATCATCCCAGTTACAAATTATGCATTCACTTAGCTGCATGCCTAAGGTTGACAATCCATACTGCTGACTGTCTAAGTTTAAAAACTCCGGTTCATAACCTTCACTAATCAGAACCTGGAACAGTCTGAACAGATCAGTACACAGAAATACAAGAATGGGTAAGGAGCGCTTCAGTCCACCACGGTTTACCAGAGAAAAGTAGGAATATAAATCTGTATCACAAAGTTCTTCTTCTGACTGCAGCGCTTGCAAACAATCAAAACAGTTATTACCTAACCTTTCTGTAACTATTAAAAGTAACGTAGCTTGCAATACAAACAAAAACGTTGCTTGTCTCCGGGGTAATTGCAATACTGTCCAAATCTCCTAGGGCTGTTTCCAAAGTTTCTAAGCTTTCAATGTTGTTTTCTAACTTTGCAACTTTATTAATGGCCAATGAGAAATATTTCAAATAATACTCTCCATGTTGTACAGACTTAAGTTTCAGTATACTCAGTACTTTAAGTTTCCCCTCAGATTCTAAACTCTGCTCTACTGATACATTGTAGGTACATCCACTTAGCTGTCTGTAGGAACAAAACATTCCGTCCTATCCATCATATTGCATTTTGGCAGTATGCATGTATGTATGTATGTATGTATGTATGTATGTATGTATGTATGTATGTATGTATGTACTGTACCCGAAAAAGTGTTTATATCTTTGAGGCGCTTGATATTAAATTAATGAGCATAGATTCTATCTAGGGAGTGGTTTTATCATTGGAGTTGGTACAGAGAGGGGTATAGTTATCAATCTTAAATATTTTTTTGATAATCTGAATTTATTGATTATTGAAAGCAAGTTGATATCACCTTCGTACAGCAGCATAGAAGTGTTGTGGCTGGTTAGCAACTCCGAGTCCTGAGATGGCGCCGGATACGGCCTGCTTGGATGAGAAGTTCTAGAATTTCTCGAAGTTCTGGAATGTCTCGAAGTTCTGGAATGTCTCGAAGTTCTGGAATGTCCCAAAGTTCTGGATGCACATGTTCAGAGTTCGATCTGAGATGTGATTCATATGTGAGTTTTCTGGACGGCACTCCACACATTCATGGCACTGCTTAAACAGATACAACCTTTCAATGATTGTTACTACACTTTTAACATTGAATCGAAAACGTCCTGCAATAATCACTGGAGAACAAGATGATTTTGAAAAGCTTACAGTAAATCAGAATGTTCTGTAGGATTACAGTACCACAGTTCTTAACGCATAGTTTCTGAAGATTTAGAACCCATTGGTACATTGGGAAGGAACTGAATAAATGAAATAACACTCTGAAACTGTTCCGTCAATAGGCAAAGCGAATAATGATATTTGAAAAAAGTCTAATTTCGTAAATTATGGATTCACTCAAAATGTTGGAAAGTTCTGTGCTATCTGGGAACGTGACATGCGTATTCTGAGTTATCACAGTCTTTCATGACGATAAGAATCTAAACACAAGTCCCGATGCAGCACTTGGAAAGTATTGAATATTTTTGCAATTAAAGGTTATGTTTCAAAATTCTTCACAGAACGTAAATTCGAGGGGCACTTAGAAAAAAACGTCATATCGTTCACACGAAAGTTCATGTTGGTAGGGCACAAGTTCAACCTACACGTTCGGAAAATTTCTATGTTCACGAAAATATGAGTTCGAATAATTTCGAAACATAAGTTCCAACGTGGTACACAACACTCATGAAAATTCTAAGTTCTTTCAATCATCGTCGGATAGCCAAGTCCCAACGCGGCACTTCAAGAACATAACAGAGTCCCTACGTGGCACTTTAAGAAAATAACAAAGTCCAATGTGACATCGAAGAATATGACAAAGTCCCTATGTCACTTTAAGAAAATAACAAAGTCCAATGTGACACTCGAAGAATATGGCAAAGTCCCAACACGACACCTTGAAAAAATAACGAAGTTCCAACACTTGGATTTCGAAGACATTTCAACTATAAGTTCGGTACACACAATGCTCCTCCCGTCACCCGTGTCGCAGAGACGGTGGAGCGACAGATACTGAACTCGTAGGTCGGGTGGTCCTTTTATACCCGTTCGCATGGAAGTGTCTAGAACCCGGGTATTATCTACCCTTATATCTCCTAAAGTATTGGGTGGATTTCCCTGAAATCTTGACAGATTGCGTCCATAGTAATGGTTTTTATGGTGGCAGTGTCGAAGTAGCGATAGTTTAGCGCAAAACAGACTTTTGCAGGTAAGCTAGGACATTACCATATATGGTCACGTATAGCGTGCTCAAGGAGGTCACGTCACTTGCTGCGTACGTCATTGAGTTCGGCGGGTTGCATACCTTCCACCTCGCGCGAAGTTCAATATACATACTTCGGACTTCTCTCGTAGCGGCGTTCCCGGTACATGTCCCCTCCTCTCAGGGTAAAGAAAATTCGATAATGATTTTCTTTATGCTTCCTTCTCGAAGTATGTTTTTAAGCTGGAAGCATTATATATGCCTCCGGTGGTTCCATCTAGTTTATCCAGTCTGTACGCGGCATTGGTGAGGTTTTCTCCAATTTTATAAGGTCCTATAAACAATGGGCAAAACTTTGCATATACTCTTCTTTCGGGATGCGATACCGCTCGTTTGCGAATGAGTACAAGATCGCCGACCTGCAATGGTTGTCTAAAAGCACGACGTCGTTGTCTTCTCTCCCTAAGCTGTGCTGCATGTCTTAGCTTGCCTAAGGCATTTCCTATCCTAGTTTGTTGGTTAATGTCCACCTCAGGGAGAGCGTGTAACCATTAGCCCCATGGACGGTCAGGTGTTATGCCTCTATGAAGTCTCAGTGGAATGTCCTGAGTTGATTTGTGTGTCGTAGAGTTTAAGATTTCCTGCATGATTGGAAGTACCTCTATCCATTTCCAATGTTGGGATCCACAGTAGATTCGACAGAACTTCGCGATTTCTCGCATTACCCTCTCGGCAGGGTTGGCCTCGGGGTGTCGTAACGAATTCATGATATGTCGTATTTGCATGTCTTCCAATGCTACTCGAAACTCGTCAGATGTAAACTGGGTCCCGTGGTCAGTCAAGAGGAACTCAGGCTTCCCGACCTCTGGTATAATATTTCTCTTGAGTCGCCTTAGGATATTAGCAGTGGTGGATGTTTGTATAGGCAAAAGCATCGTGTGTTTTGAGAATACATCAACTACCACAACGATGTGCCTATTGCCTCGAGTTGCCTTGGGCAAAGGGCCGTAGATGTCTAAAGCTAACACCTTTCGCGGTTGCTCTGGGATGATTGGTCTAGGAATCTCTCGTAGTCGTCGGTTGTTAGGCTTAATCCTCTGACATAGCCTTACCTTTATATTCTTTAAATACATGTAGTCCAAAATAACAGAAGGGCTTAATGATTTACTTTCTTATTTATTATATAATGTATGTCTTAACCTTACTGGATTTGGTATCTGTATTTTTTTTATGTTTCATGTTTAGTTTAATACTTTAATATTATAAACATGTAGTTACTGTGATCATAAATCTGTATTGTATTATAAGAAGACGCTACATAAAGGGGCTTTTCAGCCTCAGTGGCATGTAAATCATGATCAATAAATTCAATTCAATTCAATTCAAATTCAATAGATCGCAAGTTTTGATGATCTCGCGGACATCCCGTCTCATATATTCCCAAGTGAATTTCTCCTCAATAATGCTGGTGACTTTATCTGTGCCAGCATGTCCTGTAATAGAATGGCAGTGCCAAATTATTGCAGAGCGGAATTTAGGTGGGGCATAGATCCTACTCTTAGTTTTTGCCCGATCTACATATTTGCATATGAGTCCACCATAGTAGAAATTCCTTAGAAATTCCTCATCGTCATCATTCATTACTTCAATGGGCTGGACCGTTATTTCTTCCATGGGATTTCGACTTAAGGAGTCCGCAAGTGTGTTCTTTCTTCCAGGCCGGTGTACAACAGTAAAATTAAACTGCTGAATGAACAGCACCCACCTGGTCACTCTCTCACTGGCAAGGTCTGATGACATTATAAACGTGAGTGCATTATGGTCGGTGTAAACTGTAACTGGGTATCCGAAAACAATCTTTTGCCAGTACTGTAACGAATAAACAATTGCTAATGCCTCCAATTCTGTCACGGTGTATGCCTTCTCATGAGGCTTGAGTTTTCTACTCATGAAATAAATGAATAATCTGGAGTTGGGATTAGCTGGGTCAACTTGATACAGTACTGCCCCAATCCCAATCGTACTAGCATCACATTCGATGTTGAACGACCATTCAAAGATCGGATATGACAATTTAACACAATTGCTAAGTATTTCCTTGGTGGCTAAGAATGATTGTTCGCAATCCTCTGTCCACTTCCATCGATTATTCTTTCGCAATAACTGTTGCAACGCAGCTACCGTTTCTGTATACTTTGGGCAATGCTGGGAAAAGAACTGACAAAGCCCTAAAAATTGTCGGACCTGTTTAATCCGAATCGGCTTTGGAAAGTTCAAAATACATCCAATTTTTGCTGGGTTGGGCTTAATGCCATCTCCACTAATCACGTGGCCAAGGAACAGAACTTCTGTTTTAAAAAATTGGCTCTTCTTCACATTTATTTTGAAATTCTTGGCTTCTAGTTCTTGCAATACTTTATGGACATCTTTTTGATGTTGCTCTAATGTTTCAGAGGCGATCAGGATCTCATCAACATAAATAGTGGTTATAGACTTCACCTCCTCAGATAGTTGATTTTCTGACGCCCTAATCAATACGGCTCCTGAATTTCGAATTTCAAATGGAAGTCGTTTAAAGGCGTATGTGATGTTGTCAAAAATGAAGCCTTTAAACACTTTACTCTCATCATCCAGCACGATGGGAAAGTAAGAGGAAGTCATATCCAGTAGGGTGAAGTATTTCTTCCCATAAAATTTTCGGATAATGTCTCTAAGTAAAGGTGGGTGGTCATACTCCATGACTAATCTCTCATTTAAGATCCTATCATCCAAACATACCCGTAGACTACCGTTGGATTTTCGGACTATAGCCAAAGGGTTGACGTAGGGTGTGACGCACCTTGATATTATCCCATCTTGCTCCATCTGTTGGATGAGCGTTCTCGCTTCGGCTCTATACTTCTCCGGTATAGGATAGGGACGTTTTTTATATGTGGAAGTATCTTTGACATCCAGATGATATTTAAAATCTGGGATCTCTCCGGGTTTGTCATTGAACACTTCTGGATAAGTCTCGAAGATTTCCTTGACTGAATCCGCAACGTCTTTGTTGGCCACTGGGTCTTCAATCACACTGATTATGGAGCTGACATAGTCTGGACCGTCATCGTACATTTCATCTATCAGTGTACATATTCGACGGGTCCCACTTCATCGGATCACCCTCTTCATCTCCGACTGGCGCAGCATCGCTATTACTACCATCGAATTCTTGTTGTGGGGTATCTATCCCTTGTATCTGACCATCGTCTCCTTCGATCAGCTGCAATTCTACAGGGTCAACGTTATAGAATGTAATGACGTTTGCCATGTAATCAATCACTCCTCCATATTTGATGAGAACATCAGATCCAAGGATAACATTAAATTTCATCTGAGAGATTACTAGGAAGACGTGCTCAAATTGAACATGTCCCACGACGAATTCCATAAAAGTCTGTAATTTACATTTAATGCACTTATCTGGAACAATCCCTTTCATCCTAAGTTGGGAAACAGGCATCACAAGTACCTCATGTCTTTCCTTTATGGCTTCTAATAGTCTAGCTGAAATGAGGGAGGCTTGAGCTCCTGAATCTACTAACGACATAACTTTAATGTTGCCAACCCTGATGGTGATTACTGGCAGGCTACGTTGGTTTCTTGGCCTAGACGGTGTCATGTTTTCATGGAGTAGTTCCGAGTCCTCTATGTGCCAATAATGTACCTGAGTTACGTAGAGCGGTTCTTCCCTCCTTCCGTTTTCAGGCAATCCTTCTAAGAGAATATTGGAGTTTTTTGCACCCGTTGTGTTAAGGTCCGGGGCGGGCGTTTCGTTTCTCCTACCAGCAGATTCCTGATACTCTAATGAAGCGGCTCCTCCTTGATCCTCACCTTTCCGCTGTTCTTTCAAGTACTCTTGAGTATCTCGCCATCGTCTATTCAATTCATCTGGATAAGAAACCCTATCCTCTACTTGTTGGGCCTCTGTTGGCTTCTTCCACGTTGATCTATTTAGGTACGGCGTTTTCCCTTGGTCCGGCCGTCCCTTATACCCTCGATATCGGGTAGGTGTGTTTCGTCGAGTAGGTAGTTCCTTTTGTATGTCCGGGTCAGGACGTCCCTGTGTCACAATAGCGACAAGACTGGTAGTCATTTCTTTAGTCTTACTCCCTTTAGGTAAATATTGAGCATGGGCTGTGTCTAATCTACGAAGTGTCCCATCCATTTGTTCTAGATATTGTATATTAGCAGCTATCATAATCTCCTGGACTTGGGCTAGGAATTGTGGCGTGATCGCTTGGATCAACTCTTATTCAGGCAATGGTGCGTCAAAAATTTCATCTTCTTAAGTTGCCCGATGAAATAATCTGAGTAACGGGATGTGTTTATAGAAGTATTATACTTGTTAGCATATAACTGTAATTTAATTAAATGTTGCGTCTCTGAATTCCAAAAACGTTTTAGTAGAGCTTCTTTGAACTTAGAATAACTGTTAAAGCAAGATTCAAAAGCGGAATACCATGATAGAGCGCGTCCCTCTAGCAACTTGGAAGCGACACGGAGCTGTCGATCGGGACCGACTTTATTCTCTTGGAAATATTCTTCAGTGTTGAGTAGAAATTCCCTAGCGGTGTATTCCTCCTTCCCAGAGAATTTAGCAGGTTTTTCAACGGCCATTCGGATGATAGTGGTAATGTTTGTGTTTTCGTTAGTTTTCAATAGACTAGATGAAAATAAGGGAATATCCTTCAGTTCTAAATTGGAGACCTTACTACAAATTGTTTCTATCTGTCCCTGTAATTCTATTTTAACATCCTTCACCTGTTGTTTAATAGTATCTTCTACCACCTTGACTTCATCTTGGAGGTCCTTCTTTAGTTGAGATACGTCTCGACATATACGCGTAACCTGAGTGTGCGTAGTATCTAATTGAGACGAAAACTTTTTATCAAACTCTCCCTGTTTACTCTTTATAAGACTGACTTCATTATTTACTCTTTGGATGTCAGTTTTAAGCGTGTCTCTAAGATTCTCCTGAATGGAGGCTATCTAACCTGGGTTAAGGATAATTGTGAATGTGATTCTTGAAACTGAGTTCGTAAGTTCTTTAGTAATTTCTTGAGAAATTGGAAGAACAGCTTTGAAGTCATCTTTAAGAAGACCTACAACTTGGGTTTTAATTTCTTCTTTCATGACCTCTATCCTACTTTTTAATTGGACATCTATTACGGAAATTTTTTCATCTACCCTAGCGTTGGACTCTTTAAATTTTTGTCCAATACGAGCACCAGCCTGAGTAAGTCTTTGTTCTAGGGTGGCATTTGCTTCTACAAAAATTTTATCTACTTCCGCATTATTTTGAACTACGGATTCCCTAAGTTGACGTTCAAGGTTAGAACTAGATTCATTAAGTTGATGTTCAAGATTAGAACTAGACTCATTAAGTTGTTCTTTCAATGACTGTTCAAGATTAGAACTAGATTCATTTAATTGCTCTTTGGTCTCAACGATCCTACGTTCTAAGTTTTCAGTTGCTACTTTCATACTGAGCCTAAGGGCTTCAATCGCTGCCATAATCTCCTCCATTTTATTAAAATATAAAACGCTAGTACCAAGTACAGAAATAATGATTGATACACTCAAAAATATTTAAAGATCTTTCAAAACTTGCATTCAGTCAAAGTTCAAAGTCTTAAGTCCTACTGCCAATGTTTCAATTAGTTAAACCAAGTCTTTGAAATTAATGCAAATCACTTCTACCAAGTCACTTAAATTATGCACTTATATTTCAGTTAAGTTAGTGTCCACTGAAATTTGCAAACACTCCTACTCTGATTGAAATTAGTCACCATAGCTTGGGCTGTATGTAAGTCTTTCATGTTAAGCTCCAATGAAATCGGGCCCCTAAAGGTGGGCGCCACGTATATTACCTCCTCTCTGTAAACGGAAAAGTGTTTATATCTTTGAGGCGCTCGATATTAAATTAATGAGCATGGATTCTTTCTAGGGAGTGGCTTTATCATTGGAGTTGATACAGAGAGGGGTATAGTTAACAATCTTAAATATTTTTTTGATAATCTGAATTTATTGATTATTGAAAGCAAGTTGATGTAGAATTTCTCGAAGTTCTGGACTTTCTTACAGTTCTGGAATGTCTCGAAGTTCTGGAATGTCCCAAAGTTCTGGATGCACATGTTCAGAGTTCGATTTGAGATGTGATTCATATGTGAGTTTTCTGCACGGCACTCCACACATTCATGGCACTGCTTAAGCAGATACAACCTTTCAATGATTGTTACTACACTCTTAACATTGAATCGAAAACGTCCTGCAATAATCACTCGGAGAACAGGATGATTTTGAAAAGCTTACAGTAAATCAGAATGTTCTGTAGGATTAGTCACCACAGTTCTTAACGCATAGTTTCTGAAGATTTAGAGCACATTGGCACATTGGCAAGGAACTGAATAAATGAAGTAACTCTCTGAAACTGTTCCGTCAATAGGCAAAGTGAATAATGATATTTGAAAAAGTCCAATTTCGTAAATTATGGATTCACTCAAAATGCTGGAAAGTTCTATGCTTTCTGGGAACGTGACATGCGTATTCTGAGTTATCACAGTCTTTCATGAGGATAAGAATCTAAACACAAGTCCCGATGTAGCACTTGGAAAGTATTGAATATTTTTGCAATTAAACGTTATGTTTGAACGTCCCTAAGTTTCAAAATTCTTCACAGAACGTAAATTCGAGGGGCACTTGGAAAAAACGTCATATCGTTCACACGAAAGTTTATGTTGGTAGGGCACAAGTTCAACCTACACGTTCGGAAAATTTCTATGTTCACGAAAATATAAGTTCGAATAATTTCGAAACATAAGTTCCAACGTGGTACACAACACTCATGAAAATTCTAAGTTCTTTCCATCATCGTCGGATAATCAAGTCCCAACGCGGCACTTCAAGAAAATAACAGAGTCCCTACGTGGCACTTTAAGAAAATAACAAAGTCCAATGTGACACTCGAAGAATATGACAAAGTTCCTATATCACTTTAAGAAAATAACAAAGTTCAATATGACACTCGAAGAATATGATAAAGTTCCTATGTCAGTTTAAGAAAATAACGAAGTCCAATGTGACACTCGAAGAATATGACAAAGTCCCTATGTCACTTTAAGAAAATAACAAAGTCCAATGTGAAACTCGAAGAATATGACAAAGTCCCAACACGACACCTTGAGAAAATAACGAAGTTCCAACACTTGGATTTCGAAGACTTTTCAACTATAAGTTCGGCACACACAATGCTCCTCCCGTCACCCGTGTCGCAGAGACGGTGGAGCGACAGATACTGAATTCGTAGGTCGGGTAGTCCTCCTTTTATACCCGTTCGCATGGAAGTGTCTAGAACCCGGGTATTATCTATCCTTATATCTCCTAAAGTATTGGGTGCATTTCCCTGAAATCTTGACAGATTGCGTCCATAGTAATGGTTTTTATGGTGGCAGTGTCGTAATAGCGATAGTTTAGCGCAAAATAGACTTTTGCGGGTAAGCTAGGACATTACCATATATGGTCACGTATATCGTGCCCAAGGAGGTCACGTCACTCGCTGCGTACATCATTGTGTTCGGCGGGTTGCATACCTTCCACCTCGCGCGAAGTTCAATAAACACTTCGGACTTCTCTCGTAGCGGCTTTCCCGGTACAGTATGTATGTATGTATGTATGTATGTATGTATGTATGTATGTATGTATGTATGTATGTATGTATGTATGTATGTATGTATGTATGTATGTATGTATGCATGCATGTATGCATGTATGTATGCATGTATGTATGTATGTATGTATGTATGTATGTATGTATGAAAAATCATATTTACTGCAGAGGTACCTACCCAACACAACCGTTGCTGCAAGCAATATATGTTTCCTGGGTCATTTTGCAATTTGTGACTGATATGTGCCAGATTCTCAACTCGTGAAGTTTTTGCTGGGGTACACGTGAGTCCTAGGTTTATCAATCTACTCTTAGAACAGTTGAAACATTAAAAATATCAATAACAAGTTTTGTGATTAGTCTTTGAAAACTCTTTAGAAATGAAATCTTCGGATCATCAGGGCCACTGATAGGATGGGCATTATCAATTCGAGTGTATTTGCCATTCGTTGGGTGCTGCACGTTGCAAAATTTCCACCACTTAGTAATGACTTTCAAAAACTGTACAGTCTTAATCGAAATCTCCACCCCTTGATTGTTTAGCATTTCCAATGCAGCGATATTCTTTAGATTGAAAATGTTAACTGCTAGGGTAACATTCTGCCCCTCTATAGAAGATGGATATAGGGCTTTCCTGCATAAAACTGGTGCCAACTTGATAACATAATTTATTAGAATGAAATAAATCCTTTAAATCGTAAAATTTGGCTGCAACAGTGGTGTATTCACAGTTAACGGCTGCACCATCAGTAATACTTGACATGCCAGCAATTACATCAAATATTTCCTGAACATTAAGGATGTTAAAGGTCTCATTGGGTCTATTTAACCACTTATTCCTAATACACTTTAGTAATTGTACATTAGGCTATCAAACAAAATAAATATGCACTTTGATGAATCGTACGGGTTAGGTATACATGGTTTTAAGGAACCACCACATAAGAGTTCAAAGATTTTCCTGGTGGTCTAATGATTGTCACATATTAAGCAAACAACATCAAGTCCTATTTCATGCATCACTTTTATAACTTCATTAGTTAGATTTAAAAGATTGTCAGCATTAATGTTCTTCGCAGGGAAAAGACCTATCACATCCTTTATATCAGAAGATAAGGAAGAGTATGTGAAAACCTGCCGTGGTATTTGCTGGGTCTGCTTGCGAAGAGTTTTCCGCCACTACATAAATCTTACCTGATTTGTACGAGAACTTATAATTTACATAAATCTCATCCAACATCACTGCTACTACTTTTTCATGTTCTTAAGAAGTTTTACTTTTCCTTGCAAGAATGCTTTCTCTGAAGGCCCAATGCCTATTTTAGTCAAACATTTCCTCAAGTATACCGGGTGAGGCAAAGTCATCACATTCGTAAGCCTGAGGAAATGATATGCAGCAGGGAATGAAAATGGAATAGTTGGAGCCCATACTAATAATTCTGCAGAATAACGTACCTGATTTGTTTCACATAATTCCAGTTGCTCTATTGTACATTTTATTTTATTAATTTTCGGTTTGTTGGAGTCACTGTCCACTTTAAGAGCATCTTTTGCAAAATTTATTAACATAATTAGTCTTTCACTGATTGTAACACTTGGGCCGATGACCTTCGATGTTAAGCCCCTTTAAACAACAAGAACAAGCAAGATTGTAACACTAGATCCTGAAAAATTTCCAAGGTGACTTACCGATGAATGAAACTTGCTCCTTCTATTTCATTTCAAGCCTTCATGTCCTTCACTCTCCAAAGTCCATCTGAACTGTGGAGTTGGTATAGTAATGTTTCTATGGTACACTTGAACATCTAAAGAATTCGTCACCTTAAAACTCACCGAAATTGATGGAATATCATCCTCTTGTAATTTATAAAAGAGAACATACTCCTCATTTTCACTTACAATAAATGAGGTTAGGTTTCGTTTACGCACCTCAGTTGTAAAACAAAAGACAAAGACAAAGAAACCTCCATACAGGCCATGAAGGCCCTTGGAGGAGTGGAAGGTAAAGGCTTGCACCATTGTTAACCGCGGCACGTGATGGGGTACAGTGGTTATCTCTACGCCCGGCCGCCTTTGTCCCCAGGAATTAACCTGGTACTCATTTTTGGTGTAGGCTGAGTGAACCTCAGGGCCATATGCAGTTGTAAAACACTCGACATTATCAATTATATCATTTTTGCACCACTCTTGAAAATTATTTTCGTCCCTCAATCGTACCTCTTGCTTACGAATTTCGGTATCTTTTCGAGGCTGGATAACTTTTGTAGTCAGGTACGTTGTCTGATTGGGGAAAATGCTAGGATAGGCATCAGTAGTTAACTTTGGAACTTTGCGTGGCACTCGAACTGGATCACCACTTTCTATGGGTATAATGTCTTCCCTAACAATACATTTAGGATCAAAATTATTAATACATACAACACTATTATCATTTGGTTCGGTGTTTTTCCTGTGAATGCACCTAACCAATGTTTACCTCAATACTGGGTCTTTGGGAAGTTTGAACGCTGAAACTTGTACACTATCCCTATAATTGGACATCCAGGCACACAGCACATACGACACACAGTATTAAACTATACACATATTGCTCAGTTAACTGAAAATATAAAGAAAACACTTTTAGTGAAGAACATTAGGACAATAACCTAATCACCACGTAAATTGCTCAAATAAATAAGCTTTGTAGGAAGAAACAGCTTCTTACGGCACTGAAAGAGGCTCCATACGTTCTTTAAGGCTACAAATATATAAAATATACGATTAATGATTTTAAAATTCCGCGTAATTATTTAACAACAACACGAATTCTACAGTCAAAACGAGCACATGGTAGCACACCGATATCCGCCATACTGGACAGTTTCGATAGGTCGGTTAAGGTCTGAGATATTGTAGTTGGTCTTGGTTGTGCCATCTCTCGAACTGTCCGCTGGCAACTGGCCCTGAACAGACATTGCTGCACCTGAAATGCGCACTTGGTTACGTCGCAACTGCACTGCGTGCTGCGGAATGTCATTTCTAACGTACTGTAGTTTCGCCAATGTGTTGTCGTGAATGTGCTGTGTCGTGGCTCATACAGACCGAGGCCGGACAACGCTATTCAATTGACTCAAATGAGGATGACGTTCAATGGGAAGATGGCGACGCCAAAATGATGAATAGACGAACAGATAAATAGATATATCAGGACATGCAATTACTGTAATGACTTTAATATTTTATTGAAGACATTAACATTAAATTGAGAACAAATGCAGGTCACTTTCGTTTACTATTGTAGGTAGAGTTTCGGATGCTTTGCTACAACATGTGAAGATTATTACAAGTTTCATAAAAAAGGAATATTTTGTTCAGTTCGGGAGTGCATAATTATGTGGGATTAATTTCTTGTAAACAAGTGTCAAATTAAAGCCAAATTTAAGTTTTAATTGTATTTTCTAAAATTGGGGTGCGAGGATTATTCGATGGCGTTATATACGGTATTCCTTCCTCCTAAAGTTATGACAAACATCAAGAAAGCTTGTAATATTTTGTGATTGTTTTTATTAAGGCCACAGTCAGGGGCCTCCGATTTTACGTGGAACCGAAGTACAGGGACGTTACTTTTCATTCCAGTAAATTTGTAGGGATTCGAACCGTGGGTGCCTTGGTGAGAGGCTAGCGACTAAGTCACTCGGCTATCACTCACATTGTTAATTATTTATTCTTATATCAAAAAATGAAAGGAACTCATTAATACGGCAATGAATTTTAGGTGATGTAACGGTGAATACTAGGGAAAACACCTCAAATCAGCCACTGTTAATTGCTTTTTCATATCGATTTCGAGATTGTATGGTCATTGCTTTATACGTCAAGATTATGATCATTGATTATATCTTAAAATGCTTTCAGTGCAAAGCCATTTACTGCACAACACGGAAGGTGTTCGGTGAATTTAGATGACTACATGTGATATAATCTAGATATAATTATGGTGGTAGTAGTAGAGAAATTTGCTGAGCAAAACTGTCACACGGCGAGTGCACCGCTTGAACAATACTGAAAAACAAAGATGTGATGTTACCTTGGGGAATTTGGTTTCGAGGAAATTTCGAAATTCAGTAGAATAGTAGGAGAACAGCATTTACATTGATAGCTTACCTGTCCGTGCGTTTGTGTAACACCAGAGCGGTCATGAGCTGAATCTCAGTTATTGCATTCAGGATTTCTGACATCGGAAATTACACACTAATAATTCTGATTTTACGTCGATTATGATTTATGATAAATAAATACACTGAAATTATGTTGTTCCAATACTTCGTATCACATTATAACTATACAGTCGAACATCGATATCTCGAACCCCCATTACTCGAATTTTCAGTATCTCGAAATAACTTAAATTTCCTGGCCGTTTGTTCTATTCTTCACGTGTACTTATTTCCTATTACTCGAAATTCGGTTACAAGAAGATCTCGATTTCTCGAAGCAAACATTTCCTCCCTTGAAGCAAAAAATACTCTATAACTCGATATTTATTTTACATTAACCATGCAATACGGCATTTGTGGTGTGTGAGGAACAGTTAACAAGTAAATGAAAGTTTACAGTGATGAAATGAAATGGCGGATGGCTTTTAGTGCCGCGAGTGTCCGAGGACATGTTCGGCTCGCCAGGTGCAGGTCTTTCGATTTGACACCCGTAGGTGACCGGCGCGTCGTGATGAGGATGAAATGATGATGAAGACGACACATACACCCAGCCCCAGTGAAATTAACCAATGATGATTAAAATTCCTGACCCTGCCGGGAATCGAACCCAGGACCCCTGTGACCAAAGGCCAGCACGCTAACCATTTTGCCATGGAGCCGGACTTTACAGTGATGCTGGAAGGTAATATGAGGGGAGCCGTAAAACTAAAACTTCTAATGATCGGAAAATCCGCAAATCCTCGCTGTTTCTCGGGTGTGAATTAATTACCGGTCAAGTACGATATCAACCGACGAAGTCACGAATAACAAGCCCCATTTGTGAATTTCGGCTGCGTAGTATTGATGAGAAGTTTCAACGTGAAGGGAAGGAAGATTAACAATAACAAACAGAAGAGACTAACGGATTTTTTTTTTCCAAAGATGTTAACCGAAATATGTTTCTTGTTTCACTACTGTATCCTGTCTTCTAAAAAGTTACTACAATAAGGGTTGTAATTAAAGTGATGCCGTAAAACAGAGTTTGTTTATATATTTTTAAATCCTGTTAAAAATAATGTATTCACTATAAGCCCGTAGATACATATGATTCAATTATGTGCCATACATGCTTGAAAACGGTATTCTCTGTACCTCGGAATAAAATTTAGCTCCCGAGGTGATTCGAGATATCGAGGTTCCACTGTACTATCGAGATGTTCCTGCACTATTGTTCTTTAAGAAGGTATCGATTATCAGGCGTTCTACTAAAGCAATTTCAATCTGAACTCAGTATTGAAGTGAGTGAGACAACATGATATTTCGATCCATAATATCTCTATCTCACTCAAAGAAGCAATTTTTCCAGTGTGAATTTTGTTACCAGTGGAATTATAGAGAAGAATCAATGCAATCAAAAGAATCAAATATATAAGGAAAACTTATGGTGTACAAGTTGAAACAAATATTTTTGGCTCTAAGTTATCCACTTGAATCCATAAACATGTGATTCGGTATTTATTTATTTATTTATTTATTTATTTATTTATTTATTGCTAGGGGCTTTACGTCTCACCGACTCAGATAGGTCTTATGGCCACGATGGGATAGGAAAGGCCTAGGAGTTGGAAGGAAGCGGCCGTGGCCTTAATTAAGGTACAGCCCCAGCATTTGCCTGGTGTGAAAATGGGAAACCACGGAAAACCATCTTCAGGGCTGCCGATAGTGGGATTCGAACCTACTATCTCCCAGATACAAGCTCACAGCCGCGCGCCTCTACGCGCACGGCCAACTCGCCCGGTGATTCAGTATTTAAGAAAGCACATTTATTTAATATCTTAATGAAATGAAATGGCGTATGCCTTTTAGTGCCGGGAGTGTCCGAGGACAAGCTCGGCTCGCCAGGTGCGGGTCTTTTGATTTGCCTCTCGTAGGCGACCTGCGCTTCGTCATGAGGATGAAATGATGATGAAGACGACACATACACCCAGTCCCCATGCCAGCGAAATCAATCAACGATGGTTAAAATTCCCGACCCTGCCGGAAATCGAACCCGGGTCCCCTCTGACCAAAATCCAGCACGCTTACCATTTTGCCATGGAGCCAGACACTATCTTAAAGAGCTCTTACAACACATTGAAGCCATCTAGTAGTCATAACTTTGTCCAAATGTACTATTGGCTCCAAGTTCCTACCGACTAAATAATCCCGGCACGGACTACCTCTCTGGTGAAATCATGAACGATAGTTCATTAACCTCAGATATGTACTCGATCGTTCTCCGGAGTGGATACGATTGAGGAATTTTCATATTAAAGCGATACATTGGCTGAACCAATTCCAAGATATGTTTCAGGATGGTTGAGATTTTATGGACATAATCCATTAGAAGTGTGGCGTTTTATTAATAACTAGCTGTAGTACCCGGCGTTGACGGGTAGCTTTTGAATGTTTACCTTTAGTATTTGTATTTATTTGCTAGTGGCTTTATGTCGCACTTACACAGATAGGTCTTATGGCGACGATGGGATAGGAAAGGGCTAGGAGTGGGAAGGAAGCAGCCGTGGCCTTAATTAAGGTACAGCCCCAGCATTTGCCTGGTGTGAAAATGGGAAACCACGTAAAACCATCTTCAGGGCTGCTGACAGTGGGATTCGAACCCACTATCTCCCGGATGCAAGCTCACAGCTACGCGCCCCTAACAGCACGGCCAACTCGCCCGGTAGTGTGAAGTGGGTGCTTATTGATTTATTTTTGAGATGTTGATTTCACGACCTATTATGTAGTTTTAGAGTTATTTAGATGTATATGATTTCGAGTTTTAGATTATTTAATTTTCGAGTAATTTGCATGTCAGTCCCTCTCATTCCCTACACCCAGCGGAGGCTGTGATGCTTCATCTCCATAGTAATTTTTCTAAGATGGTAAGTCATATGTGTAACCAAGTTTCGTTGAGAGCAATTCTGGAACATACACACGTGCAGTACATCCATAATATCCGTTATATTTACAGTCATTTTCACCCCGTCTCAACCTCCATACTGAATGCGGCTGAAGTATGACTTAACCGTCCAGAGTGTCACAGATCAATTCTGCGACCTCGTAAAGAAGGTTTTCGACATTAATATAAGTAAAAAATCGTTTATTTTTATATTTCACCGTCTCCCCTAGGTGTGCTAGGGGTGTTTTACCCCAACAGTATTTTTTTCAGATAACAAGTCATATGTGTACCAATTTCATATGAGGGCTATGCTGGATGAAAAATTCATCCGTATTTTTGGTCATTTTGAACATTTTCCTTTCCACCCCTTGTAATATGCATGCCGATAGGGGCTGAACAACGACAACCGGAGTGTGATTATTCAGCTCAGTGACCTCGAAATGTATGGCTGTACCTTAATTAAGGCCACGGGCGCTTCCTTCCAATTCCTAGGCCTTTCCTATCCCATCGTCGCCGTAAGACATATCTGTGTCGGTACGACGTAAAGCAAATTAGCAAAAAGGAAATAAATAAATAGAAATGCATGGATTCGACACAATTTTCGATTATTTTTATATATCATTCCCCCACCCGGAAGGAGGCTAAAATTGGATATGAAAAATTTCAGGCGTGTCACTATTCATCTCAGCGACAGCGAAAAGTATGGATTCAACACTACATTTGATGATTTTGATATCTCACTTCCTGGTCCTTTACCCCTAAGGGTAGGTGGGGTGCCTAACCCACACGTGGTTTGTATCATGATACTAAAAATTCGGAGTGCCGCTATTCATCTCATTGACCCCGAAAAATGTGGATTCGACATTTTTTATGTATAACTGCCCCCACGCTCCCGCACCAGAGGAGCTGAATTTGGACTTATAAAAAATCCGGAGTCTCACTATTCACCTCAACAACCGCGAAAAGTATGGATTCCACCCTTTTTTAAATATTTTATGTCACCCCCTCGCCCCCCGCCTCGATGGGTACGTGGTGGTGTCCTACCCCCACGCGGTTTGTCAAAAGAAATCCGGAATGTCACTATTCATCTCAGTGACCGTAAAAAGTATGGATTCGACACTATTTTCGAAAATTTTATATGTCATCCCCCTTGCACCCCCCGCCCCTATGGGTACATGGGGTGACTTACCTACACGCGGTTTTTCAAAAGAAATCCGGTGTGTCGCTATTCATCTCAGCGACCCCGAAATGGATGGATTCGGCACTATTTCCTATTACTTTGATATATCACTCCCTCCTCGCACCCCCACCGAAAAGGGGGCTGAATTTTGACTTCGAAAAATTCCGTAGTATCACTATTCATCTCAGCGAATCCGAAAATGATGGATTCGACACTATTATCGTATATTTTTATATGTGACCTCACGCGCCCCCCGCCCCTATGGGTACATGGGGTGTCTTTCTCCCACGCGGTTTGTCAAAAGAAATCCGGAGTGTCACTATTCATCTCAGCGACCCCGAAAAGGATGGATTCGACACTATTTCCTATTACTTTGATATATCACTCCCCCCTCGCCCCCACCCAAAAGGTAGCTGAATTTGGGCTTGGAAAAGTTCCGGAGTATCACTATTCATCTCAGCGAATCCGAAAACGATGGATTCGACACTATTTTCGTATATTTTGATATGTGACCCCACACGCCCCCCCCCCCGGCCCCTAAGGGTACTTCGGGTGTCTTTCCCCAACGCGGTTTGTCAAAAAATTCCGGAGTATCACTATTCATCTCAGCGACCCCGAAAAAGATGGATTCGACATTATTTTTTATTATTTTCATATATAACTCCCCCTCGCCCCCCAAGCAAAAGGGGATGAATTTGGACTATGAAAAATTCCGGAGTACCACTATTCGTCTCAAGGAATCCGAAAACGATGGATTCGACACTATTTCCGTATATTTTTATATGTGACCCCCTCGCCACCCCGCCCCTAATGGTACTTCGGGTGTCTTACCCCAACGCGGTTTTCCAAAAAAACATCCGGAGTGTCACTATTCATCTCAGCGACCCCGAAAAGGATGGATTCCACACTATTTTCTATTCTTTTGATATATAAATCCCCCTCGCCCCCCCAACCAAAAGGGGCTGAATTTGGACTTGGAAAATTTCCGGACTACCACTATCCATCTCAAGGAATCCGAAAACGATGGATTCGGTACTATTTTCGTATATTTTTATATGTGGCCCCTCGCCCCCACGCCCCTAAGGGTACTTCGGGTGTCTTACCCCAACGCGGTTTTCAAAAAATCCGGAGTGTCACTATTCATCTCAGCGACCCCGAAAACGATGGATTCGACACTATTTTCGAAAATTTTGATATATCACTCCCCCTCGCTCCCCACTCCAAAGGGGGCTGAAAATGGACTTTAAAAATTCCGGAGTGTCACGAATCATTTCAGCGACCACGAAAAGTATGGATTCGACACTATTGTCGAATATTTTATGTGTCAACCCTCCCCTCGCCCCCACCACCCCTATGGGTACGTGGGGTGTCTTACCCCACGCGGTTTGTCAAAAGAAATCCGGAGTGTCACTATTCATCTCAGCGACCCCGAAAAGGATGGATTCGACACTATTTTCGATTATATTGGAATATCACTCCCACTCGCCCCCCGCCCAAAAGGGGGCAGAATTAGGACTTGGAAAAATTCGGGAGTATCACTATTCATCTCAGTGAATCCAAAAGTGATGGATTCGACACTATTTTCGTATTTTTATATGTGGCCCCATCGCCCACTCCCCCGCCCCCACACCAAAGGGGGCAGAAGTTGGACTTCAAAAAATTCGGGTTGTCACTATTTATCTCAGCGACCATAAAAAGTATGGATTCGACACTATTTTCGTACATTTTTATATGTGACCCCCTCGCCCCCCCCGCCCCCACTCCAAAGGGGGCAGAATTTGGACCTCAAAAAATTCCGGTATATCACTATTTATCTCAGCGACCATAAAAAGTATGGATTCGACACTGTTTTCGAATATTTTATATATAACCCCCCTTGCGCCCCCCGCACCTAAGGGTACATGGGTTGTCTTACCTCCACGCGGTGTGTCAAAAGAAATCCGGAGTTTCAATATTAATCTCAGCGACCCCGAAAAGGATGGATTCAACACCATTTCCTATTACTTTGATATATCACTTCCCCTCGCCCCCTCCCAAAAGGGGATTGAATTTGGACTTGGAGAAATTCGGGAGTATCGCTATTCATCTCAGTGAATCCAAAAATGATGAATTGGACACTATTTTCTTATATTTTTATATGTGACCCCCTCGTCCCCCCGCCCTCAAGGGTACTTGGGGTGCCTTACCCCCACGCGGTTTGTCTTCTGATACTACGTCGTAAGTGTACCAAGTTTGGTGTAAATCGCTCCAGTGGTTTAGGAGGAGATGTAATACATACATATATACAATGACATTTATATATATAGATGTTATTTGCTTTACGTCCCAGTAACTACTTTCATGGCTTTCGGAGATGCCAATGTGCCTGAGTTTAGTCGCGCAGGAATTCTTTTACGTGCCAGTAAATCTATCAACACGAGGGTGAAGAACTTGAGCACCTTTAAATACCACCGGACTGAGCCAGGATCGAACCTGCTAAGTTGCGATCACAAGGCCAGTGCCCCTCAAACGTCTGAGCCACTCAGCCCTGCAATGGTGTTTTAGAAAATACATGATGGGACAGAGGTATGGTGAAAGAATATGTATATGAAGTCCTAGGAAGATGATGATTACGATGAAAAGTAAGAGAGAGACATTTGTAAGGAATTACTTCAAAAATGTGGGAAAAACCATATGGAAATGAAAAAGGTTTTGTGATGATGAAAAAGACGCATAAATATTGTACCTCGCTTATGATGTACATTTATCAGTTTATGAAATACATAAAATGTCAGAGTGGGACTCCAACGAGCGGAAAGTTCGTAAATATCCAAGGTAGCTGTAATGGCTGGTGTATTAGAATATGGAATTTAAAAATTACGAGAAAATGGGTAGTGGAATAACATACTGCATTATAAATTTCACGTTGATGGGAAGAAACGTAACAAATTCCAGGTAGAAAATTGAGGCAGGAGAACCGTTTCAAGTGTTTAGAGGGTACGTTCTCTCAGAATAACAATGTGAAATGTAAGGTAAAATATAAACCAATGCTGTGCTACACCAGTTGTGATCAACTATATTATGTAACGGGGGAGTGAGTTAAAAGTGTCGCAGAATTAATTGGCCGTGTAGCTATAAATTTGCATTCGGGAGATGATGGATTTGAACCCCACTGTTACTAACACTAAAGATGGGTTTCCCCGGTTTTCCATTTTCATACCAGACAAATGGTCGTGGTTGTTGTACATTAATGAAGACCACCTTCGTAGTTGTGGAATATTCCCAACTCAGTGGAGCATAAAACGTGTGTGTGCCAGTGACACGTTAAACTTTCAGGAAAATAAGAAACCCTGCAAGGAAGAAGAAATACGAATGGTGCCCGTGATCAGGTTCTCTTGTGTTGCCGCACAACAAGGGGGAAGGTAAATTTTCATTAAAGGGTAAGATTTAACCAGATTGCTGCTAAGATCCGATGTAAACCGATGCTCCGTGAGTCGTAAAACTGCCGTGATCCGCTGGGATCCGATACCGTAAAGGCCGGTTTTCAAAATACAGTTTGTTCGGGTTTAACGCAACATGCTGCATGTTGGCTGATCCATGGTATCTATAACTACAAGTAAATACCAACTTCTCTCTGAGAGAGAGAACATAATATTTTCTATTTCTATGAGAGATTGGCACGCGCTGGTTGTATCATTTATTATTATTATTATTATTATTATTATTATTATTATTATTATTATTATTATTATTATTATTATTATTGAAAATCAAAATGAAAATGAAAATGAAAATGAAAATGAAAACCTACAACCTGTTTTCCAGTCATTGACCGGGTCAGGGATGTAATGAATGAAGCATATATGTAGGCTGTTAGTACGATGGGGTCGCCACTCCCAAAGTGATTTATTAATGACTGATAGATGCTATGAAATGAGAATGGAGAATGTTGCTGGAATGAAAGATGACAGGGAAAACCGGAGTACCCGGAGAAAAACCTGTCCCGCCTCCGCTTTGTCCAGCACAAATCTCACATGGAGTGACCGGGATTTGAACCACGGTATCTAGCGGTGAGAGGCCGACGCGCTGCCGTCTGAGCCACGGAGGCTCTATTATTATTATTATTATTATTATTATTATTATTATTATTATTATTATTATTATTATTATTATTGTTACGGAGCTTTCCGTGGTAGGTAGAGGTGAAAGAAGGTGCGGGTGTGAACGGGTCTCAAGCTACGAAAGTAAAATTAATTTAAAATTTAACAAGGTTATATTTTCTTTTCAAAATAAGGAAATAACAAGCATGGCAGGTACAAAGTAGCAAGTCAAAAGGGTAGTTACAATATTTACAGGATTTGGGCTTCGCGCCCTGACTTCACAATGCTTGGGCAATCAGCTCAGTTTTACCCCAAACACAAGTTTCAACAGAGGGGCAGAAAACCCCATTCATGCCTAGGAGCCCTTGCTCCAAATTACACTGAAAAGCCTCCACGAGGCATACAACACTCAATTTTCAAAAAGAGCCACTCGCTCTCAACTTTAAGCCTCTCAAAGGCCACACCAAACTCCACCTTCGAGTTGTCCTCACTGGACATAGACACAGGGGTAAAATACCCAACCTACTGAGGTCTATTAAATGAAAAGAAGGTTGATTACATGACCTCCAAAATAACAATTTGAGAGGAGGCGATCGGCACTCCTAATACACTTTGTTTTTAAAACCTAATTTGGCTCTTAGGCCACTGATGCAAGGGCTAATCCCATACTACGGAGGTGACTTTAGAAAAGAAACAAATTTACATAATGTTAAGGAAGAATAGGTTGAGAAAAAGGTTCACCTCAAAACAATATGAGTGGGAGATCGAGAGGGTTAAGCACTCTCTATCCCAATACGTAGTTTAAAAGGTAAAATAGATACCAGATTCTTTACATTTTTAAGGAAGGTTACATAACGGAAAAACTTCGGACCCGCCCCGAGAGTTAAACTGCTGAGCTAGCAAAGAAAGAAGTTATTAATTGGCCATTACCTTGTTGTTGACCGCTGCCGAAGAAAGAGGCGCTTCTCGCCCCCTGCTATGTACTTTACACACTGAAAGATGGAACAGAAGTGGCCTAGAGACCCTAAAATCAGCAGTTTATATACTCTCGCGGAAGGTTCTAGGCGTTAGGGGAATGAGAACACCCGCCCACAATCACTTTATTGGAGAATAAAGAGAAACCCCTACACAAGATGAAGAAGAAACACATTATTGGTGGAAAATTAAGTTAAGAAATTCGGGATTGGTTGAATACAAAACAAGGAGAAAGAGAGGGGTATACAGCCAACTTAAACCATAACAGAAGGAAATTTAACAAGAAACAAACTTTTGAAATAAAAATTTCTCCAAAGAACAGTTCTTTTTCTTCGCACTAGGGTGCACTATTGTAGTTCTTCAGTAGTGTCCTCTAAAAGAGAAAGTTCACACTTCTTACTTCAAGCAAAACAAAAACACATCAAAAATGACACAGTTCTAAAACTCCGAAATTTACAGGTAGTGACATCTTCTGAGAAAGTAGAAAATTAATACCGTCAATAAAGTTCAGGTTTCCTCCAGCAGAGGAGTTTCAACTGGCGCACCTTTTGAATTAGCGGCGTGGAGGTGTACCACCCGGTACAGACCTCCCCCCCCCCCAAATGTTCCTCCAGGGGTGACACATGAAATTTGTTTGAAAACTAGGTCCAAGTTTTGATGTAGATGTGGAGATTAATTGCCGAAAAATGTATAAGATTTTCTTAATGTGGTTTGATTCAGTTTCAAAATTTTTGTTGTAACTGGAGAAGTAAAGTTTTTATGTTTGTAGAAGTTGAATTGAGAAGGAAAACTTTAGTTTTAAAATCGAGGAAAAAATTTTCTAAGTCCACCAGATTTTGTTGTTGAATTCCCAAGTGTAGTCATCTCTTATAGTAACTGTCCATGTAGTTGATGTTGATTAAGTTGGATTGCCAGACCGGCCGTTGCAGCTTGCGTCCAGAGGAGGCCGCTCGGACCCCTCAAGTACCCTGAGATACCGCTCGCCCGCACTATGAGGGGAGCAGTGGTGTTGAAACACGCCGCGCCCGCGGTGAACATATACAGGCTGCGGGCAAGTAGCAGGTCGTGCGCCGCACATCAGCCTTGGCCGGGAGGAGAGCTCCGGCTCGCCGTGCACATGTCGTCCTCGCTGGGGTCGAGGGGGCCCTTCCTCAAGCCCAGTCGCGGCACAGCGCCGCGCGGCTGCGGGGGCACTGAAACATTAAAGCTAGGCGGCAAAATATTGTTGGACCATCATCATTTTTTGAGGGCACAGGCTTGGTGGAGAGGTTGAGGGGCCAGCGGCGTGCAGATATCCATGGCATTTAATATAATCAAGCCACAGTGTGTATAGCAGGAGACGGGAGCGTGGTAATGGCCGTGGTAAGGACAGAATGGCAGTTTAACGGTGCGGGGAGGGTTTACAAAAATACTTACATATGAAACTAAATTTTATAGAAGGGGCAGAAAGCCTTAAAGGTGAAACTCAAAAAAAAAAAAAATATATAACCTTCATATTCCTTTCACGATTATATGAAGCAAGTTGACACAAAATTTACACTGGTTTCACCTGAGACAGGTGAACCCTATATATCCTCTCGGTGGCTGGATTACTTAATAACAACGTAACCGGCGTAAGAAAATCGAGAATGACACATGGCCCATGAAATCTGGGGGCAAGCTTGCCCGCGGGAACAAAATTCTTGACCATAACTTGGTCACCTACTTTCAAAGGGGTGGGTCTCCGTCCACGATCATACCTTTCCCTAACCTTTTCATGAGAGACTTTAAGATTGGCTTTAGCCTTCTTCCAAAGATCTTTAATGATGTCCGGATCTATTGTCTCGGGTAGAATGTCACTCAGAGACCAGAGGTTAGAGAGCGGCGTGTTGGGAACAAACTTGAACATCAAAGAGGCTGGAGTAAATTTATGTGATTCATGAACCGCCGAATTCAAAGCAAAAGCTAACCAATGCAGGGACGTATCCCACCTGGAATGATCTTCATGATGATAGGCAATAAGCGCGGACCTGAGATTACGGTTAACCCGTTCAGCCAGAGATGGTTGAGGGTAATAAGCAGAAGTAGTTACATGAGAGATGGACAAGTCGAAACAGAATTTACGAAAAAGATTAGATGTGAACGCCTTAGCATTATCAGACACAATATATTGGCACGGACCAAAAGAGGCAAAAATAGAATTTAAGCAAGTAATGGTAGACTGAGCGGTAGCCAGCTTAGTCGGAAATAACCAGGAAAATCTAGTAAAGCCGTCTACGCATACCAAGATAAACTTGTTAGCATTTCCCTTAGACTGGGGGAAGGGTCCTACATAATCAATATACAGGCGTTCCATGGGGCGCGACGCTTGATGAGAAGACAAAAGGCCTACCTTGGTTGACATGGTTGGTTTACTGAGCAAACAGGGTTTGCAAGCCTTCACTAGTTCACGGATTTCACCGTCCATACCTTTCCAGATGAACATTTCACGAATCTTCTCACGAGTTTTAAAGATTCCAAGATGCCCTCCTAATGGGGTCTCATGATAACACTTGAAGATCATAGGTACAAGAACAGCTGGAACGACAACTTTCATCATCTTATCATGCCTCGAGGGGCAACATAGAACACCATTCCTCAGAACATAAGGGGCGACATGTTCCCCAGAAGAAAGGGTTTCCATTATCGGAGCCAGCGTCGGATCTTCACGTTGGTATTTCTCGATATCTCTAAAGAGCATGGGAACATCTGTTAAGATGGCATTAACATCAGATAGTATGGACTCGGAAGGTGATGAACTATCGACCGGTTCATGGGTCTCGACGTCGTTGGAAAACATACGGCTGAGTCCATCAGCAACAATATTTTCGGTACCTCTGATATGCCTGACATCGAATTGGAAGGCAGAAATACGGATGGCCCAACGGGCTATACGACCAGTACGACGCGGCCTACCTAAGACCCAGCTTAAGGCTTGATTATCTGTCTCCAGGTCAAATTTGACGTGTTCCAGATAGAGACGGAACTTCTCTAAGGCGAATAAGACTGCCAAACCTTCGAGCTCATAGATGGAATACTTGGCTTCTTGAGCCGATAGAGTCCTAGATGCATAGGCGATGGGTCGCCTCCCTAGTTCAGTCTCTTGAAGAAGGACTGCAGCTACTGCTGACGACGACGCGTCGGTTTGGACGATGAATTTCTTCGAGAAATCAGGCATAGCAAGTACACGGGCATTACAGAGAGCTAATTTAAGATCTTCAAAAGCGGCTTGTTGAGAATGTCCCCACTCGAATTTGATGCCTTTCCTACGAAGAAGGTTTAAGGGCGCCGCTCTATTAGCGAAGTTAGGAATAAACTTCCTGAAGAAATTCACCATACCAATGAACCTGGCGATACCTTTAATGTCCTTGGGAGGTTTAAAATCACGGATGGCCTGTGTTCTAGAATGATCGACTGCTACCCCATCAGGTGATACAATATGCCCTAGGAATGACATAGAGGGCTTAGCAAAGGCAACCTTGGACAACTTAACAGTTAACCCAGCCTTACGAAGGCGATTGAGAACTTCTCGCAGATGATCTAGATGTTCTTCAAAAGTCTCTGAAAATACGACGACATCATCCAAGTAGTGATACAAGTACTCAAATTTGATGTCGGAGAAGACCCTATCTAGTAGCCTAGTGAGTACAGCTGCTCCCGTGGGGAGCCCGAAAGGCACGCGGTTGTATTCGTATAAATTCCAGTCCGTGGCAAACGCTGTGAGGTGTTTAGACTCTTCGGCAAGGGGAATTTGATTATAGGCCTGATTCAGGTCCAAGATAGTAAAGAACTTGGCCTTACGGAACCATGAAAAACAAGAATGAAGGTCGGGAAAGGGGCACAGATTGTAACACCACCTTCCGATTGAGAGCCCTATAATCAATGACAGGCCTGAAGCCTCCTTGGGGTTTCGGGACTAGAAAAATAGGCGAAGAATACGCCGACTTAGAGGGCCTAATAATACCATCCTTCAACATTTGATCGATGATTTCTTTCAATGCCTTCATTTTAGGTGGAAATAGCCTATATGGTGGAAAACGGACAGGAATCGAATCCGTGACCTCAATTTTGTATTCAATAAGGTCAGTAACACCAAGAGTATCAGAGAACACCTCTGGAAATGACTGACATAATTTACGAATACTATCAGCCTGCTCCTCAGGTAGATGTCTAAGGTCTAACAACATCTCATCCTGGGTAGGCGAAATAGATGAACATGACACAGAATTACACTTTAACAAGGGAATTTTACATTTGGACGCAAATTTGAATGTGCACGACTTACTCTGAAGATCGAGCACAAGACCAGTGTGAGAAATGAAGTCCGCTCCCAGTATGATGGGGCAAGACAAGTGCTTAGCCACAAACAGTTTGGTTTTCCAAGTAAATTTAAAAATACGAATTTTGACCAGTAAGGAACCTAGAATTTCTAATGGGGATGAATTAGCCGAAATATATTGAACAGGAGAGGAGACATAGTCAGGTAGTTTACAAACAGACTTAAATTTTGAATACCATTGGTCCGAAATAATTAAACAAACACTACCTGAATCTAATAGAGCGGTTATAGGCTCGTTATTTAACTCAATCTTAAGAAAAGGAATAGGTGCGGGGGTATCCGCCGCAATCCTAAGACATTCTTTAGGGCATTCAAAAGATGAATTTGAAGACTGCTCGTTCCCTGAATTTACAACCTGTTTACCAGGGGCTGAGTCCCGGGAAGATGGATTAGTCGACTCAGCCGAAGCCACTAGTCACTTTTTATTATTGGCATAGGTGGAATTTGCACCAGAAGTTGAGCAGGAGGGGGTGCTATTTGAGTTTGGGCAATTCTTGGCGATATGTGAGAAAGCCCCACATTTAAAACACCCTTGTGATGAACCAGCCCCATTCCTTGTCCCACTCGACTTGATCAGTGGACACTTATTGCGCAGGTGGTCAGGCGACCCACAAGCATAACATTTACGAGGGGTGACTGATCGGCGAGGTGGAGGCCGAGTATTACTAAAGGAAGGCGGGGGTTCTTTCGCTACACGCAAAGAATCGGCGTATCTAACTCCTTCTGCTGAGACGGCCAATGCTTCAAGTTCAGAGAAAGTTTGCGGGCACGCCGCGAAACACAAATATGACCTATAGGGAGGTGAAATTCCCTCTACAATAGCCTGTACAATCTGATCCTCCGGAAAGTGAAGAGCAAACACCCTAGTATAGAATTTAATATCTTGGATGAAGTCAGCCAGGTTTTCATCCAAACGCTGTACACGATAATAGTACTTCTGAATCAGAGATGACCTCGCGCGGGCGGGAATAAAATTTGCAAGCAGATGTGCATGAAAATCTTCAATAGATGACTGTTCGGCTATGGCTCTTACTATTTTGTCAGAGAGAATACCAATTGCATAAGGATAGATAATTTGCAAAATTTGACATGGAGAAAGAGAAAACACAAGGGCATGATCCTGAAATTCAACTAGAAATCTTAAAAATGAAATTACTTCACTGGTGGTATTAACGGAAAACTTAGAGATACCTCTGAGCAACATTGCCAATGGATGAGGCAAGCTGCTAAACCCGGGTGACATAGTCGGTAAAGGTTTAAGTGGCAAAGAAGTTAATTCAGAACGTACATTAGTCAATGAGTTACGACGTTCAGATTCGTTGTCTAATGGGGCAGAGATAGTTTGAGCAGCAACGGTTATCCTTTTGACTTCTCCCTTAGGGGGCTCTTCCTCGCTCCCAGCATTCATCGTGGCGGGTTGATCAGTTTTGGGAGGAACTTCCCCAGTTAACAATTGAGTGACCTTGCTAGATGATTCAGACATATTTTCAAGCAGCGTACTAGCTTCCTTCTTCTGAACGTCATTCAACTTTAGAGACAACAGATCGTTAACTCTATTTGAAAAATGAAACAGCCTAGCTTGCACACGCTTTATTTGATTAGGAGAAGGATCATTTTCATCAAAAAAACTAACTACAGAAGCTAGCCCAGTAATATTCTCCGTGATCGTGGAAAGAGAGTCGTCAATTTCTTTCTCTCCCAAATTGGGGATGGAAATGGGCAAATCTAGGGACTCTCTAAGCTTGTTTGTGTCTACTGCAACTGTGCCTCCAGATTGTACATTTCTGATAGTTAACTCATAGATCAACTCCTCCTTGCGCAAATAGTTAAGATGGAGAACATCGCGAGGGCCGGGCATGGTGACAGATCAATTTTGAAAATCTCAAAAAATTCCAGCAACTGAGAAAATGGTAAGAGTTCGGAACAGAACAATATTTAGCCGTTAAAAGGGGCTAAAATGAGACCCATTCAACCACGCTCTGCTACCACTTGTTACACAGCTTTCCGTGGTAGGTAGAGGTGAAAGAAGGTGCGGGTGTGAACGGGTCTCAAGCTACGAAAGTAAAATTAATTTAAAATTTAACAAGGTTATATTTTCTTTTCAAAATAAGGAAATAACAAGCATGGCAGGTACAAAGTAGCAAGTCAAAAGGGTAGTTACAATATTTACAGGATTTGGGCTTCGCGCCCTGACTTCACAATGCTTGGGCAATCAGCTCAGTTTTACCCCAAACACAAGTTTCAACAGAGGGGCAGAAAACCCCATTCATGCCTAGGAGCCCTTGCTCCAAATTACACTGAAAAGCCTCCACGAGGCATACAACACTCAATTTTCAAAAAGAGCCACTCGCTCTCAACTTTAAGCCTCTCAAAGGCCACACCAAACTCCACCTTCGAGTTGTCCTCACTGGACATAGACACAGGGGTAAAATACCCAACCTACTGAGGTCTATTAAATGAAAAGAAGGTTGATTACATGACCTCCAAAATAACAATTTGAGAGGAGGCGATCGGCACTCCTAATACACTTTGTTTTTAAAACCTAATTTGGCTCTTAGGCCACTGATGCAAGGGCTAATCCCATACTACGGAGGTGACTTTAGAAAAGAAACAAATTTACATAATGTTAAGGAAGAATAGGTTGAGAAAAAGGTTCACCTCAAAACAATATGAGTGGGAGATCGAGAGGGTTAAGCACTCTCTATCCCAATACGTAATTTAAAAGGTAAAATAGATACCAGATTCTTTACTTTTTTAAGGAAGGTTACATAACGGAAAAACTTCGGACCCGCCCCGAGAGTTAAACTGCTGAGCTAGCAAAGAAAGAAGTTATTAATTGGCCATTACCTTGTTGTTGACCGCTGCCGAAGAAAGAGGCGCTTCTCGCCCCCTGCTATGTACTTTACACACTGAAAGATGGAACAGAAGTGGCCTAGAGACCCTAAAATCAGCAGTTTATATACTCTCGCGGAAGGTTCTAGGCGTTAGGGGAATGAGAACACCCGCCCATAATCACTTTATTTGAGAATAAAGAGAAACCCCTACACAAGATGAAGAAGAAACACATTATTGGTGGAAAATTAAGTTAAGAAATTCGGGATTGGTTGAATACAAAACAAGGAGAAAGAGAGGGGTATACAGCCAACTTAAACCATAACAGAAGGAAATTTAACAAGAAACAAACTTTTGAAATAAAAATTTCTCCAAAGAACAGTTCTTTTTCTTCGCACTAGGGTGCACTATTGTAGTTCTTCAGTAGTGTCCTCTAGAAGAGAAAGTTCACACTTCTTACTTCAAGCAAAACAAAAACACATCAAAAATGACACAGTTCTAAAACTCCGAAATTTACAGGTAGTGACATCTTCTGAGAAAGTAGAAAATTAATACCGTCAATAAAGTTCAGGTTTCCTCCAGCAGAGGAGTTTCAACTGGCGCACCTTTTGAATTAGCGGCGTGGAGGTGTACCACCCGGTACAATTATTATTATTATTTAGCGTTTGGCTGTACATACCAACATTAGTCAAATATAAAATACGTATTTACATGATTTACAGTTTGACTTTCAAGTTGTTAATAAAGTCTATTACAGCTGGACCTGCTTCCACAAAGTCACTGAAGTTGCCACTATAGGAATGCGCAGGGCAGTCATTCACTGTGTGCTGTATAGTCTGTCTGCGAGCACCACAACTGCATTCTGATGAAGGTATATGTCTCCACTTGTAGAGAAGGTCTGCACATCTGCCATGGTTGGTTCTTATCCTGTTCAGCGTTGACCACGTTTTCCGGGGTAGGTGAAAGCCACTTGGTGGTGTTGTCGTGCTTGTGATGTCATGCAGCTGATATGGAACGTTTTTTTTTTTTTTTTACCAGTTCTTCCTTCCAGGTTTGCAAGAGGTTGAAATTATTGTTCACCAAGTGTCTCGCTTTCAGGATGGAGGGGTTCCGCGAACGTAAACATCTGGCTTCAGCAGCAATGATGTCCTGGTGTATTGGTAGCTGGTCGTTTGCATTTATCTTCTTATACTCCCGGAGTAAGGCGTGTTTGCCTTTGAGTTCTGCTGGTGGAATGTGACTCAGTGCTGGTAACCAGAATGTAGATGTTGATTTTACTGTGCCAAATACAATTCTCATTGCCTGATTCAATTGGGCATCGACAAGTTTGGTAAAGCTGCTATTGAGTGGTCATGTGCACCACGAACGTTGCGCGGCAAGTTTTGTGGCCCGAGGTATTTCTTTTATCGTGATTTGCGAAAGGGTAAGATGGTAAAATATAATTCGGAACACTTATGTGAAAAAAATACATTCAAGCTATGTTGTTAGGAAGTGAGAGTGATACGTCACTTAGTGAAGATGAAAACAGTGAGACCGACAGTAACAGTTCATGTGACAGATATTATGCCTAATGGTATTATCCATCCTCAAATTACTACTGCTACTGCTTCTACTACTAACGACGAAAGTGAAGATGACGATGACCTTAATGTTAACCAGCGAAACGCAATTCAATATAACGATGAACCTAACCTCAATTTTCAATTTAAAAAGCTAAACTCATTTGGACACTTTTAAATAAGAGATTTAAAACTTTTAACATTAAAAGACAACTCACTGTAGTGATTCTAACAGTGACATTAACATGCTTGTGAAATAATTATCACTACGACAAATACTGCCAACGTCCGTAGCCGTGTTGAAACACCGGATCCCGTGAGATCTCCGAAGTTAAGCAACATTGGGTGGACGGATGGTTTTTTCACAAATTCCTACGGAATTGTGATGTAAAATTGTTAATCCTGTGATGTTTATCTGTTGATTCCGATAGCTGGAAAAGAACTATTACATCATTCATGTCCAGTTTATATCTTGTTTCTAATCTAACCCTAATAATTACGTACAAACCAAAGTAATTCACCGTATAATGTAAGCCAATTACGATGTCATATCTCTTCATAACATTCCATAAAGTTTGCGCACCACTCACAGACAAAACAATCATCACTACCATCGCTCTATATTTCGGACAACCCTGAATTTGGCTAATCTTGCTCATTATACTCTAAATTCGTATTCTCAAATGCTTATACGTTCTCAATTAAACACATTTACCGTGTCTAATAACACACACGTTATTCCTGGATGAAAATTTAAACTAAATTCAACATTTAACGTTATCCTCTGCCGAGAAATGCAATCTCAGTTCAATGCGTAACACACTCTGCATGTTCCGTTATCCGGGCGGCGAACCCCTATCAGCTCACGGCATTTCGCCCCAACCCTTGCTTGGCAGTGATATGATACATCTGGTCGTTCCACCTGACTAGCCTCTCAGAATGCAACCTTTAGACTCTGCCGACATAATTACACAAATACGATATTCTAACCAACAAAATGCACATAGATCATACTTCAAAATGCCCACAATTATTGTACACGTCGCAAATTAATACCGGCGCGGATTCTTGTATACTGCTTTCCATTCCCAACATTATAAAATCTTCCTCGGGCTTCCACAAGTCCCGGCTTCATTGACAGGTCTCCAACACCTGATTCATAAATCTCATCTCGACTCACACGACAAAACTGACCTCTGTTTCCCAAACTCACGACTATCACTGACAAAAGAACTGTGATAAAATCCTTACTAGAATCCACGACGTCTAATAACGCACAATGCTTTAATAATAACTTCGCATAAAATGATATCGTATTTTAATAATTGGATTTTCACGAAAATGACTGTAAAATTCTACTAAATTGTTTTATTGTCAGTCAGACACAGTTTAAAAGGGCCTAGAAAGACGTTTCACTCCGTGACCAAATTCATCACTCTATACTCTCACCCGACAGCGTGCTTCCACTCGATTGAAAATGGGTAACTATGGATTTCTTATATTATTTACGTCAAAAATTCAGACGGAAAATTCTTACGTCGAATGAACATCTTAATTTGATATCACAAAATATAGGCACTAAACACACGGAAATGACGATCTACATTGGACGTGATATCACTTCGAAACCCTATTTAATAACCTTTTACAACATCATACGGCACTCGCAAGACTTCAAAATTTTATCCAAGTGGAAAATAAAACAAATGACCCTTTTTCGTCGTATTCTGCCATTTACAAAAACCACATAGGGGCGACCAACTGCGTCGTATATACCCCGTTCAAATACATGTAATTTAGACATCATGAAACAAGATATAATAGGTGGTAAGGTGGTAAGTCACATACCTTAAGTCACGCCAGCGTTCATCATAGGGCTCACCTGTGACCCTGGCATTTTTTTTAGCCATTTTTACATTTCTGGCTGTACAGATCATTTTATTCTTCCGTTTTCCTGGAAATAAAGCATAAAAAAAGAAAATGCCCTTCACTTGTTCTTGTTGAGCGCACACGATGGACTGTAATTATTTCTGCACACGAATTACTTTCTTTATCACATACAAATTTATTCGGTCCCTCTACCGTCCTATTTGGTACAATTATTGCCACTCAAGGAAAACTATCTCCACATGGAGTCAAGACCCCAGCCACAACGACTAAAATCTGTTGGTTGGACTTAGTCTACTTTTGTCGTTCGATTTTACAGTGCGGCTCAACCCTCTGTCTTCAGCCTCGTGATACAGAATGCAGGGGGGTTTCATCATGGCGTCACTTCTTATTTATAGAAACTTCCCCCTCTCTCCGGGCATCCACCTTTCCCGCCAAGAAAATTTCTGTAACTTTTCTGACTTAACTAAACTGTAATTACAAGAGTTCTGAAGGTGACTACATACTTGCTACATTTCCGGCGGTAGTGTTCATGGACATTTAAAATTTATACATATTCAATTAGCTGGATAAATGACCTCATTTGATAGGCACTATATTTTGTCGACTTGGCTTCGGTACGCCATACACACGCGCTCTTCTGAAATAGCCCCCAAAATGACTTAAGACTCTTCCGCCGTCGACACGTGCGAATGACGTCACGTATCCCAGAGCGTGGGACAGAAGATAGCCACCCCCTCGCCACGTGTCAACTCCGTGCTATCAAGAATCGAACTTCTTATTCCAATTGACAATTTAATACATAATATTCTTAGCGCACAAATGTCATGGGTTCAATACCTTGTTCTTAGAATGACCTCGTGGCCAGAAGCGTGCATCGCGCCCTCACAGCTCGTATTTATCAGTTCGGTTCTGATGAGTTACCTCGTAATAATGACACCCAGAGCGCCTCGCGGTAACACATCGCGGCGAGAAGAGTTTTATCTCGCCGAGCTCGCCGAATATGACTAGCTCGTACGCACTGGTATCAACGCGCCGCGCGTTGGTTGGACCGTCCGCTAGCCACGCTGTTCAGAGCCAATTCAGTTCTACAGCAACAAGACTACGGACATGTTGTTGAAACCGCTAAATTTTAGCAGTCCATGTAAAGAGTGGTTCTGTCGAAAGAAATATCAGCAAGGCAAGGTCAATCATCGCCAGAAACTGTAGTACAATTAGCCGTCAGAATATACATGACCTACTAGTCACTTTGTAAGGCTATTGCACTTCAGTTTTGCACGTATTTGTTCTGTGAATAATTGATGGGCAGCTGTATTCGTATAATGTAAAATGTTATACTATTATTATTATTATTATTATTATTATTATTATTATTATTATTATCATCATCATCATCATCAGATAAAATCTGGGTCCAGTAAGTGACCGACAAGCTTCAACTCACCCCAGTTATGCTGCAGCAATATAGCATTTTATGTGAAACATTTTTGTTAGCCAGAATATGTACGCATTTATCGGGTGTTCAAAAACGGGTGCTTTCTCTCTATCGACTTATAATACGCATTTATGCTATAGACAGATTGACCCAAAAGTACGTTAACATTTGAAGAAGCAATAGTTTACGCAATATTGGAGGTAGAGGTGTAATAACTGACACATATGACTGCCATGATATGGGGTTTTATTGACACCAAAGTAAAGTACACAAAATGACAAACAGGTGGCGCTTTATACGATACACAAGCATTAATTAGCATACCAATCGAAGTTTAGCAAAGACAATGTTCATTATAACACATACTCAACATGTCGGCTGTCATTCGTCAACAATACCTGTTGTCGAGGGACAATGTTGTGAACAGCATATCCGCAGGTGTGGTGAGGAATTGCCGAGGGATGTTGTCTTTTAGCATCCCTAATTCTCGGACGATCGCGGCAGACTTGCGACTTCAAGTAACCGCACAGCCGATAATCACACAGATTGAGATCGGGGAACCGGGTAGGCCAAACATGACATGCCGCGATTGCAGGCGCACCTGATGGCTTCTTTTGTGGCAGCTCCTTTTATACCATACACGAATCTCATGCGGCCTCACTGACGTGCTGCTGTTCAACACCATCTATTGGTCATTTTGTGTACTTTTTTGGTTTCAATAAAACCCCATGTCATGTCACTCATGTGTGTCAGTTATTACCTCTCTGCCTCCAATATTCCGTGAAGTAATTTCGTCAAATGTTAATGGACTTTTGGATCAACCTGTAGTTTGTGTCATTAACATGTAAAGCCTATTGCTCACTGTAAAACGTTTCGTAAAATTTGTTGAACAATTAATTTTATAAAAAAATTGGTTAAGACAAGTTGTGTTGCTCACGGTAAATTTATTTTATAACATCCGTGGAATCATCAGGATGGCCATCTATGAAATAACTTCTGCATGTGCTGGCATCTATCGATAAACTTTTAAACCAAGAATCAACTGTTCAACTTACAGTGTGTTTGAGATTAGGGTTCCAAAAAACAATGCAAAACTTGCGGCTTTAGCTGCAATTATATGTGTACAGTGGTAAAAAGAAAGAAAAGAAATGCCAAGAAATGTTAGACTTGGGATTGGATCAAAAGAAGAGAAGAAGGTAGAGGATTGCTGTCCTTGGTCGAAAATGAGTTGAGGTTAGTCCACCCGGAACCTGCCATTTTAGAAAGAAGTGTTTGTTTACAATCGAGCTTCACAACCTTCTCACGACGTTGCGCCAGCATCATCGTGATGTTAGCTTCGCTGATTAGTTTGTTTCGTTTTATGAAACGTTTTATCAAAGGTTTTATAAAACTTGAATTTGACCGTGAGCAACATAAATATTCCTAAAATTAAATTATTGTCCAATAAATTTGACAGGAAATTTTACCGTGAGCAACAGGCATAAGTTTAAACTGAATGTGTATTACACAAAGTATTAGCATCTTAATACGTAGACTTTCACGACCACTAAATGACATTATAATAATTATTTGGGGATATTAGGTCGTGTAATAATAAATAAATACCAGCTGACGCGTTTCAATCCTGCGACCAGAATCGTCTTCAGAGCAACAACAAAGCAAAATGGCTACGGTCTCTCCATAGTAAACAGACTCAAGATAGAGAGACCCTGTTAGAAATGTAGTTCATTCCAGGGCCTCCAGTCACGGAGAAAGATGTTGACGAGTTAACTATGAAGGGTAGCCATGATCTACTCAGTATATAGCCGTCACCTTTGTTAAAATTATTCTGGCGTTTAGCAATTTCTATCGCCCGAATAATTTTAACAAAGGTGACGGCTATATACTGAGTAGATCATGGCTACCCTCCATAGTTAACTCGTCAACATCTTTCTCCGTGACTCTGGAGGCCCTGGAATGAACTACATTTCTAACAGGGTCTCTCTATCTTGAGTCTGTTTACTATGGAGAGACCGTAGCCATTTTGCTTTGTTGTTGCTCTGAAGACGATCCTGGTCGCAGGATTGAAACGCGTCAACTGGTATTTATTTATTATTACACGACCTAATATCCCCAAATAATTATTATAATATTAGCATCTTATTCATATAAATGAACGTGGTTCTAACTTTAGGCTAGTCAAAGCTCACTCCTCTGTTCCGCTCGGTGATCTGCGCTCTATGTGATGGGATGAGTTAACTGTGACAACATAACAATCCACCAGCTTGCCTGATTCGAGTCAGATCGTCAGAAGCGAGAGAGCACGAGCCGCAAGAGCGTGATGCATATCTCTGCTCGTGGCTCGCTGGAGCCTAGGATTGGAGAGTTCATACAAGACGGGGCACAGCGACCACCTTGTTGATTTTGGCTGTCTGGGGAGACTGATTTCATTGGATCGAATAGACGTACATCATTCGTCTTATTGTAGAATAATGCAATATATTCAAAATGTCGGCATCTTATACATGAAGTAGATAAAACAGCAACACTGTTCAACCCGGGAAAATAACGGTATCTTACAATATGTTTATCTCTCAGCACGAACGCAGTCTACTTTGTGGTATGGAAATGAATGAAAATCCACAGCCTGTTTCCAGTCATTCGACCGGGTCAGGAATGAAATTAATGAAGCCCCAATCTAGCGGCGAGGATAGGAAATGTGCCGGCTGCCGAAGCCTGTCGCACCCCTCTGGGGCAATGATAAATAACTGATAGACGAAATGTTAATGGAGAGTGTTGCTGAAATGACATATGACAGGGAAAACCGGAGTACCCGGAGAAAAACCTGTCCTGCCTCCGCTTTGTCCAGCACAAATCTCTCATGGAGTGACCGGGATTGGAACCACGGTATCTTGCGGTGAGAGACCGGCGCGCTGCCGCCTGAGCCACAGAGGCTTACTTTGTGGTATAAATTTAAGAAAAACATGAGAGAAAAAGTATGTCAGGGACATTTAAGAGCGATGGTGGTGGTGGTGGTGGTGGTGGAGGTGGTGGTGGTGGTGGTGGTGGTGGTGGTGGTGGTGGTGGTGGTGGTTATTGTTTTAAGAGGAAGTACAACTCGGTAACCATGCCCTATTAACACTAATCAGAGGGAAAAATGGAAGGGATCTGACACTTCGAAGAAAGAAGGCATCGGCCAAAGAAAGACAAGAGGCACGAAGGGCGTGAAAATAAAGAATAAAGGACTCCTTAGGCCTCGAATATTCTAAAACCATCCGGGTCGGAAAAGAGCGAGAGTTGAGAGGTCAGATAGAAGCCTGGCACAAGCCAGTAGAAGCACTGCCAGGACTCAGGTAAAAGGCCCCTTGGTCACCATCCCACGATCCCAAGTTTAAAGCCTCTGGGGCCTCTGTTATTCCCCTCTTTTTACAGGCAGGGGATACCGTGGGTGTTATTCTACCGCCCCCATCTTGTTATGCCGATCGCAAACAATTGGGAGAAGAAATGAAAGAAGAGACGAAGAAGAAGAAGAGACGTTCGGCGGGGCAAAAAATTTGCATTGACCAGTAAGATGCATTCCATGATTCCGAGCACAGCCAACTCAAGAGCTCTACACGACCAGTAATATGCACTATGCCTAGAATAATTTATTACTTGAACTCATAAAATTTACGCGCGCTCGAAATAAGTGAACAGAGTAGTCTCGCAGAGAATCACTCAAGATGAGTACAAAATTCCACCTTTGAAGCTCCGGACGTAAGAGACTCATCAAAACAAGCAGAATATTATGACAGGAAGTGATAATCTATTTTGCAGTTACGTTACACCACTGTCATTGTTTAAAGCGTGCAGAGTGACGGGATAGCAATTAGAAAGTGTGGGATGTTTGACGTGGACATGGAAGTGTTGCAGGCTGCGCTTAAACCGGTGCATAACAGAGATGTGAACCATGAAAATACATATTTTTCATCTGGCATGTGGGAAAATTGCCAGTTATAGAGAATACACGTTCCCATCATATTTCTGCATGTTTTGTAAAACATGTGATGGTCTTCGAAGACAGCATTTTTGTATTCACCTTTTATTCTGATAGTTACTGAGTTTTCGACGTCATTTTTATCAGTGGTTTGTTTAAGTATGAAAGGACACCAAGCTCTCAAATGTCCCTCCCTTGTGGGTGCGGGCGGTAGAATAACATTCACGGTATCCCCTGCCTGTCATAGGAGGGGAATAACAGAGGCTTTATGGTCAATATACTCGCTGTTGCGTGTCTCTGTGATTGGTAGTATGTAAATGAAAAGGAGTGTTTAACGACGAAGAAAATCACCGAGTCCCCGAGATAGAAGAGTTAATACGTCATGGTGAAAATCCCATAGACCGCTGGGTATTCAACCCGAGTTCTTCTGAACGAAGGTCGCAATGGTGACCATTCAGATAAGGACGGCATTTTTATACATCGTTTAAATTTTAATGCTTCTTTTAGGCATCCCGTTTCTCCTATATCACTACTTTTATACTCAGAAGTTTAGTTGGCATATATGAAAGCTACCGGTGCCTTCCTGACTTTTCACCATTTGCCAAATAGGTTCAAAGGGGTCTGGTCCTATCGTTATTTTTATTTCTGGGAGCTGGAATCATCTGCTAAATGTCTTCCAGATGACAGAAAATCTTCATCTTCTGCCATGTAAATGTGGACATTTAATAAATTAATGCAGGATTAAACATTAGAACCGAATAATTTAAAGGACGCGTGTCTACTTTTCTGTAAAAGTATGGGTCTATTGCAATCAATTATTTAAAAAGTACTTATCAGACTGTCTGAGTTATTAATTCATTGACAACCATTGACATTTATTCAGCCGAAATACATCACATGGATGATTGACTAAATTCTTGATTTGATGGATCACGGAACTGGAATAAGTACGAGGGCCATTTCATAAGTCATGGCAACCATGGTACATCTTTGGTTAATGCGATAACGTGGGAATTTCACAATATGCATCAAACCGTAAGGAAGTATACATCAGAGTATCAAAATAAACTAATGTTTCAGTACAGGGGTCACGGCAAAGGTTGAAATGAAACACACGCTTGGAACTCTGTGACAATTTATGTGCACGAGTACAAGTGGAACAAAAATGAATCAAAATCATACACTCCTTCAAAATAGTCCCCCAGTGCATCCACACAGCGTCTCCAGCGATGGTGAAAAGCGATGAATACCATTTGCATTGCCATCAATGTGTGCAACCTGTTGCCGATATGCCGCGATAATATCCGCCCTGTTTGAAAAACGCCTCTCACGGAATCGTTTCTTCAGTTGTGAAATGAGGTCGAAGTCGCATGGACTGAGGTCTGGTGAGTAGGGAGGGAGGGGTAGGATTTTCCACTCCCACAGCTGTACACAATTCTTGATGACGTCTGCAGTGTGGGCTATAGCATTATCATGGAGTATGATTACATTATCCAGCAGTCCCGGACGTTTGCGCCGAACTGTACGCCGCAGATAGTACAGCAGAAAGTTGTGGTAGTATTAGGCATTGACGGTGTCGCCCTCTCTAACAGGGTGACACCCCAGAATACCGTGGCTGCCATACATCAAAATGAGCATGACATTCGTCAGTGACGAATTCTGTCGCACCTTGTGTCGTCGTCGTTGACCTGTGTCTTCAATTCTGATTCATACGCTCGTGCCCAAAAAACAGAAAAGCATCTTTACCTGACGGTAGACCTCTAGAAATAACTTCAAGAAGACCAATCACTTGATACCCTGATAGAGCTATTCAGTCTGCTACACACCAGTGCATCAATCCCTTTTGACTGGTTGACATCAACATTCATCCCTATTCCAAAGAAAACAATGGCTAAATCTCACGGAGATTACATAATCATAAGCCTAATGAACCATGTTCTCAAAATCTTCCTAAATGTAATACATGTAAGAAGATACAGTAAATGTGTATCACACATGGGTAGCACCGAGTTTGATTTCCGTAACGGGTTTGGCACCAGAGAGGCTTTGCTGGGGATGCACGTTTTTGTGCAATGATGCATATATATATCTGTGGATGTATATGCTTGTTTTATCGATTATGAAAAAGCTTTCGACCATCTGAAACATGTAACATTGCTGCGCTTTCTACATGATATCGGTATGGATGTTAGAGATATCCTAATTATTGCCAACCTGTATTGGAATAGACCGCATCAGTAAAGGTTAAATGTACAAAAACCTAAGTTATTGAAATATAGAAAGAATTGAGGCAAGACTCTATTCTATCTCCACTGCTCTTCAATATTTACTCTGAAAGGGTACTTTCTGAAGCACTAGAAGGAAAACGGAAGTGAATGGTTGTTAATGGGATCAATAAGCAATCTCCGATATGCAGATGATACTATTCTGCTTTCAACAAGTGTTGAAGGTCTGCGTTCATATACAAAAGGTATTGGTCATAAGCAAACAAGCCATTCAACCTGTTGACTTAACAGTAGCTGACGCATCACTGCAGAAAGTCGAACGCTTTAAGTATCTCGGCGGCGTACTTGATCACAGCTGGAACAATGCTGTTGAAATTAGGTCCCAAATTGAACAGGCAAGGATTACATTCAAGGGACTGGCATACAATACAGTGAAATTTGATTGATCCACCTTTTTTCAGTACATAATATGTTGTTAATATAATCACAACATTTTTTATTCACTATCGGTTTCGGTGTCTATGGACACCATCATCAGCTGAAACAGGTTGTATGAACAAAGATATACAAGTATGTAGTAATATAATAGACCCTTAGTAATAAGTGATATTAATAGGATGAAGTAAAAAGACAATGCTTAAAAGAATATAAACAAGTGCGGGCAGTATCCAGTAATCGGGAGATAGTGGGTTCGAACCCCACTGTCGGCAGCCCTGAAGATGGTTTTCCGTGGTTTCCCATTTTCACACTAGACAAATGCCGGGGCTGCACCTTAATTAAGGCCCCGGCCGCTTCCTTCCACTTCCTAGGCCTTTCCTATCCCATCGTCGCCAAAGACCTATCTGTGTCGGTGCGACGTAAAACAAATAGCAATATAAACAAGTTATGTGTTTGTTGGTCAAGGCATAAAATGAAAGTGAAGATATTAACAAATGTTTAAAGACTTGATCACTTTGGAATGGTTACAAAGTTTCAAGAGTAACACTGCTAAACACTAGGTGAAAATAAAACATGGACAACCAAAAAATGACATAGGATGCAGTCCTTCCACAGAGTATTGATAATAAAGTAACATAAGTAAGTTTGATGGTGGCTTATAACATCAACTCATAAAAAGAAGCCGTCATTATGAGGTACTCAAAGAAGTGGATCATATTGCAGGCAAAGAGAAAGTGGATATATGGCCCGAAAGTTCTCGATCCAATTCGGAACCTCAAACGGCCTGATGAATGCGTGGAGAGTGGCAAGGAGCAAGTGCTCATCAAATGATCAAGTGATTTGTTAGTATCTTCACTTTCATTTGATACTTTGACCAACAAGCACATAACTTGTTTATATTCTTTTAAGCATTGTATTATTCTTAATCTTATTAATGTTACTTATTACTAAGGGTCTATTATATGTACTACATACTTGTATATCTTTGTTCATACAACCTGTTTCAGCGAATGATGGTGTACATAGATACGGAAACCGGTACTGAATAAAAATGTTGTGATTATATTAACAACATATTATGTATTGATAAAAGTTGGATCAATCAAATTTCCCTCTGTTGTATGTTATCTCCTTTCAATACGGACCAGATATGAAGTTTTTAAAGTTGAATTCAAGAGAATGAGCAAACTTCTCTATAACAGGGACTTTAAGATCAGACTCCGTCCCTGTTTACTGCGGTGTTATGTATTTTCTGTCTTACTTTATGGTGCCGAGACATGAAGCCTAACAGAGAAAACCACCAAGAAACCTTCGATCCTTTGAGATGTGGTGCTACCGACGCCTGCTCAGAATTTCATGGGTGACAGAATACGTAACGCTGAAATACTCCAACGCCTGAACAAAGAGATAGAGGTCATGAACTTCATCAAAAAACTTCAGTTCTTTGGTCAAATCATTCGAAATGGTAAATATACACTCCTTCAGCTTATCTTACAGGGACCGAGCTCGATAGCTGCAGTCGCTTAATTGCGGTCAGTATCCAGTATTCGGGAGATAGTAGGTTAGAACCCCACTGTCGGTAGCCCTGAAAATGGTTTTCTGTTGTTTCCCATTTTCACACCAGGCAAATGCTGGGGCTGTACCTTAATTAAGTCCACGGTCGCTTCCTTCCAACTCCTAGCCCTTCCTTGTCCCATCGTCGCCATAATACCTATCTGTGTCGGTGCGATGTAAAGCAACTAGCAAAAAAAGAAAAGAAAAAATCTTACAGGGTAAAATTGAAGGAAGAAGAAGTAGGGGAAGAAGGAGAATACTTCGACTACGGAATCTGCGAGAATGGCATGGGCTTAGTAACCCTACTCTTTCCCGAATTGCTGAGAACAAGAACTAGATCGCCTTCATGACAACCAACATCCATCGAGGATATGATACAAGAAGGAGAAGGGGCATCTCAAATTGAAGTAAAATAACTTACATAAATACATGAGTGCTGAATGCAGATATGCTTCTGTTACTCACTTTTAATCTGTATATCATGTCTCAATTCAAACACTTCGATGTGTTAATGGTAGACTAAGTAGGCAATCTACCATAATTAATCGAAAATTACCGGGCTGATTAATGATCATATTAGACAACAAATTCAGATAATGACTAAAGGTCGTGAGCAGTTTCTAATTCTTAGGCTTTTGACGTGTATTTTATATGATATTAACGTAATGTGGAGTGTTGATAGAACGACATCTAGTATCTACTGGCAGAGCATGGGTTTCTCAGAAATAATTAGACCCACGTTCAATGTCTGCTTCCAAATTAATTTTCCAAATAGGAGACCAAGAGTCAGATTCTCTTGCATGATTCACGACATTAGTGACTCATTTAGTTAATGCAGCTTTATTTGCCGTGTTAGCGATAAGCCAAAACATGTCCATTATTAATGAATGCCATTAGCATCGCCTCTATTCACGAGCTTGGTGACGGAACTGGTGAAAGTAATTTATGCTCTACATTGTGTTTGTTAATACGTCAAGGTGAAATAAATGTAAGTTCACAAGATCAATTGTCAGTTTGATTACTTGCGATACATTCCATGCGTGTGTGAATAGCCGAAACAAATCCGGGATCATTTACTAATGACTAGGGCCCGGACTTCGATGATGTTTGCGGTAATGCAAGGTTGATGTTTTGTTGAAAATAGACGTGACTCAGTCGGTGAGAAGTAAATTGAAACCATGTTATTGGCTATATTTTGTACATTTTGCCATTTTTCTCGGAAAGAGCAATTTTTTCAATTTATATGCAATTTTAAGGCCTTTTCAAGGAAAAGTTAGGTTGACGTCATTTTTGTCTGGCTTGATAAATCATCATATAATATAACCCGGATATTTGGGCAGTAATAGGTTAGAATGCAAACTTACTGAAGCGGGTAACAAGTATAGTCTGTCCTGCACAACGGTTATCCTATGAGTTTTACATAAACATAAGACGTAAGGCACATCACAACCCCTAGAATTAATATTACTCCCGTTACATAACTGGGAAACGGGGTAGACGACACCTCCTAATAACCAAACTTATCATTGCGATGTGAAGCCGTACATCCCGCCTCCTATACGATGCTATCAATACCAGAGTTTCGGACATATGGTATCTTATTACTGCCTAAACATTCTGACTCTGATCGCAAAATATTAGTAAAAATGAATTTTCGTAATGCATGTAGAACACATAAACAATTCTGGGAAATTGTAACAATATTCTCGTCCCAAAATATATTTCGAACTTGGACCAGATTGACTGCAAGTATGTGCCGGAGAGTGCCTTTGATAGCATTGTGAGGTTACCTGTTATTGCTCTGTATTCGAGGGTTTTAGCAAACCGATTCTACGGTTCATTTGATTCGCACTCCATTCTGCATTAGTATATTTTCCATTCAGTGTTTTAGATGTCCTGTGTCGGTTCGGTAATGTTCAATGTCAATCCAACATACCGAATGTAAAAACAAAGAACTGCAAAATTAAAACAGTTTTTATTTTCGAGTACGCGGGGAGCTATCTTTTCTTGTGAAAAATGTATGATGTGTAAGTTGTGGTTGGAAAGATATTCTCAACTGAAGATCTTAATGAAGACAAGCACAATTGAGGCCCTGAAGCTCAGGAAAAAGGAAAAAAGAACAAATTATTGTTTGCCACTGCATTAGTGCGAGAGCCGTAAGGTCACTGTTTGAAGTTTTGTTTCGGCAAACATTCCATTTTATAAATTAAATAACAACATACGAAGTTTTCTGGAGAGACTACAGTGTGCGAGATGAGGCTACAATACGGAAAAATTATATTCAACGGTGTTATGACAAAGCGATACACAAAATCAAAACAAATCTAGACAGTAAAAACATTTGGTCTCTATAGATGAGGGCAGGCATTCTATGGGTCGTTACGTTGTGCATATAAGTGTCGGAGCGATGAATGAAGGAAACAGTAGGGATTCTTTTTAAAATCTGAACTTTTCGAGAGGGCAAACTACCCCACTATAAGCAAATTGTTTGATGGTGTCCAGTATAATTCTGCTTTATTATTAGTCCCAGATGCAGCTTCGTATACGGTTAAAGATACGAACTCTCTTGAGGCACTGTACTCAAAAGGGTACATGTAACCTGCTTCGCACATGTTTGCCACAGAGTTGCAGAGAAAGTTAGTCACCACTCTCCAAACGTGGAAAGAAGAAAGTACACTCCTGAAAATGGATATTTTTAATGGCTTAGGGTTTCCTAACTACTTTGTGCGAATGCATAATGAGATGGGGATTGGGCTACTACGCCAATAACATGTCCTGTTTACGTAACAGAGGGCTCCACTTTCATTGGGATATTCTGGTGATGCCAGTGCCAGTTGAATTCAGACGCCTCAATTCAAAGTGTGCCTGAAGATTTGTTTGTGTGGAGTGTAGAGTTTACAAATCATGCATACCGAGGTGAGCAACGGCGGAATCAATTGTCGTCGAACGAATCTGCACTAAAACTGATTAAAGAAGAATGCTTCAGTTGCGTTGCCAGAATGTTGTGGTTTTCTTAGAATAATATTTGGTATCTGGCGCTCTAGCACGGGCCTCCAAAGCAAAACAACTCCACGGTAGTATCGTTTTGTGCATCTAAAAGTTCTCCAATACCGCCAAGTTACAGCATGGGCACAACAGGTGAACCTATAGCAAGCTTCTGGAGTTCGAACTCATGACAACACAGTCAGAAACAATTTTCGAGAAGTCAATTTAAGACCTCGCTGACCCGCTCAAGCAATTGCACTGGGCAGACGATATCGTGACAGGATACTCTGCTCTGCTAAGGATCATCTGCAATAGCAGCCAAGGCACTGGCGTCCTGCGCTGTTCTCGAATGAATCCCATTCGCGTTATATCGTTCAGATGGTCGTCATTGAGTCTGGAAAATATATGTTTTTATCCGAGAGCTGTACAATCTATGGTTGCATATGCATAAGGATCTGTTACGGTGTGGGCAGACACAAGTCTTGACACTATCTCCTGATCATTCGCAATGGATACTTAAATTCCCTACGGTACACTGGCGAGATCTTAATTCCATATCTAATTAATTAAATTATTATTATTATTATTATTATTATTATTATTATTATTATTATTATTATTATTATTATTATTATTATTATTATTATTAAACGTTTATAAAACAAGTATTCTGTGTAAGTATATTGGGTCATAGTTGTGTAATGAAATTATTTACACTCTTCTCTTAAAGCAAGAAGTAATACAGGAAGCTGTCTAGGATATCAAGCCCAGTAAAATTAAATCATTGATGGGATGCGAGACAAGGGTTTTCATAGGGCGCTTTTTAAGCAGTGGTAGTTGGAAACTTTCAGTTGAAATCGGCACTCTAGCGAGTCACGTAAACACGAAGTGGACGGTTATTCTCATTCGGTCAGAGAGATGACTTTGTTCCCATAGTTATCGTGTTCGACCGGTGATGTTCTTCTGATCGTATGTGCCAATATATAGTCATGAGTTCGAACAATGTCCGGAGGTCTATATCATTTGTCATGCGGGACATTGACATGGACACAGCTGTCAATACTGTAGTAATTGGAGCATTTTGGGAGACAACAGTTTTAATATCTGGAATCTCGCTTAATTAGTTCAGCATTTTCCGTCGGCTTATACATACTGGACTCTGAACTGGGCCACGGTTGAAGTCATATCGCTGTGTCAAAACGTTTTAACTACAAGGTAATGTAATATTTCAACCAACACCAGGACAGGAAATCTCAGTTAGTGATTGTAGACTGCATATAGGAAGATACAAACCAAGGATAATAACTTAGGACGAGAAAGTATACAAGACACAACTATTTGGTCTTGTTCAAGATGAAGTACACTGTGAGTAGTGCAAACAATAAAAGTGTTTTTAAAGACGGTAAAATATTCTTATGTTATAGTTGTTGTCTTTTATTCTAATGTAAATTAGGTAAAATATTCCATAAAGTAAATTCGTTCATAGTAGTCTGAGTGCATGTTCCTGCCTATTTTTCTTTCGTTTTCAGGGGTATCAGGAAAGCCAATTTAACTACGAGATTTGCAGATTATGTACGTAACCTGGGAAAAATAATCTCACATTTCTTCGTTATTAACAATAATAGTAATAATATATTAATATAAATACCAATAAAGTAAGTTTCAGTTAAAATACAAGGGCTGTAAATAAAGTAGTGGCAATGTAGTCCAGACACTCGCAGGAAAAACGGACATGCGAAAACAGGATATGGTTGCGGTCAGCTGGCCTTGTTGTCGATGTGTACTGTGCAGTTTGTGGGCAGCTGGGACTGTTGTTGCTGTGTGGCGTTGAAGTGAAGAGTGTTGATTTTACCGCTTTAAAGCATATGTTCAAAGAAGCCCGCCTGGTGGCCATGATCGTTAAGGCGCTGAAGTCTAAAAACGGTCTAACACCGAGGTTAGCCGGTTCGAGTCCCGTTGGTCGAAAAAATTTTCACCATCAGAATGTTGGCCGGCAGGGTAGGGGAGGTGGTGGTATACAATTTCTAATCACTAGATTGCGTGCCAAAAGCCTGGATTAAATTCCAAACCTCTCCGCAGTGCTCATATGGAGTGAGGGCATATGACGCTGTTGATTGTGATTCGTCCGTCGGATGGGGACGTTAAGCCTTGAGCAGACCCCTTGGTGCTATTCGACAGGAGTAGGCTATGTGCTGGCACCGGGTTTCACCCTCTCCCTACTATCATATATCACGTCATTCATTTCATCTCTCATTAACTCCTCTGATGAGGTTGACGTCAGGAAGGGCATCCGGTCATAAAAAACCGCCACGACAAATTCATCTCACCTCATACTCGACCCCGTAGGGAAACGGGACAAGGGTTGGACAAACAAAGCATATGTTCAAAGAATGATCGACGTTCGTGAATTAAAATCAAATTATTCCGTGGCAAAAATCGGCTGCACGATGGGTCAAGGCATTTCGTGTGGGTTGGAATGAGACTGCAGATTTGTACCGCACAGGTCGACCGTCCATTCTTCAAGATCAGATTGACATCGTGAGTGGTTTCGTTTCCGTAGACCTACAATGGACTGTTCGGGAATTATCCGTAGAGGTTGGTCTCAGTCATCAAACGGTGTGACACATAATGACGAGGGCCGATCACCTCGATGTTAGTCCCCTTTAAACAACAAGCATCATCATCATCATCATCACATAATGACGAAATGTGTTGGCATGAGGAAAATTGCGTCCCATTGGGTTCCAGAACAACTCAGCGACGTACAGAATTGACACCGGTATACACTGGCTGGCATCCACCTGGACAGATACCGCAACAAAGGAGAAGCATTTCTGCAGCTTATTGTCGCCATTGATGAGACGTGGGCACGAGCCTACGAGCCTGAATTAAACCGTCAGTAGAATGAATGGCGTCACCCTAGTTCGCCACGTCCACAGTAATTTCGGCAGGAACCCTGTTGGCTGAAGCTTATGCTGGTTGCGGCATACAATAACGAGGATGTTATTCTGACGCATGCTGTGCCTGAGGGACAAACCGTCAACAGTGGCCACTCTTTCCGATTTCTGGTGCGGCATCTGCGTCCAGCTATGCAGTGCAAACGTCCGCGTTCATTGTGTGACAATCGCCCTATTGTACTGCATGACAATGCACGTTGTCACGTCGCAAGCGATATCAATTCTTATTGCAACGGCGGCATTAGTAGGTCCTGGAACACATTCCGTACTTACCAGACACGAGTCCTTGTGACTTCGACCTGTTTCCGAAGTTGAACGAACCCCTCGGAAGCCGCCGATTTCCTGACGTGGCATCTGTACTCCGCGCAGCAGGGCGCTATGTCTCTGTTATCAACAGAGAATGCTTTGTAACGGTATCCAACGGCTTCCCGACATTTGGCCTTTGCGAGTGATAACACTAAAGGAATGTAATGCAGTTTTACTAACGTCATTCTGTACTGCGTTATATCAATATTGCCACAACTTTGAGATAGACTGGCTGCCAGAATATTGTTGCTCACGTGTAGGGTACTTTAAGGTTCAACCTACGGACGTGAGCAACTTCAAACCCACCTACAGAATCTCCTTAAACCGAGAGATGCAGTTTGCCCGCCCTAAAGATGGCTGACTAGGTAAGGGTAGAAGGTATAGGTAGACAATTCAAACTCTGTGGCCTAGGCAACGCAGAACATGGAGAGTCGAGTCCCCATCTGTATTATGGTTTCCATGGCTATGCAAAATGGCTGACATTTAGGGCAGTACGATCGAAAAATATAATAAATTGCCCCTCTTAACTCATGTTATCTATGAATAACATAACATGGATGTTATGTATAGGAGAGGGGATTATTCAATTCCGCATTCTCTTAATCAAGGGGAGTATTAGAGTGGATAGAAGGACTGGACACTGCGATATCATTATGCTTTCTTGTTATTGTACCATATTTAATTGTATATATGTATATTTTATGCTATACAAAAGCAAAGTCATCTCCGTACAGGCCATGAAGGCCCTTGGAGTGGTGGAACGTAACGGCTTCCACTATCCATAAATTCGGCACTTGATGGGGTTGAGTTGTTAGATCTATGCCCGGCCGCCTTTGCCCCCAGGAATTAACCTGGTACTCATTTTTGGTGTAGGCTGAGTGAACTTCAGGGCCATGTGCACCTCCGGAAGTGAAAATCTCGTTTCATAAATTTTATGACTTCCTGACGTGGATTCGAACCTACGTTCTTCCGGGTGAACCGAGTTTTATGCTATACGCTAAATAAATAATAATGCCACTACTTTATTTACAACCCTCGTATTAAGAGATACTGATATTAATGTCCAAACGTGGAGCGAATTTAATAATAATAATAATAATAATAATAATAATAATAATAATAATAATAATAATAATAATAATAATAATAATAATAATAATAATAATAATAATAATCGTATGGCCTCAGCTACCGTGTGCAGACATTTCAATTTGACGCCATCTGGCTGTCTGCTCGTCAATTTCGACGTTCCGTTTTACTCTAGGCCCACTAGATGGCAGACAGAGCAAACCGGATCTCTCTTGGGCGTATATGGCTGAAATTTAATGAATTTTGTCGGGTAAATACCAAATGTATCACCGGAGATCTTTTACATGCCGACATCGTACGACATGGAGTGTCGAATGGACTTTATTCCGCCCTTCAAAAATCCGACTTCCTCTGCCGGGTATGAACCCGCTTGGGATCCGGAGGCCGACACTCTACCACGGATCCACAGAGGCAGCTTAGCGAATTTAATATTAATGTGTTAGAATTATCACACTTTCACCCCCTTCGTGGACTTTCACTTCCTTTTGCCGACAGTTTTTTCTCCTACGGTTGTGATCTCTTTCATTTTTTTCCGGTGATCAGAATGAAAACAAGATAGCTGCTCAGTTGTAACTTACTTCATCTTGAATTTGAGTAAGAAAATATGTATTTATTGTGTGAGAAGGGGTAGGAAATGCATATTCGCTGAGGCAGTGTGAAAGTACAAGAGCATTGCGTTAGAAACAGAAAACAGAAAGAAAACATGAATAGGCCTATTATACTATTGGTAAAATCATGAGCACGTAGGGAGAAGGCCAGGGAAACTACCGAAATTATTGACAACTGTAAAGAACTTGAGGGAGGAGAAATGGAAGGGATGAAGTCGATAGTGCGAATAATTAGGGACTTAACTTTGGCAAGTAACAATTTGAAATCAGTTAAATCAGTAAGAATACACATGGCTAAATAACAGAGGATCGATATACGGTACTACATATACACAACTGCACACTAACATTTGCGGATGAACCAAATCGCGTCTCTCCTGCCTCGGTCATCCGAAGTTGGAAGAGGGAGGCTCCAGAATTGATAATTTTCTTGTACAGTAAATAAACAAAAAAAATGGACATATTGAATAAAAAATAAATACGGAAAATTGCTGATTTCGTAACTATCATCTCTGTACGGCGAAGTAAAAATGAGGCTTCGTAACTATGCGTGTTGTCCGGCCCCGCGATGTTGGGGTCAACGCGTCCGTCTGTCACCCGGCGGCCCCGGATTCTATTCGCGGCCACGTCAGGGGTTTTTAATTGTAATTGATTAATATCCCTGGCCTGGGGATTGGGTGTTTGTGTCTTCCTTAACGTTCTTTGCCACACATTCAACACTCTACACTTCCGCAATTCCACTTACACGTAGGTTCCTCTCAAATGGTGAAAGTAATGGCAGAAGATCATCCGGCGACGACACGAACAAATATCATTTTTATAAAAAATTTAAAATACTATGCATGTACGCAATACAAAATAATGCCTCAGAAGTGTGGAACAGTACAAAGTCAAAGATGATAATGATTAAGGTCGAGAATAATATTCTAAATGTACTACCTTGTTCTGTGTTATTGTTTGTCCAATTTTGGTCGTATTCTTTTATGTATTTTTCTTGCTGGTGGCATTTTTGTTCATTGATATGTTCTGCGTAATGCATTTCTTTTGAATTTGTTTGTTGATTTGTTTTGGCTGTAATAGGTATATGCCTAATTGCCAATAAACTGAATACTCTTCCCTCAGTTTCTGGCGATCCCGAAATGGGAGAGGGGATTATTCAGATCTACATTCTCTTAAGATAATTATCTCCACCATAACCACCACTATTCCTTTAAGCATAAACGATAGGAACACCATGCAAATTATAACTCTTCCGACAAGCATTAATTAGTGTGTGTGTGTGTGTGTGTGTGTGTGTGTGTGTGATGTAGCCTATTAAATCTTTAGTAAGAAGATTTTAATTTATACTTTCAGTTCTTCAATTGTCGCTCGCTAGCAGACGTTTCATTTATCACTCCCATGTTTCTTTCAAGGACCGGTGGATCCATTTTAGCTGATTCTCGCTTACTCTTGGGGGACCAGTCCTTCAGCTATAAAGATCTTAAAACGTGACCTTTAGATTTACGATTTCCAGGATGGAGAATGGAAATAACCAAACCAAACCCCATGGCACTACAGCCCTTGAAGGGCCTTGGCCTACCAAGCGACCGCTGCTCAGCCCGAAGGCCTGCAGATTACGAGGTGTCGTGTGGGCAGCACGACGAACCCTCTCGGCCGTTATTCTTGGCTTTCTAGACCGGGGCCGCCATCTCACCGTCAGATAGCTCCTCAATTCTAATCACGTAGGCTGAGTGGACCTCGAACCAGCCCTCAGGTCCAGGTAAAAATCCCTGACCTGACCGGGAATCGAACCCGGGGCCTCCGGGTAAGAGGCAGGCACGCTACCCCTACACCACGGGGACGGCGGAGAATGGAAATAGGGCCGTATAAACGAGAGGATATCATCTTTAAAAGATTTTTCGTGTGATTTCAACTTTCTGTCGTATACGAGCCGGATTTCCTGAGTACCAATCCCGATAAAAGCAACGAATCTTCTTTGCAAATATAACGCGTGCGTAATAAGAGAGAAGCGGGAGCCAATAGGTAGCCAGGTAAATGTTGCCTTCTTTGTCATCTGTGAAGGGCGTAAAGTAAGTTACCAGCGGATGAACTCTCTCTTTGTGCACGCACAGGTTCTCTCGAATCCTTCTCATTTGAATATTCTCAGATAATTAGAGACTGAGAGTGTGTTTTACAGTCTATAATTTGATGCACACAATTTAACATTGTTTGCTCGGCCTCTTCTAGTTGACCTCTCTTTATCTCGCTTTGAATTGTATAAAAGAGGCTGTACTTTGTTTCATTTTCCATCAGAACATCTGACGTGGACTTTCAGAAGTGGATTAAGAGAGAGGGAGAGAGAGAGCATAACCGAACTTTTTTGAAAAAAAGTGAGATAGATGATTCTTCACACATTAAGCTGAAAACGTACCATTAAGTTTCACTCAGTGAACTCAACGCGGTGAATGGATGTTATTCATCAGAGCATTACATCTAGGAACAGTCATTATATACTGTTTATAAAGATACGTGGATGGAGATTGGAATATTACAGCAATAAGGTTTCGTGTTTGCATAACAGAGGGTTTCACTATAACCTCGATATTTGGAAGGTAGCAGTGGCCAGTTGAAAGGTACGAGTGTCTCAACTCAAGGTGTATGCAAAAAGTTGGTCTGTGTTGAGTGTAGTGTTTACAAGTCATGGCTGATCGAATAGACAAGAGGCGACGGGGGAAGAAGATGTCAAATCAAAAAAAAATCAAATCAAAATCTCTTTATTAGCAAATGAGGTGTCTACCTCGGTGGCAAATGGTACACTAAAATACATTATTGCCAAGCACTAAATTTTAAATTAACAGGAGACGAAGAAAATTTTCCTAGAATACAATATTATACAATTTACGCTAATAATTTTTTCTATTAAACACATACATCATCCTTAATAAATTTATATTGTTTACAAAATTCTACTTATAATATCTTACAAACATAGTCAACTCATATACAGTACGGTATGTGAAATTACTTCTAATAATACTATACAACTGGTATATAGATTAAAATTAACACTGAATTTATTCACATATTTATATTTTACCCATTTTGGAACCTAAGTAGCATAACGACCTGCTGCGTCTTAACCAGAGCCCCTTTTGCCACCACTTTTCAGAGTTCCTGAAGGGCCTTCACAGCTACCGTAGCGGTCCCAGGGCCCTCGAAGTCCCCACTGTACTTCACCCCTACAGGCAGTCCCCTACTTGGGCTGTCCAAACTCCTTAGACCAGGGGATAGAATTAATTTAATCACACACATTTATTATTTACAATATCCTGCACTGGTCGAATGCCCTCTAACATTTAATTTATTATCTCTGTTGTTGTTTATTCTCTTCTTGAATATCTGTACAGATTTTGGAAAAGGATCAAACACTACCCCTGGTAAACTGTTCCACTCCTTCACGCCCTTCCCAATGAAAGAAAATTTACCCCAATCGCTTCTGCTAAAATTCCTTCTAATTTTGTACTTGTGGTCAGTTCTACCAATATAATTATTTTCCAACCGAAGCCTCTCACGGATATCTCCCCATGCTTCTTCTCCTGTATAGGCTCTATATAATCCTATAAGTCTAGTTTTCTCCCTTCTCTTACTTAAAGTTTCCCACCCAAGTTCCTTTAACATTTCTGATACACTACTCTTTCTCCTGAAATCCCCTGTTACAAACCTTGCTGCTTTCCTCTGCACACCATCTAGTTCTTTATTAGGTATTCATGGTGAGGATCCCAAACACTGTTTGCATATTCCAATAATGGACGAACCATACTTAAGTAACTTTTTTCTTTTAATTCTTTGTTGGATCCTTTAAGTAGTCTCATTATGACATGTAACGATCTGTATGCTTTCCCAACAATGTCATCAACATGACCCTTCCAGTGCAAATTACTTTCAAATCTCACACCTAAGTATTTGCACTTGCCATCTTTTGGGATAACTACCTCATCCAAAGTATATTCAAATTCAGTTTTAAAGCTCCTGTTTGTAAATGTTGTAACAGTTGATTTGCCTCCATTAATCTTTATATTATTTTCTTCAACCCATTCTTGGATACTGTCAAGGTCCCTTTGTAATTCTGAACAATCCTCAATGTTATTTATTTCCCTATAAACAATTATGTCATCTGCATACAATCTTATTTTCGATGTTATATTGTTCCCTAAATCATTTGCGTATATTAAGAAAAGTAACGGACCGATTATACTACCCTGTGCAATTCCCTTCCTGACTTTCTCTTCCTGTGATATATTATTTCCTACTTTGACTTTCTGAACCCTTGAATTTAGAAATGTTCTTATCCAACGTATAACCCTTACATCCAATCCTATTCCCTCCAATTTCTTTAATAATATTCCATGTTCCACTCTATCAAAGGCTTTGGAAACATCTATGGCTATGCAATCTAACTGGCCTCCTGAATCTAACTGATCTGATATGTCCTGCTGAAATCCCACCAGTTGTGCCTCGCAAGAAAATTTCTTTCTAAATCCATACTGGCTCCTCATGAACCAATTTTTATCATCACATATCCCTCTGATGTACTTTGCTATTAAACTCTCCAGTATTTTACAAACTATACTGGTCAGGCTGATTGGTCTGTAGTTCTCTGGTTTCCTTTTATCACCCTTTCCTTTATAAATTGGTATTATTATTGATTCCTTCCATTCCTTTGGTATCACACTATTATTTATGACATAGTCAAAGAGAAATTTTAAATAAGGCACTATATACCACCCCATTGTCTTTAATACCTCCCCAGTAATTTGTCACTTCCTGCTGCTTTTCCTTGCTGAAGCAGTTGGATTTCTCTGAAAATATCTTCATTTGTGAATGAGAAGCTTCTTGTTTCCCTCTGTGTCTCTTCCTCTCTATCTTCTGTTACGGTTTCCAAGTCCTGACAATCTTCTACTGAATCTCGGAATTCCCTACTAAAGAGGTTTGCTTTCTCAGTATCTGTTAAATAGTGTTCACCCCCTTCTTCTACCATTGTAGGAATTTGGATTCCTTTTCCTTTTTGATTCCTAATATATGAATACATCTTTTTCCATTTCCCTTTGTGGTCATTACCCTCTTGAAGAATGCCATTCATATAATTCTCTTTTGCTTCCTTTTTCACTCTATTCAGTTCCCTCATTAGCTGTTTTCTACTTTCTCTACTCTCCCTACCTTCTTTGATTTTCCTGTTTACTATTCTACATTTTCTTTTTAATTTTCTTATTTCCCTTGTGTAATAAACAGGGTCTGAGGTCATTTTACCCTTCTTAACAGGTACAAATCTCTTCTCTCCTTCCCAAATGATTCCTTTAAATTTAGCCCAAAGTGTATCCACATTATTCCCTTCACTTATCCAACAACTGAATTGTGATTTAAGGTAAGTCCCAAATTCATCAACTTTAGTTTTTCTGTATAATTTCTTGTTTTTTGTGACCCTCTTATTAAGCATTTTTGGTACAAGTCCTACATCCATTATTACAGCCTTATGGTCACCTATTCCTTCAATTACCTCAGTTTTATCAACAATTTCCCATGGTTTAACCAAGAATACATCTAGCAAGTTATTGAGACGAGTTGGTTCTTGTACTACTTGTGTAAATCCTCCCTCCCAAATTAACTTATTTGCCAGTTTCTGTTCATGGGCTTCACTTGCAGCTCCATTCCATTCAACTTCAGGCAAGTTTAGATCTCCCCCAATTATTACCGTATCATTATTGTTTTTATGAGTATAATATATTATTTTCTCAAATATTTCCATGTCTCTTTCCTCTCTTCCAGGCCTATATGTTCCTATAATTCCCACCTCCTTCATATTATCACAAACTAATTTTATCCCTAATATTTCATCCCTTTCATCAGTAAACCATTCATGCGAACAATAAGTTTCCTTCACCAGAATAAATACCCCTCCTCCCTTTTTATCTCCTCGGTCTCTACGATAGACTGTATACCCTTCTGGAAATACTTCTGTATTACCCACCCCTTCTCTCAACCACGATTCCACTCCTATCACCACATCCGTCTCATAAGATTCCATCAATGTACCGAATTTTAATTGTTTATTTACTACACTCTGACAGTTTACCAAGAGCAATCTCAGACCTCCTTCCTCCCTAAAACTTGACTGTTGCAATTGGGTAACGTTTGACTCATGAGTTGAGAACTTCCCTGGAACCCAGATCCTTGTACATAGATCTTGATTTAAGGGTCTGGGTTTTCTGGCAAGTTTCCCTGTATGTGCCAGTTTAGTGGTATGGGTTTTCTTAAGTACAGATTAGTTTGCAAATCTATGTTGATAATTGTAGAAATTTGTCTACAGAGAGTTGCTTTTCCATTACCATTTAGATGTAACCCATGTCTAGTGAACATTTGCCTGCCAAGACCTAAAGTATCTACTACATAGACATTTCTAAAACTCTTACTTGATCTCTTGATTTTTATATTTACATCATGTACAGCTTTGTTCACACATGAGTCCTCTAAAAGGTCAAACCTGGGTGGCACATTTACTACAATTACTTTTGAGTCAGGTAGTTTAGAAATCTTACCTCTGAGAGTCGTAATTAATTCCTCACCTTAATTTGCAGCAATGTCATTTGTACCACTCACAATCAGCACATAATTGTCCTTCTCTAACACAGGATCACAACTTGAAAGGACGTCTTCAGTTTTGGCACCTGGTTTTATTAGTCCTAAAACCTCAGCCTCTGGATTCTGCAGCTCATCCTTGATGCCTTCTGCCATACCCCGCCCTTGACTGTCTGCGTAGAGATGAATCTTTGGCGATCTTGACTTTCGGTTGGTTTTCTTCTGTAGCTTACCTCCACTGGATTTAAAATTATTTGGAAAACTTGGTGTGTCTTCTTCTGGAACTTGCTGCAATAACTGAAATCTATTTTGGCACTGCAAAGAGTTTTTTCCCGGTTTTAAGTTGTACGTAGTTTCTCCCATATGTTTAAGATTAGGCCTAAAATGGCCACGCGTCACTTCCGTCCACGGCGATCTTTCTTCTCCAATGTCTTCTTTATCTTCCAGTTTCTTTATTCTGTCCTTTAAGCTTTCATTTTCATGTTTCAGAGCGCGTAAGTCCTCTTGTAGCACTCCTATAATCTTAATTATAGTTTCGTAAGTCTCTCTTTCTTGTTGTTCTGCCTCACTATCAGTTTGTTTACACTCGGGACACAGCCACTCACTTTCTTCAATATCAGTCCTATTTACAATATTTGCACAACGAAAATGATACCATTCATCACACTTACGACACAGAATCCCATTTTTAACTACTCTTCTGCATTTGCCACATTTTTCACTGCATCTTACACCATTATCTACTACGGATATCACAGACTCACACACAGTAGTCGCCATCTTGAAGATGTCGCCGAATGAAGCCTCTCGCACACTTATATTGTTTCAAAAAAGGTTAATCACAGAGGTACTTGTCAGAATGCTTGGGGTTGCTCAGAATACCACTTGTATTGGAAACCTATTCGGTTGACTGGAAGCCTTGCTAGGTGCCACCAAAGAGAAAAGTGACCAAATTAAATGTTTTATCGCATATTCAACAGAATGACGAATAAAGTAATAATAATACATCATTTTTGAAGAAGGATCATGCTTTAAGCATTTGCATTTTGCACAATAATAATAATAATAATAATAATAATAATAATAATAATAATAATAATAATAATAATAATAATAATAATAAAGTAGCGGTAGAAATAAAGAAGAGAATGTAATCTGGAAACCGAAATCTCAGAACTCTGTAATATTGGTGGTGATTATTGCTTTCAGAGGAAGTACAACTAGGAACCATCCTCTATTAACACAATTCATAGGGGGGTGTGGAAGGAAGGGCTCAGCTAATTCGAAAAATTAAGGTATCGGACAAAGAAAAGGAAAGACTTTCTAGGCCTCGGAAACTAAACGCTGTCGGGGTCGGAAAGAAACAATAGTTGACAAAAGGAGGTTGGATATGAAATATGAAAGTGAGGAGCCTAACGTAAATGGAAGAACTGCCAAACTCACCTAGAGGAAAGGTGGTCGCCAACCCACGTTCCTAAGTTAAGAGCTCCCTGGTCCCCCTTTTAGTCGCCTCTTATGTCAGACAGAGGATACCGTGGATGTTATTCTACCACCAACACCCGCAGGGATATCCGAGATCTATATAACGTAATGAGGGTCAGATGCATCTCTAAGGCGGTTAGTACAGAAGAATTCATAAAACACTAATCAAGTTTGCATTTGTATATGGTACTAAAACGTAAACCTTATCTGACAGAGCAGTGCACCTTTTAGTAGCATGAGAGAGGAAGATATTGAGACGAATAGACGGGCTCCTCAGTGCCAGAGGTGTTTGAAACATTAGAACAAAGAACATCACATTTTGGATGGTTGGGCCACATGAAAGGAACGGACAGTCACAGACGACCAAAAGTCCCAGCAGATGCAAAGTTAGAGGGAGAGAGGAATGTTGGCTTAGATGTTTGGATAATATCCAGAATGATTTCTCGAAAGTGGAAGTTATGGAAGAAGTGAAAATCATGACTGGAATGGTTGGATGATTGTACTTAGGGAGGCTAGGATCAAACATCAAAGTGTACAAAGCTACAAAAGAAGAATATAGTCATATCTGGATGTATGAGATATACAAAATGCTGTAGTGGACTCCCCATTCTGGTACAAAGTAATAATTTTTTCTTGTTGGCGGGGAATAGAATTCTGAGGCTGAATTTTGAGGAAGATTTCTCATGAATACCTCCAGGCACAATCACTCAATCCATTCCCACTTAGTATGGTCCTTTTCTGCCTAAACCGCATTATGGTAACCATTCATAATCATCACAAAAATCTTACCTAACTAGCGTAATGGTTGCCTTTCTTCTTTCTTAACCCGTTTATCGTCCATAGTTGGCTTTTTGCTCGGACTCAGGGAGGGATCCCACCTCTACCGCCTCAACGGCATTGTTCTGGAGCGTGAGAATTTGGGTCAGGAGGAATCCAACTGGGAATGAGAACCAGTAACTCGTCCAGGCGGCCTTACGTACTATGCTGAACAGGGGCCTTATGGAGGGGGGAGGATGGGAAGTTTGGAAGTGATAGACAAGGAAGAAGGAAGGAAACGGCCGCAGCCTTAAGTTAGGTACCATCCCGGCATTTACCTGGAGGTGAAGTGGAAACTACGGAAAACCACTTCAAAGATGGCGGAGGTGGAAATTGAACCCTCCTCTACTCAGTTAACTTTCCGAGGCTGAATGGACCCCGTTCCAGCCCTCTCACCACTTTTTCAAATTTCGTGGCAGAGCCGGAAATCCAACCCGGGCCACCGGGGATGGCAGCTAATCACACTAACTACTACAGAGGCGGGTAAAGGTTGTACAAAACCATTTAATTTGCCTTCTATCATTCGAACTTGTATATGTTGCTACTACTTCGACGTTCCTTCAATTACTGTAGATTTGTAGAGACCGCATATGTCCGAAAAGAGATTTTCATACATATGTAGCAAGATTTGTGATTAGGATATTTCCATAAATATTCTAATACTAAACCAATAGCTGACTACTCTGAATTCAGCTATTGCGTTATGTTCCCATCAATAATTCAGGTTAAAGGTTAAAAATAATTTTCATTGGATGTAGGCTACTCTATGTGCAGACTCGAGGTAGAGTCTTTGCATCTTATTGTCAAGACAGAATGACACCTATGAAGTTACCTAATGACACGAACAATAAGCTGTCTCTGCCCTCATGTGCTCACCAGTATTGTGCTGAGTGCGTCATTTCAACTTAGTCTTTTGTATCAAGGGTGCTTATAATCGATACAGACGTCGACTGCCTCTAATTAGCCTGTGCCACGTGTAAATTCTTGACTCTGAGTTCTTGAGAAAGGGAAGATGAAAATAGACTTCCTTCATATAAGAAACTTCTTCTAACTATCTTTCTCAGCTACGTTTGAGAAAATGTTACTTCCATACATACAATTGAATCGTTTTCATTGAAAACTATATTAGTAGAGAAGAGAAAATACAGGATGAATCAGTGTCTTTTTCTTTTCATGGGATTGTTTTATTTGTTTATCGCATGGATTTTCGTGCCGGGAGTGTCCAAGAACATGTTCGGTTCACCTGGCACAGGTCTTTCGATGTGATTCCCATGGTCGACCTGCGCGTCTGAATGTGAGATTATTATGACAATGGGGTAGGGAGAAGGTGAATCCCGGTGTCGACACGCAGCCTACTCCTGTCGAGTAAGCCCAAGGGGTCTGCTCAAAGCTTAACGTCCCAATACGACGTAAGAATCACCATCAGTAGCGTCGTATGCCCTCACTCCATATTAACACTGCGGAGAGGTTTTGGAATTCAATCCAAAGCTTTAGGCACGCAATCTATTGATTAGAAATTGTATACCATCAACGGGACTCGAACCGGTTAACCGCGGTGTCAGACCATATAGACTTGACGCCTTAACAATAATTGCCATCAGGCGGGCTACGGGTCTGTTAATAACAGAGAAATCGATGGAAATAGTTGGGTTTTATCCGCCCGCAGTGCCTGTGATATATTTGGCTTTAACGTATACTTATTCCTTTACAAGAAAATCAGGTTTCTAGACTTGTTCAACCCAGTGACATTCACCCAAAATATGTTTCTCCTGTAATATTTTCTCACTTTGGTAAATTCACCCACAGGAGTTGATCCAAAGGAAATTCAACCAAATTAAACTCATCCAGCAGGTTTATTGCTGGACTTTTTCTCTCAAAAATATTAACTGCTTTGTTTTCAGAATGCAGAGTAGAATTAATAATAATAATAATAATAATAATAATAATAATAATAATAATAATAATAATAATAATAATAATAATAATAATAATAATGAATATTTTAATCCATCAGATGCCCTATATCCAGCAGAATGCCTCGCAATGAAGAAGAAAGAAAGAGAAACTGGAGGCCAAAGAAAAAATGTTTTACAGAAAAATCTTTGACCTGGACACAGGCAAATGTGAATACAGAAAACTACACAATCATGAGGTTTGAACGCTCGGAGATGAGATAAGTTATAACATTAGGAAAAGAAGAATTTCCTTTTAGGGAAGCGTGACACGAATGACTCCAGCAAGAATGACAAACCGGATCTTTATCAACTTTAAGGACAAGGAAACGAAGGGAGCCCGGTTCAATGGAGTAGAAGCAGATCTGAAGAAGAATACAGATAACATACAAAGACATCCAGTAGCGTGCTCTACTTAAGAATATTTACCGTAGAAAAAAATATCTCCTTTAAAAGTAATATGTCTGTAAATGTCCATGTATTTTACCAGGTGCATGCATAAGTCTTTTCCGCTTTCACTAACGAGTAAGACATGACGCCAGCGAACAGTACGCAGCGTATGAATTTGACACATACGTTAGTTTGTTCGTCTGACATTAAACTACCAACACACACAATTTAGTCCGCCAAACACTATGCGTCTGTGTTGTTTCTTTCAGTGATCGTGTCGACATTTGTGCCTGAAAAAGAACATTTCCGGTACGCATTGCTTTTCTTACTTAATCAAAAGAAATCGTTTGCTGGTAGAAACGTATGGTGAAAACGCTCCATCGAATAGAACATGTGAGAGATGGTTTCGAGAATTTAAAACGTGGTAATTTGTGTCTGGTGGGACCAGAGCGGTATTATGTATTATAAACCCTTGAAACACGGCAGAACCGTTAATGTACAACGCTCTCGCCAACATATGATTAATTTAAATCACGCATTGATCGAAAGAAAGCCTCAGTGGCTCAGGCGGCAGCGCGCCGCCCTCTCACCGCTGGGTTCCGTGGTTCAAATCCCGGTCACTCCATGTGAGATTTGTGCTGGAAAAAAAGCGGAGACGGGACATGTTTGTCTCCGCATATTCGGTTTTCCCTGTCGTAATTCATTCCAGTAACACACTCCAATATCATTTCATTTCACCTGTCAGTCATTAATCGTTGCCCCAGAGGAGTGCGACAGGCTTCGACAACCGGCACAATCCCTATCATCACCGCTAGATGAGGCTTCATCCATTCACTTCCTGACCCTTTTGAATGACTGGAAATAGGCTGTGGTTTTTCATTTTCATTCTTCATTGATCAAAAAAAAAACACCAGAATGGGCCAGATAGCATGGTAAATGATTTTGTGACACAACAATGCGCCGTCTCACACAGCAAAACCAGTGAAAGACACGTAGAAATCGCTTGGATGGGACATCCTTCCACACCCGCCGTACTGCCCGGCCTGGCGCCATCTAACACCTCTTCGCATCAATGGAGCACGCGCTTGCAGAGTAGCACTTCAGCAATTTCAATGAAGTTGAAAAATGGCTCGACGAATGGTTTGCCGCAAAATACAAGCAGCTTTTCTGGCATGGTATTCATAACTTACTTGAAAGACGGGCGAAGTGTGTAGAAGTCGATGGCCAATATTTTGGATAAACAAAAAAATAAATGTCCTTTGAAAATTACGTGTTTACCACAAAAACCGGCAAAAAATTATGCATACACCAGGTATTTCGTTACTGCTGTGTACAACACAAGTTGCTCTTTTGCAGCAACTTTTACTTTTACATATGGTTTTCATCATAATTCCAAAAGTATTAGCATTGTTGTGGACTTTACCTTAGATATTATTTTGTTGATACAGACCTTTAAATTATTTCAGGGGAAATCATGTAAATGTTCGTTGAATTATATTGTTCAGAATTCAGACCCCATTTAGTTATAAAACAACATTTTGTTAAGGTGGAGCCACTATTTTCAGTGTACACTTAGTTAATACAACAAGATTTTTCAGTCTGTCGAACACGTTTATGAAAGCACTAATACACACGTTACTGAAAGGTCATAACTAAGAGCATTAATAATTAAAATGAGGCTATTGATCAGGTTTACATGGAGTCTAATGGTCAAAAACGACATCAAACTTGAAGAGCGAAGGTCAATTAATTAATAAAATACGCTTAGAATTTCATGGGAATATAGTCGTGTTTCAATATGTAAAGTACAGAATATAGCAACCTTAGAGCGCTAATACTTACTTGGAATGAGCAAACAGTTGCTGTGTGTGGTCAATTCCATTTTAACGTGCCATGGCAAATTAGCATTGTTAGAAATATGATTATAGTCACCGTAATGCGATGATTGCGTTCGTAATCTGATAGCCAGTAATTACCCAAATCTAATAACGCTGCATTAATAACACCAGCTGATTATTTGGTGTTTAACATTGTGATTAGTTTGTGATTCATTTATGACCTCTACTTACTTTCTCGAAAGGTCAAATGGATTTCAAAATGCTAAATATAGTATTAACCGTTGAAGCGCTTTTGATGAGGATTAATGATGGGAAAGAGAGGCTTAGATAATGAATTGGTTGGTCAGCGTATGTCCTCAATCACTTCCTAGCGGTTGAATTAGTCTCCAACTAGCAAGCTGTCTTTCGTGGTCACCTGATGGTTTAACCACGAAGTCTCATAAATTATTACGTGGAAATGTAGACAAACGTTTGCAGAGCAATTTGTCTAGATTCACTGAGAGGCTTAGTCCTTCAGACAATAGAACACTGGCTTCCTGGGCTCAAGTTGGCAGGTCGATCCCGGCTTCATCCCGTGGTATGATTGTGCACGAATTCGCCAGGCCCGTGTCGGTAGATTTACAAGCACGTAAGGCACTCTTGCGTAACAAAATATCGATACCTAGGCGTCTCCAGAAACCGTAAAGGGGAGTGAAATACAATTACATTATTATTATTATTATTATTATTATTATTATTATTATTATTATTATTACATATGCGAATTATCCCATTAAGACTGCATAAAGTACTTAGAGGCGGGCATTTGCCTTCGTCTGTGCCCATATTTCTTTTCATTCCTTTACTGCGGGCTTCCTTTCTGTGTTCAGACCAGGTTGTTCCAGTCTTCCTTGGTCTTTCCTCTTGGCCAAGTGGCCGTTTGTGAATTTTGGATCTGAAGATTACCCTGTTTAGGACATCGCTGGTGTAATTCCTGCTGTTTCAAATCGGATTTGATTTCGCCAATCCATTTCATTGTGTCTGTTTTAACTTTTCTGCTGTTATCATAGAATTCGAATATTTGTTTGGTAAGTCTGTCTGGATTCATTCTCTTAATGTGTCCATAGAATTTTAGCCTGCGTTTTCTGATGTCACTGTGAATATTTGTGTATTGTTTGATTTCCTGTCTGCCTCTATGTTGGTTTGCTAATATTGTCCGTTGGTGAGTTTTTGGCCTAGAATTTTTATTATGATTTTACGTTCCTTTTTCTCAATGTTTACAGTGTCTGCCTTCCTGTTCAAATTTAGCGTCTCTGATCCATAAAGACATTATTATTATTGAAAATAGAAATCCTCAGCCTGTTTCCGGTCATTTGAACGGGTCAGGAATGGAATGAATGAAGCCCTATCTAGCGACGAGAATAGGAATTGTGCCAGCTGCCGAAGCCTGTCGCACTCCTCTGGGGCAATGATTAATGAATGAGAGATGAAATGAAAAGATAGTGGAGAGTGTTGCTGCAATGAAAGATGACAGGGAAAACCGGAGTAGCCGGAGAAAAATCTGCCCCGCCTCCGCTTTGTCCAGCACAAATCTCACATGGAGTGACCGGGATTTGAACCACGGAACCAAGCGGTGATAGGTCGACGCGCTGCCACCTGAGCCACTGAGATTCATTATTATTATTATTATTATTATTATTATTATTATTATTATTATTATTATTATTATTATTATTATTTATTTATTTATTTATTTATTTATTTATTTATTTATTTATTTATTTATTTATTTATTTATTTCTCCGTTAAGGTCTTCTGGGGACCACGTGACAATTTCAATGCTTCATCCTTTGTTGTTCCTCCTTCTTCCTCCATTACTCCTTATCTTCCCACTATGTCTCGTTTTCCTTTTCTCGGACCATTTTGAGACTGTTTTCTTTCTCTTCCGACCTTGGAATCCGTCCACTTTTTAAATTTTTTCCTAAAAAATATGTTACTTTTTTGACATTTGTAGGTTATTTAGCTGAGGGAGTCAAAAAATCAATTCCGGTTATATTAATAGTAAATACTCTTTTACATTCTTACAGGGAATGAATGGCCTGTTCTGAGACAAATTTCCAATCTACGAGTATGTTTTGAATTTTTAACATCAATTTGCAGTTATTAAATATTGGTTCCTAAAAATGTTGTTTCTTAATTCTCTGAATCTCATGAATTAAAAGAATCGATGCAGTTCTTCTTCTTCTTTCCTCTGTGGCACGACAATTTCATAGACTTGCCATCCTCAAAGACCTTCATCTACTCATCCCTCCTCGACACCTCCTCTCACTTCCAGAAGGCTGGTTTGATCCTCCACAGCTCCACCGACAGCTGTCACTGGCGTCACTGCAGAGGCATACTAGGGAAATGAGGAGTGAGGTATTTTCCCGTTGCTTTCCTTACCGAGCCAGAAGTTGCTATTGCATTTCCGTCTTTTTTACGCAGTTTATAAAAAGGACTTGCTGTATAAGGAATGGTATTATTAGCATCGCTCATACCTCGGTCAATTTTAATATTGTCAAAGCCAAAGATGAGACTGAGACAGGTCACTGACAGAAACAAATTAAAAATATAACAAAAGTACTATATTTTCTATAAAGAACTGTAAACATGTTAAAGTCAAAATATGCCACAGATATTTTTAACGACATTCCAGAATCACTAATATTACCATTTTTATTTGACGCCATCTGGCTGCCTACTCGTCAGTTTTGACGTTCTGCTTTACCCTAGACGTCCTGGATGGCAAAGTAAACCAAATCTCTCTCGGGCGTCTTAGGCTAAGATTGAATGGATTTTGTTGGGTGAACACCAGATGGGTCACCACAGATATTTTGTACTCCGATATCATATGGCATGGAGTGTCGAATGGACGTTTGTCTACCCCCCCCCCCCCTTTCAAAAAAGCAATACGTCGGAGGGGTTTGAAACCGTGGTCCTGAAATCCGGAGACCAACACTCTACCACTGATCCACATGTGGAGGTACAATGATAGACTTCATACAAAAATATTTGGACTGATAATATACTTCCAAGTTTCCAGATTGTATACTTATTTTGAATTACTCTTCTTCTCCTTCTTATATATATTAAGAGAGGTTACCAAAAACAACTTTGGCAAATCCGTCCGTCCGTTCTACTGGACTGGTTTGCTTCATATTTGTTTTGTTCTCTCCGGAATTACCTGCCGGTGAATCATGAGACATTGACAAGTCTCTAGGTTCAGCCAACTTTGAATAATCATAAAATAAAATCATTAAAATTCCAGGCATCTCGGACATATTCTGAGTCATGGCCCTCCTTGTGCTCAGGCGGCTAGGACTATACAATTCACCGGTGGTCCATAACCCGTTAGAGGAGAGATCATCGCTTGGAATATGTGCAAGTAGGGTAGCATCCTGCTTCCTGAATTTATCGAGCTCAGAACATTTTAAGCAACTGAGTAACTGAGTCCCACTCCCATTTGACAGGCGAGGGACTCCTTGGGAACAACTTGGCGAACGAAATGGAACTCGATGGGGAGCTATCGATATTAATGGGGCTTATGGAAGAAAGAAAGTAGAACTGGCTGAGTCAGCAAAGAGGATGCATCTGGATGTGCTAAGAGTAAGTGATATTCGGGTAAGGGGAGATAACCAGGAAGAGATAGGAGATTATAAAGTGTACTTGACGGGTGTTAGAAAGGGAAGGACAGAGTCTGGGGTAGGGCTCTATATCAGAAATACCATTGCACGCTACATAGTTTCTGTTAGGCACGTAAATGAGCGAATGATGTGGGTAGATTTGTCAGTTGGAGGAATTAGGACTAGAATTGTCTCCGTGTATTCATCATGTGAGGGTGCAGATGAGGATGAAGTTGACAACTTTAATGAAGCATTGAGTGACAGCGTGGTCAGGGTCAACAGCAAGGATAGAATAGTGCTAATGGGTGATTTCAATGCGAGAGTTGGAAATAGAACTGAAGGATACGAAAGGGTGATTGATAAATGTGGGGAAGATATGGAAGCTAATAGGAATGGGAAGCGTTTGATGGACTTCTGTGCTAGTATGGGTTTAGCAGTTACGAATACATTCTTCAAGCATAAGGCTATTCACCGCTACACATGGGAGGCTAGGAGTACCAGATACATAATAGACTGTATCTTAATCGACTTCGAATTCAGGAAATCTGTTAGGAATGTACGAGTTTTCCGGGGATTTTTCGATGATACAGACCACTATCTGATCTGTAGTGAACTAAATATCTCTAGGCCTAGGGTAGAGAAGGTGAAATCTATCTGCAAACGAATAAAGGTAGAAAATATCCAGGAGAAGGAAATTAGACAGAAGTACATGGAAATGATTAGTGAGAAGTTTCGAACTGTAAACAGTAAGCAGGTTCAGGATATAGAAAGTGAATGGGTGGCATACAGGGATGCTGTAGTAGAAACAGCAAGGGAATGCCTAGGAACAACTGTTTGTAAAGATGAGAAAGGCAAACATCTTGGAAAGATGAAGTGAGAGCAACTTGTAAAGGTAGAAAGAAGGCTTATCAGAAATTGCTCCAAACAAGGGCCAAGGTAGACAGGGATTGGTACGTAAATGAAAGAAACAGAGCGAAGGAAATTGTTGTTGAATCCAAAAAGAAGTCGTGGGAAGGTTTTGGTAATAACCTGGAAAGGCTAGGTCAAGCAGCAGGGAAACTTTTCTGGACAGTAATAAAGAATCTTAGGAAGGGAGGGAAAAAGGAAATGAACAGTGTTTTGTGTAATTTAGGTGAACTCATAATAGATTCCAAGGAATCACTGGAGAGGTGGAGGGAATATTTTGAACATCTTCTCAATGTAAAAGGAAAAACTCATAGGTAGGAGGAAAATGATGTAGGTGAAATTACGCTTGAGGAAGCGGAAAGGATGGTAAATAAACTCCATTGTCATAAAGCAGCAGGGATAGATGAAATTAGACCTGAAATTGTGAAGTATAGTGGGAAGACAGAGATGAAATGGCTTCGTAGAGTAGTAGGATTAGCATGGAGTGTTGGTAAGGTACCTTCAGATTGGACAAAAGCAGTAATTGCACCTATGTTTAAGCAAGGAAACAGGAAGGATTGTAACAACTATCGAGGTATCTCATTGATTAGTATACCAGGCAAAGTATACACTGGCATCTTGGAAGGGAGGGTGTGATCAGTCGTTGAGAGGAAGTTGGATGAAAACCAGTGTGGTTTCAGACCACAGAGAGGCTGTCAGGGTCAGATTTTCAGTATGCACCACGTAAATGAAAAATGTTACGAGAGGAATAGGCAGTTGTGTTTATGTTTCGTAGATCTAGAGAAAGCATATGACAGGGTACCGAGGTAAAAGATGTTCGCTATACTGGGGGACTACGAAATTAAAGGTAGATTATTAAAATCAATCAAAAGCATTTATGTTGACAATCGGGATTCAGTGAGAATTGATGGTAGAATGAGTTCTTGGTTCAGGGTACTTACAGGGGTTAGACAAGGCTGTAATCTTTCACCTTTGCTGTTCGTAGTTTACATGGATCATCTGCTGAAAGGTATAAAATGGCAGGGAGGGATTCAGTTTGGTGGAAATGTAGTAAGCAGTTAGGCCTATGCTGACGACTTGGTCTTAATGGCAGATTGTTCCGAAAGCCTGCATCTAATATCTTGAAAATAGGTGCAATGAGTATGGTATGAAAATTAGCATCTCGAAGACTTTTTTTTTTTTGCTAGTTGCTTAACGTCGCACCGACACAGATAGGTCTTATGGCGACGATGGGAAAAGGAAGGGCTAGGAGTGGGAAGGAAGCGGCCGTGGCCTTGAATAAGGTACAGCCCCAGCATTTGCCTGGTGTGAAAATGGGGAAACCACGGAAAACCATTTTCAGGGCTGCCGACAGTGGGGTTCGAACCTACTATCTCCCGAATACTGGATACTGGCCACACTTAAGCCACTGCAGCTATCGAGCTCGGTTCTCGAAGACTAAATTGATGTCAGTAGGTAAGAAATTCAACAGAATTGATTGTCAGATTTGTGATACAAAGCTAGAAGAGGTCGATAATTTCAAGTATTTAGGTTGTGTGTTCTCCCAGGATGGTAATATAGTAAGTGAGATTGAATCAAGGTGTCGTAAAGCTAATGTAGTGAGCTCGCAGTTGCGATCAACAGTATCAACAGTATTCTGTAAGAAGGAAGTCAGGTCCCAGACGAAACTATCTTTACATTGGTCTGTTTTCAGACCAACTTTGCTTTACGGGAGCGAAAGCTGGGTGGACGCAGGATATCTTATTCATAAGTTAGAAGTAACAGACATGAAAGTAGCAAGAATGATTGCTGGTACAAACAGGTGGGAACAGTGGCAGGAGGGTACTCGGAATGATGAGATAAAGGCTAATTTAGTAATGAACTCCTTAGATGAAGCTGTACGCATAAACCGGCTTCCGTGGTGGGGTAATTTGAGGCGAATGGAGGAGGATAGGTTACCTAAGAGAATAATGGACTCTGTTATGGAGGGTAAGAGAAGCAGAGGTAGACCAAGACGACGATGGCTAGACTCAGTTTCCAACGATTTGTAATAATTAAGAGCGGAATTCCTCAAGGCAGTATTATCGGACCTTTATTTTTTCCTGTATATATAAATGATATGAGTAAAGGAGTGGAATCGGAGGTAAGGCTTTTTGCGGATGATGTTATTCTCTATAGAGTAATAAATAAGTTACAAGATTGTGAGCAACTGCAGCGTGACCTCGAAAATGTTGTGAGATGGACAGCAGGCAATGGTATGTTGATAAACGGGGTTAAAAGCCAGGTTGTGAGTTTCACAACTAGGAAAAGTCCCCTCAGTTTTAATTACTGCGTTGATGGGGTGAAAGTTCCTTTTGGGGATCACTGTAAATACCTAGGTGTTAACACAAGGAAAGATCTTCATTGGGATAATCACATAAATATGATTGTAAATAAAGGGTACATATCTCTGCACATGGTTATGAGGGTATTTAGGGGCTGTAGTAAGGATGTAAAAGAGTGGGCATATAAGGCTCTGGTAAGACCCCGACTAGAGTATGGTTCCATTGTATGGAACCCTCGCCAGGATTGCATGATTCAAGAACTGGAAAAAATCCAAAGAAAAGCAGCTAGATTTGTTCTGTGTGATTTCCGACAAAAGACTAGCGTTACAAAAATGTTGGAAAGTTTGGGTTGGGAGGAATTGAGAGAAAGAAGAAGAGCTGCTCGACTAAGTGGTATGTTCCGAGCTGTCAGCGGAGAGATGGCGTGGAATGACATTAGTAGACGTATAAGTTTGAGTGGCGTTTATAAAAGTAGGAAATATCACAATATGAAGATAAAGTTGGAATTAAAGAGGACAAATTGGGGCAAATATTCATTTATAGGAAGGGAAGTTAGGGATTGGAATAATTTTTCAAGGGAGACGTTCAATGAATTTCCAATTTCTTTGAAACCTTTCAGGAAAAGGCTAGGTAAACAACAGATAGGGAATCTGCCACCTGGGCGACTGCCCTAAATGCAGATCAGTATTGATTTATTGAATTAAAGATAAGGGATATAGAACTAAATGAGTCCACAACACTAGTAATTAAAACTGAGAGGACTTTTCCTCTTTGTGAAACTCGCAACCTGACTTAAATAGCGGGTTGCTAAGCGACTAACACGTTCATCAATATTCCGATATATGTTATTTTCATCCTTAGTAGGCCTAATGCCATTGCATGAAACCATGTTTGATTACTACCAGTCAAGGCAGAGAGAATACGCTTCTTCTGATCACGAAAGAATACTATTCCCTGCTAATTACTCTTTGATTCTCTGACCCTTCCAATATTTTAAATAGACTGTATTCAACAGATTCCATAGCGTTCCTAATATCGTACATGTTGGTGAGAGAAAAAAATTCTATGTACACACAGACCCCCTCCTGACATATGCCTTACACATGATCTGGGAACAACCATCGAAGTATAACCTAGCTACACCAGAAAGAGATCATTATTACCTGTAATCGCATCGTATCTCGTAAGTTAGGTCCATGTCATTTTAGGAGAAGTAGGTTTGAAGAGTGACCAACGCGGTCAAAACTTGCGGGTTTTACCCGTAAATATACCCAACAAATAATTATTATGTATTAATAAAAAGATGGAGATATATCTCTAGATAGTCATAAATTCAGTAGCTTTCTTGGGTTTCCTTGATACTTCTGGCACTATCCCTCGAAGTCTTTCTTGACACCCTTTCTTCCACAGAAACAATTGTATAATTATTTGCTTAAGAATAGCCCATGTTTTCCCAAATATTAATTCACTGACCAGGAAGATCTGTTAGTTATTTCCCACATTCTCGGAAATTGCTGAGGAATAAATACTTAATTATTAAGCTGCATTGCTCGTAACAACTAAATGTTATCTACAATTAATAGCTTATTTTTATATATTTTAAAATGTATGCATAAAAAAAAAGCTAAACTCGTTTAACAGAAGGTTAGGTTGTATAAACTCAATTAGACTGGGTTTTGCTTTTACTCGCATTAATTTTGGGAAGGAAAGGCAGCGCATTAACCCAAGAAATAACCATATGAAGGTTCACTTGTTACTGACCATTTATATTACTGTCATGCTTCTTGTCTGTATCAACAATAAAACGACCTGCTATAAATCTATGCAACAAGAAAGTCAAAAGCAAACTCACCCTCAGCTCGGGAAATTGAGTAAAACATACTCCTGTATTCTTCGTAACAGGTTCATTTTCGGTTGGGATTTTCATTTTCATAAAGGTGTCCTGCTCTAATACGAAGGAAACGAAAATATTAGAGTATATTTACTTGTATAGTTGTATTCTCGCCGTCGTACGCACAAGTTCTTAGCATTGTGACAACTGCGAACTTTGACACACTGTATTTAAAATTGCAACACATTATAGTTCCATAAAAACGTGCTATACTATAACAATTCAATGAATAAATTCCACGAGAAGTGTCATGTCCCTTGAATTTGCATTACCTATCACTTGAAGGTAACATACGGGTCTACCTAACCTGAACTATGAGGTCTCATGATCTTAACAACAGCTGTTTACGTAATTCCTGATGTGATAAATTTAGAGAACAGACATGTAGTATACTTAAATATAAAGTTCTGTCTTTCAACAGTCACAGTTATCCAAAGAATGTTCCCAGTCCTTAAGCTGCATTTACACTTGCGAAACTCCGTCGCGAAAGACGCTCGGGCGAAACTAACTCTCTTCGAGTGAAATTTCGCACTACCCAAAACCGAGTGCAATTCAGAGCGAAAAATAGCGCGAGTGGAGCGAGCCGCCTTTAACAAGCCTCAAAGGTTCATTTCTGGTTTGGCAGCCATCATAGAAATCGTCTTTTTCAATTGTTGTTTCATTGTTAGGCACCTACATGGGTCCGTACAATATTTCATCATCTTTTAGTAGATTAGTGCCATAAAGTTCGTGTCATAAAGCCAAAATAAATTTCAGTTTTTGTAAGAAATTGAAGCTTTGCTTTTTTCGTGCCGGTCGGTGTAAGTTCTTCACAATGACCCAAGAATGCTTCAAAATGCATAGGTACCGATAGGTCCAAAAAGTAATGAAATGACACAATTTTGCATTATAAACCAATAGTAATTGCTTACCTGATCCAGTGACTCTGCTCTTATTTTCTTTCGATCTTTCGCTTCGATATGATCCCGGTAGCGCTTTTATCTTCCCTTTCACTGTAGAAATAGGAAATTTTAGTTGAGAACTAATTTCCTTCCACGCATCTTCTCTTTTATTGCGAGCAAAATAGTTTTTGTTTTTCGGATTCCACATAAAATCTCGATTTTTGTAGAGTTCGATGAGCTGCAAGCACTATTCTTGATTCATCCCCCGAGCAACTATGGGGACCACGTTTACAATGAGCGAAACCGTTTGATGCGCGGACAAAAACCGACTGAGATCCGGCTCGCAGCGAGGGCCCTCACTCCACAATTACTCAGGAGTGGGGAAGCGTCTACACTAGGCTCAATTCCCTCGCGAGGAAATTGTTCTCAGTGTAAACGAAGCTTTACGCATTACACTCACAACTACAACTCGTAACATTCACTTAGCTCGCCTCAATTGGTGAGCTGATACGCTCGGCACGCTTTCCACAGCACGGCCTGTACATTTTTTTTTTTTTTTTGCTAGTTGCTTTACGTCGCACCGACACAGATAGGTCTTATGGCGACGATGGGACAGGAAAGGGCTAGGAGTGGGGAGGAAGCGGCCGTGGCCTTAATTAAGGTACAGCCCCAGCATTTGCCTGGTGTGAAAATGGGAAACCACGGAAAACCATTTTCAGGGCTGCCGACAGTGGGGTTCGAACCTACTATCTCCCGAATACTGGATACTGGCCGCACTTAAGCGACTGCAGCTGTCGAGCTCGGTGGCCTGTACATTTGAAGGCAGTATTATTTCATACTTATTATTCTACCTTCGTTTGCACGTTTGCCCACACACTCACAAAAATAAATAAAACTGAAAAAATATCCACATTTAGTACGAGATTACATCATCGTGATGACTGCATTTGATTCTTATGGTCCATGAAATTTAGATACTGGTAAATATAGTAGCATAAGAAAAGGTTATCAGCGAAAATAACAGACTCTACCACAGACAGTAAGAGAAACAGGAGAGCTCGGTTATAACCATCGGACACAGATTTAATAATTGCAGAGTACAAAGCACAAAAGCCGAAATAATCATGTAGCTAAATCAAAATAATTATCATGCGACTTCAACTACCGAGTTGCACAACTTCTTGAGTGGTGACATCTAGATATACTACTTATTACCAGCTTCGACATTTCGACAGTTTCGAATGTGTAAGACGAGTTCAACGCTCTGCCACCAGGATCGCCTTATAACACCCTACATATGAGCGCACTAAATGAATTTCTCGTAGAGATGAGAATACGTACCGACTCTTTTTAGGTTATACAGGAGCGGTTTCAAAATTTTTGCAGGGGAATAATCAGAAGTTCAGAGTCCTTTCATTTGTCATACTTTTATTGTTTGAAAGAATTTGTCCTTTAATAAAATTGTACAGTTTGTAAGCAAGGTTTATCCGAGGCAGATACTGGAATTCACGGGACATAAATTACATAACTTGCTCTCGTAACGCCACAAATAATGTTTTAAGGTACCCTAGCCCTCCACGATCTTGAAAACTGAGCTTTCACTTCCTGGAAGAGAAAGAGGTTGTAAATAACCTTCACAGCTGGTATTTTCTTCGACTTCGAACACCAGATAGCCTGCTACCATTGCTACCGTTATGTCGGATACAGTAGCTAGAGATTCTGAAACAAAATGAACTTGCTAAAATACTCATATTTAGATTTTAAAAAAAGCACACTGCAATGGAGACAAATGGTGTAGGTTAATAATTTACTTTCAACGGGATTTTCAATTACAGTAAGAACGTGTTGAAGGCTGTCGTCGTTTCGGAGGATTCCTAGTAGTAGCTGTTACTTGTTTGTACTGAAGAACATCTGAACACTTAAGGAACGTAATTAGGCAGAAGAAACCTAGTTATGCTCTCACTATATCTTCTCTAAAATGCCTAACACACACCGTCGACCGTTCCGAAGGAGTGAGTCCACAAAGTACACGGTTTATCACTTGTCGAGAAACATCTGATATCCACCTGTTTGTTAATTCAGATTTAGCATGAAACGTATGAAACAAAATTGATTCACTTTCCCTCACGAGATGTTCAAAACGGAACACAGCAGTAAACCATTTTACTAAAATACTCATTAAAACAATCACTATTACTATGTGATTTATTTGATTCAAACAGGCAACCCGAATCTACCTAGCGTGCCCATATGGGCACGGGGTTGGTGTATTTTGTTAATAGCTTCTTTCTCCAAGAGCGGGTATGTTACCACAATAATTACTTGCCAGTATTTGCATCATATTCCAAGGGATGTCAGGAAGTATTTATTTCAAACCAGAGCAAGACAGCACATCAGATCAATAATAACATACCGGTAGTTCCAACACAAAGTAAGAATATTATACTTCTGTGAATATAATTAGAGATAATCTGTTAGCTTTTGAAGGAAATTGGTCTTAAATGATCACATATTCATACTTCTGCAGAATTTTCACGATACTGTTTACGAAGAGAGAACTGTCATGCTTTGTTTGTCAGTGTGCCCAATTGGACATGCTAGGCAGTTACGATAGCAGAAAATTGCTTATGTCTGTTTTGCATGTTCTGAATTAAGATCACATTATTTGAATTAAATATTGAGTATCATCGAAAACATGACATTTCTGACCATTCGGATTGTAGGATTCTGTCTGATAAAGATGATGCACAGGAAGATGGTGGGGAACATTTTGAGGACTTACCTGGGGAATAACTGCAGGTGCCTGTCGAGTTGGTAATCACTTCAAAACATCGGACTATATGTCAAAGTGGTCTACCCGTTCTGAAAGCTTCAGCAGAACTTCCAGTGATATCCATGCCCTATGAGTAATAATAGTGAAGGTGGAAAAAATCAAGGACTATTTCATGTTTTGACAATTCCCAATGGAAAAACAATGATGTCAAACTGAGTATGATTCTATTCCTCTTACAGGAACTCTACTCCTCGTGAGCTGTTTGAACTGTTCGTAGATAATCAAGTAATACAATTGATTTGAAGGTTTAGGGCATTGGCCAGGGCATTGGTACAGGAGATGTACTTCACGAACGAATGTTCGAAGTGCGATGTTGGTGTGTGCGTGGCTTGTTTCCAAATGTATCACATAAAATGAACAGCCTGGAGAAACAACATGCGTGTACAAACTGCGTAGAATGATGAGAAAATGCCCCAGGTATGATGTTACTCCTTTGCTACTTGCTTTCAAACTATTCAGGTAAAAGGAACTGTCAAAATTTCCGTTTACTGTATGTGAGATTTGTGATGTTTTTATTTTAATTCTATCTAGAGCATAATTTAGTGCAAAAGTTAGCACATTAGTTTATTGGTACTTTTGTTGATGAAAACAGGTACAATATTTCTATATTACTGTAAGTAAACGTACCCGCTTGCCGGTATGATGGTTTAAGTGATTTAGAAAAGTATATACATGTTTTTGTGAACAGAACATGAATTATGCAAACATGTTACTTATACACCCGTATCTGCCTAGAGCGCCCGTACGGGCAGACACAACTGCCACATAATGTGTCAATAATTGCATTGGGACAATAATTTCTTTCTTGCTCCTCTCTGAGCCTTTTGTTATGAACAGCTTTTAACTGAGAAATCGAAATTGGAAAGAAGATAAATCTGGCAGTTAAGGGTAAATCCTGAAACAAGGGTGGTACAACACGGTCCTAGCGGTGAGTGGCAGAACTTCATGTAGCGTAACACCCAGCTAGCTAGAGCTTAGCCTACAAGGATTGTAGGCTAAGGCTAGAGCGACGCATCAAGTCGGTTGTGAGCATAATATCATCGCCTAATTACAACTTTAATAATGTTACATCTTATTCGGTCTATAAGTTGGTTTCGATCCGCATGATATTTAGCGCGGAACCGCTTGCGTTTCAGGGCCTTGCATATAGCGTAGACAACAATGTTATTGGTGAGTTCAATTTTGACACGTAACACTGAAGTGCTCCACCAGAGATCTTTAGCCTGGTAATAACAATGGCATGGAGTGCTAAAATTTTTGACCGCCCTTCATTCTGAAGCAACCCCCTGAACTTCGGATGATAAGTCAGTCACGCTACCACCGATCCACCACGACAGCTAGCCATACCTATTTACAAATATAAGATTATTGAAACACCTATCATAATCACAGAGCCTTGCAGGCTGAACGTTGCATATTCTATCTTCAACTTACGCCGTATAGCAAAAGGAAAGTCATCTCCGTACAGGCCACGAACGCCCTTGGATTGATGGAAGGTAAAGGCTTCCACTGTCTGTAACCTGGGTACTTAGTGGGGTAGAGTGCTTGCTCTACCCCCGGCCATCTTTGCCCCCCAGGAATTAACCTGGTACTCACTTTTGGTGTAGTCTGAGTGAACATCAGGGCCATGTGCACCTTTGGAAGTGGAAATCTCATTTCTTAAAATTTTGGCTTCCTGACGCGGGGTCGAACCAACATCCCTCTATGTGAACCGACCACACCTTTGCCGCCTCGGCCAGGCAGCCCCTTACCCCATTATACCATCTTATGCTAAACGTAATATTGTACAATGTATGTATGTATGTATGTATGTAGTTATGTATGTATGTATGTATGTTTGTATGTATGTATGTTTGTATTGTTGCGATTAAAACTCCATCTTTTTCATTGCTATAATTTATTTCAGGATGACCTAATAAATGCACACGCACTTACTTTCACTTCCCAAAGTCCAGTCACCTCATGCAGCAGCTGTGCGTAGACCGCTGGATCTGAACACAGGGTTACCAGTCGATACATCACTGTTCGTTGGTTTTTGACTCCACAGATAGTCCAGTAATTCAAACAGTTACATGCAGCAAACAACTAAACAGCTCAACGGTATTCAACAGCAGGACGATACTCACAACAGCGAACATTAAGATATTTTATTATCGCACTCACGACAGCGTGTTTCCTCGCTGGTTCACGGCGATCCTCAGTCCACAGAATTATACGAACATACAGTACAGTCTTCTGTTCTGTCGTCTCCACCCCACTCACTGGACTCTCCGACACCTCAACGACAGCTTCTCGTTCAGACCTCGGTGGGACACTAGCGACAGCCAACACCTCTGTCGTCCTCAGCCCAGCCACCGAACCCCAACTCACTGATTGTCATACTGACTCCACCTCAGAGCCGAACTGTCACTCCGAGTCCAACAAGGACTGACTGTCCGCGGCTAGCCTCCCTTTTTATAGCTCGCATGATTCGCGCCAGAAATTTCGCTATGTCACTTGAGACAGAACATTCCCGTTGAATCTCCAAGAAACTCACAGGTAAGCCGACCAACGAGAACAATGCACGGAAAGGCCGGCCCCACCCTACAAGCCGGATGGGAGATTCCAGGCCATGTGAGTCAGCAGCCCCTCCCTCGAAGTACCGAAGGGGGCTACAATTTGGCTGCCAAGTAACAGTATGTAATTTCATGAAATCCGCAAGGTGAATTCCACATTAAAACCATCAACACAACTACTTCAAAGAGTTTGAGGATTCTGTCTAACTATATTCAATAGAATAAATTGTATAGCATATTCGGACTCTGAAAGCACGAGATACGGAATGGAAAACGATACAGAAAGTTGAGTGGAAAAATGGGGATGGCACCCATTGAAAATCCTCCTTTGGTGACAGTCAAAATATTATTCAACTGACAGCCAGAACTGAAAATCATTGATACTTTGCCCGTAACCGTATGATCAATAGCGTTGTTGTTTACTTATGAATGGTTGCTTTTCGATGTTTCCCTTGAAATATCTTAAGTTAAACCTAATTGAACTTGGATATTTTCCCACCATTATTTGATTTTATGTGCACAGGACAAGGGGTGGTGGTCGGTGGGTGGGGAGAGTTACAACTTGATTCAAATACACTATTTATATTCTGTTTAGCATAAGACGTTGCCTGTGGTATTCGAGGTATGTTGAAGATGGATTATTTCTCATACATAATCTCTCTGTGATGACGGTTGACTCTCTCTCTCTTCAGAAAGCTGTGATTGTCTAATCAGTGTAATAATTATTCCCTCAGGTGTCTTGCAGAATTACAATCAGATTGATCAGCATCATTACACCTGCTGGAATAATTATTACACTCATTTGACGATTTTATAGCTTAATAATTCATTTCTTAATTTCGTGTGGCTATTTCTAGTCTAGTCCAGCCCTTGTAAGGCAGACCCTCCGATGAGGGTGGGCGGCATCTCCCATGTGTAGACAACTTCGTGTTATTGTGGTGGAGGATAGTGTTATATGTGGTGTGTGAGTTGCAGGGATGTTGGGGACAGCACAAAAACCCAGCCCCTGACCATAGGAATTAACCAATGAAGGTTAAAATCCCCGAACCGGCCGGGATTCGAACCCGGGACTCCCTGACCCGAAGGCCAGTACGCTGACCATTCAGACAACGAGTCGGTTATTTTATAGCTTAGGTATATCAATGGAGTTCGCTTTCGATTTAGATGGACTGAGGTTTTCTGATCAGTAATAATAATAATAATAATAGTGATGATAATAATGTCCCCTTCTGTGGTGTAGTGGTTAGCGTGATTAGCTGTCACACCCGGAGGCACGGATTCGATTCCCGTCTCTGCCACGATATTCGAAAATTGGCACGAGAGCTGGAACGGGGTCCACTTAGTCTTGGGAGGTCAACTGAGTAGAGGTGGGTTCGATTCCCACCTCAGCCATCCTCGAAGTGGTTTTCCGTGGTTTCCCACTTCTCGTGCAGGCAAATGCCGGGATGGTACCTAACTTAAGGCCACGGCCGCTTCTTTCCCTCTTCCTTGTCTATCCCTTCCAATTTCCCCATCCCCAACAAGGCTCATTTTCAGCATAGCAGGTGAGGCCACCTTGGCGATGTATTGATCCTCGTCCCCAGTTGTATTCCCTGACCCAAAGTCGCAAACTCCAGGATATTGCCCTTGAGGTGGTAGAGGTGGGATCCCTCGCTGAGTCCGAGGGAAAAACGAACCCTGGAGGGTAAACAGCTTAAGAAAGAAAGAAAGAAAGAAAGAAAGAAATAATAATAATAATAATAATAATAATAATAATAATAATAAGGGAATTTTGTATCAAAACCAATTTGGGAAATACAATTTAAGAGGCACTAACGGGCACAACCTGCAGCGTAAAATTCATGGGGCATCTGTCGCAACCGTTTGAAATCAAGATAGGCGTGAAGGAAGCTGATGGACTACCCCGCTCCTATTCAAATGCGTCCTAGAAAATATTGTAATAATTTGGAATTCAGAACTTAAACGTCAAGGGGTAACCTCAACGAGCTACAAAGGGTAACCCCAATCTGCCTTGGAATAAAATCATAGGGATCGAAGTCAACTGCCTGGCTTCCGTGGATTATTTTGCTGTATTATCAGAAAGCCCCGAGATCGCAACCATCAAAATTAACCTCTTGGAAGGAATTGCCAGCCAAACAGGAGTGACGATCTCAAGAGAAAAGACCAAATTAATGACGAGCATCAAACATGGACTGAAGTTCCTCGCAACGGATGTAGGACGGATCTAAAGGGACAAGAAGTTCAAGTACGTTGGTGAGAACATAGAGGAGAATGGACTAGAAAGTAGAAGATCGAATCTCTAAAATGGATAGAGCATATGGATTAACGTAAAAAAACTACAATAAGAGGTGCATACCCTGGAATGCTAAAATAAATATACAGCAATAGCGTGGTTAAAAATTAATCCTTGTGAATGCCTGATCATGAAATACAAGTTGCAGAAGCTAGAGGTCTTAGAAAGAAGTTCGTCAAACAATTTATGGGCGCTGTAGAGACTGAAGGCTTATGAAATTTCTGAGCAACAAAGAAGTTTATCAGAAGGTCGAGAGACCATGAAGAGGAGGAAAATGAACGGGAATAGACTTACTAAACAGATATTTGGTTACTTCTGTAAAAAGAAGACTACTACAGCATGGATAAGGGAAACGCACTAAGATATCCCGGAGATCCAAGTGTTATACAGAAATACATGTAGGAACACATTCACAAATTTGGAGAGGTTTCAAGCCGAAGAAAACACCGGAAAGACCCGAAGAGCCTGGAAAGAAGAACAGCAGAAGCAGGCCAGCTAACGCTTGAAGGAATATTGTACAAAGAAGAAACTCCATACAAAGAGACAGGAATGAGGTTGTATCGTGATCCTCAGTGAATAATTCACTAATAAAAAAATACAAATACAATTTTAAATCGTATGACCTCAGGTACCATGCGCAGGTAATTTCATTTGGGATAACCTAGATTGCCTGCATGTCAGTTCCGACATTCCGTTTTACTTGATGGCACAGTAGAATGTTGGGCGATCAAGGACTGAGTTTTAATTAACTTTGTCGGGTAAACATCCATTTTTTTACCAGACATATTTTAAAAGCCGACATCGTGAGACTTGGAGGGCTGAATTTAATTTTATACTCATTAAAAGCCCGAGTTGGACCCGCAATCTTGGGAACCAGAGGCTGGCACTCGACCACTGATACACAGAGTGAGCTTCATCAGTGCAATGACTCATTCTTCATTCTCTACACTTAGCGCAAGTTAAAAGTCCAGTTTGATCACTTTGAAGACTTTGTCGACACCCACTTTATTTAAATATTATTTCTTAACAGATGTCCTGTTAATCGGAGACAGACTTTTTCACACTACCCAGAGGTAAAATTACACTCGAAGCACCCTTCATAAAACCCTAAATTCATAAATTCTTCACAACGTACCGAGCTGATTACAAGTAATCATGCTCATATTAGTCCGTTTTGACTATATAACTGGAGAAAAAATATGTAAAGATTAACCACCTAATCAATACACAATATAATTTAAAACGATTATTTATCTAACATATGTTGTGGCTTTTGGAGCCATCATAACCACAGAAACACTTAAATAAGATTAATAGTACATAAACAAACACATTTGAAAGGAAATCGTGAATGTAGTGTCATATACCTTGATGATTGAGACAATTAAATACAAAATAATTGAGTTCATTGCATCGCCGTCTCAATCCTATATACTGCCTGCTCTATGCCATGCGGACAACATGCTTCTCAGCGTGAGCTCTTAGTGTCACGAACCTCCGCTAGGGGCGCCAGCTGACGCACCCAACTTACCTCCGTACCCACGTTGTTGTGTTCCAGTTCGTTTGCATCGACGATTTATGTGTGTGTCTCTGGTTGTAAAATGATTAATTGTTGTGTTCCTCTCTGTATATCAAAGCAGGAAATCCAACTTCTTCAAGTGTGAGGATTTCTGTTGTCCCCCCAAGTAAAGAACTTTTAGAAAATTGGCTTAACGCTACATCATGGCAAGGATCAACTAAGGGTAATCAATGGATTCCATCAGATTATTCTCGTGTTTGTAGCCTGAATTTTAGAGATGGAGATAAAAGATAAAACTAAAAGAAAAATATGCTGAAGCCAGAGAGCGTGCCTAGTCGTTCTTCAAATTATCCCCATTACCTTCAAACCAGAAAAATAGCTCCACGAAGAGCAGACAAGATATTTCTTCGGAAGAAATCTGTGATGAAACAAGCTTTTCAACCGCAGGAAATACATTGGATGACGAGTATGAAATTCATTTCAACAACGATGGATCAATACAAGTCAATATTCCAGCGAGTAACAATGACAGCAGTGATCAGGATATCAGACATTAGAGGCTACGATCAAGAATTCTGAGACTGCTATGACAGCTGATTACTAACCATAATGAAGTTAAAAACTACACACACAATTCGAAGACAAGCCAGAAATTGATCGTCTGAATAAAGTAAAGGAAGCAGCCAAATATAAAGGAAAAATGATCGTTTCTTTAAATCAAATCCATAATTTTCTCAAGACAACATCCGGGCATTCAGAATAAATCACGCGGTACTATGTGGCGTGGGGAATAGTATCCCAAACGATTACGTATATGGCAGGACTCCTGGTCTAGTGTCAGCTCCGTCACAAAATACTCTGGACAGGTAGCCTAAATGGAAAATGTTGATAGTGTTTGTCGGGATTTCCCAATTAGTGAAGTAAAGACTTAGAGCTGAATGTAAAACTCTTAGAGCAACAGAGAGGAGTGTAACAATGATCGCCGATTAAATGGCTAATTACCGAACCAGTGACAAGTTCGTTTGCGTGGTCAATGTTGAAGGTGTATGCGGCACATATATTGTAAAATCTCCTGCTCTCGCGAATAAACATGTGTTTTCTTGCAATCCGGCTTTCGAAGTTCTTTAGTCCTACTGCCTACATTCTCGTTAAAGCCTTTGAAGTCTCCGATCTATCCCTTTTAGTTCAGAAATAATCACTGTAATGCCTTTCGGTAAAACAATACAGATTGTGTGCATTTCTATTCACCAGCAGATAAAATACTTACAATGGTTGAATGATGATGTCGGTTGAAATCAAAACGTAAAAAAACTGAAGTGTGTGTCTAATGAGACGGCTGATGCTGTCTCGCTAACTGTGAAATCTATAGTGGAATGTGTGTCTTATCTGTTACAAAATCGGTTATTTTATGTTCTTAGTAGATGATTTTCTGGAGACGCAATAGAAGCTCTATTTACTTCAGTGAGATTGGGTGGTGGATTTAATGACATGACGAACGCACGCACTGCATTATGTGCTATAAAACGTATCCTGAAATCTGGTCATGAATAAAGGGTCAGCGAAATAGTGACAGAATTTTTTTTGCGTCCACTGTTGGTAAATAACAGTAAGAAAAGGACTGGAAAGGTGCTCCGTTATTTGTGTCGAGAAAATTCTGAAATTTGTATGTACCATGCAGCAGTGGGATGATCCTAAAATATCTACTGTAACTGGTAAGATTTTATATATTTTACGTTTCTATATCTTAAGCCAAGATCAAATGTGAAATGCTAGTTCCTTTATGTGCGTTATCTTCTCAATTAGTAACATGTTAAGGATTATTTTTCATTTTATATTGGTGTTACGGACCAACTCTCATTTAACCAATAGGCCTATACCAAAGCCTACTAGATACTAGAAGGCCTGGACAGAAAGCCAATTTCCTGCATTAAAAGCGTGATAATAGTTTATCTCTTTTCCACCGCTAGGTTCGCGTTTATGTTCTGTTGTCTGGCGTGAATTCTATGATTACGTGTGTTACTGCAACATGTTTTATGAGAAGAAATAGCATATAAAAATTCATTTTATAAGGTAAGGCCTTATCTAACATGAAATATGAAGAGTTTTGTAGTTTTCTAATTTATTTGGTCTCACGATTTGTAATGTGTAGATGGTTGCTGAGATACATTTAACATTTGTTTAGTTATCTGCTTCCAAATTACCGACAAAGTGGTGGTGGTGATTATTGTTTTATATAACACTAATCAGAGAGAAAGCCGGGCTGAGTGGCTCAGACGGTTAAGGTGCTGGCCTTCTGACCCCAACGTGGCACGTTCTATCCTGGCTCAGTCCGGTGGTATTTGAAGGTGCTCAGATACGTCAGCCTCGTGTCAGTAGATTTACTGACACGTAAAAGAAATCCCGCGGGACTAAATTCCGGTACCTCGGCGTCTCCGAAGACCGAAAAAGTAGTTAGTGCGACGTAAAGCAAATAACGTTATTATTAATCACAGAGAAAAACTGGAAGGGGCCCGACACTTCGAAAAATGAAAGTATCTACCAAAGGAAGACAAGGGCCACGAAGGGCGTGAAAATGAAAGACTCCCTAGCCCTCGGAAACCTAATAGCGTCGGGGTCGGCAAAGAACTAGAGTTGACCAAGGAAGGTCGGATAGGATAGATGAATTTGAGGAGCCTGGCAGAAGTAAGTGGAAGAAATGCCAGAACTCAGCTAAGGGCCCCGTAGTCGCTAACACACGCTCAAAATTTCAGAGCCCCTGGGGCCAATTACCGTCAAGTTTCTCTTTCCATTCTGTAGGTTAAGATGGCTTATTGTTGCGTGCCCAACTGCACATCTGACACAGCGAAGAAATATATATAAATATAAATTTTCATATTTTTCCTATAGTTCCGAGTTTACGGGAGAAATGGAGGCTTGCTATTTATCTACAGTGCAGCAGAAATGGATCTCTTTGGATCCCTAATGATAACTCCAGAATATGCAGCTTGCACTTTGTCGAATCAGATTACAGTGTAAGTACTGTGAGGGAAATTCTGCTCCCCGACAAAGTGCCAACGAAAATTCGTCTTCTTTTTAAAAATGTATTAATATTTACAACGCGGGCGTTAGGATAACTCGGGATATGTAACTTGTCCGAAAGCTGAAATTCCTTACCGCTGCAAAGTTTGAAGTGATGTTTCAGTGCCGCAACTATGATCAAGCACGCATCATATACTTACAAAATTTTTCAGGCCTGTTCTTGATAATGATTCAAAGAAAGTGACTAATGACTGATTTCTTAAACAAATTCAAGAGCAAGCCTCTGAGCAGAAAAGTGTTGAAATCATAGAAATAGGGAAACATCGGGTGAATACATCTATTTCGGCCTATTTACCTATTCTTTACTCTTGAGTGATAAACAAGTGCAAAATGAAAGAAATCTATGAAGTGTAGTGTGTTCTAAGTTGTTTTATATATTTATATTTCATTCACACCGGGCATAATGTTAATAAAAATGTATTATTTCGCGTTATTGTATGAATCTTCAATATAAGGATATAGACAGGACATGAGAACAACAGAACATAAACGCGATCCAAGCGGCCATTGCCTGAACTACTTTGTTCGCCCAGAAATGTGTCGGCTTGTCCAGTCCTTCTATTATAGCGTAGGCAACGCCTATACCAAGGTAAGTGCTGCCATCTGCAATGTCGCTGCAAACGCAATTCTCGCAGTGGTTCATTGATAAAAAGTTCATGAATTTGCCACAAGATGGCTAAATATACACTGACTGACAGTGACAATGCAACACCAAGGAGGAGTGGTTCGAATGGGATGAAAGTTGGGGAAAAAACAGAGACGGCACGGACGAATAATTGATGTTTATATCAAACCGATATGCAGGTTACACAATGCGCACGGCATCGACTCAGTAGGATGTAGGACCACCGCGAGCGGCGATGCACGCAAAAACACGTCGAGGTACAGAGTCAATAAGAGTGCGGATGGTGTCCTGAGGGATGGTTCTCCATTCTCTGTCAACCATTTGCCACAGTTGGTCGTCCGTAAGAGGCTGGGGCAGAGTTTGCAAACGGCGTCCAATGAGATCCCACACGTGTTCGATTGGTGAGAGATCCGGAGAGTACGCTGGCCACGGAAGCATCTGTACACCTCGTAGAGCCTGTTGGGAGATGCGAGCAGTGTGTGGGCGGGCATTATCCTGCTGAAACAGAGCATTGGGCAGCCCCTGAAGGTACGGGAGTGCCACCGGCCGCAGCACATGCTGCACGTAGCGGTGGGCATTTAACGTGCCTTGAAAACGCACTAGAGGTGACGTGGAATCATACGCAATAGCGCCCCAAACCATGCTACCACGTTGTCTAGCGGTAGGGCGCTCCACAGTTACTGCCCGATTTGACCTTTCTCCACGCCGACGCCACACTCGTCTGCGGTGACTATCACTGACAGAACAGAAGCGTGACTCATCGGAGAACACGACGTTCCGCCATTCCCTCATCCAAGTCGCTCTAGCTCGGCACCATGCCAGGCGTGCACGTCTATGCTGTGGAGTCAATGGTAGTCTTCTGAGCGGACGCCGGGAGTGCAGGCCTCCTTCAACCAATCGACGGGAAATTGTTCTGGTCGATATTGGAACAGCCAGGGTGTCTTGCACATGCTGAAGAATGGCGGTTGACGTGGCGTGCGGGGCTGCCACCGCTTGGCGGCGGATGCGCCGATCCTCGCGTGCTGACGTCAGTCGGGCTGCGCCTGGACCCCTCGCACGTGCCACATGTCCCTGCGCCAACCATCTTCGCCACAGGCGCTGCACCGTGGACACATCCCTATGGGTATCGGCTGCGATTTGACGAAGCGACCAACCTGCCCTTCTCAGCCCGATCACCACACCCCTCGTAAATTCGTCTGTCTGCTGGAAATGCCTCCGTTGACGGCGGCCTGGCATTCTTAGCTATACACGTGTCCTGTGGCACACGACAACACGTTCTACAATGACTGTCGGCTGAGAAATCACGGTACGAAGTGGGCCATTCGCCAACGCCGTATCCCATTTATCGTTCGCTACGTGAGCAGCACAGCGGCGCATTTCACACCATGAGCATACCTCAGTGACGTCAGTCTACCCTGCAATTGGCATAAAGTTCTGACCACTCCTTCTTGGTGTTGCATTTGCTCTGTCAGTCAGTGTATATATACTAATATTTAAGTTAATATATCATATCTATCACAGGCTTAAGTATATACACATTTAGTATAAGGTCCCCTGGCCTCATTCTTACCAACATAAATAAATCATCTGTGAATATTATTATGCTTTCCTGATGTCGAAATGGGGTGAGTTTCTCATATGACTTCCACTATCTGGCTGACTTATGCCTGTAATTCACTTTGTTCTGTCAGTAGGAACTAGGGCATGACTAGGTCTAACTAGTGATTATTGTCTTTTATGTCACTCGCATGGATCCACACAACCATTAAAACAACAGTAGTAATGATTGAACTATATTACGGCTATTGATTGTCGCAACAAATGTGTTACCTGGAATGACAGTTATGTTATTAGGACGTAACGATGCTCTAGAAATTATTAGATCGTATATTCTTTATTTCTACTTAGAAAACTGTGACTACGATAATTTTTCAAACAATAATGGTAGGTTTGCGTCTATCATGCCAGCTCTGGCTAGGAAGTATTTTATAAGGAACGCTGAATCCATACCCTACTTTTAATACGTTTGTGGTAGCATAGTTTGAAAATTGGTCAGTATTTAGTTGAATCAAATACTGTATAATGCCAATACCAGACACACAGCGTTAAACGGGTGATCACGGGTGATCGAGGTCTGTATACACAGGTCTGGTCACGCACCCAGAATTCTTTGCGGCAGCGGCCATATTGGGGCCAAAGGTCTCCACGGTGTATTATCGTTGCCTACGCTATAATAGAAGGCCTGGACAAGCCGACATATTTATGAGCAAACAAAGTAGTTGAGGCAATGGCCGCTTTGATCGCGTTTATGTTCTGTTGTCCTCATGTTCTGTCTATATCCTTACAATGAAGATTCATACAATAACGTTAAATAATACATTTTTATTATCATTATACGCAGTGTGAATCAGACATAAATATATAAAACAACTTAAAACACACGACCCTTCAGAGATTTCTTTCATTTTGCACTTGTTTATCACACAAAAATAAAGAATAGGGAAATAAATAGAAGTACTCACCCGATTTTTCCCTATTTCTATAATTTCAACACTTTACTGCTTAGACGCTTGCTGTTGAATTTGTTTAATAAATCATATTAATGAGTCACTTTCGTTGCATAGTTATCAAGAACAGGTCTGAAAAATGTTGTAAGTTTAACGTCTGTGATGTGTGACTGATCACTGTCGCGGCACTGAAACGTCTCTTTAAATTTTGGAGCGGTAAGGAAATCCAGTTTCTTCTACTTCGCTGATTACTTTCATTGTCAGTGTTAACAGCTGGCTGCCAGTTAACTGCCTAGTGAAGTAAAATGCCACGGGTATTCTGATGTTAGTTGACAAACCACGGAATAAAAAGCAGAGTAACCTGTTAACCACAGCTTCACCTCGGCCCAAGTCCTCTATTTCATTTTCCGAAAATCCAAGGAACTGGTCCATTTTACCGTCATATCCCATCTCATTCTGGGTTTGATTGCCATCTCGTCAATAACGGGAGACCCCAGTTTTTCCTCTGGACATTCCAAAGTACTGTACTCATGCTGCAGTCTTTCTTTTATTAAATTGTGACTCCAGTTTCCCCATTAGAGAAGCCAATATACCTTTTTAGTGTTTTCGGATAAGGAATTTTGAGGCAGTTTAGAGATCTTATGAAACGGTATCCTGTCGGATCATTCCTATGCCAAAGTGTACAAATTTTAAAAGTTGCTTCGCCGTATGTAATGTGTGCTTTACTATAAGCTTGTTCGATTAGAAACAGTGCTTTTATCACCCCATTTTGTCCATCTTCCTGAATTTTCTGGATTTCATCTTCTAGAGGAGACTTCTGTTCCTTATTAGATTTTAGCTTTTTAATTTCACTTCTCACTTTTACTACAATTTTTCTAAGCCTATAACTTGATTTACATTTTAAAACAAATTTCCTTTTGATATTCTTATATTTGTATTTGTAGTCAGATACTGAAGGTGTTTCGGTGCCTACATCAGAGTTTAACACGTTTTCGAATTCTAAAGAAGGGTGTTGATCGTCTGCGTCCACTGGTCTGCAATCTATTTCCTTTTGTTTATTCGGTGAACTACATGCCCTCACAACTGGGTCTTTCCTTAGCTTAATAATTTATTTCTCGTGATCAGGGAAATTATTAAAAACTGTCGGGGAGCAGAATTATCCTCACAGTACTTACACTGTAAACTTATTCGACAAAGTACAAGCTACATATTTTGGAGCTATCACTAGGAGCCCAAAGAGATCGTTTTCTGATGCACTGTCGAGAAATAGCAACCCTCCATTTCTCCCGTAAACTCGGATCTTTAGAAAAAATATGAAAATTTGTATTTTGTGCATTTCTTCGCTGTGTCAGATGCGCAGTTAGGCACGCAACAATAAACCATCTTAACCTTCAGAATGGAAAGAGAAACTTGACGGTAATTTGGAAGCACATAACCAAACAAAGTTAAATGCATTTCAGCAACCATCCATGTATTGCAAATCATGAGACCAACTTAATTAAAAAGCGACAAAACTCTTCATATTTCATATTAGATAAGGCCTTACCTTATAAACTGAAGTTTAATATATTATTTCTTCTTATAAAACATGCTGCAGTAACACACGTAATCATAGAATTCGCGTCAAACAACAGAACATAAACGCGAACCTAGCGGTGGAAATGAGAAAGACTATTACCCCGCTTTCAATGCAAGAAATTGGCTTTCTGTCCAGGCCTCTATTATCTCATAGGCTTTGGTATTATACAGTGCAGTGAGATTAACTTGTCATGGGTTATTATGTCGCACCTGATCGTAGAAGTCATTCAGGTAAAGGGAATAGGATATTTAGATTCCGAAAGATAAGAACAGGAGGACAAAATGGGTTCAAAATTGCCCACGTGGTAGGTGCAGCCCATAGGACATCCGCAGCTGTGTGAGTTTGATATGACCTTTGCTAGAAAAAAATAAATAATCTTCTTTCTTAATCTGTTTACACTCCAGGGTTGGTTATTCTCTTGGACTCAGCGAGGGATCCCACCTCTACCGCCCTAAGGATGGTGTCCTGGTGCGTGAGACATTGGGTCGTGGGATACAACTGGGGAGAATGACTAGTACTTCGCCCAGCCGGCCTCACCTGGTATGCTGAACAGGGGCATTGTGGGGGGATGGGAAGATTGGAAGGTATAGGCAATGAAGAGGGAAGGAAGTGGCCGTGGCCTTACGTTAGGTACCATCCCGGCATTTGCCTGGAGGAGAAGTGGGAAACCACGGAAAACCACTTCCAGGATGGCTGAGGTGGGAATCGAAACCACCTCTACTCATTTGACATCAAGAGGCTGAGTGGACCCCGTTCCAGCCCTCGTAACACTTTTTAAATTTCGTGGCAGAGCCGGGAATCGAACCCGGGCCTCCGCAGAGTCGGACCTCCTTATGTTACTTGAAAAATATGGTGATTATAGCTTGTACTCAGAAATTTGTAGGCCTATTCATTAATCTCAATCGTAAGAGAAACAAGCCGATTATGTCGCTTTGTATCGGACTAGTTTTGCAGAGTGATATACCCGTTCTAGTCTAAAGCATACCGTACACAATTGCAGGTGTAATTAAAAATGTGTTTCATGGTAATACGGATTTAAAAGCTCACATGCTCTTAATACTTCATAATATAAAACATAGTTCTGCTTTCATAGCTCAGTAGGTAGTGCGCTAAGTTTTCAACAGAGCGGCGGGGTTTAAGTCCCCGTCGGTTCCTCTTTTTTTAACTTGACTTAAATGTTATATTTCATTCCACTAAACACTAAATTTTTTATTGCTTAAATTTAAAATTTCGGTTCTAGTATTTCCAACCTTAGTGACATTTATCATCAATAAGAACTCGAGTCTGACTTCAGAGCCTTGAATCTGTCAACCGGTAAAGCTAAAAAATAATACTGTTCTTATTTTTACGTCCCACTAACTACTTTTGACGGTTTTCGGAGACGCCGAGGTGTCAAAATTTTGTCCCTAGGAGTTCTTTTACGTGCCAGTAAATCTACTGACTCGAGGCTAAAGTATACGAGCATCATCAAATCCCACCGTACTGAGCCAGAATCAAACCTGCCAAGTTGGGGTCAGAAGGACTGGGGACTAAGTCCATATTAGCGACGAGTCATGAGAAATTAGGTAAACAGAATTTAACGAAAATTGGTATGTAAAGTCGAAGAATAAGGAACTACAGTCTACGCTATAAATAATTTTATAAGACGCCCTAATATCACAGAGTCGAAAGAAAACTAAATGTGAAGACCTACAATATAGAAAGCTTATACAATTGATCAACAATAACATTACATTGACCATTGTTTGTTGTGATGTGTTTTGTGTCTTCTGTTGCCACTCGCATCCCATGGATAGGATTAATGCTGCGTACCGATTATTTGTTAATTTCCTTTACGTTTCACCGAACGATGGCGACGATGGGATAGGAAAGATCTAGGAGTGTGAAGGAAGTGGCCTTGGCTTTAATTAAGGTACAGCACCAGCATTTGCCTGGTGTGAAAATGGGAAAACACGGAATACCATCTTCAGGGCTGCCAACAGTGGGGTTCGAATCCACTATCTCCCGGATGCAAGCTCACAGTTGCGCGCCCCTAACCACACGGCAAACTCTCCCGGCCGTACAGAGTGTAACAGCCTGCCTGAATATTGGCGGGAAGTAACTGGGGAGTTAGATAACTTTCTTCTTTAGTATGCCATTTCTCTATCTCATAAATTTTCTGATACTACCGGTACTGGTACGTAACGCACTGGTTCATCATAGCATTCGAGCTATTCAATCCCTACTCTGAGGCACTGACTGGAATGAGCAGTGTGCATATACCGGAATAATGGCAGAGGAGTGTTCACGGCTGTCTGCGGCTTGGTCCTTCCAGCTCTGGAACTTTGGACTGTTAGATCAGCACCGTACCACTGTTCGTTGAAAGTGAGAAACTGAGCGGTTTTTAATTTGATCCAGTGTTTTACGTGATAACATTGCTTTCAATCGCTACATTCCTACTGACGTTTTTATAGTGACCTATGTTGACTTCAGTTAGGAAAACCACAAAGTCTGTCTTTCTGAGTATCCGTAGCTAAGCATGGGTACATCAGCTAGTACAATATATTTTATAACTTCAGGAATAAACTGATTTTATTTCAGTACAAATTATTATTCGAGTATGTCATCTGAAATAAGTACCTAGAGACTTGCATACCTAATATTCTCCTCAAAAGAAGGTCATTACGAGAAATCGAACCGTAATAATGCTCTTCAGTATGTCTACAGAAACACGTTCTTTTTATTTATTTGCAAAGAAATCGAATTTTTCTAGTTCGGTCTTCTAGAAGATTTCATCCTTTCCATTCAATAGATAATTAGCTAGCACTGAGTTACCAAGTTTGTATCGTTGGATTTTCTCTGGTGTTTACGGACTACTGAGTCGATAATAGCACAAACATTACACTTATGTTGATCATTATTCTCCTTTAGCGCTAAAAGATATAAACCACTACATCCCCTACGACCAAAGGTTTCCTACGAAACCATCTTACTTTATATTATAGCTTTGTTGGTTGTACGTTTTGACATAATATATATGCCTTAAAGCTGCGGGTCATCCGAATATTTCGTTAAAGAAATAGTAACTAAATATGTGACGCAGTGTTACGAGTTGGCCGTGCGGTTAGGGGCGCGCAGTTGCGAGCTTGCGTTCGGGGGATAGTAGGTTCGAATCCCACTTTCGGCAGCGCTAAAGATGGTTTTCCGTAGTTTCCCATTTCCACACCAGACAAGTGCTGGGGATATACCTTAATTAAGGCCAGGGTCGCGTCCTTCGCACTCCTAGCCCTTTCATATCCCATCGTCGCTATAAATCCTATCTGGTCGGTGTGACGTAAAGCAAATAGTTAAAAAGGACATATTTATGATATTTTGATCTTCCGAAAGAGAAATTTAATTAAAAGATGTCAACATAGGAATGAAGTTGCGACAAATGGGCGGGCGGTGCCGACTGAGAGCAGCAGTTTTGTCCACAAGTCCGCGACATTGCAACTTATCCCCTGTCACTCGTATTCAAAACGAAGACTTTGTTCAGTGTTAACGTTTTACAGTATGTGGTTTTACTTCGTGTTTATAAGCGTCACTTGGCTATAATATTACCTTTTCCCTTCTTCTTTTTAATTCTACCGAATTCCTGCAAGCTCATGGCCCATTTATAAATCTTTGAACGCCAAATTTGCCACCCTCCGCATTTGCCAGGGCACAATTCGACAACTTGCATATCCTCATTGACGGTGTTCTTGCCGTCTTCCTGCTTAGGTCGCACGCGAGGCCGCCGATAGTCATTTTGTAGCGGGAGAATTTTCATTATGTTTCTAACGCCATAGATCAGGCCCGTGGTATAGGACTAGCATGCCTTTCTGATTACCGTCCAGTTGAAGAATTTTAATTTTTATTGAGGGCTGGAACGTTTTCTACTAACCTTGCAAGAGCTCGAGCATGGAGCGACAACCAATAAACAGCGCTGTGAAGTTGCAGAAACTGAGGTGCGCCATCAAGTCAAAACGCCTGAGCATGATGTCGAATGTCATTATCTATCATTCTTCATGAAAATGCCCGTCTCCATATTGCCAACTTTGTGAGGAGTACGCTGCAGAGATTTGGTTGGAGAACTCTTCAACTGCCTCCCTGCATTCCAGATCTCTCTCCATACGGATTTCACTTTCCTGGGAAGAAGAAAGATTTTCGTGAACGTTGGTTTGCATCGGACGACGACCTGTGTGACTCGGTACAGATGTGGTTCCATAGACAGCCCGCCAGATATTTCAAGAATAAGATTGACCGTCCCATCACGCAGTAGAATAAATGTCCTAACATTTCTGGTGATTAGTTTTGTTAGTCGTTAAAACTTTAACAAATCAGCCTTCAGAAATTGTCTTTGCTTTACTAAGTGTCTTATTCGAACCTGGATGTTTGGGATCTAGTCGTTGACCCTGGATAAGTTAGAAGCCACTGATCAGACATCATACTTAGCCTGAGTTTACTTGAAGTATGGTGGTGCCCTTCTTGCAGTCAACAGTACGTCGATTTTCCATCCAACTGGTGACCACGCCCAACGTTGCTTATCTTCGAAGATCTCACTGGATCCGGTGTATGAACATAGCTACGACGATGACATGGTTTGTTTTGTACATTACGTATTTTGCTGCTCCCTGAACTGTCTTTTGTCGAAAATGCACACCGTCACCAACAATAATGAAAACAATCAAAAACAGGACAATAATAGCAACAACAATATCCAGGCAGTTCTTTGAATATACTTCATTGCCGGCTGCGATCCACATAAAATCCAATATTGCGTTTGTTTGATGCAATATTGATTTAATAAATTACCATCAAAATGTTCACGATATGTGTATGAAGCAGCGAGCCACGAGTTCCTGACCACTTTAATTTTTCCCAGGATCATGAATATTGGATGTAACATTCCGCTCCGACGTTCTTCCACTTCCGATACAAGTATTGAATTTCTTAACATTCTCCCTTCAATTCTATGGAGTTTTACCTCATAAACTATGCACATTGACAGCTTGTAACTTGAAAACTTATTCTTATTTCCAATAAAAATTCAGTGTTGAATGCCTAATATTGATTAAAATAGACTTGCTACGTTTTTTATCTGAAAATTAAATTATGGATAGTTGCTAGTAATATCCGTGCCACCTCAGGTAGTTTGTGATAAGATGAATATACACATCCAGTCCCTGAGCTTGAGGAATGAATCAGACAAAACTAAAATATCCGACCGGGCCTGGAATCGAAACCGGGGCACTCTCTACCAAGGCCCCTATTTTGAGTATTCATACAAAGAGCCGGACAGTTCCCTCGCCAGGGTGATACAGAAAAACTACAATCCACGCAAATATAGTTCAACACACGTAGCTCACTTTACACCTCACCGAGCAGATATCACAAGTTGCAGGTAGAAAGTACACATTGGATTTACTGAACCGTGACACAAAGACAGAACGAACAGTTCTCCTGGCAACGTGAGAGATCCCCTGATTTATCCCGATAAAAACTCACGACTTACAACTAGCTATAGAATCGTTAACAACAATATAATTGACACACGATAAAGAATAAGAAGCATGGACTTAAAAGCACAAATGTAAAGGTACAGATTTATAGATTATACTAGTTTCAACGTCAACTTTTTCTACCCTATAATATAGAAAAGTATGATAGGTAAGCCTGCATGACTACATGAGTAGGTACACAAGGCATTGCACAAGAAAACTGAATTTCATCTCAACATATGGTTCCAATCAGCATGAATTTTCGCTGCTAATGAAAATCTTCAGCCTGTTTCCAGTCATTCAACCGGGTCACGAATAGAATGGATGAAGCCCCCATCTAGCGGTGAGGATAGGAAATGTGCCGGCTGCCGTGGCCTGTCGCACTCCTCTGGGGTAGTGATTAATGACTGATGGGTGATGTGAAATGGTATTGGAGAGTGTTGCTGGAATGAAAGATGACAGAGAAAACCGGAGTAGGCCCTACCCGGAGAAAATCCTGCCCCACCTCCGCTTTGTCCAGCACATGGAGTGACCAGGAATTGAACCACGGAACCCAGAGGCGATAGGCCTGCGCACTGCCGCCTTAGCCACGGATGCTCGCTAATAATAATAATAATAATAATAATAATAATAATAATAATAATAATAATAATAATAATGCACGACTCCTTGGTTAATTGGTCATTGTACTGACCGTCGGTTCAGAGGCCCCCAGATATAACTTCCGGCCGGGCCGGGAATTTTAACTGTATAATTCCTCTGACTCGAGGACTGGGTGATTGTGTTCGCATTAATACACTTCACTTTTCATGTATATATAAGACACTGTCAATTACCACAGAAACACGCACAAGTGAGCACGTCCCCACAAACGCATCTCCAAACAGCCTTAACATCAGGAGGGGCATCCGGCCGTAAATCTGGGCCAAATCAGCATTAGGTGCCGACCTCAATAAATTGGGTAAAAGGCCAGGAATGTTGTTATTATTATTATTATTATTATTATTATTATTATTATTATTATTATTATTATTATTATTATTATTATTATTGATAATAAAAATAATAATCGTATGGGTCCCGCACATGGTATCAATTTCGATGTTCCATTTTGTTCTAACAGATGGTAGAGGAACCGGACCTCTGTTGGGTGACCTATGATCCATTAATTTTATCGCTAACACCAAAGTAGCGCCGTATAGCCGATATCATAAGACACTGAGTGCTGTATGGACTTTCTCCTGCCCTGTAGAACTTTGACTTCCAATGTCGAATTTGAATCTGTGAACTTCGGATTATATGCATTCCACTGGTCATTCCATTCCAAATTGCTTGGCTCTTCATATCTGTTTGAAATTGAGATTTACCAAAAATAATGGTTTCCAGTCAGATAATGAAATAGAAACAACAAGATTAAGGTACATCAAGAGCCACTCTAAATTACCTTAATTGGCTGCGTGGATTATCTGCAATTTTCTAACATTTACATTTTATTCAGTCCACGACAGTGTTTCGGACAGATACCGATGCCTGTCTGCTAGTTAAACGTGGTCATGTTTGGTAATGCGATTTTAATGTTTCTTTTTTTTTTAACTGCTATAAAAAAAATGGAAGGAGAAAACAATATAGAATAACTTAGCACGCGAGTTCTTAGTCGTCGTTAGATCAAGGAGAAGTTATTTGTTGCACGGTAGATGATCATTACCTTTGAAAAAGAGCGTTGTTGCTTGATAACGGATATATTTGCTCTTCATTTATGTCCCTAATTTAATACGAATTAAATCAGTAAGTTGTTAGTATCCACGTATTGAAATTATAATAGAACTTTAGTGAATTAATTCGCTTTGGTAATGTGCTAGTGGCTTTACGTCGCACCGACACAGATAGGTCTTATGGCGACGATGGGATAGGAAAGGCCTAGGAGTTGGGAGGAAGCGGCCGTGGCCTTAATTAAGGTACATCCCCAGCATTTGCCTGGTGTTAAAAATGGGAAACCACGGAAAACCATCTTCTGGGCTGCCGACAGTGGTGTTCGAACCCACTACATCCCGGATGCAAGTTGACAGCCGCGCGCTCCTAACCGCACGCCCAACTCACCAGATCTTTGGTAATGTGGTCACCCACTTCTATCTTGCTTGTTTTCCATAAAAGGTTCTTTCTTGGGAGAACTGTGCAAATTTCCTTGTACATTCTTGTAAGTGTAGCACACATTTAATATAATGTATGAAAGCGAATACTGGGAATGTTAAGCTCTTTTAACCTCCTATGCGGGATAGAGTCGAATTTGCATTCCTTTTTTTTTTTTTCCGAGCATTACCTAAAATGAATTATGTTGAAAATAGCAAAAGTTATTACATAGTGTAGGCTACTTGCAGACTTCCTTAAATGTAGTTTTAACAGATTTCTGAAACTCCGCCTCGTAAACGTTCATGTAAAGTAGCCAGGCCTATATTCGAAAAACATATACATTAGATTATTTTTATCCTCTTCCGCCCGGAATGTGTCACGCAAAATTCCACTTTATTTAAATTATTTTCAAGGAACGTGAGGAGGCAACAATTGGTGTGGACCAGCGACATAAAAAGTTGTATAAGTGATACTATTTCCACTGGCATTCTTTTGTCTGCCGCCTCTGTGGTGTAGTGGTTAGCGTGATTAGCTGCCACCCCCGGAGGTCCGGGTTCGATTCCCGGCTCTGCCACGAAATTTGAAAAGTGGTACGAGGGCTGGAACGGGGTCCACTCAGCCTCGGGAGGTCAACTGAGTAGAGGTGGGTTCGATTCCCACCTCAGCCATCCTCGAAGTGGTTTTCCGTGGTTTCCCACTTCACCTCCAGGCGAATGCCGGGATGGTACCTAACTTAAGGCCACGGCCGCTTCCTTCCCTCATCCTTGCCTATCCCTTCCACTCTTCCCATCCCCCTACTAGGCCCCTGTTCACCATAGCAGGTGAGGCCGCCTGGGCGAGGTACTGGTCATACCCCCCAGTTGTATCCCCCGACCAAGAGTCTGAAGCTCCAGGACACTGCCCTTGAGGCGTTAGAGGTGGGATCCCTCGCTGAGTCCGAGGGAAAAGCCGAACCTGGAGGGTAAATAGATGATGATGATGATGATTCTTTTGTCTTCGTGAAGTCACATAAGACAGGTAGATTTCCCCGAAACTGAACAAATTGTAAAAGGAATAACTGACGGTTAAACCATGAATTATGTACCCAGTTAACGCCCCGATCACGATGAAAGAGGCTCAGTTTTCTCTCAAGACTGAGAAAGATGTTCAGTTATTGTTAGTGGTATATCGCGAAAAGAAGATATAGTTGGATAGGTCATTTACTCCGGCATTCATCATGGTGCACCACACTGCTTGAAGGGAAACTGGAAGGAAAGACTAGAAGAGGACGACCAAGAGCAGGGTTCCTCGATGGCATTAAAGGGCGACGTCCATATCAACTAATCAAGCAGCTGGCTCAGGATAGAAGGTCGTTGGACGAGGACAGTCATGCTACCCACCAACCATCAGCTTGAGGAGAATGAGAGAGAGAGATAGAGTCGAACTGACGCTTGTACATTATCGGTGATATAAAAGCGTAGGAATTGTTAGGTTGACGGATGGCCTAATTTAAACTACAGTATTAGCGCCCAAGCATAGACTTTAATAAGGATTTCCCAAATGAAACTGAGAATTATTATTTTCTTTTTTTTTTTTAATGCTGCTTTACGTCGCAGCAACACAGATAGGTCTTATGGCGACGATGGGATTGGAAAGGGCTAGGAGTGGAAAGGAAGCGGCCGTGGCCTTCATTAAGGTACAGTCCCAGTATTTGCCTGGTGTGAAAATGGGAAACCATGGAAAACTATCTTCAGGACTGTTGCCAGTGTGGTTCTACCCCACTATCTCCAGAATACTGGTTACTGGCCGCACTTAAGCGACTGCAGCTATCGAGCTCGGTAACGGAGACTTTAGTACGAACGTCGTTATTTGAAGAAAGAGAAAAACGCGCATGCGTCGTTGGATGGCTTCATAAATTATGTTAGGAAGAAATCATTTTATTGTCGGAAAGATTCAGCGCGTGCTTTTTGCATGGGTGAAAGCAAAGTAAATATGTACGGTTTTGCCGGGAATTCGTCCGAAATTGCCCAGTGTCTGTTATTGAGTTTATTGCGACAGATAGTACTAGCGGAGCCGGTTTATGAAGCATGTGTATGGGAATGAGTGCATAACGCACCTGCTGCTGTAGATCAGTGGTAGAGTGTCGGCGTCCGGATCCTAAGATAGCGGATTCAAACCCGGTGGAGGTTGTCGCATTTTTGAAGGGCAGAATAGTTCATTCGACACTCCATGTCGAAGGATGTATGTCGGCATGCAAAAGATCTCTGGTGACACATTTGGTGTTTACCGTACAAAATTCATTAAGAATCTCAGCCATAGACAGCCCAGAGAGTTTCGGTTTACTCGGTCTGCCAACTAGTAGGCCTAGAATAAAACGAAACGTCGAAATTGACGATCAGACAGCCAGATGGCGTCAAATTGGAATGTGTGCACACGGTAGCTGGGGCTATACGATTATTATTATTATTATTATTATTATTATTATTATTATTATTATTATTATTATTATTATTATTATTGTATAACATGTTGTTCAGTTCACAGCACCGCCGTCTCGATCCTCTTATACTGCCTGCTCTATGCCACTAGTTTAACACAGGAAGGCGCGACTACCAATATTTCTCCAAGTCGCCGTAAGAGTGCAGCAGTAGACGCACAATATTCGCTGTCAGTGTGGGTGTAGCACTGTGTTATTGGTGCATGAATGTGTGTGAAAACCTGAGTTATTTCGTACAATGAGTAAACGTATGTGGTCACTTCCGTTCGTACAAGATATATTTTGTATAGAACTGTGAAATGAATTAATCATGCTATGCTTATAGATATTTAAAAAGTGATTTTAAGGTGTTGGTACTTGTTTCTTTCCGTTTGTGCAAGGTTTATTTTTTGTAGAAATGGAACTTTGGATTCTTTCCCCGAAATATTCAACTGCTGTGTACTATTTTGCCAATCTCGGCAAGGTGGTTCGCAGCCAGAAAAGATACGACTCCATGAAATACCATCTAGAAGGGAATTAAGAGAAAAGCGTCTGTCGGCTTTATCTAGGCAAGGACCTAATAAAGGAAGTAATTGGATATCCTCAGATTACTCTCGCATCTGTGCCTTTACACTTTATTACAGAAGCTGATGGAGCCTCCGCGGCTCAGGCGGCAGCACGCCGGCCTCTCACCGCTGGGTTCTGTGGTTCACATCCCGGTCACTCCATGTGAGATTTGTGCTGAACAATGCGGAGACGGGATAGGTTTTTCTCCGGATACTGCGGTTTTCCCTGTCATATTTCATTCCAGCAACACTCTCCAATATCATTTCATTTCATCTCGCATTCATTAATCATTGCCCCGGAGGAGTGCGACAGGCTTCGGCAGCCGGCACAAATCCTATCCTCGCTGCTAGATGGGGGCTTGATTAATTCCATTCCTGACCCGGTCGAATGACTGGAAACAGGCTGCGGATTTTTTTTCAGAAGGTAATTAAAGCCGTGGAGGATAGTGGATTCCTTGTGATAAGAATTGTGACGGACAATCACAAAACAAACGTCTTCATGTTTAGACATTTTGGACAACTTCAGATATCCAGACGATATTCCAATCAAACTAGAAACAGGAAATCAAATCCTAATTTGCGGGTATTAGGTTCGTGCTGTTGAAGAGAGGATGGAGTGTGGCATTTGTGTCAGCAACATCTCACTGCCGAGAGCTTCGGCACCGCTAAATGGCTGATTATGCATCAGGACAGAGGAGTTCGATACCGAAACCTTGTTTTGTTGCTCTGGTGAAACATCTGCAGGAGTTCGTTTAAGCTGCTGTGCCCTATTGTCGAAGTTCTTCAAACGTACGAGCGTAATACGAAGAATTGCGACGTCTTCCCTTTCAGAATACCGGGCGAGTTGGCCGTGCGGTTAGAAGTTCGCAACTGTGAGCTTGCCTACGGGAGATGGTGGGTTCGAACCCCCCACTTTCGGCAGCCCTGAAGATGGTTTTCCGTGGTTTCTCATTTTCACACGCCGTCTTCTTCCCATTCCTAGGCCTTTCCTATCCCATCGTCGCCATAAGACCTATCTGTGTTGGTGCGATATAAAACAAATAGCAAGAAAAAATCCTTTCAGAATGTGTTTTGTTACAGTGTGAGGTCAAAGAACATCAGCAAACTGTTAGTGATATTATACTAATCAAGTTCGTAAGACCTCTATTATTTGATATTTTGTTGGCAAGAACACAAAAAGTACGGTACCACTCCAAGCCTTCGTCCGGGAAAATCCTTAAATTGTGCATGAACAGGTAATATTGTCGATATTTAATATTACTGATGTAATTTACGAGCTTAACTGAACATATGACCATACTGCATAGTGTTTTGTAGGCTATCGTCATTAGAATAAGTTTAGAGCATTGTGCGTCCATGTCTGCCATCTAGCGGAGAAATTTTGTCGCAGCGTAGTCGCAAAAAGGCTCGCATAGAGCAGGCAGTATAGGAGGATCGAGACGGCTGTGGTTCACAGATAGTATCAGGAATGTCATCATGGACTAGTATAAACGTGTCGAAACCAGGTCGGACACAGTGCGCAGCCTGGTGAGAAAATTTTAAAACATCAATGAAGGAATGCCGGTTTGAAAGTAGTTGTGAGTCCGGGACTCTGTTGAATAATGGTTCCGCGTCAAGTACGGACATTGTTCGCTCAGGGTATGTATTCATGGATCTCTAGGAATCTAGCTTGAACCAACAACGCTTTTTTATTTAGGGAGATTTATCATCCCTACTTCACACACCGAGCAGAACGCGCCACGGCTATGGAGGCAAGCTTCGAGAGACGTGTGAGTTCAAACTCCACCGTCGACTTCTCTCTGATTTCCCATTTTCACATCCAGGCAAATAACGGGAGAGTTTCTATTCATAGGGCATGGCTGATTCGTTCCATCTACTTACCCAATTTCATTCAGCACTATTAATTTCATCTTCATTAGCTCCTCAACTGAAATTGGTGTCAGGAAGGGCATCCGTCCGTAAATACCTGCCATAGAAATTCATTTCGCCCCATCCCCGACCTCGTATCAAGAAACGGGGCTAAGGTGTAGATATACATACTTCAATATTTACTTCCTGCAAGTTCACATATTCCAAGCAATAAACCATTAAATAAACTAACAAATGTCTCAGTTTCACTGGGACAACACCTATGCATTAAATTTGCTGACATTACGCAAAAATTTAATTTTACTGTACTCTTTCTTTTTACTTATCGAATGTGTTATTATTACACACTATGTATATCGTACCAATAACGCCGGTACAGTGATTGGCTTAGGCCAACCCGCGTTAGTATTGCATCAGCCGTAATTTTTAATAATTTACAAGCTGTATGACTTGTATAATTTGATTGCTATGTGGTTGTTTCGTTCGGTACTATATCAGTGCGTTTGTTGCAGTTGTGAATATTATTTAATTCCATTGCGATGTTTTAAGGATATAGTGAAATAATCACTATGTGATGAGTGAGTCTAGCGTTAGCTGGAAGTGGCGTGACGTATGTCAGCTCTTATACGTTGGAGTTCTCCTTTTTAACTGCTGGAAATACTTCGTGGTCCTTGACTTTCTTAGGCCGCTAGTTTCACTTTCCGAAGTGTCAGATCCGTTCCACTATTTCCCTCTTATTAGTGTTATGGAGAATGGTTGCTTAGTTTGATTTCCTCTTAAAACACTAATAATCACCACCACAAATACGCCTGTACGCTAAACGTAGTGTGTAATAATTAATTAACAGGAAGTGTTACTGTAAATTACATTAAAATGTGGTAGTAGTTTATTCTCGTTACTAACTTCGGTAGGTAGGGTGACTAGCGTGCTGCGTGATAATTGTTGGTACACGAATTACAAGACGTTACACGGGAGCCAGACATGACCGTTCGTTTTACTGTACACCGGGACACATTTACTATAGTTACGTACGCAAACCCTGGTGACATTTTTTCGAACTTATCTCTCATATAACTCCTACCAATTTCTTGTTTTCAGTCCACTCTGTGCTAGAACAGAAACTGAATTTATTTCACATTGTTTTATACAGTAGCCTACATAGATAATAGAGAAATATTTAACATTGACAATTTATCTGTAACGCTGTGTTGCTAATATCAATGATTTGGAATTTTTGTTGATATTTCAGATACACATGGATACTTTTATTTCAATCTTTCTTGTGCAAGCATGCAATCATTGAAGCTGGAGTTTTAAAAATATGGTAAATGTGTATTGTCTCTGTTTATCATGTCAGAACTGTATAGTAGAGTGCAAAATAAGTACAACAATACTGCAATGTTACAAGAGTGAACGGATGCTGTGACATTGCGTGGAGATAAATTTGAGGCTCTGATTTAATTTACGGAATATCTAATGTGAGGGTTGAAAAAATCCGTAAACTTCACAAGTGCTGTAATCACTTAAATACTTACGTTTTTGACTTAAAGACACCTAAATGGCCATCCTACTTCATGCCGTAGTGCCAACGAATAACGAACTTAACTATAGTAACAACAATGATTCATGATAGGCAGGATAAACAGGACCCAGGTGGACCGCCTAAGACGACATAGCCACAGCAAGCGGGACGGAATAAGACGCGAACACTGGACAGCATGAGCAAGACACCAAGATGGGTCGGACTTCGGATCGCCTACGACAAGACAAGGATACCGAACACCGTTGGGGACTGAAAAACATTAGAAGGCATCGTAGACAAGTTTAATTACCCTGGAAAATATACAGCATAAAGCAACAGGAGCAACGAAAGGATACAGTAGAAAGTGAAGAAGGTGAGGACGACCTACCTCGCTACCGGAGATTTGTGTAATAAAAGGGACATATCAACAGACTTGAAGATTAGACACTATAAGGCAATAGTGAGGAAGGCAGTACTGTACTCGGCCGAGACAATGACATAAGGAAGGTAAGGGGCAGAACAACTGGAGAAAGAAGAGGGGAATTCCAAAAGAAGATACTGGGACCAAATTGACGAGTTGAGGGATGGGAGCGAAGATCATGAGACGAACTCCACAGACGATCTCAGAGGTAATGAGACACAAAAGAGCAAGGTTTGATGGACATTTGATGAATATGGACATGGACAGAATGACCAGAAATGCATAGCCGACAACGGCTAAGAAGACAAAAGAAGGGGACCAAGTTGGCTGCTGAACTCGGGAAAGACTGGACCAATATGGGGAACAAGGTAGAAGGGGCGGAGAAATCGGAAAACAAATACACTCCAAACGACATGCCGGAGAAAGGTGCAAGACAGAGGAACACAATTGGAGGAGACAATGGAAGAGGATACTGAAAATCTCAGCTGAAGAACGGGAAAGGAGGAGAGAAACGATGAAGAATTTCAGGAATAAGAAAAAAAATGGTGCAAAATTTCCCATGATTACCAAATGTCTCCTGGATATGGCATGCCATTAACGGTTGGTAGGTAAGATTGCGTGGCCAAACCAAAATAGCTTGCTCGGTTGCTAGGTTATACTTCCGTAATACCTTTTGTGACGAAAATGTTTCAGACGACCCCAGCCATTAAAATATATATCAAAACCACAATGAAAATAGTAGTAGTAACAAACTTCAAATTTTGTTCTAATGCAATTAAAGTCCATTGATATAAAATATCACATTTGAAATGAAAGAGCTGAAACGAGCGAAAAAATATAAATTGAACGTAAGGGAGGTAATAAGTAGTACTTTTAATGAATTTAAAATATTTATAACTCGATGTAGTAAGTATGGATGTTACAAAGTTAGCACCAGAAAAACAGGAATTATTCGTTCATTAAAACCAAAGCCGTCACCTTCATAGTACTGTACTCTTTGTAATAGGGAATCTCTGTAAGTCAAAAATATCTTAGTGAGACATTGAACATTTAGCAAAACAAAAAGTTAATTCTTAGTTTCGTTGCGTATTTGGTGATAAGAATGTCTGTTAAATGTACTTGTAATTTTGTAACGTCAAAAAATTTCAGGTGTCAAGAAGTTGATCCTACTGGAAGTGTGCCAAGTAAACTCAACAAAGCTTATAACTTCTCTCGCCTGCATTCCACTTGTCAGCTTTAAGGGTTATAGAGAAGAGATTAACTGTTTTCCAATAGTAGTCGCTCTTTCTCGCTAACTTTCAAAGACGAACGTAGCATGTTTTGTTGTCAGAAATTCACGAAGTAGATATTAATTTCTTAACTTCCTGGGCATACATACCCGAGCATTTACTCTCTTACATATATTTATCATCTATCTTGCCACTCCTGCTTTTCTCGTATTTCCTTCATATGAATACCGTGTCTAATTATTTAAAGTCACCGTCATTCGCTCGTTTCCTTAAACAAGCTTAAGATGTTTGGTGTATAAATTTCGTATTTCAGTTCTTCTACATGTAGTTCATATTTTTGTTACTAAGGGTTACTAAGGGTGGTGATCAGGAGTAGCTATGTGTCACGTTCTGATGAAAGGAATTGACACCGAAATTGACAGAAAAATACTCTTATTTTACGAGTATATATATATATATTTTTTTTTTTTTGCATTTTACATGTCAGTCAGATGAACTGGAATTCAACTCTATTATTATTATTATTATTATTATTATTATTATTATTATTATTATTATTGAGCGTATGACATAAAACTATATATCAGTATGTACATAGAAAAGAGAATGATAAATAGAGTACATAATTGCACACGCAAAACATTAATATCCAAGTTACTAAGATATTCCACTGATTCAGGTGTCACGTTGACAAAACCTCCTGGGTTACCATGGTAAGCCCTCAGGAAACACTCACTTACATCTTACCCGGTCTGTCCCTCAGCACTACAATCACACACAGGAAATGACAACATGCTCCATTTGTAGGGGCCATCAACACATTCAACATCACTCACTTATTTTCTTAAACTTCTAGTTAGGAGCGTAGAGCAGAACCAGGTTTCGCCATCCGGTTCCACCGATCTATTCAATGTCCACATATATCTTCCTCTTCTTTGTACTTGCGGATTCCACTGTAGGGCTTGTTTGGCGATGTTGTAACAGATCTTTGCAATATATATCTCATCCACTACCATTTCAATGAATATTTCGAACACTGCTATTTCCTCTTGATCTGGTCGATAGGCAACTGGCGTAGTATTTCACAGAGTTCCTCATTGGGCACTGTATGCCTGCTATACTTCTAAGATATCTGTTTACAAATAACAGGATCTTTCTTGTCAGCTGCTTCATTGTTTTCCAAGTCTCACAGGAATACAGCAAAACTCTATATTGCTATTGAAGTTCTTCATTTTGGTTCTAATACTGAGTCCCTTTGACTTCCATGAGTTACGAAGCATCACGAAAGCTTCCTTGGCTTTTCTTTATGCGCCTGTCGACGTCGTAATCTGCACCTCCATTAGCTGTTATAAGCTTCCCAGATAGAAGAATCTATCAATGTCTCGCTATGTTCTGTCCATCAACCTGCAATGGTGCGGTGTAGTAGCGATTCCCCAAGCGCATATCCTTCGTCTTTGATTAATTCGTTAAATAACCCGTACAGCAAGAAAACATTTATGTGGGTCTCAACAACACCTTGAGAATTATTTCAAACCCTATGAAATCTATAGTAAAAGAGTGGATTCCTGTTTCTGCGAGGGCTGTAAATAAAGCAGTGGGAATGTAGTCCAGACACTCGCAGAAGATCGGGCAGACGCAAATAGGATATGGGAGCGGTCAGGTGGCGCTGTTGTCGATGTGTAGTGTGCATTTGATGGGCATCCAATTGGGAGTGTTGTAGCTGTGTGGCGTTGAAGTGAAGAGTGTAGATTTTACCGCTATAAATAGGTTTTCGAAAGGTGATCAGCGTTCATGTATAAAAATCGGGTTTGCCCGTGGCCAAAATGCATCAAACGTTACATGAAGCCTGTGGTGAGAATGCTTTACCGTATAGGACGTTTGTACGATGGGTCAAGGCACTTCGTACGGGTCGGAATGAGACTGTGGATTTGCACCGCACAAGTCTTGGAACAACCTCCGTACTCGCCAGACATGAGTCCTTGAGACTTCGACCTGTTTCTAAAGTTCAATTAACCCCTCCGAGGCCGCCGATTTCCTGACGTGGCATATGTACTTCAGCAGTAGGGCGCTCCGTCGTTGTCATCATCAGAGAATGCCTTTCCAATGGTCCCCAACAGTTCCCCGACATTTGGCTGAAGGTAATAGATTTTGCAAGTGACTACATTGAAAGAATGTAACGCAATTGTACTTGTTAGTTCATTAAATATTGCGTACTATCGGTATTACCACTACTTTATTTACAACACTCGTATGTCACACTGACCACCGACATCGCTAGTCAGAGAATTCCACAAGATCGAAGAAAATTCACAATTGCTAATTCATGGTGACCTACAGTCCAGCAGGCTGATGTCAAGAAATACACTCCTTTGCACAGCTTGGAGACTACCAGCACAGCACTCTCACTAAACCAGTGGTCACTCGACTAGAACTCGACTGCTGCTTCAGAATTTCGTGGTATGTCACCGTGAAAGAGCCTGGATTCTGTCTACCCAGAGGACTGTGGGCTAGGTTGAATATAATTTATACCGACCGTGGTGTATATGAGTACATTGAGACATCTATTGACCTGATTGGCCTATTGAAGGGGCAAACTTATATTTTAGTCATGATTGGCTGGATTCTCCATTTACGGAAGTAATTTCCGATGGCAGCCAAGTCTTTAGTGGGAAAAACTTAAGTAGCTTCAAAGTTCCATTTACGTGTAAATATTGCTCAGTCATCCGGGTAACTAAATTATTACATTTCAGAAACTTGCCTGCCTGCAAAAGACACAAGATGGATGAAAAATAATTAAAACATTGTCATATTTGTTTAACGTCCGTCTTCTTTGCTGAGTAGTCTACATAACGTTCTATTCAAATGGCACCAGGCTTGATTCACGGGAAGTATGGTCCTCTCTCCCTTAGATCGGGAACTGCGTGTTTGTGTTTGGTTTAATAAACACATTTCCATTTACGCACACCACACTGACAACCACTGCATAGAAATCTATTTTTTTTTTTTTTTGCTAGTTGCTTTACGTCGCACCGACACAGATAGGTCTTACGGCGACTATGGGACAGGAAAGGGCTAGGAGTGGGAAGGAAGCGGCCGTGGCCTTAATTAAGGTACAGCCCCAGCATTTGCCTGGTGTGAAAATGGGAAACCAAGGAAAACCATTTTCAGGGCTGCCGACAGTGGGGTTCAAACCTACTATCTCCCGAATACTGGATACTGGCCGCACTTAAGCGACTGCAGCTATCGAGCTCGGTAGAAATCTATTAATAGTCTGTATTCCTTTACTGAGGGTTAGCGTAAGGGAGTACATTCGGCCGTTAAACAGCTTCAGTTTCACATGTGCAGGGCAAATCACAGACTGTTGATCAGATGATAAAACACTAGCTTTATTACTCCAAATTCCTGGGTTCAAACCCAATTCAGTCTAGTGGTATTTCGCAGTGCTCAAATACGCCCTGCTTCGTGTTGATTTATGACTGCATTAAAATAACTCCTATGGGAAAAAATATGATATCTATGCTTCCCCGGAAACCGTAAGGACAGAAAAGTGGACGTAAAACCAATAATATTGTTATTTGACGTAGGGACATTGAATAGGATGAATAAATGAGAACTAAGCAAGCTATTTTGTACATCACAACTCCACGTAACAAATAATTCTATGGCAAAACATCCGTAAACCGAAACTCTGTCAAAAAATAGTTTAACCGAAACGTAGCCTAGTCTGCCTCTACTGTATGGTGTAGTGGTTAGTGTGATTAGCTGCCACCTCCAGAGGCCCGGGTTCGATTCCCGGCTCTGCCATGAAATTTGAAAAGTGGTACGAGGGCTGGAAAGGGTTCCACTCAGCCTCGGGAGGTCATCTGCGTAGAGATGGGTTCGATTCGCATCTTGGCCATCCTAGAAGTGGTTTTCCGTGGTTTCCCACTTCTCCTCCAGGCAAATGTCAGGATGGTACCTAACTTCAGACCACGGCCGCTTCCTTCCCTCTTCCCTGTCTATCCCTTCCAATCTTCCCATCCCCCTGCAAGGCCCCTATTCAGCATAGCAGATGAGGCCGCCTGGGAGAGATACTGGTCATCCTCCCCAGTTGTATCCCGACCCAGAGTTTGAAGCTCCAGGACACTGCCGTTGAGGCGGTAGAGGTGGGATCCCTCGCTGAGTCCGAGGGAAAACCGACCCTGGAGGGTAAACAGATAAAGAAGAAGAAGAAACATAGCCTATAACTGCATTTTTATAAAGGAATTTAGAGTACATTGTGCGCAAAGTGTTTAAATGCTACAATATATTTTTACAATGCACGGAAAGCTCATATTAAACGCGTATTTTTAGTTTCAACACTTTATAGGCAAAAAAACTTCTTAAGACACAAGGTCTAGAAATTTCTTCAAACGGGGAAACTAGCTTTTGAACATTTTCTCTAGGGATATTGGTTTGTATAAATTGAGACCCAGTTCACTCGTCTGGGGAAATATATAGGAGCACTTTACAGCCCAATTTATTAACTACTCGTATTTAATTTCTTTGCCAGGCTTGAAGTGCTCACTCAACAGTGCTGTTATATGACATGTGTACTTCTACTATTATATACTTAACCACACTTTAAACAGTGTACTTTTGAGAAATGTAATCTTAATCTTTTCTTAGAAAGCATCATTACAAACTTGAAGTAATATGACACATAATAACATAAGCACAATAAATATACACTTAACCACACTACTTTAAACAGTGTACTTATGAGAAATATATTCTTAATCTTTTCTTAGAAAGCATCATTACAAACTTGAAGTAATATGACACAAAATAACATAACATAAGCACAATAACTATGCTGTCTTTTATTTTAGGAACTATGATTACAAACTAGAAAGTAATACGACACAATACAATCAGAATAAACATACAGTACATTCACACGCAAACGCACACACACACACACACACACACATATTCAGTCCTCAATATTCATTCAATTCAACCTGGTGACACACATCGAAAAGATGATCATGGCAAGACAGCTTAAAGGAATTTACTTTATTTATGGCTCTAATGTAATTTTATAGCTCTACTCGCTATTTTATGCCGCTGACCTGCAGCGAGGAATAGTAAGAATGTTAACGGAGCGTGTGTTACGCTGGTAGTAAGAGGATAGGAAATTCAGTTTGAAGATAAGTAGTAGGGGATATTCTCTTTTAATATTCGAAAGATTAATACTGCCACGTGGAGGTTTCTATATTGTTAAAATTTTAGAAGGAAATGTTGACGATAATAAGGGGTAACATGAACACCATACCGTAAGGAGGAGGTAAATCTAATACAAAAGTTCATAACGTTGTAATCGGCTTAGTTGTTCTCTCGTAGCATCAATTAGTATTACGTCTCAGTAGGGAGATATAGATAGGATAAGAGTATTTGTAAGCCTAATTCTCATGTTACCGGGCGAGTTGGCCGTGCAGTTAGGGGCGCGCAGCTGTGAGCTTAAATCCGGGAGATAATGGGTTCGAACTACACTGTCAGCAGCCCTGAAGGTGGTTTTCCATGGTTTCCCATTTTCGCACCAGGCAAGTGCTAGATATGTACCTTAATTAAGGCCACGGCAGTTTTCTTCCCATTTCTAGGCCTTTCCTCTCCCATCGTCGCCATAAGACCTATCTGTGTCGGTGCGACGTAAAGCAAGTTGTAAAAAATATCCTCATGTTTAGTGGCAGCATATTTTGATGATAATTTATGAGGCATATACATTGGTAATGTGCTCTCCCCAGTTAAGACTCTCGTTTATAATTACACCAACATTTACGACCGAATTGTCATACGAAATAATTTTACCAGATGAAGTGAATAAAGGAATGATTTTGTTATTTACCGCACTTATTTATTTCATCTGGCCAACAATAATAGCTTTAGATAATTGTGGCATGATATTAACAATATTTGTGGAACATTTTTACAATGCTAAGGCATACGCTGAATTTATATACGCTAAGAATTTTAGAATCGACAAGCTGAGGAAAGAGCAGCTCGTGGTGGTTTAAAAAATTTACCAGTGTCGATCGGAACAGACTCTGCAGGAAGAGGAAGAAATTCATACTCAAAGTCGCAACGTAGCACCGTACCAGTGCAAGAATTACCGACAGTGATTCGCCAGTGCATGCAGACATCGATATGAGTTCCAGTGATGAGTCCATGGACATTGGCACCTCTGATGGGTTGCTCGTCTCCTTCACCGTCGTTGCCCGGGCATCGTCGGGTGAGCTGTGTGAAACAAGATGGGAAGCACAATATAATATTTCTTCCCTACAATACATATCCACGTTTAAGACTATGTCCCGAAACACGCTACCCATTTTTATTTTTACGCAAAACCCGAATATGTCACAATAGATCTTTTACATACTGGCATCGTAAGACTTGAAGTATAATGGACTTTTATCCGCCCTTAAAAAAAATTGAATGAGCGGTCCTGAGATCTCGAGGCCGATTCTCTACCACTGAATACAAAGGGATAAACCTTTCAAAATTAAATTGAGTGTCCACGTGTGCGGAAGCACGTCAATGGAGACTATCACAAATTTGTAACTAACACAAATATAACATGTTCGTTGGATGAGATCCTTTACCAATAACTTTAAAGCATTAATTTCTCTGAAGACGGACGTTTTTTACTTTCGTCTTGTTCTTTTTCTTCGGTGCTTACATTATGTCTAAAGATGAATTATGTAAATCTTACCTCTTATTTGTAATAGGAAAGTGATCTGTTCATTGCCAAGGCTAGGGACTCATCAACCTGCCCTTAAATATACTGTATATTTACTTTCAAACAATAATGCTGTAAACCGTGTTATATTTTACATATCACCGCTTCAGGAGACACTGACATTGGTTGGAAATTACCAGGACTGAACATGTAAAGGCGCTTCAAACAATAAGTTAGACAACAGCTCGTAACGATTATTTTATTTTAAAGGCAAAATATTAGAAAGAAGAATTATAAGGAAAATATTAGGTCCTCTAAGAATTGCAGAGTTTTGGAAATTAAGAAGTAACAATGAAATTTACCAGAACGTAGAAAACATATCAGAAACAATAAGAAAAAGGAGATTGCTATTTCTTGGACACATTTACAGAATGGATGACAATAGGCTAACTAAACGAAATTCAAGTACCTTTGCGAAAAGAAATCAACTACCACCTGGATTCAATAAGTCAAGAAAGACCTGGAAAGGAACAACATACGAGAAGAAGAATTATTGGAAAGAAAGATTTTTAGGAAGAAAATCTTACAAATGGAAGGATTCCAAGGGAGGAAGGAAAGGTAAACAGGCACAAAGTGGACTGAAGACAGGAAAAAGAAACACAGTGAAACAATGAAAGAATACTGGAAGAAAAGGAAAGAACAACTAAGGAGGAACAATTGAAATTGTAACGTGGTCCTTAGAAGGCCGGACCGCAAGAATAATAAAGGCAAATATAAGGATACTCAGTAGCAGAACACCGATACACGTTACTATTCAACAGTCACCATTCTTGTACAGTACAAGCACTTGTTTTCAACGGTACACCAAGGCATTAATATTGACATGGAGGAAATTTGTGTCCGGTCATTGAAGCCGCGTCATGACGACATGCTGAACAGCCGTATCGCCACTGAATCGGTCACCACCCAGGTGCTTCGTCAACGATCCGAACAGATGGAAATCTCGGGGTTCCATATCGGCAGTGTGGTAGAGGTGGTTCAGATAGTTCATTTCCCTACCAGAGGAATGAAAATGAATGCTGTCAGTTAATGAAACACTCTGGCGCGTTTTCGGGTAGCAATTTCCAGAAAACGACCCTGACTTCTCTCAACAGGCATCGTGTTACTGCAGGACAACACGAGGCCACAAGCAGACAACAATAGGCCTGAATTGTTACGGAGCTTAGAGTGGTAGGTCCTGGACCAAGGTAACTAGAAGAGAGACAGTAAGAGTCACGCGCAGCTGGCCAGGAACATATGACGTCAGCGGACTGTACTCTGCCAGGCAATGTAGCTTACTACAAATCAGTGTGCCGAGAGCCCCGCTTATCTTCCTTATCACAAATACGTTTACGTTGTAATATAATATTTTCACAAGAAAACCACTAAGATATTACATAAAACTATTTTGTAAATATTGCGGACCTATTTTGAAAGCCGGAAGAGTGAGACCTTTTGCTAATATGTTTAAATATATTTTAAAGTGTTCTAATATACCGGAAATTTTAGTATTTACAGCTACCAGTTACTTGAAAGAATTCAAAATAAGTTCACTATGCTCGTGAATTTCTCTAAATTTTCTGCTGATTCAGAAAGAATGGGAATATTTTGGGAAGGAACTGTTTCTGTTCTTTAACAAGTGCCTAACAGTAAAGATAGTAAATCTCTTTCAAAATCAGAGGGCAGAAAATGTTCGGAGCATATAAGTGCGGTTTTATACTTTAAAAACATCGTTTCTTTTACAGAAATCTACACATTGTTTGCGCGGAGTTGGGTCTTTTGGAAGCCATAAGAAGACAACTTACGTTTCTTTGCATTGTTGGGATGATTTTTACAGCCTACAGCCGCACATTGCGGCATTTTTACAGCAAAAACGCGACGTACACACTGAAATTCACTTCACTCACAAAAGAATACACACAAGTTCACGACTATTAAATCATTTGCAATACCTCGAAAGTGACTAAATAATTAAAAAACAATGTGCAGATCGCAGACGAACAACAATACAGCGAATTTCGCTGCTTAAAATGAAAACACGGACAAAGGAGGCTATAATAACGCGCAAAACAAAGCGTAGAGTAATGGGAGAGAGAGTCCAGGGACGTCACGACCACGCCAGCCTACTGCGCATCCGTCTTGTGACACCTACCGTCTTTTTTCTAGTTACCGTGTTCTGGAACATCCTCCGTAACCTACCGACTTGGCACTAAGTGATTTCAGTATCCTCGGACCTCTGAAGAAACATCTGGGTAGTGTGCTATATGGCCGTTCAGTATGCCGTCATGACGTTACACCAAGGAACGTACGCAGATTTCTTTCATGCCGGCAGTGATATCTTGATGTATAGTGAATGGGCAAAAATGGGGACTATTCAATAGTAATGCGTATTCAGTGCCTTATTACCACGTTTTCTTATATCTGGCTGTGTAATAAAGCGGACTCCAAAGTATAGGGATACCGTGTCTGCTTCTTACCCGGCGGTCTTGGGTTCGATTCCCGGCCAGGTCAGGTTTTTTACCTGGATCTGAGGGCTATTTCAAAGTCTACTCAGCATACGTGGTTATAAATGAGGATCTATCTGACGGTGAGATAGCAGCCCAGGTGTAGAAAGCCCAGAATAATGGCCGAGAGGATTAAGCATCCCGATCACACGACACCTCGGAATCAGCAGCTCTTCGGGACGAGCATCAGTCGCTTTGTAGGCCAAGGTCTATTGCGCCTTGGGGTTTGGCTTGTATTTTGGCTTTATAATAAAGTTCCGCTATATAAGCCCTTGTTACTTTAGTTTTTGAATCTACCTTGTATTGCACAGTTGATAGATGTGATTAACTGATGCGGCACGCCAGTAAACTAGTTGAGTCCACCACTCAATTATCGAGGAGGCTTGTTGCAATACACCCTTCAGATTTTGACCAGTAGAATGTCAGTAACAGACATCTCGTCAACAGCTTCGAGCAACTAACTAAGCCGCTAGCAACAAAACAGTATCGACCTGCGCTACCTCGTGTCGCGCTCCACGGGCCTGCAGCTGTCTTGGTTAGGCGGACCTATACTGAAGTGCTATCTTCTTTTTCCTCTTCTCATTATAATGATGATGTTTTCAGGCAGGAGCTATAAATATCGCGTCCATCGACCCCTTGGCGGCCCGAAGGTGGTTTCCAGGCGGTTCGTGACAAACAAATATAAATTAATTTAAATTCACTACACTTCTAACGCGAACTGCAGGAGGTATGTGACACACTTTATTTTTAGCAATGCGTAGTAATGATTATAAACGTTCTCTGGTAAAATAATCATAATAATAATAATAATAATAATAATAATAATAATAATACAGGGCGCCAGGAAATGTTCTCCGCAGCGCCTACGTGCTGCTGTGCGAGGTGGCATCAGCAGTTAAGTTGGCAGCACGGCTGCTGTCGCTTTTATCAAAACAAAACAAAACAAACAAACAAACAACAAACAGTAAACTTTCTACTCACCACAACCAATTCATAACAGATGCTGGAAGTGTTGTCCTTGTGTTCGAAGACAGACTTCAGCACGTCTACACATATTGTCGAAGACTTTCACGGGAGTGTCTTGCCTATTGGACTGCACATAATTAATAATATGCACTTTGAGTTCATCAGTCCTTTTTCGTCTGTTAAAATCGCAGGCCTGCCATTCCCGTTACATCGTGAACTGAGCCGGTCACACGAAATTTACTTATGAAATCCCCAACGGTATCCCGATTTGGACACTTTGAATTAGGAAACCGCGCGTGAAATTTCAGTTTTACATTTTCTGTAAACTGATCGCCTTCGCGAAAAGCGTATTCTATCAAAAAAGCTCTCTCTTCGGTAGTAAATATTATCGCTTGTATCCTGTTGCACTATTCCAATAATCTATCTGAATGCTCGCTTGATGCAATACACACTGACGATTTCGACAGCCACAGCTCACACACGTGGCCTTCCCTGTACTGCTATCCTGATGACCTTGGCCTCTCGGCGAGCGAGGGTGACAGATATGACACCGAGGTGCCAACTAAACTGTTGATGCTCCCTCACGCAACAGCAGGTAGGCACTGCGGAGAACATTTTCTGGCGCCCGTTACTAATAATGTTATTATTTTTATGTCCGACTGATTACTTTATGACGGTTTTCGGAGACGCCAAGGTACTGGAATTTTGCACCGCAGGAGTTCCATTACGTGCCAGTAACGAGGCTGATGTGTTTTAGTGTCTTCAAATACCACTGGACTGATCCAAGATAAGTTGGGGTCAGAAGGCTAGCGCTACAACCATCTGAGCCACTCAGCTCGGCACAGTTAAATTAAATTTGTCTCTTGTTTCTGACAAAACATAAATTCGAAATCGGTTGTTTGTTAATGATTACATGTGTGTTGCCTTTTCAAAGACCAATGCCTAACAACAACGACAATAAAAATATCAACAACATCGTTCTCATTGAAATAAACTTCAAAACTGAATTATTTGGTTTGTTTAAAATACACTTGATGACTGTATTGCATTCTTAAAAGAATTGGTGATAAACCATTGGGCAATAAAGCCTGAAAAACATAATTGTTTGCTAGGATAGTTGGTGGTGATAATTTTATTTCAACTGGAAGTACTAACCAAAAGGAAAGTGGATGCACAGTTCACAACGGTGTAGGAGTGATCTTTGGACTTTGCTCAGGATGCGTGGTGTGTCGCGAGCGATCTTCTCTTTCTACGGGGTTCGCATTGTAGTCAATTTGTGCAGAACAAACTGCACGCTGCTCACTGGAGCTGGGAAGCGACTACGCGAAACGAACGAGAAACATGTGCATTCGCACCGCGCATTATCTCTGTCTCCGACTTCCCCTCCCTAGGCAGCGGCTGGCTCATAGAAAATATGGCAATTACGTCTAACTGAATCGCGCGCCCGGAAGTAATAAAGCAACCTCATTTTCTCGAAAAAAAAAAAAATCTGCGCTAATCCGATTGCAAAATCGATCTTAACATAACATAAAGAGCATCGCTGATTTTTTGTCAATATACTTCTGATACGCCCTGTATAAATCGCTATCATGTCATCCTGATTTTACCGAGCTCGATAGCTGCAGTCGCTTAAGTGCGGCCAGTATCCAGTATTCGGGAGATAGTAGGTTCGAACCCCACTGTCGGCAGCCCTGAAAATGGTTTTCCGTGGTTTCCCATTTTCACACCAGGCAAATGCTGGGGCTGTACCTTAATTAAGGCCACGACCGCTTCCTTCCCACTCCTAGCCCTTTCCTGTCCCATCGTCGCCGTAAGACCTATCTGTGTCGATGCGACGTAAAACAACTAGCAAAAAAAAAATCATCCTGATTACAGAAATACATACGCTGTTTATTAAGTCTTTTTTCGTCATTTGTTGCCCTTTTTAAATTTAGATATTTTTTCAAATTTTTGCCATTATTTTGTCATTTTGAGCAGTACATTAGATTAATTTCTTGCTTTTAAAGTCATTTTTCTGTGTTATTGTTTTGTCCTTTTTATGCATTAATGTTGGGTGTACAATAATCTTTGAACCTTTCAATAAACGTGAACACTCATTCATCAAAATGTTCAATACGCAGGTTAAAAACTCTGAAATAATGTAACCTTCTAAAACCATTACCCAAAAAACAAACCAAACCTCATGGCACTACAGCCCGTGAAGGGCCTTGGCCTACCAAGCGACCGCTGCTCAGCCCCAAGGCCTGCAGATTACGAGGTGTCGTGTGGTCAGCACGACGATTCCTCTCGGCCGTTATTCTTGGCTTTATAGACCGGGGCCGCCATCTCACCGTCAGATAGCTCCTCAATTCTAATCACGTAGGCTAAGTGGACCTCGAACCAGCCCTCAGGTCGAGGTAAAAATCCCTGACCTGGCCGGGAATCGAACCCGGGGCCTCCGGGTAAGAGGCAGGCACGCTACCCCTACACTACGAGGCCGGCTAAAACCATCACCCGTACTCTTTGGAAACCCACATCGCTTGAGAGTGAGGAAACGTTGCTTCTATTCTGTATGGTTTTGCGATAGGGGGTGGGGGATTGACACAGTAGTGGGTACAGCATTCACGTTGTTGAAGTCCCCAAGTACTAGCATGCATATAAGTGCTTGTTAGTTTCGTTTATTTATTCGAGTGTGATCCCCTTCAAAGCGTTCAAATGCCAGTCGCACAGCCATCTAAAAAACTTTCGATTGAAGGAAAACTATTTCACAATTCGGCGAGGACATTTTTACTGCAGACACATTTATGAGAAATATGTGAAGTGAAAGGGACAACAGCTCAAATATTTACCATTCAGCAACATGTGAGTCACGATGATTGACGACGTTTTGATGTTCAGTTGGTTTGCCTGTAGAACTGCATTTTAAAAAAGAATGAAATATTTTTCCCTCAGGTGTTTATGTACCTATTACCTTTTAGTGTAGGGAGTGTCCGAGAACAAGGTTGGCTCTCCAGATGCAGGTCTTTTTGATTTGACTCCCGTAGGCGACCTGCGTGTCGTGATGAGGATGAAATAAGTACACCCACCCCCCGTGCCAATGAAACGAACCTATTATTGTTAAAATTCCTGACCCTGCCTGGAATCGAACCCGGAACCCCTGTTACCAAAGGCCAGCACGCTAACCATTTAGCCATGGAGTCGGACATTAATAATAATTATTGTTGTTATTATTATATTACGTGTATTATGATTATTGTTATTATTATAATTTGGTGACGATTATTAGTTGTATTTATGCTATGATGAATAAAAGGTAGAGAAAATGTCTACACATGTTTGCTACTTTGGGTAAATATACATTCAATCATATTTTTGGGTCATTTTATATCTCATTTTAAGTCATTATTTGGTGGCTTTTAGGTCATTTTTGGTAAATGTTTGCATGTAATAAGCCATCGAAAGTCTGGCCCTGATTGTCAGTATAGAAGTACTATCGAAATTGGAGCCATATTCTCTGGCAAATCACCACTTGTCCGCCTCTGTGGTGTAGTGGTTAGTCTCACGCTCCAGGACACTGCCCTTGAAGCGGTAGAGGTGAGATTCCTTGCTGACTCCGAGGGAAAAACCAACCCTGGACGGCAAATGCATTAAGAAAGAAAGAATCAATTAAATCATGCATTGTTTTATCCAGGATATCAGAAATAGAAGGGGACTATATGCTACTGAAATAAATGACTGAAGAATCGCATTACTAAGATAAAATGGAATAGAAAACAAATGTAGACGAACTAGTTTGCAAAGCGCATCCCATGCAGAAATACCTATTAAATACAGATAGCTATAGAATCATTAATATTGGTTTATTCACAGTCGAACTAAACCTTCAACTTATTATGTCGTGTTCAGAACATGTAGTAGGCCCACATGCAGAAGAGATGTTATGAATAGAACAAAGAAAGGAAACCGGATACCAGTGAGATCCGGAAAGTAAATGGCGCTGTTAACAACGTACATGGCATGAAACATACACAAAGGAAAATTCGGAGGCCGATAACGTTGATATCTGGTACCTTAAAATATGACTTCCTAATTTGTTCACTTTTTCGTGTCAACAATAATAATAATAATAATAATAATAATAATAATAATAATAATAATAATAATAATAATAATAATACCGGGCGAGTTGGCCCTGCGCGTAGAGGCGCGCGGCTGTGAGCTTGCATCCGGGAAATAGTAGGTTCGAATCCCACTATCGGCAGCCCTGAAGATGGTTTTCCGTGGTTTCCCATTTTCACACCAGGCAAATGCTGGGGCTGTACATTAAGGCCACGGCTGCTTCCTTCCAACTCCTAGGCCTTTCCTATCCCATCGGCGCCATAACACCTATCTGTGTCGGTGCGACGTAAAGCCCCTAGCAAAATAATAATAATAATAATAATAATAATAATAATAATAATAATAATAATAATAATAATGTTGGCCTTACGTCCCACTAACTACTTTTACTGTTTTCGGAGACGCCAAGACGCCGGAATTTTGTCACGGAGGAATTATTTTACGTGCCGACAAACCTACTGACGTGAGGCTGGAGTATTTGAGCATATTCAGATACCACTGGACTGAGCCAGGGTCGTACCTGCAAACTTGGAGGAAGATTTCCAACACTCTACCGTTTGGGATACTCAGCCTGGCATATATTACTTGTAAACAGTAAAGAGAAATATCGTCTCAATCTTTCAGAAGCCACATTAAAAACGGTTTGACAAATAACATCCAAAGACTTCAGCTTGACGACTTGTGCCGAAATTTCAACGTTCCCTTCCCGCTAAGAGATCACGCTACTTTGGAAATCCAACGTAACGCTCCCAATGATGAAACCAAGTTCGTTGAGCGAAACATAAACTCTGAATAGACGGAATAGGATGATGAGAAAATGTAGCCTTTGGTAATCACCAGGTTTATTTGTACATGTCAAGATGGTGTGCTGTAGATATCCGAGTCCTCAAAATCCCATTTACTCGGGTGCGATCGAACCAGAGTTCTTCGGTAAAATCTGGTAGAGCACGAAGCACACAACCACCAGCACCGGAATTTTGATAGATGAATATAACTACGTTTTTTCCACGTGATGAAAACACATTCGCTTTCAATTTCTTAGTTTAGCATAAATCAGTTAATGTTATGCACAGTCAATTTTAGGGGGTTATTTTTTTGAATACTACAGTATACAATGCCGCGAATATCGTTTTGGCATTTAGAAATTCTATTAGCATGCTTCACATAACAATATTTCCTTCTTGTTTGTATGCAACTCATATGCATCGAAATGATGTCCAATATTCCATTTTATTGATGGTACACTATCAGCTGGAATGCACATAATATTTTAATATTGTGTATATGGCAAGGGATTTTGTAATTTATTCCGAGTATAATACCACATTGAGCGGATACGCAGAGATTATCTACGAAATGATCAACTTATGGGAGGATTGGTCTGATGCCCAATCGATATGTACAGTTATTAGATCATAACTTGTCTCCATTCTGTTACATGAGAACATCAGGCTGTAAATTGCAGATATCTCCCTTGAAATACCCCTGATACCTCTCGTACTTTGCACCGAATTATCTAGTGACGAATGAAATTCTCTTTTACGCGTCATTGCTCCTCACTCTGGTGTTGTTGCTGGCATTCATGTGATCACCTAGTTCATTGCTTTTCATTTTCTTAAATCATTTAGAGTCATTATGTCTGAAGCCTTGGTGTTCTGACGACGACGACGACGATAATAATAATAATAATAGTAGTAATTGTTCCGGCGTTTGCGTGGCTCTCAGAGGGATAAGAAGTGTGTGGATTGAATGGCTGGACAAGGAATTAACTAGAGCAGAACTGAACACAACGAATTTTGAAATGTTATTTCTTTCCCTTTTTTCGGTACGGTAGTTTAAAAATTGCGAAATAAAAAATCTGAATGAATAACAACAATATCAATGAGCTCGTCAGCTCTCAAACTAATAGGGACTTAGAAGTCCGAAAATCAGGTACAGAAACTTGGAATAATTAGCAAACACAGAAAAGAACCTTATTGCTCTTGACAGTTGCAAAGTTTACAAGAGCCCGATTTGGTCCGACCATTTACACTACATGGGAGTCAGCGCACCAAAAGTGTCATAGTCCAGCCTCACGGAGACATCAATTTCATATGGCGCACACAAGTTCCGCCTGACAACCTGTCGGTTATTCTCGCAATAAAATATTTATACACAGCTCCTCGATGTGGGCTTATCTACTCCTCAACAGTTATAAAATTAACTGCTCCCAAAGGGAAATAACACCAAAAACAATTTCAGAATAAACAGGGGCATGATTAGCCAAACAAAATAGCCTTAATGACAAAAGAAAATGGTTGGTTGAAACCGATCATAACCAAAATGCAAGGAGGCGAAACACTCCTTTTAGAAATTGTTGAAGTCCTAAGTGGGCTTATGACCCAAAGGTACTGAGGCTAGTCCTATACTACACCGGGGTGACTAAATGAGAAACGTTAATGCCAAATAAGATTTACGAAGTTTAGAGGTTTTGAAAACTTCTATCACCCCATGCCAAGTTCAGTGGGAAGCGACAGAGGGTCATCACTCTTTGTTCCCTTACATTACATATTTCTCACTAGGAAAATGTACGACTCGTTGGCTGAATGGTCAGCGTACTGGCCCGGGTTCGATTCCCGGCCAGGTCGGGGATTTTAACCTTAATTGGTTAATTCCAATGGCTCGGGGGCTGGGTGTGTGTGGCGTATTCAAAATTAGAAATCATCCTAGGTAGGGCCCTCATCTTCATCTTCACAGACACGCAGGTCGCCTAATAGGTCGTCTACTAGAAAAAGACCTGCACCAGGCCTCTCCGGAGGCCATACGCCATTATTATTACTAGGAAAAAGAACAGAATCCCCAGCCTTGCTGAAAATTCTACATTTAAACCACTAGATTTGGAATTTACATTAAATAAAAGAGGTTGAAACCTTCCCATCAAACTGACCGCAGGAGCTATCACATGTCTATGAAAATTCTGCCATTACCTTCAGTCGCTGAGCCTTCCTCACGCAGGCGCCTCCCTGCCTCTCCTGGGACACGCCGCACTCGCAATAACTGGAGAAATTCAGACAATACGGCCCTAAATCACCCTGCTTGTATAGCACCTTAAGGGAAAGCTTCCAGAATTCTTTACTGATAGGCTTGATTCCTGTACACACACCCAGATTTAATCGGCTAGGAAAATTATTTACAAGTTTTTGATAGGTTGATTACAATCAAAGAGGAACCACCTGAAGTGTTGACAACTTCGACAAATTACAAAAATCCTCAGGACCAGGTTGATAAACATAAAAAATGAACATTTCACTATAAAATAATCAGAGTTTAGCTCACGAGAGGGAGAAAATAAATCTATGGTAGAGACATCTAGCAGTAGAAAACCAAAGTTTCTGGTACCGCTAGTTTACAAGTTCTAGTTTGTTACCAAGATGGCCTTAGAAAAGGCGCTCAGTTTAACTAGCCGGGGAAGGTGTACCCCTGGTACAGACATCCGCCCCTTAAGGTTTTACAATGGAAGGACCAGCATTAAAATCTTCAAGCACATTAATTTTGAGAAAAACATTGGTAGGCTGGAATCTACTTTGATAAAGAGTCCATTCTTGTTTGTTTGTTTGTTTGTTTGTTTCAAATTATTGAAATAATGCAGTATTGATAGCACCACCGAAGTAGTCCAAGTTCTAGTAGTAGTGCGCAGGATTGACGCCATGAGCGGCCGCCGTTGCCGATGTTAAGACGGGGACGCTCGGACTCCTTAGGTACCCTGAGATACCATCCTTCCGATATATTGAGGGCAGAAGCCAAGGTGATGCAGCTCGAGACCAAATCACAAGGTCCCGTCAAAAGGTAGAGTGGAAGGATGAGTCCAGCCTCCAGACAACTTCCAATGATGACAGTATAAAGGAGGCAGTTTATCTGGAGTCTTCGTCGGAACGAAATGGGCCCGTACCCCGCACCGGCGTCTCTCTCAGGTTGATATCACATGCCCTCGGATGAATGCTGTGCACTGTAACATGCAATTTTGTGTTGACAGTAAATGTATTTCACACGGTGCTGCAAATAGCGTAGATAATGTTGGCGACTTAGGTGTAGGAGTACGAGGATTTTCTGACTCAGGTTTGGAGGCAGGGATGGCTGATGGCAGAATGGCTTAGAAATTAGAGAATGGAAGGTTTAAAAAAAGAATTTTAACAACGAACCCAAGTTAGAATGCAACTTAAACATGCGAATAAATACTAATTCACATACGTTTTTGATAATTAAAGTGAGCAGAAGGCATTCTTCTCCTTCTAATAAATATCCTAAGGAAAGATATATAATTAATTCAGCAACATAATCACTTGGTGGCATTTAATGAACAAAGCTAAAGGCCTTCACACAGGCTTTACTTCAGACAGGTGAACAAAAAATCCTTTCAATTTCAGGATTACTCACCAGAAGGGTGACAGGAGTGAGAAAATCCCAAACAACACAATGTCCATGACATATAGGGGCAAGCTTGGCCGCGGGAACAAAATTTTTTACCACGACTTGATCTCCCATTTTTAAGTTGACGGGTTTTCGCCCACGGTCGGCTCAGACTGTTGAGACGCTGGCCTTATGACCCCAACTTGTCAGGTTCGATTCTGGCTCAGTCCAGTGGTATTTGAAGGTGCGCAAATACGTCAGCCTCGTGTCGGTAGATTTACGTGAAAAGAACTCCTGCGGGACTAAATTCTGGATACCACGGCGTCTCCGAAAACCGCAAAAGTAGTTAGTTGGACGTAGAGCAAATAACTTTATTCTTCTACGGTCATACCTCATTTTTACTCTCTTATGAGAGGCCTTAAGGTTATTTGTAGCTTTTCTCCATAGGTCCCAGATATTCTCTGGATCTATCGTCTCTCGTAATAGCTCATTGACCACAAATTTGACAAGAGAGTGTTTGGGACAAACTTAACCATAAGGGAAATTCGAGGAAGCTTGTGAGACTCATGAACCTCCGTGTTAAAGGCTAAAGCTAGCCAATGCAAGGACGCTAGGGGCTTTACGTCGCACCGACACAGATAGGTCTTATGGCGACGATGGGATAGGAAAGGCCTAGGAGTTGGAAGGAAGCGGCCGTGGCCTTAATTAAGGTACAGCCCCAGCATTTTCCTGGTGTGAAAATGGGAAACCACGGAAAACCATCTTCAGGGCTGCCGATAGTGGGATTCGAACCTACTATCTCCCGGATGCAAGCTCACAGCCGCGCGCCTCTACGCGCACGGCTAACTCGCCCGGTAATGCAAGGACGTGCCCCATTGAGAATGATCTTCGTGGTGGAAGGCAATAAGTGCTGATCGAAGATATCGATTAACCCGATCAGCTAAAGATGCCTGTAATGGTAATATGCCGACGTAGTTGCATATGAAAGAGATCAAAACAGAATTTACGAAACAAATTTGAAATGAAAGCCCCAGCGTTGTCGGAAACGATTTACTGACCAGGTAAAAAAAAATGCAAATATTGAACTAAGACATGAAATAGTAGTTTGTCGGTGACAAGCCTAGTAGGAAACAGCCATGGATATCGAATGAAACCATCCACACACATAAGAATGAATTTATTCCCATTCCCCTTTAGATTTCGGGAGGGTACCACATAATCAATATACAATCGCTTCATTGGGCGAGAGGCTTGGTGTGATGACAACAGCTCTACTTTCGTAGATAACATGGGCTTGCTAGTAGGACAAGTTTTACGTGCTTTAACCAACTCTCTAACCTTGCCGTCCATACTCTTCCAGATGAACAGTTCCCTTACCTTCTCTCTGGTTTTAAAGATACCCAGAAGACCCCTAATATCGTTTCATGGTGATATTTGAGGATCATAGGTACTAGAATAGATGGAACAACCAATTTCATCTGTTGATCGTACCTTGACGGGCAACACAGGACCCCATTCCTCAGTACATAAGGAACAGCATGTTCCCAAGAAAAAAAAAATGTGTTTCAATAATAAGAGCCAACAGCAGATCTTCACGTTGGTATTTATGTCGTGATATAGCATAGGAGTATCAGTAAGAATGTCAGTTATACCAGAAACTATGGAGAGAGAAGGCTGAAGGCCTTCGTCCGAGTCCTAAGAATCAGGATCACTGGAAAAAATTCTGCTTAACCCGTCTGCGACCACATTCATAGGTTCCTGAATGTGTCGCATGTCAAACTGGAAAGCTGAAATTCTGTTAGCCCAGTGGGCGATGCACCCGGTACGACGGGGCGTTGCTAATACCCAACTTAGAGCCTGATTATCGGTCTCAAATTCAAATTTGATAAGATCTAGGTAAAGACGGAATTTTTTTCTAAGACAAATATTACGGCAAGTCCCTCAATTCGCTGACAAGGTACGAGACGGTCAAGTTTTGAATCTTCTAATACACATGTCGTATGTTTTATGTGCAAAGTTCACGTCAAGGTAAAACTGATTATCCTGCTTTTATGACTGACATACAAACCGTCGCGTAGAGCTACGAACTTGCTAGAGTACCAATTAAAAGAAAGAAATGGACCGGATAGAAAATGAGACATTGCCACTGAAAAAATAGCACTTGATATAAATCGTCGTCCGCCTCTGTGGTGTAGTGGTTAGCGTGATTAGCTGCCACCCCCGGAGGCCCGGGTTCGATTCCCGGCTCTGCCACGAAATTTGAAAAGTGGTACGAGGGCTGGAACGGGGTCCACTCAGCCTCGGGAGGTCAACTGAGTAGAGGTGGGTTCGATTCCCGCCTCAGCCATCCTGGAAGTGGTTTTCCGTGGTTTCCCACTTCTCCTCCAGGCGAATGCCGGGATGGTACCTAACTTAAGGCCACGGCCGCTTCCTTCCCTCTTCCTTGCCTATCCCTTCCAATCTTCCCATCCCTCCACAAGGCCGCTGTTCAGCATAGCAGGTGCGGCCGCCTGGGTGAGGTACTGGTCATACTCCCCAGTTGTATCCCGCGACCAAGAGTCTGAAGCTCCAGGACACTGCCCTTGAGGCGGTAGAGGTGGGATCCCTCGCTAAGTGCGGGGGAAAAACCGAACCTGGAGGGTAAACAGATGAAGATGATGATGATGATGATGATGATGATGATATAAATCGTCAAAAGACATGTAGGAAGAGAATGAAGGTATCCATCAATGCATGAATGATAGCAACAGAGTGAAGTTGCAGGAAGGTGAAAAGGGTTTCAAAAAGTGACTGATATGATGAATCTTTGCATGTTCCCTAGACTTCGTTTTGAACTGAAGGAAGAAATCCAAGTATCTAACGGAAAATATTTCACACTTTTGCCCAGAAATATGTTTTCTTTAAAAGTGTCCGGCTCCATGGCTAAATGGTTAACGTGCTGGCCATGGGTCACAGGGGTCCGGGTTCGATTCCCGGTAGGGTCGGGAATTTTAACCATCATTGGTTAATTTTGCTGGCACGGGGGCTGGATGTATGTATCGTCTTCATCATCATTTCATGCTGATCACGACGTGCAGGTCGTCAACGAGCAGGTCATATCAAAAGACCTGCACCTGGCGAGCCGAACATATCCTCGGACACTCCCGGCACTAAAAGCTGTACGCCGTTTCATTTCATTTATTTAAAAGTGACGGAGAGGTAGTCTAAGAATATCTTGGCTTCCACCATTTTTAACCTCGGCACGTGATGGGGTAGAGTGGTTAGCACTACGCCCGGCCGCCTTTGCCCCCAGGAATAAAACTGGTACTCATTTTTGGTGTAGGCTGAGTGAACCTTAGGGCCATTTGCACCTCCGGAAGTGGAAATCTCGTTTCTTAAATTTTACGACTTTGACAGGGATTCGAACCCACGTTTTTCCGGGCGAACCAAGCACGCCTTTACCGCCTCGGCCAGGCATCCCGTACGAGTAAGAGTAGCATTAATAATCTTATAGTACTATGTACTATGACGTTGACATGCAGTATTTAATTAAGAATGGCTTGCATTTACCACTCAGTTGAGTACTCTGTTATAGAAATCCAGCGTACAATACGTTCTTGGAATCTGTTGTGTTCTCATCAACGTAAATACCCTACACATTCAACAAAGGTTTATATTCTAGCTTTGATACGAATGAGGTGGTGTTCTTACTACTTGATTTATGAGTCTCTTTGTGAATGTCTTCCTCGTGAGCAGTGACGTTTCTCAATATGTCAGTATGTAGATATCATATATGAACACAAAGTACAGTTGCTTTGGTTTCTGTATATAACATGCGAGGCATGTTCTAGGAAGTAAGTTAATGAGAAAGTCAACTGACTACCGTGTAACGGATAGATTTTACTCGTTGGTATCCATTGTTCATTGTTCTCTATAACTGGCATGCGAAATGCTTGTGGTAAATGGGATGATGGATTACGTCCTGTGAAGTTATGTTCTTAAAAGTCATTTTCGTATAATACCACTAAATTTGGGATATTTCATAAGGCCATATGGAGTACATGAATATCATTTCATGAAGTTCATAGAACCACAGCCTTGTCTCTGAGCTATTCTGCACTAAAATATACTTGCCTCGTATGCTGTAAGTCATCTCATACTGTTATGAATGAGATGTGCAGGATGGTCACAGGCTCCATTTAAAAAAATGAAACTTCGTGCAGAAAGTGATATTTACTTAATTTTATGGATTGGACATACCTTCCCATTGTGCGAGTCCCTGACATGTGTACATTCTTGCGCAATTCGATTTTTCACATTTGCTTAATTTTGAAAATATTTGAATTCGCAGAGTTAGGTGGGATCTCCGTAAATTACTAACTTTAGATCGTCTACTTATTGTGTATGTATCCATTACGTTGCTAATACCAGTAAATACAACATATGATGTAACTTTAAGGCTTGTTAGTCTATCGAAAACACCAATTATAACACATACAACATACCTGAAAAAATACACACTATTAAACAAAGAATTACATGTTTCGTTCTAGAAGAACATCCTCAGATTCTAGGAAATCACTTTGAATCATGCGTATATATGTACACTATCTGTACAAGTATTAACAAAATGAGGCCAACCATTCCAAAACTCGCTAACTCCATTTGAAGAAACTTTTTAGGAAACAAGAAACACTGTTTTCGGGCTACTATGACACTGACCGCAGAACAAATGCCCCGGAATTGTTAAGAAGGCTTTGCTGGTGAGTCTGTAGTATTCTTACATAAATTCGTCTAAGTAATTACTAATTGGCATCATGGCGTTTGCAGAGACGGCCTTGTTTATTAAACATCTCATAAATCCTCGGTTGGCACTTGTCTGCCTTTCCAGGCTGATCTCGAGAAACGTCGGACATATTTGAAATCAGCGTTCATCATTATACGGTGCAATTGCTGAAGAAGAATTTTTTAAATAAATGAAACTGGGTAGTCATAATTTAAGGGAATCAAAATAAAGGGGAGCAGCCGTTCGATAATGGCAGTGCTTAAACGCTTAAGAACATTGACGTATGAAGGAACTAGTTCCAAGACTTTGTTCAATGAAACGAAGTTTATAGGCTGTAACCGTCACGTTCGCCAACGAGAAATAAGAGAAGTCACTAAAGTTCAACAACACCCAGTAACTTTAGCAGAGATGAGGGCTTACGGCTGTAAACTTGCCTTACGAATACAAATGCTGACACTAAAGGTGACCCGCAATATACCAATACACCTGAATCTACATCCTTCTTTTAACTACATGTCAGAACTGGAAAAATTATGATACATCCACCCCTTCATATTCCGTATTCCCACCTCTCCCTTGTTCAAGGAACTTTACTTATCAGCTTTCCAACCCTCCTTAACACTTTATCTTCCGACAGGAACTTGGACGTTTTTTCATCGTATGCCTCCTTTAATTGATTCTTTCTTAACCTAGCTCTCTTCCTGCATATCCTTTTTTCCCTTCCCATTGCTGTCCCGTCTATTCTACATAATGTAATTTATTTATATTGTACTGTACTGTACTTATGTGCCAGTTCTGTATTTATGTTGCTGTGCCTTGCTATAAGTTCTTTTCTTCGTTTTATTTTCAATAATTTTCCATGTTCTTTTCATTTGCCTTTATGTATTCTTGTTATTTGTTGTTTCCCTACATTTATCATGTTAGAGTATATTTTTCTTCCGCTACTTCTCTCTGACATTAGAGGATTTTTCTTCGTTGCTCTTTCATTTATTTCTAAGATTGCATTGAAAACCTACAACCTGTTTTCCAGTCAATGACCGGGTCAAGGATGGAATGAATGAAGCCCCCGACTTGCGGCGAGGATAGGAATTGTGCCGGTTGCAGAAGCCTGTCACACTCCTCTGAGGCAATGATTAATGACCGACAAATGAAATGAAATGCGAGTGGAGATTGTTGCTGGAATGAAAGATGACAGGGAAACCGGAGTACTCGGAGAAAAACCTGTCCCGCCTCCGTTTTGTCCAGCACAAATCTCACATGGAGTGACCGGATTTGAACCACGGAACCCAGCGGTGAGAGGCCGACGGGCTTCCATCTGAGCCACGCAGGCAGATTAAGTTTGCATTGTGCTACTATATTGTCAATATATTTACCATTGCGGAACTCTGTAATTCGGCATCTCGCATGTTTGGTTTCACAAATAAATAAATAAATAAATAAATAAATAAATAAATAAATAAATAAATAAATTGCAGAAGTTTCAGTGCACAGTACAATCAATATCAATCAATAACAAACCTATCACCACTGTTCTGCATTTAGGGCTGTCGGCAACGTGGCAGATACACTATCGTTATTCACCTAGCCTTTTCTTAAATAGTCCCAATTATTCCAGCCCTGCACTAGTCCTACTCTAATTTAATCAGATATGGCTATACATGGCTACACCGACGCGAGTAGGAAAAATCATACAGTAAATACACACACTGATCGGGCAGAAGAGCTCTTTCAGCACCGGTGCCCGTACTGCACACACTCCCGGGTAGTGTTCTATGGAGTGTTCACCGATGATGTGTCCGGCTCCATGGCTAAATGGTTAGCGTGCTGGCCTTTGGTCACAGGGGTCGCGGCTTCGATTCCCGGCAGGATCGGGAATTTTAACCATGATTGGTTAATTTCCTTGGTACGGGGGCTGGGTGTATGTGTCGTCTTCATCATCATTTCATCCTCATCATGACGCGGAGGTCGCCTACGGGTGTCAAATCAAAAGACCTGCATCGGGCTAGCCGAACTTGTCCTCGGACACTCCGGGCACTAAAAGCCATACGCTATTTCATTTTTGACCGATGATGTAACCAAAGTAGATAGAGACTCCACATCCACTAATCAGTCACTCTGAACAAAGCCTACTACCAGGAAGGTGAGAAGTCGGTTATTGTTGTTGGTGCTCTTTTGTTGTTGTTGTTTGAGTAATCAAACCATAGACTAGTGTGATGCAGCTTTCCATGCAACCTTATCCTGTGCTATTCTTTTCATTTCTACGTAACTACTATATCCTACATCTGCTCTAATCTGCTTGTCATATTCATACCTTGGTCTACCCCTACAATTCCTACCACATACTCTTCCCTCAGAAACCAGCTAAACAAGTTCTGGGTATCTTAAAATATGCCCTAGCATTCTATCTCTTCTTCTCGACAAATTTAGCCAAATATATCTCCTCTCACCAATTTGATTCGGTATCTCTTCATTCGTGATTCGATCCACCTAACTCACCTTCAGCATTCATCTGTAACACCACATTTCAAAAGCTTCTGTTCCTTTTATTTCTGAGCTAGTTATCGTCCATACTTCACTTCCATACAATGCGATACTCCAGTCGAAAGTCTTCATAACGATCTTTCTAATTCTTATATCACAGCTCGAAGTGAGCAAATTTCTTTTCTTAAGAATGCCTTTCTTGCCTGTGATAGTGTGCATTTAATGTCCTCCTTACTTCTGCCATGGTTCGTTATTTTACTACCCAAGTAACAATATTCATCTACTTCCTTTAAGACTTCATTTCCTGCTCTAATATTTCCTGCATCACTTGATTTCATTCGACTGCATCCCATAACTTTTGTTTTGGACCTATTTATTTTCATCTTGTACGCCTTTCCCACTCCGTCCATACCGTGCAGCAATTTCTCCAGGATCTTTCGCACATTCAGATAAAATAAGAATATCATCGGTAAATCTCAGGGTTTTCATTTACTCTCCTTGAATTGTGATTCCCTTTCCAAATTCCTCGTTGAGTTCCTTCATCGCCTGTTCTATATAAACATTGAAAATTAGGGGGTATATAATGCAGAATTGCCTCAATCCTTTCTGGATTGCTTCTTTTTCAAAGCCCTCAATTTTTATTACTGCAGACTGATTTTTTGCAGATTGTAGATAATTCTTCTTTCTCGGTATCTCATCCCGATCACCTTCTGAATCTCAAAAGCTTGGTCCAATCAACATTATCTAATGCCTTTTCTAGATCTACGAAATTCTTGTACGTCTGTATATCCTTTATAATACTGTCCTCTAAGATCATACGTAGAGTCAGGATTGCTTCACGTGTTCCTGCATTTTTCTGAAGACAAATAGACCTTCTCTAAACTCATTTTCAACTTGTCCTTAAATTCTTTTGTAAATAATACATGTTGAACTTTTGCAGGCATGCGATACTAAACTAATAGTGCGGTAGTTTCCACACTTGTCAGCACCGGCTTTGTTGGGAATAAGTATGACAACATGCTGCCAAAAATCGGGTGATAATTCTCCTGTTTCATACATTTTTCACAATAAATGGAATAAGCTCGCCATGCTGGTTTCTTCTAAGGCAGTCAGTAATTCTGAGAGAATTTTATCAATTTCAGGTGCCTTGTTCCTGTTTAGGTACTTCAAAGCTCTGTCAAATTCTAACCTCAAAATTGGGTGTCCCATTTCATCACCATCAACAGCCTCTTCTTGTTCCAGAACCATTTCATCTACTTATTCCCATTGATACACCTGTTGGATATGTTTCTGCCTTGTTTCCTTTCCCTAGAAGCGGTTTCGCATCTGAGCTCTTAATATTCATACACCTAGTTTTTCTTTCGCCAAAGGTTTCCTTGATTAACCTGTATGCAGCATCTACCTATTCTACTATCATACAACCTTCAACATCCTTGAACATCTCTTTCAGCCATTCTTCCTTAGCTGTCCTGCACTTCCTATGGAGTTCATTCTTTAATCAACTGTATTATTGAATGCCCTCCTAATTTTATGCCTTCTTTTACTTTCGTCGCTCGTCAGCCAGGACTAATATCTGAGTTATCTATTGATTATAAGTTCATCTTTCCTTTCATTCATACATTTCTTCAGCAGCCCAACTGACCTCATTCTTCACGATTGTCATTGTCCATGATTGTCTCCCACTATTGTGTTTCCCTTAGCCTTTTCATTTAGTCCTTGTGCAACATGGTCCTTGAAACAATTCTTCACACTCTGTTCTTTCAATTTATCTAGATCCTATCTCCTGGCCTTCTGTCCTTAAATTTCTTCAATTTCAGATAGCATTTCATGACCAACAAGTTGTGGTAAGAGTCCACGTCTGCTCCTGGAAAAGTCTTGCGATCCAACATCTAGTTTCTGAATCTCTGCCTGATGATAATGAAGTCTGTTTGTTGTCTTCCAGTGTTCCCATGCCTCATCCACGTATACAGCCATTCTTTGAGGTGTTTGAACTATGTATTAGTGAGGACTAAATTATGATCGGTGCAGAATTCAACTATCCGAATTCCTCTTTCATTCCTTTGTCCCAATCCGAATTCTCCTACTGCATTACCTTCTCTTCCTTGACTTATCACTGCATTCCAGTCTCCCATTACACTTATATTCTCGTTATCTTTTACATATTATATTAAATATTCTCTCTCTTCATATACCGTATTCTTTCGATTTCTTCATCATCCGCTGTACAAGTGGCCATATAGCCCTGCACTACTGTGGTGGATATTGGCTTGGTGCCTATCTAGGCAACAAAAATCTTTTCACTATACTGGTCGTAGTTACTTACCCACTGCCCCATTTTATTATTCATTATTAAACCAACTACATTTCCCCATGTTTGATTTTGTGTTGATAATTCTGTCGTCGCCTGACCAAAAATTCTGTTTTTCCTCCCTACGTAGCCTACTTCAAAACTATACAAATACGTGCTCTGCGGTACGTATGGAAAGTGAACAGCCTGCCTGTTTAACGCTACCAATACAAATTTTTAGGGGCTACCCAAGGATGTTGGCCGAGTAATTTGACATTAGGTACTCAAGGTCGCTGGTGGATCATTGCTGAGTAATTGCATTTCTTTATTTTTTCAACTCGACAAACTATTCCTTACTGCTCGACTACTTGCGATGGTATTAACTGTTGAGAGTAATGTGTTCGCATTGTCGAGATACAGCTCAAACCTCGGGGCTGTAACGGTTCAAATCCCGCTACAAGATAATATGTATATTATTATTATTATTATTATTATTATTATTATTATTATTATTATTATTATTATTATTATTATTATTATTATTATTATTATTATATCTATGAGATTACTATTATTTTGTTATAATTTATATTTATAATTGAGTGTATGCATATATACGTATATGTAGATTAACATTAATTACCTGTACAGTGAGAGTTTCGATGTATCAGATGTTGGATATGACGTTGTTATATTTTGCACTACTGGCGATTCTGCCAAGTCATTGCTACGTCATGGCTACGTCATCGTGAGCTTTTAGAAATTCGCTCAGAGAGTCGGCCGCCCCAGGGGATTTCACCATTACATGCAACGGTTTGAGGCGTTGTGGGAGTATGTCATTGTTATTTCTGGAGATTACGTAGCTGTGTCAACCAACGTCTATAAAAGGTGGGTGCATATTGTAGCGTCAGTCATTATTTAAACGGAAGCAGTACAGTGAAGAAGTCTACTAGATGAAGAGGCCTCAGTCGGTCAGTCAACGAGTGTGAACGAGAGATGGAGAAGACTCAGTGAGCCATTAATCATTCGTCATTGAGAGAGTGAGGCCAAAGTTGGTCCGTCACTTAGTGGAAGACACGGACGCAAGGGCTTACCATGGAGTCAGAGAGGGCAACCCTGGACCTGCCAAGAGGTAATACCATATTGACTTACAAAGAAGTCAGATGATATGGAGAAGAAGCAGTCACAAGGATGTATCACCAAGTTAGGCGTGACACATCTACAGTAAACACCAGATCAAAGGAATACATCGTAATTACACTCAAAGTGTTGAAGGTACAGTCAAGTAAATCAGTGAGGGAAATATTTCGTATAAATTGTTAAATGTCCGGTCAAGAAGAATTCAAATTCATGCCTAGTTTCTTTCAGTTGCAATGTCATAATTTCATATTCCCATCTGTTTTATCGCAACAAGACTCACTATTTTTTATATATTATTTAAAGAATATATTTTGTTCTATCAAACGAGTTCATAGTTTTATTTCAATGACAGTAAAATATCTTAACCTCAAAATTAATGAGGAAACCGAACGCCAATCTCCTTTTCCCAGAACGTATATGGTATGTTGTCAAAAGTAAGCTTATTACCCCACACCCTAGAGATACTCAAGAGTCTCATTCTATTATTGCTGCACTGAGTGGCAGCTGGCGCCCTTCAAGTAACGTATGTGTAAGTATGCAGGTAACAAGTAAGTGTGAGTACAAGGTCCGACGTGTGTGTATTTTATTTAATGAATATTAATTTTCATAATTTCCATTTTAAATGCAGATATTCTTTTTTTTTCAAGTTAAATGCAGATTTAGATGTTTGTAAAAATAGTCAGCGATTTAGGAAAGTCTCAGGGCGAGATATCGAAGCGCATCGTAAACATTACGTTGAACAGTGATTTACTTCATAATTAGTCAAAGGATACTTCGCCAAATAAACTAACGTGAAGACAGTTTAGTTACAAAAAGCAAAACAATTCCTTGTAAACAAACACAAAGGTAGTGGAGTTTAAAAGCTCACAAAGCACAATTGCTCAGTGACGAGTCAGCAGCTACCGTGGGTTCGTTATAAATAAATACTTGGCCAAATCCTACATAAAGGAGACGGCATTCCCGAGATTCTTACTTATGACAAAGTTGCAGGTAATTATACGAGGCATCGACTTAAAAGATATTTTCACAGGAGAAAACAAACTACGCAGGTTCGTGGCTATGAGGACATAAAAAATGTAGATCAACTCGGCTTAGTGTATACAGGTCATCTCAATTACAGTGTTTATTACTCAGTGTACTCCATCTTGGATAATGAAGAAGCAGTTCGTTACCGAGCAAGACTTCTAAATTGTTTGCTTATCTACCCAACTACCAGAGAGACTTGTTTCAAAATGGAGGCTCCTATTTTATTATCATTTAATATAAACGTTCAAAGTTGTGTAATGAAATGTGGTTGGAAATTACTAAACATCTGCCGGGCTGAGTGGCTCAGATGATTGAGGCGCTGCCCGTCTGACCCCAACTTGTCAGGTTCGATCCTGGCTCAGTCCGGTGGTATTTGAAGGTGCTGAAATAATTTACGCCAGCCTCGTATCGTTAGATTTACTGGCACGTAAAAGAACTCTGGGGGACTAAATTCTATCACGTCGCCGTCTCCGAAAACCGTCAGAAATATAGTTAGTGGAACGTACGTCCTATAACATCATTATTATTATTATTATTATTATTATTATTATTATTATTATTATTATTATTATTATTGCTATTACTTACTAAACTTCTCATTGAAACTGCAGTATTATTTAACTGGATGTGAGGCTGTTGAAATTATCTTAATTCCTAGAATCCTAATTATTCCTGGATATTTGAAATTTAATGTAAAATTGTCAGAAACTGTCTGCTTTGGTATGATAATATATAACGCACAGGAGTGTACAATTCACTTATCTGAGTGACTTGCTTGTTTCATTCACGGATCGTCACAATATCTGAACTCCAGGGGAAACGTGCTGGAAGTCCACTTTCATATTGTTTAAAGGATAATTCTAAAAGAAACTGATTTTTGTTATAGCTTAAGTATGTATGTATGTATGTATGTATGTATGTGTTATTATTGTTATTATTATTATTATTATTATTATTATTATTATTATTATTATTATTATTATTATTATTAAATACATCACAATTGGGAAATATCCCGGTGGGAATGATCACTTACAGTAGTGTGATAATGAAGTAAAGTTGAAATATAATTACCCAACAACGACAACAACAACCACAACTGCAACAACAAGAGTACAACAAGAAATTCCATGGAAAGAAAATATATTACAATAAATATTACTAGTTAAACATTCTAAATCCAGCACTATCATATGGTTTTTGAAGAACGTGCTCATTAATGGCATGGTGGTATATTCTGCAAATTGGACCAGTCTCTCTCCTCGGTCGTTTCTGCCATCAGTCCTGTAGTTGCTCACCACTGAGTCGCTAAGATTATAGGTGCCAACTTTTGCATTAAAGTCACCAATAACCAGCTGTAAATGACAACCTCTTCCCTTTTCGCAGATTTCTTCGAGACTATCATAAAAGGACTCAACTTCTTCATTTGAATGGCTTGAAGTGGGAACATAAAAAACTTGTAAAATCTGCACATTGTACTTTTTCGACACATTCGGAACCAGTCGAACAATTCTGCTGGATAATCCTTCTAATGTCGATATCTTGTCGGTGATGTTCCTGTTTACCAAAAACTCAACTCCGTCAGTTTTCCCTCTGGATACCAACAGAAATAAAACAAATTGCCAGATTTTAAGAGGAGACAGTTTTCTCCTTTCCGACGTACTCCAGTTGAATGTTCCAGGTTCTTCTTCACTCTCTTCTTGTCTGTCATTTCCTAGCAATGAGCGACAGTTATAGGTACAGACATTGAATATTTGAGGTTTCTTTGCAATAGATCTTTGTTTCTGGGACATCAAAGCTGCTCCCACCTGGAGATCCGATTGTGGGAATATTTTACCCCCGGATAATTTATTAACCGTAATGTCATATATCATTTCCCGCTGGGGTTGGGTACCCAAACCTTCCACTGGGTTGCTCGGCTTAACAGGGGCCCCTCTTGTAGGTTATGTGCTTTGAGTTGGTGTGAGAGAGACCAGTGAACTCAAACTTGCCGGGTCCTTATGTTATTGTTGCTAAATGTATTGCAACGATGCAACTCACTCCCATTTGCGAGAGTCAAAAATACTCTTCCCAGGTCAATTCCCATGACCCTGAAGAGTGGTAGTATGCAATTTTTAATCACTTCATTGCGTTCCAATAGCCTGAACTAAATTTCAAACATTTCGCAGTGTTCGTATGGAGTGAGGGCATCTGACTTTCTAATGCCTCCTTTGCAAGTAAAATACAATGAACAATGAGCCTCTCACGACCACGATTTTTGTACTTTTTTAAAGAAAAATATGGTTCTATCAGTGAAGTTATATGGGTTACAAGGCCAATGCAATGATGACTATCTTACTTGAACTATTTAGTGAAAAACACTATCTTTCCGTGAAATGAATGAACTGGGTCGGCGAGCCGATCTGTGCGGAAGAATCACCAATCCGTCCGTCATTGAGGCAGGCGTGGTGGTTAAGCTTCACACTCTTTAAGTCAAATGATGTCCTATGGAGGTAAACTATTCCCACAATCGCATCTCCACGTGGGAGCAGCTTTGATGTCCCAGAAACAAAGATCTGTTCTGTGAGATTCAATAGAGGAGGTACGGGACCAGATTGCCCAGCTCCAGGAACAAGCAATTAAGGCAGGCTTACGGATCTCCTACGAGAAGACACAGTACAAGAACAACATAGAAACAGCACCCAGAGGGATGATAGTGGAGGGAGGGAGGACTCGGAAAGTAGAGAAATTTAAATATCTGGGAGAGTGGATAGATAACAACCTGACAAAGAAAGATGCACTGATATCGAGAATCAACAAAATGAACCTGGCATACAAGCTAAGTATGAACACCTATAACAAAAAGGAGATCTCAATGAATGCAAAACTCAGACATTACCAGACGGTGATCCGTCCAGGAGCTTTAAATGCAGTTGAATGTTTGAACATGATAAAGGTAGAATTGGTCAAGAAGTTAGAACTGGTGGAGCGAAAAATTCTGAGTAAGATACTGGGAACCCGAAGAACAGAGGATGGATCATATAGAAAGAAAGCAAACCAAGAACTGTACCGTAAGATATAAAAGATCTCAGACACCATCCGGACGAGGAGAGCCATGTTCTTTGGACACATCTACAAAATGGACCCGGTAAGACTGACCAACCACATAGTAAGACTTTTTGAGACCAGAAAAACTGTGGTACGCTGGCATCAGGAAGTGAAGAAGGACCTGGCAGAAATGGGAATACAAGGATCGGAAATAAGCAACAGGGAAACTTACAAGTCGAAAATAAAGAACACAAAGAGTTTCCAAGAAAAAATTAGTTTGCGGACCCAAACACTGAAGAGAGAAGGTTGCAGACTGAAAGAATGAAGGATTACTGGGCGCAGACCAAAGCCCAGAAGCAGCTGAAATCGAATTAACGTGGTCCACAGTTGGCCAAAACTAAAGAATGAAAGAAAGAAAGAAAGAAAGAAAGAAAGAAAGAAAGAAAGAAGAATAATTTCTTCCATTCTGGCGTATGAAAACACACTATCTCCACGGTTAGTACAGCCCGCATCGTGGCGATGATCGTTTAGGCGTGCTGGCTAAATGATTGGAGACCGCGGTTAGTCGGTTCAAGTCCCGTTGATCGAAAGAAAATTAGATTAGAATGTTGGCCGGCAGGGTAAGAGAGGTGGTGGTATACATTTCCTATTCACTAGATTGCGTGCCAAAAGCCTGGATTAAATTCCAAACATTTCCGCAGTACTCATATGCAGTGAAGGCGTATGTTGCTTTTGATGGTGATCCGTCCGTTGGATAGGACGTAAAGCCTTGAACATAATCTGTGGTATTATTAGACTGGAGTAGACTACGTGTCGGCAGGCGTTTCACTCTCTCCATTCTATCATATATCACGTCATGCATTTTATTTCATTAAATCCTCTGATAAGATTGACGCCAGGAAGGGCATCCGGTCGTAAAAACTCGCTACGAAGATTCATTTCACTTCATACCCCACCCCTATGAGTGGGGGTGGTAGAATAACACCCACGGTATTCCCTGCCTGTCGTAAGAGGCGACTAAAAGGGGCCTCAGGGGCTCTGAACTTTGGAGCGTGGGTTGGTGACCACGGGGCCCTCAGCTGAGTCGTGGCATTGCTTCCACTTACTTCTGACGGGCTCCTCACTTTCATCTATACTATCTGACCTCTCTTGGTCAACTCTTGTTCTTTTCCGACCCCGACGCTATTAGGTTTGCGAGGGCTTGGGAGTCTTTCATTTTTCACGCCCTTCGTGGACCTTGTCTTTCTTTGACGATATCTTCATTTTTCGAAGTGTCAGATCCCTTCCATTTTTCCCTCTGATTAGTGTTATACAGAGGATGGTTGCCTAGTTGTACTTCCTCTTAAAACATAATCATCACCACCACCACTCACTTCACACCCGACCCCATATTGGTTGGGCATGCAAGTTTGAGGAATGACATCTTAATAATGCCGATCTTGGACGCTTCGTTGTATGTTTTTTTATGGTAGATATGTTTCGGCTAGGATGGAATTTCGTATGCTTGGTTCTTTCTCGATAAACTGCCTCTCATTCAACGAGGTGAGGTTGTCATTTTGTTGCACATAATAGCATTAACGTCATCTATTGGCATAAGACTGAACTAATATTTACTCTCTGGTTTGAAGCATTGCAGCTTAGAGCTTTGGACTTAATTCAATCGGCTATACGTCCACAGAAATACGCCAGCAGAAATCCATCAGGAGAACATTTTATTTATTTATTTATTTATTTATTTATTTATTTATTTATTTATTTATTTATTTATTTATTTATTTATTTATTTATTTATTTATTTATTTATTTATTTATTTATTTATAGGTAGGTGGCGAAGTTAGGGCTCTTGGCCCTCACTTACACTTAACCACTGTAGTGAACATCATTGAGAGCAGAGTTTGAGTACATAATATTATATAGTAAATAACAATCTACACAAAAATACATTACACTTTTTCTAACTCACATTCATTCGATCTCCCAGTCATACAAGTTAGTCAGCTGCATTCAGCAGGTAGTGTCGGCAAGCAGCCTTAAATTTAAGTAATGAGGTGGAATTTCTGACACTGACAGGCAGGGAATTCCAAAGTCTAGAACCCGCTACAACAAAGGAATTGTTGTACATAGAGGAGCGGTGAACAGGAATAGAAAGGGAGGAACCAGAGCGGGTATTACTGCTGTGAAAGGAGGAGAAATACTTAAGCTGAGATGAAATGTATAGTGGTGTGTCTTCAGAGAGCAGTCTGTATATCTGTATCAATATGTGATACGTTCGTCGTTTGTCAGGTTTCAGCCATGAAATAGTGTGAGAGTAGTGGGTGACATGTGTATCATAACTCAGACTGTAAATAAATCTAAGGCAACAATTAAGCGCTCGCTGAAGTTTCGAAGTCTGCTCTTTTGTTGCGTCTACCAGAATGATGTCAAAGTAGTCGAGGACGGGAAGCACTAGCGTTTGTAAGAGTTTGATTCTCACATTGCAAGGTAAAATTTTGCTGTTTCTTTTAACCGAATGAAGTATCGAAAATATTTTTTTACACGGATTCTTAACACATTCAGACCAATTTAAAGTTCCGTTCATTGTCACTCCAAGATTTCTCACAGTTTGGCTGAATAGAATAACTCTACCATTCAGTATAACTTGAGGAATAGTTTCGTATCTTAGTGTGGCCAACAGTTTTTAAGAGCCAATAATGATTGCTTGTGTCTTGGAGGGGTTAAGAAGGAGGGAATTTTTCAAGGAGTAAGCATTAAGTCGCTGAAGGTCAGCATTGCTGCCTGTTATGGCATGAGACAAGTCAGACATCTTACAGTGACAGTAAATTTGTAAGTGGTCCGCATAAAGATGGTAGCTACAATTCTTTAAATTAGATGAAATGTCGTTTATGTACAGGATAAAGAGCAAAGGTCCATGAAAGCGCAAGGTCTCACATTAAAATAATTTTCGATTTTGTCTTGTATGGTTGTATGACTTTCGTAAATCAACAAATTTCAAATGAGCCGACCATTCAACGTATTAAAGCTCCACGAGGAAGACAAAAAGAGTAAACAAACGCGAAAGTAGAAGCCTCCGTGGCTCAAACGTCAGCACGCCGGCCTCTCACCGCTGGGTTCCGTGGTTCAAATTCCGGTACACCATGTGAGATTTGTGCTGGACAAAGCGGAGACAGGACAGGTTTTTCTTCGGGTACTCCTGTTTTCCCTGTCATGTTTCATTCCAGCACCACTCTCCAATATCATTTAATTTCATCTGTCAGTTATTAACCATTGCCCCAGGGGAGTGCAACAGGCTTCGGCAGCCGGCATAATTGCTATCCTGGCCTCCAGATGGGGGCTTGATTCGTTCCATTCCTGACCAGGTCGAATGACTGGAAACAGGCTGTGGATTTTCAAAGGCAAATGTGACGAAGGTAAAAATATGCAATTACAGAGGCAAACAGCTGTGGCTAAAACGATACGTTTGGAGAAACATTAATTTCAAGTTAAGTCACAGTTAAAATAGAGTAATGGTTGTAAGTTCGCAGACCGAACATAAAAATGTCACAAGACGCGGAGTAAAAACGACAGGATAATTTAATCATATGGAAAGAGGCAACCATCACACCTCATTACGCTATTTCCTCAGTAGTTCAGCTACTTATAGTTACTAATAACCTTTCGCTAGAAAAGTGATCTTGCTTGGTATAGACTTCCTACAGTGCCTGGAAGTAATTCCTCTCTGTTACAGAACCGGTTCTGTTATCCAGACAACTTTTAAATATTCTACTTGATAGCTCAAAATGAATATTTTTCAGTGAAGGGCTTGTAAGCTCGGAAACGGAGAACTAGACCAAATGGCACTATCGGGTTTCAAGAAAACCGGATTTCAAAAATATATTCTAAGAGATTCACTTGGTTCTTCTTTTCATCCAAATGAGAGTACAGTGCTTTCCAAAGGAGAAATTTTTGCACAAGGAACAAACAAGTTAACATCATCAACCAATATGTTCTTATTATCTTCAAAAGTTACCAAATAACGTGCATTGCCATCGAATCCATAGTGTGAGATTATGTTAATGAGGTTAATCAAGCTGGTTTGTGGAATGGAACCCGATTGAATCTACGGAAGCTAGACAACAATATCGTTCATGCAGGTCAGACGAGCTCAGCATCAGGAAGAAAGTGTTTTATTCCAATAGTAGATTCAGCACCTGTGAATGCGAGCATACCATTCGTTCTAAAATGGAGACAATTTCCACTCAATTTAGCCTTCTCTGTTACAATTATTAAGCCATCAGGACAAATTTAAAATTTGGGATGAATCTTCCACGACAGTGTTTTGGACAGTTGTACGTAGCTTTTTCAAGAGTACTCAGATCAATAAACTTCAAAGTACAACTCTTAGCTGCAATTACACTCGTTATGGTTTGTAAGAAAATACTATAATACCTGTTTTGATTCCATTCAAGTGACGTATAACACCTGGAAAGTGCAACATTTATACACAAGATATATTAATAACCCATTTAGGATATTGCATTACTTTATAGGTAGCAATTTCGATTTTTGAACACAGGCTTACGTATTAGTAAATATATAAATGGAGAAAAATTCCAAACAAAATTATACAGAAAGTGAATCAATGTGACATTACTTTCAGTGTTTCGTAGAATAAAGATATTGGGAAATAATGGCAACACAATATCAATTTATTAGCGCCCACTGAATAATACCACCACGAAACTTTTATATATCTTCTCATAGATAGATAATATTCTAGCCCAAAAGCGAAAATTACAACAGTTTTTAATCATAAACCCAAGAAAACCTCAGTAACCGCCGCGCAATAATACAACAGAAGCAGCAAATATTGTAATTCAATATAGGATGCGTGGTCCAAAAACCCACTGTGGTCCCGTGTCACTACTCCCATCACAACAGTGCACTCATCTTAGAAGAAGCATAAGTCAAAGATATCTGGAGGTATATCTGACGTCTACAAAAGATGGGACGAGAGTGCTGGTCGACAAAGGAAATAATCCAAACACGAAGGACGCTGCAAGAAAATAAAAAATAAATCCTACCGCTCCCAGGCGTTTAGTGAATCCCCAAGTCAAGAACGATAGAAAAGTACGGATCCAGAGGAAATGTAAAGCATATGAACTTAAGCAGATCAGAGTCAAACGTAAGAAAGATAAAACCTAACCGAGAGCGTGGTATACTTTTCCTCCACTCAAATAACATTTACACAATGCAAACAATCACGTTTAAGAAGGAGGAGCAACTCCCTTAGCAAAACATTCATAAATAAGGTATACCTCGTATCCCAGGGACGTCTTGCAGCAGACAAAATTCTTTTCGCATATTTCTCTCTAAAAACGTCACCATCGTAAACCTTATTCTCGCAGAGCATTTCATATCCAATACACATTTTCAAACTCTTGGCGTCAAATCCCGAAAAGCATACGCAAAGCCACACAGGGTATACCCAGAAAGATAAATATACCGTAGAATTAAACGCTGCATGGCAAATAGAACTGGCCAAGAGAGAGTAAAAAGCATACGCAAAGCCACACAGGGTATACCCAGAAAGATAAATATACCGTAGAATTAAACGCCGCATGTCAAATAAAACTGGCCAAGAGAGAGTAATCGAATCGCCGAGTCCATTATTACGAATCCCATACATTCAGGTCATAATAGAAATGCACTCCATTACACTCCGCCTGATGAAAGTGAAGCCAAACGGTTAGTTCAACAACGCATAAGGTAAATCACGGAAAAAATTGGAAAGAGAACTGATGCTGACTCATAGAATATTAACACCTGTTTAATAAGTTACATGGAAGTTGCATTAAAGGTTCCGGGAAGAACAAAAACACAATAAATACAAATGAGCTAGACAAGCGGATATTTGCTAGACGCTGAGAAACATACGGACTGTAAATGATGAAAAATATATGTGTACCAAATGGAAAATATAAGACTGTTTACTTAGTTGTACCATCAAATACAACCAAAACATTGCGTCCCACGCGAGTTATCACAGTTATAATTATTTAAATCGAGAAAAAGGTGTCTGATAGCATAAGAAGAAGTATGTCCCCCGAGAAATCATATAATCAAACCACAGAGATCTAAACAAAGGCTGCTGCAACTTGATAACTAAAAGTTGATATACAGTACTTAGTGAGTTCGTATTTCTAACAATCGAACATGTAAACATGCCTCGACTCAGAGGATGAGCGTACGTAATTAATTTATCTATAGCTGTTAGGTTATTCATCTTCCGAAACTAACTTTGAGTAAATACATCTATAACGTTCATAAACCTGAAAGAGAAAACATCTGGTAACAGAATTACGCATGAAAAAGAAACAATTTAATTAACAGAGAATAACGTTCCGTTCTTGAAAGAACATCATCAGGTTCTATCAAATCATACTCAAGTATTTACAAATAAATATTTCTCTTTAAACACTTAGGAACTTGAAATCTGGAACTTATCTTAGTGATGTCCTCCTTGTCTCTACTCCAGCATTTACTGCGAGGTTTTTGGAAAACCGTTGATCTGTCATTGGCATGGGTCCAAATGGCTGAAGTCCGCTAACCTACTTCCGCCACGCCACGCCACTCTCATTGGGTAGGTAAATGGCACGCTATGTTTTACTTTTAGGTGTTTAGTTTTTAGCGCTTCCCTGAGTATTAACGTTGGTGTTATTATTTTTACTATTATTATTATTTATTCTTATCATTTTGGTCTTCTATGGACGACGCTATTTCAACTGCTTTGTTCTACTATATTCCACATTTGCCCAGTGTTCCCGCATTCTTCTTCTGTGAGCATCCCTCCGTTCTTCGATCCACTTCTTGCCTGTTTTCATTTTGGGTTTTGGCTGAAAACTCTGTACTTCCCCAAGTTTCTTCTTCAAAGAGTCACGTTAGTGACTAATGTGAGTTTCCCAGTTCTTGTAGCTCTTGTTTCCACCTCTATAAACCAGATCCCTTTGGTTTTCTTTCCCGCAAAGTAGGCACAGATTCGACTGGACAATCTTCCGGAGCTCATGCGTGCCAAGTGACCATATGTATGTTTAGTTATCAGCCCGAAGGCTGGTTGGATCCTCAACAGTTCCGCCATGAGCTGTCATAGATGGCCTAGGCATCACTGAAAAGACGTACTAGGGAAATGAGGAGTGAGGTAGTTTCCCGTTGCTTTCCTCACCGAGCCAGAAGTTGCTATTACATATCAGTCTGCCAATCCCACTGAAATGCATGACCAACCGACCCTATGAGCAACAGTTTCACACCATTCATAGCAGGGACTGGCTGCGTAAGGAATGGCATTACTAGCATCGCTCATAGCTCAGTCACTTTCATTTTGTCTAAGCCAAGGATAAGACAGCGACAGATCAATGAAACTAAAAAAATTGCTCTAGCCCATACCAGAAGACTTAGCGTACTCTAAACACTAGGTCCCGCCAGCAAATGACCATAGAAAATGATTATCGGTTTGCGTATGGTGTCCGTTATCTTCGCCACTTGTAGATACAGTTCATCGTTGTGTCGTCTTTTGCGCTCTCCTTGTTCATTGAGCGGGCCCAAGATCGTTCTTAAAATCTTTCTCACTTTGGCTTCCAGTTGTTCTTCCAAGCCTTTTCATCGCAATAGCATATAGCGCCTCTGGTCGAATAACGGTACAATAGTGCCTGAGTTTGGCCTTGAAGGACACTGATCGTTTATTGTAGGTGTCTTTGGCTAGATGGTAAGCCATTTCCATTTTATTGATCCTTGACACGAAATCTCCCTTTTCATAAATGTTGGGCGCTATCCACTCACCCAGGTATTTGAATTTCTCTGGCTTCTTTATTTCTCCTTCTTTCACCTTAAGTTCTCTGAGTGCTGAATCGATGTTCGTTATGAATGTTTTCTCAAACGAAATCTTAAACCGTGCCTTTGCTGCTGGCATCTGTAGTTGACTGATTGTTATGTGGCCGTGTCAAGAGAATTCGAGAGAATTGCGAGGTAATCTGCGAAGGATAAACAGTCGATTGTCAGGTCCTTGTTCTCACAACCTAGACTGACCCCATTCTCTACACCTTCCTTACACAATTCTTTACGCCACTCGCGAATAATTTTCTCGAGAACACAGTTGAATAGAAGAGGTGAGAGCCCATTACTCTGACCCCTGTCCGCATTTCGAAGGACTCAGAAATATCTCCCCTGAATTTCACTTTGGAGGTCGTGCCCAACAGGGTTTTCGGAATGATTGTTCTTGTCTTGTTATCTAAACCCAATTCTTTTAGAACCTGGATCAGGATACTTCGATACAGCGAGTTGTAAGCCTTCTTGAAGTCAACGAAGGTCACTACGAATTTTTTACTTCTCAGTTTCGTTGAGATAGAATTGATTTTAGATTCATGATTTGCTCAACACAAGATCGCCATTTCCTAAACCCTAATTGGTATTCTCCCAGTTGCAGATTTAGCTGTGCTTCAGCTCTCGTTGAAGTGCTTTTGCGAGAATCTTGTATGTTATCGAGAGGAGTGATATGCCGCCATAGTTGTTTACGTTCACTTTGTCACCTTTCTTGTGCATGGGGTGAATAAGGGCCTATAACCAGTCACTTGGCAGTTTCTCTGTTTCCCAAATCTCCCGGATGATATCCGTAAGCTTGTCAACTGCTTTATCACCTGCATACCTCCAAAGCTTGGCAGCTATTGAGCCCTCACCTGGTGCTTTATTGTTCTTAAGTGATTGAATGATCTGCCTTATTTCTTCTCTGGTTGGTGAACTTGAGTCTGGATTAACGGGCGTATTTTCTTGAAAGGAAAATTTTGATGTTGGAGCCTCACAGTTGAGGGGGGACTCAAAGTATTTCACTATGATCTTACAATTGTCTTTGTCATTGTAAGCAACTTTCCCATAGGAATTCCTAAAGTGAAGACAGGGTGGTGTGTATTTACTGAGATTTTTCTTGATGGTTTTGTAGAAGTCGCCATCTATCTGTGCCAAATGATTTTTGTGGAATGCTCGTTTTATCCTGCGTATGGTTCTGTCAGCCTGCATTCTCGCGATCAGGAACCTCTCTCTGTTTGCTTCGTTCTTCCGTTTGTTCCATCGCAGCCAGGCAGGTCGCCTTTGTTTATGGCATCGTCGCATTCTTGGTCCACCAAGGATGCTCCCTCGATTTTTTCAGTGGAATGTTTTCTTTTGCCGTTTCAACTATGGCTTCTTTGAATTGTTCCCAATTATGTGGCTCAAGTTTCTGACTGAATTCTCTTTGAGTCCTTAATTTATCCTCACCAAACCGGTTGATCTTTCGGTATATCTTGGAATAAGCTTCATTTTTTATCTTTGAGAATCTCCATAGTCAAGATTCGCGCTTCATAAGACTTTTACATTCCGGATTTCTCTCTGATATTTACGAGAAATAGCAACGTGGTCGATTTGGAACTAAGCGGGATGAGGATTTGGGGATGCCCATGTTTTCTGTTTCTTAGGAAAGCGTTTGAAAGCAGTTGACTTCATAACTAGGCTGAACGCCTTGCACAGCTCTAACAGCCTTTCACCATTGTGGTTTGACCTCCTGTGGGCCAGGTAGTCTCCATCAATACTCTTGAACTTCTTTTCTTTTCTTTTCTTTTCTTTTCTTTTCTTTTCTTTTCTTTTCTTTTCTTTTCTTTTCTTTTATTTTCTTTTCTTTTCTTTTCTTTTCCGAGCCGAGCATTGAAGTCTCCGAGAAGGATAATAGTGTGTTCTTCGGGAATCTTGGACAGAATATCCTCAATCACTTCCCAGAAGATTTCCCTTCCTTGTGGGCCCGTCCTGTTAGCTTGATTAATTGGTGCATGGACGTTCACCAGTGTGTAGATTTTGTATGTGCTTCGGAAGGAAAGGATCGAGATTCGACTGTTGGGTGATGTGAAGTTTGTGACGGACTCAAAATCTCCTTGCTGACCACAAATCCTGTACCTAGGTGGGGGATAGACTTTATTACCCGTTTCCCAACTTTACCCTTGAAGGGATATATCCTTGGGATTCAAAGCCTTCTTCATAGACGAACCTTCTTTCTTGAATTGCTGTGATCAGTATTTGGTGATGTTGCAGGGTGTCAATAAATTGTTTCAGTTTACCGACTTTCAGAATGAAGTTCACGTTGAACGTTGCGAAAAAGTCGCGGCGTTTGTGTCTGATCGTGTTTGTAGGAGTCTCCGATATCTCCAAGCGTGTTGGTGCAGGCTCCCCAGAATCCGAAGGCCTGCATGCGTCTTGCGAGACGACGGTGGACTGGTTACCATCTGGGATCGATGTTTCTGATGAATCTTCCTCCATGCTTTTCACAGTTGAAAAACTGTAGATGGGTCCGGTATTATTTCACACCGACCAATGTACAGCCAAGGTTGTGAGCCTTGAAGCCCCCAAGCACTGATCGGTTCACCGACCTAATTTCCCGCTGGGATTGCTTACCCATCCTTCCACTGGGTTGCTCGGCTTAACAGGGACACCTCTTGTACGTTACGTGCCAGAGTTGGAGTGAAAGAGGCTAAGTTGGATTCTCTTGCTGAACCCAATATGTTACAGCTGCAGATGACATGCAACGACGCTTTTCACTCCCATTTGCTCGGAGCCATAAGGGCTTCTTCCAGGTTGATTATTATTATTATTATTATTATTATTATTATTATTATTATTATTATTATTATTATTATTATTATTATTACAATTCTTTTAGTAAAATATGCAAAGATCCTTAATGAGCATCTAATGGGCTGCCTATTATACCGGAAATTTCCGTTATTTCATTTTCGCTTACTTCAACTCATCTGGAAGAGTTATAGATTAACTCAGTCGAAACTGAAAAGAGACGGCTTCAGTTATTACAAAAAGCAAAAATGTATATAATTAGACTTAGACTGAGAAAACAATTAAATGACAGAGTTGAGCCAAGCGTTCAAGTTAAATTCTCTCAACTGGAAACGGACGAACGTACTGTACCTCAGAGCAGATGTTCGAAATGTCTGCCTCCAAGTTGGCGGCACAATTCACATCGACGCAACAATGATTCGTGTATTCTTAGGAAAATTTCTGGCGCTCCTCGGATCGAATATGATGTGCAGCAGTGGCGGCGGGCGGGCAGAAGGACGTAAGGAAGACAGAATGACGGTCATGCAGGCAGTGTGGCTCTTTAAAGCTTGAGCGTCTGGGAGGTAGGCAGCCGAAACCAACCATCGGAGACCTATGGTTCCTGTGCAAACAAAACTTGTGTTTGTATCATCTGACACTCCTTTAATTCAGGAAACGAAGGTTTTCTGCGCCCTGTACTCGTACTACTGCAGGAAGAATGACTGACTGTGCCTCGGGACGGTATCTGGTAGGTTTAGGACGGAATACTTCGTCGAATCTTTGCCTCTATAACCACAAAACTGGACTCTGCACCATAATGAGTGGGGTGTACTCCAGAAGTGACGGAATAGTTTCTGCTTGTATGTGATATGAACAATTAGCCTGTTACGGTTCTATGATGTTTCAATAATAATAATAATAATAATAATAATAATAATAATAATAATAATAATAATTCGCCTACAAAAATTTCGGAAAGCCTACGGTAGGGTTCACAACATATACAATAAAAAGTGCTTGTTCCGCCATGCAAAGATCAGACACTATAATACAGTAATCAAGCCCGAAGTCTTATACGCCAGTGAGACCCTTACACTAAATGGGAAAGGTGACCTAGAAAACATTTTAAAAGAAGAAAGAAGAATTCTGAGGAAAATTCTCGGCCCCCGAAAAACAGAAGATGGATATAGACTGAGGTCACGCAAAGTGACAGAAGAGCTTTCCATCATTGCAGCAGACATCCGCAAAAGACGTCTGAAATTTTATGGGCACGTTCGCAGACTGCCGGCAAGTAGACTGAAACACAAGATTCTCACCTACATAGAACATCTAAAAAATATTCCATGGGTACTGGAAGTGAAGAAGGATCTGGAAAAAGCCCATATGGACTCAACTGACACCAAGGACAGAAACCTCTACAGGAAAAATATTAATGGATGGAAAGTGCAACCAGAGAACGAAGTGAAAAAGAAGACTGGAGCAAAGTGGACAGAAGAACGAAAAAGGATCCACGGAGAAAGGATGAGAGCTGTTTGGCAACTCAGAAAACAGAATCGTTAGAGCTTTGCGTGATCCATTGGGTCCATACGCACATAATAATAATAATAATAATAATAATAATAATAATAATAATAATAATAATAATAATAATTGTTATGGGGATACCGTGGAACGCAGAGGTGTAAGAAGGTACCGGGGTGAATGGGAGGACAGAGAAAAGATCGAAGCATAATTTAAAAGCACTATAATTTGATACTTTATTTCTTTCCTTTTCTTACTTTTAAACTTTGATAAACAACAACAACAACAACAGTATAGGAGCTCGTCGCCTCAAGTGACTGTAAGCTGTAGGATGAGCTTCTAGCTCCAAAGTTATAGTATTTAAATGAGCACCATTGCTCCATTCAATTAATACTCTAGGAGACTGCGCTCCAAAACTTATAACAATCTAGCCTCTCCAAGACACAATTTTCTAATCCAAATTAGATCATTAAAAACCCGTTTTTACTGTCTTACCCGCTCGACAGTCTGATTTACACCTTACAATGATCGGGGGCCCATACAAAATGGCCTTCGTGGTTAAGAGGAAAGCTTCAAGGTATCGGCCATAAACTAAATCATAGGAGGCGAAATACTTGCACTCCTTTTGAAATATACCTTAGAACACTTAATATCCTATGTGGGCTTATGGCCCTAAGTCACAGAGGCTAAGCCTATACTACAGAGGAGATAGATTAAGTTCCAAAAGACGAGATAAAGTTTTACAAGATCATAGTCACCTCCAAATACCAAGTCGAATGGGAATCAAAAGAGGGTGAACACTATTTATTCCCTAAATTAGGACTTACTTGAGAATTTACATTTAAAAGATGATATTTAACTTTGGAAATTTACATTAGGAAAGAATTTTTAAACCTTTCCCTCAAGTCAGTTTTGTGAAACTATCGCATAATTAAAAGATGTCTGCCATTACCTTGAGGTGACGGGCCTTCCGACGACGGGAAAGGTTGTCCCCTGCCTCCACTACGTACGCACTCTAAACCTCTTGACTGGAGCGATGGAATAGAACAACATGGCCCGAAAGGTCCCAGCTTTTAAAGCGGAGGGGAAGATTCCAGAACTCTCTAGGCCGAAGCCCTGTACACACCCTCCCTTCTGATTGGCTAATTTAATAAATATCCAAAATATCTGATTGGATGATAATTTCATGAAGAAGGAAGAGATAGCAGTGCTAGTAACCTTAGAACAAAAATATTACAATCTACAAACATTTCAGTTATGTAAACCTAGAAACTACAAATTTATTTGAAGATTAATTGTCCATCCTCCCACCAGAGAAGGCACATAAATCGATAGTAGAGACATCTGAAGATCAAGTTTGAAACTTCTTCTGATACACAGTTCAAGGTTCACATCACGGATGGCCTATTAAAAGGAGCTCAGTTTAAGTGTACGGAGTAGGTGTACCTCCAGTACAATAATAATTTAGCTTTACGTCCCACTAACAACATTTACGGTTTTCGGAGAAGCTGAGGTGCCCGAAATCAATCCCGCAAAAGTTATTTTACGTGCCAGTAAATTTATCGATAACGAGGCTGACGTATTTGAACACCTTCAAATACCACCGGATCGAATCTGCCAGGTTCGGATCAGAAGGAGAGCGCCTCAACCGTCTGAGCCACTCAGCCCGGCCTATGAAGTTTCAAGTAGGTTAGGGTGGTGCATTTTCCTGGAAATGCACCGTGAATACAAGGTTAATATGCAAGAATATATGTATTGAACCCTTTGGTCCATTTTGAGGGATACCTACCTTTCTTACCTATCAGCAAAGTTCATGAGATCTGTCTCTTGGGTCGTGTCGGGTTCTTCGTCACTTGCTGAGGTAAAGGTAGGGTTCAGTAATTCTAATCTATCTACTGGAATGAAAGGTCTATTTAAAAGATTCCTATTTATTCAGGAAAATTCTGAAGCAATCTGATATGTCAACGGTGTCATAGAAGTCAATTGTGTCCACTGGACACCACAATCATTTTAACATAAAGGTCAGAACACTGGTGTGAGACTTTAACGTAACTGCCTGATGGGCATTCTTACTAGAAACCATTGTCTCAATTATTAATTATTTAAGAAAGGAAAGTCTGGAAATCCTTAAATTCGGCTTCCATGTGAGACCACATGTACCATCATAGTGATTCGTTATGGTCCAGCCCTCGTAACACGAACTCTGGACTCTGGGTATAATTAAGGCAGTCCAATTGGTGTGTGCCACACAGTGGTTCTACGGCATGGACCCTTAATTGAATCGATGCGACCTGCGTCTATGTCATGGACCGACATCTAATCTTCTAAGTTACTTTAAAGTCATTGTGGATGATGACCGCAAGGAAATGAGGCTACAATAGCATATGGCCCTAATCTAAGTCACTGAGGTTGATGACCCCCTGACCATCCAAGTTTCTAGGCTGAAGGCTAAACACAAGTAAGTTACATCAGTTGATAACCAAAGTTTCCACTTTACTATCCCCAGCACATTTACTGCTCAATCATTCAAAGTTCAATAATTACAACAATAGCAATGCTCACAAACTTTGTGGCAGTAAAATCCATTTCCTTCGGATATGTCCCCTTAATCGTTACTTTATATTTAAATATTCCCCCAGAAAAACAAACTAAAATTTCCAGAATGCATCTCCAAGTTATTCGCTTGATTAAAGTTATTTAAAAATGCGGTTTCACCGGATTTAATAATTTAATAAATTTAAATGATTTGACGAAAAGGTTAACGAACAACAAATTTTATCTCCGCGGACTCTGGTTTCTTCACAAATTCCTACGCAGCTGTGATGTGAATTCAATCTTGTGATGTTTATCTGGCTGGAAAAGAATTGTTACATAATTCATGTCCAGTTATATATCTTGTCCCCTGACCTCACACTTTTAAAATCTAATCTAGTCCTAACCGTTATTAACACTTGGATATCCTAATAATCTACGTACAAACCAAACAACTCGCCATATAATTACGATGTCATCTCTCGTCACACCATTTATGAATTTTGCACACCCGTCACAGACAAACCGATCATCACAACCATCACTCTATATTTTGGACAACCCTGAATTTGGTCACTCTGTTCCTTATACTCAAAGTTCGTGATTTCAAATGTTCATTTCGTCCCCAATTAAACAAATTTTACAGTATTTCAGAATACTCAGATCATTACCGGCTATGAATTTCAACTAAATCCAGCATTTTAACTTTTTCCCCGGCCGAGAATACAGTACAATCTCAATTCCACGCCTGTCCCGTTATCACAGCTGAGGCCTCTTGTCCCCTAGTTCGCTTGGCAGTAACATGAAACACCTGGTTTATTCCAGTTGACTGGTTTCTCAAAATGCTCTCTTTAAACTCTGCCGACAAAATTAAACAAATACGATATTCTAACCAACAAAATGTACAGATTAAGCTTCAAGATGCCCACACTAATTATACGCGTCGCCAATTAATACCGCTATGGATTTCTATGAATTTCTTTCCATTCCCAACATTATAAAATATACCTCGGGCTATCGTGTCCCGGCTTCAATGACAGGACTCTAACCTGATTCGCACATCTCATCTCAACTCACATAAAACATTCCTCGGGTTTTCATGTCCCGGCTTCAATGACAGGTCCAACCTGATTCACAAATCTCATATCAACAAAACTAACCTCTGTTTCCCAGCTCCACAATTATCATCGACAAAGAACTGGAATAAAATCCTCACTAGAAATCTCGACGTCTAATATCGCACAATGCATTAATCATGAATAACTTCGCATAAAGGATATCGTATAATATAACTTGATTTTTACGAGAAAATGGCTGAAACATTCTACTAGATCTTTTATTGTCAGTCAGACACAGTTTAACAATGGGCCTAGAAAACGTTTCTCTCCGTGACCAAACTCATCACCTTCGGTTCTCACCCGACAGCGCGCTTCCACTCGATTGAAAATGAGTGACCATGGATTTCTACATTATTAACTCAAATTGCAGACAGGAAAAATTTACGTCGACTGAACATCTTAATTTGGCATCACAAAATATAGGCAGTACACTCACACGGATGACGATCTACATTGGACGTGATATCACTTCGGAACCCTATTCAATAACTTTTACAACATTATACGGCACTCGCAAGACTTCAAAATTTTTATCCAAGTGCAAAATAAAACAAATGACTCTTTTAGTCGTACTCTCACATTTACAAAACTTAGTAGGGGTGACCACTGCGTCGTATATCCCCATTCAAATACAGTTTTAGAGATCATAAGACAAGATATAAGAGGTAGTAAGATGGAAAGTCACCTACCTCATGTAGTCACACCATTGTTCGTCATAGGGCTCACCTGCAACCCTGGCATTTTATTTAGCCATTTTTACATTCATGGCTGTACATATCATTATGTTTCTTCAGATTTCCTGGAATAAAGCATAAAAAAAGAAAATACCCTTCACTTGTTTGCTGAGCGCACACGATGGACTATAATTATTTCCGCACACGAATTACTTAATCACATTAGAATTTATTCAGTACTTTGACCGTCGTATCTGGTACAATTATTTCACACAAGAAAACTATCTCCTCATGGAGACAAGACCTAGCCACAATGGCTAAAATTTGCAGTTGAACTCAGTCTACTTTCGTTAGTTGGATTTCGCAGAGCAGCTCAACAATTTTTCGTCCGCTTTGTATCACAAATGCCGGAGAAGGCGACTTCGTCATGGCGTCCCTTCATATTTATAGCAGTTACCCCCTCTCTTCAGATATCTCCCTTTGCCGCCAAGAAAATTTCTATAAATTTTCTGACTTACCTAAACTGTAATTTCAAGAGTTTTGAAAGTGACTACATGCTTGCTACATTTCTGGTGGTAGTGTTCATGGACATTTAAAAGGTATACGGGTTCTATTTGTGAGATGATTGACCTCCTTTGGTAGGCACTATATTTTTTTGACTTGGCTTGGATCACGCCATGTACACGCGCTTTGAAATAGTTCACAAAAATGACTTGAGATTCTTCCGCCGTCGACACGTGTGGCTGACGTCACGTACCCCAGAGCGTGGGACCGAAGGTAATCACCCCGTCGTCATGTGTCAAATCCATGCTATCAAGAATCCAACTTTTAGTTTAATTGTTAATTTATGCATAATGTTCTTAGGGCACAAAGGTCATGGGTTCAGTATATAATAAGATTATTTTGTATACATACTATTACTCGAGAGGTAAGTAATAACGATTCATTAGAACGAAGGAAGAGATTATTTCAAGGATCGTCTCTAGGGTTCACTTTACACGATTACTCACCTAATAGCACACACACACCGTAACTAGCCTCTTGGCCGTCATACGTAATCGGGAACAAGCCTCAAGCTTCCCTAGCAGCAATTAACAACGTGGAACATGTATACTAATCTGCAAATCCTGTACTTCACAGGGATCAGTGAGGCATTACCGCACTATAAATTATGTTGAAGAGAATTAGTTGGCTGCAAATTTGTTACATTAGATGCCGTACTTTCAAAGCAGTTATATTCTTTATCCCATGCTATATAGATTTTATCCACTGTTCCTTTGTATACGTTTTATTTGGCATTTATATGTTTAATTGTGACTAATATGGAACTTAGATTGGGGAGGTATCCATTTGACGATTAATGCAGCATCATTAGGTCAGATAGAGTAGAAAACATACATAGTTATGAAGAAAGTGTATAATTTGATTTGTTTCAGACGACACATTAACGGTGAAATTATAAATAAGCATTCCAACAATTATTATTAATTTAGAACATCCACGTACATGGATAACTGGTTAGCACGCTGCCTTGTGGTCCAAGTGGTCCCAGGTTCTATTCCCGGCCGGGCCAGGGATTTTAGACTTCATTGGTTGGTTCCGATGTCTCAGGGACTCTCTCTCTCTCTCTCTCTCTCTGTGTGTGTGTGTGTGTCGTCTTCAGCTTTAGAGCCCCATACTCACAGAGGTGCAGGTTGCCTACAAGGTGTCACCTCGAAAGACCTGCACTAAGCTTCTTCGGAGGTTACGCGCCATTATTACTTTTTGTTATTTGGAACAACTTCCCTAAGTCATGGGTTGTCACGAGACAGAGTATACCAATCATTTCCATTTATGTATTTTTCATTTTTTCATTTTAGGAAGTTCTTTAAGGTTATGCTCATAACGATGGTTCCTAGAAATAAATACTGAGGCTTTTAAGGACATTAAGGCGATCTTCCATAAGGACTCTGTACTGAAACCTAATTCTTCAAGGAAATTTGAACGCAGAAGAGGAATGGTTCTCTAGCTCCTATCAGTATATCATTGATGGTTATTTCAGGCAGCTGATACTTCTTGTAATAAGGAACTGTAGGAGATTAGATCAGTCTCTTCTCGCAGTCGTCTTCATTTGCCTGTCCGGAATGGGTCTCGAAACGCACGGTGGGATCATTAATCGTTGCAGTCTTTGTTCTCGGTCCCATTTCAATCATGTTGATATGGCGGGTGCTTCCATTAACTGCCATAAGGTGTACTGTTAGACTTTCTGTTGGAGGGATTATACTTCATGGTAGGTGGGGCCCCATCCTCACAGACACGCAAGTCGCCCCTAACGTGTCAATTCTATGGTGTCTTGTAATATGCAGGTTTGGACCCTATGGGCTGAATCCCAAAACGTGTGCAAGAGTCTCTGTTTCATTGAGGCAATACATTCACTGATAACCGTCTTTATTTGTTTTACAAGTTGCTTTATGTCGCACCGACACAGAAGCAGCCGTGGCCTTAATTAAGGTACAGCACTAGCATTTGCCTGGTGTGAAAATTGGAAACCGCAGAAAACCATCTTCAGGTTTGCTGAAACACCCGAGTGCAAGCTTACAGTTGCGTGTCAAAAACCGCATCGCCAAGTCGTTTGGTTTACCATCTTGAGACCTGCCTGGTACGGCTCTTACCGCTCACACATACAGTAAGTATGACTTTTTTATTGCCTATCTCCAATCAGCGGTTCTCAAACCGTCATGTTTACCGAACCATTTATTCGCTGGCACACATTCTTGAAACTGGATTATTCATTTTCCCTTCCGAGGTTAAGCACACCAGTTGTCGTATTCACACTTCATGAGTTCTTCACAGCCTTTTATTCTTTTATAGAGCAGTTCTTCGTTGGTAGACAGCTCGACCTTTTGCAGGCGCTGTTGACTTCGTTATTTAAGCTTCTTGTATGATCAATGTAGATGTTGTTGGCAGCCTGAAGTTTTAGGCAGGATTTAGTACGTTGAAAGTATAACACGCCTCCTACGCTAGCTAGTTTCGGGAGTTTCTTCTCAGTTTAGAGCATACTCTCAAGAGTATCTGATGGAAGTTGTAACATTTCCTTTAAATCATTTCACTGCTGCTGATGATGATGATGATAATAATATCATCTCGCATATACAGGAGCAGGGAAATGTACACACAATAATCTCGGTCGGTGACAAATAGGATCAGAACAGTGAACATGAGAACCGGAACCAGCCCTCTAACTCTCAATTTTCTGCAATCAGGATCTTACGAGGCTGAGCGAACTCCGTTGACAACCCTCAATCCTTGGACAGGCTGGCGACTGAACACGAAACCTCCGGTTAGGTGGGCGGTACGCTACTCCTGTTCCATAGGGTTATGTTCTTAAAGCCAATTTGAGATAGTGGGTGCATAGAAGTTGCAAAACAAGTCATCCGGCAATATAAATGGGCTTAATACATATATACAACAGTCCCAAACACAAGTAGATGGGGATAGGTAAGAAGAAAGAACTAATGACCAGCATGTAGAATGTAACTCCTATCACGTACAGCTGATGTTTGTATTCAGAGGTGAACTTTGTTCGTTCTCCAGTATTTTCCACAAGCAGCTGTGCCCTATCTGGCCGGCTCTGTCTTTATCTGATTCGCTTTTTTGACGAACTTCTTACTTTCTGATACATCCAGAGGGTCCAGAAAAATGCAGACACTGTTTGATAGTCAATATTAATGGAACAAAATGATATACCGTTACAATTCCTGCAGGGGAGGTTATCTTATGTGTTAAAAGTGACCCCTATTAGCAGTCAAACAAAGTCGATGTCGCAGAACTGGTGACCGAACTACCGCTGTCAGCGTTGCCGGTTTCTGTCGATAAACTTCATTTTTCAAGGTCCCCCATAGGTATAAGAAGTGTAAGATCTGGAGATCGTGGTGGGTACTCAACAGCTCCTCTTTGACCTATCCATCGTCCAAGTAGATTTTCATCCAAGTAAGCTCTGATATCTCTGTGGTAGTGAGGCGGAGCGCCATCTTGTTGCAGATTAAATCCTTCATTTCCAAACACCTCTCGAATGGTCGATAAAATCGATATTTGCAGCGTATGAAGATACACATATCAGTTAACATACCTTTAAAGAAGAATGGACTAACCAAACCGTGCGATGACAGACCACGCCACACATTAACACCGAACGTGTTTGTCCACGTGAATGTGAGGATTTTCAGGAGCCCAGTACACGCCGTTATGGCGCTATACGGCAGCGTTTAGTTTGAATTGCACCTCGACAGACCATATAACCATCCCTACAAGCCGTTCATCCTCACGGAGCATGCCCTCAAACCACTCGCAGTACTCCATCCTTCGATCCGGGTCGGCCTCGTTCATAGCAGCGCTGGAAGCTGGACTTGTTGATGTTTTTGGTTGGCCAGACTTTTTCTTGCTCGATGATGATGATGCTTGTTGTTTTAAGGGGCCTAACATCGAAGGTCATCGGACCCAGACCTTTTATTATGCACATCCTGAACAGTACCACCGGCTTCAGATTTATCACAAATACCATAATTGTTGTACTTTTGGTGGCTGAGTTCCGTAGACATTACGCTTGCCGTTGTACCTCCATCATGTTTCGTACTTAAAGTGCTACTTCAGTACGGCCTTGCATTACACAAACGACAATTTTACTCCAGTTATTGCTGCACTGTCATGTGCTGGAAAACTTGCGCCAAGATTATCGTGCCGTTTACGTCACCATCATATGTTGAGAAAACAATGGACTACGCTACCGGGCAAGAATTGCAATGATATGTCATTTTGTTCCAAAGATATTAACTATCAAAAAGTGTCTACATTTTCCTGGCCCCTCTGTATGTGCACTCATTGACATAACTATCATGGCTGACTTTGACTTCTAATTGTACCACCGCCATCTCAATCTCTATATACTGCTCTGTGCCGCGAGAATTGCGTTTACAACGACATTGCAGATGGCAGCACTTACCGCACCCAGAGCACATGTTGGTTAAATGAGAGTTCGTCGGTAAAGCCAATATAAAATGAAAATTAATCCTTAACATGTTACTAAACTGAAAAAAATAATGCACATACAGAAACTTACATTTCACATTTGAGCTTGGCTTAAGATATAGAAACGTAAAATATATAAAATCTTAACAGTTACAGTAAATATATTAAGATCATCCCACTGCTGCCCACTGCTGCATAGTACATAAACATTTCAGAATTTCCTCGACACGAGTAACGGAGCACCTTTTCAATCCTTTTCTTACTGTTATTTACCAGCATTGGACGCAAAAAAAATTCTATCACTATTTCGCTGACCCTTTGTTCATAACCAGATTTCAGGATGCGTTTTACGACACATAATGGGTGCGTTCGTCATGTCATTAAATACACCACCCAATTTTGTTGAACTAAATAGAGCTTCTATTGCGTCTCCAGAAAATCATCTAGTCAGAACATAAAATAACCGTTTTTGTTACAGATAAGACACACATTCCACCATAAATTTCACAGTTAGCGAGACAGCATCTGCCGTCTCATTAGTCAGGCACTTCAGTTTTTCACGTTTTGATTCCAACCGAATTATTTTAACGTACTCGATGAAATCATCATCAACCATTGTAAGTATTTTATCTGCTGGTGAATAGAAATGCACACAATCTGGATTGTTTTGCCGAAAAGCATTACAATAATCATTCCTGAACTAAAAGGGATAGATCGGAGACTTCCAAGCCTTTAACGAGTAAGTATCTAGGTGTTAATATAAGGAAAGATCTTCATTGGGGTAATCACATAAATGGGATTGTAAATAAAGGGTACAGATCTCTGCACATGGTTATGAGGGTGTTTAGGGGTTGTAGTAAGGATGTAAAGGAGAGTGCATATAAGTCTCTGGTAAGACCCCAACTAGAGTATGGTTCCAGTGTATGGGACCCTCACCAGGATTACCTGATTCAAGAACTGGAAAAAATCCAAAGAAAAGCAGCTCGATTTGTTCTGGGTGATTTCCGACAAAAGAGTAGCGTTACAAAAATGTTGCAATGTTTGGGTTGGGAAGAATTGAGAGAAAGAAGAAGAGCTGCTCGACTAAGTGGTATGTTCCGAGCTGTCAGCGGAGAGTTGGCGTGGAATGACATTAGTAGACGAATAAGTTTGAATGGCGTTTATAAAAGTAGGAAAGATCACAATATGAAGATAAAGTTGGAATTCAAGAGGACAAACTGGGGCAAATATTCATTTATAGGAAGGGGAGTTAGGGATTGGAATAACTTACCAAGGGAGACGTTCAATACATTTCCAATTTCTTTGAAATCAGTTAGGAAAAGGCTAGGAAAGCAACAGATAGGGAATCTGCCACCTGGGTGACTGCCCTAAATGCAGATCAGTATTGATTGATTGATTGATAGACAGCAGGACTAGAGAACTCAGATTACAAGTCGGATTACAAGAAAACACAACAGTTTATTCGCGAGAGCAGGAGATTTTACAATATATGTACCGCATACACTTTCAACATTGACCACGAAAACGAACTTGTCACTGGTTCGGTCGTAGAGGAGCCGTACCTAATCAGCCATTTAATCAGCGATCACTGTTACACTCCCCTCTGTTGGTCTGAGAGTTTTACATTCAGCTCTCTTTCCTTCACTAATTGGGAAATCCTGACAAACACTATCAACATTTTCCATTTAGGCTACCTGTCCAGAGTACTTCGTGACGGAGCTGACACTAGACCAGGAGTTCTGCCATATTCGTAACCGTTTGGGATGCTTTTCCCCACGCCACATAGTACCGCCTGATTTGTTCTGACTGCCCGAGTTTTGTCATGCGAAAATTATGAATTTAATTTTAAAAACCGGTCGTTTTTCCTTATATTTACCGCTTTCTTTACTTTATTCAGACGATCAATTTATGGGTTGTCTTCGAATTGTCTCTGTAGTCTTTTAACTTCATTGTGGTTAGTCATCACCTGTTACCTAACTCTCATATTCTAGATCGGAACCTCTAATGTCTGATTTTCTGATCACTGCTGTCGTTCTTACTCGTTGGAATATTGAGTTGGACTGATACATCGTTGTTCAAATTAATTTCGTACTCGTCATCCAATGTATTTCCTGCGGATGAAGAGCTTGTTTTATCACAGATTTCTTCCGAAGAAATATCTTGTCGCTGTCTGGTCTTTCGTGGAGCTATTTTTCTGGTTTGAAGGTAATGGGGATAATTCGAAGACCGGCTGGGCACGCTCTCTATCTTCAATATATTTTTCTTTTAGTTTTATCTTTTAGCTATATCTCTAAAATTCAGGCTACAAACACGAGAATAATCGGATGGAATCCATTGCTTACCCTTGGTTGATCTTTGCCTTTACATAGCGTTAAGCCAATTTTCCCAAAGTTCTTTACTTGGGGGGATAACAGGAATCCTCACACCTGAAGAATTTGGATTTCCTGCTTTGATATACAGAGAGGAACACAACAATTAATCATTTTACAACCAGAGACACACACATAAATGCTCGATGCAAACGCACTAGAACACAACAACGTGGGTACGGAGATAAGTTGGGTGCGTTAGCTGGTGCCCCTAGCGGAGGTTCGTGGCACTATGAGCTCACGCTGAGAAGCATGTTAACCGCATAGCACAGAGCAGGCAGTATATAGAGATTGAGATGGCGGTGAATTGTACATGTTAACTTAACCAAGGTGTTCACAGATGTCGCCTGTATCCTCCTTTGATTTCACAACGTTGTATTTCCTCATCTTGTCTGTCTGGCTTTTCCATGGCTGAGGTTTTATCCTAGTAACGGGTAACGGAGATTGACACGATGTTTCTCGAGGCTTGTTTTTACAACCGTTATTTCAAACTATTTAAGATGTGATCATTATTGGTCTTGGAGGTTTCCAATGTACTTTATTGCACTTATATGAATGGCCTGATTATTTTTATGGTTCTTCCGCCATTCTTTTTCCCTTTCTTGGGGTTGGCCTCCTGGGTAATTTTGGTTTTTTAACACCGCGTGGCATTATGCTTGGTTACTACTTTTTTATTCTCCGTAGCTATTTATTTTGTGGCCATTTTTGGTTCGTACTTTTGTTGTCCATGCGACTCTTTCATTTTTCGATTTCTTTCTGACTGTGTATGTGTTGTGTTTTCCGGTTATATACTCCTACGCGCAAACTGTGTCCAACCCTGCCGTGGTATGAAAGAGGAATAACTTAGGCTGGTCTTGCACAAACACATACCGTATTTATCTACATAGCAGAGGGGCGCACAAATAATATTGCTCATGTAAACTAGACGTTGTGTGATACTCTCAACGATGTTAACAACATTGTGCTTTCCCGATCTTGACGTAGACTGATACCTTATTTAGTAGCTGGTTGTTTTTTGAGGGCTGTAAATACGAGTAAAGTAATTGCAGCGTAGTCCAGACACTCGCAGGAGATCGGGCATGTACAAATAGGATAAGGGAGTGGTCAGGTGGCACTCTTGTCGATGTGTAGTGTGCATTTGACGGACATCCATTTGGGAGTGTTGTTGCTGTGTGTCGTTGAAGTGAAGAGTGTCGATTTCACCGCTCTAAAGCATGTTTTTAAAAGTTGATAAGCGTTCATGGATTAAAATCTAGGTTGCCCATGGCAAAAACGCATCAGAATGTTATCTAGGATTACATGAAGCCTGTGGCGGGAATACATTACCGTACAGGACGGTTGCACGATGGATCATGGCGTTTTGTGCTTGTCGGAATGAAGTTTAGGAAAACACCCTCCGTAATCACAAACAATGAATCCTTGTGTCTTCGACCTGTTTCAGAAGTTGAAGGAACACCTCCGAGTCCGGCGATTTCCTGACGTGTCATCCTTACTCCACGCAGTAGGCGCTTAGTCGCTGTCATCAACAGAGAAGGACTTGCCAACGGTCCCCAACGGCTTGTCCACGTTTGGCAAAAGATAACAGACTTTTCGGGTGACATTGAAAGAATGTAGACTAATGCAATTGTACTTATTAGTTCATTAAATAATGAGTCTTATCATTATTGCCGCAACTTTTTACAGTCTTCGTATAAATACAATCACATTTCGGAAGCTGTCTGCCTAAGGCAGTATGCTCTATTCGGCTGGACTGGAGTTGGTTCCCCAATCTTTTAGTGGGTTCCTAAACTATTGAAGGGTCAGTACAAGAGTTTGTTCCCTAGTAAGCAACATATTCCTTCCCATTCTTAACAGTACGGGGACTATTGACGCAGTATAAGTTATACGGTTAGAAATTATATTTTAAACTATCAAAATTAATTTCTAAGTTTCGAGGTAAAATAGATAAATTGTACTTTAAAGTGAACTACAATCTAAAATTAAGTCATGGGTGGTAGAAATGTAATTCATATGAGTTACAAGAATGAATATATAACTATCCTGCCGTCTCTAAACCTCTCAATAACGTCTCCATATTTTCCTATTTCTTGCATCAGTTTTAAGGCATGGTTTTATCTTCCCTCCTTAACAATTTGATGTTTCATACCGAATGCCCACCTCGCGATCGAGAGCTAGCAAGCCTGCCTCCTTACCCGAAGGCTTCTAGTTTGATTCCTGAAAAGGATCTGAGGACAGGTTCTAGGTCCACTTAGCCCGTGTGAGAACAATTAAGGAGCTATCTGGCGGTGAGATAGCGGCTCCGGTATAGAAGACCACGAACAAGAAGAAGAGGATTCGTTACGCAGATCACTAGTCACCTCGTAATCTGCAGACCTTCACGATGAACAGCAGTCGTTTGGTAGGCCAAAGCTTAACAGGGCTGCAGCGCTATGGCGTTTGATTTAGTTTTAGTCATAAATAGTATAAATCTGAACTCGCTGTGTTCCGGAATCTTCCAAAATATCATTGCTATCAAATGTGACAATTATTATCAGTTTTCAACTATAATCATGGCCCAAATGGAAACCAAATCAAGCAAAGTTAAACTGAAATATAAAATTAACCCCAACCAACTCGATCTCCAAAAGTTCGGTTTCGGAACCAAAATTAGAACACTGGTCGTTCACCCGCAGGACATGAGTCAATTTCCCGCCAAGAATTTGAAACATTTACAAAATAAACCTTCACTTCTGTATAGCTCATTTTCCTGGGTTATGCCCGGGATGTACTAGAAATGAGAATTGGGTTAGTTCCTGGAAAAGGCAGTTGCTTTCCACTCCTCCAAGTGAATTATGTGTTTCCATGCATATAATTATCAATTAAATGCTTCATTGACGCCTGCGTATACGAAATGGTCAAGGCGAATTCGGTTCGTTCGCAAGGATGTGTTCCCAATTCCCAGTCGAGACGTCCAGAAACGTTGATGAGTGATCATAAATTTTGTAGAGAAACATAACCCTGTGATTCACACAGATTGGAACAGGCATGACCACCAGGTTTATTCCTGAAGGGCAAAGCGGTTGTGCCTAGAACTAACAGGACTTTTCCAGTCAAAGTCGAAGTTGGAGATAATGGGAGGATTTCTTCCTCCACTCCTTTAAGGGATCTCCATAGCCTGTATGGAGTTGGCTACGGTTTAGAACCTGTCTCCTAATCCGAATTTAGGAAGTTTGCACATGTGCTGCATCATACGTATTGGAAATATGAACATTCAAAAATTGAAATGCGGCACGCGAGAAACATTCAAAGTCAGGTCGACAAGAGGGTATATCTCTCCTCTTCCTCTCCTTTTTATATGCCTCTATCAGTACTAAGACACGTCGTTTTATTATTTGTAAGCGCTGTACAGCAGCCAGATGATTGAACATAACGTTCCCTATAGAATTAGTAATACACATTACTTCTACTAGCTCCGTGTGAGGAGGAGTGGTAAGTATCGATCTCTAGATTCCGAGTTTGCAACTTCAACTCCGGCAGAGGTAGTCCGACTTTGGAAGGGCGGAAAAAAGACCATTCGACTCTTCATGCCGTACGCTGTCGGCATGTCAAAAATCTCTTGTGATGCATTTGGTGTTCACCCGATAAAATGATTTGAAACTCAGCCATATATCACCCAGTAGAGCTCTGGTTTACTCTGTCATCTGGTAAGTTGGAAAGGAACTTTAAAATTGACACAAAGGCTGCCTACATTAAAGTGTCTGCTTACGGTAGCTGAGGGCATACAATTATTGTAATTGTTACTTCTATTAGAGTAATGTTAAAGGATAGGTTAACGCAGGGCCTCTCAGGGTGCATGCACCAGTCCATTACACTGTGCACGGTGCAAAAGACGACTTCGCTTGGTTGACCAGAGTGCAGACCCCACTCCTCGATGTGGAGCAATAGCGCTGTCTCTCTCTTTTCCCATGCCTGTCTCGCTCGCTCCGCCTGTCTCCCTCTTCCTCACTTGCTCCGTAGCGCTCCAAATCCGAGCCGAGCTTAGCCGACTAGCCCAGAGACGAAGCGTTGGTCCTAACCGAGCCGAGTAGGACCGATACACTGTGCACAGGACCTCTGCGCCTCAGTTTACACGTGTGAGATTTTGGGCGTTTGAGAGGCCCTGGGTTAGCGACTTCTTTCTCTTTGTATTCAGGCCTTCGTACACCCCCTATTTCCCGTTTCCTCTCGATATGAATCATACAATCAGCAGCTTATTTCCTAATCGCCCTTACGATGAACTGATACCCCAGTCAGTTGGTTTCCCGTTAGTATGTGACAAGAATCAATCAATCAATCAATCAATCAATCAATCAATCAATCAATCAATCAATCAATCAATCAATCAATCAATCAATCAATCAATCAATCAATCAGTTGATCGATCGATCAATATTAATTATTCAATCAATTAATTTATCAGACAAACAAACTGATAGACACGAAGATGGACAAAACACCCGAATTAACATGCCCCATACAAGATGAAAACAAAATATTTTAACATTTAAAGAAAGACAGTATGACAATTATAAATATATATTTCAAAAATTGGCTGTATCAGTCCTGACTTTGGAATGTTGGCAATAAATATATGAAATAACGAATCATATCTAAAGCATATGCCTTTGCTGGCGAAATGTAGTGTTTACAGTGCACGATGTCTTCTAGTATGGGCTAGAATAAATTTGTTACTTTCATTGACCTGTCTCAGTCTCATCCTTGTCTTTGATAATATGAAAGATACTGAGGTATGAGTGATGCCAATAATACCATTCCTTATGCAGCCAGTTCCTGTTATGATTGGTGTGAAAATATCGCTCATAGGGTCGATTGGTGCATGTATTTCAGTGGGCTTGGCAGACTGATATGTAATGGCAACTTCAGGCTCGGTGAGGAAAGCTACGGGAAACTATCTCACACTTCATTTCCCTAGTACGCCTCTTCAGTGACCCCTAAACTATTTATGACAGATTTTGACGGATCTGTGGAGGATCAAACCAGCCTTTGGGCTGAATACCCAACATACATAGATCTAAAGCATGATGACAGAGATAAGTGCTTCTTGGAAGGGAGAGGAAAAGAGACAAAAAAGAGGACGAGAAATCTGATATAATTGTGTTATAGGACGCACGTGAGGCGCAGACTGGAACTTTTCATACATCCCCCCATTGTTAACGACTTGAGCCGAACTTGCACACTATAGTGCAGATATAAAGCCTGCCATTGAGACACATTTCCCATGAGGGGTGCTGTCTGGTGGTGTCACGTGTAAAGCCACTGCATGATACCCACGCAGGCTTACAGGAATTTGTATGACATGGCTGAACTGACCTCTGCTGCTGAGTCTACCTCAAGTACCATGAGAAGTGCATCTCCAGTGATTCTGGGGTTCTACGGCAACGTTCAACCGTTCTTGGCTGGCGTAATTTTAGCGAAGATATTGTGTTACTGTCGGAAGAGGAGTAAGATAAAAAATTCTCTCTCCAGATGATTCAGGATTCGCTAAAACGAGAGAATAGCCTCTTGAAAGGTTTGAAGCCCTTAATAAGATTTGCTAGCTGTACAAACTTCTAATCAGTGAAAATAGTTTTTAATGAAACGAACATAATCTTAGTAATCAATTATAGGTCCAACCTCTGATATGAAAATTAAAGGACTGGTTCTGCAAGAAACTTACCGAGTACCAATTCTTAGTCGTTTCAAAGTACACCCTTTCGCAATCAGGACACTTTGCAAGGTTTCGATAGTTTTAGCAAGTAGCCAGAAAAGATGCATCCTGCATGCTTCCATCGGAGCCTCCTGCAATGACCTCATGTTACCTTGCTTTTAACGTTCATTTCAACCTGAAAATGTGGTAGAACACACACGAGGGCATGTCATGAGAATATTTTTTGCTATTTGCTTTACGTCGCACCGACACATATAGGTCTTATGGCGACGATGGGGCAGGAAAGGCCTAGGAATGGGAAGGAAGCGGCCGTGGCTTTAATTAAAGTACAGCCCCAGCATTTTCCTGGTGTGTAAATGAGAAACCACAGAAAACCATCTTGAGGGCGGCCGAAAGTGCGATTCGAACCCACTATCTCCCGGCTGCGAGCTTACAGCTGCGCGTCCCTAACCGCACGGCCAACTCGCCCGGTGTCATGAGAATATAGGGGATAAAGAATAAATTTCACTTCGAATTAAAAGAAAAAATAGAATGCAAAGAGCGATATAGTACCACAAGGTCCATTCTTCAGGAGCCACTCGTGACACACCCAGGAGTCACACATCTGTAGAATACATATCCCAGAACTGGATATATTTTATTGGAACTACCGAGCCATAATTGTTAATGAAATAAAGGTCAGTTTCTAAACTATTAAGAGAAAGGGTTTAATTAATAATACTTATAATTACTCTGAGTCAAGGGGAGCAGGAATGCACAGAATACATCCCGGGTATGCCATGCCTGCCATAAGAGACGACTGAATGGGAGAACACAGGAACGGGACGTGGGTCGGCGACCACGGAGCATCTTCTTGACTCTGGTATTTTCTCAATTAACTAATAGCAGGCTCCTCACTTTCATTTTCCCTATCCTACCTTCATTTGTTTGCATTTGTTCTCCATCTGCTTCGACTGTATTAGGTTCACGAGATCTAGGGAGTCTTTCATTTTGATCTACTTTGTGGCCCTGGCCCTTCCCTATTCCTCTCCAATTCCCTCATTCTTCGAAGGCTCGGACCTCTACTTTTCCCTCATCTGATTAGTGTTAAGAAAGGATGGTTGCCTTGTTGTACTTCGTCCTTGAAATAGTAATCACTATCATCATATTCAGGTGATAGTAGTTGCTAATTTCACTGTATTATATACAGATGTTAGGTAAAATGCCGAGAGGATCTCTTACAGACTTACATTGAGTCACATATATTTCAGTGTTTGTACGGCGATTATGTATAAAAAGGGAGGGAAAGTTGAAGAGTTTCGAATGCTTTGCAATTCTAATAAAAAATAAGAAATGGCAAAGGAAGCTCGCACAAGGAAAACATCTGAAGGAATCTGGAGAATACCTTACTCGGCTCCAATCTTGTAGTTGTGACATATAGATGGTTATCAAAGTAATGGAAGCACCAAGATTCCTGAACAAATCATATTTGTGAGGTGAAAACACTGATCATCCGTGCGCCTTGACTGTCCTTTGATATCGCAGTAACCAGGCGAGTTGGCGGTGCGGTTAGGGGCGCGCGGCTGTGAGCTTGCATCCGGGAGATAGCAGGTTCGAATCCCACTGTCGGCAGGCCTAAAGATGGTTTTCCGTGGTTTCCCATTTTCACACCAGGCAAATGCTGGGGCTGTACCTTAATGAAGGCCACGGCCGCTTCCTTCCTACTCCTAGGCCTTTCCTATCCCAAGGTCGCCATAAGACCTATCTGTGTTGGTGCGACATAAAGCCACTAGCAAAAAAAAAAGATGTCGCAGTGAACGATATTAGTCTGCAGCATGCTACGCAGTGTAGTGTACTCGAGTGCACGGAATCTTCCCGATATAGAAATTGAATTACCTCGGTAATTGAATGCTTGAATGCCTTTGATTCACCCACGCCCATCCCCTTATCTGGTTCTACCAATTCCCTCGTGCTGATTGGCAGCTTAATCTTAGCCTTTATTGGCAGTGTGCAATGAGGCTCACACAGCTAAACAATCAAGTTACGAGACAGTCCACATCAACCACTCGGGATTATTATCTTTTTTTAGTTTTTTAGTTACTGATCCCCTTTCATTTATTACCTAGAGCAGACCTTTCTTCATAGCTTAGTGTTTGTTTGCTGGAATTCATTTCAATCCAAGAACAGACTGGCACATCACGGGGCTAAAGTGATCAATAAATGTTAGAGGAGATTTTGACAACATTAAATAACAGAAAACAATTTTGGGAACTAGATGCATCGGCACGATTCCGTGTTCTCGACTGTACGTATTTGTGCGTGAAATCGGCCAGAGGTAGGTGAGGTAAAATGGCAGACCCCTTTTACATTCACTCACCACAGTAAGACGCGGTTTCTCGTACACGTAAGGTGCTCCACACCTTTTTCGGAAGGTCTTCCTTCCAAGGCTGGAAACTGTTATTGATATTATTTTACTTGTTTTTTTTTTTTTTTTTTAATTGAGCCTCTATGCTTTGCGTGTTAATAACCAATCTAATTTTCAGTGTCTATGTCTTGTTCGTCTGTCGGCTTCGACATCCTGCCAGTATCTCTTGAGCCCACCGAGCAGCGCTTTCTTCCGCTCCTTATTATTATTATTATTATTATTGGAATGTATGTGTCAAAAACGTGGATAAAATCTATTGGAATATTATTTAGACAAATGCCATTCATTCCGTGATACATTTGATGTCTAACCCAACCGTAGGCCGAAATATTTTACAGTCACACACACACACACACACACACACACACAAACTCCGTCCCTCCGTTCGCACGCCCACTCTACTTCACTATATATCTCTCTCTTTAATGAAGAACACTGCAACATTGATAATCAGGCAGTTCCAATACACGCAAGGACGTAATTACCAAGTGGATTTTCTCGCTGGCTGTGGTTCAAATTCCAATCGAAGCATGTGGCATTTTTGAAATGAAAGCTACGATTTTGTGGTACGTTTTCCATACCAAACTGGAACTCCCGTGGTTGTGATCAGGATAAATCAAGTATTTCATAAAACTATTTTGCCTTGCGTCCCTTCAGTTCCAACACATTATCTGTGAATGTCCCAAGTTCAAAACGGATCAACAGTAACGCGTTTGTTGAAAATCATTTGCTAGTTCAAGAATTGTCTACCATTTTCTGGGGAATTTCGCTGGTATCTTGATAAAGTGAGCCTTTTGAGATTTTATTTGGAACTGGAAACTGTAAATTTACTCATTCCAGTGATAACTAGATAGGTAAAAAAAATATTCTCAGAGGAAACATTGTTTGTATGTAAACAATACGAATGTTGGCAAGCCATTCTGCGTTGTATGGAACAGTCCTTTAAATAATGGTTTTGGTTGGATTTGTTAAATTCCAACAATAAATGAAGTATCTGCTTTGGATCGTGAGTGAAACCGACATGTCCTATACTAAACAGGCATTATTTTCTTATGTGGACCATAAAAAACCAAAGCGTGTAAGTCACATTTGTGTATCGTTAGCTATACAACCTGTGATATATTTTCCATATTTATGCAGGGCAAAAATTTGTAATTTGTCAAGTCAGTTCACCAGAATATCTAACCAAAATGAAGGAAG